>NW_026526655.1:99513800-101987133 GCF_024362965.1 Panthera pardus
CATGATTTGTTTAGCATTTGGTAGGTAAGCAATGACCAAAAAATATGGAATGTATAAATATTAAGGGAGGTTTACATTGTACATTTAGGTGTTTTTAGAATAAGAGCAGTTGTTTTTTGTTTTTGTTTTTCCCCTCCTCCCTATAGTATAATCAGTTTGTTGAGATACCATCATGGTGACAAAGAGTGCTGCAAAATTGATAGGGCGGCCTCTCCTAAATCAAGCTGACTTTATAATCATTAGAAAATGGAATAGAGACCATTTTTAATGGTGTCATTTTTGTTGTGTTGCAGTCACTGTGGGCTGCAAAGAATACAGAAGTGCGCACTGGCTCCAATTTGGATGCCTTAGGCATGAAACCGTTCTGCTCTACATACTGAGAAGAAACCATTTCCACTTAATCCTACATAGCCATGAAGTATCAACAAAACATTCGAAGCTAGAATGCAGTTGCTGTGATGCTTATAGAAACATAAAACACTTTATTTGTTAGGGCATTTATACGACATATATTTCTGACTATGGGTGACAAAATACGAAGCGAATATATGCTATCAGTACGTTTTTACTCTTGTTTTTTTTTTTTTAATTGGAGTAATCCAGTATTTCTTTCCAACTCTTTGTATCCCTTCTTCATATTCCTTAAAGATTTTGCTCAAAAAAAGCAAAGTGTATTATCCTGTCCAGGAATGTTCCCACAATGAAGAATATAATTAGAGTTTTCCATTTGTCAATATTTCCTTCTTAGGTAAACAAGAACTTTAGGAATCAATCGATAAAATCTCAACTACAGAAAACCATTTTATTATGACAAAAACTCTATATTAAGGTTTCTCAATTTTTCACAAATTGTATATAATATTTTTTTTTTGCTAAGCCCTAAGTCAAATACCAAGGGAAGTTTTAATAACTCATGAAAAGTAAAAAATACAAAAGAGAAAAAAAAAACTTTTCTCTGTAAGAACTCTAGGAAAATAGTGGGTTTTGCTTGTAATTGAATCATGACACTTTTAAAATAGAATTAACTCTAGAATTTTGCCTTATTTTATCAATGGACATGAGATTTTAAGTTATATATAAAACATATTCAGAAATCTTTCTCAACCCACAGGATCTCCTTTTCACAAAGTTCTGGATCTGTTGGAAGAATGTCAAATCCAGAATACATGAGGCCAATCATCTAGGAATTGTTAGAAGCTTAGAAATATGATGTGGTAAAAAAAATAAGGGGAAAGGAATGTAAAAAGCTGATGAAGAGGAGATATTATTGAAACTGTCTTAAAATCATTTTTAAAAGCTGGAGAACAGTTTAACTAGAATGTTAGACTTTGTTGGTGGGAGGAGTTATGAAAAATTTGTGCTTTTGGAAATGTTCTAAAATTCATTAGGAAAAGCATTAGGAAAATGGGTTTTCTGAAATGGAAAAAGAGATTTCATAATTTCATATTTGGATGAAGACCCACTCCCAGAAACATAGCCATTGAAAAATGCATATTATATACAGAAAAAAAATCCACGTGAGACTAGCAGTGAAAAGAATGTATGAGTACAAAATAGAAATTGACCAGAGTGTCACAAATTTTAAGTAATTTAAAATCTATTGTCTTTATATTTATTGGCTCTTTTTGGTGCAAGTGTGTGTGTGTGTGTGTGTGTGTGTGTGTGTGTGTGTGTGTGTGTGGCGTTCAATATGAAAACTTTCATGAAATCTGTTTCCCAAACTGTATTTTCCTATAAGATCTTAAGTCCTTAGAAATGATTTTTTTTTGTATTTTTTTTACCCTACAGAGTTTTATTTGACCACTTGGTTCTTTAGTGATTACTTAATGTGTATTTTGCATGATAGTTTGCAGTTGTCACCCATTATAAGCAATGCATATTTTTAGAAAAAATATTTGGCCCTGAGATATTATATTCACATAAGCATGTCAAAGTTCCTGCCAAGGCTCATCTTGCTTTCCCTAATATGATGCATTTAATGCTCCGATATTAATACTACCTAGAAATCAACATTCAGTCTCCATTATTTTTGCACAAAGATTCTAAGTACATTCATATTTAAATGTTTCACACAGCTAATTCCTGCTGCCTAGAAGTTCTGTTTGACTCAATAGGACTTGAATGTTTAAACAGTCTAACTTTTATGTCATTGCTTCCCAGTAATTTATTGCCAGGAGGCTAGCATTTGATTTGTTTTTCAAGCAATTCTATATTTGAAGGAATAAAGAAAGGGATGTAAATACCTTATATAATAGAAGTGCTTTTTTTCTAATTCAAATATGCATCTTTGTTCAGAGGCTATATTTTTGTTCATTAACTGAATTAGTCTAATATTCAATTATTTAAAATAGTTCAATAACTAATTATCTGGAAGCTACTATGGACAAGGCCAATGAGCAAGTGTTTATGGGGTGGAGGTGTGGGGTGATACAAAAATGAGGAAGCTTTATGTTATCAAGGAAAGCTTAAGCTATTAATGAAAAGCTATACATAAATAAATATAGTACAAGGAAAAAGTAGTAAGTTCATGAGAATGGATGGAAGTATTTTATATTCAGAAGAGAGAAAACTCACTCAGCTGTGATGAGTGGAGATTTCATGCAGTTGGTGACATAATTAGAAAAATACAAAAGAGGACTAAGATTTAAACAGAGTACCATATTCAATGAGAGTAACAGTTCAAATTAGGAAAAGCCCTTATTGTATATAGGAAATGAAGCTCACTGTGAGGAGAGCAAATGTCCCCTGCAGTAGGGCACCAAACCATTTTGTGAAGGGCCTGGAAGAACCCAGGAGTCAGTCTTTGCTTGAGGTGTTCTATTCCCAGTATTTGAGCAGAGAAATCATATTACAAAATAGTGAACTTGGAGGGGCACAGTACTGTGTGATTAATGGAAGAAGGCTGGTGGCAGTCTTGTTAGGGCAGGGGAAAGCTTGTGAAGGATGCAAAAGGTATTGTGAAAAACAGCCAACCAAGTGTTGGTCATAAAGGAGTAGGAAAACTCAAAGGTCCATTATAAAAGTTGGGTGAAATCATCAGGAAGAGAATTGGAGGCTGAGGGAGGAGCTACTGTGCGAGAGGGAAGACAACCCAATAACAAAGTACAGAATGAGATGTGGATGTGCAGATGTCTAGTGGGCCAGAAAACATGAGGACTGGAACACAAGAGTGATCTGGGCCATTTGAGAGGCAAGTCTTTATTTATTTAACTACTAAATTTTGGTAGGTGAATATTCACTGATGTTGAAACATCTTTTAGAAATTGGGAGGGTTGGCCATGGGAATTATGACATATAAGAATATGAGACTTACAGAGGCACAAATCCCATCTGTGCTCTGGTTGGTCATGTACATGAAAGCAAAACAGGGCAAATGAATGGATGTGTTAAAAATGTGTGTCTTAAAAATTAATCTCTTTATACTTACCTCTAGTTTTGGAATACTACAGATTTTTGGTGAATATTTGGCAAATTGTGACGCTTTGTCATGCATAAAATTGAGATTAAGATGGGAAAGAAAAGAAAGCTGGACACAGTAACAATGAAATACTCAAGAGATCAGATAAATATCAGAGGTAAAGCAAGTCATGGGTAAGAATCAAGGCAGCAGGCCATAGAGAGATAATAATGTGCAAGGATCAGAGAAAGCAGTGTGTCAGGATCCATTCAAGAACAAAACTTAGAAGTTCACATATTCTGGAGAGCAGAGTAAAAATGAGAGGTTCAAAGACGTGGGAAATGTGTACACCAAAAAGCAGAGCAAGCCAGCAAGAGGCACCTGGAATGAAGTAGTTACTTAATACCCAGGAAGTGTCTAGCTGATATGAAAAATTTAGGCATGCATAAACTAATGACTCAAGTCACTTGTAGGGATTAATATATTTGCTCATATTTTGTTTTGTTGTTGTTCTATGGCAGCAAGTAAAAATTCTTATGGAATCTCTGTATGTCCCTGACTTTCAACTTTGGCTACTCATTTGAATGACCTGAAGTGCTTTAAATTTTACAGATGACTGTGCGACTCCCCCCAAAATCCAAATTAGCTTTCCTAAGTGTAGTTTGGGCATCTGTAGTTTTGGACCCTCCCCATGTGGTCCTACTAGCCCAGATTGAGAAACCCTGCATATGTAAAGCTGACCATAATGGAACTGATCACAGGAAAGGAGAGTAAAGGAACCTGTGTGCTGCTGGTTGTCTCTGCACCAATTTGATCTAGGTTATGAAGCAGAACACCTAGGGGATAATTCTAACAATACAGAAGCCTCAGTCCCACCCCAAAAATATTGAGTGGAATCTGATTGTTGAAGGTAGAACACAGGTGATTCAGACACACTAATTCTCTTTTTAAAGTTTCCTGCCATTAGGTCTCCCTAACATATATCCTCCATAAATCACTACTACAAATAAAGATTTTTGACAAATAAAGAGTTTCCAAGCTTCTTATGAAAGATCATACTTTGACCTGTTTAGGACTCATGATGCAGTGCTATTAATTTCTATTTCTATATTACATAATACTTAATTACCATAAATTAAGAGCAATGTGACAAGATTTTGGTAGTCCCTAAAGATTTATAAAGAATCAAGTCATGGTCCTTGTCTTTAAGAAGCCACCCACCGACTGGAGGAAAAACAAGTAAATGATTGTGACAATGTGGGGACTGATTGCTCTAATAAAACTGTGTGGAGCATGTAGGACTGGCACAAGCAGTAAGGAAGTCAACAAGACTGCCTCAAAAAAGTGAGAGCACTTCCTTGGTAGGAAAGATCAGGAGAAGACCCTGGGTGGCTGAAGACAGAAAAACAGTGTGTTAGGTAGGAAAATGGGCAAACTAGGAAGTAGACAACACTCTAAATTATGCAAATTTCAAGGTTTAACCAAGACATGGGCTACTTTCTCTGGGAGCTTCATGATATCTCTTGCCTTCCACCTCCCCTTGGAGTTCAGACTAATAGAGTATATGCATAAAGGCCTATTAGTTTGCCACAGGACACGTGAGAGGATTCAGGAAGCAAATATGTATCTTTTAAGCCAGCAGTTCTTCCTCTTACTAAAACAAGACAAAATTATTTTTAATCTCTGATGAGTCAGGTTGACCAGTCCTCCCTCTTTGGGTACTGGATTAAACGTGTATGATAGGGTAGGGGAGAGGGAGAAGAATAGAGACTTTTTCTCTTGGTCCTTCTATGACAAACACCATTAGTTGCTGACTAATATCCATTCTCTACTTCCTTAACAACATAACCCAGGTTTTGTTGAGACTGACAATGTACCCAGTCTAGAAGCAACATTCATGAGTCCCATGTCGGGTATTGATGTCTATAGGACAGAGTTCTGACTTGTGTGACATTACTGGAAGTTGGGCAGAGCTTGCAGGAAGTTTCTCTGGAGGAGTGTCATTCTTTAAGGACATATCAGTTTTTATATGTGGTTGTGCTGTTTCCACTGTCTTGAAACTCAGATGTGAGGGTTGCTGGAACAGCACCCATTTCATGAAAACAAATGTGAGGGTATAGGCCTGAGTTATACATAACAACATGAAGTATGGTACCAATATCGGATGGCCTATCTTCAGACTATCATTACTAGAAGAAAACACCCAGTTCCCTAATTTGTTTAAACCACCTTGTTGTTGTTCTTGGAAAGAGTAGTGATATCTCTGCTGCTTACAGAAAAATTACAATTTCTGATACTTTTTCCCACAAGGGAAGAAATGACCAAAGTAATTCCCCTTCTCCATAAGGCGAGATCAAAATTTTAGCATGTAGGTATACATGCTTTACTTTTTACTTAATGAGAACCAGTAAAATCCACTGACTTAAAAATGTGTATGCTACACCAAATTGCATACCAGTCAATAACTAGAAAAACACTGTTTATGACCTAAAGTAAGAAATGTCACTACAAAATCCCTAAGATCTGAACTAGTTCTCTTATAAGAGAAACATTTCATTCTTAAGCAATACTAATAAGACTCGCTTACCATTGCATGTTAAGTCAACTCTTAAAATTATTTCAGAGAAAACTCCTTTCAGTTTTTTCCAATTATTAGGTGAGTAATTTGCAAAAGGCTGCCCCAGGAAGTGTCCATGAGAGGATGTGCCAGTCCCTTAAATGGAAGTGACAGCTGCTGGATAATGCTGGAGTTCTGGCTTATGCCTTCTGCCCACTCACTGTGACAGACTTGTGATGAGTCACCTTATGCTATGAGCATAGACACATCCCTTATGAAGAAGAATGAGAAAAATACCAATAATATTTCTTTTTTTAAGTTGACTGAGCAGTTGTAAGAAATCTGCACAATTATCCTCACATCTTTTTAAGGAGTTGATCATCATTGTGGACATTTCATGCTTTTAATGGCTTTGGTTTAAAATTAATGACAATCCTCAAGCTCTAATGATAAACTTGACAATAATGTTTTCCACAAGCATTTAGGGATGCAACATTAGCCACTGATCTGACATTACTCAACAGTAACAATATCTCTCCATAGAGTTTGAATGCTTAAGGAAAACAGCATCAACAAAACAATTTTTATTAATAAGAAAGAGGAATTAAACCACAAAAGATATGTTATTTTCCCTGTGTTTTCTTCTAATAGAAAATTTTATTTTATAATGCCTCTGGCGTTCAGGTATAGCTCTCAGTCCCAGAAATACCTAGAGATTGTGGGCACTGGGGTTTAGGGTACTTAAATCAAGATACCGGGTGTGGGTCTGTGGTTCAGCTGTGGGATATCAACATCACACTTTATAATTTTCAAAAATGCTTTTGCTCGAAGCAAATGTGTAAATTTGGGGTTTCAGGCAATGTGGAATGTTTTTTTTAAACATTTAGTGAAAAATCATTTGGGTTATCTTTCTCTATACTTATGGGATCACATTTTCCAGATTATTATTCAGTCTTTAAGGACCACTGTGACTAGAATACACTACTGAGCCCACATCCTAGCTAAGTCCCCCAACTGAGAAGTAAATTAAAGAATTCCACAACAGCCTCCATGATATTTTGGATTAGAAGTAGATTTAATATGTGTAGTGCTTTAACTTGGAAAACCACTGGATAAATTTTATTACTGATAAATTCAGCATAGCTGGGAGCCGGGGAAGACCAGCAGTGCCAAGACTGTTTTTCCATACTCATTTAATGGGATAATGTGGCCTTTGTTTCATGCATAATAACCATGTGAATATCAACAAAGCAGAAAACTTCAATCTGGTCCTGCCATCCCTTTTTACTCAAATATAAATTTCTCCTGCACCAACAGGCACGTTTTTATTTTTATTTTACCAAAGCTAAATGCAACAAAGAGCCTTCTCTTTTCTTGTCACTCATATCTCTTTCTGTCTTATTATAACCCACTTTACTGTGCTGGAGACTGAGACCCAGAGCTAGGACCAGGGCTCAGGAAAATGCTAGTGTGTCAGAGATCAGTAAGCTTTTGCAAAATCCATTTTCCAGACTTCTTAGCAGTTATATGTGACTAACACATCTTTCCCTTTCCACTAACATGATGCACGTGGGTTTGGTAACCTTGGGAGTCATATGTTCAAAGAGATGAAGCCATGGGATAGGAGAAAAGTGAGTCTCTAAATTATCAATTGGAGGAAAGCTGTTTGTCAATTAAGAGCAATGGTTTTACTTAATATATTCAAGAAATGAACATTTGTCATGTCATTATCATGTCAAATGTCATGCTTGAGTCTTTCTATATTGGGGGGTTTGTTTGTTATAATAGCTAAAATTACTTTAAACAAGCAGAAAACAGATGATTAGTATTCTTTTATCTCACTGATATCCTGCTCATTTGGAAGGTCTCTGTAGGAAACCTGTCTCTTCATTTCTTAGTTATCTGTATTAAATCTGTCCCCACTCACTTTTGCCTATGATCAAGGTTTACGTGCCTCCTCCTGTAACCATAGCCTATTTCCTCTTTTAAAACAGACCTATCCCTGTCTCATGTCTTCATGGACTTTATTCTTTGGAAAACAACTAATTCACTCAAATATGTAAATAACTGAATGTTGTTTTTAAAACATTGCCTCTCAAGTACTAACACCCTGGTATTTTAAGAGACTCATAATAGACTGATTTAAACGAATGGCTAACATGAAAAATATATGCCAAGGGACCAACTTTTTGAATATTTTTGGTCCTCTCTGTCACATTTCCTAACGTATTCCCTATCTAGCAGTATGCAAGATGAACCCTCAGCCTGGCAATCCGTTGGTAGCACCAGATTGGGGATTGTATCCTCACTGATTCAGTCATATCCTCACCACCACCATCCTCCCAGCTACTCACCCCACTCTCTGCCCTGTCATGAAATTTTGAAATTGGTAGATTTTGAAATTGGTATTCTTCCAGTGCAGCCATTGATTCCCTGCTTGTTTTCTCTTCCCTCCCTGATGCCCTGATGACCCATGAAGCAGGAAGCCAGGATGATTTCACCAGGGAGTGTGGATTGATCTTCTGTGAATTTCCCAACTTAAAAATCAGCTAGGAACTACCAAAGCCTCCATCAGAATAAAGTGAAGTATGTGACTTCATGGTGATTTACCAAATAATCCCCTGCCCTTCCTATTTTACTAAAGTGTCCTTGATTTATTAGAGAGATATTCAGTGGAGAAAGTCAGGTCCATTAACACAGTAGGTCAAAAGTGTTAATGTGCTCTTCAGAAAGTTTGCCCACACAGCCGCATACAAAGTGGCTGTTGTGCCAGTGATTCGTTCCACATAGATGGTTGTTCTGGACAGTGCAGTCTGAACAGAAAAGAGTCTATAAACCTGGAAATGCCCAGTGGCCTCTATTATTCTGTGTGAATGCCTACACAGGTCTAAAAGCCTGGAAGCATATTGGGTTGTGTTAAATGAATGCCAGCTCAGACTTCACTCTGTCCTTCTCAGAAGGTACTCGGTCTGCTTCACAGCGAGCTTGTGGGAGTGCAGGGGCTGGGAATGCTTGCCAAATGGCCTCCTCTCATCAGGGCCTCTAATATCCAATTCATTTGTATTTGGCCCCCATGCATTAGAGCAAATTGCTAAAAATGCCATAAAAAGAGTTATTGTAGGGTTATTGAAGTTCTGATAGGTGATTGATGCCTTAATTAGGCCTGTTAATAGTCTTCATAGTGGTCTGTAGTAATAACTAAACAGTCAGGTTGGGATTTAGGGTCACTATATTAGTTTGTTGAGTGCCACTAAATGAGCTTTTCTCTTCAGAACCAAATTATGGTTTTATAGCTAACTCATAAACTTAACTCAGCTCAAATACTATTTAAAAGGCTCAGAGAGGTGCTTTATTTACCAAGCTCTGAGCCACTAAGTTCTAAGCTGTAAAACTTGAATTCCAGCTATTAGAATCTTAATCTTTACTTGATAATAACTCCTTTTTAAATAACGTCCTACATTTTATAAAAGCACAAGGTAAATTCAACTATCCTAAAGAGGAAGTTGTGAGTATACACATAGTAGCATAAAGTTATATTCACTATTTCTATCAACTTAAAGGGAAACATTGATAAGTGCTCTCAGTGCTATGTGTTCCCGCTGGATTAAGCCTAATTCCAATCATTGTGAGAGGCACCAAAAAATATATGTAGTTTCAAAGGCTAAGAAAAACAAATTCCTTAATAGTCAAAATTTAACTTAGGAGAGTCTCTTTCACTTATTTTAAACCTATACTTTTTCTGTTACTATATTTAATTCTATATTTGACCTACGAAGACTTCAACATTCATCGCATTAACAAAAGAAGCATTTTTCCTCTTTGTATAAAAGAAGGTTAGCCTCTTTAAATTCTCATCTAAGAATAACGTACTTAAATATGCTGGTTCTATTTTTTACTTTACTCCTAAAAGGTATTTCCAATGAGACCGTACATAGGTTATATAAATTTAGCCAAACAGTACATGTGGACAGATAGGACAGGCATCACTTCCTTCATGTGGGAAAGACAGACAAAAACAGTCCATGCTTGTGTGATTCACCATGAGGATCAGTTGCAGAGTTCCTATTTTAAATCCAGAAGGCCTTGATTCCATGTGCTAAGCTTTTCCAAGACTAATTCTCATAGCATAATGATTAAGTGAGATAAACAGATAGAATTAAAAATAAAGGTTTACAAATATGGTCCCTCTCCCCCACCTTCGTGGGCTTCCTGAGACTTCAGATAAGATTGGTTGTGGGGTTCATCATACTTGTGGGGAACACAGGTGCAACTGGGGGGCTAGCATTCAGAGGCTGTGCTGGCTTCAAATGTAGACATTGAATCCAAACCAGAGATCTAGAGAAAAGGGGAGGTAGATAAATATGGAGGTAGATAAAGGACGGTTAAAAATGAAACAAAGGATTAAACTCTGCTTTAAAGCACTTATGCTTATATCCCCCTTGACATGTTATTGTAGTTATTTCTCTACTTTTCTATTTCCTTGCCTCAAAATCCTTGAGATACAAGACTGTCATCTATACCTGCCTGTTAGAAACCTAGTTCTACATTGGCCACATAGAGGTTGCTCAATAAATGTTTATGCAATGAATGAATCATTTCGTCCTTGGGAAATGTAAAAATGTACAAGTAAGTGGAACCAGATTATGAATTTAAAAGGTCCTTTAAGCCTCTCCCAGGGATCTGTCAAGAAGACTCTCCACCCTTAAGAATATTCTTATAGGTTTGGAGAATTTTGCATTCAGAAATATCAGTACCTTAGTCTCCACTTAGGTACTCTGAGGTTCGGACTTTATAAATGCTTACTCATCGTGGCCTCTTCTGTTGTCAGGAGATTTTAACTTAACTCCAGATGTGATCTTTTCCAAATACAGAATCTACTTCACAATACATCTAAGGACTCTGATTTCCAATGTTTTTATGAAACTGCCGTCCTCTGGGAAAATTAAATCCATATGTAATCTGATTAAGAAAAAATGGTTTCTCTATTTTCTCTTTGCTGTGGCCCAAATAATTCAGCTGCTTTTTGCTGGAATTCCCTACACAATTGCCTCTCCACTTTATTTGGTGGAGGAAGCCTGATTAGCAGGAATAACTACCTTACCTCACCTCCATGTGGGGGGGAGGGGGGGAAGGGACCACTTTTGGTTAAAGCTCTTCTGGTTAAGAATTCACTCAACCTAGTGGTAGAAAAAAAGGAGGAGTTGACTGGACTTGGGGCCTGGAAAACAGCCAGGATATAAGCTGTGTCTCCCTTTCTTTTAAGAATGTATTATCTTACATTCCTGTTTATATATAGGCGTTTCATTAATCCTTGTGTCAGCCAAATGCTTTCTCCTGCTTCTCCATATAAATGGGAGAATGTGGTCCCTTCACAACTCATGAGTTTAGTTTGAATGTTAACAGAATGTAGCTACATACCATATTTAAATCCCAGTATTTAAATCCCATATTTAAATGCTTGAGACAAAGAAACTAATTATCCCAATGGGTCAGCTATCCACCTCAATCACCTGTAACAATAGGATGACCATGGTCATGGATGACCCTACACATGGCAGAGTAGATCCTTGTCAAGTCTTAAGACATGTTATACATACTTTGTGGGATAGACCTAACTGGAACAGCTGCCTATCACAAAACATATTCCATCCAACAAAATTGGTAGTTTATCTATGGCTTAGCACTAAAAATTAGAGGCAGGGGCACCTGGGTGTCTCAGTCAGTTGAGTCTGGCTCTTGATACCGGCTCAGGTCATGATCTTGTGGTAGTGGGATCAAGCCCCATGTTGGGCTCTGTGCTGCCTGCTTAGGATTCTCTCTGTCTCACTCCCTCCACCCCTCCCCCACTCATGCACATGCATTCTCTCTCTCAAAATAAATAAATAGATAAATAAACATAAAAAATTAAATTTATTTTTAAAGTGTGCAACTTAGTTGGTATCACTGCCAACAGTCATCATTAAGTTCAAATATTTTTTAACACCTCTGAGAGAAATCTTGTACTTATCAGCAGTCACTCCCCTTTCCTACTTCACCTACTCCCTGACAACCATTAATCTACTTTTTTTTTTTTTTTTTTGTCTCTAAAGATTTGTATTCTGATGTGTATTCTGGACATATAATATAAATTAAATCACATAATGTCTGGCCTTTTGTGTATCTGACTTCATCAAATTATCAAAATATATTCAGGGTTCATCCATGTCGTTGCATGTATCAGCACTTTGTTGCTTCATATGTTCATTATATGGGTACACCACTATTCTTTCATCATTGATGGACATTTGAGTTGCTTCCATTTTATTATTATTATTGTTGTTATTTGCTATTATGGATGAGTCTGCTATGAACATTTACATATAGGTTTGTGTGTGAACATACCTTCCACTTGTGTTGAGTGTATACATGAGGGAGGAATTTCTGGGCCATATGGTATAATGGTTAGTTTTATGTGTCAACTACAGTATCCAATTATTCAATCAAACATTAATATAGGTATTGCTGTGGAGGTATTTTGTAGATTTGCCCAGTAAAATCAGTTGACTTAAAGGAGATTATCCTTGATAATGTGAGTACTCCTCATTCAATCAGTACTTAAGAAAAACACTGAGGTTGCTATGAGAAGAAGAAATTTTGCCTGAAGACAGAAGCACCAGCCCCTGCCTGAGAGTTTACAGCCTGCCAGGTTGGCCGACTGATTCAAATTTGACAGTTTCACTATCATGAAGCAAATTTCTTTAGGTGAATATACCTGTAAGTCCAAATGGTTGTGTTTCTCTGGAGAAAACCGACATATTCAGATTTTTGTATTGAGAATGGTTTTGAGGAACAGATATTAAGGATGAGTTTTCTGCATTGGTTCTGAGTTTTTTGGAATTGATTATCTAATCTGACTATATTTCAAGGTACTAATGACTATTTCCAGTGGTAAAAAGAACACGAGTAGTCCATGTGGCAATGGAAATTTGCAAAATATCACCGTATGATATTCTGGATGACTATGTGTTTGGTACTGTAGGGCATTTTTGTCAAATGAAGGAGTAGAATGAGATTGAATGGTTATTCCTAACTAATGGAGAAAGTGAGGGACATAAAGGATAGATCTGGACTTAAGTTTTCTAGCTTAAGCTTTACATAAATGACCTAAAAACACCTGTGTGTGTCCTGAAAGAAACACTTATCTCCTGCAGGTGTAGAGGTGATATTTCTGAAAAGCACACCCAGACTCTTACCTTAAGAGTGACTGAATCACAACATGAACTGAATTCCTAACTTCTCAGGATTCCCATTAAAGTGAGGATATTGATTGGGAGAAAAATGGGATCTTGAAAATTAAAATAGGAGCATGTAAAGAAGGTCTCAATGAAGCTGGAGATACAAAACCCGTACATTCTACTGAGTCTTATTTGACAGTATTCTAGCACCCCTTTCTGAGGAGTTTAACCCCTGTCAAGAGGAGTTTAACTCAGATTTGCCTGAAGAAACTCTGGTGATCTTCCCTGTGGAAATGCCTTACAAGATACTGTTCTCTCTACCCTTCTTTTCTCCAATACCTATAACTGCTCTTATGTTCCAGCAGGTGGCCCAGAAGGGTAAGGTTAATGTGTGAACTACAGGGAGATGGGCTACCCATGAAAAGAACTGTCAGATTTTCCTAATATATATGGAAAGAAATCTGGGGAATCATTAATATCAAATGTGCAGGGTAATAGTGGAAAAGGAAAAAAAAATGGATTAGTCCAAAGCAATTCATATAGAACCACTAAGCAGAGAATCTGGATTCAGTGTTGCAGCTGAAGGGGTTAGAATGGGCTCTGACAAGTTGATTGGTTGATTGGGTGAAACATGGCCGGGAAGATGACCTACACTAAATAAAGTTGAAATGAGAAAACAGTCTTGGAATACTGTAGGAGAGATCCAAAGATGTGGGGAGACTGGAATAGTAGAGTGGATTTATCATGTCTGGGAATACTGTAGGAGAGATCCAAAAGCTTAAGGAGATTGGAATGGTAGAGTGGATTTATCATGTAAGACCTGGTCACTCATTGTGGAAGGGTCCACGGGACACATCTTTCCCCATTATTATGAAAAGTAAATTTGTGAGAGATACCTCAGCTTCCTTGAAGACTGCTATAATTGTTCTTCTCTGTAGGTCTGAAATTAGAGTGGGAAATGTTGCCACTGAAGTGGGATTATTAAATGCAGTGAGAGATTGTTAGATGCCAGTGGCAGTATTTCATTGCCAAAGACATTTAAATACCAAAGGCAGACATGATGGCTTTAAAAGACAGAAAGTCAAACAACAATCAAAAGAGTCTGACTCACAGAGACAACAAAAATATTGTTCAGTTTATCATGATGTTCCTGGAAGAAAAATAGATGTATAATTTACTGAAATTCTTGCTTGATCTTTGTAAGCAGAAAACTTCTAGGTCAAGTGAACAGAAGTCTAACTTGAATCACCAAAACAGTCACAGACTCTCAGTCAGTTCCTACACTGGATCTAGTTTATAGACCTAAAGCCCCTTCAGTGAAAAGGGAGGCTGAGTCTACTTAAGGAAGAACCCTACTTCCTTAAAATTAATATTGATGATTTATTGAAGCTGTCATACGGATAATCTTCCAGCATTCTCCAAAGGGGAAATAGGAAAAGAAGAAATTGTCTCCCTTTTTTGGGATCACTGGACACTACCTCTGAATTGACACTAATTTCAGGAGATCCAAAATATAAGTGTGATCTACCAATCGGAGTAGACATTTATGGAGATTAGATGATCAATGGAGTTTTAGCTCATATCTGTTTCATAGTGGGTATAGTTGGTTGTTGAACCTATTTGGTTATTTCCACAGTCACTGTATGCAAAATAGACATAGATTTACTCAGCACCTGGCAGAATTCTTGTATTATTCATAGTAGCCTCTTTGATACTGTGTATTTCTGTGGTATCAGCTGTAATGTCTCCTTTTTCTGATTTTATTTACTTGAGTCATCTGTTTTTTGTTAATCTAGCTAAAGATTTACCACTTTTGGTTATCATTCAAAAAAATGTTAGATTTGAACTTTTTCTTTTCTTTCTTTCTTTCTTTCTTTCTTTCTTTTTTTTTTTTTTTTTTTTGTCTCTATATTGTACATTTCTGCTCTGATCTTTGTTATTTCTTTCCTTGTGCCAAATTTGGGCTAATGTGTTTTTTTTCTGTTTCCTTGAGGTGTAAAGTTAGATTGTTTGAGATCTTTCTTTTTCCTTAATATCGATGTTTATTGCTGTACACTTCTCTCTTAGAACTGCTTTTGTTGCATTCCATAAATTTTCGTATATTGTGTTTCCCTTTTTATTTGTCTCAAATATTTTTTGGTTTTCCTTTTGATTTTTTCTTTAATCTATTGGTTGTTCAGGGGTGTGTGTGTGTGTGTGTTTATGTGTATGTGTGTTTTAATTTTCACATATTGGTGAGTTTTCCTCCTGTTACTGATTTATAGTTTCTTGCTGTTTGATTTAAAAAGATAATTTTTTTAATTTAATTTTTAGTTTTATTTTTTTCTTAAGTTTTTATTTAAATTCCAGTTAACATACAGTATAATATTATTTGCAGGTGTACAATGTAGTGATTAAAAAACACTTGATGCAGGGCACCTGGCTGACTCAGTTGGTTAAGCGTCTGACTTCTGCTCAGGTCATAATCTCATGGTTCATGAGTTTGAGCCCTGTGTGGGGTTCTGTGCTGACAGTTCAGAGCCTGGAGCCTGCTTTGCATCCTGTGTCTCCCTCTGTCTCTGCTCCTCTCCAACTTGTGCTCTGTCTCTCTCTCTCAAAAATAAAAGACATACTAAAAAATTAAAAAAAAAATACTTGATATGATTTCAGTCTTCTTAAATTTGTTAATATTTGTTTTGTGGCCTTACACATGACCTTCTAGAGAATTTTCTGTCTGCACTTAAGGATGTATATTCTGCTGCTGTGAAATAGAATGTTCTCAATGTCTATTTAGTCCATCTGGTCTAAAGTGTAGTTCAATTCCAGTGTTTTCCTATTGATATTCTCTCTGGATGATGTAGCCATTGTTGAAAAATGGGTTTGGAAGCTCTCTATTATTGTATCACTGTCTCTTTCTTTAGTTCTGTTAATTTTTTACTTATTATTCAGGTATTCTACTTGGATGCATATTTATTTACATTTGTAAATAAAGATACATATATATGTATATACATATACACACATATATTTATCTTTACATAATAATTTTTCTTGTCTTTTCATAGATTTTGACTTAATGCCTGTTTTGTCTGCTATCAGTGTAGCTACCCCTGCTCTCTTTTGGTGTCGACTTGCGTGGTTTTTTTGTGTCCTTAAAGCTAAAGTGAGTTTCTTCTAAGCAGCATATATATATATGCAGCATGGAGTTGGGTTTTCGTTTTTTATCCAACTGGCCACTTGGACTGCAGAATTTAATCCTTTTGCATGTAAACAATTATTGATAGGTAAGAACTTACTATTGCCATTTTGTTACTTTTTTTGTTTGTTTTTTTAATTCATTAGGGGTTCTTTTGTTCCTCTCTTGCTGTCTTCCTTTTGATTTGATAATTTTTGGAGTCCTTCCAAAATTTTGGAATTTGATTCCTTTCTTTTTTTCTTTTGTGTCTACTATAAGTTTTTGCTTTGTAGTTATGAAGCTTAAAAAAATCTTAATGTTATAATAGTCTGTTTTAAACTGTTAACAACAGTGTCAATGGTATACAAAAACTACATTTTTGCTCCCAACATTTTGTTTTTTTAATATTTATTTATTTTTGAGAGAGACAGAGAGAGAGTGTGAGCGGGGGAGGGGAAGAGAGAGGTGGAGACAGAATCTGAAACAGGCTCCAAGCTCTGAGCTTGTCAGTACAGAGCCCAATGCGGGGCTTGAACCCAAGAACCTCGAGATCATGACCTGAGTGGAAGTCGGTCACTCAACTGGCTGAGCCACCCAGGTGCCCAAACATTTTGTTTCTGATGTCATAATATATACCTTTTTATATTGTATGACCATTAACAAAAGTTGCTATTGTTATTTTTAATCATTTTGTCTTTGAGTTTTTCCACTAGATTTAAAAGTAATTTATATAACACCATTACAATATTAGAATATTCTGAATTTGTATATATATCTACTTGTACTATTATTATATATTCGTATATTTTCATGTTACTAACTAGCTTGCAGTTGTAGGGTTCTTACAGATATTCCTTAGCAGGGTGAGGACTTTTTATTTGATTCCTTTTAACAAGAATTTTTATCATAAATGGGTATTGGATTTTTAAATTGTTTTTCTCTATTAATTAACATAATTGTTTTTTTCTTTTTTTTAGCTTTTTGATATGGTGCATTATATTGTGTGATTTTGAAATATTTAACAATCCTTGAAACCTGGAATTATCTTATTTGATCATGGTATATAACTCTTTATGAACATTTGGATTCTGTTTACTAATGTGTTATTTAGGTATTTTGTACCTAGATTCATGAGAATTATTGGTCTGTAGTCTATTTGCTGTGGATGGCAGGGGGAGACTGCATTTGTTTACATTTGGTACCAGGGTAATAATAGTCTTATAAAATGAGTTGGGCTATGTTCCCTCACTTTCTGTTTCCTGGAAGAGGTTGTATAAATTTAGTTAAATTTTTCTTTAAATGTCTGGTAGAATTGTCTGGTGAAACCAAATGTGCTTGGAGATTTATGATTTGGAAGCCTTTTAATTATGAATTTAATTTTTCTGATTTATATAGGGCCCTTTAGATAGTTTATTTCATGTTGTTCTGAGTCTTGGTAGTTTATGGTTTTTGAGGAATTGATCTATTTCTTCTAACTGGTCAAATTTATGAGTGCAAAGTTGTGTGAAGTATTCTCCTGTTACCTTTTTAATGGTTGAAGATCTCTAGTGATATTCTCCATTTTATTCCTGATAGTGGCAATTTTTGTCTTTTCTGTTTTTATATCTGTCAGTCTGGTTAGAAATTTATCACTTTTACTGATTTATTTCAAAGGACCCGCTTTTTGTTTTATTGATTTTTTTTCTCTGTTTCACTATTTGAATTTTGTTGACTTCTATTCTTTATTAGTTCCTTCCTTGTGCTGGTGTTGACTTTATTTTTCTTTTTCTACTGTCTTGTGGGAGGGAATAAGCTTATTCATTTGATGACTTTCCTTGTTTCTAATGTAAGCATTTGTTTTCATAATTTTTTTTTCTCATCACTATTTTAGGTTTTGCTATACTTCTTTATTCTTTCCTATTCAGTTTTTCTGTTTTTAAATCTCCTTTGAGGCCTATTTAGGCCTCATTAGGATTTAGGATTATTTAGAAATCTGTTTTTTTTTTTTTTTTTTAATTTTAATTCCTACATTCTTATATTTTCCTGTTTTTATTTTATTATTGATTTCTAGTTTTATTCTGTTATGGCTAGAGAACAGAGTATGTAAGATTTAAATTCCTTTGAATTTGTTGATTTTTTAAAAAATGAGTCAGGATATAGTCTATCTTGGTGAATATTCCATGGGTACTTGAAAAAAATTTGTATTTTGCGGTTACTGGTTGGTGTGTTTTTATACATGTCAGTTAGATTCTGTTTGTTGACTCTTTTGCTGTTTTTTTGTCTAACAGTTCTGTCATTTGCTAAGAGGTTGGTGTTGAAGTCCCCAATTATAATCATGCCAATTTTTCATTATAGCATTATCTGTCATCACTTCATGTATTTTGAGTCTCCATTGTTGGGTACATACACACTTAGAGTTGTTGTATTTTCTTGGTGGGGAGGATTAATCCATTAGTCTTATATAATTCATCTTTTAGTCTCTAGGAATTTTTCTTAAGATTTTCTATTGTTAAGTAATCTCTACACCCAACATGGGGCTTGAACTCACAACCCTGAGGTCAAGAGTCCTACACTCTACCAACTAAGCCAACCAGGTGCCCCTTAAATAATGGTATTTTCTCTGGAGATTACTTTGTCTGCTATTGATATGGCTCCCCCTTGCCTTTTTTGATTAATGTTTGCATGTATATCTTTTTAAAAAAAAATTTATGTTGATTTATTTTTGAGAGAGAGAGAGAGAGTGAGAGACAGGCAGAGCATGAGCAGGGGAGGGGCAGAGAGAAAGGGAGACACAGAATCTGAAGCAGGCTCCAGGCTCTGAGCTGTCATCACAGAGCCCAGCTCGGGGCTCGAACCCATGAACTGTGAGATCATGACCTGAGCCAAGTTGAAAGCTTAACCGAATCGCCCAGGCGCCCCTGCATGTATATCTTTTAACTATCCTTCTATATTCAGTATACCTATGTCTTTGAATTTGAAGTGACTTTCTTGTAAACAGTATATAGTCATGTCATGTTTTATTTATCACCTTTGCCAATTTTTGTCTTTTAATTGATGTATTTGGACCATTTACTTTATGGATAATTACTGTTATGTTACAGCTTAAGTCTGCCACTTGATTATTTGTTTCTCTGGTTCTTCTTCCCCTTTCTCTTGCCCTTCTTTGGGCAGCTTGTATTGTCCAAACTGGGTAAATTTTAACTGTTTTTAGGTATATACCTTTGTGTAATTTTTGTGGTGATTGCCATGTGTATTGTAATATACATATGACTTATAATAGTCCTCTGGTAGTAACATTTTTGAAGGATATATGGAAATGGCATTTCCACTTAGGTCCTTTTACCTTCTCAACTTTTAAGTATCATTGTCTTGGGTATCACATATTATTTTGTTTCAATCATCAAATGTAATTTATAAAATTTATAAGGAATAGGACAGCCTATTGTATGTTCCTGTATCTCTGTTCTTCTGATTTTTGTTCTTCCTTCGTTTTGTCCTAAGATTCCTTCCATTATCATTTTTTTTTTTTAAGAATGTCTATTAGCCAGTTTTTAGGGACAAATCTACCTACTAATAACAAACTCATTTTTGTTTTCATTCTTTGGACAATGTTGTTGTTTTTTTCCATTTTCATTACTTTTCATTACTGAAGTATAGCTTTACTAGTTAAAGAATTTGCAGGTGACAGTTGTTTTCTTTCAGCACTTAACGAATATCAGTTCAGTTTTCCCTGGCCCCCATTATTTTATATGAGAAATGCACTGTCATTTGAATTTGTGTTCTATGGATAATGTGTTGCTTATCTCTGGTAACTTTTGAGATTTTCCATTATCTTTAAGTTTTCTTTTCTTTATGTTTTTTTGGGGGGTGGAGGCAAAGAAAGAGAGAGAAAGCATGCAGAGGAGGGGCAGGGAGAGACAGAGAAATAGAATCCCAAGCAGGCTCCATATTTGGCACAGAGCCTGACACAAGGCTCCATCCTACAGACCATGGGCTCAAGATCGGAGCCCAAATCAAGAGTTGGATGTTTAACCTACTGAGCCACCCAGGTGCCCCTAAGTTTTCAAAAGTTTAGTTCTAATGTATGTTGGCAAAGGTTTCTTTCAGTTTATCTTGATTAGTGGTTAGTCAGCTCCTGGGATTTATAGGTTTTGTCTTTCACCAAATTTGGAGAGTTTTGTATTATTTCTTCAAATCAGTCACCTCCAATCTCTTTTGTATATCATGAAAATATGAACGTTGATGGGGCGCCTGGGTAGCTCAGTGGGTTGAGCGACCGACTTTGGCTCAGGTCATGATCTCACGTTTGTGAGTTTGAGCCCCGCGTTGGGCTCTGTGCTGACAGCTCAGAGCCTGGAGCCTGCTTCTGATTCTGTGTCTCCCTTTCTCTCTGTCCCTCCCCCACTCATGCTCTGTCTCTCTCTGTCTCAGAAATAAATAAACATAAAAAAAAGTGTTTATTAAAAAAAATATGAACGTTGGACCTTTTGTTTTTATACCACAAGTCCTTGAGTCTTCTGTTTATTTTTTTTTTCCAGACTTTTTTTCTCTGTGATATTCAGATTGGGTGAATCCTATGGTTTCATTTTCAAGTTAATTGAATCTATCTTTTGTCACCTCTATTACTGAGGCCATCCAGTGAGTTTTCTTTCTATCTTGTATTTTTCAGTTCCAAAATTAATATTTGGTTCTTTTTTTTGAACTTTATTTGTTTATTTTGAGAGAGAGAATGCAAGCAAGGGAGGGGCAGAGTGGGAGAGAGAATCCCAAGAAGGCTCCTCACTGTTAGCACGGAGCCCAATGCGAGGCTTGATCTCACAAACCATAAGATCATGACCTGAACTGAAATCAAGAATCAGATGCTTAATTGACTGAGCCATCCAGGAGCCCCTAGTTGGTTCTTTTTGTAAAATTAATTTCTACTTCTTTGTAGAGGAGATATATATAGTTGTTTAAAAAGAATTGTTAATTGTTGAAACATTTTTATTATGGCTATTAAAAATCCTTGTCAGATAATTCCAATATTTGATTCATCTCGGTGTTCATATCAGTTGATTGTCTTTTCATATTCAAGTTGTGATTTTCTTGGTTCTTGGTATAACAGATGTTGTTTTTGTTTTTCATTTATCCTGGACATTTTATCTATTATGTTAGGAGATTGGATATTATATAAGTCTTTCATTTTAGCAGTATTCACCTGTTGAGGTTTAACATGTGGGTGTTGGTCTATTTTTGTGGGCTGTGGTTCCAATATCAGTTTAATTTTAAGAGCCTTTGTAGTGTTATTTTGTCTGCTTGGTTAATCTGCTGCCACTGGGGTTCCCACTAGTTCCTGCTGGTTTCCCCAGATCTGACTGCAGGCTGTCTCTCAGTGAAGGAGTGAGTGTAGTAGAATCTGTTCACTGTCCACTCCTCTTCTTCTCCCCTACTGCTCTGATGTTTCGGGGGGGGGGGGGGGGAGGAGAGTCTCTGACCCACAGAGACAAAGAGGCTTCCAAAACCAGGACACTCTTTCCAGCTAGTTGTCTCCTACCTACTCCATCTGTCCCCTGTTTACATCAGCATCTCTTAGAGGAAAGGAAAAAGTCTCAGACTCAGCAAGGGAGAAGGCCTCCACTGGTAGCTTACTGCTGGCAGGGATCCCAAATAATTCTCCTTGTTGGTGGTGTTGTGCAGCTCAAATGATGTCGTCAGAAGGATGCCCTTCTATCTGGGGGAAGAAGGAGCTGCTTTTTGTCGCTAGCTCAGACATGCTGGGTTTGGGTGGACTTCCTCTGTTGGGTGGGGAGATACAAGATACTATTCTACTGCGCCGTTCCTCTCATTCTGGGATCCCAAACCAGACCACATTCTTATTACCACCTCTCAGAGTTCTCTTTTGTTGTTTCTTGAGTCATTTCCGGGATTTTCCATTGTGCTTAGCAGAGAGGGGCAGGGAAAACAGATCCACATCATTTTGCCCCTATCAGAAGTCTCTAGATATCATTCTAATAAACTGAGGGAAAGAAGACAAATCTCACATTCAGTGTGAGCCAATGCAATGTAAAGAAGTTAGGAGATTTTTTTTATTTTTATTTATTTTTATTTTTAGTGTATGGTAGACTATTATTCCTGAGATACATTTATTAAGTTTTCCATATATTGGAAACCTAATGTGGTTTACAAATGGCTCAGATTTCAAGATTTCCATTACAATGATGATGTGGGCTGTGGTGTTTATACCTTCACATAGAAGAGAAATTTGTGTTGTTACTCTGCCCAAGGAATGTTGTCACTCTCATGCCAGAACTTAAGGTCTTTCAGTAATATAGAAATTGGAATAAAAGAAGAATGATGAGGTGACTTTTAATGAATAATTGCACATTTGGTAAGGTATTGGAGAAGGAGGTTGAAGCCATGCCAACACTCCTAACTTGGAGGGTAAAAACAAGCCAAAGGAGAAGAAATAAATGCGTGTGATAAGGAAGCTGCCAGGTGCAGAGTCCCCTGCAGCAAGGCAGAGTACTGGTCACCAGTTTTTTATGTGGTAGATTTTCAGAAGGCCAAGCAGTGGAAAATATCTCCACAACTGTTAGCATAGTCGGGGGCCACACCTGATGGCCACAATAAACAAGCTTGACTTTTGAATGAGCTAACGTCGGGGGAAAAAAACCTCTTTAGGTTCATGGGAAGCCACCTCAAGCCCAAAGAAAGTCCCTACCGTGAAAAATCAGAAAGTTTATCTGAAGTAGTTTCTCTATAGAATCAAGAAAATAATTAGGCTATTACTGAGTTGTGTATTCACACATACCACAAAGCACATAAAAAATTGATTGTGCAGTCATGAAGAAGTAATAGAATGAGATTTCTAGAAATGAATGGAGGTTACAAATATTGCTAAGTAAGATGAACAACAGCTTGGATTGTGCAGAAAATCAAATAATGACTATAGACTCTGGATTCTGAAGGCCTGAGATGCGTGTATTTGCTCCAACACTCACATGCTGATTGATGTGGAAGGAAGAAGGGCAGGCAGAAAAGGACAGAGAGGAGAGGCGAGGCAGAGAAATGGATACAGATATAATTATGGTATAGACCTTACAGGGCTGAGAGAAGTTTTGTTTTGTTCGTAGTTTTCTTTTCTTTTTCTCCTTCTATAAAATGGAATAACCCTAATGGTTTGTTAAATTAGGGCAAAGAAACTAACTGAAAATGTAAGAGCAGGAAGAGGACATCCTAGAATAAATAGTAACAGGAGGAGGTCTGGAAGAAAGGCCACATGAACAGGGATTCTTTACTGAAATAATAAAGGAGAAGGATTTTGTGTCACTCAGGGTCTCATCAGGAAAAGAGAAACTAGTTTAAGAGTTCACAGCAGATGCTGTTATGGCAGGAGTTGGTTGTACCCATAATGGAGGAATTAAGGAGCAAAATGGACAGTGAGATCACAGTAGTAACAGACTAGCAACAGCAGGAAACACCCTGCTCTCAGGCAGGGGCCCGAGTGAGAATGTGATGTACCAGAGCCCACACACCATATACTACAAGCTGGAATGGTTGCAAGCCTGCCTGATGGGAGCTGGAGGAAGTGAGGAGAGGCGACCACTGAAAAGAAAATGCCCGAATCCCCATAATATTTTGGAGCAAAGAATGGCAATATGGGCTGTGTTTAGCATTGGCTAAGTGATGGGAGGATTCAAGGATGCTAATGAGGATGCTGTTAAAAATTTGTCAGTATTTATTCAGACCACATAGAGAGTTGGGTGATTTAAAAAAAAAATGGAAGGGGGGGAAAAAAAGGAAGAGAAAGAGAAATAACAATGTGTCTGTCACATCAAATGTGACATTGGGTATAGTTTGCCGAAGTGGCTCAGATAGGAATCAGATTGCTAGAGGTTCAGGTAGATATAGTTTGTAACGTATGGGCTGCAGATGACCACCAATTGAGCCAGAAATTAGAAATGAATGCAAGAAGAGAGTAAGAGAGTAATCGGGAGTAGTTATAACAAAGTGAGTGAATTTTTTTTCAATATAGTAAAAGTTATGCCCACATTCAGAAAATTAAAGGAAATGGCAAATTTCCTTTGACAGGTATTTAAGAGAACCTTATATAATTTTGTTTAAAAAGTGGTTTCAGTCACCTGTTTACATACCCTTCATTTTGATTCAGATGATTTTATTTCTTTATTTATTTTGAGAGAGAGAGAGAGAGAGAGAGAGAGAGAGAAGAGAGAGCAGGGGAGGGACAGAAAGAGAGCGAGAACCCCAAGCAGGCTTTACACTGTTCTACATAACCCGATGTGGGGGCTCAATCTCACAAACTGTGAGATCATGATCTGAGCCAAAACCGAGTCGGGTGCTTACTGAGTCAGATGCTCACCACTGAGCCACACAGGTGCCCCCGATTCAGCTGATTTTAAATGCTAACATTGAATGAGTAGGATTGAAATCAAGATATTTATAAGATCTTATAGAAATTTTGCAGGTATAGGGGCGCTGTCAGCACAACCTGCTTGGGATTCTCTTTCTTCCTCTCTCTGCCCCTCTCCTGCTTGCACACTCTGTCTCTCTCCCAAAAATAAATAAACTTAAAAAAAAAATTTGGAGGTGTAGCCTTAGCAACTGTATCTCCAAACATCCCAACAAGAGCCTCATGTTAATCCCTGGGAACATTTCCAAGCACAGTCTTACAATAGCAGTTGTGAAAACTGGGAGACAAGATTGTATACTCACAATGAGGGCAGTGTGTTGTCAGAGAGGATAAAAGCAAATGATGTACAGGTGACTTTAGCATAGACAACTATGTGCTTACATCTGGGAAGTATTCCAAAGGACAGATCCTGAAAAGACACCAAGCCCTGGCAATGGACTGGGCAGATAATCATGCAAGCTCTGTGATTCTATACCACTTACAATTTAGAGCAACTCAAGGGAGAAAACTCTAACAAGGAAACCACTGCAATAATTGAGCCATAATTATTAGCATTTTAAAGAGAACATTAAAATTAAACTCAATGTACTGTATCTGTTCTCTTTAAAAATGGGGCACCCTGTGGAGAGAAAGAACTCTGAGTAAAAAGTCATCCCAATTATAATGAAAATAAAGTAATATTGGAAATCTGGAGGTCAGGCGAGGTGTGGTAAGGTCATCTTCAGCATTTTGATTTATTTCAGAAGACTTGGCTATTTCTTGCCCACTCACAGCATTTGGAAAGAGTTAGTCCTATTTAGATTTCTTGGGATGCATTCTGTGTTAGTCTGCTTGGGCTGCCATAACAGATTACCCTAGACTGGATGACTTCAACAGCAAACATTTGTTTCCCACAGTTCTGGGGGCTAGAAGTCCAAGATCAAGGTACCAGTTAATCCGGTTCCTGGTGAGAGCTTTCTTCCTGACTCGTGTGGATGTCCTCCTTCTCACTGTGTCCTCACATGTCATAGACAGAGAGAAAGAGAGAGACAGAGAGAGACAGAGGCAGAGAGAGAGAGCTTCTTATAAGGTCATGAATTCTATCAGATTAGGAGCCCATCCTTATGATCCTACTTAACTACAGCCTAAAAGCCGTATCTCTAAATTGGATGTTAGAGCTTCAATATACCAATTTTGGGGTGACACAGTTAATCCTATGGCACATTCTAATAGTTTATTTGAGTCAGAGTCCTCAGCATGGTCTGTAAAGCCCAGGATGTGTGGCCTGGGCCCTAGGCTGATTCTCTAACATTTCTGTCCATTCTATATAAGCATCCTAAGCACTGGCTATTTCTTAAAATGCTAGATATAGTCTCTAGTCTCCTCCTGGGGCCTTTATATGCAGTGCTTTCTCAGCCTGCTGACATACTACTTTCTGTGCTTGGCTTCCACTCTTCAGTCAGATCTCTGCTCAAATGTTGCCGCTTTCAATCTTTAGGTACTTATTGTTTACTTTCATCAATAGATTGTAAATTCAGTGAGGAGACGCACTGTTTTGTTACTGTTTATTGTACAGTAAATAGTAAATAAATGTTTGTTGAATGAATAAATGAATCTAGAACCAAGTCAAGAAAGTAAAAAGCTTGTGAACCAACTCTATTTTAATTACATGCCAAAGAGGAATGAGTGTCTAGACTTCTTCTCATTTGTGTATAAGTAAAAGTCCCTTGGACCTGAGAGCCACTCATGAAGAAGGGTATGCCCTTCTCTCTCTCAATCTCTCTCTCTCTCTCTCTCTCTCTCTCTCTCTCTCTCTCTGGCCTTTCCAGCACACATTCATGAGTACACATATCTAATGCCTTTTTAGATTTCTGATATAATCAGTGTCATGGGAGTCCACATTACTACTCACTCACATCTCCAGTTTGGAGTATGCTCTCCCAAAAGCTTTATGAAATGGCAGTATTAAAGGGGTCTCTCAAAGGGGGTGAACCCTTATAGTCTCATTTTGGGAAATCCAAAATTAATTATACCAAACAGATAAAACAAGAACAACGACAACAAAAAACAACTCAATAATCTTTGTTGTAAAAAGCACGATTTGACTCTGGCTACTTTGAAAACACAGTTTGCTGGAAACCTGTCAGCAAAGCTGAATCCACAGATGATCCCTCCTCACCTCTTTGCATGGTATTGACATTCCTGGTAACAGCAGGGAGCAAAAAGCACAATCAGGGTAGCCGGGTGGCACATTTATAGAAGCCTATGGCAATTTATATAAGCCACTGTTCCAGAGGAATGGCTCTATCTTCTCCCAGTCCTGTCATTCCTTCCTGTGCTGAGATGGCCACCAGGAAGAACATGAGGCCGTGTACACAGGTGACACTATGCTATTTATGGTCTCCGAATGCAGTAACCACTCTTAACTTGCAAACTCAGCATACTTCCTTTTATTTACAATCTGTCACTTCTTGCTTCTCCATTCCTCAAAACAAACAAGCTTTCTCAATTTCCTAGACCTCCATAATCATGAAATATAGGCAAGTCAACCCAAAATGCTGTTTATATCGGTTGCATGTGGCATTTCTTTTTATAATATATTTGGCATGATAAGGCAGTTATAAAAATGCGTACTTGCAGTATCCTTTTTCCGTTTAACCAGGTTTGAATCCATTTGAATATAAGTGAGACATCTTATTTATCTTACATCTGTCAGCCAGCTATGTAAACTCATTTATTTTCCTATTAGCCAAAGCAATTTCAATAGAGCATTTAAAATTATCCAAGTAACTTATGTCCATATGATCACCTCACATAATATTACCAGCTTTCTAACAAATGATACTAACTTTTTAACTTACATGATGACGTATAAGTTTCACTAAAAATTACCATCAATTTTTATATAAAATGTTTTCTTATGCATTTTATCTGATGTTATGAAGGATATTGCAGCATGCAAGGGAAGCAGAGAGACTGAACTTGGAAATGCCAGGAACCTAAAATGTCGCAGAATGTTATAAGAGGAAGGAATGGCATGGCCAGGAAGTCACCACATTGGTGACTTCAGTGTTAGTCCCAGCATATTTATCAACAGAACTTTTTTTTACATTTACAAAAGTATCCCAGTTTGAATATTATATTATTGCTCTCGTAATGACATCAAGAGATATCAAGCTATTGAACTATTCATTAACTGGGCCAATTCCCCAAGATGAAAGAGCTATATGGGGGTGGTGAGGTGATTCATAACATCTTACTGACTTGTTAAAATAAGCCTGAGTGTAACTTATGAATCTGCTCATTCTTTCTTCTGCATTTTCTTTTGGGGAGAAACACACAGAGGGTAGGAACCCTTGGAAACTGAAGTTGAAATTTTACCTGAGACTCACTGGGAAGAAATTTGTGTACACCTCCTAGGATATGACTGATAAAATGTGTGAACAGAGAAAGGTTTAAAACCACTGCAAACTACAAAATTGAATGCAGGAAATTCCATGACGCTGAAAAAATGCCCTGGAAAACTGAATGAATAAGACATCTATAACTGGCCTCTCTAGTGATCAAAACCTTAATCTAAAGAAAGTGTTTTTTCATCTATATGGACATAACATTGCTTCCATTGATGAAATGATCCAAACCAAGGAAATATTTTCTTTTGTGCTCCCACACAAATTCAGGGAAAGGTAACAGAAGCCTGACCAGCTGCTGCTTCCCCCTCTTAGTTTAGCTTCAGAATGAGAACTACTGCTTCAGATCTGAGCCAGGAGACTTCAGTTATTAGGTTTAGTTTCGCTATTGTTGTCATCATCCTGCAAGAAATGGTAATTTGCGTTCTGCAGATCCTTGAGAAAGAAATACTCATGTGTATTGCCTGAGTTCACTGTGAACAACTCTCTAGGCAGAAGTGAGATAAAACTGAAACAAATTAGTTCGACAACAGGAAAATATGTACAATGGAAAGGATAATTATTTCTTTTTTTTCTTTCTAGTATTCCATTAGTTAGGATTGTTATCTTTTGTGTTAAATTTCAGATTTTTCTACCAAGGCAAGAGAGTGTTCTGCACATAAAATAGAAAAAAAAAATGGCTAGCATTAGAGCTTTCTTAATGTTTCGAATAGGTAAGTTTTGCTTTAATAAATATAAATCATTATTCTAACAATTTATCTGAAATGCTGTGATTGCCTTGATACTGGAAAACAAAAGCTTATTTTACATATATATTTATATATATATTTATATATATATATTTATATATATATTTATATATATATATTTATATATATATTTATATATATATATTTATATATATATTTATATATATATATTTATATATATATTTATATATATTTATATATATATTTATATATATTTATATATATATATAATGTATGTATTAAAGTGTAAAATAATACAGGTGTGCAAATTATGGCAGCTTAGTAAGTGAAAGATATCTTTATTGAAGCATAGTTACCATACGGTATACCATATAGTGATTCAACAATTCTATACATTTCTTGGTGCTCATCAGGATAAGTGTACTCTTAATCCCCTTCACCTATTTCACCCATTCCCCTTCCACCTCCTCTCTGGTAACCACCAGTTTGTTCTTTGTACATAAGTATCTGGTTTTTTGTTTGTTTGTCTCTCTCATTTTAACAATGTTATTCTATAAGTATGTGATTTTTTTCAGGAGTGGGGGGCAAGCATGAAACTATTATACGATAAAGGCAGCAAAAATTTCAGAACAGCCAGGCCCGCCCGAAGAAAATAAGGGAAAGGGAGAGACAGGGAGAGAGAGAGATAAGCAGAGAGACAGAGACAGAGAGAGAGACAAAGACTGAGAAGGAAAAGGCAAACCATTTGAAGTCAAGAATTTTGAAAAGTTAATAATAGTAGAAGTGGAAGGAAAGTGCAAGGATGGAATTAATCAGGGAAAAAAAAAACCCAGAGAACACATTTGAAATGAATGTAGCAATAATATGTAAATCCAAATGTGATTTATTTCAAAAACAGTAAAATCTAAGCTAGTCAGGAAATGATAAGGGAGAAAGTATAGACACAAAAGATTAGACAGGAAATGGAAAAGAACCAAAGAAACAGAGGAAATTAAATGAATTAAACAATTTATCACTTTTTCGAATCAATTTGAAAGCTGAATATAATAAATGAGATACTGGGAAAATGCAAATTGCTAAAATCAACAGTTGAAGTGAAAGAAAACATAAACAGACCAATTTCAGTAGGGAAATTAACATGCTCAGAAAGAAAACAGCCTCCTCCTGACCACCGCATCTCTAATATCCTGCAAAAGGCCAAGAAGCAGAGGTTATTACTGGTGAATTTTATCGATACTCCAAGAAATTGATCATGCTGATGCTATTTAAACTTGACCAGAGTACTGAGAGCAAAGGAAAAGTTCAAAACTATTTTTAAAAGTCAAACATAGCCTTGATATCAAAACCAGACAAATCAGTTCAAAGAAAGAAAACTCATTTAAAAATATTGATTTATAAGTCTCAAATAAAATAGACTCCAGCAAAGAGCTAAATTAGGAAATACCATAGAAAACTAGTTTGTTTCCAGAATAAAAAAATAATGTTAAGAAATATATGTATATAACATAACATGAAACATATACTAGTATAAAAACGTATGCAACATAGCATAGAATTAGTATACAAATTATACATTTAATTAATACAAAAACATTTACAAAAGCTGGATTGATGGCCAGAAGACATATGATAAAATTTAAAATATATTTTTCATTAAAATCACTTACCTTTCAAGAAAATAGGATTTGTTTAGTGTAATCTTTAATAAAGGAACACTGAAAAAACATTACATTCAGAAAATATAAATGATTTGTATCACTACCACCACTATTACTTAAAATTATTTCAGAAGTACTAAATACACAAGAAAACTGCGCTTAAAATATGCATAAAACATCTTCTTTAAGGAAAAGATCCACTTATCCTTATTTATAGATGATGAGGGGTGCCTGGGTGGCTCAATTGATTAAACTTCTGACTCTTGATTTCGTCTCAGATCACAATCTCACAATTCCTCAGTTTGAGCCCCGCGTTGGGCTCCGCGCTTAGAGTGTGGAGCCTGCTTGGGATTCTCTCTCTTTCTCTCTCTCTCTCTCTCTCTCTCTTCCCCCCCCCCCCCCAAAATAAATAAATAAATAAGAGATGATGAGATCATATAGCTGGTCATTCAAAATATTTAAATCTAAACTCTATTAGAAACTCTTGAATTCATCAGTGTAGGTACAAAAGTAATGTACCCAGCATTCGTATTTACAAACAGCAACCTCTTAGATATTAGAGATTCCATTTACAGTAGTAAACACGTGCAAATTATAGAAATAAACATAATATCCAAACCTAGAGGAAGAAACTTTAAATACCCATCAGTTGTTCATAACTGTGTAATTAACCACCTCAAAATTTAATGGCTTAAAACACAATAACATATTCACTCTGTTTCTGTTGGTCAGAAGTTTGGGCTGTGCTCAGTGGGAATGACTCCTCTCTATTCCATGTGGTGGTGTTGGCCTTAACTGTGTCTCCCTTTGGCCCCTCTTCCTCTAGGAGGATAGCCTGGGTTTATTCACAGGTGGCAACAGCCTTCCAGGTGAGAGTGTAAACCACAAGATTATTTTAGGTTTAAACTTGGAACTTGCAGGGATCCACTCAGAAGTTGAGAGTTGGTATAAAGATTATTTGAAGCTGAAAATATTTGAGATTTAACAGATGTAGAAAGAAGCTTTCTCAGAGCATCCCTGATCTGACCAAAAGCAGAAACTTCTGAGAAGTGAAGACTGACATAAATTCCCTTTTCAGGGCACCATCTACTCCCAGGAGAGAGGCCGAAAGTGAACCTACTAAAAATCCCTCTCTGGGCCCTGAAGAAGACCCCTCATACCTGTATAGACAAATGTTATCACAAGCTTTCTTATTTCCCATTTGTTCTAAAGATCATTTTCTTTCCTTCCTTCCTTCCTTCCTTCCTTCCTTCCTTCCTTCCTTCCTTCCTTCCTTTCTTCCTTTTAACATTTATTTATTTTTGAGAAACAGAGAGAGAGAGAGAGAGAGAGAGAGAGCGCACACAAGCTGGGGAGGAGCAGAGAGAGTGAGTGAGACCCAGAATCTGAAGCAGGCTCCAGGCTCTAAGCTGTCAGCACAGAGCCCAACACAGGGCTTGAATTCAGGAACCATGAGATCATGCCCTGAGCCCAAGTTGTACACTTAACCAACTGAGCCACGAGGAGCCCTGCATTTCTCTTTCTTTAAAAGACCTATTTGTACTTCCAACAGAAGCCATTTCTCTTCTTTCCTTTCCCCTACTAATGTAGGTTTATAAACCTTCACCTTTAACCATTTAACAAGCTAGCTACTTCTTTTGTTGGCTCCTGTGTGTGTATGAATAAACACATTTCCCCTGTTAATCTAGATTTTGTCAGTTTATTTGTAGATTCCAGGTACCAAACATGAGAGATAGAAGAAAAAAGTTGTTTTTTTTTTTTTTTTTTTTTTTTTTTTTTTTCCCCTAACAGACTTAAGATACAAGCCCAGCCTGGGAAAATAGATTCCATCCCTTTTGGGGAAGAGCTACAAAGCATTTGTGACCACTTTTAATTTACTTATATTTACAAAGGGAGTTAAATAAGACACCTAAATGCCTGGTTCTTAGTCAATGAGAGAAAATGTTGTAAGCCTTTCAGCTCTTTCAAAAGGCATCTATAAAATTAATGGGATTGATAAAATATTGGCTAATTCTTTTGTTTCTTTGACACTTGATGCTAAACCTCATATGTGAAAATATGTAAGAGTTGGTATAAATAGTGACAAAAATAATTATGATAATGGTAAGTCAAGATTAAAGCAAAAAAAATTAATTAGTGGTAATGTTTCTACAAATATGAAAACATTACAAAAATACAGTAATAGAAACTTTTGATGTTGGCACGGAAATTGGCAAATAGGTAAATGAAATGGACTGAAGATTTCATAAAATATACTAACCATATGACAAAGTCATCATTTAAAAACACTAAGAAAGCTATGAATTAGTCAATATACAGTTAATGGATAAACCAAGTAAAAATAAAATGCTAGATCTGTACATTTTTTACACCACACTCCCTTGCAGAAAAATAAAGCTAGAGGACAATAGAGAGAAATTTCTTTTATAATCTTGGAGAAGAAAAGGTTTTCATAAATAAAAAAAGAATACAGAATTTATAAGATAAATTGTATTATGCAGAATTAAAAATGTATGTATAGAGGGGTGCCTGGCTGGCTTAGTCGATGGAATGTGGGACTCTTGATCTTGGGATCATGAATTCAAGCCCCACATTGGGTGTAGAGATTACTTAAAAATAAAATCTTTTATTTATTGATTTTTAAATAAAATATTAAATCAAATCTGATAAATATCTAGAGAACAATTATTACTCTATAAAAAGTCTACCACAAATCCAATAGCAAATAGAATGGGCAAAGGATATGAGTAGGGAGTGCAGTGGTTAATTCTGTGTGTCAATTGGACTGGTCTCTGGGATGCTCAGACAGCTGGTAAGACATTTCTGGGTATGTCTGTGAAGGTGATTCTAGAAGAGCTTAGCATCTTATTTAGTTGGCTGAATAAAGCAACCTGTCCTCACCAATGTGGATGAGCATCATCCAATCTGTTAAGTGCAAAATGGAACCAAAAGGCAGACAGGGTGAATTCTCTCTTCTTGAGCTGGGCTTTCATTTTCTTCCAGAGTTCCTGGTTCTTTAGCCTTTGGACTCCAGGAATTGCTAGTTTGAAATACACAAATGATTATTACAACAAAACAAACTCTGTAAAGGTACTTTAATTAAGTGCCCAGAACTGAACCCAACATACTGTTACTGTGCTAAACTATTATAGAATAGAGAGTATTTTTCTGCTTTTATCGTAAATAACAATAGACCAAGAAAAATAAGTTAGCTGCTTGTTCCAAGAAGTACTTGTTCCTATGAACCAACTGAACACTTAAACCACAACAATTTCCTTATTAAAGCTCGTTTTAAACACCCTTGTTTCACTTCATTGTGTCCATTAATCCAAAATTATTAGGTCATACATTTTCCCTGCTTCATCTCAACCAGTTCCCCATTTTGCAAGACTTAGCTCAAAATCACCAACAAAGACTAAATCCAAATTTTCCCATTTTGAGACACTATTGGTTAAGAGGGTGATTCTCTACTGCTCAACTCTGAGTAACAGATTTTATTGAGTCTTTTGGGGAGTTGACAGTTGACTACATCAATAAAGACAGTGCAAAAAAAAAAAAAAAAAAAGACATTGCAAGAGATAGGTCATTTAAGCAAATGTTAAAATGAAGTGCTCCTGGGTTGGCAGTTAGCCTTCTGTGGGCTGCGACCCATCTCATCACCTTTACCTAAATGATAACATGTTTCAGAACTACAGTCATTCAGTGTCACTTTTCTGTATATGGATATAGAAACTGGTTTCTAAGGATGTTAATTGAATAGTCAACATTAAAACATGGAATTAAAGACATGGGGCTAGAATTGCTGTTTCCGAACTTTCAAACTTAAATGTTCTGTTAAAATAATGCTTATTGCTGGAGAACTCAGTCTTTTTTTTAAATAAAATATAAGCCTCAAAATTATCCTGTTAAATTTGAAATGTTGGCTGAGGCATTTTAAAAATGGTACTGTAAGTAATAATGTTACCGAAATGTGGTTCATTTATTTTAGGGGTATATGTAAAATTTTGCAGTAGAGTTTCTCAAACTTACTTGACAGTAAGAATTTCTTAAAATTATTATTAAAATTTATGTATGTTTGGCCCCTCCTCAGTCTATTGAACAAGCTTATAAGAAGGTGCCTGGAACTTGCTTTTTTATCAAGTTGTCAGATGTTTCTTGACTTAAGGCAAGTATGGGAAATGATGATGCATTTTAGGCCAGTGGCTCACAACCCTGTCTGTACTTTTTAGTAACCTGGAAACAGTTTTAAAAACACTCACGGCTACCTATATCCTAAACCAATTAAATTAAAATTTTAGGGGGAGATGGGGTACCTGGGTGGTTCGGTCGATTAAGTATTTGACTCCATTTTGGCTCAGGTCATGATTTCAAGGTGCAGGTTCAAGCCCTACATGGAGCACTGTGCTGATGGTGCTGAGACTGCTTGGAGTCCTCTCTTTCTTTATCTCTGCCCCTCCCCCACTTGTGTGCACACGCACTTTCTCTCAAATAAATAAACTTAAAAAAATTAGGGGAAGAGATGCAAGCATGTACATTTTTGTATCTTCCCGGGTTAAGCTAATGTGCCCATAGGACAGAGACCTAGTGTATCAAGCCAATGAGAAAAACTTCTCATTTATGTGCATACAAATCTTAATAAAATGTAAATTCTGATTCAGTGGGTGTGGGGTGGGGTCTGAGATTTTACAGTTCTAACAAGTTTCCAAGGGAGGCTGATGCTGCTGTTCAGCAGACCACATAATGAGTAGCAAGAAATTAGAACAGTGATTCTCTAAGCCTGATCCCCAGACCAGCAGCATCAGGCTCACCTGGGAACTTGGAAGAATACAAACTCTTGGGCTCCACCCTGTTTCTACTCAGTCAGAAACCCTGGGGCCCGGATCTTGGCTTCACAAGGCACCACCCTACCTCTCACAAAAATAGCAGATTCATAGTCATTTACTTTATACACTGAGCTTCCAGCAATGATTTTGCTCAAGAGCAGTGATTAATAATTAAAAATACATATGTAGCTAAATAATTAAAAGCCCCACATTTACAGGAAAATTCTGATTATAGAATTAAACAGCCAAATTTTAAATTGTAGTTCAATTTTCTCTTGCTTATGGCAACTTGGTGAATCATGTAACCTTGAGCCTTCAATTTGTTAACTGAAAAAATGCTAAAATAACCTTCCTCAGCTACTTTACAGGTTAGCTGTGAGGAAACAAGTTTTTACAGGTAGTGGAAATATACACTTGGTAATGACAAGTAGGTGCATAAAGAAATATATAATTAAACTTTTAAACTTGGTTCTGGCTGCACAGACTTTTCAATCTATTCAGAAACAAAAGTTCATTAACCAACACTAAAGAAAGCAAAGGAACAAAAGAAAGTATAGAAACATTTACAGAAGACCAATTGGGTGCTTTCTGTATCATAATTTATTTTTCCAGCATCCTAATAAATTACAAGTGAGTAAATTGGGATTGCAAAGAAATTAAGTGAATTGCCTTTGAAGCTACATTAATGGGCTTTTGCATCAAAAGATCTAGGTTTGAGTAATGTCTGTCAGTAGCTATGTGACCATTGATTCAAACTCTGTTGTAGTGTGTCTTTACTGAAGTGGATATAATATCTGTCCTACAAAATACTTAGTATCTATAAATTTAATGTGAAATTGCTGTAAAAATTTCAAAGATTTTTAGTGATGTGAGGCATTGTCATGCAAAATAGCACAAAATAGCATGTAAGAAGCCTTATGGTAAAGACTTTAATATTTTCAGATTCGCCTAAGTTTGCCTTAATTTCTCTGACTTATACATACATGTATCATTGGTAATGTTGAGTTGTAGAATATAAATTCATCTTCAATCTTCATTTCCATACATTTTAATTTCATAAGTTATTTCTTACGAATATTATTTATTCAGTAATCAGGAGAGGACTCTGAATATAATCATGTTGAAGTTTTCTGTCTGATTGCTGTGTCATTTTCATTTTATTGGGAGGGAATTCATCTACTAGTGTTGGTTTTACTGGTAGCTTCTCTAGTTCAATTGTATTGATATATTCAGAGTTTTGTTGTGCTGGTGTTTAGGGACAGGCTCTCTCTCCCCATCAGATCCTCACTCTTGTAGTTTTGCAGTTGCTTTCACACAACTTCGCAGGGCTCCCAGTTGAGAACAGCATCCTGCCTGTGGCTCAGTTCCTCCTCCACAGTGACTGCAGGATTGCTGCTGATTCAGTGGCTGAGCTGGCAGGGGTGTCTCTCTCCTGCTGCTTCCGAAGAAAGCGGATGTGTGTGAGCCATGTTGCCAGGCAGGGGTTGTCAGAAACATTTTTCAGCTCTCTTACTTTTACAAGTAAAGGTCCTTTATCATGCCCTGCTTTTAACACAGTGATCCTGACTCTATTTCCTCACCTTTTGTGGAGAATGTTTATTCCTTATAACCCTAGATGAGTCAGATTCTCAGCTGCTTCTACCTGCTTCTATACCTGGAGCCTGGAGTGCTCATGGCTTTAGTTCTGCTTTGTGCTGTGTTTTCTGATTTTTAGAGACATTTATTTACTTAATTTTAGAGCATGGCCATATCTTTTTTTTTTTTTTAAATTTGCCTTTTATCAATCATTATTCTATCTTTAGAGATGAGGAAAAGCCTCAAAATATAACTTTTAATGCCAGCTTACTAGGGAACACGGTGTCAATTTTATGAACTGATGCTAAGAGATATAAGGGTTAGAAGAGGGGAGAAGGTATCACGGGAAAACGTCTGCTAGCACCCACATAGGCAGAATCAGATCATTACATGAATTTCTGTGTGTTGGCTCTGTGGGTACTGAAGCAATGCCTGCTCAGCCTCAGTGCTAAGGGGGCTGAGACAGTCCTTTGTTCCTCTTTTACTGTTTTCCACGTCATTGCTTTTCCTCATGTGTTAGCCCTTGGGGAGGGGGTAGTGATCTTGTTTGGTCTTTATAGCACCTGTAAATTGGCCATTCTTCAGTTGAATGTCTCCCCAGCTGACTGTGACTAAATCGGATCAACCTTTGCAACTTGATGGACTTTCCTACACTCTGTCATCAAGAAGGCTGAAAAAAGAGGGACAGGAAAGTTGTCCATATGTAGGCTTTTCCTAAAGGCACATTCACTTACCCCATGCCCTGAATGCAAAACTCACCTGTCCAGCACTAAGTTATAAAATACATTAAAAAACAACAACAACAAAAAACAAACAAACATCAATTAGAAGTCCTGAGTAGAGTTTTTTGTCACCTTTTCAATTGATTGGGTTATATTAACTATATTAACTCTTGGGCATTAACTGAATAAAATTATTTTGTCATATTATTCCTGGTTTTATCTCAAAGGAGGTATAGGTCTCCTTATCATTGGAAACTTATCCTGAATACAATGTCCCAAAATGACTCTATGAGAAAAATCATCATATATATATATATATATATATATATATACACACACACACACACACACACACATATATATGTGTATATGTATATATATACACAGTAGTATGTATACACAGTATATACTTATAATATATATAATATATTAAACATATAAATATATAAATATATATGTTTTTATAGTATATAATGCATATATTAAAATTTAACTGGTTTATTCTCAAAATCATTACTGAGCTTCTGAATTTATTTTTGAGAAAATGGGAAATATGTGTAGATTTAGAGGTTTTTATTGTATTATAAATTATCTGGAAGCATATAGAAGTCATTGCAATATAGTGTATCTAAACATAAATAGAATATTTAGAGAAAATAAATATAATAATTATAATATGTTTTTTTCATTAGGGTGTACTTTTTGTTTTAACTGACAATCTGGAAAAATAATTATCTATCAATTATGTAAGTAGTGGATTAATCAGTGTGTAGGTTAATAGTGATTTAAAATAGTAATCGTGTGGGATGTTTAAAAAAGGAACAGACTATTAAATTTAACTTTTTTTTTCCTTAATAATATTAGCAGAGGTCAGACCATCAATGAAGGAGAGGCTTTGCTTGCTTAACAAAGCAAGTTTTGGAACGCTTACTTTATTCTGCTCCTGGATTGGTTCCAGCAGTGAGAAATTCTTTGGAGAATGTATTCAATATGCATTGTGTTTCCAGGAAGGACAGAGTTGAACTGGTTCACTCCCACCCTGTTAAATTTGGGCTTCAATGCATGAACCCAGGAACTTGCATAAGACTGATCTCTGAAATAGCCTCTGATAGCAGAATGGAAGAAATGGGCCAAAGTGAAACCAATCTGTTCCCAAGAAATGAGCTAACATCTTGTTTCTCATGGTTCAGACATCCACTCTATGAAAGAATCTTATCTTGGAAGGGTCTTCAATCAAGAGGATATGGTGGAGGAGTTGGATACCCTCCAACAGAGAATTCCCTGAGCCCTCCATATGTGTTTATAAGGATGTTTTGCAACATGAGAGCTGGCTGGGAGTAAAGACTGAAAAGATATAGATAAACCCTAAATTTTATGGTATAGTGATAAGAACATAAAACCTGAGCTCTCAAGTTCAAGTTTCTTTCTTAGTACTTTCTCTTTTGGAATCTTGGGCAAGTTAGGCTTTAGTGCCTTAATCTGTAAAATGATTACAGGTATATAAGCCTCATACTGTAGCTAGTGATTATCAAGTCAGGGGACTCCACACAGTTAAGAATATGAGGGTGGGAGATGAGAAATGGATGCTGTTCCTCCCCCCTCCAATGAAGGACCTCTGGATTCATCATCTGTACCAGTGAGGTTTAATTTGAAGAAGGGTTGACTAAGAAAAGAAAACCAGGGGGGTGCCTGGGTGGCTCAGTCAGTTAAGCATTCGACTTCAGTTCAGGTCATGATTCAGCTCAGGTCAGTTCGAGTGCCGTGTTCTGCTTTGTGCTGACCACTTGGAGCCTGGAACCGGCTTCAGATTCTGTGTCTCCCTCTCTCCCTCTCTACCCTTCCCCACTTGTGCTCTGTCTCTGTCACTGTCTCTCTCAAAAATAAATAAACATTAAAAAGAGATTTAAACATAACATGAAAACCAGGGATTATGAATGTAAAATTTAAGGGACAGAATAATGGTTTTTCATTTCAGGTTTTCAATCCCAGAAAATTTAGGACTATGAGGTCATAACAGGGAGAGACAGGCCTAGCAGTATGGGGTTGTCATAATGGAAATCTCAGCAAAACTGTGTGTCTCTCAAAGAAAGGAGAGAAACAAGAGTCAGGGCAGAGCTGAAAGTAGGTGTACAGAGGTAGTGTGGTATTTCTAAAGAGGGTGGAATTTGAAGTCAGAAAGTGAGTTTGAGAAATGGCTTGGGTAGGCTTTGGCTCAGAATTCACTTTAGGCTCAGAATTCTCATTGGGGAGCAGCCACTGTAGCCAGGCCTTTCTCTTTCATCTTCTCCCTCAGCTTCTGCCCTGCATCCATGCTTTACTGTCTGCCATTTCTTTGAACCTAGAAAGCTCACCCATGTCTACTTCTTTGGGCACATGGTTCTGTTTTCCCAAAGTGTTTCCAAGGGGGCTCGGAGTTCCAGGACAGCAGGGCCCAAATCTTCCTTTTTAATATCTCCAGAATTTACCACAGTCACACATAGAATAACATTGGCACCCAAAAAGTGTTTTTCAATGCATAGAACAAGAAAGGAAGAACAGAAGAAAGGAGGAAGGAGGGAGTGAAATAAAGTGGTTTAGTATTGATTTAGCCCTACCCAGTCACACACGTATAAGACAAATTTTACTGGTAAGATCAAATCTGTGGCTAAGGAGCTGAGTGGTGAGTTAGGGATGTGGCAAGGCAATAATAAATTGATGATATGTCTCATTAACACAGGTTTTCAAATCAGTGAGCTAATAAGCTTGCAACCTAGGAAGGTGAGGATTGAGAGAAAAAGAGAAGGAATATAGGGAAGTGTGTGTTTTAAGGCTGTGAACCCCAGCTGTGCCCTCCAAAGTAGGCAGTATGCACTACCATTCTATATTGACTTTCCACATACTATCTGTGGTGATAAAGGTAAAAAAGATGAGCAAGTTAAACAGCAGAACAACCCAGGCATCAGGCAAGTCAATGCTTTAACTTTCTGCTAAAATAGCACTTAGCCAGGCAATTTACTTTTTGGACTCTTTGGCCTGCCATATGGGTAGCAAATTCCCCCACAGCCATTAACTCAAACCCAGTTGAAGTACTGGAGATGATCCAAGAAGTGTTTCCTTTCACCATCACTTGTCAAAGCTAAGATCCTACACCTATATAAAACTGTCCCGTGATTTGACTCTGCAATTCAGAGATCTCATGAGGGCCTTAACAGGTTTTCCCACTGTAAATTTCACCACCCCATCAAGCTACTCCTAACTGTTCTGAGCCATATAAAAACTCCCTCTGTTAATATCCTTCCTCTCATACTTAAATCAGTGGCACTTAGACTTTCTCTTAGTAAAATAACTATTTGTTGGTGTCAGAGTTGTTAATGCAGAATTTAATGTGGAGCATCAGTGTGATCGAATAGCTCCAGAAAAATGAGTTCAGATGGAATGGATTGGAGTTCTGTGTTGAGGCTGTACTGATGCTAGTTCCACAATAGCTGACTGGGAAAAGAAAATGAATAGAGGTCAGAAAATTGGGTTCTAGTTTTAGCATGAAAAAGCTGTGTGAACTTCATCAACTCAGCTCACCTATCTCACCTAATGTTTCTAATATACAAAACAAGGCAAGGGATGCCTTTCAGTCTTAAAATTATTCAGAGTGAAGTAATTTATGAATCTTGTAATTTTAATCTTGATAAATTAAAAATGGTTTTCTGCATCAAAGATTGAAAGAAAAATGTCAACAAAAATTTTTGAGGAGCATGGATTCATGTAGCTTAATATTGCACAAAGAGCCTGTGTTATTCATTAGGGCATTGATTGGTTATTGACTTGATGTAAGAGAAAAAAGATCTATAATAAATGAAGAAATAATGTGAAAGCCACATCCTTAAAAGTTCAAACATATTCCCATATGTGTATGTCATTTCTCTACTTTATTTAACACAATTTGAACAAAACATTTCATTGTTATGCCCCAACTACTCTGCTGGCTGAAGTAAATATTGGATTCCCCAGATATAAAAAGATTTTTCACCTTTCAAAGGGACTTTGTAAGGTTCCAGTGACCTGTTCCTTAGGCAAACAAAATGTCTTTTTCTGCACATAATTTTGACTTGAGAGAAGGTAAATTGAAGTGACATTTTAAAATTTAAAATTAGTTTTAGTAAATCCAATATTGACAATGTACTACTTGGGGGCACCTGACACTTGAAAGATCAGAGATCAGTTTTTCCTCAGAGAAATCCTGCTTTGTTTGTGTCAAGAATATTTATTTATTTATTTATTTTGGAAACCTTGACTGTGAAACTGAACATCAGAAATAGCAAGTTGATAAAAATAATATGATGCTTATTTTTTTTTATGTTTTCAAAGTACTTCCATATGACTAAATTTAATTATCATAATTTTTGTAGATTTTTAAAGTGACATATAACATAAGGTTAAATATATAAATCTTGTGTGTGAATTTTTCTCAAATGTAAAAACATCTGTAAGTACCACCCAGATCAAAGTAAAGGACAATATTAGCAGATCAGAAACTTCCTTTGTGTCTTCTTCCAGTTAATTCCTACCCCATAGTTATACAGAGTCTTTTATAACATAAATTTTCTGTTTCTGAACTTCACATAAAGAATTATATAATATGTGCTATTCTTTTCATCTGGCTTCTTTATCTCAACTTTATTATTTCTATCAGATTTATTCATGTTGTTATATGAATGTTATATGTTATACCAGAATTTTTTCCCGAATTTCTGTATTTTATTATATCCCATTAATAAATATACCCAGTTTATCAATTTTAACGTTGATATGTGATTAGACTATTGCTATTTTATTATGAACAACACTGCTATCAACGCTCATGTACTTACATTTTGGAATTTATTTTCTGTATGTGGGATAAAATTGTGTGTACTCTATTTAGTAGTAGTTACTGCCACAAGTTTTCCAGAGTAGTGGCTGCAATATTTATTTACATGCCCACTAGCAGTGTCAACACTGATTTCTGTTAACATATTATCAGTGTTTTTCAAATTAACGTTTTTAGTTTAAATATGAGCATAGTGATATCCTGTTCTGTTCTTAATTTTAATCCCCCTAATGTAAGTTATATGAATATGTTTTTGTATTGTGTTCTATTAAACTTATCTCTTGAATTAAGTTCTATTAATGCAGAATTTTCAATTCTAAAATTTCCAGAATATGTTTCCAGTTTCCTGCTGAAAATATTTTTTTTATTTTTTCTTTTAATTTTTGTTTAAGGTTTTCATTTATTTTAGAGAGAGAGAGAGAGAGAGAGAGAGCGTGTGCATGAGCGGGGGAGGGGCAGAGAGAGAGGGAGACGCAGAATCTGAAGCAGGCTCTAGGGTCTAAGCTGTCAGTACAGAGACCCACGTGGGTCTCGAACTCGTGAACCATGAGATCATGACCTGAGCCAAAGTTGGACACTTAACTGACCTAGCCACCCAGGCACCCCAGAAAATCTGTCTTTTTTCTATATTTTCAGAACATATATATGTTTTTAAATTTATTTAAATTTTTTTTTTTTTTTTTTTTTTTAATTTTAGAAAGCGTGCACACATGAGCAGGGTAGGGGCAGAGGGGGAGAGACAGAGAGAGGGAGAGAGAGAGAAAGAAAGAAAGAAAGTGAGAAAGAGAAAGAGAATATTAAGCAGGCTCCATGCTTAATGTGTGGAGCCTGAGGTGGGGCTCGATTCCATGACCCTGGGATCATAACCTGAGTTGAAATCAAGAGTTGGATGGTTGACCAACTGAGCCACCGAGGCGCCCCTATATTTTCTAAACATATTAAGTATAGTTATTTTAAAATTCTTACCTGATATTTCCAGTATCTGGATCACTGTTCGGTATTTTTATATTATTTAACTTTACTCTTGATTTTTTGGTCATTTGATTCTTTTTCTTGGCATGCCTATGAATTTTCCATTAAAACTGGGATATTCTATGCTTTGGATGATGCTTTTTTCCAGAGAAGGTTTAATTTTACTCTAGCATAGAGTACAAGTAAACTATCTTATTCCATTGGAGCCTTTGTTTCCAGTTTTACCAGGGCTGCTGTATTTCAGGTTGTTCTTATCCTCTGGTGTGATTCCCACTCATTCAGTGTAGCTCTTTCAGTGTATCACCTGAAACTACTCTTTCCTCCTTTCCACCCTTTCTTTACCTCCATGGCCAGTGCTGAATTTTAACTTCATTGTAGCAAGGCTGCCAAACTATCTTCTCAGCCCTTTACCTCATCAGATACCACCCTCCACTCGCTCTTTCAGAGTCTCCGCTTACACACACCAAGTGTAACAATTGGGCCATGCTCAAAGTGGGAATGACGTCTAAATTTCAGGCTCACTCCTTTTTGGTTATTCCTGCCTCTAGTCTTTTGCCCTTTATGTTTTTGTCACCCTAGGAACCCCAAACTCCAGATTCTGTGTCCCTTCCCCAGTTTGACTGCTCAACTGTTCAGGTTACTATGGGTTTCATTTTCCTAAAATGTGATTGGCAGGTTCTCTGAGGCAACAATGGAAGTGAGTGGAGGCTTTCCTGGGTTGTGCTTCTCTTCTCCTGCCTGCATGCCTTTATCTTCGAACAGCTGTTTGTGCATTTTATCCATCTTGTATAGTTTCTCTTAGTGGGGAGGTTGACTTCTTACATGTCCCATTTTCATGGTTGCAAGTCAGAGAGCATTTTTTTAAGTAGAGTGATAAGCATTGTAGTACTGTTTTGAAAGATGGAAACAATAAAAAAAATGGAGAAGTAAGCATTTCCTGTGCTTACAGAGCAAGGCTTTTGTGGACTGGGAATTAGGATTGTAGTCTCAGAAACTTGTGGTCCAAGTTTTTTATTTGTGTGTGTGTCTTTTACTTTATACCCTTTAGATTTCAGATAAATTGAGCTCCCATGGTTAGTTTTTATCAGATTATATTGAGAAGGAAAATTAACAAACCAACAATCCCAGTTTGTAACAAAATACAATCTTGAGTGTATTCTTATGAATAGTAACTTAATTAAATAGTACATTCAAAGAATGGGGAGGCTTTTTCTTTAATTAGCAGCTACAGATGAAGTCCACAATTAGGAGTACATAGAATACTATAAAAATAGGGGTGCCTGGGTGGCTCAGTCTGTTAAGTGTCCAACTCTTGATTTCAGCTCAGGTCATGATCTCTCGGTTTGTGAGTTTCAGCCCCACATTGGGGGCTCTGCGCTGGCAGTGAGGACCCTAATTGGGATTCTCTCTCTCTCTCTCTCTCTCTCTCTCTCTCTCTCTGTCTCTGTCTCTGTCTCTGTCTCTCTCTCTCTGTCCCTCCTCCAGTCACATGTACATGCTCTATCTCTATCAAAATAAATAAACTTAAGAAAAAGAATACTGTAGAAATAAAAAATAATTCCTAACTTCTCTTTACATTAAATCTAATGATATAACCTTGTCCAGCAGTTATATGATGCTGATATTGACATTCATCATGAATGAGTGTATTCATATCATCTGAACCAATGGCTGACAAGTGGACCCTTTAAATGGAAAATGACATTCATTTTATGACATCTTACAAAGCTTATGGTGATTTTCATTTACTGTCTCAAGTATTTTATGGTAATACTATAAGGTAGTTCCATATGTTATAAAGATGAAAGAAAATGGATGCACAGATATAGTCACAGGAATTAACCTGGGGCAAAGAGGAATTTATGACAGTCAGAAATGAAACTCGTATTTTGTCTCAACCTTAGCCTCAGTCCCCTTTTGCTGTACTGGAAAACCTGAATGTATGATGGATACAGCCCAATAGCTTTGCTTTACCCTACATCTCTTGAGCTACCCTCAGGCATTTGAAAATACAAAATAAACTCCATGAGGAAAGGTTTCTGAGGCTTATGATGAAAATGTTGTGGAAAGTACCTGCTATTTAAGTATCACTGGAAAATTTCTGTTTTACTTTCTCTGTATTTTCATAGGAATTCCAGTATTCTGTATAGATCCTCTCTTGTTTCAGGAACTTAGGGCATTCTCAGTGAGAATTTCATATGAGCACCATTTACTTAGATCTCACCATGAATGATACATTAGTGATTCGTTAGCCTTGGGATAGTGTCCTTCCATGGTTTTCTTCCATGTTCTATTGATAAAGTTTCAGGCACTTTCCCTCCTTACAATTGCTGCTGCTTTGCCAGACACAACAAGTCCTGAAAGTGCTTTACAACTGTTTATGAGGTTTTCTTTCATGTAAAACAGTTATGAGCTGAGTGATGCCCCCAATTAGAATTTCAAAGTTTCACAAAAATCAAGAGAGGTTGTCTTTTCCTTGTGTGTCACACTTTGTCAGAGAAACCCCGAAGAAGTCATACTTGATATTGAATTGTGACAAAGTTTAATGAAAAAGACCCTGTCCTCCCAGTGGATATTAATTTTCTGATGCCTAGCTTAGGGAATTAATACTATTGACAAAAACAATGATGTATTCACCATTTCACTTCCCTTCTGATGAATAAGCCATCATTAGTTATAAAACTCTTTGCTCGATTGACTTTCCAGTTTCAAGAAATTATTATCAGAATAGCTCAACAATCTTGAAGCTCAGAAATATCTGAATTTCTCAAAATACAGTTGGAACCTCCTACCAAAGAGATTGTAACTGATTTCCTTTACAGATGGAAGAGACTTGCTAGAAAACAACTGTGCATAATAAATAAAATAAAATGCTATGTCAGATCCATAGAAAAGGTCATTAGCAATCATAGAAACAGGTGTTCATGGTTGGCCTAGCCTTTTTGTAACTGGACTATAATGATCCTCATTTTCTAATAACTGGTTTATCTAGGGACAGCAATGTATTTTATAGATTTGAATCATTAATTTTTGAATGGTCATAGTAATTTCTGATTTTTACCAAACCGCATTACATACTATATAGAATTTGGTGAAAAATGAACTCTCTCTGTTAATGAAAGCTTTCTTTCTGATTCTTGGTATGGAAAAATGGATTAAATTGTGCTAGAAAGGACTTTTACAACAGCAGGCCACAAAAAACCTATTTAACACTTTCCTTGAATCATATGAGTGTTCAAAGATTACCATTTCAGAGGTTTGCTAATTTTCAAAAAAAAAAAAGAATGATTCAGATAATTGCTATGATTTCTTTCCTTAGGTGTTATCACTTGTAGTATGCTATTATTCTGTCACAGAATAAAAGGTTAAAAAAAAAGAAAAAAAACAGCTTTGGTAATTTCCTGAAATGAGCCTTCTTACTTTGTGTAAGAATTCAGAAAAGACCAAGATTTAATAAAATGCATTTTGTTGAGAAATCAAAATACTAGAGGAAAAGGAGTGGGTGCGGGCAGGGAAGAGATTCAATTGTAGTTAAGTTTTTACCAGCAAATGCACCATTCTGGTTGAGTAAATATAGTTACCTTTAGAGAAACAGATGCACAAATGAGTTTGTGCTTCGAATGCCAACTGCTTTAAATCTAATTCTTATATAACTTTTGAGACCTAAATCTGTAGTTTCCCTTTTGTTTTTAGGCCAAGAAAAACACTGCCGCTTGAAAAACCTACAACTTTGTGGCCTCGTGGACTAAAAATAATGATATCATCCCAGTTACCTTGTTCTATGATGGCAGCTAATCAGAAATAGATTATTTTGTGTGGGTAAAAGGAAATAATTTGATGTTTAGTGAGATAGGCATTAGATATCTCTTCCTTTTAAACCAAAACAGTTCCGCTAAATCTGTAGAGAGGTCAGCATTGCTCTTGAACTTTCAGAGTTTGGGGGGGAAGAATGATAGCATCAATCAAGGCAATTATGAGCTTAATGCAACATTCAGATGTGAATAGGAATCCCTTTGAGGAATGCTAGCATGTTTTCAAACATTAAGGCAAATATTTCTTAAAATGCAGAAAATATTTATTTAAAGATTTGGAGACAAGTCTGTGGAAAAAGTTAATTTGACCCTAACGTGAGATATAGCTCAACTTAGTAACATGAAGGTAGCCATCAGATGGTAAATAGTCATTTTTAAGCACATGACAGTTTTTCTCCATATTTGATATATAATCTCGTAGTCTCTCTTTTGTGTGCATAAACTTGTTTGGTTTATTATCAAATGATCACCATGCCTATCAATGGCTATTAAAGTACAGTCACAACCATGACCTCTGTGCTTGTGTTTTTGTACACCATCTAGCCCTTCAGGCTTTCTTTATTATTATATGCCCCATAGCTCAATTCCACTTTACTGATCTTATCTCAGTGTTGTTGTATTTTACTTCAGTTATGATAATATTTGCTTGTGTATGAATATTCTCGCTGGAGGGAGTCTTAGTTCTCTATGTTGTCAGTGAGTCCCATGGAGGGGGATTATTTCCTCATGGTTCATCAAGCTAAAAATGAATGGTTTCAAGCTGGAAATAAAGTCTTGTTTTCTGTCCTCTGCATTAAGCTGGAAATTGGTTCACAATCTTTGATTTGATCACAAGACAATATGGATCATCACCTCTGTGTGTAAACTAGTTGTAGTGACTTCTGTCATCTTCCCATTTCTCCTGGAACCCAGCAAGAGAATTATATATTTTTATGTAACATTATAATTAGCCAACGTGAGGATAATCAGTGGAGAGTTTATAAAATGTTACTAGTCTCCCTGACCCATTAGCTAATACTTCTTATATAGTGCATAATTCTGTTTATATTTATTTCATATATAGCATTGATTTAAAATCATTATCAGATTGTCTCATCTAAGAAATTTTCCTGCTATTTAAAGTTCTTAACTCTCTGGGGACGCCTGGGTGGCTCAGTCCTTTAAGCATCCGACTTCGGCTAAGGTCATGATCTCGCAGTTTGTGGGCTTGAGCCCCATATCGCGCTCTGTGCTTACAGCTTAGCTTGGATTCTATGTCTGTCTCTCTCTGCCCCTCCCCCGCTCACACTCTGTCTCTGTCTCAAAAATGAATAAACATTATTTTTTTTAATTAAAAAAATTAAATTCTGAACTCTGTGAAATGCATGAGTTCACCAAGATCATTTTAATTTGGATGTTGTGGCCAAATTTTGGTGATCTGGGTTGTCCAATTATCAGAATATCAGAATTGGTATATTTTCTTATTTTGTACTACCTAATGCCTACAGTAAGATATTCATTCATTTTTTGTTCTCTTTATTCACATTGTTCCTTGCCTACTTTTCTTTTTTCCAGCAGTTGTTTTTCAAAGGTTTATTATATACTGAGGACAGACATTCCAAATATATCCTAACATAAATAAGGTTCATATTTTCCAGAAGTTCAGAAAACAGTGGGGGAAGCAACCCAAGTCAGATCTGTACAGCAGTGAAAGTATCTCTCTGGTGGAGTGCTTTAGAGAAGGTTGTGCCACTTAATTTACCAGGAAAACTGGAGAGTGTTCCTTGAAAGGATGACACTCAAAATATAGACATAGAATAGAGGAAATATGAAATTTCTGTTAGGAGGGGCCCAGCGATTGCAAAGCCACAGAGTCACGAAAGAGCACAAGCTGTTTAGAAAGTGTCAGTGGACTCATATGCAGCTGTGATCTCCTTGCTCCCTTATCACAGTGAGGAGGTGGTGGGGGTTGGCACAGAAGGGGATGCTTCTATGGGACAAGTTAATAAAAGGTTACTGCTGTAATTGTGCTCTGGAACTGATTGGTTGAAAATTTTTTTTTCCTACAAGTTGCTCTAGGAATATAAACAAGTATTCAGATTACCAAGCAAATAATTTTGAGAATAACACAAGCACAAAATATACTTTTAGACGAGATCGGGCACATTCAGGGTGGCATGGCCGTAGACAAAATATACTTTTGGAAGTGACATGTCATTCTTTTTGTTGAAAGCAATCCTTTAAAATCCATTATTTACAACCAATCACTTAAGAAGCCAAACTGTGGTTCACTAGGTCCTTTAACTGAGGAAAGATGGCTTTCTACTCAATCTACCCACTGGGTAGAATCAGTTAATCATATTTATGTTGTCATGGTGGACATTTTTTAAAAAATTGGTATCCTTTCCCTTCTTTGTGTTTTCTTTACTGTCAGTGGCTGTTCCTAGTCAGGATAGATTGTTAGAAAATGTTTGTTCTTGGCAGTCTAATCCCCTTAGAATACTGAGGAACCTATGGACATCATTCACCCATTAGGATTAAAAGCTAAGTGTCATTAGTGGATTGCATGGACAGGTGTACTTATTTTTTTCTTCCTCTCCTGGCAGTAGAATCTAATTAGAGAGCATCCTCAAAGCAATAAGAGGAGGTCCACAATGGTACTCACTGAGATAAGAGCCTTATGGTGCTGAAAATTCCTGTTGCTACAGTGAATAAAACACACTTTAAGGTGTCACAGTGAGCACATGCATGTATGCTTCTCTAACTTCAAGAAGATTTGGATCAATGTTTTTCACATTTAAGTAGTACACTTATACTTTCCTAAGAGACAGATATCTGTGTATGTGTATCTGTAAATTCATGTGCATGTGTTTATAAAATTAACACTTGAGAATAAAATTTAAAACCCAGGATGAGAAGCACCTTAGTAAAAGGTAACGTTGACTTCTATTTCTAGCCACAATAAATAATAGACATTGGATTTACTATGCCAAAACAACTGAAAACTAGACAACATACATAAAACCATGTTTTTCAGACATTAAACACTGGCAATGCAGAAATTATACTTGAGACAGAGGAGAAAAATGAGGCACGCCCAAGATGTTTCCAGTGTACTGACTAGTAAGGTTGCAAGCTGAAACAAAGGTACTAGGAAACCAGCTGGAGGCCAGAGGTATTTCTCAATTAAAGAGACAGAGTTCAGAGTCAGGGAGTTCAAGAAGAAATAACTGCAGAGGCTCATCCTTGAATCTTCAACTGAGTACTGATCAGCACATGCACATAAGGAAATTTCCAAAGTTGGGAGAGAGAACCGCTCCAAAAACATTAGAGAGAACAATTACTTATAGTTATTATTATTATTGAGGTAAAATTTATGTAACATAAAATTAACCATTTTAGTGTGAAACACTCAACATTTGGTACCATTAGAGTGTTATACAATCACCATGTCTACCCTAATTCTGAAATATTTTCATCACCCCCAAAGGAAACCTTGTACTCATTAAGCAGTTGCTTCCTATGACAACCAATAGTATGTTTCCTGTCATATATATGTATATATATATATGTACATATATATATACATATATATGACTTTTTGTTTGATTTCTTTCACTTACCATAATGTTTTCAAGGTTCAAAAATGTTCACCATGTATTAGTACTTCACTCCTTTTTATAGTTGGAATAATATTCCATTTTATGTATATACTACTATTTGCTTTTCCATTTATCTATAGATGGAAATTTGGGGTATGTTCACCTTCTGGCTATTGTGAATAGTGCTGCAATAATGTATCTATACATGTAATTTGTTTAATAACCTATGTTTAATTCTTTTGTGCATGTGCATATCACGTAATGCCTCTTAGGATTTTGATTTGCATTGCCCTAATGATTAATAATGTTGAGCATCATTTCATGTGCTTGTTAGCAATGTTTTTGTATATCTTTTTTAGAAAAAGTTTATTCATGTTTTTTTTACCCATTTTTAATTCATCTGTCTTTTTGTTTTTGAGTTGTGAGAATTCTTTATATATTCTGCTTATTAGACCCTGATCAGATATGTGATTTGCAAATATTTTCTCTCATTCTATAGGTTGTCTTTTTCACTTTCCTGGTAATGTCCTTTGATGTACAAAAGTATTTTTTTTTATTTTAATGAATTATGATTTATCTAATTTTCTTTTTGTTACGATTTTAGGGTCATATCTAAAAATCCATGCCAAATCCATGGTCATGAAGATTTATCCTGTATTTTCTTCTAACATGTTTATGGTTATAGCTCTTATATTTGCGTCTCTGATCCACATTTAGTTAAATTTTTCATAGGGAATAAATTCTTAAATCTCAAATAGGGAAAGGATTTGTCTGTTTCCAGTGACTAGAGTAGAAAACTTTATAATTCATGGTGTATAGGAGTCTATTTGGAATTATTATTCAGCAGGGTAAAACTAGCCTTAGACAAAAGGTTGTGTCCTCTTTCCAAAGTTAAAAGAAGCCTGGCAACAATTGTTCTGTTTCCAAGTAAATCCATTGTATCCTGTAACAATGCACAAATATATTTATAGAAAATGAAAAATATTAATAATCCACAAAGCAAAATTCCCAAAGACCTAGCATGCAGTGAAGCAAGAAAATAAGTCCCATAATAAAGAGAAAAATCAAACAATATAAAGAGAGATTAGGGAGTTACTAGGCAAATGCATTAGATTAGTCTTCTTTATAATTGTATCCCATATGTTCAAGAAGTAGAAGAAACACAGAAGACAGTAGATACATGAAAATTATTTTTAAAAAAACATCAAAAGTCTGGAATTAAAAAACTTCAATATCTGAAATCAAGAAGACACTGGATTGAATTGACAGCAGATTAGCCAGTGTGGAAGAAAAGTTTAGTGAACTTAAACATACAGCAAATTGAAACTACTCAAAATGAAACACAGTGAAATAGCCCTCAAGAAAACAGAGCAAACATCTTTCTTTATGATTTTCTCCCTCTATTATTCAATTTTGAGACTTGATTATATATCCTGCATACACGTCCATTATTAGATAAGTGATTTTAAAATGTTTTCTCCAGTCCATGGCTTTTCTTTTCATCCTTTTACAAGTGACTCTTGAAATGTAGTGGTTCTTAATTTTGATTAAGTTTGTCATTTTTGTTGTTTTGTTTTGTTTTCACCTGTGGGTCATGTTTTTGCTTTCCTACCTAAGAAGTCTTTATTTAGGCAATAGCACAATTTCTCCTATGTTTAATTATTGATATATTATTAAGTTTTACATGTAGGTCTATAACTAATTTTGAATTAATTTTTATATATGAAGTGAAGTAGGAAAAAGGTTTCATTTTGTTTTATTTCTTTTTTTTTCTCTTTTTGCTTAGAGTACTATTTGTTGAAGACACTATGCATTTTCCTCAACCATGTTAACAAGCAATTGGTCACATATGTTTTAGTCCATTGTAGTCTCTATCCTGGTATGTTGATATATGTGCAATTTTATTATAAAGATACTCATAAAGCTGTACAGTAAGATGGTACAGGTCTTCAGTTAATATAGGTTCTCCAAATTTATTTTTCCTTTCCTAACTTTAGCTACTCTAATTTTTTTTTTTTTTTTGCTGTTCTTTCATATAAAGTTAAAATTGGCTTGTTGATTTCTACAAAAAATCTTGCTTCAGTTTTTTATTGAAATTGCATATTCAATGTAAGGAACATTTTTATCTTAACAACGGTGAGTCTCCCATGAGACTCCCATGAACATAATACATCTCACCATTTATGTAGATATTTGAAAAATTTCCTTGTGTTTTTACAGTTTCACTATATAGGTCTTGCACAGGTGTTCTAAGATGTATACCTAAGTTTTTCAGGGTTGGGGGACAGTAATAAGTGGATCTTTTCAAATGACAACTTCCAGTTTTGTAACATCGATCTTGTATCCTTTGACCTCACTAAATTCATGTTAAAGTTCCTGTAATTTTGGTAGATTCTTTGAAATTTTCCAAGTCAGCGATCTTGTTTTTTCAAATAACAAGTTTACTTCTTCTTTTCCAGATTGTATACCTTTTAATTCTTTTCCTTGCCTACACACCTAGCTAGATCCTTTAGTTCAATGATGCATATGTGTGGTGACAGAAAATACCTTGCTTTGTTAACCATCATTAGGGGAGATCATTTAGTCTTTTATCTTTAAATATGAGGTTACTTATGGCTTGTTGCTTTGTAACTTTTTTTTTTTAATCAGGTGGAAGATGTTCCTTTCTCATGCTAATTTTTGGAAGTTTGTCACTAATAAATGTTGAATTTTGTAAAAGTCTTTTACTTCACATTTTGAGATGATCACAAAATTTTTCTTTACCTTGTTCACATGGTGAATTGTAATGATTGATATTTGAATGTTGACCAAATCTTGCATTCCTGGTATAAACTCCATATTATTATTTTTAGATTGCCCTGAAAAGATAAAATCATATATAATTCCTAGACTATAAAAAACACATCCGTAAAGTTCTTTTTTAGAAAATCTTTTGTTTTTGTTTTTTTTTTTTTGTATTTTATAGTATTTTAGATTCTAAAATTTCCACCTCTATATTTCACTGATGTTAAAATAATTAACCGATTGACAGGTATTATTTTTAGTTTTCATATAAGACTTAGGGAGATCTTTGTTCCAGGCATCAATGGAAATTAAAAATTGTATGGATCAATAAATATTCCACAAAGTGGGCATTAATCTTTGATTAAATGCATTGATAACAATGGCAGCAATGTGATTGTATTAGAATGTAAGTATAGAAGGATATCACTGATGGATAGGATTGATGGCTGGGAGGGTACATGACTGAAACAGCTCAGGAGAAAGAGAGATTATCTCATCTTCCTTTGGAGGATAGAAAGGGCCTATGTGGCAGATGACCTTGCTGGTGCTTACCAGAAAATTTCTGACTGACTGGTTAGGACTACATCCTGGGGAAGGTTGAAACTGTAATTGTGTTAGGTATTAAACTCTAGTTTAATAGATGGTTTGGTGATGTGGACCTAAGACATGTGATTTCATTTTGGGGCTAATGGGATTTGTGGTTATTTATTTATTTAGTAATTTTTAATTTAAATACAAGTTAGTTAACATGTAGTGTAATAATGATTTCAGGAATAGCATTTAGTGATTCATTACATATAACACCCAGTGTTCATCCCAATAAGTTGTTTTTTTTTTTTTTGAACGGCAATTTTCTTTTTGTACCTGTTGATATTAAAGATTAAGTGATTTTCTATATCACACAGCTAATAAATGTTATGGGTAGAAATCAACTCAATGATTTTCTGCATCCGGAGCTGTTGATACTGATCACCATGCTAGAATTTGAGCACTGAGAAGGAAGGTGGGATGTGTCAGTTGAGATCATACCAGAACCCTCTTGGAACCTAAGCAATAGCTCAACTTTCTCCAGGGGTTTGAGCTTGATGGTCATATGTGTGAAACAATGAGAGAGACAAAAATGACTCTGGAGTTCATGTAAATTTCACAGAAACTCACATTAACAGAGGTTCTGCAAGGTTCCAAGAGGAAGAAATAAATTTCAAAAGAGGAAACACATTTGGATATTTGGATCCAAGTTAATTTCTACTCACCTACTCTTGAAGATATGATATATTGCCTTGGGTTGTTCCTAAAATTAAATTTGGAAATGGTCTTATGTTCCAGTAGACTAACATGGATATTATATAAAGAACAACTTTCTCAAATAGATTGGTGAAGAAAAATTTGCCTATATCCATGGTCCTTAAAATTAAGAATGCTTCAGAATCTGAAGGCTTGTTAAAACAGATCCCCGGCCCCTTCTCCAGAGTGTATGATTCAGTAGGGCTTTGGTGGGTCCTAGAAATGTGCATTTCTGTAAGGTTCTAAATGAGGCTGATGCTTCTGGTCCTGAGATCAACCTGGACATCCACTGGCCTGCCCTAGGTCATTTCAGCTGAAATCTTCTCTCAAGAGCCAGGAATCAGGACACCTAATTTCTAGTGAAGGTTCCCTACCTGCCTGTGTCACCATGGGACAGTTCCTTTATCTCCTTCGGTTGTATCTAAATTGTGGGTATGGACTAAGTGATCTTTAACAGTCCCTGTAATTTTATGGCTTTTTAAAATTTTATTATTTTTTCATGTTTTAATAGTTATTTCATTTTTCTTTTTTTTTGTGATTTTTTTTGCATTTTTTCATAAGTCTGAATTTTTCTGTAGCTCCTTACTATTGCCTGATTTAAGAGCAATTCATTTCTTCATTAATTTATAAAATACTGACACCTATTTCATGCTGGGCATGGAGTTGTAAGATGAGTAAATTAGTCTTGTTTTCCAGGAACTATATCTAATTTTGCACATCTCCAACTTCACCATACATCAGAATCATTTAGAATTAAAGACAACTAGGCCTTTCCCTGGGAGATTCATATTCATTAGGTCTAGGCAGAGGTGTGGTACCTAATTAGTCTCAGAAATGATTGCACTAAGTGGCCAGTATTAGGAATTAATGATTTCATAGAGGAGATAGGCACAAAAAAGAGGTGGTCATGGTGCAATATGATCGGCACCAAGAGAAAAGCCCGCATAAGGTGAGGAAGCCAAGAGAAACACAGCTTTGTTATTTCCCTCTCTTTCCCTTAGTAGTTCAGTTACCTTTTGCTGACTATAGAATCTTGAAGAAGCTTATGTTCTCAGTCAGATGATAGAGATCACAGCAAATACACTCAAAGTGTAAACTAGAAATCAGGGACCAGTTATGGGGCCCCTACTCTGCCTTATTCTCCCTAGATTCTGGACACATTGTTCCACCTCTTGCGGCTCAGTTCTTCCAACCCTGAAATGAGGACATTGGAACTGGCACCATCTGAGATGCCATCCAGTTCTCAAGGCCTGGAAGTTTAGGGGCTAAGCATATAGATATTGCGGATGGTTTCTAACAGTCAGCTCTGAGACAAGTTTCTTTTGTTTGTTTGTTTGTTTGTTTAGTTAGTTTTGGTTTATTTATTTTGAGAGAGAGAAAGAGGAGGCGCAAAGAGAGAGGGAGAGAAAGAATGAATCCCACACAGGCTCGATGCTGTCAGCCTGGATCCCAATGTGGGGCTCCATCTCACAAACTGTGAGATCATGACCTCAGCTGAAATCAGGAGTTGGACTCTATCAACTGAGACACCCAGGCATCCTGAGACAAGTTTCTGAAGTGGACTTCTTTCCAACAATTTTCTTATTTCTCCTGTAAGTGAATTAGGAGGGGAAGGAGGGGAGCCCATCCAGTGGCTTGCAGATATGGTTCCTTAGAATCCACCCATCAGTGCTTTTATTGTTGGAGAAGATGATTATGTATGTCTCTCTCTGTGGTTTGATACCATGTGCTTTCATGATGTAGACTTCCTTTATAGCATATGAAATAACCAAATAATCACTTTCAATGCCTGCTTCCAGAGTATCCTCTTGACTGGTAAGTAAATTAAAAACAAGAGAATCCAGTTAAGGAGCCACTTCCTTGTGAGAGCTCAACAACTGTTCCCTCATTTACTAAAAAAAAAAAAAAAAAAAAAAAAAAAAGAAAGAAAGAAAGAAAAAAAAAGAAATCTAGTTTATTCTAACAGAGCTCTCTGAGATACGCATTTGTCAGAGAGATTAATATCTCTCACAGACCATTCAGCAGGCAATATGCAAGGAGCCAAGAGGCTTCAGAGGGTAATGCAATTCTGTTCAGCACGATTTTTTCTCTTATAAAAATGAAGTTAGTGTTATGCCACCCTGTTAAGTCTTTGCATGTTTTAATTCAAAGTGATATATTTTAATGTTACCTTTGTCTTTAAAAAAAAAAAAAAGGCCCTTGTATCTAAGCTTGTAAAACTCCAATGACAGTGATTTCAAATGGCAATGGGAACTGGCATTGGTTATGAAAAACAGGAAAACAACAATTTGCTGTATGGTTAGAATTTCCGATGGAATTTTAGTTTGGTATATTAAGAGGTACATGGATGAAGGAGTGTATGGTTAAAAACAATATTCATTGTAACTAATATTATTTTCATCATTGCAAATATTGGCATGCAAGCACATATTATCTCCATGCTATTTAACCATCCTAACAACAAAGACAAATAGAAATTATTACAGTTAAAGATAAAGAGCATGAAGCACAGATAAATTCTTCATTCAAGGTCATGAAGGTTATAAGTGGGATTCAAATTTATTTACTCTTTAAACGTGTTTAGTGTTTATTAATTTTTGAGAGAGAGAGAGAGAGGGAGACACAGAATCTGAAGCAGGCGTCAGGCTCTGAGCTGTAAGCACAGAGCCCAGTGCAGGGCTCAGACTCACAGACCATGAGATCATGACCTGAGCTGCAGCCAGACACTTAACTGACTGAGCCACTCAGGTGCTCCTCAAATTTAATTCTCTCTGCAATCACTTCATTCTGTGTTCTCCTCTGTTCATTTCCCTGGAATGTAGCAACAGTTCCCATTTCCATTGTAGCAATACAGCTGGAAAAGTGTAAAGTGGGAGGACCAGAGATGCATCTAGATGCATTTGCTAGATGGCAAACTATGACAGAAGCATGAATGCTTCCTGTTTATGCACTGATGCCAGCTTTTACCGTGACTGTAATACATGCCTGCCATCGGCGGGAGAACCAGCTTTGGTCCTGTTGACAAACAGAAAAAGTTTGCTGGTGACTTCACTAAGACCGTTTTGAGTCTGGGTCCTTGAGAGCTATATGAAGAGCACGTCCACACCTAGATGAGTTGCCTGAAGTTGTAAGTGTAAACCATGTTCCAGGCACTGTCAAAGCTACATCTTAACTAGTTACATGTTTTCAGATGTCGTCTTTCCTCTTGATAAGCATCACATTTCCCATCCACAAACTAAAATTATAAAGGCTGGAAAAGGCTCAGGGAAGTCCTCTTGCTTTTTCTGATGCTCTCTCTCACGTGGAATATCTGTCGGCTCCTCAGACTGGGGCAGAATTCCTTTGCATACTGGCAATCCTTTCTTCTGTTTTGCTTCACTTCTGTATCCACCCCCTCCACCCTAAGCTACCACGTGTGTGCTGTGTTAATACATGTGAGAGCTTGCTGATTTTTATGAGCACACAGGATTCTGTATAGAATTCTAGGCCAGAGGCTAATATAGAATTCCTTCTAGCATCAGCTCCACTGCTGCTCACATTCCTTTCTCACTTGCTCACCGCTGGGCTCCAGGATGAGCTTAGTCAGATACAACTTGATTCTTCATCCTATTCTAATGAGTTTCCTGAAGAGCCTAAAAAGATAGCATTAACACAACACTATGCCATGCTGCTGGAGGTAATATTAGGGAGGCATCCAGTCACCTTTTATAGTTAATCAAATGATAAAATAGGTCATGTTATGGCAACCTTCCCATCAGGAACTTTGGGGAGTGGGTCCTCCTCTCCAGGGGGTCCCCTCTCCTAGAAAATGCATGATCCTATAATTAGCTCACAAACCCTGTGTGAATCCTGAGGGCATCCTGGCCTTAGGCACCTTCTTGTCTTCCTGTGTTCACTTTGCTTTCAGCCACACTACCCTCCTTGCTGTTCCCAGAGGTCTTTTCTGCAGTCTTTGCACTTATTCGCCTTCATGTCTGGACTGTTTCTCTCCTATAACTCTACAGCTGCTCATTCTTTCCCTTCCTTTATGTCTTTGCTTATATGATACTTGCACAGCAAGGAATTGCTCAGTAATCCTGTCTAAACTGCAACACAGGGGCACCTGGGTGGCTCAGTCGGTTAAGCGTCCAACTTCAGCTCAGGTCACGATCTTGCGGTCCTCGAGTTCGAGCCCCGCGTCGGGCTCTGGGCTGATGGCTCAGAGCCTGGAGCCTGCTTCCGATTCTGTGTCTCCCTCTCTCTCTGCCCCTCCCCCGTTCATGCTGTGTCTCTCTCTGTCTCAAAAATAAATAAACGTTAAAAAAAAAATTAAAAAAAAAATAAACTGCAACACATACGTAGACACTTCACATTCCTTCGCCATCTTATCGGCTATAGTATTTAATGTGTCACTTCATTTATTCTTTTGCTTCTCTCTCCTGTCACTCAAATATGATTCCTCTGGATATAGATGTAGGTAGAGATGTGGCTGTAGATGTAGGTGTAGACATAGATATTCGTTTGCTGCTGTGTTCACTTTTTGTTTTTGCGTTTTGTTCACTGCTGAGTTCCCAGGGTCTCCACCAAGTACCTGGCACATGATCCCCTCAATATATAGTTGTTACATAAATGAACATGTCCAGGCAGTTCCCTAAGTAGACTCGACACAGCCATTTTTCTTTGTCAGGAATGAGGAGCAAAATGAAGAACAGGAGTTTTCGACAATCTGGATTAAGAACCAGTTTTTAGTGTAAGATTTCACTGACTCTCACATAATAGAAACAGATTCTATTAGTTGAGCAAATACGTAATAACAACAAAGCTGTTTTTAACTAAAAAATTTAAATCAATCTTCACTTGATCAATCACAAAAGCATGACATATAATTTATTCTGTTTGGGTTGCAAAAGAGATTCTTCAGAGTCTTTCTGACTGAGATGGATAGCTGTGAGGCCAACAGTCTTCAATGTCCTGGAAACAGATGGTTTCTTGGGCAACAATGACTGAGTTTCGGTTCTAACACCATCACTTTTCTAAGCCTACCCATAACATGAAACCATCTCTTAGGGATTTTGGAAGGATTAGATATGATGGCATTTTAAACAATGGTACTCAACAGTGGCCTGCCTGGGCCTGTACAATAAAAATGGGAATCCTGTTAAGAAATAATGGCAAGAGTGAGGATCCACTGAATAGTGAGAAAGAGTGGGTTCTGCTTGAACACAGATATTGGTTGAGCTGTTACTGAGCATCAGAGATGCATCAGTGTCCCCAAAATGTCCTTGCAAACTATACATTTCAGGCCAGTCTTCACCCAAAGGTGCTAGAAAAACAAAACAAAGAAGACTGTCAATTTTTATTCCTGTATATCTCCATATAGAAATAACTACTGGGGTGGCTGGGGGGCTCAGTCAGTTAAGAATTCAACTCTTGGTTGTGGCTCAGGTTATGATCTCATGGTTCATGAATTCAAGCCCTGCTGTGTCAGCACAGAGCCTGCTTGGGATTCTGTCTCTCCCTCTCTCTGCCTCTCTCTCTTTCTCTCAAAATAAATAAATAAACTCAACAGAAAGAAATAGCTACTGAATTAAATATCATTTTCCCCCATGAAGTGTTCAGCTCAATGTTTTATTTCTTAAACAATGAACGAGTATTACACTTATTGCTTATTACAAGCCTAGCACTGTGCTAGTGGGTGACGAGGACATGATGCAGCACCTAGGGCACAGTCATTGGGATCATTTAGACTTGGCAATGACCCTTGTTTATGGTTCCCAGCTATGCTCTCCTCCTGAGGTTGCTTATGTACAGCTCAGTTTTCCCATTTTTAATATAAGCATAATTCTTCATAGGTTATTTGTTAGGGTTAAGATTGATATCAATAAAGCAAATTATAAAAAAAAATGAAGTAATTAATATATTAAAGGAAAAGAAGCTAGCAATGGAGCTCAATAAAATCCAAAGTAATTTGTATAATTGTAGAAAACTTACAAAAATTTTCTAAGCCAGAATTGTAAAAGTTACTACATATAACCATACCAATCTCAGAAAAACATCATCAATATTATGTTTTAAGATTGTCTGAGCCTACAGGAAAAGATTAAAAAGCAAGAATGTTACTATATATATCATGCAACTTGTGGGCAGTTTTTTCCCACAAATGTTATTTCACATTTTTAAAAAGTATTTTTTTAAGTGCTGCATTACCTTTAAGAATTGGGCGTAAAGAATCAACCCAGGTTCTGTTAGTGAATTCCTAGGCTAATTTCAAGTAGTTTTCATTGTTATAAGCTAACATTCTATAAACAATTAAAGAGCTCCTGCCACGGGGCTGGAGAGGGCAGTCCACAGGGGAGTGCAGCGATGGAGAGAGCAGGGTCCCAGCAAGGTCCCTGCAGCTGCCCAGATCTGGGGCAGGGTGGAGGTGGTTGGAGTGAGCAGATCTGCAGAAGAACTTGGGGGGCAGGTGTGCAGTGTCAGCAAAGTCTGTGGGGGTCCGCCTTGGAAGGAGACCTGGAGCCATGGCCTGGCTGGCCAGAACGTGGGGGTAGAGGGTGCTGTTAGCAAGTTAGGTGAGAGTGTTCTCCCTGTGCCAGTTCCTGCAGGTGTCCCTGTGTCTGGGTGCAGGGTGTGGGCAGGAGAGAAATGGCTCTTGCCAGCATCATGGTTCCTAGAGAAGTTTCCTAAAGATCACTGCCCCTCCAGCACATGCTCTGAGATTAGTCAACAAATCCTCCTCCTGTTTACCCTGGGCATTTTTCAAATGGCTGCTTCTATGCTGTATCTCAGTGAGGTGTTTGTTGTGTTCTGTGTTTAAGGGCAGGGACTTCTCCTGAGCCCACTGACTTTTAACACTCCAGTTGATAAGTCCTGCTGACTGTAACTACCTGCTTAATTTGGCCCCTGTAGTTTTCAAAGCCAAATGTTATGGGTATACATCCTCATGCAGGCTCCCTGGTGTGAGTCTATTTCTCTCTCCTCTTTGGGCCTGGGACATCCTTCCCTCCTGGGGGCTGTTCCAGGTCCCTTTAGCCCCCGCTATGTCTGCCCTTCCTGCCATGTGGCCTCTTCTCTACATTAGCTGTGGAGAGTCTGGTCTGCTGTCTTTGTTTTTGTTTTGTTTTGTTTTGTTTTTTTCTGGGTTATTTACAGTGATGTGGGTGTTATTTAGTCATATCTCTGTGATGAGGTGAGTTTAGGATCTTCTTACTCCACTGTCTTCCCCAGAAAGCCTTGTCTCCCTTTTTAAATTAATAATACTTTCCAAATATTTTTCTATAGTATTTTTCTTCTCAAAAAGAGAAATAAAGAACACTTTTAATTACGTTGATCAAATCTTCTGTGTTGGGTTTTGTTAACTTCGTTCTTTATGTTAAATTTTAATTTTTAAAAGCAACTTGCTTCTTAATTGTACATGAAATAAATGAATGTTTATTATAATAAGTACAATAATGTATTACAATATGTCTATTGTCAACGTTATTGCTACCCTGGTATGTGTCTTTTCAGAACTTTTTTCTTATTGTGAAAACTTATCTAAACATAGAACTTTAACACTATATATATACATGTGTATATATGTGTGTGTGTGTGTGTGTGTGTATATATATATATATATATATATATATATACTTTTCCCTTTTTGAAAACTTTGTGAGCATATCTACTGTCAGTAGATAGAGCTGAAAGTAAAAATTGTTTGCTTGTCACAAATACACACAAACAGATCTCACACTGGTGACTTTGACCCCCCTTTCATATATCTGATAGTCATCTACATTTATCTTTAAAAATTTTTTTTAGTGTTTATTTATTTTTGAGAGAGTGAAAGAGAAACAGAGCACAAGCAGGAAAGGGGCAGAGAGAGAGAGGGAGACACAGAATTTGAAGCAGGCTCCAGGCTCTGAGCTGTCAGCACAGAGATCAATGCGGGGCTCAAACCCATAACTCTGAGATCGTGACCTGAGCCAAAGTTGGACGCTTAACCGACTGAGCCACCCAAGCGTCCCTGCATTTATCTTAAGTAGATTGCATTTTACTATAATTTTTCTTTCCTTTTATAGTTTATAATATTTTCTTAGCTATAAGATTTCTGCACCCCGTATTATATTAAGTCATGTACTTGTTCAGTGCTTCTCAAATAAGAACCACTGAGTATCATTTTAATGGCAGATGTGGTATATTGGGGGTAGAGCCAGAGAACCTGGGTCAATAGGACCTCTGCTGCTGCTAGAGGTCTAGATGTTCTCCTTGGGTCTGGGAATTTATGTTACCTACATAGAAAAACAAATGTGCTTTAATATACGGTATAAGTATTTTTTATCAAGTTAACAAGTTTATTACTGGTCTTTATGCTGTACTGGAGGCTCTTAAGGTCTACAAATATGCAACATACCATTAGCAAAATGCATTTGTTGGAGCTTCTGACATACTGCGAATTATTATAATGGTAGCGCACCACTTTTGCAAGGTTACAGATTTTAATTTTAATGATACTGGTGTCCTTCCATTTAAAATATGTGCTTTGCCTTGGAAATTAACTGTTGTTATATTTACTTGGCTACTTTTAAGTGTTATAACATGTTGCATTTTATTATTTTATATGTAAAATATCAACACTACACAACGATATGAGGTTTCTTACTCTTTCTATATTTAGATAATACATGAATGGCTTTCTTCACATGAAACCTCCCTTGTATTTCTGGAACAAATCTACCTTGGCTGTGGTATATTGTAGTTGTTGGTGGTGATGTGTTATAGGATTGCATTTGCTAATATTTACATAGGTATTTTCGTATCTGTGTTTTAAATGTTAGGAACAACTCCTATTCAACCTGTTGGTGAACAAGGAACCCTCTGCCCTAATTAGTATGAGATGGCTTAAAGCACAGCACCTGACACTAGATGGCTGAGCTTTGTAGCAGTTCATTGGCCGTATATACTCCCTGGAGGAAGAGGACACTGTACACCAGGCAGGGCCACACAGAGGTTGCAGTCAGGAGAAAAGTGACTGAACACGGACCAACTGAGGCAGGCTTTGTAGTACCAGAGAGTGTGGGGACCCCTGGTTCCACTGGCACTGTGTGATTGGATTGTTTGAAAAGTTTCAAGGACTGGCAAGGAAAATAAAATCCATTAGATTGAGCATTGGTAGGAGGCAGTTGGTATGGCTGATAGGCAAACTGGCCAGGCACGGAGAATTTCCCAGTGGGCTGGGGCACGTGTGGGGACAGTAGGGGAACTCGTAATTAGGCTTTTTGGGAGTTTCGTGAGACTCAAAGAGCTCAAGCCATCATTTGGCATTTTAGGTTTTTTAATACAATAAGTTAGATTAGTCTATAGATTATTTTTATAATATTTTCAGCAGAATTTGGAAATAAATGTATGCCAGCCTTATAAAATAAATTGGAGAGCTTTCTAGAACATTTTTTCTAGTATATTATTTGAATATTTTAACATTAGAATATTATTTATAGAATATACATTTTCTAGGTTGTTTAAAATAATGGCCTCATCAGTTCTTTAACAGAACTCAGTTGTAAAACCATCTTTTTCTAACCTTTTGAAAGGCTGAATCACTTTTGCAATCACTTTGATGGAGAAATACTCTATTCTTAGGTTAATAGAAAATTAAAATTTTACTTCAAAATTATTTATTCTAGGTCTTATTTTCTTTTGTTATAGACTTGCATGTGGTATTTTCTTTTTTTTTAATTTCTCATACTTATGCATAATCAGGTATAGGAATAACATAAAATATTTCTTCTCTCATTCCTAATCATGTTTTTAACTTCCTTTTAAATTAATAAAATTAATGAAGGCTATTCTAAATCTTTTAAATCTTTTCTAAAGATGAGTTTCAATTTATCTTCAAATATTTATGCCTTTTTATTTCATTAATTTAATTTAATTTAATTTTTAAAGTTCATTTATTTTGAGACGGAGAGAGAGAGTAGGGACACAGAGAGAGGGAGGCAGAGAATCCTAAGCAGGCTCCACACTGCCAATGTAGAGCCCTATGTGGGGCTTGAACCCATGAACCGTGAGATCATGACCTAAGCTGAAATCAGAAGTCAGATGCTCAACCAACTGAGCCACCCAGGTGCCCCTTTCATTATTTTTAATATTTCTTTTTAGTATAATATCCTGTATCATTGTGATTATATTGTTCATATTTTGATATCTTAAGAAAAATTCTAAATTGATCTTTTAGATGTGTGAGATTCAGTTCCTAGATGCTGAATTGGAGACAGGAATTCTTGTGGAAGTGACTTAGGGAGAAACCTCTACAGAAAAGTCTTTAATACCTCACCATTAAGTGTAATGTTAATTTAGGGTTTTGGTAGATCTCCTCTATCAGATTGAAATGTTCTCTGCTCTAACCAAAAGCAGGACCTGGTACATATACTTTTCAGTGGCTATATAGTTGTTTATTATTATAGCTGTTATTGTGTTTATTAGTTGAGGCTTCACTGACCAGATTTTAAGCTTCTTGAGGGTAAAGATTGTTTTTAGACAGAGCTTATTTGGTATCTTAGTGTTTGAGAAAAAGAAGTGTAATTAGTACTGGCAGTTTGACCAACCAGTTTTGTACGTGCTGTGTTTTTTTGTTTGTTTATTTTTGTTTGTTTTTGTTTTGTTTTGTTTTGTTTTGTTTATTTGGTAGCCAGGACTAGAGGGGAGAGGAAAATGAGGAAGTGTTGCTCAGTGGGTTTAAAATTTCAGTTATGCAAGATGTTTCCATTTTCATTTAATCTTTTCAAGTTGCCATGAAAAGTTCTGTGCTTAGTGTATACTTTTTCTTCCTATCCCAAAGTCTTTGTACTTTCAACAAATAAACTTAGCAATTTCAAATATCTTATGTAAAGAAGATAAAAGTCAAAAGATTGATGATTTCTGGCATTTGAAGTTAGAGACAGTGTTTGTTAGGAATATTTTTTGTTTCATCTAAGTTAATTAACAGCAACGTGGATTTATCACAGGAAAAGGAAGTACTCTTGCTTATTTCTTAAGGGTATTAAGAAGTCCTAAGGAATTTTCCTAGAGCCTTTTCTACCCCAAATCATGGTTTTCATACACAAAGGGACTGACATTATACATTATTCTATGTATTTTGTTCACTTTCTTAATGAATATTTAATAAAAATCTATAACCTAGATCGAAAATATTTTTTATTAAAAAATAGTATATCCTGGTAACCAGAACAAAGATTAAAGTTTGCCAGGATCCTTTGGCTTAAAATATATACCTTCCTGCTGTCCCAGAAAGGATGCATTTATTTTAGCCAGTAGACTCAATATTTCACTGATACCATTATTATTTTAAAAATCTCAATGGTACTACCAGCATTCATCATGACATCTCCCATTATAACATCCAGATTGTGCTAAAAGGTGTATGATTTTGGTTAAATGAAACTTATTATTTGGGTATGTCATAAAACTGCCAAACATGTGCTAATGTAATAATTTAGCAACTGAAAATAGCTACCACTAAGAAAGCTTTTATAAATAACTGATGACCATGTATTTCTACATAATATTTACACATAAAAAGAGGTATAGATCTCCTATATTGTATCATAGATAAGATGAATATTAAATTTACATGTTAAATCCTCCTGTAATTTATAATTTCATGGGAAATGGTGTAAAGAGGTTGGTTGCCATATGAGTTAGCTTTATGTGCTTTTCCAGATTATTCTATTTGTTTATATTTGTGGTTATGGCAGCCCCTGGTAAACATTGTTTTTAGGCAGAATCTACCTAAGATTACAGTGAATTGGGATGACTATACTGGAGCTGTTGCTTTCTAAGACCCTGAACTAGTTAGTAGATACGGAGTCTCAGACCATCAGCTAAAGGGAAGAAGTGGGGCCAACTCATTATAAAATTTTCCCAGCACTTATGTCTCTTGAGTATACCAGGAAAAGGTCAAGTTTCATGAAGTTATTAAGACCCAGTTACATGTTAAAAACAATCTAAAGATATTGAGAGGGGATGTTAACCTTGTGTCCTTTCTCATTGCTCTTGACACAGTAGATGCTAAGAAATACAATTGATTGACAATGATTATAAATCTTCCTCCTTGTTCCCATTTATCCAGTGTCTGTTCTGGCCCTAGGAACTCCAATTTGAATTAGTCTCCCTACCATTTTTCAGGAGACACCGTTTAACACTGTTGCAAAATAGAATGAATGATCCTTCTTTCACAGAAAGGATGGATGAGAATGTAGAGTGAGAACTCTTTAGGGCAGATTGTAACTGGCTGAAAGACAAAATGATACAGATTTCTGTCCTCAAAGAGACTTCTTTGAGTGTCTTGATGAGTCTAGTACAAGTGTTCATCTTTTATCTTTTCACTCCTAGGTCAGAAAGCATCTTTCGAAACGCTTTTGTCAGGACACTGTGCTTTTTATTCTGTTTCCTTCAAGATTTTTATCCTTACTTCCATTTGCTCTTCCTCATTTTTTCTGGCTAAATTATATTTGTGCAAAATGGCTAATTAATATTTAATCCAACATTTCAAGTCCTGTTTAATTTTTTAAGAGTCTGTTCTTTTAGGTTTCTTACATACGGACAATTCTTTTCGGTAGCTACTAGTAAGCAGTAATTAGCCAGAAAGTAGCCCAGTGAGTATGAATATTTTATGGTAATTAAGTCCCTGGTACTCTTAAAACATGAATGTATAAGCATTCATGAAACTATGAGTTGGATTATGAAGTACATGAACCCAATACTAGCCGAAGACAGAGAAGAGAGAATAACAAAGATGTGCAAAAGAGAACCCCTAATTCTGAGCAGTACTCAGAAGCTTCAGGAGCAAAAAGAGAAAGGGTGAACAGCTATTACAGTTGGTGTCATGAATGTGACAAGCATGCAAAAAGCACTGGAGACTTAAAAGACAAATAATTTCTCCAAAGGACGACATGATGCCATGAAAGAATAAATTTGATTGATACTTTTTATAACAGAAGTTCTTGAATTGAGATAATTAGGCAACAAGAAATCATTGGAAGCTCTCTGAGTTGATTTCCACCACTTCAAAAACCATAACAAATCATACATTTAGCAATGCCAAATATGTAGACATTAATTAAAATCCCAGGTGTTTTTCCTTTTTTGGAATTACATTAGTATGGTATGGTAAGGCATCCGAGATATCACTCATCAGAATGTCATTTTAGCAGATATGTGAGGGTGAGTAATGTAAGAGGTAGTATACAGATAAGGTTTTTCAGAAATATGTTCTCCCTCCCCCTACTACGTTCATGAGAAGCTTAGATTTCTCCAGCTCTTTGATTTTGATCTTTTTTACATTTACTTACTTTTGAGAGGCAGAGAGAGACAGAGTGTGTGTGTGGGGGGGAGGGGGGGGGTGGGGGTGAGAGGGCAGAAAAAGAAGGAGACACAGAATCCAAAGCAGGCTCCAGGCTCTGAGCAAGCTGTCAGCACAGAGCCTGATGAGGGGGTCGGACCCACGAACCATGAGATCATGACCTGAGCGAAGTTGGATGCTTAACTGACTGAGCCACCCCGGTTCCCCATGATTTTGGATTTATCTTATAATCTACTTAACAAAGGATGTCAGGAGATGGACATAGCTTAAAAATCGTTTTATCCAATTTAATATTCACTCTTGCATCGCTGCCCTTATCATGAGCTTAATGTGTTCTCACTGGCTTCTTGTTGGAAAAAGAAATTTTTGGCATCAACTTGGCCTCAAATAGCTGCTAAAAGCCACCTAACTATGCCCACCATATATCAAACAACACCAGTGAACCCACAAACCCTTGAGGGAAAAACAATCCTTATTGTAATGCCACAGAAATTTGCCTTCATTTTTTGTTATGCACTATATGACAGATACAGCCAATGAATGCTAAGAGATCTGGCTATAAAAATAGAGAAAGGAGCTTATTTGCTAGTTGAGTAAGTTTGGAGTTTACGGGTAATGAGTATTGCTTTGTACATTTTTAAGAAGAGTCATTTAGAATTCCCATTCGGGTAGGCCATTGAATTGTATCAATAGAGAATAGATTTTAAATTTGGGTGGTGGTGAAAGTTGAAAGAATAACAGGCTAGAAGAAAGGGTATTAATATACAAAGTCAGGATATATTTAAAACAGTATATGTTTGACAATTATTTGCACTATGTATGTATTGCCTCACTGCACCGAACTCATACTTAATTAACTGCTCTGTGATAATAGAGTTGGATCCTAGAAACAATTTTCCTTTTAGCTAACCCAATATTAAGCGTTATCAATAGAGGGCATAGGAAGGAAACTGAAAAAGGAGGGTATTTCTCTTCCTTGTTTCCATTTCCTTCTCTTGGCTTTTTGTTTTTCCTGCCATACAACTGCACACTGCAAGCACATGCAGTCCCTTGGTAAGTTTACAGCTCATCTCTGGCCCTGGTACTGCCTTACCCCGCAGGCCTTGTGTTACCCATTCAGTGAGTACGCTCCTGAGGCCTTGACTCCCACTATGTGTCCATCTGTGTGCCTTGGTCAACCTGAACCGTATAGGTGTGTCAAGAAACACCTCTTATACACTCCATATACCTCAGACCTCACACCACCCAGCCATTAAGCAGCAACTAAAGCCCTGACCCTGTTGGTGGATTTTCCTATAAGGGCGGTCACCTTCATCCCACAGGTTTGCTGCTTGAATATCTTCTCAGCCACAATTGTTTCCACCTGGACAGGTGTTTTGTTTTCTTGGAAACTGCCAGCAGTTTCTGGTCCAAAAATTGAACCCACTGGTGAGCTGCCGTCTTATCTCTTCCAACAAGATCTGAAAGACAGTCTTGAGGAAAAAATTATGTTTCCAAGTTTGTTTTTTTCTTGGATATTCTCCATCAGGCCTGGGGTATTTACTTATTTTTTTTAAAAGAATTAGCCTCATCTTTTATTCTCTTTATACAGTTGATAATTCTTTACAATATTTTTTTTCCCATATCAAATCACTGTGTGGTTTCTGTTTCCTGATTGGATTTTAACTGATAAAGAACACTGATGAGTCAATTGTGAGAGGGAAGAAGAGAGTGGTCAAGGGTGATTCTGAGATGGGGACTGATTAATGGTGGCGCTCTTGACTGATGTATGAAGTAGGAGCAAGTAGGGGAAGAAAATCAATTGCATTTTGAATGTGGACAATGTGAAGTACTTGTAGAGCATTCAGAGGTAATTGACCATCAGGCAGTAAGAAAGCATAACTGAAGCTTGGTGGAGACAAGACAGATCAGCGATATGGATTTATGAGTCATCAGCATTCAAAAGCAAGTTGAAATTATGAGAGTAGAGGCGATCACCCAAACTACTGAAGTATGATGAATGATAAAAGCAGAGACTCAAAGACAGAAATCCACAAAAAACTAATGTGTGATAATTCCTAAGAGTAACTTAGAGACAGCCATGAGAGGAAAATAGACATTTTCTCAAAAGCAGAGTAATTAGTGATGCCAAATATAACAGCAAATTTTATTAATATAAAGATTGAAAAATATTACATTTGGCAGTTCGATTTGGTTAAAAACTTCATTTCTTTTCTAAGAATAGAAAAGAAACTATCATAAGTTGAGAAGTAAATGTCAAGTGAGATGACAGAGAGTAGTTTTGTCTTTGTGATGTTTCAATGAAAAGAGAAAAAGATAAAACAATACCTTGCAGACTGCATGGCATAGAAGGCAAAGGAGAATTTAGTTTTTTGGGTGAGAGAGTTTTAAGCATGATTAACAGAGGAAAGGTAGTCAGAGTGAGAAATTAAAGGTAAAAAAAAAAAGGTGCAATAATAATAGAATTTAATCTCTGGGAGACAGAAAGTGTCAGGATTAAGAACTCCTGTGGAGGGATTGGCCTTGAAATGAAGATGGTACTTGGGGCTTTGTGACTGGAGGATGTTGTTGAATGTATAAAGTATGTAATATTGGGCAGGGGAATTTAAATAAAAAATGCTTAATGACTTAAATCGTTGCAATGAAGTGAAATAATCTGAGGTTGATGAAGTGGAAAAAAAATGTAAGACTCTTTGGAGGAATTAAAGGTACAATATGTTGCGTTTAGGTTAGGAGTTTATGACTCATTAACATGTAATAGTAGCCATCAGCAGTGGAGTGTGTAGGTATATGTTAGTGTTTATATGTTTGTGTATGTATCCAAAATGTGGTTATTTGCTCATGTACATACATGATATACTTGTGCTCTGGACAAATTGTTTCCATATATATTTTATATTTTCCTCATTTGGCTTTTCAACTGGCAGCATGTGTAAGTAACCTTTAAGTACAATTTCACACAGTATTCAAAATCAATTGCAAATCTATTTTGGATAACTTTAGATGCAGCATGGAATAGTGGAAAGAGCATAGGCTTGGTCTGAGAAAATCCTGAATTCTATTACTGACTCTTTGCCTTTTAAACTGTAGGATATTGTTTCCTGATCTTGACACAACCAGATGTGCAATAAATGTTAGTGTAATTCTTAAATGTATAAGTTCTTACATTTCTAGGAGGACTCTCTAAAAATTTTTTTCTGTCACGTCTGAGTTTTCTCTTGTCTACAATCAGGATAAGCCTTATTTTGAAAAGGTGTGAATATCAAATGGCTGATTAATATATATGAAGTCTGTGGCTCATGGTATCTGCAGGGTTTTTAAGTTCATGACAGAAACTTAACAGAAAATGCAGATTTTCCTTTTCACCCACTGACTTTCTTTAGTCGAAACATTTAAAGCGATCCACATACATATTAATTGTATTAATTACTTGATTTCTCTGATACTGACTTTTATTCCCTAAAACAACCATTAACTATTATTTAGGACATAAAGGTTTTAATTAGCAATTAATTGTTTTAGTAGCAAGAATCACCTAAAAGCAAACAGAAGTCATTGAGGAAATATTCACTGAGAAGTGAGTAGACAGTTTTCAAATTTGTAAATACAGATGAAGGCTTCTATTTCTATGGGTATAGCAGATTAAATGTTCTTTTTCCATCATAAAAATAACTAGAAATCCTGCATAAAATGCAACAGATATGCTCATGAATGCATAGCTGTGATAACAAGACAGTATGGAGACCATAAATGACAGAGGAGCTGAAACCAGTAAAGTAAACAAGAAATGAGATAAAGGCTTTTCTTACATTTGTTTGTACCATAAACTTAGTGTCTCTTCAGGGGACAGGGACAAGTCATTTAGTTTATAGCAGAAGAGAGGTTAAATGAGACTCTTTACAAAGTTAGGGACCTCGTCTACATGAAAGGTTGTGCTAAAAAATATTTTGCTTTCACACACTGTTTGAGGTTTTCATTTCAGTGACAATGGAACTTGTTAGAAATATAGAAACCCTCACCCTTTTTCCCAGGCCTGCTGTCAGATTCTGCTTTTTAACAAGATCCCAAGGTGATTTTCATGTATATTGCCTTAGTTTCCTATTGATGCTATAACAAACTTAGTAGAACAAAATGTTATAACTACAAAGTTAGTGGAAGACAGCACAAATGTATTATCTTACTGAAGATCAGAAGTTTTAATATAAAGGTATTGGAAAGTCATCTCCTTGCCTTTTCAGGTTCCTAGAAGCTGCCTGCATTTCTTGGCTTGTTAGCTCCTCCTTCATCTTCAAAGCCAGCAATGCAACATCTCAGACCTCTCTCTTTTTCTCCCTACTCTGCATCATCCTCACATCTTCTTCCCTTATAATGGCCCTCCTGCTTTCCTCATATAAGAACACTTGTGATTACACTGGGCCTACCTGTACAATCCAGTATGATTAACTTCACCCCATTTGCAAAGACACCCTTCTTGTACAGAGGGTAACATATACAAAGGTTCTGGAAATTAAGATATAAGCAACCTTGGGTGGCTTTTGCTCTATCTACCATATACATTAAAGCATGAAAAGCACTGTCTTAGAGACCATGAAAGAAACAAATGTAGATAGTCTCTAGAGAAACTCAAGTTTACCCTAGATGCTTCAGGATTTTCATCAGATAAGATCAGCTGAATAGGAGGTCAGAAAAAGAAATTATAATGGAAACAATGAGAGAATCAGAAAGAGCAAAGAACAGAAAGAATAAAATGCAGAATTAGGACTGCAGATGCTTGTATTTAAAGAAGTAATGTTATGAATAAAAAACACAAACGTGACTTTTAAAAATAGGTTGGCATATTTGACAACTAATGTGTTATAAAGCAAATTAAGAACATTGTGTAAAAGAGTGCACTGGCAAATACTAATGGGTAAATGATCTAGAATGTAACATAAAGAAACAAAAGCTATTAAAGCAGGTTTAAACACATTGGGGATATAATAAGAAGACCTAATATACATCTAATTGGAATCCCAGAAGGATATAATAGTGAGAAAGGGTGAGAGTGCGTGTTTATTGAAAAGGATATATAAGAACTTTACAGTTGATGAAAGACAGTAATATTCTCAAAACATAATTAATTACAAGAAGGATGAATGACAAGAAATACGTATTTAAATATGTCAGAGTGAAACTATATAGCAGCAGGACAGCCAAACTGGGGAGAAAGAGATTATGTACAAAAAATGGTAGCTAACTACTCAATCACAATAAAGAATACCAGACAAAAAAGAATATTTTTGTTGGACTGGAGGATATAATATAAAATCTGGAATTGTATAATTACCTGAGAGTTAGGATTGGGTAATCCCTTTATAATATAATACCATATATTGTACCAAGATACATATAAACGTAATAAAAGTATTAAAGATGTAGAGATAACAAATCCCAATTCAGTAGACTCGATAGTCAAAAGGGAGTAGAGGTTTTTGTGATTATGGAAATGTACACAAAGATCTTCATTTCTATCAGTATTCTTGTACTTATTAAGATAGTGACTTGTATATATATATATCATATATATCTATATATCTATATATCTATCTATCTATCTATATACACCTTGTGTGTGTATATATATATATATATATATATATATATATAGATAGATAGATAGATATACACCTTGTGTGTGTGTGTATATATATATAGATAGATAGATAGATAGACATATAGATATACACACTAACATAGTATAATATTCACACATTTTTGAATATCTTAAAATGCATAACAAAATCAATACAATATATTTGACTTTGCTTTTATTCCCCAACATGTCAAGCACTGGAATTTTTAGTTAAGTAAATCCTCTGTGCTGGGCACAGTTTAAACGCTACATGAGTCTAAATTTACTTCAACTTAGAGATCTAAGTTTGCTTCTTTCCCATTTCTACACTCTTTTCTGGTAGTAGTGTAGGTTGTGGAAGGAACACCTACCAGGGAGACAGGCAGCCCTAAAATTGAATCCTGTCATGGAAGCTTGACATGTGGGTTATACAAATACAACAACTACAAAAGTAATACTTTTCTTACGAGGTTGAGCACAGGGATAATAATGTGGGTGTAGGAGAACTAATACTGAACCAGCACATGCAAGGAGCAAAATTAATAACCAGTTGATAATTATGGACCAGGAAAAAGTAGTTTATGATATATTCTCGGCCATTTGAACATTGCTATGAACAGTACAGATCAACTCAGTATGGGATAATTATTCTTCAAGGTTAAGATACAGAGAAATAAAAACTGACCACATGAAGCTTTTATGTAAGTAGAGGTTTCAACATGGAAATAATATTTAAATTAATATTGTGGCAAACCAGGTCATTAATATGGATGAAATGTGCCAGATATAAGACAGTTGTGTTTGGTGGGACATAGGTCTATCTACTGGGGCCAGTTACAACCAGTTGTTGCCATGCAATAATCACAACATGAGCTAGTATTTCCATGTGGTTAGAGAATGGTTAGCCTAGATCAGAACCCATTTCAAAGCCACGAAGAAACCATTGCTTTAAGATGTATTATAAGTTCTGGCTACCAATAGGCAGTCATGTTTACAGTGTATTGTTTCAAATTCATTCTAAATAAAATAAGAATTTTGATGTATTTTACTGGTAAAAACGATTCTTTATTTTCAAGAAATAATTAGACAAAAGTTGGGTGGAGTCAATGATAAAGTCTTGTCGAAAGAACTTTCTAGGCCTTAGATGTAGCCACACCTGCCCAAAATGTCAAGGCAAAAACTGAAACATTCATGTTCCTGTAAATGCAGTGTAGCCAGTCAGCCAGCCCCAAAACGCCAAGCCAGCTCTGGGCTTAGTATTTATTGCCTTGTTCTTTGATCTTCCTAAATAAGGCCAGGTATGCATCCCCAGCCAGTCATGCCCTGTTTGTTCACTGCTGCTCTTGGCCTTCTATAAAACTCCCTTACCCAAAATTCCTCAAGAAGAGTATGCCATTGCTTGTGCCACTACTCACACAATCCACACCTTGGCTTCCCTTGACTAAGACCACAGAGCTTATAACTAAATTGTTTTATTTTTGTCATTTGAGAGATTGATGTTGTGTTTACGTTTATCAGGTTTATTAACAAATAAATCTCATCCTTAGTAGGGTGATCTAACCCACTGGGATAAGCAGTCACATGCCAAAAGGAAATTTCAAGAGTGAACAAATGACAGTTTTCCAAATCCCTTCATTCTAATATAGACATTTTGAATTTATTTGGATCTAAAAATAAATGTCATAGATGTGAATTACATTTCTTATTCTACACTAAAACTCACCTGAGGTTCTCTATCTTTCATAGAAATGAAGTCAAATTTCGAAGAGCTGTGAAAGATTACATAGAACTTCAAGTATGGTCTATGAATCGGTGCTAAGCAGTGAATTGTTTGTTAGAGTCATGACAAGATGATACAATAATTTTAAAAAAAATGTTTCTAGTAATTCCTGCCGCATTCAAAGAGCAAGATCAGGGAACTTGTCTCAACAGGAAGCAGATCCATTTAGGTGTTGATGATCTGGGCGTGGTAAATTGTATCTGATGTGAAGTAAGCAGTACTCATGTGTTATTTAAAGGTTAATCTGTTAGATCAAACCCAAAAGCATTAAAAATATGAGAAAGCTTAAACATTTAGTTATTGTATGACTTGTTTTTATGAACATCTTTTTTTTAATCAAGTATTTACAAAAATTTATGGCTATGTAGTAGTATTAGTTAAGAAAATATGATTTGTAATTTTTTTCACCTAAAATTTTATATGGTGAAACAAGTTCACATTAAACTTGGGCAAGAATTAATATGAATTATTTTATATATAGCAGTAGTAGTAATTCTAATGACAACGTTACAAGTGATTTTAAAGAAATGAAAAACAAAATGATTAATACTAATTTTACGCAAAAGTATGGTCCTTCAGGTATTGAGTTTACTTTTGTAGGCATGATTTATAGTGAAGTATTAGAATAACTGTGTTTTTTGTGAGAGATGTACTGGCCAATGACACAACAAATCTATTCTAATTTAAGTAGCATTTATATCCAAAATAAAAAGCACATTGAATCATAAAGAAATTCTGGAAGAGAAGATACTGGATTAAAAACTCAAAGGAAGCTGATGTTCAGTAATTCAAATACACACACTCATTCTTCAAGGGCTTCTTTTAAAGTAGCACATCACGTTGAGACTGAAGGACCATATTAAATTGCTGAGACATTAGTGAAAGACTGTATCAAAGATGCACTCCTGCAAATGTTAGGTAAATTTAACATTTAAAAAGGATAGATCAAGTACCGTCTAACTGTTAAAACATAGCTTGACATATTTGGGAAATGGTTAATGATATGGAATACCAGCTCTTAGAACACATAAAATCATCAAAGTATTTTTTTTTTTAATGGCATCTTACTGAAGTCCTAGATATTGCTAACACAACAGTTCTTGGGTGGGATGACAAGAAGGATTCATTTCTTTAGCTTCATTGCTAATAATTACAACCAGTTCTGAAAGGCATAACATTGTAGTATGATGTTGTTTTGGACTTCGGTTCCAATGACCCAGATGCAAAGACAGGAGAACATTATGGTTTAGTTATACAGTGCTTCAGTTATCTTTTGCTGATAACAAATCACCCCAAACTTAATGGCTTAAAAAAATCAAACATTTTTTTTTCTCACCATTTTTATGACTCATGAATGTGGGACAGCTGAGTGGGTAGTTCTGGCTCAGGTGAGTTCATTAGGTTCTAGTCAAGCTGGTGACCAGAGCTGCAACCATCTGAAGATCACATGGGACTGAAAGATCAGCTTCCAGCAACTCACGTGGTTGTTGGCGGAACTCAGTCGTCACCAGTTATTGGTCATTTCCTTGCCTTGGTAGCCTCCTCATAGCCGTGTTGATAGGATGGCCTCTCCCATGATGAGTGATCAAAAAGAGTGAGAACAGTTCCAGACAGAAGCCACAGTTACAATGATTTAAAAGTTATATACCATCCTGTTTACTACATGCTATTTGTCACACAGATCAAACTGAGCACAAAGGGTACCACACAAGAATGTCAATAGCAGGAGGTATGGGTATTGGGGGACATCTTGAAGGCTGGTTACCAAATGTAGGTTAAGAAGTTTATGCTAATTGTAAATCAATGGGATGCTTTCTTCACTGAGGAACTATTGCTACAAAAACCAAATCAAACAATAAACAGAAAAGAAGACCTCAGCTGCACTAAAATGTGTTATTAATTTAGTAAAAATTACAAATCATCTAAAGAATATGTATTATATTCAAGGTTATTCTCTTTATTATGTGACAGTATCAAAACATCATAACCAAGTTATTACATGCTGGGCAATAGTAGGTAATAAGGAGAAGAATTCTTTCAATGATGTTTGAATCATGGGCAAACACTTTGCAAGTAGTACTGTGAGGTAGGATATCAGTTTAACCCTGATATAAACATACACTTCGGATAACCACATTGATTATTCGTTGAGGTTTAAAAATCCTGATGTTCCGCAATTTGAGAGAAATTATCAATAAAAGTAGGTGATTTTGATACTGTATATCTGTGAAAAGTGATCAACAACACCTTAAAAAATTTAGTAGAACATTTTGAATTTCACATCCCTAAAAGGAAGATCCATGCATAGAAGGTTTGTTATCCAAATCTATGTCTTTAGTCAAAAGACAAACTTGACTCTAAACTTATAAATTAGGGAGACTAGCTATTAACGAAAGACTGAAAATGACTTTTAAAATGGAGTATCATTTGCTTGCTACATTTTGACGGGAAAAAAAGTTTAAAAGAATAATCTGAGCTCAATGAAATTGCATTAAAATCTCTTCTGTTCCCATCAAGACACCACTGTGACACTGGTTTTCTACTATAAGGGTGATTAAAACAAGACACTGAAGCAGTTTATATATACATTATTTTTTATGAGTTGTGCTGTTGTCAATGCAACCTAGATTAGAAAAGTTAAAAAGTCAGAAGCAAGTTCATTTATCACATTAATATCTGATTATTCATATATATGATATTCATTTAAAGTGTCTTTGCAGATATTTAATATGGAAAATCATTATAACCTTATACATTTCCATTTAGTTATGACTCTAGAATGTCAAAATATGTTGCATAATATTTTCTATATTAATGTTTATAGTTTCAATGAGCAATGCATATATTTAATTATTTCACCATGTTATGTTTGACCTGAAAATATTAAAATTTAATATGCCTGTTGACTCTAAGGGATGAAAAAAATCTTGAGCTTGTATATCATCAATCTTTGCTATTTTATTTTTCTAAGAATATTTTTTAATTGTATTTTTTAATGTGTTGGACCATCATGGGTTGAGATGTTTAAAATGTTTTTTGTTTGTTTTTGTTTTTGCTTTTTAACGAAGATGGTTTGGGAAATGATGATCTAGCGGATTCTTTAATAAGTTAATTACCAGTTTATTACAAATACTTTGGCTTGGGCCCCCTAGAAAAGCAGTAATGGATTCAGAGCTCAATATAGAAAAAGTTGTGTGGGTGTTGGGGTGGGAGGAATGGAAAAAAAAATTAGGTTACTGAAATGAAGTATAGAGAACTTTGATTTTCTTTCTTTGACAACTGAAAGAAGAGAAAATGAGTAAGATTTAAAAGAACACCTTCATTTTTTTCTCATTTTGGCATAATTGCTTTGCCAATAATATTGGCAAGCAAGTTTGGTTCTTTAGAAGAAGATACAGAGTTTACCTGATTGCCTTGAATATTTTTCCTTCCCACTGAAATTATTCAGGGCTGATGTATAAAAATTTATTTTTCCACATAATTCAGAGATAGGTATTTCTGTAGAACTTTGCAAACAATGACACTGACATACTTAGGAATTTACCAAAAGAAATTTTAAAAATCCTCAAATTATCTATGAGAATGCCCAAGTTTTTTCTTTTGATGTTAATCTTATTTTTATATGAAAAGCTACACAGAATCAGAAATTATTATCCCTGTGAATAAGTATCACAATATTTTGAGAGATAATTATGTTAGGCATTGCATATTTGTTAAACCAATACAAATGTTATATATTTTGCATGTATTTCTCTAATTTAAAAAATAATTCTGCAGAATAGATCATCATCTTGCAGATGGAAAAATTGAGCCACAAGAAAGTTAAATAATATGGTTAATGTCACCCAGTGCTGAATGCTAAATGCTAAAATTAAACCCAATTCATTCTGATTCCTTTTATAGTATATTATTTTGTCCTGACATTCATTTCCTGCCATTATATCATAAGTAGATTTACATCAAAGAAAAATATCTATAAATTGAAAAAAAAACCTGTTAGGTAAGATTTTACTAAAGAAAGTAATCTTAGTTTTAAACTTGATTATTTGGAATTTTGTGTTTTTTGTTTCACTGAAGCGGTTATGAGACTGGCTTTTCTAAATGAAATTTTCTACATGAAACCAGATCAATATACACTACTACTTAGACAATTTGTATTTTAGTCTGCAACCTTGAGACGAAATGGCAGTTACAAAACTCCCCAAATAAACATGTTTCCCAAAAGTGGTAATTTTTGTGAATGAAAATGATCTTCAGATAAAAGTTATCTGTGATCATTCTATGAATAAATTATTACAAAATAATTTGGCAAATTATGGAAAGAGCCTAAATGTCCATCAACTGATGAATGGATAAAGAAGTTGTGGTTTACATATACAATGGAATACTACTTGGCAATGAGAAAGAATGAAATATGGCCTTTTGTAGCAACATGGATGCACCTGGAGAGTGTTATGCTAAGTGAAATAAGTCCTACAGAGAAAGACAGATACCATATGTTTTCACTCTTATGTGGATCCTGAGAAACTCACCAGAAGACCAGGGGGGAGGAGAAGGGGGGGGGGAATTACAGAGAGGGAAGGAGACAAACCATAAGAGACTCTTGGGAACTGAGAATAGACTGAGGGTTGATGGGGGGTGGGAGGGAGGGGAAAGTGGGTGATAGGCATTGAGGAGGGCACCTGTTGGGATGAGTACTAGGTGTTGTATGGAAACCAATTTGACAATAAATTTCATATTAAAAAAATAATTTACCAACTACTCATAAAGCAATTCTGTTTTTCATAGATTTTCTATTTATATGCATGATTTTTCCCACCCATAAGTTGAAGTAGTTGCTTGTGTAATATCTAATATATTTTTCTTTGTCTTAAGCATTTGATGTTTGCTACTCATTTTCCTTTTTTTTCTTCCCTTATAATATTTCCCTCATAAACCAACAAGATATGGTGTTTATTCTTCCTTCCCACTCCACCATGACCTCCAATTGGGTCCATCAGGACCCAATTTCACCTATTGCTTCACTATTCTAGCTACAGCTTATCTGCTGGGGATGTAACCTTTTTCTTCTTAGATATTGGAGCAAGCTCTAAGTTCTGACTGTCCAAAATAAGTAACCATTAGCCACATGACTGTTAACTTGTAATCTGGCTGGTGCATGTAGCCACTAGCTAAAAGCATAAACTACATATTGTAGGTGAAGGTGTATACATATATATTATATATATATATATATATATATATATATATATATAATATATATATAATATAAATACAAATATTTATAAAAATTTATATATATAAATATATATATATAATTTTTAACTCCTTAATGTTGAAATGGCAGTATTTTTAATATGCTAGATAAAATGTATTCTTAAAATTAATTTCATTTCTTTCATTTTGCTTTTTTAACATGGCTAGTAGCAAACTTTAAAATGACCTATGTGGTTTTAATATATTTCCATTTGACAGTGCTGCTCTGGTTGATCTCTCTGGTTTTTGACTTGTCAGTTTTAAATTCATTCTTACACCCAGCTGACAGAGTGGTCTAACACACAATTCTGACCACTAAACAAGACACCTCCAGATGATGTATAAAACAGCTTCATGAAGAAATTGTAACCAGAGTGGAATAACAAGACTCAAATTTAGAGACAGTTATGTGAATGGCATGGTAGCCCTTAAAAGAGTCAAATATATAATTGCCAGTGTGCACATTGCATAGAAGGTGGTGCTTTGAAATCAGCTCTGCATAACAGGAGCTGACAAAGTGGAATGACCATTTACAAAGAACCATCTTCCTTCTTCACCTCACCAACATACACTCACATATATGCCTTCCAGTGTTTACAAATAAGAAATTTTAGTTGCAATAGAAAGAAAAGCAGCTAAGACCAAATTTTATATTTATTTTTTTTATTCTTAAAACTTTTTAAATACTTATTTTTGTTTATTCACTTAAAAATAACGTTTATTTTTGAGAGAGAGAGACAGAGCATGAACGGGGGAGGGGCAGAGAGCAAGGGAGACACAGAATCCAAAGCAAACTCCAGGCTCTGAGCTGTTGACACAGAGCCCGATGCCAGGCTCCAACCCATAGACCACGAGTTCATGACCTGAGCCAAACTCGGATGCCCAACCGACTGAGCCATCCAAGTGCCCCAATGTTTATTTATTTTTGAGAGAGAGAGTGTGAGAGTGAGCAGGGGAGGTGTGGAGAGAGGGCAAAGGATCCGAAGTGGGCTGTGCACTGACAGCAGAGAGCCTGATGTGGGCTTGAGCTCACACACCATGAGATCATGGCCTGAGCTGAAGTAGGACCCTCAACCCACTAATCCACCCAGGTGCCCCAATTAAGACCAAATAAAAAAAAAATAACTATTTCCTTGTATATTGGTGTTGTTTTCCCATTCCCTCTTTATAATCCCTCGTTTCGACAAAATAAAAATATCCACTTCCCAAATCACAGGTTTAAATGTACTAATATCATATGATAACAACTTTTTTAATAATACAAGAACAACATTACTTTGCAACTGCTTTTTCTTCTAATGCATTTTGAGAAGAAACGAAATGTCACTTTGACTTATGTTCATAATAGTAGTGGAATATGTACATGAAAGTAGATGCAGCTTTAATAATTTTTCCTTTTATAAAGCAAATCACCATAATGCCATATTCTCCTCTAATTTTTATGTTACTTTAGGGAGCAAAAATATAATCTGGCATTTTTTGGGAAAGTAGTTGGTTGGGGATAGTGATGTGGATTGATGTGGTATTGAACTAAGGGTAGCAGCTCTATACAAGGATTGAATGGATAATCAGATTTCATTATTAGTTCAGTGATTCAAGCTACTTGGCTAATTGGCTACAAACAAAATGGAAATAATTAGAGAGTGACTTTTACAGAAGTGAGAGTAAGTAAACATTTCATTCTTTTGTGGATATTTGAACTTTTCTAATGAGATTATGATCAAAAGTTGAGCCATTTATTTTCATTTTGAAAATATGTCACAGGGTTCTCAGACTAGCTCACATGAAAACAGTGACTTCAGATCTGAAATATAAAGGAAGGCTCAAAAGATGAGAAATAAAACCAGGTTTTAGCAAACCTACTTTAAAGGCTGACCTCCTACAGTGCAGGGGTCATGGCAAACAGTAGTTGTTCTCTATGTACGAAGCAGGTGAATTAAAAAAATTTTGAGATATGACTATGACTTCCAGAGGACCCACATTTTTCTCCCTTGGAAAACACAAAGAAAATGTAGGAAATAATAAATGTAGAAAATGTAGGAAAATGCAGGAAATGTAGTATTTGAGACCTCATTTTCAACCTTCTCTCCCCTTTGGATAAATATAATTGCAGATAAAATTAGTGAAGAACTTAAAGTCTTTGAAAGTAGACAAAGGCTGTCTGATTGCATTGATTTTTTTTTTTTTTACTCTTGAAACATATATGGCTTAACTTTTATGAAAATGAGTTATGTATAATATAGATGTATTTTTCATTGCTAATACAACTATGTCTTATGTGCAATTAAATTTGGCAGAATAGATTTTAAAAATATCCTTTCAAAGAATCTACATGGAACTGTATTGTTTACTTATACTGGTTTGGCATACGTTATGTGTAATTTATACAAGAGTATAGTTGAGTAGGTATGATATCATCATTTTCAAGATAAAAAAATGAGGCACAGAAAAGTTAATGACTTACCAAATATCACAATTTGACTCTGATGGTGCTTGAAATTGCACTCAACTCTCTGATTTCAAAGCTTCTTATCCTTCTACTGTATTGTTCATATTTCACATATGAATACAATTTTTGTGTAAGAAGTATATTTTCATGGAAGTGTATGTAAATTGGAAAACTCCATTATGTAAAAATTTGCCAAGTTAAAGAAAGTCTCTAATTCAGCTCTCAGTCATTTGACATCTTGCTTGTCTGTTGCATTGCTATTCTTATGGGATCAAACTGATCTTTGGGAAATTTAAAATATAAAATAAAATTAGATCAATAGGGCCTAATTAATTTGGTGATTTATACTTCATTATAACTAATGGGGTTTCCTCTGGGGACATACTTTCAGGAAGTTGTAACTTAAATGAACAAAATATGATCTGTGCATGAAGATTACAGAAATAGGCAGTTGTTCTGAATCATTTAACCATTTCCAGAACTTCTAGTAATGCAATTCTGCCTCCCCTATATGCTTTATCTATGTGGGTGACTTATTTATTTAGTTGTATAAATAAACTTATTAAGGACTTTAAGATGTATTTAATTTTAATTTTTTAATTTCAATTTTTTAAACATTTTTATTTATTTTTGAGAGAGAGAGAAAGACATTGAGCAGGAGAGGGACAGAGAGAGAGGGGGACTCAGAATGTGAGGCAGGCTCCAGGCTCTAAGCTGTCAGCACAGAGCCTAACATGGGGCTCGAACCCACATATCATGAGATCATGACCTGAGCCAAAGTCGGAGGGTTAACCGACTGAGCCAGCCAGGCGGCCCTATATTTAATTTTTACATTTACTTGTTGTTTGGAAGGTGCGGTATGTTTTATTTGCTTCAGGAGCCACATAATTTCTCTCTAGCAAATTCTCCATCTGGCTATATCAACAGATATATTCAATAACATTTGTTCTAATATTCTAATGGTAACCTTTAAAGTGATCTATCTAAACACAACTCGACCTGTGTTTCTCCCTTAATTATTATTCTCCAGTGGTCACTCAGTCACGTAAATGATAGCATCAAAGTCCTTAATTTATCTCACTCGGCCTTTCATAATGTTTGCTTAGTTTTGTGACCTGATTCCTCACCATGGCCTCCCTTGCCTTTTATACTCCAACAGCACTGAGCTCTTAGCCAGGGTGTTTCTGACCTTTGGCCCTTTGCTTTGGCTACTCCTTTTCATTCATTCGTTAAACACATTTACTGGACATGTACTCTGAGCAAGATACCGTCCTTGGTGTTTGGAAATTTAAAAAATGAAAATAATTGTTTCTGCTCTTTAAAAAGCTCACCATTTAGTAAAGAAAAATCCAAGGACAAACAGACAAACAAACAAAAAGCACACTATCATGTAACCCAGAAGGTTGTTGGAATCAAAGGAAACACGTTATACTTCTTCAATACCTGGACTCTTCTTCCTCTTCTGCTTGTTTTTTGTTTGTTTTTAAATCTCCAAGTCAAGAAATCAGGTCACATCTAATTTTAAGCTTCTGCCATGCCAACATGCCATGAATCATATTAGCAGCTAATGGGAACACAGAATATGTAGGAGATGCGGGAGTTTCCTCCAATAAGTATATGGTATCTTTGAAGAGACTTCAGTGAAGCAACTAGAGATTGATTTAGTTATGTCCGCAAAATTTTTCTGCCAAGAGCTAGATAGTAAATATTTTGGCTTTGGTACTATGGTTTTTGCTTCAACTACTCAAATCTATTGTTGCAGGACACAAGCAGCCATGGATACCATGATAGACATGGCTGTGCTCCAGGATAATTTTGTTACAAAAATAGCAGGCCAGATTTGGCCCAGAGGCTGTAGTTTGCCCACTTTTGATTTAATGGATAGGAAATAGAAGGTACGGTATAAAATAATAGTCATATAATTATTCAGAGAAAGAAAATGCATTCTGAGTTAGGCCTAGTCAGGACAGAATATCTGGTTGCAGTAATAATTATAACAGATACTTTCAGAAATGACCAAATGAGGGCTTCTGTATAGAGTAGAATACTGAGTATCAGTATCTTACAGACCATTGTGCAACTGCATGGTGGACTTTAAAAAAACAAATCAAACCAGAATAATTCCTAGAATTAGATCGCAGAGTATATTAGTCAGATTTCTCCAGAGAAATGAAATCAATAGAAATTTGATTATAGATATAGATGGCTGATATAGAATTGATTTGATATATTAAATACATAATTAGATACATACTTACATAATATAAATATCAAATATATGCCACATATTTAAATACAATAAATCTTGATATATCACCCATATACATGCAAATAATCTACTTGCAAAATCACAAATCCATATAATGACATGCTATCTCTTTTATACAGAGAGTGTGTTGCCTTGTTCGTTGCATCTGTCTTTGTCTAAAGCCAGGTGTGAAGAGATGGCATATCTCATTTTAATTTACTTTACAATTTTATTAATGAGATGTATTACTAGAAACTACCATAAAGGAAGTAGCTATATGCTTAAAATATTTTTTTTTCTTAAACTTAATAAGTAAAAGGCCATTATCATCATCTATTTTCTTTTCATCCTCTTTACCATAACAAAAGAGAAAAGTGTTCTTTTATTTATAGCATCTATTCAAATAACAAGGGTGAATATTCCACTGCTTAAGTAGAGATTAATGCTGCTTAGGAGTTCCTGTCTTGTATTGTCAAACATTGCTTTCTTTCATATCTCTGCCTCTCCACCCTAAACAGCACCACCCACTTACACTAATGAAGCAAATATGTTGCTTATTAGCATAAGGAACCAATGTGAAGCCATCACTCTCATGTGAGAAACTTTCAGATTGGCACACATCTCTGAAACTGAATTTCTCTTGACATAACTTTTGAAATTGATTTAATTCCCAACAGCCTGGAAATTCCTTTGAGTCTTTGGTTTGTGGGTTCATGTTTATAAAACTGACTGGCATCTATCTTCTGCATTCTTTCTCCAACAAACAAAATATGGTTTGACAAAATAGCATCTCTGTGTAGGATTTTTAGCAAAACAAGAACTTTAGAGATTGAAACATATCTGAAGTTATCAATTTCTGATCCAGTTATAACTATGCCAAATGACATTCTTCTAGGTAAACAGTGAATATCCTTTCTTTTTTATTCTTCTCTTTCTTCAAAACCTATGAAGTTGTCCTTAGAGCAAAGTAAAGTTTAAAGGGAAAAATATGATTTGTAATTGAGGTTTTCTGTTAATCTTCAGTCTATATTGGTTGTGTTCAGTGCATTTATTTTTCTTCTGGAAATAGCAGTAAATTAGTATGTGGGTGACATTTCAGAAATCCCATTTCAGCATACACCTTATACTCTATATTGCATTATAAATACTGACTTGCTTTCAAACCCCATGTGTGTCTGTCATGTAGAAACCAACTAGACAGTGAAGTCATTATTCAACTTAATTTGCAACATTTATTACCCTTGCTGGACATGCATGTGCGTTATAGTCACAACAAATGGTCTCAGAGTTTTGAGGTATGTATTCTTTAAAAAATTTTATATACATATATATATATATATATATATATGAATATATATGTATATATGTATATACATGTATATATACGTATATACATATATACATATACATATATACACATATATACATATATACATATATATACATATATACTTCATATATATGTATATATACATATATATACATATATACTTCATATATATGTATATATACATATATATATTCATATACATATGTATATTCGTATATATATATGTATATATACATATATATATTCATATATATATTCATATATGTATATGTAATTGGGAATTAAGATACCACATTTGAATTTAACATGTGATTCCATCTGAATACGAATCTTATGCATTACTCTGCTGTTTTTATCAACACTATAAATTGTAGTAGGAAAAAGGTGGTTTGTTTTTTAAATTCATTATAATCATGTCTTAACTTCCCCATTCCATCCCTTTGGTTTTCAAGCCTCACTTATGTATATTCCAAACCTTTCTGTGTTGTTTTTTTCTGTCTCTTCTATTCTTTTGGTCAATGTTTATTCATCAGTATCAAGAATAAGACAGCTTTTCTCCCTTCTGATAAATAAATCAGTGCCCTGTTGAGGTATCTGAGTTGCTCAGCGTAAAATAAAGAGATGGATATAAAATTTGAACTTTTCCAAGTTATAAGCTGAACAATAGCTGTTTCTGTGACCATTGAAGGTATAACTGGTGGGTTGGGTTCTGCTTGAACATTTATTTTGGATCATTGTACTGAGAAGATAAATATACAATGATTTTTTTTCTCATTTGAGCATATGGTACAACTACTAACAAATCCATCCACTTTTTCTTTTTGTTCCCATATATTAATTTTCTTTAGCTGCCTGAATAAATTTCCAAGAAGTGGGTGGCTTAAAACAACAGGGCCATGTCTCTACACAGTTCTGGAGGTCAGATCTGCTCTTTGCCTGCCTCCTAGTTTCTGGTGATGGCAGACAACCCTGGGTATTCCTGGGGTTTTAGCTACATGACACCAAACTCTTCCTTCACCTTCGCATTGCCTTCTCCCCTGTGTCTCTGTATTTCTGCTGTTCTATAAAGATACTTGCTTTTCAATTTAGGGCCTGAGCTAAACCCAGGATAATCTCATTTTGAGATTATTAACTGAGTTATGTCTACAGACTCTTTTTTTTTTTCCAAATAAGGTCACATTTACAACTTTCAAGTGGAAGTCTCTTTTGGAAGGTCACAATTCAACCCGTTATGATCTGCCCTCTGCCCTCCAAAAATTCAAATCTGTTCTGTATGTAAAATACATCCATCCTGTTCCAATGCCCTTGAAAGCCTCAACCCATTATATAGCATGACTCCAAGTCCAAAATTTCATCTAAATATAAAATCAGATGGTCTTAGGTCACATTATCTAAATCATCTCAATCAAGTATGAGTGAAACTCTGGGTATAGTCCATCCCGAGGCAAAAATCTTCTTCTTCCGTGAAACTAGAAACAAGTTAGTTACTCTTAAAATACAATAGTGAGATGGGTATAGAACAGATAGTCCCATTCCAAAAGGGGGAAAATAGAAAGAACAAAGGGTCCATTCAAACCCCAGCAAGTTCAGAACCCATCAGGGAAAACCTCATTATGTTTCAAGGGCTGAGAATAATGCTCTGTGGCTTGAAGCTTTGTTCTCTGTTTTTGGTGGCCCCAAGAGTTATTCTTCCTTTTTCTTGTAGAACAGTATATGTTTGCAGCCTAATAGTTCCATGATTCCATTCTTAACTGTAGACTTTTAGAAGTCTAACAGTCTATTGTCATTTTGTCTTATTTCTGTCCCTTTCAGTCTAAGATGGTAGTGTTTCTGCTGATATAATATTCTCAAAAACCATAGTGGTCTCCTGTGTGTGTCTCAGGGTCCATGCATTATACAAGAATCTTCCTCAGGTCTTTCCTGCATAGTCTCCGCTCTAGTCCTGGCTTCTTCTGATATACTTAATTGGATCTATGGGTCATATCCCCAGTCTCTTCAGCAAAAGGTTGTCCAACCACACTTTTGGTCTTCCCTTTGGAACACAATTTCTAAACAGTGAATCTTCCAACATGTTCTGATAGCAATTCTCTGATACCAACTGAGTGTCCTACAACTCACATTCAATGTGGACACTACCCAGAATATGTGTAGATCCCACAAGTTAAGCACAAAGTAAGTATTGCAATTCTAACACTAAATATCCATAGTCAGTGTCAGATCTTACAAGATAGGAACAAGATCTTCAACAAGATTGTTCAGATGCCAGGCACCAGAGCGGTCCACAGGCTACCTGGATTTCTGAGTTGGTTACAAATGTAGGGATACCCACAACGCCCCCTCAGATTCTGGGGTTTGAAGCTGCATATCTTCAGTCTCTGCCTCCATGTTCACATGGCCTTCTCCTCCATGTCTTTGCATTTCTCTTGTGCTATCAACTGCCTGTCACTGTGTTTAGGACCTGCCTCAATTCCAGGAAATGTAATTACATGCACAGAGACCTTCTCCAAATAAGATCATGTTCATAGGCTCCACCTCCATATATCTTTTGGAGGGCTACCATCCAGTTAATTCCCTATGCCCTCCTACCTTTCTCTCCTCTCTCTCTTGTTCTCTCTCTCACTACTAGTTTTTCCTTTATAAAACTTAAAAAAAATTTTTTTTTTGTTTATTTTTGAGAGACAGAGAGAGAGCACGAGCAGAGGAGGGGAAGAGAGAGAGGGAGACACAGAATCTGATGCAGGTTCCAGGCTCTGAGCTGTCAGGACAGAGCCCAATGTGGGGCTCAAACTCTCGGACTGCAAGATCATGACCCGAGCCGAAGTCGGACGCTTAACCGACTGAGCCACCCAGGTGCCCCCTTTTAAAAAACTTTTGATATCATTAAATGATATCTTTCTTGAAGCTATGATTATTCATGCCAAACTTTACTTACAATGGTAGAACCACACTAATTTTGTCAAGGTTCATTTACCACCTCTCCTATAGTTCAAACATTGATAATTTGAATTTTACCCCTTAGGTCACCTCCTTAAGACATTAAAACATTTGCTGCTCTGGTTGTTGCATTTATTAATATGTAGTTTAAACTGATCATCATTTTATTATACCTTATTTCCACTGTACCTTAAATTAACCTTGTTCATAATGCTTTATCCTATGTGTTCATAGAGATAAAAATAGCTTCCATTATATAACACTATTAAATTTCAATGGCAATCAAATTCAGTGATTGTTTATAGAACTCCTAATGTGTACAAGGCCAAGTTGCACTGCTTGTCAAAGTGTTACCTGGAGATTTGCTGATTGAAAAAGTCACTGAATGAGCTTGTTAAACCAGCAACTTACAGGTATAATCTTAGACCTATGTCGTGGCAATATTCAAATAATAAAACTCAAAAAATAGAGGCTTTCTACTCTGTATTTCTAGTGCATTGTGTATACATGCACTATCATACAAATAAGCAATACATTACAATGTATCATGTTTTGCTTCCAAGTGTGTTAGTGACAAGGACTGTCATACTCATCTCTTTGTGCGCATAACATATAGCTGCACCTCTCTCATTCATCTTTGATGGCTCCATGGTATATGATTCCATAGTTCAAAGCAGGACTAATTTTGTAAAGGAATGTGTACAAACAATTGTAAGATGGTAAGCATAATCGTCAAGATATTCTGGAGGCCCAGTTTCGTCACATACTTTATAGCAAATTGGACAAGTATGTCCTCATTAGGTAAAGATATATTATAAAGTGTCTCTCTCTGAAAATTTTTATGAGTAATACATATGTAATCTATATAAAGTAGAGGTCTTATTAAATGTTGAATGAGTCAGTAAAAATATATACAAGTATTCACTAAGAATCATGCAACATGGTTACATCATAGACTTACTATTTCTGGCTTTTCTTATATCATGAATCTCATTAAGGTGACATTTTCCAATAATCACACTGATAATTACAGCAACACCAATGGTCACCATCATTTATTATCCACTAGCTTGGTAGCAGGAACTATACTAGGTTCTGTACCCATTATTTCTACTCCTCACAGGATCTCCATGAAAATAGTATGAAAATTTAAGATTGCTCAAGGTTACAAATAGTTAAGTGTTGGAAGCAGAATGTGGACAGAACTGCATTTTTCCAAAGCTAATGTCTGTCTTTAGCGTCCATATAGAAGAGATCATGAGACCCTTTATTCTCTACTTGGCAACATTTCAGGTCACTTGCGTATGAGTCACTTTTCATAGTATCAGAAGAATTAAATTTATAGGAGTTTTTCAGAAAGAAAGCCTGTGGAAGTAACAGGCAGAAATATAGCAGGTGTCATTGCAATAAGAACAACATACTCCTAGAGTTCTACCTCTGATTGGGCATATGGGAAGGCTTGAAGAAGATGAGGAATCCAAAGTCTGTGTTGAATAATGCCTGACATTTTTGATGGCAGGCACATTATATGATCTTATGAATAATCCTGTGGAGTGAATTTGGTGGGTTTATTATGACCACTTCAGATATGAAGACACTGAATCTTTGGAGGGTTATGTTTTTTTCTTAAGCTACTGACCAGACTGTCTCCTTAGCTAAATTTTATTTTATCTATTTATTTTTGTTTGTTTATTCGTTTTGAGAGAGAGAGAGAGGGAGAGTGCATGCATGCGCACACACACATACACACTGGATAGGGGGGAGAGAGAGAATCCCAAGCAGGTTCTGTGCTCTTAGCACAGAGCCCCATGTGAGGTTTAATCTCAGGAACAGTGAGATCATGACCTGAGCTGAAATCAAGAGTCAGACGCTTAACCAACTGAGCCACCCAGGCTCCCCTCCTTAACTAAATTTTACTCTTGTTCCTCTAAGCCCTGCAGGCTTTGACCTTCAGTGTCTGTTCCTGTCTGGCTGGTATCACCTAGTTTTAGAAGAATCATGTTCAGTCAGAAAGAACCCTCACCCTCAATATCTGATCAAATTCCTCATTCTCCACTAAACCCCAGCTGATAATCTGACCATCCTGGTCTGCCTTCAGCTGAATTCTGTCAAGTCAGTTTAGCCAGAAATCCCCCTTTACTCCTAATATTTCCTCTTAGTAATTTTTTTATCTACTCCTTGGCTATAAATCCCTACTCACCCATGCAGTGCTTGGAATTAGCTCAGCTCTTTACTGAGGTCTCTCCTCCCCTGTTGAATACTTCCTGAGGAATATCTGTTTTTTTTTTACCTCTAGCTACTGCCCAGCTTGGATTTTTCTTTGACACTAGTAAGCTAATGTGAGATACAACAAGACAGCTAGGACTTTGCTCTTCTGAATTCTAAATTAGCAGCTTTCCTTCTGTCACACATATATTATTCCTCCAAACTACAGCCAATTGAATACTGGTGTTGACAGAATTGAATGTATGCAATTAAGCCAGTATGATACTTCTGTTCAAAGTTTGTAATAGAACTTATAAAGAAGTGGTGAAGGAGGTAGACAGGGTTAGTTTTTGTGAGCTAATCAAGGAATGGATGTATGTTAAGGATCACCTGGAATATTTTCATTCTTTGTTTTAATTTCATTCATTCCTTCAGAAAATATTTATTGAGCATCCTCTTTACCTCAGCAATTCTGTACAAAAGCAGGCATGTGTCTGGCCTTCAAAAGTTTAAAACCTGCTAGAGTACACATACATTAATCAAATAATCATGTAGTTAAGTGGAAAAAAATGTGCAATTATGATATCATAAGAAAGGCTGAGAACAAGAGGTACCTGATACCTTTAGAGCAAATACTGGGGGTGGGGATACAGCCTGGTCAGTAAGGTCAAGAAAGGTTTCTTCCAGGAGAGGAAACAAAGTCATGGATCTCCTTCTAGGCAGAAGACACAGCATGAGAAACTGAGATGTTACAGGAGCCTCATGTCAGTACTAGAGACTACAAGCAGCCTGGTGTGGCTGACGTGCATTCTGCACAGAGGCCGTGATGCCACATGACAAGAGAGACCTGAAAGGCGTTTTAGTCAGGCCTTCTATTATACGCCATGGCCCCCCATGTTAAGTAGCTTTGTCTTCACTTGCAGAGAAAAGAGAAGACAGTTGGAGGGAGTTAAACACTGAGTGATAGCATAGCAGATCTGAATGGTGGAAAGGTCACTGTGCCTGTTCTGGAGTGAGGTTAGAAGAAGCAAATGTTGACCTTGGAAGGTGGGTCAGAAGGAAGGTAACTGTAGCTGGACCGAGTGGAGGGGAGGAAGTATCTGGAAGGTACATCTATAAGCCACAGGGACAGATTATACATGGGGGATGAAATAAGGGGGGCTACAGATGAGGCTGTGGCTTCTGACCCACTTAAGTAAAGATTGGTGGTGACATTCGCTGGTGTCATAAGAAAAGGAGCAGATTTCAGATGAAGACCAGAAAGCTACTTTAGCTATATTGAATAAAAGTACTCAGTAAAAAATGCAATTGAAAATATCTAGTTGCAAGGTAGATGTTTGGGTCTGACTCAGAGCTTGGTTTTTTTGTTCTTTCAATTTCTTCTTACAATTAATAAACGGTGATCATGGCCCTTATGAACACTTGATGGTATTTTTCTTTACAATGTCATAGAAGAGAAAGACATGCAGACTCCTTCGTGTGAGAAGCAATGTGTTATTCACTTTTTTCCCAATCCACGATGTACTGATTTTTATTACTGCAAATGACAAACAAAAAACCAATTCTAAATCAAACAAAAAAGGAATTTGCTGGTGTATGGGTTCATGTAAATGAGAAGGTTCAGAGGTCAGGCAGGCTTCCGGTATAATTTGCTCAGTGCCTCAGCTACATTTTCCTGCCATTTTTGTAAATGCTTTGTCTTCTCCTTCAGACTCAGGCTGGTTTTCCTTGTGGCAGAGGAAGGGCTGCAGCAGGCATTTGCACACCATGTAATCCGATGCAAGAAGACTACATCTCTATTATAAAATGTGTAAGAAGAGCCCTAGGATTAATTGTCTTTAACAGCCTTAGAAGATGTATCATTCCAGTTACTGAGGATAGAGTCAGCTGGCCCAAAGCTACAGGGATTTTCAGTATTCCTTGGGAGTCAGTTAGAAGGATGAATGGATGTTAGAAAGTCAACCAGTAGCTATTCACAAAAATCTATTTGGCTTACAAACACTTATGTCATTTTCTTAACACATGCCTTTTCCAATATGATTTTACCAGCCCGAACTTTACTCACTTTCTCTCCAAAAGGAGTTAACAAAAGTCATATCCAATTACATGATTGAATTCCCAGTTTTAGGCTCACTGGATGATGTGCAGTATTTTTTATCAGGCACAGATATAGCTCCTCATAGTCCAGTAGTTAGAGTTAATGAAAATTTATGCACTCCCATATATAGACTGTAATAAAAATTACTAGTTCGAGAAGGGACATTTGGAAACAAGAAACAGTGGTCACTTACTCATAAAACATAGAATGTCCTCTGGAAAATAGTAACAAAGTCTCCCTGACTTGGAGAAGTGAATCCTTCAGTCTATTGGCTGAATCCTGGTTCTGTTCTTCAGGGTAAATGGGCCCTGCACATTTATCTCTTCTCCATGGTTATATGTATTGTTTCTTGTAGATGTTGTCTTTCGAGGTAGGAAACATCAAAAAGCAGCACATTTCCATGTGGTGTGAGTTCAGGGATGAGGACTTTGTTCCACAGCTGGAGCAATCATAAGCCATTGGGAGTCAGGCTTGAGATTTCATTGGCAATACATCTTCCTTAAATCCTCACTAGGTTTCTGGTGTGTTCGGTCATCCTACAAAGGCAGGAAAGATTCCCACCCAAAATGTGGCTTCAATGTTGAGACTAATGACGCCACATACACATATACCTACAGTGTATGAAATAGTTTATTTCTTATATCATCGGGCTCTTCTGGGGAAAGCAAGGCAGACTTCCCAAGCTGGCCCATGAATGGCTTGAGAGAGCATGGAAAGCTACTGGCTTGGGGCATTCATTTAGGCTAGGGGTTGTAGCTGTGGTGAGGGTTCCCATCATGGGAAGAGGATTTATGTGATTTTAATCTTTAGTCATTTCATAGGAGGGATCCCTGGACATCAGCTTGTTCAAATGTGTGGGAAGAAAGAAGGAAAAGACTTAAAAGTGGTTGTAGTTAAATATCAAAAAATGGAGTCAGACATTTTATTTGCACAGTCTGTATCTTTTCCTAATACAGTTCCTGTTCTAGAAGTCGTGGAATCATATCTAGCCAATGTTTGTGGCTAGTAATGAACCCAAATATTTCTGTCCACTCTTAAGTACTTCTGTGTCCTTAAGCCTTACTTCATTTTTTTTTGTTTGTTTTCAACCTCTTTCCTCTGTGATTTATTTTTTTTCAATATATGAAATTTATTGTCAAATTGGTTTCCGTACAACACCCAGTGCTCATCCCAAAAGGTGCTCTCCTCAGTACCCATCACCTACCCTCCCCTCCCTCCCACCTCCCATCAACCCTCAGTTTGTTCTCAGTTTTTAAGAGTCTCTTATGCTTAAGCCTTACTTCAAATTCTCCCTGGGTGAATTGGCCAAAGTGGATCTGGAAAACAAAAGAAAGGTAAATTGTCCTTTTGTCGCAAGCTATATCCTGTCTTTCTACACCGAAGAGATTGTCCCCTTTAACAGAGATTGTTCTACCAAGGCTGTTTGGAGAGGCTTTGTGGATCAGGCTTTACCTGTGTCCCAGTCTTAAAACTTTCCAAGATTTTACCTTTACTGTCTCTGCCAGAAGAGACGTTAGAGTTTGGGGTAGAAAATCTAACTCTTCAGTACTGATATCCTCTAAAATATTGATGTCTCGTTGACATGGATTGAAGTCTTCGGACAGGAAAAACATCTCCTAGCAGAGTTGCAGATCTTCCACTCCTTTCCGACAGACCAGTTCCACAGCAGCTTAGCTCTGTGACGAATGAACTTACCGAAGTTACTGAAAATGGCAATCAAACAACACTCTCCTGAGTTTTTGGTTCATGTTCCCCAATGTTGCAGCCTCACAAAGCAAAAGATCCATGTTCAAACATTAGACCACAATTTCACAACAGTTTCATTAATGTAAAACAATCACTATCAATTTCTCACTTGAGGTAGAGACACGTTCTGTACCCCTTTCCTCTCTATCTTAACTGAGGACAGCCATCTTACAGAACTCCCTTTCTGGTGTTAATTCCATGTAAATTGAGATGGTTTGCTTTCAAATACAGAAAACCTAAACTAAATTAAAATATAAAGATAATTTGATTGTCTTAAGTAACTCAAAGGGATTAATAGGTAGGGCAGTTTCTGACAGAACTCTGGGCCCATTTATCTGCTATTTTCTTGACTTTCATCTCCTCATGGTTACTTTCTTGGGGGCCCACATATGACTACAGAAGTACTAGGCCTCATACAATCCAATAAAAGAGAGTGTCATTTTATTTTTTTCCCCCGAATATTCCCATCAAACATTCTCAGATTTACCAGGTGAGAACAATTTAGGTCAGGTGACCAGGCTGAATTTATAATTGTGGCCAGCATGGTAGGATGCATGGTTGGGATTAGTCCCCGTCACCTGCTGCATTTCTAGAAACTGCAGTGAATTCTACCTACTTGGAAACATAATGACTCTGCAATAGAAATTGTGGAGGTGACCAACAGGTATCAACTGTAGTAGGTGCCCAATAAAAGGTATTTTTCCACTAAGAAGATAGTACCTTTCCAGAATTTGAAGATTTGATTGATTGCCTTAAATGTTAAGCAGCGTGGGGCACTAATTTTCTCCCACTTTGTTTCCAGTATTTAATTGCACAGGATAATCTGTGCTAGGAAGGACCACCACTGTGGAGCTGTCCTGACATGGCTCCCAGGGGGCCATAGTATTTTCCTCTATGCTTATCAGTAAAAAATCCTATCTCTGTGGAGATCTGTAAGACTCATGCAAGGAAACTGAGTGGATGACCTTAAGGTCTTTCCCATCCACTCAGGGGCATGAAACTTACCACCCTATTATCCATTAACGTTATGAAAAATTGTCTTCTGTGGTTTCCCATGTGAACTTTTTATATTCAGTCATAACATTTGAAATCAAGCTGCTTTTCTTTTATCAAACAGATTCTTCTAAGGAATTGTGCAAAGCTTTCAATTTTATAAGGTTGTGCATTCAAGAAAGCTTTTTAAATAGAAATAGGCATGAATTCCTTTGAAAGTTTATGCTAAAGTTGTGTCCTTCTGAAAAGGACTCCTGCTTCTCTTTAATGGTTCTCTCGGTGCTGAAATTGGAATAATTACTTTGGTTAGCTTTTGCACTTCTAAATTAGAGCCAACTGGATAAAATTTATTTTTCTCTTACTGAAAGCAAAATTTATTTGTATGTAGCCCTTTTTCCTGCTTCCTCATTTTGAAGTAATCTCTTTTCCACCATATCCAAGGAAACAAGTGACTTCATTTTTGCTACCCCATCTTCTCTGCTCAAGCCACTGTCCAGCTTTGCCACACTTAAGTGTGTACCACAGCAAGCATTGTGTTTCTCTACTTCAAGAATATTTCTGCCCTATGTTATTTTCCTTCTGGCCTTGCTATCTGATAGGCACTGTCTGAAGAATTGACTCAAACAAAGGCATTCAAGGTTGAATCCTGCATAGAGGAAGCATCAAGAAGGCCACTTGAAGAGGCTTCTTTTCCTCATTAGCACAAAGGGACCATCTGCTCACCAAGCTGTACATTCGTAGCTTTGCATCAGACCAGAATGAAACATCTTTTTCAGTTTGCAAAAATGTGCTTTTTCCTAGAGTTTCAGATCCAGTTGTATAATCTATTAGAGTCCCATGTAAGTCAAGCATTTTCTAGCAAGCAATGGAAATTAACTCTGATTAACTTATGAAACAGCAAAGGAATGTGTTGCAAAGATATTGGGGTAGCTTATAGAATTATGGAACATTGGGACTTTCAGAAGGACAGGGACCAGTGTACAACTATAGTATCTGCAGCAGAAAAAAAAATGGACAACAAAATTAGCCAAGGGCTAATGTTTCTTCTCTTTTTTTCATGACTCCAGTTTCCAATTCTCTGGGGACAGTATGATTGACCCAGTTTACTGCATGTTCATCTGTAGCCACGGATCAGAAGAGCAGGCTTACCAGGACTTGCCTGAAAGGTTCTTCATTAAAGGGAACAGAGACCTTGTTACCAAAAGAATGAAAAAGAAATGCCGAGTCTATCAGAATAAATAAGTCCACTTGTGATAGACATGAAGATACACACCCCTTCAAGACAAGGCTCACTGTCCAGTTCAGAGTAGGTCGCAACCAGCCTTCAGCTACTGTCATCTCTAGGTCCACCTCGGCTTTTGAGTTGTAGTACATCAGAAATGGCCATGACTGACAGTGGCAAGAGAGTATCTTTCCAAAGGGAAGAACCTTAGGTGCTACACCTGGGCATCCACTTTCTGTTCAGTTAAACGTCTGACTCTTGATCTTGGCTCAGGTCCTGAGTTCAAGCCCTGTGTCGTGCTCTGTGCTGATAACATAGAGCCTGCTTGGGAGTCTCAGTCTCCCTCTCTCTCTGCACCTCCCCCACTTGCATCCTGTCTCTCAGAATAAACAAATAAACTAAAAAAACAAAAAGGAATATATACAGACTCATGCAAAGTTACAGATGGACTGGTCAGCTGTCAGGGGCTTAGAATAGAAAGTAGAAGATCAAGGACAAAGCGGTCTGGGGTAGAGACATTCGGATGGGCCTATGGGAGTAGGCATGCAGTGTGAAGGTTTTTCTTTCACATATGAATACCAGCAGAGTATTATCTACCTGAGGGCCACTATCAACTGAGTACACAAAATGCCTTATTAAATGATGTGCCATCAGATGACTGCCTCTGGTTGGTCCCACTTCATAGCAACGAAGGAGCAGGCGTGAGCTGTGAGCTTGGGATCCACTCATTGTCTCATACATACCAGTTGGAAGCAGCTACCGAATATAGCATCATAATGGTGCTTTTAAGGCACTAATTAAGTGCCAGCTGGGTGGCAGTCTTCTGTGAGCCTAGAATACCATCTTCTAGAAATTAGAGACATGTCTGTGGCATTGTGTCTCTAGTAGCAAGAATGCATAGGTCTGGGAATCGGGGCAGAAGCAGAAATGGTTCCAATTGCTATTATTCCCAATTCTAATGATGCCCCAAGGAGACTCTGTGCTTCTCATTCCCTCCACTCTCGGCTCTGCAGAATTAGAGATCCTGGCCAACAGGGGGAGTATACACTCTTGCCAACAGACACAGTAAACATCCTATTGAACTAAAACCTCTGACTACTACCTGGTGCTTTGAACCCCTGTATCCAGGGACCAGCAGACCAGAAAAGGAGTCAGTGTCTTAGCAGACCACTGAAACTCATCAGCAGGAGGAGCTAGAGCAGCTGTTATTTAACAGGGGCAGTAAGGAATATGTGAAGGTATCCAGTTGGGTTCCTTTCTTGCTCGATTGTAACTGTGAATGAGTAAGTGCAGGACACTGGCCTGAGAAGACTATGGTTGCCAGGAACTCACATCCCTCAAGAAAGAGTTTGGGATACAACCTAAGGTAAACTGCCCACTGAGACCAGTAGAGGTTACAGTCGAGTGGGGATTTGAAAAGATGAAGGAAGAAATAGATGGATGAGTACCACTTGCAGCCCTGGGATGGGAGTGGGGAAGAGAGAGAGAATTCCAGCCTCTACCTTCCTGTTTTAAATTCTACCCCCACAAGCATGCGTTTTCCAGATGTATATGGAACAGTGAATCCACAGGGTACAAAGTATGGGTTGTGACAGATACAAAGAGACGCAACTCTGAAATTCTCCTTCAAGGAAGGGCTCGTTGCCCAGTGTGAGAAGTGATGTTAGCTGGCAGCTTCCTTCAGTTCACTTTTTCAAGTGTGCCTCAGCTTTGAGTTAAGTTCATGTTCTCTTTGGGGTGGCCTCAGCCAGTGACTGGACAAGACTGACAGAAGGAGAGAGCAGTTTCTGCTCACTGTAGGATTACTCTAATATCCTTCCGTAGCCCCCATGGGCATTTATATCACACTTTCTTGACAGACCCTGCGTCATCATTCCTCCCTTTTGCTTTCATAGATGTTACTTCTCCTGCAAGCCTGTTGCCCTCCTGCCTGCATTTCAGTGTCAGCTTCTGTAGCACCCAACTAACATACCACTAAAACCTTTTTTTTTTCTTTTCTTTTCTTTTCTTTTCTTTTCTTTTCTTTTCTTTTCTTTTCTTTTCTTTTCTTTTTTTTTTAATTTCCGCAAGCAGTGTCTAAATCAGTATAAAATAATCCTGACCCCCAGAAATTTCAATTCCTTTTAGAGTGCCATACATTCAGATCTTGTCCCATGGTTTAGCACGCAAGCAAATTTACATTACTGTATAATCCTCCTTCTAACTTTTACAGCTTTGGGTGACTCACCATGCATCAGCATAGAAGCATTATGCTCATTCTGATTGTCCAGTGTCTGTTTACCTACTCTGGCTACCCAATACAAATACAAAAGGACCACCTTTGTGAGCCAGTATGGGCAGCATTGCCAGCGCTCAAATACAATGTTTTGTTTTTCTCTGATCTTGTGAAAATGCTTCTTAAGAACATTGAAAACAAATTTTCACATCCAGGCATTACTCATGGCTGATCCTGAGTTACCTCAGGTGCTAAAATAGCTCTGTTGTAGTGGAACAGACTCAAGTTTTTCGTCAGAATCAGCTAGGTTGAACCCTGGGTTTTGTCCACATAGCCTGTGACTTGAGGAAAGTTACTTCATCTCTTTATTCCTAAAATTTCTTATGTGTAAAATGGAGGAATGATAATACCTGTCTCAGATTTTTCCTCTGAGGATGAGTATTGCACACAATGCAACCAGTATATCTGGAACATGGAACCCAAACAAGAAATAGTTTCTTGTAGAAGTTATAGTATATAAGTAGGGTCCATAATCTGAAAGTGAAAGAAACTGGAATCTGTTTAGCAAGTAGCAGGGGTCATGGCCTCCATTATTTATGTTGTGCACATGATCTAATTTTTTTTCATCCACATAATAACCTTACAAGTTAACTGTATTCAACCTTATTTTATAGCTGGGAAAATATGGGTCTCTGAAAGGTGAAACAACTTGCCCAATGTGAAATGGTTCATAAGTAGCAAGGATGGGAAAGTTATAGAATTAGCAACAAAGTCCCTGATAAGAATTAAGTACCAGAGGTGAATGATAACAGGAATGAATGTGCTTTCTTATCTCTTGTGCAGCCCGCCATGTATGGTGAACCAGTGCTTTCACAGTGTGTGTTTTCTATGAGAAGTAGGCTAAGATTTTAAAGGGTAACTTGCTTGTGGGTTTGATTTATTAGACTGTGGGCTAATCAGTGGGCTAATCAGTGGGCTGATTTATTAGAAAATATTATTGCTTTTCAATGCATACGAAAGGTCAATATAATGTGAAAATAAGACATTGGCGATCTTACCGCATCCACTTTCATGATCATGTCTAACTTTTTGCCATTAGCAAATAGCCTGTTAAAAGAAGCTGATAAGTGGATGTGTACTTGCACACTGAAGTACTTGCAGTTCCCAAATCGTGCCAAGCTCAGTCAGATCTCCCCCTCTGCATATGGCTCACATCTGTGACTTCTCCTTGGAAAGACCTTTCTCACTTATTTGCTTAGCTAAGACATTCGTACTTCAACACCAGCATCAACTCCCCTTAGAAATGTTCCTTGGAACACTATCCCACCCCTCCCCACCAAACCACCTCCTAATGGTATGAAACAGGTCCAGTGCCTTTCTCACAGCATATTTCTTTATGATAACAATAAATTTTGTGCGATTTAATGGATTTTGCTGTTTGAAGACAGGGGATATAGGAGCTCAATAGAGATTTATTAAAATATGTTTGGGGAAGTTGGGAGGATGACCCATTAGAACTAAAAGCAGCTAAGAGTATTTTAGTTTTAGACCTACTAACATGGGCTGGACTATTAAATCCAATGATCTTGAACTACATTCTGTAGTGGACACTGTGTTTCGCCCAGATCTCTTCAGATCTGTTTTCCCATTCTGTGTGACCCTCCCCCAGTTTATTGTTCTTGTGTTTCTAAAGGCCCCACCTGCCCTTCTTCAGTGACTATCTAAGGGCTACTTTGCTTGCATTACCAGAAATGAAAATATGTGAAGATTGAGTTGCTCTCATCTGCCGGCAGCACAGCTCTTAGCAGAGCTAGACTGGAAGCTGGAGCAGAGTGGAAAAACCCAGCTCCCTTGCCTACAGTCAGGACCAGATGTTAGGGGATCAACCTGAGGCTGAGACTTGCTGAAATCACCTCTTTACCTCTTTTCCTTCCTTGTCCTTGTCAGACGACTGTGTTCCTGGTTTCTCCCAGGAAGATGTCAGTATAAATTATTTGCACATGAAAACACATCTCAATGTCCACTTATGGGAAAACTCTATCTTGAAGACATTAAATGCCTATTTAAATGCATTGTTTATTTTATCAAACTAATTCTCAAATAAGACAACAATGAAAGGCAACAGTGACCATCCCTCCTTCCCCATTCCCCACTTGTGGACACAATGACTCTCTCTTTGTTTTAGGCTTAACTTTATGGCATTTTCTTTCACATCACAAAATAATTATTGCTCTTACTTTATTAATTATTGCTCTTACATCAGAGTTAGATGCTGTTTACTTCCGATGAGGAAATAGTTCACATGTTAATATGTGACCTTCCTATGCAGGGCCCTCCTCTCTTTCCTACCAAGTGGGTTCTGTTGTTGTTTTGTTTGTTTTAAATTCATAGTTCTATGTTGGTCTGCACCTTCTAGCAATGTGCTTAAACTTCTGTCCTTTATCTCCTGAAAATGTTTGACATTTCCATTCATAGAATCGCCTTTTTTCAAGAGAAATCCCTCCCAAACTTTTTCTTCTGCTCTAATAGAAGCTTCCTGGCTGGAACTCTCATCATAAGATTTACTTTTCTTTCTCTCTGGAGTCTATGTATTCCTTTTAATTAGATACATTTCTTACCTTGCTAAAATATATCCTTGAATAATTTCCTAAGTGTGAGTGAAGGTAATTCTTTGAGTCTTTTCATGATGAAAATGTCTTTATTCTGTCTTCTCACTTTATAGTAGTCTTCCAAAGTATTCTAGTCTAGGTTGAAAAATCTCTTTCCCTCATAATTCCAAAGGTATTTTTTCATTGTCTTCTTACATTCATTGTTGCTAAGAAAAAGGCTGAGGCCACTCTATATTTCATACCTTTATGACTGAAGTATTTTTTTTCATTGCTTTTGGACACTTTTAGGGCCTTCACTTTATCCTCCACAATCTGCAATTTAAAATTGATACATCCAGATTTCTGATTTTATTTTCATACGTCTTGTGTGGTACTCTTGCTCTAAGTTTCATTTGAATGCCCTATAGCCTTCCTGGTGTGGAAAATTTTCTCAAATTGTTTCTTTACTGATTTTCTTCCTCATCATTTTTTTCTATTCTCCCTTTCTGGAACTTTTATTGGTTTCTCCTCTGGTCCTCTTGTTTCTTATCTCTTTTCTCATTTTCTATATAATCTTTTGTTCTATGCTCAGATATATTTCTTGACCTTAGTCTTCTGTCTCGTTTATTATATGTTCTATTTTTAATGCTACTTTTAATGTCTAGTTCTGTGATTTTTCTGTTTCACAAGATCCTGTTTCTCTCTCCATATAAAATGCATACATTTTTCTGAAGCTATTTTTTTTAAGTTCCTTTTCCTTCATTCTATTTCATATCAGAGCCTTTCAAATTTCTTGAAAGGTCTGTGGGTCCTTTACTTTGGACTGTTGTGTGTGTGGAACAAAAGCAAGGCCAGGTTGCTCACTCTTCATAGATAGGCTGTTGATAGGCAGGCTGTGGTCCTGGGAAAGCTCTTAACATCAGGTTAGGTAGAGCTCTCCTCAGGGGTCTTTTTTTGCCCCAGATGTTAAATACCTGTCTGTGCAGAAGGACATTTTGTCTGGACATAGATACCACACTGCCAGGAGCATTCTGTGTGCTCACTGGGAATGAACTGTTCCCACCTACTTGTGTTCTATTAGACCCATGATTTAGGAGTGGATGCTCATAACAGCCCACATTTTAGCCCGATTTCTAAATGTGAATTATAAACGTCACATTCGAAATGTCAAGCTCTGCAACAGGCGAGCAACCTCTTTGGCTATATAGAGCCCAGTGCACATGGCCAAGTTTGAGGCTGCATCCCTAGATGTGTCTTCACGTCCTTTCCATGATCCAGTAATTGTTGAAATTTCCTGCCCATGGGTCACGTTTTTTCTCATTTTCCTTGTCACAGTTTATGCCATTTTATAAATTCTTTTTTTTTTTATCTTTTTGTAGAAGTCTGAGAGGGAGAAGAGATTATATGGTGTTACTTCTATCTGTCTTCTCTTACTCCTAGAAATTTACAATTTATCCCATTACCATTATTACTCCTATTGATTGTAATTTTGGTACTTAACTATTAATGTATAGTTGGATTGAATATTAGTTTACCGTACCTTGTGACAAGAACCTGGTTATGAGATTTGCATATTTCATGATTACATTTAATTATCCCCTTATCGTTATAGGTATTGCTCTCTCTATTAAACAATCAAGGAAATGCAGATTCAAAAAGATATCTTTCAGAGCTTAAATTTGCAATTCAGTCCATCTAACTACAAAGGACATAGTCATTCTGTTATGTTAGGTTACAGGCTACTCTGTGCCTCCCAATAGGTTGGTTGGTTGGCCTGCAAATTTGTGCCATACTAAATGACATCATTTGTGAAATAATGAAGGGTATCTTTTGATTCAGGGTTTTTCTTGATGTTATTATAGTTTTCTATAGTGATGTTGCCTTTTCATATTTGACTTGGACTACATTTATATCGAATACCAACAGACTGGAAATATGTTTCTCTGTGAGAATCTTGCACCTCTGAAATGTAAGATAATATGCAAGATGGAACTACATTTAACTAACTTGAATATTCCAATTACTGATAAACAGAACTCTATAGGGTGTCAGACACAAAGTATTAAAATGACTTTATATGTTTTTCTCATGATGTAAACTTACCAGAACACTAATAAGTGTCTTCGCAAGATTTATCTTGAAATTCATTTATTTTGAATTTGTTTCCTAAAAACATTAACTTGTGTAATAACTAAATAGCTGATTATATCAATATATATCAATTCTATCCACCTTCTTTTACTCCTAGAAATTTACAACTTCTCCCATTACCATTATTACTACTAGTGATTCTAATTTTGGTAATTAACTATCGGTACCAAACTATTGGCACTTAACTATTTGGTACTTGTTTCAGTTAGTTTTTTAAAAGTTTATTTATTTATTTTGAGAGAGCACAAGCGAGAGATTGGGGAGGGGCAGAGAGAGAGTGAAAGAGAATCCCAGGCAGGCTCCACACTGTCAGCACACAGCCTGATATGGGGCTTGAACTCACGAACTGGGAGATCATAACATAAGCCTAAACTGAGAGCCAGACCCTTAACCGACTGAGTCACCCAGGCACCCCTTAGCTGGGTTTTCTTAACACTGGCCCATTTTTGGAGACTTGTACATACATGTGTAATTGTACTTATGAGCATTGAGCTGCAAAGTTAGAAGACAATTTCTGTCCTTCTTCGGATGGTCTGGATTCATGAGAAAGAGAAATAAAAGATAAGACTAATGGGGGCTAAGCAAAATGATTTTTCCACTGTGAAAATTAAATTTAATTCCTTCCTAATTTTCCTTTCAAATTCTTAGCTGCGACCTTGTGGAACTCCTAATCTCTATAAATGTTCATATTTCTCATGTTTAAAATGACAGCATTAAAATAGACCAATAGTTAAACATTTCTTTTCAAATCCTTTGTTGTTGTTGTTGTTGTTGTTGTTGTTGTTGTTGTTGTTGTTAAAAAAGATATACAGAAGTCCAGCTTTAAAAACCAACAAAAATCAGGCAAGAGCTGAGATTCTCTGGCTGAAGCCCTGTGAGGAGGAGTGAGGAGAAGCTGGGAGCTCTGGTTCTCCCAGCTGCTGCAGCTCAGCTGCAAGGGGCAGCTTCAGGGTGCCTCTCCTGGGCCTTTGGGTGCAAGAGAAAACTGCTCACATATATATTATCTAAGTGTACTTCAGTCTTGAAATGTATGTAACAGTATGGCACAGAATACTAAGCTTTGGAAAAGAGAGACCGGAGGGGGGGAAAAACCACTAATGGAAAATAGGGAAGTATGAAAGTGATTGCTCATGTCTCATTTCCATGTTTGTTTGTTTCCTTTTGGAGTTTCCTGCAGCTAAATCTACCTGTGTTCCTCATTATTGCATATAACCATTTGTATAAGATTTTCTAGGGCCAAAGAGTCTCTTACATTTTTTCATCATGACATAGATAACAATTTTTATACTTTTATAAGCCATTTCAGAAAAATTAAGTCAAATATCCGAAGCTCAAAGATCAGAATCCTTGGTCCCCCAAGAAGTCTATATATTTGGTTCCGAAATCACAGTCAAGATGAACTTCAACCCCATACCTATTTAGCAGTAGACTTTCCTAATCCACAAAGGCTTCTCACCTCTGATTTCCTTTTGCAGTTATTACTTGAATCTACCTTAAATACACATTGCTTTATAAAGCAAGGTGTTGTTTTAAACTTTTTGGTTTCAGGTTTTATGACTTACTCATTTGAATTTTATTCAGTATTTAGAAAGTAATGCCTTACACATAAAATGAGCTCAATCAATATCTGGCAATGGTGAAAGAAAGGGGGAAAGGATGTCATTATTGGCAATATAAGCTTCAGTATGGGATTTCTAACCTTTGCCTTATATCTAGATCTACTTTGAACTCAGCAATATGATCTGGATCATGAAAAAATACCATGAAAAAGTATCAAAAGTCTGATAAGGACATATTTATTGATAAAATACAATGATAAAGAATAAATTATGATAATTAAAGGTTGAACCCATCTATTTTTCTGGTGGGTGCACTGAGCTATGATCACAGGTGAAGATAAGAATGGTGAAATTGTAAGCACTGTAATAAACATGAAGCGATAATGTTATTTGAAATTGTAGTGATTATTTTCAAAGTTGTCTTGTATGAAAATCTTCTTTTAAGTTCACATGAGACATTTTGTAAAACAGCGTTGAGTGTTTAAAAGTTGCCTTTCATTGAGCATGAAAATACACATGTTTCATATGATATGGTAGTGTGCTGGGTTGAGTCTTTTGGGATCAAAGATCAAAGGAGGCACAAATCTGTTAAATGAAAAATGCAATAAAGCCTCAGTATAAATCTGAATATATCTTGATACACTTCATAAGTTCTGAGTCTTTTTGGGATGTAAGAATTTTTCCAGTCTCTCAAAAATTCATGTTGCAGAAGGTAATTTTATCCAAATCATAAATCCCTACATCAACGTTTTAGAGTTCCCAATTATCCAAATATTCATTCCTCCAGAGATAATATCGTGCAGTTGGTAAATGTTCAAAAGAATCCAATTTTAAAAGTTGCCTCTTAGAAGGTGACAAAATACTAGGTATAACATCTAATATCAATCATATCTTGATGCCAAAACAATGATGATTCAGAGCATTATGCACACTCAAGGATGAGCATCTCAAATCATATACCATAAAATGTATCATTAAGGTTTGTATTTTTCAGGAGAATGTCAGCCATTCTCTGGGTCTATATCGTCATAATAAGCTTGCCAGGGAGCTGCAAACTGAAACAGAAAATCCAGGGAAAGAAATAAGATTTTCTACGATTGTATTTTGTTACAAATTGAACACTAAAAATGAGAGGTTATTTTTTTTTCTTAGTCCCTTGGATGTTTCCTGAAGATGCAAATAAAATGTCAGGCTTTCTGCTCTCACCTAGCATTTTACACCACTCTTCTCCATGACTAGAAGAAAGGGACCCCCGCCACATGTGTCAAAGCTCATTCTGTTGTTTTCACTTCCAGGTATAGGATGTTAGAATGATCATAAGCCTAAGCTGGGTATCTCCTAAGAGAGAACAACCCCAAATTAATGCCTACCTTATCCTTCCTGTCTGCACCAGTGGGAATGTTCTCTTAGAGAGAAATCTTCTCCATTTCACCGTGGGTCTCAAGAGTTCCTGGACAAAAATGTGTTTCTTGGAAAAATACTAAGGATCCTGCCCTAGTTCCTAGGAATCATGAAAAACACTGTGTAACAATTTGCTGCCTTTCACATTTCTATCAATTCAGTCTATATTATGGGTTATCTATTATGGACTGCAGTTGTTGTTCTACATCTTTTCACCACGGTCACTATTTTGTCCTGGCACTAACGTGAATCAGCTTCTTTCTGTCTTCCTTTATTAAGTGTTGTGAGCATTCAGAAGAGGAAAAGATTGCTTCCAGAGGGAAGAAACTTCATCTTTTCAAAAGGCGGCACTAAATCTCCTATTGTATGTTAGACAGTAAGGGTACAAATACGAACAAGTTGTATCTTTTCCTTCAGAAGCACTCAGTCCAGATGGAATCAAGGAAGAGTTAAGTAGGAGATAGCATTTGAGCTGAATCTAAAAAGATGGTGTATGCTTCCTAGGGCTGCTATAAAAAAATACCATAAACCTAGAGGCTAAAAACAATAGTAATGTATTCCCTCACAATTCAGGCTAAAAGTCCAAAATTTGTTGGCAAAGTTGGTTCCTTCCCGGGGGCTCAGAGGTAGAATCTGCCCCTTGCCTCTCTCCTGCCTTCTAGTGATTGCTGGCATTCCTTGGTGTTCCTTGGCTTTTGGCATCATGACTTCAATTTCTGTCCCAACCTGTGTCTATCTCTTTTTCTTCTCTTCTTGTGAGGATGCTAGTCATATTGGGTTAAGGGCCTACCCTACTCCAGTATGAGCTCATCTTAACTAATTACATCTGTGATGACATTATTTCCAAATAAGGTCACATTCTGAGATTCTGGGAAGGACCTGAATCGAGGAGGGAAACTATTTAACCCAATATCGATGGATAAGATTATATAACTAGAAATAAAAGAGAGAGTTTTTATTTAATTCTCTTTTCAACAAGCATTTGAGTGCCTCTCTTGGTCTAGGTATAATGATAAATCTGAAAGTATAGGGAATAGGTGTGGTCACTATAGTCAATGAAGAAGGAAAGGCATACATTTTCCCTAGATATCTGTAGGGTATGGGTGATTTTTCAGCAATGTTCTGCACACTTGAGGGAAAGCCTTCACCTTACAAATTGAGACTGAGCGTGGAAGGGATTCCCAACCTCTGGGCTGCACTTGCCTGGAATTTAGCCTCTGTGAAACGTAGCTGGGAGATGAAGAAGGCTAGCATTGGCCCTTCCTAGAAAGCTACTGTAGCCCTTACCTGGGAGTTTGGGGGAGAGGGATTAGTCTTCTTGGTCTCACCCACTCAGAGTGGAGCTCTCCCCTGCTCAGCTGGAGATTGGGAGGAGGGAGAGAGCAAGAGAGTCATCATGCAATTTTTATTGACATTTAGATTTTCTTGAATAAATATTTTGTTTGCTGTATGTCCTAAGGGCAGTTTTTAGAGACTTTAAAAGGTTAATTTTGGGGTGTCTGGGGTCTCAATTGGTTTAGCGTGAGACTCTTGACCTCGGCTCAGGTCATGACCTCATGGTTCCTGAGTTCAAACCAGACATCAGACTCTGCTGTGGGCACAGAGCCAGCTTCAGATCCTCTATCCCCCTCTATCTCTGCCCCTACCCTGCTCGCGCTTTCTCTCTTTCTCTGTCTCTGTCTCTGTCAAAAATAAATAAACATTAAATTTTTTAAAGGTTGATTTTTTGTTTTGTTTTATAATATTCACTAGTTGTAGTTGTTTCACTGGCAAGTGTGTCTGCAGAGCTCCTTATAAGGTCCATTCAGAAGTGGAATCTGCAGATAACTGTATATCCCTTTGCATGTCGCCACCTCTGTCTCACTTGGGAATGACTACAAGAAACCATAATGACAAAGCAGAGTAGGTAATGTGACCTGGGCCATGCGTGGCACTCTTGGAGTGTAAAAGAAAGGTAGCCCCTAGGATTTACTGAAACACTGATGATCTAAACTGGGATTTTATTTGTTTCACATATCACTCTGTTACCTGATTTTTTTAGTGTTTTTTTTTTTTTTTCATATTATTACTTCAAATCTAATGTAAGCTTGTTGAGTGTTGGGACTGTCTCACACCAGCAAGTGCAAATGTACGTGGCGCACTGTGGAAACACGATAAATAATTATTGACTTAGGACTAGTGTGGATGTAATTAAAAAGGGGAAAAGCGAGCAGGTTTGAAATCTAGTTCAAACATAAATTTCAAAGAACTTGCTGATATATGTTCTAAGAAGAGTCAGAAAGAGAGTTGTCAAGGAACTAGGTCAAGTGGCAGTATTCACAGAAATGGGAAACACAGGCAGCCCTTCAGCCCTGTCATTGAAGACACAGGACTCTGAGTTCAAATACTTAGATCTATGTCTTTGTGTCCTATTTCCACATCTGAAGGTACATTGACTGGAGATACCATCTTTAAGATTCTTTAAAATGTTAAGATTCTGTCACTGAGTTAGTGCTTATTTGTTTAAAGGAAAATGGGTTGTCATTAGCTTTCTTGGATTAAAATATTTTGACAATAGAGACAAGTGCTCAGTTTAAGGCCACAGCTGTCTTTAACTAATTAGTGAGGAAATCAAAGGGTTATATACCCAGAGCCTAAATACCCCTAATTAGGATAGTCTTTATTTTTAGGGGAGGGTGTAAAAATCAAGCCTGTATAATTGGAATTTTTATTTGTCATCCTCTTTAGAAAACCTCCTTAGAAAATCTCCTTTGCATAATAATTGTTCTAAACGTTGTTGTTGTAGTTGTTGTTGTTATTTTGTTATTGTGATTTCTTTGCTATCTCTTTAATAAACTTTGGGGAAGAAGAAAAGATGTCTGTCATCTTGAGCCAGAAGCCTATGTGCATTTTTGAATACCTCAACTTGTCACTGATTTGAAAAATGTTCATGTGTAAGTTTTGTTGCAACCATGTGACAAGGAACTTTGGAAAACCTACCATAAATTCTTGTCCATCAATCTTGCTTGTTTAAAATACCTTCATGTGTTTGTTTGTTTGTTCTACAACTTAATGTGTTTTTTTTTTAATTGAAAAATAGTTGGCACACAGTGTTACTTTAATTTCAGGTGTATATTCGTATGATTTTTATATGCTGGTCATTACAGATGCTAATCTTCAAATGATCAATAATATTTTTCCATCAACTATCAGTAATAGGTGCTGAAAATGTAGCGGGTGAGGCAGCCTGGTGAGCATTAAGGAGATCAGGACCAGGCAGTGGCGGTTGTGTGTTTCTGATTATGCAACACTGGGGAATTCATTTCTCACTGACCCTAAGTTTTCTTATCTATAAATGGAATTTGGCTAGGTGGTTTCAGACTTTTTTCAGATCTGACGTTTTATGATTTCATATTTCTAAGATACTAATAATTTCTAGTCAATGCTGGTCCCATAATAAGAAAAGTGATGGTAATATAACAGACACCCAGAATGGTTCACATTTTAGCTGATTTTCTGTGGCGAGACAAAATCCTATAGCTGTCACAGAAGGAGGATGTTAGCACCTTCTGTCTTCAAACTAGTTTTACTCTGTTATAACTCTTTTAAAATAGATATCTTTTGCACAGTTTATTACATAAATTTCAAAGACCATGCATATTTTATTCTATATATGCAGAAGTCACTGAAATGGATCACACAAGTTAAATCTAGTCTTAAATTTTTTAACCCTATCTCATTATTCATAATAAAATCCAGATACTTTAACGTTAGATATAGAATTCTGTTTGATCACTTACAACCATGTTTGTCCCTATTGATTTTCTCCCTTAACATTTCATCCTGCCCATGCTGAAGCCACACTGAAATGCTTGGAATTCTCCAAATTGTCGGCACTTTCAAATGTGTGCCTTAGTACACAGTGGTCACTATTAGCAATGCAGTTTTTCACCTTCTTAATCAGATCATTCCTTACTAAGTTTTTAAGACATTGCCTTTAGGAAATGTTCCTGTCTATAACTCAACTTTACCATTAGCTGGACTGAGGTCTTTTTTTTGTGTTCTGTAGTATACTGCATTACCTCTATAAAAGAACTCCATATCTACCTCTGTAAAAGAGTTCCACAGGAACATGAATTGTATTTGTATACCTTACATCCCCAGTATTTAATAAAAAGCCTGATCTAACAGTAGATCATTAGTATATGTTTATTGCATGGATCAAAGTAAAGACCTCTGATTCCGCTTCCTACCCCTTTTTCTGTCTTCCTCAGAGTATGACAGAGAAGCAGGTACCCAGTGAAAGGAAAATACTTTGCTCCATACTACTCATTTCCATACTACTATTGCTACTACTAATAATAATCATAACAACATGTTGATTGAATGTTTATGCTTATTAGAATTGGTCCTTGTGCTTCTCTAGCACCTTCTGTCTCCAAGAAGTTTTCTTTAACTTACTCATATCAATCTGCTTGACGCTCTTTGTCTTTCCCTTCAAGGAGCAGTCTCTCACTCTTCATATAGGAAAATAGAATTCATTTATTTTATTTGTTTTTTATTTTAATTTAAAAAATGTTAACGTTTATTTTTGAGAGACACAGAGATACAGAGCGCAAGAGGGGAGGGGCAGAGAGAGAGGGAGACAGAATAGGAAGCAGCCTGCAGGCTCTGAGCTGTCAGCACAGAACCTGACGCGGGGCTCGAAATCACAAACCGCAAGTTCATGACCTTAGCCGAAGTCAGACACTGAAGGGACTCAGCCACCCAGGCACCCCTATAATTTATTTATTTTTTTTTTAAAGCATGAGTAAGGTATAACCGAAATGCAGTGAGTTGCAACTATTTAAGGTTTAAAATTTGATAAATTTTGATGTATATGTGCGAAGCCACTAGTACAATTAAGGTAATGGACATATCCATCTCCCCCCAAAGGTAAAAAAAATTATATAAATATATATGGGATGCTGGTGACAAATATTATTCCCTTTTAAAAATATTGATAAAGAGAATGAGATTGGGCCATCTATTTGGGCATTAACCATGATGGCTATGATGACATACTGCCTGGGGACACTCACTAACAGTCTAACATAAGCAAATGAGTTAATCTCTGGGAATCCATTGACTCATATATAATATCTATATAATAATTGTACTTACCTTAAGCTTATAATGAGGACTAAATGAAATGTTGCATTCAGAGTTCACCACCATGGAAAGTATTTAACACTATGCAAGACACTTAGTGATTACCCCCAGACATGCCGAATAAAAGAATAAAAGGGAAAAAATGAAGTAGGCCACTTAGCAGAAGAAAACAGATTGCCCCAACAAATGACTACTCCCGAAAATCCTGTCTGATCCCACTCAGGTGCTGTGGCAAAGAGTCTCATTTTTAACTGAGTTTCTTTTTGTTAGCCAAAGATGAAAACTTAATAGAGACATGATTGTACTTTTTTTGTTTTTTTGTTTTTTAATTTATTCTGATCACGGCTGGTACATACTGGACCTACCTTGCCTAAAATTAAAACCTGTATTACTTCTGACACTGTCTTCAATTTCCTCATTGAAAGAATTACAAATAATGTAAAATTTTAAATCTTTTTGCTTCAGAATTAAGTCCTTGAGTGAAATTTTTGCTTCCACTAATGTAATATAGTAGAATGTGTGAGTTTGTATTGCATTATATACAGGAGACTTCCTCTATTTTGATGTCCGTTATCTTTAGAGAGCTGTCTACAGCCTTGATGTTGATATACCAGACGGCTAAGTGGTTTCCCTGAGTTGTTTGTACCATTTTATTCCTTGAACATTTTTGTGGGAAGTTTTCAATGGACTGCATTTAATGGTACATAAAGCTCTGAGGGAGGAGAAAGTAGTTTGATAAATAAAAAGCAACTGATGCTGTCTTTCCTCAACCCAGCTATTCACTGTCCTTCAATGTAGATGTGGTGAACAGAATTGTAAAATGACCTAAAAGACACTCTGATTTGTCATGACAGTTGAGAGCAAATGTGATGAGAAGGAAAGCAAAAAAATAATTTTTGAAGGAGTAGAAATTCAGATAAGACCATTGGAGGATGAATTGAATCCAGAGAGGGCTAAGAATTGAATGTGGCCTGCAGTGATGTCTTGTATTAAATATAATAGATGAGTAGATGCCAAATTATTAAACAGAAACATATATAGGTGATGAAATTATGGGTGATATTTTTTCTTCCTTGGAAATTACTGTATTTTCAGTGTCCTTCCAAAATAAGGATATATTATTTGTGAAATCATAAAAAATAAAAATAATAACCTTTTTGCTTAAAAACTTTAGATTTAAAAAAAACTTAAATTTTTGCTAAAAAATTTCACACCCAATTTAACTTAAAAGTCAGTTAGTCCTTAATTCTACAGAAAAAAAAAAAAAAAACAGTAAATGACAGAGATCAAAAAGAAGCCCTTTCCTATTTTGGTAACTGCAAGAACTTATTAGACTACATTATCTGATAATTTCTAGTCTGTAAAGGACATTGAGAGGTCATCCACTTCGTTTCCTTATCATCACACAAGATGCCTCTGAAATTATCCAAGAAAGATTAGAACCCATCCTATTTTAGACCTTTTGAGAAGTTTCCATGTCTTCCTTTGCTGGTGCTTTTCAGCACTTAATAATGTTTTGCTGACAGAATATTTAAATTTTTATATTTAATGGTGGCTTAATGAAAAGTTATGAAGGAATGACTGCTTTTTAAAACCAGACAATACTCATCACTGACCTGTGATCTCATAATTGTTTTATCCTTCTCCAGAATCAAGTAAAATTACTAAAAATACTAAATCATTTCTGTCTCCTTAAAAAACAGACTTTCTGGGATGCCTGGGTGGCTCAGTCAGTTAAGTGTCCTGACTCTTGATTTCAGTTCAGGTCATGATCTCACGGTTCATGAGTTCGAGTCCCGTGTCAGGCTCTGTGCTGATGGTGTGGAGTCTGCTTGGGACTCTCTCTCTATCTCTTTCTTTCTCTCTCTCTCTCTCTCTCTCTCTCTCTCTCTCTCCATCTCTCTCTGTCTCTGTCTCTCCATCTTTCTTTCTCTATCTCTTTCTCTCTCTCAGATATAAATAAACTTAAAAAAAAATCAGTCTTTCTTCTATGATTGAAGTTTCACCTCTCTGGGAGCGCTTGCTTCCACAGGGTGGACATCTTCCTTGGGAGCAGGAGGTGAACCCATGTGGCGAGAGCATCCGGATACACCAAGGTCGTGCCAGACTCTGTACTAGGCTCTTTTGGTATGATCTTTAGTTCTCCAATCATACCCTTCTACATATATTTTTAACCCTACTCTACAAACTACTCAGACAAGCACCAATGTGATCATAGATTTCCTTTGTATGAAATGCTTCCATAGTTCCTTATGGTAAAAGGAAAGTAAAAAGGTGTTAGTTGACTCATCAGCCTAATGCATGAGGCCTTTCTCAGACTTCTCTTGGTGCTCAGAGGGCTTCTCATCTATGAGGACTTTCTCAGTTGCTACTTCTGCCCACAATGTTCTTTCTTATCTGAAACTTTCAAAAGTTTCCACATTCAGCAAAATGCTACCTCTTCAGTGGAGCCTTCACGGCATATTCCCTACCATCCTGAAAATTCCTTCACTGGGGCCACTTCATCAGCATATAATTCTAATTTATATTCTGTAACTATGAAACTCAGCTATTTTTTTGAGGACTGAGCCTATCAAATGTGTACTTATAACTTTAGGGGCGTATACATATAAGATGTTTAATAGATGTTTGTTGAATAAATGACATGAGAAAGAAAAATAGCTCCTGAGAGCTCAGGGTAGCCTGGAACTTAGAGAAAAACCTTGGTGTTTTTCTATTGGGCATAATCTCACACAGCACCAATCTCAGACAAGGCCACACAGTGCCTGATGAATCAAGGCAAAAACATGGTATTACCCAAACCACAAAAATAGACCAGTATCCTCTGTCTTGGCTAATATGATTCATTGATGTTTCTTTTTTCAATCATAGCTTTAGCCTCTCTTTGCTCTCCTTGTTTTCTAGGTAAAAATTATTAATACATCCAACATGGAATAACCTCAATTCTTAACAGCATTCTATATAGAGCTGCTTCTTTGATTTTTTTTCACAATCACCTAACATAAGCCCAATTCCTATTCTAAGTCCTCTCCAACACCCTCTAATGAGATGTCCCTTCATTTTCCCATTATCCAGTTACCTCTGTGTTCCTGCAGGTCTTTGGTTAAAGACTTTAAGAGAATGAATGAGTGAATGAATGAATGAATGAATGAACAACTCTTATTTATATTAGACTAAAATTTCTGTGTATTCAGGGATGTCATGTTTTCCCTCCATCTCAAATGTCTAGATTTAAATAGTCACAAAACAAATGTGGGATGAATGAAATAGCCTTGACTCTCTCACTGCCTTGGTTTCTGCACCCCCCCTTCTCTGCTGGGATCACTTTGTGGGAGATTCAACCTCTACCATTGCCACTGTCGACTCCCCCCTGCCCCAGCACTGAGAATCCACACTAGGAATTTCTATCTTCATTTATCCCAAAGTCTTCTCAAGTCTAAGTTACAAGCTCTGAAGGCCTTTTTATTTTGCTTTTACTTGGCCAATATCCAAGAATGTCGTTTGGCCTCACGGTTTTTTGGTCAAGGTATACCTGTTTAAGTGTAAGAACCCTCAGTTCTTACATTTTGGCTGATGAGAAAAATATCCCTTTTATCACCAGCTGCCTCACTTAGTATTTCACACTCTTCACAATATTGAAAAAACCTGAATATTTGCAGGTACAGACTAAGCACCTGATTTGCTACTCATTTAGGAAAGCTAGTATCTAAGTCCTTTAGGGAGGAATTCTTCTTAGGACAGACCATTTGGGAAAAGTATTTATTTCAAGCATACATAAAGTTCTAAATGGCTCCCTATTACCAATATTTTATCAGGACATACAAAGCCCTTTGTGAATGAGCCCCTTCTATTAGTAACATAATTATGAGAGATACATAACAACATTAAGTTGCATGGTTAAGTTCAATTATTGTGTTTGGAAACAAAAGGATAGATTTAGGTTATAAAAAATTGGCTTGAAATAAAAGGAAAGAAATGTCCAAAAGTACAAGTATGATGTATTATATGTCCATTTAGCAACTACTGATACCTATTAACATAGGTCTGTGTTTTGGTTTATGTTTTCCTTTTTGATAATTTGGATCTCAGCAGCCTAATATGCTCGTCATGTACTTAAGGGAAAAAACAAACAAAAGATAGCAAACCACATCCTACATGATGATGGCAGGATAATACCAAGAAGTGGATATAGAGGCTTAAGAATATGAAATTGTGGCCTGTAGCCTCCCCGTCCCTCCCGCAATACTCTACCCAAGGATCCCCCTGGCTTGCCTGCCCACTGTGGCTGGCAAGGAAGCAGCATTTGATGAGGCAGAGGAAGAAGGTGTGATCAACGAAGAGTACGAAGTATGGAAAAAAACCCACACCTTTTCTTTACGATTTGGGGACGACCCATGCTCTGGAGTGGCCTAGCCTAACTGCACAGTGACTTCCAGATATAACCAGACCAGAAGGGAAAGACTTCAGCATTCATCGACTTGTCCTAGGAACACACATGTCAGATGAGCAAAACCACCTTGTGATAGCCAGGGTGCATCTCCCTAACCATGATGCTTCCCACTATGACAGTGAGAAAGGAGAATTTGGAGGTTTGGGTTCAGTTAGTGGAAAAATTGAAATAGAAATCAAGATCAACCAGGAAGGAGAAGTAGACAGGGTACACTATATTCCCCAGAACCCTTGCATCATTGTAACAAAGACTGCATTCAGCGATATTCTTGGTTTTGACCATACAAAACATCCTTCCATAGCAGACCCTTCTGGAGAGTGCAGCCCAGACTTGCATCTCCGTGGACATCAGAAGGAAGGCTATGGGCTCTTTTGGAACCCGAGTCTCAGTGGACACTTACTTAGTGCTTCAGATGAACTTACCATCTGCCTCTGGGACATCAGTGCTGTTCCAAAGGAAGTTGTGGATGTGAAGACCATCTTTACAGGGCATAGTAATAGTATGCAGTAGCAGAAGATGTTTCTTGGCATCTGCTCCATGAGTCTCTGTTTGGGTCAGTTGCTCATGATCAGAAACTTATGATCTGGGATACTCGTTCAAACAGTACTTCTAAACCACGTCACTCAGTTGATGCTCACGCTGCCGGAGTGAACTGCCTGTCTTTCAGTCCTTACAGTGACTGCATTCTTGCCACAGGATCAGCCAACAAGACTGTTGCCTTGTGGGATCTAAGAAATCTGAAACTTAAGTTGGATTCCTTTGAATCACATAGGATGAAATATTCCAAGGTCAGTGGTCGCCTCACAATGGGACTATTTTGGCTTCCAGTGGTACCGATCTGAGACTGAATGTCTGGGATTTAAGTAAAATTGGAGAGGAACAATCCCCAGAAGATGCAGAGGACAGGCCAGCAGAATTGTTTATTCATGGCGGTCACGCTGCCAAGATATCTGATTTCTCCTGGAATCCTGATGAACCTTGGGTGATTTTTTCTGTATCAGAAGACAATATCATGCAGGTTTGGCAAATGGCAGAGTACATTTATGATGATGCAGACCCTGAAGAAGTGGATCCAGAAGGGCAAGCATCATAGATATGTCTGTACTTCTTGTGATTTTAGACTCCCCCTTTTTTCCCTCTCAATCCTGACATTGATTTAACACTGGTTTTGAGACACAGACTGTGTTTGGTTATCCCTCTATGATAGGTACCATCAACACCCAAACAGAGGGTGTTTTCTAAATATGAACTGGGGGATTTGATTCAGTAAAACCACAAACTTCTATTTAAGTTTTATTTAGGAATTTTCTAGTAACAAAGGTCTAAAGTAATCACAGAAAGGGGAATATTGTGTGTAGTTATTTTTCTTCTTAGGCTGTATCCCCAAGTTTTTCAGACTCCTTTAAGTAAAGGCTACAGTGAGAAAGGAATAGAGCGAAGTGAGGAGTTAGTCCTTGACCACTAGTTTGGTACCACCTCTATTTTGGGTGACCTGTTTCACCAGCAGGCCTGTTACTCTCCATGACTAACTGTGTAAGTGCTTTTAATGGAATAAATTGCTTTTCTACATTAAAAAAGAATGAAATTGTGAATATTCTGCTCTTTCTAACCTACAGAATTGACCTATGGATTCCATATAATTCAACCTAATAGCCTAATTTGAATTGGTGCAGGCAGGAATGGGAGATTCTAGATAGATACTGGGTGAAACCTGAGTGGTGTTAAAAGGTGACAAAAGAAAAGAGGTACTTTTTGTTCTGTGTGGTGTCTGAGTCCAGGCATTTATGTTTGACAACAACATGAGGTATACAGTAAGCCCCTGTACCTAGTGGCCTGATGGTCAGCAGGGTAAGTAAATCACTAGCAACACTGACTTACATCCTCTGCCTGTTAGTGAGAATCAATAATACATCATCCCGACTGTGGAACTTTTGAGAGTAAGGGCACACTGTTAATAACTACTTCAAGAAAATGCTCCCAGACCTGGACTGTCTGAGGCACGTTCTCTAGGGTTACTCTGCTTTTCACAAACATCACTGCAAATGACCGATCATAAGACTTGTACTTGAGGCCTGTGGTCTACCTTCTTGTCATTCTTCGTGAGTTTAATTGGGGTGGACAGAGTAAGAGATCATATTACGATAACTTCTTAATTCTTGACCTTATCAGATACAAAACCTCTTTAACATATTTTAATATTTCTTAATGGATAATAATACACATTTCAATACTTCTTTATCTTCCTAATATTCATTAAAAACTAGGGGCGCCTGGGTGGCTCAGTTAAGCGTCAGACTTCAGCTCAGGTCATGATCTCACAGTTCATGGGTTCAAACCCCACGTCAGTCTCTGTGCTGACAGTTCGGAGCCTGGAACCTGCTTCAGATTCTGTGTCCCCCTCTTTCCCTACCCCTCCCTTGCTCACAGTCTGTCTCTCTCTTTCTCTCTCTCTCTCTCTGTCTCTCAAAAAAGAATAATTATTTGAAAAAAATAATAAAATAAAAATAAAAACTATAACCCACCCATAAACACTATTCCAAAAAGCAATGTAATGCTTTTACTGAACTCTGAAAGAAAAACAAAAGAAAGCAATTCATAGTAAAATATTATTCCATAAATAAATGCTTAGAATATCTGCACTACACAGTAAAGTGAAAGGACCACATATTTGCCACAATTTAGAAGAATAAGTTTGAGTTTAAGAAATGTAAAATAATATTCAGCTGAATAATATTATCCCTTTTTTACTTGACATTTAAAACAAAGGCCAAGTAAATACAATTTTTTTCTACACATAGAAAAACATTAAATACAATAGCTACAAAGGCAACATAATAAGGTTAATCATTTGGCGATTCAAATATCATGAGTGATGTTATAGTCAGTGACGTGATTATCCAGATTCATGAATAAAACCTTGATAGTATTCCTGTAAATCATAAACAGGGACACCTGTTGGTTGACTCAGTTGGTTGAGCATCTGACTCTTGCTTACAGCTCAGGTCATGATCCCCGGGTAGTGGGATCAAGCCCCATGTCAGCCTCTGTGCTTAGCATTGAGCCTGCTTCAGATTCTGTCTCTCCCTCTGTCCCTGTCCTCTACTTAAGCGCTCTCTCGCGCTCTCTCTCTCTCTCGCGCTCTCTCTCTCCAATAAAAAAAAAATCATGAACAATCTTACCTTAACATTATTGGCTCTTATAGTCCTGGAAATTTTAGTATGTATTAAATCCCTAAAAAATATTTTTGTTTATTTATTCATCAGAGCCAGTGTGGTTCTAGGTTCTGATATTTACAAATAAACTTTTTTCTACGGAGTGTGAGGTGGGACGATCACATTTGTGTGGAATGTAGCATATCATCCTTATGCAGAAGAGTCCCGCGCATTGCAGAGTATCTAGAACCCCTGGCGTTTGCCTATTGGATGCCATATATTCCTCTCAACTTTACTGACAATTAAATTTGGCTCCACAAGTTTCCAAATTCATGAATCCCACAATTTACCAAATACATTAACCTATGAACTCTCCTTGTTCCTTCTGGTCACCAAGGAAGAGGGAGATCACTGAAATAATGTGGTCAGAAAGGCACTGACCCTACATACTGTATGGAAGTTAACATTTATGTGGCATCAGTATAGCTCCAAAATTTAATCAGTTCAGTAGAAAATGTCAGAGAGACTAGCTGGTTTACAATCCTTTCAGAAGAAAAGAAAAGCTGTAGTGACTAAACATTATAATTACTTTTGTGTACCACCAACCACTGAGTCTGTGAGTCTGTTGTTACTGAATTATTTTTGCCATACTTCACAATCGTATTGTAAGTATGAAGTTTTTGTTCCATATGGAAGCCAACCTTTAGCAATGGAGTTTATAGGATCAAAACTGTGTGTGCACTTTTTAAAAACTTAGTGTTAGATTTTGAGAGACTGCTCCCAAACTGTAGCCCAAATTTCTACTCCCAAGTTTCTGAGGCAGCACACTTTGACTGTACGATTCAGCTACCTTACACTCCCAATTTTAAAAGACCACTGATGTTAACTTAGAATCTAAATGTGTATAAAATATATCAAGTCAGTCTACCTTACTTACAGTTTCTATAAAGCTATATACATAAAACATAATACAGACATCTTTACATTTATTTTGCTTATTATTTAACACATTTTATATATGTTCAATGCAAAACTACTAATTTCAATCTATCTTTTAATTAGTAGAGTAATTTTTCTTTTGGTCTTCTGAAAATGAAAAATTGGGTATCTTCTGTTCAACAAATCAAAGGAAAAATGCTCAAAAGATCTTTTTCTGAGAGTGTAAATGTCTGCAGCCTGCACATTCTTTGGCTTTCCATAAATTCTCATTCCCTTCCCATGAGCGCTGTCAGTCCATAATGACCTTGAGTGGTAATCCTCATTGGTAATCATCTCTAATTTTAGACCATATAGCCTGGCTCTTGTGATATGTATCAATAATGACACATGATTGCTGTCTCCTGGGATTCATTCATAAAACAATATTATCTATTTGGTTTATATTTTCAGATGGACCTTTGGTTTCCTAGGTGAGGTTAACTCTGACTCTCTCAGTTTGCTTTCTTGTGAAATTAAGGATAGAAATGACTATAAAACTCAGTTTTATCATTTAGCATCTGAAAAGTGTGAGGAGCACATCACATTGGGAAAACAGAGATGCATGTATGACAAAAACAATTTCATTTAAAAAAAATTGTAATGTTTATTTATTTTTGAGAGGGACAGACTGTGAGGGGGGAGGGGCAGAGAGAGAGGGAGGCACAGAATCTGAAGGAGGCTCCAGGCTCTGAGCTGTCAGCACAGAGACCAGCACGGGGCTTGAACTCAGGAAGAGTTGAGATCATGACTTGAGCTGAAGTCATATTCTTAACTGACTGAGCCACCCAGGTGCCCCGGAACAATTTTAAATGGCTAGTTTTATGGAGATATGGACATAACGTGAAGAAATATCCCTCACGACACTTACTTGGAAAACGTGAGTTTCCTTTTTTGGCCACATATTTGTAAAGTATTGATAGCTGACAGAAGTCCTTCATAACAGTGATCTTAATCTCATCTCGTAACCCTAAGAGATGCCAGTTTCTCTGTAGTTATACCAAGGAAAACTTTATTACATGTGCTCTCTTCGAGAGAAACAAAAGATTTATGGAAATGTTTCAATGGGACTATTAAAAGAAACCCTTAAAGACTCAGTGGACTGTTTCTTTCCTAAAATAACAAAACACCATCTGTCAGACAGAATTTGTGTGGAGAGAGGATAATAACTTCATTTACTATATACACCAGGAGAACTGATAAATCTTCTTGAGGTCATGGATGTTTTTTGGAATAGTTTCAATTTAAATTTTATTTGTGAAGATGGCTGTCAGGAGGCATGTTGGAGGCAGTCAGTGATGTGTCATCATGATGCTGGCTGTTCACAACACAATGTGGTAAGAGAGACCGCTGAATGCATAAGACAAGAAAACTAGACCAGAAGGCAAAGGCCAGAGAGACTGGAATCTCGAGTCAGTTTTGTTTAAGAGCCAAATGTTAGGGATATTTTATGGAAAAACATAGGGGAAAGAAATGAGGAGTGGTGGAGAGATTAGGTTCAGTTTATCTCAGTCTTTGAGTTGCCTTCTAAACTCATGGTATTGGCAACATTGGCAAGTACAGATTTTGATGATTTGTCTTCAGGGAGCTCAATTCAAAAGCAGAGATACCGAACACAAATGAGAAAGGCAGTGGGCTAAATAATGGTGAGACTCAGCTAAATTTAAGATAATCTCTATCATTGAGGTACTCATAAAATCGTGTGGAAGCCAGGCAACCCGAGCAGGTAATCCCAAGGGATAAATATAATTAGGTAGGTATATTAGTATTCTCCAGAGAAACAGAACCAATAGGTTATAAATACATATATGTATGCATATATGTACAAGGAGAGTTATTATAGGAATTGGCTTGGTGGAGGCCAGAAGTGCCATGATCTGCCATGTGCAAGCTAGAAAACCAGGGAAGATGGTGATGAAATTCAGTCTGAGTCTGACCAGGGTATTTGAGTTTGAAAGCCAGAGAACCAAGAGCACCGATGTCCAAAGGCAGGAGAAGATAGATATCTTAGCTCAAGCAGAGAAACAGAATTCACACTTCTTCTACCTTCTATTCAGGCCCTCAAAGGATTGGATTATGCTACTTACATTGGGAAAGGACATCTGCTTACTGAATTCACCAATTCAAATACTAATCTCTTCCCTCAAAGACACACTCCGAAACAAAGTTTGGGGCACCTGCGTGGCTTAGTTGGTTAAGCACCGACTTTGGTTCAGGTCATGATCTCAGGATTCGTGAGTGCGAGCCACATATCAGGCTCTGTGCTGACAGCTCAGTGCCTGGAGCCTGTTTTGAATTGTGTGCCTCCCTCTTTCTCTTTCTCTCTCCCTGCTCCTCCCCATCTTGCGCTCACTTGCTGTCTCACTTTCTCTCTCAAAAATACAATAAACATTTTAAAAAAGAAAGAACGTTTTACCAGCTATCTAGGTATCCCTTGACCAAATGAAGTTGACATAAAAAAAAAAAATTGTCACAGAATGAATGAAGGTGGACAGGCATTGTAGGCAGAGACAATGCCACAAGCAGGAACTCTACCTCCTCCTTCTTATCATCATGAATGTCACCATCACAGAAGTACTAGTAATGCTAATAATAATAATAGTTTGTATGTAGCATTTACTTGTTAAGTACACACACACACACATATATATATATAATATATATATACCATATATATATAATATATATACCATATATATATAATATATATATACCATATATATTATATATATATGTATAATATATATATACCATATATATTATATATATATATGTATAATATATATATACCATATATATATATGCCATATATATATATGGTATATATATATTATATATATATAATTTTATCTAATTTTCTAAGCAAATTAGAAGTTAGGGGAATTAGTATTTTTAATGAAATATACTGAAACTTAAAGATGATAACTGATTGGGTTTGGATTTATTTAAATCTACACAGACTGACTCCAGAATATGAATTCAAAATCACAATACTATACGGTCTCATTCATGTATCATGTGTATGTGTGGGGACAGGTTGGGGGTAGAGGAGGGTGGCTAGCAATTTGCTGTAAGGTAGAGTACAGTGGGAGATAGGAGTGGAGTAGTTAGAGAGACCGCTCATACTGAACTTGTTGGGAAAACAAAACAAAACAAAAAGCAAAACAGGCTCAAAATTGAGTCATTTGCTTCCATACCAGCAAATGAAGACTTGATTGAAGTTTCAACCTCTCCCAGAAGGTTGCCCTTTAAAACAGTCAGTCTGGAGTTTCCTGAGTAGTACTGGTGGCACAATTTGCATCATATAATGCCTGCCATCCCCTTCTCCCAAAAAAATGATGACCTTGCCTGAAACAATCCTTTCTGTTCTCCTGCTGAGAGTTTCCTTGCCACACTTTCCCTCTACCTATAACAACCTTCCATTTTGTACAACTCCTTAGAGCACCTGTCTGTTCACCAGAAGGGATGCTGCCCAGTTTGTGAATAATTGAATAAAACCAATTAAATCTTCACATTTGTTCAACTGAGTTTTTGTCTTTTAACAGATTTGGTGGCAGCAATGGGATCAAAGTGAACTCAGCATTTGGGGATGATGAGAGACATGGGCATGGGACCCTGCGAACACTTCTGAGTTCATGGTCTTTCTCACCATTTCCTAGGGCTGTTGGTAAGTTCCTCTTGGTTTGAGCTCTGCTCTATTTGGTTTACGCTTCTGGTCTAAATGGCTTTCCAATCCAGGCCTTGGTGGGTCAGCTTGAGCTGGCAGATGGTTCCATCAAGAATCTGATTTCCTAGGCTTTGGCTCAGTGGGGAATTCCCCAGTGTTTGGTATCCAGTCCACAGTCTCTGTTTGCTAATCCATGTTGGGAATTGTTGGTGGTTTTGACTGGAGTTGGACGGGGTCCAGTTTAAAAACTGGACTGGATCTGGTTTAGGCTGGGTAGGATCTAGTGGAAGCCTCACGTGAATAAAATTTGTTTAAATGGGATCCTTTATATCCAAAGAGTTGAGCACTCCACCTTCAACCTAAGATAATTCATATGTCAAAGAGACGCATTTTGGGGGTAGCATATTTTGCTTCCCTACAGTCCCAGAAGTTTCACAGTCCAAAAGTAAAGTTGGTAGATTGTTTCATCTTATTGAACGAGTCTCTTAGTCCAGACAGTAGATAGGTTCAGTTAAACTTATTTCAGGAGAAGGTGGTGGTGTATTACCTAAGTAAGGCTTATGGTTCACGTAACCACATATTAAATAAGAGTCATTTCCATGGAAATAAAAGTAAAACAGTGATTAATGAATGGAGCAAATTATAGACTGGTTTCTGAGTTCTGAGGGTAGCCAGTCAAGAAGATTTCTAGATGTCAGGGTCAAAGGATCTTTTGTAGTTTGAATGTCTCTGATTATGTCATTGGGTGTTGACAGATAAACTTTCTGAGTGGCCCCACGTCAACTGGCACAAAGATTACCCATATTCAAGCTTTTGTGGTGATTTCTCTAGAGGTTATATCAAGTTGTTCATATTCACTTTTCAGGGCTTCAGGAAAAAAGGCAGTTCTAGTTCTCATGACTCTAAGTCAGAAGGGTAGAAAAAAAAAATGAAAAATTTACTTTGGAGAGTTATATCCAGACATTGGAGGAAACTAGAATTCAGGATCTAGTTCAGTTTACAATGCACAACATGAGAATCTAATATCTGCAAAAATATGCTATTGAAACATCCTTTGTTTTCTCTTTACAATCACCCTCATTTCTATCAAAGATAGCCAACTTCAGACTACTTTGTAAAATAAGTCTAGTTTCAGTAAATTTGGCCTGATTGTTTGTATAAGTGTAGCAAGAATATTGATTAATCTCATAGGCTCTTTTAAGTCTGCTTTGCTGGAACTTTTTATAAGGAATCTACAGATTCAACTTTTAAGAACCTCACGAGGCTGAGAAGCCAAGTTAAGTATGTGCTATCAGATTTTGTCTGCAGTACTTATAGATCTGGGTTAATTCCTCTCTTCTGAGGTTCCTGTATCTGCCAGGACCTTCTTTACTCACCTGATAAAGCTGCTGGGAATCCTGTAAGCAAGTATCAGGCCACTATATCCAAACACCTTTCTGGGCTCCATAAAGCCATCCTTAGTTCTTTAAAGCCGTCTGGTCATACCTGAGTATATGCGTGTCTCTCTAAATATGACATTCCAATCAAAGCCTTGGTAATATGACCACTGTTTCCAGTGGGTCCTCTGACAAGGAAAACAGATTCTTATTGAACTTATGCAAATAAACATATTACCTTAAAAACAAGAATGTTCACTGACAATTTCTGAATTCTGGAGTTAACACGTAGGGAAAAAAAGATAATTGTTTCAGTTCTGCTTGCAAAGGTATAATGTACCCAATTGTGAATCATAGCTGGCTTAAGAGAAGAAGTTTCCTGGTATCTTTGCACTGTTAACAAACAAAATTTGCAACTTTTAAGAACATTAATTTTTAGTAAAAACTAAGAAGTAAGCAATTGTGAACTGTGATACATCAGCATTCTTTAGACTGGCAAAGTTTTAGATACATTTCATAGTTTCCAGAAGTGTGTTTCTTCATAATACAGTCTTTCAATAAAGCGTAAAACATGTTTACTACCAGACTCAAATTTATCCTTAGTTTCTCTGAAATTAGAAAGCCAAAAGTTGGTAAATCTTTGTTGAGTAATTAGTATTTCATTATTTTACCTTATTTGGAAATGATCCAAGCTATTCAAGGAATTCCCATCATTTAACTTAGCAAAACTCTGAAGTTTCATATTACCAAAAACATTTTGGAAATTATTTTAAAGTATACATATCATAAAACATATATTTTGCTAAAAAGTTTACCTAAAAATTCTAATCACAATCACATCTGTTTACATCATTTGCTCCCAGCAATTATGTTTAGATTGCTCACAAAAACTTCAGGAGTTATTAGACCAAATAAATCATCATTCTAAGTTGTTATTATTGTTATTGTTATTGCTAATAAATTTTGCAACAGAGATAACATGAACCTATTTGAGTAGTAAACCCAGGTAGAATAAAAAGTAAGACATGTCTGTTTTAAATTAACTTTGATACTATTTTCCCAGATCATGTGAACCTGAAATTTATTTTAACTAAGTTTCTATTTTATTTTTGAGAATGTTTATGAAGACTAAATTAATATGTGCTTAATTTTCCTTAAGCCACTTACATAGAGCTATTTTATAAATTGACTTCAGCAATACCGTGCTGAGGTAGAAAAATATAGTATCTGTAATGTACATGTGCATATAGACAAACAGAGGTCTTAGAGCTTCTGTTTTAAAATAATGTAAAACTCACTAATTTATAAATAGCTGAATAAATTAAATTTACTCAGATGGCCAAAGTTGTTTTACTATTTGTGGAAAGGAGTTTTAAGATTTGCATTTGTCCCTGGAAGTAATCTTAAGGAGGAGGCTATGATCTAAAGTTTGGGCAAGAGAGTGCATTTTGTAAGTCCTCTTTTCTTTTTATTCCTTTACTCTTAGGTGAGTGTGGCATTGTTTTAGATACCTCCTGGGATGTTTATATTTCAAAGACATGTAAGATTTATATCTTCATGAGGCAGAGAAAGAATGCAAGTTCTTTCAAGAAGTACTTTGATTTCCTAAGGCCACTACTTTACAAACCTTTTGAGATAAATAAGGGATATTTTAGGATTTGTAAGAAGGAATGGATGGACTTTAGATTGCCTCTAGAGTTGAATTTTTAAGATTTGTAAATCTCTAGATAAGGAAAGTTGCTCTCATTTTTTTTCTTTTCTTCTTAAGTGCAGAACAATTGTACTTCCAATGTCCTGATTTTTTATATCTGCAAATATCTGAAGGCAAGTAGAAAGGGAGTCTGAGTGGACTTTGATTTTTGTTCTAAGTCTAATTTCTGTTCTTCTGTCCTATTAAGGGAGTCCATAAGGCTAACTGTTAAACCAATTTGACACTTTTCAGGATGACAGCATTCTGATTTTTTTTCAAATAGAACCTATTTAAAGGATCATCCTCTAGACATTGACAGGTAGGATCTTATTACTCTCACTAGCAAGTCAAACCATTAAGATTTAATGAGTTAACCATGGACTCAGTAGGCATCCCCAAAGGAGAGTGCAAATAATGAAGCCCTTATAAGGTCCAGAAATTCACTGCCAAAGTTAGCCTAGGTAAGCAAAGGACCTTCGTTATCAAAGGCATGGATGCCTCTAGTCACAGACCTGCTAGTCTATGAAACTGGCCAAGTGCTACTAGAATGGAACTTCTCCAGAACTAACAAGACAATGAAGGTTGAGACAGCAAAGGTCCCTTATGGCCCAGGATTCCTTATGAAAACCTGCCCTGAGAGCTGGAAATGTTGAACAAACGATGCCAGTAAAAAGCCCAGGTTGTTAACTATGCTTTTGACCAACCAGCTTATTGGATTCATAGCCTATTTAGCTGTCCACCAGATACATGCTGGTACCTGCACCCTCTGAATGGTGGAGAATAGGGAAAACATTCTCACTGGTGATAAAGCCAAGTTCTCAAGACATAGGACAAGATGAAAGGGAAACCTCATCCTCCTTTCTTTATATACACATATAATTAACAGTAGACTCAAAATGACACCTCAGAAGAATGGTCATGGGGTTAGGAATTGTGTGGTATTTTACAATGTACCTTGTTGCATGGAAGTTCTCTTGGTGTTGGTGTGTGACCTAGTGTCGATATATCCCATTCTGTGACCAACTTATCCTAACGTGGGAGTCTTTGGGTTGGGTGGAAATGCTCTAACAGCTCTTAGGTGCTTGACCCATGCCCACCAATTTTGTGGCTTTGGCTTCCAAGATGCCCCTTAGTAACAGCCTTTACCTCATGTGCACTTTAAACCACAGAATAGTTAGTCTAAGCAGAAACCAGTCTGATGAGAACTATGAGGTCATCACTCTATGAGGCTGGCTCAAACAGCAGACCCATGAGGGCCTATGCCTGTGTTCTGCCCCATGTTTTTTTGTTCGTTTGTTTTTGTTGTTTTGTTTTGTTTTGTTTGCTGTATTATGACAACACAAAGACAAGAAAAACAGTGACCATCTCTGGAAGGAAATGAATGAGTCAAACAAAGAGTACTTTACCAAATTTACCAGAGTTGCTAAGCCCAAGGAACTAGTTCCACAGATATTTTTTTTTCCTGTTATCTAGATTTATAAAGAAAGAGAAAAAGGACTATCTGTGCTTTCATTTTCATTGGGCCCCACAGACAGAGATTGGGAGGCTGACATGGTAAGAAATCTTACTTTCTGCCAGCTTTCACCAATATCTCTCAGCTGCAGTAGCCTCAAAGTGAACAAGTGTCCAGCCAGGAAAATTTATCTTGCCAACTGTATCAACTGTTGGGGAGGAAAATTTTCCTTTATTATTCATGATTCTTCTGGCTGGTTTAAGAATTGCATTGACATGAAACAGATTACAAGAGAAAATCAAATTTAATTACATATGTATGGGAAAACCACATAAACATGAGAGATTCCAAAGACAGTCAGGCAAAATGTGGTATATATGTCATTCTGTACTAAAGAGAAGTGGGGAGGGGTTGGGGGCTTCAAAGGGAAGGAAGGCAATTCACAGCAAGAGTGGAAGGGGTCAATATTTGGCAAACAAATATTTGCTGGACCATACAGCAAACAGAAACAATTGTTTCTGTTACAATTTAATCCTGAATTATCCCTTCATATATTAGTTTTAATAAAGTGTGATAATGTATACAAGCAGGTTTTACATCTTGTACAATTCAATATTTTTTTAATTAATGGAATATATGCAACCAGGAAACTCTTTAGTAAGTTGTAAGCCTGATCCTCGAACAATGCAGAGGTTTGGAGTGCCAACCCCCATCATTGGAAAATCTACTTATAACTTTTGAGTCCCCCAAAACCTGTTAATAGCCTACTGTTAACTGGAAATCATACTGATAACATAGATTAACACATATTTTGATTGTTATATGTGTTATATACTACATTCTTACAATAAAGTAAGCTAGAGAAAAAATGTTGTTAAGAAAATTATAAGGAAGAGAAAATACATTTGTAATACTATATGTATATTTATTGAAAAAAAAAAATGGTTGTATAGGTGGGCCAAGCCAAACTAGGACAGGAGCACTGGCAACCGGGCTCTGGGATGACAATGCTCTGTAGCCTGGTGACGTTGGCTCAGCAACAGCAGCTGTGGGGTACACCTGCAGGTGACAATGTCAGCCTGAAGGTGTAATACAACTGTCCCTTCTTCCTGGAGGTAAACCACCAGACTGTTGCCATTGACAGCTGTTGCCACATGTGAGTGTACAGGCCTTTGGGAGGTTCCAGGACTGGGGTGCCCCCACAAGGATGAGTCTGTGCCTGGCTCATAGGGGCTCAAGGACTAAGGTCTCCCCAGTACAGCCTCCAAGCTGGATGTGCAAAGGACTTGGGGAGCAGGAGCACTGAGAAACAAGGCTCCTTGCATAATACCATTCCTGCCCTCTGGGCACATTCCTCTGCTTCAGCCCAGCCTCCTGATCACTAGCCCTGGAAGTTTGACTTGACCACCTTATGGGCACACAGGGTGACCTGTAGCCCTGTGTGGTCTAGGGCCCCCAGGAGCTGTTGAAAACCCCAACAGACTTCCCCAAGTACTCAAAAGGCACTGGGTGTGACCTCTGTGCCAGTTGTCTTTGATTCATTCTGGTGAAGACCAGGGTGGGCAGATATAAATAAATGTCTAGTGGCTTTTGCTGTCAACTCTTAAAAAACAAACAGAAACTTCATATAAGTGGGCCCTCATAGTTCAAACCCATGTTGTTCATGGGTCAACTATACTTCTCAGTCAGTATCCATTGCTTGGAAACTTCTCCAAAGGATGTTAATAAGCGTTTCATAGCAGTCAAAGAAAAACAACCCTAAAACTTAAATTGTTTTTTCATTACAAGATTTCTCAGATTCTTTAATATGCTGCTATACATTATGAATGTACCACATGGGATCGATCTATCCATCAATGCATATTACTTATCTACGTAGTCTAGTTCATAAACTTTTTGGCTAAAGAATGCTTCCCCCACCCCCACCCCCAGAACATTTGGAGGGACTGTTTTCCTTGGAGTACATTTTGATATATGTTGAGGACTCTTTGAGGACAGTGAGCACATTTGCTGTCGTTTCACTCATTGCTCTTAGGAACCCAATTAAGTTCCAAATGATTAGGAAAGTAAGGGTCTGAGATAACATTTATCGAGTCCTAAACGTGTACAATGTTCTATGCCTAAGAACTTTGTATTTGTGGTCTAGTTAGTCTGTGCAGTATTCCTATATTATCTTTAGTATTTACCATATTACATGGTTGAGGACACTAAATTCAAGCAGTAATTTGCCCAATGTTGCACAACTGAGAGTTGCCAAGTTCAGATATAATCCCAATTTATGAAATGTTGAGTACACCTGCTACTTACTTCATCTCTATTATTATTTATATTCCGTAAATAGCCAGGCAGGACTTTAGGTGGTTGTTGATTTTTCTTGATTTGTATATATTTTATGAGTACCATGAGAAAGGTTAGGTAATTAACTCATTTAAGTAAGTTAACATGGGCAAACCTCTACAGGAATTTAGTAATTGCTGTTATAACTATCAATTTTGCAATAAAAGAACTCATATCACTGCATTATTTCCCATTTCAATATTTAGAGGCAATAACAAGCACAAAACATTTACTAGGGATTAATGACCATCTGAAGTTAACTGTCCTCAACCCTATCTTAGGCAGTTTTCCCCCCCCGCCCCATTTGTCATTAATTCCTTAAAAATGCCGCACATTTGAATTGCTATTTTTGAACAATAACACTTTGACTCTGTTGGCTGGACACAGTATAAGGGGTCATTATTGTATCTTTTTTTTTGTCTTTACAGTTATTTAGAATTAAAAGATGCAAAATCATAGACTTACTTAATCCTCATGACTATATATATTTGAAAAACATGTTATTATTGATGTTTAGGACATTTTATCATCCTAAGCTTTTTACCTAACCTTTTTACTGCAGAAAAAAAAATATTTCACTGATCTACTGGAATGGTTGGGTGACATTAATTTCCTCCTTATAAACCACGCAACTCTCCCCCAATATAGATAGTAAAGAGGCTTATACTTATCCTCCAAATAATAGTGCATCTTGGAATATTTGTCATAGTAAATGTTAGTATAAAGTTATGTTCATAAATGCAAAATATTTTCCAGCCAAAAGAATATGCCCTTTGTGACCTGGTTGGCTATCTGGGGCAAGCAATATCTGATTTGTGGTTCTTTATCTTCCTACAAATTAGCTGAATGTGTCAGAGAGGGTTTATAGTACTCTATATTCTCAGGCAGATAAGGGGATGAGAAAAATATCAAGTCAGTTAATTCCTGTAAGCTGTTGACTAAGGGCTAAATATACTAATCTGCTAAAAATTATAGTTTGATGAACACGTTCCTACTTATCTTTGAGAAAATTAGTAAATAGATGTGTTAAGTAGATGCCTTATTTGACCTAGACATTTTTATCTTTCTAATCTAGGTTATCCAGATCATTTGTTTTCATTCTAAAGTTGACTTACTTGTTTCCATCACTACAAGTTCACAAGGCATAAAAACTATAATGACTTCTTTAATTTTCCATGGGTGAGGTGGGTTTTTTTTAAATGTTTATGTATTTTTGAGACAAGAGGTAGGTTTTTATTGTAAAATAGCTCAAAGTTAAAATAAGCCAGTTCATTGATGTCTGTTGAGAAACACCTAAATGATGATATCTTGATTTTGCTTTCTATTTCATTATTTATATAACCTTTAACATTTAATATGAGAAGGAAGGCTTGTGCCTCACAGAAGAGAGGGAAAAGACATCTATTCCGCCTTTAATTCCTTTTTGAAATCTGCCATTCACTGCTCCCTTTGATACAGTTCTTTCTTATGTTAAAATATATTCTATTACTTATATAAATAGCAGGACTGTCACTCTTAATGCAACTTGCCTTCATTTTTGCTTTGTAGTTTGCAGGGGACAAATGGGATGATTTTGAGGTATTTTATTGCTGTGAATGCTAACTTTAATGTAAAGGTGAGAAAGTTTAAAAAAAAATCTTTATAAAACTTGTGAAAAAGGAACACTTGCTCAACATGAGCTGTTTAATTAATATACCTGAAACTAAGATTAGTTAAAAATTCGTCTCGGTCTCTGATGTCCTATACACCAGGAAGGATATGACACTCATCTTGTTGTGTAGAATGTCTTAGTATCAAGTGTTCTAATTCTTTGCTCTAAGAAGATGGAGATTTCAGGCAATGGAAATTGTCATGGTTCCTTCAAATCATCCTGCCCAAGGCATGGCCACACTCACAATTTCAGGTAGATTTGGAATAATAAATATACTGTGGAGATAGAAAACTGGAATGAAATAGGGAGACAAAATGCACTGCCTTTAGGGGCATAGGTTCATTATGCCAAAAAGTAGAAGTGGTATGCTAGGAAACTGATACCAAATCTTAGTGAGTGGAATCTCATTACAGGGAAGAGGTTAGTTTCTGGTGATCAGCCCAGATAGCAAGACTAAATCTACTAATTAGAGAAGCAGAAGTCTGAGAAACACTCTCCCCTTACTAGGCTCACCTAATTAGGATCTACTGGTGATATTAAATGCTTAATCAAATGAAGGATCTATTCCTTTTCATCGTGTAATTGTGGGCAAGTTTACTTAACTTCTCTGGGTCTCCATTATTTAAATTTGCAAATCAGGAATGATAGTAGTATCTGCTTCATAGGGTTATTGGGAAATCAATTAATATCCTTCAGAGTGATACATGGGAGAGTAAATCCTTTGCTGTCATTATTACATCAATCTATGTGGGGCTGCTTTTGCTAGAAGATGGCAAGGGAAGTACTTTGCATTGGATAATTTGGACAATGAGAAGTAAAATGAATTAACAAATGAATTATTTTTCTCTGTGCGAAACAAGCTTTTTAAAAAAAAAATTTCCTGAACTTAAAAATTAGTAGATTTGTTATCAAATTGTGTTCTCACTTAATTTCTTCATTCTTTCTCATTCTCAGGCTTCTACCATACCTGATCTCATACTTTATAAACCACTTCAGATCATCTGAATAGTAGTCTTCCTCTTGGCTCCAAGGTCTTCCAGAATCTCAGGTGATTTCAAATCTTGGAGCATGACTTATTTTGTTTTCCTGGCCTCTATTTAGCTCCAGTGACTACCTCTCAACTCTCCTTTAACATCCACTCCTGTAGCCATATCTTTGCTGCTATGATCATAGGCTCCTCCAAAATTGAAATCTTAAGTGACCATACTTCAGTCTATGACTGCAACCTCATGTTGTCCCAGGTTTCCTCTACCTTTCCCAATTCACCTTTTCTTTGACTTCATTGACACCTGTTTTTTTGTTTTGTTTTGTTTTGTTTTCCATTCTGTGAGTCCACTTCTGACTCCACTTCCTCATGTGCCCTAATACATCTGTCACATGTAACTGGAGCATTCTAACATGAGATAGTTCTCATATTCTACCTTCTCTCCTTTTATAAAGGAGCTCCTGAGCAAATCTGAAGAAAATATTCTAACCACTCAGCTCTGTGATCTTAACAGGTTCCTGCTGCCCAGTCTTACTGAGCACTCAAAGTAATTTTCCACAGTGACTATTTCAGATTGTCTCTTGTCTTTTCTAGTTTCTACCCCATATTCTACTTCTATCCCTATGACACTCCTACATATAAACAACCCAATTCTGAAGAGAAAATCTCATTTATTGCCTATAGAAAAAAATATATATATAATACTCAGAACTGTACACAGTAAGTCTTACATAAATGTTTAATGTTTTTATTATCATTGTACTTTTCAGGAGGTGAAAGTCCCTCAATATTTTATCTCTCTGCCTTCATCTATACAATCTTCCTTGTCTTTTCCCATTGTCACAAAGGATAACACAGAACAAAGTTTTCTAAGGTGATACCTCTTCTTGTAATCATGGACCCATATTTACCTCAAGTAAAGTAATTGATCAATTTTCCTTCTCTAATGGCTCTTTACTATCATCATTTAAACATATTTTGATCTCTTCTATTCTTCTTTTCAACTGTGAGTCTGATCCTGTATCTTTTCTTCAGTTATCCTATGCGTAACTTTCATTTTTATAATTTTTGACAATTTCATCCTTCTGAAAATGTTTGTGGGGAAGTTGGTATTGAATCCAATTTCCCAATAGCATATTTATAATCTCATTCATTGGTTCTTTTTCCTTTGTCCAGATGTTGATGTTTCCCCTGATTATCATATCCATATATGTGATTCCATTCACATCCATTGTTGCAAGAACTTTGCATTTTTTCCCATCAATATTTCTTTCCTTGAATTGTTCTAGACTGGTATAGCCAACTACTTACTGCCTACATATCAAACTTAAGATATGAACCCAGAACTCATCATGTCTTACCCTCCCACCCAGAATGTATCTACTTCTTATAATCACTGTACTAGTTAGTAACACCATCAATTCTTAAGTAAAAAAATTTCCTGGTCCATTTTGACTATGGCTTTTATCTTTGCACCCAGATATAATCAACCCAGTCAATATTTTTTTTTAAATATACTTCCAAAATATCAAGTTTATTTTATTCTTCATTACTACTACCAATATAGTCAATACACTCTCCAAGACTCCAGTCTTTATTTGGTTGAAACCATTCTCCACACACTATCCAAAATTATTTTGAAATACAGTCATGACAATAGCAAAAACTTATGTAGGCTCTCTGCACTGAGGTACACATAGGAGTAAGCTCCAGGTAACTTATTTGAACTGCATTTAATTATACTAACATCTTTTCCCTGTTTCCCTTTCAAATATTCAAAATTGTTCGTGAAAATAAAAGAGCCAAGCATACAAAATAATTGAATTATCAGAAAAGCACCATCATTCATCAAAATTACATTTCTTTGAACTTAAATGAGCTTACAATGGCATATATTTCCCAAAGCTAAAAGTAAATACTCTCATTTATTAAACACATATCATATTTTTATACTAGTAGACATAATGTATTTTAGATGGTAAAATTGATAATGAGTTTATAATGTTGAAAGAAAGATGTTATTTACCTAATGGTGTAAATTTTCTTATCATCTTATAATCATCTTAAATTTTATGAATTAAAAATATCATTAGGATTTATAGAACTGATACTTTAAGATTTGACAATTTGATAATACTTTTTGTAAGTCAACTGAAAAGGTCTGGTTATACTGAAGCTAGCTCTTCCAAGAAAAATGAAGTGTCTCTTATTAGAGCAGTGCTTTCATTCTTTAGTTGGAGGTATGGCTAACCAATATATACTATTTAATAAATAATAGTTGAATGAATGTCTGGTTCTCCGAGCTTTTCTCTAGGCTGTACTAAAAAACGTTCTTTTGAGGATAGCTGTTTAAATCTGCCTAAGTTATTTCTTGCCTACTACTACCATACTTTTATTTATGATCATTCCTTGTCATTAATCCATGCTTGCAATTTAATATTTATTTGTTGATATTGCACTAAAAAATTTCCTTGAGATACACTGCAACATTTCAACATTATGTTCTAATAAATGCCCTTACGCAAACATCAGTGTTTATGGGGCATAAATTAGAAAACGATGTTTTGTTTAGCAGTATTTTAGTTTGTTTGTTTTTGCCTTTTCTACTCCTAAAATATGCTGCCTAAGAATTTAATTTCAGAGCTATCATTTTCTGAACACTTTAATACCATTTTAAGTGAATTCAGGTTTCTTTAATATAATTATAAAGACTAACTTAGGGGTACCTGGGTGGCTCAGTTGGCTAAGCATCCAACTTTGGCTCAGGTAATGATCTTGCAGTTTGTGAGTTCAAGCCCCACATTGGACTCCACATTGATAGTGTGAGCTTGCTTAGGATTCTCTCTTTTCCTCTTTCTCTCTCCCCTCCCCCACTTGCTTTCTCTTTCTCTCTCTCTCTCTCTCTCAAAAATAAACTTTGAACATAAAAAAATAAAAATAAAGACTAATTTACATAAAGCTGACTAATATAAATCTTGAGATACTTAAATTTTGACAGCCCCGTATTGGCAATCCAGTACTTTATATGTAGACAGCTCAAATTCATTTAACTTTAATTAATTATTTCTTTATTCAAATAATTGTTCAAAATTTATAACCAACAAACTTAGGCCTTTTTCCCACAGGGATGCCTTTCTCTATAAAAAATACTGAAAATTACATTTTACAGTTGTTTCGGTATGAAGATGAATACATTCCAGAATCAAATTATTATTATATTTTCATAGCATTACACTATTACCTTTTTTTCCTTACTTTAAAAGAAATTAAAATTAAGTCTTTTCTCCCTAAAATTATATTGAGCACTGTGCCCACAGTCCTGAATGGACAAGCCAGTAGTTCAAAATTAACAACCTTTTGTTTTGAATCTTGTTTCTACTCTCACCCACCTGCTCAAAATATGGGGTGAGCATTGAACTCTGAATGACAAATAGGAAGAATTCATTGTGGTTTATTGTTTACTTACTCTATTTAAAAAATTTATTTTGGTTAGCACTATTAGATACTTTGGCCCCAAATATGTAATTTAAAGGCCTGATCTTTCTTAACTTATTTGCTGACATTAGCAATCTTTGGATAACACAAAAAGTATAAAATATACCAGAAAAATAAATATTGATCTTTTACTACTTCAGATACTTCCTGTCAGATAATTTATAACTAAACAGTTAAATGATTGTCAATTCATCATTTTTTCATTAATATAAAATGACAGTTTTTTTAAAGTATAAAATAGAGTTTGATTAAAATTTTCAATGGAGATATCAAGGTGTATAAATGTGCACATGTTTATGTGAATATTAAGAAAGCACAAGAATCCTCTGTACTTTCTTTAGGAAAAAAATCATTTTTCAGGAAATTTGCATTGATATAATTGCAAATGTACTGTTGAATTCCACAGTGAGAATCAACAACTGACTGATTCATTCAACTATGCATTTGCAACAGCTTTGAGATGAAAATTAGATGAATTTTAACAGTAAATTGTAAAGCCTAAAGTGTTTATAGCAGTCCTACAGCTATGTATCATCATATTTCAACTGATTTCATTTGTAATACTCACTGAACCTGAGGAACATAAAAAAGTTTAGTTCTTTCAGAAGACATTGCTATTTATAATTGGTCTGTCTCATTGTGCCTCTGCTGAAAAATATACACTTTACAGTTGAGCATTCTTTCATTTCTACTGACTGGAATGTTATATTAAAAAGGAGAAGCAATGTGGAAAGAGGAAGGGCCTTCAGTTAAAACAACACTGGCTTACATACTGGCTCAACCAGTATTCAACTATAGGCAGGCTATATTTTCAGACTCAGCCATTATTCTGTGCCGTCTTGAAAATTGAGTCAATCCCCCAACCATGCCAAAAACGAAGGAGGTAGGAGAGGAACTTCTGGGTGCATTTTGAATTGTTGATGGAATTTGGTAGTTTGTCAGATTTTCTCCATTTGACTCAAAAGTCACAGGGCACACAGTAAACATTTACTCATTCACTCACACACACACACACACACACACACACACACAATGGAAAAAGGTTATACATTTTTGGGAAGAGGGCTTCCATACACAATATTCAAGAATGTATTAATCAAAGTTGAAATCATGAACTGCTACAACAAATAATCCCCAAATGTCAGCTGTTTGACGCAATAAATTTTTATTGCTCACTTACTTCAAACAAACAAAAAAACAAGATAATTTTTTTTACTGGTTTCTTTTCAGCCTTTAAAAAATGTCATGTCATTCTATATTTAACCTCTCATAGCTCAAGGCATTGATAGCTATATTCTTCCTATATCCACAAGCAAAGCATGTCAAATTAGGAAATATTTTAGGAGTTCAGGCCTCCCGTTCAAAACAGGTTTAGAATAAATCATTTTGCGTATAAGTTTATGATCTTGTGTTGATCAAAAATGAATTCTAGGCACCCACACACTGGGGGAGCATACAAAGATGCTGGGTGGTGAGAATTGTCAATAAGAGTTATTAGCCCCCGCAAGAATTACTGCAATCTCGTGATAAAACTTGGAGGAAGAGATGCTTATTACAGATGAGCAAAGAAAGTGGTTTCTTGAGATAGAATCTACTTCTGGTGAAGATGCTGTGAAGATTGTTGAAGTGACGGCAAGAGATTTAGAATATTACATAAACTTAGTTGATGAAGCAGCAGCAGGGTAGAAAGAGATTTACTCCATTTTTTAGAGAAGTTATTTTTTTAAAAAATTTAATGATCTTTTTATTTTTTAGAGAGAGAGACAGAGCATGAACATGGGAGGGGCAGAGACAGATAGGGAGACACAGAATCTGAGCTGTCAGCACAGAGCCCAAGGCAGGGCTTAAACTCAGGAATCACATGATCGTGACCTGAGCCAAAGTCGATGCTTAACCAGCTGAGCCACCCAGGCACCCCAAGAAGTTCTACAGTGGATAAAATGCTTTCAAACAGCATGGCATGCTACAGAGAAGTCGTTCTTAAAAGGAAGAGTCTGTTCATGTGGCAGAGTTCACTGTTGTCTTACTTTAAGAAATTGCTGCAGTCATCCCAGGCTTCGGCACTCACCACCTTCATCAGTCAGCAGACATCAACATCTAGGCAAGACCCCCACCAGCAAAAAGACTGCAACTCACTGATAGCTTAGATGATGATCAGCATTTTTATTTATTTTTTAATTTTTTAATGTTTATTTATTTTTGAGAGAGACAGAGACAGAATGTGAGTGGGTTGGCGCAGAGAGAGAGGGAGGCACAGAATCTGAAGCAGGCTCCAGGCTCCTAGCTGTCAGGACAGAGTCTGACGCGGGGCTCGAATTCACAAGCTGTGAGATCATGACCTGAGCTGAAGTCAGCAGCTCAACCAACTGAGCCACCCAGGTGCCCCAGCATTTTTATTTTTTAATTAAGTTATTTACGCTTTGTTAGGCATAATGCTACTACACACTTAATGGGCTACAGTAGAATTTGTATATGCACTGAGAAACCAAAAAATTCATTTGACTTTCTTTATTACAATATTTGCTTTATTGTGGTGGTCTGGAATTGAATCTGCAATACTCCTAGTATGCCTGTAATTTGAAACTACACCCTGTGAGTTCTCTAAAGGCATTTTCGTTAGGTGTTTATATTTTTTAAAGAACAAATCAGGGTAATGACAATTTTTAAGAATTTTAACATGATCATTTCCAATGTGCCAGAAAAAAATATAAGTTGATATTATGTATTACATATCATGTATTGTTTATATTTGGGTTTTTTTTTTAAAAATGTATTTTGAGTATAGGAGAGAAATCATTATCTGTATTGGTGAGAAACATAGCTTTCTAAGAAAAGCGAAATTTTCAGATAGTCCAAAGATAAGATTTTCTCCAGTACTTTAAATTGTAGGCCTTATTCCTTTTGTAGCAACGTGGATGGAACTGGAGAGTGTGATGCTAAGTGAAATAAGCCATACAGAGAAAGACAGATACCATATGGTTTCACTCTTATGTGGATCCTGAGAAACCTAACAGAATCCCATGGGGGAGGGGAAGAAAAAAAAAAAAAAAGAGGTTAGAGTGGGAGAGAGCCAAAGCATAAGAGACTGTTAAAAACTGAGAACAGGGGCGCCTGGGTGGCTTGGTTGGTTAATCGTCCGACTTCAGCTCAGGTCATGATCTCACGGTCCGTGAGTTCGAACCCCGTGTCGGGCTCTGTGCTGACAGCTCGGAGCCTGGAGCCTGTTTCAGATTCTGTGTCTCCCTCTCTCTCTGCTCCTCCCCTGTTCATGCTCTGTCTCTCTCTGTCTCAAAAATAAATAAACGTTAAAAAAAATTAAAAAAAAAAAACAACTGAGAACAAACTGAGGGTTGATGGGGGGTGGGAGGGAGGGGAGGGTGGGTGATGGGTATTGAGGAGGGCACCTTTTGGGATGAGCACTGGGTGTTGTATGGAAACCAATTTGACAATTTCATATATTAATAAAAAAATAAAAATTAAAAAAAATAAGTAAATTGTAGGCCTTATTAAACATTTCATTTAAGCTTTTGGATTTTCTGTTCATCTCTTGTGGAGACATAGAAATAGAAATTTTCAAATGCTGATAACTACAGACAAAGCAAGAAGACTGCTTTGAAATCATCCAAAGGTAAAATAAATGCTGACGTAAGTCTGATCAACTTAATTCATTCAGGGATGATAACCTTTCAGAAGAGAGAATTGGAAGAATAGTCTGGTAGTTTCAGATGACAAATTTCTGATCAACAGAGTAAAGAAATAGACAGCAGATATTCATTTTTGAGTCTATATTAGACAGTATAGTCAGAACATTGAGATATAGAACCTTATACCTGTAGGTTAAACAAATATCATCAGATAACTTTGCTTGAATTACTTAAATTATAAACTTTTATTAGTCTTATCCTTTTCTTACAATCCAAAGCATCATCCAGTTGTTTTGCTCTTCTAAAGCCAAAGTTCCTTTGTGTGATAACATTGTGATCAGTTTGAAAATAAGGATTTTACCTGAACTTCCCTTGATTCTCAAGGGCCTTCATTTCTATACAAACTTATTTTTATTTTCAATAATTCACAACAGAGACTCTGGTTATACATGTGGACATGGCTAGACCATAAACACTACTAGAACTTAGAATTATATAGGAACCCCAGGAAGCCAAACCACAATGTCTATGGTAATCACCGTGGGTTGGTCAGTGATTGCAGACTTCCCTATTTTTACCTCTACTTCCAATTTAGGAGCAACCAGAGATCTCAGAATATGTTCCCCAAATCAGTTGTAAAAGCTATCCCACTTGCCATTAGCCCACCCCCAGTCTCCACTTGTCAACAACCTCCAATCAGAACATACCTGAAGCCCCACACCCCTAGTTTATTGTGCTATAAAATTTCCTATATCCTGCAAAACATTTGAATTCCTGCCAGGGGGCCATGGCTGGCTCAGTCAGTAGAGCATGCAGCTCTTGACATTTGAGCCCCAAGTTGGGCATAGAGATTATAAATACGTACATATGTACATACATATCTACATATATACATAAAATCTGAATTCCTGCCAAACACAAGAGATGGAGACTGATTCCCTTGCTATAGTAAGTTCTGAATAATTAGCCTCCATTTGTTCTCATTTTGATGGACTGTGTTTATTTCTACATACCATATAGCTCTCTGTTTTGATCAGGTTTCCTTCTTCAGCATCCCACTAACTTACCTTGCTGTGCAAGCTGGATTTTTACTCATCCATGAGGGGTAATGGGAACTTTAGGACTCATGGTAGTTTTTATGTTCTTATGTCAGTTTACTGCTGTCTGTCAGAAGCTCTTTCTCAACTCTCAAGGCATCCACTTTCTACAAAGGTCTGTGGAGACGAGAATGAAAACCTTTCAAAAGGCAAATGTATAATTCTATGGATAGATGGGATATGTATAATATGTATGTGAGGCTTTCAGATGCACAAAGTGAAGAATAAAATGAGAAAATCAGTGTTACACACACACACACACACACACACATACACACACACACACACATACACACACACACACAGATTTCCTGTCACATATTCAGAAGTTTAGAAATTTTAACTAGCAAAGAGATCTTCATGGTTTTATTCTCCTGGAGAAGCGTTTATAGTCCTTTTATAAATTCTACAGTTTACCATTAAGAAGTTTTTAGCTGCCACTGAGTTGAGAGACTCTAAAGGGATATAAATATGTTTTTTTTTCCTTTTTTTAATCTGAAGAGTGATAAATTTGATGAATCGTAAGGAAGACAACTTAAAGACCTTCAAATGTCATAGCATTTGCCATTATTTTATAATCTTAAGATTATATAGCTTTCAAAGGATTGTGTATAATTATGGGTTTAAGGATTTTCAGACTTCATATGTGTTAATTAACTAAGCTATTACTGTATTCATATTCAAATTATATCAACTTTATGTATCAGTAGAGGTTCCCTTTGGACTGGCTTTTGTGTCTTTCTGCCATATATGAATAGTCTTTGGAAACGTTCTTAGCTTCTGGCACAATTGAGCGTATCATGCTCTCCTCTGTGTCCTGCCTCAGAATCAAAATGAAAAAAAAAAAAATTCTTCAGAGAATGCTGTATTTTCTTTGTGACAAATTTATAGAAAAATAGATATCAGAATCTGAGCACTGAAGGCATTGTGGAATTGCCATTTCAGTGGGAAAACCCAGAAAAACTAGGTTTTTATTTTTATTTCTGTTTTTGTAAAGTTATATTGATCTTTCTAATATAGTAACTATATTTTTTACAGCTAAGTACTTTATTATATGATTGTACTGTTTTTTCTTGTTTTGAAAATACTAACTGCTAATAAAGTATATAATTAATTAAAATATGTAATTACCTATCTTTTCTAACTAGAATGCCAGACAGTAGTTTCAAAATAATATATTTATACCAAAAGAAGCTTACTGAATAGAGTTCAAAACACTCTGTGTATTTCATCGTATTTTAATAATGTATGGCACCTTGAATTTTTATTCAAATTACTTAGGTCTTGATATGTAAATATCTCATGGAGAGTTGAGTTTGCTTGATTTAGGTTCCTTTTGCTTCTAGGACATTGATGCTGCAGATAATTCTTTATTCTTACAAAGTAGAGTCTTTTAGTCCCTAGTCTTTTCTTGGAAAAGATTAACTACTGGGTAAGAGGGGAAAAGAGTCAGACCCAAAGGATAAATACTGTACAATTTCACGTATATGAAGCATCCAGAATAGGAAAATTCTTAGAGAAAGAAAGTAGAACTGAGGTTATTAGAACCGGAGGATGGGAAATGAGAAGCTACTATTTAATGGGTACAGAATTTCCAATTGGCATGATGAAAAAACCTGGAAGTGAATTGCCAGAGTTGTTAATATATTCTGGTTACAAGTTCTTAAATTATGTATATATATATATATTTTTTAACCTGAATCTTCTCTGTTGATTTACTAGATGGTCCCTTTGGATGTATACAAGGTATTAATGATAGTAAAGTCCCAATCTATCATTTTTAAGTTTTATTCTTAGTGCTTTCTGCTCTTACCCACACTACCCCTCCAAAAAAAATGTTTGACTCTAGATTCCCAAGTCCTTTCTGCAGTTTTATTCTACATGTTTATAATTTTAATTTTCAGATTTACATCTTTAGTGTAATAGAGGTTAATGTGTATATATGCATACATATACATAATTTATCAAGTTATATATATATGCATATATCAAATTATTGTAGCACCATTTTTAAGAATGACTTTCCTTTACTCATTAAATCGTGTTATTATTTTTTATTCATTCTATATAGATGGATCTACTTTTGGAATCTTGTTTTGTTTTATGTTTTTCCATTCAACTGTTTATCTGTCCTTTAGTCAATACGATGCAGACTTAATTACTGTAATCTGATAATACAAACCATCTATGTTTATTTTTCTTTTCCAACATTTTTTGTATATATCCTATATCATTTGCAGTTTTGTATTTTTACATAGTACTCATGAATTGCTATAAAATGTACCTGTAGGAATTTTGATGTAATGAAATTGAAGTATAGATTAATTTGAGGAACATTGGTATCTCTGCAATAAATACCACGTCATCTGTTTAATAGACATGATACATCTATGCATTTAATAGATCATCTTTAATTTTTTCAACAATGTTTTCTAGTTTTATATACATTTATTCCTAAGTATGTTACGTATACTATTGTAAATGCTATTTGCCTGGAATATCGGTCTCATTTCTCTGCCCTACTCTCAGCCTTCAACATACTCCATACACCTGCACTTCTTTCCCATCTCCTGTTTCTACTCAGTCACTGCTGACTGCTTCCTTGTACTCAGAATATGGCCCAATATATACCTATAGACTTCCGTTCTTTTGCCCTGCCTTCAGACTTTAAGAGGCTCAATGTTCCAGCACTTAAGGGAAAGAGTTCTTTCTCACTGCCTCCCTCCAGCTCCAGGTGACGGCAAGTTCATAGTCCATGTAAGGCTCAGATGTTTGAGTTCTCAGTTATCCTTTCCTTAACCTTCACCAGGCTTGCTGTGTCTGTGGTTCAGATGGTATCTCTCACAGCTTTTCTGCCCTGCCCTCGCTCTTTCTCATGAGCACTCAGTGAAGCTTCAAGCAGAGAGCTGGCACTTTTCGTGTTTGGGGCTCCTAAGGTCTCTAAACCGCTGTGCCAGCCCATAAGATAGCTTTAAACATGTGTTAAATTTTATCAATTTATCTTATTTTCTCTTAGCCACTGTGGATCCTTCTTTTGCTATGTTCTGCTGAGAATAAAATCAGCCATAGATCTCATCTCTCTTAGGAGAGGTTTGCCATTTACTCCTGTGTGTGTGTGTGTGTGTGTGTGTGTGTGTGTGTGTGTGTGTGTGTGTGTTCACGTGCGTGTGTGTATATGTCTGTCCTTCCCTGTTCATCCCCTCAGCTCAGTAATGGATGTTAAGAAAGAAACAAGCAAATTACAATTTATAGGTTTTCTGTCCTGTTCTTATTATTAGGACAGGATTGATATTTTCTTACAATGTTGTTCTTCCTAAGCTGCAGCTGGAGCCCCACTACATTTTTATTTCCATCTGTGACACCTCTACTCTGCCTAGATAGAGTTCAATTTCAGAGGTGGTCACAATAACCTCCTTTTTCTACCCAACATTTTTTGGTGTTTATGACATTTTATAGCATTTAATATAGGAAAAACTCAGTTGGGGCACCTGGTGGCTGAGACAGTTAAGCCAATGACTCTTGATTTCAGCTCAGGTCATAAATCTCACAATTTGTGAGTTCGAGCCCTGCATTAAGCTTTCCGCTGACAGCATGGAGCCTGCTTGGGATTCTCTTTATCCTTCTCTCTCTGCCCCTCTCCTGCTAACATTCTCTCTCTCTATCTCAGAATAAACCTAAAAAAAAAAAAAAAAAAAAAAAAGAAAAATTCGGTTAAAAATTTAACAAGTATTTACACATGAATACTTATGAAATATAAAGTTTATAGAGTGCAGTTGGCTGTTTGAGTTTCTCAGAACAACATGGAAAGACCACTGGACATAGAACTGGATTTAAAGCTGGACATTAAACTCTGAGACCCTGAACATATATCTTTAAGTTACTGTTTCTCAAATTTTTTATCTATAAAATAGAAATTAAAACACCCACCACAAGGAATTCATTAGCATTAAATGAGTTAACGTGTAGTATAGAGGAGTATATGGCACACAATATATATAATGACGTATTGATGTAGTATAGAGAAGTATATGGCACACAGGTGACTGAGCTCTGTTCCCTGAATCTGAATATAAACCTAAATATCAGAAATTAGTCAAACACAGATATAGCAAATTATAATTCACCTGAAACATAAAAAAATGACATATTTTAGTTATCCCTACAGGCTGTGTTATGGTTATTTTTTATTGTCTACAACAACAAAAAAATAAAGATTTTACAGAATCATTGACTAATAAATGTGACAGCAAGGGACTTCCATTTAGAAAAAAGACTCTTTAATTTCACACTTTAAAGTTTTTTTTTTCATATATTGATGACTTTTCCTTTTCAAGAAATTTTTGAATTCTGATTCAGATCTACAAAGGCTAGTTTGATGGCATTAAATTTACGTGATATGTTACAGGATTTCTCCGTTGTTGTGGCTTGGGTGTTGAAATTTTTTTCTTTCTTTCTGTTTTCTCTTTGTTGTAGTTTTACTTACGTATCACTTTCCACTATGTGTTTATTTTAAAATATTTTATATTTTCTTAGATCAGTAATAACAGCTGTTTTAACATAGGCAAGGATGAGGAATTTGGCCAATTCATGAGTTAAAGTTGCTGCTCTTCCGTTGGAAAGCAGCTTCTTTGATTTTTGGTGCCTTATTGATAGAGAGGGTTGATTTTGTGAATGTTTTCTGTTGTTTGTTTGTTTGTTTATATAGAAAACTTAATTTTGACTGCTTACATCCTTCTTTACCTTCACTGCCAAGGCTCTGAGGGAAGCTTTTCCCTTCTAAATCACCTCCCTCCTTCCTGAAGTCCCGCCCTTTCTTATCCGTTTTCCTGTGGGCACTGAGGTGATCAACCTAGCCTCAGCTTGAAATATTTTTCCTTTAGAGTAGGACTTTCCTCTTCCTGAGGAATCTCCATTAAATGTTGCTTCTGCATTATGGATGCAGCTGGCTGTGGAATGAAATGAGATGTTCATATCATCACACACATGATTTTAAACTGTAGTATTCTGTCTCTCACTCATTCCAGGCAAGGGTTATGGGTGGTTTTCTTTGTTCTCTTTGTTGACCTGGATGGTTTGGGGATGATGTATGGAGATATTCAGATTCAGGAACTTCCATTATTTTTCAGGAAATGGCATGTCATAGGAGGTGTCAATTTATATGAAGTAAATGAAATTATTTTTAAACTTGTAGTTTTTTGATATTTTTTATCTCATTTATAAAAAAAGACAAGTGGTAAGAAAAAGCTTACTTTCTATGGTTTTACTTAAGTATAAATCATCTAAATTCTGTACATCCCATATATACAATATAATATGTTTTGACATAGATATTCAGGAAGCTTCTTTTTGCATGATATGGTGTTACTGGAAGTAGTACATATGGGAACAGGTCCTTGCTTAGCACTGTTCTGTGATCACAGGTTACCATGGGACTATGAAGTGCAAAAACAAGGTATGTTTAAGTTTCCATTAACCCCTTACCATGCAGTGAGGACTATATATACTCATGACAACATCACTACAGTCAAGGTAAAGGACATTTCAAAGTATGTTCATGCCTCTTTGTAATCAGGCTGTAATACAGCCCTCTGTAATCAGAGGGATCAATCATCCCTCTCTCTTTACCCTTCCTTAGGAAGCCTCTGATCTGCTTTATCTTATATAGCTTAGTTTGCATTTTCTAGAAAGTTATATAAATGGTATCTTACAGTATGTACACTTTGGGGGTCTAGCTTCTTTCTTGTAGTATAATTAGTTTGAGATTCATTCAAGTTGTTGAATATAACAATAGTTGAATTAGATAAATTAAGCATACATTCTCCTAATATGTTCTCCAAAGTACTTTTTCTTTTCTAGATCTTTTTAAATCCCATATAAATTTTAGAATCAGCTTGACAATTTCTATATGAAAGTCTGTTGAAATTTTAATTGGAATTGTAAGTTCTCTATAGATATAATTGGGGACAATTGACATCTTAATTATAATTATTAAATTTATGTGTCAGCCTTACGAGGTAAAGGATGCCCAGATACCTGGTAAAACATTATTTCTGGATGTGTCTATAAATACGTTTCTGGAAGAGTTTAGCTTTTGAATCAGTAGAATAAGTAAAGAGTGCCCTTGCCAATGGGGATGTATACCATCCAATCTCTTGAAGGTTTGAATAGAACAAAAAGATGGAGGAAGGGGAAATTTGCTCTGTTTGCTTGAGTTGACACATTTACCTTCTTTGGCCCTTGGACATTGGCACTCCTGATTCTTGGGCTTAGACTGGGACAAGTCTATCATCTTCCCTGGTTCTTAGGCCTTAGGATCAAACTCTATTACACAACCAGCTTCCCTGGTTTCCCAGTTTGCAGTTAGCAGATTGTGGAACTCCTCAGCCTCCATAATCCTGTGAGCTCAGTCCTGCAATAAATCTCTCCCTAGATAGACATAGAGATATAGAGCTAGAAATAGAGAGAGAGATAGAGATAGATAGATAGATAGATAGATAGATAGATAATCTTCTATTGCTTCTGTTTCTCTGGAGAACCCCAACTAATACAAACATGTTGTGTCTTCTGATGCATCAGGTTATTATATTTCTAAATTCATTCAGATATTAGTCAATTTTATCTTTTTCAGTTTAGAAGTCTTGTACATCTTTTGTTTAATTCCTAAAATGTTATGTATTTTTATGTTGATTTCTAGTCATTTGTTGCTAGTATATAGAAATGCAATTTACATTTGAATTTTGATTTATATCTTCCAACCTTGATAGATGCACTTACTAGGTATAATAGGCTTCTTTTTTAGATTTTTACAATTTTCTACATAATCATTTAATCTATGAATAAAGACATTTACTTATTGCCTTCCAAACTATGATTTCATTTATTTTTGCTACCTTACTGTGCTAGCTAAAACTTCCAATACAATTTTTAATAGAAGAGGTAAAAACAGATTTTTTACTTATTTCTAATCTTCAAGAAAAAAAAAAACATTGTTTTTCACTAAAAATGATTAAATATATTTTCTCACATATACCCTTAATCTGATTGAGAAAGCTTGCTTATATTACTAGTCTGCTAAGGGTTTTCACCATAAATGGAGACTGAATTTTGTCACATGCCTGAGGTGATCATAGATATTTTCTTTGTTAATCTGGTGATAGGATAACTTTTTAAAAAAATATTAAATCGTCCTTGCATTCCTGGGATAGCCCCACTTGGTCATGATGCATTGTCTTTTTTGTATATCATTGAATTTGATTTGCTAAAAATTTTGTTACAGAATCATATATCCATGCTCATGAGGGTTGTTGCTCTGTAGTTTTCTTGTAATGTCTTCATTTGTTTTGTGTATCAGAGTAATGCTGGTTTCATATAATGAGTTGAGAAGTGTTTCCTACTAACTCTCTTTTCTGAAAAAGTTGTAAAACTGAAATTACTTCTTTCTCAAATGTTAGGAGGAATTCCCTGGTGAAGTCATCTGAAATTGGGATATTGTGTGAAAGTTTTATCTACCAAATCAGTTTCTTTCATAGATAAATATTTAGGTTATATATTACTTAGTGAATGAATTTGGTAGTTTGGTAGAATGAATTTGGTGTCATTCAAGGTGTTTGCCCATTTCATCTTGACTTTTGAATGCATTGACATACAGATCTTCATACCATTCCTTTATCAAGTTGTTAAGACTTAGAATACTTGCAGTGATGTCCCCTTCCTTTTTGCTGACATTGATAATTTATTTTTTTCTCATATTTTATAATCAACCTAGCAGGAGGTTTGTCAGTTTTATTCATGTTCTCAGAGAAAAATCTTTTTGTTGTATTGATATTCTCCATTAGTTTTCTGTTTTCTATTTCATTGTTTTTTGTCTTTATATTATTTATTTTCCTTTAATTTTAGTTTAATCTTCCCCCTCTCTTTTTCTAACTTTCCAAGGTAGTTAGGTCATTAATATTGTTCTCTCTCTCTCTCTCTCTCTCTTTTAATGAATGTGTTCAGTTCTACCCTTTTTTCTCTAAGCATTGCTTTAGCTGAGACTTAGAAATTGATATATTTGATTTTTTGTTGTTATTGATGTATAGGTTATTTAGAGGTATATTGTTTCCTTTGCCCATATGGGGAGATTTCCAGATAGCTTCTTGTTATTAATTACTAATTTAGTTCCAGTGTAGACAGTTAATAAATGATGTATGATTTAAATCCAGTGAAAATATTGATAGGTATTTAATGGCCCAGAATATGATCTGTCTTGTTACATGTTCAGTATGCGCTTGATGAGTGTTTCTTCTGTTGTTCAGGGAATGGATGTCTTATAATATCAGTGAGCTTATTTTGGTTCATTAATGGTTTTAAATCATTTTTAATTCGAATTTTCAGAGATGCATTCTCCCTTCAAATACTAAGATTTGACTGTACTCTATATTCAGGTCTTAGGTTTATGTTAAGTGGGAATTCACAGAAAATGAAATGATTATTGTATTTCTGCCTTCATGTTTAGTGTGTTGTGTGAAAATGTTGGAAAGGCAGCAACATCATACTTTTTTTTTTCCCTGAAATAGAGATATCTTTAAGTAATACAACTATGTATTAGGAAAAAAAATGTTGAATGAGGAGAAATACTTCCCAAATTCTAGCCAAACATTTTTGTAGTAAATCAGCTTTAAAGATCAACAGAAAGTGTAAGCCCATAGGGATAGAATAATAAGAATAAAGATTATAAAATAAATTTGAAAAATGATATCATGACAGACAAATGTTGGTGAAATTTCGTGGACTTGGGTTCTATGTAACCTTATTTTATTATTTGTTTATTAAATTTGTATTGGAAAGTTAGTAAATGTCTAAAAACTTCAAATAGATATGAAAAAATAGTTAATAATTTCATCTCAGATATCTTATTCAGCATTACTTGAAGTGGTTAAAAAATAATTTGGTATGTATTAGTTGATTCTGATCTGTTTTTTGTGTTTCTTCTAAGTCTCTGTATCTTGACTTACATTAGGAATATAATAATTTATTACTCCAAAATTCGAGATTGTCACCAAAAACTAAACGGTTAAACTCATTCATGTTATATTAGTATTAGTCAAAGTTCTCCAGAGAAACAGAATTAATTAAATGTATGCACAGAGAGACAAAGAAAGATGTTTATTACAAGGACTATTAGTTCTTGTGACTGTGGAGGCTGTCAAATACCAGGATCTGCAGGGTGGATCAACAAGACGTAGACACCGTAGAGAACCAATGGTGTAGTTGCAGTGTGAAAACTGGCCAGCTTGAGACCCAGGAAGAGCTAAGTTGGTGTGTTTGTTGGAGTCTGAGGCAGGAAAAAAGCCTATGCCCCAGATCAAAGATCATCAGGCAGGAAGAATTATTTACCTCTCTTGGAGAATGGCTAGCTCTTTTGTTCTGTTCAGGCTTTCAACTAATAGATTAGGCCCACCCACATGATGGAGTTCAATCTACTTTACTTAGTCAATTTAAATGTTAATCGTCTCCAAAATACCCTCATAGAGGGTTGATGGGGGGTGGGAGGGAGGGCAGGGTGGGTGATGGGTATTGAGGAGGGCACCTTTTGGGATGAGCACTGGGTGTTGTATGGAAACCAATTTGACAGTAAATTTCATATATTAAAAAATAAAAAAAAAAGAAAAAAAAAAAGAAAAAAAAAAAAAAGAAAAAAAAAAAAAAAACAAAATACCCTCATAGAAACATCCAGTATCTGGGCAAGTGTCGGGCACCCCATGATCCAGTCAAGCTGACATATAGAATTAACCATCATCCACACCATGGGGAAGTGACTGATCGAAGAGTTATGTGCTATACACTTAAAGGGTACTTTGCATGTAAAGGGCACCATTTCAGTGCCCTTTTACAAATAAAAACAATTCCAGTTGAGAAAGTATGCATATACAATCAGAGTTAGCCAAGCACTTGTTCTAAGTTGGACCCCCTTCAGGCTCTAACTCTAGGTGGTTATATGAAGTAGTCTTTATAGTAGATATACTGCCCTGATATTTAAATTATAGCTGCATGACAATACACATGGTAGCATTATAGTACATAGAAATAGAAGAGGAAACAGTTATAAAAACTGGAATTTAGATATGTTGTATATGTGTTTGTATAAAACTGAATTCTGGAATCACTGTGTGAGCTACAGGCCAACAGGGAGGCATGAGTTTTATTAAAGATGTTTCTCTGAGATCCTTTTGTAGAAAAAAATGCCTCAAACGCCAATCACTGCCAAGACAGCCATAATTTTATACATCTGATTCACAATAGGAGTATGAATATCATTTCTTGGTGCACTGATATCTGCCTCTTGTCAGGTAGTTTCCTCACATTTCATCTCTTCGTCCTTGACAAGTTGGAATTAGAGTCTTCAGTTTCAAAGTGATTGATGTGAAATGTTGTTATGATAAAAGCTGCTATGATACCAAGAAAACCAAAACCAGAAGCAAAACATAAGATAAATAATCCCTAACAACATAACTTTGAATGCAGCAATATTTTCAAAGCGCCCCCCTCCACCCCCCCCCCCCCCCACACACACACTTGCACAATGTTTCTTGTCATTTGCACTGGATAAGAAAGGTAGTAATTTTTCTTTCAATAACTTCTGGATATATTCCTACTAAAGTTATGTTGCTTTTGAAATTTTATTAGCCAGTTAAAATTTTTATTCCCAGCATGTGGAGACTTGTGGAATGTATTGGGGACCTCAATCTTCCTTCCACAAAGTAGGCTATCCATGATAGGAGCACCTCAGTTGGAGCCAAGTGCCACACTGTGAATATGAGTCACGCTTGTCTTGTATTTCTCTGATACCACTTGGATGGATGTCTTCATTTTCTCACCTTCCTCCAGAAGATCACTTATATGTGATTAAATCCAATGCAAATTAAATCCATAGTCCAATGAATTTAGACAGGCTCCAGATTGGGAAAGGAACTTAATGGAATCAATCCACATAGCTTAAGAGAGCGTGATGAGAAGGATGTGGTTTTGAAAATCAGTTCAAGTGAATGGCTTGTTGCCAGAAATGGAAATCCATATTTCACATTTAACATCTAATTAGGTCAAATGTACTGTTTTTGCATGGGTTTCTAATGTTAAATGAATGTAAATGGGTGATTTTTCAAAGTCATTGGAAGATATTGATAGGTAATTTTTCCTTAAAAATCATGATACTTAATTTTACTCCAGAATTTTTGGTATAAGACATTTTATTAGGACCTAGCTCCATGAGATATTAAAACTAATAAGAACTAATATATACCTATATAATGAAAATGAATTCTATGTAAAATTATAATATATATATTTAATCTAATTTCTAGATTTGTTACATAGTGCTTTTATATGTGACCTGTAAAAGGAAAGCATTTAATATTTGATAAGCGATATTTTTATTTCATGAAATTTAATAAAGGTGATAGCACCTTTATGTCTTCTCTTATCTTTTTATTTTAAAAAGTGTTTATTTAAAGAAATACCTCAAAGAATTTATAATAACATAGTGACATTTAATGTACCCACCAAACAGTTGGAGTACATCCTAATATCGGTGTAATTTTCTCAGATCATATGTATAGTTTTGATATCTCTTCTTCCTCAGAGGAAATCACTACAAGAAATTTGGATTTTATAATATATTCATACTTACCATTAAATGTGCATACTCATACATATTTTATAATATTTGACTTTTAATAAATAAGACAATATATATGTATTTTTCTGATTCTATTATTTACATTGTGTTTTGAAACTTATGTTAATATCTGTCATCTAGTTCATTCACTTTAAGTACTTTATATCACTGAGCATTTCACAAATTATGTATCCATTTACTTTCTTATTATTTAAAAACATTTTTTTTAAGTTTACTTATTTTAAGAGAGAGAGAGAGAGAGAGAGCAAGATAGCAGGATCGGGGCAGAAAGAGAGAGAGTGAGGGAATCCCAAGCAGGCTCCACGCTGTCAGCACAGAGTCCTCTGCAGGGCTCGAACTCATGAACTGTGAGATCAGGACCTGAGCAAAGACCAAGAGTCAAATGTTCAACCGACTGAGCCACCCAGATACCTGTCCATTTTATTTTTGAAGGTCATTTATGTTGTTTCCAGTTTCTTAAAGTTTATTTATTTATTTTGATGGAGAGAGCAGGTGAGGGGCAGAGAGAGAATGGGACAGAGAGAATCCCAAGCAGGCTCCCCACTGTCAGCACAGAGCCCCATGCGTGGCTCTATCTCACAAACTCTGAGTCATGACCTCAGCCAAAATCAAGAGTTGGATGCTTACCTGTTGGAGCTACCCAGGTACTCCTCCAATTTCTTCAACTGTGCTACAATAAACATTCCTGTAATTATGTACTTTTGCATATATAGCTTATCTGGAATATACTTAAAGGTGAAATTTCTAATATATTGCCAAATTGTTATCTCCATTAGATTAACCAGTATTTATTCTCATTGACAGTTTGTAAACATTCTTATTTTTTGCATCCTTGACAACATTTTGCCTTCACAGACTTTTAAAATTTTAGTGTAAATACTCAGAATCCTCCACTGTAGGTAGAACTAAGTATTTGCATACACCGAAAAAGGCAGGTGAGCAACCTCAACTTCAGTGGAAAACACCTTCCTTGTACTACTGTCCATGTTTTGCTGCTAACCCTGGTCACATCAAATTAAGAGATCCATCTAATTGGTGGTGTGTATTTCCTAATCACTTGTCTCATTCTTCTAATTATGTTTTTAGTGTTTTTCTTTTGATTTGTAGTTTTCTTTAGATCTCTTGAATGCTAATCCTGTCTCCATTATGTATATTGAAAATATCTTGAGTTTTGTCTTCTCTTTTTACTTTATTTATGTGAAAATATCAATTGCAATAAAGACAGTATCCTCAATATTTAATTTTATATTTTACTATTTTTGAGTGCTGTTCAAGAAATAATTCCCTGTCCCAAATATCAAATAGTCATATAAAAGGCTGCAAATTATGCTGTTCCATTTTGTGTCATTAATCTAATTTACATTTGTTTTACAAGTGTGGTGTATTGCGGGGCATCTACCCTCTACCTACCTCTTTTTACACACTTAATGAGTTATCCTTATGTCATGTATTGTGTAGATTTAAGATAGCTTACAAGAAGCCATGGTATCATTATCTGAAGTGCTAAAAAAGAAAAAAAAAAAAGGAATAATTTGTTATCTATCAGTCTACTCTGATCTGTTTTATAAGTTGCTTTCACAGAATGCAGCAGTCTTCTCCTAAATGTCCAAACACCACAGGTATTACCTAGAGTTTTCGAAGGATGCCTCACGTGCATTTATTAATCAGTTTTTTTGTTTGTTTGTTTTTTTGTAGCCACGGATATTGTTTTCATGCCTGAGACATTCCTGTCAGGCCAGTCATCAAGGCTTTGCATTGGTATTCACCATGAGAGTGCTAATATTTGTACCAGGATGCTGTGTATTTAGGCACCCCAAACCCAAGTCCTTATGATTTTGTAGTGGTTCTGTGCCAGAGTAGAGAAAGTGGCTATATCCTTAATTCTTTCCAAACATTCGAATCTGGACCTTTAACCCTCTGCTCTGTACACTGATATCCACCTTATTTTAAAAAGACATTTAGGAGCACGTAGGTGGCTCAGTCGCTTAAGCATCTAACTCCTGATTTCGATTCAGGTCATGATCTCATGGTCTGTCATGAGATCAAGTCGCAGGTGGGGCTCAGTGCAGATTGCGGACCCTGCTTGGGATTCTCTCTCTCTCTCTCTCTCTCTCTCTCTCTCTCTCTCTCTCTCTCCCTCCCTCCCTCCCTCCCTCCCTCTCTCTGCCTATCTCTCACTCATCCATGTATGCATGCTCACTCATTCTTGCTCTCTCTTTCTCAAAATAAATAAATAAACCTCAAAAAACACCGCTTATCTTCAAATCTTCTATGGAATTTACACTGAATGGCTGTAAGTTGAATGATAAGTGGAGAATACCTGAAATTAAGCAATTTTACTGAACCAACTATTGTAACAGGACAATTTATAACTCTACCAAAGATCACTTGTATTGTTTTCTAATTGCTTATTAGTGTAATAAGATTTCTTGCACAAATCCTAAACTATAAATTTCTAGGGCATAATGGTAATAACTCTCTTTTTTGTGTTTAAGAATTCAAGGCATGTGGTAGATTTAACTAGATTCTCACCAATTTAGTAATTAATTAATTATCACCAATAAAAAATGCTCTCTAAATTGCATGGAATTTATAGATGTACAGACATACATTTAAATCTTATTCCAAAACTTCATTATATAAAAAATTTTTCCTTGAAACTTTTTTCTCATGGGGAAAATGGGAACAGCATTGCCCAAATTATAATACATGTATATGAACTATACAAAGTAGAATAAAAATACAAAAATGTCCTTGCCAATTACATATAAAAAGTAATCATCATAAACTCCCAAACCAATCACACTGCATTCTGTGCTATAAACACAGCACCTGTACTTTCATTTTTAATTAATTTATGGCAGGATTGCTATAGTCTTTGTATTCTCAGAGAATCTTGGGATTTCAGCTAAATATATTTTATAGTACCTCTTTTTTAGTGGCTAAAATATTTATAAATATAAGTTGACTTTTTCACAACTTTCTCTGAGGTTGAGAATAAGAGCCAGTGTCTTGCAGGAGCAGGAGGACCTATTATTTAAATTGTTTGAGTAGAAACCAAAATAGCAGGAAATTTTAAAAATACATACTAGAGAGACCCAGACTTTTAATTAAGAATAGTGGTTCTCAAGACTGGGACCAAAGCACTTTAGTGCTAAACCAAAGACTGGGTTGAGTGAAGCACTTCAGTTGTAAAATGTCAGAGGCACTCACCCTAGTCACTGTCCTAGTGGTTCTCAATCTTTAGCCATAATGAATTGAGGTTGTTTGAACTAATTTGGATTTAATAGCCATCTTGAATCATTGTAGTGAGAAAAAAGAAATAAACTAATAGCCCAAACCTGGACCATGTGCCCATCTTTGGACCAAATGAAAACTGGGATGAGACTGGAAAAAATAAAAAATACAAGGAAGAAAAAGCAGTTTATTTGTTTGTTTGTTTGTTTTCCTTAGGATTACAGCTAAACTGTACTCCCTAGCCTTCTAGGCATTTAAGTGGGGCCATATAAAACTAAAGATTAGCAAATTACCGGTTAGCAGAAGTGATATGTGCCACTACTAGGTTTGCCCATAAGAAACCAGCAATATTCATCTCTTTCCCCAGTGAACCTTGAGGATCCATGAGAATATTTCAAGGACTAAAGTAATAGCAGAGGCACAAGATGGAAATTTCTGGGGTCTCTGCCTTAATGAGATCATTGGAAGCTCCATCTAACATCCTTTCTGTTCTTGATTAGATTTACCAGGGTAAGAAACCATATAACATATACAGAGGAATGTGTAAAACATTATGTATATTTTAAAGAATAATATTAATGTAATAAATGTAAACATCTCCAGTTATAAAAATCTAAAAATATCCAGGACACTAAAAGCGTTGAATATGTACCTCCAGAGGCAATTATAACGCTGTAAAAAAGACTTAAATCTGTAATGTATAAAAAGTTCTTACCAGTCAACAATAAGAAAACAATTCAGTACAACTTAGGCAACATAGTGACCAGTTCACAACAGAACGAGACTACCAAACATGTGAAAATATGCTCAACATCATTAGTCATCACATTAATGTTTAGCTTAAAACCATAATGAGTTACTACTACAAATTCATTAGATTGGAAACACCAAAAACAGCCGAGTGTTGGTGTGATGGTTAATTTTATGTGTCAACTTGGTGGACCAAGGGATACCCACATAGCCGGTAAAACATTATTTCTGGACGTGTCTGTGAGGCTGTTTCTGAAAGAGATTGGTATCTGAATTGGTAGCATTGGCATTTGAAGATCCACCTCACCAGTGTAGGTGTTCATCATCTAATCCGTTGAGAGCCTGGTTAGTACAAAAAAAGACCAAGAAAGGGCAAATTTGCTCTCTTGAAGCTCTGCTTGAGCTGGGACCCCCATTTTCTCCTGCCTTTGGACATCGGCACTCCTGGTTCTCAGGCCTTTGGCTTTGGACAAGGACTTACACTATTGACTCCCCGTTCCTGGGTCTTTAGACTTACACTGGGATTTTCTCTATTGTCTCCCCCTGTTCTACGGCCTTCAGGTTTGGATTGGAGCTACATCGACAACTTTCTTGGGGCTATAGCTTACAGATCATGGGATTCTTAGCCTCCATATGAGCTCATGTGAGCCAATCGTCATAAGAAAGATCAATCTTTTTCTAGATATCTGTGTGTATCCTGTTGATCTGTTTCTCAGGAGAACTCTGCCTGATAGAATTGGCAAGTATTTGGAGCAACTGGAACATCCAAAATATTGCTGGTAGGAACATAAAATCGGATGTTGAAAAACTATTTGTCAGTTACTTATAAAATTAAATGTACACTTATTGTAACACCCCAAAATTTCATTCCTAAGAATTTACTTAAGAGAAGTAAAAGTATACGCCATAATACAAATGCTTATAGCAACTTTCTTCATAATAACATAAAACTGGAAAAAGTCCAAATGTCCACTCACAGGAGACTAGATAAATCTTGGTATATTTACACAAAGGAATACTATCCTACAATAAAAATAGATGAACCAATGGCAAGTTAAACAACATGAACAGGTCTCAAAAATACTATTTACTGAATGAAAGGGACCTGAAGAAAGAGTACATACTGTGGGATTTTATCTGAAATTCTAGAAAAGGAAAACTTAATCTTTAGTGAAAAAAAGCTGATTTATGATTGCCTGGACATGAGGGACTTCATGAGTTGACTTCAAAGGAGCACGAAGGAATTTTTAGAGGTGATAGTTATACAGATGTATATATTTGCCTAAATTTATAGAACCCTGTGCTTAGAATTATTGATTTATTATCCATCCAGCTGTCCTATTAAATCCTTGTTTTAATGTTGATTATATATTTGTAATTTATTTTGGAATATTTACATACACAGTCATATAATCTATATTCTTAATGGCAATTTTATTTTTCTCTATAAACTCCTTAAACATTCCACTTATTCTTGCCTTACTCCACAGGACAGCATTGTCAGTTAACTGAATAAAGATGGTGAGATTGAACATTCTTGGCTTCTTTTCCATAAAAAGAAGTCTTCTAAATATAAATTAATATTTATTAAATACATAGACAAATATATTCATTCATACACACACATATATATCATGCTATATGATTAAAATGTATCTATGCATCTGTGTACATGCATATGTATATATGCATAGATACATTTTAATCATATTAAGTGAACATTTATCTATTCCTAGTTTTGTAAGGGTTTGTATCATGATGATGATTTTGTATCTATGACATGATGATATAACATACCTTATTAAATGTGCTAATATGGTGACTGGCATTGATTAATTTTGCAACTGTTGAAACAACCTTTCATTCATAGGAAAATCCAACCTGTTCACAATGTATCTCCTTTTCATGTATTGTTAAATACTTTTGCTAACATTTTGCATCTATGTTTATGAGTGAGATCAAAATGTAATGAGTCATTTTCACACTTTCCTTACCATCTTTCCACCTGGAAATTCTGTGAGCCTCATAAAGTGAGTTGAGGAATAGTTTCCCTTCTCTACTGCCTGGGAAGACTTTAGAGCAGGATGAAATTGTGTGTTTCTAAAATGTTCAGTGAAACTTGTTGATGAAACTATCTGCATCTGATGTTTACTTTGTGAAAATATTTTTGATACTGATAGACTTTCATAATATTATGCCATTCAAATTTTCTGTTTCTCCTCATATCAGTGTGTAAGACTTATTTTTCAAACAATAAGCAAATTTTCTAAATTTTCTAGTACATTGACACAATTTTGTATATATTATTGCCTTATCCGAATCATCTGTAATAATGTGTTGATTTCCATTCCTGATTCTGGCTGTCTGTGCCTTCTTATTTTTCTTCTTGCATACTGTGCCAAAAGTTGGTCAGTTCTATTCTTTGAAAGAACTACATTTTAGCATATTGTATTAGTTTATTTTTTTAGCCAATTATAATATTACTTTCATACTCCTACAAGTTGAGTATGAGAAAGAGAAGTTATGGATAATCTCATTAGTGGCAGAGATGTAAAAATTCAGGAAAAAAATTAATGAACAGAATTGAACAAGGGGTGTAAAAGGTAATCTGTTTTGAACAAGTTGGGTTTGTTCCAGAGATAAAGATTTGTTTCAATATTAAAAAACTCACTAATCTATCATATTACTAGACTCAAGGAGAAATCTCATGCTCATCAAAGTACCTGCAGAAATACCATTTAGTTAAATGTATATTAATTTATAATAAAATTCATGTGTAGTTAGAAATAGATATTGAACTATCCTTACCCTCATAAGGGGTTTATGTTTAAAATTAATGTCAAATTAAATGTTGAAATATTGAAGAATCTCTGTTAAATACAAAAAAATAAGGCTAGGTGCTACTGCCTTGAATTAGAGGGATGCAGCAGTGCCATAAAGATTGAAGGGGATGCGAAGAGTGCCAAATTCTCCCCTAATACTTCTTTCTTGATGGATGGGAAAAAATGGGCCCTACAGAGAGAATTTTACAATCACCCAAATTTGCCACATATTCTAGACATAAGATGTAAAAGGCAAATGCAGTTCTATATATATGCAGCAGCAATCAGAAACTCATTTAATAATTAACTCACAGCATATACGAGAAAACTCTTCAAATGACTCATTAATCTAAATTTTAGAAATTGTGCTATACTAGTGCTAGAAAAAAGCACGTGTGGATTTTCCTAAAAAACAGTAGAAGTCCAGATTCACAAAGATATTTTTGTGAGTAATATATTTTCCATAGTGTGTTCTACAGGGCATGGATATCAAGGGTCACTAGCATTCTTTAAGCTGGTATGTGTGAACGTTCACCTTAATAATAATTGTTAATTTTAGTTCTGTTTTGTGTTAAGATTAAATTACTGCTAAGATTTTATCCTAAAACCCATGAGTCCTTTGTCTAAGTCTGTATCTTTGATAGTTTATATCAGTAAGAAAAGAACTGTAGAACTGTTCTTCAATTTTAGTGCCTTAAAGATAGAAATAACTTTAGAATAAGTTTTCACATGGGGCACCTACATGGCTCAGTTTGTTGAGCATCTCACTCTTGGTTTTGGCTCAGGTCACGATCTTGTGATTTGTGAGTTCAAGCCCGGGATCCAGCTCTGCACTCATAGTGTGGAGCCTGCTTGGGATTCTCTCTCTCCCTCTCTTTATGCCTCTCTCTCTCTCTCTCTCTCTCTCTCTGTGTGTCTCTCTCTCTCTCAAAATAAAATAAACTTGGGGTGCCTGGGTGGCTCAGTTGGTTAAGTGTCTGACTTTAGCTCAGGTCATGATCCTGTGGTCCGTGGGTTTGAGCCCCCCATAGGATTCTGTGCTGATAGCCCAGAACCTGGACCCTGCTTCAGAATTTGTGTCTCCCTCACTCTCTACCCACCCTCCCTGTCCCTCTCTCTCAAAATAATATAAACGTTGAAAAATTTTGTTTTCAAAATAAAATAAACTTTAAAAAATATTTTAAAAAAAGTTTTTACATGCATACAAGTGTGTACAGATTTCTCTTTATTTAATATAAAATTTGTTGTCAAATTGGTTTCCATACAACACCCAGTGTTTATCCCAACAGGTGCCCTCCTCAATGCCCATCACCCACTTTCCCCTCCCTCCCACCCCTCCCCCCATCAGCCCTCGGTTTATTCTCAGTTTTTTAAGAGTCCCTTATGGTTTGGCTCCCTCCCTCTCTAACTTTTTTTTTCCCTTCCCCTCCCCCATGGTCTTCTGTAAGTTTCTCAGGATCCACATAAGAGTGAAAACATATGGTATCTGTCTTTCTCTGTATGACTTATTTCACTTAGCATAAAACATTAAAGGAAGGAGTTTTAAGAGTGGGCTTTGTCCTTCTAAAGGAAGGGAGGGAGGAGGGAATGTAAGAACAGGAAAAGAGGTACTTGACTGCAGTCTAAGATTTGGGCTTGAACTGTAGTTCAAATACTCCTTGTTTTCTTAAAAGCTAGCAAACTTCCATGTGTAGTGAAGCACTTTTGTATGCTGTCCCCACTTCTTGCAAAATAGCTTTGAAATGAGAAAGCTGATGATTTTTATGGTTGTTGACAAAAACTTTCAGGGTTGTTGGAAGAATCTTTAGTGCCAATACATGTCTCTATAAAAAGCGACACATGGCAACACTATGATAACCTTGCTTTTCTGCTAAAGTAGAAAAAAAAAACAGAAGACTTTTCAAGCATGTCAGGAGCTTTATTTTTGGCAGGAGAATGGAGCTTTTATTTCCACTGAAAGGTATGTTTAGGGGGGAAAATGAAAAGCAAAAAACATCTTTTAGTCATTTTCAAAATGTTGACTGCCTTAGTAGTTTTTATTCTTTGTATATTTTTAAATGTTTATTTATTTATTTTGAGAGAGAGGCAGAGAGAGAGAGAGAGAAGGAGAGAGAGATAATCCCAAACAGGCTCTGCACTGCCAATGCCGAGCCCCAGGTGGGACCTGTATCCACAAACTGTGAGATCATGACCCATGCCAAAATCAAGATTCAGATGCTTAACTAACTGAGCCACCCAGGTGCCCCTGCCTTAGTAGTTTTTAAAATGAACACACCAACAAGTGAATTTTTCTTCCATGGCATCAGCATACACCTAGAGAATAATACTTGTATATACATATTCCATATAAAAATTATATATATATATATATATATGTATAATTATATATATAATTGTATATTATATATGGGGATGGTTCCCATGGAAGCTTTATCCAGGTTCATATTGAAGGAGAGAGGTGAAGCTGCCAATACTGTCATGAGCAATATCCAAAAGTTAAAAGATATAGCAAGCAAAAATAGAATATATTTAGAATTGATAACTATGGAATTATAGTTGATAGGATAGATAGATAGATAGATAGATAATCCATGATACATAGAAATGGCATATTGCAAGTATAACAATTGAAACAATAAATCCATTGGAAAGGGAATATCTCTCCTGTCTTTTCCTCTTTTCCAGCTCACCAACTAGTTTGAAAGTTTTGTGGCATTATTATAGTCTCTGTAGTACTGCTGAGGTTTTTGTTGTTTGGCCATCTAATAAAACAGTATTGATGTTTCAAGAAATGGTTTTAAGGAGTGGAGACTCTACTATATCTTGGAAGTGTCCCATTGGAAAGTTTAGAATTCTCATTTGCATTGTTCCATTTTACAAAACTTAAAAATGTTAAAAGAAAAGAAAAACAGGAAACAACCTCTTTCCAAATATTGATCAATGCACAATTGTAAACAGAGAACGCTGAACTAAACTTAGCTATTAGGGTCACTAATGTGACAATATGCTAGAAGGTAGCTAAATGGCTCCTAGGTTCCAATTCACCTAACATGAGGCCAGTTATATCATGGAAATATCTGAACATAAGAGGACTGTAATCACATGACTTCTGTCACAGAGTCTAAAAACCATTGTTTTTTGAAGAAGTCATGAATATAACTGATGTTTTTAGATATTTGTAACAACTGTAATTGACAATGAAAACATTATTTCTATTGGTGACTTAATTATAAGTACTGCTAATAGTAATTTTCTTTATTTTTACTTTTGTCTACTTTCATAATTGGAGAAAATGCTAAGTTTTGACTAGAGATCAGTAAAAACAAAGATGTAATTTTTCCTCCATCCAAGTTTGTTGAAGACTCTAAGTGTAAAGTTCTTTTTTGGCCAGCAAAAGAACAGATGCAGGGTTAAAGCGAGAGATGGCTAATGTCCGGGAAGAGATAAGAGCCCTGAATAAGGGTCCTTGCCCTGTATTTATCCAGGTCAGAAGGCTTACAAACATGTTGGGTGTGTACAAAGAGAAAAAGAAACTGGGAACATTAACTTGGGGACATGAGGGAAGAGGGGGATTTTGAAGACATACAATGTTTGGGGTTTGGGTCAATATAAAACAAAAGCCGGGCGCCGGGCAGAGGGGTAGATGGTTGTTAACAGCAGACAGGAGGCTCTGTGCCTGTTTATCTTTGCCAGCCTAGGGGAGGAGACAGATAGGGTGAATAACCTCAGGGTTGACAAGGTCCTTTTTTTGTTGTTGTTAACCATCTCCACTCTGGGCCGCCTTGCCTACAGCACAGCAGTCCATAGTCCAATTCACCAGTTTACCTGACCTGGCCCTATCCTTCTGTGAAAGCAGCTTTCTGCTATAGTACTAAATTGGGGGTGTTTCCACCCTGAATATCTAATCTTGTTTATTTCATATACCTATGTATTGGGCACCTTTGCGCCATACCTATTTTAGGCCTTTGCTTCTTCCTCTCTATTCTGGCGGCTCTACACCCCCTCTCTATTTTGGAGTGCCTTTGCGCCTCCCTAATCCCGGCACCTTTGTGCCTCCCTATTCTCGGGGTGTCTCTGCACCTGTCTATTCTTGGGGTGCCAATCTGATTTAACCAAACTCGGGTGTGAGCATTTTATGGCTTTGTATTTCTTTATGCCTTGTTAACCCATTGATGCAAGCCCCAGGGATTCCTAAGTTTATCCCCCCCACAAGTTTAAAGACATTAGAAATCTGTTCATACACATATTTCATTAAATATCCCTGCTTTAAGGGCTCAGTGGTTAAGCATCCGACTTTGGCTCAGGTCATGATCTCAAAGTTTGTCATTCTTAAAATAGCTATGCCTTCATTATCTAATTATCTCCCAAAGACCCCACCTCTAGATACCATATTAGGGATTAGGTTTCAACATATGAATTTTGGGAGGACACAAACATCAGTGTATTGGACTGGTGGTTTTCTTGGGGCCAACACAGAGGCTAACATTTATTTCTTTGCCCTCCATCCCCCAATCAGGCTGGATTGGCTTTCTGGGTAGTGACAGCCTCTATCAAAGGATTTAAAGACATATAGTGCCTACCTGAGGAAGAGACCGTGAATGGGGCAAACAGCAGACAGTCCAAATACCTGGGAGAGAGGCAGCTCAAGAGGAAGTTTCTTGAAAAAATAAAGGCTCAGAAGGATCAGTTTTCACTGGGCAATATGGAGTGCAGTGTACATGCTGAGGACTTGAAGCAGTCTCAGAATACACCGGAGAGGACCCGAGGCATGCATATTTGAAGAATCTGTGGGTTCCTCAAAAGCAAGAGATGAAGGTTAAGACAGTTCTAGGTAGCCTGTATTAGCATGAAAGAGCTCAGCTCTGAACCAATCTTAAAAAATCTAGGAGGGTAGTTTCTTTTCTTTTGCAGGTATTTTTTTTTAATGTTTACTTATTTTTGAGAGACAGAGAGAGAGAATGTGAGGGGGTGGCAGAGAGAGGGAGACACAGAATTGAAGCAGGCTCCAGGCTCTGAGCTGTCAGCACAGAGGTCCAATGTGGGACTCGAACTCATGAACCGTGAGATCATGACCTGAGCTGAAGTCAGATGCTTAACCGACTGAGCCACCCACATGCCTCTCTTTTACAGGTATTTAAGGAAATCACTGTCAGGTTTCCTATTGACTGCTAAGATAATGGACTTATATAAACTCCAGTGACCACAAAGCAGAAGGAACAGAGTCTTTAAGAAATAGTTTGTAAAATTCACCAGACAACTGCATCCCTAAATAATTAACATTAGCAAATTCTGGAAAAGAAGTTGATTTACTAAAGGATTTAATTTCCAGAGTTACTAAAGTGTTCAAAATTGTACAATTTTCAACAGAAAAATCACAAGATTAAAAAAATAGGAAAGTATGACCCATTCACATGAAAATAATAAATTGACAGAAACGGGTTCAGAAGAAGCACACACATTGTACATACTAGACAAAACCTTTACATTAAGTGTCTTAAATATACTCAAAAGGCAAATAAAAATCATGGACAAAGAAATAAAGCCAAGAACACAATGTATTAAGAAAACAAATATCAATAAAAATATAACAATAACATTCAAATAGAAATTCTGCAGCTTAGAAGTGTACTAGCTGAACTAAAAATTTCACTAGAGGAATTCACCGGCAGATTTGAAAATGTAGAAGAAAGAATTTGCCAACATGAAAATAAGGACAACAGGGGTTATCAAATCTGAGGAGCAGAAGGAAAAAAATGCTGAGGAAAAGTGAACAGAACCTATAAGAGCTCTGGAACAATATGAAAAAGATCATGGTCATCTCAGAAGAAGAAGAGAGAAAAGGGCAGAAGTAATTTTTGAAGACAAAATGATGGAAAGTATCCCAAATTGATGAAAGATTTGAACCTAAACGTCCCAACACCTAAAAAAAAAAAAAAAAAAAAAAAAAAAAAAAGATCAAACTGTTGAAAACAAAGACAGTGAGAGAATCTTAAAAACAGCATGAGAGTAGCAACTTGTTACATTCCAGGATTCCTTAATACTATTAATAGATAATTTCTAATCAGAAACCATGAAATTCAGAAGACAGTGAGATGACCTATTTAAAGAGCTTAGAAGAACAACTGTCAACCAAAAATTCTATACACAGCAAAAGTATACTTAAAAATGTAGGAAAAGATTAATACTTTTCAGATGAGCAAAAGCTAAGGGAGTTCTTTGTTGGCAGAACAGAAAAGGTAAGTTAAAATTACTATATGACCCGCCAATGATATTACTGCATATATAACCCAAAGTAGTGAAAACAGGGATTCAGATACTTGTTCACCAGTGTTCATACCAACATTATTCACAACAGGGATAAGTTGGAAACAACCTAAATGCCCATGAGGAGATGTTGGATAAACAAAATGTGGATTGTACTTGCAGTAGAATCTTAATCAGTCACAGAAAGGAATGGAGTGCTCATAAATGCTATAGCATAGATGAACCTTGACGATATGTTAAGTGAAAGAAGCCAGATGCAAAAGGTCACATATCGTATGATTCCATTTATATGAAATATCCAGAATAGGAAAATCCACAGAGAAAATGTAGATTGGTGGTTTCCAGGGGATGGGAGTGACTGCATTATGGTTATAGAGTTTTCTTTTGGGGTAACGACATGTTTTGGAACTAGAGAGGTGGTAATTTTACAACATCAACTAATGCCACTAAATTGTGCAATTTAAAATGGTGGATTCTGTGCTAAAGGAACACCATCTCAATTTTTCCTATCATGGTGAAAAACATATAACATCAAATTTACTATCTTAATCACTTGTTTAAGTACACAATTCAGTAGTGTTAATTATTCACATAGTACAACAGATCTCTAGAATGTTGTGATTCATCACTTACATATAACACCCAACGCTAAGATGAAAAAGTTCCTGAAAAAAGTGTGCTATGTAGAGACTGACTCAGAACATTTTTAGATGCTTTGTCTTTGTGTTTCTCAAAATAAAAATAAAAATAAGCAAGTAAGATATTTTTCTACATCTCATATCCAAATTACAGGTTATTTGTATATAAAAACTGTAAACATTTCATCTGTAATATTAAGTCCTGACCTGACAATTCAATAAAAGTTATTTAATACCATGTTTTTTTTTAAGTTTATTTATTTTCGGAGAGAGAGAGGGAGAGAGCTCTAGAGCAAGTGCATGAGGGAGGGGCAGAGAGAGAGGTGAGAGAGAATCCCCAAGCAGGCTCCTCACTGTCAGCACAGAGCCCTATGTGGGGCTCATGCTCACAAACCATAAGATCATGATCTGAGCTGAAATCAAGACTCGACTGCTTAACACTGAGCCACCCAGGCACCCCCCATGTTTTGTTTTGTTTTTTAAGAACTTTTTCATCTTTCAAAAAACTGAAACTCTATACCCATTAAACACAAATTATTCCTTCTTTTTCCACCAGCCCTTGGCAACCACACTTCTACTTTCTAAGAGTTGACTAGTCTATATTGTTTATATGAGTGCAACCAGAGAGTGTTTGGCCTTTTGTGATTGGCTTATTTCATTCATTTAGTATAACGTCCTTCTTCAAGGTTCATCTATGTTATATTATGTGACAGGATTTCCTCCATTTTTAGGGATGCATAATATTCAATTATATGTGTATACCAAAATTTCTTTATTCATTCATATGTTGGTGGACACTTGGGTTGCTTAAACCTCTTGGCTATCATGAATAATCCTGCAGTGAACATGGGTGTGCAAATATCTTTTCAAGAGCCTGCTTTGAATTCTTTTGTATATATCAAGAAGTGGGATTGCAGGATTATATATAGTAGTTACATATTTTTAAGTTTTTTGAGGGGCCTCTGGACTGTTTTCCATATAGCTGTACCGTTTTACATTCACACCAACGGGGCACAGAGGTTCCGATTTTTCTGCATCCTTGGCATGCTGTTTTTTTTTTCTATTCTTTTGATAGTGGCCACCTGAACAGGTATAAGGTAATATCTCATTGTGGTTTTGATTTTGCACTTCCTGGATGGTTAGTAATGTTAAACATCTCTTTATGTGATTGCAGGCCATTTATATATATTCTTTGGAGAATTATCTATTCATATCCTTTGCCCATTTTTAAAATCAGGTTATTTGTTTTGATGTTATTGAGTTTCAGAAGTTACTTACGTACCACTCCTTATCAAATATAAGTGTGCAAACAGTTTCTCTGATTCTGATTCTGTGGGTCTCTTTTTTATTCAGTTGATAGTTTCCTTAACTATAGTTAAGTTTTTAGTTTTGTGTAGTCCCATTTGTATAATTTTTCTTTTGGTGCCTGTGCTTCTGGTGCTATCCAAAAAATAATTGCCAAATCCAGTGTCCTGACATCTTCCCCTATGTTTTCTTACAGGAGTTTGATAGTTGTAGGTCTTATACTTAGGTTTTTAATACATTTTGAGTTAATTTTTGTACATGATGTAAGGTTAAGGTCCAAATTAATTCTTTTGTATGTGGATATTCAGTTTTCCTAACATCATTTGTTGAAAAGAAGACTGTCATTTCCCCATTATGTAGTCTTGTCAAAGATCAGCTAGCCATTTACACAAGAGTTTATTTCTCGGTTTTCTATTTTGTTTCTTTGGTCTATGTATCTGTGCAATACCACACTGTCTTGGTTAGTATTGCTTGTAGTATGTTTTGAAATCAGGAAGTGTGAGATCTCCAATTTTGTTCTCTATTTTTAATATTGTTTGACTATTACTGGCCCCTTGAGATTCCATATTAATTTTAGGACTTTTTTTTCTATTTATGCAAAAAAAAATGGCATTGAGATTTTGATAGGAATTGGATCAAATCTGTGGATTGCTTCAGGCAGTAGGAACATTTTAACAATATTAAGTCATTCTGTCCACGAAAATGATATATCTTTCCATTTATTTGTATCTTTGATTTCTTTTAGCAATATTTTATAGTTTTCAGCATATAAGGCTTTCACCTCCTAGGTTGTTTATTATAAAGTATTCCTTTTCATGCTATAGTAAATTGAAATGTCCTTTTCAGATTGCTGAGTGTTAGTGCATAGAAACCCAGTGGGTTTTTGTATGTTGATTTTGAATTCTGCCATTTGCTAAAATCATTAACACTTGGGGGGAATCTTTAAGTAAAGAGATATGAGATCATGTCATCTATGAACAGAGATAATTTTACTCCTTAGTTTCCAATTTAAATGCCTTTTATTCCATTTATCTTTTTTTTAAATATAATTTATTGTCAAATTGGCTAACATACAGTATGTAAAGTGTGCTCTTAGTTTTTGAGGTAGATTCTCGTGGTTCATCGCTTACATACAACACCTAGTGCTCTTCCCAAGAAATTCCCTCCTCAATGCCCATCACCCATTTTCCCCTCTCCCCCACCTCCCATCCACTATCAGTTTGTTCTCTGTATTTAAGAGTCTCCTATTTATCTATCGGATCTGTCTGTCTGTCCATTCATTCTTCGTCTATCCATCCATCTATCTGCCTATGTATTATCTGTCTGTCTGTCATATATTTGCTCTGGTTAGGACGTCTAGTACTCTCTTGAATAGTAGTGGCAAGAGTGGGCATCCTTGCTTTGCTCCTGATTTTAGATGTAAAGTTTTCATGTTAGCTGTGGCCTTTTGTTAATGTATATTATTATGTTAAGGTAGTTTCCTTCTGTTCCGACTTTGTTGAGTGTTTTTATTATTAATAGAAGTTAAATTTTGTGAAATGTTTTCTTTCCTCCATCAGTTGAGGTGATTATGTGTTTCTTGTCCTTCATTCTGTTAGTGTGGTATATTATATTGATTTTGGTATTGGGAACCACCCTTACATTCTTGGTATAAATCCCACTGGTCATGGTGTATAATCCTTTTAATGTGCTTTAGAATTTGTTTGGCTCATATTTTGTTGAGGATTTTTACATCAGTATTCAAAAGGGATATTGGTCTATAATTATCTTTTGTTGTGTCTTTGATTTTTTAATCAGGGTGATTCATTCATTTCAAACATGAAATGAGTTTGGAAGTGTTTCCTCCTGTTAAATTCAAAAAATGTATTTAAGGTAGATTGTTGTTAATTCTATTTAATAACATGTTGGGTAAATTTTAAAATTTTAAATGTTGGGTAATTTTCCAGTGAAGCCATCTGATCTTAGGCTTTTTTATGAGGGTGGGGAGGGTTTGGTTATTTAATCTACTTTTTGGTTATATGTCTATTTAGGTTTTTAAAAATTCTTTATAATTCAATCTTGATGGGGATTTATATTTCAAAAATTTATCTATTTTTTTCTCAATCATCTAATTAATTCGAATGTAATTGTCATTGTAGTCTCTAATCTTCCTTTTCATTTCTGTAGCATCGGCTGTAATATCCCCTCTTTCATTTTGAGTTTTAGTTACTTGAGTCTTTCTTCTTTTTTTCTTAGTCTATTTAAGGATTTATCAATTTTGTTGATCTTTTAAAAAAAACCCAACACTTCTATAAGGTTTTCTATTATTTTTCTATCCTTTTTTTAAATTTTTAAAAAATCTTTATTTATTTTGAGAGAATGACAGAGTGTGAGGAGGAGAGGAGCTGAGGGGAGGGAGACACAGAATCCAAAGTAGGCTTCAGGCTCTGAGCTGTCAGCACAGAGCCCGATGCGGGGCTTGAACTCATGAACTGTGAAATCATGACCTGAGCTGAAGTCGGACGCTTAACCAACTAAGCCACCCAGGCGCCCCTTATTTTTATATTCTTCATTTAATTTATCTCTCCTCTAATCTTTATTATTTGTTTACTTCTGGTAACCTTAGGGTTCATTTGTTCTTTTTATAGTTCCTTGATGTGTTTTGTTAGGTTGTGGATGGAGAACTTTCTTCTTTCTTAATATATGTGTTTATCACTATTAACTTCCCTCTTAGTACTACATTAACTGCATTTTAGAGTTTGAGATATATTTTCATTTGTATTTGTCTATACATATTTTCTAATGTCCTTTATTATTTCATATTCGACCTATTTGTTAGTGAAATTTGGATAGTTTAGTTTCCACATATTTGTGAATTATCTTCTTTCCTTCTACTGTTAATTTTTAGTTTCACTCTATTGTGCTCAGAGAAAATACTTTGGATGATTTCATTTTTTTTTTAATTTTTTAAGACTTGTATTGTGGCTTATCATGTAGTCTATCTTAGAGAATATTTTATGTGCATTTCAGGAGTATATGCATATATCATTATAGATTGCTCTGTAATGATATTGTTCAAATCCTTTTTTCCTTATTGATCTACCTGGTTGTCCTATCCATATGTGAAAGAGCAATATAAAAGTGTACTATTTTTGTGTTGCTGTCTATTTCTCCCTTCAGTTCTGTAAATGTTTGCTTTACATATTTGGGTACTTTTATGTAAATATGTATATGTTATTATTATATTTTCCTGGGAAATTGATCATTTAATTGTTATATACCCCCCTTTTTTGTCTCTGGGGACAATTTTTATTATAAAGTCTGTTTTGTATCATATGAACATGGTCATCCCTGTCATTTCACTTTCAGCCTCTATTTTCTTTATATCTAAGATGAGTCTCTTGTAGACAGTGTATTGTTGTATCTTGTTTCTTTATCCATTCATGTACTCTGTATCTTTTAATTGGCATGTTTAATCCATTTACATTTAAAGTAATTATTCATCCAGAATGAATTACAATTGCCATTTTGTTGTTTTCTGGAAGTCTTGTAGGTTTTATCCTTTTTTTCCTCTTCTTTTTGTTTTATTTCATTGACTTCCTGTAGTGACACGTTTTGGTTTCCTTTTCAATTTCTTTTTGTGTATATTCTATAGATATTTTCTTTGCAGTTACCATTAAAATTATATTAAACATCTTAAAGTTACAGCAATGTATTTTAAACTGGTATCAACTTCAATCACAGGCATAAAAAGGTTTTCAAAAAGGCAATGATGGATGACAGAAAGTCATTTGATTGACAACTATATATTTCCCATTTTCTTCAGGTTGTCAATTACATTTTTAATTCTTTCTCTTTTGCCGTAGATCATAGAAGATTTATTGTGGCTTACAGGTAATACTTAAAATATGATAGTAAAACACAAAACATCAACTGTTTTTTAAGGAACAACAAGTTAGGCAATACTGGAGAACTAAAATTTTAAGAGGTATAAAAAATAATTTCAGCAATATGCCTTTATGTACTACTAATCTGTTTAATCAAAGATATATTGGTTGGATTATAGTTATTTCCCGTATTTTAATCACTTTGATCTTCCCTGTATAAAATATATTTTACTAATTTGTTTGTTCAGCACATTAAAATAAGTGCTACATGTTGGGCACTGAGCTCAGGACTAGAGATACAGTAGTAAAGGAAAGTGATTGTTGTTACTCTCATAGTGCTTATATTCCATTGGAGAAGGACAAATTAAAAGTAAATATATAATAGAAACAAATGTTTTCAGATAGCTATAATTGCCTTAAAATAAAATAGAAGTATATAATAAAGTTTGTAGGTACAGTTTTTTTGATAGGGTAATAAGAGGGGCTTTTTTTAGGACATGTTTGTACTGAGACCTATACAGATAGTCATGAAAATGTGTGGGAGGATAGACTTAGAGGCTTAGGAAACATAAACTTCAAAGACTAAGACACAGAAAAAGGAGACCATTGATCCTAGGATATAGTAGGAGATAGGAAAATAAGAAGAGAAAAGTCAGATAAGCAGGGCCCAGATCATGTAGGAACTTTTAGGTCAATGAAGTGCTTTAAATGTTATTTTTTAAAAAATAGTTTTCATGTTTACTTATTTTTGAGACAGAGAGAGAGAGAGAGAGAGAGAGAGAGAGCGCAAGTGGGGGAGGGTCAGAGAGATAGGGAGACAGTATCTGAAACAGGCTCCAGGCTCTAAGCTGTCAGCTCCGAGCCTGACACGGGACTCGAACTCACAAACTGCAAGATCATGACCTGGGCTGAAGTCAGACATTTAACCAACTGAGCCACCCAGATGCCCCATGGACTTTATGCTAGTGATGAAAAATCTCAAATATATTTTATGTAGGGATATAATGTAATACAATTTATTTTTTTTAAATATTTCTATTGTTGTTGTGTGGAAATCAATAGAAGGGGGATGAGCCTGAATGTTGGAAACCACTTCCATGGATATTAAAGTAACATGTATTTTGATACATGGAGTCTTGAACTAGAGATGTAGCATTGCAAATGGTGAGATACAGATATATGCTTGTTACAGAGCCAAAAGGAGTTACCAATGAATTACATTAGGGAATAAAGCAAAGAAAGGGATGACAAGTTTCCAGTAATAGAGGTGAAAACCAAGAGTTCTGCCTTTCACCAAGTTTAAATTTAAATTGCTTCATATGCTAAGGTGTTTATTCAGTTGGTTATATGAGTCTGGAGTATACAATAGAGATAAATGCTAAAGACTATATTTTTAAATCATTGGCCTACAAATGATTTTTTAACATTTATTTATTTATTTTGAGAGAGACACCACTAGTGGAGGAGGGAAATGAAAAAGGGAGACAGAGAATCCCAAGCAGTCTCCACAACTGTCAGTACGGAGCCTAACATGGGACTTGAACTCATGAAATGGTGATATCATGACCTGAGTTGAAATCAAGTAGTACGCTTAACCAACTGAGCCACCCAGGTGCCCCTGGCCTATAAATGATTTTTAAAACCATGAAACTGGGATGCCTGAGTGGCTCAGTTGGTTAAGCATCTGACTTCAGCTCAGGTCATGATCTCATGGTTCATGAGTTCCAACCCAACATTGGGTTCTTCACTGACAGCACAGAGCCTGCTTGGGATCCTCTGTCTTTCTCTCTGTCTGCTCTTCTCCCACTCTCAAAATAAGTAAATCAACTTAAAAAAGTTCTTAAAAAATAAATTAAATAAAAATAAATACATAAAACCATGAAACTTAGGGGGGTCTGGGTGGCTCAATTGATTGAACATCTGACTCTTGATTTCGGCTCAGGTTGTTATCTCACAGTTCCTGATATCAAAGCTCTGCTCTGACGGCACGGAGCCTTCTTGGGATTCTCTCTCTCTCCCTCTATCTCCACCCACCCCTTTTTCACTTGCATGTGCACGCACACTCTGTTTCTCTCTGTCTCAAAATAAATAAATAAAGCCACGAAACTTGATAAGATCACCCAGGGAACAGTATAGATACAGAAAAATAGAAAGCCCAATTCCCTAAGATTCTTTAATTCTTAGACACGAGCAGAAGAGATAGAAAAGGAAGACCTGTGAAAAAGAAAGAAAACAGACAGAGATGACGCTCTGCAAGGCAGAGGAAAAGAGTGTTTCTAGAAAAAGGGAGAAATATATACAATGCTGCAAGAAGTTTGACTAGGATGATGAAAGACAATTCAAATGGAGGAGATATAATACAGTTACTATCCAAAAAGCACACATATTATTGTTCAGTGTTTACCTAGAAATTTTTAAATTAATACCATAGCATACCCATTGGAAAATTTCAGTGTTTTAGAAATTACTCTCAGGGTTTCTGAACAGAAATCTTTAGGAGATGGGTAGTTTCCTAGGTAAACTCACTTGGTTCACACTTCCCATTACAAATTTGTTTGCTGTGACAATTCTAAACCATTGTCATTTACACGGAGGAGATTTTTTTTTTTGTCTAAAACAATCCATGGTACAAAAGGAACGTCATATATATGTGTGTGTGTATATATATATATATATATATACACACACACATATATATATGAATTATATATATACACATATACACATATACATATACATACATATATACATATATATGTATACATATACACATACATATATACATATATACATATACATATACATGTATATACATGTGTATATATGTATATATACATGTATATGTATATATATGTATATACATGTATATGTATATATATGATATGTATATGTATATATATGTATATATATGATATGTATATGTATATATATGTATATATATGATATATATATGTATATATATGTATATATATGACATATGTGTATATGTATGTGTATGACATGTATATATATATGTATATATATATGGGAAGGAGAGGGAGCACCATTTGAAAGATCAGAGCTACTTGATGGATTATTAAGGTCTTTCCAAACACTCTTTCTTTTATTAATGAGTTTAATCATGGGGTTGTGTGGCTTATAGAGGTGGCAGGAGGTTGATATCAGTCTTAGAAGTGTGTCTCCTAGAGTGAGTCTATGTGGGACTGTGACTAGTTGGATGGATTTTAGAAACACGTTCACTGAAGTGAAATATTATTGATGTGTCAGGTTTAAAACTGCTTCTGGTTTTTCTTACTTACTCTAGTTATTCAACTGAAGGTAATTTTCTAAGAGCAGGCGATGTTTTTGTTATCACATGTAATGATTTCCTGACTTTCCTACTTCTAAGTTTGTCTTCCTCTGAAACACAATTTTTTGTTAATATAAATTTAACATATTGTTGTCCGCTTCTTGAAATCCTTCAGTGTTTCCCATAGGTCTCTGCTTAAAATCTAAGATAAAGACTATAGTAATATCTAAAATAAAATCTGCAAGATCGTATATGATCAGCACACCTGAACTTTTCCTATGTCATTTCTGACTTGTGCACAACTCTCCTGCTTACTCATGATTTTCTGCCACCTGACATCCTTTACATTCCTTAACCACCCAGGCTCTTTACTTTCTCAGGTTCATCTGGGTGGGGCTGGGTATTTCTTCTTACTTTTCTGTAATCTAAGGAAATGATGGGGGTAGAGAGAGTTGATCTGAAGTGGTGTGCCATTTTTCATAGAGTGCTGGAGTTCTTCCCTCGCTCCTGAGGCTCTGTGAATGCCACCTGTGAGGGTTGGTCACGCAGAGTTGAAGGAGTCTGCCACTTGGAGTATAGCCCCAGGCTTCATATCAATTCCAAACAGCATGTAGCCCTGAAAACTTCATTGCATTCAGAGTGACTGAGATACATTTTTTTTCATTTCTTAGGATTTGCAGTTAATGTAGCCTTACATGACAAATGTCTGAAAATTGTAAAATTTGTAAATTTCTCAAATATAGTAGTCTGTCTTTTTCAAGTTGTTTTTTTTCATTTTATTTTTTATTTTTAAGAATTTTTTTAATGTTTATTTATTTATTTTGAGAGGCAATGCATGCATGGTAGGGGGAGGGGGCAGGGCAGAGAGAGAGGGAGAGAAAGATTCCCAAGCAGGCTAAGCACTGTCAGGCCCCTTGGGCTCAATCACAGGAACTCCTGTGATCATGACCTGATGGCCAAAATCAAGAGTCAGACACTTAACTGACTGAGCCACATAGGCACCCTCTTCATTTTATCATGCTGAATAAAAAGATGTTATAGAGGTGGCCCCTACTCTGTGTAATCTTTTTGGAACTTGGGCTAGCCAAAGCTTTCCCAGCTTCAACTATAGTTTCTTCAGTATTTTTCTTGGGGCTGTCTCCTCTCTGTCTAGCATGGCAAAGAAACAAAGGAGGTTTCTAAGAACCTGGACTAGAGTAGTCCAAATCACTTCCTGTCACATTCCCTTTGGACTCAATCACAAGCCCATCCTTATCTGCAAGGGATACCAGGAAGTGTAGGAGAGCTACATAATATATTTTCTGCTATACCTGTTTCATCTGTTAAACCTTTTCAACCCCTTTCACTCCTCTTCTGTCATAGGAAAGGATGAAAACTCCCTACTTAAAAGATTTAGGGCTATTAATGAAAGTTCTCAGGATTTGGAATTGTAGGATACCAGTTTGCCTTCTCTGGGTAGAAACAGGTGTGAGAATCTTGCTATGCTGTGATTTACTACTCTAGAGTCTTGTATTTTGTTCTTTGTTCATGGGTTTTGTGATCTCTAATATTTATGCTCTTAAACTCTGTTTTTCCTCATTTATTTTCTAGTGGTCTCTGGGAGCACTTACATTATTTATCTGCCTGAGTAGATATTTGGGGAATGAGATTCTGTATGGTGGTTTTACTTTTTCCCAGCTACTAGGCTATATACTTCCTATACTACCCATTTCATCTTCACAAAAACTATTGAAGTACATAGTTACTATCATCCCCATTTACAGACCAAACTGCATAACTGAGAGATTAAATCACTTGGCTAAAGTCAAACAGCAAGTAAAAGGAAGAGCCAGAGTTTCATCAAGGCAGTTAGTTCTTGAGTCAAACATATACCTGGCCCGTTTCCTGGGTAAGAAAGAAAGAAAACTCAGATAAACAGAAGGGGGGAAAAAAAACCTCACAGTTTTGGAGGTATAGAACAACAAACTAATAATTTCAATATAAAAAAAAAGTTTACAAAGATGGTTTTAAAAATAAATGAGATAAGAAAAATAAAAAGAGAAACTAGACATAAGGCAACAGACTGAGAAACACTAGTGAGAAGAATAACAATAAGCACACAATAAAAAAGAAGCAGAAGTAGAGATTAAAGTATAAATGAAAGGAACGGATGTATCTTCTGAAGAATGCAGTTACTGACATGGAATAAAGCTGTAGTTAATTCCAGTGGATGCAGGTGACAAAAGCAACCAAAAAGGAAGTCAAAATTAAACAAAAAGATGAGCTGTCTTCTAAGGTAGAGAAATAAACAAATGGAACAGAAAAGCATATTAAAAGATTTATTGAGATAAACTTTCCCTGAAGTAAAGAATAGGATCCGCATATTAAAGAAACTTATGTTCCAGAAAACTTGAACACATCGCCATTGAAACATTGCCTAATTAAATTCATGGTGTTTAAAAGTGAAGTAATGTAAAGTCAGGTAGAAAAAAATAAAGCTACTAGAAGAAACGAAAATCAGGTTGGCCTCAGACTTCTCTACAACAACATTCAATATCAGAAGATAATATGAGAAGAGTTGTATATGTCAAATATATTTTGTTCTGAAAGAGCAAATATTCTGCCTGTCCCAAATTACCATTTTAAATAAAGCAAAGTAGAGGTTTATGTTCTTAACATGAGTAAACTTAGGAAATAGAGAATAAGTATCCAGAACTGTTGAGATTACACTATTTTACAGTAGGAAATTTACTTGTTGGGAACATTGACAGTACAAAAGTAATGATATAATCGATAACAAGCAAAATAGCAAATATGAAGCAGTCTGGAGTGAAAGTGGGAGAAGAATCAGATGCTAATACCTTTGACTTTTTTTTAATGTTTATTTATTTTTGAGAGAGAGAGACGATAGAGTGTGAGTAGGGGAGGGGCAGAGAGAGAGAGGGAGACACAGAATCCGAAGCAGGTTCCAGGCTCTGAGCTGTCAGCACAGAGCAGGACATAGGGCTTGAACTCACGAACCGTGAGATCATGACCTGAGCTGAAGTCAGATGCTTAGTCAACTGAGCACCCAGGTGCCCCTACTGTTGACTTTCACAGCAGAGAGTCAATAAGTACTACATAGATTGAAATTATTGATGAAAAAATATATCAAAGCATTCATGTTTTTCATGATATTTCTACAGTAGAGAAAGTCTTTTATAACCTTTTAAACACTGCCTTAAATACTGCCATTTCCTTAGTTTCTTTTTTCCTTTTTCTTAACTTGAGTGAAATTGAAGTAAATTTTAATATGCTGTGTAGATACAAAGAAAAATGATGTCTAGAATTTATAGCAATTTATAATTAGTGATGTAATGTGGGATGATTTTCTTTCTTTTTGCTCCTTCATGTTATCAATGCTTTGTAATAAGCAACACTATTTTTACAGCAAAAAAAAGTGATGCTCTTAACAAAAGAAGAAAAGAAAACTCCAAGGGATTATGTGCATATATTTGTTTGTAGAATGAGTGTATAAATTCAGTATCTGAAAGTTCAGATGATGTCCTCAAAATTTCAGAGACTTTTTCTGATGCTGTCCCTAAGTGACCATCCTCACTGATAACATAAATCATCGGGCTGGACGACCTTACCTAAGTGCTGTTGAAATCCTTCTTGATTGTTTTTCCTTTTACCCAGCTCTAAGTGGCCATCATTTTTTATCACCCAAAAAGCCTAGATCTAAATGTTGACACTGAAGAAGTACAGAGGAGAAGAGAAAGATTGACTCTACATCACTTTTATGATCTGAAAAGGCAAATGCAGTTCATTTAATAACATTTTTGGAGCTTCCACTATGTTCCAAGTGCTGTATCAGTTGCATGGGAAATGAAGATGTATTTTACATTTTTTTTTCTCTGACACCAATGCCTAAGCTATTATAGGAGACATATTACACTAACAATCCGTTTTCTTATTTACTCACTTAACAAACAACTATTAAATGTTTACTATATGGGAAGTAAGGGCATGTACACAACTTGCTGAGCATCAAATTGGAGAGGCCACTCACACACATGGGTGAGCGGTTAGGAAAACATCAGATACATAGCACCTTGTGGTAAAAGATACATCTGACCTAAGTCCCAAAGCTCTTGCAGGTACATTCAGGAGTAAGGCAGAAAAGAGATGAAGCAAAGTTTTCAGAGTTGAGGTAGATACTGGTGTTGGTCAGTCCATTGAAAGGATGGGTGAAGGAAAGCAAATAGCCAGCTAGTTTTATTCCATTAGTGATTCTGAAATAGGAAGTGTACATGAATTATTCCCACATTTTGTAATCCCAGAACAGATGTCATGATTGCTCTATCATTTGATGGTCAAGAATAGGTGGATCAAAAATAAAGCTACCTTTCCCAAGGGGGGAAATTTAAAGAACAGATGGGTCAAATTCTCGAATTACAGAGCTGAACATGAACTAGGAGAAAATTCACATGGATGGTAACTGTAATTTTAAATGGAGAATAGACTTTTTAATAGGCAGATATTGTTTTAAGATAAAAAAGTGTTTTAATATGGTGGCAAGTGGAAATTTCTCAAATGCTATACATGTGGTTTTGCGTCACGAAAGGAAGGACTCTGGGGTGCCTAGGTGGCTCAGTCTGTGAAGCGTCCGACTTCGGCTCAGGTGATGATCTCACGGTTTGTGTGTTTAAACCCCATGTCAGGCTCTTCACTGACAGCTCAGAGCCTGGAGCCTGCTTCAGATTCTGTGTCTCCCCGCCTCCACCCCTCCCCCACTTGTGTGCACATTCTCACTCAAAATAATAAACATTTAAAAAAAAAAAAAAGGAAGGACTCAAACTCTATGCCATTTCAAAAAGCACAAACTGTTTTCTAATATCGTCTGATTTATTGTAGTCAAATGAGAACATCCTTCAGAAATTGATAACAATATGAACATATCCATCTCTGTCCTCTATGATGTTGTAGGTAGTAAAAATATTGTGAATATCAAGATCATTAATAATAATTCTCAGGTTATTGGAAGGCAGGAACAATTACACAAGATAGATAGAAAATTTGCCAAGCTTTGCTAAGATAGAAATTTGAAAAATAAAGAGAGACACAAAAATCAATAGAAAAGGATACCCTAGCAGATATTATTGCTGCCAACAAAATGATGTTCAGTTAGTTTTAAAATTTTAGGTGATAATAGAATCAGATACATGCCCTAAAATGGTCAACTTCCATTATCTGTCAGAGCAGGTAATGGTGGTACAAAGAACTGAAATAAAAAAACTCACAACAGCTCTGATTGTGTGTATTTCATATTTAGCCACCCAGGATTCATTATGAAGCTATATAAAAGGGAAAATGGTCAGCATGATTTGTAGTGTTACACAGTGCCATTTACTCAGCCTTTTTTTGAATAAGTTAATGAACCAAAAGCATACTGATATTCTGTTAAAAGCTAGCTTTTCATTTGAAATTTACTAATTATTATGGGGTATTGCTAATGATAGAGCAAACAAATGTATTTCAAGCGTATGTTATGTAGTAGCCTCATTCCATATTGAGTTTGAGGCAACAAACAAAACTAATGTGTAATAATCAATAAAAATGAAGCAGGAGTAATGAATTGTACTAGTAAACAAATATTCCAGATTAATCATGATAGTGACAATAATAGCTATTATTTATAGGTTTCCTGTCCCAAGCAACGTTTTAATGTGCATGAACATTATCTCCCTTAGTTTTCCCAACAGCCATGTCTACTGTGTGCATTATCTTCATTATGAGGAGGGAAGACTGAGGTCTAGTGAGGATGAGAGTAAGAATCATGCTCCAGATTGAAAACTTGGGAAAGACTGACACTGAAATCAAACGGGATTTTTCCCCCATCCTCAGTATTCTGTATCAGAAGAATGCAAATATTTAATTATTAAAATGAATATGATTGTGATAGCTAATTTCGAATTTAACTCAATTTCTAGACTCCTACAGAATTATTTGCAAAGTAGTAATTTCAGAGAAAAGGAAAACATCACACAGTAATTCAGAAAATTTTGAAAAATATGTTACTGGCATCAGTAAATTTTAACATGTACTTGGCACTTCCTAGATCCTGACAAAAATTTTATAATTCTCTGAAATTTTGTACCAATATAAATTATAGTTTGTTTAAGTACAAATTATGAACCATTTTTAAGGAGAAAAAAAAGGTTAGCTGTTTTTGTAAATTACTTTAAGTAGTGCTTAGAAATATGTTGTTACATAGTGGGTAAAAAAAAAAAAATAGAAAACTTATAAAATAGACTCAACTTCTGTTATTCTCAGTTGAAATGAGTAACTGATTCATTTGAGCATATTCTCTTTTTAGTTATTTAATAAAAAATACCATATCTTGGGGCACCTGAGTGGTTCAGTAAGTTAAGAGTTGGACTTTGGCTCGGACTTTGATCTCATTTCCTGAGTTCAAGCTGTAGGGCTCTGTGCTGACAGCTCTGAGCCTGGAGCCTGCTTTGGATTCTGTGTCTCCCTCTCTCTCTGCCCCTCACCCATTCTCTCTCTCTCTCTCAAAAATAAACAAACATTAAAAAAATTAAAAAAAAGAAATATTATATCTTACAAAGATTTTATATATACACACAAAATTTTCAAATAAAAGTAATTTCATTTGTATTTTTGACATTCTTTATAGTTTCCACAGACCCCTTTAATCAAATGCTTACTTAATTCTAAGTTTTTATGGAGGTGAATTTCATATTGAAATAATTAATGGTATTGAATGAATATAAAACTAAAATTTTTTTTCAGGCCTATTTTTGCCAATGGTTAATTTTCTTGATTTGTTTTGTAAGATAGTATGGATATTCTTTTTTTTTATGCTTTATTTTTTGAGAGAGAGGGTGCAAGGGGGGAGGGGCAGAGAGAGAGGGGGACAGAAGATGGTTACTGCTCCATGCTGACAGTCTGGCCACACTGAGCCTGATGTTGGGCTAGAACTCACAAACCTGACCTGAGCTGAAGTCGGATGCTCAACCAATTGAGCCAACCCGGTGCCCCAATAAGAATAGTATGGATATTCTTACCTGTTGAAATAAGCCAATAAATTAGAAGTTTGTAAATAAACAGGTATTCCTATATTGTGTCTAAATTATGAAATTCTATGTACACACACATATGTATACATATATATATATATATATATATATATACACACACATACACATGTATTTATATGTATATAAAAATATGTATATGCACATATATGTATACTTTAAATTTTAATTTTTGTTTACATAGTTAAAATGGTTAGTGCTTAACACAACCCTTAATTTCTCTTTCAAATGTGCTCATACTTTAATTTGTTGATTTGCTCTATCTGGAACCCTAGCAATTTGAGGCCCACACAGTAGAGGAAATGTATAATTCCTTTTTGGCCCATGTATTAGTTGACGTGTTTTCCTATTGAGCTAATCTATAAATGTGGCAAATAGAGAACAGTACTGAGATTAGAATACATGGACAGGACTCCTGCTTCCATCATTTACATATGTCTTAAAGCAAGTTATTAATCTTTGTGACACAATCTTATCCTTTTGTATGTGGGGACATAAAACCTATATTTCAGGGTTAATATGTAGTCTAAGTGAGTTGTTGTTTATAAAGCATGGTGGTGCCTGGTTCAAAGTGATATTTTGGAGAGATTTTAATAAAAGTAGTTCTTGTAGTTGACTTAAATAATGCTTGCAATTAGATTAGACCAGGACAAATCCAGAAGCCAGACCAAGGCAGGCTCTGGGAATGGGATGGGGGGGTGGGGTGGGGGAGGAGGTTGAACATTACATCAATCTCTTATTATTTCACTTGGTTTGAAAGGGAAGAGATTAACTTTAGCAAAGGTAGCTTTGAGTAGGCAGGATCAGGCAAGGATTAGAAGTCCAGACAGGTAGAAACCAGAGAACAGGAGGTCAGTGACACTAATGAGCAAGAAATAGTGAGGTTGACCCAAAGTCTCAGAAAGGGAACATTTTACTCTGAGTTCTGTTTTATATACTCTTCTTGTCATGAGTTCTCTTTGACACACAGGTATTCGGTATAACCAGAAGAATGTCAGAGGACCGAAAGTCAACTGTTACAATTGTAGGCAGACAAATGGGTCACTAGCAGATTCTTCTAACTGCTGAGAGTATAAAATATTCCAGCAATGAGTGGAGAGTACAAAAAGAGAAGATTAAATATTTGGGGTTTGCTGACTTACAACAAAACGTACACAGTCAAACCATTTGTAAAACAATAAAGAGAACTGAAGAATTGTCACATTTGCAAATATTCCAATTTAGAAAAACAAAAACAAAGCAAATGAGCAAGACAGGTTGCAATGCATACCGTAATTCAGGCCCCTTTGACATCTGTTGGATGTGTATTGAATTCTGTTTATAAAGATTGTCTTTTCCAGAATCAAATCAAGTTCTGTTTAATATTCAAAACCATGAATGCTTAAGAGAAACCATTTAATAGGGAGCTGAGTAGCAAAAATTTCCAAGTATTTCCATTCTCAGATTGACTTTTCCGTAGCCAATTTCATTGAAGAACCAATTCTGATGACTTATTTCTCATTAGAATTGCCAATATCACCAAGTCTTCAATTTGTAAATTAATAAAGTTTTCAGTTGTGGTTAACCATATTTCTGACTCTCTTCATGCTTTTGTGTATCCAGTATATTGAGAAGCCTGCACTAGCTGCCTCTGTTAACATACTTATCTGGTAAGCCAAACATCACTGGATTATATATTACAAAATCTGTTTTTATACTGTAAGACTTTATGTAAGCAGGGGAGCCTCTACATATGAACAGCTGACATCTCAATAGGCCATTAGTCCATCTACTTGAAATCCCTAAGTCTCAATGTATATTGATCATTAATGCCATCTCATGGCAGCAAGCCAAGGAGATAAACATTGTTTGCATGTAGGACAATTTATGAGCTACTGTGAGGTAAATTCTACAGCTGTCTGTCTGTTTTAGTTCAGTGATCTGCCTGAATGTTCGTGAATTTTAATTATTTTTGCTTTAGAATATATTTCATTATCTGGTGGGGAAAGTTAGCCCGTTTTTATTCTTTCATCTCCAAATTTCTGTTTACTTTTTCAAGTGAAGTTTTGAAAAATTTATAGCAGCCTCTAGAAAAGAATCTTATTTGGGTGTTTTTATAGGAGTTATATCTTTACATAATCGATTCCATGTATTTAAAATTTTCAATCTAGGAACTTCTTTTAAAATTGCACCTTCTCAGTTTTAGCCTTAATAGCCAATAAATTTTCTTGTGTATGGTAGATATATAATATATATTTCACCAATTTGGCATTAAAATTGTAAGCTTTTCTTTTAGAGCTGCTGGATACTAGTCCTATATCCATTCATCTAAGCAAAACACTCTTTATTGGAGCACAAAAAGGGTAATCCTAAATATCCATCAAGTCCTTTAATGACACATCCACGTGGTTATTTTCCTTTCCCTAATTCTACACTAGTTGTTTCTATCTAAAACAATTTTTAGTTATTCTAGGAGATTGGCTCTGAGCTTCCTTTGATTTTATTTACTCATTGACAAAAGAGCAGACTTCTTGCTATTATTCAGTTATTGGAATACTCACTGTAATAAACTAATGAGAGAAAAGTTCCGTTTATCTTTAGTCTTTTGACTGAATGTCTCCTTCCCACCTAAACCCCGGCAGAGCATAGCTGTTACAATCCCATATGCCCACATAACTCCCCCACCAACAGGGCCTCCATGGTATCCAGCACTTGGATATCATTGAATCTTTCCTTTTAAATCAACAAGAGTTGGAAAGTATTTTCTTTTATAACTTACATTAAAATAAGTTTTCCACAGAAATATTTATTACTGGGGCGCCTGGGTGGCTCAGTCAGTTGGGCATCCAACTTTGGGTCAGGTCATGATCTGACAGTCTGTGAGTTTGAACCCTGCATCGGGCTCTGTGCTGACAGCTCAGAGCTTGGAGCCTGCTTCAGATTCTGTGTCTCCCTCTCTCTCTGCACCTCTTCTGCTCATACTCTGTCTCTCTCTCACTCTCAAAAATAAACAAACATTAAAAAAAATTTAAAAAAAGAAATATTACTGAACAAATTCTCTTTGGGATATATTGAAATTTATCTTTGTTTAGAGAGTGAAACTTTTTTTTTAAATTACTATTAGGAAATCTTTTGCAGAAAATCTCTTGCATCTTATTTACCTATATATCTTTTTATTTATCTGAAATATACTCTCTTTTCTGTCTTTCCTAAGAACCCTTACTCTAGGTGCTAGAGCATAGGAAAATATGTATTTTTCCTAATATTCTTCTTTAGTTATTTACCCCTGAGATTTTCAGTAAAGAAGACTTGTAAATAAAGAGAAAACAATAGTAATGAAATAAAAATACTCAGAGACCCCACAGCTGGGAGGAATGCAAATGTTCTTTTTGACATTTGGTAACAAAATACACTGCTTCCCCTCTTGTAATTACTTTGAGATTCCTTGTGATTTCTAAAGGTCATATTTTATATTTGGATGTTGCTGTTAATTAGTTCTTGGTCAAACGTTAAGCCAAATAATTATTCTTTTTATATAATGAATTGTTTCTTTCAGCCTGGATTTTTTAACTTGCTAAAGATGTATCTGGATTCTGGGGTATGTAGGGACAGAAACTGATAGACTTCATTTCAAAGAGAAGAGGCGAAGATGGAAGTATTTACTTTAATGCTGTGTAGATAGTTGACAGGACAGCCAAGGCCAGATCCCTGATTCTTATAATTGAAGTGTTCTCTGAAGTTTATTACGATTTGAAGTCTAAAAACAAAAATAATTGCTTTCTTTCATTTTCATTCCTGTAACAAATATCAGTTGAGTATTTTATGTATTCTGGGCACTCTTTCAGGGAAGAGAAATAAGAGAGAACTTCTTCCTATTCTGAATATATTACTTGGTTAAAAAATCTGATACTCAATAATGGTTAACTAATAATAACCAGCACTAACTGGCGATGTCACTGCCACAGAAGTTTCAAAGTACAACTAGAGTATTTTTGTTTGAACTGATCAAGAAAGCTTAATAGAAGAGAAGAAATTAAAATTGTGTACACAAGAATGAGAAGAATCTGGATAGGCAGAGCAGAGAGTGTATTCCCGAGAAATAGAATGAGTAAGGATATATTAGTTACGTGTGTTTAGGGAAATAACCTTGCTCCAGGAATATTACTGAAAGACTAACATTATGGAATCAGAGTGGAGCCAAGTTATGGACAAGGTGAAATGTCAGATGAAGTTTTATAAAATGTTCTGCAGGGAATTGAGAGCCATGTAAAGATTATGAGAAAAGTTGGGGCACAAAGAGTATTGTTATTTTTATGCCTTTTATGATGAAGATTATTACAAGGACTACATCAGGCATTATAATTTGACAACTTGAGATTTAATACTTTTTAAATATTAGTTGTGTTGTTACTTTTTTTTTCTTTTTCTTTTTTCTTCTTTTTTTGTGAACAAGTGAGGTAAATGCTCTGAAACATTCAGTTATTAAAAAGGTACAGGGGTGCCTGGGTGTCTCAGTCGGTTAAGGGTCTGACTACTCAGGTCATGATCTTACAGATTGTGAGTTCAAGCCCCACATCAGGCTTTGTGCTGACAGCTCAGAGCCTGGAGCCTGCTTCAGATACTGTGTCTCCCTCTCTGCCCCTCCCCTGCTCTCTTTCTCTCAAAAATAATAAATAAACATTAAAAAAATTTAAAAAGGAACAATTACAATACTTCAGCACCATTGATAGGAAGGACATGGTTATAAAAATCATCACCACTTGAAAGGATTGTGATGGGAGATATCCTTATGGTAGAAATAGGTTTCATGTAGGTCGACAAGGGGAAGGGAACTTCAAAAGCTAATGAATTTTTCTATTGTGGGAGGAATAAGCATAGGGGGTTTTTCTATTGTGGGACCAAGTATTCCAGGAGGGTCAGGAGGAAGATTTGGAAAGAGAAGAAGACATAGAAGATGGTTGATATTAGAGGATACAGAATACAATATTTTACATATATGTAAACATATAAGCAACTTGATCTATACCATTTGTGTTCTGTAAGTCTGTTGGAGAATGGACTGTCTTTTAATAAATAGTGCTGTAACTTTATACCATAGAATCACTTTGTTATAAAATAGAAAGGTAAAACACTAAAAGTTAGGAAAACATTCTCATGACCTTGAGACAGGCAACTGATTCTTAGAATAAGAAAGAAAAAACTATAGCCTTAAAGAAAAAAATGATGAAAAGAATTTTACTAAAAATAAAAACCTCTATTCAATGAAAGGTATTATTAAATGAATCAAAAAGTGAGCCGCAAATGAGAAGACAACGAAAATATTTGCAGCCAGAAAACAAAAATGACTACAAGTAGGTAAAAATATGAACAACACATTTAAACAAAACCACAAAATTCTTAAGTATTTCATAATTAAGAAGGTAACTAAGCCCAAACATAGATATTTAGCATTATCAGTTACCAGATGCAAATTACCGCCCTGGTGAGGAGTGTCACGTCCTACATGACAGCAAGCAGTGCTCTGCAGACCCTCTCCCCAGTGAAGATTATTTTTAAAAAAATATTTTAGAAATCATTTTTAAAAGTACAGTCATCTCGCTTCCCTCAAATGCACATAATCCTTCACATTCCTTATAAGGAATTATCTGTGAATTAGAGGAATGGGTGTAGAGACCAGAGGAGAGATATGAATAGAATATCCACCTTTTAAAACAGTGTGGAATTGAATGCAGTAATACATGTATATTCCTCAATTTCATTAATTACCATTTTATTATGTTTTTTTTTTATCATTACTCCTTAACATTTGTGTCTTTCATTCCCGCATGTATTTGAAGCTGCTTCTCAAAACTTACAAAGAAAAGTCTCATTTCTGGAAAACCTCTTTTCCCTGTACACTCCCCTCATTGCATTGCTCGTGACTGGTTTAGTGGTATATTTGTTATATATCGCCATGTAACAAATTACTCCCATGCTTTCCAGCTTCAAACAACATACATTTATTATTTCCCTTTTTCTCGTGGTTAGAAGTCCAGCTGGGTCTTGTACTGCAAAAATTCCTACAAGGCTATACTCAGGATGTTGACTGGGGTTGCAGACATCTCAAGGCTCTACTAGGGAAGGATCTATTGTAGGTTCACTTAGTGTGGTTGGCGGGAGTCAGTTCTTCATGGGCTACTGGACTGATGGCCTTGGTTTTTACTGGCTGTTGACCAGAAGCTGTCCTCATTTTTTTTATCCTCTCCAACACGGCAGCTTCATCGAAGTCAACAAGTGGGAGAGAGGTTCTGCTAGCAAGGTTAAAGTCACAGTCTTTTGTAACCAAATTTCACAATGACAATACTGCACTGGTTTGGGTTCTCCATCCTGACAATGAAGGGGAAATTGTATTGTGAATACACCATGGGAGTAGGGGCAGCAAGTCTGGAAGACAAAGCATCCCCTGGAAAACCTCCCAGTTGTTGCTGAGGTTGGAATTGATGAGTAACGGATGCAAGTTCTTGTTGGTACTTACAGATTCCAGTTTGTCTTCAGTGCCCTGCTTTGCTTCTATCTGTTCTTCCTGTTAGCTCTATTGATCTATACTGACTTCTGGAGCACCAACACTAACGTTCTGTGAATACCTTCTCTAGCTTCTGTGATTATATAGTCTAATCCCCATAGTGAATCCCTTACTCATGAAACAGATTCTAGTTTTTTTTTTTTCTTTCTTTCTTGATCATGTATTAATGGATAGAGAATTAGCAAAAGAAAGATGGTAGGGCAGAAGAAAGAAAAGGAAGGAATGGAGGGAGGGAAGGAGTCATGAAGAGAGAGGCAAGGAGGGAAAGACACAGGAAGAGAGGGAAGAGAAAGGAAAGTAGGAAGGAAGGAGAGAAGAAAGTAAAAAAAAAAAAATTCCAGTTGCTAAATATGAGAAACAATTAGTAATAGTAAAAGTTGTAACACATATACTGAACATCTGCTGTATGACTTAAAGTTTTCAATGAAACATCAAATTTAGTCATAAAAATCGCTTTTTAATGTGTGCTCATTGTAATGTTCTGTAGTGTTCTACCTGTGCTGACACACTTGAAACTTATACCTATGAGGTTGGTACTACTATCAGCTCGATTTTACAGATAAGCAAACTGTAGGATAGAGCAGTTACATAGATTGCTCTGGGTCACAGAACTAGAAACTGAAAAGTGTCAGATTCAAACCCTGACAGTCTGGTTCTAGAGTTCATACTTTTAAATAGCTTCCTTCTCCATGTCTACCATCAAGATTGCAACATTGAAGATGACGTTATTAAGGTTCCATATTAAAGTGATCCTCTAAAGAACAAATTGGAAGTAATGGCTGAGCTGGGATTCAGTCCACGTCTGTCTGCCACCAAATCTTGCATTCTTAACCAATATTACGTTATAAGCTGTAGGACAATTAGGAGTGCCTAGGTGGCTCATTCGGTTAAGCATCTGACTCTTGGTTTCAGCTCAGTCTTGATCTCATGGTTTGTGAGAAGCCTGTTTGGGATTCTCTCCCTCCCCCTCTCTCTCTGCCTCTCCCCTGCTTTGTCTGTCTGTCTGTCTGTCTCTCTCAAAATAAAGTAAAAAAGTAAAAGATAAGCTGTAAGACAATTAGATTACTGTATCTCTAAGTGTAAGAAATGTGGCTAAAGCTACATTCAGAGTTTCATCATAATTTGATATTCAGTATATTATCAGGTAAGAATGTATGAAAGTTAGTGGGGTATATATTCAGCACTATTTTGAAAAAGGACTATAAAACTTTTAAAGTTAGAAGAAATATACAAATAAAACAAAAAATTAGCTAATTAAAATACAGAAGAGCCACAGATTTAATAAACTCACCCAAAATTATTGTTTTGAAAAGACTAAAATCATGGATTAGCTTTTGTAGTCTGGTCATAAAAAAAAGAGAAAACAAATACATATAAAAATGAATACATAAAGACAAGTACATATTAAAATAAGTCACAGGGATATAGAGCACAGCATAGGGAATATAGTGAAAAAAATAAATATATGATTGATAGATAAAGGGGATGTAAAGAAGTCTTCAAAAATCTGTAAGAAATATATAACATTCTGTTAACTGAATTAGCAAGTCTCAATAAAATGTAGATTTAATAGGAAAATGTAAGAGTTTTAAAAGAGAGCTATAGAAATAAGTAGAATGAATTTTCACAAGATGAAATTCAAATACCAGGATTCCAGGGGGAAAAAAAGTGTCATCTGGATGGAGAATAATTTGAGGGATAGTTATATATTGCTAAATTTTATATATTACTCAGGAAAGGGCTTAATATATTTGTCCTGACCTATTGTATCTGGAACCTGATAGTGATTAAGCTTTGGCTAGAAAAGAGGGTACAGAACATTAGGAACAGCATGGGCTAGACAGCAAAGAATCTGTGTTCTCATCTCCATGACCTTCAATGATCATCTCAGCTAATTTCAGTTTATCATCTGTGAAATAAAGAGGCGGAACCTCATGATGTCTAAGATTCCTAGTTCTAGTTGTATGATTATGTGGAGTGTCCACTTTCTCTTTTGTAGGATGATAATTTAAATTTTATTGCTAACAAGACATGTTCCTTTGAAGTGTAATTTCACTTTATTATTGTCCTTTACATGAAGAAGACATTTATTTTTCATTGTAAATGCTTCCTTTATATGCAATTAAATCTTTCAAAAACATGGAGGAAATGGGGGGAGGAAATCACTGTTATATTTTATTTTTTTTTATTTTTGCCATTTCTTTTTTTATTATTTTTTATTAAATATAATTTTTTGTCAAATTGGCTTCCATACAATACCCACTGCTCATCCCAACAGGTGCCCTCCTCAGTGCCCATCACCTGCTTTCCCCTCTCCCCCACCCCCCATCAACCCTTAGTTTGTTCTCAGTATTTTAGAATCTATAATGGTTTGCCTCCCTCCCTCTCTGTAACTTTTTTTTTCTTCCCTTTCCCTCCCCCATGGTGTTTTGTTAAGTTTCTCAGGATCCACATATGAGTAAAAACATATGGTATCTGTCTTTCTCTGCCTGACTTATTTCACTTAGCATAATAAGCTCCAGTTCCATCCACATTGCTGCAAATAGCCAGATTTCATTCTTTCTCGTTGACAAGTAGTATTCCATTGTATATATAAACCACAATTTCTTTATCCATTCATCAGTTGATGGACATTTAAGCTCTTTCCATAATTTGGCTATTGTTGAAAGCACTTATATAAACATTAGGGTACATGTGCCCCTATGCATCAGCACTCCTGTATTCCTTGGGTAAATTCCTAGTCATAGGAATATGTCATAGGGTAGGTCTATTTTTAATTTTTTGAGGAACCTCCACACTGTGTTCCAGAGTGGCTGCACCAGTTTCATTCCCCCCAACAGTGCAAGAGGTTTCCTATTTCTGCACATCCTCGCCAGCATCTGTAGTCTCTTGATTTGTTCATTTTAGCCACTCTGACTGGTGTGAGGTGCTCAGTGTGATTTTGATTTCACTGTAATATTTAAAATTTTTGTTTTAATGTTTTTATTTTTGAGACAGAGAGAGACAGAGCATGAGCAGGGGAGGGGCAGAGAGAGAGGGAGACACAGAATCTGAAGCAGGCTCCAGGCTCTGAGCTGTCAGCACAGAGGCCAACGCGGGGCTTAAACCCACGGACTGTGAGATCATGACCTGAGCTGAAGTCGCACGCTTAACCAACTGAGCCACCCAGGTGCCCCGATTTCACTGTAATATTTTAAAACAAATATTTAAATGTTCACATTGCCCCTGTCTCCATATTACTGTTTTGGCTCTGGTACAAAAGGTACAATTTGATCAATTGTCATAAAAATTATACCGTGCCCTAGTTACCCAGAATTACATTCCTTTGCGCATAATGCTATGTTGAGAAGTCATGGCCACTGAAGCAAATGAAGAGCCAAATTGCCTCCATCTTTGTTCATCCAACGCTCTTAAATTTGAGCTACTTTTCCAGTGCAAGAATTCCTAGAAATGAAGCAATTCCAACAGATCTCATAGAATCATAATTCTGAATAGTGCCTTTACAGTAATTAGCCTTATTTTGGCAGGCATGGAACAAAGGCACAGGAAGATGAAGAGATGTACTGGAAGTCACCCTGTTAGAGCCAAGGATTGATCCAAGGCTTGGGTTTGACAATCACTACTTTGCTTGGTCCTAAACCCAGTTAATCCTCAGTATCCTCCAAAATATGTTATACTACTTATTGCTGTTATTTTCTTTATTAAACATTGTTAAAAATTCAAAAATCTACATTAGGATACCAATCAATAAATGTAGAAGACATAAATGTAGAAGAAATGGTTGAGTTGGAAGGTCAACATTTTGCAATTATTATGGTAACAAAGAATCACCAATGGATTTTAAACTAGTAGGTGAGCATTTAATGAGGAAGAGGATGCTTACAAAACATTAAAATATCTCTCCACCCCACTATCAGCTATGAATAAAGGAGAAAATAGTAAGTTTATAGTAGAGAAATCTGTCAGACAGCTGTTTAACCAGGTGATCAGAGAGCTCCATATGTGTCACACTGTCGTGTTCCTGACAAAAAAGCACACAGCCTGTATTTGTCATGAGAAAACACCAGACAAACCAAAAATTCTAGAAGTTTCTAAAAAAATGACCTGTACTCTTCAAAAATACAAGTGTCTTGAAAGACAAAGAGAAACTAGAACTGTTCTATATCATCAGAGACTGTAGAGATAATGACATTGGATGTAAATTTGAGATCCTGGATCAGATTGTGGATAGAGAAGCAATCTGTGAAAGAGAAGATTGGAGAAATTGGTGAATTTTGGCTATGAACCATGTGTTGATAATCACATTGTCTCAATGTTAAATATTCTGATTTTGATCATTGTAGTTCTATAAGGAAACAAAGTATTCCTAGGAAATACATGTGTGTGCATGCACATGTGCATTTATGTGTATCGACAAAGCATACATACTCTCAAAATATTAATAATTGTTTAATCATCATAAAAGGAGTGATCTGTGCTTTTCTTGAAAATTCACTAAGAGTTTAAAATTATTTTAAGATAAAATTAACAAAAAATTTCAAATTGGAATAGTAATAAGCTCTTTCTGCGACAAATGAAATCTTCCAAAAATTTATAAAGAGAAATTTATTAAATTCTCCTACACTGTCCCCTGCCATTCTTTTTCTCCTTAGCTAATAGATATAAGCAGAAAAGCTTTATCATTCCACACCTCACTACAACATGTCCATCCTAATTTATACTTAGGTATTTATGTGAACCTACATGTGTAAGGTTTTTGTTGTTTATTTTCACAAATAATTTATTATTTACACATTACTTTGTAATGTGGATCACCACATCAAGAACATCTGCTAGTTTTTTTTTTTTGTGGCCCCTAATGTTTATTTTATTTTATTTTTTTAAATATGAAATTTATTGTCCAATTGGTTTCCATACAACACCCAGTGCTCATCCCAAAAGGTGCCCTCCTCAATACCCATCATCCACCTTCCACTCCCTCCCACCCCCCATCAACCCTGTTTGTTCTCAATTTTTTAAGAGTGTCTTATGCTTTGGCTCTCTCCCTCTCTAACCTCTTTTTTTTTTCTTCTTCCCCTCCCCCTTGGACTTCTGTAAAGTTTTTCAGGATCCACGTAAGAGTGAAAACATATGGTATCTGTCTTTCTCTGTATGACTTATTTCACTTAGCATAACACTCTCCAGTTCCATCCACGTTGCTACAAAAAGCCATATTTCATTCTTTCTCCTGCTAGGTTTAATACATACAGAATTAGCACATTTTTCCCCCTAGTTTCTCCACTGTTTCTTTAGCTATATTTTCAGTTCCAAGTTTAGGTTGCTGTCTTTTTCCACTACAAACAATGCTGCAATAAATTCCATTATATATGTATAATACATATCATTATACACTATATATATTATAAAGGTATGTTAAATATGTATGTAAATATCAAGTATGTAAATACCTGATATTTCTTTATTTCAAATAACAGAAGTCCCCAAATGTGTGATGGCTTGGGGAAAATGCGTATTTTTACAAGTATTACTGTATTACTTCCCAAAATTATTCTAGGAGTTCACAAATTCCATCTAAAATATATGAGAGTTTGAATTCTTGCACCCTTAAAAATACTAGAGCTTTTCAGATTTTTTGCTTTTCCCATATATTACTTTACAAAACAGGGATTCCTTCCCCCCCACCTTTTTGTGTGTTATCCTGATTTGTATTTTTAAATACTTTTTAAAAATTACAGAATAATACATGCCTCTTATAGAAAAAAGCATAAAAGTTATATGCAATATGACAATTTATACCTGTCATATAATTTTATATGACTTATATATAAAGTCATACTTTTAATTTTATTATAATTTTAGAGGATGTATTTTCAGTAGTTATTAATGTAATAATGTATTTTATTTAAAGGGTTTATGTGTCTACTATTCCAAGATTTACAAGCTGCCCTAAAGAAATAAATTTAGGATAGAGCAGTAGTTCTGTCTTTCTCTGCTTTTTCTTTTGCTTTTTCTTTTCCATAATTTGCCTTCCCTTTGTCACTTGGCCAGTCCATCATTGTAAACTTCTGCACTCATAATTTGTCAATACTTCCCAGCACCTAGGAAACTAGGCTGGCCTCTGGAACTCAATTCCAGCACTGATCCTCATAACAGGATTTTACAGTTCAGCCTGAGCTAAATTCACACTGCATCTCAGGAGTATAAGCAGAGAGGTGTTTCTTGTCATTTATTGTCTGTTTTAATTACACAGGTAAGACCTACTTCATAAACTTGAAACAAAAGCTTTAGGGATAGGACCCAGGCAAGTTACTTTTGAAAATATTTTGTCAAGAGGTTGAAAGACACACAACTGGTTTGACATTTGAGGGACCAGAATTCATTACCCAAAATGATTTATGCTTTGTTATGCCTTACACTTATAGCTACTATTATATACTTAATTTATTAATTCACGAACACATTCTTATGGGTCATCTATTTAAAACTAAAAGGCATCTTTGTTTTCTTAGGTTAAGCCTTATACTCTAAGGCTTCACAAGCTCTGTGTGCTGAAAGATAAGTTTTGTTTCTCTTCTTTAATTTTTAAGTTTATAACTCATCATAGGCCAATATATGCTATTCACACTACATGTGATTTAACACGTAATTTCAACCTCAACAGAACAGACCTAGAACTGTCCTCTAATAAGATTCATTTGAATGTTGCTGCCATGTGTTTCTGAAGCCTCACTTTCAATTTCTCTGTTTTCTTCTTGTTGACATTTAGCAATTTGAGTGCCCTCACTGGGGCCACAGGCCACACTGGCGGTGAAAGACTGGGAAGGATAATAAACTCAAGCATTTGCTAACATAAAACCCTCTGCTCACTCTCAAAGCCTTTGCTTCCTACCCTGTTTCTTGTCATCATCTATAATATCTTTTCCTCTCCTTATTATATCTCTGCACACATAATGGAACTATGAACAGTTATATTTAAAGTGGAAAATGGTAAGGTAATATAGAAAATCAGAGTAGAAACAAATAGCAACTACCTAGCCCTGGAAATCATGCTCCAAACCGATCCCCTTTGACTGGTGTTTTTAAAGTGTTGAGTATTCTCTAGCTAGATATATGAATGAAGCACCATTCTAAAAGCTGAAAATATTTAATAATTAATGCATATAATTGATTTGTCAGGACTATAGGGACCAAGGATAATTGAAAGGGATTCATGTCTGCCAGCTTTTACATCTAGCTTTTAGAATTACATTTTTTTTAATAAAAGCTGATTCTCTTGGTAAGACACTTGTATGACAAAGACACTCAAGGGGAAAATAGAGAATGCTGAAGCAATGTAGGACATTACCCTTTCTCCACGAGAGTTATAAAATCTAGCTGTGCAAAGTACCTGGCTTAAACCATGATGTTCTCAGTACAGGCATTATGTTTTTTTTTTTTTCTTTCACTCCTTTATTTTAAAATATCATATAAATGCTTACATTGTTCTTAGTTTATTGTGGACTGCTGGTACATGGATGCCTGACTGAATATCTATATTAGACAACAAATATTTACCAATTTTGTAGCAGATACCCATGGTTGCCTGTAGAAACATTCTTCCCAAACCCTTGTTACCAATGCCCTAATTGTGTTGAGATATTCACCTGTCAGAGAAATGTAAATCATTCATGGAAATTTTTTATTAATGCTTATTTTAAGAGGGAACATGTGACCCATGAAATGTGGAAAAAGAGAAATTGTTTGAGGGAATTCCTAAGAAATATTTACTAACATTTTAAAAGGGACATCTGGAAAGAACCAGGTTATTTTTCCACTTAATATTGTCATGTCTGCAAGTGATGCCTAGAAATGAAATAGCAATTTTTACTCACGAGAAAATCCAACACACATACGAAGTGCGACAGAGCAAACAGGTAGGAAAAACTGGATTCTCGATGACTTCATTTTGCCAATGCACTAACTACCCCTAGAGCTGCTTTATCTCTGGAATGTAGCTAAGTGAATCAATTTTCTACATTGTTTTGGTCATTTTTAGTTAGGTTGCAGCTGAACTCATTTACACTCATCACTGTGGTAGGTGCCAGTGATAACTTTTTTTTTTTTTAATTTTTTAACGTTTTATTTATTTTTGAGACAGGGAGAGACAGAGCATGAACAGGGGAGGGTCAGAGAGCGGGAGACACAGAATCTGAAACAGGCTCCAGGCTCTGAGCTGTCAGCACAGAGCCCGACGCGGGGCTCGAACTCACGGACCGCGAGATCATGACCTGAGCCTAAGTCGGCCGCTTAACCGACTGAGCCACCCAGGCGCCCCTGGTGATAACTTTTTGAGGTGGAATTGATCTGGCTATTCTGCAGCTTGCATTTCTGTGCTGTGTCTCAGTACCTTCAGAATTAGAAAAGATTCATCCTTCTAGATGTTAATCCTGAATTGAAAATTAGAATCTAGCTATGATTAGTAATAAAGTAAGTTATATGAAAAAAGGTTTATATTTTCAAACTAGAAGTTTAGACTTGTTCATTCTTTCCTACGTTCATAGCTTGGTCATAGGGTTTCATGAGATGTCTTTTTTCATATTTCCTTAAACTGTTGCCCAAAGAGAGGAACCTGGGAACAGATTTAGGCTCTTGTTTCTGATGGATGTTGGCTATGTGAAGTGATAACATTTTGCATCCATACAAAATACCTTAGGACTTTAATGGATTTGGAAATAGTCCCAGGTAATAATTACTGTTGTAAGTCTTTTAGAAATGCCCAGTAGGCTAGAGGGAAGATGCGGTTTGGTACAGGGTTACTTAAAATATCCTATGAAATGAGGGCATAAGTTAAAATAAATAGAATGGGTCTCATGTGCAATTAGCATCAATCAAATGTAACATTACAGAAGGCATAATTCACTCTACACATTGGGGAATAATTTGAGGATTCTAAATATCTAAAACCATGCATGGAAAGATAAGTTTTAAAAAAAGTTTAGTGGTTTTTATGTGGTTTTTAGACATATATAAATGGTGGGTGCCAAGCCTGAGTGACATTAATGGTGAATGTGTTGTGTTGGGAGTTTGTGGTTACAAATATTTTAGATCACTGATTAGAAAGTTTGCCAGTAATTGCACAGTATAAAACATCAGGGTAGGTAGGAAGGTTGATACTGCATTTTGCTTTTTAAAAAGAACATAACTGGGGTGCCTGGGTGGCTCAGTCGGTTGAGTGTCCGACGTCAGCTCAGGTCACGATCTCGCAGTCCGTGAGTTCGAGCCCCGTGTAGGGCTCTGGGCTGATGGCTCGGAGCCTGGAGCCTGCTTCCGATTCTGTGTCTCCCTCTCTCTCTGCCTCTCCCCCGTTCATGCTCTGTCTCTCTCTGTCTCAAAAATAAATAAATGTTTAAAAAAAATTTTTTTAAAAAGAACATAACTTTTTTTTTAAATATGAAACACTGTAAGCATTAAACAGATGTGATATGAAATAAAATTTTTGATGAGATTCCTCCCAGGTAATTAGAATCATGGAATGTTGTCAGGTGATCAGCTTCCCTGGCCTCAAAACACTTAGAAAAATCTGTTATTTCAGATAAGCTACTTAAGCAAAATTATATCATAGTGTTTAAATAACATAAAGTATGCTTTGATACACATACGGTTTCAAACCAAGAGAGCCAATTTGGAATGCACAATTATTGTATACTTTTGGTAAATAGAAGTGGTAAATAATATTTGCCGGAGTGTGAGCACTGGTTCCTCCCATAAGCTTCTTTCTACATTATTACAGAAGCAAGTGTCAGACAAAACTCTACTTACACATATACTTAAACACTTTTTAATACAGGCAAAAACCAGTGTTTTTGTTTGTGTTTTTTCATACAGCATTTGTACAAAAAATCTTTTGTGTGAACTGTAAGGTGCCACATTGGCTGTCATTTATGTTTGTGATACATATCATAAGTATCTGCTAAAGCTTTAGTAGGTGCATCCAATTTAAAACCTGAGTGACATTATTTGTAAATACAACTAGTTGTGAAGCACACATACCTTTATTCACAGGACAGATTTCTGAAAAATACAGGCAAAACCCAATCTTACAACCTCTGTATAAGTTCAGTGATCTCCAGTCTCAGTCTTTTTGGAGCTCCAAAACACCCTGCATGTAAGAATGACCTTACACAATTATGACAGTATTCTAAGAACAGCCCTAGAATGACCGCTAGTCAGGTGGAGACAAGTAAGAGGTTCTCCAAGTGGGTGGCTCAACACAGGGTCATTTATAGTTCAAGCCAAGTAGGCAGTATTGAAAGGGTCATAGGGATCACGTGTCCTGCTCATTTAAAGTCAGAATGTCTACCAACTCTTAGTTACCACATCTGCAATGTTACTTACCAAATGAGAGCCAAATTCTAACAGTGTCTAGCTATTTAAAAAGACACATATTCTCTAATTAAAACTTGTTTTCACTAGGGGGAGCCTGGGTGGCTCAGTTGGTTGAAGCACCCAACTTCAGCTCAGGTCATGATTTCACAGTTCCTGAATTTGAGCTCCTCATCTGGCTCCACACAGACCATGCGGAGCCTGTTGGGACTCTCTCTCTTCCTCCTCTCTCTGTCGCTCCCTGGGTTGTGCACTCTCTCTCTCTCTCTCTCTCTCAAAATAAATAAATGAACTTAAACAAAGAAAGGAAACAAAGAAACAAAAAAAACACGTGCTTTTCCTATTTTTTTTTTGCATTAATTAGAAAGGCTTCTGATATTGATATGGGTATAAAAAAAAAAGATATCCCAAACATGGTCTAGAAACTTCCTGGGGTCATGACTCACAACTTTCTTCTGAAAAGAAATTAGCATTCTTGATAAAATAAGTGGTTTTTTTGAAGAAGATAAGATTGTTTTAAAAATAATGGAGTAACTGTGTATACTCCTGCCTAGCTGACTGTCAGTCAAAATATAGTGACTTTCACCAGGTTTTCTTTCTTCCTTTCTGTCTAAAATGATTATATTTCCTATAAAAATGTCCTAACAAAAATGAATCTTTCTGGTAGCCTATTAGGGTCTTTTCTCTTTCCAAGTAATATTGTAATAAAAATCTAACACATACTCATAAATAAATTGTCTAAGAAATTTTCTTTCTCAGGGATAATGATGGCTGCAGCAACATCATTATAGTATATAGTATAGTAGAATAGTATAGTATAGTATGGCATAGTATAGTATAATATAGCATAGTAGATGCCATTAAAGAGGGGCCTTTTCATTAAAATACTAATACTGGATTATATGTTACTGATTAGAACAACTGATTACCTTGAGCATGTTGTTTAATATAGCTAATATGTAGATACTATTCCAATGTCTATGTTAAAATAGGAAAATATGAATATAGACTTCTGCTTCCAGAAAAATAGAACAGTCACAATTTTCTCCATATCTTCAGATAAGCACAACTAGAAACCTGAGACATTATATATAGTCCAACATAAGAAAAGTCTAAGAGGTGGAGAGCAGAAACAAACTAATTAGGGATCCCAAAATGGAAAGAATGATGGTGGTGAGTTTGCTTCTTCTCTTTACCTGATATAACCCAAATTTGGTGCTGAAAAAGCCAAAAACCTAGAAACACCAGTAAGCGCTAACCAAAAACAGTGCCAACACAAGCCTGCTTTCTAGCCAAAGGGCTGAGAAAGGTATAGTTTACATGGACACAGAACATTCAGAAAATATTGACTCTAATCCAACAAATCCTACACACACACACACACACACACACACACACACACACAATCAGTGGCTTCACTAATACCTCACCAGCAAAAACTGGATGGAGAATGTAAATTTCTACTCTTACCACACTGTAGCAAGGCACATGGTAAATCAGTGAAAAATGAGTAGGGAGCATGAACTTTCATCCCTGATGAACAGTGATGAGGCCCTATCCTGTGGTGTCAGTGGAGACAAGGTTGGAAACAGAATTCCCACATCCATCCAGCAGCAAAAAGGAATCCAAGACCTTGATAACAATGAGGATCAAATGGGGAACTTGGACTTCTACTTCTATTTGGCAGTAGTGAGGTGACATACTCCCTTCCTCTGTCAGAATGATGACAGAGAAAGTGTCTGAAACAGAATGTTTACATAAGATCCAGTCTAATAGTACACACAATGTTCAGGTTTCTATTAAAATTCTTTGTCACATTAAGAACTAGGAAGACTTCAAAATGAGTATAAAAAATAATCAAAATGTGCCAACATTGAGATGATATTATCTGATAAAGAATCTATAGTAGTCATCGTAAGGAAAACACTATAGACATATAAAAATAGAATTATTAAAAAAAATTCAGGTAAACCAAAGAAAGGAGCCATTGCCATGCTGGTTCTGTGCTTAGAATTAGAGCATTCTGAAGCATTTTTAGATGACAGTCCAATTTGTAAGGAATCATCATTTGTATATCTTAATTCGCTAATAGTACTACATTTTAATTTCCAAGGAAAACAAAGCAGTATGTCTTCACAAGTAACAAAAACACAAGTCCTGAGCAATAGGTCTTTGAGAGGTGTTCACAAAGTGACTAAAGGAAAGTTATCAGAAGAGGAATATAGAGGATATATGCACATTTCTTATGTGAGATATGCAAGAGTTGCTTAATGTCTTTGTGCCATGATTTCCTCCTTTATAATTTAGGGTATAATTTGAGGATGAAATCAGTTAATCACAAAAATATCAATCATGATCACGATGACAACAATGATGATGATGATGTTTTTACTATCATAATTTGTGTGTAGTATTTTAAAGTGTTAGAAAATATACACTCTTTATTTCCTTTTTCTATTTTAGATTGCAACATATTGGCAAAGTGAGACATTCACAGGATGAAGGGAAATGGATGAGAAGAGTTAGAAGAGCTTAATTTTAAATCTACCCTCCATGGTTTCATTCTGTCCTTTTATCCTCTCATATCCCCACACATGTCTATCCATCCATTCATTCTTCCATAGCTCTTTAGGGACCAATTCTGAATGCCGGATTTATGATGAGATGGATACTTAGAATCCTATGGACCTCCTAGAATGTTTTTAATGATGAATGAAAGGTAGCATAATAGAGTAGATAAAAACTCTTTCTTGACTGATGGTTGGACAGAGACATTGAGAGATGGATAGAACATGTGATAAAGCAAATATAACAAAAATTTTATTATAAAATTAGTTGGTGGCTATAAGGCTATACACTATACAATAGCTGTTTGCATGATATTAACTTTAAACTTACCCATTGCTCAAAGATCATTGTAGGGTAGCTTTCTTCCAGGGTAAAAAAAAAAAAAAAAGTAAAAGAAAAGAAGAGACAAGAGTCTGTTGGGAATTAGACATTACAATAGGCTGAGTGAACAAGTTGTTCTCTTTTTACTTGAAGCAAACAACAGATGTGTCATATGTCCCTAATTAAATTAATCCTAAATTTTGCACTTTTCACTAACTGGAATATTAATGGAGTTGAATTACAAGACTCAATTCATTAAACTCTCTAGTTTTCCCTCTTACTCTTATTGTTATGTCATGTCTTCAGATATATAAGGATAAGATGAAGGAGAAAAAAGAGTTTGTGTGAATAATAGATCAAAATGGAGTCATAAAAAATGTTCAGGTAACTCATAGGAAGATGAGCGAGAGAGCAGAAAGAAACATAAAGGTCAAAATAAAATGGCAAACTTAGGGGCACGTGGGTGGCTCAGTCATTTAAGCATCTGACTTGATTTCAGCTCAGGTCGTGATCTCACCATTTGTGGGTTTGAGCCCCACGTCGAGTTCTGTGCTGACAGCACAGAGCCAGGTTGGGATTCTTTGTCTCCCTCTCTCTCTGCCCCTGTCCCACTCACTCTCTATCTCTCTCTCAAAGTGAATAGTTTTTTAAAATGGCAAGCTTAAGCCATTGATATTAACATATCAATAATTTTATTAAATGTAAATTGTTTAAATGAGCCAATTAGAAGACAAAGATGGGGAGAGTAAACTAAAAAATATGACTGAACTTTATAGTATCTGAATCTCACTTCAAATACAAGAAGTATGCAGGTTGAAGGATACAAAAGATATGTTTTGCCAAAATTAATCAAAGGCAAACAAGAGTAGCTATGTTAACATCATATAAAGAAGACTATAGGACAAAGTCTATTATTAGAGAATTATTAGAGAAAGGATGACCAAAAAAAAATCAATCTACCAAGAACACATAACAATTGTAAAAGTGTTATGCAGTAAACAACAGAGTTGTAAAATATTTGCAGCAAAAACCGATGGAATTAAAAGGAAAATAGATATATTCACCAAGTAGTTGGAAACTTTAGCACCCCTCTCTCAACAGTTGATAGACCTATTTAATCAGAAAATCAGTCAGGATATTAAAAAAAAAAGTGAAAAACGCCGTCAACTGAGGGGATCTAACAAACATGTACGGAATATTCACCAAAAATGTCAGAATATGCTTTATTTTTTAGTTTTTTGTTTATTTTTGAGAGAGGGAGAGAGAGAGAAACAGCGTGAGTGGGGGAAAGGCAGAGAGAGAGAGGGAGACACAGAATCCAAAGCAGGCTCCAGGTTCTGAGCTGTCAGCACAGAGCCTGATGCAGGGCTTGAACCCATGAACTGTGAGATCATGACCTGAGCCGACATCTGACGCTTAACCGACCGAGCCACCCAGGCATCCCAAGAATATGCTTTATTTTTAGGTGTTTACAGAACATACACCAACATAGGCCATACACTGGACCATAAAACACATTCCAGCAAATTTGAAGGAATTCCAATCATACCAAGTACATACTCTGACTACAAAGGAATAAAACTAGAAATCAGTAATAGAAAAATAACAAGAAAATCTCCAAATACTTGGACACTAAACAACACATTCCTAAATGATCCATGAGTCAAAGAGGAACACAGAGGGGCACCTGAGTGGTTCAGTCAGTTAAGTGGCCAATTTTCACTCAGGTCTTGATCTCGGGCTCCAAGCGTTTGAGCCCTGCATAGGGTTCTATGCTGACAGCTCAGAGCCTGGAACCTGCTTTGGATTCTGTGTGTCTCTCTCTCTGTACCTCCCCTGCTTGCACTCTCTCTTTTTCTCTCTCAAAAATAAACATTAAAAAATAAAAGAGGCAGACAGAAAAGAAATAAAAGTATACACTGAACTTAATGAACATGGAAATATATCGAAATATCTGGAAACAGTAAGGCAGTGCTGCTGACAGAGATACTTATAGCACTAAATGCATGCTTTAGATTAAGAGCAAAGACCCAAATCAACAATCTAACCAACCATCTTAAGAACCTAGAAAAAGAAGTGCCAAATAAATCCAAAGCAAGTGGAAGGAAAGGAATAACAAAGAGCAGAAAAATAAAATTGAAAACAGGAAAAGAATAGATAAAATGAGTGAAATAGTGCTATTTTCTCAAAAAGATAAAATGCAGTTTAACCAAAAACAGGCCCACACAAATATATTTGGGTGATTTTTGACAAGGGTGCAAGAAAAAAAAAATGTAGAAAAGATAGCCTTTTCAACAAATGAAGGAAAAATAAAGAAGAATCCTAAAATACTTGAAAAAAAAAAAAGTATGGGGACACCTGGGTGGTTCAGTCAGTTAAGCGTCTGACTCTTGGTTTCAGCTCAGGTCATGATCTCACAGTTTGTGGGTTTGGGCCCACATCGGGCTCCACACTGGCAACACAGAGCCTGTTGGGATTCTCTCTCTCCCTCTCTCTCTCTGCCCCTTCCCTGCTCACTATGTCTGTCTCTCTCTCTCTCAAAATAAATAAATAAACTTAAAAAAATGTATAATAAAATCTTCAGAACTAGGGGTAGACACAGAATCCTTAGACTTGTAACCAAAGCATGATCCTTAAAAGGAAAACTTGTTACACTGGACTTGATTAAATTAAATCTTTACTCTGCCTGAAATGTCATTAAGTGGATAGAAAGGCAAGCTACAGATTTTTATTAAGTAGTTGTAATTCAGATGTCTTAGTAGAGCTGGTCCCTAGAACATATTACAAACTTTAATCTTAATAGTAAAACAACAATCCAATCAGAACATAGACAAAAAAACATGAAGAGACATTTCACAGAAGACACACAGATGGTAAATAAACCCATACAAAGTTGTTCAACATCACAACCATTAGGGAAATACAAACTAAAACCACAGCACATCCTCAGAATTGCTAAAGTAAAAAATAGTGACATCACCAAATTCTGTTGACTATACAGAGAAGTCTGATCATGCATATATGCTAGTGGGAACATCAAATAATGTAGTTACTCTGGAAAACACTTTGGCAGGTTTTTAAAAGTGTAAGTTTTCACTTACCATATTTACATATTTAGTTTTATCCCTGGGCTTTTATTCCAGAGAAATGAGAAATTATGTTGACACAAAAACCTGTATACAAATATTTATAGCAGCTTAATTTGTAATACCTAAGATATAGAAAGATCTCAGATGTTTTTCAACAAGTTAATTGTTAAACAAATTGTGGTACATTCACACCATAAATACTACTAAGGAAAAAAAAAGAATTACTACTAATTCATGCAACAACTTGGATGGATATCCAGAGAATTATGCTAAATGAAGAAAAGCCAATCCCAAAATATTATATACTGTATAATTTTATTTACATAATATTGATGGAAAAATTATAGAAATGATGAATATATAAGTGGTTGTCTGCAGTTAATTAGGGCGTAAGATTGAAATGCTTGTTCCTGTAAAAGGGCAACATGAGGGGTCCTTGTGGTGGAAATGCTCTGCATATGTTTGTGTTCTTGTAACAGAATTTTAGAAGATGTTATCATTGCAAGAAATTGGGTAAAGTGTACGTGGTATCACTCCTTATTTTTTCTTCAAAGGCATGTGAATCTACACTTATTTCAAAATAAATAATATAATTTAAAAACATTTAAATCCCATAACAAATACCAAATATTAAGTGTCTAAACTGGTATAGACTCAGATAAATCACAACTGACTTCAGTCTAAAAACTCACTCACTGCATGCATGAATAATGATAGCTTTGTCTTCTTCCTTCACGCTTATTTGGAACATTGTCTTTTTATGCAATTACATTGAATAATTATCAACATAATCAACTACATTAATTTTTTGACATATTTGAAATAGTGACACAACTTACTTTGATGTTTGTCTTTCTACCTACCTCTGGTCGATGTCAGGAATGAATTAGGATTCCTCACTAGCTCAATCTCTGGAATGTAGCAGGCAGTATCTCTTCACATGTGAGAAAAACAGAATTATTTATTCTTCTTTTTAAGACTTTCTTTTTCTTTAAAGAGCAGTTTTAGGTTTACAACAATTGAGAGGAAATTGAGGGGAAAGGACAGAGATTTTCCATATGTTCTCTATCCCCACATATTCAGGAACCCCCCTCTGCCCCCCACCAATTATCATTAACACCACTCACCAAAATAACACATATTTTTACCAGGTTTTATTTATTTATTTTTTCATTTTTATTTACTTATTATTATTTTTTAATATGAAATTTATTGTCAAATTGGTTTCCATACAACACCCAGTGCTCATCCCAACAGGTGCCCTCCTCAATACCCATCACACACCCACCTCTCCCTCCCACCCCCCATAAACCCTCAGTTTGTTCGCAGTTTTTAGGGGTCTCTTATGTTTTGGCTCCCTCCCTCTCTAACCATTTTTACCAAGTTTTAATTAATCTACAGCTGACAGGATGTAGTCACCCAAAGTCTATAGTTTACCTTAGAGTTCACTGTTAATGTTGTATATTCTATGGGTTTTGACAAATGTATGACATATCCATCATTGTAATATAATACAGAATATTTTTTTAACGTTTATTTATTTTTGAGACAGAGAGAGACAGAGCATGAACGGGGGAGGGTCAGAGAGAGGGAGACACAGAATCCGAAACAGGCTCCAGGCTCCAAGCCGTCAGCACAGAGCCCGACGCGGGGCTTGAACTCACGGACCGCGAGATCATGACAAGAGCCAAAGTCGGCCGCTCAACCGACTGAGCCACCCAGGCTCCCCAATACAGAATATTTTTAATACCCTAAAAATTCTCTGTGCTTCACCTGTTCAACTCTCCACATCTACTGACTACTGATTTTATAGTCTATAGTTTTGCCTTTTCCAGAATGCCATATGGTTGGAAACATACAGTATGTAGCTTTTTCAGATTGGGCTATTTTCATTTAGTAATGTGCATTTTATGTTTTTCCATGTCTTTTCATAGCTTTAACAGCTTACTTCTTTTTAGTGCTAAATATAATATTCCATTACTTAGATGTACCAGTTTGTCCATTTACTTACTGAAGGACATCTTGGTTGCTTCCAAGTTTAGGCATGTATGAATAAATCTGCTATCAACATCCTTGTGCAGGTTTTTATGTGGACATAGGTTTTCAGCTTTTTGGGGTAAATAGGAAGGTTCATATGCTGGTTCATATGTTAATGATATGTTTAATTTTACAAGAAACTGCCAGATTGTTTTTCAAATTGGCTGTATCATTTTGCATTCCCATAAGAAATATATGAGAGTTTCTGTGGCTCCATATTCTTGTCAGCACTTGTTGGTATCAGTGTTCCGCATTTTGGCCATTCTAATAGGCATATAGTGGATTTCATTGTTCTTTAGTTTGCATTTCTGTGATGACATATGATATGGGACATCTTTTCATATACTTATTTGCCATCTATATAGCTTCTTTTTCTGTTAAATTCATTGGCCCCATTTTTTAATCTAGTTTCTTTTCTTGCAGAGTTTTAAGTGTTCTTTGTATATTTTGTATAACAGCCCTTTATCAGATACGTCTTTTGCAAATATTTTCTCCCAGTCTGTGATTTGTCTTATTCTCTTGACAGTGTCTTTCACAGAGCGTAAGTTTTTAATTTTCCCGAAGTCCAGCTTCTCAGTTATTTTATTCATGGGTCAAGTCCTTGGTGTTATATCTAAGAAAGCATTCCCATACCCAAGTTCATCCAAGTTTTCTTTTATGTTGTTTTCTAAAAGTTTTATGCTTTTGCCTTTTACATTTAAGCCTGTGATCTATTTTAATTTTTGTGAAGACTGTGAGTTCTGTGTTTAGATTATTATTATTTACTTACTTTTGTACGTGGATGCCCAGTTGTTCCAGCACCGTTTGTCAAAGAGGCTATCTTTGCTCCATTGGATTGCCTTTGTTCCTTTACCATATTTATGGAAATTTATTTCTTGGCTTTCTATTCTGCTCCATTGATATATTGGTCTGTTCTCTCATCAACACCACAGTATCCCATTTACTATAGCTTAAAATAAGTCGTGAAGTTGAGCAGTATCAGTCCTCCAACTTTGTTCTCCTTTAATATTAATGTTGGCTATTCAGAGTCTTTTGCCCCGCCAGATAAAATTTGTTGTAAATATCCACAAAATAACTAGCTGGAATTTTGATTGAGATTGCTTTGAATCTATATATCAATTTGGGAAGAGCTGACAACTTGACAATATTGAGTCGTTCTATCTATGAACATGGAAAATCTCTGCATTTATTTATTTATTTTCTTTGATTTTGTTTATCAGAGTTTTGTAGTATACTGCATACAGATCTTGTACATTTTTTTAGGTTTATATTTCAGTATTTAATTTTGGGGCTGCTAACATAAGTGGTATTGTTATTTGTTCTTGTTCATTGTTGTTACATAAGAAAGCACTGACTTTTGTATATTAACCTTGGAATTGGCAACCTTGATATTCTCAATTATTAGTTTCAGGAGATTTTTGTCAGTGCCTTTGAATTTTCTACATAGATGATCATGTCATTTTTTTAACAAGGAGAGTTCTGTATTTTCCTTCTCAATCTTTATACCTTTTCTCCTTTTCTTGACTTACTGTATTAAGAAGGACTTCAAGCATGATGTTGAAAAGGAGTGGTTGGAGGGAACACCCTTGCCTTGTAAGTGATCTTAGTGAGAAAGCTTCAAGTTTCTCACCAGTACGTATAATGTTAACTGATTTTTTTTTATAGGTATCCTTCATTGTGTGGAAACATTTTTTCTGTATGCCTAGTTTAGTGAGGGTTTTTATTGTGAATGGGTATTAGATTTTGCAAAATGCTTTTTCTGCTCTATTGACATGATCATGTGATTTTTCTTTTTTACCCTACTGATTTGGTGAGTTACATATCAATTTATTTTTATATGTTGAACCAGCTTTGCATACCTGAGATGAATTCTACTTGGTCATGGTATATATATATATATATTTTCAATTCTTTTATATATTGTTGAATTAAATTTGTTAGTATTTTGTAAAGGATTTTACATCTATGATTATAAGAGATATTGATCTGTAGTTTTCTTGTGATGTTTATGTCTGGTTTTGGTATTAGAATAATGCTAGTCCATGGAAGTATTTCTTATGCTTCTATCCTCTGAAAGAGATTATAGATTTAGTACAATTTCTACCTTAAAAATCTGGTAGAATTAATCAGTAAGCCCATCTGGGCATGATGTTTTTTTTCTGTCTTGGAAGTTTGTTAATGATAGATTCAATCTATTTAATACATATGGGCCTATTCAGCTTGTATATTTCTTCTCATGTGAATTTTTGCAGATTGTCTTTCAGGGAATTGGTCCATTTTATCTAAATTATCAGATTTGTGGGGGCAGAGTTGTTCATAGTGTTCCTTATTATCCTTTGATTTACATGGGATATGTAGTGATGTCTGCTCTTCCATTTCTGATATTAATAATTTATGTCTTCTCTTTTTTTCTTAGTTAGCCTGCCTAGAGACTAATCAATTTTCTTGGTCTTTTTTTAAAAATTGTTTTTTTAATGTTTGTTTATGTTTGAGAGAGAGAGAAAGAGAGAGAGCACGCACACATGAGTGCGAGTGGGAGAGGGACAAAGAGAGAGGGAGACACAGAATCCCAAGCAGGCTCCAGGCTCTGGGTTGTCAGCACAGAGCCTGATGGGGGCTCACACTCATGAACTATGAGATCATCACCTGAGCCAAAGTCAGATGCTCAACTGACTGAGCCACCCAGGAGCACCAATTCTTGATTTTTTTGAAATCAGCATTTGGTTTCATTGATTTTCTCCATTGATTTTCTGTATTCAGTTTTACTGATTTCTTCTCTAATTCTTATTATTTATTTTCTTCTCCTTTCTTTGGATTTAATTTGCTTTTCTTTTTCAAGTTTCTTCAGGTAGAAACTTGGATTACTTACATTAGATCTTTCTTCTTTCCTAATATATGCATTCAGTGCTATAAATTTCCCTCTAACTCCTACTATTACTGCTTCTCACACATTTCTATGTTGTGTTTTTATTTTTATTTAGTTAAAAATATTTTAAAATTTTTCTTCAGATTTCTTCCTTGACTTCTGTGTCATTTCAGAGTACACTTTTAATCTTCACATTTTCCAGTTAACTTCCTGTTACTGGTTTCTAGTTTAACTCAATTGTGGTATGATTTTGGTATGACACTGTATGATTTTGTTTCTTTTAAATTCCTTAAGATGTGTTTTATGGCACAGAATGTGATCCATGTAAGCTTGAGAAAAATGTGGATCCTCTGTTGTTGGGTGATGTATGCTGTAGGGACAATTCTCCAGGAAGACAATACTTAATGTATACACACCAAATAACAGAGCATCAAACTACCTAAGGTAAAACCTGATAGAAGTACAAGGAGGAATAGATGAGTCCACTATCAGTTGGAGACTTTACTTCCCCTCTTTCAGAAATGGACAGATCTAGAAGGCAGAAAATCATTAAAAACATAGTTGAACTCAACAACACCATCAATCATCTGGACATAATTGACATCTATAGAATACATTATCCAGCACTTTCTCAGAAAAATTAAAATTGAGGCACTTTGTTGCTAGTAGACCTGACTTGCAAGAAATATTAAATTCTTTGGAGAGAATAAAAATGATTTTCAGGTCAGAAAACTGAGCATACATAAATAATGGAAGAGGATCAAAGGAGGAATAAATAGGAAAAAAAATAAAAACTTGTATTTATCGTAGTCTTAATTGATCTAACAGATATATGCTTATGTGTATATCTTATGCAAAATGTATGCTTATATATAAGTGAAATAAATGACAGTAAAAACTCAAGGGACAAAAAGGAAGAAATAGGATTACTTCATTTTTTTCTGGTACTCACACAGCCTGTGGAGTGATATAGTGTTATTAAAAAGATGTTTTGGTTAGTTATAAATGTGTATGCAAACTCTCTAAGGCAACCATTATTAAAAAAAAAGTCTTATAATTGATATAAGACAGAACTAAAAATAGAATCATACAAAATGTTCAGTTAAACCACAAAAGACAGAAAAGGCAAAGACAACAAAAATAGAAACCAAGAACAAGTTCACCAAACAGAAAATAGTAACAAATATAATAGATATTAATCCAACTATATCAATAATAACTTTGAAGTTAATGGTCTAAATGTGCCATCAAAAACCACCACCCAACTTCATGTTATCTATAAGAAACCATTACAAATTGTTTAAATCTCTATTTATTTTTGAGAGAGAGACAGGGTGTGAGTGGGCGAGGGACAGAGAAAGAGGAAGATACAGAATTCAAAGCAGGCTCCAGGCTCCGAGCTGTCAGCACACATCCTGACGCTGGGCTCAAACTCAGGAACCATGAGATCATGACCTGAGTCAAAGTCAGACACTTAACTGACTGAGCCCCCCAGGGGCCCTGCAAGAAACTATTTAAAATATAAAAGCACATTTAGATTATAAATAAATTGAAGGAAAAAAATATGTCATGTTAACACTAATCAAAAGAAAGCAGGATTAGTTTTATTAATTTCAGGAAGAGCAGACTTGAAAATGAGGAAGTTAGATTAATTAAGAATAAGAGACTATTTGGGTTTTCCAAATATCTGACATTAATTTGGGGAAATTCTCAGCCATTATTGTTTCAAATATTTCTTCTGCTTCTTTCTCTCTTTTTTCTTCTAGTATTCTCATAACGTTTACATTACATATTTTGTAGTTGTTCCATGGTCCTTGGATATTCTGTTATGTACTGAATAAAAATGCCTTTTACTGCTGTAAATAAGCCCTTAGTAATGTGTGATGGGGGAAGCATTCTATAGCCAGTGAGTAGGTCTCATTATCTTGGTGAGCTTTTGCCTCTGACCTGGGAACTTCACAAGTATTTTTCACTTTCTTTTTCTTCTCTCTGTAGGTTGGACAGCACAGGTAGAGTGGACTGGAATTGGTTATTTCCCTTCCTAGGTCCATTAGGCTCAGATAATACTTCAGCAGGTCAGGCTCTGGTTAACTAGATTTCTCTGAGGGCAGATCTTTTGGAAATGAACAGAGTGCTCTGGTGTGTTTCAGAAATGGCTGGGGTGCCTGGGTGGCTAGGTCAGTTAAGTGTCCGACCCTTGATTTCACCTCGGGTCATGATCTTGATTCATGAGTCCAAGCCCCGCATAAGGCTCTGCACTGACAGTGTGCACAGACAGTGCAGAGTCTGCTTGGGATTCTCTCTCTCCCTCTCTCTCTGCCACTCCCCTGCCCACATTCCCTTTTCTCTCTCAAAATAAATAAATGAACATTTGTTTTAATGGCTGCTTTCCCTCCCCCTGCTGCAAGCCTGAAGGAATTTTTCTCCCACATGTACTATGAGGACCTGGCTGATCTGGCGGCATAATATTGTGGGTAAAGAGGCTTTTAACTTAGACTGGTCCACACTGAGGCTTGAGCAATTTGTCAATTACAGTTTGGGCTCCTGCCCCAGCTCTGGTTCCTGCATGGCTTCATCTTGTGAGTCTTTCCTCTGATAAGCCACAACTCCCTGTATTCACCTTGTCTCTCCAGTACTGGGGGCAGTGGTTTGTACTGCATCCCTTTCTCTTAGGAGTCCAAAAAGAATTGTTGATTTTTCAACCTGTTCAGCTTTTTATTTGTTAAGACACAGTGGTGACTTCCAACCTCATTATATGTAGGACCAGAAACCATTTAACGTAAATTTTTGTCTGAGAAGGCAGCTAGGAGTGTAAGTATGAACACCAAAGCTAATTCATCTCAATATTTTCAGTCTACCTGAAGGAAGAGCTGAAAGTTTCACTCTTCGTTTGCTGTGAGTTTATTGTTCAGAGTTCACTTGTCACAGTTAAGAATGCTAAATATCAGGGCGACTGGGTGCTCAGTCCCTTGAGTGTCAGACAGGCTCTGGTCATGATTTCCTGATTCGAGTCTCACATTGTGCCAACAGCAATGAACCCACTTCAGATCCTCTGTCCCCCTCCCTCTCTCTGCCTTTTCCCTGCTCTCTCTCTCTCTCTCTCTCTCTCTCTCTCGGAAACTAAAATAAACATAAAATTGAATATCTATTCAAAGAGAGGCTGCAAAGCAGAATTATTTCCTTATATATTTAACTGGGTCCTATTAGAAGTATGTAAAATACATGCGTTGTTTCTTACTACATAGCAAACTAGTTTGTGAGTCCCCAAATCTACTGACTTAACCGAACAATTTAATGTCTTCTTTCACAGTTCTAGAGGCTGACAGCCTCAGCTAGTTAGGGTTGTTTGTTGAATGACTGATTGAATGACCTTAATCAATCCAATAAATCACCTACTGATTATTTCTAACATTGTGTTAAGAGAGTGATTTGGCAAGTATTTGTTGAATGAATAGATACATGAATGAATGAATCTGAAGATAAATGTCTGATGAAGTAAACAATCTTTCTATCACAAACTATCTCTGTGTTAGTCATAGTTGAAAGTAAAGTAGTGATATAAACCTTGAAGTTCCCTGCTGGTGTAAAGAAAAGTCCATGAGTTTTGCCTAACAACAACTTCTGGGCTATAATTAGATTGAATTGGCTGTACTATCCAAAGGAAAAATAGAAATTTCATAATATTATCTTTGTCTGTAACTGTTAGCAAGAAAATAATTAGAGAAACGAGACTGATTTTCTAAATTTAAGGTAATAAATATCTTTTAAAAAAATTTTAACGTTTATTTATTATTGAGAGACAGAGAGAGACAGAGCATGAGCAGGGGAGGGGCAGAGAGAGGAGGAGACACAGAATCCCAAGCAGGCTCCAGGCTCTGAGCTGTCAGCACAGAGCCCGACGTGGGGCTCGAACTTACGAACTGTGAGATCATGACCTGAGCTGAAGTCGGACGCTCAACCGACTGAGCAACCCAGGTGCCCCTAGGTGATAAGTATCTTTAATAAAATAGTATACAAAATTGCCAGTTATTCTTATTTATTTTGCTGTAGAGCACCAGCTAATCTTTTCACCCTCAGTATAAAACAGGTAGGAATTGCCACAAAGTCACAAATCCTGATAAAATTATACCAAACAAAAACCATAAAAAATCCATCATCAAAATACAATAGAAATGTTGTTTGAGTTTCAAGGGCATGGTCAGATATTCTGCAATTACTTTTATCTTCACATGAAACATTTGTTAATTTAAAATTTGAATTTAAACATGAAGGACATTGTTTCCTCCAGGCTTTCTAAACCAAATTAGTATGTGCGATTTAAATCTTTCTTCACTTTCTAATCTTTTAAAATCTAATCAGGCAACTGTTTTTGTCCCAATATTGTATTATCACATCAAATATATCTTATTGCCAGTTCTTCTACTGTTCTAAGTTCAGTGACTCTTACATAAAACTCACACAAAATGTTATTTGCATGAGCAAGTTTTACTTTCTAGTATCCCAAAAGTACACTTACAATCTGCTTTATAAAATGAAGTAAATTATGAGGTCTCATTCCCTGAAATTACATTCAAGTGTATTAATTGCAAATTGATTCATTAAGAAAATGTTTAATGTACAACGTCTCTTCCCTGATTTTCAGGATCTCCTGAGAAATCACTTGTTACTTACACACACTTCATTATCTTAGAAAGATTTATTTTAAAGTTAGCAAAAAAAAAAAAAAAAAAAAAAATGAATGATTCAGCAAGGACCATCCTTTCATTTGCAGTAAGGGAAGCCATGGGAAATGATTTCCAAATATAATACAGTAAGTTACCAATTTGTAGAAAATGTATCTTAGTAGAAACCTTATAAATTATCTATTTATATTTAAAAAAATGAGTAAATGTTATTTATAACTGTGTTTTTATCTAAATGATACTACAAAAGAAGCAAGGACAATATAAATGTAAATGTGTATGAATTCACAAATAATTGTAAGAAGTGTAGACAGATTTGATGAGTAAAGTAATAATGACGTTTGAATGTCAGAGAAGTTTATTTTCTCATTAACACAATTTTTGTTATTTTTTTTAATGTTTATGTATTCTTGAGAGAGAGGGACAGAGACAGAATCTGAAGCAGGCTCTGGGCTCTGAGCTATCAACACAAAGCCCAACACAGGGCTTGAGCTCATGGAACGTGAGACCATGATCTGAGCCGGAGTTGGACACTCAACTGACTGAGTCACACAGACGCCCCATTATTGGTTTAAAAAAAATTTTTTTTAACATTTATTTATTTTTGAGACAGAGAGAGACAGAGCATGAACGAGGGAGGGTCAGAGAGAGAGGGAGACACAGAATCTGAAACAGGCTCCAGGCTCTGAGCAGTCAGCACAGAGCCCGACGCGGGGCTTGAACTCACATACCGTGAGATCGTGACCTGAGCCGAAGTTGGACGCTTAACCGACTGAGCCACCCAGGCGCCCCATTATTGGTTTTAAATGTGATGGGACCTAGTAACAATCATAAATTAGGAATAAAAGCTATAAATGAATATCTGATTTCATTTCCTCCCATTTCATTGACATCTTTCCCCTGTATTTGATTTAAATCTCACCCAATGTTCACTACTCTATCCTGCTGTCTTCAGTTAAAGCCACCTTATATCTATCCCTTTCCCAAAGATTTGCTTCCATATCTCATCAGTTTCTTACTGCATTCCTTCTCTTCCTCTCAGAATTATTTTTAAGATAATCCCAGTTCTCTGGCCCTCAATCCTATCTCATTCTGCTCAAGAAAACATGACAGTGCTCTCAGTATGCTATAGGATGATGGATACTCACCACTCAAGATGCATTTGAGATAAAAAAAAATTATAGAACAGTTCCTCATTTTTAATCTGAAATCAGTGCTGAAATGCATCATCTGCTACATTACTGAATTAAGCTTCTTCCTCAGTATTTCTATGAAAACTCTTGACAGCTTTGGTGTCTAATTTATATTCCACATTTTATTTATATTAAATCATTAGTACATTAATTTGACATGTAAAGTGATGTGGCATTTAGAGTAAGCATTTGACTCATTACCTGCTCTTTGAACATGGGCCAGTTATTCCAAATGACTTGAAAATACCTGATTCTTTACTTCAAAAGTTTATCTTAATGATCAGATAAGTGTATGAAATACTTATTTAATCATTTATTTATTTTAAAGTTTATTTATTTATTTTGAGAGAGAGAGAGAGAGAGAGAGAGAGAGAGAGCCAGCGCAAGAGGGGTAGAGACAGGGAGAGAGGGAGAGAGAGAATCCCAAGCAGGTTCCGTGTTCAACACACAGCGTGATGCGGGGTTTGATCTCACAACTGTAAGATCATGAACTGAGCCAATATCAAGAGTCAGATGCTTGGCCAACCGAGCCACCCAGGTGCCCCTGAAATATTTAAAAATTGCATCATTCTCAAGTTGAAACAGTTTAAAGTAATTACTGAAAAGTAATCCCAATTCCAGTTATCAGTTAATTTATATTTAAGATGAAAGATGAGACAAAAATGTATTTTAAAAAGTACCTTTGTATTTCTTCTTTTTTCCCTTTTCCTTATACACTATGTATTTATAGACATGCGGCATGCTGTAAACTGCAATTCCTATCATTAGGAAAAGTTTTTTGAATTTATTTTATTCTTATTATTGTTAAGTAAAGGAAATACTTTACTTGATGGTCCATACCTTGACAAGGTATTTACACATGGAAATTATACCCAGAGAAAGTAGAAACATAAAGTGAAAGAAAACATGTAAAGAAAAAACTAGTCAGGCTATATGAACTAAAGCTGAATTTTGGAATAAATATTAAGATAAAATTAAGAAATCTAATAGTTTTATAACTGTAACTATCTATTAGGTACTTGTGTATAATAGGTAAGTGAGATATTAAGTAATATATAAAAGTTATCTTCCATAACTCATAACGAGCCTGATTAAAATATTGCTGCCTAGGGACACCTGGGTGGCTCAGTTGGCTAAGTGTCTGACTCGATTTTGGCTCAAGTCCTGATCTTGCAGTTTGTGGGTTTGAACCCTTCCCCCACTGTCAATGCAGAGCCTGCTTGGGGTTCTCTCTTTCCCTCTCTCTCTGCCCCTCCCATGCTCATGCTCTCTCTCTCTCTCTCTTTCTCTCTCTCTCAAAATAATAAATAAACTTTAAAAAAAATAAGGAGGGGTAAGCACCCACTGAGACCCTTGCTACACCAAAATCAGAATTGCTGTTCAATATGTTCTTGTCTGCAAATTTGAGGTATTTTTATAGCAAGAAGAAATGATTAAGTGCTTATAATAGTTTGGTAAAAGCTGTGATTATAGCAAGAAACTACCTTTGTTTAATTTGGTGTGATTCTGTTTAAAAATAGTTACTTTCATTGTCTCTTAAAAGTGAACAAAAGCACCTCCTTAACAAGCACCTTTATTTGTCTCAAATGGAAGACAATAATCATTAAACTAGACTTGCAATACAGAGTGGAGAAAAAGCCCTCAGATTTCGAGCGCTCAATCTGCAAAGGGTTGCATTAACTACTATTTAATTTATATTTGAGTTTCATTTTTTGACTTTAATATTCATTATGGTGATAATAATAATATAAATTGTGAATCACTTTATGGAAAAATTTGCAATAATTAAAATTCTAGAAGAGAGACTCTAGATTTGAACTTCAGCTATGACCCACAAATCTCAGAGATTCACATTCTGAAAGCCTATGTGTATGACTTGGGGTCTTCAACTTATTTTATATTAGATAAAATTACACAATTTGTGAAATGATTATATTAACCATCATAATACCTGGCACCAAAAATATTTGAACTTCAGAATATAATTGTTAAGTTTCAAAATTATACCTTGAACAGTTTGTGATTTAACATGACATCACAAAATTTCTCAATTAAAATAATTTGAAAAATTCCAAACTCTCAAGCATAGAATTCTTATTACAATTAAAAAGATCCTTCAGGATATGACCCATGTTTCCTGTCCAGCCTGATGTTCTTGGTGTCTCTAATCCAGCTATACACACTTAATTAAATTACATGCACTATTTAAGCACTTCATGCCTCAAAGTCCTTGTGCATATAATTTCTCTGATTCAAGTTTTCTTTACTATTCATGTGACTAACTCCTACTTAGCCCAAATCCCCAACCTCAACATAATTTTGTCTTATATAATATCTGGATGTTTCCTCATTCATATCACAATTATGTACAAATTAAGAGCCCGATAGGAGCCAAATACTGTCAATAGGCTGGAGATACAGCAGGGAAAGCAACTATGCAAAATCCCTTTTCCTAGGCCCAGTTCTGCTTCCTTGTAGTTTACTGCATTCATTCAGAGCAGCAGGGGCTGGGAATGAGGAGGTGCTAGGCTGCTTTTGTTTTCATGGAATTTCCCCCAAGAGTTTTGTTTACTAAACATCTCAGGTATAATGCAAGAATTTTCCTCAGTGTAATTTACTTTTGTATAATTTATTGTATTATTAATAATCTTCAAAGCAAAGACAGTTTCATCTTAGAGGAGCTCTTTGATCAATGTTACAATTCCTGAGACCTGGAGAAAATGGTAAAATCTATGGACTTCTATACCCCCCTACCCCCACCCCTTTTTTTTTTTTCCACTTTTGGTCATACCTTCACACCTGTGCAGTTCAGGTTTCCAAACACTCATTCTATGAACTTTCATGTTGTGAACTTCCTTTTGCTATTGTACTTAAAGTAGTTATCTTCACAATTAGTCTTATAATTCATTCCTAAAAACTATTTTTATGATTGCACTTATAAATTACTGTTAACACTTACTGTTACAATATTGTTCATAGTATCACAGAAGAGTCATTACATTTTATAACCTTTTATTAAAACTACTTGCATATCATCCCTGTGAAGCTCTTGGGATAATTAGTTCTGTAAACTCATTGACAACTTTATCTGTCTTAAAATAATCTTCTTCATACTTCTTTCTTTTTTAAGTTTATTATTTATTTTTTAGAGAGAGAGAGAGAGAGAGAGAGAGAGAGAGAACACAAGCAGGGGAGGGGCAGAGAGAGAAGGAGACACAGAATCTGAAGCAGCCTCCAGGCTCTGAACTCGTGAACCACGAGATCAAGACCTGAGCCAAAGTCAGACAGTAAACTGACTGAGCCACCCAGGCGCCCCTCTTCTTCATACTTCTTAAGTATGCATGTATGGGTGTTGATGGAGATTGGTGCAGGCCGAGATTAGACTTCTAATTCAGTGTTCTGACATTTGATTAACAAATTTAAGTTCACACTCTACCTATTCCATGAAATGATAGATTGTATGCTGATCCTATTTAAATTTTTCTAATTATTAATCTACAGAAGATAACATTTTTAGTCTATATGCTTGTAAATTCTTCACTTTGCTCATATATACCTTTATTCAGGTGTGTTAAGTACATGCTAATTCAGTCCCAAGTGCAGATTAATTAAGCCATTCATTTATTGAACAAGCATTAATTGAATATCAATTATGTGCTTGGCCCTAGGGATCCAAATTCCTAGACAATGCCTTCAAAGAGATTGTGTCTAGTGGAGTAATCAGAGAAGTAAACCAGCAAATGAGATCTAAAAATGCCTCATGGGAATCCAGTGTGTTATGAAAACATGCTGATATGACAAAATGAAGCTTTGCCCAGGAGTATTAGAAAGGTTTTCTGCAACTGGGGACACTTGAGTTTTAAATAGTGAACAAGAGTTGACCATATGAAGACCCGAGGAAGTGTTTTAGGCAGAAGGGAAAGCATGGTTACAGAAGATGTTTCCACATGGTCTACTTAACATAAAGTATATGTTGTAACTGGATTAGAGAATGTGTTAATGGGGGCAGGGGGACTGAATAGGAAGGATGAGTACAAATTATGGGCTTGTTAAACTACCATAAGGAATTTGGACTTAATACATTCTGTGATAAAATTCCACGAATATATACCTTAATTCTGGGGTTTAATCCCTGTTCTCTGTAAAACTAGCAGTCATTGCTCAGGAACACTGACCTGTCACCAAAAACAACTAATAACTGTGTCCAGTGCCACTGTGTGCTATTTCATTTTTTTACAATGAGAAATGTCCTAGCCACTGCTCAGGTTAATCCTCTTATTGGGTTCTGATTTACACTCCTTCATAATTCCTCAGCAGTTTGTTTCTCTAATTTTTCCTTGCTTCTATATCTCTATCCCTTTGCAACTACTGGATCATTCCCATCTCATCAAATTCACTTATTAAGATAAGCAAGCAAACAAGTAAATAAATATTAGAAAGCAGTCACCCTTGACAAAGAGATCTGGGAAGGAAATGTGAATGGACTTCCTGGAATGTGTGCCTATGAAAATATTTATGTGACCTTCTTTTCTGCTTTTGGCACGATGAAGACAAAGAAAGTTCTTAATAAATCTCGAAAGGCAGAAACTGTATATAGTCCAAATAAGAGAAATATAGAAATTATAACAAAAGTTAATGTCAAACTGAGATAATTAATAAAACTTCATCCTAGCTGAGTTGAACCAAAAATCTGATTTATCTCTTTTAGAGCACTTGAAAATTTTCAGCATTACATATCACACCATAGGGTGGTGCCTAAAACCGCACTTGGAATACAGTTCATTGGGGTAATTATTAAATAAGAAAAAGTACAGTTTCCACTCACTGTTAGAAAATTAGGAAAAACAGGATATGTAAATTAACTAAGGATTAAGTAGAATGCTAGTGAATTAGAAAGCCACAATGAATAAAAGGTAAAATTGCTTTAAAGTGCAAATGTTTTCAAAAAAGATGGGGGAGGAAAAAAAATTTCCTCATTTCTTCTAGAGTCCCTGGCTGGAGCTGAAAATTAAGCTGACAAAGACAGTTAGCTGGAGAAAAGCATACACATTTTATTGAGTGTTTGTTTGTTTTAGAGAGAGAGAGCAGGGGAGAGGGGCAAAGAGAAAGAGAGAGAGTGAAAATTTTAAGCAGACTCCACGCTCAGCACAGAGCCTGATTTGGGGCTCAAATCCACGACCCTGGGATTATGACCCGAGCCAAAATCAAGAGTTGAACATTCAACCGACTGAGCTACCTAGGCGCCCCCTGTTGAGTTTTTACCTGTATATGGGAGCCTTCACAGGAGAAGGAAGACCCAAAGAAGTGGGCAGAAATAGGAAGTTATACCTTTTAGACAAAGACAAAATAATATTGTTTAGAATTGACAAGAGAAAGAGGATGGGGCTAGGGTTAGTAAGTGATGAGGAATTAACTAAGATCATAAGTGTTAGTTTAATAAAGTCTGTTTGTATAGGTTTATCATCCCTAAATTCCCCATCTCTGGTTTTAAGAATGTCTTTCTTCCTCCTGGTACAGGGAAGGTACACTTCACAGGATAGTTTTATGACCTGTTTCAGAGAAAAAGTGCGAGGCAGGTGAGGTCAGAGTGGCCTTTCCACTTCTGCCATTTTCTCAAACTCCTTCAGCTTAAGATATTCAGTATATCAAGGTGCCATTTTTGGAGGGTAGCAATTCCTGAACCCAGTCAGAAACATTTAGTCAAAATAAATGGAAGAGTGTCTGTATCTGTGCAATATGAATAAACAAACCAACAACATCAACAAAACTAAAAAAATAAATAAAATGTTTGAAATTTGAAAAGGCACAAAGTCAAAATAAAGAAAAATGTAATAGAAGACAATGTTAGGTGCAAATCTCTCTTAATATGTATGAAATAAAATCCATTCTGTGCTTCTAGGATGGTAAAGATTACTAAAACCAGTGAAGAAGCAATGTAAATTTAAGTAACTGTCACCCATGAGATATCTACGTTTTTCAAAAAACTATATCCACAAACAACAGTGGATTCAGATGGCTTTTAAAATTTTTTTTTAACGTTTATTTATTTTTGAGACAGAGAGAGAGACAGAGCATGAACGGGGGAGGGGCAGAGAGAGAGGGAGACACAGAATCGGAAGCAGGCTCCAGGCTCTGAGCCATCAGCCCAGAGCCTGACGTGGGGCTCGAACTCACGGACCGCGAGATCATGACCTGAGCTGAAGTCGGATGCTTAACCGACTGAGCCACCCAGGCGCCCCAGATTCAGATGGCTTTTAAAGAGACTAATTCTAAAAGTTCTCTTTGTGCTTTTCCTCAACTTTCAGTTGTGATAAAAAATGCAAAGCTGGTTTGAGCTCAGGTGTGAAGAAATTTTTCAGAACATATGGTTTTTCTCCCTTAGGAAATGGAACCAAAAAGTCCGAGAATTAAATTGTTTGTAAGTACTCAATATGTTTCACAGCTAAGAGAACTTGATAATAGCCATAAAAGGCCCAGCTCAGAAGAACATTTTAATATCAGATTCATCTCTCTTACTATGATTAAGAATATGAGTGAGTACTGGTTAAATACCTACATTTCTGTCATGGTTTCAAAGAAAATAAACAAGTAAGGAGGCACCTGGGTGGCTCAGTCAGTAAAGCATCCGACTTCGTCTCATGATCTTGCGGTTTGTGAGTTCAAGCCCCACATGGGGCTCTGTGCTGACAGCTCAGAGCCTGGAATCTGCTTCAGATTCTGTGTCTCCCCCTTTCTCTGCCCCTCCCATTCTCATGCTCTGTCTCTGTCTCTCAATAATAAATAAAGGTTAAAAAAAAGAAAATAAACAAGTAAAATACAGGGAAATTTCGTTATGGAATTTTTTTAACTTAAAAAGTAACAGTTTAAGATCTTTGATACTCCTGTAACGTTTTTAGCTTTGAGAGAAAAATTCAATCTAAATGGAGGAAACAAAGAGAAACATAGTATGTTCATTTGAAAAAATATGTAAAAAGTAAATCTTATAATGGTTTTCTTATAATGAAATTTATGATGGTAATTACTAATATGTATGCATATATAAAGTATTGTGTTAAAAAACGTAAGTTTACCCTATTAACAATTTATAAGTGTGCTATGCAGTATTGTTAATTATATATGCAATGTTATATAACCGATCTCTAAAAGCCTTTTATCTTGAACGTCTTGAATGCCTAAAACTTCATACTCTTTGAACAAGGATACCCTTTTCTCCTTCCACCCAATCCCTGGCAACTACCATTCTATTTCTATTTCTGTGAGCTTGCTTACTTTATTCGCCTCATGTAAATGGGACCATTAAATATTGACGTTTTTGTGACTTGCTTATTTCACATAGCATAACATCTTCAAGTTTTATGCAAGTTGTAGTATTTGCCAGGATTTCTTTCTTTTTAAGAACTGAATAATATTCCACTGTACATATATACCACACCTTCTTTTTCTTTTTTTATTGAAGTATAATTAATACACAGTGTTATATTAGTTTCAAGTGTATAATGTAATGATTCAGCAATTGTTTTCATTACTCAGTGCTCACTACAATCTGTATAGTCACCATCTGTCACGAAACAACATTATTACCATTATTGACTTTATTCCCTATGCTGTATCTTTACCCATTCACTTGTCAGCGGACATTTAGCTTGCTTCCATTTCTTGGCTTTTGTGGATAATTCTATGAGAAACATAGGTGTGCACATAGCTCCTTGAAAGGGACCCTGTTTTCAATTCTTTGGGCTGTATACCCAGAAGTGGACTGTAGAATTATACATTAGTCCTATTTTTCATTTTTTGAAGAGAAACACTATTTCTTTATTGTTTAATGCAGTTTCCATACTGTTTTCCACAATTGCTATACCATATTACAATCTCAACAACAGTGCACATGACTTCCAATTTCTTAGGGTGCCTTGGTGGCTCAGTCAGTTAAGCCTACAACTCTTTTTAATTTATTGTATTTTTAAAAACTTTTATTCATTTTTGAGAGACAGAGACAGAGTGTGAGCAGGGGAAGGGCAGAGAGAGAGAGAGAGACAAAATCTGAAACAGGCTTCAAGCTCTGAGCTGTCACCATAGAGCCTGATGTGGGTCTCAACCTAGGAACCATGAGATCATGACCTGAGCTGAAATCAGACACTGAACTGACTGAGCTGCCCAGCCCTCCCCCTACCCACTTTGTAATTTTTTTTTTAATATTTATAAACTTCCCACCCTTGATTTGGGCTCAGGTCATGATCTCCTGGTTTGTGGGTTTGAACCCCATATCAGGCTTTGTACTGATGCCACGGGGCCTGCTTGGGATCCTTGGTCTCCCTCTCTCCCTCCCCTTCATGCTCGCTCGCTCTCTCTCTCTCTCTCAAAAATAAACTAATAAACATTTAAAAAAAAGAATTCCAATTTCTCTTCATCCTTGACACATTCATTATTTTTTAAATAAAAGGAATTATAGTGGTTATTTTAATGGACATGAGTTGATTTCTCATGGTGATTTTGATTTACATTTCTGTGATGAATAGTGATGTTGAGCATCTTTTCATATGCTTGTTGGACATTTGTCTTTTTTTTTAAGAAATATTTATTCTTAATTGGGTTTTTTATTTTGTTTTATAGTGAGCTGTATACACTCCTTATATATTCTACATATTAACCCCATATCCAATATATGGTTTTCAGATATTTTCTCTCATTCTATAGGTTGCCTCTTGATTCTGTTAATTTGTTTTCTTTGTTACACAGAAGTGTTTAAGTTTGTTGTAGATCTGTTGGTCTTAATTTGCCCTTATTGCCTGCGTTTTGGTGTCATACCCAAGAAATTATTGCCCATTCCAAGATCATAAAGATATCCCCCTATGTTTTCTTCTGGGGCTTTTATAGTTTAAGGACTTATATTAGGTATTTAATCAATTTTCAGTTAATTTTTTATACATGAGGTAAGATAAGGGTCCATATTTATTTTTTCCATGTGGATATCAAGTTTTCCAAACACAGTTTATTGAAGATACCAGTCATTCTCCATTCCATGGCCTTGGTACCTTTAGATCATTTGACCATGTACCTAAAGGTGTATTTTGAGCTTTTGATTCTGTTTCATTAGCCTATATATCCGTCTCCATGCCACTACCATACTATATTGCTTACTGTAGTTTTATAATGTGTTTCAAAGTCAAGAAGTACGAAGCCTGCAGCTTTGTTCTTCTTTCATAGGATTGTTTTGGCTATTTGAGGTCCATTTGGAGTTAACTCTAGTTGAACTCCAACTTTGAGCTTGAATTAAGATATCCATTTTCTTCCTTAGATTTGGGATGTTTTTGGCCATTATTTCTTCAAACAAGCAATCTGTCCTGTTTTGTTTTGTTTTGTTTTTTTCCTCTTCCCTGTTCGGAATTTCATAATGCATGTATTGGACCAATTTATGTTGCCACATTAGTCCTTTATGCTTTTTTCACTTTTCTTCATTATTTTATTTTTACTCTCCTGGTTCACAAATTTTAGATGACCTATCTTTGAGTTCTGATTCTTTCTTCTGCTGGATTATGTCTGCTATTGAACTTCTCTAGTAATGTTTTCAGTTCAGTTATTACATTCTTCAGCTCCAATATTTCTGTTTTTCTTAATTTTTTTTATAGCTTCTATCTCTTTGTTGATATTCTCTTTTTGTTTGTACATTCTTTTCTTGATTTTGTTTAGTTGTCTGTTTGTGTTCTCTTGTAGATCATTAAGCTTCTTTAAGACAATTATCTTGAATATTTTGTTAGGTGATTTCATAGTTATCTGTTTTGGGGAGATGATTTCTGTAGATTTATTTTATTCTTTGATTGAATATGTGTTCCCGTTTCTTTATATACCTTCCAAATTTTTGCTAAGTTTTATGCATTTGAAAAAGAAGCCACCATTCCAGTCTTTACAGGCTGCCTTTGTACATGGCAAAAATTTCACCAGTCAGCCTACCTACTGATTCTGAGACCTCTGAATCATCTTTTGGGGAATAATAATTTTCTGGGTTTGTGTATGTAATTTCCCAATTAAAGAGATTTGCAGATTTCTTTTTCAGGAGTTCATAATTTCTTGCTCCCCCTGGTGTCTGTCAGTAGTACAACAGGTTTTGTGGAGGCTGCAGCCAAGCTCTTTTGCCTCCCCCCCACAACCCCAAATGGCCACAGGCATTCTGTTAGTACCTTGAGTCAGATGAGACAAAAATGAGTCTCTTGAGCAGCCCTGTGAAAAGCCAGAATCTCAAGTGCATACTCCACTCATGTCCCTCCCTCCTAAGGGAAAAACCATGAGCAGGGCCTGTCTCCAATGGCACTGAGCTGTGTCAACTTAGGGATGGGGTGATAAAGAGTAAAGTAAAATGGCTCTTCTTACCTGTTTCAATGTACCTGTTTTTAGGTTTACACACAACTGGAACACTATGACTTCTTATATAGTTTCTGCAGTTCTCATAGAGATATTTTTGTCCATACAGACGTATCTCATTTTGTTGTCTTGCTTTGTTGCATTTTGCCAATATTATTGGCAATTTTTACAAATTGAAGGTTTGTGGCAACCCTGCATTGAGCAAGTATATTGGTGCTATTTTTTTTTTCAACAGCATTTTCCCCCATTTCATGTCTCTATCACATTGTGGAATATTGCACATTCTTGCAATATTGCAAACTTTTTTGTCATCATTATTTTTGTTATGGTGATCTGTGATCAGTGATCTTTGATGTTACCATTATAATTGTTTTGGGGTGTCATTGACCATGCCCATGTAAGACAGCAAATTTAACAGATAAGTGTTGCGTATTCTGACTGCAGCTATGGTGGAAATAGCAAGAGAACTAGAATGAGAAGTGGAGCCTGAAGATATGACTGAAGGGCTGCAATCTCATGATAAAACTTGAATGGATGAGGAGTTGCTTTTTAGGGATGAGCAAAGAAAATGGTTCCCTGAGATGGAATCTCCTCCTGGTGAAGTTGCTGTGAAATTGTTGAAATAACAACAAAGGACTTAGGATGGTACATAAACTTAGTTGATAAAGCAATGATAAGGTTTGAGAGGACTGATGCCAAATTTGAGGAAGTTCTGTGGGAAAAATGCTATCAAACAGCATGGCATGCTACAGAGAAGTCATTAATGAAAGGAATACTCAAAGCGGTAAACCTCACCTTTGTCTTGTTTTAAGAAATTGGTACAGCCACCCCAACCTTCAGCAACCTCCATTCTAATCAATCAGCAGCCATCAACATCAAGGCAGGACCCTCCACCAGCCAAAAGATACTGATTTGCTGAAAGCTCAGATGATGGTTAACAGTTTTTAGCAAGAAAATATTTTGTAATGAAGGTATATGGGAAGTTTTTTTTTAGATATAACACTATTGTACACTTAATAGACTATGGTATATGTAAAATATTTTTATATTCACCAGGAAACACGAGAAATTTATTTGACTTGCTTTAGTATGATATTTGCTTTATGCAGTGGTCTGGAACTGAACCCACAATATCTCTGAAGTATGATTGTATATTGTTAAGTTGATGTCTCCGTGGGGGAAGGAATCCTGAGATGTCTTATTCTACCACATATCTGATTCATATACTTCCTTAGCAACATCTGTACGGATGCAGAAAATTATTGAATGTTTTAGTGTTTAAGTTAGGAAAAATAAATATCTATACAGTAAAAAAAACAGAAATGAGGTAATCCTGAATTTGAACATTTTCAGTCTGTAAACTTGGTCATGCCAAGATGCCACAGGTGTGCTTTGGCTTAGAGCAGAGATAATTATCAATGGAATTTATGCCTCCCAAAGTTCCTGCACATCCCTTTCTATGTTTAGAAAATGTTAATGTAAGAATAACCAAGAGATAAAAATTTTGGTTTTGCCCTTAAAAAACAATGATGATAAAGACTTGTGAGATTCGTTGGACATGGTTGTAGAACTCCCAAGAAATCTGGAAATCTATGTTAAGCACCAAAATTGCCCTTTCAGATTTGCAAGTATGAACATTCAGCTGAATTTTTAGTTTCCTATGTATCATTTTGATTAAAATATACATTAATCATATACCTGGATGCAAAGATATTATTAGATGATGATTGTTCAATCAAATCCACAAGGTATGATATTCTTGTACCCAAAAAATTCCTTTTAGTAACATGAGTAGATCTGACTATAAAGCTGATTCTTTTTGTATAATTAATATATCAGACCTTATATACTAGGTCCTGTTAAAAACAGTCATAAAAGAACAGGACACCTGTTGCTACAGTAGGAGGAGCAGAGGTTTGAGAGTCACACTGGCCTGGGTTTGGATCAACTTTGACGAGCCAATGCAATTCTTTTTAGCCTCAGTTTCTACGTATGCTAAAAAGAGTAATGTTTCTATCACAATATTATGAGAATTAAAATCAGATAAAGTGGCCTTTGTAAAATAGGGAGTAGAATGCTCTACATTTAATACATTTTAGCTATTATAATGACAAAAATTTTCCTTGAACTTATCATTTGAAAGTAATACCTTCCATGGAATGTTCTTCAGAGCCTATGGAATGTGCCAGAGAAAATGATAAAGATTCACTAAGGCACACAAACTACAATGGAGACTTGTTAAAAAAAAGAAATGCAAACATTTTCTGAGTGTTGTTTAAAACAGAGCTTTATCCCTTTGTCTTTTTTTTTTAATTTACGAATATACTATTAAGAGCATAATGCAAACACTTGGGTGACTCGGTTAATTGTCCGACTCTTGATTTCGGCTTAGGTCATAATCTCATAGTCATGAGATGGAGCCCCGTGTGGGGCTCAGTATGGAACCTGCCTGGGATTCTCTCTTTTCCTCTCTTCCTACCCCTCCCCCACTTAAGTGCATGCTTACTCTCTCTCAAAATAAGTAAACAAACATTAAAAAAAAGGAGCATAATACTATTTGAAATTATCAAATATTTTTAAAGAAACCCTTTTATTCCCAACAATCTTAATATATTAGTTATTTGGAGAATTCTTTTTATATTGGATTTCCCTAGCATCTTCATGGTTACTAGAAATATTTTTTGGTATCCATGAATTCTCCATATTTTTAATTGTATACTGCTGTACTAAAATGGATATTAATAAAACATAGCATAATCACTAGTCTATCGACTATATTGATAATTACTGTGAGGAACTTTCAGTATAAGTGTTGATACTTCTGTTTTAAATTTTGTTGATACAGAAAAATATTACTTTGTGACAGACTAATAAATACACACAGAAGCCGTCCTATTGTATAACAATCCACTAAAGTTAATTGAAAGATAAATAATATCCAGGAACACTATAAAGACTGAACTATAGATCAAACAGAAGAAAATGGTGGGAGAATTGAACCATAACCTGGTGGCCAATAACTGTACTGGAATGCCAAATGCAGTAGAACATGAGTGTCAGCAATCAGGGCTCTGTATTCCTGTGTATATTCATAAAATATTATTGCGCTCCTATTAGACAGCAGTTTCATTTCAGCAAAATAATAGATGGGTTTTATTGAATTATTCTCAGTAATTTAAATTTAAGGGCCGATAGTTTTATTTGTAGGATTTTTTAGTTGCATAAGAGTTATAAAGAATATAAAGAGAAGGAGTTCACATTTAGATGAATTCAAGTAATATTAAAATAAAAATGATTTAAAGCAATATGTTTTTTTCTCTTCCTTAAAAAATGTCCTGAACATATACAAATTTGAGAAACACTGATGAAGTGCATGATGCTACCAAGGTTGTGGTTCCATTTCTGATGAGCCTACAGGCTTTTCACTTCCAAAGACACAGACTATACTTCAGCTCTTTCTAAGGATATAACATGAGAAAGGAGTTAAGAGGATACGGTTGTTGACTCATGATATATACGTCTTGAACTAATGATCACTTTTGGAAGGCAGATTTTATTATCATTTTACTCATGTAGAAACAGGGACTGAGATTAGTTTATGATGGGCGTTACATAAACAATAAGCAGGTGGGGAATGAAAAACATGGTGTGTCTGATTTCAACGTCTCTGTGATAGCAACTGAAAATAAAAATACTGAAAACTGAAAATAAATAGTAAAATATTTTCATCATAACTGAAGTTTCGTACTCAAGATTTCTATTTGATGAACAAAAGAATTTATTTTTTCCTTTTGGAAGGAGGAAAATAGGCTAATATGCATTAACATTAAGATACAACATTATTATCAAAGGGGAATTTTTAAATTCCACAAAGAATGATGCGGAAAATGTCAATTTGTACTGTCAGTACTAGCAAAGCATATTTACTCGTATATTTTTACTTGTCCACTGAAATCATTGACACTAACTGGGCTAGAAAGTATATGAATCCATATTCTAGCTTTATGATCCCATCATGTTCTTGAGGCAACAATTTAGAGAAACTCACACTTTCGGTATTTGGAATACATTCTGTTTTCTACTGCCATAAAATTTCCTATCTACCAAGCCAGCCAGTTTCTGAGCAAGGCATAAGATTTGCTTCACTATCTGGCTCCCACCTCGCTTCCCAGTGTTGTTTCCTAACACTTCCCCTGGGTGCCATATGGACTGGCCATGCCCTTCTTGTTATTATTCCCTGAAGACAGCAGGCACTTTCATGTTGCCACTTCGCTGCATGTGCTATTTCTTTTGCCAGGACTCTATTCTCCACGCACTTTATCCTTGATGAATTCTTACTCTTTCTTCAAGACTCTGCTCAATTTTAAATTCTTCTGGAAGCTGAGTACACTAATCCCAGTCTTTATGTATTCACAAGAATAGCTCACAACTTTTGCCTCACGCTTCAAATCACATCTGGTATTATGTTCTATTAGTAGTTACTCCAATGTGATTTTTAAAATCATAATTCTCATTCTAATCATATATCTGTGGCAAGGAACATGTCTTTCTCTCCTTTATGTCTATAGTACCCAGTTTGATCACCACACAGTAGGTCCTAAAGAAGTCAGTACAAATGGGTTGATGTAGTTTATGTGAAGTAACAATAATCAGGTCATCAATATAGAGGACGAATCACAATTTTCTTGCTTTTGAGAGAAGAAACAAAGTTTTATTCAAAAATACCAATTTATAGATGGAGCACTTGCCAAAGGAATGGAATTGTATCTTAAAATGAAGAAAAGCAAACTACTTGTGAAACAAGTAGTTTAAACTTGAATTAAATTTAATTTGAATTTTGTTAGTATGATGGTAAATAATTGATATGGATGTCTATATTTGATATCTTTACTTTTAAGATATGTTGTTTTTATTATAAAATTGGCAGAATGTATATTTTAGAAAACATGTAAACATCAGACAGTTATTAAAAGTACATCAAATAACACACCATATAGACTAGCTAATGTTAACTTCGGGGTGAATTTCTTTTCACATATGCAGACATGTCAGAATATCATTTAAAAAAATACATTATTTAAGCATTTATTAGCCACCTGATGTATTCCATGGTAGACCCTGGGACACTCAATGGTGAACAACATTAGACAAAATACTTGTCTTGGTTAACCTAAATTAATTTTAGATATTATTCAAATCTAAAAAAACACATGTGTAATAACATGTTATAAAGGAAAGATCTAGAGACATCATGATAGCATATGTCATGGGCTCATGACCCAGAAAAGGTTAAGGGAAATTTTTACTGAGGCAGCAACACACAACTTGAGATCCGAATATTAAAAATCAATCATTATAATGATTTGTAAAAATACTGAATATGAAATGTCAAAAAAATACTGAAAATTTAATGTCAAATAAAATATACATCTGATTATGTCACTTTCCCTGGATAAACAAAATCTTCCAGTGGGTTTTTATTTTGTCACAACAGAAGTGGGAAACCAGTGGAGGGTTTTGTACATAGAATTCAACAGATATGGTCTAGATTGCTTGATTTTTGTTAAAAATTAGCCACAAAACCTTACTTGCAAAGCAACATACACTTCAGTCATATGAATGGGGGCAAAAAAAAAAAAAAAAAGAAAATAAGCATGCCTCAGAGACCAATGGATAATTTGGGGAAACAATAGAAAGGTTCACATTCTCACTTAGTTTTGTGGCCCCAAAATAATTATCACTCCTTCCAAAGGATGTTTATTTTACAGGCAGCCAAACACTGGTATGCACTATTTTTACAAGTGTCTCTTCAAATATAATCCCAAGCATGAAAATAATTGGTAAATTTTCTAAATGTTTATGGAGAATTTATCACAGACTTTCCTTACATGAAGAGTTCCTGTCATGCATTCTACATGTGATTTATAGATGTGTATTTATATTCCATTTCTTTCTCAGAAATACTTTCTTGAGAAAAAGCATACACTTTTTTTTTACCTTGAATCTAGCAAGTTGAATTTCATTTCAACTTAGCCTTCTCTGATTCTGATCAAACAACTAGAAAGGAAAAGAAAATGTAAAAATCTGTCATTTTTATTCTGAATTCCAGTGGTGTAATAACGTATTATATAGTATCCTGCTTGGGTATGAAAACAAACAAAAGAAGAAGTGATTCATGAAAACAGGGAATGATTTTATAAAGCCTAAAAACGTGTGTTTATCCTTGTCTGCAGTACGTTTCTGCAGTGATCATCACATATCCCAACCCAGTGCAAAGAGAGGTCACTTGTCAGTACCTGTCATTACTTGTATGAGGAGGACACAGGCGAGTTTAGGACCAGCAGGCTTCAAACCACAAACACTAATGAATACTAGGGAGTCTGAAATTCTCATTCCATACTTTCTGCATGCTGAGCCCACCATTTTAACAGTAGACAGACACAGTTTTGCATCTTGTTTTCGATACCTATTTGATGTGTGAATTCAGACAATTACTTAACCTCTCTGATCTGCAAAATGAGAATAACACCATACACCTGACAGGTCCACGGTTAGGAGAAGATAAGGCAGTGCGGATAAAATGCTTGGCATAGCAAGGCTTGGAAGGACTGTGTCTAGTAAGGAGACAGATTATAAATCAAAGAATACAATACAAGTTTGCCTAAATGTATATGAATTACTTATGTATATATTTATATAGCTAATATGTGTACATGTGTTAAACATGTACGTACATATATATATGTTCAACACATACATAAATATAGATAACTAGACTGCCTTAGTAATGGCACTCTGGAATCACAGATTTATTTTGAAGAACTGTTGTGTCAAAAGGTATTTAGGCATTAGTATCACAGATGCTTCAGCAGATGGACAATAGTATCTGAAAAGCATGTATCATAAAAAAAATTGTGAAATAGTGTAGAGAAATAAGTCTTGATGGTCTGACAGGAAAGTATAGATGAAATACAAGATATTTGTGTCTCTGTTCTTAAGTGTAGAAAATATATGACTCTTCTCAGTGTTCTATTTCCTTTCATTCCTTCGAGTTCCTTCTTTCTATTCATTCAAATTCTGTCATCTGGTTTCACCTCGATCCTTTACTGTGCTTGAAATTATTTTCCTTCATGGGGCACCTGGGTGACTATCAGTTAAGCATCTGAGTTGATTTTGGCTTAGATCATGATCTCATGGTCCATGAGTTCAAGCCCCGTGTTGGGCTCTGCGCTGACAGCGTGAAGCCTACTTGGATTCTCTCTCTGTCTCACTCTCTGCCCCTCCCCCCACTCATGCTCTTTCTCTCTCAAAATAAACAAGTAAATATTAAAACACATATTTCTTCCTTTGTCTTTTGGACAATAGACTGAACGTGTTTTTTTGTTTTGTTTTGTTTCTTTGCCCCCTGAAATAAGCCAACGTTAGTATAGAAACCTACCTTTTTATTCCTCAATAATTGTCTGAAGCATAGTTCAATCTATGTCCACTAGTACAACTTAGAAGTGAGCACAGGTAGGGACTGTTCTCAAGTAGGATCCATTTTCTCCTCACACACACTGACACACAGACACACACACAGACACATGTGCACACTTAGAAGAGTAATATTTACTTTCCAGATGTGAAATTAAGGATGTCCTTTTTTGCTTCTCGGTATTTCTGACAATGAGCATTTTCAATAATCTTTTTGTTGGTATGATCTAAAGCACGTTTTAGTGTGCACACTCAAGTGGGTAGGAATGTGATAACTCAAACTCAGAAAATGTATTGAATAAAACAATAGTGAGGGTGAGGATGGTATCTATGGATGAAACCCCATGAATGCAGGCTTGTAAGTTCTTGTGCATAATGAGGATTCGCGTCTTTCCATTCTCTCTTGTTACTGTGAAATATGCTCATTTTAAAGTTTATAATTTAAAGACAGCAGATAGGGAAGGCAAAGATAAAAGGAATAGGCCACTGAAATGACTGAGTATCCTTCTCTCAAAATTCCAGTAAAAATATGTATTCCTACATTATTTCACAAGATACACCCCAGAATAAAATACATAAAACAAACACATTTATTCTGATTCAAAAATACTTCATGCTATTTGTGTCAATCTGAATTTCCACTGTTTTCCATAAGTCATTGCTAGTTTTTTAAGATTATGTAAGATGTCATTTATATTAAAAAGTAATATTCTAATAATTAAAATTTTACTGCTATTATGAATTATATATTTTTTATTTATCTAATTTTTTCTACCCTTACATTAATAATACTTACAAAACTCTTAGTATTGATATTAATTTTAATTTTAAAATTAATATTAAACACATTATGAATATCTTAATATAAAAGCTTTATCAAATAAACAAAAGAGAAGAATTTATTTTTGCTAGCATCTTTTGAAAGTGATTCATGAAACAGTTCTTATATTGATTTTGCCAAGATCAATATTTTCTTTTTTTTTAATTAAAAAAAAATTTATGTTTATTTATTTCTGAGACAGAGAGAGACAGCGCATGAGCGGGGGAGGGGCAGAGAGAGAGGGAGACACAGAATCCAAAGCAGGTTCCAGGCTCCAAGCTGTCAGCACAAAGCCGGACGCCGGGCTTGAACTCACAAACCATGAGATCATGACCTGAGCTGAAGTGGGTCGCTCAACCGACGGAGCTACCCAGGCGCCCCTCTTTTTTTTTTTTTTTTTAATGTTTGTTTATTTTTGAGAGAGAGAGAGACAGAGTGCTAGTCGGGGAGGGACAATGAGGGAGGGAGGCACAGAATCTGAAGCAGGCTTCAGGCTCTGAGCTGTCAGCACAGAGCCCAATGCACAGCTTGAACTCATGAACTGTGAGATCATGACCTGAGCTAAAATCGTATGCTTAACCAACTGACCCACCCATGTGCCCCTAAAATGTATTTTCTGATTACAGCAATAGCTGACTTCAAAATAGTTAAGAATACCAGTATATTTCCCTCTAAATTTTTAGTGTATTTATATCAACAGCAGTGGATAATTATTTAGAGCAAAAATCTATTTGAATCTTAGTATAACATTAAAAAAGAATGTCTTTCCTCAGAATTTAATTACCAACATTGCTAAATCTTTTTTTTCAATGGTGACAGTCTTTGCTTTATGATATAGTGGCAGTTGGTTTTCTCTTTTTTTCTCTCCCTTTTTTTTCTTTCTTCTTTCTTTTCATTCTTTCCAAGTGTGTGAATTACATAGTTTCTTAAAGCTTGCAGTTCCAACTATGATCCCTGAAATGACTATAATTTCTATAGATTCTATGGCTTAAGTTAACATTTTAAGCTAAGAAAATATTGAGTACCCAAACAACTTCTCTTTGATCATATCAATGACTTTGTTTTGAGGAATTGCATAATCAATAATTTTCTTAACAGTTCAGCCCACTGTTTTTATCAGCCCACTGAATTTTATTGACAACAAAACTCTTGAAAATGCAAAACAAAATACTAGCAGTAAACAAACTAATGAAATTTGGTTGCAAAGTATTTCTGTATAATATAGAGACTAGACTCATGCTCTTCAGGATAATTATTTTATTTTGTTCCTATAGGTAATTCAGTTCAAGGTCTCCTGATTTTTGAATAAATGTGTAGACTTGAGAAACATTGCAATACAACACAAGGTACCCCACCTGGGTCGAAAAAGAGATGTCTAGATATTGGTTGAAAAACTGAAAGTTAAGTACTTTGTGTTCAGGGAAAAAAAATAGCAAACCTTGGAAGTTTAATAAAACTCCATTGTTTCAAGTAAAATTCAAGCACAACCATTGACTTGTCTAAACAAAATAGAACCTGAAATGATTCTTCATTTACTCCTGATGACAGGAGGGGTGCTTCGGTGGCTCAGTTGGTTAAGCTAGGGCTCTTGATTTCCCATCAGGTCATGATCTCACAGTTTTGTGAGTTTGAGACCTGCTTTGGCTCTGCGCTGACAGTGCGGAGCCTGCTTGGGATTATCTCTCCCTCTCTCTGTGCCCCTCCGTTGCTCACACCCTTTCTCTCTTAAATAAGTGAAACATTAAAAAAATACTGATGACAGGAAAGAACAGTATATTTGGCAACCACAGTTTAAAAGTTGATGAACTGCAGTGTCTTTAAAAACTTCTCTTCCAGCCCATTATTTGACATACACATAGTATTCACATACTATTTAATTTGGGAATGTTGCAATAAAATGTATGCAACTCTGTGTTGGGAACCATGAGATCTCCCAGCTTTACCATAAAAGTGAATTATTTAACTTTTTTCAGCCTTATTATTTTTAGTTGAAAGTTGGAATTATAGAACTCGAGTTGTCTTTCTTGGTGATTATCAGATGTAATGTGGTTAAGAGCACAGATTTAAAACCAGCTTGCCTGGATTCAAATCTAAGCTCCGTTACTTATGAGCTATGTGACTATGGAGAAGTAATGTAACATCTGCTATTCCTCACAGCAAATGAATTGTTATCAGGACAAAATGATCTACTATTTGCAAAGTGCTTAGGATAGTGTCTGACACATAATAAGCATGCTATAAATGTTTGACCTAAAATAATAATATAATAATAATAATAGCAATAATAATAATATGACTTCCAATTTAGAAGTTCTGATTTAGAAGTTTTCCCTGAGACACCACCTTTTTAGGGAAAACACGACTAGATTTCTGAGGCTTCAAGTCTGAAGACCACTATCAGGACTGTGATACACTCTCCAAAATAATTAATGCCAACATAGGAACATTCTTGGTGTAGTGCTAGCTAACTTGCCTTCTGGAATTGAAACTCCAGCCGTATGTATCCGTTAGAGATGTGGAAAGCACAAAGGTAAAAGCCATGTTTTGAGAGAGCCGGGTTGAATAATCTGGGATTCAACAATAGCTCTGTGACTCCACAGTCTGAGTTATGTCTGTCTAGCCTTTTTAACAATTTATTATGGGTTATGAATTGTAAACATATGTAATAAAAGATATTATAATGTACTGAACCCCCACATACCCATCATTCAGCATCAACAGCTATCAGTTCACGTCCAACTTTGTCTCATTTAATCCTCATCTACCACCCCTTGTTCGGTAATATTTTGAAGCACATTCCTACATTTTACTGTATCCGTAGATATGAGGATTTTTTTAAACACACATAAAGTAACACACCTAAATAATTAACAATAATTTATTTAAAAATCAGTTATTCAGTTTGTGTTTACATTCCCAAGCATCTTATAAATGTCATAGTGACAGGTTTTAATTTTCTCTATTTGAAATTACTAATATGACTTTAAAATCTTTAAGTTTTTTTTTTTTTTAATGTTTATTTACTTTTGAGAAAGAGAGAGAGAAGCATGAGTATAGGAGGGACAGAGAGAGGGAGAGACACAGAATCCTAAACAGGCTTCAGTCTCTCAGCTGTCAACACAGAGCCCGAAATAGGGCTTGAACTCACGGACCACGCGATCATGACCTGAGCTGAAGTCGGACGCTTAACCGACTGAGCCTCCCAGGTACCCCATAATTTTTTAAAGAGTTTCCTACACCCTCTCTTTTTCCTCCATCCTGTAGCTTCCCATAGACTGGATTTTGGCACAGTGTAGTTGAACATGTTACTCTGTCTTTTGATTTCCTAAAAATTCATAATTAGATCCAGATTTAGTGTTTTATTTTTTTCAGAACTTCATAAAAATTTGATTTTTACCGTTTTTCCTCCATCAGGAAGTAGTAATGTCTGATTGAATCTCTTTTATTAGTTATTTATGATATTATCTAGATCATTCTAAAAGAGTGAGAAATGTTAATATACTCATTATATTGTATATATTTCTTCTTCACCTTTTCTTGAAATAATTCTTTAATGATAAACTTCACCTCATCTACTATTCACCAATTCAGGGGTTCAGTTTGCATAGAAAAGATAAGATAAATGTTTGATTTTCCCTTTATTTACTAGTTTTCAAATAAGCCATTGGTTCCCAAGTCTCTTGCAATAAATACAAATTATTTTTATTATTTCTATTTCAACATGAATTAATAAAATTAAGCATTTCTGTTTTGTTTCTTAACACATTTTAGTATTATAATGTTGTAACACATTTAGTATTATATTTATGGGATACACAGGGTTCTTTGTATCCTTAACCTCATAAATGTTGCATTCAAGTTGGTCCTTAAATAGTTATACAAGATGGATGGATGGGTAGATAGATGGGTAGATGAATGGATACCTGAAAAGGTGCAAGTACAGAATGCAACTGAGAGGGTTGGAATTAAAACAAAGCCATCTGTCTCTTTGTACCCTTTTGCCTTCATCCTGTGAATTTTTTTACCTTGCCAATTTGTTGCAGTTCTAAAATGGAAAAAAAAAAACTGTCTATTTTTCAATACTTCAAAATGCTATTCATAGGCAAAGTATGATAATAAAACATCCCCATGTTCATGATTATCATTGATAAGATTGAGCAATTAACTTACTTAATCATCACAAATATTCCCCAAGTTTTACAGGCGGAAGTTAAAGTACAAAGACTTTAAATAAATTGTGTATCTCACATAAGAAATGTGTATAGACTCCTCTTCTGACAACCTGCCTTTAGTCCCTTCATGACAACCTCAGAAATCACTGCTGCTCAGGAATTACACTCCCCAGGTCGTTATGTCCGTATCCTTTTCATTGACACAAATGGCACCATGGTTTTTTGTTGTTGTTTTATCCCTTGTGAAGACACACTACTTTGTTTCTCTTGGAAATTAAACTTAAGTAGTATTACTGAGTTAAGATGTCCAATGACGATTCCTTGCAAATTGGCTCATCTAAAAATACTGCTGATTTCAGTGTGCTCAAGCACAAATTTTCATGCAGCATGGCAACAGCTCCTGGCATGGATTATTTAACCCTAAACTTCACCTATAGCTCGACACTCATTGTGGGGTAGTTTTCTTCCAAGAAAAAAAAAAAAATTGAAAAGAAGTAGAGAGTATGTTGGGAATAAGAAATTATAATGTGCTGCATGAAGAAGTTGTTCTCTTTTCACTCGAATCAAAGAACAGATTTGTCATGTTTCCCTGAGGAAATTAGTCTTAAATTTTGTACCTTTCACTTGCCAGAATATTAATGGAGCTGAATTATAATAAAAGACTCAATTCCTTGAACTCAGTAGTTCTTACTCTTACTCTTCGCATTTCCTGTCTTCAGATATTTAAGGATAAAATGGGGGGAGAAAAAGAGTTTATGTTAATAGCAAGCAGTGAGAAAACCCTAAAATGTGAATTAAACAGTCTTTTCAAGACTTTACTATTCATAGACCAGTTTGATCAGTTTTTATTGATGGTTTCCAATATCTGAATAGGTTAAAATACAGAGTAGAGCGTGCCTTATTAATCAAATAACCAGCCTAGAACTCGATTTATTACATATCTAACAAAAAGGAGAAAGCAGAAAGTATGAACTAAGTTTGAAGTGTGGTGGGATGAAGTTGGACACATTCATGTTATTTTTGCAACTGAGTATATACATAACATAATGGGGAGGTTGTGTTCAGTAATTCCTCCCTAACTTATTGGGAAAGATTGATTTATAATTATCCCCTTAGCTCTTCTTGGCTTTCTATCTATCACTTGCAGTCCTACGGAACACTTTTTCCATATATATTCCTCTAGCTAATAATACTCCCCGCCTAGAATGACTGTATTACTCATATCAATAGCACCTGCTTATCAAGCACAATTCAGTTAAAAGACTACCTCATCTTGTCAGCAGATCCTAAAAATCCCCACTTTATAGCACTGATTAAGTATCCTGCTTTGGGGCTTCTTTCCTGTGTTCCCATCATACTGGGTGATTGGTAGGATCAGACTTCTGAATTGTTGCCAATCTGGCGCATGTAAAATGGTATGCTTTAGTTGCTTTTTTTTTTCCTGCATTTTTCCCCTTTTGAAGAGTAAGCATATTCTTACCATGATTATCATTATAATATTAATTGCATTGTAATTTGATGCTTACTTTCTTGTTTATTTCAAACATTGACTGTGTACTCCCTTGAGCCCAAACTCATTCGTTCTTATACGTTTATCATTGATATCTGGCGCTGATGTATGCCTTTTTAAGACATTCCATCAACTATCGAAAGATAATCACGAGCTGTCACACTGCAGCCAGTGTATTCAGATTACTGAACATTAATGAAATGCAAATATTTAAAGTGTTTCAAGGGACATTTATTTCCCATATTTATATGCAGGTCATGTTAGTCTGTAAACTCTGCTGTTATTTTGTGCTATTTTGTACATATTGGCATGTTGTGCTCTACCAAATACAAGTACAGGCTGGCTAGTGCCACTTTCATTAGCACTCAATCATACCACCAGCCTGTCAAGCAAAATGCTTTTGATTTCTTAAACTACGCTAAGGAGAGAGGGTCTGTTTTGGGAGTTTTGTTTGTTTCTTTGTTTATATTCTTGTTTTCCCTTCAGCAAAACCGTCCATATGAACCAGGATCCTTGTGTTCTAAACAGCTGAAATTACAGAGAACATATTTCAATTCCTGCTGGCCCATTTATCTGATTTAAAACTCTAACATTTGGTAATAGAAATATTTTTTAATGTCCATTTTAGTTGAACAAGGAAATAATTAAACTACTCAGTGTTCTCCCGCTAGTCAATCTCTATTCCTGAAAGAGAGGATTTTTACAATCTGGGTATCTTAACTCATAATGAATATGGTTATTTCAAGATATAGTGTAAATTTCCCTCTCTCCCTCCTTGCTCCTTAGATTGAGGAATGGCTTCCCCTTAGCTTCAGGTTTTGATTGTTCCACTTATTCACATGGGGGAAGATGATAAGGATTCGGTTGAAGTCCAAAGTCACTTGAACAAATGGAACATCAGAGGCCTCACCCCCTGCTGAGTCTCAGCTTTAGCCCTACCTCCAGTGGTTTGAGATGGAGATGAGTTTGAGATTTTCTGACCCTTGTTCTCTAAAAGTATTATAAGTAGGGAGATTTTCCTTCACTGATTTGCTACCCTAAGAATAATTTAGAGAAATTAACTACAATTGTCTTAATATTTTTATTTTAATTAGGGAGACAGGATATGTTAAAGTAAGAATAAAAATATTTTACAGGCCAGTGCATGCCAGCCAACAGAAAGTTATCTCTAATTCATTGTATTATTTTTAACAAAGACACATAGACCATGAACCTTGAAGATAAATCTACTCTCCTATTTTTCAAGATGAAAACATACCAGCGGAGGAAATTTCTCAGCACACAGCCAGACTCCTTTTTGTTTGTGTGTTTGTTTGTTTATCTCAGAAAATTATAGAAATGCTAAATTTATAAAATGCACTCTGTATCTTGGTGGATAGAGAATGCTTCAAACAGGTTGTAGCCTACACATTTAGAAAGGGAGCTCAGCCTTACATTTCTGTGTAATTGATATTTATAAAATAAATGGTGAATATGATCACACACTTGGTAGAAGGGAAAAAAGGGGAATAGGAAAGGATAGTGGGCAACTCATGGTTGATGCTATAATTGAGAGTGATAGAAAGAATTAGAACAATAGTATCTTTCAGAAAAATACTGGTCAGGGATAATTTGGTCTAAGAATCTGTATTTTGGAAGTAGGGTTTGTTTTAAAAAAGTCCTTAGGAAAGTGTTACTGAAACATATCCACTCTAGTTATAGAAGTTAAATAATGTAATTGGCCACATCCATTGTCTCCTCATAGTAAATATTGAAGATTTTTACTTTGAAAGATGTCTTCCACAAAAGCAAAGATTATGTCTGACTTGTCCTTCATTGTGGACTCTGTTGCCTTTGCAATTTGTCTCAAAGAAGATAATTCAAACATACATTGAATAAATGAATTAGTATAGGAACATAAAAATGTTTAATTATTTCTAAACCACATTCACATATTTCTATTCCCATATATGCCATCAACAAGTATCTTTTACTTCTCTGTATACAAAGACACACACAGTAGAATGAGTTGCCTTTCATTCATTTAACAAACTTTGTTGAGTATTTCTATATATGTGGTCAGGTACTGGGAGACAAAGATGAATAAAAACAGAAAAGCTTCTTTGCTTCATAGAATTTATAATTTCTCAATGATATGTATCAAATAGCTACACAAATGAATATATTATTCTAGGCTGATACAATAGCTCTTGAAGTATGTATTATGCATGGTATGTTATAACATGCATAACATGTGAACCTGACCTAGAGTCCAAAGAAAAATTCTCTAGCTAGGAAAAAGAAGAATATGGAGTATAAGTTTCCTTTAGAATGTAAGGTCTATGAAGGAAAGTAATGATTCATGTTTGTTTTCTGCTGAGTCCCCACCACTGGGTACAGTGAATTGCATATTGTGAGCATTCCATGAATATTGACTATGAGTGCAAAAATGGAGCAAGACTTGGACTCTGAAGAGTCAACAGAAAAGGGAGAATAGAATTTCATACAGTCTTGTGCAAATGCTGTGTGCAACAGTATGTGGCATTACATAACCTGATGCTTTTAGGAATAAAGAACAATGTAGTATAACTGAAATGTCAAGGGTGAGGAGCTTGCTGTGAGAACTTGCACTAGAAAGGGTCTGGCTACCCAAGACCTGTTGTCCACATTAAAGAATGTAGTCAGTATTCTCAGCTCAATGCGTATATGACTACAATAGCCTTTTGTAGGGACATCACTCTGGTTAAAATGAATGGATATATGGGAGATAAGAATAGATGTTGTAGGGGTGCCTGGGTGGCTCAGTCAGTTAAGTGTCTGACTTCAGCTCAGGTCATGATCTCACAGTTCATTAGTTTGAGACCCACATAGGGCTTGGGACCTGCTTCAGATTCTGTGTCTCCCTCTCTCTCTGCCCCTTCCCTGCTTGCACTCTGTCTCTCTCTCTCTCCCTCAAAAACAAATAAACATTAATAAATTGTTTTTAAAAAAGAATAGATGTAGATGAATAGATAAAGGGTATCAGAGATTGGCTTCAATTACACACGCAGAAGATAACACTGATTTATACTAGACTGGCTCTGGTTGGCTGAATAATGCCCCCCTTCAAAAATGGTCACATCCTACTTCCCAGAACCTGTAAATATGTTATCTTACACGCGAAAGGAATTTTTGTAAATATGATTAAATTAAATTAATGATTTTGAAATGAGGAAATTATCCTGGATTGTTTGGGTGGGCCCAATGTAACCACATGAGTTTTTTTTTTTTAATATATGAAATTTATTGTCAAATTGGTTTCCATACAACACCCAGTGCTCATCCCAATAGGTGCTCTCCTCAATACCCATCGCCCACCCTCCCCACCCTCCCACCCCCCATCAGCCCTCAGTTTGTTCTCAGTTTTTAAGAGTCTTTTATGCTTTGGCTCTCTCCCAGTCTAACCTCTCTCTTTTTTTTTTCCCTTCCCCTCCCCCATGGGTTCCTGTTAAGTTTCTCAGGATCCACATAAGAGTGAACACATTATGGTATCTGTCTTTCTCTGTAGGGCTTATTTCACTTAGCATCACACTCTCCAGTTCCGTCCACGTTGCTACAAAGGGCCATATTTCATTCTTTCTCATTGCCACGTAGCACTCCATTGTGTATATAAACCACAGTTTATCATGAGTTTTTAATAAAGAGGAAGATAGAAAGGTCAGAATCAGGGAGACAAAGATGGAAAGCTACCATGCCAGTGGACACTAAAGATCGAGGGTGGGATCACATAAACCAAAGAATGCAGGCAGCCTCCAGAATCCTGAAAATTAGCATTGGTGCATATGGTGATGAAGAGAGGTACAGGTATTCAAGGAAAATTAATGAAATTAACAAAGATAATTTGGACTTAGTGTGTATGTATATGGTGGATGAGATAAAGGGATTATTAAGAATGACTCCTAAGCAACTTTTGTAGGAGATCCCTTTGTTTGAAGTTGGGAACAGCAGAAGAACACCAGATTTGAAGCAGAAAGATTATGACTTCCTTTTGAGACATACTGATAATGAATTGTCTCTTAAGATAAGTGAAAGGAAATGTCAAGTAGGCCAAGGAGATAATGCTTCTGAATCTCAAAGCTACAGGGCCTATAGGGGATGAAAAAGGATCATGGGCTTCAGTGACAGTGAAGTTCTGAATGAGAGGTGTTGAGAATGAGACATGAGGCAGAAACCAGACCGGAGTGGAAGGGAGGAGGGGGTTACAAATGAGGAAGTGGAGAGAGCTGACATAGATGCTTTTAGTACTTGTAAAGTGGAGGAGAGAGAATTCTAGAAGGATGGGAGGTCAAAGGAAGTTTGGAAGGTTTTTCAGAGTTTTCATTTGTTTAATATCAGAGAGTTTACATTCTCAAGGTAAGGAATTTTTAAAGAGGGAAATGTTAAATGTACAGAAGGAAGCATAATGAACATGGTGGGCCTTTGGTCTAAAAGATGAGAAGAGATAGGAACTAAATCATAGGGGGACGTTGCCCATAGATAAGGGAATGACCAGTATCTCTATTATGACAAAAGGGAAGTGAGAAAAGGATTATTATGGATAGAAGTGAGTTAGAGTTTGGGAAGCAAAAGATTAAGAGAATTTGTGATTAATGGAATGTGTGTGTGTGTGCATATACACACGTATATATGAGCTAACATATATAAAAGCTAACACACACACACACACACACACACACACACACACACAAATCTACAAATGGTATATACTTACATGTGTGAATACCGTTAGTCAATTTTAGCATTAGAGAGAGAGAGGGTGAGACAGATTTTGAGAAAGAGGGAGAGATGGAGAGGACGTTTTATTCATCCTCTAAGAATGAGGCTGTGTGGAAGGAGTGTGGTGAGAGAAGGAAGGTGGCTTGGATTTTGAGTGATAGAATTTTATAGTGTTTATCTCTGCATCCTCAGTATCTTGCAAATGCCTGACAAGTAAAGAGCAGCAAGTTCGACTACTTTCCTCTTTATTTCTCTATAGATTTTCTTACCATAATCACTGCTCATATATTATTGTTTACTATCACTACTGTTTAAGTAAATAAACTTCCCTGTGGATAGATAATTTTTTGAGATTTTCACTAAAAATGAGTCACCAAGCCCTACCTATGTTCTTATTTATCCATTAATATTATTAATGACTATCCCTGTATTTCATAAAATGAGGGCCATGCATCAGGCACTTTGTTTCCCACATCCTGTGTGAAACAGAAACAAGGTAAGTAAAGGAGAGAAATTGAGTGGGGACGATAAATTTTCTTGGGATTAGATATGAAAGCATTGAATTGATAAAAATGTACAAAGGTAACTCGAATAGACAGACACAGTAATGACTGGTGGGGACAGAACATAAAAGTGAATGTTTAAGTCAATAAAAACTGATAAAAGTAGATGACACGATGATGATAAAAATGGAGGGGAGAGTCCTTCCCCTCGTGTCCCCTTCCCATTATCTTTAACTCAATAGCTGCAGTTCATCTGGAATTTCAAGAGTGAAATAGGTAAAAAAGGGTGGAAATGAAGGAAAATTATTATACATGAATAGCTCCTTTGTGGTGTGCATTATTCTTGGTATTTTCAGGAAAAGAAAAAAAAAATGAGAGGAACAGTTTGATTAAGGTGACTGCAGAGGATGTCCACCTGCACAATATTCAAGGTCTTTATTGCCTCCTTTAGTTAATTTTAACTGCATATTTTAAAATTTAAGTGACAGTTAACAATACTATTTAGCATTCATCCATGACTGTCATCCTTTTTATGTGTGCTGAATCTATACTTATTCTTTGTTTAAGCAAGTAAGAAAAGGTACCAAAAATGGCATATAATATTCTTTAAAATATGCAGGCTAGGCTAACATGTTACATATTTATAGGTCTAGCTACACTTGATTATATTGCATTCAGTTTCTTGGAAGAGAGCAAGGTAATTGATTATGTTATTGTTTAAATAAAATGCCAGTGAAAATAATATTTTAAAAACCAGTTTGAACCACCCCTACAATGTTGTACATAAAAAGACAATCCAAGAAGAAATCAATATAATTGAGTAAAAAGACAAATCTCTGTTGCCAACAACCATATAAATCACACCCATTGCAAGCCGCTTGCCATTATTAACTACAGTTGTATTTGCTCACTATAGCCAAGTATGGAAGCAGGTGTGCATACATATATTTAGTTAATAGGGCAACTGCTTTTCTCTATTTCCTAAGGTAAAATGGCTTATATGTTGCTTTCTATCAGAGTTATGTTCTTAAAAGCAAATGGATTTTGAACTAAGTATTGAAAGAAGTGCTGACCTTAAGAAGAGAATGAATTCTATTCTAAGAGAGAGTAGATTGAGCAATAGCCTTGAAAAGTAGTGAGTGGGAACTGAGGGAAAAATTTAGGATGTTGAATAGAACAAAGAGGATGTGCTACAACGGCACTCAACCAAAAATAAAATCAGAAAGGTGTTTGGCTTGGAAGAATAGAGAGAAGAAATAGGATAGGACTGCTTCAAAGAGATTTTCAGCTGACAGTGTGATAGATTGGTAGAGGGAGATGCCATTTTCTCATCCGTAATCAGGAAGTTGTATTGGTGATGCTGAGTCTACTCATTGGCTTGTCTACTTCATTGGCTTGTCTACTTCATTGGCTTGTGTTTAAGTCCCTAAGGAATTTGCTTTAAAGTTTAGCATCCTGAAAATGTAAAACTGTGAAGCCATGAATGATTGAGGTATTGTCTCTTATTTAAACCATCAAGTTCTAATGCACACTGTTGAAATGGTGTAGCATCCAGTTATATTCATACTAATATTATAGTATCAGGACAAAATTACAAAATAGTCACGTGATTGAGAATGGCTGAAGAACAATAACCACAGCCATTTAGAAGATAATAAGACAAAGTTTGTTGATTACAAAAGTTAACATAACCACATACCTCCAGTAGGATTGGCTTAAAACTAAATAAGACTGTTTACATTAGGGAGAAAAATTGGGCAACTAAACATGAAGTTTGCTGAATGTATTATCGGGAATGGAGTACAAAGTATTGCTGAAATTTAACTTGTGAAAGGAATAAAGATTTTCTGCAACTACACTTAGTGAACCTTTCTCACGGGATTTTACGTAAGTGTCTAAGGTAATACACACATAAATGCTGTGTCATTATGCATCAAATATCTCAATGGAATCAAAAAATTAGTTAGATTTATGTATATGGCCTTGAGATATAAAATATGTGGATAAAATAGTTGAAAATTTTCACTTAATTTTCAGACTCTTCTGGTGACAGATAGTTACAAACTTCAGAGGAATATTTATAACTGAACAGTTTTCAAGGAAATTCATATTTCAAAATCTTTTATTCTAGTTCCTAATCCTATTTTCTACTATATCTAAAATATCAATCATAAGTATGTTCTAGGAACAAATTCCTAACTCTGGGAACTAAGTGGAACTACTAATTTTTCATTGAACCATTCATATAATTATATACGTACAAATAAACTTTGGGTGTAATATTAGTTTTCTCCTTTTCATATTAACTAAAATGCAGATTACAAGAGAATAAAATATGTGTTTCACATGTGTGCACCTGCTATGATATTTGGGAATGGAGAGTATGAGAAGCAAATAAAATAGCCGTAATAGAGCTGAGGACCACAGAAGAGTATTAATCTATCCCATCCATTTGACCCATCTAGTCAATGTTGTAGACTTTGTAGACTGATAGTGGAGAGATATTAATGTATTTCATTTACCCAAGGAGAATATATTCTATCATATTTGTTCAATTCTTTCCTTAATTCATGCAGTTTGACAGAAATAGCAATGTATATAATGATAGGAAGTAAATATCTGTTTTGTTGGGAGGATGAATTTGATAATTTAGTTTGGAGAAAGAGAAAGCCCAGAAGGGGAAATTTACTTCATTTTTATTCACTGTGCTGCTTTCTAATAACTTTGGTTTTTGGACCGCTGAATGTGTCATGCATGACATCAAGAGAGAGCTCAGTAGCTGTGGTCAATATAGGGAATACTTGAGGCAATGAGGAGAAATAGGAGAAAGAAATGAGGGGGCTGACTCATGTAAAGGGAATTGGGTCCGGATGAAAATTGAGTTAAACATATAGATTTAAAATCGATTTGTACAAATGGTTTGTACGTCTCCTGTGTCACCCCAATACACTCAATACATTACTAGTTCACTGTAGATTTGTTTCCTTTTATCTATTACCTACCAAATTCAATTTGATTTTTAATTTGTCTTTAAAATCCAATGAGGTGAGCTCTCAGAATTCGACATGGACACAGTTAGAGCTAAAGTAATAGAATGATAACTATGACATGTTTATAGTAAGTCCTTTTTTAATGGCATGTGAACAGAATTCTAGTCACATTTAAGTTTTGGATCTACTAAATAATACAGGCACTAATATAAGATGTTAATTGGGGTTAGGGGACAAAAATACCCTCCAAAAACAAAAACAAACAAAAAAAAACCATCAAAAACAGAAGTCACTCTCTGAATTCCAGGTAGAATGAGTATAGTATAGCAACCATTGGTGTAAGAGAAGTCACCATTGAAGATCAGGATTATCAGTCAAGGCTTAACCAGAAAGGCAGAATCACCAGCAGTGATATAGAATAAGGACTTTATTATTGGGATTTGACCTTCTACAATGGGGGACCTGGCTAACCAGTTTATGTCAGCTGTTGCTTCTGTGTTGGGTGCTAGGCTGGCATCAGAAGTTCAGGCAGTCAAGAAAAGATGAATGTGGAGTGGAGGAGAGCAAGGACAAACTCAATTCTTATGGGAAAGCTGGCACCTGTGAGGAGGAGCTGGAAACCATGTGGGCTTCTCATGACTTCTAACCTTGCTTTCTATGACAAGAGTAACTGCAGCAGAAGCTGGTGACCTTCGCTACAGAGCTAAAAATGCATCTGTTTGGCCAGGGAAGCTAAAGGGGAGCTACTGAAGAAAATGCATCCCTGTTTAGCCAGAGAAGCTAAAGTAGGAGAGCTACTGAAGAAGCTGTAAGACCTATAACCTGGGCTGATGCTTCATGCCCCCAGAGTGAAATGGTGGACCCATCCTAACACAAGCCGATCCAGAGCCTGAGTTAACCCTGACTTGCCCAGAATATCCACGAGTGCCGCTGCACTTTTACCTTATGAATCCCGCTGAATGTCTCTTAAATCCAGCTTCACCCCAGAACCCAACAGAGGAGAGAGTTCTGTGAAATGCAGTTCCAGGTGAGCTGACACAGAAGCAGACCATTACAGGGAGATTGCGCACAGGCTGCTGGAGACCAACCCAAGAGCACAAGCAGGTTACCCTCAAAAGTTCACTGCCCAGCTGCCATGGAATGTCTAAGAAACTCTCGTCAACACCCTGTCTGTGCACAGCAAATGGCCGGTCCTCAACAGCTCATTGGGAAGCCACTGAGCCATTTCTTCCTCATCATATGACTACAACTATACGAAGAGAATAAGGACTCTTCCTTCCTTTGGATCCTCCAAATTTCCAAAGAGTTCCTCTTAATGGAACAACTTAAAGCCAGAACCATAAAGAAAAGAAGATTCTGGGAAGTTCCTGGCCTCTCTCTTGGAGTGCAGTAAAGCCCTTGAAAGAGGAAGTCCTGGGGATGCTGAATTGGCAAGAGACAATCCAGAAAATATAAATATTTTACTGTGTGTTCTTACCTAGAAGAGGATCAGGTAACATGGTCCTAAAAGGATCAGGAAACAGTTATCAAAGGAGATGGTATTAAGATGACTCAAGGAGAAATAGAAATGTCCAAACAGTGAATATAGAAGGAGAAACATAGGAAAGGTGGCTAGAGCAGAGCAGAAAGCTTGAGCACATGCGTGGCTACGTGAGAGCCCATGGGACACACCAAGAACTGTCATAGCTGAGGAGGCCTGAGATGCAGGATATGAGAGGGCTGGAGGGAGAGGAGTCTGGAAAAGTGGCCCGAGAAGCTTAAAGGCAATGGTGTGCCTCATGAGGGAATAGCATGGGTTCATTTGCCTTTTAAGCAACTGGCAATAGTCAGGCAACAATGAAGTAGAACAACTCAGAATGCAAGACTGGAAACCGTGCAACCATGTGCCCCTTTCAGAAAGTGTAAGTGAGAAATGATAGAAAGTGACCAAAATCTGGAAAGTTGGACTAAAATTTGACCGAATTAATGAGTTTTATAAATTGGAAAGATCTCCTGGAGTCCTCACTTCAGTGGCTGGTGTTCTGTCTGTTGCACTTGAGGAGACAGGAAGCTAGAAAAATCGAGGGAAATTATGAATTTGGTTTTAAAGCACTTGGAGTTGGTATCCTGCAAACTATTCACATAACATTGTTCAGCATATAGTTGTGAATATGAGTTTCAAACTCAAAGAAGCAGACGTGGGGCTCCTGAGTGTCTCAGTTGGTTAAATGTCCAACTACGGCTCGGGTCACGATCTCACAGTTTGTGAGTTCGAGCCCTGCATCAGGCTCTGTGCTGACAGCTCAGAGCCTGGAACCTGCTTCAGATTCTTTGTCTCCCTCGCTCTCTCTGCCCCTCCCCTGCTCTCTCTCTGTCTCTCTCTCAAAAGTAAATAAACATTAAAAAAAATTTTAAAGAAGAAACCTCAGTGGAATCATGTATTTGTGAGTAATTATTGAAGCATAGTTGAGATACAGGCATGAATGGATGTTTGTTCAAAAAACAAGCCATGTCGTGAGTAAGAAACCTCTTAAGTAGTTAACAAGAGCTTGGCACTATGCTTCAACTGTGGGTGAAAAAACAAGTAGATAATAAATTGTTCCTGCCCTCATAGCAATAAGTAAATATCTGTGTGTGTGTGTGTGTGTGTGTGTGTGTGTGTGTGTGTGTGTACGTGTGTGTGTGTAGCTCATGTTTTTTTAAACTTAAGAAAGTATAAGTAATATACTCATAAGCAACTGGACATAAATAGTAAAAATAGTGCATATTTTACAACTAGATTTTTTTGTTGGGCTCTCAGTGACAAATCTCACTATCTTTGTGCGTTTAGCATCATTTTCTTTGTCTGGGTACTGCTGTGGGGAAGATGAAACTAGGAAAGCATATAAAGTAAGTCTTTACCATAGAATTGAAATTCCATAGAAATGTCATAAGAGTAGCTATGATTATATGTATCAAAGTTAAAAGTTTCAAAGAAACATTCAGATACTCATTTAAATATTTGTGAATGTCCTGCAGTGGGTTAGACCAGACGTCCTCGTAATTAACTCTGTGTTCCCCTTTTGATGCAGGTTTTAGTTTTATGTGATAACAATGTCTAACTATACAAAATAAGCATGTATTCTGTCCATGCTTAATTGTGCATTATTTCCAGTAATAGAAATACTTATTAATTGGTAGGCATAATCACAGATGAAATTTCATGTTGTAATAATAAACAAGTTAAAATTTAAGTACTACTTTTTATGACCCTCTGTGTTAAACCACTGATTGATTTAGAGGCACATTAGTTTTTCCCCAAGGCCTGAGCCACTGATAATGAATTTTAGGGGAAGAAATGCATAATTGAGACATTTAGACATATATTCTACATGTTAAAAGGTCTCTGAGTACCACACTTTCCTCTTCCATGCTCTGCACTTAATCTTAAAGAGAAAAGTTTGGACATAAATCATGGACAAAATCTTCTCATGGACACATAATCAGCTAAGTTTACTGTTGGGAAAGAGGCAGCTTTTTCTAGAAGATAAGTTGAGATAAAAGTCCTATTTCCTTCTGGTTCTCTTCCTTTGTTCCTTCCTTTCTTCATGTAGCTAGATCGTATTTGGAATACTGAGGAACACCACTGTTTTGTGGGGAGCCTAACTGAAATGACACATACATCAAAACTGCCCTTGGACTTGTCACTTGACTTACAAATTAAGAAACTTGTTCTTATTTACAAATGTGCCAATCCTGAAAGATAGGGAATGTGTGGTAATGGATAACTAGATCCTTTTATGTTTTTCAGAGTGTAAGTCAGGGATGAAAAAATGTTCCCTGTGAATGATCAGGTAGTAAAGATTTTAGGCTTTGAAAGCTAGGAGGTCTCTGTTGAGACTGTTCATCAGTGCTGTTGCATATGAAAGCAGCCATTGACAATTTGAAAGCAGTGAGGAGACAACATTAAAGAAATAGAACAATACCTCTAAGGAATGCTGAGTAAAAATATTTAAACAGCATTTTCAAAGTTAAAAAAAGTCCTTGATAATGTCCTTAAGCTGGCCAATGAGCCAACCACAACACCACCCTTCCTCTTGACTTTTGCTAGGTAAGGCAATAGGTTTCCTCTTCTGTAAGCCATTTGTAGCTGTTTTATTTCTGTTGTTACTTGCAGCCTAATTTGTCTTGAATTAATTCCCTTCAGCCAAATAATTAATAAAATATTCAGCCTCAGCACATCATGCCTCAATACACAGGTCATTTGTGGATATTCAGTGTAATGTTATTGGAGTGGTTAGTCATAATTGACCTGAACTGTAGGTTTGATGCTCATAGGGTCAGTGCAATTGTTCTATTTTATAATTATGGTGTTCCATTTTCTACAGTTCAATAAGTTGAAAGAGGACCGTTGAGTATCATTTTGTTCATTCTATAATATTTATTTACCAACTTCCATGTACAGGCACTGAGCTTGCTACTAGGGATTTAATGCTAAATAAAATAGGTTTGGATTCTGATTACAGGCAGCATGCATCCTTGTAGGTGAGAAACACATTAATCAGATAATCACAAAATTATGTCTTTACAAACTGTGATAAGTGCTACAAAGGGCAAGTACAGAGAGTCTGTTGAGTCATAACAGTGAGATAAGGTCTAATCTGGGGATTAGGAAAGATTTTCATGAAGAAACAATGCTTGAGTTGAGAGCTGAAGTGTGTTTAGGAAAGGGAGAGGAGAGTTTAAGGTAAGGGGAGAACATTCCCAGCAGGGCCAGGAAGTCCTAAGGCATTCATTCACAAACTGAAAGAAAGACAATGTGACAGAACCTCCCAGAGCCTTGGGGATCTTTGTGTGAGTTGAGGCTGGGAAGCAAGAAGTGGTTGAACCTTCAGGGCTATGTAGCTTTTGTTATGGGCCCAGTCAAAGTAATGCAGGTGGACCCCTTGCCATCCCTTTCCACAGATAAAGACTTTAAACCATTTAATCTAAAAAGCAACAGTAGTTCTCAAACTTTCAGTTGCAGTGGAATGTTTTGCAGAATTTCTGGGCCCCATGCACAATCTCATACTCAGTAACTGTGGGCTGGGGCCCAAGCATCTGCACTTTTAACAGTTGCAGGGGAAGCTGATGTGCTGGTTCAGGGACCACACCTGAGAACCACTCTTACATATTTAGCGAAGCCAAAATTTTTATTTCTATATTTATGCCATGAAAAGCTGAAATATGAAAAGCACTCTAGATTGAGAATCAAGAAACATGCCGTATCTATTCTCAACTATGCAGGATTCAAGGTCCTTATCCAAAATTCAGTGTTTTACATCAACACGTTTGCTCAGAGTAACTGATTTGGTCTTTCAAACACATTTTTGAATAAGGTAGACTTGAAATGTTTATAACTTTCTGCTGATCATTGAACCATCATTAAATGGCTTCTCCACAGACACGGGATTAAAATGGGGCTGAAGCCATGGCTTCATCAGGTCTTCCTCCACACGCCCTCCCCTTTCCATTCTACAGCATTTAAATGAACGTTATGTTTTCTTCCAACACTAACATTTACTGTTTCTATTAAGTGCCTGATAAATTGCCTTAATAGTCATAACCCCACACTATTAACTGAAAATTAAAACTCAAGTGGTTTGTTATCATGTCATTATTCTGAAAAATAAGTCAAGTTTATACCACTTGATGTTCTCAGCAAATGACTTCAGTGTGGTTCTCTTCAACACAGAGACTGGACTGTATTATATATAAATATGATTCCACAGGAAACAACAGAAAACAAACCAAGAAAAGCTGATAATACTATTTTTTTCAAAATATGACAATTTTTGGGGGGTAAGCAGTCAAGCATTTATTTCAACAAGGGTAGCAATCCAAATGAGTGTGTGTGTGTGTGTGTGTGTGTGTGTGTGTGTGTGTGTGTGATGAATTTTAAAGCAAGAAAGCTTTCTTTGGAAGTACAGTAGACACACCACTGTTTTTATTCATTAATTCATTTATTCTTCCATCCATCCATCCATCCATTCATTCATTCATTCATCGAGGGCCTACTGTATAGCAAGCAAAGTTCTAGGCATTAGGGATACTTAATAGAACGTATAAAAAGTCTCTATTGCCAAAGTATTACATCTTAGGCGGAAAATTAAGAAAAGAGAGATAGATGATAGATAGATAGATAGATAGATAGATAGATAGATGATAGATAATTAGTTGACAAACTCTGTGGAGAAAAATAAAGCTAGGAATTCAGAGAAAGGGTAGGAAAGGCTGTTCTAATTTTAAGTAGTGTAGTGAGGTGATATTAACAGAGAAATTGACACTTGAATGAAGACCTAAATAAAATGAGGGAGTGATCCCTGCATTGGTTATCTGGGTAAACAATATCCCAGGCAAAGAGAGCAGAAAGTGCAAGGGTAGATGGAGATGAGTAGAAGCTATTTGGAACCTTGGTTGAAAGTTTACATTAAGGGGCACCTGGGTGGCTCAGTTGGTTAAGTGTCCGGCTTCGGCTCAGGTCATGATCTCATAGTTTGTGAGTTTGAGCCCCATGTCAGTCTCTGTGCTGACAGCTCAGAGCCTGGAGCCTTCTTCAGATTCTGTGTTTCCCTCTCTCTCTCTCTGCCCCTCCCCTGCTCACACTCTGTGTCTGTCTCTCAATAATAAATAAACGTTAAATTTTTTTTTAAAGTTTACATTAAAATAAGAGTACAAAAAGTACCACAAATGATTTCAAACTATACAAGTCAGGTATTTCATTTCTAACAAGTCCCCAGGTGATGCTGATGCTGCTGGTCCATGGACCACACTTCAAGTAGCACCGGTGTGAACATATAGAGACCTTCCAAGTCATGAAAGCTAGCAGAAAGGTAGAAGACAAAATGATTCTTGTGAAATAAGAAATTGCGGGGGGGGGGGGGGGGGGGGAGACAAAGAACACTGCAATCACCAGACTTGCTGTATTTGCAAATCCTTGAGAAATCAAAGTGCTGTGTCTCTAAAGTATTGAAGGTATTAGGACATTATCAGCCCATGGCCACATAGATAAGCAGTAACAGTTGAGAGTTGATCATCTTCCTATCCTTCCACCCCTAGAAATGACTGCCAGATCAGCAGTGACAGAACATGCCCAAGTCACTCTTGGAATGGAGATAGTTCCTCTCTCTCACCAGTGCCATGTTGAAGGGGGCCCTCTGCTGGACTTACTGAAATTTATCAGTTTTTGCGAAATGTTGCATTGAATAAACTTTGAGGTTCTTTGGACTTAACAAAAGAAGGAGGGACTAATGGATTAATCACAAATCTCCTTTTTCAGCAGGACTGGGGCAAGATGTGGGATTTCAGATCATACCATGAAGAAGTAGGACATGTTGGCTACATATAATTATTTGCATTTATATGTTTGCATCTTTGTCCCATCTATAAACTGGAAGCCCCTAGAGGCACAGGATAAGGGAGGCAGGGACTTTGGCTTTTGTATTTCCACATAGCACAATCCCAGGCGCAAAGCAAATATCCAGTGTGTTTTGTACTCAAATGCTCAAATAAAGATAACTAATTATAGATGTGTACTCATACATTTTTGCCTAATGTCACAAAATTGTGATAATGATCATGTGTCCAGGGTTCTTGCAGATAACGTTTTTACCTCTTGCCACTGCACAATTTATGCCAGTTATCTCAAAGCCATTCTTTGTTGATTTTCACTACTTTTGATTCCTTAAGGATCATTTTATCCTGTACCTTCAGATCAACCTTCAGGACTGAGAGAATCTCAGTGTCTCCACCTGTACTACTCAAAGTGTGGTCCGTTGACCAGCAGCATCAGCATCAACGGGAATTTGCTAAAAATGAATTTGGGGACCTACCCTAGACCTGCTGATTCCCAGCCCAGCAACTTGTTTTGAGTACCACTGGTGCACATTGATTTCTTAGCTGGTACTATCATAATTATCATACTGTTTTGTTTTATTGTGGGCTTTTCCCCCCTCCTTTTCTATACTCGTGGCATGCTCTCAGGCATTCATCTTTCATAAATCCCACTAGGTTATTCTTTTTTTCCTTCCTTTACTTTAGCTCTCATACCTTCTGAAAAAGGGAAAAATATGCCCTAGGCCCTTGTACAGGGTCATGTCAGTGAATGCGTACAAAGTATGTCGTTACAAGAAGCCCTCATTGAGATGAGCACAGAGAACTACAAATGATTTTAGTGACACTGATTTTCAGAGCAATAAAGAAGGATAACTAGATTTAAGAATGTGCTTACTGCTTTCATGGGAAATCCTATGTCTCTTGTCCCAGTGTTTTGTTCTCTTGTCCTTCTTGATTAAAACCAAGGAACATTAGAAAAGACAAAGTTTATAAACATATACAACATATATCATATATATATGTATATGATAGACAAATATATAATTTTATCATGTTAAAACAATGTGCAATTGAGAGACAAGGGGCACTTGTGAAGGTATACTTGTTTACCAGATTTCTCATTGCTTATTATTCTTATATAGTCATAATTTAATGATAACACAGGTTAGGGAAATAAGTAATTGAATAGTATATTGACATCATGTTCACCTATGGGAATAAGAAGACACTGTAGGGTTCTAAGTATGGGAAAATTTCATGAAAAGCCAGCATGGTGCTATAGAAAGAACACTAAATTAGAAATCAAGCCACCTAATTCCTCTTCAGGTTTCGCTAATATGTGATGTTGGAACAATAATTTCATGTATTACTTTTTCTTATCTGTTGGAATATATTATATATAAGCTTTTCTTGAACATATGGTTTAATTTTGTAGTCTTACCTAAAATACCTGATTTTATTGTATCTTAGTTGTACCCAACAGACATGGTAGTGTAATAACGATGACCACATTTAGGAAATACGATCAAATATATTATGTAGACACGGTATAATAATGAACTTACCATCAGACTTTGGGTAACCTTTTTGTTCGATGTGGTCACACCATTTTGCCTTTGTGTGGACTTCCTGACTTTATTACCTTTCCTCCCTCTTTTCTACATCTACCATCTGGGGAAAAAAAACCATCTTAGCGATGACATCCCCTTAGCCAACAGTGATAAATATATCAGTTATCATGTATTAAAATGAGTAATAACTCATGACAGCCTTTATTTGTCTGAAAGCTTGGGTTCGAAGGACCAAACATTAAGAAATGAAGCTCTGATAGCATTATCCCATTACTCTTAATAACATCTCATCTAGTAGACAGACTAATGTGATTTTCATTGCTTTTAATTTGAAGTCCATCAGATTACATGCACCAAATAAAAAGACCTGGCATCAGAGTCTGCACAAGCTTGAGAGAAACAGAATCTCTGTAATGAAATCCCATGCAAGGCTTATCAGTTACTAACACCAGGTGAAATGCTAAGTAACACCCAGTCAGGAAATCAATACCTATTCATGTAGAATTTTTTCTGCTGCAATAGAAAGATAACATTAACATTCTGACATATTAAAACATTGTGTTTGTACAGCTTCTGGTATGGGACTACATAATAAAGATGTTTCCATCTCTAAAGATTTACAGGATCTTTCTGATTCATTGAAGCCACATGAAGTCAGAATACTTATCTGAATGTACACAGCACAGACTGTTGGAGATTTGTTCCTTTCACTTGCTGTTTGTTCCAGTCCCTTCTCTCCCTCCCTCTCCTTTGATGCCATGCTGTGATATTTTGGGAAACATTAAGCCTTTGTGTGGCTATTGCCTTTCCAATACTCAGGCAGAAAAGAGATTCCCCTACCAAGAATTATTTTTCTTGGCTTGGACCTGATATTCACACATTTGGATTTGTTTGGTTTATAATAACCTAGGAGGCCTTGTTGAAACAAAAATATATTATTTGAGAAGAGATGCCTTATTAAGTTATGTCCATGCACAATTAATCATGGATTGAGGTTATTAGATTAGGCAGTATCTTGTCAAGGCCTTATGCCAACAGATTTAAGCACTATTTGGTTATATAGTAACTTGGTCCAGGTAAAATACATGTCTTTGTAGATCCTGGCCCGAAAAACTACAATCCAGAAGTTTCTGTTTCTCTTGTTAGCCTTTTTTATGACCTTCAGCAGTAACAATAAGTACCCCTATTAATGTATCTTCTCCAGGAAAAATGTTTTCCAGTCATCCTAGAAGCTAAACTCAACGTCAACATATTCATCCTGAAGTTACTTATCTGGTAGGCTCACCATCCCAGAAGACGACTAAACTGTGTGTGTGTGTGTGTGTGTGTGTGTGTGTGTGTGTGTGTATGCTCCTGGATGCATTTGTTCACCCATGCAGAGGAGGAATCCTTAATCAAGACAATAGAAAATTGAACTTTTTCATTGCATAATGTGCATAGAAACTTCTCATACTGAGATAGTAAAAACAAATCTATATTGACTGTGTTCACTATCACATTGCTCAAAAAACACTAAGAACTACAAAAATATATTACTATTAACATATAACTTCTGGAAGAATATTGACTGTGCTTCTTAACTGACAGACACTGCAGAGGAAGCACTCTCAGGTGGAGAAGTCTGTTACAGAGAGAGGGTGGGCGCCATGATTTATCCTGGTTAGGCCTAGAAGTTGAATGGGGATAGGGGACTAAAGGGACTGTACACATCACTTAGGGAGTTGTTAAAGATGCTAAAAAGTATCAATGGCATAGAAATATATCTCCACATTGTTTTTTTTTTTTTTTTTTTTTTTTTTACTGTAACTACCTCTAACTTCTCTTGTAAGGCTAAATAACAATAGTACAAGCTATCTGATAACTTGAACAGATTTAATATTTAACTATATTCCCTTCTGCCAGACTGTTTTCCAGTAATCTCTAAATCCATCCTGGTTGTCATTCATCTTTTGTACCATTTGGTTCTGGAGCACACTTCACTTTACAGTCTTGCCATACTGTAATCAGTGTTGTCAAGTGGCGGGTGCTGTCATTCCTAGTGTCTAGGCTCCACCAGTCCATGAGCAGCCATTTTGCTGCTCCTTATACCATAATATTCTTGTAGTCTCCACAACTCAGCCTATTCCCCCACACAATAGAAGTGTCATTAATCATGCTTTCCCAGTCCCAAGTACAAACTGGCTAACCCTCTTTTTCACTTAAATTTTAGTCTTATTTTCTCTTCAGCAACATGACTTCCAAGAATGTAACCCTTCTCAGTGAAGAGATACTTACATACTATTATGAAGAGCATTTTACTGCTTGATTCTTTACAATTTATCAATTCCAGAAGACAGTTTCCCTTTTATATTTAAATAGCTAAAAAGCATATTAAGATATTTGTTTCCAAGGCAAGGAGATATGTGCTCCAAGTAGTATATTCTATTCTCCTGTTAGAAAAATAAAAATCAATAGTAGCAGCAGCGGCAAAACCCACAAAATAACTCACAAATACTGACAAATATCTTCTATGTGTCAATATTAGAGTTTGTCCTCAGAGCACCCCATTAAAGGCAATCTGTTGACTGAAGTTGGTTGATATATGATTAAGAATGAAGGTTTTTTGTTTATTGGTTTTTGTTTTTGTCTTTCTTGCTGGAGGAACAGCAAGGGGCCGCCATTGTGGAGGGAATGGAAAGAATAGAGAGCAGATGGAGATGGGACATAGGGTGGGAGTTTCTTGGAACCTTGTTTGAAAGTTAACATTAAAATAAGAGTATAGGGGCACCTGGGTGGCTCAGTCAGTTAAGCGTCCGACTTCGGCCCAGGTCATGATCTCAGGGTTGGTGAGTTCAAGCCCCGCATCAGGCTCTATGCTGACAGCACAGAGCCTGCAGCCTGCTTTGGATTCTGTGTCTCGTTCTTTCTCTGCCCCTCCCCCACTTGTGCTCTGTCTTTCTCTGTCTCTCAAAAAGAAATACATAGAAAAAAATAAAAAAATTAAATTTAAAATAAGAGTATAGAGGGGCACCGGGGTGGCTCAGCCAAGTTAAGCTTCCAATTCTTGGATTCAGCTCAGGTCATGATCTTATGTTTTGTGAGTTTGAGCCCCTCAATGTGCCCCATGCTGGCAGTGCAGAGCCTGCTTGGGATTCTCTCTCTCCCTTTCTCTCTGCCCCTCCCCCACTCACATCCTCTTTCTCTCAAATAGATAAATAAAAACTTAAAAAAAGTAAAATAAGATAAAATAAGATTAAAATAAAATAATAAAAGAAGAGTATAGAAAGTACCACAAATGATTTCAAAATGTACAAGTCAGGTAGAAGGGGAAAAAATAGAGGGACTATTTCTGTTTGCTTTGCTCTGGCAGAATGCTGTTGTGTAGAGCCCAAATTGTGTATCCCTACATAATGGTCAGGGCAGTCATGGAAGTCTTTTCTGACATTACTAAAGTCATTCCAAATATCCCAAGGAAATCACAGATTCGTGAGGGGTATGATTCCATCTTAGCAGCTCTCTTTTCCTGTCACAAGAGTGACAGGAAATACTGGGGCTGGATTGTGGAAATTTAAGCTGATAAAGATTAAGTGACTTACTCAAAGTCACCTAGCTGTTGTTCCGAGACAGAATTCATACCTAGGTAATCTGAGCTACACTGGTAATTGTAATTTAATGTAGATTAAAAAGTACACCAAATTTTGCTAAACCAGCAGGTAGGTAGGGTCTACCTATTTGGCCAGGGGTAATGTCAAAAGCAACAAGAATGGTAATCATAAAAATAATAAGGAGGAGGCAAAGAGGATGTAGAAATGGCTATTCATTGTGAGGTCCCAGACTACTATTGCAGTTGTCTTACATACTTTATAAGATTAAATCATCACAGTAATTTTAAAGTTTAAATATTTGTAGGAATGAAGACATTGTAGCTCAGAGGTTAAAAGTTCCTGCTACAGGGTCACACACTGATTTGCTGAGCTAGAATTTGAATCCAGAAAAGTTATGAGCCACCATGAAAGACTCGTATGCTACTCATAGTGAGATCCCTGCAATGGTATATGTGTAAGTTAAATACCTTCTACTTAATATTATTTTTTTTTTTTGGTATTACTCAGCTAAGAAGTTCTCTTTCCATATGGAACTGAGAAGATCCATTAAGTCTGTGTAGCTGCTCAGTTTGTCATTGCACTCCATCTTCCGTGGTAGACTGTTTCTACCCTTTTGTTTTATCAGGCATGTCACCAGTTATAAGATTTCATAGTCATATGATGCTTTGCTTATTAGATAACTTCTGCAAATGTCTTCTAGATATCAAATGCCATATGTACAAAATGAACTCACTCTCACCACCCTTGTCCTGCCTGTAGCATCATCACCTCAAACTGATTTCTGTCATTGTATTTCCCAGCTTTGTTGATGATGCCAAACTCTATTATTTCCACCAAGCCAAAACCAGGGAGAACATGTGGCCCACTTGTCTTTCTCATCTTTCTTATCCTATCCCTGTAGACGCTGCCTCAAATACCCTTGTTTCCTCATTAGTTAGTTTAGACTAGACTTTTTATTTCTTACCTGGATGAGGGAATAATTGTATGACTTTCTGCACATACAGAGTAGATGTCTTTCCCTATGGCTACAGAGCTGGCTGTATTGTAAATATACTACAGTAGTTTAATCTCCAATAGAGCTACTTTTATCTAGTGAAGATCTGTAATGACCCTGAATCCAATCAGTTCTGGATACAATCAGGTCTGCCGCAGATTCCCCTCTTCTCTTCTTGGAAAGATTTCAATGTACTGAGTAAGTATCAGTTCATGGAATATGGACTAAATTCTGAAATGCCCAGAAGTTCCTTAAACTTCCTCAGTCAGAAGCCTAACCCAAAGATGTGTACCTCTGCTGCTTCATTCTACACATCCAGCTACTTATTTTTATTTATCTCAAAGTCCATATTTTAATTGGTAGAGTGTATCACACAATTTCTATTAATTTTAAGGTAGATTTAAAGAAACACTATGACTTATTTAGAGTTGTCCTCTACTCCTTTGCACCTTAAACCCATTAACAATGTGGTTGTGTTAAAAAGGTGTTATTGATGCAGTAAAGCTAGCTAATGCACGTCAAATCTATGTATTGATCCCCAAAGGGATACAAGAGTGTGTGACCTTTAGTCCACTTACTCAAAAAGTAAAACTTGAAAATATAGACCGACTATTTAAAGTCATTTTACAAAATATATTATGTGTGTATAAAGAGATAAAGGAACATGCTGAAAAAATTCTTAAAAATGTTCTTTAAAGTCTTTATCTTCATATAAGTGCTCACATAATCTTCCTCTTTTACCCTAGATTCTATGCTTTTCCACTCTTCTGCTGTTTGTTGTCATATCAGAAGTGTCTAACATCTATAGTTGACCTTTGAACAGTGCAGGGGTTATTGGCACCAAGCCTCCATGCATTTGAAAAACCCACGTACGACTTTGGACTCTCCAAAAATTACTTATAGCCTACTATTGACTGGAAGTCTTACTGATAACCTAAATGGTCAATTCACACATATTTTGTATATGTATTATATATATTGTATTATCATAATAAAGTAAGCTAGACAAAATAAAATGTTTTTAAGAAAATCAGAAGGAAGAGAAAATATATTTACTATACTGTATTTATTGAAAAAAATTCACATATTATTGGACCTACATAGTTCAAACCCATGTTGTTCAAGGGTCAACTATATATTCACATAGAACAACTATGTCGGCTCTCATTCTCTGCCTTTCTACATTTCTCACATAATAAAGAATGCTGGATAGGTTGCTCAATGAGAAAAGAATTATTTTTAGAAGATGGAGGGAAAGGGGCAGCTGGTAAATACTTATGTAACTTTTTTTTTTTGGCTTGTTTAAGCTTATTGAACAATATACACTTCAAGTGAAAATAATTTCCCTTTTATTTGTAGAGAAAAAGCCCAATACTTTTCAGTGCAACTGGAAATCAGAATTCAATAAGCTAAAAGAAACATTTACAAAATTATCCTAGAGAGACTGCTTTTGTTTTGGAAGTCCACCCCAAAGCACAGTGTACATATTTGAGGTTGAAAGGGGAATGAAAAAATCATTTTTCACAGTGACATCACAAATGCAGACTTTTGACAACATCTGGTTAATTGAATGATTTTTAAATTGGTTAAATGAATGCCTGGAATCTCTCCTTTCCCATTTCCATAGTCTTTTATTCAGATGGAAACACAGCTGTGTGTATCTGGCCTATTCATTGTTTCAGTTTTTGGAAACTATCAAGATAAAGCACATATATAAATCTACCTTCTAAGCTTGAAAGGGCCTGTAGTGCATTTTCTTGGGTAAAATTAGTGGTTTTAGTATGGTCTCGTGTTTAGCTAATTCTGACAAATATAATTAGGACTCCCTTTTTATGAATTCTAAGACAGGGAAAGACATGTTTCAACCTGCTGGTAATTGCATTGTCCATTTCATAACATATATTTTATAATTCCATGTATGTATGATGATATATCTTATAAAAGAGAATACATCATAGAAAATGGAAGGGAATCAAACTAACTTGACTTTGTATCCTAGATTTGTAGTTAAGCATGGGGTTTTGAATTAGTTATTTAAAATCTTTGCATTTCACTTTCTGCGTTTAAATGGAAATCATGATATTAATTTTCAGACTTATTGATGATACAGTGTATGCAAAGTTCATGAAATATTTATTTTTCTATGCAATTTAGATAATTATAGAATCAAGACAATATTTCTTTAAATGAAGGCCATCTTTGTAATTGAACAAAATGGGGAATTTATCAAAATAAGAGGTGAAATGTGTGCCATATATGATAATATTTTTAACTAGAAAAGGGGAGAAATTATCAAGAAATCACTAAATGATTTCCAAAATTCAACAATTCAAATTATTTTCTCACTTCTAAAATTGTACACTCTCTTTCACAACATAGGCTAACATTTTGCCCTCTCAGCCCACTGTTTCAGCATTGTGGGGCTGTATATTAACTTCAGATGATCAACAACAAACCAACAAAATGTTACAATTCTAGGAGAGCTAGTTTGTTTATTAACAAGACAATCAAATATTCAAACTCTCTAACACCATCTGTGTTTTATTTATTGTTATCTCACTGACACCATTGGAAACTAAAACGGAAGCATAATTGCTCACAGAAACAATCTGTCATTAAGAGTATCTGTATCTACTTCTGCAGTGTTTCAGGAACAGTGTGATATCGACCAGAGTAGATATAGATTTGCCATTACCCTTCTAAACGTGAAATGGATGCAAAAGGCCTAATGGTCAAAGGGTCAATGAGCACTCATTTCTACCTGGACAGAGGCCATTCAGATGATTTATTCTGGGATGTCACTATTTTTCCATCAATTCAATTCAAGAAAATGCAATTGAGGGATTACCAGGTGCCCAGCAATGTGCGACATACAAGGGATACCAAAAAAGCAATATGTCAGTCATGCTCTGAAGAGCATCTCAGTTTAATTGGAAAACTGAGACTGTAAACAACCTTTATTTTGATAGCTGCTATAATAGATCAAGGCAAAGTGGCAACACAAGGACAGGAGAAATAACTAACCTGGGGCTGTTTGGGGGTTCATAGCATAAGTGAGACATTACCTCACAACAAGATTATTTAATCCATTAGTAATTAAACCTATTAGGTAAGACTAAATCCTGCCCCTCTACATATTGTATTTTTCCTTAATATGACCTTGTTGCATTGAGACCCATTCTATTTTGAATCAGACACAATAAAGGGATAAAATAAAAATTCCATCACTTGAAGTAAGCGGTTCAAAAAATTGACAAATTCGAGAAATGACCAAGACATTCTCTGCTTATTTTGCCACTAAAGTGAAATAAAATCTTAGATTTTAATTTAAGCAAAATGCATACCATTGTATATGGAAGCAATCCAGATTTTACTGGTCACGTTTGTACTATTAAACCATCAGAATGATGATAAAATTCTAAATACATCAAGGAGTATGGCATGTTAATTGCTTTATGCTAACATTGCTGAAGTTGATGGCCATAGTTTAATCCAGTCTGCAGAATGGTTGATGAGTTCTTGAGTTGTCTATGTATATAATATAGAGTTCTATAGAGATATCTTTATTAGTTTTATTTGATGCTATATCCTCTCATTTGAAGCAAAGCCCTGCTGTGTTGACAGTGCCTCAGAGGGATTGGATATTACTAAACATTTCTATTTTTAAGTTTAGTATGATAAGGTAATCTCCTAAACCAAAGAACCCAATCTTATTTCTGGGACCAGCACTCCTTTACTTTAGTTCTTACCAAAATCTACCAAAAACCTTCTTATTATAAAGGCAAAGTCTCTTGGGAGCAATACAGCCCTGCATATATAAAAATGGTAGAATTAACATTCATTTTCAGGTTTCTGAGATGCTACACCAGACCCACCTTCATTTTGATCAGCTACATTTTTTTCCCCAAAGTCCATTTGAGTATGAACACTTTAGTTTCACCTTTTCTTGTATCCTGCTTCTGGCTTGGAGGTATGGATATGATCACATTACTATCTATTGTCTGCTTGATCCCTTTAAAAAGTCTGAGTGTTAATCAGGCTGTTACAAAAAAATGACATTTTATGTTCTCCCCATCTAGTTTTGTTCTCTTGGCATTTATTTTAAATTGCTCATTGAGATTCCAAACCCTACTTCTCTTATTTTTGTTTTTCACTTAACACACAGAATTTATTCCTCTACAGCTTTGGTTTGGGGGTTATATCAATGTTAAAAGAAAAATGACTACCTGCAGTAAGAAGTCAGTAAGAAAAAGATGGCCCAAATGGGAAACTTGCATGAAGAGGCAGTTCACATATACATACCAAAAAAAAAAAAAAAAAAAATCAGTAAGTGTATGTACACTTCCAAAGTGCATATTTTGGCAAACTTGAGGGAAATAGGCACTCATACTGTAGATGGGAATAAAACTGGTAGATTTTTGGAGAGTATGTTGTCAATAACCATCAAGATTAAAAAAAGACATACTTTCTCCACCCAATTTTATTGATATATTACTGACCTACAGCACTGTACAAGTTTAAGGTGTACAGCACAATGATTTGACTGACATATATTGCAAAATGATCACTATAATAGGTCTTGGTAACATGCATCATTTCATATAGATAGGAAGTAAAAAAAGACAAAAGAATGTGTTTTTTTTTTCCTTATGATGAGAGCTCTTAGGATTTACTCTCTCAACAACTTTCATACACATACCATACAGCAGTGTTAACTGGAGTCATCATGTTAAACATTACTTTTGATACTCATTTGTCTTATAACTCGAAGCTTATAACCTTTGACTACCTTCATCCAATTCCCTCTCCCCCATCCTTCTGCTTTCAGTAGGCACAAATCTCTTTTTCTGTGAGTTTTTTGTTGTTGTTGTTTGTTTGCTTGTTTGTTTTCATTTTGTTTTCATTTTAGATTGCACATATATGTGAGATTATACACTATTTCTCTTTCTGTCACTGACTTATCTGACTTAGCATAATGCTTTCGAGGTCCATCCCTGTTGTCCCAAATGTCAGGATTTCCTACTTTTTTATGGCTGAATAACATTTAATATATACATTTTACAACTTCTGTATTCATTCATCTGTCAGTAGACATTTAGGCTGTTTCCATGTCTTGGCTATTGTCAATAATACTGCAAAACAAGAGGGTGCAGATATCTCTTTAGCATAATGTTTTTGTTGCCTTTGGGTATATATCCCTGAAAGTCAAATTGTTAGATTATATGGTAATTCTATTTTTAATATTTTGAGGAGCCTTCATACTATTTTCCACAATGTCTGTAGCGCTTTTTGTCTCATTGACTTGGATTTTTGACCACTGGCCTCAGTTTCAAATTTGAAATTAATAGGAAGAGTGATGTTGGCTCTCATAAAGGGATGCTATTTTGTTCTCTTAATTTCCAAGCTAATTTTCAGTGAGATCATTATTTTTGGGGATATCTGATGAGAATAATGTAAATAAATAACCACAACGAAAAGAGGAAGATGGGTTCATTTATTTCTTTGACTTGTTTCCCATAAGGGTAATACTGTGCCTCAAGGCACTATGCTAGACTTGGATAACAAAATAAATATGAAAGTACTATTCAAGTTGAAAATCTAATTAAAATTATAGAATTCTAGAATTAGATGAAAATAAATTCAGGAATATTCTACATTTAAATAGCCCTAGAAACTACAGCCCAATTATTTTGCAAGGGTGGGAGTACTTCACATCTGCTTCAGTGAAGAACTTCAGAGTTCCCATTTTTAATAGTCAGGAAGTTTTTTTTACAATTTGCTGTATTAAAATGCAAATGAATTTTCTTTCATTCTATTGAATATCCTCCAGTCCATAATCCACGTTTATGGCAGAATGTACAAATACATATTTTCCTAGATTCAATTTAAAATGTATGAATGCCTAATGTGTGCTCAGAGCTTTTATTCATTGTAAAAGACATAATTTTTAGGTTCTGAAGGAAATTAGGATATTTATTTAAACACACAAAGCAATTATCAGTTGCATTTCCTAATACTTATTTTATATAAGTATATACAAGCATTTCTCTGTGATTCAATGTTTCTCTGTATGGTTATAGTATGGGGTAGGGGCATTCCCTTCTCAACCAATATTCCCCATGTTTGGCTCCATTTCCTTGCAGTCTTTTTGGGTTCTGTAGCCAATTCTGATCACAGCACTATGAATCAGTGTGCTCTTTATCCTTTCCCTTCTCCACCCTGCTCACATGGAGGCCAAGTGTTTAATGTTTGTTTGTTTGTTTGTTTATTTATTTATTTATTTATTTTAATTTTGTTAATTTTTATTTATTAGAGAGAGAGCGAGAGAGCAGGGGATGGACAATGAGTGAGAGAGAGGGAGGGGAGACACAGAATCCACAGCAGGCTCCAGTCTCCGAACTATCAGCACAGAGCCCAACTTGGGGCTCAAACCCATGAACCCTGAGATCATGACCTGAGTCAAAGTTGGACGCTTAACCCACTGAGCCCCCCAGGTGCCCTAATGTTTATTTATTTTTAAGAGAGAGAGAGTGTGTGTGTGTGCAAGTTGGGGAGGGACAGAGAAAGAGGGGGACAGAAGATCCTAAGCAGGCTCCTTGTTGACAGCAAAGAGCCCAATGCAGGGCTGGATCAGGAACCTTGAGATCATGACCCAAAATAAGTTAGATGCTTAACTGCCTGAGCCACATACACACCCGAAGGCCAAGTGTTTAGATGAAGTAACTAAGGACTAGAGAATGGTCATCTGGCTTGTATCAGATATTATTTCATCATAAAAAGACCTTTACTGCATTAAGTCACTCAGACTTTGAGGTTTCAGTCTTACAACAAACAATTATCTTAACTAATACTACGTTTGTATAATATTTAGGTCCTTTAATAGGTGGACTTTTCCAAACAATTGCTCTATATATCATAGGGAAAGGATACTGTAAGGGTCCTTACATATTGTTTCACAGCTGAGTAAAGTGATAAATGATAATTTATAGGGCTAGATTTTAATCTGATTTCTGTTTCTATATATATCCTAGTCTGGGGTGGGATTATATGATATCCTGAGACATGATATTCTTGTGTGATTGGAAAAAGCATCTGCCTTCCTAGATTATTATGAAGATAAAATATTATAATGTAGATGAAGTATATAGTACAGACATTGACACATATCAAAGGGTAAATAGACCTCTAATTATTAGGTTAATCTCTGTTTCATTTTTCCATTTAGCCACATACTGAACATTTCCAAATGAGAAAAATCCACTAAGATTTCATAATTTTGCTTGTGTTTGGTATGTTCTCTTAGACTTTTTGTGAAACCTTACAATGTAAGAATAGCCCTTTGATAATGGCAGTGATGGAGAGAAAGACATTGAGGCAAATTTGCATAGTATTCTCAGGATAAAACATCAGTGTTTAAATCAAAACAGGTAGATATGGGATGCAAATTATCAGCCTTATACATGTAAATACACCACATTCAGCTTGGTCATTGGGTGTTGGAATGTGTAATAAAAATTTATTACTGTTCTCATTTGTCATTGCCTTCCCGCTGAAGAGATTAAACACCCTTGCCCATTGACATCAGTCTTGGTCATGTGACCTGCTCATATACTTAAACGTGAGTAGAAATGAAGTGTGCTACTTCTGCATGGGAGCTTTAAGAGTCAGGTGTGGTTCCAGTATTTCCCTTTCCCTCCCTCATATGGAGAATGATGTCTCAGTTAGGGATATTACCTCATACTGGAACAGAGCCATAGATAACCTTCAATTTATATGCATCATGAATGAGAAATCTTTGTTGTGGTAAGCCATTGAGAATTTGGAAGTTGTTTGATACTATGGCACAATCTAGTAAAAATTGAATAAGTAAATACCCAAAATGGAATTTTTAGCTGTATATCTTTTTCTACTCAATGAAGGAAAATTCATAAGCTAAGCAATTCATCTCTTTCCTGGTTCCAAATGGACCAGATGAATAAGTGTATTCAGACCTGTTCTTAGCACTTCCATCTATAGGCATCACAATACATTGTGAATTATTTTTGTTTTAATAGTCACTTTGATTTCTAAGTAATTAAATTTTTTTAAATGCATTTATATTTAACCTTATAGTTACCAATTCCATTGCTCAGCTTTTCATTTTGTAGATCCAGATTTTTCTTCTATTTTATTATCCTTCAGACTCATGGACTTTCTTTTAGTTTAGGTCTGATGCTAAGGAGTTCTTTCAGCTTTGTATGTCTCAAAACATCTTCATTCACCCTTCATTTTTGAAAGATTTTTTTTCTAGTTATAGAATTTTAGGTTGACAGTTTCCTCTTGTACTTTAAAGATGTTGCTCTATTATTTTTTGCCTTGAATTGTGTCTAAAGAGAAATACACTATTCTCTTGATTTCTCAGCACTTAATTTATACTTTGAGTGTCTGCTTTAAAGATTTATTTGTTTAAAAACTAGATTATGATGTGCCATGGTGTAATTTTCCTTGTGTTTCTTATGCTTTGTGTTAATTGGTTTTTTTGGAACTGTGGGTTTAGAACTTTCATCAAATTTGAAAAAAAATGACTTAAAAAATATTTTTCTGTCCTGCTTTCCTTTATGGTCTTTCATTACATATTTAAAATATTCTAGAAGTTGTTTTTGTTTTTAGCTACCAAAAGTTGAAGTTGTGTCCGCTTTATTTCAGATTTTTTTTTCCTCTCTCCTGCTGCTTAATCTTTCCTTTATCTGAACACATAGGTTGTAGTATAATAATATGTCCTTGTTCGTTAGTTCTGTCATCTGTGCTGTTCTAGGTCTGTTTTGATTTATTTATCTCTCATATGAATTGTACTTTATTTCTTAATTGTATGCCTCATAATTTTGGATTAAATGCCAGACATTCTGAATTTTATTTTATTCAGTTTTGGATATTTTTAAGCTTCTATATATTTTTGAGCCCTGTTTCATGGTACAATTAAATCCTGGGAAACAATTTGATCTATTTTGTGTTGCTAGTAAACATTTTTTTTCTTAGGTGGACTCATATCAGCATGTTGTCTAAGGTTAATTTTTTTTATCCATTAATGAGGTATAATCTTTTAGTCCTTCTGATTACTCTACCCAATATCTCATGAATTATGAGATTTTCTACCATGACTGATAAGAACAGGAACTATTCACAGCCCATGTCAGCATGAGATAATCCTTTCAGGTGGTTCTTTCCCCACTTTAGCTAGTTTTAGCATGTACTGGTAAATATTCTGCATAAGACTGGAGGAGGACCCTATGCATATCTCTAGAGTTCTATCCATGTACAACTGTCCCCTCTGTGTTTGCTCCTGTCACCTTGGCCTCCCTGGGATCTCAACATCATCTCATCAACTCACATTACTGCCAGGCTCCACCTGGGTTCTCCATCACTGAGCCATGATCTAAGAACTCTGTCAGATTTTTAGGTTGGTCTGTCATAGGACTCACTTCATTTGTTTTACACTTTTCAGGGATCATTACCATTCATATCCTAATTTCCAATATCTTAAAAATCATTTTCTTGTATATTTTGCATAATTTTGTAGTTATTTCATACAGGAGGGTATACATACCATTTCTGTTGTTTGATGGTAGCCTAAAGAAAAAAAATCCTCATTACAATGGATTCCATTTTTAAAAAAGCCATTTCTCTATGAGGTATTTCCTACATACATTTCTCTTTTTCCTAACATGTGTATATAAATCAGTCTTTTTCTTAGGATAGGTTTTCTCTTAGGTTTTTATTGTTTTGTTCATTATAATATTTGAAGACTAAAAATTTCTCCAGCTCCATAAAGTCACTGGAAACTAAATATCTCATCTTCTCTCCCTCTTTTGTCCTTTTAAAGACCACACATGGCATGAAGATTTCTTCCATAGACACCAAACAAATATTCAGTCATTCTTTGCTATGACACTTTTATTTTCAGTGATACAGTCTCCTCTATATTGGAGAAGATTCGATAAAAAAGACTCTTGCTATTGTAAACTGAAACATGTTACCCAGTGACATTCAGACACTGGTTTTAGTTTCGCCCTTTAGAGTTACAAAAAAAAAAAAAAAAAAAAAAAAAAAAAAGCTCTTATTTCCTCTTCTAGGTGACAGCCAGTCCACAATATGAAGACACTTACATGTGTCCCTCACACTCTCTCATTTGCTTTAATGGTTTTTTTCTGAAATATCTTTCTAAATGCCTTATCATCTTAGTTATTTTTCATTGTTTTCAAGCTTTTCAGTAGCACTTTATAATGTGGTTTCCAGAAATGAATGAGACAGCAAGTGAAATCTGAACAGCACAGAATACAGAGAGCTTTTGTTTTCTGTGATCCATACCCAACAAATCCGTTAATATATAAATCATATAATGATCAAATTAGGTTTTGAAAATACTATCACTTCACAGTGTGAAACTCACATTTGGTCTATGCAAAACTGAAATTATCAGATAATTTTATGTAACTTTAAGGATACATTTGATACATTTATTTTGATATGCCTTCAACAGTCAATGAGTTTTAGAAATTTTATTTTAAATTTTTAAACCATGCCAAATTTCCGTGAAATAAAAAAATATATATTTTAAGTTGAATGGATGCACCAAAAAAAAATAATAATTAACAAAACTCCCCAACTAGGAGATTTTCTATAACAACTGTCATCTAATATATGTTTACATTTCTATACTTTAAAAAAATGACCTAATATGAGAGCATACTAATGTTGGCCTTAGGTTAATAATTATTTTCAGGTATCTGAGAAGTTGTCACAAGACTAATCTCCTCTAGGGTATGAATCCGATCTTATTTATTTTTGTTTCTTCCTGAGTTCTGATCCTATACTTGTAACAAAACAAGCACTCAATCCCTAGGCGCTAAAAGAGCAGGCCGACTTTAGCTTTCCCAGCGAAACTGTGGGCATATTACAGGGAAGCAGACATTGAATCTATATAAACAAAGGATTTTATAAAATTGAAACTACCCTGAAGACCTCTGCTTTGAAAAGTTGGCGCTCTTCACCTGCACTATTCAAGCAGATAGCTGGCGACAAGCTGTCAATGTATGTATTGTACAGTAATGTATGGGAGTGAATGTTTGGATTCAGCAGAAACTCCATCTAGACAAGCCTTTATTTTCTTTTTTTTTTTTTTTTTTTTCCCCATGGGCAACAAATAAGAAAAGGCATTTATTGAAAAATGACATGACCTAAAATACATAAAAGTAAGTGGGAATGTCCTTGGCTTTGTGGATGGTGCTGGTCTAGACATGGCTCTATATATGGCCTCGTTTCCCTTACCGGTCAAAGCCTAGCCAACTTCTTGGATCTCAGTAGTGGTGTAAAGGAGTTTATTTTTTTTTTTTTTTATTTTTTAATATATGAAATTTACTGTCAAATTGGTTTCCATACAACACCCAGTGCTCATCCCAAAAGGTTCCCTCCTCAATACCCATCACCCACCCTGCCCTCCCTCCCACCCCCCATCAACCCTCAGTTTGTTCTCAGTTTTTAACAGTCTCTTATGCTTTGGCTCTCTCCCACTCTAACCTCTTTTTTTTTTTTTTTTTTCCCTTCCCCTCCCCCATGGGTTTCTGTTATGTTTCTCAGGATCCACCTAAGAGTGAAACCATATGGTATCTGTCTTTCTCTGTATGGCTTATTTCACTTAGCATCACACTCTCCAGTTCCATCCATGTTGCTACAAAAGGCCATATTTCATTTTTTCTCATTGCCACGTAGTATTCCATTGTGTATATAAACCACAATTTCTTTATCCATTCATCAGTTGATGGACATTTAGGCTCTTTCCATAATTTGGCTATTGTTGAGAGTGCCGCTATAAACATTGGGGTACAGGTGCCCCTATGCATCAGTACTCCTGTATCCCTTGGATAAATTCCTAGCAGTGCTATTGCTGGGTCATAGGGTAGGTCTATTTTTAATTTTCTGAGGAACCTCCACACTGCTTTCCAGAGCGGCTGCACCAATTTGCATTCCCACCAACAGTGCAAGAGGGTTCCTGTTTCTCCACATCCTCTCCAGCATCTATAGTCTCCTGATTTCTTCATTTTGGCCACTCTGACTGGCGTGAGGTGGTATCTGAGTGTGGTTTTGATTTGTATTTCCCTGATAAGGAGCGACGTTGAACATCTTTTCATGTGCCTGTTGGCCATCCGGATGTCTTCTTTAGAGAAGTGTCTATTCATGTTTTCTGCCCATTTCTTCACTGGGTTCTTTGTTTTTCGGGTGTGGAGTTTGATGAGCTCTTTATAGATTTTGGATACTAGCCCTTTGTCCGATGTGTCATTTGCAAATATCTTTTCCCATTCCGTTGGTTGCCTTTTAGTTTTGTTGGTTGTTTCCTTTGCTGTGCAGAAGCTTTTTATCTTCATAAGGTCCCAGTAGTTCATTTTTACTTTTAATTCCCTTGCCTTTGGGGATGTGCCGAGTAAGAGATTGCTACGGCTGAGGTCAGAGAGGTCTTTTCCTGCTTTCTCCTCTAAGGTTTTGATGGTTTCCTGTCTCACATTCAGGTCCTTTATCCATTTTGAGTTTATTTTTGTGAATGGTGTGAGAAAGTGGTCTAGTTTCAACCTTCTGCATGTTGCTGTCCAGTTCTCCCAGCACCATTTGTTAAAGAGACTGTCTTTTTTCCATTGGATGTTCTTTCCTGCTTTGTCAAAGATGAGTTGGCCATACGTTTGTGGGTCTAGTTCTGGGGTTTCTATTCTATTCCATTGGTCTATGTGTCTGTTTTTATGCCAATACCATGCTGTCTTGATGATGACAGCTTTGTAGTAGAGGCTAAAGTCTGGGATTGTGATGCCTCCTGCTTTGGTCTTCTTCTTCAAAATTACTTTGGCTATTCGGGGCCTTTTGTGGTTCCATATGAATCTTAGGATTGCTTGTTCTAGTTTCGAGAAGAATGCTGGTGCAATTTTGATTGGGATTGCATTGAATGTGTAGATAGCTTTGGGTAGTATTGACATTTTGACAATATTTATTCTTCCAATCCATGAGCAGGGAATGTCTTTCCATTTCTTTATATCTTCTTCAATTACCTGCATAAGCTTTCTATAGTTTTCAGCATACAGATCTTTTACATCTTTGGTTAGATTTATTCCTAGGTATTTTATGCTTCTTGGTGCAATTGTGAATGGGATCAGTTTCTTCATTTGTCTTTCTGTTGCTTCATTGTTAGTGTATAAGAATGCAACTGATTTCTGCACATTGATTTTGTATCCTGCAACTTTGCTGAATTCATGTATCAGTTCTAGCAGACTTTTGGTGGAGTCTATCGGATTTTCCATGTATAATATCATGTCATCTGCAAAAAGCGAAAGCTTGACTTCATCTTTGCCAATTTTGATGCCTTTGATTTCCTTTTGTTGTCTGATTGCTGATGCTAGAACTTCCAGCACTATATTAAACAGCAGCGGTGACAGTGGGCATCCCTGTCGTGTTCCTGATCTCAGGGAAAAAGCTCTCAGTTTTTCCCCGTTGAGGATGATGTTAGCTGTGGGCTTTTCATAAATGGCCTTTATGATCTTTAAGTATGTTCCTTCTATCCCGACTTTCTCAAGGGTTTTTATTAAGAAAGGGTGCTGGATTTTGTCAAAGGCCTTTTCTGCATCGATTGACAGGATCATATGGTTCTTCTCTTTTTTTTTGTTAATGTGATGTATCACGTTGATCGATTTGCGAATGTTGAACCAGCCCTGCATCCCAGGAATGAATCCCACTTGATCATGGTGAATAATTCTTTTTATATGCTGTTGAATTCGATTTGCTAGTATCTTATTAAGAATTTTTGCATCCATATTCATCAGGGATATTGGCCTGTAGTTCTCTTTTTTTACTGGGTCTCTGTCTGGTTTAGGAATCAAAGTAATACTGGCTTCATAGAATGAGTCTGGAAGTTTTCCTTCCCTTTCTATTTCTTGGAATAGTTTGAGAAGGATAGGTATTATCTCTGCTTTAAATGTCTGGTAGAACTCCCCTGGGAAGCCATCTGGTCCTGGACTCTTATTTGTTGGGAGATTTTTGATAACCGATTCAATTTCTTCGCTGGTTATGGGTCTGTTCAAGCTTTCTATTTCCTCCTGATTGAGTTTTGGAAGAGTGTGGGTGTTTAGAAATTTGTCCATTTCTTCCAGGTTGTCCAATTTGCTGGCATATAATTTTTCATAGTATTCCCTGATAATTGTTTGTATCTCTGAGGGATTGGTTGTAATCATTCCATTTTCATTCATGATTTTATCTATTTGGGTCATCTCCCTTTTCTTTTTGAGAAGCCTGGCTAGAGGTTTGTCAATTTTGTTTATTTTTTCAAAAAACCAACTCTTGGTTTCGTTGATCTGCTCTACAGTTTTTTTAGATTCTATATTGTTTATTTCTGCTCTGATCTTTATGATTTCTCTTCTTCTGCTGGGTTTAGGCTGCCTTTGCTGTTCTGCTTCTATTTCCTTTAGGTGTGCTGTTAGATTTTGTATTTGGGATTTTTCTTGTTTCTTGAGATAGGCCTGGATTGCAATGTATTTTCCTCTCAGGACTGCCTTCGCTGCATCCCAAAGCGTTTGGATTGTTGTATTTTCATTTTCGTTTGTTTCCATATATATTTTAATTTCTTCTCTAATTGCCTGGTTGACCCACTCATTCGTTAGTAGGGTGTTCTTTAACCTCCATGCTTTTGGAGGTTTTCCAGACTTTTTCCTGTGGTTGATTTCAAGCTTCATAGCATTGTGGTCTGAAAGTATGCATGGTATAATTTCAATTCTTGTAAACTTATGAAGGGCTGTTTTGTGACCCAGTATATGATCTATCTTGGAGAATGTTCCATGTGCACTCGAGAAGAAAGTATATTCTGTTGCTTTGGGATGCAGAGTTCTAAATATATCTGTCAAGTCCATCTGATCCAATGTATCATTCAGGGCCCTTGTTTCTTTATTGACTGTGTGTCTAGATGATCTATCCATTTCTGTAAGTGGGGTGTTAAAGTCCCCTGCAATGACCACATTCTTATCAATAAGGTTGCTTATGTTTATGAGTAATTGTTTTATATATCTGGGGGCTCGGGTATTTGGCGCATAGACATTTATAATAGTTAGCTCTTCCTGGTGGATAGACCCTGTGATTATTATATAATGCCCTTCTTCATCTCTTGTTACAGCCTTTAATTTAAAGTCTAGTTTGTCTGATATAAGTATGGCTACTCCAGCTTTCTTTTGGCTTCCAGGAGCATGATAGATAGTTCTCCATCCCCTCACTCTCAATCTAAAGGTGTCCTCAGATCTAAAATGAGTCTCTTGTAGACAGCAAATAGATGGGTCTTGTTTTTTTATCCATTCTGATACCCTATGTCTTTTAGTTGGCGCATTTAATCCATTTACATTCAGTGTTATTATAGAAAGATATGGGTTTAGAGTCATTGTGATGTCTGTATGTTTTATGCTTGTAGTGATGTCTCTGGTACTTTGTCTCACAGGATCCCCCTTAGGATCTCTTGTAGGGCTGGTTTCGTGGTGACAAATTCCTTCAGTTTTTGTTTGTTTGGGAAGACCTTTATCTCTCCTTCTATTCTAAATGACAGACTTGCTGGATAAAGGATTCTCGGCTGCATATTTTTTCTGTTTAGCACACTGTAGATATCGTGCCAAGCCTTTCTGGCCTGCCAAGTTTCAAAGGAGAGATCAGTCACGAGTCTTATAGGTCTCCCTTTATATGTGAGGGCACGTTTATCCCTTGCTGCTTTCAGAATTTTCTCTTTATCCTTGTATTTTGCCAGTTTCACTATGATATGTCGTGCAGAAGATCGATTCAAGTTACGTCTGAAGGGAGTTCTCTGTGCCTCTTGGATTTCAATGCCTTTTTCCTTCCCCAGGTCAGGGAAGTTCTCAGCTATAATTTGTTCAAGTACCCCTTCAGCACCTTTCCCTCTCTCTTCCTCCTCTGGGATACCAATTATGCGTATATTATTTTTTTTTAGTGTATCACTTAGTTCTCTAATTTTCCCCTCATACTCCTGGATTTTTTTTATCTCTCTTTCTTTCAGCTTCCTCTTTCTCCATAACTTTATCTTCTAGTTCACCTATTCTCTCCTCTGCCTCTTCAAGCCGAGCCGTCGTGGTTTCCATTTTGTTTTGCATTTCGTTTAAAGCGTTTTTCAGCTCCTCGTGACTGTTCCTTAGTCCCTCGATCTTTGTGGCAAGAGATTCTCTGCTGTCCTGTATACTGTTTTCAAGCCCAGCGATTAATTTTATGACTATTATTCTAAATTCACTTTCTGTTATATTATTTAAATCCTTTTTGATCAGTTCATTAGCTGTTGTTATTTCCTGGAGATTCTTCTGAGGGGAATTCTTCCGTTTGGTCATTTTGGAGAGTCCCTGGCGTGGTGAGGACCTGCAGGGCACTTCCCCTGTGCTGTGGTGTATAACTGGAGTTAGTGGGCGGCGCCGCAGTCCGACCCGATGTCTGCCCCCAGCCCACTGCTGGGGCCACAGTCAGACTGGTGTGTGCCTTCTCTTCCCCTCTCCTAGGGGCGGGATTCACTGTGGGGTGGCGTGTCCCGTCTGGGCTACTTGCACACTGCCAGGCTTGTGTTGCTGGGGATCTGGCGTATTAGCTGGGGTGGGTAGGCAAGGTGCACGGGGGCTGGAGGGGCAGGCTTAGCTCGCTTCTCCTTAGGTGATCCACTTCAGGAGGAGCCCTGTGGCAGCGGGAGGGAGTCAGATCCGCTGCCGGAGGTTTGGCTCCGCAGAAGCACAGAGTTGGGTGTTTGCGCGGAGCGAGCAAGTTCCCTGGCAGGAACTGGTTCCCTTTGGGATTTTGGCTGGGGGATGGGCGGGGGAGATGGCGCTGGCGAGCGCCTTTGTTCCCCGCCAAGCTGAGCTCTGTCGTCCGGGGGCTCAGCAGCTCTCCCTCCCTTTGTCTTCCAACCTTCCTGCTTTCTAAGCAGAGCTGTTAACTTATGACCTCCCAGACGCTAAGTCGCGCTTGCTGTGGGAACACAGTCCGTCCGGCCCCTCCGCTTTTGCCAGCCAGACTCGGGGGCTCTGCTTGGCCGGCGAGCCGCCCCTCCGCCCCGGCTCCCTCCCGCCAGTCCGTGGAGCGCGCACCGCCTCGCCGCCCTTCCTACCCTCTTCCGTGGGCCTCTAGTCTGCGCTTGACTCCTGAGACTCCCTTCTGCTAATCCTCTGGCGGTTTTCTGGGTTCTTTAGGCAGGTGTAGGTGGATTCTAAGTGATCGGCAGGACGCGCTGTGAGCCCCGTGTCCTCCTACGCCGCCATCTTCCCTGTCAGGAAGCCTTTATTTTCCTAGGGAAGTATTACAGCATAGAGGCCTTGGTTGTTTTATATACCAATTATAGTAAGACAAAAATAAAAAAAAAAAAAAAGTAAGAAGGTAATGTCTATTTTGACTTTTCTTTTTTTTTTTTTTTTTGGTCTAAAATCTAACAGGGCCATAGTGTATGTGTAATGCTCTCTCTCTGTAAATAGCATCAAATAAAATAGCCAATAATTTATGGTGGATATGATGGAGTTAGCCGTCACATTTAAAATTAGTTATTTTGTATATCCTTTGAAAATGGGCTCCTCAGCTTAGCTCTGTTTTTAAGCATAGCTTTCAACATATGCAGAAACTGAATCCTGAAGGATGATTGGAAGATAGCTACTCAGAGTTAGGTGTGGAAAAGCAGTGTGTGCAGTAGTAGCATGAGTGAACACATGAAAAGGCAAAAGGAAAACCACAGCCACTTTGTATTAATCAAATGATGAAGTGGGGGGGTGATTTTATGGTTATCAAAATCTTTCTATGACAATGTGTTCAGCTTCTTGGTTCTGAGCAATGGTATTTTTACTCCTTTCATACAAGTATGTAGAAAAGTCGTTTCTGAGATATCCCTAAGAGGCTGAAGAACACTACTTTCAAATGAAAGGAATATTCTCTAAAAACACAAGAGGAAAAAAAAAAGGTAAAATGTGAAAGAAACTGGTCAAAGATGGCAGAACTTTATCATGAAAACAAATATAACAAGGTGATTATAAAGTTGTGTGGCTAAATTGAGTTCAACTGTATTTTTGATTGTTTAGATGAGGTTCAAATTAACCTAAGTGAATAAAAATGTATAGAGGAGTTATTCTTCTGAGAAATGACAATGTATTCTAGAAAATAAGGGGACCGCAGTCTAAAATCAAAGAGTACTTTATCACAGTGACTTCAGTGAACTTTCATATTCAAGTTTCTGCAGTGCAGTATTTTTGTGTATTTGGATGTTAAAATGGGACTCATTCCTTCTCAGTTTAGCTGAGGCTCAAAGATAAAAGAGAACTAGAATAGGTACTTAGAAACCTCTCATCCTAAAACAAGCTGCTGGACAATATAGAGAGTATAAGCAGAAGCCGTGGAAACTGCTCCTGCCAGCTTCAGGGATCACTTATCTCACCTGTGAAGGAGCAAGTCTTCAAAGTCCATAGAGAGAATCACTCTGGATGGTGTTATTGGAACTGTATGCCTTCCCCAAGCTCCCTATCACCTCATACTCAGGAGAGGACCTTTCCATCCCACTTAGGAAAACTGTTTGGAGAACTGACCACCTGCTAGGGTAGTCAGTTAATTCTCACCACACTCTCTAAAGAAAAAATCTTTCTGAGCTGCCCCTATGTGACATACTGAGAAAAACGTTTGCACTGAGAAGGAACTACGATGCTTAGGTAAAAGTGAAGAAAATGTTCTCCAAAGATCAGCATTATCACTGGGAGATGGTCAGACTGAGCTTTCAATCAATCAATCAATCAGTAAAAAGATGGCCAGGAAAAACAAAGGGGGTGCATGCATTGAAGATAGTAGGAGTAGGGGGTAACTGCTGGAAGCCTAGATGCTGGCTGAAAAAGGGATCTTAAATGCCTAGTCAGAAAAGAGAAGAGCAAGCATTAGGATAAGATCTGAAAACAAACCAATAAAAAGAGAAAGCAACACAAAAGCAGAGGAGAGAAAGAGCAGCAATTTTGTGCTTCTACCTTGTGCAAGGGGAACCACTGTCAGATTATAATGTCACCACACATACCAGGGCATCCTCTCATCAGGGTGTTAGGGGGAGGAAAAGGCACAGAGTGAGGTCATAGGATGAAAGCAGACCACGCCCTTCCCAGGCTTTATATGTACAAGCCTGCACAAGTCCAAGCTATGGGAGATAAAAAAAAAAAAAAAATGGTAGACATTATTGAAGCTGAGAGAACTGATTGTTACAGTAGACACACATATTAATCTTTGAAGTAAGAATGTACTTGGGACAGGAAAGGACAGAGAAACTATAAGCCATGCTTGAAGTATCTTCCATCATCAGAAAAAGACCAAATCCAGGGATGGTCTTTGAAGGGACCTTGGCAAAAATAGCAATGCTTTATACAGATAAAATAGCTAGGAATAAACCTAACTAGAAATGTACCATATATAAATAAATAAAACTAAAATCCTTTTAAAATTTTTTAATGTTTATTTAGTTTTGAGAAAGAGACAGAACACAAATGGGGGAGGGGCAGAGAGAGGGGGAGACAGAGAATCCAAAGCAGGCTCCAGGCTCCAAGCTGTCAGCACAGAGCCCGACATGGGGCCCAAACCCATGAACCTTGAGATCATGATCTGAAATGAAGTTGGATGCTTAACCGACTGAGCCACCCAGGCACCCCAAGGAAACTAACATCCTTTTACAGGATACAAAGAAAGATTGAACAAATGTTCTTGAAGAGAAAGTATGAGTAATATAAAGATGTCAACTCTAACTTGTTTTAAATTTAGTATGATACAAATAATAATACCAATAGTTTTTTCACATTCTTTGGAGTTGGGACAGAACTAGATAAAGTGACTTGTAACTTCACTTGGAAAAACATATAAACAGATACAAATACACAAGAAATTTCAGAAAAAAAGAAAAAAGCAACAACCAGACTTAATAGATATTAAACCTTAAAACCCGGTAATAACTATGCTTCACTGACATATAATACAATAAAATTGTGTTTAGCTAGACAGATCAATAAGTAGAATGGAAAGTTAAAAAATAAATCCAAATGTAAATAAACCCAATTTACTATATGTTATGTGTGTCATCTCAAGTCAGTGGATAATTAATGTTGATCACTCAATTAATGGTATTGAGAAAACAAACCAGGGGCCGTTTGGAATAATCTAAAGGTAGATCTATTCTTTTTCATACTGAATATCACAGTGGATTTCTAGTGTCTCATACATTTAAGTACAAAAATAAAATGACATCATAAAAATACAGGACAAAAATATGAAAAACTGTTTTATAGCCTCTTAGGGGCTGAGACCTTTCTAACACTGATTCAAAATACAAAGCTATAAAAAAAATTTAGGGATAAATTTCACAACATAAAAATATCATATGCATGGCAAAATATCATAACCTAAATCCAAAAATAAATAACAAACTGAAAAAAAATTCGCAATTTAGATTACAAAGGATTAAATGTTTCCAGAAATAAGAAAAGGATTAATGAATCAGTAGAAAAATGAACCAAGGTTATGAATAGAAAATTCAAAGAAACAGAATTATAAATACTTTTTAAATATGACATGTTTCAACCTCAATAAGGAAATAAAGACTGTAATATCTTTTTTCTTTTATGCACATGACCAAAATACGTAAGTCTGGTAACACCGTGTTGTTGAGCCATAGGAGAATATCACCACTGAGAAAATAAAGTTGTAAAATTTCCCAAAGGAAATTTGAATAAATTCCTTAGATTTAAAATTCAAAGCACCTTTTGTCCCATAATTCAAATTTCTGGATTTTATCCTACACATACATTTTCACACATGTGAAATATTGCCTGTGTGTTTGCCCAACTGGAAACAGTGGGTGGAAGAGTTGTATCATACATCCATATATTTTCATTGATGGGAGAGAAACAACCTTTGCTTTATTTCACTATGAAGAGTATGTCTTCAAAAGCCAGCAGGAGTTTCAATCAAGGCCAAAACTTCAAAACTTTGAGCATATAGACATTTGTGCCACCCAGATAATCTACCTTTGTGTCCAACCCATGTCTCATTTCATCCCTCTTGCCATTTGGCAAAGGGCCTTTGCAGGATAGGTGTCTGATGATTTCCAATTCATCATAAATAGAAGTACAAAGTGCATTCGCAATATAGCTGTATTTATCACTCTTTATCACTGATGCTGTACTTAGATTGAAAATTAGATTGTTGTTGGGAATTGTCTACTCCCAGTGGAATGTAAGTTCCATGAGGGCAGGGATCTTTATAGATTTATTATTGATGTATTGTTATCAGGCCCAAGTTTGGCTGCCCTTCACTCAAAAGGCCATTACTCAGGAGATGAGGTTTTTTTTTTTTTTTTTTTTTAATGTTTATTTATTTTTGAGACAGAGACAGAGCATGAATGGGGGAGGGGCAGAGAGAGAGGGAGACACAGAATCGGAAGCAGGCTCCAGGCTCTGAGCCATCAGCCCAGAGCCTGACGTGGGGCTCGAACTCACGAACCGTGAGATCGTGACCTGAGCTGAAGTCGGACACTCAACCGACTGAGCCACCCAGGCGCCCCAAGAGATGAGTTTTTGATTGGAAAGGAATTTGAGCTTTATTTAAGAGGCCAGCAACCTGGGGGAAAGGTGCACTCCTGTCCAAAAGCCAGTCCAGGTCTCTGCCCGGCACAGGTTTTATTAAAGGGATTTAGGGTAGTTAATAAGCCAAGGGAGTGCAGTGGCTTGCAATGTGTCTTTTGTTTGTTTGTTTGTTTGTTTTGTTAGAGTTTTTGTGCTCACACAAGCAGTGGAGGGAGAGAGAGAGAATCTTAAGGAGGCTCCACGCCCAGTGCACATACTGATGCAGGGCTTGATCTCAAGACCCTGAGATCATAACCTGAGCTGAAATCAAGAGTCAGACACAACAGACAGCCACGCAGGAGCCCCCAACATATCTTGGTTACATGCAGACTCGATGATGCCAGCTACAAACGTTATCTTAGTGTTCTGGGGCTTTGTGAGGGGGTCAGTTCTTCATGATGTGCAGGAGAAGTACTCTGTTCTTTTGACAAAGGAGGGCCGGGTCTACAGATACACCAAGGGAGGTCAGTAAAATCTTTTGTGTGAACTAATAAAAAGAAAAACATTTTGCTAGGGCTAATCAGAAAGCTGCGGTGTCTTCAAACACACTTGCTGGCTTCTTTGGCCTGGGAAAGTTCTGGTCCTTCACTCCTCAAGGCAAGTGGTCTGCAAATCTCAGAGAAAATTAGTTCTGTTACAGATCAAGGGATTTAGGTCAGCAATTAAGGAGTGTGTTAACTTGAAGCAAGTTAACGCTTAAGACTGGTTGGAGCACAGTTACAGTGTTCCAGACACCTAGAACATAGTAGGCAATAAATATTTAAATGAATAAATGAAGCAAATATTATGTGATGGACTCTTTGATACTGTGTTTTCTTTTACTTGATGGACCTTTTTAAATTTAATTAAATATAATAAAATTATTTTATTTTATTTTATTTATCATTATTTAGAGAAAGAGCTGGAGCAGGAAAGGCGGGGAGAGGGAGGGAGGGAGGGAGAAGGAGAGGGAGAGAGAGGGAATCTGATGCGGGGCTCCATCCCATGACCCTGGGATCATGACTGAGCTGAAATTAAGAGTTGGATGCTCAGTCAACTGACCCATCCAGGCTGCACAGTGGACTTGTCCTCTTAATTTCTGTTTACTTGCTGGTTACTAGCACCCTAAACAGCCACTCTCTGATACCTGAGTCTTATTCAGGTCAGTTTTACATGGGTAAGTTTATTTTGAATATTTTATTATATTTCATATAAACTATATAAGACTATATAAGTCTCCCTTAAATGAACTTCTGAAAGCCTTTTTCCACAAATAAAATATCCTATTACGTTTTGTCTTTTGTCTTTTAATAAATTCATGGACATTTGTTAAAGCCCCAGATGTGTATAGATGAGGTTTAGCAACTATGTAGGATTTGTACAAACACTGCTTCTCAATTAATGCTAGTGAAGGCACAAAGATAAAAATTCTGATTTTTGCTGATTAGGACAGTAATTGAGGGCATGAAAAGTTCCCATGGACTAATATATATATATATATATATATATATATATATATATATATATATATATTTTATATTTATATATATATATTTATATATATATATATAAACAAAAATGTACTCTCTGGAACAGTAATAGCTCCCTCCATGCCCCTGTGCTCTACATTGTCATTGTAAATGTCTTTCTCCTAGTACACTCATTTATGGCTTCGGAGTCACTTGATCTCTTAGTAAATTATTTAAATAGCCCACCAAGTAGAACATGGGTTCTGTTAACAGTAAAGATTTAGAGGCAGATGAGATCAATACAAGGTCAAGCCTTTTGTACTGGAGTTAACTTGATCTCATATCTAGACAGTGTTATTGTCTTGAAGCCATTTAAGTAATAATTTCCTGTCTTCATGGAGACCTTGTTTGTTAGGAGGACTCTATTTTAATGGCCACATTAAGTTTGCTCTCCCTGTTTTTCAAGGATCTGTGGCATTTCATCTTTCAAAAAATGGCAGCTTTCAGTGATTAAAGATTAGTCCAACTTCATCCCTTCCAGTCTTTTACTGAAGGATGGGTACTAAATAAGTAATAATTAATAGAATAAACTCAGTGATGAAAGTGCCTTTGGGCATGCCCTGCTTCATTCTCTAACCACAATTTGTCAGTCAGAAAGCCTCTCTGCCTTGTTCTGATCCACCCCTTCCTTCTGGGTTAGAGGCCACTCTTCCTTACTTCCATAATGTACTCAGAATTACTCTATCCTAGCAGATAGATTGCACTGCGTTATAATAACCACTTAACTTCTCCATAACGTTCTACACTGAAAACTCCTTAAATACAGCATCTCCATCTTTCATTTCTACATCTTTGTGCCTAACACAAAATGTCACAAGTAGTAGAGGCTCCAAAATAGGGAATTGCTGAAAAAGGGATAAATCAATGAGTAAGACTTGTAATTAATTCTGGACATTTAAAATGTGTATAAATCACTGAACGCAAGAAGAAATAATGATAATTAGAGTCTCATATTTCTGCTCACATTTAACACCAAGCATGATTTTATTCATAGAAGTACATCGTATTTAAATATCAATTTCTTTATTTACCAAATAACTGTAGTAAAACTGCATTTGTATTTTATTTATTTGTGAAGACATTAATTCTCTTTGGTTTACATCATGAAATTCCTTTAGCAGCGTGGAGTTCTTTCTGTGTGGGTGTATGCTGTCAGATTCTGGGTGACAGTCTGTCCACACTGCATCCCAGCCTCAGGTACAGTTGCTGCAGTATTGCCATTGAAGGAAAAGTAAGTTCTGCTGAGAACCTCCTGTGTTTTTCACAAGAGATGAACTGTCATTTAAACACACTTCATTAGTGCTTTTAGCTTGTTGCAATTCAACTTAATATAATAAAACAGATAAAAAGGACTTACCATTTTTATTGAAGGATGACATCCAAGCACAGTAGTGTGCCAACCACAATTATAAATATCTACACATCCTCAAAACGTACACTTTTGTGGAAAATTACCAGCATCCCAGAAGCTCTTTGTGACCATTCCCAACCTGTACCCCTTCTGCCTGCCAAAAGAACCACTATCCCGATGTTTGACATCTTGGATTAATTTTTCTATTATTTGCAAAGTATTGACATGGTAGTATACTAATGTAGTATTTTATGTCTTACCTTTCTGCAAATTATAAACATGGAATTATACATTATGCATTCTTTTGCTTTCTTTTTCCTTCATGATGTTCACCCATGCTATTATGTGTTGTGGATACCAGTAGTTTGTTCATTAACGTTTCTGTAGAAGATCCTGTTATACAAATATTCCACAGTACATTTATCCATTCTATAGTTTATATGGACATTAGCATTTTTCCAGTTTGAGTCTGTTATAAATACTACTTCTAAATACATTCTTGTTCATGTTTTTTTCTTTTTAATATTTTTTTAACATTTATTCATTTTTGAGAGACAGAGAGAGACAGAGCATGAGCAGGGAAGGGGCAGAGAGATGGAGACACAGAATCTGAAACAGGCTTCAGGCTCTGAGCTGTCAGCACAGAGCCTGATGCAGAGCTCGAACTCACAAACTGCAAGATCCTGACCTGAACCAAAGTCGGACACTCAACTGACTGAACCACCCAGGCCCCCCTCATGTTTTTTTTCTTTTTAACATGTGCAAATACATCTTTTAGCTCTATACCAAGGAGCGCGCGCGTGTGTGTGTGTGATTATATTTATTTCATTCCTAAAATGAATTGAAGTTAACAGGTAAATGAAATGATGAAGCATGAAATAATCTTTCATATTGATTAAACTTGTGGAACAAATGTGTGAAAGATCCTAAGACTTTCCATTTGTTGACAAATAACTGAAAATCTGGCTAGATGAGTGGATGGTTATCTGTCCTTGGCATCCTGGATGAAAAATAAATATTAATTTAAGAAATACCGAGGAACAGATAAAAATATCTGTAGAAGACTCTGTTTTAGTGGTTCAGTGCTTAATGTATAACTTACTCTAAGACAAGATGTTCCTACTGTATTCATTATGAAGTTTGAGTCATCCACATATATTTTTTAATTTAAAAAGTTGTCCAAATTTTACAAATATGAAACCAAATCACAATGAACTTAAATTACTCAAAGTAGAAAAAACCTATTAAATAGAAGATGAAATATTTTATATGTCTATCTATTATAATAATAATTAGAACATCAGAACAATAACACAATACACACATATGTCAACATTTTATTAAAAATATGATTGAATAAATGACAAAAGTATTTCAAAGACAATGTGAACTGCCTGAGTTGGAAGAGAGGAAAGAAAATTACTATTGCCTTATAAAATTAAGTGATACTATATAGATTCGTACATTGGAAGTGGGCTTTTTGGCAAAGGTGGTGTTTTCCTAAAGTCAGAGATAATTCAACAAGGAATAGGCATTCCTTTATTCTGGAGATACACCAAATTGTACCACTCTCAATAAATACAAATCTGCTAATAAAGAAACCTCTTAGTCATTGTCTTTGAGCTTATAAGTCTTCTTCCACTTTCCACTCCCATGAGCTACAAAAAGACTTAGCAGTCTTTAAACACTTCTAGGCATTAGGAGAGATTGAAACTGCCTAAGAATTTTACTTCTATGAATGATTCTCCATAATGTTTGAAAATAAAAAAGGAAAAAAGGAAGACTTTTTAAAATATATTTAAAAAATGGAGATTTTATTTCTGATTTTTTTCAAGGAGACATCAAAGTTAAAAAGTAAATGAAGAAAAACAATAAAAATTATGGATACTTGAATAACTCTTGGAAGTTCTATTGTTTCCTTGTCTTAAGAATTAGTATTGGGGAAACATGCTCTGAAATATCCACTTTTTATTCTAATTTGAGGGGTGAATCTTAGATGATGTCTCCTTATGTGTGTCTCCCCAGATATTATGGTCCTGGACCAGCTGACCTGGGAGGAGAATCGATTAGCAAGGACAAGAGAACAAATAGTAAGCCAGAATTGTGATAAGTATATACCCCAAGGCTTTTAGAAATAATGTTTTGGGGTGCCTGGGTGGCTCAGCCAGTTAAGCATCTAACTCTTGATTTCTGCTCAGGTCATGATCCCATGGTTCGTGGGATCAAGCCCCTCACTGGGCTCTGTGTTGACAGTGTGGAGCCTGGTTGGGATTGTGTCTCTCCCTCTCTCTCTGCCCCTCCCCATCTCTCTCTCTCTCTCTCAAAATAAATAAACTTAAAATAAAAATAAATAATGTTTTGTTGAGTTCAGAGGGTGAGGAGGGACTAGAAACCAAGGGAAAAGATGAATAACATGGCAGAGTAGAATGCTGTGTTCTTACCACATGTACACACTCAAACAAAAATCAAAAACAAAGAGACACAAGGAGACATAAGGAAATATTGGGAGAGATTGGATATGTCTATTACTTTGATTGTGGTGATGGTATCATGGATGTTTGCATATGTCCAAACCCATCACATTGTATACATTAAGTGCGTGCAGTTCACTGTATATTATACCTCAGTAGAGCTGTTTTTTTTTTTTAAAGAAGTATTAGGATTTTTTTTGTTTTTGTTTTTGTTCTTTATTGCTGATTGAATTTCATTGCTAATAACTGGCATATTAAACTTTTCTATTTCTTTGCAATTCAGTTTTGGAAGGTTATATGTTTCTAGGAATTTGTCTATCTCTTCTAAGTTGTCCAATTTGTTGGCATATGGATTTTCATAATATTATCTTTGAATCCTTTGTATTTTTGTGGTGTCAGTTATTTCTCTTCCTTAATTTCTTTTTTTTAATTTATTTATTTATGGGGTACCTGAGTGGCTCAGTCGGTTAAGCATCCTACTGTTGAAATTGGCTCAGGTCATGATCTCACAGATCTGTTCATGAGATCGAGCCTAGCGTTGGGCTATGTGCTGACAGGGGGAAGCCTGCTTAGAATTTCTCTCTCTCTCTCTCTCTCTCTCTCTCTCTCTCTCTCTCTCTCTCTCCCTCCCCCTCCCTCCCTCCCTCCCCCCTCCCTCCCTCCCCTGTTCATGCATACCCATGCTCTGTCTCTCAAAAAAAAAAAATTTTACTTTGAAAGAGGGAGCAGGGGGAGTTTCAGAGATAGAGGGCGAAGGAGAGAAAATCCCAAGCAGAATCCGAGTTCAGCATAGAGCCCAACACAGGGCTCAAATTCACAAACCATGAGATCTTAACCTGAGCCGAAATCAAAAGTCAGAGGCTTAATCAACTGCACCACCCAGGTACCCGCTCCACCTTCATTTCTGATTTCATTTATTTGAGTCCTCTCTCTTCTGTTTCTAAATGGTCTGGGTAAAGGTTTATCAATTTTGTTGAGCTTTTCACAAAATTAGCTCCTGGTTTCATTGGTCTATTTTTTTTTTTTTAATTCTCTATTCCACTTATATCCGTCTAATCTTTAATATTTCCTTCCATCTACCATCTTTGGCATTTGTTCTTTGACTAGCTCTTTTAGGTGTAAGGTTAGGATGTTTATTTGAGTTTTGGTTTTGTTTTTCTTTTTCTTTTTGCTTCTTTAGGTAGCCTTGTTTAGTATAATCTTCCCCTATAGAATAGTTTTTGCTGCACCCCAAATATTTTTGGACTATTACGTTTTCATTTTCATTTGTCTCCATGTATTTTTTGATTTTCTCTTTGATTTCTTGGCTGACCCATTCATTGTTTAATAACATGTTGTTAAGTCTCCATATATTTGTAGTCTTTCAAGATTTTTGTGATTGATTTCTACTTTTACATTGTTGTGTCAGAAAAGATGTGTGATATGATTTTAATCTCTTGGAATTTATTGAGACCTGTTTTGTGACCTATTATGTGATCTATTCTGGAGGATGTTTTCTGCACACTTGAAAAGAATACATATTCTGCTGTTTTTGGATGGAATATTCTGAACAGATCTGTTAGGTTCATCCGGTCCAATATGTCATTCAAAGGCACTGTTTCCTTGTTGATTTTCTGCCTGAATGATCTACTGATGTAAGTTGGATGTTAAAGTTTCCTACTATTATTGAATTACTCTCAATTTCTTCCTTTATGTCTATTAATAATTGCTTTATGTATTTATGTGTTCCTACGTTGGGTGCTTAAATATTTACAATTGTTTTACCCTCTTGTTGAACTGTTCCCTTTAGCGTTATGTAGTGCCCTTCTTTGTCCCTTGTTACAGTCTTTGTTTTAAAGTCTATTTGTCCTATGTAAGTATTGCTACCCCGTCTTTCTTTCACTTCCATTTGCATGATAAATGTTTTTCTACTTCTTCACTTTTAATCTGCATGTATCTTTACATCTGATGTGAGTCTCTTGTAAGCAGTATATAGATGAGTCTTGCTTTTTTATCCATTTAGTCACCTTTACATTCAAAGTAATTATTGATAGGTATGTACTAATTGTCATTTTGTTACTTGTTTTATAGTTGTTTTTGTAATTCTTCTCTGTTCCTTTCTTTTCTTGCTCTCTTCAACAGCTTTCTTTAGTGATACACTTGTATTCCTTTCTCTATTTTTTGTATATCTATTATGGGTTTTTTATTAGTGGTTACCAGTAAGCTCAAATAATAACATTTTTTTTGCATATAACACTCTATGTTAATTTGATGGCTACTTAAGTTTAAACCCATTCTAAAAAGCACTAAAATTTTACTTCCTCCACCCAAGTTTTACAGGTATGCAGTCTTACCCTAGACATTTTTGTTTTGTGAGTCCCTTAACTGATTTTTACAGATACAATTGATTTTATAGCTTTTGTACTTTAACCTCTGAACTGATTTATAAGTGAATACAACTCCTATTGTGTTTGTGTTCGCCTATAAAATTATTTCCTTTCATAATGTTCTTACTCCTAATTATAACTTTTTCTTTCCACTCAAACAATTCCCTTTAACATTTCTTGTAAGGCTGGTTGAGTGGTGATGAATTCTTTTAACTTCTGTTACCTGGGAAACTCTTTATCTATCCTTCTATTCTGAATGATAGCCTTATTGAATACAGTATTCATGGCTGCAGATTTATTCCTTTCAGCGCTTTGAATACATCATGCCACTCTCTTCTGGCCTGCAGAGTTTCTTCTTAAAAATCAGTTGATAGCCTTATGGGTTACCCTTGTAGATAACAGCTTTTTTTTTTTCTTTTGCTGCTTTTAAAATTATCTCTTTATTACTACTTTTTGCCATTTTATTATGTGTCTTGGTATGGACCTCCTTGGATTGATTTTGTTGGGGGCTCTCTGTGTCTCCTGGATCTGGATATCTGTTTCCTTCCCTAGATTTGGGATGTTTTCACCTATTATTTCTTCAGATAAATTTTCTGTACCCTTTTCTCTCTATTCTCTTGGAATCCCTACAGTGTAAATATTGTCACACTTGATGCTTTGTCTATTCTCATTTCACATAATTTTTGTTTTTACTTTCACCTGCTCAGCCTGATTGCTTTCAATTGCTCTGTCTTCTAGGTCGCTTTCAATTGCTATGTCTTCTAGGTCACTGATCCATTCTTTTCCTTCCTCTAGTCTATTATTTATTCCATCTGGTGTATTTTTTTTATGTTTATTTACTTATCTTGAGAGAGAGAGAGAGAACACACACAATTTGGTGGGGAAGGGAGAGAGGGAGAGAGAGAGAGAATCCCAAGCAGTATCCACACTGTCAACACAGGGCCTGATGAGGGGCTCGAACCCACAAGTCACGTGATCATGACCTGAGTCAAAGTCTCGCACTTAACCAACTGAGCCATCCAGGTACACCCTGGTGCATTTTTAAGATCACTTATTGAGATCTTCATATCTGATTGTATTTTTTTTCCGTGTTTTCTCCTTAAGTGTCTTCATTGATGTCCTCCACTCTTTTCCCTAATGCAGTATTTTTTTACTGCATTACTTTAAATTACTTTAATTTAACTAAACTAAATTTAAACTAAATTACTTTAAATTCTCTATCAGGCATATTGCTTGTTTCTATCAGGCTATGTCTCTATCGGGCATATTGCTTGTCTCACTTAGGTCACTTGCTGTGATTTTGTTCTTGTTCTGGTCTTTCATTTGGGACATATTCTTCTCATTTTGTCTAGATCTTTGCATCTGATTCTCTGTGTTAGGAAAGTCAACTACATCTCCTGCTCTTGAAAGTAGTGCCTTATGAAGACGAGGTCCTGTAGCGCCCTGCAGTGCAGTGTCCCCTGTTCACCAGAACCGGCACTTCAGGGGTGATTCCTATGTGAGTTGCATGTGCCCTGCTGTTGTGGCTGAGCCACATTTTCTGTTAGTCCAGTCCTCTGCAATGCCTCTTTCTCTCTGTTGTGGGCAGTGCTTGGTCCCTTTTGTGTTGGTGGGCCAGTCTTGGGCTGCTTGGTCTTGAGTTGTGTAAGACCAGGCATTTGCCAGAGATGCAGTAGCACCTGACTGCAGGATTTGTCTCCTGAGAAGCTTTTGTTGGTAGGTGAGGCCTGTAGCAGAGCAGCTGTCTGTCCCCTGTCCACTGCTGGGGCCACAATTGGAGTGGTGTGTGTGATTTTCCATCCCTGTCCCTGGGACTGGAGTCCCTTCGGAGTAGTGCTGGCCCCTGTCAGGGCTGCTTGCGCACTGCCAGGCTTGTGGCACCTCTTTGGATGGGTCCCAGTCAAGAGCACGTTGGGGGGTGGTCAGGTCTGCCAAGAGCAAGGATCTGCAAAATGCATGGTGGTGGGGTGGTTCTGTTAGTAAGGTTTGCACTTGTCCTCTTGGGGAGGGGACCTAAATTTGCTAGGACTAAGTCCAGCCTAGCTAGAGGGGCAGATCTGCTAAAGTGTGGGGTGGGGGTGTAGGGTGTGTGGTGTTAGCAAGTAGCAGGTGTCTGGGCCTCGCTGGTTCCTTCACGTGGCTGGGCATTTATGCTGGTGGATGGGGGTGGGAAATGATGCCCACCAACTCCTTTGTTTCTGGAGAAGTCTCTCAGGGATCTCTGCTCCTTCAGCACACTCATGAGATTAGTAAAGAACTCTCCCTTCTGTATGCCGCTTACATTTTCCCTACTGCTACTTCTGTGCTGTATCTCCGTGGACTGCTTCTATGCCTCCTGGATCTTGATGTCTGTTTCCTTCCCCAGATTTGGGAATTTGTCAGCTATTATTTGTTCATATAAATTTCTGCCTTCTATTGTCACTCTTCTCTTTCGAAGATCTCTGTAATACAAAACAAAAGTCTAAGACCACATGACTTTACAAGTAAATTCTAACAAACATTTAAAGAGTTAATGCCTATTCTTCTTAAACTATCCCCCCCCCACAAAAAAAGAAGGAAAGAAAGAAAGAAGAAGAAGAGAAAGGAGAGCTTCGAAATTCGTTCTATGAGACAAGCATTGCCCTGATACCAAAACTAGATAAAGACACTATGAAAAAAAAATTATAGGTCAATATCCCTGATTAACATAGATGCAAAATTCTCAACAAAATATTAGTACACTGAATCAATAATACATTAAAAAAATCATTCACCATGATAAAGGGGGATTTATTCCAGGGATAGTGGTTCAGTATTTGCAAGCCAGTCACTGTGATAGACCACATCAAAAAGAGAAAGGATATAAACCTTATGATCATTTCAGTAGATGTAGAAAAAGCATTTGATATTGTACAACATCCATTCATGATGAAACCTTCAACAAAGTAGATTTAGAGCAAACATACCTCAACATAATAAAAGCCACTTATGAAAAACCCATAGCTAACATCATTGTCAATAATGAAAAACTGGTAACTTTTCTCATAAGGTCAGGAACAAGTCAGGGATGTCCACTCTCACTAGTTTTATTCACCATAGTACTGGAAGTCCTAGCCTAGCAATCAGACAAGAGAAGGACATGAAAGTCATCCAAATAAGTAAAGAAGAAGTAAAACTGTCACTATTTGCAGATGATATGATATTATATATAGAAAATTCTAGGAGTGCCTGGGTGGCTCAGTTGGTTAAGCGTCCTACTTTAGCTCAGGTCATGATCTGACGTTTCATGGGTTTGAGCCCGGTGTAGGGCTCTGTACTGACAGCTCAGAGCCTGGAGCCTGCTTCGGATTCTGTGTCTCCCTCTCTGTCTCTGCTCCTCCCCCCTTGTGTTCTGTCTCTCTCTCCCCCTCTCTCTCTCAAAACATTAAAAAAATATTTGTAAAGACTCCACCAAAAAAACTCTTTGGTAAATGAATTCAGTAAAGTTGCAGGATACAAAATTAACATACAGAAACCTGTTGAATCTCTATACACTAATAACGAAACAGCAGAAAGAGAAATTAAGAAAACAGTCCTATTTACAATTGTACCTGAAGCATGACTGACACTGTTTCTGTTGACATTTGCATTGGGTCATACACCGACCCTGAAATCTGTTCCTGGATTCTCTGTCTACCTTAGCATTCTAAATTCTACACTGAGAAGCTTAAAAAAATAAAATTAGAATGAAGAGGGAAAACAACGAGAATTGCAAAAAGTGGTAACTCATAGACTGTCAAAGGGACTATAAAAAATAAGACACAGTGTTCAAAAATTCATATAATCATGTGGTCTTTATATAAGTATGTGAATACATGAGTTATTGACATAAATAGGACTCAACTAGGTAAGATATACAAAAAGTGATGCTTTAAGCAGTAATTCCCAAATATGTGGCAAATTCCCTTTTTGTGGACCACCCTCCTTCAATAGTATAATTGAGTTATAGCTGAAGTGAATCAGATTTTTATGTTGCTTCCTCATTAGACAACCTTGGGCACATTTTTTAACCTTTTTGAGACTCAATTTCAGTATCTTTAAAATGACACTAAAATATGAATTACTGGTTTAAAAAAATTTAATAAAATACCATGTATAACATATGTATATCTACATTTAAATATGTAACATAAGCTTGGTGTTCAATCGATGAAAACTAAAATTGTAGTTTTAAACAAAAGGTTAAAAAGAAAGATAAATATTCCATTTTGAGCTAAGTCTGATTACAAATGCCAACTCCTGGACCTTTTCATCTTTCCCATTACTAATTGAATGAGTCCAGATTTGATTGCTATATGGTGACCAACATTCAAAATGAAAATTTTGAAGTATAGTAAGAAATAAAGCCCCTTCTATGCTCAAGCTTACATCTCTACATACATCATCACACAGTCAAATGTAAGCAGTTTATAATGATAAATGTGGGTGGCATTATCAGTGACAGCGTTTCTTTTTTTCCCTAAAGAAAACAAGGCTTGCACATTCAATCCCATCACAGACAGAAAGCTGACAACATCTAAGGCTAATTAAATACTTGTTTAACATAGTTTTCTTTAACCAATATCTCATTGCTGTGATCTTAATTCTATTCCCTGAAGTCATGAGGCACTTTCTTGAGTCTCTCTCCTCTCCTACCGTGCCATGTAAGAGTGGGAATAGCATGTGCAAAGATGTCTATCTGATGTCAATAATTTCATTTTAATGAGAAGTTTCTTGTCTTCCCATTTTTATTTGACAGGTGTGACACTATATTGCTGGAATTGAAATTAACCTTTACTTGTTTTTTCTTTTATTAATAAAGATATTTATGGGAACAGAGTATAAAGGATTTTATACATAGTAAAAACAAGGCATCACATCAATTAACTACTTGGACAAAGCGTCCATTTATTATACAAATTAAAATTCAGTGAAGAAGGCACATTTATTCTATTTATTGGGAGCTTTGTGCCAATGAGAGGAAAAACAAATCATCCTCCACAATAAATAGAAGTTTGACTTCTTGAAAAGTTAACATCTCAAGTGACAAAGAGGTACTTACATTTTACTGCCCAGAACAAACACAGCAACCCCACTATATATCTTCATGTTTTACTCTGCTAGACAAATAAACCTGGGGCTTCTTCGCAGATCCTAAATCTCTCATAGTAATATGTTTTCTTTCAAATGCATGGTATCGATATCTTTTAAACAGTCATTGTTTTCTACTTTTGTCTGCAAGATATACTTCCCTCGGTTAAGGATATAGCGGTCTTCTCTTTTCTCTCAATATCCCAAAGTCTCTTTTTCCATGTTCACTGACAAAATTCTTTGAGAGGATCTTAGGTTTTGCTCATGTGTAACTTTCAAGTTTGCAGTGTTAGGGATTATAGACATCATGGTCATCCAGTGGTTGACTGGTATGTATTCCCCATATTTCTTCCTGAAATACTGTTCTTATGGAGGACGAGGACCTTTTAAAAAATTCTCACTCATGGTCTTGAGTGAAATAAGCACCCAAGTGCTTTCCAAATATTATTAAATCCTACAGCAAACATAACAAGGTGTGTTATGATACTATCAATTTTTAAAATGAGAAAACTAAGATTTAGGAAAGATAAATAGTTTACCAAATATGACACAAATAAGTGATAAAACTAGAACTTTAATGAAGCTCTGATTCTTAGAAAACATGGTGGTTCTCCCTCTTTATCAAAATATTCACTACTTAGAGTAGAGAGCCCAGAAATACAACCACACTCATATGGTCAACTAATCTTTGACAAAGGAGACAAGAATATGCAATAGGAAAAAGACAGTCTCTTCAACAAATGGTGTTGAAAAACTGAACAGCTATATGCAAAAGAATGAAATCGGGCCACTTTCTAACACCAGACACAAAAATAAACTCAAAATAGATTAAAGATCCAAATGTGAGGCCTGAAGCCATAAAAATCCTACAAAAGAGTACAGGCAATAATTTCTTTGACATTGGCCACAGCAACATTTTTCTAGGTAGGTCCCCTGTGGCAACGGAAACAAAAGCAAAAATAAACTATTGGGACTGCATCAAAATAAAAAGCCTTTGTAAGGCAGAGGAAACAATCAGCAAAACTAAAAGACAACCTACTGAATGAGAGAAGATATTTGCAAATAGCATATCTGATAAGGGGTTGGTATCCAAAATGTATAAAGAAATTATACAACTCAACAACAAAAAAGTAAATACTCCAATTTAAAAAAAATCTCAAATTCACATGGTTCAAATTTGCATGAAGTGCTGTTGGACTGTTTAAGAAACACTTTTACTTCAGTAGAATCATAGAGCAAAGCTACTCACAGGAAAGAAGGCAAATGGAAGCTACATGTCTAGTTACAGATGCCAGGCTTGTTCAGATTAGGAATAAATGGGTTTTAGCCAGGAAAAAAAAAAAATGGACAGGACACATGAACAGACACATCTCCGAAGAAGACATACAGATGGTGAACAGACACATGAAAAAATGGTCAACATCACTAATCATTGGGGAAATGCAAATCAAAACCACAATAAGATATGCCACACCTGTCAAAATGGCTAAAATTTAAAAAAAAATTAAAAACAAACAAACAAACCTGAGAAACAACTTGGGAGCAAGGATGTAGAGAAAAGAAACCCTTGCACACTACTGGTGGGAATGCAAACTGGTGCAGTCACTGTGGAAAATAGTATTGGGGTTCCTCAAAAAATTAACAAAAGAACTACCATATGATCCAGTAATCCACAACCGGGTAGTTACCAAAAAATCCAAAACACAAATTCAAAAAGATATATACACCCTATGTTTATTGAAGCATCACTTACAATAGCCAAATTATGGAAGCAGCCTAAGTGTCCATTGATAGATGAATGGGTAAAGAAGATGTGGCATATATACAGCAGAACATTACTCAGCCATAAAAAAGAATAAAATCTTGCCATTTGCAACAGCCTCGATGGACCTAGAGTATATAATGCTAAGTAAAATAAGTCAGAGAAAGACAAACACCATATGATTTCACTCATGTGTGGAATTAAAGAAGCAAAACAAATGAGTAAAGAAATAAGACAAACCAAGAAATAGATTCTTACCTACAGAGAGCAAACAGATGTTTACCTGAGGGGAGGTGTGTGGGGGAATGGGGTGAAGTAGGTGAAGAGGGTTAAGAGTACATTTATGGTGAGCACTGAGTAATGTATAGAATTGTTGAATCACTATATTGTACACCTGAGACTAATATAACACTGTATATTATACTGGAAATAAAATTTTAAGAAATAATAAACACATAAGTGTCAAACAGGAAAAGTACCCGCTATTTATTTGTAAGACATAGAGAAAATATTATCTTCCAAGCAACTGGTGTGAAAGGGCCTTTTTGGCAGAGAAAATGACTTTGATAACTGTCGAAGGGCAAAAAACTGCAAGAATTTTAAACCAGGAGGAAAAAGCCATCAACCTCAATAAAGAAAAGACAGGGCAAGCTAAAAAGCTGAGCAATGCTCAAGGGTGTGGGGGGTGGGAAGGAAGCTCCTGGCTGACGGAAGGACTGAACAGGGGTTTTGAGGGAAATACGAAGGACTCCTGAGTTTTCGGTGGTGTGTGTATACTTTATATCATCTTTAGTAAGTGTGCAGTGATTATTAGAGTGTACTCTGATGAAGAGAATTTTTTTATGAAAGCATGTGGAGAGCCGCCAAGTCCTGTGCAAGCATGGAATAGGACAACAGATGCTGTCCACGGGGGCAGCCAACTAGTGGGTAAGGTATCCAGTGCAGAAAGATGCTGAAAAGAAGCTAAAAGAGGAAAAGCATAACTTCTCCCACTGATGGCTTAAAAGGTAGTTGGAAATTGGAATGAAGTTTAGCATAAGCATTTAATACTTTAGCTGGATTGGCTAGTTATATTAGTAAAGGAGATGGATCTCTCAGGATACTAGAAGTGAATTAAAACCATGTCAGTAATATTTAAATAGCATTTATAACATTTAAAAAATTTTAAATACCTTAAATGATTATAGTAAGAACAAAGATGTATAGTTATGTATTTAGAAAAGATTAAAACTTTGTTTATATGGGGGCACCTGGGTGGCTCAGTCGGTTAAGCATCTGACTTCGGCTCAGGTTGTGATCTCATGGTTCATGGGTTTGAGCCCCCGTTGAGTTCTCTGTTGACACCTCAGAGCCTGGAGACTGCTCCAGATTCTGCGTCTTCTCCTCTCTCTACCTCTCCCTGCTCATGCTCTGTCTCTCTCTCTCTCTCTCTCTCAAAAATAAATAAAAATAAAAAAAAAATTGTTTCTATATTGTCCTTATATTACCAGAAACTGAGATACATGCGGATCCCATTGATTTGGGGACATAAGATTTGTTTTCCTATGAGAATAGCATCAGCTAGGATTGTTACACAAGGCCAAAATGGCCAAAAGTTTACCATAAGAGTGTAACAGAAATCTCAAGTGAGGTCCAACTCGAATTCTCTTTTACTTAAATAGATTTATTCTGTTCTCAGATTCAATGCTAGCAAATGCCTGAACACCTGCTATCTGTAGCTTACTCTGTTAGACACCACAGGAACAAAGGAGGTAAATGGGAAAGCTCTTCATGCTACAAGTTGCCACAAAAGAAGCAAGGCTCCTGAAAGTGCTTCCTGGAGTCATCTAAATGCAGAGTGTCTTCAATCTGAGCCCTCCTTGATACCATTCAAAGAATAGGTATGACGTGCGACAGACCTGCTGTCTGCCTAGATATAAAGAATCTAAACAAAAAGCAGGAATCTAAAGAAAAACTAAAAACACAAAGTAATTGTGACGGGGCTGACTTTTTTTTAAAGCCAATATGCTCTAACATTTACCGAGGTAATAGGAGTATTTTTGTGTTATTGTTGTGCTCTTTTATATTCTGTCATGAGAACACTTTTTCAGGGAATTATATCTAAAAATATATGATTATATTTTTCTTTATCACTCTAATGGCACATTTTGCACCAAAACAGAATATTTTTCCAAAAAAAAAGTAATAATAGATAATAATTTCCTTTGACAAGGACTATAATGAGAGCATAAAATGGAAGGGGGGAGTATACATTTATTCTTGTGACAGATATTTCAATGCACAGAAAATTGTGGACCATTAATCTATTTGTATGTATGTCAGGCTGTGGTTGGACTATCATGGAGCTCAAAGCGTGCCATATCCTCTATCAGTTTCTCTCTCTAGGAGGAAAATTATTTATCTGGTAGGATATGGAAGAATACAAATTGAAAGTGCACACGTAGCCTGCCGAACTTAGATGAAGACACATTTCTCTCAGCAATTCTGGAAGCACCCATTTTCAAGCATCATATGACACAATTACCATAATTAATTAGCTTTATGGGGCTGTGCTCAGCAGTCACCTGCTTTCAGAAGGAAATTAAAGTCAATGTTTCTGATAAGTTAAAGAATCATTATGAAAGTGGCTGAAATTATAAACCCTAGTGTTCTGATCATGTCAGGTTTTCCACAGAGAGGGAAAGAAATAAATATTTCTAGGAGTCACTAAACTTTCTATGGAAAAAAAAAGTTAAATGAACTGTGTAAGTACTTACCAGTCAACAAGATGACCGCAGATCAAGGATAACAATGTAGTTGAGGTCAGAACTTCCCTCAAACCTTTATGTGTATGCATTTTCTGTTTTTGTCATCACATTAATAGTAGATCTCTTTCCTATATCAGGTAGAAAAGAACTCTAGAACAACGTAAATAGATTAGATCTCATTTTTACTAACCTGTATGTTTCCGAGTAACTTTAAATTTTGAAAAAAAAAATATTTAAACAGTAAACCTACTTGGGGTGCCTGGGTGGCTCAGTTGGTTAAGCGTCTGACTTAGGTTCAGGTCATGATCTCATGGTTCGTGAGTTCGAGCCCCATCGGGCTCCGTGCTGACAGCTCAGAGCCTACAGCCTGCTTCAGATTCTGTTTCCCTCTCTCTCTGCCCCTCCCCCACTTGTGTGTGCGCTCTTTCTCTCTCTCTCAAAAATAAAATAAACATTAAAAATTGTTTAAGGGGCGCCTGGGTGGCTCAGTCGGTTGGGCGTCCGACTTCAGCTCAGGTCACGATCTCGCGGTCCGTGAGTTCGAGCCCCGCGTTGGGCTCTGGGCTGATGGCTCAGAGCCTGGAGCCTGCTTCCGATTCTGTGTCTCCCTCTCTCTCTGCCCCTCCCCCATTCATGCTCTGTCTCTCTGTCTCAAAAATAAATAAAACATTAAAAAAATTAAAAAATTGTTTTAAAAAAAGCAGAGATTGAAATAACATAGCTACAAGCTAAGGAAGGGTAAGGATTGCCAGCAGCTACCAGCAGAAGGGCATGGATTGGGTTCTGTCCAGAGCCGTGGGTCAGAATACAGGCCTGCTGACACCTTGATTTCAGACTTCTGGCCTCTAGAATTGTGAGAGAATACATCTGTGTTGCTTTAAGCCTCTCAGTTTATGGTGATTTGTTACGGCAGCCCTAACAAAGTAACACACTATACCATACCCAAGATGAAATGGTAAATAAAAACATGCAAAAGGATAAAGGAAAGAGGGACATTCCCATTTCCTTCACCATCTGAAACTGTTTGGGAAGAGTTAGGTGTGAAATATGCAGACATATCAGAAGCCTGGCCAAGAGAGAGGAAGGGGAAGCCTGCTTCTGGCAAGATGAGGGAGATGCTCCAGATGGGAATGGCCCACGGTGAGATGGTCTCCTTTATATACCTACTAAATACAACATCTGATGAGAAAAACAAGCTCCGCTCTGGTTCATAAAAATAATACAATTAAAGAAAACCAATCTGGTGAGAAGGCAGGCACAGCAGCGGGAGGCTGGGCAGACTTGAGTAGAGGAAATCTGTTGGCAGAAAACCTGGCAGATTCCTGGGGAAGACCAGAGGAAGGGAAAAGAGGCAGATGCCGGCAAATTTCATTTGTGGTTGGAGCCAACACTGTTGAACCATTGACTATCAATTTAGTCCCCATGCAGTGTGAACAGCATAGACCTGGGGTCATCTGACTGAGGAGTCTGAGAGGACCTGATGGAATGTACGAACTGCACCACTTTCTGTTTTTTAATATAGCTCCTTCCAGAACTCTTGATGAACTCTTTAGAACTCTGGTTTATTGTAGAAGAATGTGAAAGTCCTTGAGAAGGCAAAATGGTTTCAGTTTTCCTAAATATTTGTGTGCTATTTCAACAGCTTGGCTGACAGGGGTAAATAGTAAGATATAGTGTTTTAAATTCTTTGTACAATGTTCAGCCTGGTTTAACAGTTGACAGCCACTCTAATATATCAGGAAGATTACGCTGTGTGAAATATTCTTTCATTTGATAATGACAATTTCATTGCTATTTTATAGTGTAGGTGCCATGGCGGTGGGGGGGGGGGGGGAGTCACGGTGATGAATTGACATCATTTAGATCTTCCTAATATGATAATTTTCCAGGAATCCTAAAACCTGTGCCCCAATTCATATCAGGTTTTAGCTACAGGACTCTGACTAATCCTCTGGCTACAGTTTTCTGCCTGTAACTCAGCAGGAAGCATAGAAAGGGGAGAGAACATTCAGTGAGATATAGTGAGTAAAATGAAATATTTTGGCGTAGTGACAGGTCTCAAGTCAACTTTATCTTCACTTGCTGTGTAATGTAAGAGAAGCTTTTAACCTGCACAGGGCCTCAGTGTCTATGTCAGTCAGGAACGATAATCTGTGCCCATAATTAATTTATCCATTTGTCTGTCAATAGGCATTTCAGTAGCTTCCAGTTTTGGAATACCATGAATAACACTGCAATAAAATCCATATATATTATTTTCAGTGGATATACATACTGTTTCTGCTAAGCATTTACTTAGGAGAAGAATTACTGGAGTGTATTTTACATGCATATTTGTGCTTTGAAGATTCTGCTAAACAGTTTTCTGAAGTCGATATATAAAGTTTACTCTTCATTACAGGAGAGTTCTCATAGGTCCACATCCTCTCTAACACACGGTGTTGAACATTATCACATAACAACTACTGATTTTCTCCCTGAAATCTCCTTCTTCCATGGTCTTGCACATTATAGTAAATGGCATAGCTGCATTCTACACCTGTGTGCCTGCATTGATTTCTCTCTGTAAATCCAATGAAGCACAAGGCCTTATAATTCTATTTCTAAACATCTTTCTAATGTGTTGGCTTCCCTCTCTCTTCATTGCCAACTTCCTCACCTAAACAAACACTATTTCTCACTTGGTCTACTGCAATAGCTCCCTATCTATCATAGGTCCTTATTTTCCCTACTTCTCTTGTTCCCTCTGGGGGAACATTCATTCATTTGGTCGCCAATGAGATGTTCTCTAAAGTAAACGGGATTCTTTTATATCTCTGTTTAAAAACTCTTCATGTAAAATATTCTATAATTATAATGTTTTCAAGATTCATTCTTTAGAACACAATTCCTTTTTATGATTCAATAATATTCCATTGTATAAGATATACCAGATTTTGTTCATCCATTCATCTGTTGATGGGCATTTAGGTTTACATATTTTGGATATTATAAATAGAGGTGGTTATGAACATTTGTGTGCATTTTGCTAAATGAAAGAAGCCAGACACAAAAGACCATGCGCTGTATGATTCCATTTATATAAGATATCCAGAATAGTTAAATCTATTGAGAAGGAAAGTTGGTTAATAGGTTCCAGGGGCCTGGAGGATGAGGAACAGAGAGTGACTGCTTAATGTGTATGAGGTTTCCATTCCGAGTGATGAAAAATTCTGAAACTAGGTAGTGGGATAGTTGCTGCACAACATAGGGAATGCACATAAACTACTGAATTATACACTTTAAAATAGTTTAAAATGGTGGATTTCATGTTACATACATTTTTCCACAATGAATTCAGTTATAGTGCTGGTTGAAGAACTCCATAATTGTACTGAAAACCATTGAACTGTGCACTTTAAATGCATGGAGTTTATAATGTGTCAATTATATCTCAATAACATTTTAAAATAATAGGAGAGGTCATCTAGAGGCCGTGACTGCCAGTTGACTTGTGAGTTGGATCCTGGCAATCAGAGGCTCCTCACTTGTCCTTGGAATGTGGCCTCTACTTGCTTTTCCCACTCCCCGAGGCTGCTCCAAGGACACAGCCTGGAGATGGTGATGTGGTGCTAAGACCGTCTGGACTGAATACATAACTGAACCCAGTTAAGGCCTCTATATGAATTTTTACGGTTTAGTGGGCAAGTGTGGAGATCTACTTGTCTTGCAGTTGCACAAGACAAGTCCTGTAAGTAAGTTCCAGTGCTTCTTAAGCCTGCCATCTACCAATGTAGAGTGATCTGCCTCTTTCTTCAGTCTCTCCTTGCCCTCCATGTATGGGGACTGGTTTCAGATTGCACCCGCAATGCCCCCAAGGAGCTTGCGAACCAATGAAGCCTGTCATGTAATATGCATTTTATTCCAACCAACTTCCAAATTTCTCCTCTTGGAAAATCTGATTCCTCTTGAGCTGTCATTGTCATATGGAGCCACTCTCTTCAAATTAAGTAACATTTAGCCATTTGTATCTTCTTTTAGTTCCTAAAGCACACCATTGTTTCCTTAACTCAGGCCCTTTGTATTTGCCATTCACTCTGCATGGAATACCGTCCTCTTATTCTCCCCCATTGCTGAATTCTCATCCTTTAAGTTTTACTTTAAATCTTATTTCCATAGACAGACTTCCCCTTGCCCTATACAAGTAGCCCTCAGGTTCTGCCTTCTGTGCTCACAGTCATTCAGTGTATTCTATCCTGACTCCTAGTTCATCGCTTTTATACTTCATTCCCAATTTGTGACAACTGATTTATTTGTTTACACGTTTAACGTCCGTTGCTACCCCCACTAGAATGTAAGCCCGTTGCTACCCCCGACGGTGTCTGGCACATAGTCAGTGCTTGGAAAACTTGTATTGAGCAAATATTAAATTATTAATGCATGTCTCTCAGTGGTCTACATTGGAAGTTCACATTTCTATAGATCCTCTGAATAAAGGCACTGGAGACCCTTATGTGGAGAATTCTTATTCTGCCTGATCCATATGCAACTCCAGCAATTTTTTTGAATAGATGAATGAGTGAATACATTAACATTGAAATGTAAGCTGAGTCTCTTAGATTCTTAAATGTAAAGGATTTCTTATCTAAAGAGTAATATACTTTTTTATTTTAGTTTAGTTGCCTTAATATTTGAAAATTTTATTCTATATACATATTCACTATGTATTATATATAATCATATATATAATCAGTCTATTTTCAATCTGAATCAAGTTCCACGTGACCAAGCTTTGGAATTACTTAAATTATGGAGACAAAGTAAATTTCAATTTTGCTATTTTGACAATTAGACTAATTTACAGTTAGACTAGTGATAATTTGTCTAATTGTAAAAATGGATAAATATAAAGATAAATGTACCATAATCACTATCAGCCACTTTCTAGGTGTGTGGCAGATGCCTTAGTCTTTCTGTGACTCACTGTTTTCATCTCTTTAAAGCAAAGATTGGGTGGAACTGAATGTTACAGCCTCTTTGAGTTCCACTGTGAAGACTTTTTCTTACAGAAATTCCTTATCCAGATCTGCCGACTGGTTGTCATTCACTCTATTTCATTCTGCCACTTCCATAAAAATAAATTTCAACATGAGCCACCAGACCAGATTTCAATTCTATTGGGAGTTACACTTTTGTTTGTACAATTCTTTATTTATTACTAGTTAAAATTATTTTTAAAAAGTCATATACCAAGTCAGAATTATATCTTAATATAGATGGTTGTCTAGCAGCCTCTGCCATTTCATTTTGCAAGGAGATACAGTTCAAATTGAGCCTGGGAATTTATACACACCGGTAATTAGTTGAGCCTTATAAATTGCAGACTTTCTCTCCTTGTAATGCATCTCAGAGATTTTGTGTCAAGACATGAAACAATATAATATGTCAAGATTTGGGAAAGTATATGCCAAACTGTGATGGCTTAGTTGAAAACACAGCTGGTGGGGGGGGGGAGAAGCAGGAAAATTGTAGGATATAAGGAACACATTTAGTGCATTTGGAATGCCTCTAAAGAGATGCATACAGTCTGCAGATTCTCTTTACTGTGGGAGTGTAAGGAAAGTTTAAGATGAAGCAGTCTAGGCATATTTGGTGGTATTGTACCCTTTTACTTTGAGAACTAATTAATGACAGAAAAAAAAGAAAGAAAGAAAAAGGAGAACTTGGAAGTGACAAAACAGTTGTGAGTAAATTATCCCAAATAGATTGAAACCATTGACCAAAAGTATTCGCATAGGTGCTACACCTCAGATAGGCATTGCCTTTTTTCCCTTTCTAAGCCTTAGGATTCTAACCATCCTGCCTTTTGAGAATACTTTTGGTCTCAGTTGGCAGAGTTCCTGTTTTTCTCCAAACAGAGCATTACTTGTGTAAAGCCTGTGAAGCCAAGTGGAACTTGGTTGTCTGTTTCGTGCTTGTGAGACATTCACCCATGTCTCCACTGCAAGCTCTCTGTGGGCAGAGATAGGCTTACAGTTCTTCTGTGTGCCTGTGACACAGTGGTGGTAGCCAAGTGCAAAGACGAGGCCTTACTGCTTCTAGTCTGGTTAACTCAATCCCACAAGTATTTATTCTGTTCCCAACACAGGCCGATGCGAAAATTAGGCATAGCCACAGATGCTTCTGTCTCAAAACGGTACCTCAGTGCTCTTCCACATGGAAAACACTTGCCCATTTTTAAATCTTGTCATATAAAGTGGAAACATTTAGGTTTTGAAGATAGATGAAGCAGTGCTGGAATTCATCTGTGAGAGACAGCCGGGTCCTGTTATAACTTCCTGGAGAGGAGGCATAATAGGGTGATCTGGGGTGGGTCAGGGGCAGGGGCAGGGCTTTAACGAAATGAAAACCTATCTGAGCCTCAGGGAGAACTGAAAAATCAGTGGCATACTTTAGTGTCGTCCTTAATGAGGACATAGATTTTATTACAACGCGCTAAAAACCATAGTAACAAAAACTGTATTCCTAGTCCATTAATGATGAAAGCTAAGCAAAGTTGAGAAATCTTTATCCTGGGTAGGCAGAAAGTAAAAATATTGATCATTATTATATTTTGGATCCTGTGTAAAGCACATCACATAAACATTGTCATTTTGCTCCTGTAACACACTTAAGAGTTATAAGCTTTATTCCCTCGTTTTACCTAAGGTGGAGCTTGGTAAAGACATAAAGTGGCTGTTTGAATTTCATGGAACTAAAAAGAAGCTGAGCCCTCAGCAAAGGATGTTCTGTGGGACCTTCTCTCCAGCTCCCTTTGCTATCACGTACAGTAGTTTGGAACAGAGTGGTGTGTTAATACTCCTGCAACAAATTGTTAAATATAGCTTAGAAAAATGTATATTATTTCACATTTTTAGGGAGTGTGCTTATTGAAATGTTAACAGTCGCTGCATAAAAATGGCGAATGCCATTATGTTTTCCTCCAGCAGAAAAACAATGAAGAAAAACTATACAATTTAATTTTACATTTGAAGTAAAGGCTAATCACAGTAGCCCATAAAGTTATTCTCTGGAAAGTTGTTCTGTAAAACAAATGTTACTGATTTTAATTAGAGTACATGTATGCACAATTTCACATTTAATGCTGAAACGGGAAATTAAAGAATTCAATCTCATTGGCCTTAAGTCAATTCAGAATGAAAAAATAACTTCTCACTTCAGAGCTGAAGCAATAAACACAGCTTTAAAGTTCTGTCTTTGAATATCAGGCTAGTCATTTTTTAAAAAATCATTTAGAAGTTTCCATTTTTAACCAAGGTACCTCTTCTCTATTCTCCTTCCCCCTGCCATTATGTTTCCTGCCAGGAAGCCATGCCAATGTGAAAATTAAAAAAAAAAAAAAAAGTTTTCAAAGGGTCGAACACAAAGGCAATAAGAGGAAAGAAACTCTCTAGAGATTTTCCTTGTAAAGATGTTTTTGAGTAATTTTAATTTCTCAACAGCTCCATCGCCTCACTTGTAATGCATAGTGCATTTACCTAGAATTCTTTTCCTCTCTAGTAACCACTGTAGAGCACACTCCTGCTTCGCTTTCATCAGCAATGGATCGGGTTACCTAGGAGAACTGCTTGTACCCAAATGACCTAAAATAAAATGTAATGGAAATAATAATTAAAAGTTAGTTAAGGATTCCAGTGACCAGGTCTTTCATTTTGGTATATGTTGGATAAACTCATCCATTAAAGAACAGAAAGAAGCCATAGCACCTCTTTGCGGAGAAACATTTAATTACTCTGCACGGCCTGCAAGGAAAAGGACTCTATTTAGAGCCCTCCGTTACTCATACTGAACCCGCTTCTCTGTCGGGTTTGTACACCCACAGTTGACAAGCGAGGACTAGAGACTGGGCAACAGTGGGTCAGGAGTGTTAATGGTGGAGCACAGGTTCAAGGGTTTTTTTTTGTTATTGTTGTGTTGTCTGTTGGTTTGCTTGTTTTTCAAACTAGAGGCTGAACACAGGACAAAGAAAGTTGTGAAGCAACCTTCCTCAGAAGGCTGTGGGGTGGAAACCCAGGAGGAGAGGGTGAACAAATGAAAGTACTCATAAGCTTGAAAATGAAGCTGAGGTCGGAAACCGATTGCTAAGTAGTCAGTTGGTATATCAAATGTTAGGATTTAGAACAGGAATTAAACTTGTTTTGCATTTCGTAATTCTGTTTTCTCTCTCTCATTCATGAAAGATACTGCCCACTGATGATACAGTTATCCTTCACGGAGGTCGGAGACTGCAACACACCTCTCCGCTGTGAACACCAACGGCGTAGACTTGCCAAGAAAATGGAAACTGAGCTAGTAGAGCTAGAAAGGGGGAGGCGGATAAAACAAAGCACTTAAAAGTAGAGGCTGGCAGCCTGAGTATTGAAAACTCATATGTGTTCTTTTGTTCTGAGAGGCAAGATTGCTTATGGTTAAGAAACCAGACACCAGAGCCAGACTGGGTTTGCATCCCACCGCTGCCACCAACCACCTGTGTGACTTTGCTGTAATTACACCTCTGCCGAAAATGAGATGATAATACAAGTTGTATTATTGTAGTCCATGGTGTGGATGTGGAATAAACCTACAGCAATGGAAAGGCACTATCAATGGCAGAGGTCTGAGTTGCTTCAGATCTGAAGAAGAAGAGGAAGCTTTAGCCCTAGCCAGAAATTAAGTCTTAAAGTAAAAAAAGGGTCAAATTGTTTCCAGCTTCATTAACCTCCCTTTCTTTTTCAAACCTCTCCTCTCATTGATAGTTTTTTATAGAATCCCTCATATGCCTTTAAGTATTTTCTCACATGGTGTGATGGTTAGTGTTATGTGTCCACGTGGTTGGGCTGTTAATACCCAGGTATTTAATCAAACACCATTGCAGGTCTGTCTGTGAAGGTGTGTTTAGATGTAGCTAATATCTACAATCAGTTGACTGAAGATGAAAAAACTTAGGCCTGGTTTCCAGATGGTTCTATATGACATCGAGGGCTGTGAGAAATGATCTCACTCAATGGTCAGATACTTGAACACAATTAGAAAATTCTGACAAGGAAGCCTGGTGGGGGAAGGGGATTATGTGGTTATACATGTTTCTGAATGAGCAGAAAATGTGAAGATCTCCATTCCAACAATCTATGTGTCTATCTCTCCACTGATCCTGTGCACTCTTGATTACTTTAGCTTTTTCTTCATAAGTCTTGAAATAGGTTGGACTAATTTCTCCTGCTTTATTCTTTTTACACATTGTTTTAGTTCCTTTGCCTTTCCATATAAATCTTAGAATAATTATGTTTATAACTAGAAAAATCTTCCTGAGATCTGGGGGTGCTCAGTTGGTTGAGTACCCAACTCTTGATTTCAGCTCAGGTCACAATCTCATGGTTCATGGGATCAAGCCCCACGTGGGGCTCCGGGCTGACAGAGTGGAGCCTCCTTGGGATTCTCTCTCTCCTCTCTTTCTGCCCTCTGCGTGCCCCCCTCGACTCGTGCACATGCATTCCCTCTCTCTCTCTCTGTCTCTCTCAAAATAAATAAATAAACTTAAAAAAAATCTTACTAAGGTTTTGATAGGAATTGTGCTAAACCTGTATGTCAGTTTGAGGGGAATAAAAATTTTTTTGTATATTTTCTTCATTTCTTAAGATCTTCATCTATTTTTTTAATTGTCCAAATATAGATTATATACACATTTTGTTAGACTTATGTCTAAGCATTTCATTACACTTTATTATTTTTTTTTTTTTTAATTTTTTTTTTTTTTTTTTTAACGTTTATTTATTTTTGAGACAGAGAGAGACAAAGCATGAACGGGGGAGGGTCAGAGAGAGGGAGATACAGAATCTGAAACAGGCTCCAGGCTCTGAGCTGTCAGCACAGAGCCCGACGCGGGGCTCGAACTCACGGACCGCGAGATCATGACCTGAGCCGAAGTCAGCCGCTTAACCCACTGAGCCACCCAGGCGCCCCTATTTTTTAAAGATTTTTTTTTCAAATTTCAGTTGTTCATTGCTGGTATATAGGGAAGCAATTGACTTTTTAAAAAAAGTTTTTATTTAAATTCCAGTTAGTTAACATACAGTGTAATATTAGTTTCAGATGTACAATTTAGTGATTTAATACTTCTATACAACACCTTGTGCTCATCTTTTCTGTATTAACCTTATATTGTATGATCTGACTATAATCACTCTTGGTTTAAAGAGTTTTGTTTTGTTTTTTGATTCATTGGGATTTTCGACATAGGCAAACATGTTACCTGTGAATAACAACAGCTTTATATTTTCTTTCCTAATGCGAATAACTTATAATTCCTTTTCTAGTTTTATTGAATTATCTAGGATTTCCAGTACAGTGTTGAATAGGGGTGCTGAGAGACAACACTCTTCCTCAAATCTCAGGGGAAACCATTCAGTTTTTACCCATTAAAAATGATGTTGCCTGTAGGATTTCTGTAGATGTTCATTATCAAGTTGAGAAAGTTGCCCCTTTACTTGTAGTTTTGTGAGTGTTTTTTTTTTTATGATGAATGGAAGTTGGATTTTTTCAGATGTATTTCCTTCCTCAATTGATATGATCACTTTTTTTTCTTTAGCCTTAATTGATTAATTAATTGATTAATTGATTTTCAAATGTTGAACCAGGCTTGCATGCTTTGAATTATTCTTAGGCTGTCAATTTGCTAATATTTTGTTGAGGATGTTTGCAGCTCTGTTCATGACAGATATTGGCCTATAATTTTATAACCTTGTAATGTTCTTGTATGGTTCTGACAACAAGGTAATGCTGGCCACATGGAATGAGTTAGAAAGTACTCCCCTTGCTTCTGTGTACTGGTATATTGCAGAACATTGATGTCACTTCTGTCCTAAGTACTTTGCATAATATACCAGTGGAATCATCTGGCTTGGTGATTTTGTTTTGAAATGTTATTAGTTATTGATTCAAAAATATAGGACTATTTAGATTATCTATTTCTCCTTGTGTGGGCCTTGTAGTTAACTATATAATTAGATTAGTATCTACCATGTTCATACCTGTTTATTGCATCAGTTCTTTGTTTCTCCTTCTCCTTACACTCCCATCTTTTTATGCTTTGTCTGGTTATAATTGATCATTTTATATGGCGTCACTTTATTTCCTTTCCTAGCATATCAACTATATATTTTTGAAACTTGTTTTACTGGTTGCCCTAGAGTTTCCAACACACATTTTTAACTCATCTAAATCCACCTTCAAATAACACCATGCTGCTTCACTTGTGGTGTGGGTACTTCATAGCACATTGTCCCAAATCCTCCTTCCTTATGACCTTTGCTGTTATTCGTTCTACTTATTCATATGCTGTAATCGCCCAGCAATACATCAATACTGTTACTACTTTATACAGTTATCTTTTAAGTCCATTAAGAATAAGAAAACTAAAATATTTTATTTGGCCTTTATTTTTTCTCTGACACTTTTCTTTCTTTTTTAAAAAAAAATTAACAATTATTCATCTTTGAGAGACAGAGAGAGACAGTGTGAATGGGGGAGGAGCAGAGAGAAAGGGAGAAATAGAATCTGAAGCAGGCTCCAGGCTCTGAGCTGTGTCAGCACAGAGCCTGATGTGGGACTCGAACTCACTGACTGTGAGATCATGACCTGAGCTGAAGTAGGACGCTTAACCCACTGAGTCACCCAGGAACCCTCTTTTTTTTTTTTTTTTAATGCAGATCTCAGTTCCTGTTCTATATCTTTTTTTTTTTTTTCTGCCTAAAGCATTACTTTTTAACATTTCTTGCAAGGAAGTTCTGGTGTTGATTAATCCTTCCGGTGTGTGGGTGTGTGTATGTGGGATGCACACATGCTCTCACATCAGATAATGACTGTTTCCTTCACTTTTGAAGGATAATTTTGCTAAATATAGAAGTCCAGGTTTTTGTTTTGTTTTGTTTTGTTTTGTATTTATACTGTTTCTTGTTTTCTGAGAATACTAGTCCTGTGGTTAGTGTCTGTAATTAATTTTGGAAAGCTCTTGGCCATTCATTATTCCTTCAAGTATTGCCACTGCTTGATTCTTTCTTCTTCCCTCCTCATATTTTAATTATGTGTATATTGCACCTTTTGAAATTCTCTCACAGTTCTTGGGAAGTTTCTGTCTATTGAACTATCTTTAAGATATCTCATACTTGTTTCCAGTGGAGCCAATATACTGGTGAGCCCTCAAAGGCATTCTTCAGTTATGTTTCACATTTTTCCCTAACATTTTGATTCTTTATAATTTCTAAATGTATGCTTATATTTTTGAAAGTTGTCTACTTTTTTTCCTTTAGAGTTATCAATGGGTGAGTCATAGTTATTTAAAATTTTCTGTCTCATAATTTAAAAATCAGAATCATATCTGAGTGTAGTTCTGATGTTGACTTTATCTTTCATTTCATAGTAGTTTTTTTTCCCTTTTTTAAATTATTATTATTAGGCATGCTTTGTAATTTTTTGTTGTAAGTCAGACATCTTGTATGGAGCAGTAGGAACTGAGATAAACAGGCTTTAGGGTGAGGCTACATTAATCTGGGTGAATATTGGGCTGCGTTTAATATTTTACGTAGTTATAGGTGCCAGAAGTTTCAAATTCTTCTGATATCTTGGTTTTTATGTCTGCCATTGACTTTGGGATTTCTAAGAATGCCTCCTCAGATAGTCTGTCTTGCAGCTCTTTTGGCTATAAAGTAGTGTTATACTGGAGTCATGTTGGTTTGGAGGTAATGTGTATGCATGCACGCACATGTCAGTCTGAGTGTTCTCTGCTCTTAATGAACTCTTAGTTTTTCAGGTCTGTATCAGGACTGTGACCTCCACCAGTGGTATAGCTTCCTCCACTCCCTTAATTAGAAAGGAAAGCTACAGGGACTGGCAGGGATGGGTACAGGGAGGTGGGGGTGATTCTTTCTCACCTAGGAGAAGACTCTCCTAAAGGCTTTGTTATGGAGAATGCTCTGGGCATTTTAAAAGTTCTGGCTCTCCCTCAGCCAGAGCCAAGAAGGTATCTTTCTACCATGTGCATCATAAAAACCCGGTAGGATCCATGGATGAGGACCAACAAAGTATAGGGGCCCATAAGATAGCACCTCTGGACTTTCTCACTTGCACTAGACCACTCTCGACCTCCAGCAGTCATTCAAAATTACAAAGTTTTTTACAAGTTTTTCTCTCTAGCAGCTCCTGTTCCAGTTAAGCAGATCTTGGGTATGACTGGATTCACCTATCTCTCTCTAGATTTCAGAGTGGAAGTTTGCTCTGCAAATTCAGTTCTCTGATTGATCCAGGAAAGCTCCTTATGTTTCAAATTTGTCTGCTGTTTTCTTAGAAAAATGGTAGTAACAACTTCTAAAGTCTTTACCTATCAGAGCTAAGATTGAAAGACTCCTCATTTTCTATCAGTAATTCAACAGTACATTTTCTATCATAAAACAAAGTATAAAAATTTAAAACTGATAAGAGCAGAAGGATTGCCACCCATCTACTTGAAGGGATGAAAGGAAGAAGATCCTACAAAGTTTTATAGTGAAGCTTTTTAATAGGAGCCATGATTTTCCATGGAGGGTGAAGCCCAAATGATACAACCCAGTAAGAAAGCTAGGTAAATAAAAACTCTCATTTGCTGTAGTTTCCCATTAGCTACTTTTTATTGTCAGCAAACTGGAGAAAGACAAAGAATGGTCTAGGAAATGGAAGGTATCCAGCATGTTATCATTACTACCAACCCCATTTGGTAATAGTGGCAGTATTCATCTACAGCAAGGTGATGATGACGGGAACAGTCTTCAGGAGGAAAACGCTGGCCATGGTGGGGAATTCTCAGAAGAGAGGAATCTCTGTATGCTAAAGACTACCTTGTTCGTGTCCAGGAAATGTTCAGAGTTTTGAAGAAGTGAAGAGATGATAACTAGATTGGAGAAGAAAGACAAATCTGGGAGATAGATTCCAATACCAAACCCTTGCAAGCAGGAACATGCTTGAGTTCTTCCATTTGCAGGGATTTGTGCTTGTAGTTGTTCCTCTCCTTGCAGTCCCTTCACATAATATCTCCTGTGCTACCTTTTCCCCATGCTTTGTGGTTTCTTTGAGATACTATTTTTTTTCCTCTAAGAATTATTTCTAATAGAAATTACTCTCTTATTTTTCTGCATTTCCAAAGCATACTTTGATTCTCTCATGTACATTCCGATACATTCCACTAGGTATTATTGGATTTTATGTGTGGTTTTCTTCATTCATGAATATATTAAGAAATCAATAATTAAAGTCAAGGCATGGAAAAGTGAAACCACATAAAACATTAATGTCAGTTGATAAAAATTTGGCATAGTTTGTGGTAGAAGACGAAAATCACAAAAATTAATAATGGCCTATTAACAAAAGGCCATGATAGACTTACAAAGCCAAAGAGTTTAGATTTTTTTCTGCAATCTTAAGTGTCTCTAAAATAAAAAGTAACTGTGTGTGCTAATTTGACCTAATAGATTCTGTAGCAACAGAGACTATATATTGTTCGTCTTCATTCTTACCTTTCTCAAAATATTCTGTAAACTGATAAATTACTGTTAGATTGATAAATATGCGAAACATTTTCCATGTGAAAACAAAACTGAAACCCTGAAGACTGAATGGGTTGTCCATGCTAACATAGCTAGATGGTGGTAGAAATCATGCTCTCATTCCTAGTCTAGAACTCTGTGTTACAATACGATGTGGTTTCCCCATGCTCTTCCTGTCTCTGTTCTGTATCCATGCTTGGGCCCATGGTATCATCAACTAGTATAATTTCACAGTACAATGCTTAACACCTGCTTTCTGCTAGATGATGCACGTTAGCATATTTTCCCTGCCATATGAGTCCCAAGTGATTAAGATGATGATAATCTTCATAAATGAAGGGAACAAAGCATTAGTTCTCCCTATTTACATTCAATGATAAGTCCTGGAACATTCCCTCTAGTACACATTCATGAAAGAGGAGACTGTAAATTACCCCCCCAATAACAAAATATAGTAAAAGAGTGAAATGTTAATTGGTAATCTGGAATAGATGAAGGATAAATTTAGAGTTAGGAGAGTAATGTAAGACCTGTACTTAGAAATTTTGTGTCTGGAACCTTAGTAATATGACTCTCTCAGGTATAATTTTAATACTTTAGAGGTTTCCAAACTTCCTCTGTTCAAGGTAACTTTAGTATCTCAGTAATTTTTTATAGGGTCCCTAGGCCAAAAGAAATACTAAGAGCACTTAGGCCAAACAACTTAATAAGTCTTTATGCCCTAAGAAATTAGCAGGCTTTTGAAAAAAATAATACAAATAAAATAGAAAACATTAACCACAATTAAATAAATACTATTAGCTAACTAAAGGCATATATGTGCCTGTTTATCACTGCACAACCTCTCAAGCCTCAGAATCAGATTAGCTAAAGTCACCCCCATTTCCTGTTTCTGGTTAATTTCTCATGCAGTACTTGCTTATTATCACAGTCACCAACAAAACTTGGCTTTGAAAACTATGACATAATTGAAGTGTATGCAACACTATCTAATATAAACCCTTCATTATTTAAAATTTGTAGTTTAGTGGGTGCTGTCAAATGACTAGTATCACTATGCTTTCCATGCAAATTTAACATTTTAGCATCCTTTAGCATCCCTCTGAGTTCACCATGCTATCCTAGGGAAACTTGTCACGTATCTTGGAAACTCTAAGCTTGGATTATTGTAGAATGTATCATTTATTGCAGAATTTCCTGTAGAAACAAAACCAGTTTGGGTTTTTGTTTGTTTGTTTTTCGTTTTTTTTTTTTTTTTTTTTTTCTTATCTAGGGGTTAGGATTATATTCTAAAGTAATAAAGCCATGAATATGGAATCTATGCATAACTTTTCCATATAGAAAAACACCCTAATTGTCAGGTGATATAAAGTTGGTAGGCAAGAACTTGGGGAAAATGTGTTCTATTTTATGTCCTGTTAATAACTTAACTGTAAATATTTGGAGAAATATTGGTGAAAATTGTTGGTGCTTCTATAGCTCAATTTTTATCTTCCATTGGTAAGACAGAGAAAGTTATTTCTGCTTACCACCAGAAACTGTCATTTCTTAATGTTTTTGTTTTGGGTTTTTTTTTTTGTTTCTTTTTTGTTTTTGTTTTTGTTTTTATGCTAGAGAGAGAGAGTACAAGCAGGAGAGAGGGGCAGGGAGAGAGAGGGAGAGGGAGAGGGAGAGGGAGAGGGAGAGGGAGAGGGAGAGGGAGAGAATCTCAAGCAGGCTCCATGCTGAGTATGGAGCCCAACATAGGACTCAGTCCCATGACCCTAGGATCATGACCTGAACTGAAATCAAGAGTCAGATGTGATTCTATATGCTGTGTATTATAGAAGATAAATTAATGTATATCAAATAAAGATCTTGCTCTTACTCCTCCCTTGATCAATTTCTCAATAGACTTTTAGAACTTATTTTATTCACTTAAAATTTTTACATTTTAATTAAATAAATTTGATGCCTAAATACATGTTTATTCTAAAATTTAATAGAAAAATAGAAACAAGAGGATATATATAGACATAAGAAAAAGATTTATTGGGGGATTTAAATATTGATATATATTTTTGAAACTCCTTCCAGAAAGGGAGCACCAATGTATTCTTTCTCCAAAGGTAAATGAAAGTATATATTTTTCTACCTCATTACTGTCACTGAGGTTTATATGTTACAAAGAACATTATCCTTTCCCTATGTGAATTTGTGTTTCACTGCATTACTAATGAGAGTAAACTCACAATATGTTTATTAGCCTTTTATGCTTTTTCTTGAATTAATGCAAATTTTCTGCCATTACAGTGAGAACCAGGGAGTGACAGCTGGAGTACTGCTAGAAACACATGGAGCAAATGGTTATTACTTTAAACTCTAAGATTTAGTTTCTTCAGGGGCACCTGGGTGGCTCAGTCTGTTAAGTGTCTGACCTCAACTCAGGTCATGATCTCCTGGTTTGTGGGTGAGAGCCCCACATCAGGCTCTGCACTGAGAGCGCAGAGCCTGCTTGGGATTCTCTCTCCCTCCCTCCCTCTCTCTGTCCCTCCCACACTCCTGCTCTCTCTTGATCTCAAAATAAATAAATTGAAGAAAAAAAAGATTTCATTTCTTCAGCAGAAACAATTGATTCAATCACCCAAATCACTTCAAAGCATTTCCTTTTTTTAAGTTTTATTTATTTATTTTGGGAGAGAGAGAGAGAGAAAAAACACAGAGAGAAAGCACATGTGTGTGCATGTGCATGCATGGGCAGGGGAGGGGCAGAGAGAGAAGGAGAGAGAATCCCAAGCAGGCTCTATGCTGTCAGTGCAGAGCCATCTGTGGGGCTCTAACCCACAAACCAGGAGATCATGACCTGAACTGAAACCAAGAGTCAGATGCTTAACCGACTGAGTCACCCAGGTGCCCCAAATATTTACTGGCTTTTGTGTACCTCTGCTGCTGCTCAGCAGCTGTGTTATATTTGTCCATTCTCTGTTCACTCTTGCCATCCTTCTAGATGATCATCTGAGATCTTACCCACTCTTGTCAGATCTCCAGCAACTACACCTTAGCTGAAGATCTCACATCCTGTTCTACTGAAGAAATTGTAGCAGTTAAAAGGGACGTTCCACAGAATGCATTATTTCAACCCAAGTAATCGTATTTGTGGTGATCTAAAACTTTCTGGTTCACAACACATAGATGGTCCACACTTCCACCCAAAGGCAACACCTTCGGTTGTGCAATGGATCCTATTCCCACTAGGTTCCTGAAGTGTATCACTCCATCAAGTTTTGCCTTTCTTTCATTTTTAGGCATGCATGTGATCTTTGTATTCAAAACTGCTGCTTTTGTCCAATCTTAAAGCAACAAAAGTAACCAAATATCCATATCATGTTTCTCCTCTTTATATACAAAGCATCTTTTTTCCCCCTTTACAACAAAACTCCTTGGAATACTCATCTAAACTCATTGATTCTAATTCTTCTCTTCATATTGTTCTTTGAGCCCATTCTACTCAGACCTATTGCTCCTGTCACTGTACTCAAATTGCTTCTTCAAGAACAACAGTGAATTCTTATTTACTAAATACACCAGTCACCTTTTATTCTTCATCTTGCTTAATCTATCTGTAGCACTTTCCTCTCTACCCTAGAACACATTTTTAACTTGTATTCCAGACTCTCCTGGATTTCCTTGTATATTCTGACCATTCATATTCAGTTTTCTCATTTCCTGGGCTCAGTTAACCAGCACTGTCTTGTCCTTGGATTTCTTGTGATTTTTTTTGTTTGTTTGTTTCATTTTGTTTTTTTTTATATATATACACACTTACAAATATCATTCAATCACATTTTGTTAAGTGCAGTTTCTACTGTAAAGACGTTAATATGTGTATCTCTAAAGTGGATTTCATCCTGACCCAAAGACTTATAAAATCCACTTTCTACTTGACATCAGTACCTGGTCTTCTACCAGGCAACTCAAAAGAAACATGCCCCAAGCTGAGCTTTCAGACTCTAACATGTCACTGCTACATCCTTTCTTCTTATAGTCTTTGCCATCTCAGTTTAAAGAAACTCCATTCCTTATTTCACAATTCTGTGGAATTGGATCTGTTACCTCCTTTCTTTCTAGAAGCCAAAATATGCCTTATACAACATAAGTTCTCAATATGAGAGATTGAATGAATGAATGGATCTTTTGAAGGATTATAGATCTTATTAAGTATAAATGCCCCTCTTTGTCCTTGTCCTCTTAAATGTATTTAACTGATGTTCCCTCTGCTCTACCAATGATACTAACATACCTGCTTGTGTGTGTGTGTGTGTGTGTGTGTGTTTACATGAATCTCTTATACACTTTTTTCCTTCTTTACTACCAATATTTATGAGTCATTTTTTAGGTTTAACTCCTTTAAATAGGAAACAAGATCACATTTTTAAAGCCCCATCTGAGACTAAGCACTTAAATCATTAATTTTTAGATATTATTTCATTGTGATTACTGAGATGTTGAAGCTATTTCCTAACAATATATTTTATGTTTTCTACTTTCTCTGCTTTAAAAAAAAAATGGTATTCTTATATTTTGATTAACTCATGCAGTTTTCTTAGTTCCATTTTTTTCTTTAGTGTTTTAAAAGTTTAACATCTCAATACTTTGAAGTGTTTGCACTTGGAATTTAACATCTGTATTTAACATTTGCTATTTCTATGTAATGCTTTATGTTAATCATTTTCTTTGTATTTTTATCATATAAATCAAGAATCCTAGCATTTATTTTATTTTTTTCTTCCTCCTACCTCCTGCCATCTCTTACACCAGTAGGCTGAAAACCTATTCTACATTGAGATCATCAATAAATTAAATTTACTTTAAAGTTGTCATTTTTTTAAAATGACTCTTATTTAAGCCTAAGTATAAATTACTTAGTTTAAGTATAAATTACACTGTATAAAATATACTGTTTTAAGTATAAAACAGTATAAATTACACTGTTTTTATTGTTTTTCACTATTTCTTGTAAAATATTTTATTTAGAGTCATTGTTCCTTTTTTTCAAAACATCCTCTAGTAAATTGTCCAGATGGGTGATGGGTAAGAAATGTTTTATATTTGGGCATGCTTTATTTATTTATTTTTTTAGCTCCCATAGTTCAATGTTAGTTTGATTTAATACAAAGTTATAGTTAAATCTTTTTACTTCAGAAATATAAAGACATTCCTTCAGAATCTTATATCGAAAGTTATTAATGAGGATTCAGTTGACTCTCTGTTGGTAATCAATTTAATAGTGGTTTCTAATCCCATACCATCCCATGGAACTTCCAGTGAAAAAACTTTTAAATTCTAAAATTTCATTTGTATATGAAAGGCATGGATTATTTTAAATGTACTTTTCTTATCTCGGCTTGGCAATGAAAATGTAAGGACTTATGTTTCCTCTTCCATTCTAGAGATTTTATTTTCCTTAGAGAGAGAGAGAGAGAGAGAGAGAATGAACATCAGAGCGGGGTAGAGAGGAAGAAGGAGAGAGTATATCTGCAGCAGCTTCCATGCTCAGTGCAGATCTCGATGCTGGACTTGATCCCATGACCCTGGGATCATGATCTGAGTAGAAATCAAGAGTCTGACACACAACCAACTGCGCCACCCAGGCATCCCTAATTCAAGAGAATTTTTTAAAGTATTTCTTTGTATATCTTCCTACCTACTCTCCCTATTGTCTGCTGTCCCATTTGTACATAATAGGTACTTCTGGATGATGGAAATGTATCCTCTGTGTGTATTAAATTTAATTTTATTCTTTTTATTTCTTTCTCTTACAAACACACACACACACACACACACACACACACACACACACACACACACATACACACACACACATGGGATTCCTTGTATAATCTCCCAGCTCATTAACTGACTCTATTTAGCAGGGTCCTTTTTAGCTTATCTTCTGTTGTACCACTCCCCCTTACCCAATTTTGATTTTTATTTTATGACTTTCATATTTTTCACTTCAAAGATGTTCTCTCAGATCCTTTCATATCAATATCTGTTTCAATATTTCCATAGTACTTTTTGTCTGACCTCATGTTTTGATCTTAACAACACAAAGTTGATTATATACAATTAATTTTATTCTCTGTTTCATGTATACATAACCTGTTTGTTCAGCCAGCTTATAAATCATTCAGAGACACTTAATATAATTTTGTTCTTTTTGTTTTCACTTTCTTAGTTCTTCTTACTTTAATACAAGATATACATAAGGATTCATTTCTTCAAAAGCAGGAGCCTCCTCCTCTATTTGCTTCCTTGGGTCCTCTATTTGTACTCCTGAACATAAACCTTCCTTCCCCATCCTAGAAGCACATGAATCTCTTGTTTTTGTCCTCCCCTCTGAGCTCCTAAACCTCTGGAGGTCTGTCTTGTCTGTTTTGGCCTGAGTTTTCCAGCATCATTCAAATAATTTGAAAGAATTGGAAAGATTGATTACAAATAACATTCAGCACAAGAAATAGTGCTCAGTAAACTCAAAGCCTCACTTGTCCAAATAGGATTTAATTTTCACTCACAGTCATACATTGACAGCAACACTATTTTCCAGGAAGAGCAGGGTTATAACACAAGTCAGAATCATTATCTTGGGAGAAAACACAGAGCTTATAGTCTCTAAGGAAACATTTTTGTTACTCAGTTATTTTATTTATATTTTAAAAACTGTCGAGATGGCATATGACTTATTCATATAAATTGCTCTAACAATAATGAGTATAGCAATTTATATCATTGAAATACCATTGTGAACTAAACAGAACCAGATGATGAGCAATAACTTTTTGTTTTATATATATATATATATATATAATATATTATATAAATATAATATAATATATATATATATTATTCTCTAACCCAATATGGGGCTTGAACTTGCAACCTCAAGATCAAGAGTTGCATGCTCTACTGACAACCAACCAGGAACCCCTAATGAGCAATAATTTTAAATATGGACATTCAAAAGAATGTCATTCAGATAGAATCCATTTTGGTAGGATGTCAAAGAGACTGCCAGACCCACAAAGGATGATAAAAAGAACCTGAATTTACCCATTTATGTTGCAATTATTAAACATTTGTATGCAAGGAGAACTTAGAGCTCTGACAGAGATATTTGATTTTGCAAGATTATTATATGTCTATCAAATGGCCAAGCACAATCCCAACAGCCAATTTAAATCTAATGGTTGAACTAATCATTCCTAAGTGAAGATTTTATTTTAAGTGTGAAAAGCTAAAAATAGGTTACAACAAAAAGAAAAATAAATTACACAGAATAGCCATTATAGAAATGTGTGCAATTTTTCCCTTTAAAAAATAACACCTTAAAAATTTTTTATAAAGTTTTAAAAAACAGTTAAAATGCATTTTCAATTATTGTCATGCAATGACTTTATCTTTGCCAAATCAACTGAAACATTGTTCAAGTATGAGATTCACAATTAATTATAAAATACAAATTCAGTTTTACTCCTTTGAAGTAACCATTATTTTTAGAAAGAAGCTTATGGATCTGGAATGTAAAACATGGTAGAAGATGTCAAACAGCTTAACATTTAGTGTTGGTATCAAAGAGACAAAAGTGAAATTACAATAGTGTTCCTGTGTCACTAGCTATAATCAAAGGTGAAGGTGTATAACAATGGATAGCAAGTATAGTGAATTAGAAACTCTTAAGGATGATACTTAGTATTCTCTTGAACTTTTATGTAGGTATTATAAAATGGAAGAAAGCTTATACAAGGAATATATACACATTCTCTTATCTGTAATTCTGAATTTCAATGTCTGAGAAAAATTTTTTTTTTCATTTTGTGTGTTTTGTTTTTGTTTGTCTGTTTTATAACCTGCTTGGCAGGGAAGCCTGACCTAAACAGAGGAAGGCAACCTAAAATCGTTATGTATGTCACTTTCTAGCATGGTCATTCACATGTTCTGTTGAGGAAAGGTCAAATATACCCTTGCCCCTACTGTCAGTGTTACTTGTATATTATGCATCTTTCTAATTCTGAGAAACTTTGAAATTTGAACCATATCCTATCCCAAGTGTTTTAAGAAGGGAGGGTAGATCTATATTCGAGTAATTAATAAGGAGGCAAGTTATCTAAAGCAAAAGTTGCATCACCTTAAATCAAAAGAAGATGCTATTTTGAGATGTTAAAAATACAACTATACTTATTTATTCTGTTCATATATCCAATTGAAGTATGTCCTTTTAAAGAAGCCAGTTATTCCAACAGTCTTACCATTGATATCATTAGAAATTTTTGTTGTTTTTTGTTTGTTCATTTGTGTGTTTGAGGAGTTTATTTTGCGCTTGGGTGTACTGATGTGATTGTCTTTGATAAGGAGTAATTTCTATCCAGGAAGAGAGGATGTAAACTAGGAAATTAGCTAAAATATATTTAGATGACATTTCAATGAAAAATGAAAGTTATCAATTTGGCTAATGATTTTGGAACTTAAAAAAGAGTTAAATAAAGGAAGACATAAGACTGATTTTTACATTTAATGTGTAAAATGTTTTTTATCTATGTATCATAACAAAGCTAAAATGTTTCCAAAATGTTTAGTCACTAACTATTGAACTTTATCATGTCAGACACAATCATTTCATTGCAAGCATTCATACAGGTATGTTTGAATGTTGGTATCAAAGAGACAAAAGTGAAATTACAATAGTGTTCCTGTGTCACTAGCTATAATATGTTTAAATATTTATTTTTCTAATTAGAAAGTAAGAACCTATATTTGCTGATGTTGAGTAAGAAGCCAGAATTCATTGGTATATTATTTTTATTATTTTGAAAATGATTATTTGCTAACAGTCCTTCTCCATGGTAATTCCAATGACTCTTCATCCTAAATATTTGAAATTCGGGATTAATACTTTACCTTTTATATAGGCACAATTATATATAATTACATATATTTGTGTGTGTTTAAGATGACCTATGCCAATTTCTTTGTTCAGCAATTATTAGATTCTTTTGGTAAACATCTGTCTGTAAACCCTGATGCTTAAATGTAGAAAGAACCACATGATTCTTGTGGAGTGCATTAGCTCTGTATCTCTTGACTACCATTACTTTTAAGATTTAAAATTAAGTTTCACAATCAAATACTCAGTTTCTATTACTTTGAGTACTCACATATCCACTTTTGAATTGTGGGCTTCTGATTACATTATGTCAAATGCTTATGTCCTCATCTTAAAAGTCTAGAACAGTGGTTTTTCAGCAAGGGGCATACAACCCTATTAGGATGCATTTTTAAATCTATCTTGGAGTTTCAGATGTCATAATGACTTGGAAGAACTCTTGACATTTTGTGCAGGAGAAAAAGCAGAGAGAGATTTTGCTTTCTCTAGTTCTTGAAAATTCAAAAATGCTGTTTCTATACTGACTATACCACATTGTTTCCATTCACTTCTTCTGGGACTCCCAATTATAGACTTTCTAATTCTATTCTTTTCATCTCTGTCTCCTTTCTGTTTTCCATCGCCTTTGCCTTGCTACTTTATTTTAGGCAATTTATTTTTCTTTATCTTCCTGTATATTATTTTTCTCTTGAGCAGTGTTTAATCTCGTACTTCTTTTTTAAAATAAATTTGTGTAAATTTATAGGCTTACTGTTTAGTAGTTCCATTTACTTTTTTAAAAATGTTTGTTTATTTTTGAGAGAGAGAGAGAGAGAGAGCGAGCGAGCACGCACAAGCAAGGGAAGGGCAGAGAGAGACTAGGAGACCCAGAACCTGAAGCAGGCCCTAGGCTCCAAGCTGTCAGTGTGGAGCCCGACACAGGCTTGAAACCATGAACCATGAGATCATGACCTGAGCCTTAGGCCAATGCTTAACCAACTGAGCCACCGAGGTGTCCCTATTTGCTCTTATCTTTCTGATTCATATATTAAAATCTCTTTTTACATTGTCTGTTTTTGTGACTTTACCCCTTATGTTTTTAAACATTTCATAAATGCTATTTTACATTCCTTATCCAACAATTATTATACCTTAAGTCTTTGGTAATCTAAGTTTTATTATTGTTATTATTATTATTTTATTATTATTATTAATGTTAACACCTAGTCATGGTGGCTTGTTTTTTTGTGTGTACTCCTGATCTTTAATTGTGCCTTCATTTTTTTTTTTGCTGTTGTTTTAGTTTTTGTTTTAGCATTATCTCTTTGTAACTGTTAGAACTGTTGGAGTTCTGATGCCTAAATGGGAAATTTGAAAAGCAATCCTGCAGACTGGATTTGCTTTTGCTTCTTTCAAAAAGTAGCAGGTGACAGGTAGCACTGATCTGGGACCACGTCAGCTCTCTTCCATAGTTTGGATTTTGCTATAGGAGCTTTCTTCTCTCAGTGTTGCTTAAGAATTAGTACTTCCAGTAATATCTATTCTCAGACTAATTTCCCTTGATGTGTAGGTCTTGGCTAATCATTTTTATTGCAGTACAGCCCTTCCAGTGTTTACCTAAATTATTTCAAATGATCAGTCTCACACAAAGAATATCTCGTGCATGATGTGACTGTTCTACACTGTCAGAAACTCAGAGACCACGCAGCCACAACGCTGGTAACAGACATTAGATGTTTAAGTACTCCCTTCCATGGTCTCCAGTTCTGTGATTCCTCTCTGACTGGCCAAAGGACGCAAATTATTCTTGCTGTAATTTTAAGAATTCTGTTGGGCTAAAAAGCATTATTATAATACCTCATAAATTATGACTCGGGAAAAGCTTCTTTGAAATAGAGAAAAGTAGTGAAGACAGGAGCTCCTTGAGTTTCTTTTTTAATGGAATTTTAAATGAAAAAAAACATTAATTATAAAGGAGCTCTAGGCTAAAGTACAGACGCATATATTGTAAAGAAATACTATATAAATCTGCACAGATGGTCTCTCTAAGAACTCTCAAACTGTAAACTGTATTTATATACATCATCTTCAAGAAGACACTGTGTTCCCTATATCTTAATTTAGTTTATGTTACATTTTCAGCATGTTTCTCACTTGCAGAGGTCTCTGGGGATAATAACTGTATACAGCCATTCAGATTTCATGGTGATCGCAAACTATTTTTCCCATCCCTACTCCACCATATATTATGTTACCTATCTCAAACTGTAATTAAGATATATAGCATAAAGTATTTCAATTTTATATTTTTACTACTATATCAATATGTATCTTCTTAAATATTATTTTCACATCAAGTATCTAGCTCATATTCTAAGACTAAAGTGGACAAAGGCAGCTAGCCAATATAGGTTTCCACAAATTCACTTTATCTTCATCAGCAGGAATAGCAATGGAAAATAAAAGATGAAATGTTATTCCAAAACCCGAGGGCAATTATAAAATCAACAAAATTTATCAGAATATTTGTGTTTATAGATTTTAAAGACTCTTAATTCACCCTTGCCTATTGGTGAGTGGAATATATCATACAGGAATTACAAGAACTATAATAGGGTAAAAAACGTAGGAACTAATAGGGTAAATTATATTTTTAATTAGGGCTGTACCTGCCTGTTAAAACCATTCTCTAATAAATTAACATGTTCAATATGCCCATTACAAATGGCATTTGCACTTATACATCATAACGTGAAGTAAAAGTATTTTCATTTCACTCACCATGTGCTTATAGCAAAATGACATGGGACCATGTTATGGACCATTCTGTGTGAGAGTTTACTTGAAAACTGTTTTATACCTTAGCTTATATAACAAGTATAGCATCCCATAATTAAAGTTTTATTCTTATACTTATTTTTTACCACTAAAATATTTTTTTCATAAAATAAATAAAGGTCCAAAAAATATACAGAAGACATCTAGGCATTTCACTGAAGTAAGTAGACTGTAACCTATTGAATGGTGTATAGTGCACCTAAAATTGCTTGTAATTATTTCTCCTTCCCTTTTTTGTTTGCTAACGGATTTACTGGGGTTGAAATGATATAGTGAGTAGATTATAATATTCATAATTCCTACATCAGTTTACTAGTCCCCCTCCACTAATCGTCTCATCTTACTGTGTTTCTTGGCTCTAGATATCACTCCCTTAAAACACGTGAAAAAGTAATGTATTATATTATCATAATTACCCCAACTTTAATCATTCTTTCGTTCTGGGAATTTCCTTGTGGGAAAGAATTAGTTGTCATGAATGAGATGGTATATATAAAAATGTAGGATAATCTGCTCCTACTTTTGAGACTGAAAAATAGGAGAGAATATAGCCCTTTCTTTAGATGATCAGTCTGAGAAGTCTTCTGAAATATAAGGCTAAAGTCTTTGGGCTTTAAGTGGAACAGCTAAAATTGGTTATTATTTTTTTCAACGTAGTTTACTTCATCCCAATCATTAAACACTGTGATAGGCATTGGAAATATATTGATATAGGTAGGTAGATATAGATAGATATGGATATAGATAGATATATAAATACACACACACACACACATACACATAAACATATATAATCTTCCTTCAGAATTAGAAAGGGGGACTTCTGTGTCCTTTGATATTTGACATTGTTTGGGTTTTGGTAGTTTGTGTCTTTCAAGGAATAAGTCTTATTCATCTCAGTTATCAAATTCAGATTTGAGGGCCTGAAACTGTTCATCTTATTCTCTTATTATCATGATAATACCCATGGACTCAGTAGTGATTCTCTGTCTTTCATTTCTGAAATTGGCAATTTGTGTCTTCCCTTTTTTATCTTGGTTACTGTGGCTAGATTTTTATTAATTTTATTGATGTTTTCAAAGAATCAGCCTTTGATTTTATTGATTTTTTTCTATTTCATGCTTTTCAATCTCATTGGGCTCTAATTTTAATTATTTCTTTTAGTCTTCTAGCTTCAGGATTAAATTATGTTTTTTTTTTCCTTCTAGTTCCTTAAGGTAAAAGCATAGAGTGTTTTTTATTAATTTTAGAGTGTTTTTCTTTTCCAATATATGAATTGAATGCTATGATGGAGGGAGCACCCAAATATATAAACCAATTAATAACAAACGCAAAGAAACTTATTGATAATAATACAATAATAGTAGGGGATATTAATACCCCACTTACATCAATGGGCATATCATTTAAGCAGAAAATCAAAAAGGAAACAATGGCTTTGAATGACACACTGGACTGGATGGACTTAACAGACATATTCAGAACATTTCATCCTAAAGCAATAGAACATACATTCTTTTCAAGTGCACATGGAGCATTCTCCAGAATAAACCACAAACTGGGTCACAAATCAACCCTCAACAAGTACAAAAAGATTGAAATCAGAAAATGCATATTTTCTGACCACAACACTATGAAACTTGAAGTCAACAACAAGAAAAAAATTGGAAAGATCACAAATACATGGAGGTTAAGAACATCCTACTGAAAAATGGATAAATTAATTAGTAAATTGAAGAAGAAAAAAATGTGGAAGCAAATGAAAATGAAAACCTGACAGTCCAAAATCTTTGGGATGCAGCAAAATTGGTCCTAAGAGGGAAGTATATTGCAATACAGGCTACCTCAAGAAGCAAGAAGCAAGTCTTAAATACACAACCTAACTTTGCATGTAAAGGAGCTAGAAAAGGAACAGTAAATAAAGTCAAAATACAGCAGAAGATGGGAAATAATAAAGATTAGAGCAGAAATAAATGATATAAAAACAAACAAAATTGAAACAGTTATCAAAAATATCCCAAAAACACAAGTACAAGGCCAGATGGCTTCCCAGGGGAATTCTACCAGACATTTAAGGAAAAGTTAATACATATTCTTCTCAAACTGTTCCAAAAAAAAAAAAAATAGAAATGGAAGGAGAACTGCCAAATTCATTCCACAAGGCCAGCATTACCTCTATTCCCAAGACACAGACCCCCACTAAAAAGGAGAATTACGGGCCAACATCCCTGGTGAAGATGGATGCAAAATATCTCAACAAGATACTAGAAAGTCAGTCCACAGTACATTAAAAGAATTATTCACCATGATCAAGTGGGATTTATTTCCGGGCTGTAGGGGTGGTTTAATATTCACAAATCAATCAACATGATACACTACATTAATAAAAGAAAGGATAAGAATCATATGATCCTCTCAATAGATGCAGAAAAAGCATTTGACAAAATACAGCATCCATTCTTAATAAAAACCATCAACAAAGTAGGAATAGATGGAATATACCACAACATCATAAAGGCCATATACAAAAGACCCACAGCTAGTATCATCCTCAATGGGGAAAGACTGAGAGCTATTCCCCTGTGGTCAGGAACAAAACAGGGATGTCCACTCTCACCATTACTATTTAACATAGTCCTGAAAGTCTTAGTCTCAGCAGTCAGACAACAAAAAGAAATAAAAGGCATCCAGCTCAGCAACAAACAAGTCTAACTTTCACTATTTACAGATGATACGATACTCTCTGTAGAAAACCCAAAAGACTCTGCCAAAAAAATTTCTAGAATACATGAATTCTGCAGACTCGCAGAATATAAGATCAATGTATAGAAATCTGTTGCATTTCAATACACAAATAGTGAATCAACAGAAAAATATATCAAAGAATCAATTCCATTTACAATTGCACCAAAAACTGTAAGATACCTAGGAATAAACCTTACAAAAGAGATGAAAAGTCTGTTCTTTGAAAACTATAGAAAAGTTATGAAAGAAATTGAAGAGGAACGCAAAAATAAATGGAAAAGCATTCCATTCTCATGGATTGGAAGAAACAAAAATTGTTAAAATATTTATACTACCCAAAGCAATTGACACATTTACTGAAATCCCTATCAAAATACCACCAGCATTTTTCACAGAGCGAGAGCAAACAATTCTAAAATTTTTATGGAACCACAAAAGACCCTGAGTAGCCAAAGAAATCCTGAAAAAGAAAAGCAAAGCTGGAGGCATCATGATTCTGGACTTCAAGCTATATTACAAAGCTATAGTCATCAAGACAGTATTGTACTCCCACAAGAACAGACACATAGATCAATGGAACAGAATAGAAAACCCAGAAATGTCCCCACAACTATATGGTCAACTAATCTTTGACAAAGGAGGAAAGAATATCCAATGGAAAAAAGACAGTCTTTTCAACAAATGGTGTTGGGAAAACTGGACAGCAACATGCAGAAGAATGAAACTGGACTACTCCCTTAAATTCAAAATGGATGAAAGTTCTAAATATGAGGCAGGAAGCCATCAAAATCCTAGAGGAGAATACATGCAGCAACCTCTTTGACCTCAGCCATAGTAACTTCTTATTACACATGTCTCTGGAGGCAAAGAAAGCAAAAGCAAAAATGAAGTATTTGGACCTCATCAATATAAAAAGCTTCTACACAGTGAAGGAACCAATCAACAAAAATAAAAGGCAGCCTACAGAATGGGAGAAGATATTTGCAAATGACATATCTGATAAGGGGTTACTATCCAAAATCTATGAAGAACTTATCAAACTCAGCACCCAAAACATAAATAATCCGGTTAAGAAATGGGCAAAAAACATGAATAGACGTTTTCCAAAGAAACATACGAATGGCTAATAGACATATGAAAAAGATGTTCAGCATCACGCATCATCAGGGAAATACATATCAAAACCACAGTGAGATACCACCTCACCCATGTCAAAATGGCTAAAATTAACAGTACAGGAAACAATAGATGTTGGCAAGAATGAGGAGAAATGGTAACCCTCTTACACCATTGGTGGGAATGCAAACTTGTGCAGACACTTTGGAGAACAGTATGAAAGTTCCCCAAAAAGTTAAAAACAGAACTACCCTATGATCCAGCATTTGTACTACTAGGTATTTACCCAAAGGATACAAAAATACAAAGGGGTATATGCACCCTGATGTTTATAGCAGCATTATCAACAATAGCCAAACCAGATGTCCATCAGGCTGATGAATGCATAAAGAAGATGTGGGGTGTGTGTGTGTGTGTGTGTGTGTGTGTGTGCACGCGCACACGTATGTGTGTGTGTAGAATATGACTCAGCCATCAAAAAGAATGAAATTTTGCTATTTGCGATGATGTGGATGGAGCCAAGGGAAATAAATCAGAGAAAGACAAATACCATGTGATTTCACTTTTATGTGGAATTTAAGAAATAAAACAGATGAACATACTGTGGGGAGAGAAAAAGAGGGAGACAAACCATAAGAACATTTAACCATAGAGAAGAAACTAAGGGTTGATAGATGGAGGTGGGTGGGAGATGGGCTAAATGGGTGATGGGTGTTAAGGAGGACACTTGTGATGAGCACTGGCTGTTATATGTAAGTGATGAATTACTAAATTATACACCTGAAACCAATATTACAATATATGTTAACTAACTCAAAGTTAAATAGAAATTTGAAAAAGAAAAAAAGGAATGCTAACAAAAGGCTATTTTTATGGAGAACACTTTGGATGTATTTTGCAGTGGTTATCTTTCCTCTCTCTGTTCCAGAGCCATGAGGGAATATTTCTCGACTCTTTATCATCAGAACCTAGTAGAGTTCTTAGGGGTAAAATCCACGAAATTGTTAGGGTTGACTATGGCTGCAGCCCCCAGGAGGTTTTTAGCTTCATGTTGGTCCATAGTCCTCTAGCAATTCACTCAGATTAAGGTATGCATCCCTCTAGTTCATGGCTCCAAGTAAGCATATCTTGACTGTAACTCTGGATTCGCCTGCTTCCAGATTTCCCAGTGACAATTTACCTTGAGATCTCAGTTTTTTGACTAATCAAAGAAAAGTCATTGATTGTTTTCAATCAGCAGTTTTCTTGTAAGGATGGGAGTGACAGATTCAAAGCTCTTTTACATGTTGTAGCTCCTTCTATTCAATTTTAACCTATTTATTAATTATTTTGTTAATACCATATTTGTAGGAATACAATGTATGACCTGTCAATATAGAAACTGGAAAGAAATGTATCCTCCTACAAGGAGATGATACTACTTAATAATTATGAACTGAAAATGGTCTTAATGGGCAATTGATCTTGGAATTAAATACAATCAGATACAAGTAGCCATGTTTTAAGGCTTATTACTCAGAAATTCACTTTTCTGTTCATTAGAGAAAATCTAAAATCACGTCCTTAAAATAGTATTCTGATAAATATCTTAATATTTTAATTTTAAAACCAAACGTATACATGTGTGTGGTAATAAATCAAATAATGAAGGAGAGATTTCTTCCCTGTTGGGTCCTTGTCTTCTATTTCACTTCTTAGTTTTACAGCTCTGCTTTATTTTGACTCCCTAATTTCACAAGAGAATGTCAAATGTATCCTCAGTTTGATCAATTGCTAAACATAGCTCTACATTTGAAGGCAATGTAGTCTCACATTGTCTTGAATAGTGTACAAAAGCTCAGCTGAAAGAAACAAAATTTATGAAGGATTTTCTAAAGAGTATCAATTCATCTTTTTCTCTCCATATCTGTAACATTGATCTCTTGCTTAACCCAAACTATCATGAGTGCAATATGTAAACAATGTTAGATAGGTATCCAGGAGAACTTCTTTCACTGTTTTGTATTTTGGTGAGATGTCATCAACTGTGTTGGGGGTTAGTGACCAGAAATAATACAACAAATCACATGGCTGTGGTCCTAAAATGATGCTTTTGAGGATGACCATTATGTTGCCTAATATCTTCTTTCTGAGGGCCAGATGAGAAATTATTTTTATCAGGACATTTTTTGAATCTCAAAAATTTGGTTTGGTTTCATCATATTTATACAGAGCCTATTCTGATGGCCTTTTCCACCTGGCTCCCATTACTGTGAAGATTGAAGTCAAATTTATACATTTGAAATCTATCAAGTATGTACACTCATAATTTCCAGTTCATTACCAGTCTCAATCAAGTCTTTACCTATTCTGCTGATATTTGCAAGTTTTTAAAATTGTGTTATTTTTAAAAGATATTTTGTCCAGCATTACTTCAAATTATAATCTAAAAAGCAGATAGATGTTCAAAAGTAATTTTAGTACATGTCAAGCATGGTAACTACTAAAATCTAAAATAGATGTATGTAATAAATATGGCAGGAGAAAAAAAAAGACAGAAATAATCCCACTTGTTTTAGAGAATCCTGGGGAGGGTTTAAACTGGAGAAGAATCTTAACAAATGAATAGGTTTCATAGGGCTGAAGAGGAAGGTGGGACATTTCTACCAAGCGTACATTTCCACCAAGGACACAATGAATGATAAAGGGAAGCACAAGTAAGAAAGTATTTATTAATTTTTTATTATGCCAGAAGCAACTGTGTAAATGGGAGAATAGCCCTAGTACAGCATGAACTGAAAAGGGGTCCATTTCCTTCTGCAGAATCACATCTAGCATAGCTCTCAGCCCACTGTGCTTGGTTGAACAAAAGCTGAATCATAGGAGATTTTGAAACCATTTAGCTTGACATATTGAAACAGCAGTGTGGGACACTTAGTTCCACTCTGAAACATAACAAATAGTCATATCTAATGAGAATTGTTGAAGTTTCTTTATTGCTAGTGATAGAAATCTGAAAATGCTCAAATTAAAGTTGGTTTGGTTACTGGTTTCTTGAAGTATTGCTGAAGTCCTGTTTTATTTGGTCTTGAACTACTACCAGTTGTGGAGGAAATAGTAAAGAAACAAATTTTTAAAAAAGATAAAAAGCTGATAGCATCTTTAATTAGCTCCTCTTGTATTCTTTCCACAATGTATTATAAAAGCTTGTCCATTGTTAGACAAGATAAAGCTTTAAAAACTCAATTCTAGAACATTTTAGCATACAAAAGTGATGAATCCATGACTAGTGGGTAATCCTTCCTTTCTAAGATGGAAATATCTTCTAAGACAAGGTTGGCATAGTGTGCAGATAGAGATCAGTACAATTTGAAGAACTGGTCATTTGTCACTTGTCAAGTAATGTACATATTGACATACATTAACTCATGTAATTCTCACCTATAATTCTGAGAGTGTGAAATGAGTAATTCTGATTTATAGGTAGAGAAATGGATCCCGAGAAGAGAAGTGATTTGCTTGGCATCACACAGCTGGTGGGTGGTAGAACAGTGATTTGAACCTTCTTAAGCTAACTCATTTTCCAAAGAAGTTACACCTGGAACCCAGGATGTTCAATCACATGCCCGTAATGAGTGACAGAGCCAAGCTCAATGCTTTGATCAGATGATTTGCTATCATGGAAGACTTGAGAACAGATTTGAATACAGGATCCATGGGTTTGGTGTCTCTATTATTGTTACTATCTGGAAAGAGAAACTGACTTTAGCTATCTTAAGCAAAAAAAAAAATCTTGTTAGAATGAGAAATGACTTGCCAATAACTAGTAGACCATTTTGCATTTGATCTTAAATATTTAATTGACGTTAGGTGCTCCTGAGTGAGTGGCTAAGTCAGTTAAGAATCTGGCTGATCTCGCAGTTGGTGAGATCAAACCCTATGTCGATCTATGCTGTCAGTGCAGAGCCTGCTTGGGATTCTCTCTCTCACCCTCTCTCTCTGACCTTCTCCTACTCCCTCTCTCTCTCTCCCCCACTCTCGCTCTCTTTTAAATAAACATTTAAGAAAAAAATTGATGTTAAAAAAAACCTATTCAAAGTAATTGAAAGGAAGTATGTTTAAACCTAATTGATTAGTGTTCTCTTTCTAATTTGGCTTTCTTTTATTTCTTTCTAGAGTATCCGATTGTTGTTCAGCTATTCTTTATGTGATTGTGTGTGTTTGCCACTTTCTTTTTTACAGTTTTGGAATGTCAGTGGGTTGAGTGGCAGAAAAATTGTGACATAAAAGAGGGTAGAATCATAAACATCTGTTATCAAGTTTTTAATTTAGTATCATACCATTATAATTTTATGTATTCTGAATTAGGTAAGGAAATCATTGTTTCCCTTCCACTTCCTGATGACCTGTCTGAAAAAACTCTTTTTTTCTTTTCTTTTTTTTTTTAAATTTATTATTGAGAGACAGAGCATGAGCATGGGAGGGGCAGAGAGAGGAGGAGACACAGAATCCAAAGCAGGCTCCAGGCTCTGAGCTGTTAGCACAGAGCTCAATTCGGGGCTCAAACTCACAAACTGCGAGATCATGACCTGAGCCGAAGTCGGACACTTAACCGACTGAGCCACCCAGGCAGCCCTTATTTTCTTAACATGTAAAATGTTTTCCCCAGAAAACATTTCATTTTCCACATCCATTTTCCCTCTGAAAAAAAAATAGCACACAATATTTACAGTATATAAAAAAATGAAAAATAAACATATATAAAAAAAATACTTGGATCTACCACATAGCTTAGAACACAGCATTAGCAATAGAGTTGAAACTAGCCCTGGGCATTTCTCTCCTATCTCACATATTCCCCTTCCTCTGGATTCAATTTTGTCCCACATTAGTCCCAAATTTTGTGGTTACTAGGACCATGAATTAATATACACTTTTATGTTGTGTGTGTCTCAATACAGTCTGTAAAATTGTCCACATTTGTTCTACTAAATGAATCTTCTCATCACAGTGTCTATGAGCACCTATGTACTACCCTCTCTGCTGGAACTTATATTAAAGATTCTTTTGTCAATACGAATAATCTAAAACAAGACCTAGTGAAGATTTTAACTTTCACTATTTATTAGTGGACTCCTGCATCTTTTTTGTTTTTACTAACCATACTTGTTTCTCCTCATCTCAATTGTCTATTCATATTTCTGATATTTTCTAATGTAAATTTTAAAACTGTTTTTTATAGAAATCTTTTTAAAAAATTATTTATATTTTAGTCATTGTTACTGTATATACTGCAGATCTTTCCTTTGGGCTATGACTTGTCTTTTCATCTCTCCATGGTGGTTTTAGATAAATAGTTTTCTTGTTATTGTTATTTTGATAATGCATTTTTTCAGTTTTAATAAAATTAACTATATCAGTCAGTTCTTCTATAGCATATGTTCTTTTGCATCTGTTTTAAAAAGGCTATATCAAAAGATAATGATTATATCTAAAATGTTTTAAAGTATTGCTTTTCATATTTGAGGTTTTCATGCACACAAAATTGATTTGTATGATACTGTGAGATAGTGTGAAGGGGGAAGACTCAATATAGCTTTTTTTTTTCCTATGTGAATATCCAATTATTCCAGGATCATTTGTCATAGAGACTATCATTTCTAGAGTAATTGCAACACCACCTCTGTCATGTATCAAGTTCCCTCTCCTGTGTAGGTCTGCTTCAGGACCCCAGTTCTGTTCCACTGGTTGGATTCTTTTCACATACATGTTCATTTTCCTGTCAGATGATTTCTGTTCGGGCATTTATCCTTTCTAATGTTATCCATTTGAACTTACTTTCCTCTATAAATATTTCATATAATTTTTGTACAGTGGGTTTACGTAGTAATCTCCATTTTTATTTTATGATCCTGTTTTCTGTTAGATTTTGCATTTTAATTTTTACTCACACTTTATGAGACCACTGACTCTTTAAATGCTATTTTTATGGGGACAAACCCATACTGTTCATGAGGATTTAGCTTGTAAATGTTGCCCCCATAACCTGGGACCCATTATTAATTCCAGTTATTTAAATTAATTTAATTAAAAATAAAACTAAATTCCTTTTCTATTAAAAACAATTAGCATACTCCAAAGCCTATATTCTTGATTATTTTTGGAAATTAATGGCAATTAGACATGCTGTAAAGTTTAAACATTTACAATAAATTAGGCAACATCACTGCGGCAAAAGGCAGTCTAAGATAAAGTGTTAATTATCTCCAAAGAGATAGAATAGCATTTTTATGATAACGATTTGCATCTGACTAATATAATTGAATTTTGTATCTCAACCATCTCTTGAATTAAAGGGAAAACTATCATTTAAAAATTATCACGGCCCTACTGGTAATCCTGATAATCTTCCTATCCCCTGAGATATCTCTAAAAACACTGGAAAATAGAACTTTCTTCAAATACGTTTCTGTGATGCTACTGAAGCTGATTATAAAAGAAAAAATAGGTTTATAAACTTTTGGTATTTTTGTCCCTATATTATTAATAAGGCATTACTTTTATCTGAAGAGTAAATGCAAGATTATGCAATTCTATAACATCAATGATAATAATTAGTCAAAGACACTAAACTTGGGGGGCACCTGGATGGCTCAGTCAGAGCATCCAACTCTTGATTTCAGCTTGGGTCTTGATCTCAGAGTTGTGGTTTAAGCCCTGAACATGCTCTTCACTGGGCATGAAGACTACTTAAATAAATTAAGTAAGTAAGTAAGTAAGTAAAACAAAGAGGGTATAGGTATACTTGTAGCTAGAGCTGTGGCGAGTATCATGTTTTTTAGCAATCTCATAACTTCCCTTACCTGAATCCTCTGCCTGCCTAGGTAACTGAACAAGTAGGGTATTGATCAGTGGAATATTGACTGCAATAAAAACCAAGAAATCTGGATCCAGACCCTATTATTCTCTGAGTGAGGCAAAATACACTTAATAATTTAAATTGAGTCTTAGTATCCTCTAAGATATAATGAAGACCTATAAATGAATAAAATAATTGTTATGAATGTCAAAATATCTAATATTAACAAATATTTCAAATGTAAACACTGTATGTTTAAAAGGCAATAAATAATAAATATATCAATAAGTGCAAATCATGGTAATTAATAATACCAATATATAGTAGTACCTAATCATTATCTGCCAAATGTGGGAATGATGACCAAGGGAACTATGTTTGCTTCAATAGTCTTTCTCAAAATTCACTTGAAAACATGAGGAAACATACCTGCAAAGAAGCAAGAAAATTACTTTAGCTGTAGATACCAAGATATTAAGAATACTTACACAGAGGAAGGCATATTATAAGAGACTCCTAAATACAGAGAACAAACTAAAGATTGCCGTAGGGGAAGTGGGTTGGGAGATGGGCTAAATGGGTGATGGGCATTAAGGAGGGCATTTGGTGGGATGAGCACTGGGCGTTTTTAAAGTTTATTTATTGATTTTTTTTTTTTTTTTTTTTTTTTTTAGCAATAGCAGGGGAAGGGAAGAGAGAAAGAGAGAGAGAGAGAGAGAGAGAGAGAGAGAGAGAGAGAGAGAGAATCCCAAGCAGATTCTGTGACAACAGTGCAGAGCCAGATGTGGGGCTCAATCTCATGAACCATGAGATCATGACCTGAGCCGAAATACCAAGCACAATGCACTGAACATAGTAACTATTCAATAAGAATAAAAGATACTTTTTTGTTTCTTATATTGCTGTGACCAGCCCTGTTGGTCACTATTTAGTTAAAATTAATAAAAATTAGGGGTGCCTGAGTGGCTCAGTCAGTTGAGCATCCAACTTCGGCTCAGGTCATGATCTCAAGGTTCGTGAGTTTGAGCTCTGCATTGGGCTCTGTGCTGACAGCTCAGAGCCTGGAGCCTGTTTTGGATTCTGTATCTCCCTCTTTCTCTGCCCCTCCCCTGCTCATGCTCTGTCCATCTCTGCCTCTCAAAAATAAATAAACATAATAAAAAAATAAAAATTAAAAAACTAATAAAAATTAAAAAATAGTAAATATAATTTAAATAGATGAACTCTGTGAGAAGTTATGGTTTCCTCGATATTTGCAAAGTCTATTCTTACCTTCCCCTCTATCCCTTTGTTTTTCTTCGTAAGGAACTTGCTTTAGAAAAGTAGAAATCACAAAAGGCCACCAGAGAGTGAAGTTAAAATAAATACCTTCCCCTTATTGAAATCTAAGATATTGTTGTTGGTAATGATTCAATTTATCCTATCCTTCTTAATTTGATTAAACCACTTCCCAGCAAAATGTCTTCCTTTACTGAGCACCCAACTTCACCATGGGGGTGAGACAGAATGAGTGCCGTCCCTCTTTGTCACCAGGTACCAGATACTCAGCAACAGTTCCTCAGGATTTATGAATTCTAGATAAGTAAGCCATAAAAGATATATTTCCCCTTTGATCCATCTTGAAGAGATTTACTCATTCACTTGTACTCCACATAACAAGAGTTGTGGACTCTATATCTTAATTAACATTTTAAAAACAAAAATAATACAAAGTTGGCATTTTCCCATCCTTCTCTGTTTTATAATTGCAGTTCACTTTTTCTTATAACACTCCAGTTCTGCGAATACAGCCAATTGTCTTAAGTAATTAGGTTGTCTATTTTGGGTAAATATGCTACAGTGTGAGAACATGTAAAAGTCTCTGTGTGACTTGATATAAATTGTGTTAATTAAACACACTATTGTTTGAAGCAGTATCTTCTAAAAACAACCACAAGAGATTTGGTTTTCTCCACAGCAATCAGATTCTAGTGCTTGGAAGACTTAAGCCTAATGAGCTCTAGGCACTATCATCAAGTGGAGATTTTAAGTTTCCAGTGACCAGGACCCACTGTGGGGCAGAGATGAGGCCAGAGGTCAATTGCAGTTGTCAGTGCCACTCTACAAGACGGTCATCAGTGGAGATAACGCTGAAGACAGAGCTGAGAAAAGAGAAGTAAATGTTTACCCAGTACATACTGCAAATTACAAGTAAGGCCGTGCACTAGATGAAATACCTGACATCTCTTTTATAAGCAGCTCCTCACTGATATAGGGACACATTTTCCCTAAAGATGGCTAACTTGAACTCAAAGTAATTTAGAGGAGGTGACAGGCTAAAGTAAAATAGCTGCATTTGAATGCACATTTGTACAACTCCAGAATACAGCACTTTGGAAGATACCAAGGTGTCCAGTAGGTCAGAAGAAAGGATACAGAAAGCTTGTACAACTGGATGGGACATTCTTATGGAAAACAATACAAAATTATGAACGGTAAATTAAATGTGGGGCCTGGAGAAGGCACCCAAGAAAATAAGTAGCTCTGAAGATTCCTGTTCGAAGTATTGTTGCATGCTAAAACACTGCAAATATTTAGTTGCCTAAATTAATTACTATTATCTTTTGCATTTCTGGGGTATCATAGGGTTGGCTAGGATGTACTTACTTAGCGTTCCTTATGTAGTTAGAATTAGGTGCCAGGCGAGGCTGGAGGCATCCAGGCACTTGATTAGCTAAGCAGCCAAGGTGACTCATTCACATAACTGGCAGTTCAGGCTAGCTGACTGTCTACTCAGTGTTTAGCTGGGGCTGTTGGCCATGATCTTATCTGGGGCTGCATGTGGCTTGTGCCTCTCATTGTATGGCAGCTGGGACCAGAGGTGTTGTATCACAAGACACAGTTTTCCAATAAGGATGGAGCAGATTTTGCCAATCCTTTCAAAAGAGTTTCCCAGAGTTGCAGAATATTGCTTCTGCTGTGTTCTGCTGGGTAAGCAGTCACCAGGCAAGTCTAGATTAAAGAAAAGGGAAATGAACTCCATCTCCCAATGTGGGGGACATGACAGAATCTGTAGCTATCTCCAATCCACCTCTGCCAAGCCGATAGAATCCTACCAAAGAGATTTGTAGAGGACTCTAGACTTTCAACACTGGTAAACCTGAACAGACAAGTGAGTTGGTGTAAATACTGAGGTTTAAAATCACCGACCAAGGCAAATAGGAAATCATATTACTTTCTGCCTTTCTTTTATCCTGATGCTGATGAAAGAAATAGAGAAAAGGATAACGATGGAAATGTAAGAGGTTAATCTTTGAATGGAACCCCTGAGGAATGAGAGAATATTTTCAGATAGGGGATTCAAGATTTCCCATCACATTTATTTTATATTACATACAAGGAAACTGGCCAGGGTAAAGGAAGTGAATGGCTCAAAATTACACAAGTTAGTGACATATCAAATTAATTGTGGATTACATAATCTTATAATTAAAGTGTGAAAAATCTTTAACTCTCTTTTTCATAAGAACTACAGTTTTACTTATGTAAATTTACCCAAATTTAAATTTAACCACATGTAAAAAGTTAAGCCTATTGAGAATCTAGGTTTTTAGCTCATCTTAAACTGATCATAATGTAAGCTCCCCAATGAAAAAGAACATGTCTGCTTTACTCAAGTTTGAATCACTGGGATTTAGCACCATGCCAGGCATGTGACATATAAGTACTAAATAAATATTGTTAAATATTATATAATAAATATAATAAATATAAATATTTATAAATAAATATATATTTATTACATATTTATATATATTACTTATTATTTATTATATATAAATAAATATAATATATAATAAATATTAAAAATTAATAAAAATAAATTTTCTGAATAAATTCATAAAAATTAGCTTTTACTATTTTGACTTTCCCAAATGCCTTAAATGATAAGGTAACTGTGTATCCAGTGTATATCCCAAATTATCAGTTAAGTTGTACTCTATGTATCTTGTTTCCTGTTTCCTACGTTCTTTCCTGGAAGTCTGCTAGTCTTAGAAGAAAGACATGTGAGGCCAAGCCATTTTCCTTGGTTCACAGACATGCATTCTGAGGCAGATATGTCCCAGTTGACCTGACACCTGTCAGCATGATAATAACTCTATATTATTGTATGTCACTGTTTTGGGGGGTGCTTTATTATGCAACAGTAGCTGACCAATAAAAATATGGGTTTTTCTTTGTTTTTGGTTATTTTTAATGGCTTATTTTTAATTTGTTAAGTTTTTGGTTTAAAAAAATTAATAAAAAGAAATCATCCAAAAAGTTACCATTGAGTTTTGTTTAACACAGAGAATAAATTAATGGCATTATTCCATGCACCAAAATAAAGGACCCAAGAATGTCTAATAACCCAGGGAGTAAGGAAGATTCTTTTTTTTTTCTTAATGTTTTTATTTATTTTTGAGACAGAGAGCATGAGCAGGGGAGGGGCAGAGAGAGAGGGAGACACAGAATCTGAAGCAGGCTCTGAGCTGTCAGCACAAAGTCCAATGCGGGGGTCGAACTCACAGACTGTGAGATCATGACCTGAGCTGAAGTCGGACGCTCAACCAACTGAGCCACCCAGGTGCCCCAGTAGGGAAGATTCTTAAAGCAAGATAGGAAACAGCTAATGACAAATATCCCCCACATTACAATTTATCTTTAGTTTAATCATTGGAAAATGTCTTAAAGTACTTTCTAGGATAATACAGGCAAATAAACTCATGTATTTAGTCTCTTGTTTCTTGTGCCCACCTTCCATTTAAAATCTTATTTAAGTGACAGTGGGAACCATTAAGCTAAATGTGTAACGAGTCTCAGCATAGGTATCTGTGTTTTAAAGTTTTTATATCCAAAGAGTTTCAGAAGGTTTAGGTTTTCACTGAAGTGAACTTAGTAGTGATGTAAGGGAATATGCATTCACATAGTCATATTACTGTCAGGCTACTGAGGATAATTGAAGACTGAGGGCATTTTAGGTAAGAACAGAAAACTTAGTTCCAAGTTTCTGTATCCAAACACACATAGTGTCAACAGTTCAGCAGAATTGAGACCAGCATAGTGGCACCAATCCCCCTAATTCTCAAATATAAAAGCATGTCATGTAGCCTTCACAAGTCTTCTCCAGTCCTAGGTGTATACCAGTAACAGGAAATTCACTGGGGTTTGATGCTTTAGACATTTATGGTTAATAGAGAAAAATAGTAATTATAAGGCAATGTTAGTGGATGGATGTTGATGAGAACAATTAATGCTGTAGATAAAATTAATAAGGGGCTGAGGGTAATAAATCAACATTAAATGTTACATGGAAAAACCAGAAATGTTTCTTGGCAGTATGTAAGGAGACTATCACCTCCTGCAATGAGAAGGCAGGAAAACCTCAGAACCAGTCCCAGGTCATAAACAAAATAGCCGTGAAACTCTAGAGAAGGTTGATTTTAGCCCCAGTAGGTCTGCTACCCCAAAATCAAGACTCTAGTTGGGAAGAAAGAGAACCCTAGAGTGTAAATGTAGGGACATCTGGGTGATGCACTTAAAAGTCTTGAGTTCCCAAGGCCATCAGTGATGAACCACTGTGCTATCCCCAGACTTGAAGGTGATTAGAGATCTTTCTCAATCTGTCCCGATTACCTTTTTGCCACTACATAGAAGCAACATAATGGAGTAATATAAATGCTTGGCCTTGAAAGGAGAAAAAGCACTGTATCACTGTATACTGAGTAACCTGTAGAACTAGCCAATATGTACAGGCAAAATTGGGAGTATATTTATGAGAATGAATTTTGAGACTTCTAGATCAAGGAAGTAAAACACAAAATTGGATATGACTGAGTTTGTTCATGTGGATCCCTTTTCCAGTGTATGAGATTTTACACTCTGCAAAGGACCCTTGGAGATAGCACTAACAAGTGGAAACCAGTGGAACATAGTAAGTGAAATAGAACTACCCCAAACACTGTGACAGATACTACAAGAAGGGATCAGAAGGCTCAGAGAATTAGTTATGCTAGAGTGGGTATATTATGCAAGGGTGGGATACCCAGAATATGACTATGCTCCTTGTAAGCAGTCCATTTACCAAAACAATTAAGAATGTATTGGTAGGAGAGACCCCAGCATCACTGCGAAGCCCCTCTGAAGTCCATAGCTGATAGTAAGGGATGTATTTACATGAATCTAGGCTACAGTACAGCAATGGGAATGATAGGCTCACGAAAGGATAGAGGCTAAAATAAAGTTGGGCACAATTGCTTATTGTTGTGAAAAAAAAAAAAAAAAGGAAGTCGAAGAGGAAGTCAGGAATCTGACATAGAGTTCATAGTACATGGTTTTCCCCTCAAAGCTGAAAACGAGTGATTCCATCTTCTACCTCTTAATTACTAACACAAAAGCATAGCATCATTTAGGTCTTTCTTGGTCCCAGAGACAGCATATTCCACACCTGGGAATATTTAGTGCCATATAAAGCTCTAGCTTTGTGTAGGGCCCAGAGGAAGTAAGGGCTTTGAAGCAAGTCTGGGTTGAGTCCAAAAGGTCTTACCATTTGGGCAGTGGACCCCCTGATATTAGAGATATCTGTGTTTGGAAAAGAAACCATGTAGAGTGTATGGCAAGTACCAAAGGAGAATCACAATGTAGACCTCATTGTCTAGAGAAAGTCTATTCCATTTGAAACAGAGAATCATACCCTTTTTAGAAAACTGCTCTTGGTATGCTGATTGGCACTGGTGGAAACAGATTGCTGCATGATGGGGCACAAACTTACTGTGTAAACAGAGCTGCCAGGAGCTGGTTTTTGTCAGACCCACCACATCATACTCTAGGCAGGCCCAGCAGCAATCAGTTTTATTAGATGTAAGTAATATATCGATTACTGAACTAGACCATTGGACTCAAAAAGCCTACACAGGAAGTGGCCTAGGTCCCCATGATATCTACCAGTTTTGCACCGGATCCTCTCCCTCAGATCACATAAGCAACTGTGTGGAAGATCCCTTTGGATTCATGGACAAAGAAGGAAAAAATCCAAGATAGCATATGGATGAAGAAGTCAGTAATTCATGTAAGCTGAAAATGGATGGCACTTGTACTATAAACACAACCTGGAAAGACAGTGACAAGGGGTAAAAAGTGCAGAATCCCTAGTGGTTCATCTGGTCATCTACATTTTCCAGAAGGAGATAGGCCTTTAGGTTAAAATTTATATGGATTCATGGGCTGGTTGCTCCAGTGATGATCTCACTGGAAGGAGATCTATTGGAAGATTGGGAGAAGAACGTCTACAGAAGAGGCACATAGATTGACCTATCAGAATGGGCACAAGGTCTGAAGACTCTTATGTATCACATGTTAATGCTCACCACAGAGATGTACCACAGACAAAGTTTTAGAAAAGCAAATAACAAAATAACTCTGCTATTACAGAGCAGACAGCCTCTGACACTCATACCTGTGTTGGGAAAACTGTGTGATTAACAAGTAACTGTGTTGGTTGAGATGGAGATTAGGCACAAACTCCAAAGCAAGGCATCCCTATTCCCCAAATTGAATTAACTAATTCTGTTACTGTAAGAAATGGAAGTTAACCCTGATGGCACCATCACATGGCATCATTCCTCAAATAGACCAACCAGCCTTTGGCATCAAGTTGACTGCATTAAACACCCTTCCACCATAGAAGATATAGCAATTCATTTTGAGTGAAATAAAAATATGTTTTTGGTATGAGTTTGCATTACCTCCTCACAAGATCTAAACCAGGACTACTCAGTATTCAAGAGCTCACCGAATATTTGATCCATGAACACTGGATCCTGCATAATCAATGGACCCACTCTAGAGTAAAGATCTTCTATCATGTACAGCACACCAGGAAGTTGATGATGGCCTGATACAATGTTGGAATAACCTAATCAATGTACAGTGAGGTATTGGTTTCAAACTGATACCCTACAAAGATGAGACACAATCACATATTCTGAATATGACCTAATTGGAGAATTTGTTGTTTCCTTCCTTGTAATTCTAGGTTATATAGTTAGGTCTTGTCACCAAGATCACAAAAGTGAATTTCAATATAGGTAAATTTTAAAAGGGGAACTTTGTCATTGTGAATACTTTTAAAGAATACCTAGCCAAAATGTAGAATAAAATATGGGCATCTATTTAGCTACACTTGATTATGATTTAGAATAACAGGTCATTACAAATGTGAAGGAAGTCTTCAAAATTATCATATCCGACCCTCTGTTTTTATCAGTGAGTTGAGATCAAGAGTCAGATGCTTAACCAATTGAGCCACCCAAGCACCCCACCCCCCCTAATTATTTTTAAATACTATTTTGACTTGGTTGAGTCACTGATTTGGGAAGCTTTATATAAAAATAAACACTATCCTGTATTATTTTTTCCAACTAATTGTATTTGGTATGCAAGATAACATAGATATATTAGGAAAATAAATTAATAAAAATGGTTATGGATATGGTGGCAAGGAAATTTCTAAAAATAAAATTAATCACTTAAATTGTCAGCTAAGAGGTCCATTTTCTCTTTATATTAAGGGCTCAATGTGAAAAAGTAAAGGATAAATAGAATCCCCTAAATATTACTCGAATATCACTTTAAATCAAGGAATAACACAGAAATATTTATTAAGCTGTTCCAAGGGCATATAAACAGAAGAAATTACAAGGTAAAGAAAATTAATTAAAACTTTTTCATAGAAGATTAAATTCAAGAGCTCTTCTAAGACATAGTAATTTATTACTATAATGTCAAGAGAATAGAAGAAGGAGAAGAAAGGAAAAACCTTTTCATCAAAGTGTTAATGGGTATGTGTTGAACTTTTCAAAGCCCAAATTAATCAGCATGGCAACAGTGAGGAGTAGGACAGAAAGGATACAGATCACAGACAGGCATTTTCAAACTTGTAAGGTGTCTTTGGCCAACTTTCAATTTCTCCAGGGAATAAATGATGACATTTTTAGTGACTTAGGGGATGACCTCTACTTCGGTATGTTTTGGAGCCTAACAGAGATGCCGCACACTGGGGCTTCTAGCTGCTTTGTGGCCAATGCATCTCTTGCCTCAGATGTCTTCATTTAAAGGGGGTGGGAGTGTAAATATCTCTTAGAGACCCAAATACTACATTGGATGACAATACTGTATAAATAAATGTGACATGAAGTGAAAAAAATACAAGTACTCTAAGAGAGAGAGAGAGAGAGAGAGAGAGAGAGAGAGCGCATTTGTGGCAGAACTCTTTTAAGTTCTATCCAGAAGCACTTTTGTATCTTTAATTTGAGCCTTGTAAGAATTTAGTAAAGATCACACCTAATATCACACAAAGCTATTAAAAGGTGCATTATTTCAGTAAAATCCTCCAAATCAAATATGTCAAGAACAATAGCCACTTGCAATATACCTAATGCTTACCTGCCTATATTTCTCTTATCCCCGCCCCCAAAGTTCTCATATACGTATGAAAAAAATTATATATTATATACAAGATTATATATATCACATATAACTATATATATATACATATATATAACTATCACAATTAACTATATATAATACATTATTTTTAGATTTGAAGGTGAATTCCTTGGATTTTTTTCTAAATTCAGTTGAAATTGATTTGCATATAAGATCATTTTAAAGGCAATCAGCTCCTTGTGGTACAATCAGTTCTGAGGAGAGTAAAATTATTTTAGTCTAAGGTGACATAAAGGTTCATTGATAGGTATGATGAGTTCATCTTTTTTTTTTTTTTTTTTAACATCGAGGTTGAAGGGAAAATGATGAAGGGTTAAAAGGATGATTGTACAGGATCCATGGAACTTCATCAGAACATACTACATAACCAAAAACCTCTCACTCCAAAACTTTCTTTCTTTCTTTCTTTCTTTTTGTCTTTTCTTTCTTTCTTTCTTTCTTTCTTTCTTTCTTTCTTTCTTTCTCCTTTCTTTCTTTTGAGAGAATGAGCATGGGAGGGGAGAATGAGAGAGAGAGGGAGAGAGAGAATTCTAAGCAAAAGCTCCATGCTGTCTGCACGGAGCCCAACATGGGGCTCAATCTCACTAAGTGAGATCATTACCTGAGATCATTACCTGAGCTGAAATCAAGAGTTGGACCTTAACCAATTGAGCTATCCAGGCATCCCCCCCCAACTTTTTTTTAATTTGATGGAACTAATCTGAGCTATTTCTGTGATGTCATTACTTCGATATATATCCTGGTTAAAAAATATATATAAGTATAAAAGTCAGCTCCTCACACATAATGTTTGTCTATATAGTGTCAAGTATCCAGATATTTGGAAACATATGATGATTGACTGACATTTTAATTTTTCAACTAGAAATTCTGGCAGAATGTTGACCTAGACTTCATCGGAAAAAGCCCTTTTTCCTGAACTAGAATCTTATTTTAGAATGATTGGCATATCTTAAAATTACACATTTTTTGAATTGCCATTTTACTGGGCTGTGAATTTGAAAGAAGAGAATAAAAGAAACTGTCATAAATCTACACACAAACCATTTTAAATGCTTAATATAGAAGTATAAATTTTAACCCTTTTGCGTAATCTTCACTTTGAGGATACTTTCAGATAACAATATATAAAACATTTTCATTGTTATTCTGCACTATTTCCTAGGAATCATAGTTATGAAATTTGTCGCATATGACTTTATTGGAGATTTTCTTATTTAAATTAGGCTGTTACCATTAGATTTAGTTCTGTTGTGAATTGGAGAAAAGAAAATGAGCTTATGTTGAGATACACTATGCTAGAATGTAACTCCATAGAGTTGGAGTCTGTTTACTTGTCATCACAAACATATCTCAATGCCTAGGACTTTCATAGAATAGGTGCTCAATAGCATTGATCAAGTGAATAAGTGGATAAGAGGAGCATGGTAACTCATAAAGTTTGGATATTGCCTCCTCAAGAGATTCTAAGGCATAGATAAGAGATACATATTTTATAAAATGTCTAAAATTCATAGAATTTATAAAAAAAAGAGGTTGCTACAGAGTCAAGTGTATTGATGGGGAGAGCAGGCTAAGAAAAGACAAGGAACATTGGATTGGTGTGTTGGAAGTTGGGTGACTTTGGCCAGAATAGATCCAGCGATGTACTGGGATAAGAAGTCCCATAGGAATGGGACAATGCAAAACCACAAATTTGCAAACAGTAACTGTAATAACTGTCTTAAAGATCTTAATGAAATGAAGAGTAGGGATAGTGAAAGTAAAGGAATAAAACAAAGGTAACTGGAACATGTAAATAGATAAATCACAGGATCCTTGCTGTGGTTGTTAAGAGTCTGTGACAGTTTATTTTATTTATATTTTAATGAGGGGGTGTGAGTTCTTCCTTCCATTTTCTTTCTTTCTTTCTTTCTTTCTTTCTTTCTTTCTTTCTTTCTTTCTTTCTTTCTTTCCTTTCTTTCCTTCCTTCTTTCCTTCCTTCCTTCCTTCCTTCCTCTCTCTCTCTTTTATTTCTTAAATTCTTCCTTCCTCTCTCATCCCTCTTTTCTTTCTCTCTCATTATGTAATAATCTTTAATAAGAAACTTATATTTCTCATAATTTCTGAAGGCTAGAAGCCCAAGATGAAAGTGTCAGAACATTTAGTTTCTTCTAAAGCCTGTCTCCTTGACTTGCAGGTAGCTACCTTCTTGCTGTGTCGTCACATGGCCTTTTCTCTGTGTGCACAGATCCCTGGTGTCCTTTCCTCCTCATATGAGGACACCCGTCCTATCACATTGGAGCTCCTAAATTTCTGTCATTTAAACATAGTTACCTCTTTAAAGGGTTCATTGGCAAATACAGTACCATTGGGGGTTAGGGCTTCAAAACATAAAGTTTGAGACAACACAGTTCAGTCCATAATAGATCCATGGACTTCCCATGTCTTCTTTACCCGCTTTAGATTTGGAGATGTTGCTGGGATTATGCCAGAAGTATTTCTATTCTAACAGAAAATACTGTTTTGCTTCCCCTGGAGGTGGAATAAATTGTTGGTGCCATCTTTAGTTTATGTCTTTAAGCACTAAAGTTTATATCTTACAGAAATTACTGGTAGTTTTTTTTTTCCTAAATGGTGACAATTTTCCATATTTTCTAATGTCTTTAAAGAAGAATATTTTTGCTTTAAAAAAACTTTTCACCGAAAGCCTTGACAAAAATATCATTGCTATTCCTTTTTTTCTCCCTACTAGAAAAAAAGAAATCAAAAGTAAGAGGTAACAATCTCTCACTTTCCTAGTACCTAGAAGGGCTAAGGTCCAAGAGAGAAACTGAAATGAAAGAAGAATTTAAGGCCAGAGCTTTGTGTGAAGGGGCCACCCCCAACTGGAGGAGAGAAAATGGCTACAAAGCCCAGAGAAATGCCCAGACACAGAGTGTGCTCTGTGTATCCAGGTACTAAAATAAGGTTGGAAAGAGGGTGACGTGGCCATCTCCTTAGGTATTACCACCACCAAGGAAACAATGTACATATTCCAAGCAAAGGACTGTGAAGGAAATCCGTCTGTACCGTACCATCCACCTCACAATTTCTCACCTCTTCATAACTTTTACTTTCAGTTGGGAAATGATACACTGGGGCCCAAATTTTATCTCATTTTGTATGCAAACATAAAGGGATACTATTGCTCTGTGATGACTTCCAGCAAAAATTCCCTCCCTTCCATGCCTGTCCCCAAGGAACCCCTTCCTTAGCCAGATTTTCCATGAGAATGCGACACATTGGTGCATGCGCAGACGTATTCTGAACAAATAAGACAGCAATATTCAGGATATTTCTTTACTTATAAATGCTTATTATTTTTGAGAGAGAGAGACAGAGAGAGCACGAGAGGGGGTTGGGGGGGTGGGGGGAGCAGAGAGAGAGGAGACACGGAATCCGAAGCAAGCTCCAGGCTCTGAGCTGTCAGCACAGAGCCCAACACGGGGCTCAAACCCACAGACTGTGAGATTCTGACCTGGGCCGAAGTTGGATGCTTAACTGACTGAGCCACACAGGCGCCCCAATATTCACAATATTTCTGAGAATAAGTGTTTTGTTTATTGATTTGAGGTGTCTGGAGTCTGTGATCCAAGCACAAAACAGGGAGTAACAAGAAATTGGGAGAAATGAGTAAGCTACCTGTGACAGGCATGAGCAGTTAGAGAACAAAGCTCAGCCCTGTGTTTCAAACAGGCCCTTGGTAGTGTGGGTGTGGGTAGTAATCATCATGAAGTAAACATAAAGGCAACATCTTTAAAAAGAGCAGTGATGGAATGCTGAGGCTAGAAGATATTTTTCCTTCCCTTCTTAGAAATTTATAGCCTGGTTTCAGAAAAAGGAGATTCAAACATCTGATCCCACTGGAAGAGAAACACACAGGAGAGCTGTAGCTCTGTATTCAGTAAGATATTTATTAATCCATTAAGTATGTGTTAAGTGGGGCACTGTTCCAGGCACCAGAAGCATAGAAATGAGTAAATTTGTGCAACAGAATTTTGGACACAGATAGAAATAGAAATCAAAGGACATGAAAACACAAATAGAAATGATGAACTCCATGCACAAAAGGCACAGTCTATAGTAACAAAAAGAATAAATTTGGATCGATCCTGTAACTGTGGAAAGAGAAATTGACAGTACTACACCGGAGATAAGTAACAAATCTGAAGTGATAACGTGGTTCAGTGGTACAGAATAAGCATAGTTTAATTGGGCATCGTATTCTAGCTTTAAAATAGTATTTCCCTCAAAACTGTGGTATATACTCTGGTACTGCCCTTAGGGAGACCAGTACCATATGTTTTGATTCCCAAATATATTTTTAACCATGTATTTATTTATTTTTGAAAGGGAGAGAGACAGAGAGCATGCATGGGCATGAGCAGGGAAGAGGCAGAGAGAGCAGGAGACAGAATCCCAAGCAGGCTCCATTTTGTCAGTGCAGAGCCTGACAGGGGACTCAAACTGGCAAACCTTGAAATCATGACCTGAGCCAAAATCTAAGAGTCGAACACTTAACCAATTGAGCCACCCAGGTGCCCCACTGATTCTTATATTTTTATAGTCCCATTTTTCTCTCTATAAGAATTTAATATTTACAGTTCCTCTTTATCCCTGGTGCTCTGAAATTTCACAACAATATGAGTCTCTTTAATTTATTAGAGTTGCCCTATGTTTTTTTTTTTTTTCTGGAAAACTGATGTTTTTCAAATCTAGGCTTTTTAGTTTATAATTTCTGAGAAAAATGTTTCCTTCCCCTTACTTTGTTCATTCCTTGTTCATTCTGCCCAAGATTGCGGGCATCTTGAATTGACTACTTAATTTCCTTATCTTTTATTTCTTGGTTATATCTTGACTCCCTCCCCCCTCATTTTTTCATAAGTACACTCATTTCTAACTTTTCTGTGTAAATTTTATACCTTTGCTATCACGTTTTAAATTTCAAAACACTTCCTTGTTTTATGAACGTCCTTTTTATGGATTCTGTTTCTATTTCATGGTCTCAACATCTCTCATTTTCTCTAAGAATATTAATTCGAATTTTAAAATGCTCTTTTGTTCTATTTCTGTTTCCTCCACATTGATCTGCTTTCTGTTTTGTAGCCATTCCTATAGAATGGCTAAAATGCAAAACTAACTGACAATACCACTTGTTGGAGAGGATAAGGAGCACAGGAACTTTTTCACTGCTGGTGTAAGCATAAAATGATGCAATCACTTTTGAAGGTGGTTTGACAGTTTAACACAGCTTGACAAAATCTTGCCACATTACCCAGCAATCCTGCTCCTTCAGACTTACATACACAAAAGCATATACATGAATACTTAAAGCAGATTTCTTCACAATTAACAAAAAGTAGCAGAAACCAAGGTGTCTTTCAATGGGTGTATGGATGAAAAAACTGCAAAACATCCATATAATGGAATATTATTTAGAAGTAAAAATAATGAGGGGCACCTGGGTGGCTCAGTTGGTTAGTGTCTGACTTCAGCTCGAGTCAAGATCTTGTGGTTCATGAGTTTGAGCCCTGTGTCAGGCTCTGTTGCTGACAACTCTGAGCCTGGAGTCTGCTTCAGATTCTGTGTCTCCCTCTCTCTCTCTGCCCTCTCCCCCCACCCCATCCCCACTCACACTCTGTGTCTCAAAAATGAATAAATGTTAAAAAAAATTGTAAAAAGAAGTAAAAATAATGAGTAACAAAAGTGAAAATGGTTGGATGACTCTTATTCCTAAGTGAAAAAAACAGTGTATAAATTTAATGATTCCATTAAATGTCATCCTAGAAAAGACCAACCTATTGAGAAGATATATTGGTGGCTGCCAGGAGTCAGAGTGGGGAGGGCTTGAATAGGAGAAGCACATGAGATTTTTAGGACAATGAAACTAACTTTTTTTATGATACTGTGTTGGTGGATACTTGACATTATGCATTTGTTCAAAACCTATAGAATTTACACAAGGAGTGAACTTTAATATGTTCAAATTAAAAAAAAAAATTATTTGGAGACTTAATTTATCACAGGATAGAATGCAGAATGAGACGAAAGAATCTCATTGGATTATTTGTGTGTGAAACAACTCACTGAAGGACCTAGGGGTTGAAGTGCAGACCTAAGTGTCTTTGGAAATGAGCAGAATCTCTAAGAATAAAGGCAAAATGAACGAACATAAGTTCTGTACAGTAGCTGATATACTTGTTTGAACAGGAATATGGGTTAACAGTTCTAAAACCAGAAGTGTGTGTGTGTGTGTGTGTGTGTGTGTGTGTGTGTGTGTATGAATGAACGTAACACTAAATAAATTAATGGTGGATGGGGGGAGCCAGCTTTCTCGCTGCTGAGTAGGCTAGAATGATCCAGTGGTAATGGGTTAGATTTAGAGAAATTAATATGAACTCATGTTTAGCTTAATATGAACATAGATGGATATATATATATATATATATATATATATATATATATTAGTACACACACATATATATCCTTGTTCTATCAGCTGAGAGGGCTGAGAAGAAATTGATGGAAGTATTCCATTAGAAACAAGTATACCTAGAGCCCAGATTTTGTTTTTAATACTGTTATCTGGAAAAAGGGAACTTAGTCCTAAAAGAAATGGCTGAGTCTATGTCTGAAGCAGGATATTGCCAGAGTCCAGCTCCAGCAGGTCCAGGGGTTCCCGAAGGAAGAACGGCGTTGGTGAAAATAAAACTAAAATAAAAAACTGGAAAATAAAAAACTAAAACTAAAATAAAAATTGACACAGACAACAGCAGTGTGTTGAACTGGCCAATTTATTGCAGTAAACATGGCATTATATATGCTAGTGATTTCCTTGTAGCATACGTCATCTATGTTTTTCTAACATTACCTAATTTTGAAAATGTTCCTATGTATAAACAACCTTTAAGAAATAACATGGTGATTTTCCCCTAACTTTCCCGCATACCCTTTGATTATAGATTAATTTCTTACATTATTGCATTATGCATCTGCGTTTATCTATAATCTACAGAGCATTTGCTTTGCTGTTCTCGTGAAAGGCCCTCCATTTCTCAACACCTCAAGTGGAACAGTTACAGGGACATGACCTCCTAACCACATGAGGCCAGAAGAACAATGTGTTTGCCTCGGTCCGAGGTGCCAGAAAGGGGCTGAAAAGGCCTTAGAAACCCATGCCTCATACATTCTCAGAGAGACAGTGCACCTAGGAACCAATGAACCATTCTGTACCTTAACTGACTAGGTTCAGTCATCATCTGGAATGCCTCTGGGGGGCCGGGTGGGCCTAGGGGTTGAAGTCACCTGTGCCCAGAGATACACTCCTTAGTTGCCGGAGTGGGGCTTTCAAATCCATAGGTCTCTTCTTTACAGGCCCTCTTTGCTGGCAAAGGTATGAGGCTATCCTTCCTGTAAGTAGAGGAGTCTCCATAGAGGATGGCAAGGGCTAAATGTAAGGCCGCACAATTTCTTGCAGAACCTTATTTTCTTTCCTAATGGTTCTTTACCCAGAGGGTCTGTCAAGGGCAATTCCCCAACAGACAATACCCCAGGTAGTTTTAAGGCCAAATTACCTAAAAGCGGGAGTACAAGAAGCTTCACCGTCGGTGGGCCACCTTGCAGTCACCAGTCCGTCCACAGCCCGGGCTTTGCCACTCAGGCTGGGATAGCTCGGCTTCCAGCAGGATATAAAGAGGATGAACCAGGAGCATCTTGTAGTGCTGAAAAGTGAAGTATTTAAAATACACACATGTACTGCACAGTGACGGATATATGTGAGAGGGACACAGGAGCCAAGTGAAAGAGCTCCCAGTGGCCAAAATTCCAACTACTTGAGTGACAAAATAATTAAAGTACTATTGGATTGTAAGCCAAAGTACAAAAAAATCCATGAATCCATATTGATAGAAATAAATGACTCAATAAAATAAATGGGAAAAATAGGTAAATCTCCCATGCAGAACAATTTGAAATAATTTACCTTGACTCTACTTTCAAGGAGGTGGAACATACCTCCTCACTCCTTAAATGTGGGCTGCGTGCACACAGTGACTTCCTTCCAAGGGGCTAAAGTATGGAAAGATGAAAAGAGTATCTTTACACTGGAGAGAGCCGACAGTTACTGTCTCAGGGAGGTGACCAAAGTTCACTATACCAGTAACTCCTATTGGTAGTATATACACTTGGTACATTGTGATGAAAATGGCACTTCATTTTTGTGGTCTTCCTCCAAAAACCATATGCCTGCTCTACTTTGGAGAAGCACGTTAGACAAGGCCCAGCCGAGGGACATTCTACAGAACTTTTGACAAGTACTCATCAAACCTGCCCAACTTATCAAAAACAAACAAAATCTGAGAAGCAGTCATGGGCAGGAGGAGTTAAGGACACATGTTGACTAAGCACAGGTGGTATCCTGGATGGAATCTTGAAACGGAAAGAAAAGACATTAAGTGAAAATGAAGAAATCTGAATGAAGTACAGGCTTTAGTTAGTAGCAACACATCAATATTTGTTCATGCATTGTAACAAAAGTGTCATACCAGCATAAGAATGATAGAGGAAACCATGCTGGCTACATGGGAATCTCTGCACTAACGTCACAATTTTTCTGAAAACTAAAGCTATTCTAAAATAAAAAGTTTCTTTAAAAATACTGCATGGACGTATAAATTCGCACAACATAGGCTTTTACCTTTTGATCCCTCAACCCCACTCCTGGGGATTCACTGAGACAGCACCAATGAAAAGACAACAACAACAACAAAAACTACATTTCTACAAAGACTTTCACTGTAGTGTCACTTAAGTTATTGGGGAGAAAAAAACTAAATGCCCATACATAAGACAATGATTGAATAAATGCACAATACACATAATAGAATACTATGAATTTATGAGACTGAATGAAGACCTCTATGAAGTAACAGGGAGTGAAAAGAACACAGTGCAAAAGAGCGTATCTAGTATGCTAGATCTTGTATAAGAAAGATAAGGAGGGGCGCCTGGGTGGCTCAGTCGAACCTCCAACTTCAGCTCAGGTCATGGTCTTGCAGTTTGTGACTTAGAACCCCTCTTCGGGCTCTGTGCTGACAGCTCAGAGCCTGGAGGCTGCTTCAGATTCTGTGTCTCTCTCTGTGTCTCCCCCTCCCCTGCTCATGCTCTGTCTCTCTCTGTCTCTCAAAAATAAATAAATGTTAAAAAATTATACTAAAAGAAAGATAAGGAAATAAAGAAAATAATAATAATAATAATAATAATAATAATAGTAATAATAATTGTTCCTTCCCTCGGGCTATTTTGTTTTACCAGAAAATAATTTTACACTAGTGTTCTGGGATTGGCAGATTGGGAACAGGAAAGCTATACGCTGAGTGCCAGCTTTCAGGAAGCAGAGTGGAAGTAGGGATTTGGAAGTCTTGCTATTAAGTGTGCAGGTTTCTATTTATTCACATTCATTTGCTAGTAGAACAAGTCAGGATTTCCTCAGCTTTGCTTTGTGTCCCTGAAACTTTTCAGGTTCTCCTGTCCAGGAGTTAAACATCTGAAACTTTTCAGGTTCTCCTGTCCAGGAGTTAAACATCAGTCTTTTCCCGCCTTGGTACCTGGGCCATTCCCAGGTCCAAGGGAAAGAATCTGACATTATCGAACTGCTTTTTACATGAACTTTTAATTAGCCCTTCTTATTTTAGCTTCACTCTGAACCCTGCCTTTACACACTAAAGGCTGTAATTTCTGAGAATTTGTGACAAAAATAACTTGCTTCTTGTAGTTTCACCCCTTGCAGGCTTCCATATCAGTGTTCTGGGACATCCAAGTCCGTTATTACTCATCCATTTGCTTTTTTGGCTTCCAAATCATTATTGTCATATCCTTTTCCTGTATTTTTTTACAACTGTTATTTTTTTCCTTTCTTGTTTATAGCTTTTCTTTTCATTCAATATCATTTAAGGGGAAAAATTAATTCATATATTCAATCCAAATGATTTAACTGTAAGTCCTTAGGTTTGTTTTTTAAATTTGCAATATGCGTTGAGTTTAAATTAACACCAGGCTGTGTTTTACTTGGCATGGATTTAGTTTCTTCTGTCAAATAATTTAACTTTTTTTGTTTTCTTTCATAAAGTTAGTCAACAAAATGTTTTCATTCATCGAACAAATATTTGAGAATTTTCTGAGGATCAAGCATCATGGTGTAAATGCCTCCCAGGCAAAATTAAAATATGTGTCTTTTAAATGAAGTAGAAAACTATTAAAGGGTTTCAAGTGTGGTTTCAATACGATAATGATTTCTATTTAAAAGTATATCATTTCAGCGGCTGTCTACAAAACGAGGAAGAAGTAATGTAATAATCGCAGCAGAGAGACCAGATAAGGAAGTGATTTCTATAGTAGGAATACATGCAGATAGTGGCTGGGACAAGAGCATATTAGAAAGTGAGATACGGAAGATGGACTTATTTGCAAATATTTTGAAGATAAAATTGTGGGCCTTATTGATGGGCTCCAAGGAGTGACGGAAATGGAGGAAGCAAGTGCAATCTTTAATTTTCAGGCTTTATCAACTAGTGGGGTGAGGCAGACAACTGACAAAATGAATGTACTTACAGGAATGGGAATGAGAGGGAGGCACATTGCAAGGGCTGTATTTTACACGTGCTACACTCAAGCCCTGGCTCATGGAACTGTTTGTGACATGCTTGCGCTACTGGGATTCAGTTGATATCTGTTGTAAGTTTTCAGGTTCTTAGAATAAAAATTAAGATGAGATGTGCAAACTTCTCATATGGATTGGAGAGAAAGACTACATTTGGCCAAACAGAATGTTAAAGAATCCTCAAAGAAAGCTGAGGATCCTAATTTTTAAAGGCACCAGTTACATAGTCGAAGTGCCCCTTAATGAAGATCAATTTGAACACATTATCTCAGTTATTAAAAGATAGAATTATATAGCTATACACACCATCAGAGAAGTTAGACAGTGAAAATTAGAATAAATTTTGGTGAAGACAGAAAACCTTTGGGGGCACACTTGTGTTCATAGTCTAATGATTTTTTTTAATGTTTATTTTTGAGAGAGAGAGCGAGAGAGAAAGAGTAAGTGGGGGAGGGGCAGAGAGCGAGGGAGACACAGGATCTGAAGCAGGCTCTGTGCTGACAGCCAAGAGCCCAATGCGGGGCTTGAACCCACTAACCTTGAGATCATGACCTGAGCCAAAATCTGACGCTTAACTGACTGAACCACCCAGGCGCCACTATAGTCTAATTACTAATGAAGAAAATAATGAAACATTGCTAAGCCTATCAGTTGGTTAAAAATACAAGTAACTTGGGGCGCCTGGGTGGCTCAGTCGGTTAAATGGCCAACTTCAGCTCAGGTCATTATCTCGCGGTCTGTGAGTTCGAGCCCCGCGTCGGGCTCTGTGCTGATAGCTTGGAGCCTGGAGCCTACTTCTGTTTCTGTGTCTCCCTCTCTCTCTGCCTCTCCCCCATTCGCACTCTGTCTCTGCCTTTCAAAAATGAATAAATGTTAAAATTTTTTTTTTTAATAAAAAAAATACAAGTAACTTTATCAACAGATTTGTTGAGTATGCACATCTAAAGTGTTCATGATATTTTTATTTATAATGATATGATGAGTAAACTACCACATCCTGCAGAAACATAACCATCCAACAGTCCCCCTTGCTGAATGGCAGCTAGAGGAGAGGGAAGGAGTTTGACTGAATTTCTGTACAGTGTTTTCTTTACTCTCAGGCTTCAGAGGATTCATACGTGAATATAAGTGTTCTATTAAAAAAAGAATTTTTTTTTCTTCTCGTCAGTGCTTGGTTGACTGAGTTATATCAAATATTCAACGGTGAACAATGCAAAGGAATTATTGCTACCTCTAGGCCATACTTGCCTCTTTACAATAATCTTACTGGTCTAGCTTACTCATAGTTGAGTTATTGATGATCTACTGAGCTAGATGTGACTGAAAGATGAATAAGATATATGACCCACATTCAGAGAGATTCTTACATCACCAAATCTTACTGCAATTACTCAGTAGCCACTGAAACCTAGTGAAATGGAATTTAAATGGAGAAAGTAGGAAGACAAAGAAAGGCATTTCACACTAGCAGAGCCTCCCAGAGCTTTTACCAGTCAGTTCTATGTAGTTTTCCCATATGAAGAAATGCTAGCTTGTGGAAGTGCATAAAACTTCCCAAAATAATCCTCCAACACACACACACACACACACACACACACACACACACACACCACAAAATACACATATACAATCATTGCCCTTTAAATCTCCTTGGTGACATAGTGTGAGAAAAAAATCAGTGCTTCGTGTAAAGCTGTGAGTGCTCATTCATGACACCACCAGGTGTATTTATTGCCTACAATGGATTTTCAGTGAAAATTTTGATTGTGATTGCAGCAATAAGCACATATTGAGTGCAGCAATTTTTCATGAAAGTATTTTGCCGATTTTTGACACACTGTTCTCCAAAAAGGTTATATCACTTTTATTTTTAAGTTGCAATTGAACATTCTCAGGATGACACAAAAACTAAGCTGCAAAGCTTCACTGAGCAGCTAATAATTCCCCTGGTGGCACTTGGCATAGGACACTGTCACTTACTACTTGCAAAGTCAATGTAAAAGACAATAAACACATTTATAAACCGAAAAGAAGGACGAAGTCCAAAGGAGACCATGGAGGAGTGCCTTCCTATTTCAAAATAGTCGTTCCAATATTTATTTTCCATAACATCCCCAAATATGAATATACACCAGTTGACTGGATCTGTCTTAAAGAATGTAAAGACGCATATCTGTCCCTAAGGTTTTATCCCCAGTCTCATGTTTGTATTTTATTCCCACTTTTGGCAAAAATGGCAAAGTTAAAAGGAAAACTGATTGCATTCTTCAGCAGTAATGAATAAGAACAGAAGTGTACTGCCATGAATCAACTCCAGTATTACAAGGCAGAGGAAGATGCATTTCAGTGAAGGAAATGTTTTTATATCAGGTGGTGGAGTCAACTTCAATCATTGATTTCTGAACTTCACCATCGCCCGCTACTGAAGCCAGTGTTTGAAAAGAGGCTAGGACACTGTAATGAGGTAATTAGACATGATGGTTTCTATTAACACAATCACTGTTCCTGCAGGAATAGGTCTTCTCTCTTGTTTGTTTACCCTGTTAGAACACCTCTAGTGAATGTGGGGAGGGTAGACAGCTCTCAGTTAAGCAATGAGATGTGGGCATAGAGCTTCCCTGGATTAGGTCCCTAGCTTGTCAGCCTACATTTCCTCATCTATTAAATAGCCTCCTAGATGCTCATCTCATTCTCAATTAATATGAGACTTAAGCATTCTTGAATATTTCTAGCCCCAACATGTTGAGGCTAGAAAAAAATGAGAAGAATCTAATTCCCAAAATATCTCAGTAGATCTCATTTCTGTGATGTTTGTGTACATATCAAACCCCAAAAAGTGGCAAGAATCACAATAAGCAGTAGTTGAAACACCAACATGAAGGTAATATTTGCACCAAGCAACAAATAACAGCTTTTAAAATGTTGCCTGAAAAAAAATCCACTTTTAAAATATTGCCTGAAAAAAACCCATTTAATTTATTTTTCCCCCTTTATTCATGATGGCTACATAGCAAGTGGGTGGAATTGAGCCAAAAAGCAATACATAGAAGCTTACCTATTTCTTTCACCTTCCAATTGGTTCAGAGCAAAAATGCAATTTACCAATTATCCTTCTTTCTCAGTTAATACTTAATTTAGTTTTCACTTTTATGAAGGAAAATAGACAAGTTAATGTGGCAAATATATATTAGCATAATCACAGGAAGAACGGGACAGAGAAGAGGAGAAAATAGAAAACATATAATTCAGACCAAAGGATCAGAAAGGTTATAGTGATAAAGGGACTCTTGGGCTGAGTGTTGAGTGTAGAAGGTAAGGATAAGTTAGAGAAACATTTAAGGGAGTATATTCCCAGCACAAGGGACACCATAAAAAAATCACGTTTCATGAGAAAAACTCCTATCCAAATATTTGGCACAGAGCCTGGGAGAAAGTGAGCATATATTTAAAAACTCATGAATTAATCACCCACATATGGTAATCAATTGAATCAACCCTACAAAGCCAAGCATTGAGCAATTTTTGCATCCAGATCATTCTCACTACTCAGGTGTGTGAGATGGCTTGCTGCTGAGGAGGAGAACATCCAGTCTGAGTGAAGTGAGGTCCTGGAGTTATTAGCATGCTGTTACCATAGACTTTGACCTTCTCTAATCACAAGGCATGAATATAATATGTTGTGACACACATATACTCAGCAGAGATTTTCAAACCTGCACTGACATTTTAGGAAACAACCAAATACATATTAACAACTAAAATGTTCACGTTCCCTGACTGAAAACATTTTGTGAACTTTTTCCTCTATCACAGTGGCAGAATGAAAGCTCTAAAAAAGTCATAATCAATCAATCAATAAGCATACATCCAAAACTATCAGAAACAGAATGATCAGAACTATCAAAACTATATCAGAACTATAATAAACTCTCAGAAAGAGAAAATAAAACAATCCTATTTACAAGTTTATCAAAAATGAAAGTACCTAAGAATAAATTTAACCAAGAAGGTGAAAGCCTGTACAGTGAAAATCATGACATTAATGAAAGAAAATGAAAAAGACACAAATAAATGAAAAGATATTCTGTGCTCGATGAATGAATAATTACTACTGCTAGAATGCCTATACCACCCAAGGAAATCTACAGATACAGTGCAATCCCTATCAAAATTCCAATGGCATTTTTCACAGAAACAGAGCAAACAATTCTTTTTTTTATGAATATAATATTGTCAAATTGGCTTACATACCAACACCCAGTGCTCATCCCAACAAGTGTCCTCCTCAATGCCCATCTCCCATTTCCCCTTCTCTCCCACCTCCCCAACTTCCTCAGTTTTTTCTCTGTATATAAGAGTCTCTTGTGGTTTGCCTCTCTGTAACTATTTTTTCCCCTTTCCTTCCCCCCATGGTCTTCTGTTAAGTTTCTCAAGATCCACTTATGAGTGAAACATATGATATCTGTCCTTCTCGACTGACTTATTTCCCTCCACATAATATCTTCCAGTTCCATCCATGTTGCTGCGAATGGCATGATTTCATTGTTTCTCATTGCCCGGTAGTATTTCATTGAATATATAAACCACATCTTCTTAATCCATTCATTAGCTGATGGACATTTAGGCTCTTTCCATAATTTGGCTGTTGTTGAAAGTGCTGCTATAAACATTGGGGTACACGTGCCCCTATGCATCAGCACTCCTGTATCCCTTGGGTAAATTCCTAGCAGTGCTATTGCTGGGTCATAGGGTAGCTCTATTTTCTTAATTTTTTGAGGAACCTCCACACTGCAGAACAAACAATTCTAAAATTTGTGTGGAATCACAAAAGACCCCAAATAGCCAAGGTACTCTTGAATAAGGAGAAAGAGCTAGAGGAATCACATTGCCTAATTTCAAACTATACTACAAAGCCATAGTAATCAAAACAGTATGGTATTGGCATAAAAACACATAGGTCAGTAGAACAGAGTAGAGAGCTCAGAACTACATCCCCAAATATATGATCAAATAATTTATGACAAAGGAGACAAGAATACACAATGGGGAAAGAGTCTTTCCAAGGAATCATGTTGGGAAAACTGGACAGCCACATGCAAATGAATGAAAACTGGACCACTATCTTAAACTATACACAAAAATTAATTCAAAATGGATTAAAGACTTGAATATAATACCTGAAATTATAAAACTCACAGAAGAAAACATAGGCAGTAACTTCCTTGACATTGGCTTTATCTATAATTTTTTGGGTCTGACTTCAAAAGTAAAAATAAACAAGCTTCTGCACAGCAAAGAAAACAAAGAAATGAAAAGGCAACCTACTGAACAGTAGAAAATATTTGCAAAACATATATCTGATAAGGGAATCCTACTAAAATAAATAAAGAACTCATACAAATCTATAGGACAAAAATCTGATTTAGAAATGGGAAGAATATCTGAATAGATATTTTTCCAAAGAAAACATACAGGTGGCCAACAGGCACGTACAAAGATGGTCAACATCACTAATTATCAGGAAAATGCAAATCAAAACCACAATGAGATATTACCTCACACCCACTAGAGGGGCTACTATCAATAAGACAAGAAATAACAAGTGTTTGGTGAGGATGCGCAGAAAAGGGAACCCTTGTGCACAGTTGGTGGGAATGTAAATTGGTGCAGCCACCATGGAAAACAGTATGGAGGTTCCTCAAAAAATGAAAACTACATTGATCCAGCAATTCCACTACTGTGTTTTTATCTGAAGAAAACAAAAGTACTAATTTGAAAACATATATGCAGGGGCGCCTGTGTGGCTCAGTTGGTTAAGTGTCTGACTGGCTCAGTTCATGATCTCACAGTTCGTGAGTTTGAGCCCCTGTTGGGCTCTGTGTTGACAGCACAGAGCCTGGAGCCTGCTTCGGATTCTGTGTCTCCATCTCTCTCTGCCGCTTACCCACTAGAGCGCACTCTGTCTGTCTCTCTCTCTCTCAAAAATAAACATTAAAAATTTAAAAATATATATATTGAAAAGATATATGCACCCCCTTATTTCATGCAGCATAATTTACAATAGGAAAGATATGAAAACAACCTAAATGTCTATTAATGGATGAATGGATAAAGACAGTATGGTATACATATACAATGGAATAATACTATTAGCCGTAAAAAGGAATGAAATCTTACCATTTGTAACAACATGAATAGACCTTGAGGACATTATGCTAAGTAAAAATAAGCCAGACAGAGAAAGACATATTGTATGATCTCATTTATATGTGGAATATACACAAAACAAAACAAAGGAACAAACAAACAAAAAGCTCATAGATACAGAGAACAGACTGGTGTTTGCTTAAGATGGAAGTTTCAAGATGGGTGAGGGTTGCAGGGTTGACATAGATGAAGAGGGTCAAAGGATACAAAACTTCAGTTATAAAATAAGTCATGGGCTGTAATGTACAGCATGGTGACTATAGTTAATAATACAGTGTTGCATATGAAAGTTGCAGATGGTAGATCTTAAAAGTTCACAGTCACAAGAAAAAGAGAATTTATAACTATGTATGGTGATGGGTATTAACTAGACTTACCGTGATGATAATTTCACAATATATACGTATCTAATCTTCATATTGTACCCCTGGAACGAATTAATGTTATAGCAATTTTGCATTAAAAAACACATGTATCCATTAGCGATGTATCCATGACTAATTGTGCTAGTTGCTGTGTAGGATTCAAGAGAAATGCATTAGTATTCTCTCTTTTATTTTGAAATTTGTGGAGACAAAGGTTACAGACTAACACAGAACAGGATAAAACCAAATATGAAAATGTACAGAGTAGAGTAAGAGCTGACAGACTAAGGAAGAATAGTTGTAAGTTCAAAATAATTAAGAATGTCTATGGTAGAGAGAGTGTTGTAGACCTTCCTGGCTGCTATATAGAAATACCATTGACTGCCTGGCTCATAAACAACAAACATTTATTTCTCACAGTTCTGGATACTGGGACATCCAAGATCAAAGTGCTGGAAGATTAGCTTTCTGGTGAGGCCTCTTTTTGCTGTAACCTCACATGGTGAGGGGGCAAGGCAGCTTTCTGGCCTCTTTGATAAGGGCACTAACCCCATTCATGAAGGCTTCATCCTCATGACCCAGTCACTTCACAAAGGCCCAGCCTCAAAGTACCATCACGCTGGGAATTAGATCTTCAACATATGGATTTTAGGGGAATACAAATAAGCAGGCCATAGCAGATGGGATTTCGTATAAAACCTGTGTTCTATACGAAAAAAAGTACTTCTGACCTGTTGAGATCAAGCAGAGAAATAATCCTGATTTAATGATACTAAGGGGGCACCTGGGTGTCTCAGTTGGTTAAGCATCTGACTCTTGGTTTCAGCTCAGGTCGTGATCTCACAGTTTGTGGGTTCAAGTCCCACATTGGACTCCATGCTGACAGTGTGCAGGGCCTGCTTGGGATTCTCTCTCCCTGTCTTTCTGCCCCTCCCCAACTCACACATGTGCATAAGCTTTCTCTCTCTCCCACTCAAAATAAATACATAAGCTTAAAAAAAAAAGATGCCAAGATGCTCAGAAAATATTCAGAGAAATCATATTTTATTGATCAGCAGCAATTAAACATATTTGCTTAAAACGCTAAGCTGATATTTTGGAACAATGACTGGAGGAGGGGGAACTCTGGTTTTCATTTATTGTAAAGAATTATTTTGCCTTGGGGCGCCTGGGTGGCTCAGTTGGTTGAGCGTCCAACTTTGGCTCAGGTCATAATCTCACAGTTTGTGAGTTCGAACCCCACATCAGGCTCTGTGCTGACAGCTCAGAGCCTGGAACCTGCTTTGGATTCTGTCTCCTTCTCTCTCTCTCTGCCCCTCCCCACTTGTGCTCTGCCTCTCTGCCTCTCAAAAATAAATAAATGTAAAAAAAACTTTTTTAAAGAATTATTTTGCCTTGAATAATTAGATTAGCTTCCCTTAAGGACCATGTGCTGCAAAAGGAAAAAGAAAAACAACAAAAAGTCAGGCGTTACACTCAGTCCATTTGCTTAAACAATGTACAAACAGCAAGGTTCACGCAGTTAATGGTAGAGACCCCTCGGTGAACAATTACGTAACATGTGTCATTGGTTCCATGAGAGGCTCTGATCCCAGCTACATTTCATCATTTTGTGGAGTGACAGAAAGCCAAGTCTCTTCAACCGTATAAAGGAAAACATGCATGGCAATAAGAGAATGGTAAAGAGAAAAGTATGATTTTAGGAAAACTGGGCCAACTTCTGCTCCTCAAACAGATTATGTAGAGACCTATTATATGTCACATACTATTCTAGGTATTGGATATGCTGTTGTGAATAAATAAGAGGCCCTTCCCTCAGAGAGCATACATTTTAATGGAAGAAACAACCTATAAACAAATCCAGACAGAAAAAGAAAAATTCAGAGTAAAAACTACTAAGCATTAAGAACGCAGAATATAGAGGTATTGTAAAGAGTGACTGGAGAGCTGTCTTAAGAAGACTGAGTAGAAAAAGTCCTCTCTGATGAAGTTACATTTGTGTTAAGACCTAAACGATGGGGAGCGCCTGGGTGGCTCAAGCTGTTGAGTGCCAGACTTGATTTCAGCTCAGGTCATGATCCCAGGGTTGTGGGATTGAGCCCCGTATCAAGCTCTGTGCCGAGTGTGGAGCGTGCTTACAATTCTCTCTCTCTCTCTCTCTCTCTCTCTCAGTCTCCCCCCCCTCCCCGTCCTTCTTTCCCATGTGCATTCTCTATCTCTCTAAAAAATAATAAATAAGTAAGTAAAACAGAAAAGAAAAGAAAAGAAAAGAAAAATACCTAAATGATGGAAAGAGCCACTGTGGTGTTACTGAGGGGAGCATATCCCAAGCAGAAGGAAAGCAGTTGTTGTCTTTAGTTATTCATTAATAATTCTTTCAATATGCAAGCAAGCAAAACAACACAAGTGCATTTATCAAGCCGTTACTATGCCCATGCATTGTTCTAAAGAATACAAAAGCAATTATTAAAAAAAAAGTCATCAAGAAATCAGAGTTGAATGGAAGGAAATGGAAATGTTTCCATACAGAGGATGGAGAAAGTGAGAGGATAAGAAAACATCAGCTTTTGTTTCCAAGTGTCAGATACTCAGAGCATTACAAATTAAAACAGATGAAGTGTTAAGGTGTATATGTTAATGAATTATAACGAAGTCCAACCACCACTTCCCTCTTCTACTTCTTCAATGGATCTTGTTTGCTTATCTGTAGAACTTGGGGAAAACTTTCTGCTCTTAATACTTATTTTTTGTTTATTTGTTTTTTGGCTTGCCTTTATCAGTGTCCTTTAAGTATAGCTTCTGCACTCATATTATGCATACGTTTTGATGAGTTTTGACAAATTTTACACCCACCTAGCTACTACCATAATCATGATAGTCAACAATTCAATCACCTTCTACAAACTTCCTCATCACCTTTTGTATCATTCCATTTCTACCCTGCCAGCCTCCAAGCTGCAAATTTTTCTTTTAATTTTTTTGATAAGTATTACAATTTTTTGTTGAAAATGATATAATTTGTGGATAATATATAATACAGAATAGTTATTTGATTTAAATTGTCGCCTTCTGAGGAATTTCTTCTGGCAGTTAATTAACTTACCTGCACTCAAATAGCAAACTCATTGTTTCCTGCATTTTTCAGCAGCTAACAACCTTGCTCATTTCCTTGAACTTCTAGCTACTGCTTCCTGCTCTCCCCCATCCCACCCTCTTGCTTGCCCCACTGTGGATCTCCCCTAAACTTGCATAGTTAATGGTTAGTCAAGGATTTGGGCAGTTGATATTCACTCTTAGAAACTCATCTTCTTTGTGGCTTCCTTATTTCCAAGTCCTCCCTTCTAAATTTCCATCTGTTCTGGCAGTTCCAAGGTCTGGTCTTTAAGCTGATACCAGTTGAGTTTTCTATTGCCTGAGTTGTTCATAGACTCAGGAATTACATGGTAAAAAATGAACACACATCTCACCCACTGCAGTATTTTCTCTAAAGGTTAGTCTTGCTGTTTTCTGTCTGCTTTTTCACTAGGCTACCAGGAATCTTCCCCATGCATGTACAGTCAGGAATCATCCATGGACAGAGGCAGATGTTATATCCAAATCTGGGGATCTAGCCCTTTATGTGGCCCTCTTGCTTTCAGAATATAACCTGCAAATTTCCAGCTGCTCTTCCAGCCCTGACCTCACTTCTCCACCACTCCAGCCCCACAATGATTTTTTAAATGGAGAGAATGGCTTTAGAACTGGTTCGGTGATGCTGGCTACAAGGATTTTGAGGAGCATGTTAGAAAAGGTCTATATTGCAGTGAATAAATTGACATCAGACTTAGAGTATACAGCCAGTTAAAGATGAAAAGGAAGTGCTGAGCCGATTATTAGAAACTGGAGGAAGGATGATCCTTATAACTTTATGGCTGAAAGGTTAGCAACATTCTCATCTGAAGTCATTGTAGAGGACACAAAGAAAAATGGATACTTCGTAGAAAAATGTTGAAGATGCTGCCTAGCTTTTTGTCACTGCTTATGGTAAAATGAGACAGGAGAGACATAAATTGAGGGAAGGATAGTTGAATAAAGAGGACCCAGGACTTGACAGTTTAGAAAATTCTCCATCTTTCTAGATGACAAAAGATGCTAAAATTAAGAAATAACTTTTAAGCAAAGTTCAAACCCAGGTCACAGCCAGAAAAAAAAATATTACCTAATGATGAAGGAAAAACTGCCTAAACTACAAATGTATCAGGGGTGATACTTCAGAGTAAAATTTAATCACAAAAGCCCTTGAAAAAGTGTAAGAATGGGGTACACCTCATAAGTCCTCTCAAACAAAACTAATCTGTCTATAGGAAGCTGTTATGGGCTGTATAGTGTCCCCTTCAAAACTCCTGTCTTGAAGTTCTAACCCCCAGTATATCAGAATGTGGCTATTTGAGGAGATAGGGCCTTTAAAGAGGTGACCAAGTTTAAATGAGGCCATAGGGTGGGTCCTGATCCGATATAACTGGTGTCCTTACAAGAAGAGGAGAATAGGACACATGGTTACACATGTACATAGACAAAAGACCATGTGAGGACACAGGCAAGATGGCTGTCTGCAAGCCAAAGAGAGAGGCTTCAAGAGAAACCAGACTTACTGACACCTTTATCTTGGACTTCCAGCCTCCAGAACTATGGGAAAATAAATCTGTGTTGTTTAAGCAACCTCTTATGTGGTATTTTGTTATGGTACCCCTAGCTGACCAATAAAGAAGTTTAAGGGACTTGTCCCTCAGCTGCCTCTATAGGAGGCAAAATTAGAGAAAGTTTTATGACAATGCAATTTGTGTTTTTTTACTTCTGTCTTGTAAACTCGAATGGTATCCACAGGAAGTTTTTGAGCAAAGTATATCAGCAAAACACTAACATCGTGGTGGCATGGGACAGAAATGGGACAAAATGACAAGGCTTGTTTGGACCTTTAAAATCCTACAGGCCAAAAAAAACAGTCTGAGAATACTATTTAGCCACAAACATGTACTACCTTTAATGAAAAATGAGGTATGAATCAAAAGGCACAACAGAAAGCGCAGACAGAGAAGAAGAGAGCCATGGAGAATTACTCTCAGGCCTTGAGACCTAATCAGATAGTTGCCAACATTTGCCTTGGCTGAATTTCAAAATTTTTATCAGTGACTACTTTTTGCTTCTTATATCTTCAGTTTTTGAACTGGAATGTCTATGGATTATCCTATGCCTGTCCCACTACTGTATGAGTGCTTGTGTGACAAAATTTGTCTCTAATTTTATAAAGCAACAGAATGAAAAGAATTGTACTTGAGGTCTTGAACTTATGGCACTGTATCTGAGGAGCTTCATCATATCTCCATACAGGTCAGATAGTGAGATTCTGGACTTTAAGCTGGTGACATAATGTGATACAATTTTTCGGGAACTTGAGAACACATAAATGTGTACTTAATATGGAAGGGATATAAATTATTGGGGGTCAGAGGGTAGATTGTAGAAGGCATCCTCTAAGATATATCCCAATAAGCACCCCCACACACACCTGCTATGGTATTCACACCCTGTAGAATCCCCTTCCCTTCATATTAGGCTGGCTTAATGACTTTCTTTTTTTTAATTTATTTAAAATTCGTTAATGTTTTTTTTTTTTTTTTCGAGAGAGAGAGGACAGGGGAGGGACAGAGAGAGGGGGGACAGAGGATCCAAAGCAGGCTCTGCAGTCATGGCAGACAGCCTGATGTGGGGCTCGAACTCATGACTCATGAGATCATGACCTGAGCCAAAGTCAGATGCTTAACTAACTGAACCACCCAGGTACCCGTTAATGACTTTCTTCTAATGAATAAAATATGGCAAAAATGTTGGAATGTCCCTTCTGAGATTGGCTCTCAAGAAAACTGTCTTTTCTCCTGCTGGCCTGTCTTGCTTTCTCTCTCTCTTATTCTAATGAACACACAGCTGGTGTGTGTGTTGCCCAATGGAGGGGACATATGGCAACCAATGGAGGGAGATTTCTGGCCAACAGCCAAGGAGGAAGTGCAACCCTCCGGTCAACAGCAGTAAGGAACTGAATCCTGCTCTCAACCATGTAAGTGATCTTGGAAGTAAATCCTCCCTTAGTCAAGACTTTGGATGAGACAGCAGCTCTGGCTGATACTTTGATTACAGATATGTGAACTACCTTGAGGCAGAGTCACCCAAATTCTTGATGCACAGAAACTGAGATAACAAATCTTTTTTTTTAAGCTACTAAATTCTGGGTTCACTTTTTAAACCTCAACAGGTAAATAGTACAATGTATGGTTTGTTTTTAGCAAATGGAATACGAAAGAAGTGGGACTGTGACACCCAAAGTCTCAATCAAATGAACTCATGTCTCTTTTGCCTTCCTCACACACACACAAAAAAACATTGCTTTTAGAATTCTGAGTCACCATGTTAAAATTCTGATCGTTCTGAATCTGAATAAAATTCTGATTGTGCTATGAGGAAACCCAGACTTCATACAGGCAGGTACTCAGTCAAAGCTAAACCCAGCCATCCAGTCATCCTAGCCCAGGAACCAGACGTGGCTGAGAAACCCTTCCCAAATAGTGAGTCAACCCCATTTATTCAAAATTGCCAAAAGCTAGTGCAACACACAGTGAAAAAAAAGCCATTTCTGTTCTGTTTGAATTCATTAGTATAATAAAAGGTTAGTTTTATTGCACTACATTTGGAAGCAACTTTCCACATTCCCTACTCTCCAGTAGGTAGCTATGGGTCTGGCAAATGCTGTTTTCTCTCTACTGATTAATAAAGACCATCAAGGGGTGCCCTGGTGACTCAGTCAGTTAAGCAGCTGACTAGTGATTTCGACTAAAGTCATGATCTCACCGTTTGGGAGTTTGAGCCTTGCATCTGGCTCTGTGCTGACAGCATTGGAGCCTCCTTGGAATTCTACCTCACTCTCTGCCCCTCCTTTCCTGGCTTGTGTTCTGTCTCTCTCAAAATAAATCAATAAACACTTAAAAAAAATAAAGACCATCAAAAGCAGTTTGCTGTCTACTGGGAGGTCTACAATGCATCCCAATCATCCCAATCATGTCAAAATCAACTTTCCTGCCTTCATCGCCAACTCATTACACAGTATATCACCCTGATCTATTACAGTGGGGACATGATGCTGAGTGGAATTAGTGAACAAGAGGTTCACTACTAGACATTTTGGTCCAGCACATACATGAGAGGGCGGGGAATAAATCCTATAAGAATTCAAAGATCTGCCTCTTCTGTGATCTGGGGCATGGTGAGTTATCCCTTCCAAGGTGAAGGATAAGTTTCTTCATCTGACAATTCCACAACTAAGAAACATGTTGTCTGGTGGAACTCTTCAGAGGGGGTATACTATTTACCACGCCCCCAAAGACTTCCAGCTTTGAGTGGGTTTCTGAATATTTGTATCTTCTCAAAATTCATATGTTGAAATCCTAATGTCCAATGTGATAGTATTAAAAATGAGCCCTTTTGATAGATGGTTAGGGCGTGACGGTGGAACCCTCATGAATGGGAATGGTGTCGTTATGAAAGACCCCATAGAGCTTCTTAGCCCCTTTTACCATGTGAGGTCACAATAAGAAGTCAGCAGTCTACAACCCAAAAGAGGGCCTTCGCCAGAACCTGGGCATGCTGGCACCGTGATCTTGGACTTGTGGCCTCCTGAACTGTGAGAAATTAGTTTCCATTGTTTACAAGCCATCAGTCTCTGGTATTTTTGTTATAGCAGCCCAAATGAACTATATCAGGCTCAGAAAAGGACAGGTTCTGGAACAGGTCCAGAATGCTTTGTAGACTGCTCTAATGCTTAGCCTATGTGGCTAAACAGATCCAATGGTGGTGTAGTATGTGTGGCAGATACAAAATGCTGTATAAAACCCTGATAGACACTTACAGGTGAATGTAGCACAGTCTTTTTAAATTTTAGAATAAAGCTCTCCTATTGTTGACATTTAACTGCTTCACTTAGTTTCTGGTTTTTTGTGGTCCCTGATAGAGGCTGAATGCTCAACCACTGGCCATCAAATTACCATCATTATCTAGATGTTCTGTAATAGACTAAACTATATTTGGTTGATCACAGCAGTACATAATCATCAAGTGAAAGCAGTATATAAAATGGTTCAAACAAATTCTAAAGTCATAAGTAAGTTACATGACCCAATGGCCCAGATGCCCATGACCTCTACCTACTCCTTTCCCTTTGGTTTCTTTATCTCAACCACATCTATGTCCTCATAGGGAGTTTCATGTGACTAAGTGACTCAGTAAATAATCTGGTACCTTTCATTGCTGAGTACTTAACTTGCCAAAAGCCAAGACCAGTGACAAGCCCCTGACACTATTTCTCAGCACAATCAACCAACCACCTGGAGGTAGATTGGTCACATGGGACGACTTCTGTCATGAGAGGACAACACTTTTTTTCTCTTTACCTATCCAGGCTTTTCTTTTAATTTCTTCTCTTCCCATTCCTACATCATGGATTTCTCTCTTTCTTCTCTCATTTTCTCATCTCTCCACTCTCTCCTCAGTCATTCTCAGGGTATCATATTCTATGTTTTCCCTTTGATGCCACATAGACCTCCAGCTTAAGTCATGCACTCAACACTCTAGTAAAACTACTTAACGATAACTTTAGTGAATGTAAAATTTAGTTGTTATCTGTGGTTTGTCTCAGAAATATTCAAAAGTGACCAGATCTTTCATCTTGGAGCATACTCCCTTCTTAGTTCCCTTTATGTTACTAATAAAAGGACACTTTCTTTTTCTCCAGTCTCTTTTGTAGACTGCTCCCCCACTGCTTGCTTTTTAAACTTACCTCTTTTAGGCTTGATTCAAGGCGTGCTTCTTTTTCCCAAGACAGTAATAATAGCCATTAAGTTTACAGGTTCTAGATTCAGACTGTGTGGATTTAAAAATAGCCTCCACCATTTACTAACTGTGTAGCCATGGAATAATTGCATAGCCCTTCAAAATCATGATTTTTGTTCTTTAAATGGGGTATAATAACATTACCTATTTCTCAGAGTTCTTGGAAAGATTAAACAAGATAAGTCATGTAAAGTGCTTAGCACCTTCCTGGAATCCAGCTAATAGTCAATAAATGTTAACTATATTTATCCATTCATTGCTAAATATTCTTTATAGGTAATCTCATCTATTCCAGCAGTAATATATAACATGTATATGCTAATGATTTCCAACTTAAAGCTCTCCTTACAGTTTCTCCAAACAAAATTGTCCAGTCATCCTTTTCATTTTTTCTCTTTTTATACATAATATCAATCAGTGCCATTTTTCCCTCTCAAAATCTGTCTCAAATCTGTCTACTTTCCATTTTTAGAGGACTAGCCAATTTCAAGTCATCATTATTTTTTGCCTTAACTGCTGAAATAGCCTCATTATTGACATTTCTCTTTCATGCTTCTCCCATCAGATCTTTTGTCCTTAGAGAAGTCAGAATAATAAGTTTAAAACAAATCATATTAAGATGCTCTACTACTTACAGTCTTCCAATGATTTCCCATTGTGGTTTATATAAAACTCAAATGCTTTGAAATGACAGTCAAAAGTATACATGACTTAGTGGCCCTACCTACGCCTCTAACTTCTTTTTCAGTCACTTTACCTTCTGCTCAGTACATCTCAGGCAAATGGAATATCGGCCTCTTAAAATTCTAAGTGTTTTGTTCTTTTTTCTGTTCCGTTCATTATTTTTGCCACTGCCTACAATGTGTACTTTGTCTTTCTCCAGATAATTCTTTCTCATTGTCCCAAATGCACCTCACTGTACCTAGTGGTTTTCTGGATGCCTTCAATTAGTGTAGTGAGGATCCTCTTGACAATAAGGTTTCATATTGACATTTAAGGACTATTTTCTTAAAAGAAAATAAATAAATTCCCAAGTTAGTGAATAACTTGTCTGTATCAGGATACATGGTTCTCTCTGTTTCTTCTATCATTGTGAGCTTCATTTTTCATTATACTTACAGCCCTAATAGCAGTATGTCATTGTTTTTAGTCTTTATACGTGGGCTGAGAAATTCAGTATGTGCTCAGGGCCCCAGTGCATGTGACTGTCTCCTCTAAAATTACATAGAAGGTTGGGGCACCTGGGTGGCTCAGTCAGTTAAGTGTCCTACTTCGGCTGAGGTCGTGATTTCACTGTTTGTGAGTTCAAGCCCCACATCAGGCTCTCTGCTCTCCTCACAGAGCCTGCTTTGGATCCTCTGTTCTCACTCTCTCTCTGTCCCTCCACCACTCATGCTTGATCTCTCTCAAATAAATAAATAAATAAATAAATAAATAAATAAACAAACAAACAGTTAAAAAATAAATGAAATAAAATTACATAGGAAATGAATACCAAGACTTCTCTGCCAGTTTCTCATCCAGGATTCCAGTTTTGTTTTGTTTTTTAAATCACTTTAACCCCCACTCAAGGCTGTGTATTTATTTACATTTTATTTCATATCTAGAGAGGTGTTGACCTCATTGTTATTTTCAGTTTGTCTTATATATATATATAAATATGTAGTTAATAAGTATATGTAAATATATATAGATATACATATACGTGTGTATAAGTATGTATACATGGCATTGTTATATTTTGCAAGGAGTTCCAAATCCCTTCCAACATAATATGGAAGTCCTCAAAATGTCCATGTGCTTGAAAATATTTTGTGAAGACATGACTAAATAAATGAAAGAATATGAAATCTACCTTGGATATCTTGAAAATTGAAAATATTGTTAGATTATGGTTTCTAGGATTAGGAATAATGCCTTAAAATATGTAGTAAATTTAGATTATGGACAGTGTCTGAATATTAATTTTATGTGAATTCAGTACTGTTAGCTTCAGTGACATCACAGGGGCATGTGGCCACGTTATGAAGAACCAACATACTATAAGCTTTGTTGTACAGTGTGTTACAAAGATCCTGATTGAGACACTCAACAAGGTTGGCTTCTAGAATAGAAATACGTGGATGTTCTTAAATAATTTATTTTATTTACTGAGCAACATTTCCGTTTTTCTCTTAAACCCGTTGTAATGTGAAATAGCACACACTTTCATAAAAATATACAAAAACTAAAATATACTGCTCAAAAAAATGCCAGAAAGCAATTATCTATTTAATCTGCATGTTCTCATAAGGAGAACATTGATAGTACCCCCAAAGCCTCCCTTTGTGCCATCTCTGACATCTCAGCTCTCCATTTACCTACAATTTCATGAATTCCATTCATGGCATAGATTATTTATAGTTTTGTTGTACCAACTTACACTCACAAGAACAGTGATTAAGGTATCTATTTGCTCCACATTCTCACCAAATATTGGTAGTTTTAGTGTTTTCTGTTTTAGCCACCCTGATGGGGCTGTACTGATGTTTTACTTTGACCAATGATGTGTTTATATTTATATTTATATTTATATTTATATTTATATTTATATTTATAGATAGATATATTTATATAAATATATATACATACACACATGCACAGATGATAATACATATCTATATATATTATATTATCTATACAGTTGAACAATTTTATTTATATATATATATGTGTATATATATATATGCGTGTGTTTATGTGTATATATATATATATATATATAAGCGTATATGTATATATATATAATGTGTGTGTGTGTGTGTGTATATATATATATATATATATATATATATATATATATATATATATATATATATAAAAGCGCTGATTCTCGTGTGTCCTCCCCTGACAGAGTTGGTGTCGGAATTGGGATATGCTAGTCTGACCCTGACACAGTGAAACATGGTGAAAACATTGTTTGCAAAAGGAATGTTTGAAAAGCAGAGAAAGATGAGCCCTCACTTTCTGGGTGTCTGAGGTCATCCATGGTATAAAGCAGCAGCTGAACTTTTGTCTGTTGCGAAAGGTTAAAGTTGCATGTGGATGTGAAGATGATGGATCCACTTTAAGAGATTGGCTTGCTGTATTCTCTAGCTGTTTCTGGCCATCCTAGCTAAAATGGGGAGGAGAAACAGTGTAGCCTGGGTAGTGTCTTTCATTGTTTTAGCTCTTCTCCCTTGACAAGGAGAAACATTCATGAACATGAGCATTGGATGAGCCAGATGTGTTAAAATGTGTATTTTCTCTCCTTCAAGTGGGATAAAAAAGGTTCACACAGTTCCTAGAGCTGGAGCAAAGCTTTAGGTGAGCCAAAGTGGGGATATAAGGAACACTCTTGTCATTTCTTCAGCCTAACTGCTTGCAGTGCAGCAGGGCCCCTGCCCCTGTCTTGCATTCCAGCTGGATTTCTCCTGACAATTATAATCTTAAACCTGTAAATGTGGAATTTACTGAGAGAAGTTTTAATAAATTTGCAGCAGCATAAAAAAGAGATTTTAACTGCCTTTGTATTTTGCAGTTATTGTATCTGCATATATAATAAAAATTGCAGTAAATACTTGTAATTTCATAAATTCTAAAGAGATAATCACAACCTGGGGATGCTACAAAGTAAGGTGCTAGTGGGACACTGATTCCTTGATTTTTGTCAGTGGTGGTTTTGTTGCAAGTTAAATTCTTTAAGAGTTTAAAACAAAACATGTCTTTATAAACTGATGTTTTTGGCTCTGAATTTTGCCCATTTTTAGAGTCTCTGAATAAAGGGAGATACATGAACAGAGAGTCAATCTCCAAATAGAGATACACTTTTGATGTTGTGAAAACAGTTTTTAGTTGCTAATGAGCTCCTCTGAAATCAGATATCTGACCCTTAGAGGCAGATAATTTTTGAGCTTAATGTGCATAGTTTTTAGTAGATCAATTTGGACTCTAACACTGACAAGACAAAAGAGGCTCAGGAAATCCTTGCTTGTCGCCTAGACTTGGAACACAGCTGTCTGCCTCTATACAATCTTGCCTTTGCTGCTGCTGAAGAAAAGCCAGTGGCTTTTTAAAAAAAAATATGAATTCAGATACTAATTGCCTGAACCTTACTCCAAGCTGAAACCTAGTATTTCCTGTTATGGGCTGTTTTGGTCTCAGCATGGATTATACTGAACTGAAGGCCACCATAGGCTTAATGAGCAGAACTCAGATTCCAAGACTGCTACAGATTGAGGATCCCCCTGTGTGGGGCCATAAACTGTGAAAATATCCTTGATGCTGACTGGACCATCTGTGTCACATACAAATGTCCACAGAAAAGGGCTTATTCTCTGATAGAACTATCTGAAATTAAGCTCCCGGTCAACTTCATATTTCTGAGACTGATTGCATTCCCAAACTGTGATCTCTGGCAAAAACTGCAAGTTGGAAGGAGGACACATCATGGGGCTTATGAACCCTCCACCCACTCTTGACAGATGAGACTCCTGACCCACTGGAGGATGTCTCATTGCTGTTGATTAGTTGTGTTTGGCTTTTCTGATTAGTTGTGGTTTGCAGCAATGAACTGGTAGCTTGAGTCCAATTCCCGCATCTTTCTCCTCATGCACATACCTCAGTAAGGAAATTTTATTATTTTTTTAAAATGTTTAGTTATTAATTTTGAGAGAGAGAGGGAGAGAGAGCAGGGAAGGGGCAGAGAAAAGGAGAGAGAGAGAACCCCAAGCAGGCTCCATGCCATCAGTGCAGAGCCTGATGCAGGGCTCAAACCCACGAACCATGCGATCATAACCTGAGCTGAAACCAAGAGTCAGACGCTTAACCAACTGAGCTACCCAGGTGCCCAGTAAAGCAATTTTATTATTAAATACAGCTATCTTCAGAAAGCTTTGAGTTTTTGGTAGGTGGTTCATCCAGTAAATGATCAGAGTAAAAGGGATGGGAGGTTGTGTAAACTCATTTTTAAAATGTTTGAAAATTCAGGACTTTGACTTAATTTCTAAATGTGATGTGCCTTTCTGATTAAGTTGTATAAAGTGTTGTTTTGTTCTGTTTTTTTCTGAGAAAAGTGCTTGGACCTTCTTGCATACAACGTTTCTAGATGAATCGTACGGGTGAGAGTAGGAGATAAAGTAAAGATTGGAAAGGCGCAATTGTTGGATGAGATACACTTAGATAAAACAACACAGAAAAGGCAAAACCCTGATACCTGGGCAGGCAAAGGGAATGGAGAAGGGATTAATAATCTTTTTTTTTTTTTTTTTCAAAACTGTTCCAGAAGCTTAGCCTTCCTCCCACAGAGAAGAGAGAAACATCCTCAGTGTTGATTTTCCAAGCTGCTCCGAGCCTTTTGAATCAATCTCATTGCTGAGCCCATGATCACACATGTCTAGGAGACAGCAGGGGTTGGCCCTCGTACTTTCCACACAGAGCACCTCCAGTTGCCGTCCACATTTGTGAAGAGGACGAACTAGTGTCAGGGACAAGCAAAACTATTTGGAACTGACAGATCCAGGCTGTCCTTTTGAAACCAAGGACTGAACTGAACTAAGTGGACTGAACATCTTCATGCATATCTTGACTATCTTGACGTTGCCTCAGCTCTGGAAGGCATTCAGGTCAACTCCAATTTACTGGCCAGCGTTCTTCTGTGCCCAAATTGATGCCATGGGCTGGGTACAAAAGGTAATGCACAAACTTTAGGAGGAAGCCACTGGCTTTTTAAGATAGACTTTCATGGTAAATGGGATTTGTTGTAACTGAATAAATAAATCCATGACCCCCTAAAAGTTATAACCAAGATAACACTGCAGTTTGGTCAGCTTCTTGATCATAATTTTTCTGTGACTATGCCTTGGGCAGAGGGCAAGCAGTAGATTGTGCAGAAGAGTTGAAAATAGCAGAACTGAAACTATCCTTGGAAGAGCCTACTTGCAAAATTAGCCCTGGGCTGGGGTCTGTTCACTTAGATTCAGGGGGATTCCTGGCCGATAAGAGTGGTTCACTGTACCTACATTGTTTGCACAAACAATATGGTTTATGGTGAATACCTGCTTTCCTTCTGGGAGTCTGGAACTTTGATATGGGATAGCCAGAGAGTGCCTAGCTGACAAACTCCCAGTAAAACCCTTGGCCACTGAGTCTCTAATGGGACCAGTGACATTTTATACATGTGGTCCTCACTTGGTGCTGGAGAAATCATGTGGCCTGTGTGACTCCGCAGGGAAAGGGCCCTTGGAAGCTTGTGCCTGGTTTCCTTGGTACTTTATTGTATATGCCTTTTCCCTTTACTAACTTTCTTATATCTGAGTTTGTTTTTTCAGAGCTGCCATAACAAAATACCACATACAGGGTGGCTTAAGCCACAAAAATCTATTTTCTCACGGTTTTGGATTCTAAAAGTCCAAGAGCAATATATTGACACAGTTGGTTTCTCCTGAGGCCTCTCTCCTCGGATTGCAGATAGCTGCCCACCGGCTGCCGTTTATGTGGTTGTCCCTCTATGCACCTGCTTTTTGTCTCTTTCTGTGTGTACAGACTTCCTCTTCCTGTAAAGATAATAGTGATTAAGATTCATTCTAATGGGCTCCTTGTAACTTAATCACCTTTCAAGACCCTATCTCCATGTACAGTCATAGAGTGAGGTATAGGTCCTCATAGAGTGAGGACCTCAATATATGAATTTGGGGGTGGGAGGACATAGTTTAGCCCATAAGTATTCTTTTGCTGTAATAAATCATAGTCATGACAATTGAGCCCTGAGTCCTGTGAGTCCTCATAGTTAATTATTAAACCTGGTGATGGTGTGGGGGACTCTCAACAAAACCTCTCTCTAGTCATTTATTGTAAGTGTTCTATGTGTGCTTGGTATGAAGAAAAAGTATACCCTAATTTTTGAGTGTAGTGTTACTTATATGTAAATGTCATAATTTGTTGATCATGTTTTCATAGTAACTATTTTCTGGAATCCCTTTTTATTCCTTCATTTTAATTTGTTTCTGCTGGGTTTCTTTCACATTTTGTTTCCTCTCTGTGTCCTGTTATTTTTATTTTATTTTATTTTTTTGCACTGTGTATTAAGGATGTAGTTAAAAAATTATTTGTAGCAATTCTTTGTAGAAAAGAGAATTTACTCTTTCTCCTGCAAGATACCTGGAGATACTAGTAACCTAAAACAATCCAATTCAAAGGTTCCAAATGATTTAAAATTGCTATGCAGTCACTGAGGACTGAATTACTTCTAATTAATCCTTAATTCTAGAGGGTACCTTTCAAGAATACAATGTACATTTGTCATCCAAGCCCTACAAGGCTGTCAATATCTCTAGTGTATTTCTCAGGCATTTAACTTCCTTTACTCAATTAAAAAAAATCCCCCAGAGAAACAGCTTCTCAGTTTTATTTCTCTGAATTTACATTTTTTTCTTGGATTTGTTCTAACCGTGCTTCACAGTCTTGTAAGCTCTCAGGATATGCTTTTATATCTTATCGAGCACCTCTGATCAGTGGATAGATTAATACAAACTAACCAGTATGAAAGAGAAGGTCCTCTCTAGCTGTCATTTCTTGTTTATCAAATATCACTATTCCTCTACTTACTTTTAAGATTCATGATGATGGTCAAATTAGGTATTTGAGAAAGCCCCTTGAGAATTCTCTTGGCTATAGCTCTACACCTTTGCACTCCTTTTTTTCTTCATTTGATCTAGCCAGATCAAAGAAGTAAATCTTTTGGGAAAAGCCATTTTTGTAGTAACTCTTCTTTTGAGTAAATAATACATTTATCTCCCACATGGACACTGTGCTGTTAGAAAAAGCCATTTTAGCCTGATTTACTAAAATACTTCTCATTTGATCTGAGATCTATGTTTTCTTGGAAGATTAATTCAAGCTTTTTGTCTTTCTGGAAGATGACTATAATCTGTTTCTCTCTTAATAAATATCACCCTAAACCTTCTAATACATCTTTTATGAAATACTGCATGCAAACATACTTAAATTCTATAATAATTTAACAAGAAACCATAGCATTTATATATAGAAGACTGTGGAAGCTGCTATGTGAAGGACATGTCCATACAACTTTTGCATCCAACGTATTTTAAAATATTCTTAAATGTGTTAGAAATGGAAAGTTAAAAATATACAAAGTGTTCGCAGCAGTGCTAAGAAACTGCTTTGAAGGAAACATAGGGGAGACAAGGTATACAATTTTGAAATAATGCATTTCCAAAAGGACCTCTATTACCAGTAGTAAGCACTGAGGAGACGAGAGCTCTAGACCTCTCTTAGCTAGCATAAGTTTCTTTCATGCCCTATCAACTCTTCTGGATAACCAGTCTCATTGCTCATTGGCAACTTAAGTGTCCACTCAATTGTATTCAACAAATTTAAAAAATACTATTGAAGATAAAAAAGGTGTGTGGGGCACCTGGATGGCTCAGTCGGTTAGGCGTCCTCCTTAGGCTCAGGTCATGATCTCATGGTTTGTGAGTGCTGACAGCTCAGAGCCTGAAGACCGCTTCAGATTCTGTCTCCCTCTCTCTGTCCCTCCCCTGCTCATGCTCTGTAACTCTCAAAAATAAATAAACATTAAGAAAACAAAGGGTGCTGAAGGTCCCAAGCACTAGAGTTATATATCCTTTTCTACAAAACTGATGGACAACTGAAACATGTTGTGAGTCATATTTATTAGTAGAATCATACTTTAATGGAACTGAGATTTTTCATGAAGGGAATGCTTTAATGCAAGAAAGCTTTTGTTAATGGGTATAATCATTGTCTAATGACGTGTAAGTTTAAACTTTCATATATTGGCTGTTTTTATTTTTTTTAGGTTTATTTATTTATTTTGAGAGAGAGAGAGAGAGAGAGAGAGAGAGAGAGAGAACAAGCACATGCACTATCAGGGGAGGAGCAGAGAGAGAGGGTGAGAGAGAACCCCAAGGAGGCTCTGCACTGTCAGTGCAGATGTAGTGGCTGGTTTTAAAAGCAGTATTGCTCATGGTAGTAAGGGGTTGTATATAAGGAAATGTAATCTGATTGGATATCTACTGGTTTTGACTGTCCATCATCTATCTCCTCATCAGTGGTAATGAAATCCTGATTTCCCTTTGGAGAACTACCCTTTGCTCATTGTGCTGTCTTGACTCTAGCCTCTTCTTTTAATGGGGAATATGATCCACGCTTCCTTTGGGTATTTGAATCTTGAGCAGGTGTAAGAATAACAAAATTATTGAAGCTGGTTTATCTCAAAGAGGGGGACCTGAAAAGCACATCAGTTCTGCTACCTTGGTCCCAGAAGATGCTTTGAGTCCTGTCCATTGTATTGCTTAGTTATACTTTATTTGAGCCATACTACATCCTTTGAGTAATGTTTCCCCCTTTTTAATTTAAGTTCATCAGAATCGTTTTATATACAAAAGTGCTTAACCACCTAGTGATTTTCATACAGAAAGCATATGGAATGATAAATAATGATCTGTTTGCCAAGGTTTACTTGTAAGTCTTTAGTTCATGGCTTGTCTGCATATGCTAAATTTATCTACTGCAGTGTTTCCAAAAGCTGGCTTCATATTAGAGTCTCTGACCTTTAAAACCATGTTAGTTGCCAATTAATTCAGACTCTTTTTCATGAGGATCAGACATGTGTTTTGTTGTTGTTTGTTTTGTTTTGTCTTTAACTCTGCAGTTCTAATGAGCATGCAGGGATGAGAAATATTAATTTAATGCTATGGTTATGAGAGATATCACATTGTTTTTTATTGTATACAGTTTAGGACATTGAGTGATAAGAAACTTGATTAACGAGAAAAATAAACATGGGATAAGGCCATGAGTGGAACAATGAGAAAAATGAATGGAGAAGGTAGCCTTAAGTTTTCCCACTTAAGATGAAAATGAGAAATATTCCATAAAGGATGCCAGGGAAATCTGTAGTTTTGAAACTTCTCTGCTCCATGGAAATAAAAGGATAGTGAGTTTCAGATAGTACTTTTATAGCTTAAGTGATCTATCCAGTAAAATTGTGTCTCTATGTTTTTCTTTGTTGTTGTTGTTTGTTTTGTTTTAATTAGAGGGTTCTTAATTATAGAGAACAAACTAATGGTTACCTAGTTTGTAACCTAGTTTGTAACCTACCAGAGGGGAAGTGGGTAGGGAGATGAGTTAAATAAGTGATGAAGATTAAGGAAGGCACTTGTAATGAGCACCAGGTTCTGTAAGAGTTTAATCACTAAATTGTACATCTGAAACTACTATTTCACTGTATGTTAACTAACTGGAATTTAAATTAATTTTTTAAAAGAAATCATTGGAGCTAATCTAGAAAAATTTTTCAATTTTAGATGGAGAGCCTGAATCAAGGTGGCCTCTCTAAGGTACACAGTGAAGCAGCATCATTGCTAGGTAGGGAACCACGTTGTCTCGAGACTTCTCTGTGTCTACTCTGTCAGTTATACTTTCTTCCTTCCACATCATTATTTACACTCTTCTTCCTACTCCGGATTCCTTCATTTTGTTCTGTATCATATACATCAATTCCTTAAGTGGCAGTGGAGCATAGGGACTGAAAATGGAATGAATTGTCTTTTGATTCAAATATAAATGCCGTTAATCACTTTTTGCTGGGTGAACTCAGAGAAGCTACTTAGTTTTTGTGTGCATTTTACTCTCTCTGTAAATTTAGGATAATGATAACACCTACCACATAAAATTGTTAATATTAAATTAGTTAATTCATGCAACATAGTTTGAAAGTGCCTCTTACATGTTCTGTACTCAGTGAAGGTAGTCTGTTATTATATTTGTCACAGCTTGTTGTCAGAGTTTCTCATTTTAGCTTTTTAAAAAATTTTTCTGTATGGTCTTCTCTGGTTTCAAAGAGGACCCATCTCTTATTGTGAGTTCTAAGAAATATCCAAAGCTTTCCTTCCTTTACCTGGAGTCATAAAGTGTTCTACCTCAATTTCCCTAATATCCTTTATGCTGGGGTCAGTAGTATTTTTATTTGTTTCACTTTCATAGAAATACTTGTTAGTAGTTTAAAATACCAAATGATTTATGAAGATTTATATTGAAAACCATAGTCCCCTGCCTCATTCATTTCCTGTCTTAATTCTCCCTCCTCTGGCACAATCACTTACAACTATCTTAGCTTTTTCTTCTTGTTTTTATTTCATACTACTAAATGACTCAATTTTTATTTCCTGACTTTTCAGTTTTACGTAATAAGCATTGCAGTCTCTGTTAGGGTTATCCAGACAAACAGTATCCTTTGAGATATATATTGCTATTCACATTATTTGTATTATTTTATTATGCACAATTATTATATATATTTTATATCATGTTGCTGTATATTATTCTATTATATACATATAAATTTATTATAAGAGGTTGGATGATATGATTATGGAATCTGAGAAGTCTTAAGATCTGTGACTAGAAAGCTGAAAAGAAAAGAAATGATGACCCAAAAGAAATGATGGTGTAATTTCTGTCCACGTCTGAGTTTGAAGACAGAAAACCAATGTTCATCCCAAAGACAGAGAGAGAAAATTTGTTCTTAGTCATCTCTTTTATTCTAGGCAAGCTTTCAGTCTTTGGATGAAGCCCACCTATATTGGAGAGGACAATATGTTTTATTCAGTCTAGTGATCTGAATGTTAATCACATCCTATTACGCTAAGTAAGAGCAAGTAATGTGTCATCTATCTATTATCTATCTATCTATCTATCTATCTATCTATCTATCTAACATGTATCACCTTTGGAGCCAGAGTCCTATCCCTTATTCAATTCTGTCATTACTCTTGGGTTCATGTCACTGTAATCCAGTTACATTATCCTGTTACCACACCCCCCCCAACACCACTTGTCTCCTTCACAGAGGTATGATTCAAGAAACAAATGTTTATATTTCTTCTGGTAATGACTAATGGCTCTTGGCTTTGGAATATATTTACCCAGTAGGCAATACAAATCTACAAAAAGAAACCCAAAATCAGTTTACTAATTCTATCTGCAACACTCACTCTTGCTTTTCAGTTTCATAAAAATTAGTAATAATAAAACTTCATCTGACAACAAGTTAGCATTGTAATATGTTAAATTAGAAATACCAATGAAAATAAATTAACAAAAATAAATACCATTTCCCATGTGTTCAGTGAAAGAAGTCCAATAACAAACCCAACAATATTCCTTAACACCAGTACTTACCTGTTCTTATGATTTTGTTTTCCAATGTATTATTCACTAAAAAATTGGTAAGCTCCTTGAATATGACTGATTCCATGTTTTGGGGTGGAAAAAATCCAATTTGGACTTCAAATATACTATTATTACTGCAAGGAAGGATTCTTTCAGGGGTGCCTGCTTGGAGGTAGGTATTATTAAAAGAACAAAGGAACCATATTAAAGGGGCTTATAATGGCTGACTGTGACAATTTTCAATTTTTAATTATAGAAAAAGCCCTCATAATTAATGGAAACAAATTCTGTTCTTGAAAAGCTGTAATTTCATAGTGAAATTTAAATGTAAGAAATTAGCATAAAGTGTACTATATTGATTGCAATACAAAAATAGGAAGAATTAATTATATGCATAAACTGTTTCTTCTATTAAGTACAAGTTTGCTTATAAACTGTAAAGTTGTACTTGCTTCTCTCAGAGTAATAGAGGATGACAAATATGGAGACGGGGCTGTTAATTATGTAAATAATCATGGGGAAATTAATGGCTACACAAAAAATAGGATGAAACAATTACTTCCAGTGCCACATGAAATATATAAGCACAAACAGGCTTCTAGAATGTTTTAAGTTTGGTATAATAGCTAAATGTTTTATACAGACCCGACCATGTAGACTTGATCCTTCATCTAGTATGAAAGAAAGGGTTTGAAGGACTTATTCAGTAGAATTAGATACAGATAGAAGATCTTTTTTTTAAAATATGAAATTTATTGTCAAATTGGTTTCCATACAACACCCAGTGCTCATCCCAACAGGTGCCCTCCTCAATACCCATCACCCACCCTCCCCTCCCTCCCACCCCCCATCAACCTCAGTTTTTTGTCAGTTTTTAAGAGTCTCTTATGGTTTGGCTCCCTTCCTCTCTAACTTTTTTTTTTTCCTTCCCCTCTGCCATGGACTTCTGTTAAGTTTCTCAGGATCCACATATGAGTGAAAACATATGGTATCTGTCTTTCTCTGCATGACTTATTTCACTTATGATAGCACTCCCCAGTTCCATCCACGTTGCTATTTCATTCTTTCTCATTGCCACGTAGTATTCCATTGTGTATATAAACCACAATTTCATTATCCATTCATCAGTTGATGGACATTTAGGCTCTTTCCATAATTTGGCTATTGTTGAAAGTGCTTCTATAAACATTGGGGTACAAGTGCCCCTATGCATCAGCACTCCTGTATCCCTTGGGTAAATTCCTAGCAGTGCTATTGCTGGGTCATAGGGTAGATCTATTTTTAATTTTTTGAGGAACCTCCACACTGCTTTCCAGAGCGGCTGCACCAGTTTGCATTCCCACCAACAGTGCAAGAGGGTTCCCGTTTCTCCACATCCTCGCCAGCATCTATAGTCTCCTGATTTGTTCATTTTGGCCACTCTGACTGGCGTGAGGTGATATCTGAGTGTGGTTTTGATTTGTATTTCCCTGATGAGGAGCGACGTTGAGCATCTTTTCATGTGCCTGTTGGCCATCCGGATGTCTTCTTTAGAGAAGTGTCTATTCATGTTTTCTGCCCATTTCTTCACTGGGTTATTTGTTTTTCGGGAGTGGAGTTTGGTGAGTTCTTTATAGATTTTGGACACTAGCCCTTTGTCTGATACATCATTTTCAAATATCTTTTGCCAGATAGTACATCTTATGTTTGCTTGTCTTGTTTGTTTGTTTTCTTCCCAGTATCTTTTATTACAGTAAAATACACATAACATAAAAATTTATCATTGTAACCATTTCAGTGTACATCAAAATATATTCATGATAATGTACTACCATCACCACTCTTTTGATCTTGTGCAACTTAAGCTATATACATCAAACAACAACTCCCCATCCCCCTGTCTTCTCCCAGCATCTGGGCACCACCATTCTACTTTCTGTCTCTATAATTTTGACCACTCTAAGTACCTCATATAAATGAGACATTTATGTTTCCTATATAGGACATACTGTATGTGTCTCTTTTGAGATTGGCTTGTTTCATTTAGTGTACTGTCCTCAAGTTTCACCTGTGTTATAGCAGATGAATCAGAATCTCCTTATTTTTAAAGGCTGAATAATATTCCATTGTATGTATATACCACAATTTGCTTGTCCGTCCATCCACCAGTGAATACTTGGGTTACTTTCACATTCCAGCTATTGTGTACTATACTGTTATGAACATGGTGTATAGACATCCATATGTTTTTAATACTATCTAAGGGCAGAAAAACTAGGCTAAAAAAGGCTTACACGGAAAGAATGGATGCTATAAATTATTGAAGTAACAAAGGAAGTTTATGCTTGAAAACAAAACTTGAACTAATGACTAGAGACCAGTGAAGTTGCCTTTGGAGAATCAGCCAGGTCTAATGACCCAACACAAGCACCATTCGGTTGATAATGCAGAAATTATAATCACTTTTGCATTGTACATCTACTGGCTCTGTAAATAGTTTAATCCCAGTAGGGTATCAATTAAGAACTACTATAAGCATTGGGAGGTATAAAACAAGAATAGAAATGATGATGATATGGTGCTGAAGTTTTAAAATAGCTTTAAGTATCCATCTAGTAGTTTTGTAATCCACATATTTATATTTGCTGTCTCTTATTGAAGGTAGTTAAGTGTTCAAAAGAATCTTAATACTCAGTTTGAATTTTAGTTTAAATTATGTATGGAGATTGATTTCATTAAGCTTAAAGGCAGTGTCTAAATGCCTAAGAAAAATAATTTGAAGTTGGGAAATTTCGTATATAAAATTTCTTTATACTTTTCATTAAATTAATTTTAAATTCCTGGGTGCCAGTGTGACTCAGTCAGTTAAGTGTCCAACTTTGGCTCAGGCCGTGAACTCACATTTTGTGGGTTCGAGCCCTGTGTTGGTCTCTGTGCTGACAGAGCAGAGCCTGGAGCCTGCTTCAAGTTCTGTGTCTCCCCCTCTGTGCTCGCTCTCTCTCTCTCTCTCTCTCTCTCTGTCTCTCTCTCAAAAATAAATAAACATTAAAAAATTGTTTTGATTAATTTTAAATTCCTTAACACCAGTTCTCAAATTTTCCTATGATTTTCTAAAACGTGTTCTCTACTAAAAAATAGTTTTGGTCTTTGGAAGGTGATTGATACAGTAGTCACTTAAAATATTCTACTATTGCTAGAACACAAGGATTCTTTCAAGGATGCCTGAGAAGAGGACAGGTAGTACTCCCACGTGGATTTTAAAGAATCTTTACCTTGCTGTCTCCTGATTTCTGTCTTTCAACAAACCTTCCTAGGTAACCACCAAAAACAGGAGCCCCTCTATTATAGCCAGAATCACGCAAAAACTTGAGAAATCATCAAGCCAAACCTCATTATATCAATGAAGAAACTGAGTTGTGACCAGTTTTACTGGTTCATTAAGACTTGGCGGTGTTGGTAGCTGTACCCACACTTTTACTGATTCCATGTCAAGAGCTTTTGCTAGATCCCTTTTGTGCTTTTGTCCTTTTGTTTCCTTAGCCTATAGTTCATGCTCATGCCCTCCAGCTCTTTCTGCTACCCAAAGATTTGTCCTTCTGTCCATTTTGCTGTCACACATGCCTTCAGATTTGCACTGATGACAGATTCACAACAGCTTCTGTGACAGGAACCCAGGTATTGAAATAGCACAATTAGAAATGATGTATTTGCCACTGAGATTTTAGGTTTCCTATTTTCAGTATTTTCATGAACCGAGACACCCAGATCTAATAGTGGAGGGAATACCTTTAAATAGCGAGGCATGGTGGCCGCTGACATTATAAATCTAAAATCTCTCATATTTTCTCGGTGTCGCTAGTGTCAGATGCCTTGTACTCCGTTTGCATTTCGTTATTTGATTTCTCAGGCAGTTGAAGAGGGAAATGTCACTTTTAAAAATGGTTATCTCCTGGCCTCCACACAAAATGGCCAGTCATGGATTTTTTTGTGTGCTTTTTAAGAGAATTTCTTATGGTAAATATTTCACCTAAATAAAAATGTTGTAGCTGTGAAGGAAGCAGTTTACTCTCAAACCAGCAACAGAATTAATGATGGCTTTTCTCTGCCCAGCTCCCACTCATCTGGGTTCCTGGTCCTAATATCCCTTGCCTTGCAGTTTACCTTCCAAGCATGGTCTCTCCCTTCATTATGTGTCTTTTTAATCCACTCTCCACAGAGTGGCCAGAGTAACCTATCTCACGTGTTCAGGAAATATGCCAATTCTCTGTGATAACATAGCATAAATATGTTATCATCCAGGAAACAAAACTTAAATTCCTTAACTCAAAAGATTAGTTCCTCTTTAAACTGTTCCCTTTATAGCTCTAGATTCATGTTCTTATCATTGTATGCCTTACACTTAACAGTCTACCAAATACTGAGCTGTTTTTATTCCTCACACATAACACAGAGTGAAAAATAGTACCTGCTTCTCAGGACTATTGCAAAATGATGCGTACGAAGAACTTAGCACTTGCCTCAAAGAAAACCCTCAATAAAATGAGCTTTTGTAAATTAATTTTAGAGTTAATTCCATATGACTTTCCTCATTTTGTTTCTTCCTTCTGCATATGTCCTCAGCTTCCCCACACCGTCCCCTTTCTTGATTTTGTCCACTCTGACTTGCCCCCTACAACACATTTCATAAATCACCTCCTTCAAGAATAGATACGTCTCCTCTGTATGGTGCCCTAGACTCATCTTTATCATTGCAATGTGAATCATCCTTTTGAAAATTACTCTTTTCCTTCCATCTTTCCCATTGCTCTCAATTTGCCTTGAGGACAAGAATATAGGACTTAATCATTTTGCATTCTTGGTATTTAGCACAATCAATGGCACGTTATAGAAACTCAATATTTTTTTAACATAAGATACAAGACTACTAAAGAAAAGATACCTTGACCATGCAAAGTACACAAGCAAAACTAAAAATTTTTGCAAAAAATATTACACACAGGTTAATCATTGTGGAATTAATGGCAATGATTGTGTGTTTTTTTTTTTTTTTTTTTTTAACAAGTGTCTAATCTGAAGCAATGAAGAATCAAATGTGAAATATAAATGTAGCAGCCCTTACATGGGCATTCTTCAGGTTTGGGGTATTTTGAGATATTACTTCCCATTAATTAAATCAGAGTGTCAAATAAATAAATTCAGATTCACACACACACACAAAAATCTGATGCTTGCAACTGGGAATGGAAAGAATCAAAGAAATACAGACTACATTTTTTAAAAGTAAATAATAAATAGAAGAATGAAAAGTGTTTTTTTTTTTATTTCAAGTAATGGAAAGACTCTGGTTTAATCTCTGAAATACATTTAAAACCCATAAATAGGAAACGATTGCATATTTCTGACCCAGTCTCATCTGATTGCCTGACTTGCTACTCTAGTAAATGGGATATTGGTTAATTGAATAGTTTATCAATCTGCAAATAGCATTCAAGTTCAGATGCTCTTTAAAATGTAATCATTCTAGATAAATACTGTTGGAGTTTTCATTTCAATGTTTGATCACATCACAGTAATATGATATTTTCTCATTACATTTCACTATAGATCGTGCCCTGACGTTATTTTCTAAACTTGCTTACCAGATGCTTCTTGCATGCAGTATTCCTTGCAAAATATACATTTTGTGAAAGTGGGAACTATGAGTGCTTGAGACTAGGTGACTTCCTTCCTAATCGGAAGCTATTTTTAAGTCACCAAGATCAGCCTGGGTCAATGGAATAAAAAGCAGGCAGAATAACAGTCTCTAAGGCTGACCTTTGAAATGTTCTCATTTCCAAAAGTAAATTCAGTCACCGAGATCTTAAAATAATCACTTTTACTTTCTACTCCCATAAGAATAATACAGATGACTTTTTGAGCAACATAAGAAAATATAGGGTGCCTCTTGGAAGATATTGAGTGTCATCTTGTTAATTCAGGTAGTCATTTAAAAGAATTTTAAATGTCATTGTTTTTTAAATAAGTAGCAATGTGGTTAGTAATATATACCTGAATTTAAATGCTGTTTCAATTAAATTTTCCTTCCATTATTATAAAAAATGAATAATATTCATATTAAAAACTAAATATCTATTTTTAGAAGTTAAAAAAATCACCAAGACTCTCATCTACTTCTTATGTACATCTGCATTTTTACATGTCACTGTTCTTTTCTTTACTAGTCATAGCCATGAATAAATATCATGCAATAAACCATAACAATCTGTCTCTTCTCAATTGCATCAAAAACCAATTATAAATCATGTACATAAAATTAACAATTTCAAGAAATGTAAATTTTCTTTGTGAAGAAACATTAAATCAGAAATTATAAAGGATGAAGCCAGTATGTTAGACTGTAAAAACTTAAAATATCTGTAAGGCAAAAACAATGTTAAAATATGTTTCTCTGGTCAAAAGCCAAATGCATTTGCTACTTACTTGGCTTCTGTTCCCTCCTTCCCAATTTTCCCTGGTTTCTTCTTTTTGTTCAGGTGTACCCCTCTCCCCCACAGAGCTCATTCGCATTGAGAGAAGTTGATTTTACCTTTAAACTTAAGTGTGCGCCCTGATTTATGTAGTCAACTCAGTACTTTTAATTGTTTAGCCACCACAGTTACTAGGAGTGACCTAAGCCAGTCAAAACTAGGTTCATGTCTTTCATTTACAACGATAGGAGAAAGATGCTCTCCCTTTCTCTGGGTAGCATGGAGGTTGATGTCATGCCTGGAGCTCCTTCAACCATTTACTATGATGAGGGAAGCCCACCAGAGCACCAATATGACCCATAAAAGACAGAACATCTGAGAAATAAGGCAGAGATCTGATAAAATGATAGCTGAATTCTACTCGGCTCTGGACTGTTGTTGTTGTTGTTGTTGTTGTTATGTGAATCAGTAAACTTCCAGTGTTAATTTGCTATGGCTACTGAAACGAAATGGGTGGTTTAAATGACAGAAATTGATAGTTGTACAGTCTAGATGCTAAGAAATCTGAATTAAGGTGTTAACAGGCTGGGTCCCTTCTGAGGCTGTGAGGAAGAATCTGTTCCATGCCTCTAACCCAGATTCTGGTGGCTCGCTGACAGTCCTACATGATCCTTAATTTGTAAAGACATCATCCTGATCTCTTCTTCTTCACTTGGTGAGCCTTGGGGGGTGGGAGAGGGGCACAGCTCAATCAATAACACTTCCTTTATTGTTAAAGCCAATTTCAGGTTTTTGTTATTGTTACTGACAATTAAAATCACCCAAACTAAAGCCAAGGGAACCCTTATACATATCATTTGCTAGTATTTGAAATTCCTAGCCAACTACAAAATAAGCCCTCTCATTTCCAAATTAATCATCCTCTAAACAAATTGTCACTTTGGAATACATTTGCAAAGTGATTCTTCTAAGGCTGTTTAACCCTTCAGAACTTTGGCCCACAGTGTGGCCAAAAACTTAACTCACAAATTAACCCTCAACATTCCATACAAAAGGCATAGGCTATGACACTGGCACAAGACAACTAATATACCAACCACTGTTTGGGGAAAAAATAAAGATGGAGAAAAGAAGCTCCAAATTTCAGTAGCTTAATATGATTCATGTTTCTTGTGAGTCCAACTACTGGCTGGACTGGGCACTTGTTCTTTACTAAGGGACGCCAGATCCATATCTTACCACCAAATGTACCCCAAAACCTCAAGTCATTGTTTTAGGGTTTTCTAGGGTTGTTGTGAAAAATTACCATGAACTTGGTAACTTAAAATAGCAGAAATGTATTCTTTCCCAGTTCTGGAGCTCAAAAGTTCAAAATCAATGCAGTGTTCCAGATAAGTCTTTCTTTGCTTCTCTCTTAGCTTTTGATCGCAGCTGGCAATCCTTGCCTTTTGACACATGACTACATCTTTCCAATCTCTGCTTCTACCTTCACTGTCTTCTCATGGCCTTTCCTTCTGTGTTCCCCTGTGTCTGTTTCCCCTTCTTTTCAATTACAATTCATCCTTGACTTATTGGAATTAAGGCTAATCCTAATTCGGGGTGATCACATCTGGAGATCCTTACCTTACTTACAAGTACGAAGATGCTTATTCCAAAAAAAGCTCACATTCTGAGATTCTGGGGAGATGTGTCTTTTGGCAGCCACAATTCAACCTACTGTAGTCATTATAGAAAGATATGAGATAAGGGAGCCACACTGGATATATATACATCATTCGCTTGTCTTCCCCTGGCCAGAAATATTCACGTGCAAGGTGACTGAGAAATGCATCCTGTAGTTTGACAGCAGCTTCCCAGAATGAGCTCTAGGATAGAGACTATACTATGCATAAAGAGTTTTGGTAGTCAGCTGGCCTTCTCTGCTGTACACCTAAGATTGGAGCTTAATCCCTCCCTTCCTTGTTAAGACTGATATCCTGAAAGTTTCTATTTCTGTAATCAACATAAACATATAATGAATTAAATCTGTATGAAAGTGTAAGAGGGAGAAAGAGCAAAACTAAATGCCACCATATATAGTTATACAGAACACCTGGGTAGAGTTTGGGATGCTCCTGAGGAACATCCAACAGGAGAGCATTTTGAAAGGCTTGTTATACAATGGGCCTTGGAAATATCTTCTGACCGATTGTCACACATGAGATTTCTATCCCTTCAAATGCAATAGCTATAGTTTGAGGTTCTGATTGATGTACCCATCTATAGTATTATTCTTAAAATGTTCTACATTTTGGACCTTTAGCTGAATTGGTATTCAGGTATTTCCTTGTTTATTTCTACATATAATTTATCTGGACTCCATATTAGCCCTCAACCATATCTCATATTAAATTCTGTACATTTATTAGAAAAACATTTAAAAATCACACTCTAATTGTTTCGTAGATGTTATTTATTTTTAGTGGATAACAGATGATGATGGTATATTCTCTAAAATACACATATTTTTCCTCCATTGTCCCTCTAGCATATGGGATTATTTTTGGCAATTTTATAAATCGAAATTGATCAAAGATTTAAATGTAAAACCTAAAACCATAAAACCCTTAGAAGAAAACACAGAGAAGAAGATCCTTGATGTTGGCCTAGTTGGTAATTTATTGAATAAGTCATAAAAATCACAGGTAACAAAAACTAAAGCAAACAAATGGGACTATACTAAACTAAAGAGTTCTGCACAACAAGGGAAACAAGTTGAAAGTCAACCTATACAATAGGAGAAAATATTTGCAGACATTGCAGGGGACCAATATCTAAAATATAGAAAGGGCTCACACAACTCAATAGCAAAATGTAAACAATCCAATTAAAAAGGGCAAAGGATTTGAATAGATATTTTTCCAATGAAGACATACAAATGTCCAATGGTGCTCAACATCACTAAAAGTCAGAGAGATGCAAATCAAAACTCATTGAGGTATATCACCTCACACCTGTTAGGATGGCTTTTATCAAAAAGACAAGATTTTAAAATGTTGGTGAGGATGTGGAGAAAAGGGAACCCTTATACACTGTTGGTTGTAATGTAAAGTGCTACAGCCATTATGGAAAATAGTATGTCAGTTTCTCAACAAATTAGCAATTAAGCCATCATTTGATCCAATAATACCACTCCTGCATATGTAGCTGAAAGGAATTGAAATCTGTGTCTTGAGGATATCTACACTCCTATGTTTATTGCAGCATTATTCACAATAGCCGAGATATGGAAACAACCCAGGTGTTCATAATGGATGAATAGATAAAGAGGTAGTACATATATTTAGTGAAATATTATTCAACCATGAGAAAGAAATCCTGCTATTTTTGGCAATATGGATGGAACTTGAAGGCCTTGTATTAAGTGAGATAAGTCAGACAGAGAAAGACAAATACTATGTAATGTCACTTATATGTGGAATCTAAAAAAGCTGAACTTGTAAAAACAGAGAGTGGAATAGTGGTTACCAGGGACTGGTTGTGGGGATCGGGAGGATTGGGGAGATGTTGTTTAAGAGTATAAACTCACAACCAGTAGATAAATAAGTTCTGGAGATCTCATACACAACATGGTGATTGTAGCCAACAATACCATATTATAAAATTCAAAGTTGCTAAGAGACTAAATCTTAACTGTTCTCAACACAAAAAATAAATGACAAATACGTGACATGATAAAGGGATTAGCCAATGCTACTGTAGCAGTCATACTGCAATATTTAAATGTATAAACCAGTGCATCATACACCTTCAGTTTACACAATATTATATGCTCTATCTCCATAAAAATGTATTTATTACTGAAATAATTAATTTGTGACTGCACTGTCTTAGCAGACATGCTTTAGAATATTTTATGCCCAATTTTGTGCTTTCAGGACATACTTTAAAATGATTTAAATTTTATTTTTATCTTTACTTTTACTTTTTAAAACATATCATTTAAAATATTTCTTTTAATCCAAGATAGATTGCACAATAGATATTTAGAATCTTATAATGTGTTTCCCCCTATTTACACCTCCAGGAAAATTAAAGTACAATAATGCAGCATCAATTGTTATAGAAAAATGAGTGCTCTAATGTTTATTAATCTTAGCGTGTTTATTTATGAATGGCATGAGGTGAAATATGAAAAGTGGCAAGAACACTTCTTTCACCAGTTGTCTGGTGAGTGGCTATTTTATTTTATTGTATTGTAAAAAGTAATTGTGATGTAATTTGATGAGTCTTAAAAAAAAAAAGAAGAAGGCACTCTAATTTTATATAGAAACTTCTCCTGCCCCTTCTTTATTTTGTGGTAGAAAATGATGGACGCCATCTTTGTAATTGAAACCCATTAGAAGAAACTCATGAAGGAAAACTAGTGCTCCTAAAAATAGGAAGGGACTTATAAAAATACTGACCATATTGTACATTAAGTTTGATAAGGAAATCCTAACAATATAAAAATTATAAACAGGTGAATGACATCATCAGATTTGCTCCTTAGTGATATGTCTGGGTAGAAGTTGAGGAAACGGAAGTGAGCATTGGAAAGGGTTGTAAGGTATGAAACTATTACATTTGTTTACAAATAAATAAAAATGCTCTGAATCTGATGGCAATTGTAGAAGGTTAATTATCAGAGGGGTGGAATTCACATGAATTGGTGACTGAGTAGCTGTCTAGGTAAGTGGATAGCCGGTTTTCTAGATCTCTCTGATTGGGCAGCAGCATGAATATTCATGCCATTTCATTGCCCTGAAGAATACAGAAAGAGAAGGCTTCTTTCCCTGGGGGACGGGCCACAGGAACAGATTACACGTTTTGAATGCAATGAATCCGTAGGACATCCAAATAAACAGTAGATAAGCGGCAGGATTTTTCCAGTTCTAAATAGAATTGTAGCCTGGTTCTTATGGCATGATTTAGAAGAATGTCTAGTATTGGTCCAAGAGTAAGCAGTGACATAAGCATATTGGCATAACATTTTATAACATACAGCTCTATAAGGAAATTTACTTTATAATTTTTACTTTACTTGGGACACAAGTTAAACATACAGCTTTCTGAAAATCTTTTCTCCAGACTCATTGGATGAAAAGTTTTGGGACTGAAATCTAGGGACTTTTCAATAAAATCCGTAGATGATTCTGAGTGGCTGTCAACTTTGTCAGCTACTGTCATAAGGCCATTTTCCACAAACTTTGATCTGAGAAACAAGTGAGGGATATATTTAACTGGTATTCCAAAACAAAGTAAGCTGTCAAACAAGCTTGTGAAATGTCACACACAAAATCTTTCTTAGAGTTACAACTAAACATTAGCTTGGAAAATAAATATATCTGTTTAATGTGTTTAATGATTAAACTTCATTTTACAAGGCACAATTTTTCTTCATACCTATTAGTATCTTTAGAACAGTTGTTTTGTTTTGTTTTGTTTTGTTTTGTTTTGTTTTGTTTTGTTAACCCTAACATAGACCAGGAAGATACTGTGTTAGATATGATCATCATGTTGTATACTTTAAAATTACACAATGTTTTAAAGTCAATTATATCTCAAAAAAACTGGAAATAAATAAATTCTAAATGTAAAAAAGAAATGTCTTCTACTTGAGATTTTATGGTTTTAAGTTTTACATTTAGGTCTGTGAGCTCTTTTGAGATTATTTTTGTATATTATGTGAAGTATGGCTCCAAGTTCTCATTTTGTATATGTGTATCCAGTTGTCCCAGCATCAATTTTTGAAAAAAAAAAATCCTTTCTGTATTGAATCACATTTCAGCTTTTAAAATATCAGTTGTCCATGTATGTGTAATTATCTTATTATTTTTTAATATGTGTATTACATTAATGGGTTTCCTAATAGCGAACTAACTGTGACTTTCTGAAATAACTTCCATCTGTTCATTACATATTATTTTATTAATACAGATTTGGATTTTTGCTAATATTTTATTTAGTTTTTTCATTAATATTTATGAAAGGTCTTGTTCTGCATTTTGAATTTTGTGCTGTCATTATCCATTTAACTCTCAATGGGATATTTGATTTATAAAAGAATATAAAAGTTTTATTAATTTTTAAGACTAAAAATTTTGCATAGACTTGGAATATGTATTCCTTTTGAAGGTTTGGGAGAGGGTCTCCCAGGTGGCTCAGTTGGTTGAGCATCCAACTCTTGATTTCAGCTCAGGTCATGATCTCAGGGTCATAGGATTGAGCATCGGGTTGGGCTCCACGCTGAGTGTGGAGCCTGCTTAGGATTTTCTCTCCCTCTTCTCCTCTCTCCTGCTCACATGCTCTCTCTCTCCCTCTAAAAAAAAAAAAAATCTCAAGTTTTGGGAGAGTCCCCATGTGAAAGCATCTCAGTCTAGCACCTTTTAATGGGATAATTTCTTCATTATTTTTTTTTCTATTTCATGGATTTCAAAAGTGTATTTTCTTCATTGGACTAATTGTGGCAAACTACATTGTCCCAGTAAATACTCAAGTCATCTAGGTTTTTAAATTTACTTTTACAGAGATCTTCAAATTATTCCATTTTGAATTTTTTTCTACTTTCATGTAAATTTCATGCTGGTCATCCTTTGTATTAGATGTTTTTGCTATCTTCTTTTTGATTAAATATTCTAATGTGTTGATTTGTGTTTTTAAAATATATTAACTGAATATATTAACTGAAACTGAATAGTTTCCTATTTTCTTCTTCCATATCTTATTTTTTATCTTTAACATTTCCAATGCTTTTATTTGGTTTACTCTTTTGCTCTTTTTTTTTGTAGATTTTTGAGTCGAGAATTTAATTCTTTTATTTTTAGTCTTTTGCTTTTATTGAGAAATATATCTGAAGGTATGATGTTTCTTCCTATGACTATTTTAAATGTGGTTGTGTATATGGTATGTTATTATTTTAACTTTTTCACATCTGTAATCTCAGTTCATATTTCCCTTTTCCCTCGAGTCATTTAAATTATGCTTTATATTTGTTTTGGTTTTTGTTAACTTCCATTTATACTAGGTCTTTTGAAAATTTTATTCAGTTTTTTTTATTTTTCTTACATTGTGATCAGAGTGTGTTTTGAAATATTCATTTCTTATGAAATGTACCGAAGCATTTTTGTGTGTGTAGTGTGTGGGCATGTGTGTGAGACCTAGCAAATGTTCCATTTTTGTGAATACTCCCATGCTTGAGAAGAGATGTATTTTCTATTACAATATGTATCCATTGAACCTAATTAGCTAATCATGGTTTTTAGAGCCTCTATATATAACCTTATCTATTTTTTTTACTGTCTTGATTTCTTTTGTACTCAGAATGGTATGTTACAGTTTCCTATTATAAATTTCTTTCTGTGTCTCATTACATCCCCTCTAGTTTTTGCTTTATAAACATGAATTTTTCTGTTTGACTCATATGTATTTATATACATTTATAACTCAATTATTGTGAATTAAGTCTCCTTAGATTACAAAATATTCTTATTTGCTATATTTATTGTTTTTTGGCTTAAATTCCACTTTGTCTCATATCAGCTTACCACCCTCTGTGCTTTTAATTCTTTTTATTTGCCTCACATATCTTTACCCATCTGTTAATTTTAGCTTTTCTTTCTTCCTTCCTTCCTTCCTTCCTTCCTTCCTTCCTTCCTTCCTTCCTCCTTCCTTCCTTCCTCCTTCCTTCCTCCTTCCTTCCTTCCTTCCTTCCTTCCTTCCTTCCTTCCTTCCTTCCTTCCTTCCTCTTCTTTCTTTCTTTCTTTCTTTCTTTCTTTCTTTCTTTCTTTCTTTCTTTCTTTCTTTCTTTCTTCTTTCCCCAGAGAGAGAAGGAGAGAGAGCATGAGGGTAGAAGGACAGAGAGAGAATTTTAAGCAGGTTCCACACCTAGTGCAGAGCCGCAGGCAAGGCTCGATCTCACGGCCCTAAGATCATGACCTGACCTGAAATCAAGAGTCTGACACTTAACTGACTGAGCCGCCCAGGCACCCCCATTTTAACTTTTTAAATTAGCTTCGTTTTAGATGTTTTTCTTCTATACAGCATATAATTCAATCTTGCTTTTTGAGCTGAACTGCTTTTTTTGTTGTTGTTTTTTGTTTGCTTTTGTAGGAGAGTTAAGCCTTTACACAACTATTGCTATTCTATTTTAGATCCTATTTTGCTATGTTATTTTATGTTATGTTATAATTGATATGTGAGCTCTGTTTCTTTGGACATAGGGTTAAATAGAAGCTCTCTTCCATTATTTCACTTTCCAGGGATTCCAATTACATCCGTGAGAGATCTTTTCTTGTCATGCTTTCTTGCTCATCTCCCCTTTCATCCACTTTCCTTCTGACATTTAAATTTATTTGTCTTTATTCCATTTTTGTTCTTTTGACTCGTTGCCAGCTTTCTTAAATCTTTCCTATTTTAATTTAAATCTGTTCTCTGTTGGATACCTTATAATTTATTCTTTCTTTTTTCTTTTCCTTTTTCATTCTTTTTTTCTTTATTCTTTCTTTCTAATGCTTTGTGTTTTTGAACCATTTTGCTATTTTAAAGTATTTTTTTTTTCTTTAAGATGGTAGCAGGAATGATTTTAATTTCATTCTCCCTCTTCCTCTTCTTCTTTGTTGTATATTTAATGCATCTTGTTAAGGATCAGTTTGGAATTACAAGTTTAGAGGATCTTTATTCTTTTATCCTTCTATTGAAGTATAATTTAACACAAAGTATTATAATAGTTTCAGGTGAGCAGCATATTGATTCAACCATTCTATACGTTACTCAGTGCTCTCCACGTGTACTCACCATCTGTCACCAGCAACATTATGAGGGTACTGTTGACTGTATTGCCTATTCTGCACTTTATAACCCTGTGACTTTTTTTTTATTTTATAACTGGAAATTTGTACCTTTTTATTACCTTTAACTCTTCACCCACCCACCAAGGGCTACCATAACAAAGTCCTACATATCCTGTGGCTTAAACAACAGATATGAACCTTCTTACACTTTTGGAGGCTACAAGTTCAGGATCAAGATGTCAGCATATTTAGTTTCCATATTTAAAGCATAATGTTTTCTTACAAAACATAGTTGTCTTTGTTATTATATAACCTTTGAAAAATATGGTAAAATTAAAGAAAGGCATTCAAATTAGCCAGAACCCTACTGCCCAGAAATAAATGTCATGGAAATGTTGCTATTTTCAACGATTTTATATATTTCTACCCAGTCACTTTTTGAAAACCAAAATTAGGGCCATACTAAAGTGGTACTTTTTTTTAAAAAAGTCCCATTTCCACTTGATATTATACTGGGCACATTTTTCATGAAAGAATATATATTTTAAAATCATGATCTATATTTATTATATTTTACTTCCATTTTACTTACATACGTATCATCGTTTATTTAACTTTTCTCCTTGTTATTGAAGATAGAAACTTAGATTTTCACAGTTTCAAATAACACTGTGATGAACAAATTCGTATACAAATTTTTTTAATGTTTATTTATTCTTGAGACAGAGACAGAGCGTGAACAGGGGAGAGGCAGAGAGAGAGGGAGACACAGAATCTGAAACAAGCTCCAGGCTCTGAGCTGTCAGCACAGAGCCCGACGCGGGGCTTGAACTCACGGACTGTGAGATCATGACCTGAGCCTAAGTCAGACGCTTAACCGACCGAGCCACCCAGGCACCCCTACAAAATTCTTATGTATCTATGATAATTTTTAGTTAATAAATTCCCAGAAGTGGAACAGTTACCTAGAATTTGATTCACATTGCAAGTTTAGGGTCACCTAGCTGGCTCAATCAGTAGAGGTATGACCCTTGATCTCAGGGTTGTGAGTTTGAGCCCCATGTTGAGTGTAGAGATTACTTAAAAAATAAAATATTAAAATGAAACAAAAACACAAAAGGTCTAAATAATAATATTGTCAGATAACAGGACTCTAGTTGATCAGGAGGAGGAATAATTCTACATGGGCCACCTTCCATGGCAATGTTGGTAGTCAGGAAACAGTGGGCTCTGATTACTTTTGCTGCTCAGTGGTGGGTTGTAAGTCACCTGCTGCTGATGTTCTTACCCCAGTCCCAGGTCACTAACCAGTCTGCCTTTCACTTTCCCTCTTCATAAGTTCTTGGTTGCCTCACAAATTTTTTCTAGTTTATAGTTGTGTTTAGTGTGAAAGAACAGTGGAAATTGGTTCATATCACCTTGTAACAGACAAGAGCCTATATATATATATATATATATATATATATATATATATATATATATATATATATATATATATGAGCCTGTATCACAAGAGTCCTCTTGTCTATTACAAGGTGATATGAACCAATTTCCATATATATGTATGTGTGTGTGTGTGTGTGTGTGTGTATATATATATATATATGCTATACTTTTTCTTATGCCCATCTTAAATACTAGCACATTTTCTCACATATACAGTAGTATATGTCATATAAACACTTGCTTCATTTATAGATGTAAAATATATACAGATAGATAGATAGATAGATAGATGTAATAAAATCACGTTTTTGTTTTTGTTTTTTAATTTACCTTTAAGAATATGGACATAGGAGCACCTGGGTGGCTCAGTTGGTTAAGTGTCCAACTTTGGCTCAGGTCCTGGTCTCACGATTCTTGAGTTCAAGCCTTGTGTTGGGCTCTGTGCTAACAGCTCAGAGCCTGGAGCCTGCTTTGGATTCTGTGTCTCCCTCTCTCTCTCTGCCCCTCCTTCACTTGGTCTCTCTCTGTCTCTCTCTCAAATAAATAAACACTAAAAATATATTTTTAATGAAATATCTCTGCAGAATGAGTAAATGAATACAATTTTCAGGGCTTGTCTCTTCCATACTCCTTATCTGGCTTTCAGATGAAGCCTTCAGCAAACTCCAGTCTTTCTCCACACTTCCCTTGCCCAAGGTTAGAAAGTGATCTGCTGTGCATAATATGAAAACATTTGGAAACAGCATTTTTGATGCTCTATGCACAACATTGGAGGTGTCTAACACATTCCATTTAGGGAGAAAATGGTGTAGTGGAAAGAACCTTAGCTTTGAAGGTAAAAAACAAACAAAAAACACCTGTTTTTTTTAAGATCTACTTTCTATAAGCTTTGTGGCATTTTGCAAGATTCTCAAGCTTCAGTTTCCCTGACTATAAAATGGGGAATATTTTCCTCCATTTTGGAGGAAGGGCTAGCACTAATTTAAGAAAAATACCATATACACAGGATGGGTTCAATGGACACAGGTATTATGGTTGTACACAAAACCACAGGGAAGATACACGTTCAGAATAGCCCAATGGAATTGCCAAAATGCCTTCCTAAATCCCTTCTGCTTAGGTCTTTTGGGTGCTTGACACTTCTCATTTTCCTCAGCACAACAGAGCATGATTAAGAATCCTGCCCTGTGCCCAGTGGTCCCTGAACTAGTATTTGTTTATTCATACCAACCACATTTTTTTCTTCTCTCTTGGTATGTTGTCAGATGAAATTTCCAGAGAGAACTCTATATGTCCGATATTAACACCTTCTCTGCTCTGTATATTTAAAACCTACTTATGTCTTATTACCTTTGTCCCTATCTAACTTATGTACACAGTCTCCACTGTGTTTATAGTTTTGTCTTAGCTGACCTTGACGTTGGAAGGGAATGTCCTGCTTTGTATTTGGTCTGTGAACTGAGCCTCGCTCTCAACCTTTCTTTACCAGTCCTAACTGCCAATGTTACTATTCACTCCAGGAAGTTCTCCATCCCTTTCCCTACCTAGTTGTCTCCCCTTTGATATCCAGCATGCTGTGTTTTCGATAAGTAGTGGTACATTCTGGGAATAAGCACTCCCAATAGCAGGGCCAGTAAATGCTCCTTCTAGACACCAACGACATGCATAGTGGCTAGAGGAGTAACCTTTAAAGATGGGAGAAAAATCTTAAAACAAACTTGACTTTCTTTATAAGAATTTGGGGAATCAGTGTATTTTACACAGTTCAAAAGCAATATAAATGTAGGCAATTGGTGCTTTATTTTTTTCAAATGATGACTTTACTAAGATGGTTCTAATTTCTTCAGTACCCGCTTTTGTATTAGAGATGACCAAAGAGACATTTGCTTGAGTTTTGGAAGGTAGAAATGAAGTGGCAGGCATTACTCTCATCAGGTTAAGTTGAATGAGAGACGGCAGAGGTGCTGGAGAGTTCCACCTTGCCCTGGCTCGCGCCACTTCCTGCCCAACTCTTCTTCCTGACTTCTGGCTCCGTTGACCAGCAGTCATCCCAAGCACAACACCAGAAGTAGGGGCAATGGCCTTTGGCAGACCTCCCCATCAGTGCCCAACCACGGTCACACCATAGCAGCTGGCTATGCCTACCTTACCAGACTTCCCTGAAAGCCCTGACTTTTCCACTTTCTCCAATGTTTAGCAGAGCTGGCTAGGGACCTTCCTCTGGTCCTCCAACTCCCCTTGTGGCATTTACTTCCCAAACGTGTTCTCAATTGTGATATGCCTAGTTCTTATCATAGGTCCTTACTCTATGGTAGTCATAATGGTTCTACTTCCCTGATCAAATTCTGACTGAAACAGCATTTTTTTTTAGTTTCCTATTTACAGTTATAGCTAATAGCTGTTTATTTCTGATTCCAATGATAATAGCTTTATGTAATATCTATAAACATTGAACATTAAAAAACACATTTTATTGGTATTAGTGGAATGTTAAACATTAGGTTGTTATTAAGAGTATTCCAAATATTTTACATTAAAACAATAAGTTGAGTAGAGGGTCAAGAGTATGACTTTAGAATCAAATAGCCCTGGTGTATATGAATCCCATCTTCTTTATTTACCATATAGGCAATTTTGTATAATTATTTAATATCTCAAAATGTCAGTTTTTCACATGTAAAATTGAGATAACAATATTTCATAAAGTAGCTGGAATTATTTGGTTCATTTAACAAAATCTCTGGCACATAGTTGGTAATATTATTATAAAGTGAATACCATTTACTAAGTGTACTAAACACATTAGATACACCACCGTTAATCACAGCAGTGGTATAGCAGTTTTTATAACCTTCATTTTCTGCACAAGATGATTGAGGCTCAGGCCCTCTTCCCTATAGACTGAATGTCTGTACAAACATCAATATTTGTCATAAGAAAATCTTATTTTATTCTTATAGAATAATAATCAGGAAACAAATCCTAATTTTGATTCACCAGACTAGCTGAAGAGGGTAGAGCCATGAATAAGCCAAAGAGGTAGGTAACCTAAGATTATATTTATCTAAAATTCCACTGTGAATCACATGCAGTTTCTACAGCAGATTTGTTTCCTAATTGAAAACAGTGAACTTGTTTTGCACATTGTTAATAAATAGGATTAGTGCAGAAAACTGGGTTAGTTCTGAAGGGTAATTGAAAAAAGTAGCAAATTGACTTTATATTTTAAAATATTTCCACTGATAATTCTCAATACACGTAATGTCCCTAAGGCCAACTGGAAATTGATAGACTTTTAAATATTAGAAGAGCTCACTGGCTTCTGTGGAACTAGAATCTGACTATGAGTTTTGTAATCAGATGCACCTCTTCTTCCACTCCAGATCCAGACACCTGCTATCTGTGCATCTTTGTACATGTTTTAAACCACACTGAGAATCAGTTTTGTCATTTGTTATACAAGAATGGTACGTCCCGCTATTGAAATACTGTGAACATTAAAATGAAACAATACAAAAAAAGATAGTTCATGATATATGGGCCAGAAATTCACCCAAAAAATACGTGTAGATGGCCAATAAGCCCTGAGCATATGCTTCACTTCCTTTGTTATTAGGGAAATATAAATTAAAATCACAATGAGCCATCACCACACACCTATTATCATGGCCAAAAACAAAGCAAAACAGCAAACAAACCCAACAACACTAAGTGCTAGTGAGCACATAGAGCAACTAGGACTCTTGTACTTTGGTGATTGAAATCAAACATTATATAGTTACTTTGGAAAAGAGTGCACAGAAAGTAAAATATACACATATATGACTCAGAATCACTTAAGAGAAGTTAAAAATTATATTCACTTGTATGCTTCTGTTTATAGCAGATTTATTCATAATCGCCAAAAAGGAAAAAGATCCCAATGTTCGTCACCTGGTAAATGGACAGACTGTCATAAATCCATACAAGGGAATGCTATCCTGCAATAAAAGGAAATCAATGACTCATCCAACAGTGTGGGTGATCTCAGTGATGTTCTGCGAAGTGAAAGAAGACAGACTCAAGGCAAAACTATGGGGATGATGGAATCATTGTAGATCTTGATTGTGGTGTTAGCTACATTAAAGAATGATTGTGGCAACACTAAAAGAATGCACACTGAAGGAGTAAATTTTCCTCGATGTAAAAGATATCCCAGTAGAAAGATAATCTCATATTCAGCCCTTCTGTAATTTACAGGGCACATTTTGTGTATCATCTATTTGATCTTCAGTTTAGCTAGTAGATATTATTCTTGTCCCTATTTCAAAAGTATAAACACACACACACACACACACACACACACACACACCAGGATCAATTCCAGGATTCCTGATTCCTAACTAGGTGTTCTTTCTGTGAGACATTACGGTACTGAGGTATGTTTCTCTGAACCTAAGTTGTTTGATACTTTAAAAACACCCCATGGTGGCTTTTCCATTAAATAGCTTTGCCATAAAAAATATCCCAAGGTGTCACACTTTCATGTTATTTTTTCTCATTCTTAGAAAAGGGTGCAAACTTGCCTAGGATAATTGACCATCAATTGAAGTTTTGTATTTTGTATCTGTATTCTATTGCTATTCTTTTCCCCAAAAAAATAAATGCTTAAAAAATACCCCAACAAACCTCCTGCTAAACTACTGTAAGGGACCTGCTCTTGGAGAATCTAAGAATAGGCTAGTTTTGTTTCTTCCTATAAACTTTCTCCCCAGGGATGGTAAATTAGACAAGCTAGCAGGTCAGCTTTGAAGACACTCAAAGCAGACATGTGGCACCATACAGATTACTTTTCTTTAGTGAGATGGACATTTATCTTGCCTCTTCTCTCCCGTAGAGAAAGAAAGCCACACAAAGAAATTTAAACCTCTTGCAACAAGCAGAATAACCACTCACTCCCAATATAAAGGCATTCCCTGAGGAGCGATAGCAAATCTCTTCTCCAAGATTTAATCATCATTTGGATTTGAGAGTCCAAACTGAAATACTAACACTCCTCCAGCTATTCCCACCAGTGACCCTGGCAGTCCTTACCTTCACCCCCAGCATAATTAGAGAACAACCTCATCTTCTGTGTTGCTAACAAATCTGTGCTGATTTTAAGTGGGAACTAGATGGCTATCCTCACAGGAACTGCGATAGAATTTACTTTGGTTCTTTATAACTAATGAACCATATTGACTAAAGAGGATGGATTAGTGGAGAACAGATACAAAGACCCACAGAGTTGGTGGTTATTTGGCATCAAATTAAGACATGTGGGTGAGGGCTCTAAAGGGGAAAGGATGCTGAATTTGGAGTCACTGCTATGTTTGCTATGTATTATTGGGAGTTGTTAGGCAAGGCCCGAGGCTTTTGTTTGGTTATTAATCAGGACTCTTGGATCAAGAGACAGAAAATCAACTGAAGTAACTTGGCATAAAAGTGAGTTTAATAAAATAATACTGTATGTCTTTGGGGCCTAAAACAAACAAACAAAAAGCTGGGTTCGTGGAAGAGCTGAAACAAGGGGCTAGAATTTGGACAAAATACTCTGTGCCCAGGTCAGCTTCTTTATTGGAATGTGTCAGATGCCTCCATGAAGATCAATAAATTAATCAGAAGGATGGCAACTAGACTGATCCGCGTTGAGCAGGTACTCATCTTTGGGCAAGTAAGCTATGTGTGGACATAGGAATAATTTTAAATATACCTTCCCCGTCTGCCACCCTGTACAGAAGGGTAAGGGTAAGGGAGTCAAGCGATGACCTGTCACCATTCTAGCTGCTTTCTAGTCTACCGTTTATGAAATTGTGACACTGAAATACCTTGTCACACAGTTGTCAGAGAGGCTCTATAAAATGTGGGTGTGTGGTCTTACTCCAGATTTCTTATGGTGGGATTCAGCCATTGGCATTTTCATAACAGTCCCTAGCACTGTTATGTGTACAATAAAGATTGAGATCCAGAACTCTATGTCTTTATAAATTGAAAATAATAATAATTTTGATACGCTCGGAGTTCCTTTTTAGCTCTGGAAATTGACTTTTCTTACTAAATGTAGGATGTAGATTATATAATCTGGCGGGATGAGACTATTTGAATTGAAGCTAATGTGAAATTTGCAGGGATATAATTTTGTCAGATTTGTTCACTAATGCATCCCAGCACTTATAGTGGTGACTGGCATGTAGTAGGCACTCAGTAAATATTAGTTGCATTTGTTAAATTACTTAATGTTCTTACGTATATTACCTGGTAGCAAAATAATATACAAGATAATGGCACATAAGAATAACAATTACTTTTGGTCTAAGAGTCATGATGATGCCAGATGGTAAATGAAGCCGTGTGTTCATTGTTAACCCATATTCATCTCATACGTTCTCTTTATGTACCCTTCTCCTTAACCTTCATCACTTACAATGAACCAGGGTCCCAGCTTCCACCCCAAATTCATGCTCTTTTCACTGCAAGACACCCTTCATCATGAGTTTCTTTTGTTTTTAGTTTGTAAGTCCCAGTAACTTGAATAAATTTGTTCAGTAAAATAACACTTATCTAAGTTTCTCTTCTCTAGTCAAAGGATAATAGCAAATATCTGTCCGTATGAGATGGAACCTTAGGAAATCAGCTACTATCATGAGGATACAATGTGAGGTATTAAGAATCTTGACTATCTTGCCCAAACTCCTCCATTTTTTAAAGAAGTTAAATACATGTTTAAATTTTAAGTTGCACATGATCAGTAAAACCAGTGAAATAATGCAGAAAGTGTGACTTATTCCATCCATCACTTGTCTATCTCCTAAAATGAAAAGCATACAGCCTGATATATAATATGTATACACACAGAGAAGGGTGTTTTGTTTTGTTTTGTTTTGTTTTGTTTTGTTTTGTTTTTTGTTTTAATTGGGAAAGTTTTATACACATTGTATTGCGACTTGCTTTTCTAAATTAGCATCACCTATGGAAATCCCTCCAGGTTATCAGATTTTCCAATGATGCTTTATCACGTACTTTTTAATATTTTAGGATTTGGATTTAATACAACTTATTTTACTCTTTTACTATAAATAGATATTCAGGTTTACTCCAGTGCTTTGCCAATATAAATCAGGCTACAGTGAAAATTTGTTCACATTTATTTATTTATGTATGTGTTTATTTTTAATGTACATCCAAGTTAGTTAGCATACAGTGCAATAGTGTTTTCATGAGTAGATTCCAGTGATTTATCTCCTATGTGTAACACCCAGGGTTCATCCCAAGTGTCCTCCTTAATGCCCCTTACCCTTTTAGCCCATCCCTCCAGCAATACTCAATTTGTTCTCTGTATTTGTCTCTTATGTTTTGTCCCCCTCCCTGTTTTTATATTATTTTTGCTTGCTTTCCCTTGTATTCATGTGTTTTGGATTTTAAGTTCTCCATATGAGTGAAATCACATGATATTTGTCTTACTCTGACTGACTTATTTCTCTTATCATAATACCTTCTAGTTCCATTCACATTGTCGCAAATGGCAAGATTTCATTCTTTTTGATTGCCAAGTAATACTCCATTGTATATATATGCCACATCTTCTTTATCCATTCATCTGTCGATGGACATTTGGGCTGTTTCCATACTTCGGCTATTGTTGACAGCACTGCTATAAACATTGGGGTGCATGTGACCCTTCAAAACAGCACACCTTTATTCCTTGGATATATACCTAGTAGTGCAATTGCTGGGTCATAAGGTACTTCTATTTTTAATTTTTTGAGGAACCTCCACACCGTTTTCCAGAGTGGCTGTGCCAGTTTGCATTCCCACCAGCAATGCAAAAGAGATCCCCTTTCTCTGCATCCTTGCCAACATCTGTTGTTGCCTGAGTTGTTAATGTTAGTCATTCTGACTGGTGTGAGGTGGTATCTCATTGTGGTTTTAATTTATATTTCCTTGATGATGAGTGATGTTGAGCATTTTTTTAATGTGTCTGTTATCCATCTAGATGTCTTCTTTGGAAAAGTGTCTATTCATGTTTTTTGCCCATTTCTTCACTGGATTATTTATTTTTTGGGTGTTGAGTTTGATAAGTTCTTTATGGATTTTGGATACTACTAACCCTTTATGTGATATGTCATTTGCAAATATCTTCTCCCATTCCGTTTGTTGCCTTTTTGTTTTTCTCATGTTTTCTTCACTGTGCAGAAGCTTTTGATCTTGATGGGGTCCCAATAGTTCATTTTTGTTCACATATACTTTTAAAGACCTATGTTTGATTTTCTATTATTTAGTTGTTTTCTTTTTTAATGCAGGTCAAGGGCATATAGGTTTTCGCTTTTAACAGGCTTTTCCAAATTAGTTTTTTTAAATAAAAGTTAATATTTTCCCTAGGAGTAAGTACCCATTTTGTAATGTCTTCACCCGTATTACATATTTCTCTATTTTTTTTCTAATTTTATAAGACAATGTTGTTTCACACTATTGCTTTAGTTTTGGCTTTTGCTGCAATTAAATTCAAGGAACTTATGTAGGTTCCCCCTTCAGGAAAGTTCTCAGAAACACTCCCTTTAACTTGAAAAATACAGCCAAGTGACTTGATACCACTTCCATTGATGCTGACTTTGTAAGAGACGGAAACAGGAAAGGAATGGGCTTCTGTCTTCCTCAGGGAAAGGTGTGGGGAAAATCATGTGTGGTGGATTGAGCCACTGGTTAAAGCCTGTGTGTGTAGCTCTGTAGGAAAACTGGACCCAGTGTCCCTCTGGAAGGGCTCTGGGCATCTGTGAGGAGAAGAGCTGTGCTGTGGCAGTCTGGAGAAAGAAGAATCTAAATAAGGCCGAAAGATAATCATAGAGAACCTTTGTTTTCTCAACTCCATGCCTGGCTGGACAGGAATAAGAATGGAACCTGTCAGCAGAGCACAGATGAAACATGATAAGTAATGATTAAAAAGCCACGTTTTCATATGTGAGTCAAATGTAGAAACGTTAGCCAATAAGCAATTTGTAGTCTTGTGTAAATTCTGGCCCGACTTGGAAGGCTACTGAAAAAGCGGAATAATGAACTGAAGCTCTTGAACAGCGTCCAGATGGCCACAGATGTGGCTGACCAGAGAAGCCTGGGTGATTGACTCACGGAAGTGGTACCTTGCTTCCTCACTATCTGCCCTCATCAGGAATGTCAGGCCCTTGCATGTTGACAGTGACAGCAGTGTGGACCTACCTGGATAAGATGACCTCTGGGTGCCTTTTCCATTCCCTGAAGACATTCTTTACTCCCGACCCTGGACTCCACCTATTCCTTTGTAAGCCTGATACATTTGCAATTCTGAAACCCACGGATACTTTCCTTGCAGTGTGCCTCAACTTGAGCAGCAATCTCCTCAGCCTGTGAGCAAGCAGCCACCTTTACTCTCTGTGACCTCTCTCCACGAGCTGTCACTCTGCTGAAAGCCCTGGGGACAGCAGGCTGACTAACGTGGTTCCCTCTGCATGGAGATAGGTCAGTGAAGGCATGTCTGGGGTCTCCCAGAATGACCTGATTCAAGGCAGGCCGACCTTTTAACAGAGAGAGGCACGTTCCTGCAGAGAAGAGCTGGTTCTCTGTAGGAAAATCACACAAAAGGAATGACTCCACTGCCCTTTGGAGAAATGAAAGTCTGCCCAAGACACCTATTGTTTTTTCTATTTCAAAAGAGATGCATTTACAGAGAAGACACATTCCCATCATTTGAGCTAATTTAACTAGTTTAATTTCTAGGTGAGTAAGCAAAGGAAAAAATGAATACCAGAATGTAATGTCACTTCTGATTTTCCCTTCTTCAAAATGGATAGTCTGTCATCCAGATGAGTCACTTTGTCACATTGCATTACCTAATGGAACAGACCAAAGCCCCTAATTCAGGAAGTTATGTCTCCTCTTTAAAACCAATTGTGACATAAACCCATTTACAACGTAAGGAGGTGGCTGCCAGTACCTAACGTGTTCATCACTGAGCATAAGGATATAGAACAAAAATGGCACAAGATGCAGGACTAGAGACCTGCCAAATGTCAACAGGGAGGGTCTCTTTTGGAAGATGTTACCAGTGGAGCAAGTTACTGTTAAAACAGGTTGTTGGAAGCAAATTATGAATTACAGCAGCCTCACTGGGAGAGCTGCAACCTCTGAAATAATGAAAATGCAATATTGCATGGTATTAATCCTTTGTTACCTTCATCTGATTGTCTTTAATGACATTTCATGCTTAATAATGTTATAATGATATTTTGTATCTACTGTTCCATAAAAATAATGCCATGTGAGCATATGTTGTGTGCACTCAGGCATAGCAAATGGGAAGGGAGAAGACTTAATTGCATGTGTGGGAGATAATGTCAAAATACTTTTACAAGTGAAGCTACATTTTATTACACCTGTGGTAGGAGATGATATTCTGTGTCAGGTTGATAGCTTAGGGGTCAAATGCAGCAGATCAACCTTACACAAATAATGTTTTTTTCTGAAATGAAATTCAAGCAATCACTTTGGCAAAGTTAAGGAGTGAGAGATCCATATATTTAACTCTTACTAATTTTCCATTTTGAAAACTGACCACCAGCTCTTGGGCTCTTCCAAAAGTGTGTTAGGTTTTGACTATCTCCTCATTTATATGCCTGTTCGCCTGAAGCATGTGAATGGCTGCAGTGTGGGAGGCAGTGAAGATACAGATCTCAAGAGACACAACTCCCCCTTTTAAATTTTAATATCCTAGTGGAAGGCAGACCTGCAGATAATGGCAAAAACATAAGATATATGCAGTAATGAAAGTATAAACAAAATGCAGTAGGTGCACATGGGAAAGAACACATACATTAACTTGGAGGAATAAGGTAAGTCTTCAGAGATAAAGTGAATTGGATTTCCAGTTTGCAGTTCAAATCTTGAAGGGCATTGTAGGCATACATGAGAAATAATTGTGTATTAATGTACAAGCAAATAACTGTAGCTTGTCCAAACAAGGAAGGAGTCAAAACAGAAAGATGCTGACCATTTAGAAGGGATAATAATCATGATAGATTTTTTTATGTTAAGGTTTTTTTTTTCTAATAAATGACTGAAAAGAATTCAAGAATATGGAACAGATGGGTTACGTGATCAGATTTAGAAAGGAGAGATTTGGGCTATGCCCATTATATACTAGAAAGTGGTAGCACTCAGGTGTCTCTAGAGTCAAAATGCCCAGAAAGAAAACCACTGACTTATTTGACAAGAATCTGCACCAGGGCTGTGATGCTTCTTCTGAGTTGTAACATTTAAGTGTGGGTGTGTAGGGTTGTTTATGGTATCCTCTTAACATCCTGTCAATTCCTGTGAGGTTGGCCTTGATGACCCTTCCTGTCATTCCTAATATTGGCAGTTTCTTCTTATTTTATTAGTTTCTAGGGTGTTACCAACTCTTTCAGCTTTTCAAAGATCATGGTTTTTGTTGGGACTTTTCTCTAGTGTTTTTCTGCTTTCAATTGTGTTGATTTCTGCTCTTATCCTTATTTGCTTTCCTTGCTTAATCTGGGTTTGTATTCCTTTTCCCTTTCTGGTTTCTTTAGATGGAAGCTTAGATGAATCCTGTAAAATCTCCTTCTCTGCTAATATAAACATCAAAAGCTATAAATTTCCCTCTAAGCACTGTTTTAGCTGAATCCCCAAATTTTTCAATTTCATCCAGTTCAAAACATTGTCTAAATTGTACCAAGACTTCCTCTTCGACCCATAGATTACTTAGATGTGTATTGTTCAATTCCCCAGTGTTGAAAAATTGTCCTCGTATCCTTTTCTTATAAGTTGCTAGTTTAATTCCATATAGTATGAAAACATACTTGATATGATTTCAAATCTTCTGATTTGTTAAGGTTTGATTTATGGCACAGGGTGTAATCAATCGTGGTCAGCACTTCCAAGTGTGTTTGGGTGAAGTGCCTATGAATATCAATTAGATCTAGTTGGTTTGTGGCATTCTTTAGTTCTCCTATGTTCCTGCTGATTTTCTGTCTACTAGTTCTAAGTATCACTGAGAAAGGAACACTGAACAATATCCACCATGATCGTTGATTTTTCTATCTCCTATCAGTTCTGTTAGTTGTTGGTTCATGCAGTTTGAAGCTCTGCTCTAAGGTACATACAAATCTTGAGTTTTTAAGTTTTCTTGGTGAACCATCACTTTAATCAATAGGTAACATCTATTTTCCCTGGTAATTTGTTGTGTTTGGTTTTAATATAGCCACTCCAACTTCTTTTGTTTCATCTTTGTCTCACATATCTTTTTCTATACTCTTATTTTTGTCTTACATATAACATTTTTGAAGTGAATTTCTTGTATACGTCATACAGTTGGATCACGTTTTTGTATGCAATCTGAAAATCTCTTTTAATTAGTAAGTTTAGACTATTTACATTTTTAAGTTGTATTTATTATTTATGTTAAGAGACAGAGAGAAAGAGAGAGCAAGCATGAGTGGGGGAGGGGCAGAGAGAGAGAGGTAGAGAAAGAGAATCCCAAGCAGGCTCCACGCTGTCAACACAGAGGCCCCATGTGGGGCTCAAACTCATGAACTGTGAGATCATGACCTGAGCAGAGACCAAGATCTGGCACTTAACCGACTGAGCCACCGAGGCTCCCCTAGACTGTTTACATTAAATGTGATTATTTATGTTTGTAACTAGGTAAAATATTTATCCATACATAACTTTTTCCTGTCTATTCAGAATCAGTGATTTGTGATGTCTTTTGGAATGTAAGTTACTGCCATCACAGAGGTCTCCTTGCTTCACCCCCCCCTTATACTAATAGTATGCTAATAGTAGTTGTCTTATATGTTATACCTAAACCTGGTGAAAACCTCATCTGACAAGGTTATAGTCCCAAATGTATTTTAAACTGCCAAACGTATTTTATTTTTTATTTTTTATTTTTTATTTTTTTAAATTTTTTTAAATGTTTTTTGTTGTTGTTGTTGTTGTTGTTGTTTTTGTTTTTTTTTTTTTGAGACAGAGAGAGACAGAGCATGAGCAGGGGAGGGGCAGAGAGAGAGGGAGACACAGAATCCAAAGCAGGCTCCAGGCTTCGAGCTGTCAGCACAGAGCCCAACAGGGGCTAGAACTCACAAACTGTGAGATCATGACCTGAGCCGAATTCTGATGCTTAGATGCTTAACCGACTGAGCCACCCAGGTGCCCCCTGCCAAACGCATTTTAAATAACATTAAGAAAAGAATAGAGTGGTATTTACCCAGATATTTACAAATTGGTTTTCTCTTTCTTTATTCCCAATGTTCTAAGTTTCTTTTGTTTTTCCCTCAGTAATCAACCAATTCTGTTAATCTCCCTTTAATTAAGTGTCTTTATTTTACCTTTATTCCTAAAGAATATGATTATTAGACATGGACTCCAAGTTTCTTTTAGCACTTTAAAACATATTTTGCCATTTCCTTCTGAACCCAGTGATTAGTCATGAAAATTCCATAGTTATTTGCCTACTTGTTTCTCTACAGGCATGCATCATTTTCTCAGGCTGCTTTTGAGATACTTTGTCTTTTGTTCTCACTGGTTTTTTCAAATGTGTCTTTCTGGGTTAGGTTCTTGAATTTGTAGGTTTATGTCTTGTGAAAAATGTGGGAAGTTTTCAGTCATCATTTCTTCAAATGTGTTCTTCAGCCCTACTCTCTTTGTCTTCTTTCTGGAATTCTGATAGCACAAATGTTAAACATTTTTGTGGGAAATCTTACTGCATTCCTACACATTCCTCAGTGTATTCATTTGTTTTTTTTTTTAATTTTTTGTTTTTAATATGTTTTTCCTCTCAAGAGACAGAGAGAGAGAGAGAGAAATAGAGTGAAAGAGGGAGGGACAGAGAGAGGAAAAGAAAATCTTAAGCAGACTGTATGCTCAGCATGAAGCCTGACAGGGCTCAGTCCCACAACCCTGGGATCATGACCTGAGCTGAAATCAAGAGTCAGATGCTCAACCGAGTCACTCAGGTGCCCTGTATTTTTCCCCCTCTTGTTCATATTACATAATTACAATTTCTACATTTTCATTTATTTCTTTTTATATTCTTTTTTCTGAGACTTTCTATTTTAACACTTCTTTTTCAAGGATATGCATGATTCATAGAGCATTTTTACAATAACTGTCTTAAAGACTTTATTAGATAATTCCAATCCCTGAGTCATCTTGGTGTTGGCAATGGTGTTTATTATCTTTTCTCATGAAAGTTAAAATTGTCATGGTTCTTTGTATACTGAGTAATTTGGGATTATGTCCTGCACAGGTTGAATACTCCTTACCACGTAAGGAAACTGGTTCCAGTGATTAGGGCATGAACATCTTTGGGGGAGAGGTTATTCTGACCAACTACAGTCTGCCTCCTGACCTCTAAAGTTTACATCTGTCTCACACACAAAAGACTTTCACCCTATCCCAAGGTCTCCAAAAGTCTTCAACTCTAAATCCAAATTGTCATTTATATCAGATCAGAAGTCCCAAATATCATCTAAATTAAGTGTAGATGAGATACTGGGACACAATTTCTTCATTGTGGGACACAATTAATTCATTCTGGGACACAATTTCTCTCCATCTGTGGACATGCAAAACTTAGGAAACAAGTCATTGGCTTCCAAAATATAATAGTGAAACAGGCATGTAGGAAAACAGTCATAGACAATTTGGCATCAGAATGAAGAATATGAAAGGGAAAAAGAAATCTCCTGTATCAAGTGATTTGGAAATCCAGCCAGATGAACTCCTTTTGCTTTCAGTGTGTGGAAGTAATCCTGTCTGGCTCATGACTCTACCCTCTGGCCTCACAGCAGCTCTGCCCTCAGCATCATCCTTCCTTTCTCAGGGAATATAGCATATGTGTGTTTGCAGTGCATAGTTTTATCAGTCTGTTTCCTGCCAAGAATTTTTGGGGGTCTTTTATTTTGTACTCTTTCTGCCCCTTTCAGTCCAAGCTGGCAGAGGTCCTGCTATATAAAATTTTCACGAACCATGTGGGTTTCCTGTGTGTGCTCATGGGGATTCACTCCATTAACAAGAAGCTTATCTCCAGATCTTTCCTAGAAAATCCTTTCTCTGTGTTTGGTTTTTACTGAGATGGCTGAAGGAACATGCCTTTATGTTTCTGAGATGCTCTGTGATATGACTGGTCAGATCTGAGAGGCACAGCCATAACCTCTCCCCAGAGTCTGTGTGATGGAATAGTCTGGTCTTCTCATCTTTCTGAGATGTTAGCAAAAGGTTGTGTAACCACACTGCAGTATTTTCTTGAGAATGTGCTTTTCTGATGGGATATGTCTTCATTTTAGCAGCTCTTGCCATTTCCAAAATCATCAAATCCTAGTTCCTCTTTCTTTAACAGTTCTTCCCTAATTTACCTCTCTCCTCTTTTAGCTCACTATAATCAGTGAGAGGAAATCAAACCACATCTCTAACATTTTACTTGGAAACCACCTCAGCTAATGTCCAGCCTCATCATTTACAAGTTCTGCTTTCCACCGAACTGCAGGACACAATTGCACTAGGCTCATTGCCACTCTCTAACAAGGATTTCTTTCCTTCACTTTCCAGTAATAGTTCCCTCATTTCCGTCTGAGCTGTCAACAGCACGATTGTAAAGGCCCGTAGTTCTATTAAGAGTCTGTTCCCAGGAATTTGGGAATTCTCTAAGACGACTTATGTTCCACCATGCTTCCCACTTCCTCTGAGCCCTCACTGCCAAAACCTTTAACATCCACATTGCTGTTAGTAATCTGTTCAAGGGAATCTATCATGCTTCCCAAAATTCTTCCAGGCTCTGCCCAATGCCCCATTCCCAAGCCATTTCTGCATATATGTAGGTATGCATTATAGCAAGACTCCTTTTTCAGGTACAAATAAGTTTTCTATTGCTGCTATAACATATTTTCACAAACTTAAAGTTTTAAAACAACAAAATTAGTCAGATGTCCAATATGGGTTCCACCAAGGTAAAAATCGAAGTGTCAGCAGGGCAGCATTCTCTTCTGGCGCCTCTAGGGTACAAGCTATTTCCTTGTCTTTTCCAGCTTCTAGATGCAACTGACACTCCTTGACTCATGGCCCCCTTCTGCCACCGTCTTCACGGCCAGCAATATTGCAATCTCGTGAATCCTCTTAGTCCTCATATCTCCAACTACAGCTGAGAAACTTTATCTGCTTTTAAGAGTGCACATCATTAGGTTGAGCTCACAGAGATAATCCGCAATCATTTCCTCATCCCAAAGTCCTTAATCACATCTGCAAAGTCCCTTTTGCCATGTAAGACAACATATTTAGGTTCCAAGCGTCAGGACACGGACAGCTTTTTCCCTTTGTGGGGCAGGGGGGTAGAAGGGGAAGAAAGAAGCATTGTTATGACCACCAAGCTATGGAACTCACTATACCACAATAAAATTAGAAGTTAATCAGATAAGTGGAGAAAATACCCTGTTCGTGGTAAATCAGGTAAGACAGCTGAGAATACTGAATTCCCTTATTTAGTGGATAAGGAGGTAAAACAAACCTGGAGATATCTTGGTTGAAGAAATAATTAATTTATAATAAAGAGATACACGTGAATTCTTAAACTGGTATTTCCCAGCTCATTGACAATTTCAGGTGCTATAGAGAATTGAACAAAGTTCCAAAGACATTTTTAAAAAGCTGATTGCAAAGGGAAAGAGATCTAGAATCTCTCTAATCTAATCTATCCTCCACGTGTAGATGTGTGTCAAGCTGTGTCAGAGTGGAGAGGTCAGTCACAAAAGTAGTATATCTTTATACAAAGTCATGCTAACAAAATTAAGATTAATAATTCAGGAAGTTGGAAGAAGGAAATGAGATCTGCTCAAAGGCTCTAAGGAAAGTATGGATAGTGAAATTTGAAGTTATTTCATCAAAATTCTCATCATAATTAAATGGGTTCTTAAGCATTGAAAGAAACAAAGCTACCATGATTGGCTTCCCAAAAGCCATTTCCAACATATTTTTCCCCTGTCGCCTTTACCTAGAGAGGTCTGAAATCTAAAATTGTGTCTCTTACTCTACTTTACAGCTCTGCGTAGTCAGGACACCTGGTTTGGGCCTATAAGAAAAGTTTAAGTCATCTGTAAGATTCAAGTGGGTAACACTTTGCTTTCTTTCTTTTATGTTTATTTATTTATTTATTTTTGAGAGAGAGAGAGAAAGAGGAAGGGCATAGAGAGAAAGAGAGAGATCATCCCAAGCAGGCTCTGCACTGTCAGCGCAGAGCCTGATGCGGGGCCCAAACTCATGAACCGTGAGATCATGACTTGAGCTGAAATCAAGAGTTGGACGCTTAACTGACTGAGACACCTTGGATCCCCAACACTTTGCTTTCTTGACTATTAGCCTACCATCTCCCCGTCTTCTTGCCTTAGCTGGGAAAATGACACTTAGCACTGAGGCAGTTGTCTTGTTACCCTAATGTCCAGTAAGCAGAATGAGGAGGTGCTGGCCCTTATACCATGAAGCCAACAGTAACTGCCCATCACTGAAGCCTCTACAAATTGATTCTTTGGGTGAAATCTTGATATATTTCTAATTAACAAAGTCAGTGAAATACGAGTTGTACTTTTAGCTTTATAAAAATATTTAGAAATTGAATTCATGCTGGAGATGTGAATGGGAGGGGAGCCTGGTTCCTAATCACAGTGAATACATGAATCATGAAATATCATTCTTGTACGCAGATGCAAGACCTCTGTCAAATGCAGAGATCATGGGGCAAGCCCAAGTCACACAGTTGGGAGGATATAATTACCAACATCACAATGAATAGAAAAAAAAAGGAAATAAGAAAAAATTAAAACTATATAATCAGATTAGAAGGCAACAGGGATCTCAGAGACAAATAATTTTCTCTCATATTCACCAATCCTGCTTGAATTGCATTCTGTCAATTTTATGGATTTATTTTTTACAAAGCTTCCATATTTTTAGCAACTGCCCTTTCATGGAAAACATCAAATTCATGAAAAGAATTCTGAAAGCCACCCTATTTTCATGGGGACTGCATCTGTACTGCAAATGTGTCAGCAGCCTGTCTGGCTTTAACGGGATCTTATTCATGTCAAGCAGACTACAAGAGAAATAGCAGAGACAAGGACTAATGCCAGGTTTACCATTCTTTATTTGGGAAAGGTATGAACAATAAAACCACATACTCTACAAAATAAGAGGCTTCCCACTTGTGGCATCTGATAAGTCTTAAAACATCACCACGATGATCCGGATTTTGTACTCGGATGTCCTCCAGCTACTTTGCATGCAACTGAGGGAATAATTGACACTATCCTAGTTTATAGGGAAGGAATAGATTCTGGTTATATTGGACCATTAATTTGTTAAATGGTTATGACGAGCTTCCGCCCCCCTTAAGAAACATCACCACTAAAACTCTACTGCCTCCATTTGGGTGTTTGATTTGGGCAATTCCACATGCTCCATAAGAAATAATTTAGTATGTCTGTGAGATAGATGACAGGGTTTGGATCTTTTCTCCTGGGAGATTTAACCTGGAAATTCTTTTCAATGCTAATGGCAGTTATTCATGTCAAGGCTGGCATATTGATGGAGGAATATACTCCTAAATCTGTTTTTACAGTTTGTGTATACTTGGAAGGATTTTACCACCATATGGCCCTTAAAGATTTGTTGTCAGTCAATCCACAGTGGTTACAGAATCCCATGTATATTGTTCTTACAGGTACTTCACATCTCCATTCTGAGAAACTCAAATGAAGATGTTAAGTGCTAGGAGAAAGGTAAGAGATGTAACCAGTGTGATAAGATAGAGTCTCACAAGTTCCCCCCGCCCCCATACAACAGCAATCTGGAGAGAAGCTGAAGGCTATTGGTTGAGTGATACATACATTTTCCTTGTTACGTGTCTATAGGAGGATAAAAGAAATCATGCAAGGGTGTTGCCAGAAGCTCTCTGGAATAAAAATCTGACTAGGAATAGGCCTACAGCAAACCAGTGAAGAGATCATACTGCCAGAGTTCAAATTCTAGCTGTGCTTCCTCCTAGCAGCACTGTCTGAGGAAAGTTATTTAATATCTGTCTGCCTCAGGTCTTTCACAGATAGAGTGGATAAATAAAATGACACCTGCTTTGAATTAAAATCAGCTTATATAGTTAAAACCATTAACGCAGGGCCTGGTGTGCGGTGAAGCACTGTGTAAGTCTAGCTCTTACTGCTGTGAGGTTCACTCAGTCATTAAGTCGTTCTGCATTCTCAGAGAATTATTTAGAATCTTTGACATGCTTTAAGAAGATAATTGTTCTTGCCTAACATACATCTCCTTTTTATAGAGGGAGAGAATATATGTGTCCAGGTTTTGAAGCATAAATAATAATATAAATGTAAGTGAAGACTACTATCCTTATAAGCGCCTCACCTGTGAAAAACAGTTTTAAAGTCAAAGATGTCATGATGGAAAGGGCTCACTCACTTCTTAAGCTCAACTTCTGCATATGCAAAAAAAAAACACAAAACTTTACTTACAGATACGATTTTGAATTATCTAAATATAGCACATTTGGTAAATCATGATTATTTAATCAGTTTCCATCCAGAAATCTGGTATGTTATCAAATATATCACCACAGATTCCATCTCAGTTTCTTTCCTAGTATAGCTTCTAGAAATCATCATTTTTGTTTCAAAAGTTAATTATGAATGTTCCAAATAACAATAATAATAAATTGCAAAGTGGCTGATAAGTTATTGTGGAGGAAGGCTTTACAGCATCTGTACAGTTGGGCTGGACTTGGGCTGAGGTGGTAGGACAGGATGATGCTCCACAAAATCGCCACACACACTAATCCCCCAAATCTGTGAATACCTTGCATAGCAAAGGTGACATTTTTTTTGTTTAGTTTTTTTTTTTTTAATTTTTTTTAACGTTTATTTATTTTTGAGACAGAGAGAGACAGAGCATGAACAGGGGGGGAGCAGAGAAAGAGGGAGACACAGAATCTGAAACAGGCTCCAGGCTCTGAGCTGTCAGCACACAGCCCGACGTGGGGCTCGAACTCACGGACCGTGAGATCATGACCTGAGCCGAAGTCAGACGCTTAACCGACCAAGCCACCCAGGCGCCCCTTAGTTTTTTTTTTCCAATGTTTGTTTATTTAGAGAGAGAGAGGGGTAGAGAGTGAGCAGGGGAGGGGCAAAGAAAAAGGGAGAGAGAGAGAATCCCAAGCACTATCAGTGCAGAGCCTGATGTGGGGCTTAAACTCTCAAACCCGTGAGATCATGACCTGAGCTAAAATCAAGAGTCAGAGGCTTAACTGACTGAGCCACCCATGCCTCCCAAAGCAAAGGGGACTCTTAAGATGTGATTAATTTATAGACTTGAGATGGGAAGATTATCATGGATAATCTTTTCCAAATAGGCCCAGTGTGAACACAAAAGCTCTTAAAAACAGAGATCCTTTCCCTGCCGTGGTCAGAGAGATGTGACAATGAAGGAAAGGCAGGAGAGACCCAAGGTCAAGAGGGATTCAATTCACCTTTGCTGGCTTCATGGTGGAAGAAAGGGGCCATCAACCAAGGAATGTGGGCAGGCTCTAGAAACTGAGAGTATTCCTTAGCTGACAACTAGTGAGGAATCAAAGTCTTCATCCCTGTAACGGCAAGGGAGTAAGGATATGGATTCTCTCCTAAAGTTTTCAAAAGGCAGTACAATCTTGCCAGCCCACTTGGAACATCTGAACTCCAGAACTATAATATAATAAACTTATGGGTTTTTTAGCTTTAAAATGTGTGACAATTTATTGCAGCAATAATGGAAAATGAATACAGTTGACATACAATGTGAACTATGTGTTTATTATTTTTATTAGTTTGCTGATTAATGATTATGAACTAATTTAGTAGAATCATAATACCTAGGAAGATTGTTGGTCCTCAGTTTACATATGCAGCCCATCCCTGCAGACTGATAGCTGAGCTCTGCTCTATATGCTTGTGTTGGGTACTCACAGAACTATGAAAAGGTGTATTTCTTTGAGAAGATATGCAGAAGGAGATAGGAATTAACCTTGGAGCAAGTCAGTATTCTGGGGATATGGGTGACTTCAGTGCCTAGTCAGAAACAACTGTAGGTCAACTTAGGGAAAGCCATCAAGACTGTTTCTTTTAGAAAACTCTAGAAGGTTCTCAAAAATAGGATTTCTTGGAGCACCTGGGTGGCTCAGTCGGCTAAGCATCTGACTATATTGATTTAGGCTCGGTCATGATCTCACAGTTCGTGAGATCAAACCCCACATCGGGCTCTGCGCTGACAGCACAGAGCCTCCTTGGGATTCTCTCTCTCCCTCTGCTCCTCCCACACTCATGTTGACTCTTTTTTTTTTTTTTTTTTTTTCCAAAATAAATAAATAAGCTTAAAAAAATGCACTTCTTAAGAAATCCGGTGTCTTGAAAAAGTGAATTCCATAGTTGCAGTGAAAGAGCTCTACAATCATTCCCAATTACTTTACAGTCCACAACAACATTTAATTGGTCCCTGAAAAACCACTTCAGTAATTTCTGATGGCTTCATGTGGAGAACGCAGGGCTGTGGTGGGCAGGAAGCTAGGAACTGGCACTTACGAGAAACTAGTGAGAACTTCTCTGGTCTATCTAAATGGCAGCCTTGTCAAAACGACTGAGTACCCTGCCTTCCTACATTTTTCTCCTTAGCACATGCCACAATATAGCACAAATGTAATGAGAACTCTGACCTCATCTATGGAGGCTTGACTGCTGACAGCTTGAAAACCTCACCACCTCCATTTTTCCCTTCTACCCCCCCCATCCCCCCCATCCAGCCAAGCTGATCTAAAAGCCTAGGTTCTCTTTGTTGACAGTGGCAGGAGATTCAAACCCTACAAGTCCCTGCCCGCATAATGGAAACTCTCACCTGGCCTGGTCCACTAACCCTAGTAAAAGCCCAGACTAGGATCCTTTCCTTGCTCTCTCTAGCCATTGCAGACCTGCTTGAAAGTCCTGCTGTGCTCACCTCCCCACAGAGACCTCAATCATGTGACAGACCTTTTCATACTCTTTTTCACATATGTGTGGCAACACCAGTCTCAACATCTCAACCACACTTTGAGGGGAGATTCCTCCAGATTTTGTAGGATGACCATACAATACATCCGCTAACACATTTAAAACAAAATACATTTGGGGAGCCTGGGTGGCTCAGTCGGTTGGGCGTCCGACTTCAGCTCAGGTCATGATCTCACAGTCTGTGAGTTCGAGCCCTGTGTCAGGCTCTGTGCTGACAGCTCAGAGCCTGGAGCCTGCTTCAGATTCTGTGTCTCCCTCTCTCTCTGCCCCTCCCCCACTCATGCTCTGTCTCTCTCGGTCAAAAATAAATAAACATTTAAAAAAATTTTTAAAAATACATTTACTAGCATATTTACAATTTATTTTATTTATCTGTGTTGACATTACAGTATACTCCCCATGACAGAAAATACTCTGTCTGAATTGTTCACTACCCAGAACAGTGTAATAGCATATATAAAACACTCAGTGTGTGAGGGTGTGTGCATTAATTATTTATTTCTTAGTAAAGTAGGTATTCAATGAGCAAAATTGTATTTATTTTTTTGCAGTGAATGAAAAAAAGTTAAAAAATTAACTTTATAAAATCACATTCCTCCAAAATACTGAAAGTCAACTATAAGAATCAAATAACAAAATACCATATAAGAGGAACTTGGTGTCTATCTTATATCTTCATCCACTTATGAAATATTTGTTAGGCATCATGTACCAGACGGCATTTTAAATACTAGGGTTTCTGTGATGAATAAGAGAGATATGAATCTTGATCTCATGGAGCTGACATTCCAGCTATCTTTCTAATATATGCTTCTTTTCTTTTTCAAAAGTGGATATTAAATTCCAAAATCTACCAGCTTAAGAACCTGTGTGTAAATGTTAAAAATTAATACCCTGCCTAGCTTCCTGAAAAATATTATTTGTGTCTCTTCAATTGATTGGTGAGGCCAAGATGACACTGTTTCCCTCTTCCTGGGTGTGCGAGACTCCTTCCCTGCACTTAGGTCATAGGGCATATGACTGGGTTCTGATCAGTTATAGGCAGAAGGAGGTAACTGTAAACCACTCCTACTCCTGGCCTTACAAATTATACATGCAAAACTCTTCCCCTTCCATCGTAATCTTAGAGCTGTGCAATTCAGGTGAGTTCATGATAAAATACAAGCTCACTGGGCCAATGCATTACCCTTTGGAGAAGAACCACTTGAATGACTGCCACTGAACAAGAAATAAAAATCTGCCGTGTTAAGGCTTTGAGCTATAGGGAGTTTATTGTTACTGCAACAGAACTCAGCTAGCCTGACAGCTCAGAAAAATTGGATTTTTATTTACCTGCTTATTCCTATACCCAATACAACTTGTTGGCCACATTGTCTCCAATGATGATATTTCTTGATGTCAGCTACCAGATTGACCACTTACCAGTTTTAAGAATATTGTTAAGAATAGTGTAGATATAAATGGAATTTTTCAATCCTTGCTCATTTTCTAGGCTTTGATATTAACACATCCACTCATTATTGAGTTGATTGGCTGTTCAATTTCAATTTGAGTAAATCAAATGCTAGGTATTTCAAAGAAGACCAAAAATCTGTCACTTGGTCTTTCACAACTGTGATATGTGAAAATAAAGGCACTGCCTTAAATATTTCTATTCCTCAGTTGGCTCCCTTCTCATTTTTCATTAGCTGCAGGGAATTGCCCTCTAAATGACTAATTAAGACTGGTGTCCTGAGGTACCCAGCACTCCCAAGTGATAATTACTTGAGATTAAAAGCCAAAGACCAACAGGCTTTAAAGTGCTTAATGGGGCAAAGTAACAAGACTGATGTATGTGTTTCCCTGGGCCTTTGGCAGAGATGGCCTAGGAAACGTGAATGAATCTTGCTTACTAGGAAAGGTGTCTCACTTTCAACTTGAGCGGCTCAACTATCAAGAAGCTCAGGGAGTGGTGGAATCAACATTTCTAGTACATAAGCGGCCCTTAAAGAAAAGTGAGATGCACAGGAAGTGGCAGCTCTTAGAGATGTGTCAATGCAAGTCGTTTCATTAATTTTTACTTTAAACTCATAACATTTGCATGATGTCAGGGGCATATCTTCATGGTACACGTGTTGGATCAATATCACACTCCTTTGGAATAAGCCCTGGCAGCCATGCTGGGGCTCCCATGCCTTGATTTCCCAGCGACAGGTTGATCGGACCATTTGGTTTTTGCAAGGTAATTTGTCTCAATTATTAGTAGTTGGGATTTAGAGATCCTACTGAGTCTGAGTTCATAGTTTGAGCTGAGGTATATTTGAACTTTTGGTATCTTCTACCATGTGTCTCAAGAAGAAAGACCAAAGATGTCTAGGGAAAGAATGTAAAAGAGACATCAGGAGAAGAGTGGAAATGACAAGCTGCCGAACCCAGGGAAAGGACACGAAGCTATAGCTCTTTTGGTTTCAGTTTCTAATAATCTCTGGATCTCTACACCTCTAGGTCTGGTTCAGTGTCCATACAACTTTATAATATGGTCTATTGTTTGTCTAAGATGTTGAAATAGATGTTGTTGCTGCTTTCACTACAACATAACAATAAGAACATAATATAAGAAATGAGCACATAACAAAACATAACAATAAGAACAATAAGAATGTAACAATAAGAAGTGAGCACACTTAGGAGCACCTGGGTGGCTCAGTCAGTTAAGTGCCCGACTCTTGACTTTGCCTCATGGCATGATGTCACAGTTCATGAGTTCCAGCCCTGCATCAGGCTTTGCATGGGCACCAGAGAGTCTGCTTGGGACTCTGCCTCCCTCTTTCTCTGCCCCTGCCCCACTTGTTCTCTATGTCTCGCTCTGAAAATAAATAAAAAAATAAACTGAAAAAGAAATAGCATCCTTAAAATTAGCTTAAACAAAATCTGTAAAATTAACTCATATCATCTTTTTGATATTAAAATATCCATTCGGTTTAGCCCACTATCTGCCATAGAGTTAAGTAGGTATTTGGTATAACAGGAATAATACCTGATCTTGGACACCAAAGGAACACCTAGTCTGTCGTACATTTCATGAAAAGAATACATATATCATTGTTATTCATGATAGATCCCACCAGCTGTTTATGTGACTTGGATGGATTAGGTCACCAGAAACCAGAAACTGGGAGATGCATGGTGGTTCTTTTCCCCCACTTCTCCCTCTTTTATTTAATTCTCTGCAGTGAGTTTCCCTGGCACAGGGAAGAACAGAAATGGGTGTTACGGTTTGGGAAGCTGCTTTCCAATTTCCATGTTCAGCAACCACAGCGCTTGCTGAGATTTGTTTGCAGCAAGGAAATTGTTTGGGGAACATAATTTTTACAGGACATAACAGCACTATATGCTTTTCACAGCTACCACTGATAACATTTGTGACACTTCAGGGGAAAGTGCAAACTTTTATAAAGCTGCAAAACAGGTCTCTAAGGGGACTTATTTTAGCTCAGTTAATAAAAGGTCTCAGAGTATTTTCAATTTAAAAAGAGAGAGATGGAAAGAGAAAGAGAGAGAGAGAGAGAGAGAGAGAGAGAGAGAGACAAAGAATGGAGACCAAGACATCAGGACAGTTGTCTTGAAATAAATTACCCTGGATGCCAGAAGAGAAGAGTTGAAACTGGTATCCTGTGTAAGGAATGTGTGTAGGTTTCATGGTATATTTTTTCCAAACGACTTTCTATTTAATTTGATGTTGGAGTGATATAGAGAAAATGGGAATAACTTTTTCAGGCTTATTGTTCTTGAAATTTAGGTCAGAGAGGTATAGATGAACAATTAAGAAAATGAAGGCAAAAGGAAGGAGGCATTTTGGGAACAGATATTGGAAATGCCACCTAAGCATTTCTCAGACGGATGGTGTTACAATGAAAACACATAAAGGGACACATAAAGGAAACGAGGGACACTCGTTTTCACTTTTGCCGTATTATGCGTTACAGTTCATTCATATAATTTTGTAGCTGAGTAAGAAGGACATTAAACTGGGCGCTTGAGTGGCCCAGTCAGTTAAGCATTGGACTTTGGCTCAGCTCATTATCTCTTGGTTTGTGAGTTCAAGCCCTGCATCGGTCTCTGCACCATCAGATTCATATTCTCTCTCTCTCTCTCTCTCTTTCTCTCTCTCTCTCTCTCTCAAAAAGATATATAAACTTAAAAAAATTAATAAAAAAAGGATGACATTAAACTGGAAGTCAGATAAGTAGCTGTGCGAAATCTGGCAAGTTAAATAATTTACCTGTGCCTTAGTTCTTACATTTGTCTATGGAAAAGAGGAAATTCAAATAAATGGTTTCACTTGAATTTTATCTTAATTCTATTCAGAAAAAATATGTCATTCCTATTTTAGTGTGGTAGGTGCTCTAAGAGAGTTTATGTAACCTTCAAAATTATTCTAGACTTGATAATAACAGTGTTAGAGTATTGTTGAGGATTAAGTGAATATTTAGAAACATATAACAGAATTCAGAAATATTGGATCTATTTTAAACATGACTCAAATGAAGACAATTTAAGTTGGACGATTTGTCTCTAACATAAAATTAAGTGGATATCCTTAGAATACATCCTGGAAATAGTGAAGTTTGTAGGCATTTTCAAGGCTTGATGAAGGGGAAGTGAAACTTCAAACCTAGTATCTATAACTGTATATTCAGTATTGTCTCTACCAATTTTCTCATAATATAATGGAATAATTTGTGTTAACATATTTTCTTAAGTGAAAAAATTATACTAAATGTGTATGTGTACATTTATATATTTATTCAGGAATGATTCAGTAATTCATTTTTTGGATCAATTATTCAAAAAAAATTTTTTTTAACGTTTGTTTATTTTTGAGGCAGAGAGAGACAGAGCATGAATGGGGGAGGGTCAGAGAGAGGGAGACACAGAATCTGAAACAGGCTCCAGGCTCTGAGCTGTCAGCACAGAGCCCGACGCGGGGCTCGAACTCACAGACCGCGAGATCATGACCTGAGCCAAAGTTGGCCACTTAACCGACTAAGCCACCCAGGTGCCCCTGGATCAATTATTATTCTATATATACTCACATGACAAGAACTGTAGCAGGACACAAGACACAAATTCTGAAGACAAAATGCCTCACTCAGGTGATTCATTTTCCAGCATAGCACATGAGCAAGTAAATAAAATAATTCCAAAATAATATGTCATGAGCTGGAATGGTGGCATATTCTTGCGCTATAGGAATAAAAAGGCATGTAATTACCTAGGCTTTTTGGTGGGAATAAAGGTTGAGGAAGATATATTGAAAGCTTCCCCAAAAAGATGATTATCTACTTTTTCTGACAGCTTTATTGAGACATAATTCACTGATAAATCTGTATATATATTAATGTATACAATGTGACGATTTGCTGTAAGTATACTTTGTGAAATGATCACCACCATCAAGTTAATTAACACATCCATTATTTCACATAATTACCTTTTTGTGTGTGTATGTTTAATATTTACTCTTTCATTAAATTAGAAGTATACAGTGGAGTATTATGAACTATGGTCACCATGCTGCACATCAGATCCTTAGAACTTACCTATCTCAAGAGTGCCTGGGTGGCTCAGTTGGATAAGCATCTGACTCTTGATTTCTACTCAGGTCATGATCTCATGGCACATGAGTTCAAGCCCTGCATCAGGCTCTGCACTGAAGGTACAGACCCTGCTTTGGATTCTCTCTCTCCCTCTTTCTCTGCCCCTCCCCTGCTTGCTCTCTCTCTCACTCTTTCTCTCCCAAAGTAAATAAGTAAACTTAAAAAAAAAAGAACTTACCTATCTCATAACTAGTATATTAGCAAGTCTGTACCCTTTGACCAACATCTCTGCATTTCCTCCACCTCCCACCCCTCATCAACCTGCATTATGCTAAATGGAATAAGCCAGACAGAGAAAGACACTGTATGATATTATTTATATGTAGAATCTTAAAAAAAAAAAAGTCAAACTCCTAGAAACAGAAAGTAGATGACCATTGACTTTACTCTTGTGGAGTAAAGATATATAACAGAATGCAAGAGAAAACTGCAAATTCTGGGCAGAGAGACATTATTTCCAAAGACCCAGAAGCAAAAGAAGTGTGCAGTTGTTTGGAAAGTGACCTATTTTGAAACAGATATCTGAGTGGCAAGACATCAATCTTGGGTGGTTTGCAAGGGCCAAATTATAACATTGTTATGGTTATAAAGTGACCAAAGGTAGAGCACAGAGTAACTGATAGCTTTATTTAAGGGGTTCACACAAAACGCCTCGTGACATAGAAAAAAATATAGGATAGTTGACACGTCTACCTCTTGAAGCCTTCAGACATGGATGAGGTTGAGGTTGAACATGTATAAAGAACAGGTATAGGAAAAAAAAACCAAATTAATTCTTTCCCCCTTTTGAAAGAGGGAATGAAACATACAATTTCTAGTGAGTTTAAAATAAACTGTAAAAAACAAAAATAAATACAAAAGAAGATACACAGAGATGAATACTGTTAATATTTTTGTGATGTTCTTCCAGTTATTTTCTATATATATTTGTAATTTATGTGTGCTTTTGACAAAAAGACATGATGATTTGAATAATTTTATTTTAGTTGTAGCACCGATTCTTTAATCCATTTGCTCAATCAAGCTTAACATTTCTTTCTTTTTTTTTTTTTTGAGAATAAACAATTACAAAAATTTCACTCTAGTGAAAATTTAATGAACCATACAAAAATAATAAACTGACTGAATATAAAGGTCAGCCAATTTTTATATATTAAGCACAATATAAAGGTATGCATTATATTATATAACAAATAATTTAAATATTATAAAGTTAACTGGGTAAATAGATATAGATAATAGAAGATGGATAGATAGATGATAGATGGATAGATAGATAGATAGATTAGATACACCAATTTAGCAGCATGGTCATCTATAAAGTACTAATGTCCATGGAATGAACATAATGTTGACTTATTATACTCCTGAAGAGCCATTTGACAAATTGTAGTCAATTAAGTCATGACTATAGCAAAAATGAGAATCTCTGGCATTTTATATTATTTTTTGAGAGACAGAAAGAGACAGAACACAAGCAGGGGAGGGGCAGGGAGAGAGAAAGACACAGAATCCAAAACAGGCTCCAGGCTGTGAGCTATCATCACAGACCCCAAGGCAGAGCTCAAACCCACAAATGAAAGATCATGACCTGAGCCAAAGTCAGACACTCAACCAACTGAGGCACCCAAGCACCCCAAAAATGAGAATCTTTGAAATGACTGAACACATGGAAGTGTGATATACCATATTAATCAATGATAATCATTTCTATATGAGACTGTAACTCCTTCCTTACTTCTCAATGATTCTTGCACATTTCAAGATGAAGAGAAAGATCTCATGATTTTTCCTCTGCCTACCATGTACGCAAAAGGGCTGTTTTTCTTCCTTTTCATGTACAAAATGATTTTTTGAAGCAATTTCTCACAGCCAGTATGGAATCTGAATTTCTCAGGTGAATCTCTTCTATCCCCAGTTCCTACATCAAAGAAGTTTCCAGGTCATCCAGCTGCTGATAAAGTCCCATCAGTGTTTGTCTTTAACAGTCTTATCCCAAACCACGGAAGAAGTATAATAATAATAATAATAATAATAATAATAATAGAAATGAAATACTAAGGAATAAGATTTTATATTGGGCAGAGTTGATCTTTGGAGAGCCACAAACCTTTACAATATCTAAGATTAATTTTCATTCTCCTCACTCCCTGATACACAATTTTCTTCCCCTTGGACATGACTAGTTCCCATTAGTTTTTCATTTATCAATTTGTGTCTGTTTCCCATGAGTACTGCTATGAACTGAATTGTGCCCCCAGCCCCCGCATTCATATGTTGAAGCCTTAATCTCCAGTATGTCTATATTTTGAGATAAGGTCTTTAATAGATAATTAAAATTAAATAAGGTCATATGGTGGGGTTCTGATACTATCAGGCTGATGGTCTTTTAGGAAGAAAAAAAAAAGTGATGTATCTCTCTCTACAAGTATACTCACTGTGGAAAGGCCTTTTGAGAACACAGTGAGAAGCCAACCATCTATAAGCCAAGAAGAGAGCCCTTGCCAGGAAACAAAATTTTCGGCACCTTGGTTTTGGATTTTCCAGCTTTCGTAACTGTGAAGAAGTAAATTTCCATTGTTTAAGACACCCAGTCTGGTATTTTGCTGTGGCAGCCTGAGCAGACTAAAACAAATACATTGTGGTTCATTATATGGGGAGTACCATAGCTTATATAACTGGTACTATATATCAGGACATGTAAAACTGACTTTTATACTCTTAAAAATGATTATATACAGATTTTGTGCATTCATTGAGCTCCTTGGGATAAATAAATATATGTAGAATTACTGTATCAATATTACAAATTCTTTAAGAGTGGTTGTTAGCGGTTGTCAAAAGATTTTGTAAATATTAACTAATCCAGTGGTATCTGAGAGTATTTATTTCTCTATACCTCAATTAACAGGTATTCTTATTTTAAAATCTTTGCAGCTTAATAGTCAAACACTGACATCCTTGGTTACTTGCCATTGTTTTTTATTACTAGTGAGATTGAAAAAAAGCATGTTATTATATTGGCCATTTGTATTTATTCTTTTGTTAATCACTTCTTTTTTGGTATTTATTACCTGTTTGCAAGAAAAGTTGCCATGAACATACCTCCAAATTCCAAAGAAGCTGTAGTGATTATTTAAGCAAAGTAAGTGTAGTGCCGTCTACTCAAGCTTTCTCAAGGCTGAAGTCTGCGCTCCTTGATTAATTTAGGGAAAATAGTTGGCAAACAAAAGTCCACTGCATGAGTTTATTTGCTTGCCTCAGCAGCTCTCAGGGTTTTAGGGAATCTCTGGGGTTCATCATTTTCTTTAATAATACCAGCTCTTCCAACATGATTTTTCCAAGTATCAGTCCCAACAAGGCTTTTCAAAAAACTGGGATTTTTTCTGCTACCTCAATTATAAGGAGGATAGGGAGTGGTGCTCAGCCCATGGGAAGGACATAGTTACCAGGAATGTATTTAGCATTGGGATTTTAGACGTCTTGATGACAGACATACTGTGATCTATTTTCCATTACAAAATGATTGACTGCTCTACTGTGTAATGTCATTAGAGGGGAAAAAAGGCTGAAACACCCTCTGATTATATGTTGAAGACAGATGGTCTTCTGGGAAGACCATCTGGGAAGACAAGTGAATGTGGGGTAGGAAGTGAACTATGCTTTCAGTTTCACAGCTGATGAGGTTTTGGGGTGATAGTGGGGTGGTTCAGGGCCAACGGCCAAGAAAGAATTCTTGAAGACATCTTTGGTGCAAACGGGTGATTTTATTAAAGCCTGTGGGCAGAAAGAGCAGTGCTGGGGCTGTGAAGAATGGCCGGTTTTATACTATGAGGTTGGGAAGGTAAAGTCAAAAAGGAGGCATCCAGAGGACGTCAATATGATAAAGAGGACTCCTAAGATACCTGAGGCCTCGCTTTTGTCAAGCTAAGGTTGTTTTCCCTCTAGTAAAGCATTGACATTATGAAGACGGGGGTTCCTGGAGAAATGTTATACTCTGCATTTGCTTCAAGTATTTGTCAATGGGCTTCAGGTTATGAGGAAATTTAATTTTACCTGCCATTTCCTTCTTGCCTTCCTTCCCCATATCACTATGGAGGGGTGATGTTGGGGCTCCAGGAAACTGAGTCTACAGGTTTCTGCAGATTAGGCTATGGATAAGATTGCCTTTTTCTTGTAATTTACTAAGATATTTGCAAACTGATGGAGCCCCATGTCCTGATGACTGTGATCTCTATCAGTTGGCCATTTGTTTCTTTCCTTTCCTTTGTTTTTGGGCAGCCAGGAGTGCCTGGGGGTGGGGTGTGCTAGCTTGCACTTTGTCCTTAACCTGCCACATGCTCCCTCATCACAACCACAAAGAAAACAGCTTGAGAACTCAGATATGTTCTAGAAGCTTTGGTAGCTAGTAGCCATCTCCTCCCTTACTTCCTTCTTTCCCCTGACTGCCTTATCAAATTATAAAAAATACCAATTACTTAGATATACTTCATAAGTGTTGATTCAACAGAAAAAAATTATTAATTCCTGTCAGAGTCCAAAATCCTGGCATTGAGTATGATCATAACATTAAAGCTGCTTACCATAGAGAGAATAATGAAACACACTTTTCCAATTAACTCAATTGTATGATGAGAAATTTGCATTGTTCTTGGTCTGACTTTTAAATGTGAATCATACACCACCGGGATCATTTCAAATTCATCTCTGCCCCATTTTTTGTACTGAAGCTGAATGTAATATATAGGAAAGTATAGTTTCTCTACATTGTGTTAACCTTGACAGATAAGTACAATATGAAAAAAAAAATGGATTTATACAAGAAACCACTTTGAGTTGAAAAATGTTAGGGAACCTTTATATTTAAAAAACAAAAAAAGATTAAATGTGATATGAGGTGCTATTATGATGCTAACTGGACTCTGAAGAACTATGGTCTTCACTAATTTTTTTCTCCATTGTTTGCTTTTTCACTGTTGTTTTTTGAAGGGGAGAGCTACCTTTTCAATTGATTTTATTGTTGTTGTTGTTGTTGTTGTTGTTGTTGTTGTTGTTGCTTGGGTGGGGGGAGTTTAATTCTGTCCATGGAGGAAAGAAATTTCTGTCCAAATTTCTGTAATTTTGGCTGCCTTCTGGATTAGGGCCTCTCTAAAGACAGAGGGGTTGTCAATCATATTTGTCAAACCTCAGGATATTATGTAAGCAGTCAGTGAGTAAGCTCCGATTCCAGGTGTGAGGAATCCCCTTCTACCTCTTGCCTTCTCTTAGCTAAGCACACTTGGGCTGACCCAGGCTGCTTCTTCATTTTAAGGAGAATAAGCCACTAATCCCCTATTAGTAGAGTCTAGGCATTGGTTTAGTCTGTTCCATATGTTCACTTTCCTCTGGGTGGATAAATTGATCCAGAAACATCACCATACATTCAAGCATCTTTGATCATGGGCAGAAGTTGGAAGTAAGAGACTGCCGGATCTTGTAGACTAAGCTGCTTTCTGTATGCATTTGTCACAAAAGTTCCACATTCGGTGTAGACACCTATCTATTATTAAAGTTTCACTTTGTTTCTTATATCAATTAAGATAGCATCCAACCAGAAATAAATTATACATATAACAAAAGGTGAATCAAGTGGGATTTCTTGGTTGGGATTTTCATGCATTTTTTTAAGTAATAAGAAGACTAGTACCAGAGCTAAGCAGCCCAAGGCCAATGAAGATGCTAAATAATCATACTAGGAACACAATAGCTAACTAATTAGTGATGCAGCCCTCCAAAGAGGCAGCTAATTTGGGAGGATATAACATGGATTGTGTTTTAGAAGCATCAGCAGTAGTAAACATTCATGCTTTTCAATAGCAAGTTTCTAAAGGCTTTACATACATTAAATCCATGAATCTTAATAACAGCAACAAAACTCCAAGAAAAAAAGCATTATTATGATGGTCCTCACTTATACATGAGGAAATATTCCTAAGCAGAACTTTGAAGTCTAAAGTAGACTTTAATATATCAGACAGTTGTGAGACAAGTGACAGACACAGTGTCAGGTATAATCTGTTGTATGGTCAGGACACATAAATTAAGCAATGCATTACCAGAGTTAAAGCAGAAGTCAGTAAGTAGCAGTGAGCAGAAGTGGCCGTCAAGCCAAGCTGAGAAAGGAGCATCAGAAAAAGCAGTGACTAGAGTCAGTGCTCATGAAAGACTGAAGGCCTTGGCATCTAGTTTCCTCTGACAGGTTGCCTTAACCGATAGCTCAAAAAAAAAAAAAAAAGTCTTGAAGTAGGACTCAATCAGCAGGATTTTTCCTCCCACATTATAAATTGGGCAAAGGTAGGATGTGAGGCAGGTGATGACAAAGGCCCATTTCTCCAGGGGTTACAGCCCGAAGTACTAAAATTAGGGGAAGTGCCCAAACTCCCCGGTGGGTACGGTTGAATGATAGTTATCATGAAATTACAGTGTTTATCCACATTACCAAGACAATTTTTAAAAAATAAATTTGATTTCTGCATCAAAGGACACAACAGAATGAAAAGCCAACCACAGAATGGGAGATAATGTTTGCAAATCATATACCTGATAAAAATCATAAGCATATACCTGATCAGAATATATAAAGAACTCCCCAACTCAACAAAAAGTAAAATTTTAAAAATGGACATGATTTGAATAGATTTTTCTCCAAAGAATATATACAAATGGCCAATAAGTACTTGAAAAGTTGCCAAGACAAAATCAATAAAAATCAAAATTACTTTGAGATACTATCTCACAGCCATTAGGATGGCTACCAGAAAACAAAATAAAATGAAACAGAAAATAACAATTGTTGGTGAGGATATGGAGAAGTTGTAATTCTTGTGCCTTGCTGGTGAAAATATAAAATGGAGTAGCCGCTCTGGAAAACAGTACGGCTGCTCCTCAAAAACTTAAAAATAGAATTACCTTATCATTCAGCAATTCCACTTCCAGCTATTGAGGGTGGGAATTATTTTCCTCTACACCTTTAGATTTAGTGTCTGGGGGGCCTGTGAGATAAACTAATGAGATACAGATTAACAGAAGAAAAGGCATACAATTTCTACTAACATTTTATGTGCCTGGATGGTCACAGAAAAGAAGTGAAGCTCAAAGATGTAGTTAGGCCTGGGGGCTTATATGCCATTTTAACAAAGGAAAAATGGTTTGAGGTTTGAGGTGGGATAAATTATGGAGAAGTGATTAGTAAACACATGGGAGAAACAAATGAAAGACACTGGTTATTTCAGTAAGGTTCAGTTATGCAGACTCCTCTTGATGCTGAATCACTGTCTCTGGCGACAAGCCACTCTCCTCTTCCTGCTGTGAGAGAAGGGGATACCTTCACAGGGGAAATTTATGCCACCTTCATAAAAGGAAACTTGTGTCTTGCTTTCGGCACATGGAGGAAGGATGGAGAACTCTTCCTGCATCTAGAGATAAGCTGCACAACTCTGAATACACTCAAAATTATTGAATTGGGCACTTCAGTTGGGTGAACTATATGTTGTGGGAATTATATTTCAATAAAACTATTACCAATATATAGACATACTTGAGCTTCTAAAATTCTTTCACAGGGTTTTAATATACTTAATACCATAGGGTTCTGATCAGGAAGGCCTTGGAGCACAGCTTCCCCCAGTGGGTGTTCTTGGAGCTCATGAGCCTGTGATCAAGGCAGAGAGAGGCTTAGCTACATCTGTTTTCATCCTACTGAACATAAATTGGGATGTCTCACATTTGCAAATGTCTCTAGTCCTGGTCTCTCAGGCACGCACATAATTCCAGCCTTCACAGGATGGTATGATGACTGGGCTATATAGGCAAAAGATTGGGCAGGACACAATCAAAGTGGCAATATTTGCTCCTGAAAAGTCACATTATTACTGAGAACGAAGGAATCTTAAAGGAATACTACAGGATATACAGAGTACCTAAATCTCCCATCCTCAACTACCACTTTGCACATTGTGGGAGTGGTGGAACTGGGAGCACAAAGGAAAAGAGGAAAGAAGGCATAAGGAAAAAGAAGACTGGAGACCATTATAGTAATGTGCCTTCAATCAGTTTATGGAGAGGGATTACCTTGAATTAAGGAAGATATCAATGCCTCCTCCTACAGCAGGAGCCAAGGAATGATCCTATATTTCTGGGCTAGGGGAAACTTCAGAATTACCAGGATGGGACTTTGGCCAGACCCCTTTTATATAAGAACTACATTCAGAGGCACACTTGAGAGAGATCAGGATTTAGAAGTTGGAAGAAACCTTGACTCCAACCTTTCATTTGCATCATGATCTCATAGCTTGTCACCTACTCTTTTGTAAAAACACGCATCTTCCAAGTGCCTGATGTTTTGCAAAGATAGAAAGAATAGTTAAACAGTGACATTATTAGGTCAATCCAGGAAAAAAAAATCATGGCTGACAGGAATGTAGAATATTGCTCTCTATGAATTAATGAAGAAGAAAAAAAACCAACTTCTGTGGCCTTCTCCAAGCTAATAATACAGCTGGCAAGAGCAAAGCCGAAGGAGTTTGGCAGTACAATCTTCCTCTCATCGTTTATTACCATGCCTTCAAATCAAGATTGATGTCTCAGGGGGACAGTGGTGAGACAAAATGGGGAATGTTTAGGGTTCGGTCAGCATTTGCGTTCGTGAGAAAAAGGATCACAGCTACTCTTACAAATAAAAAAAACCTTACCTCTATCACAACGAAACAGTAGTTTTAACACAGACATTTCTGGAAAGTACTCCATTTCTTCTTCGTGGATCTAAATTCTTATCTGGGGTAGGGGGGTGGGGAGCTAGGATGTGATTTCCTGCAAAGCCTATCAGTAGTAGCCCTCACTGATCTTCCCTTTCTCTCAATTAGTGTCTGTGTGAACTACCGGCCATTTGATGTATATCCCTGTGCTAATGATGCCTTGTCAGCCTTTCTGTTTTCCACTGTAAGAGAATTTCCCTTTGTTTTTAAACCTAGTTCACTGAGGTTCAGATCAAAGCCCTAGAATTTTGTGAGAGGAAAATGTGTGTGCCCATTAGTGTGTAGAGAAAAAAGGTGGCACTCTAGTGTTTCCTTATCCGGTTGCATTTCGCCTCTACCTCAATGTCTCTATTAACCAGGTTTTGCCCTTTCAGCTTATCGCATGTTCTAGAGGCCCCTGGAATCAACTCTTTGACTCAAAAACATATTTGGCTTTCCAGTTTTAATTTTACTCTGACTACTCTCATGGGGTTTTTCTAGGAGTCTTTCTCTATACTGTGTTTGTTCATTTTTTGTTGTTTGTTTTTAGCTACCATCTGACTCAGACTTATCTGACTCTGGTCCCTAGTTGTCAGTGCCCAGATTGGGCTAACTGACTAGTCTGTCTGCGGAAAACACTTTGATTTGGGTCAAGAGGGCTTTACTTGTATGACATTGGTAACCTTTGTTTTGCCAGCCATAATTCTGGGCATGAAAAGCCAATTTTAAGATATTTTCATTTAGTTAGGTGATAAAAATTCAGTGAAATAGACGGGGAAGCCAAAGAAATGCTTTTGTTTACTAGGCTCCAAAAGAGCTTTAATGATCTCGTTCTTCAGTTGAGTTGACTGAATCTATCAGTGGCCGTGGCCTTGGGTAGACACAACCTGAATGAAACCCTGGTGGTACTCAGTGGATCAGTGCTGTGGGAAAGCCTTCTTTTGTCTCTTGATTAGACACAAAGAACAAAGCAGCAACAATAGAACAATTTACACGATGTCGTATTTACTGCTATAATTACACCTTGTCGGGACTGCTGCGGCTGGTTTTTCAAGCCTCTGAGAGACTGGAGAAAAAGAATAAACATTTCTTCAAACTTATTGTGTGACAAGAAGCAAGGTCTCCCTTCTCCAGGGATCATCTATTTTTTTATTCTTTCTGTCACTTTCTAGCAAAGCGTTTTGTATTTCTTTGAGGTAGCATATTGTCATTGTTTGTTTTACACTTACTGACTTGATAATAAAACAAGTGCCCAGCCAGGTATCCTAGCAACACAACACCCTTTTTATCTCTCTGGTGCTTATTTATTAGATACTCTGAGCCTTTTCTCAAGCTATTAAGGGACACATATGGCTAATCTAGAGCAACATACTTCCATCTTGGTCTAACTTACTGGAAATCAATATTCATTACCATAGATTATTCATCTCAAAAAAGGGACACTCTTGACCCTGGAAGATATCAGGAGGCTGGGAAAAGCTCCAAAGTGGTGTTAAAGTACACACCTTGAGGAAAGCAAGGCCACAAATTGGAAAGGGGCGACAGAAGAAGTGATATCTCATTCTCCCCCAGAGCCCTGACTCTTGTCACCCTAGCTGAAGGCTCTGACCTCAGGCCTGAGGTTGTAGGAATCAGCCAGATTAAATGTGACCCCAGATCTCTCACTAAAAAGTCGTATTAATTTCAACAGTCACTTAAGCTCAGGTTTATTTATGATCTAATCCAAGATATGGGGTACCGATGATCTGGGGAGACTGACTGAGCCCTGCTGGCACTCTTTGTATCCTCTGAGAAGTTGACAGAAATCCAAGATATTATGAGTTAGTGACAGAAGACACTCATATACCAAGCAAGTCAAAATGAAATGTAAAGACTTAGCTTCACTTGAAACAGGCTTGGGAAAGGAATTTCTGGAAAGGCAAAGAACTCATACTCAAGACAGAATGGTTTCCCTACCAGTACCAGAGAAAAGCAGAGGCTGCCCTGGTTTTCTGGAAGGGGTGGGAGAGGGCTGCTACTACTGGCCTAATGAGAGCCAATTGTTAAGTTTTCAGGAATTGTGCTAGCTGGTTGTTAAAGCTGCCATTATTAAAAATTAAGTTATAAAAATGTACAATAAAAATACATTATACCACAACACCAAATGTCTGGTGAGGATATGGAACAGAGGGAATTCTCTTTGCTGGTAGAAATACATAATGGTTCAGCCGCGTGGAAGATAGTTTGATGGTTTTCTACAAAACCCAACATACTCTTACCATAAAATCCAGTAATTACACTCCTTAGTATTTACCCAATGGAGTTGAAAACTTATGTTCACACAAAAATCTGTACATGGAAATTTATGACCATTTTATTCCTAATTGTCAAAACATGGAAATAAACTAAAGTGTCCTTCTGTAGATGAATGGATAAATAAACTGTGCTATATCCACACACAGTGTTATACAGCACTACAAATAAACAAACTATCAAACTATGAAAAGACGTAGAGGAATCGTAAGTGCATATTACTGAGTGAAAGAAGAGAAGCCAATCTGAAAATGGTATATATATATTGTATGATCCCAACTATATGACATTCTGGAAAAGGCAAAACCTTTGTAGACAATAAAAAGATCAGTGGTTTCCAAAGGTTAGAGGAGAAAGAGGGATGAAAAGGTAGAACATAGAGGACTTTTAGGGCAGTGAAAATCATCTGTATGATACCATAATGATGGAAACGTGTCTATACATTTTCTCAAACCCACAGAATGTACAACACCAAGAGTGCACCCTAAAGTACCATGGACTTTGGGTGACTATGATGTTTTCAATGTAGCTTCATCCTTGGTAACAAATGTGCCACCCAGTGAGTTACACTGATAACGAGGAAAGCTATGTAAATGTGTAGGGGGGAACATCTTTGTACATTTCTCTCAATTTTGTTATAAATCTAAAACTGCTCTTAAAAGACTTTTTTTAATACATTATAAACAGAGGCAATAAATACTCAAAACTCATCACTGCCTTATTATTTTATTATATTTCAATAGTATCTACAAACTGGTATTATTTACATTGTGGGGAATTAGCAAATGCTACAGATCTAGGCTTTTTGAGGAGGAAGGGGAGACTGGTATTGGTTTTCAGAGCACTTTCCCACTTACCATGTGAGGCAGTCAGTATAATCATTATCATCATCTTATTACAGATGTACAAATTAAAAAGTCAAGTGACTTATTGAGTCATACCATAAATGGCTGCACAGATCCTAAGTCTCCTGTTTCCTAGTCCACAATATAATTTTCCCTTTCCACACTCCATTTATTTTTCTTTTCCTAAGGGACCACAAAGCAAATCTTTGGTGATTTCACGTGGCCTTCTGAGCTTGCTTAGCAGAACATTGTGTTATGTCTGACACACACCTAATTCCCAGCTACTCTTCTTTTCACTTCCCTCAAGGGTAAGAACACCTCCCCTGCCTACCTTACAGATTTGTTGTGAGAAAGAAGTGAGAATGGACAAGAAAGTGCTTTCAAATGAAAGTAGTGCTGTTAGAAAATTTGAAGTATTTTTAATTATATCCTCTTAATTTTAATTATCATTTTCCCAATAATAATAATTACATTACTGGTGAGGGGCGCCTGGGTGGCTCAGTGGATTAGGCATCCGACTTCGGCTCAGGTCATGATCTCACACTTCATGAGTTGGAGCCCCCATGTCCGACTCTGTGCTGACAGCTCAGAGCCTGGAGCCTGCTTCAGATTCTATGTCTCCCTTTCTCTCTCTGCCCTTCCCCCACTCATCTCTCTCTCTCTCTCTCATCTCTCTCTCTCTCTCTCTCTCTCTCTCTCAAAATAAATAAACATTAGCAAAAAAATAATTATGTCACTGGTGAAAAGACACAAACTTTAGTGTTCAGTGCTGGGAGTCAAAAAGAGACAAGCATGGGGTGCCTGGGTGGCTGTCAGTTGAGTGTCTGACTCTTCTCGGTTTTAGGCTCGTGTCATTATCCTATGATTCATGGAATCAACCCCATGTTGGACTCAGCACTGACAGTGAGGAGCCTGCTTGGAATTCTCTCTTCCTCTCTCTGCTCTCCTACTCACTGCTTGTGTGCTCTCTTTCATCTCTCAAAATAAAATAATTATATAAATAATTTAAAAAGGGAAAAGAAAAGAGACAAGCACACTGGGGCATGAATTTTCGTCCCCTTCTCTCTTCATTCAACTGATTACATTCATTTTATAAATACAGTTATTTTGTAGCTCAAGTTGAAGAAAGTGGTAAATGTAAAAAGAAAAAGTGGGTGATTTAGTATTTTTTATTACATTTAAATAAGTAATTTAATCTGACGGTTATGACCATCGGAGACAGAAGACATAAATGGAAATTAAGCTATGACCAATACACAAGGCAATGGCTTCTTAGCAATATAAAGGCTTCTTTTGTGGTGAGAAGAGTCCAGGAAGCATCACCATGGTGTGTGGCCAAGCTATTTCTCGGATTTGTAAAACTCGTAATCTACTGCAGTTAATCTGGAATTTTGTATGAGGAAGGTGCCAAATGTACCTAGAAGACAGAATTAGAGCAATTATCTGGATTATTAGATTAGGAAAGGGCATTGTAGGTACAGGGGAGGAAAAAGTTCCACTTGCCCTTCTGGGGGTCTCTGGCTGGGTCTGAAAATTAAACTGGCAAAGACAGATTAACAGAGAAACACTTACAAATTTATTTATGTCTTTTATGACACGAGGGCCTTCAGAATGAAATAAAGACTCGAGGAAACAATGAGAGCTGAGTATTTTTATGCTAGGTTTGATGAAGTGTGAATAGTCATGAAGGAACATGAAAGGGTGAGGATCATAAGTAAATGTAGTAGATTTAGGAAAATTTAGCAAGGGCCTGTTTGTTTGGATTTTTCTTGGTATCCCTTTGTCTTTGGAAATAAAGAAGCTCCTTTCTTCTGGGTATAGGGAGGGCACCCCTCACGTAAGTGTTTTATGACCTGTTTCGGGGTGAAGGGTACAGGGGAATTTCAGAGACCCTTCCACTTGTGATTTTTTTTCTCAAACTCCTTCAACTTAAAATATTCAATAGCAAAGGTGCCATAATTTGGGGTTGGTGTGTCCTGAACCCCATTAGAGGCAACATTTGAAAAATTTGAATTTAGGCAGAAAAAAATAAGTGTTAGGTCTGACAACCTTCACAAAACTATTGACTTGGAATTAAGGAGGGAAGAATCTGTTGTTTTTCTCTAGTATTAAAGGTGTATTTTTTAACATATTTTCTTATTGAGTTTTAACTTGTCTTCTACTTTTGTGTACTTTTCTATATGTATTTTTATTATTATCTGTAGCTTCATATAGATTTTGGACACTAATAAAAATGTGGGACCCATGAATCATTTACATCCTCATACATGGAGCAAAAATAAAAAAAAAAAAAAAAGAGTTGAAGATGTAATGGCCAAGAATTTTTCAAAATCAACAAAATACATATCTAGAAGTTCAAAGAGGGCATCAGAATAAATAATAAAACAAAAGCACACTCAAACACATACACACATGTACCTAGAAATGTCACAGTCAAGTGGCAAAAACCAAAGGTGAAGAGAAAATCTGCAGTGTAGCCTCAGGTAGGGAAAAAAAGAGACAGATTGTATATAGAAGAACAAAATTAAGAATTGCAGAAGACTTTTTGTCTGAAGGAAAATAGAAATTTAGATAGAATTTATTATTTATTATTATTATTTAGGATAATAGGATTTTAGAAAAAAATTCTTTCGAGAAAAGTCTATCAATTCAGCATTCTAAATTGAGTGAGCATGTCTTCCAAAATAAAATGAAATAATGAATTTTAGGCAAACAAAAGCAGAGAGAATTCATTCTCATCAGAACATTCTTCATGCAGAAGAAATGCAATACTAAATGGAAATTTGGCTATACACAAAGAAATGAAGAGCACTATGGTAAGAAATGAAGGTTAATACACTACATGTTGTTTTGCTGTTATTATGCTTAATGGTTTTAAAGACTATACAAAGCATGGGTGGCTGGCTCAGTTGGTTAAGTGTCTGACTTCAGTTCAAGTCATGATCTCTTGATCATGGTCCATGGTGTCTAGCCCACATCGGGCTCTTTGCTGACAGCTCAGAGCCTGGAGCCTGCTTCTAATTCTGTGTCTCCCTTTCTCTCTGCCCCTCCCATGCTCATAGCTCATGCTCATGGTCACTCATTCTGTCTCTCTCTCTTCTCTCTCCTCTCTCAAAAAATAAACATTAAAAAAATTTAAAGACTATACAAAGTAATATAGTAATAATGTATTGGGGATTTCAAATGTATGTAGCAGTAAAATGTGAGCAACAATAGCAAAAAAGAAATTTGGGAGGAAATAGAAGAATATTTTTTTTAATTTTTTAACGTTTATTTATTTTTGAGACAGAGAGAGACAGAGCATGAACGGGGGAGGGTCAGAGAGAGGGAGACACAGAATCTGAAACAGGCTCCGGGCTCTGAGCTGTCAGCACAGAGCCCGACGCAGGGCTCGAACTCACAGACGCGAGATCATGACCTGAGCCGGTTGGCCGCTTAACGACTGAGCCACCCCAGGCGCCCCAGAAGAATATTTTTTTTAAGTTTCTTACACTATACTTGAAGTGTAAGAAATATATATGTATTATCAGAAGATAGAATGCTATAAATGTAGGATACATATTACAAAGCACAGAGGCAGCCACTAAAAATAATTATGAAACAGGTAAATTTCAGAAGCGAATAGTTGAGATAAAACAAAGTCAATAATAAATTCCTGGTACACAAAAAGGCCAGAAAATAGAGGAACAAGAGACCAGAACAAATGAGACAAAAAGCAGGAACTATCATGATGGTAGCTTTGAATCTAAACATATCAATAACTACAATAGGTATAAATGATCTAAGTACTCCAAATAAAAACAGAAATTGTCAGCTGTGGCAAAGAAACTGGAGATCCTATTGTATCCTTCTTTCATGAAACTCCTTTTAAATATAAAGACAGGTTAAATTTAAAGAATGGAAACCCATATGCCCAGCAAACATTATTCAATATAAAGCCAAATCGGTTATTATCAGATAAAGCCAACTTCAATACAAGGAAAATAACCAGAGTTAAAAAGGGCTATGTCGTACTAATAAAAGGGTCAGTGCACTAGGTGATGGAACCATCTACAAACTACTATGGAAGATACAGAACAACTGGAACTCTCAGGTGTTGCTGATGAGAATAAAAATTATATGGCCTTGTTGGAAACAGTGTGCCAGTTTCTTGATAAATAAAATCAGCCATACCTTACATACCTTACAACTAACTCATTATCCACACTTCTAGATACATATGTAAGAGATATGAAAACATAGGTCCCACAAAGACCTACATGTAAATGTTTGTAGCAACTATTCTTAAGTAGTGCCAAATGGGAAGTATCCCAAATATCCATCAACTGGCGAATAAACAAATAGGGGTATGCCCGTGTAAAGGGATACATTAGAAAGAGTCATTGTTACATGCAGTTTCATGGATGAATCTCAGAATCCTTCTTCTAAGTAAAAGAAGTAGAGGAAGACAGAATGCATAAGGCTATATGTACTATATGAGTCTATTTGTATGACCTTTCTAGAAAAGGCAAAACTGTAAGGACAGAAATCAGATCAGTGGTTGCCAGGGGCTGGGCATTGATGAGAAAGGACTATTTGGAGGATGATGGAAATATTTTCTACTATGATCGTGATTGTGGTTACATGACAGTTACATTTATCAAAATTCATTGAAGTGTACACCTATAAAGAAAAAAGCTATCGTATTATATTATCTCAATGCAACTATATTAAAAAAATGTCAAAGGAAGATGAAGAACAGAAATAAGCCTGACCTTAAAGAATGCTGGCCTCCTTTATAAACGCTGCTTGAGGTTATAAAACAGCCTTATAATTTCAGTTTTGAACAGCATGCAAATTAATCTAGGATGGTGATTTCAACCATGTTTACACATTAGAATCACTTGGGGAACTTGTAAAAACCAAAGCTGTCTAGTTCCAACTCTATAATAACTAAATCATATCTGCGGGTGACACTACCATTTTTTAAAAAGTGTTCCTGATATTGTAATGTTAAGGCAGAATTTGGAACAATTGATCAAGGTGTGATCCTCAAAATCTTGAATGCCTCAGAATCACCACGAGGGCTGTTAAAACCCAGTGGTCCTGCTGATCCAGGGACCACATCTTTTTTTGTTGTTTTTAATGTTTATTTACTTTTGAGAGACAGAGAGAGACAGAGCATGAGCAGGGGACGAGCAGAGGAAGAGGGAGACACAGAATCCAAAGCAGGCTCCAGGCTCTGAGCTGTCAGCACAGAGCCTGACACACGCAAACCCATGAGCCGTGACATTATGACCTGAGCCAATGTGGGATGTCCAACCGACTGAGCCACCCAGGTGCCCCCAGAGACCCCATCTTGAGAATCACTAATTCGGTTAAACTATGGCTACAGAAGTTTATATGCTTGGGTAGCTGTGTGGGAACTACAATGTATTCTTAATGAAGTGTTTAAAAGAGGTTAATAAGGTGGAATTACTTTAAAGATACATATTGAGATCCCTCTGGATCTACGTTAAATTTTGTCAACTGATCTGCAAGGGTGCTACATACACCCTGTACACGAGTCATTTATTTTGTGACATCAGCAATCTTAGAATGGACATCAGCAATCTTAGAATGAGTGATCTATAGATTCAAGTGGTTGGTGAAGCTAGGTGAGTTGTTACCAAAAACAAATGAAAACAGCTTATCTAAACACATCTCCTTTGCTGCCTATTTCTCAAAATAGGTCCAATGACTCAATGATTTCAAAGAAGACATTAGAATCTAGCTAACAAATGCAGTAATGTTCATTTACCTATCAACCTCCATGGTCATTATGATCACTCTGTTTTAGGGTATGTAAATGACCATCCGTTTTTATAAAGCAAATTAAGCTCAATTGTATTCCACAGGAGTTTACTGGGAGCTTGCTATGGCCTGAGCTTGCTATAGTGTCCCCCTCTCAAAATGTGTAAGTTGAAGCCCTAAACTATAATATGACTGTGTTTAGAGTTTTTAGGGAGGTAATTAAGATTCGATCAGGTCAAAAGGATGAGGCTCTAATCTGATAGACTTGTGCCCTCTCAGTCTCTCTATCTTTCGTATTCTCTGTCTCTCTGTCTCTGTCTCTCTCTCTCTCTCTCTCTCTCTCTCTCTCTCTCTCTCTCTCTCTCTTCACATAAAAAGGCCATGTGAGGCACAGCAAAGAAGGTGTAAAACTCCATCTACAAGCCAGGAAGAAAACTTTCCTACCAATGCTAATACCTTTATCTTGGATTTCTAGCCTCCAGAACTGTGAGAAAATAAATGTATGTTGTTTAAGCCATGAAGTCTGAAGTATTCTGTTATGGCAGACTGAACTGATAAATACAGAGCCCAATCTATGCTAGGTAATGTGGAATTTAAAAAGAGAAAAACCACAGCCTTTCACTTCAAGGAGCTTACAATTAATGGGAAGATAAGACCTGCACTTAGAAACCAATTTAAAGATAACAAAATGCACAATGCAATTAGATATCAACCATATAACATAACACATATATTGCCAGGCTACAGAAGTGAGGAATGGGGATGAGATGGAAACGTTAGGGAAGTTGCACTAATAGTGGCCATCAGATAGTGTTCCCTTTCTAAGGAAGAGTCACAGGAATCAAAATAACAATGCTTACAAATACACCTTTTTTTCAGGGAAAAGATACAATGTAGCAATAGCACTATAGTAACAATATGTATCACAAAGGCTACCCCATAACAAGACGTGGGAGAGACCAGGCAGGAGTGGACTCTATGGGGCCATACCAGACACTTTCTGTCTGGGTCACTGACCTCCAACATGTGCTTAGAACCTCTCACACCCAGAAAGTGAGGAATTAAATCTTGATCGATGTTTCTTACACCTTGCTGGTCCGGCAGGCTTATTCTTGCTATGTAATCAGCCTGGAAAGTAGACCCTTCTGGGGGTCTCATTAAGACCGGATGCAAATTATCAATATACAATGCTAACAAGCTGTATAAAATATTCCCAGAAGATTCTCAGGCCTCAGTTACAAAGCATCACTACTAATTAGTGCATTTCATGGCTGGACCAAGCAGGTATTTCAGCAAGACAGGCCCGGTCAGCTGAGGGCCTGCTGAAATTACCCTCAGGGCACAGAGTTCTTCACAAAAGAGATAGATCTTGATAAAGAGATCAACTGGTAACATATGGGTCAAGAGAATGCAAGGTTATTTTGTAGCCCACTTTATCTGTTAGTATCTAGTCCAGCATCTCTCATCCAAGGGGGATCTCGGATAGCCCTCAAGAACTTTCAGGAAAGGTGTGAGGCAGGACAGTTGATAACATAATACTGTCATTAGCTACTTCCCATTTTTCTCTTTTTTTTTGTTACAGTGGCTTTTCCAGAGGTGACACGGCATGTGTGCATGATGTCACAACAGATTGGACACCAAAGCAGACATAAGATTCTATTAAATTTTCTAAATTTTATTATGTTATTAATAAATATATTATAAAACAAAAAATAAAGAGCACAACCTATGCTATATAATATGGGGTTTAAAAAAGAAAACCAATTATCATAAAATAAGAAATGCCATTCCTCTCACTTCTTCTTGAGGAAAAGTTATCTTTTATAAAAATATCTTTAATTTGTTGCAGGTTTATTATTATGTTAAAAACTAATAAATAGTAACAATGTTAATAAGTATTGTGTACCTACATTTTAATGTTTAATACAGTACATATTGATAGATATAATACACACGAACAGAAACTATTGACTGAGATATAATTGACTTATATAACATTGTATTTGTTTCATATGTGTATGTATTGAGAAAGGATTGACACAATGAGTTTAACATCCATCACCATACATAGTTACAAATTTTTACTCTTGTGATGAGAACTTCTGAGATCACTCAGCAACTTCCAAATAAAAAATCCAGCATTGTTAACTGTAGTCACCATGTTATACACTACATCCCCAGGACTTACTTATCTTATAACTGGAAGTTTGTACCATTAACCATCTTCACCCATTCTACCTGCCACTCCACTCCCAGCCTCTGGCCACCACCAGTCTTGAACAGAAATTCTTTGGGGTCATTAATAATTGGTTAAGAATGTAAAGGGATTTACGGAGTACTCAGTAAAGTGCTCAGTAGCCAACCGGTGGCTCAGTTGGTGGAGCGTCCGACTTTGGCTCAGGTCATGATCTCATGGTTCATGGATTTGAGCTCCGTGTTGGGCTCTGTGCTGACAGCTCAGAGCCTGGAGCATGTTTCAGATTCTGTGTCTCCCTCTCTCTCTGCCCCTCCCCTGCTCTGTCTCTCTCTCTCACACACACACACACAAATAAACACACACAAATTTTTTTTTAAAGAATGCAAAGGGATTCTGAGATTTTTAAAAAAATTGAAAATAGTTAGCTTACCCTAATATATGTATATATTACATTGGGAAGTAGATGCAGACATTTTTAGTATTACATTTCTGTAATTTTAATATACCATCCATAACAAAGTAAAAATAAAAGATTTAATATAATCTCCAAATCTACAGTAGATCTTGGGATTGAGAAGGAAAAATATTAAAGGCACATTATATCAAGTGCCTGTCATCCATCCATACTAGAAGAGTACATGTTCAGCTTTTAATAACCTAGCCAAAAGGAAGGTAAAGCCACTTTGTTTATATGCATAGACCCATGTGTATGTTTAGACAACATACTGATGAACACTGTTCTCACAGAGCATATACAGATACCAAAGTCAGTACATGTGCATCGACATACAACTAGCTAGAGTAATCCCATTAATTATGATTATATAGTGACAACTGCACTGAAAGGGACCTTAACTCTTAGAATCAAGTGTTCATTGCCCGGAGAACATTCAGTCAAGTAAGCTGTTTCCACTACAGAGTTTTTGCATTGAATTTTGTTTGACCTGAGGGTCCTATGTTCCATACATATGTTCTCAGTAGATAAGCAGAATGGGGAAAGACACAAACTTAAGACCAGGTATGGAGCACTGAGGAGACCTGAGTAGAATGAAGAGGGCTCATGTAGGGGAGTAGGAGCAAATAAAGTTGGATAGGTAAAGTGCACCGAATTACAGATGGGTAGACGTAGCAGAGTCTGCACAAAAAAAATACACTTCAGGCAAGGGAGACAAAAGCAAAAATGAACTATTAGGACTTCATCAAGATAAAAAGCTTCTGCACAGAGAAGGAAACAATCAACAAAACTATTAAAGGCAGCCTACAGAATGAGAGAAGATATTTGCCTATCTTCTGGCATATCTGATAAAGGGTTAGTATCCAAAACTATAAAGAGCTTATCAAACTCAACACCCAAGAAACAATTAATGCAGTGAAGAAATGGACAGAAGACATGAATAGACATTTTTCCAAAGAAGACATCCAGATGGTGAACAGACATGTGAAAAGATGCTCAACATTACTTATCATCAGAAAAATACAAATCAAACCACAATGAGATAATCACCTCACACCTGTCAGAATGGCTAAAATTAACAACACAGGAAATAACAGGTGTTGGCAAGGATGCTGAGAAAGAGGAACACTCTCACACTGTTGGTGTGAATGCAAACTGGTGCAGCCACTCTGTAAGATAGTATAGAAGTTCCTCAAAATGTTAAAAATAGAACTACCCTATGACCCAGCAATTGCACTATTAGGTATTTACTCAACAGATACGAAAGTACAGATTTGAAGGGGCATATGCACCCTGATATTTAAAGCAGCATTATCAACAATAGCCAAATTATAGAAAGGACCCAAACATCAATCGACTGATGAGTGGATAAAGAAGATGTGGTATATATATCCAATGGAATATTACTCAGCCATCAGAAAAATGAAATCTTGCCATTTGCAATGATGTGGATGGAGCTAGAGTGTATTATGCTAAGCAAATTAAGTCAGTCAAAGAAAGACAAATACTATATGATTTCACTCATATGTGGAATTTAAGAAATGAAACCGATGAACATAGGGGAAGAAAAGAGAGAAGGAGGCAATCCATAAGAGACTCTTACTATAAAGAACAAACTGAGGGTCGATGGAGGAATATGGGTGAGGATGGGATAGATGGAGTGTGGGTATTAAGAAGGGCACTTGTGATGAGCACTGGGTGTTTTACGTAGTAATGAATCACTAATGACTCACTAAATTCTACTCCTGAAACCAGTATTATAGTGTATGTTAACTAACTAGAATTTAAATAGAAACTTATAAAAAATATATAGATTTCAAATAACAGGTGATGAGTAGGTGTGAGGAAGAATGAAGTTTTATTTCACAGATAAAATCAAAGAGACTATTCTGGAAATAGGAAAAATCTTTAGTTCGTTTGATCGTTAACATATCTATTTGCTGCATCTAAGGAATGAGCTAGGTACTGCTCTAGATTCCAGAAATACAAGATAAATACAGCACAGAACTGTCCTTCAGATTTGGGAATAAGGCTACTATGCTTATATATGTATTAGAATTGATTAAAATAGAAGATATCATTAAATGTAAAGTGATTAAGCTCCAAATAAGAATGTCCACGTCCACCAAAGGATATTTTCATCAAGAGTCTGGATTGATGTTCTTGTTGTTGTTGTTGTTTCTTCTACGAATTGTGTAATAAATTTAGATTTTGACATGTGAATCTTTCTTTCTCCATCAGACCTTAGAAGAAATCTCTGGCTTCAAATAAGTCTAGTAGAAGTGGCATGCAGAATAATTGGTGCCCCAAGGTTCATTTTGTCACAAAGATGACAAATGGTGTGACCCAGTCCCTGTTCTGTATTAGTGGGAATTGTCCCCATTCCCCTCCTGTTCCACTGTGAGAGTCAGTATGAAACATCTGGTTAGAAGCCAGATTTCATTTTATTGATACACGGCAAAATGTAACACATTTCTACACAACTATGTTAATTAAAAAAATCCATTCTTTTCAACAAATGGGAAGAGACTCTTTCCCAACTGGATTGAGTTACCTGCCAGAAAATTCCAATTAAAAAGTCATGTTTGATATTTAAGATGAAAATTAAAGACTAGCACTAGGGAACTACGGTCATCAAATGGAGACCATCTAAAACATGCTGTAGTTTGCACAGTGGGATAATGAAATCTCACAAACATCTACCAACCACTAACTCACTCTGATCTTGGTTACACATTTCCCTCAAACTTTCATGTGAAGTAGACTAATAACACTTTCAAAACGATTTATACACCCATACCCCCCCCCCACACACACACACATACACACACACCAGAAGGAAGCTCCTGAACATATATCTGACAGATAAATTACCAAGAAAACTCTTTACCGAGGAGAGCTCATATGTAAATGAAGAATCTCATTTACCTACAATGAGGAGAAGCTCACTAAAATTATGGAAAAATGTTAATTCAGTCCTGTTCCCTTTTTTTGTCTACCCACTCATCTTCTTCACTCAATTTTTGCCATTTCAAATCGTGCTAATGAGCTACTCAGATAATCAACCACCCCTTCAGTGTGATTCCTTCCTAAACATGTTTCACACTAACAAACTTATTCTTTTCCTCTCTTCTGAAACACTCATAACACAGAAAAACACATTGCATCTGATAAGAAGAGGGGTATATCAATGGGAAAATCACTGTAAATGGCTGATATCTGATACTGTGTCTGTCCAATTTCCATGTTTAAAAAAGAAATAACAAATTCAAAGCATGTTTTTAAGGCAGAAGTGTTTAGTGCATTCACAGTATTGTGTAGTCAACACCTCCATCAGGTTCCAACCATTTTCATCAACCCTAAAAGGAAACCCCGTTCCCATTTGTTCTGCATTCTCCCCTCCCTCCAGCCCCTGGTGGACACCAATCTGAATTTTTTTATAATGTTTATATATTTTTGAGAGAGAGAGACAGACAGAGTGTGAGCAGGGGAGGGGCAGAGAGATAGAGGGAGACACAGAATCAGAAGCAGGCTCCAGGCTCTGAGCTGTTGGCACAGAGCCCGATGTGGGGCACGAACCCACAGACCATGAGATCATGACCTGAGCCCAAGTCAGAGGCTTAACCGACTGAGCCAGCCGGGCGCCCTGAAAGCAATCAGTTTTTAAAGGCAGAAATTCAGTGAGATGTTTAGAAATAAGACAGAAGAAAGAAAGCAAGGAATAGAATCCCTTTCGCTGCCTTGCTGCTGCGTGTCCCAAGAACCCCCCCACATCGTGCTCTTTTGATTTTCCAAAGTCCCAGGTAGCACTGGAAAGATGGGGCTCATGTCCAACTTGATACACAGTCACACTTCTAATGACTCAAAACAATGACCATCTACCCATTTCTCATTCACGAACAAAGTCAACCTTGCTCCTGTCATTCAAAAGTATGCTGGTGCCTCCACATTTCTGCCTCGTTAGAGTGATTCTACCGTGGTCAGGCTGCCCAGGTTGAAACTCTGGCTCCTCTACTTTCTAGCTGTGCGATGTGAGGAAACTCGTCATGGTTTCCTCTTTCTACAATGGAGATTTTTTTTTTTTAAATCATTTTACTGGTTGTTAGTTACTATTTTCATGGCAGGAAGTTCACATCATCCATGCTGGTCATGTGTGCCAATTTCCAACATTTCTTTTTTTTTAATTAAATATAGTTTGTCAAATTGGTTTCCATTCAACACCCAGTGCTCATCCAACAGGTGCCCTCCTCAATTCCCATCACCCACTTTCCCCTCTCCCCCACCCCCCATCAACCCTCAGTTTGTTCTCAGTATTTAAGAGTCTCTTATGGTTTGCCTCCTTCCCTCTCTGTAACCTTTTTTCCCCCTTCCCCTCCCTCATGGTCTTCTGTTAAGTTTCTCAGGATCCACATAAGAGTGAAAACATATGGTATCTGTCTTTCTCTGTATGACTTATTTCACTTAGCATAACACTCTCCAGTTCCATCCATGTTTCTACAAATGGCCAGGTTTCATTCTTTCTCATTGCCAAGTAGTATTCCTTTGTGTACATAAACCACAGTTTCTTTATCCATTCATCAGTTGATGGACATTTAGGCTCTTTCCATAATTTGGCTATTGTTGAAAGTACTGCTGTAAACATTGGGGTACAAGTGCCCCTAGGCACTCCTAGGATACTCCTGTATCCCTTGGGTAAATTCCTTAGCAGTGCTATTGCTGGGTCATAGGGTAGATCTATTTTTAATTTTTTAAGGAACCTCCACACTGTTTTTCAGAGTGGCCGTATCAGTTTGCATTCCCACCAACAGTGCAAGAGGGTTCCTGTTTCTCCACATCCTCGCCAGCATCTATAGTCTCCTGATTTGTTCATTTTAGCCACTCTGACCGGCGTGAGGTGGTATCTCAGTGTGGTTTTGATTTGTATTTCCCTGATGAGGAGTGACGTTGAGCATCTTTTCACGTGTCTGTTGGCCATCTGGATGTCTTCTTGAGAAATGCCTGCTTTAAGGGACACCAGGATGGCTCAATCAGTTAAGCCTCTGACTCTTGGTTTCAGCTCAGGGCATTGTCTCACAGTTTGTGGGTTTGAGCCCACATTGGGCTCTGCGTTGATGGCAGGGAGCCTGCTCAGGATTCTCTGTCTCCCTCTCTCTCTGCCCCTTGCTCTCTCTCTCTCAAAAATAAGTTAACACTTTAAAAAAATAAATAAAATGCCTATTTTATAAAAATATTGTGAAAATAAGAAAGCATCCAGATAAAGGGTCCAAAATAATATATTCACATAAAAGTACATTATAAATGTTACCTGTCATAGTTTAAGGCTCCGCTTTACTGTCTCTCTACTGTTCTCCTACCATTGTCCTTTCCCCTACTGCCATCCTCAAGCTCCAGAATGATCTCTTCATTAAATGAATGGATTTCTCCTGGGCTCACATATCCCTCTCAAAGTCCAGCTGGTGTTTAATTCTGTGTTTCTTTCCCTTTTCTTTTCCTCCTTTCTTGGCCAAATATTTTGAAAATTAAAACATTTTGAATGCCGTCCATAAGCACTGTATTCATATCCTCAACTGACATTCACACTTTGATATAGTCTAATAAAGGCTTTTTCTCCACCCAGTTTCCTCCTGTTTCAGAGAAAATAATACATTTCAGCCATCATCTGACTCTGCCATCCTCAGCACATTCAACGTGATTGCTCACACTGTTTCTGTAGCAGTGCCTTCACCTGCTTCCATAGGAAGACCTTTCCTGGTTTTTTGTCCTCTTTAAATACTGCTTCTTCTCAGTTTACTTTGAAGATTTATGCCCTCTATCTAGACATCAAATTTTGGCATTCCTTAAGTCTTGCTCCCAGATCCACTTCGATCTACTCTCTTTCTAGCCAGTAATAATTTTTGTTGGGTGAATTAATGTATGAATGAGCATATAATGCCACTTGCTTCCAAGCCTTCCAGGGGATGCATCAGAATGATTTTCCTTGGGAGCTTTTGATTTACAAAAGCGTTTTCTTCAGTAAGGTTTTTCTTAATTTGTCTTACTTCATACTGAGACTTGTTATCAAATCTATTGTCTGCAGATACTTGTCATCAAGGAGCCTCTAGGGACCCTGCAGAATAGTTTAATAGCTTCCATTTATTTTTCCGTGAGTTATACTAGACACTTTATATGTTTCTCAGTTAATTCTCACCACGCCCTTGTTAGACATGTATTAACCACCCAATCTGAAGATGAAGATATGTCTCAGAGGTTAAGTCAGCTGCACAAAGTGGACACATCCCCTTAATGTTGGAGCCAGTGTTACCTTTTCATTGTTCCACCTTTTTCCTTCATAAAATTAGATCAGTCACATTTGTGCCTTCACATGAAAGCTGATTTTGAGGAGAAACCTGATAAAACAACCACATGCTCCCTTTGAAAACTAGAAAAAAAAAATCACCAAATGTTGTCAAAGCCTGTGTGTGTGTGTGTGTGTGTGTGTGTGTGTGTGTGTGTGTGTGTCCACATAGCTAGCAACTTGCCTAAAATTGGCAGACTCAGTCTAGGACATCCTGAGAAATTGACAAACAGTAACCAGGTAATGTAGAAACTAAACATTCCCTTTGTTACCTAAATAATATTGTTGAGAAATCACCACATACACTAAACCACTTTGTATGAAATCAGAGCATCCAATTTAAGCTATGCAAGAATCGTTATTTAAAAAATATCTGCGGATTTTGGAATCAAAGACTATTGAAGACTCTCTTCAGAACCAATCCTGCAATTTGTGACAGTAAATATAACAGTGCCAAGCTATTCAGCAGAGGACATATCACTCAGTAGAAGAACTAAGAAAATGCTAATTTTCACTAGCTTGCATACACTTGGCATATTCAAAAGTGTCGTCTCGCACAAGTGGTAAAATTATGTACAGCTCCTTACATTCGATTTATGCCATTGTTTGTGGACAAAACAGTAGTCCTGCCTTCACTAATAGAGATGAAAATTGAGTGTGTATTGTTTTCCGACTGGATAGTACTTAGAAAGCTTTTCACACGAGAAGTTTAGATTATGATTTGTACCCTGTTCTTTGTAAGACTCCTACTTTCTGTTCTGTATATATATGTCAATATATACTCAAGGGACTGTACCCCGAAAAGGGGTATTCAAAATGATTCAAATGAATTGAGTTTGGCTGATTGGATTAGGAAGTAGTGCTTTCATGAAATATTTGAAGTTTGGAAAAGTGATCTTTAATAATTTAACTCTTGTCTTAGTTTACATCCCACCTGGATTTCTTCAATTACTTATATTTCATACAACAGAAAGGTGATGCCTCAGAGTTAACTATTTATGGTCAGGTGAGGTTGGGCTATCAGAGCAGCAGAAGCAGTCCCGAGAAAAAGAAATGTATTGGTTCCCCTTCCCGGAGAGGAAGACATTACTGTCCTTGCTTAAAGAATGTTCCCATAGAGGAGAGAGGCAAGAAACAGTGATATAAAGTGGGAAATTGATAGCAGGTAGAAAATAACAGACTAAGGGTGCCAGTTAAGTATCTAACTCTTGATTTCAGCTCAGGTCATGATCTCACGGTTTGTGAGTTCAAGCCCCATGTTGCGCTCTGCACTGACAGCATGGAGCCTGCTTGGGATTCTATCTGTGTCTGTCTCTCTCTCTCTCTCTGCACTTCCCCTGCTTGCTCTCTCTCTCTCTCTCTCTCTCTCTCTCTCTCTCTCTACCCCCCCTCAAAAAATAAATAAACTAAAAAATTAAAAAAAAAGAAAATAACAGACTAATTTAGAGAATTATGTAGACATTTTCAGGAGATTGGCTTGGGCTTGGGGGAGTTATCTGATTATGTCGCACTATACAGGAAAACACACTCCTCTTGTGTGTTTCTCCTTTAACTCTCACACTACTACCATACTTCACTCACATCTGCCACCAGATGTGTGGGTTTTCCACAAACCAAGAAATTCTGGCCACACCAGCTTGGTGTCCTGTAATTCAGTTCAGTTCAATAATTCAATTCAATTCAATTCAATTCAATTCAATTCAATTCTGACGTTCTTTCTGGAGCTGGTGTCAGATCCTACAAGTTAGGGGTTCAGTCCCACAAGATTCCCCCCACTTCTCATTTCACATGTCAATCACAAGTCCCAGGTTGTCATCTGTACTTCTGACTAACCAACTATAAATTAGTCTTCCCACAAACCCCTCCTTGGGTTTGGTAATTTTTTAGAATGGCTCACAAAACTCAGGGAAACACTTACACTTACCAATTTATTATTAAAGGATATGACAGAAAGATACAGATGATCATTCAGATGGAAGAGATATATGAGGTAAGGTATGTGAGAAAGGGCATGGAGCTCCCATGCTCTCTTCAGGCCGTGCCACTCTCCCAGCAACCTGGAAGCTCTCTGAGCTCCACACTATTAGGATTTTTGTGGAGGCTTCATCATATAGACATGATTGATTTTTAACTCCATTTCCATACTGTCTTTCCTTCCTGGAGCATGAGGGGTAAAAAGTTACAAGCTTCTAATCATGGCTTGGTCTTTCTGGTAACTAACCCTTATCTGGGAGCCCACCAAGAGTCACCTCATTAGAACAAAAGGTGCTCCTATCACCCAGAAAATTCCAAAGGATTTAGCAGCTTGGTATCACACACTCCTACCACTCAGGAAATTAACAAAGATCTTAAGAGTTCTGTGTTAGGAACTGGAGTCAAAGACTAGATGTTAGAACAAAAGGTTCCCCTGACACCCATATTTACAAGGTTTCTAGGAGCTCTGTGTCAGAAGCTGGGGGCAAAGATCAATACACATATATACCTATATCACTGGGATCATTAAAAATGCTTATTATCACCACCATTCATAAATAAGATAACAGAGTATAGATAGATTTGCAAATGGGACTAGTAGAATAGTAATGTGAGAAGAGAAGTGGAGGAGTATTAGATCCAATCCACTCATTAAATATACAGTTCATACAAAAATGGCAGAAGTCACTCACTCACCTGCTAATAGGACATTTGTTCCACTAAGGCAGGGGTATCTAAACACAGAAACCACTTGGTAATGTTTTTAAGTGGCATCTTCTAGATTCCTCTCCACACCTATAGTGTTAGAATTTCTATAAAGAGGACTTGAAAACTTTAAAGAGCCTTCCACTTAATGTGGGTATGTGTCTACTTAGAAGCCACCAAACTTAAACAATAAAGGTTCCTACAATCTCATTGTTTCTATACTCTTGCTAAATTAACATTTCTGTTAAAAAAAAGAAAAATTTCTTTCTCTAATGAGACTTTATAGTCTCATTATTTAGTGATCATAACCACAACAGCCTAATCCTTATTAAGCACCTACCAACACAAACCTTCAGAAAACACTTTATATGTGTTACTTAATTTTATTTTCAAAAGAACCAAAAACCTAGGTACTATTATTAACTGTTTTATTTTACAGAAGATGATATAAAATTTAAGAGATTGAATATTTGCCCAAGGTCAAAACATAAATTTTAGAAACTTAATTTACTGTCTGACATAGCAGACAGGGAGATGCCCCACGCCTCCCACCTTAAACCATTCTTCCAAGAAAGATTTGTTTCCCCAAGTGCTGGGGGTGCCGTCAGCACACAGGCTTCAGCTGACAGATTCTTCAGGGCTGAGCTGTGTTGCCCAAGGCATATCCTTCTGGAGCCACCTATACCCAATGACTGACTGATACAAGCATTCAAGGGACTGTCCATTCCCAGAAGTTGGACAAGGCTCCAGACATCCCAATGGGAATGGCCAAGGTGTGGATACCTAATAAATATCATGCATGTTAAATTCTGTCTCAGTATCTGCTCTGGAGATAAAATTCAACACCTGTCAGTCTGACTTCTGGACCCGTTGTTTCAAGCATAATGTTCTTACTCTCTCCACCCTTTTCCTATTTCCCACTGGGCTGTGTTGCAGGCTGTCATAAAATAAACTCTGAGATATAGATTAGTACATAGGAGATTTACTGGAAAGTACTCTCAAGATTAACACATGTCCTCAAGGGGAAACAGGATTAATTAGAAAGAGGAGTGAATCTCAATGCAGTCACAACAAAGAATGCAACTGGGCCCAGGGAACTCTGTAGAGCCCATGTGACTACTCAAACTCACCCTGCCTTGAGGTAAAGGGTCCAGGCCATTACTGCCCTGCTTTATCATCAGTTTCAGGCTGTGCCTGCCTGGAAAGGGAGCATAAGTAGCCCCATTCAGCTGAGTGTAGTTTCCAGGGGAGGAGCCAAGCTGAGAGATGGCAGTCAGGGACAATGCCAGCTGCAGGGAAAATGCAAACTTTAGTCCTGCAAAGGGAGAGGCTCTGGGTGGCTTACCAAAAGCATCCTTTATAACCCACCCCACACTCTACTGGATATGCAAGCTTTGCATAATACATTTAAAGAACAACTCTTTCAGGAGTCTGCTGGCCCCTTTCATAGGAAAACTTTTATAAAAGGAAGGTTGGTGGATGAACTATAGACCCCTCTCGCTGCAATATTTTGTTTACTTGCTTGGTCATTTAGCACTTCATCTGTGATATTCTTTAGTTTATGTTAATATGTGATATACATTCATACCAGATCCCCATAGGTCCAACCAGTTACATGCCTCTTTCTCGAACTTCTTTGACCCTAATTTTTCAAGCTTTCTCCCTACTTCCTTACAGGCCCATGACTAACCAGTCAAGCCATTCACAGCCACCCGTAATCCTGTATGTGTGAGTGTGTGTGTGTGTGTGTGTGTGTGTTATGTATATATGTACATAAATAACCACACACACACACACACACACACACACACACACCAACTTCAGGCCACTTCTTTTTATACAGAAAGTGGCACAGCATACAAGGTACACAGTCTAAATTCCTTCCAATTCCCCTTTACTGTGTTTCCATAACTTCTCAGTGAGTCTTTTTTCCTTAGGTTTTTTGTTCATTACTTATTTTTGAGAAAGACAGAGAGAGAGGGAGAATCTCAAGCAGGCCTCACACTGTTAGCGTAGAGCCTGGCGCGGGGCTCGAACTCACAAAACCGTGAGATCATGATCTCAGCCAAAATTAAGATTCAGACGCTTAACCGACTGAGCCACCCAGGGGCCCCATAAGTTAGTCTTTAGTGTAGCTATAGTGCGCCTTTGTCTTGCACCCAAAATTCAAGCTGACTCGCTAGTGAAACATGAATCCTGTTTCTCCTTTTCCATCAGCTTGTAAAAGGGATGATCCTTGCAGCCACAGGTGTAAGGTGAAGAAGAGCTGCTGGGGCGAGGGTGGTAGGTGGCAGGAGTGTCTGGGCCTCCAGCTTGTATGGTTTACTTGCGACCTTCTACCCTGCTCATGTTTGATCCCAGATAGATTGTCTTCCTCTTAGGTCATATTCATCCACTCTAACAAAGGTGTCACATTTGTCCTAACAGCTGCAAATGGTGCTACTACTAGGCTGAGTTTTCAGCAATCCTCTGTAATCCTCCATGATGATTTAAAGTTTATAGAGGTGATACAAATGGAAATATTGGGAATACTATGCCTGTATCTTTTATGTTATAAAGGCTGATGCCAACTTCTGCCAAAAATAATGCATATAGATAATACATACAGATATACATACATACATATATAATACATAAATATATATAATATTTGCATACATATATTTTTTAATATACTATCTAGGCTGAAGGGCACTCTGGGGGTAGAGTTGGCCTTTTCTACTATAATTGTACTATACTAATTCTTACCGTATCTTTTGTCAGTCATGATTCAAGACAAACAGAACCAGGAAATTTTACACACACACACACACACACACACGCACACACACACACACACACAGTGTTTGTAGTGTTGTAAATTCCTATGAAGATTCTAAATTTACTGAGTCTCAAAATCCATTTTCATTTCCATGTTTCCTAGAATAGAGAAGGGAAATGGAATGGTTTTAAATAAATAAATAAGTGCATTTCTAATACCAAGTCATATCGTATCATATTTGCGTATTGACTTATTTAATTTTTGTTATTTTTTATTTAATCTTCAGGTCTTACAACCTAGCATTTAAAATACCCACCATTATTTGCAGCAATAGGTAATTGTACCAGTGGACTTTGGGATGCTCAGAACACAGCTGATCTGTTAAATTATTTAAGACCTTTTCTTTGAAAGGAGCACTGTAAAGCTTGAGTTAATTACGAGGATGTTGGCAAGAATGACACAGCTTTAAATATTGTAATGAGAGGTAAGCAACAGGGGCTATTTTCCCTGATGATATTATGTGTTATTTGGCATGGGAGGGCATGAAAGAAAAATAGGCTGACATCTTTAAGTGGATTCCTTCATGTGCTTCTGGGAGAGCAACTAGGCTCAAGAGGAAGCTGGAGAGAGCATGCTAGAAGTTTAGTCGGAGACAAAGAATCTAAGAAGCAGAATTGTGCATAGAATAGAACAGCTGATGGAGCGCCCAAGTGACTCAGTTGGTTAAGCGTCTGACTCTTGATTTCTGCTCAGGTCATGATCTTGCAGTTTGTGAGTTTGAGCGCCACATCAGGCTCTGCACTGATGGCACAGACATTAAAAAAATCATTTCAGGTTTCTCTGTGACTCAAATACCCTATAATTCTATGGCCCTTTAAATAAGTTGTATCTATGAATTGTCATACATTACATAGAGTAGCAGTCAAGGGGGCAAATATAAAAATTCCATTTTGAAGAGTAGCCACATCCAAGTGTGATTTTCCATTGAAAAGTGGCATGTGTTTTAACTCAAGGGCAATTAGACTTACAGCTTGACTATATTGATTAAAGAACAACAAACTATAGTTCTCTTGTCATCAGTATTAAGCATCCAAGCCAAGTATTTGTGATTAATTGGGAAACAGCATGTGGGCCCATGTGTCTCCAGGCTCCACTACACAGACATGATGCAGATTTTCACAGTAAAGCAGACTTTTCTCATCTTGATAACTTCTAAAGCCTAAGTTACTTTATTTTCATACGAAGAAAACATGCTACCGAATTAGCTCTTTTCAAAGCCACGTGTAACAGAATTTTCAGGCTAAACCACTTCACCCAAAAGTATTGAGCAAATTCTGAAAGTCAACCAATAAATAACTTAATGGATTTGGGAACACTAATGTTATGGCAGAAGAATCAAGTACCATCCTTGCTTCCCTGAATTCTCTGCGAGATCCAGAAGCATCCCTGAAAGATGGTTCATTCACCTTCTTTTTAAAAATACCGTATTTCTTTTCCTTCAAGAAGCGATTGAGACAGTGGGGTTCTGATGTACCTATGTTCTGTGTCCACCTTGTGAATCTTAATTTACAATTGTTCAACTACGGGACCTTAGAAATCAGCATTTCCAAGCATACGACACAGGCTGAATGGCCTCCTCTGGCTTGATTCCATGCCACTGATTATTTGGCTCCCCAAAACAGCATGAAAGAGCCCTAAAATGAGGCTGATACCTCGGAGGGGGGGTGGCATTTGAAGAAATTACCTACAGTAGGAAACACAGTCTAATTGTTATTGTTCTACTGGTCTGGAAGAAAAAAAAACTGATGAAGATTACAACTCAAATATTTTATTCTTAAAAAAAAAAAAAACAAAAAACCTTTTTCAAAGTCAGAAATGTCTCTCAACGTAGCCACAGCAGAATGTACCTGGTTGAGCAATGTAAATGTTTCACAGGCTATGATTTCTGTGATGCTGGTCCTCTCCTTCTGCAACTCAGAGTGAGTTATGGGCTTTCCTCTTCAATAATTCCTATCATTCTTTGTGGTCATCTGGTTTTTCATGGAGACGAAACACTTCTGGGGGCTCTTCTCTTGTCTACTCATGTACTACTTGATTTAGTCATCTGTGGCTTTCTGCAGAGGCAGTAATTCAAGTCAGTTATCTTTTTGTCATATAGGCAACAGAGGCCTAGACAAGGGAATTTGAATTATCTGTATATTTTTTAGTATACGTTTTTGGTAGCAGCATATTTGAGTGAAAAGGTCATGGACTTTAGTGTCCAAAACACTTGAAGTTTAAGCCCTAGTTCTGCCTTTTACCCTCAGTACAATTTTTTTATGATTTATTTAACTCCTTGAGATTTGTTTAATTTATTCTTTATAAATTATTTTACTCCATGGAAGATGTTAGAAACAGAAACACGAATCCAGTATGGCCCTTGCTTTCAAAAGGTCCATGAGGCAAGGAAAGAAAAAAACAATAGATTATTTTAATATCATAAAATTCTAAGGTATGTGTAGATATTAGGACACCTTAGAGGCACAGAGGATGGGAAGAAGTTTCTCTTAAAAAAAATAAGACACTTTTACATAAAGGCAGTTCTTAATTCATAGAATAATGATTTTCTGTACATATATTTTCTATTAACAATATCTGGATTCAACTCTTCAAGATTATAAGTGTGTTTCTTCCTTCAAAATGCAGGTACAATTCAACCTTCATCATGAACTCTATGTGGCTACTTACTTCTGCATTGCTAACTCCTTTTTATAGAGCCCTTAACACCATGACTGCATTAGCTCACATTTTCTCTCCAATTTCTATGCTGTTTGAATTTATATTAACTACTAGATCTGTCTTTTCTCCACAATGAAATTAAAAGTTTCTAGAAAGTATAAGTATACATTAACTTCATTTTATCTGCTTCCATTTTAATACATATAATGCACCTAGGAAATATTCAATAAATAGTGGGTGGATATATCATAATGGGATATCTTTTGTTCCACGTTCCTGTTTATGAGAGGAATATTACAGGCATCCGGTGACTGTTCTTGACTCAATTATTCATTCTCCGGTTTCCTTGAGGGCTGCTTTCACTGGTAATACCAAAGTGAACTTTAAGAAAACTATATATTTCAAACTTACCTGTATCTCAGTTCTTATGTCCACATTAAATAGTAACAAGAATATAAAAGCTCAGACCTTATAAAAATTATATTCTTCCTTACTATAGTATAAAGTGTGTGATTAAGGACTGTCAGAAAAATATTCTGTAGACCTCTTAAATTGTAATTATTCTTAGAGAAAGTTAAGTAGTTATAAAATTACTATCACAGTCTTTTCCCTTTGAAAGAATGTGTTAAATGTACAAAACACTGGTGTTTTCCAAAAGTGAGCTAGCATTTCTCTTAAATTCAAAACATGATTATTCCAATATAAGTCCATGATGGATGTATTAACTCTGAAGATGTCTTTCTTTCTTTTTTTTTTTTCCTTTTCATGACCTGTTCATAGAAGTGAATGTATTAGAAGTGTTTCTGTGGAAATTAGTTTTGAGTGTAAGCCATTCAGTACATTAAGCCTAAGTCTTTTGTTTTTGGTTTTGGTTTTTTTTTTTTGTTTTTTGTTTGTTGTTTTTTTCAGACAGAATCACAGTGTGCTAACATAGGTGAAACTGGAAGTAGGTAGGACTTGAGTTTCTTATTTGCTGAATGGGTATGAATCTCAGCTATCCATGTAGGATTCATTTGAACAAAATTCCTTGGGCATGATGGGTAAAGGCCTAACATTGTTGAGTACTTGCCATTTGTTAGAAACTGCCAGATTGTTTATATTCATTTTCTGTCTTAACTCTTAGAATTCTATCAGATGAAGGTCTTGCCTCTAGCCTGCCACTCCAGTTATCTCTTGCTGAGTAAGGAGCCATCATCCAGATTTAGTGTCAGAAACTAAGCTGGATGATGCTCTCTCATTCTGGGGACCAGGAATTTGGACAGTAGAGGTAACTTGCTTCTCTTTCTGAGCCTCAGCTGGGAAGACTCCAATGCTGGGGGGCTGGAATCATCTGGATGCCTCCTCGCTCAAATGTCTGCACAGGTGGATACAGTTTACTCAATGTCCGGGCTTAGCTGAGTCTGCCAACCAAAGTGCCCACTTGTGGCAACTCCATGGAGCTTGGGTCTCTTATATCATGGAGAATAAGGCAGGAGCTGTATAGAATCTACCCCACACCAAACCCCCCAAAACTGTGGAGCAACTCTTATTCCAGCACAATTCATCCAAGGCTTACTTTTTCATTTGTCTTGCTATCGTCTTAAGTAAGTAGTAGTATCCTACTATGATATCCTTAGAGTAGATCAGGGGACGTTGCACTCCATGTATGCTTATGTATTTTGATGCGTTTACATTAAAAAAAAAACAAAAACAAAAACTCTAACATTATGTAACATAAAGGAAAAGAATCTTTTTCTCTGAATATTTTGAGAAGTATTTTCCATGATGAGAAAGCTGTCCTCATAAATACAAGAAATCAACAGATATTTTCCTTGAACTTAGACCTTAAAAAAATCCAACTAAATTATTTAATATCTCCTTTGAAATAACAAAGTTGGTTTGAGTCTTCAAAACTAAGAGAGAAGAAAGGTATCAAGATCAGTTAGATGAACCTCTATTATCTTTTTAAAAGGAGGAAAGAGAGTGATTCCAGTGAAAAAGGTAGCTCTAAGGGCCTGTTTCTCAATAGAAACATTGAAAAAAAACCAAACAAGACTGTCAGAATCAACCCGGTCAGAACTCTGGGAAGTTTAAAGCGTTCATGTAAACACTGAACTCAGAAGAAAGCATTTTGAATATGGCTGGAAAACTCCATAGCATTCTTATTTACCCTTGTTCTATCCCTGCCCCCTGCACAGTGGTGATCTTAAAGATTCAGTACATATTCCGACATTGGCACACTGTCCCTGGTTCCTGATGGAGAAGAGCACACTTATTCACAAAGAACCGTGTTTGTCTCTTCTAATTTGTCTGATACCCACCTTAGGTATTGACACAAGGTGCCTGTCTTTGTTTCACCTACAAAAGAACACAGAGCAAAAAAGTGGTGGTTGGCATTCCTGAAAACTGTAGAAAGGCAAATAAACAACCCATAGTGTGGGCCTTTCCACTTCCGCTGAAGGGATTAACCTTGCATTGCTTGAGGAAATGGTAATGGTTCCCCTGAAACAGTTGCCATGCAAGACAATATTGATCTCAGGACCTGTCACCATCCCCCCACTTTGCTTCTAGACCTGAAACTAGACTCATATCCCAGCAGATTTCTAAAGGTGAGGTGTCGTGTGTCACCCATGATGTGGTGTGTTAACATTCCTAAAGAACTATTTAAACTTTCTAATTTATATAGACAGAACTCTGGGGAACATGGATAGGAATGGAAAATAAGAGTGTGGGAAAATGGTGAAAGGAACTTAAATTTAGATCAAGCAGAATTTATTGACCATGAGCTCACTAAGCAGAGACTCTGCAATTAAGGTTGCGGATCAGAGGGACACCTGAGTGGCTCAGTCAGTTAAGCTTCTGACTTAGGCTCAGGTCATGATCTCACAGTTTGTGAGTTTTAGCCCCGCTTTGGGCTCTGTGCTGACAGCTCCGAGCCTGGAGCCTGCTTCGGATTCTGTGTCTCCCTCTCTCTCCTCCCCTCCCCCGTTCACGTTCTGTCTCTCTCTCAAAAATAAATAAACATAAAGGAAAAAAAAAAAAAGGTTGCAGCTCAGAGCATTAGAAAGGGTTCTAATAGTTTGTTTTGTTTGTTGGCTGAAGCATATGCCAAAAGGTGGTTCATGTGAGTGATTTGGTGATGCCAGACAGGCTTTGGTTTAATGTAAAAGGATTAAAAGCCTCAGGGAGATTGGCATATTAGAGTGATTTGTCTTTTAAGACCTACCCACCCACACAGGGAAAGTCCAGAAGACATGCCTTACACCAACAATGTGAGAAATAAATATGTAAGAGGAGCCCCAGGATCCTTGAAGAGCTCTATGATCACTTTTCTTTACAGACCAAACTTCACAGTGGGAACTGCAGTTGCTGAATTGGGAAGTCTAAATGCAGTGGGAGAAGTGGATCTTGGGATGGCAGGGGCCAGGTGTTGGCACACAACCACCAAAGGCAAGGTGAGTGTGGTTACAGAGATGAACAGCAGAATCAAAGCAGCAATCAAAATATTCTAGCTCAGGCAAACCTGTGACATTGGCTAGCTGATGATGGAATTCCTAGAAGTGGAGTAGATGGAAAGCCTACAGAATTCTTATTTAATATGTAGAAGCAGAAAAAATCTAGGTCAAGTGAACAAAAGTCTAGCCTAAACTATAAAAACAGAGAGTCATGGCCCTTTGATCAATCCCAAGACTTGAGCCAATTTATGGACCCAGAGTCCCTTGAATAAAGAAGCCAAGGAAGGACTCTGGGACACTACCAAAATTTTATTAGTATTTCTCTCAGCCTTCCCCAAAGGAATCTATTGCCTTTTACCAGGGTAACTATGCATTGAAGGAAAGGACGCAACCTGACCTGTCAGGGACTACTGGACACTGGCTTTGAATTGATGTAATTTCAGGAGACACAAAACATCACTTTGGGCCATTGTTCAAGAGTAGGGGTTTATGGAAGTCAGGTGATCAATGGTGTTTTAGCTTGGTTTATCTCACAGTGGGTCCAGTGAGTCCCCAAACCCATCCTGTGGTTATTTCCCCAGTTCCAGAATACATCATTGGTATAGACATATTTAGTAATGATCAGAATCTTCACATTGCTTTACTGATCTGTGGAGTGAGAGCTTTTTACTAAGACCAACTGGAAGCCATTAGAACTGTGTTTACCTAATAAAATAGTAAATGAAAAGTAATATTGCATCCCTGGAGGAATTGCAGGGATTAGTACCACTGTCAAAGACAAAAGATGCAGAGCTGGTGATTCCCACCACTCTTCCTTTCAACTCTCCTATTTGGCCTGTGCAGAAGTCAGATGGATTTTGGAAAATGACAGTGGATTATCGTAAATTTAACCAGGTGGTGACTCCAGCTGCAGCTGCTGCACCAGATGTGGTTTCATTGCTTGAGTAAATTAACACATCCCCTGGTACCTAGTATAGAGCTATTAATCTGGCAAATGCCTTTTGCTCCATACTTGTCCACAGGCCCACCAGAAGCATTTTGCTTCCAGCTGGCAAAGCCAACAACATACCTTCATTGTCCTACTATGGGAATATGTCAACTCTCCAACCCTCTGCCATAATTTAGTGTGCAGGGATGTTGATACTCCTTTTCCTTCCGTAACATACCACACTGATCCATGACATTGATGATATTATGTGGATTGGACCTGACGAGTAAGAAATGGCAAAGTGCTATAGACTTATTGGTAAGACATTTGCATGTTGAAGGGTGGGAAATAAATCCTATTAAATTTGGAGGGCCTTCTAACTCAGTGAAATTTCTTAGGGAAAAATGGTGTGGGAAATGCCAAGATATCTTTTCTAAAGGCAGGCATAAATCGTTGTATCTGACCTTTCCCACAACCAAGAAAAAAGCATAACACCTAGAAAGCCTCTGGACTTTGGAGGTAATATATTCCTCATTGGTGTGTTACTCTAATCCATTTATTGAGTGACTCCAAAAACACTGATAATTTTGAGTGAGATCCAGAATGAAAGGCTCTATAATATTTCCAGAGTGCTTTTTAAGCTGTGCTGCACTTGGGCCATGTGATCCACCAGATTCAATGCCCCTGAAGTATCAGTGACAGGTAGGGATGCTGTTTGGAGCCTTTGTCAGGATGCTATAGGTGTTTTGCAGCACAGGCCTTTAGAATTTTGGAGCAAGACCGTGTCATCTTCCACAGATAAGTATTTACCTTTTGAGAAACAGCTCTTGACCTGCTACTGGGCCTTCATAAAGACTAAAGGCTTAATGATGAACCACCATGTTACCCAGCAATCCGAAGCATGCATCGTGAACTGGGTGTTATCTGACACACCAAGCCATAGAGTTGGGTGGGCACAAAACACTGTATCATCAAATAACGGTTGTATATATGCGATTAGGCTTGAGCAGCCCTTGAAAGCACAAGTTAAAGGGAGAAATGACCCAAATGTCCATGATCTCCACTCCTGCCAACCTGCCTTCTCTCTCCTAGCCCATACCTAAGGTCTCATGGGGAGTGTCCTAAGATCAGTTGATAGAAGAAGAGAAAACTTGGGCCTGGTTGACAGATGGTTCTGCATGATATACAGACACCACCTGAAACTAGATAGCTATAGCACTACAGCCCCTCTCTGGGACACCCTTGAAGGACGGTGGTGAACGGAAATCCTTTCTGTAGGCAGAACTTTGGGCAGTATACCTGGTTGTTCACTTTTCTTGAAGGGAAAAAGGATCCAACTTGAAATTATATACTGATGCATGAGTTGTGACCAATAGTTTGATCAATCATCAGGGATTTTGGAGGGACATAATTAGAAAATTAGCAACACAAAAACCTGGGGAAGAGACAAGTGGATAGACATCTCTAAATGTGAAAAAATCCTAAAGATATTTGTGTCTCATGGGAATACTCACCAAAGGGTAACCTTAGCTCTGTAGATACAAGTCAGCCTCTTTCCCTAGCCAACCCTGTCATCACCCAATGATCTCATGAACAAAGTAGCCATGGTGGTAAGGATGGAGATTATGGGTGGGCTCAACAATATGGGCTTCCACTCACCAATGCCAAACTTGGCTATGGGCACTGCTACATGCTCACTCTGCCACCAACAGAAACCAGGGCTGAGCCATTGATGTGGTACTATTCCCTGTGGTGATGAGCCAGGCACCTGGGGGCAGATTGATTTCATTGAATCATTTCCACCATGAAAGGGAAATCATTTTCTTCTTACTGGACTAGACACTTACTCTGGGTAGGTACTTGCCTCCCATACACTCATTGCTTCCACCAAAGCTACCATTCATGAACTTACAGTATGTATTATCTACCACTCTGATATTCCACACAGCATTGCTGCAGATTAGGGAACTCACTTCACTGCAAAGGAAGTGCAGCATTGGGCTCCTGCTTATGGAATTCACTGGTCTTATTGTGTTCCCTACTGTCCTCAAGCAACCGGCTTGATAGGATAATGAAATGACCCTTTGAAGCTTATTAGTTATAGTGCCAGATAAGTGGTAATGTTTGGCAGGTCTGGTATAAGATTTTCCAGAAAGCCAAATATGACCTAAATCAGCCCAATTATACCCCTCAGTTATAGAAATAAGAACTATAATTATTGTATTTCCTAACTTTTTTGTGAATATGTTTGTGTATATATGTGTATGTGTGTATGTTTATATATATGTAAATTTTACATCATAGAATTTAAGTTATGGGATACCAAGAAAAGTAAACACACTCAAGGACTTTACTTCCTCTTGTGAAGTAAGATGATCATTTTTAGAAATAAAAATAAAAAATAATATAACAAAACAATAATAATAAATAAAAGCTGTGCTGTCTAGTTAACAACAGGTTTACACCCCCCTCCCCCAACAGTGGGGTCCCAAACCCTTAGACACTTCACTTCCTGGTTCTTCCCCTCTCCATTTCACTGACTTATTTTTGGCTGGCTTTGCCTCAGAGAGTGTACATTTGTTCCAATCAGACTACTTTTTTTTTCTTAATATTTATCTATTTGGGGGGAGAGCACAAGCGGGAGAGGGAGAGATGGAAGCGAGCTCTGTGCTGACAGCAGCAAGCCCGATGTGGGGCTTAAACTCACAAACTGTGAGATCATGACCTGAGCTAAAGTCAGATGCTCAACCAACTGAGCCACCCAGGTGCCCCCAGCAATCAGACTACTTTTTGGCTTATCTTAGCATAGGTGACTTCAGAGTAAGGCTGTAACCTTTGTAGCACTCAGCCAATGAGGAATCAGGGGAGGGACTTGGGCGCTAGGAGATAAATGACCTGCTGTAACCTTCCCAAGTGTGCCTGTCCACCAGACATCCTCTCTTCCAAGAACTTTGGTTAAAGCCTCACTTCACTGTGCTCTGAGTCTCTGCATCCCTCCTCTGATTGGTTCAGTGGGCTTATTTCTCACATGGGGAAAGGGTTTGTGCATTTTTGTTGAATACAGGATAGTTTCATCAAGTTAAGCAGCATTATGACCCTGTTTTTGTCTTCATTTGGAGATTAGGTATACTTTAAGGAGATGCATATGAGTACCAAGTTGTTAAAGGGTATACTTGTGATAGTTAATTTCTTGTGTTAACTTGACTGGCCATGGAGTACCCAAATTAAACGTTATTTCTGGGTGTGCCTGTGAAGGTGTTTCCAGATGAGATTAACATTTGAATCAGTGGATTCTGTAAGGTAGGTAGCCCTCTTTTATGTGGGTGAAAACCATTCAGTCCACAAAAGGTGGAGGAAGGACAAATTCTTTCCTTTCTTCCTGCCTCACTATTAAGCAGGGACATCTCATTTCATCTTCTCTTGCCCTCAAAATTGGACTGAATTAAACCATCTGCTTTCCTGGGTCTCCAGTTTCCGGACAATAAACTGTAGAATGTCTCAGCTTCCATCATTGTGTAAGCCAATTCCTCATAATTCTATCTCTGTCTGTCAAATCATATCTATACATATACATATACCTATACCTACACCTACACCTGTACCTACACCTATAACTATTCTATACCTGTACCTATACATATGCCTATACCTATATCTACATCTACATCTGTGTATATCTATATCTACCTATTATCTATCTATCTATCTATCTATCTATCAATCATCTATCTATCTGTTACATATCTCCTGTTGGTTCTGCTTCTCTAGAGAACTCTAATACTTTACTATTAATCATTTTCAACCTAAAATAATTATCACAATCTTTACAGTCTAATGCAGAGAATATTTAAATTATATGAACAACATTATACAAGTTACTGGAGACATTTGAACCTTGATATAGGTCCTCAAAGATAATTGATGTTCTCTCTAAAGTGTCATTATTCATAGATATTTTAAGTCTAAAGAGATCATCAAAAGTAATTTAGAAAGCCAATGAAATTATGATATATAGCAGTAGTCTGTATTCCAATTGTAGAAGGAAAAGAAAATAAATTAATCTACAGACGACATTATTCTAGTGATAAGAAATGTAAAGAGACTAATCTTCTAATGATATGAGGTGAAAGTATTTCCACATTCAACTGAGAAGCTGAAGGGCAAATAACTCCATTTGTGGAATTTGATGAGCCCTAAGATGTCAATAATTTCCCTTCATCTTTGAAGAGGGCTATGAAAATCCCAACAGAAGTCTAGTTTCCATTTGGTCCTCTTGTCAATAAGATTAACTGAGGTCTTTAGGTGGTTCTTGTGAGTTCTACTAAGGAGTCTGTGAGTGAATTTTTATAGTCTTTTTGAATAACACTTCTGCTTGCCTAGTTCTGAAGCAAACATTAAAAGGCAACAAACACAACACTGCTAGTGCAACACAGTAGAGTTTTCCAAGACATCACAATCCACTCCTTGAGCCTAGAGTGTTTTACTGATAGAGGGCTGTGTTGCTTTTCATTTGCAAAAGTTTTCCACCAGTTCGGGAGATATCCATGAGTAGTTGAAATCTCAGAGACTTCTGTGCCCACTTGGGTCTTTCATGATCCTCCACTTTCCACACGGTGTCTCCAAAATCTAATTCCCAAGGCTTGTATTGTGTCCTGCTGAGTCTATCTCCACTTAACACATTATTGAAAATCATTGAAAAATGGCAAGAAGCAAATGACAAATCCAAACTTCAATTTGGCCAGCCACTGGGAATTTTGCTTTCTGAATCTAAATTCCTTATTTAAAAAAATTTAAGTGTCAATTCACTATCTTTAAGTTTTTCAAACTACTTTGGCTAAAACCAATGATTCATTCATTCCAAAAAGAAGTATGAATATGTATATTCTTACAAATTACAAAATTCTGTTTTTAGTCTCTTCTTTTCTGGCATTAATCTTTCTTTCTTGAATGAATTTAAGCACATAAAAAGTCATCATTAAAAATATGTGTACATACATATATATATATATATATATATATATACACACACATGTGCACACATACACACCCCATTGCACATCAATCCAAGAACAGCCCCCATGTCTATTTTCAGTTTAATTCCACTATCAGGAGCAACTGATTACATATAGTACAATATATTGCAATTGAACATTTAAATATGTTTAGGAAACTGATGGCATCACAGGAAAAGGGTAAATCAAGATCTGCATATCATACTTTTTTTAACTTCTTTTCTACAGTCCCATGTAAAATATGTCTTTTTCTCCTACAGTTCCTTTTTAAATACCTTTTAATTATGCTTTTTAGTAAGTGTACAGATTTACCCATTTGCTGCCTAAGCATGGCCGCTGATGAGAGGACCTTATCTCTGGCCTAACATTGAACAGTGTGCGTGTGTGTGTGTGTGTGTGTGTGTGTGTGTGTGTGTGTGTATCACTTTGATTTTGATCACCTGGACCCCCTTGTATCCATTAACAGGGAATTTGGGTGGCTGAAAAATATTTAATACAGTATTTAGAAATTGTATATCTTTAGAACACTTATAAAGGTGTCATGGGAAAAAATGAAGTTTTTTGAAGAGAATCTTACGTTTTGTTTCATTTTCCCTATTCAAAACAGAGCAAAGGGAAACGTGAAAAATATTTAGCTCATCTGATATCAGCCTTACCTGATTTCATGATGTCTCTTATTTTCAATCATGTACATTAATCTGCAGCATTCTCTGATTTCCCAAAATAGAAGTCATATTATGAAATTAAAAACCTTCCATCATGTTATTATGTCTATTTATCAATGTAGATGCTGAAATCATTGCTTTTTAAGTGAGACAGAATCCCACTGCACCAGACAAATCACCCTGGCTGGTCATTACCACATCATTCAGATTTCTCAGAACAAAACACAGTGCAGAGATGGCTGGTGTGGAGTCTGCTCTGCTGTGGTAATGAATTAACCCAACTCATGAGTATATTTACACATATACACCAGCACAAGAGATTATGGATGGTAAATGAGAAAAAAAATGAAATGAATTAAGGAAATTGGGTTGTGATCTCCAAGGGTCCTTCAATACCTGGGCTATGATTCTAAGATTCTTGCCTAAAAAAATCTGGTTGAATTTAATTAACCAAATGTATTTGTTCTATTCAAATTGGTAGATACTGCAGATGTGAATCCTGGACTGGAGAATGGATAAAGTTTATTGTGTGCATGAGCTTTCTTTCCAGACAGACAATGAAAGGAGTCAGTCATTAAAAGCTGTTTGGAAATGGAAGTTAAGGGAATATGACAGGCTAACTATTCTGTCTAAATCATAGTGTTCTGGTGTATTATTAATCTAAGACTTTTCCACTTTCTGTTGTATGACTCTGTTAGCCCAAACCAAACAAATAGAGAATGCTTCTAATGTTTTCAGTCATGAAAAGTTTTTTTTGTTTTTTTTTTTAATGTTTATTTAGTTTTGAGAGATAGAGTGAGTGCAAGTGGGGGAGGAGCAAAGAGAGAGGGAGACAGAGGATCTGAGCTGACAGCAAAGAGCCCAATGCGGGGCTCAGACTCACGAATCTGTGACATCAAGACGTGGGCCGATGTCAATGCTTAACTGACTGAGCCACCCAGGCACCCCAGTCATGATACGTTTTAAAAGGAACATCAGTAGTATACAGATAAATACTCCTTATACATCCAATATTTAAAGGTAAAACAATATTAATAATATCTATTTTATATATAACATCTCTCATTAGTTTTGCCTGATATTTTTAATGACTTTTTAAAATTTGTCTAATGTTTATTTATTTTTGAGAGAGAGACAGAGAGAGAGCAAGCAGGGGAGGGTCAGAGAGAGAGGGAGACACAGAATTTGAAGCAAGCTCTAGGCTTTGAGCTGTCAGCATGAACTGTGAGATCATAATCTGAGCCAAAGTCAGACCCTTAACAGATTAAGCCACCCACGTGCCCCTTTTTAAAATTTTTTTATTTAGGGGCGCCTGGGTGGTTTGATTAGTTAAGCGTCCGACTTCGGTTCAGGTCATGATCTCACAGTCCGTGAGTTCAAGCCCTGTGTCGGGCTCTGTGCTGATGGCTCAGAGCCTGGAGCCTGTTTCAGATTCTGTGTCTCCCTCTCTCTCTGCCCCTCCCCTGTTCATGCTCTGTCTCTCTCTGTCTCAAAAATAAATAAACGTTAAAATTTTTTTTTAATTTTTTTATTTAATTTTATTTTCTAAATGTCTTTAAATCCTTAAATTCTGCTTTCATTGCCCCTCCCACTCCCAAACAATATATTTGTAGAAGAAACCAGGTAACTTATCTTGTATAGTTTCCTCCAATCTGGGTATATTAATTTCTACTAAAAACTCAACCAAAATTCTATTGAGATAATGCTATGCATTTAGCATGTATATTCCAGTTGATATTTTCCCAGAGTTCCTTTATAGACTCTGAGTCGATGTGTTTGGCCCTTGCATCACAGGTAAAATCTTAAATAGGAATGCAAAGGGACTGTATGAGATACAGGGCTATAAAAGCCAGCTCAGACTAGTCATATGTTCACCCTACGTTGCTTGAGGTCCAGAAAATAAGTGAGTCGTGATCAAGGTGAAAGCCAGGGAATTGTTACCAAACTTCAATGCCAATAAGGAGAACAGATTATTTTCAAGGGAAATTAATACTACATCTTAAAATAATGGAAGATCCAGGGACAATAGGATATAGATAAAGAAAAGATTTGAACAAATAAATGAGAAGAGGCTATACTCAGTACTAATGGGTTGGAAACTTACATTTAATACCTTCTCCAAGGCCAGGTTTATATAAATCATAATGGACTGGGGCTGTCCTGGGTTGTAATGGAAACCCAAATACTACTTTCTTCATCTTATAGAGAAAGAATTAAGCATAGATTGATTTCCTATTTCAACAATACTTTAATTTCAGTATAGTGTTTTCAAATGATCTCAGTGGTTTTTATTCTAACATTCCATGTTGCCTAGGCTAAGAAAAATATTAATTTCAGCAAACATATTTGTCATTCCCCAATAAAAAATGTGATACCCACAAAATCAACAATAAGGACAATTTTTTTAAAGTTCCTGATTTTTCAGGCCAACCAAGTTTAGAATCCCCTGCTTATATCACACCAAACCTCATAGTTCTTTTTTCTTTTATTTTGTTTATTGACAATGTCAATAACAGACCCCTGAAGTAACAAGATATACTGGAAAGTTTTCTCATTTTGGAGTCAACCTTGTTTAGTGACCTTGGGTAACTTAGTTTCAAAGGTCTTCCTTTCATCCTCTTTAAAATGGAAATAAAAATACCCACTTTAAAGGTAAATATTAAATAAAAGAATGTAAGTAAAGACACTGCATGGTAGTAGGTACTCAATAGATGCTAGTTCCCTTTCTTTTAATCGATGATGGATTGTCTTCAGAAAAGAAAGATACACTGGTGACTGTATTAAATACAAGCATAATGTTATCATAAATTATTTGTAAAATGAAAGGAGGAATGAGTAGATTTTTTTTAATTTATTTATTTATTTTGGGGCAGAGAGAGAGGAGAGGGATGGACAGAGAGGGAATGGGGGAGAGAGAGAATCCCAAGCAGACTCTGCATTGTCAGTACAGAGCCTGATGTGGAGTTCAAATTCACAAATCATGAGATCATGACCTGAGCTGAAATCAGGAGTTGGACACTTCACCAACTAAGCCACCCAAGTGCCCCATTTCAATTTATTTTTTAATATGCTTTGCCTTTGAGTTTATTAATTCATGTATTTGTATTTAGGGCAAATAAATGTACTCTAGGGAATCAAGAGATGTTTCTTTTCCTCAGTTGCAAATAGTCTTTAAAAGGGAACCTTCCAAAGCATTTGCACACTTCGCGGATTCTAAAATTTGCTGATGTAAATATGAGAGAATACATGTAATAAAAATGGCCTGTTGATCAAAGGTATTAGAAATGCTCCCAATGGTAAAAAGACCCATGAGAAGCATGTTTAACAAGAAATGAGTAAAGAAAACATCTTTCATGATCCTCTTTTCTTGTTCTTTCCAGTCTCGGTTGGGACATTAATCACCCAGACAATAGACACAAGGTCAACAGCTGGCCTGATGTGTGAACTCTGGGAGTTTTCTTACTCGGTGTTGGCTTGCTGCAACAGCCTGGTGAAATTCAGGATGGCTACAGTGACGGGGAGGTGCAAAATGTGTCTCCATTTGTCTGACCCTCTAGGGAACGATTTCTTTGGAACCTGGAACAAACCGAGCTTTTCTGTTATCCAAGTGGCATTTGTGTTATCAAACTAAGCTCAGCATAGGTGTGGCTTGCCAAGGAAAACCTCCCTGCTTTGAATTCTGGACTTCTCCTTTACACTTACCTTTCACATCTGGTAGCAGATTGGAAGTTTTCCAACCCCTACAACTTTCGCTTTTTCTGGAAAAGGGGACTGTTAACCACCTAATTCAAACTAATATTATCGCATTTTATAAAATTAATGAGATGCTGTAATTGCCGACATTGTTTACCTGCTACTTTGGGAGTATATTTCAAAGGCATATGAATTAGCCATCGCCAGATTTATAATTAGCGTGTGACAACTTTAATTCCAATGGCGTGTTTAATCAACAGCAACAGATGGAAATGTGCCTGGTTGTAGGTCATCCCCTTCACAGCTCCTGAGAGTGGGTTTATCCCACTCTCTCTGAGTTATAAGCTGTTTAGCATAGTAAGTGCTAAATTACTGGTAATATTATCTTTCTTTTTTGGACTATCAGAGTTTCAACACATGAAAATAATTCTAATCACTGATATATGATGAATACTTACAACATACTAACTGCTATTTTTGTTTTAACTTAATGAAGCCTTCAAACAACCTCTCAAATTAGGTAATTTTAATATTCCCATTTTATAGGTGAGGGAATTGAGCCTAGAAAAACAAAGTGACTTGTCAGTGCTGCACAGCTTGTAAGCAGTAGGGCCCAAAGTTGGATTCAAGCTCTTTGGCTCCCAGCATCCCTGCCATAATAACAGCCCTCCGGGGTTCTGCAGTAGGAGGCTGTTTATTGTAGCAGTTTGGGATTCTGCTAACAAAACTGTGTTATTTTGTAAATCCTAAGATTACAGAATCATTCTTCTAACTTTCCTCCTCACCAGGACCAGTGCTATACACAGGAGACAGAAACTGTCTGCCTAATTCTTTATTCCATAAACATGTTAACTCAGAGTCCATCAGTATGCATTTTGGACTCGCCATTATTCATCTCGGACATCAGCTCCAGGCAACTTTTGGGGAACCCTCTCAACAATGTTCTTTCTACTTGCCACAGGCTCACTGGATGCCCCGTTACCAAGGCTCCCGTATATCCAGCACCTTTTGACTTACCCCCAGAAGCCTCCCCCATCTAGGATTTTGCCTCTGCAGGAGAAAAGTAATACAGTAGGCTCAGATCCCCATCTTTAAAGCTTCCAGACATAAGCTATCAAATGCACAGGGGAGGGATGCCAATGGTTAGGAGTCTGGGGTACTTTGGTCTCACCCTACCAAAGCACAAATTCTCCTCCTCTCTACCTCAATGGACAGTATAAATTAAACAAGTCTAGACTAGAACCAGTGATTTCCCAAACTCCCTTAAGCATTGAGATTATTTTAGGAGCTTAAACAACAGCTTTAGCAGGTGTGTCCAAACCCCTGTCAACTATTCAAAGTCTCTGGAAGTGGGGCCTTGCACCTCTGCCCTTGTGAAAACCTCGCCCATGGAATTGTCTGCGGTTCATATGTAGAACTGCAGACTTGCAAATGCTGAGCTTCTTTAATGTTTTCCAGAAGCAAAAAGGGGTGTGTTTATATTAAGTCCTAAAACTCATGGGTAAATTGCCTGTAACAGTCCTTTCTTAGGCACAGAAAGTATAATGGGAAAAGGTTCTGGCCCCTACAAGAGTGTCGAGGTGTTTTGTGCCCTCTAATTTGGAGTGTGTTATTGTTGGAGAAATGACAGCTGTGATGTGATCAGAACAGATACTACTTTCATTTCTTTGTAATTAACCCCAGCAAAGACCTTTATTTGTTTTGGAAATATAAGTGTCTAGTTGCCAAATATGGTTTAATAGCCTTAGAATTAGAAAAGAGTAAATTATGTTTTTTTGCCCTCTTTTGTTCCTCAATGATTCTTGGCTTTTTCTCCTTCACTTGGTTAACAAAGAGCAATTCTAAGAGGCTCAGGTCCATTTCCTGATCTTTACATCCCCGGTGACATTCTTTACCACACAGGTGCACATGAACATACACACACACACACACACACACACACACACACGCATACACACATTATGTCAATGTTAGCATAGAAGGCTTTACAAATAGGGAAACATGCCTTTTCTTTCAAACGGCCTTATTCACTTGCTGACACATACATAAATACTAGTCTTGTAATTTAGACTTAAATAATTTCATTGATTCACTGACAACTGCATATATGTGAGTAATACAACCGAGATGTAATTTTTAATACACCACACAATCTCCCTGGATTTGAATGATGAAACTATTCTTTATACTACTTGGCCTACAGACTAAAGCCGACTACAAGCTAAGATTATAAAATAATTAGTTCATCTTAAATAAAGTAAGAGACATTATGAAGTCACTATTTTGCACTGTGCATTCAATAAGTAAGTGAAAACAATGAGAGTAAAACTAATTCTACTTGGATATGTGACATGATATTGTCTGTGCATATTCTTGCCACAGGAACCTAAAACTTTTATAAAGCCAAATTGGGGGGGGGGGAATCAATGAAATATAACAATAATGTTGGGCGCCTGGGTGGCTCAGTCAGTTAAGCGGCAGACTTAGGCTCAGGTCATGATCTCGCGGTTGACAAGTTCAAGCCCTGCATCGGGCTCTGTGCTGACAGCTCAGAGCCTGGAGCCTGCTTCGGATTCTGTCTCCCTCTCTTTCTGTCCTTTCCCGGCTCTCACTCTGTCTGTCTGTCTTTCTCTCTCAAAAATAAATAAAGATTAAAGAAAAAAATTTTAAAAAGAAATATAACAATAATGTAAATTAACATGATTCTTAAGGTGTGTCATTTTTTTAAAGAATGAAATGATGCCTTGATGTGGATCCTTTGACTCTGCCCCGCCCCATGTCCCCCATTTGCTGTGTGTTTGATTGCCCAGGGTCCTACACAGAGAAAGGCCCATGCTTGGTTTAACCCTCTTCTGTGCTAGTCTTGAAATTCTTTTTTTTTTTTTTAATTTTTTTTTCAACGTTTTTTATTTATTTTTGGGACAGAGAGAGACAGAGCATGAACGGGGGAGGGGCAGAGAGAGAGGGAGACACAGAATCGGAAACAGGCTCCAGGCTCCGAGCCATCAGCCCAGAGCCTGACGCGGGCTCGAACTCACGGACCGCAAGATCGTGACCTGGCTGAAGTCGGACGCTTAACCGACTGCGCCACCCAGGCGCCCCTTGAAATTCTTAATAATTATGAATAGGAGACCCTGTATCTTTATTTTGTATAGATCCTGCAAATCATGCAGCCATCCTTCTCCACTCCTCTTCTTCAGTCCTGTAACTGCCAAATCGATGCCCTTAATGTCTATAGCATTTCCTGGCTGTGCTCAGCACTTTATGGCAGAACTTGACCCTGACTCTCCCAAGACAAGACTAACACTCATTTGCTCTTGCTCTGGGTTCCTAATCACTCCTGATGTTCTCAACACCTCACCAACCTTAGGAAACCTGAGGATACAGTCCAGTAATATGGCTGTAGCCTGGGACAACATGCTGGGTTTGCTTGCCCTCATCCCCTAGCCTGGCCACTGATAAGAATCAAAGCATCAGTTGAAAACTGAAAATTATTTTGCCTTCTCAGTATACCCCATCCATACAAAATGCAGAAAACAAAGACATACACATATTTGTTCCATCTCCACAGCCCTTTTCCATGCTTTGCACATCACATTGAATTTTTACAGTTAGTCCTCTTTCTTTGACCACATACTAAGAAGCCATCTACACCTGAGAATAGCTTTTCGGCTCTCTCTTATACTGATTCTATTAGCTTCAGTTTCTTAAGATGATGTGTCCTTGATATTTCTTCAAATTCCAGTCTAAAATACTCCATTTTCCTTTTTTCTAATGTTTAGTTATTCTGGAGAGAGAGAGAGACAGAGCGTGAGTGGGGGAAGGACCCAGAGAGAGGGAGACACAGAATCTGAAGTAGGCTTCAGGCTCTGAGCTGTCAGCACAGAGCCCGACATGGGGCTCGAACTCACAAACCTCAAGATCATGACCTGAGCTAAAGTTGGACGCTTAACTGAGTGAGCCATCCAGGCGCCCCTAAAATATTCCATTTTCAATCTTACTATATACAGATGGCACACATATGCAAAGTCATTCTAATGGCTAAAATGTGCTGCTTTTTTCCTATGAAAAGAGGTATATTTTCTCCTGTTAAAAAAATAATTTCTTAGACACCAACCAGCTCATTGGATTTTGGTGAAGTATCTTCACCCTAACAAAATGACTTGATCAACACACACACACATGCGTGCACACACACACACACACACACACACACACACACACACTCCCCAACTGAGAAATTAATGGAGCCTACATTCAAGATGTTTAGTATTTTCAGCCATGCTGGCAAATTGAGTTATCAAGGAAAGAATTGCAAACAAGAAAATCATACCACAGCCTTTTTATTAATATAAAAGAGCACTTCAATATGTGAATAGTAAGTCCCAAGTTTAAAAGCAGTTCGTAAATATTTTCTCAAGGAAACAATTTGAATCCCATGGAAATGCATATTAGAAATAAAAGCAAATGGCAGAGGATTCAGAGGTTCTGGAAATAATATCCAGGCCGTAAGTATGTTTCTGTATCATCAACGCTGCATTCAAAATAAAACTCACTGTCCTCAAAATGATTGGCATTTATTTTTTTCTTGCACTATACATGCTGTTATATTTTTACTCAACAGACTACATGTGTCATAAAATAATTATTATCCTTTCTGGTTTTATTAAAATTTTTGAGGGGCACCTGGGTGGCTCAGTCGGTTAAGTGTTTGACTTCAGCTCAGATCATGATCTTGCGGCTCGTGGGTTTGAGCCCCACGTCAGGCTCTGTGCTGACAACTGGGAGCCTGGAGCCTGCTTCCGATTCTGTGTCTCCCTCTTTCTCTTTCCTTTACCTACTCTCACTCTGTCTCTCTCTCTCTCAAAAATAAATAAAGATTAAAAATTTTAAAAAAACTTTTGAAAAAATAATCTTTACACAAATAATTGTGTGTGTGTGTGTGTGTGCGTGTGTGTGCATGTGCGTGAAATAACACTGTTACCCGCAAAGTGGGTTTCTATGATGAAAAACTCTGAAATTAGACATTTTCTAGAACTTCTATTCCCCAGAGTTCTCCACTGTTCCCTTTAGACCCACATTGTAAATCTCCAGCCCTCTTCCCGTGCATTCCTGCAGGACCTCAGCCCCAGAACAAAGGCCTGAGTTATTTCTGAGAGGGCTCGGGGCCGTCTCCCTAACTCGTGTGTGGATGTGTATGTATTTCTCAAGTGTTCATCTATTCAAACACTCTGATATATTATAAGAATATTTACTGCTAAAATGGCCTTATTAAATGATTCAAACAAGTCGAAGTCAATTTAAAGACAGCTCTTGAGCACTTCAGATTGGTGTCCTCAGGATGCATAGGGCAACTCTCTGGAAAGAGACATTCCCTTATCCTCTTATAGACACTGCCTGTGTCTCTCAAGTTCACAGTTGCCAGCCACACTGATTATAGTGGCAACAAATTGCAAGATCCCAAGCACTATCTTAATGACAAGGTTTGGTTAATTTTTAATTGATCTGTTTCTTCGACATGGGCACACAATCAAAGATGTGACCAATCCGATTAGCTTCCTTAACTGTCATTTAGCAAATTGACTAAAAGCTACATTTGATTATTAAAACTTCATCAGAGGGAGAGTTTAATAAGCCATGTAAGGTAAGTTGTGGAAGAATGTACAAGAAATGATAATAAAAAGGTATTTATTTTGTTTTGTTGATAGATATGTGTTTGTTTACATGTTAAGACCTCTGTGAAAACGAGGTCAACTTAAGTGTGCCATATGACTTTTCCTTTAAATGCACTTGAGAAAGCAAAACAATCGCAGTTAGCCACAAATACCATGCAACCACTACCAAGCAACCACTGTTAAAAATCTCCTCTTGTTACATGCAAATGGTCCCTCTCCAAATATACTATCTTTGTCCACTTAGGAATATTTTCATCCATGGAAATAAATTGGGCCACCATTAAGACTGAGCAGCTTTCCAAATGCGGTTACTTGTGACACTGGTATACCTCTCTTTTTTAAGAATAATGCCACCATTACCTAGCAGTAAACTAATAAATCTTAACCCTTTTGCATCCTGGAGACTTGGGAATTTTGAAAAGCAGTTCATTAAAATTAAGTTCCCAAGAGAAAAAGGTCCTGCTTCTGCCATTCTACTTAGGGTGTGACCTGTACTTTAGGTTAGCCCTCACTGTCATTGTTTCTGGAGGATTTGCATTGGAAAGATAGTTTAAATTTGTATGCCAGTGTGATGAATATGCAAATGATAAAGCAATGAAATTCTACCCTTACCTTTAAATATATATATATATTTTAAATATATATATATATATTTATATATATAAAAGATATTTATATATCTTACCTTTAAATATATATAATATATATAATATTAATATATATAAATAATTATATATATAATTAAAATATATATAAATAATATATAAAATATATATAAATAAAATATATATATATTTTTTTTTTTTTAAAGGTAAGAGTAGAGGTAAGAAGTCCACTAACTTCCCTAAGTTGAAACACTCACACAAAGAAAAACAAGAAGTTAAATTAATTAGGCAGGTTCTGCTTATTCTATGTGCTCACCTACTGTATACATCCAGGAAGAAGATGGGAAGAATTACTTGGAGTAATTTCTAGACTCATGTGTGCCCTGCATCTTGCTTGATTTTATTAGTATCCTCCTAACATGCACTAAAATAATCCAACAGACATTTGTGTTAGTGAATAATTATAAGACAGCATGACAACTCTATAATTTCATGGTAATGAAGAATAAAAACAGTGAAAACAGAAGAAAAACAGAGCAGAAAAGAATTTGAAAATATTCTTTCTAATAAAACATGGGCACTTTGTGGTTTTATATACATTTAAATTCACCACACTTATCAATTTCCTGTTGCTTTCGGGAACTGTGGATATTCAGAGTTGAATATTCCTCGATCAGCTTATGATCAGTTAAATGATAGTAGCTAATTTAAGATTGGCTAAAATGTCGGCATTATAGGTACAGTGTAAACTCTCAGGCTCTGGGGAGTTAGGAGTAGGAACAAGGAAAATTCCGTGGAAGGAAGTAATGGTTTAGTTTTTCTTGCAAGGCAAGTAGAATGAAAAGGCTTTAGGATGCATGGGTGTCAGTGAATCACAATGTAATTATTTAATATTGGTTTTATCAGCTAGGCTCTAGGATATTTGAGCTCAATCAAGATGAGTATCAGACTTACCCCTTCTGTTTTCTCAGTGCCTGGCAAAGAGTAGGTGTTTAATAATACCTGTTGAATGGGTAAATAAAGTACAACAGACTGCATTTTTGTGTCGAAAGTTAAGACAGTGATTCAGTAAAGAATTATTCTGCCAAAAGCAAAATTTGGCCAAAGCTTTGTTATTTGTGGAATAGAAAGTTTAGAGGTTTGTCTATAGGAAATTGAATTAAATATATCGTGCCATTAGTATAAACAGGGAGTCAGGAGAAAGTTTGTCTGGAGTCCACAGGAGAAAAATTTAAGCCTAAGACCTGTTGAATTTAGAGATCTAGAACATCATACAAGACAAACCATCAGGTCAACAGTTCAGAATACAGAGGTGAATGCCAGAAGAGATATTTAAGCTTTAATCCACAAATTTCTATAATTTCACCTATGTAGACAAATGATAATAGAAAGATACGTAGGTCGACAGAATTGTAAGTATAGATTCAGATTTAGAGGTTGGTTTAAGAGTAAATATAGATTTTTATAAATTTAGATATAGTCCATAAGGTTTAAAAGTCATATGGAAAGAAGTAATAATTAGACCTAAAGACATAAATAAAAATGTCTAAATAATAGAAATTAATTAGAATAAAATTTATAATAAGTTAAAATAAAATAAACATTAGAATAAAATATATAATTATTTTAATATATGCATTAATTTTAATAATCAGTATTTTTAAATGTGTAAGTAAAAATATCAAAAAGAACATATAAATATGTTATAACCTTGTAGAATTAAACACATTTTGGTTACTTTTTGAACTGATGTTTATTTTGCTCAAATCTAGACAAAAAGCTAGTAGAAGGGATAAAAGCAGAAACTAATTTTCTCCTAACAGTAGCAGTTGAGATTTTAAATCACCAGTCATGTGATTTATTGATCCAAGTTTCATTCAGATTGTTTTGGGCCTGCCGTATTGGCAAAGTATGTGATGTTTTAATCACTTTTTTCCCTCTTTATTCAGTAAGTGTCCATATCAAATGATTCCTAGCATAAGGAGGGCTTCAGCAAGTCAGGGAACAATATTGCTTTCAATAATAAGTCTATACATATAGTACAAAATGCTACCTCAGGGCATAAAAGAGGACTTTCAAAAATAGTAAATGCTCTCTTCTTCAGAATTAGAGTATTTGCTATCTAAAATCGTTGTGCTTATACCAAATTAATTTGTGGATGAAATTCAAGTGAAATCAAATTCCCAAAGTGCTTTCTGATTTTTGTAACTAGTCAAAATATTACTAAAGATTTGTAGAATAAAAATATTAACACCCCAAGTTGGCGTACAGAGAGGGCTTTGCCCTATCATACACAGAGCATGTTCTTAGTAAATTGTAATTGAATGAATAAATGAAGGAATGAATGAAAGGAAGAGCTGAAAGAGCTGCAGGAGGGTGAAAAAGACCCCTATGAGATACAGTGCAAAGGGAAGACCTAAAAATCAAGGTGGAGCAAATATTGAGGAAACTTGCAATACATCTCCCACACTAAACATGAGATGTAATTGGATAAATTTGAAAAGTGTAGGGCCCTGAGAGTAACCATAGCAACATCAAGGTCCAAACCCTACCCAATGCCCAAATAAATTAAACCAACCCCCCGCCATAACAAAGGCAAGGCAGGTAGAAAGGCCTGCCCACTTTTAGTCCTAAAATCTATTTACCTCAGTCACTACCATCCCACACAAGAGGTGTGGGTTTAAAGAATAAAGATTATAAAGCACAAGGCAAGAAAAGATAAAAAGAAAAAAAACATACTGCCAAAAGACAAATCAATTAAGTATGACTCACATATTACACAAATATTGAGACTATCTGACAAGAAATGTCAAATAAATGATTAACAGTTTAAAGTCACTAATGGAAAGGTAGGCATGAGACAAGGTCAAATGGGAAATTTCAGGATGATATCAAAATTATATGAAAAAATTGAAATGAGAAAACAGAGAACAGTAGTATATAACAGAACACTTTCAATGGGCTCATTAGTGAACTCAGTTCAGACAAAAAAAGAATGAGTCAACTTGTAGAAAGGTCAAAAGGAACAAAGCCAACAGAAACACACACACACAAGAAAAAAGAAAAGAAAAGAAAAGAAAAGAAAAGAAGAGCATCCAAGGGCTATAGTACAATATAAAATAGTCTAATATATTCATGATTAGAATACCAGAAATGAGAAGACAGAAATTGACAGAAGAAATATTTGAAAAAATGAAGAGAATATTGAAAAGAATACAGCCAGACAGCAAATCACAAATCTAAGAAGCTTCCAGATCAGCAAGCAAACTAATTGTTCAATGACTTTTGTAAGTTTTTATCACTTTGACAGAAGATATCCCAGTCTCTGTTTATGGCAGCCTCACATGCAACTTCTTTGGCCTTTGATGTTGTGGCTAACAGGATGCAGATTATACTTTCCAGGCCCCCTTGACAACTGGCTTGTTAGTTTCTGCCAATAAGAGGCATTGGTAGGAGATCAGTTGGCATGGGTATGGGAGAAGCCACTTTTTTTTCTCATTCTGTGTCTGGCAGCATTTCTAGATGTGTGCATCTGTTAAAAAATTTCTAGCTTTAACGATAAGACTCAACTTTCTCTCTTCCCACAAAGTGGTCGCTCCACTCCTACCTTTCCAGTACTGGCCATGGGCCCCTTCCTCAGACTTTGAAGGCTGTAACACCTCCTCAATTTAATCCACCCAGCTGGGTTGTAGGGGCAAATTACTGCTGCTTATTGCAGATTACTAACATCTGAGTTAATTTATTGCCCCCCTTCTCCCCTTCTCTCTCTCTCTGCACTTCAAACACATGCAGCTAGTTTTCTTTACAGTAGCTTCCATTTTCCCTACAGGACAATAACTAATGAAGAAGAAAGACTCACGAGGGTACAAGGTAGCTCCCTGTTCTTGTTTGTTCAATTATATGTTGTTAGAACTAAATCCAGATATATATACAGTAAAACGTTGGATTCTGAGTAACTTGCTCTGTGAGTGTTCTGCAAGACAAGGAAACATTACTAATTTTAACTTGATAAATGAGTCATGTCTTGCAATACGAGTAGTATGTGACGCCAAACATCTCATGATCACAAATGAGCTGATGGTTCTTGAAATTTGCTTTTATATACAAGTGCTTCGGACTACAAGCACGTTTCTAGAATGAATTATGCTTGCAAACCAAGGTTTTACTGTAATTTTAAAAATCTCTGAGCAAGAGGCAAATACTAAAATTAATCAGAAGTTGTAACATAAACATACGCTTCTATTTACAAAAGAAATATGATTCAAAATACTAAACACATTAAAAACATATTATCATTAATATGTGTTTGCAAAGAAGCACACAAGTATCCACATTCCTGTTTGAGAAGGACTCTCAAAATGACCAATAAAACATGCCCCGTGATAAGCCTCTAGAGACTCACAGGAAATTTAAGGAAACTAAATCTGATTGAGTCTCTTATTTTTCTGAAGTTCATGCATATTTGATTTGATTTAACTCCACAACTTCACACATTTATAAAGGAATATATTTGAATCCTCTTTATAGACACTAAGGGAGATTAAGTGGCTTTTTTCAAGGTGAACCAAGTTCTGTAAGACTTCAAATTCCATGTTGCTTCCATTCTATACCATTGATATTTTTTTACTAGTTTTCCATAACTCTTTTAGCTTTGGAGGAACCTTTCTCCAGACAAGTAATATCAGAAGATTGTATAAAGCACACATAATAAGCTATAAGATTTAGAGCTGATTTTTAGATATGATAAACACTAGCCACAAGTGGCTATTTAAATTTAAATTTAAGTTCACTAGCATTAGGTAAAATTAAAAATCTTAATTTCCTGATTAGCACTAGCTACATTTCAAATGCTCCAGTCGCCACATGTGGCTTATGACTATAATATAGACTGGCATAGTGGTAGAATTTTTCTACCATCACAGAAATGTTATTACACAACCTTGATCTAGAATATAGGGTATTCACAAAGGGAAAGTAAGCACATCCCATATGCTCTCTGGAATTCATTCTATGTCATCCCCAATGTTGCTCTTTAATACATTCCAAAGGCATGTCATAGAATTTCATAAATTGGTTTCCAAGTGATAAAAAGAATAAGGTCTTCAGGCCAGATGCCCACAAAGCTTAAAATCCAATATTGCATCAAAATTTCTTGAGCATATTGACAAATAGACAAATGGAGTAGTCAGGATTCAGGTACCATTTCTCAAGTTGGAAACAATGAATACAGTTCAGAGAAACTAGCAGATACAAGAAATTACCGTATAGAATATGTGAAAGACGAAATAGCAATCATTGCTGTAATGATAAAGAAATAAATCATCAAAATCACTTTAATGAAGAAGGAGTAGGACACCTGTTGGTAAGAATGTTAAAACTCATCTTCAGACATAGTGTATTGACACTACGCCTAAGAAAGAAAATCACACTGAACGGTGCTTAAAAAACATCAACTCCTAACATGAACCAAGAAAAGCTGCCACCTTTCTCTTGCAATAAACAATATATGTGGATTGACAGCTATACAAGAAATGGGAAAATTATTAGTCACACCTAAGTTAACAATAGCAGCACCAAGAGCAACAACAATGACCACTACCACTGTCACTCACAAAGCCACTTGAACAGTGCCAAGCAAGTGACACCTATTACCACCTTGAAGGAAGGAGTTCCCCTCTGTGAAGTATAGCAAAGAGCTTAACAATGCCTACCACCAAGAGGACAGTAGTCCCAAGATGTCAACCCACTGGCGTGCAGGTTCAAAGGTTCCTAGAAAGGACACTACCCACATGCTTTACCAGAAAATAGAGCAAGATTGGCCTCTATAGTGAGCTTTGGTGACTCATGGCCAGAGGGCTCCACCCTACAGCTAACACAGGGAGACAGTCTAAGGTGCCCCTCTTGTGCTGCAAGCAAAGAACTTCCCACCAGGAACAGAGGTAGCACTGACATTAAGCCAGATGCCAAATAACACACAGCTAGGCAGAACAGTGAAGTACATATCAAATCTGGAACAGGCGAAGATATTCTCAAACAAGCTGAAATGCCTGACACAGGCTGTGGGGGATCTTTATCTCCATGTAAGAAAATGTTTCAGACCCAAGCCACACTCCATGTAACCATGCAAGGGTGAGAGACTGTGCAGGACTGCCTTTCCCAAATGCAGTCTCATATGCTGACTCTTTTTCTTCTCTTCCTTACAGTCTCTGTATGTGTTATGCAATGATAATATTGTGGGTTTTTTTCCTTTTAAAATAACTCATAGGTTCATAGGAAAACAAATAAAATACTAACTACAAGAAAACTTGAGTTTTTCAAACCAAGGGGTGCTATTTAAATACAGCTGTTGTTATATAAGTCTGAAATTTGAATTTAACAGTTCTTGTTAAGAACATAAATAAATGTGTAGAAAGCAGAATTGTATATAGTCATCATTAGCTAATATGTTGCTTTCCTGACGCGTATCTTACCACTGGGGACTTCCATCCCAATAGCAGGTTACATGATGACATAATTAGAAGAATAAGTGTATTGATTATAAGCAGAATCATTCTGATGAAATATGGGGAGATTCCTGTGAGAAAAACACAGAAATTCAGAGGAAAATATTTAATATCTGTTTTTCTACACTATATTTTACCTGTAAAAGTTGAAAATTAGCAAGCTATCTCGAAGACCATAAGATAAAGGCCTAATTGCCCCCAAGGTATGCCCAGCTCTATGCCTGTATGATTTCAGCAGTCATACTTTAGACCTTCATTTTTGCTCTGCTTCAGAAGCATTAGATAATGATAGCACAGCTAATAATAAATACTATCATTTATATAGTTTCTCTATGTGCCTCACTCCACTTTCCTGATCTCATTTGCATCTTCCACTAATCCCTCAAGACCGGCATTATTATCTCCATCACACAATAAAGGAATCCTTGGCTTTACAAAAGTTAAGTGATTTTTTTCAGAGTCACACCACGAATAAATGGTAGACTATGAAACTATAAATGGTAGACTATCTCACTCCTAATTTCAATTTTTTTAATGTTTATTTTTGGGAGAGAGAGAGAGAGAGAAACAGAGCATGGGCATTTGCACAGGCAGGGGAGGGGCAAAGAGAGAGGGGGACAGAGGATCCAAAGCAGGCTGTATGCTGACAGCAGAGAGCCCATTGTGGGGCTCAAACTCACAAACCCCTAAGATCGTGACCTGAGCTGAAGTCAGATGCTCAACTGACTGAGCCACCCAGCCTCCCCTCTCATTCCTAATTTCAAGCTCTTTCCAACACAGTACTCATTCGTGGAAATTGAATAAATAAAGTAGATGTGAGTACTCATAATTATTTCTCCAATACTACCACATTGGACCCTAATCATAATTTCCTACTGGAAAGAAATGTAAAGGGAAAGTTAATTAGCATGTTTATTGGAAAGAAGCCAAAATCAAAAGCAAAACAAAACCATAATTTAAAAAATATATGCAAAGCAAAGAGATGACTAGTGTCACTAGTAGACTGAAGAGAAAAATAAGTAAATACAGCAAATCTACATCAATAAGGAGTTCTATTTTCTAGAAGAGGAAATTTTTAAAATGAAATAAAAGCTTACTTTTTACAACCAAAGTACTGCTTTGTAAATATATGCACTGCTAAGTTGGTATATGAATAACTGGGCAATAGCACTATTTGGAGCAATAATAAAAGGGTCCACTTGCAACTTGTATTTGGAGAACCTATAAAATGAAATTGAAAAGGACGTTTCAAGCTACAAACAACACCATCTTACTTTTATAATGTTTATTGCAATTTATGTTGGAGGGAAAATAGCACAGACTCTCTTACCTGACCAAGTTGGAGTTATAGTCATGGTACCCAAGTGGTTCTGGAGGAGGGCGTGGGAAGAATATATAAATATATTGCTTTTCCTGGTTACAGGGTAAGATGACTTCCTATTAAAAGATAAGGCATTTCCACATCAGTTACCTCTTGATGACTCGTTACCAAGGAAAGCCTCAGGAATTTAGACTTCTACATTAAAGAATGAAACAGTTTTAGAGAAAAATTTTAACCTTCATTAATTTTGGCAGGAAAATGTAGGTTTATCTACTAAGGAAAGTGAGTATCCCTTTGTTCCTCGGAACAAGCTGAAAAGGAAATGAAACATTTTGTAATCTGGAGATTTGGGTTGAACTTTTTTTAACGTTATTATTATTATTATTATTATTATTATTAGAGAGAGAGCACGAGCAGGGGAGGGACAGAGAGAGGGAGACAGAGGATCTGAAGCAGGCTCTGTGCTGACAACAGAGAGCTGAATGTGGGGCTCCAACTCACGAACTGTGAGATCATGACCCAAGCTAAAGTGGACTGCTCAACTGACTGAGCCACCCAGGTGGCCCTGGGCTGAACTTCTGAAACCCCTCAAAGGTCTGTAACTTTGGTCATGGCAAATAACCTCTCTAATTCTTAGAGTCTTTCATAGTAATACCTCACTCACTGGGCTTCTGTGAAGATTGCTTGATACATGGTTAAAAGAAAACCAACAAAATAAATCTTAGCGAATTATTAACCATTTTGAATATCATTGTTATCATTGTTGTCAATAGCAGGGATTGAAGAACTGGTAAAATTCATCAACCAAAGACCCAAGAAACACACCTGGAGTCCATAGAAGGCAAGTTTCTTTAGCTTGCAGCCACAAGGGAGAGAGAAATAGTGTAGAGTACACACCAGAGGGACCCTGGGGCGTTTTGATGACAGCACATTGGGAGAGACTGAATGATCTTTTCAAATAACGCGTAATGGAGATATGTATCATTCACATAACATAAATTCAACCCTTTAAAACATATAATTCAGTGTATTTTTGCCTATTCAGTAGGTTGTGCAATCATCATTATTATCTGATTTCAGATCGTCTTTATTACTCCAAAATGAAACACTATCGCCAGTGGTAGTCAGTCCCCACTTCCCACTACACCCAAGCCGTGACAACCATAGATTTGCTTCTGTCTCTGTGGATCTGCATATTCTGTTCCTTTCTTATAAATGGGAATCATGCATGTGGATTTTGGGTTTGTTTTTTTTTTTTGGAACTAGCTCGTTTCACTTAATAGGATTTTCAAGTTTCATATATGTTGTACCAGGTATCAGACTTCATTCCATTCTCTGTCACATTCTATTGAGTGGATAAATGATATTTTGTGTATCTGTTTATCAGTTGATGAAAATGTGGGTTGTTTCCACTTTTTAACTATTACAAATAAAGCTGCTATGAACATTCTTATGAACATACAGGTTCTTTTAAAAATGGTTATTTATTTATTTTGAGAGAGTGAGAGAAAGCACGAGTGGGAAAGGAGCAGAAAGAGAGAATCCCAAGCAGGCTTCTCCAATGTCAGTGCAGAGCCCGAATGAGTCAGGGCTCAATCTTGTGAACCTTGAGATCACGACCTGAGCCAAAATCAAGCATCAAGCACGAAACCAAGTGAGCCACCCAGGCCACCCCTGGGTTTTTAATCTCTTTAGTAAATATCTAAAAGTAGAATTGCCGAGTCCTATGATAACTACATTTAACATTTTGAGGATTTGCCAAGCTGTTTTTCATCCACAGTGACTGCTTCATTTTATAACCCCACCAGTAATACTTGAGGATTCCAATTTCTCCACCCACTTAAAAACATTTCTTCTCTTTTTTTTTTTTTTGTCGGGAGGGGGGGTCATCCTACTTGGTGTGAAATGGGGTCTCATTGTGGCTTTGATTTATATTCCGCTTATAGTTTGTGATTTTGAGAACATTTTCATGTGTATACTGGCCATTTGTAGATTTTCCTTGCAGTGGTTTCTATTGTCATCTTTTGCCCTTGTATTATTGGATTATTTATTTTTGTATTATTGAGTTTTTAGAGCTCTTTTTTTAAATTTTTTTTGTTTATTTATTTTTGAGACAGAGAGAGACAGAGCATGAACGGGGGAGGGTCAGAGAGAGGGAGACACAGAATCTGAAACAGGCTCCAGGCTCTGAGCTGTCAGCACAGAGCCTGACACAGGGCTCGAACTCACGGACCGCGAAATCCTGACCTGAGCCGAAGTCGGCCGCTTAACCGACTGAGCCACCCAGGCACCCCTAGAGTTCTTTATATATTCTAGGTAGAAGTTTCTCAATAGATGCATGATTTGCAATTGTTTTTTCCTATTCTGCGAAGTTTTGTTTTTTTGTTTTTGTTTTTGTTTTTTTACAGCTTTACTGAGGTATAATTGATAAATGAAAACTGCACATTTCTAATGTATTCAATTTGATGAGTTTGGACATGTGTATATACCCAAGATACCATCACCACAATCAAAATAATAAACATATCTATCACCTCTAGAATTTTCCTGTGCCTCTTTGTGGGGGGGTGCGTGTGTGTGTGTGTGTGTGTGTGTGTGTGTGTGTGTTAAGAACACTTAATGTAAGATCTACCTTCACAAATTTTTAAGCATGCAATCGTGTGTTGTTATCTTTTTACTTTCTTAATGCATTAAGAAAATTAAAATGCTTTTAATTTGACACGGTCCTATTTATTTGTTTGTTTAGGCTGCTTGTGCTTTTGGTGTTATATCTAAAAAAAAAAAAAAAAAAAAAAAAAAACATTTTTTGAATCCAAAGTCACGGAGATTTCTCCTGTGGTTTATTCTGCCACATTGCAGAATTCACTAATTAGGTTCACGCTCACTCATGTGCGCACCAGCACATAGGTGTGTGTGTGTGTGTGTGTGTGTGTGTGTGTGTGTGTGTGTGTGACTTACCATTTTCTACACAAGGTCATGTTATTTGAGAATAGGGAAAATTTTACTACTTAATCTCCAATATGGGTGTCTTTTATTTAATTTTTTTGCTTACTATTCCCGTCTAGAATCTCTACTATCATGTTGAACACAGGTGGTAAACATGGACATACTTCTTCTGTTCCCAATCTTAGAAGTAAGGCTCTCTGTCTTTCATTATTAAATAATGTTAGTTGTGGATTTTTCATAGATTCCATTGTCTTCTATTTCTAGTTTGTTGGGGGTTTTTATTAACAAAAGGCACTAAATTTTGCAGGATTTTTTTCTGAATCTGTTGAGATTATCATATGGATTTTGCCCTTTATTCTACTACTGTGGTATATTACATAGGTTATTTTTTGTATATTGAACTAATCTTGCATTCCTAGAAAATGCTGCTTGGCTGTGGTCTAAAATGCTGCTACTATTTGTTTACCTAGTGACATTCCTGAATTAATTCTGTAAAGTCTTTATACTTTGTCATGTGTGGCCACTAAAGCCTCTGTTTAGTTTGCTTAGTGGTCACCTAATGATTAGACAGGGAATTTCTTAAATGCCTTGAACTATCATTGATTAAGTCTCCTAGCCTTTGCTAAGGGAATCTGTGTGCCTGTATACATTCACCATTGTAACAGTTTACAACTCCGCTATAGCCTTGACTTCCTGCTTGGGCAGAGCGTCAAGTCAAGGTCTTCTACAGGTAAGGGATTTGGGTCTTATCAAATCTTCCCTGGGCATGCCTGCAGCACTTCCCATGTGCGTGAACTTGTAGGTTCCCAGGTATGTGGTGTAATGTTTCAAAACTCTCTGTAGACATGTGCAGCTACTCCTTTTAAGCTCTTTGAGCTGCCTCCTATTTGCCACAACTGTTATTGCTGCCTCAGATGGTTGTGATGTTAAGTAACTGTCATGGATTTCAGGCCACGTTGTAGCAAGAAACACACTATGAGTGGAGGTTTGCAGGGAGCTGTCACAGGGGTCAAATAATGGCAATTCTGTGGGTGTTGGGCTTCTGGTGAGCTCCAAACCCATTCTTCGGTCTCCAATGGCTATATGGCTGCTGTTTTTCATAGCTACCTGGTCTTCGAGGCTACCTAAGAGCTAAGAAAGGGGGAATGGTAACAGAACAAGTTAAAAAGGTCACAAAGCTCACTATTAGAACTGACATTCAGCCAGTTTTGTTGAATAAATGCTCCTTGGAATGTTGTATATTTTTGGTAAATTCACAGATCCCTGAAAATGTAAATTATGGTAAATTGCCTAGTGTGATTCTTTCTCTTACAAAGGGGTATATCTTAGAAGTTCATTAGTGCCCCGTCCCAAGAGTGTTTCTCCCTTTTTGGTGATTTAAGAAGAAGAAGCCACTTTTTTGATGTCGTTGGGTGCTGTCAGGAAGCTGTGCCAATTAAATGATTCTGCACCATGGTAATTATAAGTAGAAGGCAGAAAGATGACTAAGGGACCAGAATTGTCATTGATAAAGAAATGGTGGTGACTCATGTCAGATGTGAAAAAGAGAATATTAAGTTGTTTTTGTGGTCACAGAGTCCTCTTTATACTGTTTCAGACATGATCATAGAATGAGTGGCTGCCTTGTTAAATCATGACCGCAGAGTGGACTTTTCCAGCTATTATTTATGTTGCAAGAAAATTATGTTCATCTGAGTATATTTTGGCTGGCTGACTGCATCCAGCTGACAAATGACGAAGCTGTTCATCTTCTTATGAACTGCGAGGATGCCTTTCTCATTGCCTTGGCATGCACACTACACACTGTCGTCACTCCTTCCTCCACACTATTTTTGATTCTCTGAGTGATTTTCCTCATAAAAGTTAGTTATGATTTCCTCTTCTGTTTCTAGGGTCCTCTTTCTACCAGCCATTAAAGAGTTTAGAATTTTGACAATTCTCTTCAGATTGGCCAAAATATTCTATGATACTATGTTTATTAGAAAATTTTAAGTTTCTATTTATTTTACTAGAGAATTAGAAACAAGAAAAATTTTTTTCCATTTTCCTTTTATTCCTTTTCCCACCAAATCACACCTCCCCCCCCCCCACACACACACACCCACAATACTCCATTCCCCAGATTTTGGAGAAGGAATATTACATTTTCTTTAACATGTTAGATAAGTAGAAGCTGGAAAAACAAATAAATAGGCTTGATTAGCTTAATTGATGACAAAAGTACACAGCTTTCTACTCTAAGATTGTGACTTTTACTGGGGTTAAATGGAAGAAAAAAAATAACATTCAACCGCCAAAAGTCTTTGGTCTAAAGTTTACATCATGGTTTTGATGTCTACAAAATAAAATTATATTTGAAACATCACTGCAGGAAAAATGAAGTTCATTTATGAAGAATCAGTATTAATTTAATCAAAGTAGGTCCTCTGAGAACAAAGTTCCTTTGAATAGTGTCTCTTATATTTAGTGGAATATTCTTCCTTTTAGGGCTGATTTAATGTTGCTAGAAGATGAGGAGGCTAAAATTATAGTATCTGCACTCCTAAAGATGAGGTCGACTTTGAGTCTGGATTAATGCATAAAACCACATTCCTCACAAGCTTACAAGGAACGGGATATGGGTTCCTTATGTTATAGTTAGTGGCTGTTTTGTTCTTTAGTGCAGAGTGATGTGCAGTGAGGTGTTACTGCCCTGTAGTGTTAAGGAAACCTCTAATTATGTCATTTAAAAAAGCCAAGTTTCAATATTTAGAGTTTCTAGATCTGTTCTATCATTTATTGAGCACATGCTATGGATCAGATACAATACTAGCCACTTAGGATATGTTATCTTATTTAATCACTGCTACAACTCAAAGAAGCAAACTTTGAAATCCCAATGTTATATGAAACAACTTATTAAAAGTTTAAGTAGGGTACTTTTAAAAAATGAATCTAGCAAGTAACAAAGGTATGATTCAAACTGAAATCGGGTTTCAAATTGCTTCTATCAAATTACTGTGGCAGTTTCCACCGAAAGCTACAGTTTGCTATTGCAAATATAGAAAGAGCAGACAGCTTACCTAGGATAAAGCAGCAAAGTCAGAGTCTCAGTCACTGTGACTGACCTGACATTTGAATTGTTTCTAGTTGGGGGATGGAGACTCCAGGACTAAAACAAGTTTATAAACAAATAATATGGGAGTAGTAATGAAGGACCAAATAGAAAAAGCAAAACTTCCTTCTGGATGAAGGGGTAAAACATAAGATTTAGACACAGTAGATATGGAGGTGGCTAGCTGCAAAGACAAGCAGAGGGCAATGGAATAAGCAAGAACAATGTGAGAAAATCCAAGGTTAATTAAGATCCACAAACTTGGCTGCAGAAGCATGCTTTGTGTTCACTGCACATGTGTTATGATTGTGGATTGATGAGTGGAAAAGGCAGATTTAGAAGAACACAATTCGTAACTAACTGAACATTGAGAAAAATTGTCTTCCAGATTCAATTAATTGAATGGGCTTAGGTTATCATGCATATTAAATTTTTATTCCAAAGTTAGCATGCCTTTTTGAAGAGCTAGAGAGGGAACCATTTCGTAGATTCCTTTTGCAAAGGGTCATATTTTCTCAACTAACCAAATTCTTTGTCTCTGAATAATCTAAGAGAAATATGATTTATTAACTTACATTTTTAGCACAAAATAAATGAGTTTCCTGAAATGAATAACTACAACCTGAAATTGAGAGGATTTCATGAAAAAACTGTGATATACAGCCTTTCATAATTATAGACAATCAAAACATGCCTGAAATTTGAAACTACATGCTATTTTCTTGATAAGCAACATGACTCAACTATCTGCTCTTACGTTAGCAGAATATTTATACCAGTGAATTTTAAAAATTCATTGCGACTTTTTACCGGTGAAAAAAATACTAAAACACGGGACAGCCTTTCATCAGTCATCATAGTAAGTCTAAATTTATTTTCTCAGAAGGAAGCAGTGTGTGATCTGGAGGATTTATAAAGTTGGGAAGACTGAAACGACTAGAAGAGACATTTGGCCCCTCGCTCACTACGTCCTAAATCATCACTTCTGTGTGGGAGTTAACAACTTATCTTTTCAAATGCCCAGGTTAACATCTAACAATCTTCACATTAAGAAGAATTGGGAGGCTGGCATGGCAACACAGTGAAATGTATAGGAAGCAAAATTGACTCAGCAAAACACAGATCTGAGATTATTCTGACCAGCAGAGGTTACTGAAAATTGTTTTCCATGGCAATTTCTTTCTACACCAAACCATTTTTTAAACTTGTGGGTCTGAGTGTGTGTGTGTGTGTGTGTGTGTGTGTGTGTGTGTGTGTATACACACACACACTTTGAGTTCATTTTGAGAGTACTATTTGATAGTTTTAAGTTATTTTTGTGTCTAAGTGGTACAGATATTTAAGTACTTAGTAAATACTTAAGAAAAACTATTACTTGTTATGGTGTAGAATAGTCAAAAAGAGTCCATTGGAGAGGTGATGTGGCTGGGGTAGAAAGAGAGAGTGTATGGTGAATGAAAATGGCCTATCTTGTCTAGGGAAACAATAAACATCCGTACACATGGAATAATTTGAGAGTTGATAAATGGGCTTCTCCAATTCTCTTCAGTTCACCAGAATGACTAAAATTCTAAGCATTCGGAATCATGGACTCAGAGAATTGTATATTTTCAGTGACCTTAGATGTCCATTAATCCAACTCTGTTATTTTAACAATGAGAAAATGGAGAGCCAGAAAAGTGAAGTACATCTGCATAGGTCATATAGCCAATCTTTAACACAACCAAGTCATCGATTACCAACTCTTATTATTATATTCTGTAAGCATGTGGCATCAAAGCAGTTATTTGCTAAAATTAGTTCTGTTACACTAGTTCCCTCCAAAATGATCAATATCACTAACACTCTTCTCCACTCCTTCTTGCTATTCCTTTGTTGCAATTTAATTTGGTTTAAGTGCACCCTACTTATACCTTAAGATCTAACTGAACTTCATCCTGGTTTACTTGGTATTCTAATAGGCATTCCAGCTGATCATCTCTGTATGTTTGGTGATGACTCTCATTTGCTATTTACCAAACATTGCCAGATGGTGTTTCTTGAACTGTCATCTTATGATTTAGTTTACCTGTACTTATAAATTGGCTCTGGCTTCCCAATATCATAAGATATAAGGAGTTAGAGTCTTTGTTCATTATTTCTTTGTGGTTGCACACTAACCATGAGAAAATGGATGTCTAGAGATAAGAGGTTACTGTGGTTATAATTTTAAAATTGGAATGAAAAAGAGCAAAAGTAGATGTAAAGAGCAAATAGATGATTTAATTTACCCACTTATCAATGTATTTTATATAAACAGGTGACATATCTGACACAGATCAATACAAATTCTGAACTGATTGAAGAATTAAATGCAAATGAAACCATAAGAAATACAAACAAAACTCTATTCAAGTTTGGGAAGTCTTGCTAAGTATAAATGCATTGGAACACAGAATAAAAGAGATTCCTAGTAGATCTGAGCACTTTTTAAAAAAATGAATAAAATGCTTTAAATATCACCATAAACAACTTAATTGGGATCAATATCTGACACATTAAAATACAAAATGATAATATCTCTGATGCACAGAAAGCTTTAAAAATGTCCAATAAAAAAACTAAACACCACAAGAGAAAATTAATCAAAAATATAAACAAAAAAGTTATATAATAAAAAAAAAGATGGTTAATTAATATGGGAGACATTCAGTCTCCCATATATTAAAAATCACATTAATATACCGATATGTTACTGATGGGAATAAATTAGTACTAATTCCATGAAATTGATTTGACAGATCTTATCAAAAGGCCTTCAAAATGTTTATACTTTCCCATGTAATAATTCTACCTCTGTGAATTTCTCCTGAAGAAATAATTAGAGATGTGCACAAAGATTTAAGGACAGTGATATTTATATCAATATTCTTAATCATGTTATAAAAATATGAAAATCATTGTTATAAGATCCATTTAATAAATCAGTATGTCTATGAGGTTAACTTTATATATCATTATAATCATATTTTTTGAGGAAATCTTGAGTGATATGGAAAAAGTAAGATGATATAAATTTGAGTGAACGTATTGATGTACAAAATTATAGAAAATATTATCCCAAATGAGTATATGTGTGTATGTTGCCAGTGACTATTTTTATATCAGTTTGTATACTTCTCCACATTTCCTAAACCAATTAAAATTAACATCTTACTTCAATTATGAGGAATAATGGTCATAAGTGTTATTAAACTGATAAAAATCAGTTCTATTTTTAAGAAATCAGTTCTGTTGTTTGCATTTTAACTTTTTATGTCAGTTCTAATTTAAATGAATTTTGTAGCTTGAGAGAATACAGTAAAACCTTGGATTATGAGTAATTTGTTCTGTGACTGTTCTGCAAGATGAACAAACATTTCTAATAATTTTAACTTGATAAACTAGTGATGTCTTGCAATATAAGTAGTACGGGATGCTGAACATCACATGATCACAACTGAGCCACAACTGAGAAGAACTGAGTTCTTCTCTCTCTCTCTCTAGCTGTGGGATTGTGGGTGATCATCTCCTATGCTTGGATTCTCAGTCTCAGACCACGGTATTTGGGTATTTGTCAGAAATACCCAGAAATTTGGGTATTTGGCAGTGATTTTTCAGAACACTGGAAGGTGCCCACAACTGGCACTAGTGTATTTTTTGTCACTTCAAAGCACCTAGGGACAGTCCTTTGCCTTTCCATACAACATTAAGCTTATGAATGCTTTGCTTCATTCTAGGCCAGGCTGCCTGCAGATATAGACCCTTTCCTCTGCTGCCTTATTGCCAGCTACATTAAATACAGTATATGACAAGAATTGATTAATATTGTCCTGGAGTCAACATCCTTGCAAGTGTATACAATGGACCCCATGCAGAAAAGGTTGAAAAGAAAGGTGGTAAGAAGGAGGAGATGATTACAGTGGAAGTTAAGAAGGAAATCATCAAGAAGTAAGAACAAGGTATGTGAGTGGCCAAAATTGCAAAATTTTATAAGAAGTCTACCTCTGCATCTCGTCTGCAGAGGAGAACAAGGCAGAAGAATCCCTCACTTCAAATAAGATTAGGGAGGTGTATAAAACATGGGAAACAATGCAAAATTTTGTAGAAAAGTGCCACCAAAATAAGGCTGTAGCTGTGCGAGTGATAAATCTGTTTAACAACAATGCAATATCACATTTCCATGAAATCCTCAAAGCCGGCAAAGGCAAGTGTCAATGGGTAGCTTCCTTGTTAAAGCTGCACAAAAAGAAAGAGATTCCATTGAGCCAATACACAGAAGTGATTCCATGAGTGATAGTGAAAGTTGTCCTACACAATAACCCTCCTCTCTCTTGTCTCCCTCAACACCAGTCATGAAGGTTTTCCAAGTTAAGTGAAGGTTAATTTATTTTTCTATATCTTGTATTTTCTTTATTATTTTGTGTTATATTTACAGTATTGTAGTCATTTTTATATGAATATTTTGGGGTTGTGGAACAAATCGGCCGAGTTTCCATTGTATCCTATGGGGAAATTCACTTTGATATACAAATGTTTTGAATTATAAGCATGTTTCCAGAACTAACTATGCTAACAAACCAAGGTTTTACTGTATTAGAAAAAAAGACAATGGGATGGTCTTAAGAGATCAATTATTTCATTCTCCCCACTTTCCAATTTCTAGACTGCATAAAGACCACTCTTGTTTGAATAAATTATTTATTTAGGCAGTAACACAATTTATTTTTCACAACTTTATTTAGCTACATTTCATATATCTTAATGACCTGAATTAGAATTTATGTTTACCATACCCTTATCACTTATTCATTTATTCACTTGCAAACCATTTCTTAAGTTGAGTTACTTTCCTGAGTGGTTAATAATTCCATATGTTGTTGAATGTTTGCTAGGTTGTCACTGAGAGAGCCATTTTTCATCAAATATTAGGAGCAGTTTACTAATTAGACACCAACCCTCATTCTGTTCCCCTAACCCACCAAATTATGCTCCACCTGGAGCAAGGATAAGTCTGAGACTCAAAGAAAACTGAGTCCTCTGTAGATTGTCAAATAGATTAAACATGTGGAAATAATCCTTTAAGATAATAAAGTTGATCCTCACCTGTGAAAGGCAATATATACTAGACAAAATGTAAGGGCTTCAAATTAAATATTTTTCTTTACTTGCCATTTAGTAGCTATATAACCTTAAGTAACTTAATTAAACTTTCTGAGTCTTAATTGACTCATCCATGAAGGAGGGATAATAATACCTCCCTGAATGGGCTGTTACAAAGATTAAATCTTATAAAAGCTATAAAATGTCTAACACAGATATCTGCTGCAGTGTACCTTCATCATTTTGCGTAAACGAGTTATACTTATATAATTAGATTGGAAAATGGTCAACATTTGTGTGAATAATTGAAAATTTGTTTTTGGAATACTTGAGAGCTTGATTATTTAGATGAATATCAATACTGCATTACACTATATATTATATAGAAATCCGCAACGGGTTATAAAAAGTTTCATCATTTGTTTTTGGAGGGAAAAAAAAGTAAGCATTGAAAAATGTGTGTGATAGGAAGCCAGATATTAGATAAACAGGTCTCTTGGGCAAATGTCACAAAATGGTGTCACGTTCTGACAGGCACAAACATGCTCCCTGCAGTCTCATTGTGTATGTCAGACAAGCTTAGTTGCTGCATCAGTATATTTCCTTATTGCTCCACGCCATTTTTAACCATGTGAAATCTGCAGCAATGTTGCGTCGTCCTTTAGATCACAAAGTACAAAGTAGAAAATATAAAATACAGACAAGCCAGAAAGAGCAGAACCAAAGTCTTCTATAGTGAGATTTGTCTTTTTTATAGGGTTCTGGAAAGCCTGCTGTAAATTTTCCCAGTAACTAGCCACTGGAGTCATATTTCCAAGTAGTATTTACAGAGTGAAAGGTAATGCATGGCAGTTAGAGTATACATGAAGGATAACTATTTTGTTATCGCCCCACAATAGAGTGTTTGCACTATGAGGTAATCAAATTGGTAGTACATTTGGGGAGTAATAGCAAGCAAGAGTATTAGAACCTCAGACAGAATATCCGTGATGCCCTAATGTGTTTTGCAGTGGAGGAAGTATGATAAGATAGCTAATTTACCATAGCAATGGAAACTGTCAGTTGATGAGCGAATGCATGGAAGAAGGTTATGTAGGGTCAAATCAACAAAGGTTGTATTACATTTCCAAGTGATGAAACTTTATCCGTCTCAAGTGCCTGATGCAAAAGTTACACTTTAGAGCCAGACACAAAAGAAAAATCCAGCCTAAATAAAATTTCTAACTTTTCAGAAAAATGCCAAGATGCATCTTATCATAAGAGGAAGGTAGAAGACATTTCACACGTCAAAGTATAGGTAGTACACAGATCCACCAAAAGATTGTTATCTGTGGGCTCCGTAGTCTATTAAGTAACAGGAATGTTATATTGTAATAGAAAACACATCGATGAGGCCACTTGACACAGTAATTACAATTCTTACAGTGGATTTCTCTGGCACGTCTCCTGTCTACAAAGACATTTAATCTAATATTACTACATAACTTGCCATCCCTTTACCTTTTTCCTACACTGTTCTACTGCTTGGCAAATGTTAATCATTCTTCAGGACCTAGTTCATGTATCATCTCCTGCATCAAAACTTCCTTTGACATCTGCAGGATAACTTAATCATCTTCCCTTTGTTTCTGTACCAGCCACCTGCACATGTTGCTGTCTGTATCTCCGGCGATACTGTAACTCTTCAAGGACCAGAAGGACCATATTCATCAGTACCAGCCCAATGCCTACATGCTCTTTGACAAATACTATGCTAATAATTAAAAGCTATTTAGTAATAAAAATTAACAGTTTGAAATGGGCCACCAAATGATTAAGTCGGCGGGATTTTAAAAGTCTGAGTTAGAATGATAGAGCTCCTCTAAGATCTGGCCAGGCTGTAGGCATCACTCTGACTTCCACCATTTTTTCTAGCCAACTGGAGAGGGAGTTCTGGCTCCAGGCCCTCTGCAGCCTGCACTCATCTTGGGAAGCTGTAGGTGATGATAAGTATGTCAGAAGACACAAGAAGATGAGGGGATGGTCTGGGAAAGAGAAATAAGACAAATGGGTGGGAGGAAAGTGACAGGAAGAGCAAACTTCTGGATGAGAAGTAAGTCCTACAAAGTCTGCAATATGATTTCAGGTAAATCTAAATAAAACTTCGTTAAATCCTATTAAAATGTTAGATTATGCACTCTAGGAGATAAGCAAAAGCAACGGAAAGAAAGAATTGCCATTTTTGGACATAGGATCACATGGTGTATATTCACTCTTCCAGGTTCTTTCAGGAAATGCTTCCTGGCCTTGTATGTAGTGCAAACAGAACGAATGATGACTTATATCCTTTCTTCTCACGAAGAACTGGTGGGTGGTGGAAAGTCCCTGAGATTTGGAGTCAAACAAGAATTTGATTTCTACCTCGAATATCAAAATGACTTTAGGAAATGTCTTTATTTTTTCTCATCCTCACTTGAAAAACCTTCACATTGAGAAATTAGTAACATCTAGCTCTGAAAGCTATGTGAGGATTCAATGACACCTTATATGAATGTAGCCTCACACAACATTGGCATGTGTCCCAGACTCAAACATTGTCTGCTTTCTTCACTTCCCCTTTCTTTTCTTTTTGTTTTTCCTCACCCCATTTATGAAATATGTATTTATGTATTTAGTTAGTTAGCTAACTCAATATCTGAACATCATTCAGGTAGATGAATGTATTGTCTACCTAAATGCATGTACTAGATCTTAAAGCTTTCTAAAATAAAATTGTTTGGATTATATTATGAGAAAAAAATTGGTGCCTTCTGAAGTGAAGGTGGCCCTACAGAAGGATTTCAGTAAATATGTTTTCTTTGGTTTTTGGATACAAAACCAAAAACAAAATATGTTTTCTTTTGTTTTTGGATACAGTTTGGTTTAAATAATGCATCAGACATTTGAGGATATAGACTACGTGCTTGTTACTCATATAACTTCTGTGTTGTTGGCTTTTGAAGCAGTGCCTTATCAGCCATGTTGTTCTTTACACATATCTTTCATTCATTTCACTTGGAAGTTTCAAGATTTTTTTACAATCATGTTTTCCTTTTAATTGGCTACTTAATTCACAGTTTCTGCTCCTGGCTGCTACTTTGGTAACAGTTAGGTCCCCACCTCTCAAGACCACTGCATCTGAATAGGTTGACACAGAGCCAGTGTGAACATAGGCCCCAGAACAGGGCTTTTTGAATAGCAACAGCAAACCAGCCTTTCTCTTCACTTAGAAGGGGATTGTGAATCAGAGGGTCCAAAGCGCCAATTGCCAAACACAGAAAACCTGGAGCTCAATGTGAAAATGGAAACCAAAATGCATCAGAAATGAAATATAGTACCTCCTCATATATTCAAGGTCAAGATGGTTCTTGAGAAATAAGTATCTGATCATCTGGCCTCTTGTATTGGGAATGGCCTCATTCTAGTATTTTTAAAGGAAGATGGTTTTGTTTCTATTTCATTTCCCAAAGGGGTATAAACTCTACTAAACGGGATATAATGAATTAGAATAAATCAGCTCGCTCACAAGACACTCCCAGATAATGATTTTGGGTCGCTGAGCATAGTCAGCACATTATTTCAAAGTGGCAAAAATCAGGATAATCTGAGAAGAGAATTAAAAAATGACAGCTCTATTTGCCAATAGGGTTACGTGAGACACATACAATTTTTCCAGTGTATGTTTCCTGATCACCAACATACAGTAAAACCTCGGATTGCAAGTAATTTGTTCTGCGAGTGTTCCGCAAGACGAGCAAACATTTCTAATATTTTTTTTTATTTAATGTTTATTCATTTTTGAGACACAGAGAATGAGTGGGGGAGGAGCAGAGAGAGAGAGAATCCAAAGCAGGCTCCAGAATCTGAGCTGTCAGCACAGAGCTGAATGCCGGGCTCAAACTCACTGATTGTGAGATCATGACCTGAGCTGAAGTCAGACCCTAACTGACTGAGCCACCCAAGCACCCCTCTAATAAATTTTAACTTGATAAATGAGTGACGTCTTGCAATATGAGTAGTATGTGAAGCTGGATGTCACATGATCACAACTGAGCCAATGGTTCCTGAAATTCACTTTGATATACAAGTGCTTTGGATGACAAGCATGCTTCCAGAAAGAATTATGCTCACAAACTAAGGTTTTACTGTAAGCTACATTATACATTTTACTGCACAGAACAGAGGGAAAGACACTTTCTCAGAGAATGACCATAAGGCATTTTGCAAAATGTTTATATCCCTCTGAAGTAGTGGGACTGGGGCCCAGTGCCTTGTGGCCTTCATTAGCTTGGCCCCTCCTCTTCTTTGGTTGAAGTGGCCTCAGTGGGAGCTGTCTCTTCTAAAGGTTCTCCTGGGGAAGCTTCAAGTTTTAAGGAAGGCTTTAAAACATTTCCAAGACTAAATATATAGTAATCCCCTCAAAAGGGTGCCACTTCCAAGTTTTGTACAGAAGCATTACAAATTGTTGCTTTCCCCCAGGTTTGACATGGTGGCACCACCTCTGTCTCCTTCCCCTCTTTTTCCAAGTTCTTTTTTTTATTTTTTTAGATGTTTTATTTTATATTTAAGAGAGAGAGAGAGAGACAGCAAGAGACAGAGCATGAGTAGGGGAGGGGCAGAGAGATGGAGACAGAATCCGAAGCAGGCTCCAGGCTTCCAATCTGTCAGCACAGAGTCCAACGCGGGGCTCGAACCCATGAGTAACGAGAGCATGACCTGAGCCGATGTCAGACACTTAACCAACTGAGCCACCCAGGCGCCCCCCTTTTGCAGTTCTAATTCAATTTCTCTCCTTAATTACTTCCTCAAATTCACCTTTTCTTCTCCAACCAATGACCTCTATCAGCCTCAGCTGTCAGCACATGTTTTGTGTTTTTTTTTTAATATTTTCAAACATTTCTCCATTTCTATCAGTTGCCAACTACTTATTGGTTGTTTATTGTATGCCAGATACTCTTCTTGCTGTTGAGGAAGCAACAAAGAATAAGATGGACATGATTCCTGCTGTCATGGAATTGTACTAGAAGGTCATTGTGGTAGGAGAAGAAGGGCATGAGAGAATGCCAGATTCTGATACATGCCATCAGAGAATGGGATACAGAGCATTTGAGGAGGGAGATGACGGAGCTACATTGTATAGATGCAATAAGTCTTCAAGGACATGAGTTTAGAGCTAAGATGCCAAGAGAATGGGCAACAAGAAACCACTAGGCTGGATGAGATTGGAGGTAAGGGATTTGTCCTTCTGCTCCTCTCTCTAATTGCTGTAACCTCGGGCTGCCTGGAGAGCCCTTGCCTCCCTTTACTCTTTGTGACTAATGGTGACAGCTCTACCTCCAGATTCCTGACCTGTCTCTTGTGGTGTCCCCACTCTGCACCCATAGCTTTAAAGTTAGTCACTTTGTAAATAAAATCTCCTCAAATTATCCTAATTTGAGTATACCATCTGTTACCTGCTGGCTTCCTGACTGATGCAGAAATTTGTACGAAAATGACCTCAGGAAAGAGGCTCTTAAAATTGGATTCTGGTGTTGTGTTAGTCATATGTTTCAGTAATGCAGAATAACATCTTGCTGAGGGAGGGAGGAGGTAAGGGACGTAGGTGGGACACAGGTAATCTACGGCATTGTGGTTACTGAAAGTATCACTAGTGGTGGCATGAGATAGAATATAGATGGAGGGTAAAACTTGGGGAGATCAGAGATCTGAGTCACTTGGTTGTGGTGCCACCTGGATTCTCCTAATATACCTTAGGAATGTACATAATGAGAAAAGAATATAAGAACCATGAATATAAATTAAGAACCTATGTGGAGAGAGAAATGCAAAGCCACTATGGTAGCTTCAAATAAATGTCTGTAATAGCAGGACACCTATGGCTGAGGTCCAGGTCCTGAATCTGTTTGGAGGGCGTGCAGAGTTGCAATGTTGTATAAATACTGAATCACACCATGTTTCTCATGCTAAGGTGAGAATATCAGTGACAAAGGAATAGGACACTGGCCTATAGAACAAGATCATTTAAACATTTATGGATAGGGACGAAACCTCACATCTCAAAGTATCCGCTTCCTATGGAAGAAGTCCTCCTCTTCCTAAAAGCCTTTAACTGACGCACAAACTAGTGCTGACAGAAGTTTAGGAAATCGGTAAAATTCGTAGTGGAAAAGATTGCTCTTTTTTTCAGCGTAAGCCCTGTGATCAATGACAGAGAGAGGAATGAGAGCAGCTATATTTGATATGACTTAATTTTGTCCTCCATCCATTATTTTCCTCTACGTGAAGGAAACACGAGGTACCAAACATTTTAGATTTTGTGTGAGAGTGTGACTGAACTGTCATTATCTAATGATGATGAGACTTTACACATCCCCTGTGTTAGGGTCCAAGAGTTTTCACCCTTGTGATGCGGGACAAATGCAGGCTGAGGTATGATATATGCACACCGGGTCATAGGTCTTCCATTTGTCTCTTCAGATCCACTCTCTACCCATCTCTAGTCTCCCCGTTGCCTTGCAAACCTGACCTATATGGATTCTATCAATGACCCCTGTGCAGCCTGACTTCCAGTTGTGTTTGGCCAGTGGGGATCCCAGGCAGGAGACTAGGGGAAGGCGACTGAGGTTGGGATGCTTGTTCTTCCCTAGGAGGGTGCCATAAGCTGGCTGTGTTTGTGATCATTGACTGCTCTTTCTCAAGGTAGATACCATGTATGGCTCCCTCTCCTTCTTGCCTCCAGCAACTCTATCCATCCTCGTGGGCCAAGGGACAATGACAGCTGTGCTGCTGCTTCTAGGCTTATGGTTCCTCTAATTCCACGGCACTGTTGTCTGTGTTCCACCCACACATTTATAATTAATGCCTTTTAAATAAACCCGCCACAATTGTTAATTTGATTTTGTCCTCTGTTTTCTGTTAAGACCCTGAGTGATTGAGCTGTGTTACATATTAGATGATGTTGAGACTTAAACTAATGATAAGACTAATGAGCTGGGAGTTCTGTTTGTTTCCAGGTAACATTTTTGGCTCCTAATAGCTTCATCTTCTCGCTTAATAGTGTACCACTGACAACAAACAGGGTCTTAGAAATCCCTGCAATTAAATCGTATGATTCAATTATTTATCTTCCAGGAGATAAAAGGGCCCTTCCAATTAGAATGAGATGGCAGTTAAGAAAGGCAGAGGATGATAAAGACAACAGGTAATGGCAGAGACATAGGAATTGAAGCTGGACTTGCAAAGGTAATACAATAGACAGGGCAGCAGAATGGTGAAGTCAGGTATTAGATATTAAGTAATGATTGTGTTGGGCTGTCATTCCCAAGGAAAAGAAGTGGGACTAAGGTGATAGTCCATGTAATTATTGTCATGTGCCCCCCTCTTTTTGGGAATTTTGGTTCATTGACATAACATAAATATACATATAAATATTCTTCAATCAATCAATCAATCAATCTTCTTCACCATAATTCTGTAAACAGAGATGCCAATTATTTTTGTAACTATTACACAGAGAGTGTCCAACATTAAATAATCTAAAATGCAACAGAAGTAGTTTTGTTCCCCGCAATGATGGACTAGCTTTAGGCCATCCTTCCATCTGAATATAAATACATAGATAACCTAAAATAATACTAAAATATGTTTGAAGCCACTGGAAATCTTCCAAGGCAGTGAGTGAGGACTTCTGGTTCTGAGGGCCAGGAGTCCAGAGAAGTGAGCTAGACATTTGGAGTCACTCATCCCTCAATTTGAAAAGAGTGCTGACACAGTAGAAGCTATGCAGAGCTTTCAGAAGAATTGTAGGGCTGGAATTAAAAAAATCTGGATTCAGCTGACAAAGGAAGAATGGCCTAAGGAAATACACCAGGATTTTAGTGGGGACATCAATAGACTTTTCCTAAGAGTAAGGTGAAGCAGAAACTGACAAGCTTTTTAAAGGAACTGAGGGCCAATTTTCAGACCATTCAGTTCCTGATTAGATTAAGATTGGTACAAGTATAGGACAGAATAGAGAATACAGACTCACATATGTATGAACAAATGATTTATGAAAAACATGGCACTGGAGCACAGTGGGTAAAGCATAATTTTTTTTTAAAAACTTATTTATTTAGAGAGATTGCTCAGAAAGAGAGCTCAGAGAGAGAGAAAGGATCCCAAGCAGGCTCCATGCCATCGGCACAGAGCCCAAGGCAGGGCTCAATCTCAAGAAACGTGACTCAAGACCTGAGCCGCAATCAGGAGTCAGATGCTAACCTCGCTGAGCCATCCACGTGCCCCCAAAAGCATGATATTTTTAATAAATAATGATGGATTCAGTGAATATGCATGTGAGAAAGAAAATATTGATTCCTAACTATACCATACCTAAAATTAATTCCAGAAAGAGTGTAAATCTAAATATGAAAAATAAAGCAAGAATAATTAGGAAAATATCTTCCTAAATTATCTACAAGGTAATTTAGGAAAATATCTTTATAACTTTGAATTAGGAAAATATTTCTTCAACAAGACCTTCAAAAAAGCAATAACTATAAATGAAAAGATTGATGAATTGGACTATAGAAAATAACAAAGTCCCATTGTTTTATAAACACTATTGAGAAAGTGAAAATGTAAAATATAGGTTTGAAAGTATTTGCAAATATATGAGACAAGATTCTTTGCATAATAAATTAAGGACTCTTACAAATTGGTAAAAAAACAAAACCAGACAACCCAATACAAAAAAACAAGAAGCATAAACATGAATATCTAAATGTTTAATAAACTTATGATAGGGTTTTAACTTATTAATCACAGATACATGAAAATTAAAACCACAACTAGATACCACTATATATCCACAAGAATGGCTTAAAAAAAAAAGAAAAAAGGCGGAGAATTTCAAGTATGGAAAGGATATGAGAATTAGGATCCTCGTGTGCTGTTGATAACAGGGTAAATTGGTACAAAGACCTGGTAGTGTCTACTAAAGCTGGATGTATTTATATCCCTTCCATCCCATATCATCCATCAACATGACTCTCAGGCATATACCTAATAGAAATTAATTCATGTGTATACTGAACAACATTCAGAGAAATGTTCATAGTTGTTTTTATTTATTTTTTAAGTTTGTTTATTTATTTTGAGTGGAAAGAGAGAGGGGGGAGAGGGACAAAGAGAGGGAGAGAGAGAGAATCCCAAGCAGGCCCCAGCACTGTCAATGCAGAGCCCAATGTAGAGCTCAAACTCACGAACTGTGAGAGCATGACCTGAGCCAAAATCAAGAGTTGGATACTTAACTGACTGTTAAGTTACCTCCATGGTTGTTTATTTGTAATAGCCCTAGTAGAGGGTTGAATTGTGTGTCCCCACAAAATGGTGAAGTCCTAACCCATAATACCTCAGAAACTACCCCATTTTGAAATAGAATGGTTGAATATATAAATAGCTAAGTTGGGATGAGATCATACTAGAATAGAGTGGGGTCTTAATTCAGTGTGGCTTGTGTTCTTATAAGATGAGACCCACAGGAAGCAAACGGTCATATGATGATGAAGGCAGAGGTTGGGTGATGCATTCACAAGCCAAGAAAAACCAAAGATTGTTGGCAATCCAGAAGCTAGAAGCAGTGAGAAAGTTTCTCGTCTACAGGTCTCAGAGGAACATTGCCTTGCTAGCACCTTGATTTCAGACTTCTAGACTGCAGAACTGTGAGCAATGCATTTCCATTATTTTAAACCACGTAGTTTGTGGTTCTTTGTTACAGAAGTTCTGGAATCTAATTAAAGGCCCAAAGAGGAAGCAAACCAAATACAGAGCAACATTATCAACAATAGCCAAACTATGGAGGAGAGGAGCCCAAATGTCCATCAACTGATGAATGGAGAAAGAAGATGTGATATATATATATACATATATATATATATAATATATATATGTGTGTGTGTATATATATATACACGTATATATATATATATATATATATACGTATATATGTGTGTGTGTGTGTACATATACACACACATATATGTGTGTATATACATATATACATATAATGGAATATTAGCCATAAAAAAAGAATGAAATCTTGCCATTTGCAACAACATGGATGGAGCAAGAATGTATTATGCTAAGTGAAATAAGTCAATCGGAGAAAGACAAATACCATATGATTTCACTCATATGTGGAGTTTAAGAAACAAAACAGATGAACAGATGGGAAGGGCAGGAAAAAGAGAAGAGAAGGAAACAAACCACAGGAGACTCTTAACTGGTAGAGAACAAACTGAGAGTTGATGGAGGGAACATGGGTGGGAGGTGGGCTAGATGGGTGATGGGTATTAATAAGGGCACTTGTGATGAGCACCGGGTGTTGTATGTAAGTGATGAATCACTGAATTCTACTCTTGAGACCAATATTGCACTGTACATTAACTAGCTAAAATGTAAATTTAAAAAAAGTTTATAAAAATAATTTAAAAAGAGTAAAATAGATAAATGTATCATGTCACATTCACAAAAAATACTATCCAACAACAGCAAAATGAAATTCTGCTATATACAAAAGCAACCATAAATATGAGTGAAAGAAGCCAAATACAAGGGAATATGTACTATATATTTTCATTTATTTAAAATTCAAAAACAGCCCAAATAAATCTATGGTGTTAAATGTCCAGATAGTGATCATATTAACAAATGAAAAAGGATATAATGTAATGATTAAGAAATGGCACAAGGATGACTGACTTCTGATGTTCCATTTCTGAACAAGGATGGTGACTGTATGTATATGTTTACTTTGTGATAACTCACTGTATACTTTTTATATGTTTGTATATTTATGTTTTCATTCAATAATAGGTTAGTAAATGAACTCATAGTTTATTTGAAATGTCATTCACTAAAGAAAAGAATTAGTAAATGAACTCATAGTTTATTTGAAATGTCATTCACTAAAGAAAAGAAACAAACAGCTTGGCAAGAAGAAAGATAAATGGATTTAATTATCTGATTCCAGAAATTTTTTTGCCCCTGTGATGCTGCAACTGATATGAAACAATCATACCATTTGAGTAATAGACAATTACTCAATAGTAAGTTTGGTGAGACAAGAAGTCTTTATTGGGTAGTCCATCCCAAGGTCATACTACATATAATTCCTACCTTTCAGCTTAAATGAAGTACTCCAGTCCTCCACTCAGTGGATATGGGTCTTCTGAAGTGTGGTTTATCTAACTGAGCCTACATTCTGGAACATTCCTCACCAAATAAAACCAGAGATTACAGAAGTTTCAACCTGAACTATTGAAATCATTCATGATTTTGGTTAAAACTGTCTCTAATTAAAATGGTTTGTGGATATAATTTAGCCGGAAAGAATTAAGAGGTTCTCTCAAAGACTGTAAGGAGGGAAGTTCAGAGCATGTTGAGGGGATCAATTGTGAGATGGTGGTTAAGGGCGCAAAGTTTAGAGCCAACTTTCCTTGGATAATCACTGTTCTACCACTCACTATCTGTGTGAATTCAGACAAGCTACTTAATCTTTGACAGCATCTTAATATGAAAAAAAAAACCCTAAAAAACTATCAAGTAGGTAATTTTATCTCTATTTTACAAATAAGAAAAGTTAGGCTAAGGCAGCTAGGTAAAGGCTAATTAGTTCACATAGCAAATTGTGTTGACACAGTTGAGATTTCATTCCAGTACAGTTTGAATCTAAAATGTGACCTTTACATATTGTCATACCAGGTACAGCTCAGATATTACCTCCTATGATATGCTTTCACTTAATCACCCAAATATAACCCCCCTAAGTACTGTGCAAATTTCTGTCATAGTACTTGTCATGCTATTTTGTTATTTATCTCTGACAGATACCATTGATATCAATGTCCCTTTTTGAAACCCAATAAGCCAGGAGATCCTTCAGAATAGAGACCTTTTGTATCTGTATCCTCAGTTTCAGTGTCTGCATCAAAAAATAGGGAAAAATTGAGTATATTTGGATGAATTATCAGACATTTAGGAATCAAAACATACATTCTATGAATCCAAAGCATACAACTCTTGTTATTATGCTATGTTTCCAGTGGTTCTATGAACTACTTCCTGATATGTGAAAATGTTTTTGTTTCTGGCAAGAATTTGATCATAGGATACCTTCTGTTTCAGACTGATGACTATTGACAGAAACAATTGGTCAAAATTATCACAAATGCCCAACAAATCCCAGGAACAAAATAGTCTATGGAGAACTCTACGGTACACTTATATATCTTAAAAATATAATCTTCAAAAAAAATAAAATAAAATAAAAATATAATCTTCAGGACACCTGGGTGTCTCAGTCGGTTAAACATCCAACTCTTGATTTCAGCTCAGGTCATGATCTCACGGTTTGTGGGTTCAGGCTCCACCTCCAGCTCAGCGCTGACTTCCTGGAGCCTGCTTTGGATTCTCTGTCTCCCTCTTTCTCTGCCCCTTGCCCACGTGCTCTCTCTCAAAAATGAATAAACATTTTAAAAAAAAGTAAGCTTCAAAGCATAGTGAGAAGAATACATGCATATTTTTAGGGGATTGCAGAAAGGAGTATAGCTTCTAATCTCGTCTGTTTATGAAGTAATCAAAGTTATCTTTTTGATGTCAGTTGTGTTAGAATTGTAAAGTATTGCAAATATGAGGAAAAGGGTTTGTGTATTCGAGAGAAATGAAGGGGCTGGTTCTGGAATGCCAAATAGTCCTGCACTTTTAGTGGTTCCTAACCAATGCACCCACTTTGTTTTTGAATCTGTAATTCGGTTTCTTTGTATCAAACTCTAATTTCCAGAATGATGAAAACAACCTTGATGATGCTTTCTCTCAGCTCTCAGCATTAGGATACAGAACATGCCTCCAAATTTTCTGTTACTGCATGCTCATTTGGTAATTCAATAGTCTTTCAAACTATCCTGAAAGTTGAAAGAGTTCAGCAATTCTAGTCTAACATGATAGTTTACCCATTTAGAGTTATATTGGACAAATCATTTAAAGTTTCATTTGGGCCCCACACCAGAATTGTAGATGCTACAAAAGTGTAATGACAGGATCACTGATGCAAATGTTTCTAAATCGCTTTGTTAGTCGTTACTTTTAAATAATCAGTCAATAACTCAAATTTTAAATTTTGTAAACATGAAGAAGTCAACATATTCTTAAGGGAATTGATTACCACTTACTAAATTTCTGCTATATAATGTAAATAAAAATCATACTAAGGAAAGTACTCCCAATTTTATTACCTTTACGGTCTTTGCTCTAAATTAATTAATAATTACAAACCCCAGAGATGAAATGAAAGGACTCAAAGGTTTTTACTTAATTGGCTGATTTGTCCTGAAAATTTTCTGTTCTTTCTGGACATATGTTTTTCTGTTGCTAAGAGAACGGATCCATAAACAAAGATTGGATCAAGTCAGCTGAATATATTTATATAAGATATTTTCAAATTACCTAAGTGTTTTAACCACTTACTTGATGATGTGGATGTGTGTGTTTGGAATCTATTATAATGCCAGTAACTGTGGTATAATAATTACAAGAATCAAAACAAAACAAAATAAGAATCGATCGACTCAATTTGGTGGTGACCTAATTGAACAGCATTTCTAATGTCTTCATTAATCAAGCAAAAATCATTTCACGAAAATAAAACTAAATAAAAGATTTTGAGATCACCTTAGTTATTATCATAAAAGTCCATAAATCCCAAACCTTCCCTTTTAAAAGCACAGAAGTGTAAGTCTTGGTTCAAGTTTGAATATGCTGTTAATATTCAATATCTAATAACAATACAAGACATAGGGAGCAGGAAATTCATAACTTTCAGTTTAATTAACTAGAAGTTGCTGGAATCACTACTTTAATTAAGAAATCCAGATGGCTCCAGATTTCAGGCATAAAATGTGCTACCACCTTGAGAGGTGTCATCTTGGGCAAGTTTCCTCTTTTAAAATCATCACAGATGTTCTCTAACAGAGAAAAATACTCATGGAACATAACCAGCGACTTATGGGAAATTCAGTTTTTGAGAGGACATTCTATTAAGCTCCAGAGCCCAGAACTTATTATTAAGTTCCAGAGCACAGCCTTAATATTATTATCTGGCATATGGTTTAATTCTTCAGGAACAATGATTTCTGGTTACCCAAACATCTCAGTTTATTGATCTCTTTTTTTCAAGTGCATTACAACACTACAGTCTTATTCTCTCAAAATAGTAACAATATCCCTACAAGGACAGTGATCCATTTTCTCCTCACAATGTTTTGGAATGTGAAATTTGTTGATTATATTTTTCCAGGATTTATGTTGGATACTAAATGGAAAAAAAAAATGGCATCAGTCTTTCAGAATGAAACCTGCAGACCCTAATATGAACTGATGTCCAAAACCTACAAACCAAATTATAAAACATCCAGAGGAACCCCCCCCCCCACTCCTTCCCCCCGCCCCTGCAAAATGATCTCTAGCTTTCTAGCTGCTGGTATACTGTTGTCATTGTTGTTTTGACAGTTTTCTTTTGTCTTGGCTATAACCATCAGTGATAATTCTCTGAGTGTCAGAAGTGTCCCCAAGTTATCAGGAAGACAACAGCACTTTAAAAACCAAACTCTTGCCTTTGCTTTTTCTCCATCTAATTTTTAGCTTCTGAATTTCTTGGGTTTGTCTTCTCTTTTGCCTCAACATTTATCCCTTAGACATGGCAACAGAGCTATTTCCCTGGTTTTCTCCCCAGTGCTCCCAAGGACCCAGTGTGCACTCCTCAGTGTTTCTGTCTTCAAGCTGCATCCCTTTCCGCTGGAGACCCCACCCCAGCATTGGCCAATGCAGCCTGCACCTTTTCATGGGGGATGGACAGACCTCAGAGGGGTTCTGAAGACTTTTCCTATTCTTGGCATTTGAGTATTCTTGATTATTATTATATTTCCCCATCATAAAAGATGAATTGAACAGTCTTTTTTCCTTATCTAACTTCTTACACATTCAAATTATGATAGCTCATTTGGAAATGTTTTCTAAATAGTGTCTTTATAGGTTTAAAACTTAATTTAATTTTCAAGATCAAAAATCTCCTTATAAAGACACTTACATATATCAAGTTATTTGAAATGATTTAAGTAGATATAAAAATATTAACAAGAAAAATGGCATCCAGTGATAATGGACACTATGTTGTAGATAGTGGAAGTTTTAACACAACACAGTAGGATGAGGAATGGAAGGATCAATTTATTATACTCTAGGGCATTCAGGTGCTAGTTCTTCTGCTGCCAAATAGCTATAAAACATTGAACAAATTATTTTATCATCTTGGATGTTAATTTGTATCATTTTTAAAATGAGGAATTGAACTAAGCTACCTCTAAAGCTTTCTCTTTAGTTTTAACATTCTATAATTCTCAGAAACACTGACTTATAGTCATAAATATGTATTAGTGTGATCCTCATGATAATGTGAACTAATTGCATCAGGTTCTAATATAGCAAGAAGCACCTTTTGTTGGCTAAAGTTAGGTCAAAGAGATTGGTTTCTAAAACTACAGATGAACAACCACAGGAAATAAGCAATAAACATTCATTGGCAAATTTATTGATATCTTAATATGTTTACATACTAAAAATATAAGAAAATCCAGAGCATGATGAATCAGAAAACTTCAGGGACTCCAGTCCAACCTGTGTCCTTTTCTTTATTTGTATCTGTTCATTCCATGTCCTTGAACCAACTGGGTCTCTGATACATACACCTAGGAATTTTTAGCCAATTAAACTCCAGATGCAAAAAAAAGAGGATAAAATCAATCACATCATTATTCAAATATTAGTCACATATTCAAACCTTAGATACCAGCTTAATGTATTCCTTCTTTAAAAGGCTTTCGAATTGTAAAGGTGTCAAATATAACCTATGATCCAGGAATTCTACTCCTCCTTATATACTATGAAGAAATAGGTATCTTATATAATAGAACTCACATATGAAAATGTTCAGGGAGCTATTATAACAGCTGGAAATCAGAAACAACTTTGTAGGAAGCAATGAACAGATGAAATGATAGTTGCAATATAGTCACACAAAGGAATACTAAGCAGAGGTGAAATAAATGGAGTAAAGCACACATGGGGGGCTTCTGGTTGACTCAATTGGTAGTGCCTGCGACTCTTGATCTTGGGGTCATGAGTTTGAACCTTTGGGCCCCCATGTTGGGTGTAGAGACTATATATATATAATGTGTGTGTGACTTCCTTGCTTTTTCATTATATGTTTGATTATAGATTAGAGAGAGAGAGAAACAGATGATGATACATAGATAAGGGAAAGAGGGATGGATAGATAGATAGATAGATAGATAGAGAAGTAAAACTATGAAGAAATGTGAAGTGTTTCCTCTGCAGAAAGGGCAAGGGATTGGAAGCCAACACAGTTCTCCTATGTACACATCCTCAAATTGTTTTCTTTCTTTATGGTGGATCGTGAACCCATGGTGGTGTATACTTACATTTTCTTGTTTTCTTGTTTAAATGTTCTCAATATATATATAAATTACCCAAAATCTTTAAAAAATTATATTTTAAGCAATTCCCATGAAGGAGCTGAGGTAAGGAAGGTGCTTCTGAATTTATATCAATCTTCAAGGTTGATATTAAACAAATGTACTGCTGCTATTCTTTGAAATGTATTAACTGATATTTTTCCTATAAAATACATAGCACTTTTAGTTGAAAAATATAAGATGGCAATAGAGACATCATTGATGTAAATTTATTAGTATTCAACATTACTAAAACCATTAAAATACATTGTTACATATTGATTTTTTTCAGGATTTTCCCCCATATCATCAATTGTATAGATAATGTTTCTTACTGATATGCAATAAGATTTTAATTCATACAAAATGATAATTATAGTATATCCTGAGTTTGTATTTTTTTATTGAACTTGAGAATTTACCTAGCTCTGTGCCTTGGATTTAATATCACTATATTTAATGAGTGAATTTCTGTATCTTTACTGATGTGCCTCTATATTCTCAAAGTATGGAATAAATAGAACATGTAGCACAATCCTAAATACTTATGGATTGATTATAAATTTTGTGTTTTATGCTCTAATCAAATAAGATCTAACACAATATAAATCACATAACATTTTTTTAAATGTAATTTGTGTTAGGAAGAAAGAAAACTGGAATTTAAATAATAAATGTAACTTTCATAACATATCAAAAGGAAAAGTTCAGACCTTATTAGAGAGCAACAATTCAAACTTTAAATCATAGGCAGCAGGAACTAAGCATGAATAGGTTACGATATTTCTTTATCTTACGATGATAAAAAACAAATATCTTTGGAATGAAATACAGAGGAAGGCTTTCCTTGTTACACCATTCTATTTTCCTTTCCTTTGTTTTCTAGGCATGATCACAAGAATCACAAAATGAATTTCAACAGACATCAAAACAGTATTAGCCTGTCAAATAATGCTTGAGGGAAACTTGCTTTGGCAACAATCTTATAGAAAAAAGGTTTGAGGTTTTCAATGAACTTAAGATTGGTCTGAACAGAGGCGCCTGGGTGGCTCAGTCGGTTAAGCGTCCGACTTCGGCTCAGGTCATGATCTCGCGGTCAGTGAGTTCGAGCCCCGCGTTGAGCCCTGTGCTGACAGCCTGGAGCCTGTTTCAGATTCTGTATCTCCCTCTCTCTGACCCTCCCCCATTCATGCTCTGTCTCTCTCTGTCTCAAAAATAAATAAACGTTAAAAAAAGTTAAAAAAAAAAAGATTTGTCTGAACAAATAATAGCATCATGTAATCGCTTTTAAATGGCCAGCATTATCCTCAATTGCATTAAGAACTCTAGAGCATCACATTAATTAAATTTGTCTGTTTGGTAGCAGGGGTAATGTATTAAGAGAAAGCTGGAAAACTAGACTATATTCCCAAATTCAGAGGACGGTGTTCATGACAATGAGGCAATCTAGTCATTATAGCAGGGAACACACATAGAAAATAAGTAAAACTTAAAGAGTTTGTGATGTCTAGCTTAGAAAAAACTTGAGGTAATTATACCAACTATCTGCTAATATTTGAATGGCTGCCAGGGTATTTATCCAATCTTGCTTCACAAACAAGTACCTCAAAAGTTGAGTGGCATAGCTTACAGCTCACAGTATGTGTGGTAAATTCCATTTTTGTTCCAATTCTTCATTCCTCAATATAGAACGCTCTTTGTCATGTGACCTAACAATTCCTATCACCAGAGGCAGAATCTTTTTCCCTGATCCATTAATTTTGATATTGTTTGGAAAATGGAATTGGGGTAACTATGACAAAGAGCCAGTTGAGAGCCTGGACCTTAAGTGGCATTGCATGTTTCTGTTCACTACTTTTGCTCTGCCGTTGCTATGAGAAGTTGCCCACTGATCCAAGGAGGATGGAACCTGGGCATCCTAGACCCAACCTGAGAACTTGGAGCCAAACGCAGTGTGGTTCAGGATAGTGTCCAAGTTGACCAGCTCTAACAGCTTTTAGATTAATGTTTATCTTTAATGAAGTTTTTCTGAACTATTCCTTTTGCTTGGTCTACATAGTCCCTTTGACTAATATAATGGTCACATACTGTCCAGTATAATGGGCTACTTAGGCATTATCATTTTAAATAATGGGCGATTGATTTTATAATTGCATTCTCAGCATATTTATTATATAGTATTTATAAAGACACAGCCAAACTCTTCCCTTGAGCTACACCATATTTTGATTCCTTTGCCAGCTAAATTAGTGGCCCTTACTTCTTCTTAACCTTCGTCCATTTCCAATGTGTCTCCAGTGCTTATGATATTATTATCAATTGGCTACCATCAAAACCTATTGATGATTGAATGATTATAATGATTATAATAATGATTGAATTATAGAGCAGATTCAATACTTTTGAATAGAATTGATTCAAATTTAGGGTTAGATTGTTATAGATGCTTGGATTCAGAACTTTACTTCTCTATTTTTGTTGTTATTTATGTTGATTGACAGTACCTTGCCTAATTGCAACTAACTTGAACTAAATCCTGATAAAACAGAGTTCAGTGTTTTGGATTAGGAAATCCCTGTACTCCATTTACAGAAGTTCTGGCTTGCTAGAAAACAATCCATTGTAAAAATGTCAAAACATTTCCAAGGATTAACAGCAACAACAAAAAGCATGCACCCATTTTCAACATTTCTTTTTCTGGCCATGTTGACATTTAGTTTATGTATGTGAAGTACGTTGATTTTAATAAGGCTACCCCGTGTTATTTATTTCAATGAGCTAAGCTTGCACTGTCACCATGAATGATTTTTTATAAGATTAATAATTGAGTGATAATATTTTTATGTAAATCAGTACACTAAATGCTTAAGAAAAAATATGTCATTTGATATTCACAAAACTTATAAGAAAAACAATAATATTAATCTTTTTATGATTAGGAGAAAAGTTTAGAGAAATTAGATAACTTATCCCAGGTAATACAACCTATAGGTGTTGACCAGTTAGTATTTTAAAAGCAGTTATCACCTGTTCCTTAACCAATGTTGTCCTATACCTACTCATAATACAAGCTTTGGCAGTTTAGAACAACATGGGGAAAGAGCATTTGTCAATGCCATCCACTGGAGTGGTGCCTAAGGGTGACCTTCACATAGTATATAAAGTATATGGTGCCTCCTGGAGTTTTCTTGCGCAAAAAGGTGGAGCTGCCTAACCTTGGCAATTTCCACCAGATTATATGCTTATCTATTTAGAAGTGACATTCATTCAATTAGTGCATATCTAACTCATTAAACACATCAAAATATTTCTATTAGAACAGAATAAATAATATTAGGAACTATGACCCAACTGTTATGTTTATCTTCTTTCTATGCTATTTATAAGAAGTAAACACTAAGCATTCTTAGCCGGTGGTTTCTATCCCACAACATGAAGAAGAAAGAAATAGGGTCTAATGCCCAAACAAAGAAAACTCTTGTGGACACAATTTGGTAGGAGTCTTTCACATGTAATTGCAGACAACTTAAATGTCTGTAATTTTTCACTAGAGGAAAAAAGAGAGAGAAATAAAGAAAAAAAAATGGTCACAATAGGAAGGTGTAAACTTTTATTTAACTGTCTCCCTGGAAAGCTGATCTAAGGCAGAAACATATATGGGATTCACAGGAAGACAGCATTTAGATCCACTTTGTGGGATACCCCAGGAAAGGCAAGAGCCAAGAAGAAGGCAATTTAGTAATCCCTAAGTAGAAGGCATAGTGGTGATCTTAGGGATATTTATAGAAGGAAAAGAAGAATCACCACATAAAACCCTGTTCCTTCATCACAAATAAAGATACCACATGGAGCTGCATTTTTTTCCCTCTAATAACTGAGATTTCATGTGGGCCTAGCCTGCCCAAAAGCCAGGGGACAGACAGGCATAGTTTCAGTTCTTCATTACTCACCTACTCACCTAGTCGTATTACCACTTTCAGCCTTACCAGGACCTTTGTGCTGCCTGGTGAGACACCTCTTCTCAGGACTCTTCTTTTCCTCCTACCCCCCATTCAATCCCCTTTTGTGACCTATTTTCTTTTTAATTCTTTAACTTTAACATCGTGGTTTTGGTTTTTAATAAATGATCCCTCATGGTTGAGGTGAGAGGAGAGGTGCCAAACCAAATCCCTGAGACTGAAACTTCACTTCAGGACACGGCCATTTGGTAGCAATCATCAGAAGTCAAAATCATATTTGAAAAGTCCAAAAAGAACTCTGTGCTCAAGCCCATCAGACTCAACGGCAGTTTCAAATAAAAAATTTAAGAATTCAAGCTCTAATATTATAGGAAAACAACCACCAGTTTCTCCCATGGAGAAGACTATATAATCCTGAGCTATGTTTCACTGGAGGGCAGATCTGAGGCCAATTTTGAAAGCCAAAGGGAGGTTGGAAAGTGTGATTAGAGGGAAGGTGATCTGGGAGACTGGAGGTATCCAGGCTCAGGGTGAGTAACCGGAAGAGATCTTTCTGCTTTAGGAAGCAAGTTGGTCTAGAGGACCTTAAGATACATGCCACGTATCTGTATGCAAACAATTAAATTTAAGTTCATTTAATTAGGAAAGCATAAATGCTTTTGGAAATTACTAAAAAAAAAAAAAAAAGTGCTAGGGCACCTGCCTGTCTCAGTCAGTGGAGCATGTGACTCTTGATCTTGGGGTCATGAGTTCGAGCCCCACATTGGGTGTAGAGATTACTTAAATAAATAAATAGTTTTTAAAAGAAAGAAGTAGTTAGAAGAATGCTTGGAGACATGTACTTTTGGTGTCCTAAAAATCTAAATTTTATTTGCCAATCAGACTTTCCAATGCTTTGCATCATGGTCTACATAATCACACAACAGATATTCAAAGAAGGCATGAAGACAACACTCAGCCAACAGGAGTGAGGTGGTGGCTCTTCAGACTGAGGACCGACAGAACACAAGACCTTGGCTCAAGACAAAGAAGTCAGTAGGACAGATGGAGGTTCATGCCTAAAGGTGTGGCTAGTAATAAATAAATAACCAGCCATTTTGTTCGAATAGGGAGAAGTGTATGATCACTAAACACCCAGATCGTAAGAATATAGTCTTAGAAATTTTGAAAATATTGTAAAAGCTATAATCAACATGGATTTTGTGATCTGACTTCAATATTTTGGAATAAGATTAAAGTAACTAGGGGTCCAGGCTTGTAGAGTCACTAAAAGCCTGGGGGAAAAAAATGGATAAGTAACAAAGTTGTGACCTTTGATGCTCCATGGTATGTTGGGGGTCAATGGATTTGCTGGAGGCTGGAGAAGCAGAGCTCTGCCTCGATTGACCATGACATCTGGAAGTTTCTTATTTAAACATGTCCTCAATTGGCTTCCTCTCCTACACTGTACTTTGGTCTTCTTTTTCTTTTCTCAGTTGCAGCAAAAGTAAATACTGCAGTAAAAGTCCACATGATCATTCCCCAAATGATAAGAACAAAGAGATCTATTTTCATTTTACAGTGTTGTCTAAGCACTTGCAGTCTCTGAGGGGGAAACAAACCAGCCAACAAAAAGCACCATTCTTTATTTATGGCATTTTGCTATTGAGATGTTAGGAGTCTTGCTTCCTTTTCCCTCAACACTCCCTGTATTGTCTCAGTCCATCAATTTGTTCTTGGTCTTTTGAAGCTAAACTCTAATTCAACTCGAATAGTCATAGAGTACCTGTTTTACTTTTCTTTCTCTACTAGTCTATTACCTGTCTGCATGGTGGTTTTAAATGCAAAGAGCTGGACCAGGGGAATGGATGTCCTTTCCATATGTAGCAATTTGAGCTTCAAGAGAAGCCTCTCATTGGAGCATAAGGTCATTCACAAAAGGCCCCTACTTTTCATGTTTGCCCAAAATAAAGGAAACTGAACTGGAATATTAAACTTATAAGGTACATTCATGCAACTATCAAATCATGAAAAAAATACTTAACTGTATGAAAAAGACACTTAAGAAGTCACAGGTTAATCTCAAAATGATTAAAACCCATTGGGTATCCAAATGTGTTCTCAGAACATAACCTTCATGTTGCCTGCAGGATAAATGCTGACCCTCATACATGTGACCAAAACCACCACTTAAAAATGCTGAAAGATAAATAGAAAGGAAAACACACACACACATACACACATTTCTCTAAAGTTAAGTTCTTAGCATAATCTTATTTTCTAGTATATTCCCTCATGCTTTTCCTCAGAACATTTTAGAACATCTTTCCCAGACTTACTAACGACCTGTTAATGAACTGACACAGACTGTACTTATGTAAATTATGGAGTTGCTGAACCTGGACTTGAAGTTTGGTATGTTTCAAGGATATGAAATCAATCATTCTGATATTAATAACTGTCACCCATCTGCCCTTCACATCCATGCTATTTCATAGTCTCTCCTTGGTGAGTTTCAGAGGTGACTTTGGAAGCCTGGACATTCCTAGACTCGATTAAACAATTTTCTCTCTGCACTGGTTTCTGAGCTCAAACAGTTTTCTCTAGGGCACATATTCATGGTGAAAATGCCCAAGGTGTACAGATCATTGTGGTTAGTGGTTGGGGAAGGAGGGACTGTTCCTGAATAGGCTAGAGCTTCTGAAAATAAAGGTGATAGCAGTACAACTTACCAGGGAGAAGGCATGAGTTACAGAATTTGAAAAGCAGAATCCTACAAGGAGGGCCTAATGTTCCAGATGTCAGCTCAGACTAGTCAACCACTCAACAAATATTCCACGAGCACCCACAATCGATGTACCCAAGCCATGGGGCAAACTGTGTGTGAATTTGCCCCACCCCCTATTCTAGAGAAAGTCCAAAAGATGAAAATTAGTCTTTCTTGAAATGTCCCTTTTAAAAGTAATGTGATATGCAAAGTCAAAAATATTTTCTCTCTGTCCTGCATTAATCACACCATTTTAATAATAATTAAGAAACTAAGACTATAAATAGTGTGAAGAATGACTTCTATGCTAAAAGATTAAAAAATTAGGCTGACAGTGAGGAAAAGAGTTTATAGGGTGACATATTTATTTTCCTGAAGTGGTGCCTAAAAAAATTTACCAGGGAGCCTCAATTAGCTGAAATAAACTCAAAATCTAGGTTATATTACAATCTTGTATTGTTCAGTCTGTCTGATCCATCCATAACTCACCACATGATGGCCTATAAAGGCAGCCAAAGGCATTCCAGAACTTGTTAAAACCTGACTTAGCCATCTCAATCCTTCAATTCCTCACAGACCCTTTTGCCTCTTTTCTTCTCTCCCTCCCTCCCCCCTCTCTCTCTCTCCCTCTGTCTCTCTCTGTCTCTCTCATTCCCTCTCTCTCCCTCCAATTTTTTCTCCCTCTCTCTCCCTCCATCTTTACCTTCCCCCTTCTCTCTTTCTCTCTCTCACCCTCTCTCCCTCTCTTCCTCTCTCCTCTTCTTTCTACCCCTTCAGAATTTCATGTTGATAATATTTTTAATTCATTTTTTAACTGGACAACACAAGGGCTGATAAATAGAGATTGGGAGACAAAGTAAAAGTGGGACAGTGGAACCTACCAAGAAATAGTAAAAAGGAATACCTTTAAAAAGTTTTCCCACCAATCAACAATGGGGCTACTCTCTACAGTCCCCAGGTCTAACCTACTTCTGCCCATCCCTCTGGGTTTACTTCCCCAGTCTTTAAAACCAGGCTTCTTGATCACTACTAGAGTTTATACTCACTAGTTATCACTATACATAATCTCATTCTCTTTATAACACTTTGAAGGAAGGAAACATTTAGGAATTTTATAGGAAACTTACTCATTTGAGGATAGACTATTTGCCTGTGAAAGTGAAGAATGCTCCTGGTGCCCAGAGAGCACAGTAGCTTCCAGACCAGGAGAAATGTGGTGTGACGTGTTACACGTTCACCAGAGCCAGCGAAGGGCCCACGGTTATGGGCTTTCCAGCCTTTGCTACCCTGATTTTCTCCCCATAAATAACCACAAATCAGAAGCCACAAACCATGAAGAAAGGTGAGGTTTCTATGTGAAAGATGGTAGTCAAAGTAAGAGCAGTTGGCTAATAAGATACTCAGGAAAGAAGACAAAGGTGATGTTCCTTTTTATTTTTAAATTTTTTTTAATGTTTACTCATTTTTGACAGAGAGAAAGAGACAGAGCGTGAGCAGGGGAGGGGCCAGGAAAGAAAGAGACTCAGAATCCCAAGCTGGCTCCAGGCTCTGAACTGTCAGCACAGAGCCCAAAGCAGGGCTTCAACTCATGAACTGCAATATCATGGCTTCAGCTGAAGTCGGCGCTTAACCAACTGAGACACCCAGGCACCTGAAAGGTGACATTCTTTAATTATGAAAGTGCTGATTCTAGCATCCAAAATACAGGCATACCTCGTAGATACCACCAGCTCAGTTCCACACCACCCCAATAAAGCAAACAAGGTGAACCAGATGAATTTTTTCACGTGTTACATTACATGCTCATGATGGTTATATTTACACTATACGATAGTCTATTAAGTGCAATAGCATTATGTCTTAAAAAAAACATATATAACTTCATTAGAAATACTTTACTGCTAAAACATGCTAATCACCATTTGAGCTTTCAGTGAGTCTTAATCTTTTTGCTGGTGGAAGGTCCGTCCTCGATCCTGACGGCTGCTGACTGAGTGGTGGTTGCTGAAGGCTGGGATGGCTGTGGCAATTTTTTATAATAAGACAACAGTGACGTTTATCACATTGATTGACTCTTTCCCTCAAAAACGATTTCTGTGTAGCATGTGGTGCTGTAGTATTTTACCCACAGTCGAACTTCATGAAGTCAATCCTGTCAAACCTTGCCAGTGCTTTATCACCTAAATTCATGTAATATTCTGAGTCCTTTGTTGTCTTTCAACAATCTTCCCAGCATCGTCACCGGGAGTAGTTTCCATCTCAAGAAACCACTTTCTTCGCTCATCCGTACGAAGCAACCCCTCATCCGTTCAGGTTTTATCATGAGGGTGCAGCAAATCAGCCCCCCTTCAGGCTCCACGTCTCATGTATGCTATTTCCACCACATCCGCAGTCAAACCGCACACACATTCATCTTTAAGTTCGCCATCTTACATAGTACAGCTCACAGTGCCCCCAAAATAATTAGGATAGCAACATCAAAGATCACTGACCACAGGTCACCATAACAAATGTGATAATAATGAAAGAGGTTGAAGTATTGTGAGAATAAGCAAAACGTGGCACAGAGACACAAGCTGAGCAACTATTGTCGGACAAATGGCACCCACAGGCTTGCCACACTTTCAAGTTGTTAAAAAAAAAAAAAGCAATAGCTACAGAGGGTGATAAAGTGAAGCACGATAAAACAAGGCATGTGTGTACATGTTTGAATGCTTGCTCTATTGTTTACTAGCTGTAGGACACTGGGCAAATCACTTAATATTTTTATGCCTCAATTTCCTAATCTGTGAAATGGGATTAATGGGGCCAAGTTTATTCCTGTGTTGTAAAGACTAAATAATAAAAATAAATGCCTGAAACTTCAGCATATAGTCAGGTCTATACCAATACTACCCTTTTTCATTTTCCCATGTGAAGCTATTAAACATGAAAATGCATTGAAAGGTTCTGAGTGTATCATTTTATTTCAGCTCAATAAAATAGTTTATGCTCATAATAAAGGCCTGGGTACAAAGAGCATATTGAACAGTGGTTTGTACCCCTTGCTTAATATACTAGGACAGATGTGATTACTTTAGAAACTATTTTAGAAATAGCTTCTCAAACTAGAAGCACTAAGAGCATTTTTGTCATTCATGAGATCTATTGACTTCTTTTACAAAAAAACACAAACAGAAAACATAGAAAGCATAACTCACTACCTAAGGTTGCTAGAATTAGCAGTGTTACATATGACATAGAGGAAGAAACATTATCACTCAAAAATCACTGAAACAATGTGCCTATATTTTGACTGGATATGTTGAGATAGCTGTGAGGAACAATGATCCTCAGTAAGAGTGAGCACAGGTGCAAACTGTCTGTTGTTGATGTCTTCAAGAACTTATTGGCAACCAATTAAACATGTGTCTGGCACCTACTGTGAACTAGACTCTGTGTGAGGTGTTAGGGGTACAAAGATAAATAATACGTATGTTCTGCATTTAAGGAACGGTCAAACTGGTAGGAAAGGAAAGACATAAAAAGTTATAATACAAAGTAATAATTGCAACATGAGATTTATACTAAGCACTGCTGTGAAGCAAAGAGTAAATAATTCTTTCCATGGATGCAGGTAAACCCTGATAAGAGGATGTACTGGATTGAATAGTTCCCCTCCAAAGTCATGTCTACCCAAACCTTACTGCAGATGTAAGTTAAGGTTTATTGTATTTGAGTGAGCCTAAATCTTAATCGCTGGTGGCCTTAAAAGAAGAAATTGAGGGGTGCCGGGGTGGCTCTGTAGGTTAAGTATCTGACTCTTGATTTCAGCCTCAGATCATGAAATCATGGTCACAAGATTGAGCCTCCGATCAGGCTCAGCACGTAGCTCAGAGCCTGCTTGGAATTCTTCTCTCTCTGCAACTCCCCTGCTCATGGTCTCTGTCTCTGTCTGTCCCTCTCTCTCTCTCACAAAGTAAATAAACTTACAAAAGAAGAAGAAACTGAAACACAGCAGCACAGAGCCACACACAGAGAAGAGGAGACCGTGTGAAGACAGAGGCAGAGATTGGCACCATACTGCTACAAGCCAAGGAACACAAAAAGACACCAAAACCTGGGAGAAACGAGGAAAGATTCTCCCCACGAACCTCAGAGGAAGGAAGGTCCTGCCAAAACCTTGATTTTACACTTCTAGGTCTGAAACTATGAGAAATGAATGTGTGTTTTAGGTCAGGCAGCTTGTGATGACTGATTACAGAATCCACAGGTATCTAACACAGAGGCTCTTGAAAGGATTTGAGCTGTGTCTTGTGAACACTATATAGCACTTTGTCATATGAATAAGGGGAGGCAGGTCATTGAAGGAAAGGAAATAGGATGTGGGAAGCATGGAGGTAATAGCAACGTGGCCCGTTAAGGAACGGCAGTGCCTTGGCAAAGGTCAAACCCAGGATTTGTGGATGTGGGGATGGTAGGGATATCTGCTTCACAGTGATCTTTACAAGCAGTTAGACTGCCTTGAGATTTGCTTCAAAGTGCAAATGAAAGACCAGTCAAGAGTAAGAACTATCTCCTGTTTTGTCCAACTGTCCAGACAGCTTTCCAGCATTAACCAAGTTGATTCCCTAATACTAGTATTCTTTGTGTTGTTGTTGTTGTTGTTGTTGTTGTTGTTGTTGTTGTTGTTTTCTGTTTCTGTTTTTTGCTTGAATTGCCCCCACGGGTATCCAATATCTCGGATCCCCACTCAGAACTTAAATGACTCTGGGGCCTCCCTTCAAGATATCCTTTTCCGGTTTACTGCCTTTTCCACTAGATTCTCAGCTAGTACACACATATTCCCGTGCGCCATTCAGAGATTGTTAAAGTTCCATTTTCTAGTTTTACATAAATCCTACCAGCTAGGTCAAGTCCACACTAAAGGGGTACAAAGTAAGGTGAAAAAGAGAGCTGTACATGTATGGAAATACAGGATAGATGCCTTGTATTTTGAAAAATCAAGTGTCCATCATTTTCATCCAGGAAGTGGTTTAAACCAAGCTAAATAACACTGAATTATGTAATCTAGCAAGCTGAAGACACAGAACTCCTTTAGGGGCTAAGGAAAAAGAAGTGAAAGTCGGCTCCATTTTCCATTCCCATAATGCCCTAATGCCCTTTCCCTTCTTGGATAAGATTCGATGGGGAAAGAAAAAGTAAACTTCAAGGAATCTTATAAGTGAGGAATGAATAACAGTGAGAGTTTAGCATTTGGGTTATAAAATCTATAAAGATGTTCTCTTGATTTATAGTCTGGGAAATTTTTGAGGCTCTGTAATTTGTAGCATGAGAAAAGACCCAGTCCCGAGGAATTCTGTATCTTTATGGGGGCAGATCCTGAGTTTTTCCCACACTGGATCCTTCATGCTGTGCCTTTGGCAGAAGGGTTTTTATGGAGATCACTATGAGGTTAGCTCAGGTAAGCTCATCACCTACTGAGTTCATGGTACAGCTTCATGTTCAGGAGTACCTGACTCAAAACATTCGGGAGAGGAAAAATAAACAACTACCAAGCAAGCCTCCAAATGCTGCTTCATATATTCCTCCTCAAAGTTCCACCTGGCACTATTCTGACTTCTTTGAAAGCTTGATGGAATTTGGCAAGCTTGTACTTTCTTCGGGTATGTATATTAAAGAGAGAGGGAGACAGAGACAGAGAGAATTTGGAAGTGAAGGAAGTAGCAGAACTATTTTTTTGTCTCCAAGCAAAATAATGAAGTTATTATCGAGAATGAAATTATGGGCAGCTGGTAATTATCCTATCATTGGCAAGGTCCAATAGCTACTTAGCCCATTGTTATTCCAGAAACTAAAACAAACCAAGTTGAAGGATACCTTGTCACAAAGTTCACAAGTTTGCTTTTTGTTTACTTTTTATTACTATAATCATACCTGTCAGGAATACTTTTTCTCTTACGTACTCCTTGAAGGATGGCAGTTAAAAAGGAACAGATTAATAACAACTTTATTTGATGGTCAATTCCATCTCGCTATTTAATCATCTAGAGTGCCTGCAGGCATTTTAATAATAATTAAGCCTCAAGGTTTGTTCATCTCAATTAGTTTATTATCATTACAGGTAAATGAAACATAAAAGTCATTCTTTCCAACAAATTCCTACTCTCTGGGCCTTTATACTTGACCACGTATTTGGAAATAACATATTTTAGGTGTCAGTGGAGAGAGGAGCTGGGATACTTTATGAGTAATGTAATTCCAAATACCCCAGGATTTAATATGATGTTAGACAAGACACAAAAACGTTGACTCAACACACATTCCATGGAAGATTCCTTATTATAAAGAATGTATTCTTTATTATTATTATTCTTTATTATTGTCCAACTCTGGACAAGAATCTATCTAGACCCTTAAGCATGTCTTAGAGTTATGCAGGATGCCCAAAGCAATCTTTCTTTTTTCTGTTTCTTCTCATCTCTTTCTCAAAAGCTGTCTCTCCATCTTTCCTCCTAACTTCATTATCTGTCAAAACTGACTTCATGACTAACGAGATAGGAAAGACTGAATTGCATTTTTTATATTTGCATATCATATTCACGCTATCGTATTTCACCAATGTGTGTGTATATGTGTGTGTGTGTGTGTGTGTGTGTGTATAGAGAGAGAGAGACATTGACGAATTGATTGGCCCTAAGATTTAACATTTTATTTCTTTTCTTCCATTTAAAAACATACTGGGGGAAAAATAAAGTCCTTGAAGAAAATGTGTCCCTCCTACCCTCCTACCAAGCAACCAAACTCTTGTTTTATTTATTCATTTTTTTTTTTTTGCTCTTCTCTTATCACCACATAGTTATCATCCTTCCAACATTTTTTTAAATGGGTATGTGATCTATGAGTAATACAAACTGTCTGAAGTTGAAAAATCACATTATTCTGAACACTGCAGAATGATTGCTAGCAAATATTTCCCAGTATGTTGTCACTGAAATATCACATACTAGTTAGATGTTGTGTAATGCATATTCTGGGAAAGAACCTTATGTTCACAGGTTTTGAAAATATAATTTCTAACTTCAATAGAATAGAAACGAGATACCTATTTTCAGAGTGTAAATTCATTCTGAAACACTGACAGAGTGACAGATATTAAAGTGGATCCTATATTCCAAAGTGACAGCCTAGGCTAACATGAAACTTTTAAAGTCAGGACAAATCACTAGGAGATACTGCCAATTTGCCTTCTTCTTTTATTATTACTATTTCTTTCAATATATTTTGCATGGGATTGCTTTTCTGCAGTTTTGACATGTTTAAACTCAAACTGCAATAAAATTATGTTCCAATTTGTAATTGGTGTTATTGCAGAGAGAAAATGGCTCATTTTCTTTTCTGCTTTCAGAGACAGGTTGTTAAACAAATTAGTTAAAATTCATGGCTACCAATTATTGACTTCCTTCAAATTTTCAGGTCTGGTCCACCATACTTGAGTACATTTTCTCTAATCTCAGAAAGTTGAATGGAGTAGGGTCTGATTCCATATTTTACAGATGAGGAACCTGTTCTCACAGGTACTATGAGTTCCTGGCCATGGCCACATGGCTAGCAGGTAAGTGATGACACCAAAATTCTAACCCAAAATTCTACTTGCCACAAAAGCACATGATTTTTCTGCCATATTTTTCACTGTCAATCTCAGTCAGTGTAATAATTAATATGTACATCTAAGATTATTATTAGTCCTTTAATTATACAGTCAAATTAAATGAGCCTACCATCAAACAGCTTAGCAATCAACATACTCACTATATGTTTAAAAAATTTTAAATGTGTTTATTTTTAAATTTCCAAATACTGATAGCCTTTATTTGCTATTATTCTGAAACTAATAATTCACATAGTGTCCTACAATATAAATTAATATCAACCCAATCATTCTAACACATTTCAAATTTGGATACTTTTTTTAACATCAAAAATATATGGAACCTGGGGCGCCTTGGCCACTCAAGCAGTTAAGTAAGTGTCCGACTTTAGCTCAGGTCGTGATCTCATGGTTCATGAGTTCGAGCCCCATGTCAGGCTCTGTGCTGACAGCTCAGAGCCTGGAGCCTGTTTCAAATTCTGTGTCTCTCTCTCTCTCTCAAAAATAAAGATTAAAACAATTTTTTAAAAATATGTGGAACCCTATATCATAAATGAATATAATTTCTCATTCACCTTATATAACCAAAAATTACTCAATTTCTTTCCTAGAGTATTATTTTTGGGCAAATGTCTTCCATCACTTTTCTCAGGGATGTTCTAGTAATTACTCATTATCTCTCTGTAAAAAACTAATGTCTTTAATTAAAACTGGTACTTTATTTGCTTAGATAAATCTATTATAATGTATAAAATTTGCCGTTTAAACTCTAGGGTTTTCTGGGGGGGCAGGGTCCTTTAATTAAAGATTTTTAAGATGTGATTTTCAAGTGAGATGATATGTTTACAGACATTTAAATGTTTTTCTCCATTTGTCCTAGCACATTTACTAAATAAATATATATTAGTATATACAACTAAAATATATACATACTTTCAGGTTTTTTAAAATTTTTTTAATGTTTATTCATTTTTGAGGGGGAAAGAGGATCTGAAGCATGCTCTGAACTAACAGCAGTGAGCTGGATGTGGGGCTCAAACCCACAAACCATGAGGTTATGACCTGAGCCAAAGTTGGATGCTCAAAAGATTGAGCCACCCAGGTGCCCCATACATATTTTTGAACTTGAGTTGGCCTATGTAAGTATATACTAATATATATTTATATGTAAAAATATATAGATATTAGAAAACTTGAACTGGCATCAAAATCTATACAAAAATCAAGAAAATAGCAAAATCTGGAAGAATTCAGCTAATGGTCATGACAATAATATTAGATTGATAGAAAAACAATGACAAAAATGTAAACTCTTTTTGCCTAACTTCCAATTTTTCTTATTCTTCTTTAGACCACAAACAACAGATATTCAGAACCTAGATCTGTGACCCACTGTGAAGTACTTCAGAAAGAATGTAAAATAGTATTTTGCTAAAGCCACTACTCCTCCTACAGCATTATAAATAAATTCTAAATAGATATTTCCTTCAATGAATATGAAAAGATTATGGACAATTTCTCCACAAAGGGAAAGAATTTCTTCACACAGGAAAGATAATGTAAAGAATTGTTTTAATTATCTCCCTAAAAGGTATTTGCAGGAGGATTCAGGAGAAAACATTAGAAAATATCATATTATACCCTGAAATAGAATCAAGAAGATATAGCTTCCATGAAATTAGTTCAAATAGACATGAAGAAGGGGAAATCATTGGAAAGTAACAAATTCCAAGACACAAATGCAACAAAACTGAATTTTAAAAGAGATATTGAAAAAGCTAAATTATATACACTATCCAAGTAACTAAAGGACAAATTCAAAATTTTATGCAACCAATGAAATGACAAAAAGTTCAAAATATGAAGAAGAATATAATACATATAGAGAACAGGTATTAGGGTTCAGGGCAGTTAATACTAAGTATTTCTTATAAGAATTTTCAAAATAATAAATTTTCACAGAGTCTTAGATAAAACTAATAAAAGGATGGCTATCTAGTGATACTAAAGTAAAAATGTAAGATATTTTATATATAGTGACTCACTAGCCTATAGAAGAGAAAAATGAAGATGATCTTAACTCTGTCCATGATACATTACAAAGGAATATTAGCTGCAGAGATTTGAAGGAAATGTGATATATTTTGAGTTAGGACTCCTTCAAACTTCAGTTATTACTGGAAGATGAGCAAAATTTTATAAACCTAAATAAACCAAAATGCAATTCTTGAATACAATTTTTGTATTAAATAAGAGAATAATAATTCAGAGGGCATTTAGTTAACAAAAGGAATAGTTAGAAAAGTTTTTAAATAGCCAAAAAGCAAAGAAATATAAAAAATATTTTAAAGTAATTGTTAGGACCTAACTTAACTCAATAAAACTTATAAATTCACTTATTAAAAGGGCTTATTCAATAAGATAGACTTTTAAAGAAAAAGAGAGGGGGAAAGGAGAAGAAAAAGTCAAAGTCAATGTGCTTCTAAAAAGAACATATTTAAATGCGTTTAATGTGCATGGGGTGGGCATGGGGCAGAGGAGCAGATTACCTCTGCAGGCTAGAATAGCAAGAAGACTTCCAGTCCCAGAAAAGTATTTTTCTGGTAAAATTCCACTGAAATTATATTAAAGGACTAAATGTACTTTTTTTAAGAAAATATTTAAAGGAGATGGATCCTGAGTGTACAAGATTTTCAATAAACTTACAGCAGAACAAAAGAAGAGAGCAAAAGCCTTGTAAATGACATGGAAATAAAGCAGTAGCCTGACAAGGACCATATTCTTGGCAGAATCCCTGCAGGCCTGATGGAGGGTTGGAGTGAGAAGGGGTACAGTTTCATTCAAAGTTGGTCAGTATAATCATTGTGCCAACTGTTTGCCCACACTAACCTACACTGTCTCTGCTCACCTCATGCTCAATTCCTAAATACATTTTATTCTGGGTAAACCCCAAGGATTATTTTCCAAAAAGGCAGAAGCACTTACACTGAAGATAATTTGATACTTTAGATGTATGACAATTATTATTCAACAGGTAGATCCTCAATCAAATTTTATACTAATAAAAGTATTTGATATATAAAAAACTAAAAAAACCATATTGCTCACTTATTAATAATAAATAATGCTCTTCAAAGAAGTTTTCAAGTCAACGCAGATTAAAACATAGTTAAAAATTGCCAAATCAAAGGAACTATTGTGTAAGAAAATGGTTGATGAGCACTGAAACCTCTGAATGATATATTTAATTTTAAATAATTGTTGTAATTAATCAGAGCAGCCTACCTGTGGGGTAGCCGTGGGGAGCCCAAATTTTAGTGGCTTAATACAATATAAATTTGTTTCTGGCTCACAAATGGTTGATTGCAAGTGACTGATGACTGACCTTCACTCACTCAGAAGCCCTTGGCCTTTTGTGGGTTTCAACACTAAGAGAATAAAGAAAAATGAAGAATTTTAATCCTTTAGAAATTTGGGATAATTCTTACCATTATGGTCTTTGGTTTAGGATTTCTGTTAGTATATTTGACTGATTTGTTAGTGGATTTGACTAATTTTATTTAAAATAAGTAATTAAATGGGTTTCTTGATAATGTAGATAAAAATTTCTATATATTTTATTTGAAGTAAAAAGCTGGGCATAAAACTGCAGTGTGAACCAACACATATTACTGATGAGAATTAGTACATTATTATCATTTGCTTATATTATTTAATAAGTCTTAACATAACTCTCTTCCTGTTTTCAGCATTGATAATTAAAAAAATAGATTTAAATAGCCAAGAAATTTTTGTAAGTATTCATACTTTTCAAGACACTATAGAAAAAATCCATGTAAAATAGTACAAATGAGAGACAATAATAAAATAAAAACTGAAAATTTTTAAGAAGAATTAACATTAACATCAATTAATTAATTAATTAACATTAAAAAATGAATGCCTGGAATGCTAAAACCTAAAATGCATGAAACAATAAATTCAAAGAGAAACCCATCAAATAAACTCAAACTTCATTTTCTCTTAGAATTAATAAAAAAAACAAAAATAAAACTGGAACAATGATGGATAAATATCAAACATGGTGAGTCAAAGAAGCCTGAAAACAAAAACAATCATTTTGTCTGCTCCATTTACAATAAAACTCAAAAACAGTCACAATAGTGTTAGATGGTGTTAGAAGTCAAAATGACAGTAACATGTTGGAGGGCAGTCACTAGAGTGACCACCCAGGTGCTTCTGTCTCCAGGAAGTATTCTAGTGTTTTGTCTAGATACTGAGAAGGAAAGCCAGTAAGAGCAGATAAAGAAGCACACCAGATGTCAGAAACTGGATACTATCCCTTGCATGATTTTGGTTTCTGTAATCTTGCTTGCCTCTTGCATCAGCCAACTATAGTGCCTCCCCACTTTTCCTAGAGCCCCTGAAATCCCGCCCACCTGTGCAGCCAATAGAAAGTTTCCAAGTACCAGAAGCTAGCCAGGCATAAAAGAAAGCCACCACCAGGGCTTGGGGCTCAGCTTTTGGAGGTGACTTTGCTGGTCCAGCACCAGTGTGAGATAAACAGCCTTTTCTGATTCTGAGTGTGCGTTGCCTGTCTCTTCCTGTGTGCTGAGTATTTGCTGTAACAATACTTGGCTACATAGGTATGCATACTTCATTAATACTTATTGATCGTTATCAGTCTTATGATGATAAAATCACTTGTATCTATGTGTGCTATATTTCCATAAAATATTTTATAAGCAAGTATATTAGTTATATAAACAAATCATAACGTATTCACGCAATACCATAAACATTATCAAAACTGTTTATGACCTAAGACTAAAACTACAAAATTTTGCTAAATAAAATGACAGGCTTGAATAATTGAGAAGACGGATATTCCCTGCCCATGGTGATTGGATCAAGTTCATCCAGCCAGTGTGAAAGACAGCATTTTCTTTCAGGGGATATAGGGACAAGACCTTCTAGTTGGTGTGTGATCAGATGAAAGCTCTTTATCAACATTAGTGGAACAGAAAGGAGATTAAAACTGAGACAATGGCTGAGAAACAGGCCAGAACCCTGATCAAGTCATGTTAGTTCATGTTTCATTTGTATCATTTCTGTCATATAAATTAATAAGCATCCTTACTGGAACGCTTCTCTCCCCCAATCTGTGTGTGATAGCAATCGGATAAAAAGAACACATGGTGTAGGGTATGGTAGACTTAATTCCTACCCATGCTGCCCTCAGGCATTTACATCCTGTCCCAAGTACTATGGACTGAATATTTATGTCCCCTCAAAATTCATACCTTGAAACCATACTGATGTGGTTTTGGAGTGGTGGTGGGGGTCCGGAGCTGACAGTCAAGAAAGAATTCTTGAGATGTCTTTGGTGCAAAAAGGTGATTTTATTAAAGCATGGGGACAGGACCCCTGGGCAGAAATTGATGCACTGGGGTTGTGAAGAGTGACTGATTATACACCTGGCAGTTGGAGTAGGTAAAGGCAAAAGGGACGTTTCCAAAAGGACTTTCCATATGCTAAAGAGGACTCAAAAGATACTGGAGGCTTGTTATTGTCAACCTAACTTTGTTTTCCATCTAGTAAGGTATTAACATTAAGATAATACAGTTGGGAGTTTATTGGAGGAAGGTTTTATTCTGCCTATCTCAAATATTTGTCAATGGGCTGCAAGTTATAAAGAAATTTAATTTCATTTACATTTTCATCTTGCCTTTGTTCCCCACACCACAATGGAGGAGAAAGTCATGTTAGGATTCCAGGAAATTGGGTCTATGGGTGTTGGAGAAGTGGATAAAGTACACCAAAGATGGCTGATTGGACTAAAACAAACTCTGGTCTCTAGCTTAGAGACACCTCCTCCAGGTTCTTCTTCCTTTGTTTGCTGCGCACGAAATCCACACACACGCCCCAAATTTGGAGGCTGATTATTATAAATTACCCTTCCCACTCACATTTGGGACTCAGATCTTTGGAGAAACGGTCTCCTCTGAGCCTGCCGGTGTTACATAAATCTCCAATCCACCAAGGTCTCCGAGTGCCGTTTGGTTTTTCCGCCAGCATTCCAGCCTGATTCCGTAACATGGGTTTATGGAGGTTAGGCTATTGATAAGATTGCCTTTTTCTTGTCATTTACTAAGACATTTGTAAACTGATGGAGACTCATGTCCTGCATAACCGTGATCTCTAACAGTTAACCATTGGTTTTTTTCCTTTCTTTTGTTCTTGGGCAGACAGGAGTGCCTGAGGAATATCACACGCATCACACCTGGGGGGTGGGGTTTCCAGGGTTTCAGTTTGCTGTATGCTCCCTCATCACACACCACTCCCAATTCCTACCCTCTTCCCCCCAAGTGGTGGTATTTGAAGGAGGAACCTTTGAGAGGTAATCAGGATTAGATAAGGTCCTGAGGGTGAAGCTTAAAATGGGTTTAGTCCCCTCAAAAGAGTCATGAGATAGCTTGCTTCTTTTTCTGCTCTCTGCCAGGCAGCAGGTCCTGCCTGAAATATGAATGACCTCCAAGATTGCTACACAAATGAATTAAATCTCCAAAATAAGTGATGGAGAAATAGCACTTGAGATCATGATTCCTATTTTGAAAGATCCTTTCCCAGGGCTCTATAATTCTTGGCCTCCATTCAGATTACAAAGATGGGCTCAATCGGTTTAGTCAGTTTCTTTGTTTCACATAATAATAGCTTGACTACAACATTGTCTTCTTTGAAAAGAAGGATCTCCCTCTGGGCAGCTTAGAAACAATACTTGAAAGATAATGTTTGATCCTGAAACAATAGAGTTAAGGTTAAAACCAATAATTCCCTGACACCAATATTTAAATATAGAGTGTAAATTGTCAGACCCTTCTTTTCATCCTTTTCAATAAGACTGAGCATGCAGGTGTTAGATTATTGAAGAAAAGAAGCAGGGTTTTAAGGCACACAAAATAATCAGTTGAACTAACAAAAGAAAGCCATTTGGACTGGTGCTGTGACTATAAACAAATGATGAGAGTTATGTTTATTTAATGAAGTTAACTCACAGGGTTACAAAAAAATAGAATCTCATAAGTATCCCAAGGCACTAACCTAACCTCAGTGGGCAGCCACGTCTCTCCTGTTAGTGGTCAACCAGTTTATATTCACATAGCTCCACCGGTGAGGTCACATCAGCCCTTCAGACACCGCATTCTCTTGTTGGCCAAATCTAATTACAAGAAAGTTCTTTAAAATTTATAACAAAAATTTTTCATCCCGTCAGATTCAAACATGCATCTGACCTTTATCCCTTTGAATCACAAAAAAAAAAAACAAACAAACAAACAAACAAAACAAAAAAAAAAAACAAGCTAGTGACTCTTCTGTACAATAGTCCCCAAATATCATTTGGAAAACAATCTTCTAAAATGTGCATTATTCAAAAAAATGCGTTATTCTTATTTTATATTTAAGTACATTAAGACTTGTAGAACTTAAAAAACTTATGAAGTCTATACATCCAGGCATGATCGTGTAGATGCTGGAGCCTAGAACTATCAATATTTTTAGACGAATGTATTCTAACTGTGATCCAAAAGGTAACATATTTAAACTGCCTGCATTTCTCATTGCCCATTCCATCTTAGTTGTAGTAGGAACATGTGTTTTTTTGCCAGGCACTGTGGTAGTGGTTGGAATTTCCATGGATCCTTTAATATGCAGATAAAGAAGGATAAATGCAATAGTATGGATAGAGACAAAGTGTTGTGTGATGAATTTAAGAAACATAAAGGATTCAGGAGAGCATATACCATGATGCTATGAGCAATCTGGGGAGCTCAGGCTCTACTGGACTAGATCTTGTTTAAGGGACAGTAAGTTCATAGTGTTTGGAAATGAGGTAAAGGCAGAGGGATACACACTGACTGAAAACACAAGGGTTTCATAAACACTGTTGATAAAGACCTTGGTTTTTAGAACAAAAGGAATTCACTGAATTATTTGAATGTGGGTAGATGATAAAGACATTGGTTTGGGGAACAAGAATCTATTAAATTATTTGAGTGCAGCTGGGTGACAGGATTCTATTTACATATCTAAAGGATGACTATAATCAGCTGGCCATTTTAGTGTTTTTTGTTGGTTTATTTTGTTTTGTTTGGCTTGCATTCCGGAGTGGGGCTCAATTATCTGTAAAGATAGAAAATAGGCAGAACTGAAATAAAATGGAAACATTTATTTGGGGTTTGGGACTGAAATTCACAAAGCACAGGTTTGGGTAGCAACCCAAATTCTGTCCCACTACAGAGCAAAAGCCAGGGATTTTTAAAGGCTAGAAGGGAATGCTTATATATGTTGTTTACAAAGAATTTTGATTGATGTTGGTGGAAGAAAACTGATCTTGGCTAAACATAATTGGTTATGAAGGCTATCACTAAGCAAAAATCCATTACTATTGCAATTTGCAGGTGTTTGTGGAGAGTCCTTGGAATATTTGTGGTTTGGCCCAGTTCAAAAGTTCACGGTTGTACCTAGTGAAGATGTGCTTAAGACTATCTCCTTAGAGACCTCCTGGCTCCATTTAAAACCACCTGACAGAAGTGACTCCATTTTATTTCACCTTTCACCATATTAACAAGCCCTACAGGTAATTCTGATGTGTGCTAATATTTGTGAACCATTGAAGGTTTTTGTTTAGAACATTTGTTTCCCAATCCTGACTGCACATTAGAATCGCATGGGGGCTTGCTAAGTTTGCTAAACAAAACAAAACGAAACAAAACAAAACACCCAAATCTATTTAACTAATCTGGTATTAAACCTGGGCATCAGTAAATTTTAATACTGAATTTAAAGTGTAAAGTCTTTGAAAACCACTGGATTAGGAATTACACTCTAGTTGACTCTGAGAGAAGGATTTCCTAAGATTGGGAAGACAAAAGGTGATAAATTGTGGGAACTGCTTTTGGTTTCCATTCAAATTTTGGGGAGCAGCATGTAGTTGGATCTCAGAAGAGGGTCTTAATGCCAAGGCACTCACTGAAAGTACTACATAATGCCTTGGCAGTAGCCAGGAATATTGCCAGTGGCTAACACTATAGAAGAACTAAACCTTTTGGGATTTTTCTGTATTAGAATGCTCAGAGCCCTGTAGGGTGTGAAGGTGAGGGAGCGAGCAATATCCAAAAACTTTAGGAGCCACAGAGGTGAGTCTAGCTGAAAGTGTGGACTAAGGATCAGGCCCTTCCCCCATTCTGACACCATACACCTTGGGATGCTTGTAAAGTCTCATTAGGGCAAGGAAAACCCCAATCCCAGATGGAATTAGACCATAAGCCAAAAGCCTAATTCTCTGGTTTCTAAAATTAAGGCCCAGGAAATAAATTCTATGGTTTAATGGTTTAATAGGCTGTGTTTGCAAACTTAACAGAGAATGAGAGTAAGTTCAAAATCTTGACTGAGAAGTGATCTTTAATATGCTGCAAATGGTTAAAAAAATAACTAGTTGCTTAATTGTGAGACCTGAAACCATAAAATTCCTAAAAGACAACATAGGTGCTTAGCTCCTTGACATTGGTCTTGGCAATGGTCTTCTGGATTTGACCCCAAAAGCAAAAGTAAGACAAGTGGGACTATATCTAATTTAAAAGCTTCTTCACAGCAAAGGAAACCATCAATAATATTAAAAGGCATACTACTGACTGGGAAAAAAAATATTTGCAAATCATATATCTGATAAGGGTTGATTTCAAAACTATATAAAGACAACTCAATAGCAAAAAAGCAAGCAATCCATTTGAAAAATGGGCAGAGGCTCTGAACAATAGACATTTTTCCAAAGAAGACATACATATGGCCAACAGACACATGAGAAAATGCTCAACATTGGTAATCCTCAGGGAAATGCAAATCAAAACCACAATGAGATATCACCTCTCTCTCATCTGTTAGAATGGCTACTATCAAAGAGACAAAAGATAACAAATGCTAGTGAGGATGTGTAGAAAAGGAAATTCTTGTGCACTGTTGGTGGGAATGTAAATTGGCCTAGCCACTGTGGAAAACAGTATGGAGGGTCCTTAAAATATTAAAAATAGAACTACTGTATGATCCAGCAATTCTACTTCTGGGTATTTATCTGAAGAAAACAAAAACACTAATGCAAAAAGATAAGTGCTCTCCCATGTTCATTGCAGCATTATGTACAGTATCCAAGATATAGAAACTACCTAAATGTCCATCAATGGATGAGTAGATAAAAATTTTCTACTATAATTATGGGATTTTTAAATTTTCCTCAAAAGATTGTTACTGTATATAGTTTAGGACTATATATATATATTATATCGGTATGAAGTTTTCATGTCCTTCCTATCTCTCAATTGTTTTATAGGGATTATCTTATTTTTTATTAGTGTTTTTTGCCTGGATTTCTGATATTAATATTATAATCCGAAATTTAATTGGTATTTAGTTAATATACCTTCCCCCCCCTTCTTATTGATGTATGTTTTTGTGTGGTTTTCCTTTAGATGAGTATTTGGTAAGCACATAATGTTATTTTCTTTATGCTCTTTTTTCCTAACTCAATAATGTGTGTGCATTTAATGTGTTTAATAATAAATAAATAAATGTTCTACTCATTTATTTTGTATTCTCTGTTGACCTTGTTAGTGCTTCCTCAGCCTTCTTTTTTATTGAGACATTTTTCCTCTATTCCCTCCCTTTCCTTATGATTTCTAATTTATTAGTTGTGTGTCTTTAGTTTCTGTGATTACACTTATTTTTTTTCATTATATAAAGTTTATTGTCAAATTGGTTTCCATACAACACCCAGTGCTCATCCCAAAATGTGCCCTCCTCAATACCCACCACCCACCCTCCCCTCCCTCCCAACCCCATCAACCCTCAGTTTGTTCTCAGTTTTTAAGAGTCTCTTATGCTTTGGCTCTCTTCCACTCTAACCTCTTTTTTTTTTTTTTCCTTCCCCTCCCCTATGGGTTTCTGTTAAGTTTCTCAGGATCCACATAAGAGTGAAACCATATGGTATCTGTCTTTCTCTGTATGGCTTATTTCACTTAGCATCACACTCTCCAGTTCCATCCATGTTGCTACAAAGGGCCATATTTCATTCTTTCTCATTGCCACGTAGTACTCCATTGTGTATATAAACCACAATTTTTTTATCCATTCCTCAGTTGATGGACATTTAGGCTCTTTCCAAAATTTGGCTATTGTTGAGAGTGCTGCTATAAACATTGGGGTACAAGTGCCCCTATGCATCAGTACTCCTGTATCCCTTGGGTAAATTCCCAGCAGTGCTATTGCTGGGTCATAGGGTAGGTCTATTTTTAATTTTTTGAGGAACCTCCACACTGTTTTCCAGAGTGGCTGCACCAATTTGCATTCCCACCAACAGTGCAAGAGGGTTCCCATTTCTCCACATCCTCTCCAGCATCTACAGTCTCCTGATTTGTTCATTTTGGCCACTCTGACTGGCGTGAGGTGATACCTGAGTGTGGTTTTGATTTGATTACACTTATTTTTAAGATACATAAGCAATAAAGTTGTTCAAACAAGTCCACTGTTGTAGCCATTGTTGACAATGATGATCTTATCAGTTTATCCATAGAAAAGCTTCACTACCTGCTCTTCATCTGAGGGGTTTGTGGGTTTGGTTTTATCCCTTTTGATGATTTTGCAAAATTGTTTATGGCTTTTAAAACTGAATCATGTTTTGTCAGTTTCTGTGCTCATGATTCCAGCACCCATCTCTTCTGTCTGGAATCAACTTTACTTCTTGCTAAAGTGAAATTGGTAGTGAAGTATTTGTCTTTTTCATGTAAAATGATGATATTCTTGTATTTGTATACATGTATACATATTTTTATTCATTCTTACATGATAACATGGTTGATTTGTGGCTCCTTAGCCTTTTCCAAGTATGTCTCTAATATTATCAGGCTTTTATTGCTGCCGATGAAAATGTATTATTGGCCTTACTCTTACTGCTGCATAAATAATCTTGGTTTTTTCTTTGAAAGAATTAGGACTTTGTCTTTATTCATCATCTTCAGTAGTTTCACAATGATGGGTCTTTTTTTTTTTTTTAATGCTGCATATTTCTCAGATTTCACTTTTTTTCATTTCTGGAAATTTCTCAATAATAGGCCATTTAGATATTTTTTCTCCTGTATTTCCTCCATTTTCTTCTTTTCACAATCCTATAACATAAATGTTGGTATCTCTCCATCTATTCTTGTCCCTTAATTTCATATTTTCATATCTTTGACTCTCCATGCTATGTTCTGGGTGAGAGCTCACAACTGCACAATACTTCAACTCTGTTTAGTAAAGGGATTATATCTTCTGTTTTAGTTTTTTATTTTTATTTTCTTTTTTACTTTTTAATTTAATTTATTTCTTTTGAGAAAGAGCGAGAGTACGAAGAGTGTGAGCAGGGGAGGGACAGAGAGAGAGGAAGAGAGCGAATCCCAGGCAGGCTGTGCTTTGCCAGCACAGAGCCAGAAGCAGGGCTCGATCTCACAAACCCGTGAGATTATGACCTGAACTGAAATCAAGAGTTGGACATTTAACCAACTAAACCACCCAGGTGTCCTTCTTCTGTTTTACTTTTTATCTCAATGGTTATATTATTCATTCCCAATATTTCTAATGATTTGCTTTATATCCACCACATCTTGTTTTCTTTCTGCCTGTTTTCCAAGAATCATTTACTATTATTCTTATATATCTTATTAAGATAATCCCTATAAAACAATTAAGAGAACAATTTACAGGAAGGACATGAAAACTTCATACTAAGATAATATACATAGTTCTGAACTATATACAGTAACAATCTTTTGAGGCAAATTTAAGAATCCCATAATTATAGTAGAGAATTTTTAATATATTTTTACAATTAAGGTATATAGATCAAGCAACGAAAGAGGATTAAAAAGTGCCAAACAGTAATAAACTAGCACAATCTAGATAGAACAGACTTCATACAAGACAAATTGTATTACTTTGCTCCATGTTTTGTACAAGATTTCACTGAAATAAGTATTTGCTAAATGAAAAGGAGTTCTTTCAAACATATTGAAATTTTCTTGTACCATTTTTCTTTATTTGTTTGGAATGCATGTGCTCTTTGGGAATTAATTCAACTTTATTTTACAAAGACATTTCCCATTTAACATGAACAATTTGTTCTGGATGAAAATACTAACTAAAAGCCTATTTGCCATTATTTTAAATGGAGAAACTTACAGTGCATTAAAAGTTAACCCTCCCCAACATTTCTAAACCTCCTAAACATTTCTAAAATAGTACGAAAACACAGAAAACATATTTGTGTGTGTATGTGTGTATGTGTATGTAATCTTATTTTTTAAAAGCTTACTTTACTTCTGTCGTTATAATTTACTTTAACATATATTTCAGGGATTCATTTGAACACTGGGCACTTATCAAAGGCTCTGTACAAATTTAAAAACACCATGGAAAGGAGAAGATCAGGACAAATACCATGGCAGAGTACCTTTCATAAAAACTGATGCTATCATCCCTCTCTTAATACCATAAATCTCCAAATACAATGTCCATTTTTTTAAATTTGTTTCAATATTTATTTATTTTTGAGAGACAGAGACAGAGACAGAGTGCAGGAGGGAGAGGGGCAGAGAGAGAGGGAAACACAGAATCCAAAGCAGGCTTCAGGATCTGGGCTGTCAGCAAGAGCCTGATGTGGGGCTTGAACCCAGGAACTGTGAGATCACAACCCGAACCAAAGTCGAATGCCCAACCGACTGAGCCACCCAGACGCCCCTACAATGTCCTTTTAGTGACATCCAACTCAAGATCCTTAAAGGTGTTTCTGATGTTCTTTCTCCTGGTTGTATTTGAAATGTTACTCAAATCTTTTCCAAGCTCTTTATTCTCTTAAATTGTTACTTTGAGAATATGGGCATGCATTCACTTCTTTCCTGGATAAAGTATGTAAGTTCTATAACATTCGATTTTAGCAATAAGGTGTTCTACAGGCAAGTATTAAATAGGTGTTTGTGACAAGTGAGATGCTTCTAGTGCTGTTTACAAATACAGTACCACTTGTATCATATTGTATGTAATTTACTCAAAAGTATGTGTTTCAATATTAACTGCCGCTAGTTTTTTTCAGTTTAGGGTTGCATACTCTGTAGAGGGATCTGTAGACTGTTGCAGCATATTCAGATTTTCTACATTTGATGCACATGCAAAACCTGTCTCCTTTCTGGTTTTAATTTAGAGAAATGGTTTTCACACCAACCAAATGTCTTTTTCATAAAACCACCTTAAAGTCACCATTGGGTGATGGATGCAGCAATATGAAATTGTTTTAAAGTTCCTTATAAAATTGACATATATGCCTGACAAACAGTTTCTTATCATGTTTTTCTGTGCATTTATATGTAGTTTTTATATTTAAATGTGTCAAGGTTCATATGCACATGCTGCCTCCATTCATTCCTATGGAAGGACAGCAGAGGAATCAAATCAGCGAGGACATGAGAACTGAGGAAGAGAGTGAAAAATGTCAGAAAAGTTCCAGAAGATGAAAACTGGATACATAAGTAGCATCAAAAGTATGCTTTCACTTTTTCACTCAGGTAAGTGCTGTGCCAGGATTCACAGCTAGTCAGTGATCTTTCCTCTAGCTTTAGGGATGCCTGGGTAGTTGACCCTGAGATAAATCCAGGTAAGAAAGTACAGGAGTATTCTGTCCCCGAAGCCCTGTTGAGTTTGCTTTATACCAGACTAAGCTCCTGTACTTGCCTGTGGCAATTATTTATTATGTAACCTATTATTGATGAGTACCCTGAAGTTGATAAATAAGCTGTAATTAAGAGGTAATATGCAGCTGATGAGATGTAGTTTCACCGAGGAATGAGAGCCAGTCAAGTACCCCAGAGAGTGCTGCCTGACTAATGAGGTATAAAGGAAGACACCACAGAGCACGGCTCTCTCCAGCCTCATCTCACATGACTACTGGGATCCAATGGAGAATGACTGGAGCACTTGCAATCTGCTCCTGGGAATCATGAGACATCTGCTAGCCCTTGCTATGTATGATCTTCTGCTTGTCCTGTACTCTTTTTAAACAAAGCAAATTTGGTCTTGGGTGAATGCCATTGTGTCTTCTAAAATTTATTGTTAAAGCAACCTAAAACCATTGTGGCTAGTCAAGCAGAATTAATGTTAAAGGCTGAAAAAAGGAAAGGGGAGCAGAGAGGCAAATTTGTGCCATAAAACATCAGAAAGTCCCAGGAATCGGAAACACTGTCTTTGGGAGTAATATGTAAATATGTATATATATATATATATATATATATATATATATATATATATATGTATATATATATGTGTGTGTGTGTGTATATATGTATGTATGTAGATACATACATATATATCTATATATCTATATATATATATAGATATAGATATATATATACATATATATATATATATAAATGTATATATATAGGCAAATGCATATATCCAGAAAGGAAACCTATAGCCTTTCTCTCCAAGTAAGAAAAGCAGGCTGCCTAATGTAAAGTAGTAAAGTCATTAAGTATTGGGAGGTATATATATATATATATATATATATATACACACACATATATACATATATACACATATATATGTGTGTGTGTGAGATTAGTATATCTCCCAATATTTAATGACTTTACTACTTTACATTAGGCAGCCTGCTTTTCCTACCTGGAGAGAAAGGCTATAGGTTTTCTTTCTGGATATATATATATTTGCTGATATAAAAGCACTGTCTCTCCCTTGGAATGCAAAAAGAATGTAGAGACAGGAGGTTCAAGAGGTCCTGGACTCTGGGACAACAGGGACAACTGAGGAGCAATGAGACACCATATTGAAAACAGGAAGTTTGTGTAAAAACTTACACTCAACTATGTACTTTAATTTTTCTTCTTAGCTCCAGAAGTGTAGATTTAGAGTTTATGCTGGAGACTGAAAGATAGACAAGATCCTTTGTTTCTTGATATTTGGAGTTTCCTCGGACCAAAACCATGTGCCATGTGATCATCTCACTCTGGGCCAATAGATGACAAGCCCTGCCCATACATACAGTGTCTAGTCACTCTCATATTAAAATTGATAGAATTGGTCAGATATTTTGAACAATGCTTTAAAAAGAACAGAGACCCTCTCCCCACAAAAAAAAAAAAAAAAAGATGGGGGTGGGGAAGGGATGCTGATCAATGGAATGAAGGAGTAAAGTGAAGAAGAGGAAGTCATGGGGTCTAAGAAATAGGGGTGGGTGCCCAGGTTGATGGAGGGTGATATGCTGGGATAAATGCTCTGCATCTCATCTGGCATAGAAAACAGCACCCACTGGAGGAGGAAAAGGGAAGAGAGAAGCTAAGGACAGAAGATTTCAAGGAAAGCAGAGAAATGGTGCAGATAATTTACCTGATGGACTTAATGTTATTAGGATGAACATTTTAGTGGAGAGCCTGGAGATAAATTAGTGATAATTAAAAAGAAAATGCAGCCAACACTATAATTACTTAATTATTAACTTGAGTAAAAAGACAAAGTCAACCAAAGTAAATTTCAGCTGTAATATTAATATAGTTCAATGATAAAGACAGTAATATGGATTTAATGAAAGCTCCAATATAGCAATAGTGGAAGACCAAGAGTTGGGTATTTATTATTTGTGGAGGGATGCATGGAGCTCTATCCTAATATTATACAGTGGAAAGCTATGATCTTATTATTTGAGAATTTGTAAGTAAATACAGCAGAAGTAACCACACAAGTTAAAAATGATTGCTTACAGGAGTGGGGCATAGTGATGGGAGGAGTGAGGAGTGATGAAAATGATCGCCTTTTTCCATTAGATGCCATTTGATATTACCTTACTTTTAAAAATATGTTCACTTGATATAAAAAATAACAAAGTAGCTTAAAAAATTAAATTTCTAAAAACTGAACACTTCCTCTAATACTTCCCTCCGAGGTAACACTTTTTAACCATTTGCTGTAAATTTTTCACCCTGCTTAGATCTAAGTCCAGTTTAAAACAGTTTCCTTATGTGAAGTTAACTAGTAAACACACTGTTGGGGGAGGTCATTGAGAGGACATGACCACGGGTTGACCTGCCAGCTGGACCTGGGGTGATAGGAGGCCCCTCACCCTCCTCCTGTCCTTGGAATGTATGCCCCACCTACTAGTTCCACGCTGGCAGCCATTTCAAGGACACCGCCTGGAGACAGCAATGTGTGGCTAAGACCATCTGGATGGTATACATGACTGAACCCGGTGAAAGCCTCTTAAAACTTTTAAGATTTGGCAGACAGGTGTGGGGATCTACTCATCTTGCCGCCACCCAAAGCAAACCACATAGTGCAAATTCCCTTGCGTATTAAACCGGTCACCTATCCATCTGGAGTGGTCTGCCTCTGCCTTTCATCTGTCTTTGCCCTCTGAGTGCAGAGGTCAACTTGAGAAATGACACCTATCTCATGGGGTTGTTATGAAGATCTAATAAAATCATACCTATAAAATGCTTTGTACTGTGCTCAGAATGTTTCAGTTTTATCCTCACAGAGGTCATAGGTTTATTGTGATTATATAACTTCTGATATGGGATCTTCTTAAATACACTGGTTTGCTCTTTGCTTTCACTTAACCGAATATATAAAGATGTACATTTTCTCTGTCAGGAGAGAGAGGGTTTTTCCAACCCCGATGTTACTAGCAGTTTAAGTGGGATCATTCTTTGTTGCTGGAGGCTGTCCTGTGTCATACAGGGTGTCTAATGTCATCTCTGGGCTCTACCCACTAGACACCAGTAGCAAGATCTCTATTCCCCAACTACAACAGCCAACAATGTCCCCAAACATTACCAAAGTTCTCCAGGGGCAAATATCATCACTTGTTAAGATACACTGATGTATATTTCTCATTTTCTTCAATGGTTATATTTTCTTCCTACAGAGGTTCCAAGATTTATTTAATTACTCCCTGAGTGGTGGGTATTTGATTTATTTCTTATTTTTAATATTATAAAAATGCTCAGTGAAGACCTTGGTTTCAAATTTATAGGCAAATTGTGGTAAACATTATTGTATGCAAATATTTGGCTATGTCTCATATCATATCCTGGAAATAAGACAATACAGCATGCACAATTAAGATTTTTAAATTAAAATTTAAACTGTAAAAGTTATAGTGACTTTACAAATGTGAATATAAAAATACATATGAATACATACATAGTACATTATCCCTAAAATCATCAGAATTCTTTATGTTAAGAACCTCTCTAAGTAAAAATAGAAACCTTTGCCATTCTTGTGGATGTCTCAAACTTGGTAGCAAGCACTTTACTTGGAACGTACTATCTGCTGATTTTCAGGCATCATAACTGAGCCATGAAAATGCTCTTGAGAGCATTTTTCTCCAAAAAGAGAAGTTTAGGATATATGTTTCTGAAATAGTAGAAAGTTGAAAAATGTCTCCCTTTTCAAAGAGAGAGGTCTGAGGGAACCATTAAGATAAATTTATTATTTATGAGAGGTTCATATATTTGTTTTTAAAATACAACCTTCAGGATTCACATTTACAATTTTTCTATAGGCAAACAGATGTGCTGACTTACTTTATGAAATTACATTTTTGAGGTGCTTTATTTGTAGGAGCAGATAAACCTATGTCTTGCAATCAACTTTCTTATTCCAGATGCATGTTTAATAAGGTTTTCAAAAACAAATTAATATAGATAAAGGAACACAATCATACAAGCAGATGGACAGAAACTGCCCCAACGAGGAAAAGTCAACGAAAGCATTTCTATTGTTTTGGCTGAAGTCAGAAAGTTCAGATATTTCCTTCCCATTAACAGAAAGCTGTCCAGATGCAGAGTCATAAAAGCCAACATAAAGTGTTAATGAGATTGAGGAGGTACTGGTAAGATGTCTCCATTCCGAATATTTCATGATTTGTCACCATTTTGAAGGTGTCGGGATTTACCTTTCTTGCAGCTCGGTGTTCAGAGACATAATCACAGCGTGCGGACACAGCTCTAGTATTGATGCCATCTTCGGCAAAAATGTCCTAGAAAGTTTTCATGCTTTCAGGATCCGTAAGGAGAACCAGAGTTGGAACCAGCTCTAGGTATATTGTTTTTTCATTTGTTTTCATTCTTTACTCTCTGTTAACTGTGACTTCATACATACCTAAATGCCTGCTCTCAAAATCATCTCAAAGTCATCTTCATATAGTTTCCACGGCATTTGTCACTGCTTTGTATAATTGAAGGTCTCTTTATAGGCTAATACATCACATTGGATTGAGGATATTTTGTATTTAATTAAGTCTTTTAAGAAAAAAAAAAGTTCTGCTTTGCATAAACTTTGAGGACATAGATCATTAAAAATTAAGAAAATACCAGGGGTGCCTGGGTGGCTCGTTGGTTGAGCAACTGACTCTAGATTTTGGCTCAGGTCATGATCTCACTGTTGGTGGGATCAAGCCCCAAGTCAGGCTCTGCACTGACAGCGTGGATCCCGCTTGGGATTCTCTCTTTCCCTTCCTCTCTGACCCTTCCCTGCTCAGTGCTCTCTCTCTCTTTTTCTTCTCTCTCAAAATAAATAAACATGAAAAAAAAAAGAAAGCATCATATTTTCACCGCCAACAGACTCACTTTTCTTGGCTTTTGTTACATCCTCTCAGATAACTTTTTATGCTTATATGTGCATACATATTTATTTTTACCAAAATGAAATTACACTATACATGCTGTTTTATAATGTGATTTTTCAGTTAATGAGCTCCATTTTTCCATATATGGCACTCAGGTCTGTGGAGCAAATTTCCCAAAATGTTCCCAAAATGTCCTTTAAAATCTAGTTTCTCTCCTCTAGGGTTGCCTCTCTATTATTACATGGAATGGAAGTTTCTTTGGGCTCTGACACTATCAACATTGTGTTTCATAAACTTTTTCTCCTCTTTTTTCTCCACCTTTTCCAGCACCCTTTGCTTCTTAGCTACGCCTACAGTGTTGCCCACCCAGGGTAGGCCCCCTCCTGGCCAAGGTGTGTGTTTGCTGTGTTCTTTAAGTCTAGCTTTCTCCAGGCCCCCTCATCACATCTGGATTGTCCCCACTGTATCTGCCACCCCATAACTAGCCCACTGTATTGTTGTGGTTTCCTGCTCCAGTGCTACTGGTTTTGGGGGGGGGGCGGATTTCCCCCAGTTCATACATTATTGGGTTTCTGTGACTTTTTCAATTTCTCTCCCCTCTGGTATCAACGAAGGTGTAAGTTGTGGGGCTCTCGTATATTCCTCTGGTTGTGTCAGAGTTTTGGAAGGAGAAACGGGATCTGTGCTCTGGCTACTGTCAAGGTCCTACTAGAACCCAGAACTTTAGGTTCCTGTTGCTATTAACACCTAAACCCAAATCTACTTATTGGGCTACTAAATTTGTTGGATTATAACAGGCCCTGAGGTTGTACTTGAGAGTGATAATTGAATATTCAAAGGAGGGAGGAAGGGCCTGGGCTTGTTTTGCAACTATGTGCCACAGACCTCCAGTCCCTGGGGAGTTAGTAGGAGCAATCTAATTTTCGTGGGTTTAGGCAGCTTTGTCTTTCAGCTGAAATATTACTACATTCCAGTACGTTTATGGGGTATGGACTCTCGAGCCCTATTTTTATTTTTTTAGTTGAAGATGGTAATAGGCAGAATAGGGCAGGTAATTTGCATTAACGAACATTTCATTCAGGTACTCTGGTTAAGTCTCTGCCAACAAGAGGAAAGATTGGTAGACATCAAGCCCATGACTCTTGTAAGCAAGTAGACTTGATCCATTTTGTTTTTAATGCTCTTCACATTTTTTTCCTATAGAATTTCAGTAATTGTGCTTTGAAGAGATTTCTTTCAGAAACAATCCGGAAATGTTCAAATCATGTAACATCTTTGTTAGTATCATTATTGAGTCTCACATTGTCTTCCAGACCAAGACATATCACTTACGAAGCCAGACATACTCTTTAAAATTTAATGGTTTTATATTTGTATTTTTGCAAAAAATATAAAATATTTCTAAATGAAATTGGAAAAAGTTTTATATTCCATATATATTATTTAGGCTGGTTATTTCTTTATATTTAAATAAAATGAAAAATTATCTTGATCATTACCATTGCCATTCCTACGTCAGTTATTCTTATTAAAAAAAATTAAGCATTTCGATATAATCTTCCCACCTAACGATTTTGACTTATACATTTACCATTTTCAAATAGATTCTGTAGTTGAGAAAGTACAATTTCACTATAAAATATGTTTCTGTAATTCTTAAGTTTTGCAACAAATTGCATTTTGTCTATCGCAAATAATTAAAATACATCTACTTTGTGCCACATTAGTTTTAATTGTTTTACTATAGAAAAGCAAACCATATATAGCATATTTGACATTGGAAGCTGCAGGGCTAAAGCCAGTGCTGTTCATCTGAGAGGGCAAAACTGATCTTGCCACTAGAGGACGCTGTGCAACTAGGGAACAGAATAATAGTTCTTCACGGAGGGAAGAGGGAGGACGTGTAAAGACACAGAGAAGTTTCTCAGAGATGCCTCCACAACAAAACGGCCAATTTACATTCCCCCCTGTGTGAAAATTCCCCCGATGAACTTTACGTGCTACAAACATTGACTATTTTTTATCACACATATATTTACCATTTATCAAATATATTTATTTTCAACACCAAGGTAATATGACCATTGTATAAAATTCAGAAAAACATAAATAATAATGAAAAAAAGCAAATAAAAACTGTAAATAACCAAAAAAGTAAATAATCTCACAAATCAGTAATAGGCACTGTTAACGCTTTATATGAAGTATTTAGTGTAAAAACTGTAAATAACAATAAAAAAGTAAATAGCAATCTCACAAATCAGCAATAGGCACCATTAACACTTTATATGAGGCATTTAGTGTGTGTATAAATATCTACAGATAGAGGTATTTAAGGTTTTTTCCCCCACAGCATTGTGCAGTTTGTTAACTTTATTTGCTGAAATATTTGTAAGCCTTATTTTAGTATGTGAATAATACGAAAACAGCATGATTAAATTAACCATTCCACTATTATTGAATAACTACATTGTTTCTAGTACTTTTAAAACATATTAGTAAAAGCTTTAAAAAATATATATCTGGGAGTTCTTTAAAGTTCATTCTGATAAATGGCATTGAAATATTGATGGGTTGGGGATGTATGAACTTCTGAGATTGCAACAGAGACTGCTTATTTTCAACCTAAATTCTTTCTTATAAAGCATTCTTACTAGCATGTGACTAGCTACATGATTTTGCCTGCAAAATGTCCTGTGACATAGCTCTGGCAGTAAGATCTAATTTGTACTTGGACTTCTGGAAAAGTTCTTTTAAAAGAAGGCTGGCCTTGTTGGTGTAGTTCCCTTTAACATTGGAATGTGACACTAGAATGTTGTCACAGGGCTGCAGTTTTAGCAAGTGTATTGGCTGGATGTGTATGAGGGCAAAAAGAGAGACAGATACAGAGAGAGACAGAGACAGGGGGAGAGAAAGAGAGAGAGAATGAGGATGTGTTTTTATGAGACTGCCATACAATCCCTGGAGTTTTCTGTCTCTAGTTTTCTCGTTATATGAGACAATAAAGCATCTAAATTGCTTAAGTCACTACTACTTCAGCTTTTGTTATGGACAACCTAATTCTTAATTGATAAAATAGGAAAATGACCCTGAGAAAGGTCAATTCACACCAGAGACATATTAAATAGCTTGTTTCACTGTGCTCTTAGCACCACTGGATATTTTGTGTTTCAACTACTTTTTTCTTGTTTAAGAGGTAATAATACCTTTTTATTTACAATTGCATTTGTTTGATTACTACAGAGATTACATTCTTAAAAACATGATTATGAGCCATTTGTATTTCTTTTAAACATTGCCTTTGCCTATTTTTCTACTGGGATATTTGATTTACCTTAAAGTTCCTTATAAATGAAGACTGTTAACCTTAATTATATCTTCTATATATGTTGTATGATTTTTCTAGTTTATCCTTTATTACTTACTAATTATTACAATTTTTGTTTTTGTGCAAGTTTATTATTTTTTCCATCATGGTTTCTGTAAATTTTTCAATGCATAGAACACCCTTAAAGTTTTTCTGTTCCCAAAATCAAATATTCACCCTTCTTTCTGGTTATTTTTTAATGCCAGCGTATTTTATCTAAGCCTTTCATTTAGCTAAAATCCAGCTTCATATAAGGAAAGTATCCAATTCAATTTTTCCCCATGGTGAACTATTTATCTCCATATCATCTATCAAACAATAATTTACTTACTTATCTTGTAAATAATGTATTTCTCATCTTGAATTATCTTCTTGCTCTTTTCTGTTTCTTGATCAGTAAAATAACAATCTTGTGGATGTCTATTGTGTACCAGAATTGCTGTAGAGTAATGAAACATACATCCTGTCCAAAAGGAATTAGTGTATTTTGGAAATAAGCCAATCGTTTATTTCAGTAAGATGTGATCAGAACTGGTGAAAGGGATCACCTCTGGGTGCTCTCTTCTTCGTGCTGGTCCTATATGGGATCCCATGTTAAAACAATTTTTCACACATTTCATTGTCTAGATCATTCCAGAAAATGTGTATGTATTAGCCAACCAGGCATTGGGGCACACTGTGCTTGTTTTGTGTGATACTACTGGTAGAATTATGAGGGCAGTGGCCTCAACTATGATCTGCCTTCATGGGGATTTCATTCCCTTGATTTTGAATGTCACTCAGCTCTGCTCGTGGTTCCACAATGCATGGTGTCCTACTGCCCTCTGGAGCCCTCTGTAGAATTCACTCATGCCACTATAGCTCAGTCACCCTGCAGAAACAGCTATGATACAGAAACACCTGTATTAAGTCACCAGCAGGAGCTGCCTTGAAAGGAATGATGTTCCCCAGAGAAGGAATGTAACCATACCATCAAAAGGTTTTCTACAGGCTCAGATTTTCAAGCAAGATGCAGAATCTGTCAAACTGTCAGAAACCCAGCATGGAATGAGTCTGTATGAAGCCAAATCACAGTGCCATTGTCAGGGGCGAACTTCACTGCCCTTATTCTTTTACCTGAAATAAACAAAAATAAAAGTTTTCAATACCGCTGCTTTATTTCCTGACTCCAATGGCAACAGTTTTCCTTTTTATGGTCAAATGAAGTTAAAATTCTATTTTTAAAGGAATTGCCTTGTCTTTTTGGTTTTATCTCAACCTCTGGAACCAAGTGACTATTACTTTGTGAGCTAAAACTTGAAGACTGAGTAGTGTCACAGTAGTTACCCTTTGTAAAAAGTCTCAAGCAATGATTTCAGGATCAGGGTAAGCTGGGGAAGATTTCCATTTGAGTCTCAGAGAAAAAAAAATAAAAATAAAACAAAATATTGCCAGTTAATTGTGTTTCCAAGGATGTCCTTTGATGAAAACGATGATTTCAGTTGTCTCCTATATCCTCAATTACTTTGCTGCAGGTTTCAGAGGAATAAATATTTCTCATAGCACACCATAATGAAGTTTATCTGGTGTTTAGCTCTGAACACCTAGAACATTACTATTCTGATGTGTCACGTTGGACCACACAGAGGCTAAGAGCATTCTCTTCTGTTTTTCCTCATGTGATGCTGAGTGTGTGCATGGTACACATCACTGTGTTCCCCTGGGCATAAGCCACAGGCCGACCATAGTACTAGGTGCCTCAAAATGCCCAAAGCCAGAGGGAGAACAGAAATTTAAAAAATCAAGGAGAATGCAAGTGTTTGCCAGAAATTCTGATATATCTATATTCCTCCCACTAAAAAGTAATCGCCTAACACTGTGGCTGATGTGTCTGCTAGAGGTACCACAAAATGGTGTCAATACAGATGCATGTACACATTTTGGCATATAAGAGAGGCCATGATTAGGGGAGCCTTAGGCTCCCACTCCATGTTAGTGAAGAGAAAGAGATTTTTCAAGGACGTGAGGCTTAATTAACTAGGTCTATGGGTCTCATAGCCCAAGTTTGTATTGTATAAAAGTTAAAAGGAAATGGAGTTTCAATGAAAAGAAAGTTTTAACTTTTTGAGATGTGTGTGTGTGGGGGGGGGTGGGTGGGTGGGTGTGTATGTGTGTGGCCAACTTTCTTTTGATGGGTATATTGAATGGTTATTATTGAGATGTAATAATAGGCACTTTTCTAATTTCTGAGATAGACAAGATTTGACATTTTCTAAGTGAGTATGTGACTATCTATCACCACCTTTTGGAAGCTAATAAATATTGCACAATTAATCTGTATCACAGATGTTACATCTGTCCCTAGATACTAGCATTATGAAGAGATTATAATGGTGCTCCTGTGATGGGAAAGTCACTTCTGTTTTTCCTTTTCATTTAAAAAAGTTTTATAATTAAAATCACCTGAAATATTAGCTATTAAGAGACTTTTTGTGTGGATGAGAGATTTTAGGACTTCACATATATATGAGAGCATATGTTTGTAGAGTAAGTAACATCTAATTCAACTCTCTAATTGGTAAAAAGTTTAAATAATTGTGCCAAAACTCAGATAAACAGCGTGGTTGTTTGTTTCCAAATCCTGGGCTTTTGCCATTAGACAAGGGGTTATCTCTGAGATCACTTCCCCACTATCCCTGCTTCATTCATTCATTCATTCATTCAACAAATGTACAGGAAGCTAGAGAGACCCTCCATATCCTCCCACCCCATGTCTCGCTCATGCATCCCTCTCTCTGTTGTCCAAGCGTGCTTTGTCCTAGGCACTGTGGAAGACATGGATGCCTTAAGAGAGTTCCAGGGTTGATGCGGATAATGACTACACCAAGAGGTGATGCCAAGATGAGGGGGCAGCAAGAATAAAGCCTGAGTCCATTTCACAGGTGGTGCTGAATTCACATTTCCTTTCTCCTGCCTCACTTTGAACCTGGTTCTGGTCCTTGACTCTGTATTATTTCACTAATTCCTTCCCTTCCGTTTGTCTAACACCAGAGGTTGCAACAATTACCTCTTATGTATAGGTTTTGGTCCTTGTTTCTGGCTTTGGTCACCAGGAATATAAGAAGGCATACTTCCATAGTATTCTGCACCTGCAACATGCAAGCCTTGCTGTTACTCAAGTGTTTGCCAGAAATTCTGATACATCTATATTCCTCCTACTAAAAAGTAATTGCCTAACACTGTCGCTGATTTAGTGTTTGCCCTCGGTCCTGGTGTGTCCAAGATAGGTCTTCATTCTTGCTTCTAATTCCATAAATCCTGACCCCCCAGGAAAGTCTCTGTTTGAAATTTGTCATCAGCCCTTTCATTCTTTCAATGTTGGTAACTCAATCCCCACGAACACTTTGGTGAGATTTTTTTACATCATGAGTTTTTGTGTTGGTTTGTTTTGTTTGTTTTTCTTGTGTACTTGGATGTTTCCAACTACATTCTGTCTCCAATTTTGCTCTTACTCTTTAGGAATGTTAGGGAATGTCCTATCATCTCCATCTCCTCCTTGATTCTATCCCATATTTCTGCCCTAAATTGCTGCCAAAAGCTGAGTACTTCAGTGTAACATGTCCCTCCTCCACTTGGGGACAAAGTCATTTCTTGCATGTTCTTCTGCAGTGCCACAGTTGTCCTTTGCTCTTGCTTGGATTTATTTCCCCCAATCTCTACTTTGTCCTTGGGGTTTTTGGTAATTCTTTCTCTAGAATTCATATCCCAGCAATTACTTACTTTTTCCATGACCACCGCTACCCACTACCTTCCTAATCACCAGCTAACATTCACTGTGTACCTGCCAACAAGTAGGCATGGTATTAAGCACCTAATATTCATTACCTCACTCAATCCTTCTAAAATCATTGTAAAGTAGCTATTAATATTGTCCAATTCCCCACATAAGGCTTCATCCATATAAGGCTCCAAGTTACTTCTGGAATTAATAGTAAGTGAATCTTTGTTTTACAATGGAAGAACCTGGGGTTTAAGAATATTTTCTATCTTGACCCAACAGGCAACTAACCACAATAATAGTGAACCTTTATGAGGTGCTTCCTATGTTCCAAGTGATATTCCAAGTGCTTTTGCAGTATTAGTCGTTTGTGTGTATTTTTTCCTTGTCTGGTCATCCCATGAAAGAAAAAAACAAAATGCTTCTGTGTTCTTCAAAGAATGGATTTAAGACAGCAGGGAAGGAAAAACTTTTCCTTCGCCTTCCAGGGTTCAATAGCTGAGTCTATGACATGAACTAAAAACAGACAAACGGGAGAAAAGTTATAAATGCATTATTTTTCAATATTACATGCATGGGGCACCATAGGAAAAAAGCGATTACACAAAAAAAGCAGGGAGATTTGAAAGCTTATATGTAGACTTCATAAAGGAAGGGCAGTGGGAATGTAAGTAATTTTGGGGAGAATAAATGAGTTTTAGGAAAGATGAATGTGCCCTTAGAAAACCAAATGGGACATGTGACAGTTTGTGACAAAGGTTTTCTGGGTGTGGTGTTGATTTCTAGTCTCCTGTTCTGTGGTAAGAACTCCTGAACTGTGGTAAGAGTCAAGCTTATCTAGTTGATGAGACTCCCAGGGAGGGGAATTGATGACAATTGACTTTATTTTGGAGGAAATGTTTTTAGGTGAATAAGAGGGTTCAGAGAAAGCCTCTTCCTGAATCTTTTGCAGTGTTGTGCCCTAACCTTCTTCAAGACAAATGGACTAAAATTTTGGAGAGACAGCATGTTCAGTGAAAGTAAACTTACAATGAACCACTTTTTATCCTCACAATATATTCTACCAAGTTATATTTAAGCAAAGGCTGTGTAACCACTCCCCAAGGGTTCTGTGGGATGAATTGCTGCATATATTAGAGTAAAAAAATGATATCTGTGCTATCTTTTTCCTTAAGGTCCATGGCAAAATACTTTGGGCAAGATAAACCAAAAGAAAAGAAGAGAGGGAGGCATCTGGATGGCTCAGTGAGTTAAGCATCTGACTCTTGATTTTGATCAGGTCATGATCTCACAGTTTGTGAGATCAAGACCCATGTTGGGTTCTGCATTGGACAGCGTGGATCCTACTTGGGTTCTCCCTCTTCCTCTCTCTCAGTCCCTCTCACATGTGTTCTCTCTCTCTCTCTCTCTTTCTCTTTCGCTCTCTCTCTCTCTCTCTCTCTCTCTAAATAAAAAAAAAAAAAAAAATAGGGGCCCCTGGGTGGCTCAGTCAGTTAAATGTCTGACTTCGACTCAGGTCATGATCTCATGGTTTGTGGATTTGAGCCCCACATCGGGCTCTGTGCTGATGGCTCAGAGCCTGGAGCCTGCTTCAGAATCTGCGTCTCCCTCCCTCTCTGCCCCTTCTTGCTCATGCTCTGTCTCTCTCTGTCTCTCAAAAAATAAATGTTAACACAATTTTTTAAAAATAATAAAACCTAAAACAAGAAAAGAAGAGCAATAACTGGGCACTTGGCTTTCCTTATTTGCATAAAAACAAAAAACCCTGATGGGAGAAATTTTGAGTAGGTAGAAATTCAAGGGTAGTATGGAGGCACAATGATTATTTTCACTGACTACACTTTACTCTGACCAAAAATTCCACCATCCTAATTGCAGATATATTCCTAGAAATTATTTTTTCCACTCAATTTCCTCAAGCATCTTGCATTAGTGCAACTAGAGACCCTGCCTTTCTATGTTGGTGATTTCCTAAGCCACACAATTTGATTATTTTCATGGTACCTGCATCCTTGAACAAATGTCTTGTATTTATTAAAAACTTACTGTATGATGTTTGGAACTTGCAGTAATTTCTTGGATCAGAAAATATGACTTTCATGAAATAGAGTGGATTTACTGCACCTGAATCATAATGGGGAGCCAACTGAATGTTATTTCAAAGATTTTTGCATACATTAAAATAACATGCACCAACGTTCACATTTTCTTTTGGTTGAGCATCACAAAGAAAGATTAGATGTAAATATTTAACTTAATCTTTTCCTCCTAAGTGAGTTCCCAGAGGTAAGTCTACTTATCCAGATCATAACTGCAAAAGATATTCCATCCTGTGTATAGCATATTTGTTCCCTTGGGTATTCCTAAGTCTTTGTCTGAAGGCCAGTAGGAAAAAGCAAAGTCAAAGAACAAAAAGAAGCATATTAAATATTGTAAATAGTCGATATAAAATAAGATAATTATGTCTGTAAATTATATGTTGTTTTGAAATTCTAGAATGGAAAAAGAAGGCTGATTTTACATGAATTTTCGTAACGAAGTCTAACACATTACAGATTAGGTCATGTTCTCTCCAGAAAGAAGCTAGGAAGTGCGGTGGGCAAAATCTGGCTTTTGAAGTGGGAGAACTTAGTATATCAAACTCTCATCTGCTGCCCGGGAGCCTGAACATCTTCCATTATCTCGGACCACTTAACTCCTCTGAGCAACCAGGGAATGGTGAGAATGCCCACTTCACAGGGTTATTATAAAAAATAAGAATGATTTGTTAAAAATTTCTTACATTTATTCAAGAAACATTTTCTGAAACTATTACGCACCAGTTACCAAGGATATACAGGTGAATAAAATAAAGCAGTAATTTGTGAAATTTAAAGCAATATACACATTATGTAGCTTTATTCAGCGTCTTAATACATCACTGACTACTACACAGTTTAATGCTGATATTAACTCTAGAGTTTCAAAATAATATGTAGTATACTGAACAGATCAAATGTGACGAGTTTTCAAAGGAAAATAAATGAGTTATGTAATTTCTAACAATACCCAACACCCCCTACAGACCCCCTACACATACTTTTTTTTCGATATTAACTTTCAATATACAAAAATTCCTGCTTGATCTTGCTTTCCTTATACTAAAATACAACTGTTTCGCTGCCTCAAATTGCAGGGAGTTGGGATGATGCTTCATTGTTGGCTTATTTTGGAATTACACGGCACAATGACAGAAAAACAACAAATTATCATTGTATTGGATGTTAGAGAACAATTAGATGTTTGCATATCAGAAGAGGAAACATCCCCAGTGCCTGTGACAAATGCATGAAATCAAGCAATTCAGGAGTCTCTACTAACAAAATCATCCTGACACATTTGTTGTGAGATTGTCTCTGTGTTTCTGGCTAATGCTGTTCTATTGACGTTTCTAAATAGCTAAGAAATGACTTCTCAAAATATGTGATGTGATGAGTTCCAGGTAAGAACTACTAGGTATCTTTCTTCTATTTCATCTTCCTTCCATTTTCATTTTCATTAATCATTTTCATATGGTAATTGGACATGTCAAGCTCACCCTGAGTGTTTCTCTTCAGATTTTAGGGAGGTCTGCAGACTGTATCCTTAGCATTGTGTTGCCTAGCTTTTTTTTTTTTTTTTTTTTTTTTTTTTTTTAAGAGCTGGTCCCTTGCAGCAAGGGCAATTTTTTTTTTTTTAATGTTTATTTATAGTTTTGAGAAAGAACATGTGTGTGGAAGGGTCAGAGAGAGAGGGCGACAGGGGATCCAAAGTGGGCTCTGCAATGACAGCAGCGAGCCCAACGTGGGGTTTGAACTCACAAGTTGCATATCATGACCTGAGCTGAAGTTGGACACTCAACCTACTGAGCCACCCAGTTGCCCCGATGTAGCTATTATCTTAAAGTGAAGTGCTGAGGATATACCTTAAGTGTCACAGGGTTCCCTGTGCAGGTTCCAGAATTTGATGAGTGCAATGGAATGTTCTTATTTACTAGAGAAAATCATTTCACTTGGTGGTTTAAATGCACAGATGTTTTTATTCAGACACAGATAGGTTTGAAGCCAGGCTCTGCCATTTATTTACTATGTAAATGTTACCATTTTATTTAACGTTCTAAGTTTTAATTTCCTGATATAAAAAAATAATGACAGTCTATAAGTTAACTGATTGTAATGAGAATTTAAAAACCTAATTCATGTAATGAAATTATTACCATGTCTGATGTGTAAGAATCTCTCAATGAATACAAAATGTTATTGTTCACAACAGTAGAAATTAGAAGCATCCTGGGAGGCTTTGTGACCTAAGGACAACAAAGTTATCAGATTGAAGAACACACAGAAACCCAGAAAAACAAAACCAAAAAAAAAAAAAAAAAAAAGAAAAGAAACCACCATAAAAGGGAGAAGAAAGGTGATGAAATGAACATTTCGTTAGTGCTCCTGATGTGACAGAAGTTCTATGCACCTTGTCTCATCTCTTTGAATTTAATCCTAACATGCCTTTTAAAGAAGGAATTATTACATAACTTATTTTAAAGAAAAAGAGTCTGGGAAACAGATAAATTAAGTAATATACCCAAGATTACATATTTATCGCGTTGCAGAGCTAGCATTTGATCGTGTGTCTGTCTGACTTGAAATCTTTTTTTCCCAGAGGCCAAAATGAAATAGCAGGCATGCTCGCATTAGGAAGGCTGCAAGTACTATATATTCAAGGCAAATAGCACAGCATATTGGATGGTGGCAGCGAGCAGATTGCAATTGAGAGCACTGATACATCTCTGATTCTCTAACAAAGACTATTTCTCACATGAAATCTGTGGGAACTTCACACCAACGTAGGACGCAAAGGATTCGATCTCAGTTTATAGATTCGTGTGCACAAATGACCCTGTATATCTGGGTAGGTGATCAGGGCGTGGTGTTGACAGAATATGCCCAACAAGCAGAATGTCAGCGACGCTGTCTCTATATCCATGAAAGTAATACGAAATAGCCACTATAATAATCAAGTGATAATATTTATTATAGGGCTGTGCTTTGTGTCAGGCAAAGCACAGTCTTCGTATTAATACTTTTTTTAATAACAATCCTGCCAGACTGCCCTTAGTGTTCCTATTCTATAGAACTAAAACGTTAAGTCTTTAAAAGATACTATAATTTGCTTAAGGTCGTGTGATTAAATAATGACAGAGAAATCCGATTGTATTAGAAATCAAGAAGGGTGCCTGGCTAGCAGGCAGGGCACAGGGATCCCATTCATATCTGGGAATTAGTAAAACCTCAAGTAGATTATTTTATCTTTCAATATATAGTAGCATGGCATGAAGAAAGAGCACTTGACAACTGACAAAGGATTTTCTGTCTTTAGTTTTGCTTCATGTTAGAAAGTGTAGCCTTGGACATATTCAATTAAACTATTTGACCCTCAGTATTCTCAGTTGTAAAATATGGGAATAATATTTCCCCTGTCTATTTTACTGGGCAGTAATGAGACTATAATGAAATCCTGAATTGGCACTACATAAATTCAAAGATAATATGCAAATGTGACATTATTTTTGCCTATCTCCCTGGAGCTACATTTGAATAAAATGGGTTAATACATATGAAAATGCTATCCAATTATAATAAAAAATCAAGAATCATTAAGGATCAGTGTAACAATTCTTGGGAGGTATATAGGTGTTTGAATATTTATATGGGATGATGATTGTTGTGTTTTGCATTCTCCTAATATGACTCAATATTTTTTAACAATTATATTTAATATAAATATATATTTATAAAATATTTATAAAATATTTATAAAATAAAAATAATATTTATTTAATGTAAACAAAGCAACACTTAATGGGGACAGCTGACTTGCCAGAGGCCACATAATTAGTTATCAATAATAATGCGACTAGAATTCAGATTCTGTACTTGACACCTTAATACGTTTTCCCTAAATCACTGAGTCTTCATATATAAAAGGGTAGACTTTTCTACTTAATGGAAGTATGGTACAAAAATTAATTTAGTTTCTTCTTGAGAGTGTTTGTATTTTAGTAACCATCTTTTAGCCAGAACTTTTTAAAAGACCCTTTAAGCCAGTTTTCCCATTTCTCTGATGACTTACATAGGAATTTTTTTTCTTTAATAGACCTTATTTCTGCTTTTGGTTATTTCCCCATGAGCCCCGAGGTGGATCTCATTTTCAACCTCCTTCCTTTCTTTGATCTCCCAAACATTCTTCAGATTCCTGGCCCTCTGGCTAGTAAGCCAGGGCTTTATTCTTGCCATTCTGCTATGTGGGTTCCTGAGACTGGATTTGGCTGTGTCTGGTGGCAGGAGGATGGAGAGAGGAAAAATACAACAAGGATCACCCCAAACTTTTGAGCTCACAGTTCTTCCGGTCTGAGTGAAGCATTCTTGTGTCAGTATTTCCGGTGCTTGCACAGTCTCCCTTCACTGCCACACCAGAATAGCAGCGACAGGAGTGGCAGCTGCTTGGGAGAAGGTCCAGGAAAGGGAAAGGAAGGGGGCGGGGATTCCTCCCTTTCTCTCTGCCCCACAGGGATTCCCCCTCCCATTGGTTGGACTTAAAATTAGGGCTTGTCTCCAAAATCTTCCCATCCATATGTGGTCACATTGCCAGGAGTTATTCTGCTTTTAAAGCCAGACTGGGAAAAAGAGGAGGGAAAAAACAGCAAACAAACAAGAAATTCACCATCCCATAATTCATAATGATGGGTTCTATCATATGGATATATTTTGCACAGGAGGTAGGTAGCTTTCCTAGTGCAGGAGCATTGCTGAATCAAATAAACTCTGGCACAATTATCAGAAAGGCTTAGAATAAGACTTCAAACTTACAATAATTCACTAACCTAGTAGTTTTCCTGTGGAGATCTAAGGGGTCAGCATACTTCCATAACTGACTGTCTTTTGCTCAGGCTTAACACTTTTTAAAAAATTTAAAACACGTCTTAATTTTTCCAGCTTTATTGAGATCTAATTGACACATTACTCTGTGCAAGTTTAAGGTAAACAATGTGTTGATTTGATACACTTATATATTGCAAAATAATCACTGCCATAGATTTAGCTAACATCTACCTCACATAACTATTATTTCTTTTTCTGTGGGAGGACCATTTAAGATTTATGCTCTTAGTAACTTTCAACTACATAGTACAATATCATTAATTACAATCATCATCATGTGCATTACATCCCCAGAGCTTACTGATCTTATAAGTGGAAGTCTATACCCTTTGGCCAATATCTTCCCATTCACCCTCCCTTTGGCGCCTGATAATCACTTTACCCTTTGTTTCTCAAGTTGGCTTATTTAGATTTCACATATGGACACAGTATTTCTCTTTCTCTGACCTCTTTCATTTAGCATAATACACTCTAGGTCCATCCATGTTGTCACAAATGGCAAGATCTCATTCCTTTTTATGGCTGAGTAATATTTCTCTCTCTCTCTCTCACTATATATATTAATATATATTTATATTATATATTATATATATTTATTTCTATATTTATAAATATAAATATATAAAAATAAATAAATAAAAATATATAATATATCATTTATTTATTAATATATATTAATACATATATTCTATATTAATAATATATATAATCACCTCTTACTTATTTATTCATCCATAGACACTAAGGTTATTTCCACATCTTGGCTATTGTGAATAAAGCTGCAATGAAGATGATAATATGGATATCTCTTCAATATCCTGTTTTCATTTCCTCTGGCTATGTACCCTTAAGTAGAATTGCTAGATGATCAGGCAATTCTATTTTTAATTTTTGAGAAAACTCCGTACAGTTTTCCATAGTGGCTATACCAATTTACATTCCCATCAATAGTGCCCAAGGGTTCTCTTTTCTTCCACATCCTCATCAATACTTATTATTTCTTGTCTGTGTGATGATAACCAAAAAGATGTGAGGTGATATCTCCTTGTGGTTTGGATTTGCATTTTCCTGACGACTAGTGATATCTAGCACCTTTTCATACTCCTGTTGGTTATTTGTACGTCTTCTTGGTAAGAAATGTCTACTCAATTCCTCTTCCCATTTTTTAATCCAGTTTTTGTTTGTTCCTTCATTTGTTTGCTATTGAGTTATGGGAATTCTTTATGTATTCTGAATATTAACCCCTTATAAGATAGATATGTTCTTTGCAAATATTTTCTCCCTTTCCGTAAGTTGGCTTTTCATTTTGTTGACTATATCTTTTGCTGTGAAGATGATTTTTAGTTTGATTTAGTTGTCTTTATTCATTTTTGGTTTTGTTGCTTGTGGTTTTGATGTCATATCCAGAAAATTGTTGTTGAGACCAATGTAAAGGAGCTTTTCCTCTGTTTTCTTCTAGGAGGCTTATACTTTTAGTCTTATGTTTAAATCCTTGATCTATTTTGGGTTAATCTTTGTTAGTGGTGTAAGATAGGGGTTCAATTTTATTCTTGTGCATTTGGCTACCTAGTTTTCCCAGCAGCATTTACTGAAGAGACTATTCTTTTGCCATTGAGTATTCTTGGCTCCTTGTCAAATATTAGTTGAATATATAGGTGAGGGTTTATTTCTGGGCTTTCAACTCTGATCTATTGGTCTATATATACTTTTAGACAAGAATCACACTGTTTTGATTGCTATAGCTTTATATGATAGTTTGAAATTAAAAAGTATGATGCCCTCAGCTTAGTTCTTTCTTAGAATTGTTTACTTATTTGGGATCTTTTGCGGACCCATAAAAATTTTAAGATCTTCTTTTCTACGTGAAAAGTGTCATTGAAATTTGGGGAGGGATTGTACTGAATCTATAGATGTCTTTTTTTTATTATGGAAATTGTAATAGTATTTCTTCTGATCCATGAACATAGAACATCTTTTCATTGGTTTGTGTCATCTTGAATGTCTTATGATTTAAGACATTCAAGTCTTATGATTTTCAGTATAAAATCTATCACCTCCTTGGTAAAATTTACTCCTAGGTATTTCATTGTTTTCAATACTATTGTTAATGGGGTTATTATTTTTTTATTTCTCTTTCATGTGTTTTACTGTTAGTGTATAGAAATGCAATTGATTTATGTATGCTGATTTTGTATCCTGCAACTTCACTGGATTTGCTGATTGGTCTTAACAATTTTTTGATGTATTATCTATATATAAGCTTTAGGATTATCTACATATAAAATTGTATCATTTTCAAACAAAGACAATTCTACTTCTTCGTTTCCTACTTGGACATTTTCATTTCTTTTTCTTGTTCTGGCTAGGTCTTCTGGTACTTTTTTTGAATAAGAGTTTTGAAAATGGGCACCCTTGTCTTTTTTCCTGATCTGACAGGGAAAACTTTTCAATCTTTCATTGCGGAGTATGAGGTTGGCTGTGGGATTGTCTTATATGGCTTTTACCATGTTGAGGTATAGTCCTTCTACACACAATTTGTTGAGTATTATTAGGAGAGTATATTGTATTTTGTCAAATGTTTTCTTTGCATCAATTGAGATGATCATATGATTTTTATCTCTCATTGTATTAATATGATGTGTCATGTTTATTGACTTGTATATGTTGAAATATCCTTGCATCCCAGGTATAAATCTCACTTGGTCATGCAATATGATCACTCCCATAGCACATCTGCAAATAATAATGGCTCTTGATTTCTTCTTTGTTCTTCATTCTTTGCCTCAGCCTTACTAGACTGGGTTAAGTAAAATGGAAGTGGGATCTTCATGTGGTGCCCGGAAAGGCTGGAGAAACTGGCCATTCACCTTGCTCTTCCTTTCCTGCAAGGAGAACTCTCTAGCTGAGAAGTTCATTCTTGGTGCTGAACTATGCCATCTTGGAGCCTGGGACAATGCAGGCAGAAACATACCTTTCTTCCCACTCTTCTTGTGCCATTATTCATAGATATTTCTTGCTGTTGTTGTTCCACTGTGTTGCTAAAACTTCTCGAGTAAATTCCAGAGGTCTCCCAGGGCTGGTTTTGCTTGTGGATTGTTGTCCAATTATGGGTCTTTTTTTTTTTTTTTTTTTTTTTTTGGTTGGGTGGGGGGCGGATAGGGAGCCTGAGTTCTCTTACGTCACTGTTTTCGTCTCCATTCTCTCCCTCTACAATTCTTATGCCAGGGGAGCTAGAGCCTCTTCTAAGTCTGTTTTCCCATAGAGTAAAATTCCACATTTCCCTGCTAGCATTTGCTCCAATTTCAAACTACCAAAATAAAGCTGGATTCAATATTCAAAATTATGCTGAAAAAGTGTAAATACTTTAGAAGAATAATTCCAAGCCAGACACTGAATAAACAGACCTCAGGGCTTCTGGGTGGCTCATTTGGTTAAGTGACTGGCTTTGGCTCAGGTCATGATCTCACAGTCATGAGTTCAAGCCCCGCGTCAGGCTCTGTGCTGATAACTTGGAGCCTGGAATCTGCTTCGGTCTGTGTCTCCCTCTCTCTCTGCCCCTCTCCCACTCATACTCTGTCTCTCTCTCTCTCACTCTCAAAAATAAAATAAACATTCATTTTTTTTAATTTAAAAAATAATTTTTTTAATGTTTATTTTATTTTTGAGAGTGTGAGAGAGAGAGACAGAGCACGAGTCAGGGAGTGGCAGAAAGAAAGGGAGACACAGAATCTGAAAAGGGCTCCAGGCTCTGAGCTGTCAGCACAGAGCCTGACGTGGTGCTCGAACTCATGAACCGTGAGAACATGACCTGAGCTGAAGTCAGATGCTTAACCAACTGAACCACCCAGGTGCCCTCTAAAAAAATTTTTTTGAATAAACAGGCCTCTGTGACTTAAGCAGATCATAATTATGATTATTTTCGTTCTCTGATTAAGGTTGGTTATATTGGCCTAGGGCACAGAAGGTTGTTATTTTGAATAAAATTAAACATTTGTCAAAATATTTCTACCCTTTTAACCAAAATAAAGTGCTTTCATTATTGACTATACCATACAAAGCAAATAACAAAGACTTAAGAAGAAACATAGATATTTAATATGCTTAGAGGACATTGAAAGAGTATTAAAAGATTACTATTTTGAAAGCATTTCTTTATAAATATAAGTTAATTGAACACATTGAAATTGAAGATGTTTTACAATTTTGTTTTCTTATTCAGTAAACACATAAGGGCAACTATTTATGTCCAATTGAAATCATTTCCCCCTCACTTGACAACCATAAATTGTAACTTTCTTTAAATGGCATAGAATTTGATACACATGTCTTACAAATAATGAATGTTATATACCTTATTCAGCTGACTGGTAGGTCAAACAGATTCTATCCAGTCCTTTGAGAAAGATAGCATTTGGTTTGATGATAAATGACACCCTCAAAGAAAAAAATCCATTCTTAAACTTTGAATATCAGCTAATCCTTCTCAACTACGCTTTTTGTCTGGATCCTGGCAATTGATAAAGTATGTTATATAATTCAGAAGTACAGTAGTCAGAGTTAATAGGTAGTTAGATAAGAAGAAATAAGATTGGATGATAGATAAATGATAGATAGATAGATAGGAGATAGGTAGATACATAGATAAGATAGATCAAAGATACATGACAGAAGAGAAATATTTTTAAGGAATTATCTTCCTCATGATATAGGGCTTGATTTTACTGGCCCCATTAGGCACTGACTTGGGAAAACTTAAATGTTTTATATGCAGACTGAAATGGAAAATACTTGTGAAAGAAGCACATATATCAGAAAGAGGGAAATATTAAAAACGATTAGCAAATTCAAGATCAACATAGTATTAAACATAATCATTACCATAAGCGTAGTGCTTTCTCTGAATAAGATTGAGGTTATCTCATTAGCCTGCTTAGTGGCAACTTGGGGGAGATGTTGTTAACTATCCACATTTTGTAGAAACTCTAAATGAAATTCAGAGAAGTTAGGTCCTTCTTCTAAAGTCTCACAGAAAGAACACATAGATGACATGGCCTAGAGGCCCTTTCCATTGAGTTATGCGATGCAAGAGTCAGAAGGGAACCAAGTCCCAGAAAGTTGAAAGGTAGAGACAAAAATCAGTGTGAGAGCTAAATCTCAAGATTGTGGAAGTCCTAAAATCATCTAGAAAGTCAGGATCAGGGCCTGTCATTACAGAGACTAATATGAGCATATCCACCTGATTATATAGATTCAGTGCTAGGTTGGATAATAATCACAACAGAACAAAATAAAAACTTGTTTTAGATGATTCTCTGAACAGTTGGACAACAGGAAGAAAAGGCATTTATAACTATCTCCTTGAAATCAATTGGGAATGCCCCTCCCTTTGTTAGTTATATAACAGAAGATATATAGAGGTACTGATCATATGTTTCAGACAAAAATAGCTACTATAGCAATTCTTTCCCTAAATCATTATTCAATTATTCACATTGGATTTTCCCTTTAAAAAAAATTTTTTATGTTTATTTATGTTTGAGAGAGAGAGAGAGAGACACGGAAAGCAAGCAAGGGAGGGGCAGAGAGAGAAGGAGACACAGAATCCAAAGCAGGCTCCAGGCCCTGAGCTGTCAGCACAAGAGCCCAACATGGGGCTCGAACTCATCAACCGTGAGATCATGACCTGAGTCAAAGTCAGACGCTCCACCAACAGTCACCCAGGCACCCCTGGATTTTCCCTTTTTTAAAAAAAATTTTTCTAGGGAAAGAAAATCATCTTCCCTCTGCCCTTCCGAGTTCTTAGCTTTGACCACCTGTAATAAAAGAATAACAAGAGAAAAATAAACAGAAATTTATGAACATATATACCTCATGTACACATGGAAAATACTCAGGGGAATGGAGCATCTCCCTGGGATGGTCCAAGCCACCAACTTAAATACCACCTCCAACTAAAGACAAGAGAAGGATGTTGGTGGGGGCCGGTTATGGGCTGTTACCAGACAAAGCACGGTAAATAAGGATAAAGTTGTTACACAGATTTAAGTCCTGCCTTCCTCATTCATGATCTTTTCTTATGATTTAGAGTCATCCTTCTTTTCCTGGTACAGAAAGAGAGACAAGCTTACAAATGGAGATTTCCTTTATAAATATAAAGTTTCCTTACAAAAGGGTCACTTCTGTTTTCAGAGTTTCTTCTATGTCTGCAGTTTCTTAGAATAATCTCATGCAAAAAAGGCATATTCTGCTACCCTTCACTTTCTGGCTATTTCTCAAAAATGCTGAAGGCCATCTCTAAACTGGATTCTAAACAATCTTCTGGCCTGACATTTAAAATTCTCAATTTTTCTCCAGCGTTTATTTTCCTATCTTATCTTCAAATCAGCTTTGTAACTTTCCACTTACCATTTGAGTTTCTCACCTCAAAAAGATAAAATAGGTCCCCAGGCTCTTCATATTAGGGTCAATTTACAATGCTCTATAAAATAATCCTTGAAAATGTATCTTATTTACCTTCTCACCTTTTTCCTACTAATGGCTCATCATTTCATCCACCTAAGTCTCGGTCAGGTTGTCTAATTTCCAAACAGGACTCTCCAGTGTGTTCTGGTATATCTGGTCTTTTAGCAAACTCTTGATTATTTTCATTCTTGATCAAGGAACACTAGTGCTTGAATTTGACTCCTAAACATGTTCTAAATCTAGCAGTAGTCTGAGTTACCATGCCTTATGCTATATCATCTATCTTTTTATTGTTTATATTTCTTCATAGTGCTAATATCAGTTTAACTTGCTTTTAAGCAATGCTTGATAATGTAAATTGTACTTTGGGAACATCAGATTTTTTTTTCTTTTTTAAAGTTAAATTTTAAAATTCTTATTAATTGCATACCGTGCAGAAGACACAGTGTAAAGCCCAACCCAAATCCTATTTATGCTTTTCTCAATCTCTCCTGAACACACTAGCCTTTTCCTTAATTCCCAAGATCGCATTCACACAAAATTATATTCTCTAAGATATTTTTTCTGTTAATGGTTAAAATACAGCTACAACTCTGCTGCAGGAATATGGCATTGGTAAAAATAACCTCCTAAGCTTTTATCAGAAACATAAAATGTATGTTTGGGTTACTTAGTACTGTAAATGGCTGTCAAATATGAAATATGCACATTTCCAAGAAGTATAATATAATTTCTGATTTATTTAAACATGGAATTGAAAACAACAAAGAGCTAAGCCATAAAATGTATTTAATAGTTAAAATAAGAAAGCTCCTTCCCAGGTAGCTTCTTTTAGAGCTTATAACCACATTTATCTCAACTATCATACCTTACATCTCCAGGACGCTGCACAAATGGACTAATAGCAAGCAAAACTATCGACCTTACCTCATCCCAAAGATTTGGCCCTCATCTTAAAAGCAGCTATAAATTCTCGCATTTCCCCACACAGCTCATCATCAGTTTGCTGAATCAGCATTCTGACCATGCCGACTATATTTCCAGAAATAATGCATTCCCGAAGCAATATTCCCAGCTATGCTGAATCAGCATGCTGAAGGACAAGCAACACAAAGAGATCCCTTTAAGTGTTGTGTCTGAGCCAGAGTCTATCAGTAGATACGAGTATTCAACATGTAGACAAAAACATACAGGTGGCAAGAATTTTTTTAACCTGACACAAGTCATACACATGTAAGTGCTTGCAGTGTTTTACTTAATTAAAGACATTTTAGTTTCTGTCTCTGAAGGACAGGCTATAAAACCACAAAGCTGTTTTCATGTTTCCAAATCTGATGCATTACTGTGGTTATAGGATTTGACAAGATGATCTATGACGTCCTGTCTTATTTAAATCAACTTAACTCTGTGATGTTGCCATATTGTTAAAATACATAGTTTGATTTGTCACGACTACTTCAGAAATGCCTTGGCTATTGCTTGGTAAGACAACCATTTATTGGAACTCTAAGACCTGGTGATCCAACCTATATTAATCTAGACTCATGGTTATAAAGAAAATAATCTCTAGATGGTTACAGCTAATGGTAACTGTATCTATTCCTGGTTGTTACTAATATAAAAAAGCTAGATGATAAGGCATTATCATCAACTGTCCATCTGAGTGGGTTTAACCCCCTCCACCAACAAATACACACAAAAACATACTCTTAATAAACCATAGTAGCTAAAATCTTTGTTCCCTTACTGGATCTTTAGAATTTCCAATAAATATGCCTTCAAGACCTTCAAGAATCTGCAAATCAAGCATTATAATGTACAATTTTCTGTTTATCCTGGCCAATAAAATAGTTTTCTTTAAACTCAAATGAGGGGCACCTGGGTGGCTCAGTCAGTTAAGCGGCCGACTTCGGCTCAGGTCATGATCTCGCGGTCCGTGAGTTCAAGCCCCACGTCAGGCTCTGTGCTGACAGCTCAGAGCCTGGAACCTGTTTCAGATTCTGTGTCTCTGTCTCTCTCACTCTCCCCCACTCATGCTCTGTCTCTGTCTGTCTCAAAAATAAATAAATGTTAAAAAATTTTTTTTTTAAAAATAAATAAATAAACTCAAATGAGATCATACCTTAAGTGAGAAATAGAAATCTTACTTAGAATTGGTGTTGTTTGATGGTCAGGTGGATTTATTCAAGTACTAAATAACTTGTTCTCATATGTGAGTTTTACATAATTCATTCTATGCGTCAACAAAATAATTTACCCACCTAATGGAATTTTATAATCATTCACAAAGAGATGGAGGCATAATACAAATCCTGTAAGTACAAAGGGTCTATTAAAGTCACATAAACACCCTCCCAAACTAATCCATTGGTTTTTATCCTAACTGCTCAAGCTTCCTGATTTCCCGTGGGTCCACATCTCAAATCCTTATATTCATATAAAGTCTTTTTTCCTGTGCTGTTACCTCTCATTCCATCCCCTGGATGAATAAAAAGCATTCTCTCAGATATAATTTTGATAATTATCCTTTTTCTACATGTATTCATAATAGATTAAAGCTTCTCTTTCCATTCCAATCTCACATTATTTGGTTGAGTTGGATCCCTTCCATAAGGATTTCTTGCTGGGGGAAAGTGTTCACCAAGCAACAGCTGTAGAAACACTGCCATATTGAAGGTAAGTATGTTTAAGTATGTCTAAATCTGCATCTAAAGACCTCCAGGATATTGAAATGAATCTATAACTTTCAGTCTTCTTTTAACAGTTTGTTAAAAAAAATATTATGAAGAAAGCCAATACGTAAAGTAGATAAAAATGAAAGAACGAAGGAATGATGGGTAGGAAAAGGTTCATATGCTTGAGGTTCATTGCCACAAATGATCTGGGCGCTGAGGCATTTGGCCCACATCCCGGGCTGAAGCAAAACAATTGTAAGCCACTAAAATATATAATCCCTGAAGTTTCGTCCAGTTCTAGCATTGTGAAGGTAATTGTTAGAAATGTATTTATCATTTCTGTGTTGGAGTTGAGTTGTGAATTGAGTTACAGTAATTCTTTACATATTCTGGAAAAAGAGGGAATAGTTCGATGTACACATTATAAAGATATGCTTAGTGTGTGACCTGTGTCTACAGTCTTTTAATGGAATGTTATTATGAGCAGAAACTCTTAATTTTAATGAAACGAAATTAATAAAAGTAATTTGTATTTCTTTAATGCCTATGCTTTTTGTCATATTAAAGAAATATTTGCCTCCTCTATAGTCTTTTTTAAATTTTGTTTACAGTTTATTTATTTTGAGAGAGAGGCAGAGAATGCACAAATGTTGGAGGGACAGGGAGAGAGAGAGAGAGAGAGAGAGAGAGAGAGAGAGGGAGAGATAGAGAGAATCCCAAGCAGGTTCCACACTGAGAAAACAGAGCTGGATGTGGGACTTGAATTCACAAACTGTGAGACCATGACCTCGGCCAAAATCGAGTCTGTCACTCAACCAACTGAGCCACCCAGGCACCCCAGCCTCCTCTATAGTCTTAAAGATACTTTTCTATGCTCTCTTCTGTAGGTTTTTGTTTTCTAACCTCTCATGTTCAGGTGTATGGTCCATCTCAAATAACATTTTTCATATCTTTATTTTATTTTTGAAAAATATAAAACAGAGAAAAGGGTTTCCTACGCCTAGGATCCAGTGTAATGAATGAAGGATCACAGAAACTTTACTGGGGACTGTGTACATTTTGTTTAGATATTCCCATTGCTCTTCTCCACTGCATTTTCCTTACGTATGATTAGTTTTTGGTAATTTTTTTTCACTTTTTCACATTTCCATATTTTTTTAGGATGAAAGACAAACAGAGGTTCTAAAATTCTTTTGTGGTTTTTTTAGGGAGAGAGTGTGAGCAGAGGAGAGGGGCAGAGGGAAAAAAGAGGGAATCTCAAGCAGGCTCCTCATTCAGTGTGGAGCCCAATATGGGGTTTGATTCCACAGCCATGAGATCATGACTTGAGCTGAAATCAAGAATCAGAGCCACCCAGGCGTCCCTAAAACAAAACGTTTTTATTTGGTATGTTTAAGTGATTCAAACTTGACTGGGACTGCTATTCCTTAATTAATGGAAACCCCTATGTAATGCTCTGAGGTAGGAGTTGCAAACTCTTCCTGTAAAGGGCCAGATAAAGGCGTTTGCAGAGTTCTGTAGCAACTCCTTAGTGCTGCCGTCAGAGCACAAAAGCAGCTGTAGACAATATACATGAATAAATGGACATTATTTTGTTCAAATACACTTTCATTAAAAAAAAATAGGCAGGGGCTGGATTAGGACTATGGACCATAGTTTACCAACTTCTGCTCTAAGGGGAAGGAAAGACTACCACCATGTATTGTGTATCTACTATACAATAGGTGTGGCATTCCAGAATATTAAAAAAAAAAAACCCATGCATGTTAAAACACACACACACACACACACACACACACAAAAACCAAAAAGCAAAACTCTTGCTTATTTCTGAGAGTGAGTTCTTCAACTAACTACCATGTTGATTAGCCTGGTGGCTAGTGTGTGGTTTGAAATGTTACTAGTTTGAATAATAATAAACATGATTGAAAATGAACATTTTTGTCTGATATGAGGTAGGGGTGGGTCAAGGTCGATTTTACTAGCTGAGGACTCTGGCTGTACTACCAGGAGCTAGGTTAAGTCCATTCTTCAATTCTGAAGAAGGATCTGAGCAGCATACCACAGCTTCCACAACTGCGGAAACACAGAACATAGTTTTCCTCAATGGAGTTGACAACTAAGAACTCTAAGCACTGAAATGCAGGATAAATGCAATCTAAAAAACGAAACACTTTGAGTTGCTAAATAGTATTTTGAAGTTGAAGTATAACTTCAGCCCCTTTCTGTTTATAATAATAAAATCCCAACTGATGACAGGGCCTACCTTATCTACCCATAATGTGTTTATTGACAGTTTTAAAAGCCTGAACAGTGGATGTTACAAATTCCATATTTATAAAAGGAACATTTGTAGTGGAATCCAGCAAATCTGCTTTATCAATTCAGTTTTTGAAAAATATCCTCTTAGAATTTTCTCAGCCTTTGTGTTTTTTGTTTTCATTCTGCATAATGAAAACTAAGCCATTTTATAGTGTCATGAGTAAAAATGCATTAAATGATATTGTAGAATATTTTTCAGTCTTTCAGGAAAAAATCGTCTATACTAACATTTTTGAAATAATAATAACTTTCATCATAAACGGCCGAAAGTAAGGACTATGCCCTTTTTGGTAATAGTCTAGCTTACACCCAATCTCACCTTAAGAAAACTGGATACTTGCAACTGGAGTTACAAACGTACAGTCGGGACATTAAATTCATTTGATATTAGAGATCAGTGTAATCTCTAGAAGTCTCTAGGGAAGGATGTCAAAACAGATGGGGATATGGTTTCAGAGACTGTACAGTTTAAGGCCAGGAGAATGGGAAAACCAACAATGCCCCATGAAACACCAAGTGCTTAAGAAATGTCAAGTTGGCTGGGCCAGAATCATTGTCCCTTTGTGCATTATCTATGGTGTCTGTATTTTTATCAGTGGAGGGACAGAAAGTAGTTGAATGTGGAATTTCTAACTCAAAAACAATCCAACCTATGACAAATGGAAAAGTAACATGTGAGGTTTTCCTAACTACACTTTACAGATTTCCTTGTAATGGAGTTCCATCCCAATAAGCCCATCGTAAGTGGAAAATTTCATAAGTAAAAAAAAAAAAAAATACATTTAAGACATCTAATCTAAGATCATAGCTTAGCCTCACCTACCTTAAATGTCCTCAGAGCCTTTATGTTAGCCTACAGCTGAGTAAAATTACCTAACACAGAGTCCACTTTATACTAAAGTGTTGAATGTCTCATGCAATTTATTATTGAATACTGAGTTAAAAGTGAAAAGTAGGATGGTTATAAGTGTACTGATTAGTTGTTTGCCCCGATGACCACATTAGCTGATTGGGAGCTACCCCGCCCAGCGTCCCAAGAGAGGACATTGCTGCATACTGCTGGCCTGGGAAAAAGTCCAAATTCAAAACTCCAAGTACAGTTTCTACTGAGTGTGTACTGATTTTGCACCACCATAAAGTCAAAAAATGTTTAAGTCGAACCATTATAAGTCAGGGACTTGTCTGTGTAAAGTATCAAACCTCCACCTATCCCTGCCACTCCCTCATCGGGCACACCCCACACTGGTTTTGTTTGTTTGTTTTTCTTGGCCATAGATCTTTTTAACTTTATTACATATTTATTGCTCACTTTTGGTTTTCTAGTTCCTTCCACTAGATTGTAAGTTCCATGGGCAGGGGCTTTTTCTAGATTTGGATTTTAGTGCTTCTCATTTTTATTTTTCCCAGCACAATTATATGAGATACTGACTTCTAACAATGCCATTTCAAACACTCTTCTTTCTTTAAAAATTTTTTTTTTAACGTTTACTTATTTTTGAGACAGAGAGAGACAGAGCATGAACGGGGGAGGGGCAGAGAGAGAGGGAGACCCAGAATCGAAAGCAGGCTCCAGGCTCTGAGCCATCAGCCCAGAGCCTGACGCGGGGCTCGAACTCAAGAACTGTGAGATCATGACCCGAGCTGAAGTCGGACACTCAACCGACTGAGCCACCCAGGCGCCCCAAACACTCTTCTTTTTTAAACACTAGGGGAGGATTTCTCAACCTCAGCGCTATTGACATTTGGGGCTGGATACTTCTTGGTGGTGAAGGTTTGTTTCATCCCTGGACTCTACCCATGAGATGCCAGTAGCATCCACTGTCTAGCGGTGACAAACTAAAATGTCACCAGACCTTGCCAAATATCCTTTGGGGAGCAAAATTGCCCCAGTTGACAATTACAGTTATAGGGAAGACACTTCAGCTGATAAGAACCAAGAAAATCTCTTAATTAACACCTGAATTCTGAAGAAGTTAAGAGATAAAAAAAGGATCAGAAGGTAGAGATCAGACAGAGGCTAAATATAAAATGTGGCACATGAGTTTACTAATCTTTGACTCCAAGATTAAGCAGATTTACTCACTTTGACATGAGCCGTCCTGGAAGTACAGGTCTTCTCCACCCTCAGGGGCCAGCCTGTTCGCTTTGATTACCACACGAGTGACAACATGGCCAAGACAGTGGATGAGGACCCACACCATCAGCAGGTCGGCAGGTCCACACAGACTCAATTGTTTCAGCCTCATGAAGGAATAAAGAATGGGAAAGGCCAAGAGTCCACTCCATGTGCTGGCCAGTCTCTTTATGCCCTGCAGTTCCACTCCGCTCTCCACCTTATTTCAACCCATTCTGTGCTCCAAATGGCAGACCTCTGTGGAATATATCAACTGGGCTCTTTTGCCGTTTAGATTTCTATTGAATTGGTCCAGAGGAGACACCAGCGGGAGAAAGGAGGTCAGGAAAAGAAACAGCATGGTATTTGTTCCTTCGGCTACTTCTTAGCTGGCTTAGATTTCCTCTGCATGGGGCCACACAACTCCTGTGGGGCAGCCTTCCTGTGTGCCACAGCTCTCGGTGTCTCTGGATTCTTCTGGCAAAGCTCCTTCCTACTGGGCCTTTAGGCCTGGACATCGTTCAGGTTTCCCACTGGCGTGGGCCCTGGGATGCTTCACTACCTTCGTTAGCCACATGTTGGCATTGCCGATGCTTTACACTCTGTTCGGTTGCGCCCACCTCTTCTTAAACCCTTTATTTGGAAAGAATTTCAAAACTTCAGAAAATTTTAAAAATGGATACAGAAAAATCCTATGTTCCTTTATCCAAATTTACCAATTGTATCATCTTATAACATTTGCTTTATCATATTCCTCCTTCATATATATATATATGTATGAATATATATTTATAAAATTAATTTTTATAAGCCATTTCTCCATAATACTTCAGTGTGTCTTTCTTGTGGCAAACATATCCTCTTACATAATCACTGTATGGTTATTAAATTCAGGAAATTTAGCATTGAAACATTAATCTATAGTTCATATTAAAATTTCATTTGTCAGTTGTTCCAAAGTGCTTTTCACCTCACACAGTCCAGATTCATGTACAGGATTAGTTGCTATATCTCAAATACTTATTGCTATTTCCCTGATGGAACCATGAGTAATGCATTTCCTATGAAAACATGAAAAGCAACGAATGAATGCCTGCAATAGTCTTGATTGGAATTGTAAGCATAAACGGTATTAATATTTCCTTTTTATTTTTTCAAATTAAAAAAAAATACTTATTTTAAGAGAGAGAGAGAGAGGGAATGGGGAAGGAGTAGGAAGAGAGGGAGAAACAGAATCCCAAGCAGGTTTTGCACTGCTGGTGCAGAGCCCAACATGGGGCTCAAACTCAGACACCTGAGTTTGAGTCAGGTCAGACACCTGACCTGAACCAAGATCAAGAGTCGGACACTAAACCGACTGAGCCACCCAAGTGCCCCTAATACTTCCTTTTTAAGATGCACACTTACCGCCTCAGAAAAGAGCATCTCCATTCATTCAGTGTTCAAGTTTCTCCATCAGGCAGAGCCATTGTGAGCAAGGGAAAGACATCAAAGGAATAGAAAAATATTCCTTATGTCCTATGAGTTTTAACTTTAGAAAACAGAAGAGCGAATATAACTGGAACTTACACATTTAAATATTTTATTGGACAGGGCTGAAAAATACCTGGAAAGAGTTCTGCTCTTTCAAAAACTCTACTGGTGGCAGACATCAAAAAGGAACCATGGACATTTCTACTGAGATCTCAGTTGTGGCCTCAGGAGTTTTACAACAAAATAAAAAGAGCAGTCATTATCAAGCGATCAGAGAAAACATCTACAGTGAAACCATTTTTCCTGTCTCTGATCTAGGAATAAGCAATATGTTGTGAAACTAATTTGAAAGACCCAAATGTGAAGGAGGCAAAGATTGCCAGCTAGGTCAGCCTGTAGACAATGCAAAAAAGAATCACCCAAAGCAGAAACACAAGCAAATTCGGAAAATATGAGCAAAAGCCTTTTTACTCAAATACTAGACAGCTTTCGTCTCTCATTTTGAGGGACACGTTTTATCAGAACAAAACCAAACAAGAATCTGTCAGAAGATTGGTTTTACACTTGGCCTCTGAAATGGGATATGAGCATTCGTTAGCCTTTAAACAACACCATAAAGACCCAGCAGTAGTCACCAGACTTCACTACAGAGCGGAGACAGAAGAGCCCACAAGGAATTTGCAAAAAGACTAAGTCAAATTAGAGATGTAAATAAAAGAAACATTAACATCCTAAGAACATGAAACAGAACTATAAGCCATTTAGCGGAAGCTCGCGAAGGCACTAAGGGGGAAGCAAACAGTCCCTAACGGTAATGCTTGAGCCATGGTGAAGCATCTAAACTATCAATAAGCTTAATTTGAAAGCAAGTAAAGTGCACTTTTTTGTTTGTTTACATTTTTTTGGTTTTTGGTTTTTTGTTTTTCCAAACCATTCTCTTATGCAGACAGCTGTCACCAGACCAAAGGCTATTTAACATTCCAGAGCCAGCTAATCAACAGAGACAAACACAAAGCGATGTTGGATTTCCCCAAGAAGTGTCACCCACTCCATTAAGGCTTATATGAGTGAACAGAAGGAAAACGTTATTACAGGCTTTGCCTCAGGACACTCAAATGAAAATCACATTTCTCTATTGTGATTGCATTTGTGACGCACAAAACAAAGGAAAAGAAGGTGACAGGCTGCACGCGGAGCCATCTTGCCACATATAAATTTCTTGCCCACAAGGTAAATCCAACCAGCCATGCATATCTCTCACTTCTCACTCGGAGGGAGAAAAAAAAACACAACATACCCATAGATAGCCCAATTTTATATATACGGATATAATATAAAATTCTATTTTATTTATTTATTGTTTACGTTCCTGAGTTAAAAATAAAAGCATCAGGGGAAAAAAAGGAAAATCTTCTGAAGCAACAGCCTCGGCACTTTGCCAGTGCCAGGTGGATACAGTCTGATAAGAGAGAGAGCAGGTAGGCTCTTGAATGTGGTGTGGACTCCTCTATGAAGCAGAATGTACAGCAAGACACAAACCTTATCAATGTTGGCCATGGGTACTGGCAACATAGGCGGCATCTACCCAACACAATTAAAAAAAAATTTTTTTTAACATTTATTTATTTTTGAGACAGAGAGAGACAGAGCATGAACGGGGGAGGGTCAGAGAGAGGGAGACACAGAATCTGAAACAGGCTCCAGGCTCTGAGCTGTCAGCACAGAGCCCGACGCGGGGCTTGAACTCACGGACCGCGAGATCATGACCTGAGCTGAAGTCGGCCGCTTAACCGACTGAGCCACCCAGGCGCCCCATACCCCCAACACAATTTTAATTTCATCCTTAAGTTGCTGATGTCCCCTATGCTTGAGGAAATGAAGGTTATACGAGAAACTTCAGAGAAGGAAAGAAGGGAGCGAGTGGGCGCCAGTGGCCTGAGATGTGCAAGTGGGAAGTGCTGGGAGAGTGCAAGGGCACAGACCTGGACACACACTTCACCCTCCTCCAAACCCCACACTCACCACTGTCTTCCCACTAACTCTGTCATGTGGTAAAGTCAGATAATCCCTGCCTCTTACACTTGGGATACAGACTTGACCTGACTTGCCAAAGGAGTATTTTGGGTGTTCCCCTTGTTTACCAAGATCATCCCTGTGAAAATATAACACCCACGTAGAAATTGTCATAAAAAATGTTTTATGACTTTTTTTTTCATTTCTCCCCCTCCCCCTTCCTCTTCCTCTTCCTCTCTTCCTACTTTGATTCACTGGGTACCTGAATTTCAAAAGGACAAATTAGTGTTAGGATCTGGTGGGTCAATCTGGAGTAAAGGATTAATTCCATTAACTTTAGAGTCAGACTGCTTAGAGCACAGGTTGGCACACTTTTTTTCTGTGAAGGACCAGACTGTAAATATATTAGACTCCGCAGTCCTTAAGATCACTGTTGTAACTACTCAACTTTCATGTTTAGTCATGGACGATATGTAAGTGAAAAGGTGTGGCTGTGTTCCAATAAATCTTTGTTTATAGACAGTGAAAGTTAATGTCACATAATTTTCACATGTCACAAAATATTATTTTCCTTTGAATTTTTTTAATCCACTTTAATATATAAAAAGAATTCTTGTCTCATATCCCACATAAAAACAACTGGCAGACGAGGGTTGGCTCACAGGCCACAGGTTATCATCCCCCATCCTAGAGTTAAATACTATCCCGTCACCTGCGATTTGTGTGACCTTAGTCAAGCTACTGATACAGCAATTTTTCTCATCTGTAAAAGAGGCTCAATTGTTTTATTGACCCTAACTAGCTCTTGGGTGGTTTTGAGGATTAAAGATGTTAATACATCCAAACTACTAATTTGCCTTATATATAATTGCAAATATATATAATTGCAAACTATATAATTGCCTTATATATAGCAAGCATTCAATAAATACTGCGCTTATTAACAACATTTTACACTAGTTTATGTTTGTCTACTCTATTTAATTTGCCCCTATTAGTAATTTGTGAAACAAATCCCATTATAACTTGCTTCAAATTTAATTACATGAGGTTGTCAGAACTTTTAAAAAAAAATAGATGAATTTTACTTTAATTAGTTTTGACTAATTCAAAACCACAACCATGACAAATAGGGAAAGATGAAAAAGATAGCGAAAGGAGAGTTAACATTGATGTATAGCTAGTGTATCTCATGATTGATGCCAAAGACTTTTTGTGTATATATATATATATATATATATATATATATATATATATATTTTCCTTTTATTTTAATATTTATTTAAGTCTTTATCATACACTATCTCACTTTATCCTTTAGAGAAATCAGGGTGAAGTGAGTAAATAACTTGAATAGCACATCGCGAAGCTAATTGGCAAATCAAAACAGAAAGGTATTGGGGCACCCGGGTGGCTCCGTCAGTTAAGCTTCTGACTTGATTTGCACTCAGGTCCTGATCTCACATTTCATAAGATCAAGACTGCTTTGGACTCTGCACTGACAGTGTGGAGCCTGCTTAGGATTCTCTCACTTGTTCTCTCTCTCTGCCCCTCCCAGGCTTGCTCTATCTCTGTCCCTCCCCCACTTGCATGGGCTCTCTCTCTCTCAAATAAACATTTTTAAAAAAGTGTTTAAATTCAGAGGCATAGTTCTTTCTGTTAGTATGATGTGTTTTCCTGGAGAAGCTACAACTTAAGCCATTCAATTTTGTTTATTTATATATTTCCTATGGAAAATTTAATACAAAACAAAAACACATATTGTAATTAACTTTTTGATTATTAAACATTATAGTTTACATTTGTTAAGTTTGTTACAAGTAAAAAATTAATTTAGCTTTAGAAAAAAAATGGATTTACTGCAAGGATGCTAAGCATTTCGCCGAATTCAAGACTGGGTTAAACTCCCAAGCCTGGGGAAGAGTAGGGCCAGGTCTGCTATGAGAAGTAGGTCTAAGGACTTGGTCTCTGAAGTTCTGCTTCTCAAGTTTTAAAAAAAATTTTTAAACACATGCATTTTTGAGAGAGAGAGAGAAAGACAGAGTGTCAGTGGGGTAGGGGCAGAAAGAGGTGGAGACACAGAATCTGACGCAGGCTCCAGGCTCTGAGCTGTCCCCACAGAACCCAACGGGGGTCTCGAACCCACGAACCAGGAGATCGTGACCTGAACCAAAGTCGGATGCTTAACCGACTGAGCCACCCAGGCACCCTTCTGCTTCTCAACTCTTGTATTTATTAATGAAACTATCCATCTTTACTTTTTAAAAATCTTTTCCCACCATTTCCATGCTTTAAACAATCCCATTCCCGAAGTGATTGCATTCAATGCAACTCATTGAATTCACAAGGGGAATAAATCCAGAAAGTAGTATCTGATATTAGAACAATCACATACGGCTAGAAATATGAGGAAGGAAGTAAGTAAATCAACCAATAAAGATATATTAATCTCCACTAAATTCAAGGCATTATATTAGATGCCTTGAAACTATAATGATTCCTCATTATCTCATGCAATATATATATTCATTTAGGGTCATTTCTTATTTATCTTTTAATACGGTAATTTCTGAATTTCATTTAGTGAGTAGGCATGAAAATACATATGCTTTTTGATAAATGGAAAATTTCATCTAAATCAAATCAACTCTTTAAAATTTGCAGAGCTGGACTTTTATGGAGTGGAGTTTGCAAACCTATCATGTCACTTCTTATGTGTTAAATCAGCAACACCATTGGATGCGATGATATGTGTCTTGTCTTTCAGTGTTAGGCTATGTTTTCCCAATCAGGCATTTGAGTGAATAAGAATATGGTAATTTCTACTTAATAAAAAAAAATGTTCTTTTAAAATATGTCTTTATTCAAATAGAAAGCATAGTTGCCTAAATATTAATATTCAGTATTTCCTGCAATTGTCAACTAATGTTTATTTTGAGTAACTTACTAATATCTCTAGAAAAGATAACTCTTTCCTGATTCTTTTTCTTTAATCTTTCAAGAAAACAAAACAAAGGGTGAAGATATGGGAATCTGAGGCCATATTTTCTACAATTCGCTTTTACTACACCGCACACTACATCTACAACAACTTCTGTATACTTTATTTATGACTTTCTGTTAATTTAATTTAAAAAATTAACGTTTATTTATTATTGAGAGACAGAGAGAGGTAGAGCATGAGAATGGGAGGAGCAGAGACAGGAGGAGACACAGAATTCGAAGGAGGCTCCAGGCCCTGAGCTGTCAGCACAGAGCCCGCCTCTGGCTCGAACTCACAAACCATAACCTGAACTGAAGTCGGACACTGAACTGACTAAGCCACCCAGGCGCCACTCTGTTAATTGTATATATGGAGTTTAAGAAACTGTGCATCGGTTACTTAAACACCTATTAACCGCTTTAGAAAACCCTCAGGGGTTTGAAAAACTGATTTCTTTCCAAGACTTGATTTTAATTTTTAAGGAGTAAGGATCCTTTCTTGTCTTAACAGCTAAATCTGTAGAAGAAATAAACAGAACCAAACTTAAGCAATGATATCAAACAAGGTTATCACAGATTTTAAAGATTGAGTAGGAAAACAGCCGGGGAGACTCATGAATTTGCCTCTTAAAATGTTAATTGTTTTAGCTAGCCTACAACATTGTAACCAGCTCTGTCAATCCATTTCCTAGAAATTAACTTGAAGCTTATGAGCTGCTGGCAATGATCTATCTGGTTCATCGTGCCTCTCTGTGCAATGGCAGTTGGTGATGGTGGTTATAAGAATTCCCTTACTTTCAGGTATGCTGTGTAATTGTTCACCAATTGGTGGTCCCATACCACGGTTCACTGTAGATGTCCTTTGTCCCAAGATATAGGTAACTTTAAGTGATTTTTTTTTTCTCTGCATAAAATGGCCGATAATTTACTAAAGTGCTTGCAGGTATGTACTTACTGAACTATGGAGAGGAGTAAACATTTGTCCCATTACCAAATGTATCTCAAAGTACAAGAGTACTATTTAACTCCCAAATGTGCCTTTTTGTGCAGTCTCCATTTTCAGAAGTCCTTTCCTGATGCAGAAATATGTCACTAGGGGAGGGGTGCAGTGTCACACGTTTAGAAAATTGTGACTAATGGCTTGAATCAAGGTACATTCTAACAGACGGCAGCAAAGATGCAAAAAGTCAGTCTCTCTGTACAGTTCTTTGAGGCATGGCACCCTCTGTATGTGAATTGATACAGGTTATATCATAATGTTTGGAGTTTCAATCAATACAGTCATAATGACATCTCACTTTCTTCCAGTTCCCTAATTTCCTTACCCTAAAAATGAGATAATTTTCTTTTTGAGGTAGAACCTCTAAATTTTAGCCTCAGAAGGTTATAATGCAAAATGAAAAATAATTCTAAAATCAGATTTTGGTTCTTGGTGAGCCTCAATTTTCTCATTCATAAAATGGGAATGATAATACCTTTTTTTCATTTTCCAGGATTGAATGGAAGAACACACACACACACACACACACACACACACATATTAGTGACATGTCTAGCAATTGATACAGAGAAGAGGCTAATGTTAGTAGCTGATATTTTTATCATCATGTTATAATAGTTATCACCTACTGGTGAGAATATACCAACCTGACTTGTTTGGTAATTCTGTGAATACATGAATATTCTATTTTTAGAAAGTTTTCACAGGAAGGTAAATTTTAACTGGTTTACTATTAAGAATCGATGGGTTCTAGGCAATGCTGGGCTAGTAAGCTGGTTCTCCAAAAGGAAAAGAGCCCTTATTTGTACTGTTTGCAGATTTCTGTGGTCTAAACACTCCCACCGAGGCCAATTTCATGTCACAGAATCTAAAGTTTGGGATACATGCACAGTCAGGTCTCCCGGGCTGGGTCCTGCTGGCTCCTGACCACTTCTGGCTCTAGGTCAATTAAATGATAGCCAATTATTGGAATGACCAATTCAATAAATAACAAACTCAGCAAGCGACCAACTCATCAAATGACAAATATGTCAAATAACCTATTTACAAAATGACAAATTTGTCAAAAGCCAATTTTCCAAAAGCTAACTTGCAGAAAAATAATGTGCCATATGATCAATTCCCAAGTGACCTTAGTTACAAAACATATCCAATACCTTAAAGAGAAACTAGTACAATTTCTTCAGCCATTGTGCTTCCAGAAACAAACAAATGCAGAGGCAGGGGAGAAAAAGAGCTTAAAATGTAAAGATAAGTACTTGTACATATGGGAAAGCTCATCTGAATATAAAATACGTTGGCTGGAATGTGTAACATGCATGATCCTGACATTAAACCGAGCTAGACCAAGGACTACACAGCTAAAAGGCAGTGAATAATGAATCTTTGAGAAAAAAAAATCCTAATCAATTTGACAATTTTTTCATTTGCTATTTGCTATTTCAATCAACAAATTGATTTTTCAGTGAATTGGCTTTACTTGAATTTATTTTTATTATATTTATGTGCTTAGCACCTGAAGCTCCTGAAACACAGAGATAATTAGTAGCAGCAAATTTAGTAGTCACTGAGGTCTTGATATGAACTTCCAGCCATTTTTAAAGGCCTATTATCAAGTCACATGGATGTCTAATTATTTTAAATGTCACTCTTTACATTAAGGATAGGAGAGCTAGAGAAATACAGAATCTAACATCTCTTGTTGTAGAGTTGCATTGAGAAGAGTCTAGATGTCGTTTAACCTATATAACACACTATGAACAAAATTATTAAATAGTTTGTCCTATGTCATCTCTTTCCCCATCTTCCCTTTCAGTGGACACCTGTAGTATATTGTCAATAATGCAGGAATGTGCCCTCAACTACTTTCAAGTTACATACACCCTTCAGTAGTTCAATGTCCACAAACTCTTTCTACCTTTTCCATAGCCTAATTAGTCTCAGCAAATGGCACTTTAGAAATTATCTTACCATAGACACTGAGATCTGAAAAGGACCTTGCATGCCATTTAAATTTATAGTGGATTTTATTTATGGAGAAATGAAATTCCACAGAGGTGTAGTGATTTACTGAAAGTCACAGGGAAGTAGGTATTCATTAGATTTTCACTTGGGATACAGTATTTATGGCCATAATTTCTTTGTAGCTCCTCCCATCAAAAGGTGAACTCTATTTATTCCCTTGAATCTGTTCTGGTCTGGCATTTTCACCAATAGAATATGGCAGAAGTCATGTCGGGTTAAAAAGCTTCTGCTTTTTTCCTCATGGAGTGTTTTCCTGAACCTGTCAGGCAAGGAAGACAGCTTAACCTAGTGTAGGATGAGAGGGCATACGAAGGAGAAACAAGGCCAGTGCCAACCATTGAACACGTGAATGGCGCCATCTTGGACAGTCCAGACCTGCTGAATGGAGCAGCGTGAAATAAGCCCAAATGAAGGAGCAAAGGCACTATCCAATTAACCTACAGAGTTGTGAGTATTAATAGATCATTGTTATTTTAAGTCTCTGCATTTGAGGCTGGTATGTTATGTAGAAGTTAATTGATCTTTCTAAAAAAGGGCACTTCAGGTAGCCTACAAAAATATATCTATTTCCAGTTTTAAAAAGCAAAGAAAATAATTTAGAAGATCAAAATAAAGAGTAAAGTAAAGGTAGTAAACAAACAAACAAGATAGGGTATAGGTAGAGAAAAAACTAGATTCATATCTGGGCTATGGTTTACAGTTTCATAAAACAGAAACATATGGGATATTGAAAAGACGTCTGTGAGACCCGAGAGATACCATTCCATGAAGAAGGGACATTGTTACCTAATGAGTGTTAGAAGACAATTTCTTATGGGTCTTTTTCACCTTTTTGCATGTTTCTCAAGAAGGGACATTGTCTGCCTTTGTTCTGGGCTATCTTTTCAAGAGTGTTATATAGTGAAAAATAATATTAAAACAAAAACAAACAAACAAGAATGTATATATATTGAACAACTTTGGAATAGAGAGACAGTGTCCTCCTAGGAGCAAAGGAGGCATGCTTAGTAGGAGTATAAAATATTCAATTTCCTGAAACTCAGGTTTCCACTCCTATAACATGACTCACTGTGTGTACAGGAACCGACTGCACCTCTCTGTCGCCTGGAAGGCACTGAGGCTGGGAGAACCCGTGCCAGCCATGCTGAGGCTTGCACTATTTGCTGCGGCATAATAAAGTCATTTGTCTCTGACCTCAGAGTCTCCTATCACCCGTGAAACTTTAGCAGGCTAACTTGCTAGCCTGCAAAAGAGGGAAAAAATCTCAAGCCTTAAAGTTTTAACAATGAGGACTTCCACAGCATACATACAAGGAGCAACAATGTAACATTTATCTTAGGAAGTGTGTTTATGTGTCATCCATCATTAAGAAAGAGAAAAGAACCCAGATCATTTGACTCCTAAGTCAGGAATCTCTTTTATTATGCATAACAGGAAATTTTATTAAAAGTCCTCAACAAAGTGTTAAATAAATGGCAATAGTTTAATTCATTACCCTTTCATGTTTTATGATTTTTAATAAGGGAAAATGCCTTGATGCAAATTATAAACACGTGGGTAACTGTAGGATTAATCAAATAAATGAGAAAAATATTTTGTGGCAGAAACTTATGACTTCTCTCAATTCATAGTATTCATCCAGCTGTTTATTTCAGTTGCAAATGGTATAAAGGAATAAGCAAGGATTTGAAGTTAGGGAAGCTAGTTTCCATTTGTGATTGTATAGCTTCTGAGTTGTATAACTTTGGGCAAGTGATATATTCTATTAGCTTTAGTTTCCTCCCCTGTAACGTGGTGTTAAATTCTTCTAATGTAATGGCATCCATCTGACCATATTATTTAGAGGATTAGAAAAAAAAATTATGGTCTATTTCTGTACATCCAAGTAACTCCAATAAAGTATAGCTTCCGTTATCATTCCACAAATAAGTTCTTTTCTAGAAATTTATGAAGGCCTGTGGCTTCTAGCTCATCTCAACCATCATAAAAGGGGAGCACACAGGACAATATGACTGTGGAGTCACAAATGACTTCATAATTGGTACATAAACACCATGAGGAAATGGATCTCAGCAGTTTAATTGTTATAGGTCTTAGAACAATGCTTAGCACAGAAAGGATGCTCAGTGAGTATTTGCTAAATAAATTAGTAGATAAATGGGCCCAGATGCCTTTGACATTAAGTCCAGAAGTCCTGAGAAGACAAAAAAAACAGGAGATGGGATTCAAAGGCATTCAAAGGAGAGGGATATCACCGAATCTGTGCCCCTTTGTGACGGCCATTATGACACAGGGAGGCCTGGGGGTCCAAGAAAGCATAGTTACCTCTAAGGCATAAGATTCTGCAAGGAAATGGGACAGACTGGACTACAATGAGGAACGCAGCAGCAGTCAGAGGAGGGACATTTCTGTGATTCATAATTGCCAAAGGTCTGTGTTGCTCGTCTGCAACAATGTGAGGAAGGCCACAGAAGAAGTGGACCTCGGATGTCTCAGAGGCAAACCCGAAAACAATACAGGGGAGAGACAATAACTCAGAAATTGAAACTTTTCTTTTCTTTCTTTTTTTTTTCCACAAAAGGGAAATAAATAAGAGGAAAAGGCCATAAGTTAAGAAAAAAAAATTAAGAAGACAAGAGTCATAAACTCTACCACTTTGAGAAAATAACTCTCGAAGACAATAGAATTTTAAAGCTAGGAATGCTTATCTACTACAGATCCTCTTTTTAGAGGGGAAGGAACAGGGGCCCAGAGAGGCCTGTTAACTTTTACAGAGTCACATTCCAGCTCACTGGTCCATATGCTGACGACTGAAAAAACAATTGAAAGGTGAGTCTACTTTCCAGAAATGCATCACCAGCTCCTGCCCGGGCCCCTCCTGCCTGTCTGCTAATTAGTTAGCACTGATCCAAAACTTTAGGCCAAAAACATTTTCCAGAGCTGAGGGTTCCAATGATTTTGCCTTTTAAATATCAAAGTTAAAAATAACCTTTGTAAAAACATTACACAAGGGCAACAACACATTCCATACTTGGCACCTTTCAGGGAAACAGGCTTCCCTTCTCTGCAGAATTCCAGCCCTTTGATGTAGTACAGGCATACCATGCCAGATCAAATCCATCGCAAGGAATAGTGAAAAACAACAACACAGAAACAATTCCCCCCCCCCCACTATAAAATGAAGAAAAATTAGAATCAGGAAGTCCTTAAATGTATTTAACTTGGGTCCAGTCATCAGATCTGGAAAGCACACTGAAATCATATTGCTTTGGCTCTCCGACGATTCATAGGGGTGTGTTGACGAGGTGTCTGGCAAATACTAAAGACCATTGCTACTGGCACGCGTGTCTAACAGATGTTAAAAATGAAACGCTGACAGTTTTTATAGTATAATTAAATCTCCCCTTATTTCTCAAGTGCTATTTAATTTAATTTTAATCAAAAGTAATAACCATCCGTAATTGCTGTAATAGTGGCATTCACGTTCTATGTAAGGCATTACCTATTGTACTTTCCCCGGAAGTCTTGCAACAGGAAAGCCTCTTGCTAAAGTATTGTTGATACCTCCAAACATTTAGAAGCAATGAAGATACTCAAGAAGATAAACTTTAAGTCATCTCATAAAAGGTTAAAAGGCCACATGGTCAATGTTCTAATATAATCTTTTTTGTCAGTTTCTTGTCTTTGTAACTGAAATGAGAGGATTTTTTTTCTCTTGGGAGGGCTATGTTATGAACACACGTATTACAGAGACATGAGTTTTATTCATCAAGCTGATGAAAGTAACTATTGGTCTCTGTCTTAGTCCATTAAGGTAGCTATAATAAAATAACACAGACAGGTGGGCATGTAAACATAGAAATGTATTGCTCACAGTTCTGGAAGCTGGAAGTCCCGTATAGGGCTCCCTGTGTGGTCAGGTTCTACATCTGGTGAGAGTCCACCACCCAGGTGCATAAGTGGCCAACTTGTTCTTGTAGCCTTGCATGGCAAAGGGGCTAGGGAGCTCTCTCAAGCCTCTGTTTTAAGGACATTAATCCCACCACTGGGGCTTTTGTCCTCATCACTTTGTCACCTCCCAGTGCCCCCCCCCCCCCCCCAATACCATCACCAAGAGCATTAGGTTTTTGACACATTAATTTGGGCTGGGGGGCACAAATATTCGATGTATGGTAATCACTAAGAAGTCACTGAGTTTAACTCACAAATATTTTTCCCTTGGTTTGGTTATGAGTGTGGGTTAGATATGCATAGCGCTTAGGATAAAATGGAATTGTACATATCGGAGCTAGAAGGAACACTAGGGGAATTTGCTGATCTGACCTTCAAATTTCACAAACGGGAAAGGTGGAATCCAAGTAGTGGATGTGATTTACTCACATCCCCATGACGAGTCAGTTGAAGAACCAGAACTAGAGTCCTGGTGTCATGACTCCAAATTCAGTAGCTTTTATATCTAAGCACATTGCCTTCCCATTGATGATGTTTTGATTAAAAAAAAAAATCAGTCTTAAGAAAATTCTAAAACAATATTTTTGAACCATGTCATACTTTTCTGTATAAACTTTCCATCACCATCACATTTCAAGTGGAGATAGCTTCCATCCATCCCTAAACATGTTGTCTATCTCACTCTCAACTTTACTGGAACAATCACAGAGACCAGGACAGGGGGCATTGTTTAAACTTAATATATCTTAAATTAAATTAGGCCTCGCTCTGTGGTTTAATTTATTCTAACATACTGACATTAACATTGTTGCACTTTAGATGAATGTTATTTATTGTTAGACTATAAATATGCTTCATGCAATGAATTGCGGTAGGGGTCTTGGTAGTTTTTTATTGGTTGACCACAATGGACACCTTCTTTGGGATGGTTGTCAACACTGCTAGCAAATGTCATGTGAATCACTCTCAAGGAAATAAAACTTTCATGCAACAGTCCTAAAATGGTGGTTGGGCAAGTGGCACCATAGTTTTGAGTCCATTGATCAGAGATATAAAATTTAGGACTCCTTGAGAGAAATGAAAACCCTATTATGTGCCTATGGGTAAGGTAATAGTGAGCCTGAACACAGGATGTCTGACTCTTTGGGAGAAAGCACAATACAAATACCTGAAAATGCAACACACAACCCTCTCGGTCAAAGGTGATATACAGAGCATGTTCACTTCAAATGAGTATGTCCCATACCCAAGCTTCTCCTTGACAATAGATTAATTAGCAGGGGGAGAAACACTGGACAGTAGATATGTGGGAGAATTTGGTATAGCATAATTATTTGAATAAGCAAAAACAAAAATCACAGATTGGAAGCTAGGTAGAAACTGGGTAACCCTTTAAATAATTGGACCAGAAGATTAGAGCTATTTTTGGAAACCAAAATATATTGCCTTTGAGTACAACAATTTGGCCTGGATGAAAGAATACCAACCCTTACAAGAAAGGATTGGGACATTATTTTGTGATTTACTATGGGGAATAATCATAATAAAAATAAGTAATGTTTTTATGAATTTTATGAATGGTGCTATAGTAGACATAATGTGGGAAGACAAAATTGGAAAGCCAGACAGAAAGAAGTTGTTAATTAGTATCATTCCATAAGGAGATAAGATTTTGGAAATACAGGAATGTTGCATATTCTTCAGAAAAGTTATTCAGGAGAAAAGTCTATTACTTAAAAGAGCTAAATATAGCCGGTTTAGTAAAAAATGGAGTTGCTTTAATAAATTTGGGAGAAACCATACTTGTCAGCCAAAACTAAAAAATAAGATACAAAAATTAAAAAAATTAAACCACACATACAAACACACACACATACACACACACGCACATACACACACACACACATACACAGGATCCAAGAGTGTCTAAATCCTTGTGACTCCAAATTGAGATGAGCAAAGTACAGTGGTTCTGGAATGAAATAGCGTTACTATGTCAGCTAAGTTTGCACTGTATCACCATATTCCTAATAGTACAGCCAATTGACCCCCAATTATGGTAATAACATTATATAGAGAAAATTCTGTACCAGTAGAGTTAGCGAAAGTAAGAGGCTAACATGCGAATGATACAGCTGTTTTTTTCTTGGGGGAAGATTTGGAAAGGAATGTAAGAAGAGCAGAGCCACAAGTAATGAAGCCACAAGTCAGGGAAATTTTATGTGGAAATAAAAGTATTAAGTGAATTCTATAGGCCTGCAGAAACTTCCGGTACTAGATATCTGTAAAATTTTATTTCACCCACTATTCACCTTCAGATGTGTGTAATTAATGGTCCACGCACTTGCACAACGCATGGACTCACCCATCGTCCTCTATGGTAGTGCCATTCAGAGAGAACCTCTGGGACAACAAAGCAGAAGAAGCTCATTTCCTGGGTGTCCTGTACAAAATGACCTGAGGTCAGAGACATTGAACCAGCCTAGGACTTCAACTGCTTGTCCTGTCCTTATATTTACCCTGCTTTGCAACCCCTTAGAGGAGGTGTGAGAGAAGAAGAAGAAGGAATAAATGTTGGAATTTTAATGTACTTAGACAGTGATGATATTAAGAAGGAATTAAAATCAAGACAATAAAAGTACATGACATGATGATGAGATTTGCTACATACAAAAAGGTTAAAGTGATAAACAATTATTGATGTCATAACAAATACTACAAGAAAAATACTCAGAAAATTTTGCACTCCCACTGCACTAGTTTTTATTGCTATATAACAAACTATCCAGGAATTCCATGATGTAAAACAAGAAATATTTATTATCTTATAATTTCTATGAGTCAGGAATCAGGGTATGGCTTAGTTGGATGCCTTTGGCTAAAGGTTTCTCATGAGGTCACGGGGGGTTTTGAAGGCTCAACTGGATCTGAGGAAGAGTCGTTTCTAAGCTCACTCACGTGATAGTTGTCAGGCCTCACTTTCACTGCATGGGTCTCTCCACAGAGCTGCCTCACAACATGGCAATTGGCTCCTCTCAGAGTGAGAGAGCCGTGAGGGAGAAAGCATCCAACCTGGAAGCCATAGCTTTTTGCAACCTGGCCTTGAGAGTGACATTCTATTATTCCTGTCTGGTATATTCTATTCTATCCCTGAAAAATATCCATTATTATTTAATTCTTACTAGAAATCTATATGGTAAATATAACATCGTCCCCGTTCTGTGCGTGTGGAAACTAAAATCCAAATAATTCACACAAGTGTACCAAGGTGGCACAGATCTGAGTAGCAAATCTAGGATTCAAATCTAGGCATAGGGCTGAGGCTTAAATACCATATTATACAGCAATTCCATATTATAATGTTTAAAATGGAACTCAGATGATGATGGTGGTGTTTTGATGGTGGGAAAGAAGAACAGCCATTTGCTGAAGTCTTAATTAAAACGTTTCATCATGAGAACACCTCCAAGATGAGGGAAGAAGGTTAAATATTTGCTGGGTAAAGACTGAGGAAAGTCACTCACAGTTCAGTGTTGGCCTATGAAGTGCTAACTATTCATGGGAACACTTAGGTTCTGTTAACACAGCATAGGATGGAGGAGTAGAAATCCTGGGGCCACAGGTCAGCAGCCAATCATTGAATGATGTTCTTGAGCAAGAGAGGTGAGGAAGAACAGCCAAGACTCAATCTTGCATATGCCATGGTAAGTGTTTCAGTTCCTCAGTATATGATAAGTGTAAGTTTTCTCTGTATACTTCATTATTTTATATTTTACTAGTTTTTCCCCACTTCAAAAATGCTACACATTATTGTCTGTGGTCTGGGCCTCATCACAACTGTATAAAACCCTAAAAATAGTGGAGAATCCTGGAGGGGAATGAGCCAGAGAGGGAATTCACAAATCTTTTCTAGCCACACCATGTTTTGTTTGAAACTGGAGTAATGCAACAGCAGCTACCACCATCACCAACTTCAAGCGGGGAGATCCAGCTGTACAAAAGGACTTGTGCTTGCCTTGGAGAGAGCCAAAGAGTTTTTGATCAAAAAACCCTCCTGTCACTTGTTTTCCAAAACAGAGATCTGAAGACTCTGACTGGAGTGCCTGGGTGGCTTAATCAGTTAAGCATCTGACTCTTGACCTCGGCTCAGGTAATCATGTCACAGTCCGTGAGCTCAATCCCTGCATCAGACTCTGTGCTGAGAGTGCAGAGCCTGCTTGGGATTCTCTCTCTCCCTCTCTCTCTTTCTCTGACCCCCTCCCCCTTCTCTCTCTCTCTCTCTCTCTCTCTCTCAAAATAAATAAATAAATAAACCTAAGAAAAATCAAAGACCCTGACAAAAAAAAAATGAGAGTTCTCTTCTTACCTTGGCTATTTTTACCTTTACAATTGATTTTTCCCAAGAGAAGGCATTTCTGTTCCACACATGCTCTAATACCATCCAGAACAGCTAAAGCTCATCAGGAGAATGAAAATGCGACATTATTGTGGAGAGAGGGAAATGGTAACATGTAGCCAACTGTTGTGACAGGTAGCAACAATCCTAGAGAACTAGATAAAAACAAAACAGAGTAAAATAAAATGCAAGCAAAAAACACCCACCCTCTCAGGTCTACTCCCAAAGATGCCAAAGGAAGTTGTGCAGCAAGATATGTCTTCCTTTTGGGCTTCAATTTCCTCCTCTAAAAACAGAAAAGTTATTTGGATTTCATAATCTCTAAGGCCTCTTTCCAGCTTAAATAGCTTATGATTCTAAACCATTCAAACTTGGTAAGCCTCCGCTCATTTTGAGCTTGAGCAGGGAAAGCAGTCTCACTGAGCTTTCATGGAATACCTATGTCAAGCTTTCCCAGAATCTGATTTCATAAAGAGTAGCATTGAGAATTACTTTTATTCTGACTTTGTACTTAATTGAGGCCATATTCAATTTTGTTTGTTAGGGGATTTATGAAAAGTGAGGAATAGAAACAAATAAAAACTAGCATAAGTCATCCATCACCCTTGTGAAAGAAAGGACAGAATTTTAATATTAAAAAGGAAGAATAAATATCAGAATAAAGTGCATGGCTTCAAAATTTGTTAAAAACTCACTGCGTTGACTTTTCTTTTCTTGCTACAACACTGACCAACAAAATTTTGTCCCCAAACTGCCTTTTTGGAATGTTTGGAACAATTGATCAGTTTTGTTGTGTGTCTCCTCCTATACTCACACTTGGGCAAGAAGCTATTGTGTTCATAAATCACAAAGCATATATCATTATTGTCCTTTCCTGATAGCTAGGCAACCTGGAAAATATCATCTGTCTCCGAGAATAGTTGAGACTAGTCTCAAGAATACCAAACACAAGCAAGAATACCAAACTAGAACCCCCTACACTGTTGGTGAAAATGTAAAATGGTGCAACTCTGGAAAACAGTTTGGTAGTATCTGATAAGCTAAATACGGACTGACGATACGACTGAACAATGCCATTCTGGTTTGTTTGTTTATTCAAGAGCAATCAAACAATATGTATATACAAAGATTTATACTCAAGTACCCAAAGCTGTTTTATTCATGACAATCCTAAACTGGACAAAAAAAAATGCCCATCTACTGGTAAATAAATCATCAAATTGTGGTATATCTTACCATGATGTAGAACTCACCACTAGAAAGATATAAACTATTGATCCATGTAACATCTTGGACAAATCTCAGAAAACATTACACTGAGCAAAAGAAGACAGATATAGGAATTCATCTTGTATAATTGCATTTATATGAAGTTACAGAACAAGCAAAAGTAATCTTTAGTGAGAGATCACGTACGTGCCTGGGGTGGAGGGCGGTGGTGGTTGATCACAATTCATTGGTTACATGAGTATATTGGCCTGTCAAACTCATCAAACTGTATATTTCTAATGCGTGCCTTTTATTATATCTGAGTTACACTTAATATTAATTTTATAAAACAATAAAGTGCATATTCAAAATTTTGACTCCCCCCGCAAACATGATATATCCATTTTTACTCATAACTAAAGTAATTCAAGTATAAAGTCATTTCACACCTAAAAGAATTAGTGGAAAATGAAAAAAAGTGCAAAGTGTGTAGTCATAAAGTTGATTTAATACATGTAGTCATTTCAAAATGACTTGCTTTGAGGCAGAAGTGATATGCATGTTCCATTTTAGTTTGTTCTTTTAAAAAATGCATGTTAGCTAAAGGTAAAATGTGTAAATGTCCTTCTTTAGGCTACTTTTATTATCTCTAATCTGATTGTTGTTATAAATGTATATATAATTCACTAATGTGTAAATGCATGCTATTGAAACATTCTGCCACCTCCCTTAGGGGATCAAGGGAGTGTCATATTACGCATCTGACAATACCTGGCAGATTGCCTTATGTTGCTGAATATATTGAATTGTATTAAGTTGGATTGAAATGAGCCAAATCAAAAGCAGTGAGACACATTATAAAGGGCACTAAGCTAGCATTTAAGAAACTTGGTTTCTAACCCTGGTTCTGCCTCTATATAAACTTGGATGAATTACTTCATTTTTCTAACTTCATTTTCCTCATTCACTGTACAAATACGTTGAGGCCTCCTCTGTGTCCCAACTCAGGATAAGCATGGAAGTCCTGGCCCCTAATACGGTGCAGATAACAGGTAGAGAAGACATAATTACATAACTAGGACACAACAATGCAGCAAGTACCATGATGAAGAACACGAAGAAAGGTAGGCGTGGACGCTAGATTGTGCCCTAAACCCACGCTGGGAGAGGCCACAGAATGGATAGGCACACTAAGAGTAACCCAGATGTTGTCACTGAAAATCCCTGTATAGACAGAAGCCAGAAGCATCTTTACATATAAGAGAAATTGCAGCCGAGAGCAGGAGAGGCCCAGAAGTCACGTATGTTGAAAGAAAGCAGGTCTTATTATCCTGGATGGGCCCTGCCCTTTCTCACCACTCATGTGAGGTAGGAATGCAGCAGTGATAGCCAGCGCCAGCCAGAAGCAGGTGACTTCTGGGCTGTGCTAGAGCTTGGCCAGGGTGGAAAGCCAGTGATGGGAGCAGATGGAAAGTCTCACTACTGAGTGTTCCCTCTTCCCGGGCCTTCTCCGTGCTCTGAACTGGGCAGTGGCAACACATGGCATCCATCTCTAGATAAAAGCAGGGAGAAGGCAGAAGTACTTTGAATTTGCCGAGGGGCAAGATATGCTGGGGGTCAGAGAAGCATAGTGGTCTGGCTCAGATTGTCCCTCTAGGGATTCCTTCTCATGAGCTGTGCTTTGTAACATGGACACCAGGACGAGCACAGGCTGATGCCTAGTGCCACAGACTGGTCAAAGTCACAGGTGCTCCTTACACAATGAAGCTTTCAAAGAAAAATAATGAAACGTCTGAAAAACGCAAAAACTTACAGATAACATAGAGAAACAAGAAAATAATGTCACCAAATATGAACCAAGGAAAGCTAAAGGAGAGAGGATGGTAATGTTAATAATAGGAATAAGGAGAGTTTTTTTAATTTCATTTTTTTATTTTTTAAAATTTACATCCAAATTAGTTAGCATACAGTGCAACAATGATTTCAGGAGTAGATTCTTTAATGCCTCTTAACCATTTAGCCCATCTCCCCTCCCACAACCCCTCCAGTAATCCTCAGTTTGTCGTCCATAGTTATGAGTCTCTTCTGTTTTGTCCCCCTCCCTGTTTTTATATTATTTTTATTTCCTTTCCCTTATGTTCATCTGTTTTGTCTCTTAAAGTCCTCATATGAGTGGAGTCATATGTTTTTTGTCTTTCTCTGACTGACTAATTTCACTTAGCATAATACCCTCCAGTTCTATCCACGTCGTTGCAAATGGCAAGCTTTCATTCTTTTTGATTGCCTAGTAATAATCCATTGTGTGTGTGTGTATATATATATATACATACATATATATATATATATATATATATACACACCACATCTTCTTTATCCATTCATCATATGTATGTATACATACATATATATATATATATATATATATATATATACACACCACATCTTCTTTATCCATTCATCCATCGATGGACATTTGGGCTTTCAATACTTTGGCTACTGTTGATAGTGCTACTATAAACATGGGGGTGCATGTGTCCCTTTGAAACAGCACATCTGTATCCAGTGGATAAATGCCTAATAGTGCAATTGCTGGGTTGTAGAGTAGTTCTATTTTTAATGTTTTGAGGAACCTCCATACTGTTTTCCAGAGTGGCTGCACCAGTTTGCATTCCCACCAACAATGCAAAAGAGATCCTCTTTCTCCGCATCCTTGCCAACATCTGTTGTTGCCTAAGTTCTTAATGTTAGCCATTCTGACAGGTGTAAGGTGGTATCTCATTGTGGTTTTGATTTGTATTTCCCTGATGATGCGTGATATTGAGCATGTTTTCATGTGTCGATTGGCCATCTGGATGTCTTCTTTGGAGAAGTGTCTATTCATGTCTTTTGCCCATTTCTTCACCGGATTATTTGTTTTTTGGGTGTTGAGTTTGATAAGCTCTTTATAGATTTTGGATACTAACCCTTTATCTGATATGTCATTTGCAAATATCTTCTCCCATTCTGTCAGTTGCCTTTTAGTTTTGCTGATTGTTTCCTTCGCTGTGCAGAAGTTTTTATTTTCATGAGGTCCCAGAAGTTCATTTGTGCTTTTGTTTTCCTTGCCTCCGGAGACGTGGTGAATAAGAAGTTGCTGCGGCCAAAATCAAAGAGGTTTTTGCCTGCTTTCTCATCGAGGACTTTGATGGCTTCCTGTCTTACATTGAGGTCTTTCATCCATTTTGAGTTTATTTTTGTGTGTGGTGTAAGAAAGTGGTCCAGGTTCATTCTTCTGCATGTCGCTGTCCAGTTTTCCCGGCACCACTTGCTGAAGAGACTGTCTTTATTCCATTGGATATTCTTTCCTGCTTTGTCAAAGATTAGTTGGTCATACATTTGCTGGTCCATTTCTGGGTTCTCTATTCTGTTCCATTGATCTGAGTGTTTGTTCTTGTGCCAGTACCATGCCGTCTTGATGGTTACAGCTTTGTAGTATAGCTTGTAGTGTGAGATTGTGATGCCTCTTGCTTTGGTTTTCTTTTTCAAGATTGCTTTGGCTATTCGGGATCTTTTCTGGTTCCATACAAATTTTAGGATTATTTGTTCTAGCTCTGTGAAGAATGCTGGTACTATTTTGATAGCAATTGCATTGAATATGTAGATTGCTTTGGGTAGTATCGACATTTTAACAATATTTGTTCTTATCCAGGAGCATGGAATCTTTTTCTATTTTTTTGTGTCTTCTTTAATTTGTTTCATAAGCTTTCTATAGTTTTCAGCATATAGATTTTTCACCTGTGTGGTTAGATTTATTCCTAGGTATTTTATGGTTTTTTGTTCAACTGTAAATGAGATCGATTCCTTGATTTCTCTTTCTGTTGCTTCATTGTTGGTGTATAGGTATGCAACCAATTTCTGTGCATTGATTTTATATCCTGCAACTTTGCTGAATTCATGAATCAATTCTAGCAGTTTTTCGGTGGAATCCTTTGGGTTTTCCATATAAAGTATCATGTCATCTGTGAAGAGTGAAAATTTGATCTCCTCCTGGCTGATTTGGATGCCTTTTCTTTGTGTTGTCTGATTGAAGAGGCTAAGACTTCCAATACTATGTTGAATAACAGTGGTGAGAGTGGACATTCCTGTCTTGTTCCTGACCTTAGGGGGAAAGCTCTCAGTTTTTCCCCATTGAGGATGATATTAGCATTGGGTCGTTCATATATGGCTTTTATGATCTCGAGGTATGCTCCTTCTATCCCTACTTTCTTGAGGGTTTTTATCAAGAAAAGATGCTGTATTTTGTCAAATGCTTTCTGAATCTATTGAGAGGATCATATGATTCTTGTCCTTTCTTTTAGTGATGTGATAAATCACATTAATTGTTTTGCAGATATTGAACCAGCCCTGCATCCCAAGTATAAATCCCACTTGGTTGTGGTGAATAATTTTTTTTAATGTATTGTTGGATCCAGTTGGCTAATATCTTGTTGAAGATTTATGCATCCATGTTCATCAGGGACATTGGTCTATAGTTCTCCTGTTTTACTGGGGTCTCTGGTTTTGGAATCAAGGTAATACTGGCTTCATAGAAAGAGTTTGAAGTTTTCCTTCCATTTCTATTTTTTGGAACACCTTCAAGAGAATAGGTGTTAACTCTTCCTTAAATATTTGGTAGAATTCACCTGGAAAGCCATCTGGCCCTAGACTCTTGTTTTTTGGCAGATTTTTGATTACTAATTGGATTTCCTTACTAGTTATGGGTCTGTTCAAATTTTATATTTCTTCCTGTTTCAGTTTTGGTAGTGTATATGTTTCCAGCAACTTGTCCATTTCTTCCAGGTTGCCCATTTTATTGGCATATAATTGCTCATAATATTCTCTTATTGTTTTTATTTCTGTTGTATTGGTTGTGATCTCTTCTCTTTCATTATTGATTTAATTTATTTGGGTCCTTTCCTTTTTCCTTTTGATCAAACTAGCTAGTGGTTTATCAATTTTTTAAATTCTTTTGAAGAACCAGCTTCTGGTTTCACTGATCTGTTCTACTGTTTTTTTTCAGTTTCGATAGCATTAATTTCTGCTCTAAGCATTGTTATTTCCTGTCTTCTGCTGGTTTTGGGTTTTATTTGCTGTTCTTTTTCCAGCTCCTTAAGGCATAAGGTTAGATTGTATATCTGAGATCTTTCTTCCTTCTTTAGGAAGGCCTATTACTATATACTTTCCTCTTATGACCTCCTTTGCTGCATCCCAGAGGTTGTGGGTTGTGGTGTTATCATTTTCATTGACTTCCATATACTTTTTAATTTCCTCTTTTTTAAAAAAAAATTTTTTTTTAACGTTTATTTATTTTTGAGACAGAGAGAGACAGAGCATGAACGGGGGAGGGTCACAGAGAGGGAGACACAGAATCTGAAACAGGCTCCAGGCTCTGAGCTGTCAGCTCAGAGCCCGACGTGGGGCTCAAACCCACAGACCGTGAGATCATGACCTGAGCCAAAGTTGGACGCTTAACCGACCGAGCCACCCAGGCGCCCCTTAATTTCCTCTTTAACTGCTTGGTTAGCCCATTCATTCTTTAGTAGGATGTTCTTCAGTCTCCAAGTATTTGTTACCTTTCCAAATTTTTTCTTGTGGTTGATTTCGAGTTTCATAGTGTTGTGGTCTGAAAATATGCACGGTATGATCTTGATCTTTTTGCACTTGCTGAGGGCTGATTTGTGTCCCAGTATATGGTATATTCTGAAGAACATTCTATGTGCACTGGAGAAGAATGTATATTCTGCTTCTTTAGGATGAAATGTTCTGAATATTTCTGTTAAGTCAATCTGGTCCAGTGTGTCTTTCAAAGCCATTGTTTCCTTGTTGATTTTTTGATTAGATGATCTGTCCATTTCTGTGAGTGGGGTGTTGAAGTCTCCTACTACTATGGTAGTATTATCAATGAGTTTCTTTATGTTTGTGATTAATTGATTTATGTATTTGGGTGCTCTCACATTTGGTGTATAAATGTTTCCAACTGTTAGGTCTTCTTGGTGGATAGACCCCTTGGTTATGATATAATGCCCTTCTGCATCTCTTGATACAGTCTTTATTTTAAAGTCTAGATTGTCTGATATAAGCATAGCTATTTTGGATTTCTTTTGTTGACCATTAGCATGATACATGGTTCTCCATCCCCTTATTTTCAATCTGAAGGTGTCTTTAGGTTTAAAGTGGGTCCCTCGTAAACAGCATATAGATGGATCTTGTTTTCTTTTCCATTCTGTTACCCTATGTGTTTTGATTGGAGCATTGAGTCCACTGACGTTTAGAGTGAGTATTGAATGATATGAATTTATTGCCATTTTGATGCTTGTAGAGTTAGAGTTTCTGGTGGTGTTCTCTCATCCTTTCTAATCTTTGTTGCTTTGGTATTTATTATTTATTTATTTGTTTATTTATTTCTCTCTATATATTTTTTTCATCTTTTCTCTGCTCAGAGAGTCCCCTTAAAATTTCTTGCAGGGCTGGTTTAGTGGTCACAAACTACTTTAATTTTTGTTTGCCTGGGAAACTTTTTATCTCTCCTTCTAGTTTGAATGACAGACTTGCTGGGTAAAGAATTCTTGACTGCATATTTTTCTGATTCAGCACACTGAATATATCCTGCCACTCCTTTCTGGACTGCCATGTTTCTGTGGATAGGTCTGCTGCAAACCTGATCTTTCTTCCCTTGTAGGTTAGGGACTTTTTTTCCCTTGCTGCTTTCATGATTCTCTCCTTGCCTGAGTATTTTGTGAATTTGACTATGATATGCCTTGTTGATGGTCGGTTTTTGTTGAATCTAATGGGGGTCCTCTGTGCTTCCTGGATTTTGATGTCTTGGTCTTTCCCCAGGTTAGGAAAGTTTTCCATTGTGATTTGCTCACATAACCCTTCTACCCCTATTTCTCTCTCTTCGTCCTCTGGGACCCCTATGATTCTGATGCCGTTCCTTTTTAATGAGTCACTGATTTCTCTAATTCTTAAATCATGTCCTTTTGCCTTAATCTCCCTCTTTTTTTCTGCTTCATTATTCTCTATAGGTTTGTCCTCTATATCGCTGATTCTCTGTTCTGTCTCATCCATCCTTGACACCACTGCATCCATCTGTGATTCCAGCTTAGTTATAGCACTTTTAATTTCATTCTGGCTATTTTTTACTTCTTTTATCTCTGCAGAAAGGGATTCTAATATATTTTTGACTCCAGCTAGTATTCTTATTATCATGATTCTAAATTCTGGTTCAGACATCTTGCTTGTATCTGTGTTGGTTAAATCCCTGGCTCTCATCTCTTCGTGCTCTTTCTTTTGGGGTGAATTCCTTCGTTTTGTCATTTTGAAGGGAGAAAAGGAATTAATGAGGTAGAAAATTAAAATTAAAAAAAATTAAAATTAAAAAATAACACACACACACACACACACACACACACAAATTGAATAAATGATGCTATATCCTAGGTGCGTTTTGGTCTGGGTGTTGAAAGTGGTTTGAGAGATTAGAGAAAAAAAAGCAGGGGGAAAGAAAAAAAAAGAAAATCGTTTGAGAATTTGAAAAAATGAATACACTGAAGTAGACTAAAATGAGATGATGGGGGTAAAATAGAATTAGAAAAAATATACACAAAAGTAAAGAATAGAGTAGAAAAAAATTAAAGAAAAATACTTTTAATGAAAATTAAAAATAAATATGAATTTTTCTTTTTCTGTATTCAAGAAAAAGAAAAGAAACGAAAAAGAGAAAAACTGTAAAAAAAGAAAAAAAGGAAATTGTTTCAAAATTTGAATAAGTGAATACACTATAGTAGACTAAAATAAAATGATGGAAGTAAAATAGAATTTGAAAAAATTTACATAAAAGCAAAAAATATAATAAAAAAATTTAAATAAAAATATTTTTAATATAAATTGAAAGTAAAAATTAAGTTTTTCTCTTTCTGCATTCAAGAAAAAGAGAAGAAATGAAAAAGAGAAAAAAAGAAAAAGAAAAAAGGAAATTGTTTGAAAATTTGAAAAGGTGAATACACTCAAATAGACTAAAATAAAATGATGGAAGTAAAATAGAATTTGAAAAAAATTACACAAAAGAAAAAATATAGTAATAAAAATTAAAGAAGAATTTTTTAATAAAATTGAAAATAAAAGTTAATTTTTTCTCTTTTTGTATTCAAGAAAAAGAAAAGAAGTGTAAAAGTGAAAAAAAAATGAACGAAAATTGAATACATGGACCTGATAACAGATTGAAGTAGGACTTAAATTACTTCGTTTTCCCCTAGAAGTCAGTCTATGTAGCACTTTATAGTCCCTAAAGGAAGTTGCCCAGCTGGGCAGGGCTCAGTGTAACAGCTCTGCTCTCCACTAGATGGCGCTGCTAGCCTACTGGGGTGAATTATTGCGGTGCTTGGCGCATGCGCGGGAGTAGTGAAAAATGGCGTTACCCAGCCACCCAGTCTGTTCTCCGGGATCACAATCGCACACCTGTCCTCCGTCTTCAGCTCTCATCCACTCCCCGCTTTTTCACTCTCCATGACCAGGCCCCAGGCAGTACCTCCCTCCTGAGTTTTATCTCAGATGCGGCTATTTTCCCCGGCCCCTTACTTCTGAAGGACTGTGGCTTTGACCCATTTGGCCCTTCTGTGGGAGGGTCTCACCAAGCAATGGCCGAATGAGCAATGGCCAAATGTCAGCTGCACCCAGGAATGCCCGCTGGACCCTGCTGCTGCCGGTGCCCCGAGACTGTGGCCAGGTGCCAGCCCACCCCAGAAAAAGTTCACGTGACAGTGTAGCAGCAGTGTTTCAGGGATTATGGAAAATCACAACACATGTCTGTCACCAGGCTTCACCCTTAACAACCTTGTTCCAGCACCAGTGAATGTGGCTGTTTTCCGGGGTCTGCTGGGACCAGGTGGCTTCAATAGTCTCTGCCAAATGTCCTTCCAGCAGTGGAACTGCTTTTCCCCGTGTGGCCCGAGAACCTCCTGCACCCCACTCTGCTCCTGGGGATTCGCCCTTCCCACCAGAGCACCACCAGGTATGGAGCTGCGGAGTTGCAGACTCTGCGCTTGCCTTGTTTACACTCTTAATGGAATTTAAACCCTCTCCTTTCTCCCTTTTTAGTTTAGTCCCTGCGGCTATTTCCAATTTTCCATTTTCTCTCCAGCTGCTTTTGGGGAGGGGTTCTTTTCCCGTATTCTCCACCCCCACCCCCAGTCTCTGTCCTCTCTCCGCTTGCAAAAGCACCTCCCTCCTGCGCCTTCTTGCTCCCCCAAGTTCACCCCTCCCTGCCGAGTACATGCTGAATTCTGTGGTTCAGGTTGTGCAGATTGTTGTGTTAATCCTCCAATCAGTTTTCTAGGTGTGTAGGATGGTTTAGTGTTGGTCTGGCTGTATTTCATGGACGTGAGACACACAAAAAACTTCCATGCTGTTCCACCCAAGGAGAGTTTAAGTCTGATAACATAATATATGAAAATTTTAGTCCATAGCTTGGTAAATGGAACAACAGATGTTGAATATTCAAGTCATTACCATGTATGTACCTAACCATATAGCCTCTATGAAAAACAACTAACAATAATTATTTTAATTGATTTTTTCTTTTTCTTCTGTGAATTGTATCTTTTCACAGTGTTTTCCCATTTTCTGTCTTTTGCTTGCTAATGTATAGGAGTTCTTAGCATAGTAAAAGGATTAGTTGTTTCTCACTTGTCATCAATGTAAAATATTCTCCACTCTCTACTCTTCTGCTGACTTCACATTTTCTGTTCTCTGTTGAATGGAAATATTTTATTTGTATGCTTTCACATCTATCAACTATTTACTTCAAGCTTTGTGCTTTTAAATCTCTTTATTAAAATGCCTTTATTAAATCCTTCCTAATTTACATCTTCTATTATTACTTTTATAATTTTACTGTACTCATTTAATTCTTTAATATATGTGGAGACCAATATTGCCTATGCTGTGGTGTAATGATCAATTTACTTTGGAAATGCACTAAATTTGTAGATGAATAGGGAGAGAATTTATGTCTTAATGATACTTATTTTTTTGATCCATTAACACGGCATGTGGCTACATTTTTTAGAAATGTAAATGTAATGTGTCTATGCTCTTTATTAATCAGAGAAATTAAAATTACAAATACAAGAAGATGCCTCTACATTCCCATCAAAAAGTAGCTAAAATTAAAAAGATTGAGAAGAACATGGGTGGCTCAGTCAGTTAAGTGTCTGCCTCTTGAATTTGGCTCAGGTCATGATCTGATGGTCATGAGACCCAGCCCCCTGTATGGCTCCATGCTGGACGTGAATCCTGCTTAAGATTCTCTCTCTCCTTCTCCTTCTGCCCCTCCCCAGCTCATGTCTGCATGCTTGCTCTCTCTCTCTCTCTCTCTTTCAAAAAAGAAAAAAAAAGAGGGTCACTAAAAAGATTGATCTTATCAAGCTCTGGTAAGAATTTGTGGCAATACGATTTTTATTCACTACTAATCACTAGTGCAGATATATTAACCATTCTGGAAAATTGGTATTACCAACTAATGTTGGATACACCCTGAGCTACAGAAACCCTAACAATAACCTAGAAATTTCACTTCTCAGTGTACATCCTACATGTTCACCAAAATACATATAAGAATAATCATACCACTTTTTTTTTTTTTTTGTCTCAGCTTAAAGCTAGAAAAACCCTATTAAGGTGATTTTCCACTTTAAAAGGAAAGGAAAGTGCTATCTTCATCTCAGTAGATGTCAATAAGACATTTAATAAGATAAAACACTACCCTTGGCAAAACCACCCAGTACACTAAAAATGGAAAATAGACATTTAACCTTATAAAGTATGTCACCAAAAAAACCCCACAACACACACTTTTTAACTTAACTGAAAATTTGTCTTTGAAAATAAGAATAAGATAATGTTGCTCATCAACACTTTTGTTCATCAATTAATTGGAAGTCCCAGATTAGAAGGAAAGGTAATAAAAACAAACAAAAATATGAAGATGGAAAAAATTAATAAAACTTTATGTATATATTATATGATTACCTATGAAGAAAGGAACACACTAAAGCACTACCATAAATGACTAGAATTTTTAATTTTTTTCTACAATTGTGATTAATAATCAACGTCTGAAGTATTAGTTTTTCTACAGCCATAAGATAATAACAGAGAAATGTAATTTAAAATACGCTTTACAATTATTTCAAACATATAAATAAGCTAGGAATGAATCTAAAAACATATGTGTAAGAAAATTTAAAAAGTTTTTTTAATGATTAAGAGCCATTATATGAGACATAAGTTATGAGACAGACTGTGTTCATTGACTAAAAAATAAAATCTTAGTGTTTCAGTCCTCCTAAAATTGATCTAAACATTCAATTCAATCCTACCCAAACCCAACAATTTTTTTATTGGAAATATACATGTAGAATCTAAAATGTATATGGATGAGCAAAGATCCAAGGATAAATAAATAATATGAATCCTGGAAAGGAAATAAGAATGTAAATTTGTCACAAGGATTTATCATAAATCAATAATAATGAAGAAAGTGTGGCATTGAATGTGGATAGACAAATAGAATAATGTGAAACAATGGAGAGTCAGGACACAGAATGACAGAGCTAATAATGAAGATCATTGATTAAAGGATGGGCTTTACAGTAAAACTATTAGGATAATTATTATGTAGATTAAGAAGAATTAAATTTGTCCCACTACTTGTACCATATGCAAATATAAATTCCAGTTGGATTAAGACATAAATGTCAAAACAAAACTAAAATTTTAGAAATCACCATGGAAGAATATCTTGACCTTGCATAAAGGAGTATTTCTTAAACAAGATGGATCACGCACACACACACACACACACACACACACACACACACACACAAGATTTAACTGAATATTAATTTTATTCAAACAAAATAAATTTCCTAATCAAATCACACAAAAGAACAAGAAAAGAGAAGACACAATTGAAGAAGATATTTAGGACATGTATAACTGACAATGAATTAGGATCCAGAGCATATTAAAAAATCTTCTGCCTATCATTAATGGAAAAACAGAAACATGAACACAAGACTTGGAAGGGTAATTTATTGAGCAGCATTCACAAATAGCCGATTGATATATAAAAAGGATGCTCAACCTCAAAATAGGCAGGGATTTTTCAAATTAAACCACAATGAAATAGCATTGCACATCCAGCAAATTGGCAAAGGTGAAATCTGACAATATGTAGTGTAGGTAAAGAATAAGAAAAATAATCACATACTGCTAGTGGGAGTGTAATTGGTTAAAAATAAAAAACAGAAAACAATGGCATTATGTTGGAAAAGTTAAAATATGTACATCATAAGATCTAGAAATTCTCCTAACTTCATAACATGGAGGTAATCTTGCAGACTTACCCCAGAATATTGGTACATACACACCAGTAAAATGATTGAATTAGACTTATACCCATAATACAGATGATTCTTAGAACATAATATTGAACAAAGAAAGGTTTAGAAAATATTCTACATTGCATAGAACTTTAAGAAATGTACAACATTAGGGGGTACCTGTGTGGCTCAGTCACTTGAGCAACTGACTCTTGATTTTGGCTCAGGTCGTGATCCCACCTGAGCCTGGAGCCTCCTTAAGATTCTCTTTGTCTCTGTCTCTGTCTCTGTCTCTGTCTCTCTCTCTCCCTCCCTCTGTCCCTTCCTCCGCTCGTACTCTCTCTCTCTCTCAAATAAATAAAAATGAAAAAAATTGTAAAAATAAGTGTACAAAATTAATTAGTATATCATATTGAGATATAAATATAGCCATGAAAACTAACCAAATCAAGGGAAAAGTACTTACAGATTACAAAGGAGAAATAAAAATTATAATGAAATCTAATAGAGCAGAGCCTTAGAGGGACCAGTGATTCCTGTGTCATGAACTGAAAAGTGTGATTATTTCAATCCACCCAGATAATCACAGTCTCCAGGGGAAGGGAAAAAAACATCATTCTAGTAAACGACAGAGAGATGATTTGTGTTTTCATGCCTTGCAGTCACTCTATACCCTGCTATCACCCACACACCTGGGGCAATCATGTAAAGACAGGGATGGAATCTCTGCAATTGCCTTTATTTATAACTTTAAAAATTCTGTAAAATGGTAGGAATTCAGATAATTATCAGAAATGGAGACTGCAGGGGCACCTGGGTGGCTCAGTCGGTTGGGCATCCGACTTCAGCTCAGGTCATGATCTCGCGGTCCGTGGGTTCGAGCTCCGCGTCGGGCTCTGTGCTGACAGCTCAGAGCCTGGAGCTGCTTCAGATTCTGTGTCTCCCTCTCTCTCTGACCTTCCCCCATTCATGCTCTGTCTCTCTGTCTCAAAAATGAATAAACGTTAAAAAAAATAAAAAAAAAAAAGAAATGGAGACTGCAGAGATGAGGTGACAATAATACCCATTGACTCTCCATATGTCCAGCAAGCTCACAATCATTAAGTCCTGAAAAATATGGGGTGGTGCTATTGTATGCCATTCATTTTTTGGTTATGACATTTTGGCCCTAGTACTTACATCCAGTTAATCAGGAATGGTTAAAAGGAAATGTGCCTTCACACATCTCTGTAATTCTACAGTTTTTGTCATTGCTTGGATTGGGCATATTCATCCTGAGGCTTGACATGGAGTTGCTTTTGTTTTCGTTAAGGTCAGTGGCATAACGCTCTGTCTCTGTCTCTGTCTCTCTCTCAAAAATAAACATTAAAAAATAAAAAAATAAAAAAATAAAAAGCTTTTTAAAAAAGAACCTATAGAACATATAAAATAAAGTTTAGAAATCATATTTTAAGTGTATAGACTTAAGCCATGTAACCACATTGTATAGCAAAATAGGTATAAGTCAGATCCAAGAACTATTCTAGTACATTAGGATGTTCCCTTAAGCTTATTTGTCATCAGTAATATCTGCAAGGGGTAATCATTATTCTAACTTTCATTATCAATTGGTTTTACCTGTCTCTGAACTTTGTATATATTGGATGATACAGTATGTATTCTTTTGCAATGTCAGTTTTGAGGTAATAATGATAATGTCTGTAAGACCCATCCATTTTGTTTCAGGAGTCAATAATTATTATATTTTAATTGCTGTATAGCAGCCCCTTGTATGAAACCTCCCATAATTTATTTATACATTCTTTTATTAATGGAGATTTGTATAAGTCCCACATTTTGCATATTGTGAATGAAACCACTATGCACCTCTATCTTGGTAGACATATGCACTTTATGTTTTGGAGCTCAAACCCAGAAATGGATAGTATTTCATAAATACTGCTAAATAGTCTTACAAAGTATCTATAATTAATTTTATTCCCAACTGCATTATATGAGAGTCCAGGGTTTCTGTAGCATTGCTTGTAACTTTGCATTGCCAGTCATTTATTTTTTAAAATTTTAGCCATTTTGGTGGATGTGCAATGGTACTTTACGGTGGTTTCATCTCAGCTTTTTTATTGTGATCTTTACAATAATTTTGATTTTATTTTCATTGGTTTTATCATTGAGTACTTCTTTATTAAACAATTTTTAAGTAGACTTTTTATTTTGAGATACTTGTAAATTCACAAGCAGTTTAAACAGACACTTGATTTTACTATTTCTTGCTCTAATGTAACTATAGTTTTATACTTTTACCTTTAATGTGATTTTTTAAGTTTACTTAATAATAAAGAATTTTATGTCAAACAAAAGCATATAGACTTTGAAAGAATTTGAGATTTATAAGTAAATGAATGAGATTTTGGACATGGATTTTGTGACTTTGTGGGGTAGGAAATGTAAGGACTTCCTACTCTGGTTTGCATGCAGGAACAATCTCATATCCAGGTAATGCACTGAAACATTATTCAATTTTGTCTCAAAGGTTTTAAAATAAGTTAGTATATAATTTACATCATAATAGTTTACATATCCCAAAATTCCAAATATCTAAGAGTTGAGTTGCCTAAGCTATCCAAAATGGCAGCATCACTGTGCCTTTGAATTACAGCTGACCCTTGAGTTTGAACCGCCTGGCTCCACTTATATGCAGATTTTTTTACAATATAGTACTGTAAATGTATTTTCTCTTTCTTATGATTTTCTTAATAACATTTCCTTTTCTCTAGCTTACTTTTTTGTAAGAATGCAGCATAAAATACATATAGCATACAAAATACGTGTTAATCAACATTTCATATTATTGGGAAGGCTTTGGTCAACAGTAGGCTATCAGTAGTTAAGTTTTTGGATGGTCAAAAGTTATATGTGAATTTTTGACTGTGGAAGGTCGACACACCTAACCCCTGCATTGTTCAAAGATCAGATGTAATTTTATATCAGGCCACTTCATTGGTTCCTTTAACAAAAATTAGCAATATGTGCATTGTGTTTATTTTTTAAATAAAATCAATATATGTCAATATTTCAGATAATAATGACTAAAGATGAGAAAATATGTGCTTTGCTAAACACAAAGAACCAAGCATTTCTTCTTAATCACCATTAACTGTTTATATGGGTACTTGTCTGAGACAAATATTAACTTATTAACTATTAGTTTCAGTCTAAGACTATCCAGGAGAATGTAAAAAAAAAATATATATATATATATATTTATATATATATATTTATTATATATATATTTTTGCTGCTAAGTTTTTAAGAACTCTATACATAAAATTCTTGGTATAAATAAATAAATGTATACATACATATGCATTTCAGAAAATAAAACATTGAGTTCTTATTTATAAATTCATTCTTGCCTATTTTACTGGACAATCATATTGGTAGTAACCACAGCAATAAAAACTAGTCATATTATAATCATTTATATATTAGAAAAACATATCAAAATAGCCTACCCACAAACTACCAAACACCTTCCCAAGTTCCTTTAATATGCCCTCACATCTATTCTTATTTTCACTTCCAGTCTTTTCATTCCTAAATCATGTCTTCTTAGTGTTGTTTAATGCATTCTGTTTCCATCTAAAATTGTTTATCTTCCCTATCCTGAAAGGAAAAACCATCACACACACACACACACACACACACACACACACACACACACACACACACACCTCTTTCCACAAAATCCAATTCCATGACTCTTCTAGTTCCATTTGATATCTCCTTCTTCATAGTTGTCCTTTCACAAATAAGGAATCTAAGTATCCCTTGACACTTCACACCTTGCTAATCAACCATTAATGTTGATTTATTTGACTAATAAACCTACCTAGGTGATGGTTCCTTCCATCCTCAAGGCTTAATAGATAAATATTCCTCCTTGCACTGTATTCACACACACACATGCACACACGCATGCTCACATGCACTCAGGCATGTGCACAGGCATGCCACCCAGTGGATAATCAGGGATACACAAAATTTTGAATTCTCCATCTGTAATCTTCACATATGTTTTCAAAATTCATTTGGAAGAAAAATTATAAAATGAGCCTCCTTGTGTCAATATTTTTACTACATAATCACTTCCTAATTGAATGCAATCTGGATACTGTATCATATTGAAACAAAGCTTCACATTGAATCTTGTGTTAGAAACAGTCAGAAGTATTTGTATTTGGTACAGGCTTACTGAAAACAACTGAACAGGAAGCCAAGAGAGAAAAATTGTAGCCATCTCAAAAATCAAATATTTTGCTGAGTTTTTTAATGGTATGTATAAAATAAAATTGCATTTTAGGTCATCATTTTTATAGTATTAACATTGGATTTAAAACTAGGGCCTAGGGGCACCTGGGTGCCTCAGTCGGTTGAACTTCTGACTTCTGCTCGGGTCGTGATCTCACAGCTCCTGGGTTTGGCCAGCTGGCATTGAACTCTGTGCTGACAGCTCAGAGCCTAAAGCCTGCTTCAGATTCTGTGTCTCCCTCTCTCTCTGCCCCTTTCCTGCTAGCTCTGTCTCTCTCTCTCTATCTCTCTCTCACACACAAAAATAAATAAGCATTAAAAATTATAAAAATTAAAAAAAATAAAACTAGGGCCTATACAGATAAAATATGTTTAGTTCTAAGCTATTTGCTCCCAGTTTCTCTTTATATACCATTGATCTGTTTTTAAAGAATTACTCATGTGTCTGGTCTTAAAATCTGTCTTTTCAAAGAGTGGCTAATATGTTACTTTCTACTCATTACTCCATTAAAAGGGTTTCACACTAATATGATATCAGCTCCTGTCTCTCCTGAGTTTTACATACAATTAGTTATTACCCTCCCCAGGTTCTACATTCTCAGTGTTTTCTAGTTATAATATAAATTCTCTTTCATTCTTTCTACCATACATAATTAATCTTTATAGAGATGCATATTAAAACCACAATAAAATCAATGAAATATGACTTTACACGTACTAGAATGACTAGAACAAAAATTGCTGACAAATATTCATGAAGATTTGGAGCAACCAGAACTCTCATTCATTGCTGGCAGCAATGTAAATGTTACTATCATTTTAGAAAATATTTATCAGTTTCTAAGGAAGTTAAAACTATAGCTACCCTATGATTTGGTAATTCCAGTTCTAAATCTTTGCCCAAGAGCAATGAAAAAAAAATGTCTATTAAAGACATGCACAGGAATGTACTAGAAATAACCAAATAGGCATCAACAAAGGAATGGATTAATTTTCACATATTCAGTAGAATAAAGGAATAAACTCCTAATATGTTCAACATGGATACATCTCAATAATATGTTGAATGGAAGAAGACACACAAAACAGTATACACTATCTGATTTCACTTATATGAATTCCAAGGAAAAGTGAAACTAATTTATAGGAATAGAAATCAGAATAATGGCTCTCAGTTGTGGACAGGACATTTATTGAAAGTGGTCACAAAGGGTATTTTTAGGATGATTTTAGTAGGAGTTTTCAGATGGATTCCTTGAACTGTACTCTTAAATCTGTGTGTTTTATGCTTATAAATAATGTCACCATAAAATAATTTGATCCATGACATTAGCTTCCAAATTTGCCTTTTGATACTCATTTGTATCAATATGCTGGAAGGGAAGGTCCCTTCTCCTTTTGGCTCTAACTAAACAGAACAGACCAAATAATCACTTAACAGAGATCAAAATATTGTCTTTACCAATGTTTGAAAAAATGACCTCTTACCACTCCCCCTAAATGCAGAGCTCTCAGATAATGACCAGATTTGAGAATTTAGCTTCTAATCAATCCTCACCTTGAGAATAGCCTGGGAGTTACCCCAGGATTGAAGACAAAAACTGCAGACATAGCCACATTTTCCACCCATTTCCATAGCCAAATTTCCCACATTTCCCCTTCCTATAGAAGGATTTTCCTCAGATTTTTATAGCAAAGTGCTTAGAGCAAGGAAACTCAAAGAAAGTGTGCCAGTGAGCTCTGCAAGGTCAAAATAAAAAAGAAGCAACTGCTTCCAGAAGCAATAACCTTTAATACCATGATCCTACTTACTGTAAATGGGACCCAATCATTAATTTTTGGGAGACAGGGACTGAAAGTGTTCATATTAATGTTCCTCCTCCATTGAGGGTCAGTGGGAGAAATGTCCTTCACTAATGACAAAAGAGGATATGGTTTCTCATACTGAAAAGAATAATTCAGTTCATTATGGTGTATGTATACAATAAAATAAGCAATCACTAAAAAAAGTCTTTTTAAGAACAAATGGTTAATATTGTATTGTTACCAGTGTTTTCAAACCAACAACTGCAACACTAGTTACGAACACTGTAGAAAGCAATCACTATTTCATTAAATATATGTATGTATATGAGAAATACTGCTTTATAGTTTACATATGCATGTAAATACTAAGAATGGTCATCTATGGTCGATACTACCCAAAGCAATCTACATATTCAACACGATCCCTATCAAAGTAACACCAGCATTCTTCACAGAGCTAGAACAAATAATCCTAAAATTTGTATGGAACCAGAAAAGATCCCGAATAGCCAAAGCAATCTTGAAAAAGAAAATCAAAGCAAGAGGCATCACAATCCCAGACTTTAAGCTACACTACAAAGCTGTAATCATCAAGACAGTATGGTACTGGCACAAAAACAGACACTCAAATGAATGGAACTGAATAGAGAACCCAGAAGTGGACACACAAACGTATGGGCAACTAATCTTTGACCAAGCAAGAAAAAATATCCAATGGAATAAAGACAGTCTCTTCAGCAAGTGGTGCTGGGAAAACTGGACAGCAACATGCAGAGAATGAACCTGGACCACTTTCTTACACCATATGAAAAATAAACTCAAAATGGATGAAAGACCTCAATGTAAGACAGGAAGCCATCAAAGTCCTCGAGGAGAAAGCAGGCAAAAGCTTCTTTGATCTTGCCCACAGCAATTTCTTACTCAACATGTCTCTGGAGGCAAGGGAAATAAAAGCAAAAATGAATTTCTGGGACCTCGTGAAAATAAAAAGCTTCTGCACAGCAAAGGAAACAATCAGCAAAACTAAAAGGCAGCCGACAGAATGGGAGAAGATATTTGCAAATGACATATTAGATAAAGGGTTAGTATCCAAACTCTACAAAGAACTTATCAAACTCAACACCCAAAAAACAAATAATCCAGTGAAGAAATGGGCAAAAGACATGAATAGACACTTCTCCAAAGAAGACATCCAGATGGCCAATCGACACATAAAAAAAATGCTCAATATGACTCATCATCAGGGAAATACAAGTCGAAACCACAATGAGATACCACCTTACACCTGTCAGAATGGCTAACATTAACAACTTAGGCAACAACAGATGTTGGCAAGGATGCGGAGAAAGAGGATCTCTTTTGCACTGCTGGTGGGAATGCAAACTGGTGCAGCCACTCTGGAAAACAGTATGGAGGTTTCTCAAAAACTAAAAATAGAACTACTCTAGACCTGGCAATTGCACTTCTAGGCATTTATCCACGGGATATAGGTGTGCTGTTTCGAAGGGACACATGCACCCCCATGTGTATAGCAGCACTCTCAATAATAGCTAAAGTATGGAAAGAGCCCAAATGTCCATCGATGGATGAATGGATAAAGAAATGTGGTGTATATATATATGTATATATATATATATATATATATGTGTGTGTGTGTATATATATGTTTATATATATACATATACATACACACACACACACACAATGGAGTATTACTTAGCAATCAAAAAGAATGAAATCTTGCCATTTGCAACTACGTGGATGGAACTGGAGGGTATTATGCTAAGTGAAATTAGTCAGTCAGAGAAAGACAAAAATCATATGACTCCACTCATATGAGAACTTTAAGAGACAAAACAGATGAACATAAGGGAAGGGAAACAAAAATAATATAAAAACAGGGAGGGAGACAAAACAAAAGAGACTCATAAATATGGAGAACAAACTGAGGGTTGCTGTAGGGGTTGTGGGAGGGGGGATAGGCTAAATGGGTAAGGGGCATTAAAGAATGTACTGAAATCATTGCTTCACTATAAAGTAACTAATTTGGATGTAAATTGTAAAAAATAAAAAAAGTTAAAAAAATAAAAAATAAACATTTTTAAAAAATTAAAAAAAACAACAACAAAAAAACAACAACAACCTGGGTGAATTTCCAGAGAATAAGGCTGTGTGGGGAGAAAGAAGGCCAATCGCAAAAGATTGTAGACTGTATGATTTTATTTATGGAACACTTTTTTAAATCACAAAATCACAGAAATAAAAAACAGATTATTGGCTGCCAAGGGTTGATGAGGGGTCAGGGACAGGACAGAAGTAGGCTTGGCTTTAAAAGGCCAGCCTGAGGGGTTCTTGCAGGGAAATAAATTGTAGCTTGATTGTATCAATGTCAACACTCTGTGATATTTTAGGTTGGGTTTGTAAAATATTACGATTGGGATAAACTAAAGGATACATGAGATTCCTCTGTATTAGTTCTTGCAACTGCCTGTGAAAATACAAGTACCTCAAAAAAAAAAAAAAAAAAAAAGAATGGTCATCTATGGGTGTTAGGCATTAGCTTCATGGTTCTTTATATATTTTTGAATTTTTCAAATTATTTATTATTATCATTAATTTCCTTTAAATAAATCTGAACAACAAACACATCCAAACACGTAATCATGTATTTAAGAGTAATATGAGAGATTTCCTTCTGGGAAAAGATTAGATTTTGTAGAATAATCCAACAACACAATCATCATCATCATCATCATCATCATCATCATCACCAAAAAAGCAGTGGCATTGCACTAATCAGTCACTGGGGACTCAAAGACAACCCTTCCCTGAAGAAATAAGCAGCACATAAGAACAACATTGAATAGGGGCACCTGGGTGGCTCAGTTGGTTAAGCATCCGACTTCGGTTCAGGTCATGATCTCACGGTTTGTGAGATCAAGCCCCACGTTGGACTCTGTGCTGACAGCTCAGAGCCTGGAACCTGCTTCAGATTGTCTGTCTTCCTCTCTCTCTCCCCCTCACCTGTCTGAATTCTGTCTCTCTTTCTAAAAAGTAAATAAACATTAAAAAAATTAAAAAAAAAAACTGAACACACACAAAGATACTTTGCCACACACAGTAAGTACTATGCAAGAGGCACACACAAAAACTGTAGAAAATAATTTCAAAACTTCCCAATTAATTTTGTGATAAAAAATTATCACTATACCAAAATTTCAGGGTCAACCATACTTCACAAATGGCTAGATCTCTAAGAGGAAGAGAACACTTAAACCTTCAAAGCAAACAAAATGGCATTTTAGAAGCTATGGCTCGTTGCCACTTAATCCTAGTTGATGATGGGCCATTTCTTTTTTTTTAATGTTTTCATATTTTTTATTTTAGAGGAGAGAGAGCCTGAGTGGGGGAGAGGGGCAGAATGAGAGAGAAGAATCTTAATCAGTCTCTGAGCTCAATGCAGAACCCAACATGGGGTTCAATCCCATGACCCTGGGATCATGACTTGAGTGGAAATCAAGAGTCAGACACTCAACTAACTGAGCTACCCTGATACCCTGATGTGTCACTTCTAATTTGACCATACCCAGTGAAGAAATGAGATGGGAATGGACACAACAGGAAGTGCAGCCATTTGGGACCATATTTTACCTATGGAAATAGATACGAAGCACTAACAGCCTCAAAATTCTCTTTGACAAATTAAAAGTCTTCACTAATACAAATAAATAATTAAAAAAAACTCCTGTTTGTGGGCAGCTTGCCTTGAATTGCTGCTGTCAGTGCTATTTATTTATTTTTTTAAAAAATTTTAAGTGTTTTTATTTATTTTTGAGACAGAAATAGAGCGTGAGCAGGGGAGGGGCAGAGAGAGCGAAACACAGAATCCAAAGCAGGCTCCAGGCTCTGAGCTGTCAGCACAGAGCCCAACGCAGGGCTCGAACTCACAAACTGAGATCATGACCTGAGCCTCAGTTGGACGCTTAACCAACTGAGCCACCCAGGCTTCCCGTGGCTATTTATTTTAAACATTTATTTATTTTTGAGACAGAGAGAGACAGAGCATGAACGGGGGAGGGTCAGAGAGAGAGGGAGACACAGAATCTGAAACAGGCTCCAGGCTCTGAGCTGTCAGCACAGAGTCTGACGCGGGGCTCGAACTCACAGACCGCGAGATCTTGACCTGAGCTGAAGTCGGCCGCTTAACCGACTGAGCCACCCAGGTGCCCCCTGTGGCTATTTATTTTAAGAGATAGTAGTCATAATGATAATATTTAGGGTCCTTAAAAAAAGACCACAAATATAGCACAACTAAGACAGGATTTAGATGTTGGCCAAGAAAAAAAGGGAACAAGGAAATAATATAATTGAGAGCCAAATCAAACGTCCCTGATCAGATGACATAAACATAAGCAAATTTGGATATGAATATTTTTTAAGTTAGAGTTTCACAAGAGAATGGACAGTTTAGGCAAGTCTGGGAGATTACATTCTACTGTTTCATTCAGTTCAGCAAGAAAAAATAGGTGCTTTAGGCTAGGGACTTGCAATTATTGGTGCATTGTTAGTAGAACATTCTTAAACTCTTAGAATATAGAGGATGGTTATGTTAACAGCTACTGTTTTTTGAATGTTTACCATGTTTCATTTATGTGTTTGAAATGCTGCAAATTTTCTGTATACTTTTTACAACAGTCCTAAAAGGAAGGGTTCATTTTATTCACTTTGCAGATGAGATTATCAGTGGCTCTAGGAAGACATCAGTTTGTAGTAGGGAGGATGAGTTTTGAACCCACATCTCTCCTATTCCAGAGGCTGTTCATTACTATATCTTCTTTATTACAGAAGAAAAAGAAGTGTCAACTTCTCTAAAGGAGCTATTTGTATCCCTGTACAATAAGTGCAGAGAAAAATACTTTTGAGAATGCTGGAATAATTTTCGTCTACTTTCACTCCTATTTGCCCTTTCACAATGTTTTTACATCTCTCAAAAATGCTATTGATTTAGATCGTGTGCTGTTAATTTGTATATTCTCCTCATTAGTTTCCTGCAGGCATTTGGCTGTCTACAGATGTCAGGCCCTGAGGCTGTAAAATTCTCTAAGCAGATTGCTTTGAAATATTCTCCCTCCAAAGGCTCCTTGTTTAACTTCTGTAAATCTGCTTTGAGTTGCTTTCCTAACTTGACTTACATGGCTTATGTGTTTGTACACACCAGTTTTATTCAGTGAGTGAGCAGAGATAGTTTTGTAGAGTCCCCAAACTCAATTCTTCCCCTGTTCTGCACATGTTTTATCTTTGGCTGGTTTGCAGACACGAATAACCAACAATGTTGACAATCTGTGTATTCCCACTTGAGCACCACCATATTGGCAGCATAACATAGAGAGATTGTGTTTTTCATGCTAAATGAGAGAATTGTTGAGTCGTAATAGATATTTTATGCACTGTAAGTCTCTCAAAAGTTCTCCAAATTATTTAAATGCGTGCGCACACATTATTCTCTGTCTTGGTTTTTTCTCTCTGCCTCTCATTGTCATTATGACGTCTGTTTTGCATTTTACATTTTTTTTTTGCCCAAGATAGAGGCTGTGAAGATGATAAAGTTCATTTTTTTTGGTGTAGTCTATTTAGCTGTACAGTATCTCTCCAACATAAAGCATTTCACGATTCACAGCTTTCCTCCCCAAGTATACATAGTAATTCTGCTCTGAGTCTTACTCAATTGAGACATCCGTCTCTGCTAATGCAACAAGGGTATCATCCTTCCAGAGTTTAGATTTGAGCTTCTTATTGGTGAAGCCCATACCTTCTTTGATCTCTCTTTGCAGAATCAAGCACGTCGATGCAGTGCATGACCATTAAATGAGCACCTACAATGTGCCATACGTTGTGCCAAGTGCCACATAGGCACAAATGAACAAGATAGTCTCTATTGTTAAGGAATAGTCTCTATTTCTCTAATGGGAAAGACCCTCAAGTAAGCAAACAAGTACAAGGCCATGGGACAAATGCTTTGAGGTAGGAAAGTACAAAGGACAGGGAGTGTCACAAACCAGGAAGCTTTCATCTCTTCTCTGGTTTGGGTGATAAGAAAATAAGTGCTTATAGAGCACACGTCTGAGTTGGTCTAGATGGAGTTAGCAAGGAATGTAAAGAAAGATAGGATATTGCAGGTGAAGAACCAGCATGTGCAAAGATAGGGAGTCTTACAGTAACATCACAAGTGCAGAGAAACGCAAGCAGCTTGGTGTTAGTAAAGAATAAAGGGCCGCTTGCGAAGTTCTAGAAGATAAGATTGAAAGTCATTTGGAGTTAGTCCTTACACATGTCATTCTAAGAATTAGCTTTTGCGTAGGCAAGAGTTAATTCAGCCAGGAAGTTTTCATAGGTGGTGTGCATGTACATTTTAACAATAATCAAAAGCAATCTGAAAATTTGGTGCTCTTTCATGCACAAATCACAAACATTTTTGTGCAAACACATGCAAATATTGAATTATCCAGGTGAAGGCACCATAAATAAATACTATAATGTGTGTAATATATTGTCGAGATATTTCACCATTATTAATTTAATATGCCCTATGTGAAAAATACTCAAAGCTATTCCATTTACCTCCATACACATTCTGAATAATCTTAGCTGTTATAAAGAAAATTTTCCCCACAAATAGTGTCCAATTGAATTTTTTACAGATTTAAGACTTCAGTTTTTAAATTTAATAAATTGAGATTTTTTTGCTTGGCATCTTGAAACTGTATAATGTTGCAAAATACTATTATTTAATTGCTGAGGCCTTGTGACAAAAAATCAGAGGCTGGGAGCACCTGGCTGGCTCAGTTGGTTATGCATCTGACTTTTGATCTCAGCTCAGGCCTTGATCTCAGGGTCTTGAGTTTAAGCCCCATGTTGGGCTGTGCGCTGGGTGTGAAGCCTACTTAAAAAGGAAATGAGAGGCTGAATCAACACCTAGCATGATGATTGGTCATAAGATGCAGAGGACATTGATAGCCATGATGACAAATGCTTGGTTGCCATATGAAAACCAGGCCTCTAGTTGGCATGGAGTTCATGGTAGGGAGTGGAATCATCAGAGCACCACGGAAGGCATAGTGGACTCTTATGCACTGACTCTCACATTTAGATTTCTTTTTTTTTTAATTTTTTTTAATGTTTATTCATTATTTTTGAGAGAGAGAGAGAGAGAGAGCATGAGCAGGGGAGGGACAGAGAGAGAGGAAGACACAGAATCTGAAGCAGGCTCCAGGCTCTGAGCTGTTGGCACAGAGCCCGACGCGGGGTTTAAACTCACAGACCATGAGATCGTGACCTGAGCCGAAGTTGGACGCTTGACCGACTGAGCCACACAGGCACCCCTCACATTCATTTTCAAGCCTCTCTTTGGTTTCTAATGTGTGACATCAATGACAATAAAATAGTTGATTGAATTTTATGTTTTTTTGGTTGTTTTATTAATATATTGTTATTTTGATTTTAATACTTGGATAAGCCAGATAAACATTAATAGTTTATACCTCATTATTGTTTATACATATTTAAGTAACACTAATGAAATGGTTTAAATCAAAGTGTAATAATTATTTTTTAATTGTCCATTCTAAACTCAGGTTTGAGAAACTGTAATAGGAAACCAGGAATCACTGATGGCTACTTTGTTAGCGAGGCATCAAAGCATAGTGGAAACTGACACTTATTATGCATTAAAGACCTAGGTTCATATCTTAGCTCTCTAAATTCTTTGTTAGCCTAAGTTGTTCATCTGTTTCCACATCTTGAAAATGGAGACAGTGATATCTGCCTTCTAAAATTCAGTGAGATTAAATATGTAAATTATCCAGCACACTACTTGTACTTAATAATGTCAACTTCCCCTTTTATATATCTGAACTCTTAATTTTCTCATCTATAAAATGTATGCATTGGTACATACCTCACAAAGCTGTGCAAGTGTGATGAAATATGGAAAGTCATGTCCCTTGTAAGAACATGGCTAAATGTTCCATGTATAGAAGTAGGGACAGAATGATGATGTTTTCCATTTTGAAAGAAATATCACTCTCAGTAATGTTCTGTGAGAAAAGTAGGCACACATTGTCCTATTAGAACAGGTATATGAATAAGAATTTTTTTGTGAGGGTTTAGGTATTTATGTGGATGTGATTTTGAAAGGCTCTCCACTCCCACATGTGTCAGAAAGCCGAGCTTTGGAAAGGAAATGAACCAATTTCCACAAGGTTCTGGTCAACCTGTTGGAAGGAAGTGTTCTATTTACTAAAACCTTCTCCAAGGTTTAGTGTCCAAGAGGGTCAAAATTAGGGAAACCAGGCAAAGTGGACTAGGAGAAACTTTGGTCTATACTAATCAACAAGGATGAAAAAATTACCATAGAGAAAAAAAGATTGTTACATTGACAGTGTTAGCTACTATTTATTGGAAAGTTCCATGTGTCAGATATGGTTCTAAATGTTTTGTATGCATTAACATTATTTAATCCTTATAAAAGTTTGTGGCATACATCTTTTTTATATCCATTTTATAGATGAGAATGTTGAGGCATATGGAAAGTTAGCTGACTTGTTCAAAGACACTGGCATAGGCAACATCTGAACGCAGATACATTGGCTTCAGAGCCTACCATGTTAACCGTTGTGTGGTTTTTGCCTCTGATATGTCATACCAGAGAGTGAGACTTTGGACTGAATAGACAAGGAGATAGGGAGGGTGGCCATTGGTCCTCAAAACGATGAATTATAGACAACGTCCTAAGAAACATGCGGACACCAGAAACCACATTATTGACAAGAGTGTTTTCATTGTGTGGAAACCAGTCCTTCAGTCCTTGAAGCAGACCCTGGCCTTGTTTTCAAACTGATGAAATAGGAGTGAGCAGGAGTAGCCTCTAGCCATCCTGCACACTAATGGACACCCAGAGATCCATAGGCATATTGGATAGGGGTGACATAGTTCAAGAGGATAGGTGAACCTTTGGCAATCAAAGCATGTGAAGACCCAAGCATAGTGGTCTAGTCAACTATTAGAGTGAGGGTATTATTCCCATCACAAAAAAGTAAAGTTGCATACCTAATTTATGCATATAGCATTATTTTGCAAACTGCATATTACAACATAAATGTTAGTGTTCCTTCACTTATGCTTTTCCACCTGTCCACATGTATGGACATGTATATGGAACAAAAATTGAACACAATATGAGTAAATGTGAGGTTGGCATTAAGATGAAGGTTAATATAATCAATTGTGGTATCAGAGAGAGGGAGGTCCATTTTCCTTCTGGTCCATGTGTGGTTCTTCAGATCCTTGCTTGTCTCCCAGAATATGTCTTCTCAACCTGTATGGTCACTGGGTAATCTGAGGTGGTATTTCCTGAGTTGTGTGTCTTGTGACTCCTGCATACACCTCTGAAGTCCATGTGTTCTGCCATACCCTCTAGTCCTAAGGTCCATGTCCCCTGTAGCTAGAGGTCTCCGGTAGTGAACTTATGCTTGGAGACTTAGACCTCTTTTCTGCTTTCTCTTTTCTGGGCTGGATTCTGGGTTGCAGTTTTCTGGGAAGCTTCCCATTTATCCACCCTCATTTCCCTCAAGTTACTTCAAATCTACCTTTTGGTCAGCAACATGTGGCTAGTGGTTAGTTCCTGCATCATGCTGAGTAGAAGGCTTCCCTCAGGAGTTTGAACTTACTCTAAAATGGGTATTGAGAAACAAGAATGAGACCCTCCTTAGGACTCCAAGATCGCTTCAGAACTCATCTTTTTTTTTTTTTTTTTTTTTTTTTTTTCAGAGAGAAACAGAAGGAGAGAGAAGAGAGAGAATCTTTTTTTTTTTAAGTTTAGAAAGAGAGAGAGAGAGAAAGCATGAGCAAGAGAAGGGCAGAGGGAGAGGGAGAGAGAGAATTCCAATGCGGGGCTAGATCTGACAACCCTGGGATCATGACCTGAGACGAAATTGATTTGGACACTCAACTGATTGAGCCACCCAGGTACCCCCTCATCTACTGTTTTGAATCCACTTATGGGGTTTTTAACCCTCCGTGTTTAGAAGCTAGACCACTCACATCTAACCCCTTGTCACTTAGGCTCCTCTTCTACTTCCCCTTCATTTAGGATACATCTTTCTTTTCTCCTAATCCACCTTCATGGCCCTGTCCTAACATCGTAGAGGCTGTGGGGCTAAAATGCAAAGTACAAAGAAGGAAATATATGTTGGAAAGTGTTCCAAAAATGTTAGGCACATTATACAAACATACTTAAGTAGCACTCAATTCCTCCTGCAACTATTCATTATAAGCCTACTTCTTTGTTTTGCCAAAGCAAAAAGAAAGTAAAATCTGCCACCCAAATGGTTTTCTGCCAATATATTAAGTATCTAGTGGGTGCTAATCCCTTATTTCTGTGGCCCAATCCACACAAATCTCTACTCTCTGCCTGGTAGCCCTCATTGGTCATATCAGTGTCATGCTGTATCTAAAGTGGTGGGAAATGATGACATTTCAGTTCTGCACATGGCAATCTTTAATATTTGGATCAGTGTAGCATTTTAACAGTTCGGAACATTAATGAAAGATGAAGGTGGTTATAGTGACAGTTTTCAATTTTTAATCTGCTGGCATTATTATAAATGTTAAGGATAAATTTATTCTGAATTAAATCCTAGTTGTGTTCCTTACCATGGAATGTATTAGAAGAAATTGCTTGATCTCACTGAATCTCAATTTCTTCATCTGTGTAATAGGGTTAATAACATCCACCTTACAAGACTGGTATGAGGAGGAAATATACACATGCATATGTGTGTGTATTTTTACCTGGAAGATAATATTTTTATTGATATATACCAATTTATATACAGTAAAACCTTGGCTTATGAGCATAATTCATTCCCGTAACATGCTTGTAATCCAAAGCACTCATACATGGAAGCGAATTTCAAGAACCACTGGCTCAGTTGTGATCATGTGACATTTGGCATCACATACTACTCATATTGCAAGACATGGTTCGTTTATCAAGTTAAAATTTATTAGAAATGTTTGCTCGTCTTGTGGAACAAGTTACTCATAATCCAAAGTTTTACGGTAATTATATATTCCCTAAAGCACAGTAAGTTGTAATGTTAGGTAGGATGCAATGAGAAGTTACTCAAAACTATCAGTTGAAAGCTACTGGCAGGGGTGGGGGGAGGGTAAGGGACAAAGCAGGGAAGGAATGTGTTTTTGTTTTTAATTTTCTTTTAACGTTTACTTTATTTTTGAGACAAAGAAAGAGCACGAGCAGGGGAGGGGCAGAGAGAGAGGGAGACACAGAATCTGAAGCAGGCTCCCGGCTCCAGGCTCTGAGCTGTCAGCACAGAGCCCGACGCGGGGCTCGAACCGCAAACTGTGAGATCATGACCTGAGCCAAAGCTGGATGCTTAACTGACTGAGCTACCCAGGGGCCCTGGAATGTGTTTTGTTTTGCCGAAGCAACAGTTCCAGTCAAGGAAACATCCAACTAGGTGTTTAACTTGGCAGCCTCTTGCTAGATGTGTCTCACCTGATAGCCCCGTACATGAGCCAGTTTGAGCCAGACTGGATCTGGGGACCTGCACAGAAGCCCCCTGAATTGACCTGAAGTTACCTTTAGCTCCTATGGGAGAAATTTTCTGCCATTTTATGAACATAGGATGTAGGCACTAGCATCTTGACGACCGCGCATGCGCAATTGAACCAAAAGTGTCTATGCAAGCTCCCTGCCCCCACCCCCTAGTACACTCAATAAAAGCTTCCTATGCTGACCCCACAGGGATTCAGTGCTTTGACAGCTATCTCTCTGTCTCCTTACTTGTAACAAGTAATCAAAAGTCCTTTTCTTTCAATATTTCCTTGGGTCATGTTCAATTTGATGCACCCCAAGGGGCGAACCCCTTGAGTTCTGTTACGGTAAGTGCTCAATTAATGGAAGCCCTACGAAGACATTTTTATGATTCCTAAGGTAATTGATCACCAAACGCTAGGTTTCTATTTATTATTTTGTAAGTTAGGATGGTTCCATCTGGAACCAACAGGAAAAGCAAAGGACTGTCAAAGGGAACATTGTTTGTGATGTGTTGGGTGTACCACGATCATGCTAAACGCAATGCAGCTTCCCCTTGTCTCTCTAATATTAAATCACATTCAGAGAGTGAGTAGAGTTCAGTTCACAGGTAAGTTTCTGAAATAATTGCTTTTTATATTCTCAGTTGAATGAGAAATCATTTTGTATAATCAAATAAGACTTTGATAGTAGTCAGCATCAACCTTAGCCTCGGTTATGCTCTTAAAACCCTGTCACATACTTTCAGTGGGACAGAGCCATAGGGGATCTGTTTGCACAGTACTTTTAAATTCTAATAAGTTTCTCTGAAGCGTATTTCAAAATACCGGTAGTCCCTCCCCACTGCTTCAGCTCTGGCTCACAGGCAACTCTCCTCTTTCATCTTCAAACAACTTCAAAGTTTATTTTTGAAATAAGGGTTTCTTTTCCCATGGAATTCAAAGAGCTTTTCTGCCTTCTGTGAGGGAAGAAGAGCCTGGCTTTCAGGAATGCATTTAAAAAGCGGCAGATGTCTTTCTTAGCGCCTCCCTGATAGGCCTTGCTGACCTTCAAAAGCATTCAATTTTCTTTACCTTTGTTTTTTGGGCTGGCTTTGCTGGAGGCTGACGGAGGTGCTTGCGGGCCTAAGAGGCTGGCTTGTCTATAATGAGAAACTACCTAAGAAAAGAAGCACTGCCTTTTTCTTCTCTACCTATGGATTATTGGAAGATTTTAAAATTAATTTCAAGAAGGAAGGAAGGAAGTGGGGGGAGAGAGAGAGGAAGAAAGGAAAAAAGGAAGGAAGGGAGAGAAGAAAGGAAAGGAGGAGGGAGGGAAGGAAGGAAGCAAGAAAGGAAGGAATGAAGGGAGAGAGAGAGGGAGGAGGAAAAAAGAAGGAAAGGAAGGAGGGAAGGAAGGGAGGGAGGGAAGGAGTAAAGTTAGGAAAGAAGAAGAAGGAAAAATACTTTCTACTTGCATACCTTCGTTTTGTTTTCCCTAGGCTGATAGCAATCAGAACGTTTTTCATTTGGCAGCTGAGATTTTTCTTCCTTCTTTGAATTCAAATCCTCCGGAGACAGGAGTCGCCAGCACTCAGTCTGATGCTCAGACCACACCCGCCACTGTAATGAAAGGGGTTCCTGGGGCTGGGCAGCGGCTGCAGCCTGTAATCCTGGGGCTCAATCTTGGCATCTGCCTCAAGGTAAGTCTTCTGCCCCTTCTAGAACTCTGGCAATGATGTTTGAAGCTCCGGAGAGATGAGATTACTTTTCGGCAATGCCATTGAGGCTGATGAAGGAGAAGAGAGGTTTGAGATTTCTTTGGGGGAATTTTTCAAACTGGTGCAAAATATTTTTGTCTCCATAATCTCTGTCTTTTGCTGAAATCCTTGGACTAGGAATTACTGGATCCAGGATGCCCCATCCCGCAGTTTTGTGTGGCTTGTTTCTATGTGCTTCTGTGGGGCTTATTGTCATGTCTCATGTGATGTCTTGTTTGCTATTTTTTTATGAACACGTTTTCTGTCACCAAATGGATCTTGAGCACTTTCAAGGTAACGGTGTCTTTAAAACTGCTTAGTGAGTGATCTACCTAGTAAGTGCTTCAAAATAATTAATTAATTATATGTGTGTGTGTGTGTGTGTGTGTGTATTTTTTCTTAAATCATATTTATTGTAGATTTGTCATGAAATTCTGCTTCCAGAAGTCTGAAAAGTCATGAGTCTCTCCCTCTCTCTTTTTCTTTTTTGTGAGATGGTGGAAATGATGGAAATGATGGTGGAGTATGATGGAAATACTTTTTCCAAATGTTTTGTTTTGTGTGGGGCCTACCTTTGGCATGGAAAAATATGAGGAATCATTGAAAACTATTTCAAATGAGGCCAACCTACTGCAAAATATAGAGATAAATTTCTTCATCTTTCTTCCTTAGTTTTGTTAAAATAGCCCAAATGTGAGAACTTCTGGAATCAATACAAAGTATAGTTAGATTGTTATCATTCTGGTATTCGATTCATTAGTTACCCACTATTCACATTTAGGTTATTGGAAAAATAGACCAGTGACTAATTATTTTATGTAAGTATAAATTTTTTAAAATTGAAACGTGCTTTAAAAGTCCTGTAGGTAAATTCCAACATTTCTAGATGGAAGAATACAAAAAGGTTGAGAGAGTTGCCCATTCTCATATAATTACACAGTTCATTTGGGAAAAATCAGAAATCAGAGGCAATTTATATAAACAGAATTGGCTTTGATCATCATTTTCACAAAGCATATTTCTTTGGCCAACAGCCATGACTCTACCCTCAGAGAGCTGATTTTGTATTTCATTCACTGTGTTTGATGGTTAGACTTTTGTTTTTGGTAGGACAGATTGGGTTTAGGCCAGGTGTTGAAGAAGGATGCAGTTTCTTGAGGAAATAATGAATATGCCTTCCTTTCCCTGTAACATGACCTAATGTTTCCAACAACTGGATATACTACCAACCACCCTAAATCAGTGTTCCATGCAAACTCATGAACTCAAGTCAATAGCCACACTCAAACTTTCACTGTATTCCGATCCATACTTGTGTGTATTCAACTGTATTGTATCCTGATCTTTCAGGACATTTGGTTTCTTTTCCCTAAACTCTTGTAAACTCTTTGGTACAAAGATATGTGTAAGGCGTGGTGATTAAAGTTTTAAATAAATGAACTGCCCCACCTTGATAATTTTGAGTCTGTAATGGTGATCTTAACTCAGCAGCAGCCAAGGGGATGATTCTGAATGGAAGCATTGCAACAATGTGCTGGGCCTCCAGAAGACCAGCCTTCTTTCCTGAGTCTGTATTCCTTAAAACATAATGTCTAGTTTGCCCAGTTCTGGCTCACTTCTCTTTCCATGATAGCTTACAACCTGTATTTCAAGGACCTATCACCTGAGAGCCTTGCCACCATTTTTGGCTGACCTGTGAAGCTCATAGATATTCTGGATGCACTAAAAGAAGAAAGATGCCTCAAAATCAAGAGACCCATCCATCTACGTCTCTACCTTCCTCCTAACCCCCAGACAACACCACAGGAGACCACCTTGAAGAAGACACAGGAGGAGAGAAAGCAGACAATATGAGCAGCTTACCCAGGAGCATACTGTAGGTATGGTAGTTCCAATGGATTGCCATCCAGGTGGCGGCATCTCTGACCCAGGAGTAGAACCTGCAAGAAAGACACCAAGGAGTGATGAGTTCCTCTACAGAAATGGACCAAAAGAGACATCACCCCAGATTTTCCAAGGTAACCCATGCCAGATTTTCAAATGTAAAAAATTAAATTAGTATCCATGTTCCAAGGGACTCTTGAAATTATTTCTGGATAAGGAAACAATTAACTTCATTGTGAATGAAATCAATTATGGTACTCAAATAAAATGTGAGGCTCACTTCAAGAAACTGAAGTGTGTTTTGAGTGTTTTGTTTTGAGTAGATATGTTCTATACCTAAAGAGGAGTTTGTTTTCAGACAGTTCTCTGGATGTGCATCACAGCCTAGTCACAAATGCCATTAGGAGAGACAGGTTTGAAATGATCTTTGCCCATCTCCATTTTGCTGATAACCATCTTGAGGAAATGAATCAATTTATAATAAATAAGTCTTTTATTACAAGCATGAATAAAAATCACATGCACCCTTGGAAGAATCCCACACCTTTGACAGGTCCATGAGTGTTTTAGGCATCAATGATTCAAGCAATTCCTGCAGAGAAAGTCAATTAAATTTAGTTATAAAATTTGGTATGGGGTAACTACACTTGGCTACTTGGTTTAATTTGAACCCTACTGGGCTGTCACTAGTTTCTTTAAGTAAGGATCTTGGTTAATGGGGGAGTCTGATGATGAAATTTGCTAATACTCTTCTTTGCTAACACAAAGCCAATACTCCTACCATTTATGTTTTGTTGATGCCTCCACCATCAGAAAGCTGATGCCAGTTTGGAAGAAGAAAAGAGTCAAAGCAAGAGGAATGATTCATGAAAATAAAGCTGAATAGTACCCTCTCAACAATAGCACAGAAATCAAAAACAAGAAGAGAGAGAGATGTTTAAATCCCAAGTGGATGAATAAGAATAGATAGTAGTATGCCACTGGCATGACAATGACATCATTAACATCTGCTCCAAGGTATGGGCATTGATCATTTGAAAAAGACCAAGTGTATTCATCAGCCAAAAAGAAGATTCAGATCAGTCAACTGGCAGTAATACATGTATTCAAAGAGAGCACTGGAGGTATGAGATGTATGGATCAAAATATGGATGTATGAGTTAAGGTTTCAGGACAGACATGGTACTCCAGCTTGATCAATTACATCATCAATGTGACTCTCACTAATAATGGCAACTGCACAGAATCTGTGTCAATGAGACCAGGATGGATCTGGCTTTCCAAGGGATGTTGCATGTTTCTATTTGTAATACAATATGGAGCTACGAAGACAAAGGACAGAGGGAGGTATGCCCAAATAGGAGTTGAGATCAGATATAATATGACACCTCACTGGATAAGTCATCAAGACAAGAAAACATGGTGTGCCCTCGGCCATGTGCACTGTTACACTAAATGTGAAAAATGTCAAATGGGTGTATCAAAGCGTTTCAAAACATATCACAAAAATAGTGTCTGAGATGATGCCAGTAACTTACATGCTGGAATTCCTGAGTATACCATTAATTTTATCATTTATTTAGTTATTGTGTGTTTCCCAACAAAATACCATCTTTTGCTTCAGCTCTAATGGACTTTGTTTCTATAAAGGCAAACTTCTTTCTCTTTCTTTACCTCCACATAAACAACCCCAAATCCCTGTGATCTGTTTATTTTAAATCTCAGGAAATCCTAATGCCTTCTGTTGATGAAAAACTCCCCATGAATATTTTCACATTTCTGAAAAGCCTGGATTTTCTGAATAAAGAATACTTGTAACCTGAGTTAAAGGATTTGAATGATAAGCGTGCCTTGAAGGTTAGAAGTTAAAACACCTATCTACTCCAGAGCCATTTGCTTACATTCCAACTGTTATACAGCTAGGGACCATACCTTCTCCCTGCAAAGGATTCCAGAGTAAAGGGATGTCTCTTTCTCCCACTATCCTTCCCTCTCTTTCTCTCTCTCTTTCTCTCCACCCCTTCCCCTCCCTCTCTTTCTGGCTCTCCATCAACCTAGGGGAGGAGGAATAGATTTGTATCCTATGTGAGCTCTGTATCTCCTAACTGCTCCTAATTGTTACACACAGGTAGCATCAAGCCCTCAGTGTGTTGTCCCATGGGGAATGGGAGCTTGGAAAGCAGTACTGATAAGGTGATCTGACTCAGAGGTCTGGTGCTTCTCCTTCTGTACACGTGTGACTAGCACACTAACTTGTTAGCTTGCAGTAGGTTGTCAGCCATGGCACGTCAGACCCTTCACAGTTTTGAACTTCACATTTCCTTTAGTGGTTTTCTGTGCGTCACCCAGCCTTGAACCACAGTTTATCTATGATGAAAGGTTTTTTTTTTTAACTTTTTAATTTTCTCTCTCTCTTTTTTTTGAGAGACAGAGAGACAGAGTGCAAGCAGGGGAGGGGCAGATAGAGAGGGAGACCCAGAATCTGAAGCAGGTTCCAGGCTCTGAGCTGTCGGCACAGAGCCTAACGCAGAGCTCGAACTCATGAACCATGAGATCATGACCTGAGCTGAAGTTGGGTGCTTAACCAACTGAGTCATCCAGGCGCCCCCTTAATGAGAGTTTGGACTGAGAGGAGAGTAGAACCTTGTAAAATAAGAAGGCTGGTGAATTTTAGAGCTAAGTGTGCCTTATATTAGTTCTCTTAATCAATTTTGTCAATGGGCAGATCAAGAATGGTGACCAAGAGTATTGAAATGACTTTCTAGGATAAGTAATCATCTAGTCTAATAAAATCTTCGTGAAACAAACCACTACTGAGACTCAGCCCCTTCTTTCTTAAACTGCACATCCCAGCAATTCTGTTTGCTATTATGTCCTCAAGTCTTTTTCAGCGAGGCTGCATCTTGCATAAGTTTGCAGTTCTTATTCCAGTGAAAAATGCATTCATCTGATCTTTTTGTTTGATTAATGTATGATTGTTTATTTGTTTGTTTTTTCCTCATCTTTCCCTGCTTATGGTCTTTTACTCCCAGCTACAGCCCTGCCTGGAGATTGTGCTGTTAGCCCACCAATGTCCAGCTCCCAGCAACTTTGGTAGTTAATCTAAAATACAGCAATGTTGATAAGTAATCTTGAAAACATGGGCATTTTCGGGGCGCCTGGGTGGCTCAGTCGGTTAAGTGCCCGACCTCAGCTCAGGTCATGATCTCATGGTTTGTGAGTTCGAGCCCCGCATCAGGCTCTGTGCTGACAGCTCAGAGCCTGGAGTCTGCTTCAGATTCTGTGTCTCTCTCTCTCTGCCCCTACCCCACTCACGCTCTGTCTCTCTCTCTCTCTCAAAACTGAATAAATGGTAAAAAATAAATAAATAAAAAACCTGGGCATTTTCTAATAATATTTTTGAATGAATAAAGGATGGTAGAAATTCAAAATTGGGGACAGAATTATCACAAAATGATAGACCCTCTAGATAGAAGGAATCTGAAATACTTCTCCCAGGCACCTATCAGGATAGTTTTATGAGGTGAATGAGTCAGTGCTGTTTTGTTTTGTTTTTTTTTCCTGGAATGCACGTCAAAGATACAAAAGACTAAATTTGTGGAATAGAAAAATTCTGGTGGGACTAAAGAGGCTGAAAAAGCTACAATGTATATCTTGGAGTGAAGACAAAGCATAAGGGGGACTACCAGAGGAAACAATCTAAAAAGAAATTAACAGAAGGTATAACTTTATCAAAACATTATTACATGTCTACTAAATATTAGGCACTATACAAGACACCAGATACCGATCGGTAAATAATTAGACAGGCATGTTAAATCTTTTTAAGTTTTTAAATGTTTTTGAGACATGATTCAATACAACAACATTCATTATTTTAAAAGGTAAAATTTAATGATTTTCTATATATTAACAAGATTGAGCAACCATTACCACTATGTAATTCCAGAACATTTTATCACCCCCAAAAGAAACTTCATACCCATGTGCAAATACCGTTTCCTCTCCTTCTCTCAATCCCCAGGCCCTGGCAACCACTAATGTATTTTTAGTCTTTATAAAGTTGCCTATTCTGGATATGTCATATAAGTGGAATCATACTAATTGTGGATTTTTTTTCTGGCTTTTTGCATTCACCATAATATTTTCAGAGTTCATTCATGTAGGATGAACAAGTATGCCATTCCTTTATATAGCTTAAGAATCCCTTGTGTGGATATATTACATTTCCTTTACGCCTGCGTCAGTGGATAGAATCTTGGGAATGTTGTGACTTTTTGGATACTATGAATAGTACTGCAATGAACACCTGGGGGGAAAGTTTTTTTGTGAATAGATTTCAGTGTTCTTGGGTATATAACTAGGAGTAGAATTGTTCCTATTGTCATATTACAACTCTATGTTTAATGTTTTCAGGAACTGCCAAACTGTTTGTCAAAGTGATTGTCATTTTACATTCCCAACAGCAGTGTATGAGAGTTTAGTTTCTACAAATTCTATCCAACAGTTGTTATTATCTGACTTTTTGACCATAGCCACTCTAGTTAATATGAAATGGTATCTCATTACTGTTTCAATTTACATTTCTCTGATGTCTAATGATATTGAGCATCTTTTCATGTGCTTATTGGCCATTTGTACATCATCTTTGGAGAAATGTCTATTAAAACAATCATTGCCCATTTTTCAAATGGTTTAGTGCCTATTTAAAGTTGAGTTGTAAGAGTACTTTGTATATTCTTTATATTGGCCTTAATCAGATTATGATTTATGAATATTTTCTCCCACTCTGTGGATTGTCTTTTCACTTTTGTAATAGTAGTCTTTGAAGCACAAAAGTTTTTTTAATTTTGATAAAGTCCAGTTTATTTTTCTTTTGTTACTTGAGCTTTAGGTATTATATTGAAGAAAACACTGGTTAATCCAAGACTCCATAAATTTATGTTGTTTTGAGGTTATCAGGAGGGTCTGAAAGTGTCAAGGAAAATAGCATAAAGATCTATGAATTGTGCAGTTTCAACATCCTCTACCAGCCTCTCTAACTCTTGAACAGCCTCTAAAATAGATGGTGCCTTTTCCTCACCAAATCATCATTGTCACATCATGAGCCAAATTGTTTTACTTATAATTGTACATGTATAAATCCAATAGGATAGGATGAATAAAGGGCCTGTCTTAGGAAGTATAGAAGCTGCAAGCGTCTCACTGTTAATGTGCATCACTTCCATATAATTACTAATGTTTGGTTTTGGACTAAAAACCTTTTGGTCACACAAGGAAAGGCAGCCCCTTCACTCATGGTAATTCTAGGTTGTTGACTTTGAAAAGACATTTTCTTGAACGCTGGGACTGTGGACACAGAAATGTTTGATTGGAAAATGGCCTGATGGTATTTCTCTCTCAACCTTTTATTTTTTTCAGTGATAGTTTTGAGGCAGCAAGTCAGAATGCCTTCACATAAACAAGTGACAGTAGTGAAATCTGAAATTTGGTTTGTGTCTTGGAGGAGTATCACACTTTCTTTTTTCGGGTTAGCTAACAATCTGATGGGGTGAAGAAGAGTATTAGGAAACAAGGAGGCTGTGCATGATTGGCCTGGATTTTTTTTATGGATCAACATATTCTTTACTTTAACTTTCTGTGGTGAAAGACTATAGGTCCAGAATATATGGGATCACCTGGGCCAGTTGTAAATGATGTATGAAATGAAAAATCCTCAGGGGCATGGCTTTGCAAACATGGTCATGCTAGGCCATTCAGAGCTATATTAAGCTTAAACAAAGCAGAAAGATCAAGGATTTTCAAGGCAAAAAGGACTGCTTTGGATAAGTAATTATCTATTTTTCTTTTGTTGCTTGAGCTTTAGGTATTATATCCATGCATATGGATATCCATGTATATGGATAAGAATGTACACACATAAACACACACAAAATAATAAAACTTTCGAAGACTATTTTTAAAATTTTCATTCACAGAAGCAAATTAGGAGTATATTTCCTTCCAGAATATTTTCTTCCACATTTCTCATTGTCAGTTACTGAGAACATAGGGGAAATATTTCATGTTTTGAAGACCTAAAATATATTTTTGATGTATTGATTGACAGAAGTAACTAAAGCTAAAACAAAAATTAAGCAAAAAGGTGCAATTGGGTTATTGTTTATCTAAATTAGTTGCCAAAAAAATAGTGTTCATGAAGCCAAACCCAAGATTTAACCCCATGCAAGGCTCTTAAAAGCTTCCAGGTCACTTATCATATCACCTACTTGGCCCTCTACGTAAGGGTGGCCATAAAGAATAGGAATAGGTCAACAGAAGCCTGGCAGTCTCTAAGGTATGCCATTCCTAACTTTGAGCTTAACTTCCAATCATTCCTTATATCTAGGAGCTGAATTGTCCCATGAGAACCTCAACCCCCGTTGCAAATTGCACTTAGGCAAACTTCTCTGGGGCAGAATTCTGCCACATCTCAAAAGGTGTTGTGCCGTTCTCCAGACAGCCCGGTAGCCATATCCTTTGCATATGATGGCCCGTTGAACTGTACAATTTGAACAATGAATTCCCTGCATGATATACCCTACAACTCCCATGAATTCCTAATTTACCCATAAAAATCAATGATAGATAATATTTCTCAGCAAATATTCTATCTGCAACTCTGCATTTCTCAGCCTCTGTTATAGTTAGGGGGAGAACATGTGATTAGTTTTGGTCATTGGACAGTGAGAATAAGCATTTAAAAGCTGGTACACTACATCTATACTTTCTCTTCCGTGGATGCTGGAAGCCATATGTTCCAGATGATGTAGCTACATGATGGTAGACTCTGCATTAACTCTGTGTGGAGTAACCCTCAGCCCACATTAGACAACTTTGTGAAAATAACTTTGTCAAGTTAGCCCATTGAGATTTGGGGGTTAATTTGTGAATAGCCCATCTGCCTGTTAAAACTGGAACAGCAGTTTTCAGGCACTCTGCAATCATATGTGTAAATTTGGAATATCATTTTGAATGGGGGACAAGCACATCCACCTGTCATTTATCTCAGTAATTGCATCTTTTAACAAAGGAAGTATCCCAGTGAAATACTGAGAGGGTTGTGATTTTGTTAAATTAATGTTTGCTAAGTAGAGCTCCACGGTGTCGGATGGTGAGCCATGGTTCAACAAAAGACCACAGGGGAATTGAAGCAGAGAAGTTTATTACTTACAGTTTAATTACCTCCTGAAAGAAGTCCATGGCATGTCTTGAGGAGCCTGGGGAGATCAAGGCAGGGTGCAGGCAGAGAGAATGGCAGAACCCGGGCATATGCTCTATTAAGGTCCATGGGTGGATTGCTTTGAGGTTCCCAACCTAAGGCCAGATTGGTTAATCCAAAACAAAAAGAGTGTATTTTAGTATGCCTGATGTTAGTGGTAAATATATCATAGTGTGTGTGTTACCTACTAAATCACCACACTGTACACTTTAAATATATATAATTTTATTTGTCAATTTTACCTCTAAGCTGGAAAGAAAGGAAAGTGTTATGAAACTGTCCTCACTCCTGCTACCACTATTGTAGTTTGAAATCTTAGCATGTTTTCTTTATTTATGTAATCCCCTTGGTCTGAAATTTTCTTTTCTTCTTGTTGAAATACCACCTATTAAGCCATAATCAATTAAATATCATGTCCTTTATAAAATCTTTCCTAATTCCAGCTTCTCCAATCAGCTTTAATATTTTCCCTGTGTCATAGTTGAACTATAGTCAAATCAGCAGTGTTTACCTGTTATTGCATGCTATCGTTAGTGGTATACAAGTATTTAAGACACAAGATTGGCTAAAGGTTTAGATAAACTTTTCTGTTTTAAGTTTAAATGGGATACAGGATCTGTTTAACTTACAAACTTTATATGTTTGGAGCAGCACCTTAAAGGTAGATCTCCAGTTGATAATGTACCACTTCATTCAGTGGAAAATTCTGAGCCTGATTTATCTGGAAAGTTGACTGGTTCTGCCATCAGAGTATCATTGCATTTGAATTGGAGTGAATGTTTCATGCAAGTACTTGTCATTGAATGAAAAAAAATGAGCAGGAATTGCACAAAGCTTAGTTTCCAAAAGTATCCAGTTTTGTGCATGATGATTGTAAATGATTTTATGGTAACAAATTGTGGACCAACACTGCATTCATTTGAACATGCTACCTGGCCAAGAGACACGTTCTTTTGAAACAGCAGCTCCCCTTGGGGCGCCTGGCTGGCTCAGTCGGTTAAGCGGCCGACTTCGGCTCAGGTCATGATCTCACGGTCCGTGAGTTCGAGCCCCGCAGAGGGCTCTGTGCTGACAGCTCAGAGCCTGGAGCCTGCTTCCGATTCTGTGTCTCCCTCTCTCTCTGACCCTCCCCTGTTCATGCTCTGTCTCTCTCTATCTCAAAAATAAATAAACATTAAAAAAAAAAAAAAAAGAAAGAAAGAAACAGCAGCCCCCCATCCCCCTCCCCTCAGCCCCTGGCAACCACCATTCTATTCTCTGCTCCTATGAGTTTGGCTATTTCAGATACTTCATGTAGTATTAGTTCTTCTGTATCCAACTTAGTTCATTTAACACAATGTCCCACAGATCCATCCATGTTGTTGTATATAGCAGGCTGAATAATATAAGACTGAATGATACTCCATTGTACACATATACCACATTGTCTACCCCCCCCACTTTTATTGAGAAATAATTGATATGCTTTGTTGCATCACTTAAAGGCATATAATATGATTGTTTGATTTACATATCTTGTGAAATGATTACAATAGGTTCAGCTAACTTCCATCATCTCCTATAGATATGAGAAAAAGAAACTAAAGAAAAAAAGAGAAAAAAAATCATCCTTGCAAGGAGAACTCTTAGGATTTAGTCTCTCAACTTTTCTACATATCGTACAACAGTGTTGGCTGTAGTCACCATGTTGTACCTACATCCCTGGTACTTATTTATCAACTGGAAATTTGTCGCTTAGACCCACCTTCCTCTCCAACTACTCCTTCCCCACCCACCTCTGGTAACCACAAGTCTGATCTCTTTTTCTATGAGTATGGTGGGGTGTTTTGTTTTGTTTTGTTTTGTTTAGATTCTGCATATAAGTGATATTATACAGAATATGCAGATATTATTAAACAGTATTTGTCTTTTTTTGTCTTATTTCACTTACATAATGCCCTCAAGGTCCATCCATGTTGTCACATTTTTTATGGCTGAATGATATCCTATGATATATTATTATATTATACATAACATTATACATAATATAAAATATATATGTTGTATATATGTATATTACATATGTCATGCATATACATGCACAACTTTATCAATTGATGGGTACTTAGGTTGTTATCATGTCTTATTGTAAGTAATACTGCCATAAACATGGAGGTGCAGCTAGCCTTTAGTTACTGTTTTTGTTTCCTTTGGATATATTTCCAGATGTAAAATTGCTGGATTGTATGGTAGTTCTATTTTTAATTTTTTGAGGAATCTCCATCTTGTTTTCCACAGTGGCCGCACCAGTTTGCATCCTTACCAACAGTGCATGTGGGTTCCCGTTTCTTCTCATCCACACCAGCATTTTTTATCTCTTGTCTTTTTGATGATGGCCATTTTGACAGGCATGAGGTGACATCTCATTGTGGTTTTAATGTGCATTTCCCTAGTAACTATTAATGTTGAATGCCTTTTCATGTACCTGTTGGCCTTTTGAATATCTTCCCTGGAAAAATGTCTATTCAGGTCTTTTTCCCATTTGTTAATTGTGTTATTTGTTTGGTTTTGCTACTGAGTTGCATGAGTTCTTTATATGTTTTGGATATTAACTATTTATTAGATATATAGATTGCAAATAATTTTTTCCAATCCATAGGTTATCTTTTCACTTTTGTTGATGGTTTCTTTTGCTGTGCAGAAGCTTTTTAGTTTGATGTAGTCCCATTTGTTTATTTTGTATTTCATTGCCTGGGCTTTAGATATTATATCCAAAAATTCATTACCCACATGCATGTCAAGGACAATTATTCTCATGTCAATTTCCTAGGAGTTTCATAGGTTTTACAAATAAATCTTAAACAAATATGATATGGCATGACTTTATTCTTGCTCTTGCACTCATACTGTTCCCTCTGCCAGGCCTGTCCTAACATCTTTTGTTCTTTTTGCTACTGGGACAACATTTATACGTTACCTATAGTGAGATGAAATTCCTGACTCACTTACACTGCAGCCTCTTGTATCTGCTTCTGTACCACTACACTTATTTGCATCATTGGACTCACCACACTCTACTAAAATTATGATTTATTCTTTTCAATCACCCACTAACTTTATTTGATGGAAGGAGCTGTGCCTTACTCATAACTCAACCACAGGAACTTACCAGTATCTGAGAAACTTTGGGTATTCAGCAAATACTTATTCTCAATTATATGGTACAGAGGTTTTCCCAAATAAAGAAGGCTATGGAGAATAAAGGCCATTCCAAGTAATGTACATGCTCTACGTACATTATTTCTTATAGCTTTCATCCTCTAATGTGTGTAACTCATCTGTTTTCTGAAACTATTTTTCAGACTAATCTCTTCAAAGTTATAAATTCTGTTTTGTAAATAGCTTCGGTTTCATGGTTTCACCTGATATAATTAAATTGAAAAGGTTTCACTTCAGTGACACTAATTTTCTGGTCCTGCTTTGTCCATTGATAAGAATCAATTTGAGAAATACCCCCACATTGCTATGGGAAGTAGTAATTTGCCACATCCATCATTTTCTGTCTCCTATGGAGTACATCTGCAAGGGTTTCTGAATTAATATGATGAAATTGAAGGCAACTGTAATTACAGTAGTTTTATCTCTTCCTCCATCATTCTTCATCTACATTGTTCCATTGAACTATATGAGAAAAGGAAAGCCTACTTATCTTCTTGTGTTATTATTTGCCATCACATTGATTCATTATGTTTCTCTTTTGTTCCTAATTATAGTTATCCACCTTCCCCATCTGCAAAAGTAGAAACAATATGTCTTTGGCTCTTTGACATCTTTTATTTCCATGCAGTGTAAAGCTGTTTATAGCATGTAGGTGATCAATCAGTGGATAATGAGTGAGCGCCTACAAAATGCAGAACATACTGGAGAATTTGATAGCTGAAAAATGAGATATCTGAGATCACAGAGGTTAAAGTCCAGTTGAGATAACGAGGCATGCATTAAAAGCCAATAAATAAAAACAAATATAGATACAGGAAAGTAGTGGAGATAAACTCTTAAGGATAAGGTTTTAAGAAAGACTTCTTTAGGAACCAAGGGAGCTTCAAGGGGGGAAAAGGAGTTTCAGATATGTAACTTGATGAACAGGTATTTACTGGCTAAGTGGCGGGGATTGCAGGCAGAGGTGAAGGAATGTCATGAAGAAGAGGGGAAGGTATGAATGAGAAGGGCATATTTTGGGAGGAGTGAAAGAGTTGGCTCTCTAGAAAAAAGGGTTTATGTCAGGTGCATGGTAAGGGATGGCGTAGAAGTTTGGCTTGAGGTCACCTACAGAGTATTGTGAGGCTGGAGACACTGATGGCTTTTGACTAGGGAGCTACCTGGGGGACAGGCATGTTTGAAGTACATGACAGTGTCCACCTTCACCACACTCATTTTTCTCAAGTTCTCTGCTAACATTATCAATGTTATTGAAACATAATTTACATAAAATTAACTGCACCCATCTCATGCATACATTCATTGAGTTTTGACAAATGTATACACTATTCACTTACACAACAATCAAGACATTTAATAGTTCCATTACCTTCCAATTCCCCCCATGCATTTTTTTAATCAGCCTCTATGTCTCGCCTCTATGGATTAATTTGCATTTTTTTTCTTTTCAAAGTTTTTGACTTCAATATTTTCTTGGATAAGTCTCCAAGGAGTATTTGGCTGTTTTTACTTTTAACAAAAGCCAAAACAAAATTTTAGTCTCCTAACAGAAAAGGATGGCACTATGTGTAGGTAGAGCATGACTGGTAACATAATGCAATTCTAGAGATCATCTTGAGTAATTCACCATGAAATTAAATCCTGGTTAAATCTGCTTATGTCTTTGTTTTATTTAGGTATTAAGAAAAAGTAAAAATCAAAAATGTGGCTAGTAAGTGAGCAAAAGAATTAGAGGTTGAAACACTTCTGCCTTTTATGAACATTTAATTAAACATTCATTTCTAATTTTCCATTTTCTTGATATTTTTGGACCAAAGCATTTTGTGTTTCAAATATTTTCATAAGTCATTTAAATCTTTGCAGAGTTTATGCACTGAACTTATAAAATGCTTAGCATTCTTAAAGTTTCTAGCCATCTGGAAACAGTTTCTTAGTAGATAACTTAATTCTTTCAATTCTCTTTAATCTAGTTATTGCCCTTGTAATATATACATGGCAATTCTCTCTACTCATAAGACTTACGGAACATTTAAGGAAGATTTCCATTTTAAGGAAATTTTGCTTTTAGATTTCCTTTCATTTCTAGCATTAGGGGAAAAAAACTGGAGTATTTCTTTTTATAGTACAACCAAATTCCTATTATTAGTAACTTGAGGAAAAAGAAGATTAAGACACAGCCATAGAAATGAAAACCATCTCAAAGAATTTTTTCACAGCTCGTGGGTTCAAGCCCCACATCAGGGTCTGTGCTGACAGCTCAGAGCCTGGAACATGTTTCGGGATTCTGTGTCTTCCTCCCTATGCCTCCCCTGCTGCACTCTGTCTCTTTCTCTTTCTCTGTCTCTCAAAAATAAAGAAACATTTAAAAAGTTTTAAAAATGTAATAGGAGAGTATAACATCAAAAATTTTCAAAGTATAAATTTCAAAATATAAAGCAAAGTATAAAAATAAAATTACCTTGTTGTCCACTTATTTAGTAATTCATTCAACAGTGATGCCTACAAGGTGCCTGGCAATAATATGTGGCAGGGAATGGAGTATAGAAGAAAATGGACCCAATCCTCACTCTCATGAAAGACACATTCTTATGGGGAAGAATGAAAAAGAAGAAATTAGGGAAATATGTGCTACAGCCAGTTAACAAGAATGGGGGCATCCAGAGGAGCAATAGAGGTGAAATATAAAGAAGGATTGAGGTCACAGTTTCTAAAGAATGAATACAGAAAAAGTATTGTGATGGTGATATTAGGCAAGGACCTGAAGAAGGTGAGTCTAGCTGGTACCTGGGGGAAGAACATTCCAGAAGTCAATGCTTCTAAGGGAGACTTTGCTCAGCTTGTTTAAGAATGATTGAGGACTCCATTGTGGCCTGATGACTATAGCATTATGTCAGACAACCTCAAAATTACATATCAGTCTTATATTTTGGATCCATTTCCTTAAGCCTTTATTTTGCCCCCATTTATTACTTTGTGTCTCTTTGTTTTTACCAATCATTTGATTTTTTCCCTCACATTATTAACAAGTCTTCAACACTTTAATCGGTTCAGAATACACTACTTTGGATATGTTATGGTATACTTAAACATTACTTTTGGTATACATTTATTTATCATTATAAATCAGTATAAATATTATACTGCAATGAGCTTCCATACATAGAGATTTTTGTTAATATTTTTGATTATTTCCTTAGCCAAAGTGGTCAGAGTGGTAAGTGGCTAAGAATTGAGAATGATTTCCCATGAGAAAGTGTTCCTATTTCCTCCTATAAATACTAGAATATGTACAAAAAGAGAGCAAATAAGACAACAAATAAAATATATCCATGAGCTGCTGTCTAATCAGTAAGTTGTGAGTGAAGAACAAGTAAATACTTAATTTGTGGTCTATAAGTTTCACTTAGCATTAAGAAATAAAGAAAAGGGGTTCAGTGGTTCAGTTGGTTGAATGTCTGAGTCTTGGTTTTGGTTCAGGTCACGATCTCATGGTTTGTGGGTTCGAGTCCCATGTCAGGTTCTGTGCTGACAGTGCAGAGCCTGCTTGGGATTCTCTTTCTCCCTCTTTCTCTGCTCCTCCCCATCTTGTGCTGTCTCTGTCTCTCTCAAAATAAATAAATAAATAAATAAAAACTTGAGAGAAAGAAAGAAAGAAAGAAAGAAAGAAAGAAAGAAAGAAAGAAAGGAGAAAAGCAGGAAGGAAAGGGGGAAAAAAGAAAAGAGGGAGGAAAGGAATATCAGACTCAAAAGCCAATTTTAGGGAATAAGAATCTAAAATCTGACCTGCTCACCTTCATAAAAGCCCAGATACTCAAACTCCCACCTTTCTGCTATTGGTAAGATATAGAGAAAATAGAAAAGTTGAAGTATATGATAATCACTGGAGACCACTAGATACAAGAAGACTGGTAATAAACCATATATAACAATTATTTGAGGTCTGAAGAGAGATGGTCCACATAGCTCAGCTCACTCCAGCTTCGAGAATGTAGTCTTACATTATTACACAAGAGAGCCAATGTTGCCTTTAAATCTGGCTCTCCAACAGAACTATGGAAGGAGGTGCTGCTTGGTGAACAGCCAAAGTTACGGAGTTACAGAGCAGCCTTGCTCAGATTGACTCCTAAATTACTGTACAACAATTGTGAGATAGGAACTCATACCTTTGGGTAGACCCCTCATGGCCTGACTCTGCTGAATTTTTAGAAGGTAGTGTCTATTGTGGCCACAGCCAAAGATCTTAAGATTTGTTGAACAATTAGCTGTAGAGGCTAATTTTATTTCCCGCTTTTCAATAAAATCATGGTAATTCATCTCTCATTTTACCGGTTTCAATTAAATTGATGTTCCTTTTTTTTCTTTAAAAACAGTGCAGGGAAACTATGACCCATATTGAAAAATGTTGAAGAATACAGAGAGAAAGACAGCTGGATGGGAGAGTAATAGTGTTCCAAATAGCAAGGTTTTATTGGAGTATAAGGATGGTAATGTACAATGTAGTTGGCTGGTCTACAACCTAGATCACTCTTTCTGAGATATTAGTATAAACCTTCTTAATTGAAAAAGATACTTTCACCTAAACGGCTTGTGAAATGGTCTTAAAAAGCATCTGGTGACTAAGCTGCTCAGAATTGCTGATGTACTTTTCTCCGTCTTGAAGCACAGCCCAGACATGATACAAAATCACTGTAACGGCAGTGTCCAAAACATTCATTTTGTAAGTACTGGTGAAAAAAGACTTAGTGTGGTGGAGTTGAATGAAAAAGTCAGGTAAGTCTGAGTACGAATTACAGTTCTATACCTTCCAATTTTAGTATATGTGCTGCCGAAGCGAGCACAGCAGTTCTATACCTTCCTATAGCAATCTGTAGGTTTAGATTAAGAAAAAAATTAACCTCATGAATCCTCACCTTTAATATTGAGTTGCTGATATCTACAATGTAGACTTGTGGTCAGATTGTATGGGAACATGTGAGTATAAAAAGTTCATCATCCAACGACTGCACATAACAGACCCATAATGCATGATAGCTACTTTTACTCATTCTCCCTTCCCAATCCAGAAATAATGTAATGCCTCAGAGATTTTCTGTATAATTACCCTCCATAGTATAGGTTGTCAAGCTTTGCTGTGACTTTTTTTAAATGTTTATTTATTTTTGAGAGAGAGAGAAGGAGGGAGGAGCAGAGAGAGAGGGAGACAGAGGATTTGAAGTGGGCTCTGTGCTGACAGCAGAGAGCCCAATGTGGGTCTCGAACTCATGAACCATGAGCACATGACCTGAGCTGACGTTGGATGCTTAACCTACTGAGCCACCCAGGTGCCCAGGTTTTGCTGTGATTTTATACAAAATCACCTGAGCAACTTTTTTGAAATGTACCTTTCTCAGATTCTACCTTTAGAGATTTTGATTCAGGAGGTTTTGAATCTGCACTTTGACAGGCCCTTCCATGACTCCAATGGCCGTTTGAAAACATTGATCTATATATGGCACATTTCCTTTGTATTACCAAGTAACTAACTGTATTATCCCCAATTACTGAGAATTGCTTTGTAAATTCTTAGGTTTGCTTTGTTTCTTTTTGCTCATACATTTGTTATGATTTTATATTATACTTGTCAAAATCATTCATGAACTTTTAGCTTCTGATGCCTTATACTAAAACAAGAAGGGTATTTATGGTCTTTATTTTTCAGCCAAGGAAATCAGATGAATCAATAGCAAGTGCTCATAATTTAGAAGAAAGGCTACAACTGAGATATATGAGACATTCTTTAAATATTCAAACCTACAAAGAGAAAATTTAACTTAAAATAAAGCATAACAAACTGCTTTCCTAAAACTTTATGTTAGAGCTTAAGTGGTCTTGGGTACTCAACATGGCTTAGAAAAAATGCCAACATGTAGGACATACTTTAATTTGGAACTAATCTCAAAACAATCGTAGCAAAAACACAGACTAGCAAATCATAGACCAGACAAGAAAACAAGTAACCAAAGACTGATGATGTTTGTCCTGTGGAAACAGATTTTTTTAAGTGTAGTATCGGGTTGAGTTTGCAAATTGTGATAAGAGACAAATGTAAACTGAAATATATAAATTCAACTAACATAGACCCAGCAAAACTTGATTTATCCAAGAAAATACTGAGGCAGGTATTGATTAGTTAGTATGATTTTAAACTTCATCTTTATTGGGTATTGGGCCAAAATTGACAATGCTTGGTAATAGAGCTTTCAGTACATATGAGAGTGAGGATGATGTATTACACTAACACTGACACTCTAGTTTGGTTTTAAAAAGAATCAGATTATTGCCAATATCAGATTTGCTGATTCCACCCCCAGATGGCTCTTTCCCTGTTGGTGTTGTTTTTCCTTTTATCTTTCCCTTCCTTACTTATTCTCTCCTTTCCTTTCTCTTACATTTGTTTTCTTTCCCTCAATCTCTCTCCTCTCTCTCTCTCTCTCTCTCTCTCTCTCTGTATGTTACAGAAGGTTTGGAATGTCTGGCAAGCTGTAGACCATGAATTCATAAATAGAAAAATAGAAATAAAAATTAAAAATGGAAATAGAAGTAGAAATGAAAACTATGTAAAAATAGAAATAAAATGTTGTTCGTTAAGAATTTTGAGGGGCACCTGGGTGGCTCAGTCGGTTGAGCGTCCGACTTCGGCTCAGGTCACGATCTCGCGGTCCGTGAGTTCGAGCCCCGCGTTGGGCCCTGTGCTGACAGCTCAGAGCCCAGAGCCTGTTTCGGATTCTGTGTCTCCCTCTCTCTCTGACCCTCCCCTGTTCATGCTCTGTCTCTCTCTGTCTCAAAAATAAATAAACATTAAAAAAAAATTAATAAAAAAAAAAGAATTTTGAGATGTACACTCTCACTCACTGAATTGAGATCTGGCTAATTAATGGTCTCTCTAAAGAAAACGATAACTTCTGCCTTATATGGAGAGGTCAAGATCAACAAAGGAAAGAACCACTGGGGTGTGTTTCTTTTTCAAAAATCATTGTGAGAATATTTTAAGTGGATATTTTAGCATATGGTTATAACAATTGCTGCTGAGTACAATATAATTTTGCAATGCATTGTTATTCCTAAAAACCTTCTGTTACCTCAACAACAGCCTTTTTTGACTCATTTTACCTTACACTGATCACTTGGCTAATTTTCCAAAATGTAGAAAAAGATATGAGTATATTTCTTTTTCTTTTTAATTTTGTTTATTTATTTTGAGAGAGACAGAGACAGCATGAGCAGGGAAAAGTCAGAGAGAGAGGAGAGAGAGAATCCCAAGCAGCCTCTGCACTGCTAGCACAGAGACCCACACGGGGCTCGAACCCACAAAACCGCGAGATCATGACTGAGCCGAAATCAAGAGTCGGAGGCTTAACCAACTGAGCCACCCAAGTGCCCTTTTTTAATATTTATTTTTGAGAGAGCGAGTGTGAGCAGGGTAGGGGCAGAGAGAAAGGAGGACTGAGGATCCCAAACGGGCTGATATGGAACTCAAACTCAGGAACCTTGAGATCATGACCTGAGCCGAAATCAGACTCAACTGACTGAGCCACCCAGGAGCCCCTGAGTACATTTCATTGATATGTACTTTTTTAGGTTTTAGAAACTCAAATCTGACAAATGAAAATATTCGTTTACATATAATACATTAAATTTCTAAGACTTAAAATTATTCCAATTAATGACATAGAGAAGAAAGCTTATCTTTTAACTCCCTCTGTCCTCATTCCTGGAATATAATGTATATGTTGAATGAATGTGTGAATAAACCAATGATACTAAAACAAATGAGTCATCTGCAGATATTAAAGGCACAGATAGCTTCTTTTTTTAAAATTTTTAAATTAAATTTTTAATTTTAATTCGAGTTTAGTCAACATAAGTGTTAATGTTAGTTTCAGGTGTACAATAAGGTGATTCAACAATTCTGTACATCACCTGGTGCTTTGTCATGACAAGTGACCTTCTTAATCCCCTTCACCTACTTCACCCATCCTGCAACCCACCTCCCCTCTTTCCTTTCTTTTTTTTAAAGTACATAATTTATTGGATTATGAATATATTGAGAATCATTCCAAAGGTGTGAAGCCTCCTCTGCTACAGGTTTTGACACCAATGCACTGCCCACTTCTCTATCCTCTCAAAAATGAGAAATTGGTTGCACTGGCTATAGAAATAAGTCAAAGTGGCTTTCGTCTACTGTTGGTTCCATCCAATGCGTGCTTTATTCACACACATTGATGCCCACTGTAGCAGAGGTATTACTTACTCTGTAGTTCTTAACCTTCAGAGTAGAAATGACATTAATATTCTTCTTGAAACATGTGATGTTTGATTCTGTGCAACTACATCTAAATTTTATACTTTCAAGTTGGGTGGCTGCAGTAGGAAGAAACTTTAGGATAACCTAAAATGGATATCCTAAAATTACACATTCACACCATCCTGTATGTAAATCATGAGGGAATGATAAAAAATTTTGTGAGATATCTGGACATTTTTGCTTTTTCATTTTAAGTTTATTTATTTATTTTGAGAGAGAGAGAATGAGAGAGCAGGGGAGGGGCAGAGAGAGAGAGAGATAGAGAGGCTCCCAAGCAGGGTCTGCACTGCCAGGTCAGGACCCCACTCAGGGCCCGAACCCACAAATTGCAAGATCAAGAGTCAAATGTTTAACTGACTGAGACACCAAGGGGCTCCACATTTGTGCTTTTGTAAGACTGAGAGTATCACATTAATAAAAGTGATATGCCCTTAGTAAATGAGAGAAAGAGAGAGAGGAAGAGAGAGAGAGAGCTCATTAATTGAAAATAGAAGAAAATGTAGAGGCAAACACCATTAAAAATCCTGCAGACTCTAAAATATAAGATGATGTTATGAATAATTGTATCATTAAGTTTGTAACTTAGATGAAACCAATGAATTCCTCTGAAACACACTTTGTGTATCAAAATAAACCCAAGCAGAAACAGAAAAATTGAGTAATACTTATATTGAAAAAATGTAATAATTTAAAATGTCCCCACAAACAAAACTCGGAGCATAGATGGCTGCACATTTGAATACTTCCAGACACTTAAGTTAGAGATAACATGAATTTTCACAAAATATTTTGGAAAGTAGAACACTTTGCAATTCATTTTATGAGGCAAGCATCATCCTGACACTATTATGAGACCAATATTACAGGAAAAGTTAATTGCAAGCCTATTGCTCATAAACATAAATGCAAAACTTTTAAAACAAAATCAAATTGAACCTGCTGATTTTAGGGAAGAACAATACATCTGACTGAATGAGATTACAAATTTTTCATTGAGCAATAATTGACATACAATACTGTATTAGTTTCAGTCATACAACACAGTGACGTGATATTTATATACATCATGAAATGGCTACCACAATAAGTCTAGTTACCATCTGTCACCTTAAAAAGTTGTTACAATATTATTGACTATATTCCCTATGCTGTGTGTTACATTCTCAGGTCTTATTTATTTTATAATGGAAGATTGAACCTTAGTCCCCTTCACCTATTTTGTCGACCTCACCACCCTCACCTCTGACAATCATCAGTTTGTTCTATGTGTTTGTTTCTGTTTTGTTTTGTTTGTGCCTTTGTTTTTTTTTTTGTTTTGTTTTTTGTTTAGTTTTTTAGATTCCATGTATAAGTGAAATCATATGGTGTTTGTCTTTCTCTAACTTATTTCACTTAACAGAATACCTTCCAGGTCCATTCATATTGTCAAAATGGTAAGATTCCATTGTTTTTTATGGCTGGGTTTTATATACATCTTCTTTATCTATTCATCTATCAGTGGACACTGAGGTTGCTTCCATATCTTGGCTATTGGAAATTATGCTGAAATAAACATAGGGGTGCATATGTTTTGAGTGTTTCTGTTTCTTTGAATTAGTGTCTTTGTTTCTTCCACTTCCGCCCAGAAGTGGAATCATTGGATCGTATGGTAGTTATATTTTTAATTTCTTGAGGAAACTTCACATTCTTTTCCATGTGGCTGCCCCAATTTACATTTACACCAACAACGCGTGAGGGTTCCCTTTTCTCCAAATCCTCACCAATACTTGTTATTTCTTGTGTCTTTGATAGTAGCCATTCTGACAGGGATGAGGTGATAGATATCTCACTGTGGTTTTGATTTGCATTTCCTGATGATGAGTGATGCTGAACATCTTTTCATGTGCCTGTTGGCCATCTGTATGTCTTCTTTGGAAAAATGTCTATTTAGGTCCTCTGCCCATTTTTTAATTGGATTTTTTTTGATAATTAGCTGTATAAGTTCTTTGTCTATTTTGGATCTTAACTCCTTATTGGATATACAATTTATGAATATTTTCTCCCGTTCAGTAGGTTCTCTTGTTCTGTTGATAGTTTCCTTCACTGTGCAAAATCTTTTTAGTTTGGAGGTAGGAAGAAAGTTCTTGGGTGATGGAATGTTCTGTGTCTTAATAAGTATGTAGTTAAGTAGATGTATTCATTTGTTAAAGTTGATCAAACTATACATCTAAGATCTGTGAATTTCATGCTATATAAATTATACATCAATAAACTTAACATTTAAGGAAGGAAGAAATTAAGAAATTAAATCATAAGAATTGTGTAGCTAAGATTTTTTTATTAGTAATATACAAATAAGTATTCATATTTATTATTATTAACTTAGTCTGGCTATATTTTAACTATGACAATACACCCACTTTTAACTTTCAAGTGTACCAATAAATTATCAAATAATTAGTTTTTAGGAACATGGCATGACTTATTACATGTTTATAATATTTGGCATATAGTTTTGATATACTCCTTGAAATCAAAGAAAAATATTAAGAAAGAAAAAGAAAAAATAAGAAAGGAGTTCATAAAAATGAACAGTGTAAGGAAAGGTATGGTGTAAGCATTCATGGCTTCCTTTATTTACAAGCAAGTATCGTTACCATTAAACAGCACATTGTTATCCACTTGAGGTTTATAAAAGAAAATACAAAACATGAAGTGAGGTGTGATTTCTGACGTCATTTAATTTAGGAATAAGTTTTATCCGTAAGACTTAAGTAACAGCAATGTAATGTATAATTATTTCTCAAAATTAGTGGTAAAGGTCATGAATATGTAGAGAAAGATGGAGAAACAATATTCGCGGTGCTGGTTTTATTTTATGTTTCTGTCGTAGGGTTTGTGAACTTAAACTGAACGCTTAGGCAGGGGATATTATAGGGACAATACTTTTTCCTTCTGTCTCTGTGAGGGTAGTGCCAGTTAGCAGGAACACAGTCCCTGAGAGCTATGTTGGGTATTGAGTGTGTGTACCCATAGATTAATGTATACAGGAGAGTTGTATTTGGGCTGCGGTTTGAAAGTTTACGTCAAGTGGGTCCAAGACTGTATTTTGGGCACTTATGCCATAAGAAAAGGCAAAGGGCAAGAAGTATTTGACCCTACATCGCTTATTTTTTTTAATTGAAATACAGATGGTTAACTGGTTACTAAGCCTCCAGATGCTTCCCAAAACACCTAGGCTTGAATGAAATAACAATCTTGAGGTGGACAAAGAGAATTTCCAAGTACTACCAACCCTGCAAACATATAATGACGCTTATACTGGGACTTCCGTCTTTCTTCTCTTTGAATATTACTCTATTATGTTTTGTCTGTATTAAAAATAAATTAGGTAATTTGCTCTGTTGCCCTTTCTCATTTCCTTGAACATTTCATTTCTTAAAACAAATGAAAATACGCTGTGATCGTAATGCATGACAATATAACTCGGAAAATGGAAACTGAGCATTTTAATTGCCATTTAAAATCATTTGATATTTCATTTACAAGGAGAATTTTTCTTATTGCCCTAGATATGTGTTTCTGTGATGCCCAAGTAAATGACATCTTCCGTCATTATTTCATTGTCACTCTCAAGGATCCCTATATTTTGAGAACTGAAAATGAAATATTCCTCTATGTCCTACAAAAAATTTAGCAAAGTCTATATGTTGCAGCCAGTAATGTCCTGTATAAACTTAGCTAATTTGCCAACTTATTTTTCTCTTTTACAAAGAGAAAGCAAATAATTTTGTCCACATAAATAATTTCAAAAATTGTGCCAAATGGAATATGCTATAAATAAAGGTATTTTACATATCTAAGAGAAAGAGGAAAACATACAATCCTTACTATAATTGCAAAGATCAAATTTTCAATTTACTTATAGTCATTTTGAAACAAGCATGCTGGAAGAACAGGAGTCAATCTAAAGTCAAGGATGAAGACTCCTTAGAAGAGGAGTCTCTGCAAGGACTTGGCTCTAAGATAAGTTATTTCGGTTCCCTTACTTTCTCCCTATAACATGTATAAATTCATGCTATTTAAATTTAAACTTAATGGCATCATTAAAAATGAAACATTTTGTGTAACCTCAATATAAAAATTGAATGAAATAGGAACTGTCTTAGTTGAATCTAGGAAGTTGGGCTCAGAGTTTCTCCATCTGTCCTCTCATCTCCCTTCCAACATGGAATCTGGAAAGACTCTTGGCTTCTGAAAAGACCATCTCTAGGATCCTTTACATCTTATTTTTTTTAATGTTTGTTTGTAGGTTTGTTTTTGAGAGAGGGAGAACCCAAGGGAGCAGGAAGAATGCCAAGCAGTCTCAGAGCTGTCAGTGCAGAACCCAGAGCATTATGTGGGGCTTGAACTCACAAACTGTGAGATCATGACCTGAGCAGAAGTTGGACACTTAACAGAATGAGCCACCTACGCATCCCTAGGATCTCTTACATTTTAAACATCCTATGAACAAAATTCCTCAAGTTTGCGCCGACTCAAATCCCTTGTTTTCACAATCTGTTCTCAACTAAAAAGTTCTGGCCCCTTTCTTTCCAGTATCTACCAATTTTATTTGCCATTCACCAGCTTCAAAATCTTTGTAGACACTGCTGCTTGTGGGAATCCAATACAAACACTTCCTTTGGGCACCAAGATATTAATCTGTCTCCAAACTCTCTTTGTAAGCTTATTGTTGAAACTGTCCCAGATTAATTAGTTTCATGATAGATACACTCCCTTCATATATGCAAACATGCTTTACAAATTCCCATCTCCCTGTGTCTGTCTTTTATTTCTGTCACTCCACATGAAGTATTTTACTACATGTTTCTCACTTATGCAAATTCAAGATCTTTTTCTAGTCGACTTTCTTTTTTAAAAAACAATATTTTGAACATAAACTCACTCAAACTAACTGAATTAACAAATGAAAGGTTTATTGTTGGTAGATAGTGATTTCACAATGCCAAAGAACCAGGGATAAAATGCAATCAAACCCATGTTTATGAACCAGAAAGTCAGGAGCCTATGCTGTGTTCCCCATTTCACTCTTCTTTGCTTGTCTCTAGGCACTTCCTCTAATCTCCTTTCCCTGTGGACAAGCTTCCTCTGCTTACTCATTTACACATAGCCCAACATGGTCATCAAAGTCAACTCTACATATTGAATTTTTCCCTTTAAGCCAATGCCAGTTCTGATTGGTTTGGATGTTCTCTCTCTCTCTCTTTTTTTTTTTTTTTTTTTAATTTTTAACGTTTATTTATTTTTGAGACAGAGAGAGAGCATGAACGGGGGAGGGTCAGAGACAGAGGGAGACACAGAATCCAAAACAGGCTCCAGGCTCTGAGCTGTCAGCACAGAGCCCGACCCAGGGCTCAAACCCATGAACCGTGAGATCATGACCTGAGCCGAAGTCGGATGCCCAACCGACTGAGCCACCCAGGCGGCCCAAGGATGTTCTCTCTTTAAGGACTACAAAAGTCCCCTATCTTCCATGGTCTTTGAGCTATTTATGCACACATTTCCAGACTTCAAATAAGTCCTAGCTTACTTGAGTATGAACTGTTTGGATTGGGGATAGCAACCTTGTTCATGAACCATAATTTAGGTGTAACCTCCGAGAGTGTGCTCTATCCCATGGGTTAGCGGAAAGTGTTGAGACACAAAGAGAAAATTTGTTGAGACATAGGAGAAAAATTTGGTAAGAGGGAGAATAAGTGCTTTGAAAATTTATTGGTTAAGCTTAGGACAAGCTATCACCCATGATCTTTCTCTTTATTTTATATTCTATTGAAATAATTTCTCATTAGATGTTTGGAACCAAATGTGTCAGTAGTAGCTTTAGACTTTGGTATATGTAGACAGAATTATTGTGGACCCTGGACCTATAATTAAAAGCAAACAAACAAACTTTGTTTTATCATACCAACTGTGGCTACTTACCTAAGGATTTACCTAAGCATATGTCACTGACAATTCTCAAAGGTATGGAAATTAATTGGAAGAATGCCAGTGTATAATGGGAACATCATAAGCTCTCTTCCATGCTCAGATAAATCTAAAATGCAGAGATGTTTTCCTAATCCCTGTACTAATAGATGACATTGTCTTCATGGATTTATGATAATTTACATGGCAGGAAGCATTAGAGATAATTAAATATTTTGTATCTATTTTATCTACATGTTGCAATTAATTTCTGCTTACTTGCATGTGCGTATCTCTACAGCAGTAGCAGCATCTGCTTTTACTCATTTTCCCCTTGCAGTTCCAGGATACAACAAATATGGATTATCCAATTCTAGACTGACATGCTTTTGAAGAGAATACATTTGCAGCTCACGGAGTAATGCCTTGGGCTAAATATAGGAAGGGGATTTTCTGACAAAAGAATATCATTGATATCTCTTACACAAATGTTAATATCAGTTTACCCTAACAAAACCTATAAATGGCACCCCAAGGCATACCTTGCACTTATTTATGTGTTTCCATAAAGAGAAAAAGAGAATGGCCCTACCAACCAACAAGAACACTGCAATTAAATATATATTCCATAAATATTTCTTCTTTCCTATGTCCTGAAAAGTGGTGCATAGACCTACTGATTAGGAAGCTATTGACCTGTGCTATGGTCTGAATGTTTGTGTCCCTCCAAAATTTATATTTTGAAATCCTACCCCCAAGATGTTGGTATTAGATGGTGGGGTCTTGGGAGTTGATTTGATCATGAAGGTGAAGTCCTCATGATTAGGATTAATGCCCTAGTAAAAGAGACCTGGAGAGCTAATTTGCCCCGTCTGCCAAGTGCAGTTATAGAGAAAAGAGAGCCATCCAAGAGGAAGCAGTCTCTCAATAGACATTAAGTCTTCTGGCTCCATGATCTTGGACTTCCCAGCCTCCAAAATTGTGAGAAATGAGTGTTTGCTGTTTATAAGCCACCGAGTTTTAGTATTTTTGTTATAATAGCCTTAATGGACAAAAATAACCTGGAATTTTTGATAATTTGGTTGTGATGGTCTAAGTATTGCTTTCTAAATGGTGATGGTGAAAAATTTTAAATAGTAAAAGTAAATCTTATGAGTTGTTTTTATGTTTGCTCAGCAACTAAAATAGGAGTAGTTGTCATTTAATAATTATTTATTTTTGTTTATTTCTTTTAATTTTTTTTAATATTTATTTATTGATTTAGAGAGGGGGGGGAGGAGGGGCAGAGAGAGAGGGAGACACAGAATCTGAAGCAGGCTTAAGGCTCTGAGTTGTCAATACAGAGCCTGATGCCGGACTTGAACTCACAAACTGCAGGATCATGACCTGAGCCGAAGTTGGATGCTCAACTGACTGAGCCACCCAGGTGCCCCTTAACAATTATTTCATAACTGATGAATGAGTGAAGGCAAAGGGAAATTAAGGAGACACTGACTTTATATAATTATTTTCAAACTCTGCTTCACGTGTACAATGGAAGAACCCTTATTTTAAAAGGCAACCTCTGAGCAATCTACATCCTCCTCATACCTGATCTTTATTTAAGTGTAGCTTATCTTTTATTCTTCAGTCTTCTTGCCAAGATAAATAACAGGCTTTATTCCCATTCTTAATGTACATTTTCAGTTTCCAAGATTGTGGTGGATATGGACACTAATTATAGCCCAAGCAGTCTCTCGTCTCTCCATCTCTTACGAGGCTCAGCAATTACCTTAATCAAATTGGGAAGGGTACAGATATTCAGAGAAGTCACCACTTCCTGTGGACATCCATGTAGTTGGTTGTTATATCTGGCTTTTCTTATTCTGCTAGGAAAACTTTTGTAAGTCTGCCTTTTGTCTTTACCAATGTAGAAGAATAATCAGAGCTGAATAGTAGTTCAGGTGGTGAAAACAAATTTTGTATAGAACTATTGTAATTGGGGGAAAAAGACCTCAGTATAGAAGTGGACTCAATGGCAAATACAACATGGACAAATGGGAAGTTAGAGCCAAGGAGTAGAGCAGGGTTTGGTGGATGGAAAATGAGTAACAGGAAACACTACGGATTAGAGGGGATTCTGGCTAAACCCACCTAACAGGATTCTTGTTGAAGGCAGGCCAGAGTCATCAGACCTAGGGGGTGGTGGAGGATGAGGAACCCAATCAGATATTAAGGGTTATCATATATGGAGGAACTGACCATTCATCACTAATCTGCAAAGTAACTAATTACTAGTTAGCACCCGTGTATTTAATCAAACAAATTTTTATTAAGCAACTATTGTATTTATTTCTTAATCATTTAATGATATTTTACTGAACAGCTGTTATCTGCTAGGCATATTTCTAGATGCTAGGTATAAAGCAATAAACAGAACACAGGCTGTACTCGATGGATTTGGCTTTCTAGTTGGAAAGAAACAAAGTGTAAACAAAGCAAGTAAGCATAATATATAGTATTTGGTTGGAGTTAGATTCTATAGAGAAAAATGAAACAGAGGAAGGGGATAGAAAATCTGAGTGGGTAAAGGTATTACCGTATTAGTAAGGGCATCCAGGGTTTCACTGAGAAGGCAGCATTTGGATAAAGACCTAATGGGGACAAGAGAGATGACACTGGGTTTCCCTAGGAAAATGTGTTTCAGGAACAGACAGAAGCAACAGGAGGGTCTTAAAGTGGGGGCAGCTGACACATTGGAAGAACAGCTGTACAGCAGTCTGACTGGGACGGGGTGAGTTAACACTAGAGGTACAGGAAATGAGTGCAGAACAGCAACTGGCCAAAGGGACCAATTAGATATGTTCTTAAGGAATTTCTTTGTCTTTTATTCTTGGAAGACTGGAAAGTATTGGAAGGTTTCAAGTAGCTATGTCTCATGAACCAACTTAGGTTTTGCAGGTACAGAAACGACTGCCTCGGGTTGGTAATTGGGAGCTCAGATTATAACGTGTTAACTTTGAATGCCTATTTAATATTGAATAGAGGCGTAAAGTAATCAGTAGAAGGGAAGAGTTAAAAAAGACTCTGGAGTTTATGGGAGACATGTAGGCAGAGATACATATCTGGAAGTCACCAGAATAGACATGGTTTGAAAAGACATAAGACTAAAGGAGATCTTCAGGAAAGCAGTATGGAATGAAAGGAGCTCACCTCCTTATATAAGATGCTCCAATATTTAATGCTTGAGGGGAATGAGCAGGACCATGTAAAGGAGACAGACTAAGAAAGAAAAGCTAGAGAGATGCCAAATGAATATGGTATCTTTGGAACTAGTGAGGAACTATGGATTCAAGAAGGAGAGAATGACCAAGTATAACATATGCAGCTGATAAGTAAGAGGAGTATACAGTACTGAACCCTGGATTTAGCAATGTAGAAGTTATTACTGATTTTGATAAGGGACCTTGATGGAATGGTGGTGGTCACAGCCTGATGGAAAGTTGTCCAAAAGAGATCAGAGGAGAAGAATTGGAAACAGTGTTCTGAAAACTTTTTAAAAGAATTGTGTTTTAATAGGCAAAAAAAAAAAAAAAAAAAAAATGAGGTAGTCGCTGGAAGCAAAAATAGGATTACTAGAGGGCCTGGGATTGTGTTATGTTCTGGAAATCTGGAAATAAAAGATATATAAAGTGCAGAGCTGTTCTCAGTGAACAAAGGGCTTTAACACCTAGTTGCAGTCCAGGAGAAAGTCCAGGAGACATTGTTTAGATAATGTAATCTGTTCAACTATGGAGTTTGTCCAACATGAATGGACCAACTGACATGGGAAATCAGAGAAAGATGACCTGAGTCACTTCCAAAGACATCACAGAAGAGGTAAAGCAGGAGCTAAGTGCTGACATTTCAGCCCATGTGAACAAATGGAGACAATAGTTGTACTGGTGTTTTATTCTCAAATTATCATAAGACACTGGAATGTGTATCACTTTGACAAATCCTAGAAGACAGTGATCATTTCTCTTTCTCTCACCTGTTTCTGCAAATTTCCCAATGCGTTCACCCGGGCCCAGCATATGTCATTCCACCGGACAGATTGCAGACATGGCAGCCACAGGCACTGAACACTGTCGCACTGAGCCAGTTCCTAATGAGGAGATGCCAGCTCTCTCCGGTGAGCCAGGTCTAGGATCACAGACTGAAACCAGTGCTTGAAGTTAATCTTAGAGTCATTAACTCTTCTACTTACCCCAATGTGAGTTAAAAGATTTCTGATAAACTGACTTCGCAGACGTTATATTAAATCATTTGACCAGTTTAACAGCTATCCTTCCACATTGCCCAATTCCTACGTTAGCAGAATAACTGCTTCCAAGAGACTGACAGGGAGAATTAACTTCTTGTCACAAGACATGCCACCAATTAGAAAACACACTGCCGCTTGGATGTGCTGGCTGTAGGGATCGCTTATTGTGACATATCCTGAGATTAAGATGTGGATTGTCACATACGATGATTTTTAAAAAGTTTACCAGCTGGCCTTGGCATAGGTGGAATATTGCCTGTCTGGAATGTATGAGGTGAGTGGCACTGGTTCACTTACTTGTCCCCATTTGCTCCCTCCCATCGATAGCTTGAAATGATCATCATGCATATTATCTCTGAAGAGTCCCATAATTTACTTGGTTAAGTCTTATGTGCATAGCATCATATCTTTGCCACCGTTGGGCATGAATGGATTAAGTACATTAACATGAAAATCAAAAAGGACTCAAACCCGGTGGCATTCACTGGGTAGTGATGATGAGATCCACATATAAAGCAAGAACCTTGTCAGGCAGTTTTAGTGCCTCCAGTTCACTATATGGTTGGAAACAACACTGACTTAAAACCTACAGGAGTTTATAAGGTGGCAGGAGACACTGCATACAGATTTCTATCACCCCTGAGTTGACATCGCAGGAACCACAAGTCAAAACCACTGGAATAATGGCAGCAAACTGATGATAAGGGATCAAATTAATTAAAAGGGTCCACCTGCTAGAGGTATTGCTACCTTTATGCCAACTATGTATGAAGATGAATATTTTCAGATGGGAAACCTCTGCTTCATGAAACCTTTCCTCATTCGCTCATCTACTTTGCAACATTTGATTTTTACATACAGGAGCAAAATAAAACAAACAAGAATTTGAGGAACATGTTTCTGAGACAAAGGAAGGTCAATAGGCCTCTATTTCATCTAAATTCCCAGACTGGATTGAGGCTTTAAAAGAAAGACCTTATTCTGGGCTTCCTAGGGCAGCTGTTTAACACTTGTTCTGCTATTTTGTTTAGTTCTTACAAAGCTTAGATTGTTGGGCCATAACTACTTCTCAGAGTGCCAGTGGCCACCTGTATAAAGGAGCTTCCAGAGTCCTTTGGGCATTCAGTGAGACAAGTAAAGCAATCATCCACAGAGGGGCATGGAGAGACTAGTGCTGTGAATTCTCAGTGCAACCTGCTTTTCCTTTCTATTACTGATTGGAGAAATACTGAAAACCATACTATTACTTACAACTTAGATGGCTTAATTTCTGGTTACGATTGTGATCGAATTACTCCCCTTCACAAAGCAGTAAATTTGGTCTTGTTATCCTCATTTTATAAAAGGAAAAACTGCAGGTGAATGATAAAGAAACATTTTTGATGCCTGGAGAAGAAATTAACTTGTAAATGACAATTGTGTTTCTGCCCTAGTTTCTGTCTTTAATGAACAAGAAAAAGAAGACAACTATTTAAGAATATTGGATACCTTGGGGACCTTGCGTCCTCCTTTTTGTGTGATTAATGCCTCCCAGATTCCTTTTTTTTTGGACAATGGTGAGTCCTCCAGCAAAATATCTGTAGTGAGGCAGCCCTCCAGGCTGCTACAACATTTAAGTAGTATTTATTGCCTATTTCTTAAGGGAGGTTCTCTTTGTCAAGATAAGAAAAATAAGAGTTATATTAAGGTGTAAAACAGAAATATCTAAGCAAACAGCAAATTGTTATCTTGTAGTATCTTTTCCTTGTCATACAATTCACATGAAGAAAACCTCTCCTCTCTTTTTGACTCTCCTTCTTTTTGACTTGGCTCTTGTTCTCCAGCGCTGCTATTGTACACATGACGGTACTATCTTGTTTGATGACTTTTTAAAAAATTAAGGTAATACAGTTTCTAAACACTAAGCATGTATAATCTAAATCATACAGCACTGGTGTGAAGAAAGAAACAGGAAAACAGAGACCAAGATTCTGAGAAGGAAGGGATGGAGGAAGAATGGAAGGAAGGGAGGGAGGGAGGGAGGAAGAGAGTAAGGAAGTATGCAGAAAGGCAGGAAAGAGAGAGAGAAAGAGGAAAGGAGAGAGGGAGGAAGGGAAGAAGGAAGGAATGAGGGGAAAAAAAGAAGGGAAGGAAGAAAAAAGAAAGGGAGAGAAAAGTAAAGAAAAAGAAGAAGAGAAAAGTGAAAAAAGAAAAATAAGAGAAAGACAATGAGAAGTTCAATGACAAAGTAAAGCCACAGCTGAACTGATTTGACCTATCAGTCGAACTAAGAGTCATGCTCAGCTAGGAACAGTGTATTACTTACATAGGCACTGAAAACAAGAATAAGTGAAATGTGCTTCTTCTGCTCCTCCACCCACGCCCCAAAAAGACCACATGAAATCAAAGTCTACTGCCACACAGATTGTAGGCCATGCCCATGAGTTGAAGGGCCAAATGCAAAATGTAGCTAAGTGGCTCTACATTCTGTAGCTCTATTATTAAGGGAGTGCAGTAGAAAGAACCTTGGAGGTGATAAGCCACTGTCTCGTGGGACAGCCTCGAAGGAAAATTAGGAGGGCAGGTGGGAGGCGGTGTCTCAGCAGCTCCTTACAGCCACCCTTCTCTGTGACCCATGGGTTCTCCTCCAACACAGATAAGCTACGGTTCAGGCCTTTGCCTACAGGCGTAGGTACAAAATCACTAGGATGCTCCCAGGGCCTGTTGTTCCCCTACAAGAATCAGGATTGTGAAAATCTTACTTTGGTGATTGAAACCTGTAGACTGAGGGTACAGATCTATCACCTTCTCCATATTTATCGGCTTTCATTCATTCAATAAAAAAAATATTGAATAACTTACAGAACACATACTCTCTGCCAGGCATGGGGCTTGATATTGGAAAAATAAAAATAAGCGAGATAGGTTACCCTTCATCAGGAAGATGGGGGAGGGGGGCAGTTAAGGAAGATGGTCTTGAAACTGTATGTAATAATGCCACGACAGAACTGTGTTCTGGGACCAGAGGGGCCACAGTGCAAGTCAGTTACTTCGTGGGAGAAAGGTTCATGATCAAGGCAACACATGTTATTTAAATTTCGAAAGGTGAATATTGTGCTCTAGTTCGAAAAGGGAACTAGGAGTAAAACCTCAGACAAAGTTACCTGTGGAATAAAAGACACACGGGCATAAATCAAAGAATTCTGAGTAGTTCAATGTGACTGAAATTTCAAATGTTTGACAAGGAGGGACAGTATAGACAGAGAGAAGACAGCAGGGCAAGGGAGCATAGAGCCAGTGTTCAGTTATCATAATCCTTGTATGCCATTGCTTTTTAGGCTTTTATTGCCAAGGCTTTAAGGCGTTCTGAAAGGTACTGAATTGAGGGCTGACAATGGCATAGTTTGTACACCATTGGTCATGGTGGGGAGAATGGTTCAGAGAAGAGTTCCCCCAGGGTCCAAAAGTACGTTAGGAAATTTTAAATGAGGTCCAAATGGAAATTATGAGAAATCCAGTTTTAAAAGGGAGAGACTGGGGCACCTGGGTGGCTCAGTCAGTTAAGTGTTAGACTCGGTTTCGGCTCAGGTCATGATCTCATGCTTTAGTGAGTTTCAGTGCTGTGTGAGGTTCTGCACTCAGTGCTGAGCCAGTTTGGGATTCTCTGTCTCCCTCTCTCTCTGATCCTCCCCCACTCATAATGTCTCTGTCTCTCTCAAAATAAATAAATAAACTTTAAAAAAATAAAAAAAATAAAAGGGAGGGACTGCAAGCTGAATGTGAACTTCAGAAAGGGTCAGGTTGGAGAACATTGTAATTCACCTGGAGGAAAACACTCTTCTCTTTTTGACTTCTACAGCTTGGGACTTGTTTTAATAAAATTGCTATTGAAATTAACAGTTTAATTTACTTTTCCATTTATGAGATAAGTGCTCATGTAATATAGTGCCATAGTGACACTCGTTTGCTTTGGATTTAATTTACATTGACGGCCTATTTGCCTGTTTTTACGGGAACTGAATTAGGTTGTCCATGTATAATACACAGTAAGTTTAATGAGGTTCAGACCTGTCTCCCAAAGCTACCAGTGGGTAAAAAGTGTTTCACTTGGGAAATTAGAATCTCTGTTGCCACCTTCATTAATCTGCAGAGGGGGAATTTGCTCTCTTTTGTATTACATATCTATAACAAGTGGAAACAGGATGATAAATAGTGATCTATCAGTTCCCAAAACAATTTACACTAAATCACTTATGATTGCTTCCCACTTCTAGTTGCTTCACATGGAGTAAAAAGCAAATGCCCACACACATTACAGTCCTCGGGGTCTTTTTCACAAATACAAAGGTTTTTTGGTAACTATTTCACATAAACGGACGTGGAAAGATAAATCCTGAAAAGCCAAGGAAAACACTCTCGGACAGTTCGTTGTTTGGTAAAGAGAAAGCAAGCATGATCTGCACACCTAATAAAGAAAGGTTCTTCATTAATGTTCCTGATCCTTCTATCACTTCATACATTTTAAGTCACTCTCATATACTCTGTCCCAGGGGAATCTCATGAAGGCCCTATAAAAGTTCAGTCAAGCCATCTAGGAGAGGTTCAGAGATTTGTCTAAGCACGGCGCCTTCAGGAACATATTCCGTTACAGGCTCTCAATGTTTATGTGAAATTGAAGGAACTACACAGTGAAAAAGGCGTAAGTGGCTATTCTCTTACACAGAACCGAAAGTCTAATTATAAAGAATTATATTCCACTAAACAGGAAGAGCCCTATGGCATCTAGGTATATGAAACAGTAAGCTCGACTTTGAACCCCGGCGTTTCCTGCAAGCAAACTGTCTTACCCTTGCAATCCAGCAGGAGACAGATAATTAATCATGGTTGTATAAGTTTGTCTGCAAAAAGCATCTAGAAGGCAACTAAGAAAGCTGGAAGCAATAGGCTGCCGGCAATTGGTGAAATAAGATTTGTTTGCATTTCGCTAACCCCATCTGTATTTGTCCCCTGAGCTGTGGAAGGGAAAGTTTCTTCTTGGGCTGGAGTCTCTTGCATTTTATATTTTTCACAGCAGAACCTGGCAAAGGGCCATTTAGACAAAATGCTTGTTCACATTAGAACGAGACAGTCTTACATGCCCAACATTTATCAGACACGGTGCAAGGTATTTTGCATTCTTTCATTCATGATTCCCTCTAGAAAGTGTTTTATGCCCCCAGTTTGAGGTGAGAAAATGGGGGATTCAATCAGTGAAAGCTTGACGTCCAAATTCACCTCCTACAAGCTTCCGAAGTGAAGAGAATGGGATTCACCTTCAGACATAAAGCCTCCAAGTCTGTTATTTTTTCCAGAATGTGTCCTTCATTCCCAGTTAAAATTAACAAAAGTGGGCATATTTGTAATGGCAAGATGTAAAGAGTTAATAAGATACAGGGCTAGTGTTAGCAGGCATGACAGTAACGGTCACAATCTGTGCAGATCTGGCTGGCAAGGCCAGGAACGAGTGCTGGCACGCCCCGTGACCTTCGTATACTGCTAGCGTTGCTTCAGAGCGTGGCCCTTGGCTAGCAGTCTTCACGCCCGGAAGATCTTTCTGAACCAGTGGAAATTACACGCCGTTTCTTTACATGCCAGATGTGAGCTTGGATAGCCACAAATTTTTGCCTCAGAGTCGCTCACCTTAGTGTAAATATCAAAAATAGATATAAAAAATCTGCAAAGCCCAAATATCTTATTTCCAAACTTAAAGAAAAACTTTCATTTGAATATTTGTTAGCATATGAGTATTTTCTACCAGTTTGTAGTTTGATTTTTCACCTTTTTAAACTGTCGTTTTTAAAATAGTTTTAACAATCTTTTTTCCCCTTTATATATTTTATTGATTTTTATTCAAGTATAATTAACATACAAAATTGTATTAGTGTACAGTATAACGATGCAACAGTCCTGCACATTTTTCAGGGCTCATCAAGTAAGTGTACTCTTAGTCCCCCCACCCAACTCCCCTCTGGCAACCACCAATTTGTTCTCTGTATTTAAGAGTTTGTGGGTTTTTATTGTTTGTTTTTTTCTTTGTTTACTCCTTTGTTTTGTTTCTTAAACTCCCACATATAAGTGAAATCATATGGTACGTGTCTTTCTCGGTCTTATTTTACTTAGCATAATACCTTCTAGGTTCTTCCATGTTGTTGCAAACGGCAAGATTTCATTCTTTTTCATGCCTGAGTAACATTCCATTATACACACACACACACACACACACACACACACACACACATATATATAATTTATGTATATATATATTATATATGTTACATGTGTATAGTATATATAATATATAATATATATGCTTTATATATATATAAAACATTCCATTGTGTGTGTATATATATATATCATTGTGTATGTATATATGCTTTATAGATAAAGAAGATATATATATATATATATATATGCGCCTCATCTTCTTTATCCATTCATCTATTGATGGACATTTAGGTTGCTTTCATAATTTGGCTATTGTAAATAATGCTGCAATAAACATAGGGATGTATGTATCTTTATGAATTAGAGTTCATTTTCTTTGAGTGGATACCAGTAGTAAAATTACTAGATCATATGGTAATCTTATTTTTAATTTTTTGAGGAATTTTCATACTGTTTTCCACAGTTGCTGTACCAATTTGCTTTCCCACCAAAGTGCACAAGTGTTCCTTTTTTTCCATATCCTTCCTAGTACTTATTATTTCTTTTATTTTTGATCTTAGTCATTCTGACAGTTGTGAGGTGATACCTCATTGTGGTTTTGATTTGCATTTCCCTAATGATTGGTGATGTTGAGCATCTTTTCACGTGTCCGTTAGTCATTTGTATGTCTTCTTTGGAAAAATGTCTATTCAGGTCCTTTGCCCACTTTTGTTTTAATGTTTTATTTATTTTGAGAGAGAGCACGAGTTGGGGAGGATCAGAGAGAGAGGGAGAGTGAGAGAACCCCAAGCAGGCTCCACACTGCTTGAAATCACAAACTGCTTGAACTGCTCAAACTCACCAACCTAAGATCATGTCCTGAGCTGAAATCAAGAGTCGGATGCTTAACTGACTGAGCCACCCAGGTGCATGCCCCTGCCCACTTTTAATTGGATTATGTGGCTTTTTTGGTTTTGTGTTGGATGAGTTCTTTTTATATTTTAGATATTAACCCCTTAGTGGATATGTCATTTGCAAATATCTTCTCTCATTCAGTAGATTGTCTTGTTGCTTTGTGGATGGTTTCCTTCACTGTACAAAAACATTTCTATTTTGGCATAATTTTATTTCAGAATTTTTGTGTGATTCTCCCTCCCCCCTCCCCAATGACACCTGTAGTAGCTGCAACAGCTTTTCTCCTCCACTTAGCAAAGCCTACTGTCATTGATTAACTCAGTCACCAACTTGTCTGTTAACTATGCATAGCTAAACTCACGACCACCCCATTTCTCTACAGTGCAGGAAAGGTAGTCTGAAAGCTCCATCACTATGAACTATCACCCAGGTCTTGCCTCAGCTGATCTGAGCTGGGCTTTACATTGGTCTGTGATTATCCAAAAAGGTAGGTAAGGTCCGTTTCCATCTTACCTGAATCTATAATCTCCCATTGAAGTATGTTGGGGTTCAGTAAAGATATGTACATGCATATTCTGGTGTGATTGGGGGAAATTACAAAAACGTTACTCTTCATTTTAACCACCTTCCCAGGTATCATTCCTGATGTTTCTCCAGCAGTGAGCTTTGCAGCTGGAGCTCAGCACAAATGTGTCTTTAGCCACTATTCATTCTCACTGTTAGTCGTGCCACTCCTTACATGCACAATCTTGTCTTTGACAGCACTGGTCTATTCTTTATAGCTCGTTTTTGGGTGCAAGGGATAACCAACAATTCACAAGTAGATCGCACTGCTTAACACTTTTCCTCAGCACACTTCCAAAGTGTTGCTTGTGCCATTATCCCATGGAAGTTTCCCGTGGAGAATTGCCCAGGCATCGGGAGCCATTCGTGTCTTCCCTACACACATGCACTGTAGATAGGCCTTTCTTATGCTTGTAACGTCATCTCCTCCATCTCCTCCTCATTGATAGAGCCTCAAGTTTAAAGCCTCATACCCTGTTGATGTGACATGTGGTATGTTGGTGCTGAATGCTGCCTGGGTCGTGGTGTTAAAACAAGATTTCATGTTTCAGCATTTCTGCCTGAGTAAATGACAGTTTCAGATACATTAGGTGATCTTGGCACACTGACTTGGGGGGTTGTGCTATTAACACTATCTTCTTTTCTGTCCTTGCCAGCAGTAAGATGCCCCTGCTGGCAACTGCATTGTTAAAACCCAAGCCTTTTTAGCCAAATTCTTTCCATAGATCAAGCCAACAGAAAGCCCTACCTCTGTTTAGTTTCTGCTCAGCTCAAACTTTTTGCTGCAGTCTGAGAGACAGGAAGCCACAGGCTTTCAAAATGCTCTAGATATATATACAGTTACCAATCTTTGACATGCAAAAACTGTTAAAAATCTCAGCACTTACACCCTGGGGAAGTGCCACTAGACTGGAAGGCATGAAGTCATTGAGAATTCACAACTCATTTCTCTGAAATGCCAAGAACAAGGCTGTTAAAGCTCAGAAAGCACAGAGGCAGGCCCTCCGAGGAGAAGGGGGTGCAGGAAAGCTCAACATGCAAGCTCGGAGACATGAACCTGGTGGTGCCATTTCAGCCTCCACCCAGGCAGAAAGACACGCACCACACAATCATGTTCTACCTCACTGCCCACAGTCCATCATCAGACTGGGTTGCCTGATAGATGCAGACTGACACCAGGTGTTTAAAGGTAAATATTTATCTGTGTTTGCCTCATAATTCTTGAGGAGAAAAGGACACATCTTTATCGTAAAAGGTGCAAAAACAAAACAAAACAAAACAAACAAACACAAACATTAACAAATACAATGAAACAAACTGGAAAGCTTAACCCACATTTCTTCTAGTCAAGTTGCCGAGCCCTGGAAGTCTCCATTGATGGAATTTTTCCTTCATATTATTACCCCCCCATTGTTTTCTCATTCATTTCTGGAATACTGCAAGCACTTCCTAATTTCTCTTTCTCCAGCTCTTTGGGCCATCAGCTGCAAAAACCTGTGGATAGTCTATCCAAATACTGCTGTTACAATCCTGCTGTCCTATACACACACTTGAAATTGTTTCCTTGTTTTTAGGGATAATGTCCAGACTCCATTTTTAAAATTTCTACTTTCCCAACTGCCACTCACTTTTTAGTTGCATCATTTAAAAGTCTATATCTATTGTTTCCTCATTTCTTTACATATTTGATTCTATACCTCACCTTCCCCCGTCTACTCTTGGTTTCTCCCCTTTCAGAATTGTCTCACTTTCCATTTTTATCTCCATTAAATCACACAAACAATGAAGGCTAAATTAAAACTGTAATGAGATATCAGCACATTACCGCTAGAAAGCTAAAATTAAATACACTGAACATATTGTGTATTGGCTAGAACGTAGCACCAGCTAAACTCTTCATACTCTGTTGGTGGATGTAAAATAGTCCAACCACTTTGGAAAACAGTGAAGAAGTTTCTTAAGAAATTAAACATATGCTTTCTGTAAAACCCAGCCATTGCACCTCTAAGTATTTATCCAAGAAAAATGAAATGAAATGCCTATGCACACAGTTGTACATGAATGGTCATGCCAACTTTAATTGTAATAGCCCCAAATTGGAAACAACCCAAATATCCATCAACGGATAAATGAATGAACAAATGCTGGTATGTCCATGGCAGTCTGGAGATTACAAATGAATTACTGGTGCACACAAAAGCCTGGATGAATCTCAAAATAATCATGTCACAAGAAAGAAGTTAATCCTATCAAAAAGTATATGCTCTATAATTCTATTTATATAAATTATTAGAAAATTAAAATGAACCTATATTGAGAGAAAGAAGATCAGTATTGCCTGAAGAATGGGAGATAGAAATTGATGATGAGGGACTGAAGGAAGAAATTCCAAAAGGACTCAAGGAAACTTTGGGGGTAAATGTATATGTTTATTATCTTTATTGTAGTTGTGGTTTTACAGGTATTTATTTATGTCAAAACTCATTAAAATGTGTATTTGAATATATGTGATTTATTGTAAATTTGAAAAATCAGTTAAAATTAGCACTAGGAGCAATCATCTTCTTATCTATAACTCAGAAACTTAACTGGTCTACTGAATAGAAGACTAGTGAGAGAATAAGACACAGAGTTCAGAAAGCCTTTCAAGTAAGTTAAACATTTTAGGCTCATGAACCTATGAAGGCTGAAGGTCCACACATAGGGAATCTCTCCTAACAACCTAGGAAACAAACTAGATGGAATGATATGTTGCTGGCATTAGGGACCAGTACAGAATGGTTTTAGTGTCTTTGGCTAACAGCCAGTGCTAGAGAAAAGATAAGTCCTGACAGTGAGGGCAGAGAATAGTTGCAGGAGTCCTAGCTCACACAGCCAGACTTGGAGCCAGGTGGTGCTGGACTGATCGCCAGTCTTTTAGGACCACGATAGTGCACTGGGCCACTTCACAAACTGTGTCTAGGCTGCTTTATCCAAGACTAGAGGGCCTTAAAGTTAGTTCATAATGGGGGCTTGTCCTTATCATCTTGGACAGGAGGCTTATTGGCAGGCTTTACTCTTAGAGAATGGACCACTTAGAACCCCTTCAGATCTTTGAGGGGCTTCTCCTGTCATCATTTACAAAATGTTATGTTATACAGCCTGAAAAATATGATATCAGACAGCAAGATTGGAAAGTCTTGAGTCTATGTGGACATGTAGGCAAACTTGAGGGCTTGTGGGAACTTCCCTTCCACATACCCCACAAATCTACCTTTACAAATCTTGCACACTTAAAATTCTACCTCCATCCTGAAGCTTTTCCAGACCAATCTTCTCTGACATTTTCCATGTATTACTGCATTTTGTTTTGAGCCTTTTAATCTCAACTATAAACCTTGAAAGTGATTTCTTCCTCCTTTGAACTCCCCAAACTTATATTATCTGTATTATTCTTATGTGCCTTCATTATATTTGTCTTACTGTGCTGTTTAGATGGGGAGACTGTCTTTTATTGACAACCAGGCAAGTGGACTGTAAGTTTGAATGAGGTAGTGATTGTAGCCTTACAGGACATGTGTCCCCAAATGCATATTATAGAGTGGAGTCACATGTTATTCCTTGTTAATAGGATGAGATGAAAAAAGAAGAGAAAAAATGGGATAACAGAGGAAATGCAAAAAGAGAAATTTGGTATCTGGTATTGATGACTATAAATTTTATTACATACAATTTCTAAATTTCTCTTTGTTCTCCCAAGATCTCTTAATTAGATCTTGATATTGTCTAGGCTTTTTATTTCAACCATATAATCATAAGTCAATCAGTAAATGAAAATGTATTAATTGTGTGAAATCTATTATACATTTAATATGTGTCAAACCACTATTTTGAATCACTTTGTAATCTCTTAACCAGAAAACATATCAAAGGTGCCTTTTTCTGTCTGACTGTTTTCTTGTATAATACCTCAGCCACACATGGGAAAGGAAAAAGCTGCGTATCTATTTTTATAATTCCTTCCTTCCTTGCTTCTTTCTTTCCTATTGTCTGCTTGCCTGCCTTTCTTCTTCCTCCCCTCCTCTCTTTCTGCATCCCTATTTCATTCCTCCATTTTTTTCTTTCATCCATGTTATGGGTTGACTTTTGTGCCTCCAAAAATATATCTTCAATTCCTAACCCCTGGCACCTCAGAATGGGGCCTTATTTGGAAAAGGGGTCACTGCACATGCAATTTAGTCAAGATGAAGTTAGACTGAAGTAGGATGAGTCTCTAATCCAATATGGCTGGTGTCCTGATAGGAAGAAAAGACAGAGACACAGGGGGATGATGGCCATGGGAAGACCAAGGAAGAGATTGGAATGATGCTACCACAGCCAAGGGATGTCAGGGCCACCAAAAGGAAGGAGCATGGAAGGATCCTCCTCTAATGGCTTTGGGGAGAGCATGGCCCTCCTAACACCTTGATTTCAAACTTCTAGTTCCAGGACTGTGAGGGAATAAATAGTTGTTGTTTTAAGCCAACCAGTTTGTGGTGCTTTGTTACTTAGGGTAGCTTATGGAGATGAATGTAATCCATTCTGAATGCCCACATTTTATCTTCCTTGCTTTCCCTTCTCTTTCTCCTCCACCAATCTTTTACACCCCCTCAATTTAATTCCATTGTTTTCCGTGCAACTCTTCTATCTTCTCAATTTATTTTTTTGACATAAAAGCTATAGTTATTTGGAAATAGTGTTGCTCTCTGGGAACCAGATGAGGAAACCAACCCACAGTGGCCTGGAATAAAGAAATGCAAACCATCCACCTTCTGGGAATAGAATAGTTCCTGTGACTCCATGTCTTGATGGCATAATAGTGTTGCACCATATGCATTTCACTTCTGAATATCACTCCCCGTGAAGGGGAGAGGGAGCAAAAGAGAAAATGAATGGCCCAGGAACCAGCTCTAGACCCTCTCTGCTGTACTCTAGGAGCCCTGAAGAATATTATCTAAGACAGTTACCCATAGACAAGACAGCCTCTGTAGAAGTCCAGGTTTATGACAGATAAGTTCCAGCACACTGTTGGAACAACAACAAAAAAATGAGTTTTGATATATTGAAGAGGTTAAAAAGAATAATTTCACTTTACCTGTACTACCCCCTTCCAAGGTAGCATAGCTAGTGCCAAGAGGATTTCTCAGCCTGTGATTTCTCCTTCCAGGGAAAATAAGAGCATATGACTAAACTCCTGGATTTACCAGTGGTTCAGAACACTACAAAAGAGGTCCATTTATTTCTTGCACCATCCTGAGTTATGAGCTGCATAACTAGTGGGTGGGAAGAGGCTGGAAGACTGGCAGAAAGAACTCTTGGAGGGCACTAAAGAGATGTGGATCATATTAACTGCTTCACAGCCTCCATCAAGAAGCCCACCCATAAGCATTTGGAGATGCCTTGCCCATAGATCCCCTCAACTGGTCCATAGTCTCCACTGCTCTACACACCTCACCATCCTCCACACTGTGGCTGGTTTCCTATGCATTCTCCCAATGGCACCAAGAATGAACTTTGCAGACAGCTAATGAGCATGTATAGAAAACTGGTACAAAGCTGTGGGTCAGGTAAAAACCACAAACTTGAATTTTGGCTTCCCCTGTGGGAAAGCAAAAGGGAGGCTGCTTGCACACGGCCTGGTGCATAGCACGATTAAGAGAAGGCACACAAGCTAAATAATTCTGCCACAAGAGAAGAAAGAAGCATGGAGAAGGAATAGCTAAAGAAGGTCTGAGAAAGCCTCAGAATCTCTAGCAGGACTAATAGAAATCAGTAAAAACTAGAGGAAGTGATTGTTACTTCAAATGGAAAGACAGCAATACAAAACTCAAGGAACTTGGAGAATCAAGGAAACCTGATAACACCAAAGGATCACAATCACCTTCTAGTAACCAGTCTCAAAGACATGGAGATCTGTGATTCACCCAATAAATAATCAAAACAGCCATTATAAGGAAGCCCCATGAGCTACAGGAAGACACACAAAGACAATTAAATGAAATCAGGAAAATAATACATGGGCAAAATGAAAAGTCTAACAAAGAGATAGAAATCATAAAAAAGAACTAAGTGGAAATTCTGGAGCTGAGGAATAGTATGGATGGAATGAAAAATATAGTAGTATCAACAGCAGAATGGATCAAGCAGAAAATGTGTGTGAATTAGAAGGCAGGACATTTGAAATAATCCAGTCAGAGAAGAACAAAGAAAAAGACTCTAAAAGAGGGAAGAAAGCCCACATGATCTATGAGATACCATCAAAAGAAACAATCTGCACGTTATTAGAATCCTAGATGGAGAGCAGAAGGAGAAGGGGGCAGAAAACTTATTGAAGGAAATTATGGCTCAGAACTTCCCGAATCTGGGGAGACAATGGATGTCCAAGCGTATGACATTCATATTCAATAAGCAAGCACAACTTAAAGAAATCTCCAAGACCAAAAAAAAAAAAAAAAAAAAAAAACAAAACTATCAAAAGTCAAAGACTAAGAAGGAATTTTAAAAGTAACCAAAGGGGGAAAAAAGCTTGTAATTTACAAGAGAACTCCCATAAGGCCATCAGCAGATTCCTCAGCAGTGACCTTATATGCCAGGAGAGAGTAAGATTATACATCCAAAGTGCTGAAAGAAAAACTGCACCAAATACTCTATGAGGCAAAGTTGTCCTTGGGAACAATTACAATGGTCAGATTGTCTCTCTCCTTGGACTCTCATTCTCCCACGCAACATAGCCCCTCCTGAGGTCACTATAACTTATGTTGGATTTGTATTAGACATTTGGAATCCAGCTTTTCTCTTGGACTGTCTCTGGTTTCATTTCCTTGGCAAATACAAGGCACAGTTTGGGGTAGAAGTGGGAGGAAAGCGGTGAAATAGAACAATTCTTGTGGTCTGCTTTGATCTGAGCCTGTTCTGCTCATCTGCTGAATGAGGCTTAGACAAAGAAGCCTTCCATGTTGTCCTGGCCAATTTACTAGAATTCTTCATTAGCATTTGAAACCATTGTCCTGCTAAAGAGCAAACAAAACCTTCACTATAATTTGCCTTGGGTGGCTTGTTTTCTTCATATATCTATGATGGGGATTCTACACCAAAATGTGATGATGGGAAAGGTGAGAGATTTTTGGACCCATGGCTAATAAATAATTTTACCTAATCTCACACAGATTTGAGGAAGGTATTTAGCCAATAGAATTTTAAACAATCTAGCCTTATTGGAAAAGCCTTTCTTATTTTGGAGAGGGAATTGCCTGAAATTCTGGAGTACTCTGCTTAAAGTGGCGATGCCATCACTGTTTTGAAATATATGCATCTTTTTATTTTCATCTTTTTATTATTAAGATATTTTCCTTGAAATTATTACTTCATTCCCAGTGTCATTCTGCATAGCAGGGAGTGACAGAGCTGGCTGTATAGATCATATAGTGCTTTAATAAGTATTTTTTATTTTAAATGTAGGAAGTTTGTTTATGATTTGGCTTTTGACTCAGCTTGATATCAGACAGGTAAAGAGTGCAATGATCATGGCTTTGCAAGTATTGTAGTTCATGTCTATTCAAATGGCTTCAAATGTGCCCCTCTGGCATCTTTGGATGTAAAGGACTTTTGTCTGACTCCAACCAGGAAGTGTCACTATCCTTTTCTGGAAAAAGCACAATCTCCAGATAAGAGAGGAGTCAACGCGACAATCTAACCACCCTGGTGCACCCCACAGTGTGACGTGAATCGGGGAGGATCTTGGCTAGTGTGAGAATGTTTGAAGTTAGTGTTAATGTGACTTGTGATTGCTTATTTTCAACAGCTCTGACATCTGATGAAAAGAAAAAATAGAAACATAAGCAACACTTCCAATAATTCAATAATTGTTATTCCTTCTCCACATTGAGGGGACTTTGCAACTTAGAAATTTTATTTTATAGTAAATAAAAGAATCAATATCATAAGACAGATGGTGTTTAATAGAGTGAATTATATTCATAGGGGAGATTTAATCCTTTATGTCATTTAATTAAAAAAATACTTTATGTAATGAGACCACTGTTCTACCAATATTTAGCCATTTCCTAAACAATTTTCAAGCAGAGAAATAGTCATAGGAATTTATTTTGGCCAACCTATTTAACTTCTATTTGCAACTTATGAAGGGAGGTTAAAGACATGTGTTTAAATTTATAGATTTCTAACTGACTTATCCAATCCAAGTCTTCTGTTTTTCTGGAATTTATGTAGTTAAAAAAACAAATAGGAACTAATTGTGAGTGCACAGGTAACCTAAATGCTTCCTAATGATCAAGGAATAGGTGGATGTTACACTTGTAATAACAGTGCCGATGCCCATGAAATTCCTTAAAAATCTTCTCAAATTCGCTTCTGTATCTAAAAGTCTGGGCTCCAATTAAATGTACTATGTATGTGACAATAATTGCAAGCAATAACGAAATTTTACCCCCTGAGTTGCTAAGTTAATGAGAGCAAAGAGTGATGGGTGGAAATGTTCAGAGAGAAAAGTGGGCTGAAATTTAACTGTCAGTGTGCCCAACAGGAAAGCCATGTCAAAGAAGGAAGGAAGTCAGATTCTTTCAGAGCTGACATAGTGAGGGAACTTCTAAGGCTGCTTCATTTGCAAAGTCAAATCTGTTTAGTTTCTATTCAGGAATGACAGGATGAAAGGCAGCAACATTCTCTTGTTGCCCTTCACCTTCAAATCAGACACACTTACATTTCAAGTTAAAATGTGCAAATCAGCTTGTGTCCCTGGCCACACATAGTTTAGTATCCATACATTAAAGGGAAGGCTGGTTAATTTCACATGCCACTATCTGTGGTTTTCTTTTCATTCTGGCAATTAATGCTGGAATCGTTAGTGACACTTGCCTAGAACACCACCCCCCTTTTATTGCTTTGAAGATTTTTTTTTCCTATCACTTACTAATGGGGACAAGGGAAAAACAGGATGTAAGACAATTTATCCTGCCAGAAATCAGGTTATAATGCATGGAGTCTCTTTCCAAAGAATATTTCTATAAATAGAAGTCATGAAGTTCTGTCATAAAATAACCAAAGGCTTTGGAAACCCAGTAAATAGGTTATATAGAGCTGTCCTCCAAAGTACCACTGTAGTCCTTGAAAATGTCAAATTCACTCTGTGTCAGCATTTCCTAGCATACCTACATGCAGAATAACTTCCAGAGAGTAAAGTATGGCAAATAAATATTTAGCATCCCTAGCTGCTTCTGAAATTGTCTACATGAGTCTGCCCAAATTACTGAATACCCTATAAGCATTCTTCTCATGTGTTTTTACAGCATGATTTAGAAGCCTTGTACAGCAATAATCACTGGCCTGGATTTGAAAGTGACTAGCTATAGAAGTTGTTTTGTACAATGTCTGTAATAGGTTAATTAAAGGACTATTCAACATAATTGAGGTCTCCTGGGCTCTAAATAGTTCTTCTATTCTGTAAATCACTTCTGTCCATTATTGAAGACTCAATGTGAAGAGTCTTGAGGAGTAATGCAATGGTTTTAACGTGAGGCAGATCTGGATTATGTAATCTTAGGCAGTCAATTTATTTTCTCCTCCTTTCAGTTCCTTTATCAGCAAAATGGATATATATATATATGTATATGTATATATATATGTATGTATATGTATATATATATACACACACACATATATATCATGTATATACATATATATGTATATATGTATACATATGATATATACATGTATACATATATACATACATATATATATATATATATATATATTTCATTGTCACTGCAAGTATTAAGTAACATATTTGGTATAGATTGTCATTCATATGGCATATGTTCATTACATGGTAATTTTCTTGCTCCTTGAATATACTTGTATCTGTGTAGGTATGTTCATGGTAAGCAATTGAAATAAAAGATGTATAACCTCAAAAATAAACTAACTGGCTTTCAGAAAGATACCACCCTGGAAAATTTGTAAGAGCCCAGCTATAAACTTTGAAAGGCCAGAGGCATGAGCTTCCCAAGGAACCAGAGGTGGAGTATTTCAGTCTCAGAGCACAAATGTGAGCAAAGGATCTATGTGTAATTGCAATAGAATAGATCCTCTGTCCAGTGACACCTCCCCTCTGGGAACTTTGTGTGGGACTGTGATATATACTTATGGGGATGTTTGGTTTTGGTTGTGTTAATGCACAGATCTCTGATCTGAATATTTTAACACTATTTTCTGGGAGTTGTCGAGAACATATCCATATGAACATGGAACCCGAGATGGGCATTCCCGTAATAAGGATTCACGCTGACCCCCTGGACCAGGGGTCTCTTTCCTAAAGTGTGTATAAATGGATTGGGTGGCTTTCCTTTTTCTACCCATGTTTCTGTTTTTTTCTTGTTGGATTAACCTATGTTAGATACAATACTCTTAGGACACCTCTTGTATCTTTATAAAGACATTATCTGTATCATCATGTCTTTTCTCCCCCCCTTTAGGTTTGCTACTCTGATGGTGTTCTGATTACTCATTGTGATGTAATTTGATTTTCCCTGTCAATTAGTGAATGGAGTATCTTTTCATATATTTATAAGCCATTTAAATACCTTGCTTTGTAAAAGGGACTTTTATATCACCATGGTTTGATGCACTTGATTGATGTCTATGGAAGTGACCCTATTCCAAAAGTATTTAAAGCAATGTCAAAATATACAGTGTTGGGACTCCTGGGTGGCTCAGTCGGTTAAGCATCCAATTTCGACTCAGGTCACGATCTAACAGTTGGTAGGTTCAAGCTCCGAGTCGGGCTCTGTGCTCACGGCCTGGAGCCTGCTTCAGATTCTGTGTCTCCCTCTCTCTCTGCCTCTCCCCCACTTACTCTCTGTCTCTCTGTCTCTCAAAAATAAATAAACTTTAAGAAATTAAAACATATATATATATATATATATATATATATATATATATATATATATGCAGTGTCATGTAACAAACACAAAATAAAGCCAAGTGGGTGGAGAACTTAGAGTAAAGGCCAAATAAGCACAGATTATGACATGAAACTGGAAGTAAGTTTAACAAATTAAATATGAATGTTAAGGTTCAGTGTACCATATAAAAACAGACCATAATTCAGATCTGGATTCCAGCAACTAGAGCAAAGTGGAACACCATATCAGCACATGATTCAGAATCTACAACATAAAAGACAGCCACCTACTGTTCAGAAAAACAGTGTCTTCTAGAACTGGGATTTGGAAACATTTCTCTGTTGGAGGAGAGAATGGAAATAGGCTGGGTTTCACATACAGATTTATCAGGGTTGGTTTTAGTGAACACTATTTTACAAACTTTTGAATTAAATATTATTTACATATATATTAATTTAATTATTTAAATATTAATTAAATATTTACATATATATTAATTTAATTAAACTCTATACCACATATAGGGCTTGAACGTATGACCCTGAGATCAAGAGTTGCATGCTATAACAACTGAGCCAGCCAGGCCCCCCTAATTATCAATATTTTAACATCAAGATACTTATATACCAAATTCTGGGCTCCAGATTTCTGTTCACAAATCAAAACAGACACAGCGTGCCTTTGTGCCTGTAGGTAGCTGAGTGCCATTCCTTGGAGAGAACATGTGTCTTCCATTTTACCAGGGCTCCCATCAATGCCTGGTGTCAGATGCCGTTCATCATCATTCTTCTGCTCATTCCATTTATTTTGTATTTAGTGATTTTCTGCCACTTTACCCAGCCCATTTACCTCATTTCTGCTTCCAGCTGGTCCCTTTAGGCATCTAAGTTTGTATTCCTCAAGGAGTAGATCAGATGTATATGCCATCAGTTAAGCCTTTAGAAATGTTATTTCTCAAAGAAACAATACGCTATGAGATCATCAACTTCTTATTTTGTTGCTAAGCCTGAAAGGAAAACACAGAAAATCCCAAGAGGCTGATGATCTGAAATTTATGTATGCTTGTCTTGGCATATGTTACCTAAGTAGTTTTTGAAAACGCTATGCCTTCCAAATTGTTTTCTGTGTTTGTTAATTGTGAAATTCAAATGCAAACATCAAAATGATGCACAGGCAAAGAAGAATGGCATTAATAATATAGAGAAATCCATCTGGGATTATTTTTTCAAAGATGATTGATAACCCACACAGTGCTCACAGGAATAACCGAAACTTGATCAGATTCCACAGAGTGTTCCAGAAACTATACTTTTAGATTAAGAGGAATTATGTAGTTGCTTTGTTGTATTTTTAAAGTAACTGTTTCACTTAAATTGCATTTAAAAGTATGCAAAAGTATATAGCTGAATGAATTTTCGCAAGTAAATACATTGATGTAACCTTCATCACTGAGACCAAACATAGATTACCAGATCCCCAAATCCTCCCTTGTCCCCACTGCTCATCATTAGCTCACTCTTCTCACTCCCACACCAAAGATTACCAGTCTTGTGACTTTTATTTCCATAAGTTCATTTTGACTTTTAATTTTATACAAATAAAATCATATAGTATGTAACTTTATGTAAGACTTCATTAGTTCATGTGGTGATTGGAGCATTAATTCATGTTTTATACTAACAATAATATGTACTTTCTTTTTTTAATGTTTATTTATTTATTCTGAGAATGAGAGAGCAGAAGCAGGGGAGGAGCAGAGAGAGGGAGAGAGAGAGTATCCCAAGTAGGCTCCGTGCTGTCAGCACAGAGCCCGATGTGGCATGAGATCATGACCTGAGCCGAAATCAAGAGTTGACCACTCAACAGACTGAGCCACTCAGGTGCCTCAGTAATATATACTTTCTTGTTGCTATATACTATTCCATTGAATAGACTGCAATTTACTTACATATTCTATTACAGATGGACATGTGAGTTATTTCCAGTTTTCACTATTACCAATTGGGCTTCTATGGATATATTGTATGACTTTTGCTGTACATATTTATATATTTCTGTCATATGAGAGGAAATACTAGATAATAGAGTGTGTTTATACTCTTCTTTAGAGGATACAGACACATAATGTTCCAGAATGATTGAGCCAATTTAGATTACCACCAGCAATGTAGGAAAGTCCCATGGAGTTACTCAATATCCTCACCATTACTTGCTATTACCCCTTGCTCCACCTTCCCACCTCCACAAATAAACCTACTGAGATTTTCACTAGGATTACATTAAATCTAAGAATAAGTTCATCGAGAATTGACAGCCTTATAATATTGTGTCCTCTGATCAGTAAATATCTTTACATTACTTCAAGTCTGTAATTTTTAAATTATTTTTGTTTTTATTATTTTTCAGTATAGATTTTATTCTTGGTGTTTCATATTTTTGATAGAACACTAAATACTATACTCTAATTTTTATCTTCTGCTTCATTCTGATATATATTTAAATATTTTCGTATTTTTATAAATATGCATCCAACTACTTTGTAAGACTCTCGTATTAATTCTAGTCCCTTTTTTCAAAGGTTCTTTTGGATTTTATATGCTCCCAGTCAGGTTGGATACAAAGGGGGGGGGGGATTTTAATTTCTTCCTCTCTAAAGCTTACTTGTTTTATTTTATTTTATTTTATTTTATTTTATTTTATTTTATTTTATTTTATTTTATTTCATTTTATTTGTCTACTACACTGGCTAAGGCACAATGTTGAGTAGAAATAATGATAGTGGGTCTCTGTGTATAGTTCCTTTTTTTTTAAGTGTATTTATTTATTTTGAGAGAGAGACAGGCAGAGGGAGCAGGGGAGGGGCAGAGAAAGAGGGAGAGGGAGAATCCCAAGCAAGCTCTGCACTGTCAGCATGGAGCCTGACATGGGGCTTGAATCCACAAACCGTGAGATCATGACCTGAGCCAAAACCAAGAGTTGGACGCTTAACCAACTGAACCACTCAGGTATTCCCTCCTTGTGTAGTTCTTGATCATGGGGGGCAGACTCAGTATTAACCATTAAAGAAAATATTTGCTGTAGGTTTGTTAGTATATAACCTTTATCAGACTAAGGAAGTTGTTTCCTATAAATGGCTTGTCAACATGATAAATGTCAAATTTTATCTTCTTTTTTAAAATCTGGAGGTAGTGGTGGCTTTAATCTACTATTTTCACTAATGCAAAATAGTGCATTTTAAAATTTTCATTATTAGCTCATCCTTTCATTATGATTTTATATTGCCTTTTCTCTGAGCAGAGGAGAAAATCTTTGTTATCTAGGGTTAGGCAAAGATTTCTTCAAACCATATTCCAAAAACACAACCCATGCAAGAATAAATTGGATTTCATCAAACTTAAAATATTTTGTTCTTTGAAAGGTACTATTAAGAAAATTAAAAGATGAGCTGCTGATTAGTAGAAAATATTTGCAATTCATGTCTATAATAAAAGAAGTATCTAGAATATATTAAAAGTGTAACATATTAAAGTATCTAGAATATATTAAAATCTCTCAAAATTTCTTAAAGTCTTTGCCTTGTTATAATTCCAGTATCTGGATCATCTATGGGTTCTATTTTAGTCAACTGGTCTCGACCACTGGCATATTTGGTAATTTTCATGGAATTCAAGCAGTTGTGTCTATAAACTTGCAATGATTCTATATGATGTTATCTTCCTTTGGAGAGGATTTATTTTTGCTTGGTGGGCAGTTATGGTAGAAACAGTTAACCCAAAATTTAAGACAGTTTTGAGAAAGTTTAGACCCTTTCTGAAAGTTTAAAACATTTCTAGTTTGCCCTCTTTCCTATGGTGTGGATTTGCAGTAGTTGCAAATCAAAGTCTGGAATATTGATCAGGTCTCCTCATTCTTGGTTAGTCCTGAACTCTCGTTATTTTTCACTCTAGTGACATGAGAGTACCAAAGTGCTACTTATATTTTTAGTTTCTAATCTGCCAGTTGGCCTCTAGCCCTATCATCATTCACAGGTTAAAAATCAGCAAATATCTCAAATGTGAAAGTGGTAAAGAATGTTGGACTCTCCTCAATGTATTTCTTTTCTCTCATGTTGGTCCTTCAAATTCTGGATGTGTTGATTCCGAATCTTGTATCTTTAAGATATAAGGTTTTGCAAAATTCATTTTAAATAGCTTTTATAGTTGTTGAAAGTAAGGATATCGGTCTGATAGAAACTATTCTGTCATTAATGGATGTGGATGTCTGTCTTCTAGGTTGTTTAATAATACAAAGCCATTAAATATGAGAAAGAAAGTGGCATACAATTTTCTCCAAAGAGTTCTGAGCAATTTATAGAATCCATATCATCAATCTTTACCATATCCTTGTCAACACTAGTAACTCATTAACTATCCAAAGGTCACCCAACAAACCCGTCAGAAGTCCAGAAATAGAAACTGAACATCCAGCTCAATCCCCAGAGCCACATAGACTATTGATGCCTGATATAAAAATTACATCCTCATTCAGGAAGTACTAAGTAATTCCATCAGTGACCTATCTGTCATTTTCTCAGCACCATATCTTTTGTGGAAGAAGGAAAGGAAGAAATGAAAGTATTTTGGTCTTAGATTTTCAGTAAGAGGGGTGACTAGTGTTATTTAATTTTTTTTCAATTTTATGAAGTATTTTTTTTTCTAGTCATGATAATAAAAGTAAAAGGGCAAAGATTCCTCTGGTTTCTGATTGTCTTGTCCAGAAAGTTGGATAGAGTGAAAACCTGATTTTATAGTAGTTATATCCTAGGCTAAAAGTGAGGAAGGAACAAATATGTAATTCTAACATGTCACAGAGATAACCTATGAATAGCCTATTCAGTTATTCATTCAATAAGTATTTATTTAATATATGCTATATGAATCACTTATTTTGGGGATAGGGATATAGCACTGCATGTAACATAGAGGTTGCTAAAGGCTTAAAACATAAATTCTTGTGGAGAAGAGGGATAGTAAATCAATATATAATGTATATGTCAAGAAGTAAGAAATTCTATGACAAAAAAAGAGAACAGGGTATAGAGAAGAGTTGGAATGCCATTTTAGATTAGGTGAAGAGGGAAGATTCTTCTGAAAAAGTGACTTTTAAACAATGGTCTTAATGAAGTCAGAGTTGTGAAAAAAACATGTATATTTCTGTAGAAGCACTTTCCAGGCAGAGGGAATATAAAGTGAAAAGCCTCTAAAGCAGGAAGTTTCTTAGAATGTTTGAGGAAGAACAAGCAAGATTGTGGCTGGAGTATACCAAGTGGAAATGAAACGTTAAGAAAGTAAAAGGCAAGATCAAGTGTGGAGTTCTAGGTCATGGTAAGGGCTTGAGTTTATTGTAGGTATAATGAGAAGCCATTGGCTGGGGTGGCTCAGTAGGTTAAGCATACGGGTCTTGGTTTTCGGCTCAGGTCATGATCTCACGGTTGGTGGGTTTGAGCCCTGCACTGGGCTTTGTGCTGACAGTGTGGAGCCTACTTGGGATTCTCTCTCTCCCTTTCTCTCTGCACATCCCCTGCTCACTCTCTCTCTCTCTCTCTCTCTCTCTCTCAAAATAAATAAATAAACTTCAAAACAAACAAAAAAAAAACAAAACAAAAAAGAACTTATTGGCTGGCTAGTTAAGGTGAGAAGCATAAAATATAAAGGGATTAGAGCAGAAGCAAGGGAACCACTTAGAAGGCACTAATTAAAGTGGGTGATAATAATGGCTTCCACTAAGATGGTGGGAGAGAAAGAAGTGAGACATGGAGAGATTCCAAATAGATTTTGAGGATGGAGTTGGCCGATTTGCTGATGGATTGGATGTAAGAAAAAAGTGAGAAGTCGAGGACAATTCCAAGGTTTTTATACAAACAAATGGGTGAATAGTGGTGCCATTTATGAGAGGAGGGACACTGGAAGAAGGGCAGAACTAGGGGAAGAAATCATGACCATCTTTATCCCAAATTCATCATTAGCTTGGAGCTCATTAATATAAAATATAAATGACAGAGGGTAAAACTCCTACTGCCTATTGATTTACTTCCCATCCTGTGCTATTTCTTTTCTGAGAATCTAAGTAATCAGTGAGATCAAGTAGAGATCTAAAAGAAAATAGGAAATCAAAAGGAATCAAAAGGAATCAAAAGGAAAGTAGAAAAGACAAGTCATTGGATGAGAAAGGCAATGATATTCTCAGCCAGAACAAAATGTAAGCTTAATTAAAATCAAAGGCGCACTGTCCAGAGTGGTGTAATATATTGAGAAATAAAAACTTCAAGTTGTTCAACCAGTGCTCAGTTTTCTATAGGCTCCATATCTATTTTATTTATTTATTTATTTAATTTTATTTTATTTTTAGAGAGAGAGAGAGAGTGAGAGGGATAGAGAAAGACAATCTTGAGCAGGCTCCACGCTCAGCAAAGAGCCCAACACTGGCCTCGATACCATGACCCTGGGATGATGACCTGAGCCAAAATCAAGAGTCTTATGTTCAACTGTCTGAGAGACCCAGGTACCCTAGATCTGTTTTTAAATAAATGCAAATAACAATTCATTCTCATTCTCATATATATTTTCTTATCTTCCCCATCTCAAAGCTTATGGGGCCAGAGGCTGAGAGAAAGAACCAAGATGAGTATAAGGACACTATTTAATTTCCACTTATTAACCCTTTTGAGTCCTAAGAGCAAATATTGTAATGGTCCATGTGTAGTTGATTATAAAAATGTCTCTACTGTAATTTATTATTTCCACACTAGTGGATCATTATCATCTGCCATTATTATGGGAACATACTCATGAGTCAGTCATGGGTAAGTCAGCAAGGATGCCAAGTCTGTTAACAGTATAACCAACTCTACAAGATTCAATTCAATTCTGTTCTATTCTGTTCTCTCACAGTCCTCTCCTTTTCTTTGGCAACTCCTTCAGGCAGTGTAACTCTGGAGGCCTCCAAGGGGGAAAAATATTTAAAAAGTATCCAATTGACCACAGTTGTCATGTTGCGTCTTCATAAAAAGATGTGATTTCATCTTCCCAGTAGTTAATTGTGAGGATGTTCACTAAATATATTGAATCTCGTGTGCTGTTCCTAGACTGAAATATTAAAATTTTAATAGCTTCCCATGCATTCTCAAATATGAGCATGTTACACACTTCTATTTCCTTTGAAAGAGCTTGCAATCTCTGAGCAATAATCTGCCATCTAATTTACATTTTTATAATGTGTCACAGATAGGAAAATATTCTCCCTCCAGCCTGCATATCTTTCTCTTCTGAATTGTTTTTTTTTTTTTTTTTTTTTTGTACTGCAAAAGGAGCTTCAGATTTCATAAAATAATTGGGGCCAAAGAGAAGACCTTATGCGATTTCTATAGAAGACCTGATTGTACCACCTGAGAATTTTGAGGCATATTTCTATCATAAAATGTCTGATATTTGGTCAGAAATATTCATTAACTTCGTTCATTCATTCTGCTAACCTGATGAACATAAAAGTCTTTTTAAACACCTGTGTGTATATTTGCCACGTTTTTCTGTATACCCACTGTTCTTTTGTAAGTATGATACATACCATGGTAACATTACTGAACAAAACCACCAAAGACCATTTGCCCCCCAAAATTGATAAAACTTTCCATTCTCTATTTTTATTAAATATTTTCAATCCCTTTTAATGGTCTATCTAGAATATAAGCTGCATTTCAAAATTACATTATAATCCAAATACCAAAAGAAGGTAAAATGATGATAATTCCATCTAGTTTATTGATGGATGAGAAAGAGTTAATTAACCAGTCCTGGAAAAAAAAAAATGTGTTTATTAACAGAGCACCAGGAAAAAAAGTGTGAAAACATAGGATGGATGGGCCTATATTGTTTAATGTCCTAATCAATACTAATAAGACTGTTGAGATTCTTTAAAAAGCAAAACCAGAAATCCAAAAGTTTGCAAGCTAAAATAACATGTATTTCCTGGGAAAAATGGAAGATTCTTGCCTTAGTAAGCTAGACGTTGACCTCTACAGTACTCCCATTTTGACCATCTTCCTGTTTGATAATGTGTCCTCTTTTATAAACAAGTTCCTGGAAAGAGTCAATAAGAAAGCTTGGAACAGAAAATCTTAGGCTCTTCCATCCCCCAGATAACCTAGGATAAGAATATGGAAAAAAATTATATATATATTTTTAAATGTAACAGAAGATTATAAAAAATCTGCCTGCATGCTATGTTGTGACATTTCCCTTAGAGATTTAGAAGCATCCTAAGAAAGGAACATTTAAATCATCTTGGTTTTCTAAAAGGATATGTAGTATATGGTCATCCACTTAGATCTGGTGATAGACTCCTTTTTTCCTCTGTTCCTGAAAAACAAGATGGGTGCTAAGTCTGCTCAGATATTTTAAGCATTTAAAGAAGGTTGGGGATCTTGGGTGGCTCTTGATCTTGGCTTGGGTCATGATCTCATGGTTTGTGAAACTGAGCCCCATTTTGGGCTCCATGCTGACAGCACAGAGCTTGCTTGGGTTTCTCTCTCTCCCTGCCTCCTTCTCTACCCCCACACACTGTCTCTCTCAATAAATACATAAATAAACATTTTTTAAAAAAATAAAGTGGAGGCTTTACAGAGGTATTGAATATAGACAATACTTGTTATGATTTAATGACTAGGAAATAAAGAGACATTTTAAATCCTCTTTCAACTGACGTCTTTACATTGATGAACATTTCATTTAATGCTTTATTGAAAAAATGTATTAATTAAATTAGAATCTGGCAAGGAAAAAGAGTCTCTCTTGATCATTGACCAAGATGATCTCACTGCCTTTGTGATATTTTTAAATTTTGTTTTACTAACATAAACTTGCTGAATAACGGCTCGCCTACAAAAGACCTCAGTATAAGAACTAGAACTATTAATTTACATAGACAAATTAAGATGTATAAATCGAAAGTTAGAAGTTATGCCCACCATTTGACTCCATGGGATTTCCTATCAAAGATTTCAGCTTTGGTGGAAATACATACCATTAAACAACAACAACAACAACAACAACAACAACAATAACAAACAACAAATAAGGCCAACATTAGGGACAATATAACTGCCAGTTCACCATTGGTTTATTATGTTCATTTTTCTTACATTTCCTAAAATCTTAGCATTGACAAGTAGATTCTCATATCATAATTACATGTAGCCTTTTCTCTCCCGTAAAATTGTCAGTGCTATGCTTTGGTTATGGGTAAAGTTTAGGTATTCTTAGTGTAGTCATTAATTTGACAAATATATGGAAAAAGAAGACAAGTAAAATGACTGGCACAGGTCTGAACCAAAACAATCACCACATTGACCAAAATAATGTTGAGAATGGAATTATTGGATCATGTTTACCACTTTGGGGGAGACAGCTGATGGATCTAGATTCTTCTTATGGGTATGCAAGGAACTGTGGACTTGCTTTGGTACAAAATTCATGGGTTGAGGTCTAGGTCTTAAAAACGATGCTACTTCACAACATATATTGCAAGTCAATTCACTTCATGCCTTCCTTCCTAGATCTGAAGGCAATGTGAGCAAACTAACATCCCTAACATTTCTACCTTCCAGTGGCTTTTTCCACATTTAAGGTTGCCCTTGGAATCCATTTTCACCTGCATGCATACTTTGTGCAGTGATTCATCAATCCTCAAGGACCGGCCACTCCATGCATTTGATGACATGGACTCAGGATGAGGCCCAAGTGCGGCTGAAATCCGCTGAATATGAGCCTTAGAAGGCCTGCCTTTATTTTCATATAGCACCCAACTGTCCTTTCATTTGGTATTCACTGTTACCAACAGTTGGTATTCACTGTTACCTACAATTTTCACAGGTTTATTTCTCCAACCGGTGTTGATTTCTTTTTCTTCTTTTATTTATTAATTTCAAGAGACAGCAAGCAGGTGAGGGGCAGAGGAGAGAAGGAGAGACAGAAAGATCCCAAGTAGGCTCCACACTGCCAGCACGGGGCTGGAACTCATGAACCATTTTCTGTCTGCGATCCTCTATTCTTTGGTTGTGTGAACTCATCCTTCTGCACGCTGCACTGGAGCACTCTCCTCTGGTCTCCTAGAAACTCCTCAGTCCCTTTGGAAGGCATGGAGGATGGAAAGCAAGTAAGGAGAGCACAAGAGTTCCCATGCTGTTAGGAATCACCTCACACAGTGGGAAGATGAATACAGTACTCCCATTTTGTAGAGGAAGAAGTAGACATTCTAAATATTACATAGCTTACTCAAAAGAGCTACAAACGGGTAGGTAGGTGGCTCAATTACAGTTTGAAGTGTTGTTTGATTCCTAAGTCTGTGACTGGTCACATTTTCTCATGATTTTGAGCTCTATATAAATTTTCGAAGATCATCTCACCGAGGGCTGGTAATTGGAATTGGGTGTAAAAGTAATAGAGGTTTCTCACTGATGCTCCAGGTTTGAACAGAACTGGCTCTCCACTTGGATGTATCAGCCTACAGGCTCTAACTTGAGAGCCAGCAAAGGCATCATATGGTTTCTTGGTGTCTTTTCTCACCTGCATCCCTACTTCTTTGGAAACAGACATATGGCGCTATTCCTTCTATACATGTGGGCTGTAACCCAGGCTAAGGGGAGCTAAGCATCATATTCCATCTCCCCGACCATGTTGATTGGTCCCCAGATGAGCTCCTGAGCCAAGCCGAGCTAATTAGAATCCTCCTTTGGGACATTTTTGCTGGAGTGTTATACAAATACCTCTCCTGTCTCTTGGGTCATAGAATTCCAACTGGCTTTATTCCCTGGTTTATGGCAAAACCCTTCAGCTTTAAAAGCAATGTATGCCGTTTTAAAAACAATTAAAGCAGCATGAAAGAGAGTATAACTGCTAGTTCATCATGGGAATGCAGCAGAGGTGAGAAAGTAGGAGAGAGGGAAACAAGGAAAGAGCCATAGGAGAGAAAGGAGAGAGAAAATGAGCTAATAACTGATTCCCTGGATTTAGTCATCCTTAGAGTTCCTGATGGGGTTCTTGATACGCTATTTTTCTGTATCCAAAGATTTGTAATATGCACACCACCCCAAATAATTATGCTATCACCAATAAACTCTGTTGAAGGAACTGAAAGCTAAGATATAATCTAAGAATGTGTTACATTATTTGAAAGGGTCAAACACGAACTCATTATGACATGTAGCATTTCTGTAGAATATTGGAAAAAACACTTGTCTCAGTGTCCAACACTTCAGTTCTGACACAAACTCTGCCAGTGATGTTCTGCCTTCCTTTGTGCTTCAGTTTGGCTTAGTGAGGTCTTCAAGCCATTCCTAACTTCATTAAATTCTTTGTTCCAATCATATTCTGAAGTTGTTCCTTAGATTTTAGGGACAAGTAGTAGTAAGGCATAATGAGGCATAGAGTTAGGTGGTTCTTCTCGTTTACTTTTACTGTAAATACTCTTCAGTCTCTTAGAAAACTCAGAGAGACACAAAAGCTCAGGATTATTCTGCTTTTCCTTGTATTCATCATATCCTGATTATTAGGGTGCACTGAGCACTGGTTCTCTCCACTTTATTTTAAGTTTATTTATTTATTTATTTATTTATTTATTTATTGAGAGAGAGAGAGAGAGAGAGAGAGAGAGAGAGAGAGAGAATCCTAAGCAGGCTCCATGCTGTCAGCACAGAGTCTGAGAGGAGATGGGAGATCATGACCTGAGCTGAAACCAAGAGTCTGACACCTAACTGACAGAGTCACCCTGGTTCTCTTCAGTTTAGACAGGAAACAGAGATAGCCACACCAAAAAGCTATTACCCTGCTTTACCAGGATGGAAAACAGGTAACATCTTAAGAATTGGATTTGTTATCTGTAAAGGGGATGCTTGGTGTAAATCTAAAGCAATCTTTTATTTATGTTGTGGTTTACTCTAAGTAAGATATTGACCAGGTTTTCTTCTTTTTCACCCAGCATAGAAATGGAGAAACTGTCATTGTATCAAGCAGAATTTGAAGATTGGCATTCTTAGACCCTCATGAAAGCAAGAGTATTTAATTCTGAGTCAGACACTCACAGAAACCATGGAATTTCACATTTTAATAATGACTACAAAAATACCATTACGATTGTTTTGTGCTTCTCTTTATGGAACACTTTAACACAAATTCTTACATAATTCTAATAAGCAAACCCAGGAAATGGGCATTATTTTCCCTACCTTAAACAGTGGGATTAATTGGTTGTATTATCTCTACTGTGATAGAGATTTTAATTCAGGCTAAAATTCTGGTTCTAAATACGGTTAGGGATGTGGGAGACTTTTGGGAGATGGTAGTCTGCGCATATACAGGCTTCTCTCCAGCTCTGATCCATGGGAGTTAAATAGCTACTTAGCACTTGGACTTACAGGGTAGATGCCTTAGCTCCTTCCAATTCAGTAGCAAGTAGGCTGGCAGCAAAAGCTTCACCTGGACGCTTGCAACAAATGCAGATTCTCCAGTCCCATCCCAATCTGTGAATCAGAGTCTGCATTATAGAAAGAGTCTTACAAGATTTGTTTGCAACGTTTTAGAAGCTGATTGCAGATAGTGAAATCGAAGCTACAGGTCTTGGAGAGCCTGGAGACAGCAGCAGCACCTTTCTTTTCCCATGACAAGGAACAGAAAATTGCTCATCCTGAAAAGTGCTTGACCCTGGAGATTATTGATCATGGGGGGAACTTGGCCCCCATGAAACTGAGAGGAAATGAAAACGTTGAACTGATTCCTTTTTACCTTAAATTTTGCAAGCTTGAAATGCCATGGTAGCATAAGACACATTCCTGGTATTTGGACAGGGTATTTACACACTGGCTGTCACTCCCAGCTGGTCCACAGAAGTTGGAAACCATGGTGCTATCCACCACTTGTGATACTTCCTCCATCGACAACACTCTAAAGGCGGGCATGAGCCCCAGTGAAGAGCCAAGGAAAATAATACTCTTAAGAGATTTTTTGGCCCTCGACCCAATGGACCCCAGCAGCCAAATACAGTCAAAACAGGTCCCAAATGAAATAGAGAGGTGTGTGTCAGGGACCATGCTAGGTGCACAAGAAAGGAATCAGCAAGTTGAACAAAAAATCTGAAAAGAACACCCTAGTGCTTCAAAAGAAAGATCAGCTGCATGCTATATTCTAAATATGAAATATAATTTTTAAGTGTATTAAGACTTTGTTAACTGATTTCTGAGGAAACTAGTGGTAAGATTCAAAATCTGACATCTCCCTTGTCATAAAAGGATCAGTCTTCTTACCATTTTGTCTTATGCATTGGTGATTGTTTTGGTCTAAATTATCCTTTTTGAAATTCCAATATTTGTATAAACAAATCTCTGAATAGCCCTATTGTAGAGTTTATCATTCATTTATGTCTCTAATAAAAGATAAATTTGACATCCCACTGTTTATAATTTTGAAATGCTTTTTCTCTCTTTATAGTTAAAGACCGACATTTCTCTCCATGCTGTTACTTTGGATGAGAATATTAGAAAAATTCAATATATTTTCTTTCCTATTATTTTGCATCAATGGCTTGTTCTGAAGCCTCACTTGCTGTCTGTGGCTACATTGGTATTAACTCTTTCATTCTTAACATCATTAGGGTTATATAACTGAATCCATTTCCAATGCAGTCTGTCTTTGAAGACATTCTCCATAATCCCTGCTATATTGCTTCGGAAACTTCCTGCCATATCACATAGAAAAGAAGGGCTTTGGGGGATAGTGTATGGTATCTCCTGAATTCCAGTCTCTTCTACATGAAATTTTGTCTCCGTGAATACCCCTCTATCTGACCAAATTCCTACATCTGTCTCTATAAGTGTGAAAAGCTACGAGAAAGTATAAAGACCCCCAAGACAAAAGTAGAACTCAACCAAATTATACTAAAACAAAATCTATTCTTGACATTGTATAAGTACTGGAATACCAGTTAATTTAAAAGACATTTGAGCTGTGAGAGATATTAGTAAGAACCTGCTACATAAAGAGAAAGAGAGTAAGTGCATTATTTTCTCCTACGCTTTTTCTCTACCTTAAATATACAAATTATCTTCCCTCTGGGGCTTAATTTCTAGAAAGACCTCACAGGGTAAGCAAGAATGAGTGTAGAAAGTTATTCCTCTTAAGTATTCAGAATTGTTTAATGTCCTGTAAGATCACAGTGTTTGTAGTTGATAATATTTTTGAAAGGATAGAAAGATTGCTAAATTAGTAATTGCTACATTGTTGTTATACTTTTCATATAAAATTATACTTTTTTGTGTGTACACCTCGGAACTCTGGGCCTCGGGGAAAGAGAAGCACAAGAAGTGAAATGAGTTTGTTACCACAAAGCCAGATTAGAGAATACATTAGGGTTTTCTATATTTCTCCCAGAACCTACTCCTCAGGATCTCCATTCTTCCTGCATAGACCTCACTTAACCTCCATGTGCAGGCAGGAAGTTGGAGGAGGCTGAGCATGGAAGGCTATCCTAGTATCTGTTATCTAGAGGGACAAGGGGCCAAGTGCCTGGGCACCTGGGCATACCCAGATCCAGGAATTAGAGCGAGAAGAATACGAAATAAAAAACTGTAGGAGGCACCAGAAAGCTTGAACTCCACTTCTTAAAGTAAAGTTATTTGAACAGAAAGGTTGCCTAAATCAGGGAAGTAAAGGTTGCTGTAAATCAGTTCCCCAAATTTCATGGAGGATTGGAATTACTCAGAGGTATCCTTACAGTACAAAGTGCTGGTCCTCTCCATAGACATTCTGCTTTAGTTGATTTGAGTCGGGTGGGATTTGGGAAGTTTTAAATTTATATTTCTTATCTATTGTTTCATAATGCTCCAGGTAATTTTTAAAAAAATTTTAAAGTTTATTTATTTTGACAGAGAGAGAGAGCGAGAGCACTTGTGTGCACACAAGTGGGGAAGGGCAGAGAGATGGAGAGACAGAATCCTAAGCAGGCTCTGCACCGTTAGTGCAGAGCCCGATGTGGGGCTCAAACTCATGAACTGTGAGATCATGACCTGGGCTGAGATCAAGAGTCAGAGACTTAACCAACTGAGTCACCCAGGTGCCCAATCCAGGTAATTTCTTATGTCCAAAGTTTTGAATCACTGCTCCATTGGCAACAAGGAAATCCTCACCACTGACAATAGAATGGGAACTAACACCTGTTTGGTACTATTTTGTGCAAGACTGTGCAAACTTGTTTACTTTTCATTAGTATATTATATCCTCACTTTACAGATGAGACAACAGAAGCACAGGGATATTAAAGTCTAAGGTGTCACAGCAAAGAATTAGCAGAACAGAAAGATACCCTCTCTCTATATTTTATTCTGTCTTCTAGATACACTTTAAATCACATCATCATTAATCACTTTAAAAATTTAGAGAAGGAGGATGCTATTTAGTATAAGTAATTTTCTTTTTTGTTTGGTGACGTTTAATGTTTTGGCTTCATAAACTCTCTTATATTTTAAACTGAAGTCCCAGTAGCCTTAGAAAGAAATTCAGCAATATTGGATATCAGCGGAAAGGTCTCATTGTGTCTATTGAAAATCCCATCACCTGTTTCCATGCTGAGCTGAAGCAGTGTGATTTCCTCACTGGCAGGCCATTTATCACTCCCCACCAACCATCAATAATTGATTAGGAAGATTGGATTCAGCACAATGCAGATCAGCTCCTTTTATCAACATAGAGTACAGTTTATGTCAAAATGTGGTAACCCCTGGGTCTCTTTGCCTACTCATCTTTGATAGACTGTCTGGATTTGCACTTATTCCACTCACACCAGAAAAGAAAGGAAAATAAGCAACTGATTTTTTTTGCTAATACCCCTAAAATAACTTGCTCCTTGTCATGTGTATTTCCCACCTCCCGCCCCTTACCTAAAAACAAAGAATAGAAGAATGTTTTAAGTCAAGGAGCCAACCCCACAGCCTTTTTAAAGCAAAGCCTACAAGCAACCCCTTGTATTCTCAAGTAGGGGCTGCAGATTCTTAATCCGATTCCTTCTCCCATCAGAACCACCCACTATCACGGCACCTGAGTGGCTTGGTCAGCTAAGCATCCAACTCTTGATTTGGGTTCAGGTCATGATCTCAGGGTTTGTGAGTTCAAGCCCAGTATCAGCTCTGCACTGACAAGTGCCGATCCTACTTGGGATTCTGTCTCTCCATCTCTCTCTCTCTCTCTGCCCCTCCCCTACTTACTCTCTCCCTCAAAATAAATAAATAAACTTCAAAAATTTTTAAAAAGAACTACCCACTATCTTCTCTCTTCCCAAGTTTCTGTTTCCACAGAACCCCATAGCAATGTACCACTTGCAAGCTTTTGTGGCAACTCTGAAGATAAGTGCATAGGCCATTTGGTTTAAAGCATCACAGCAGAGACACAGGAAATAAAAACAATAAATACGAGCAAACTGCAATGATTACGGACTCTTGACAATTCTTTTCAGTGATGCTTCAGAGTTTGCTGGTCCTGATTCTTAAAAACAAAAAGAAAAAAAGGGATTTCTGTCCTCTCCTTTGAGTTGTGCAGGCAGGACTCAGCAAATTTCCCTTTTCCTTTGGATCAATATTGAGAGAGAGCTGTCATCTTTTTATAGTGCTTCTTTGGAACAAAGGCCTGAAGATTCAATTAACACAGAACAATAGAGATGCCCCATAGTCTGAAGTGAGCAGTTGGCTTTTCTGAAGCACTCCCATCAGGACAAGCTGGAAAAGGAATGAGAGCAGCTGACACTCTGAGTGTGAGATGTGCCAGACTAGTCTAAGTGTTTCAAACAGAGTAACTCATCCATTCCTCATGGCAGTTCTAGGAAATAGGCATATTTTTGTCTTCTCCAAGTTACAATGATTCAACTAAAGCAAGAGAAGTTTTATAACTCACTTCTATCCAAACTGTAAACAAGGCTGGTGTGGACCTAGGGCCTGCACTCTCTCATGTCACTGGGCGTTTCCTCTACTGCTTCTCTGTTCCTGAGCACCCTGACTGAGCCACCCCAGTGTGCCTGGGCTCCATACTGGAAGATCATCTTTTGGCTTTGACCTTGATTATAAAGTGTTTCCTGTTTTCCCCCAGAAACTTAAGTTCACCGCCTACAGTTGCATGTATGATGCTGGCTGTCAGGTGGTGTGGGGCTGCAGTTGGTGGCTTCTTGAAAATAAGACTTTGAGGCATTTTTCTGTCCTCCTTCCCCTTCCCCTTCCCCCCAGCTTCCCCTGTTTTCATGATAAGAGTGGCTGAGAGAGGCTGAGGTAATCACCAGCACCAGCATCAGCCAGGTCAGATCACACCTGGCTGTGAAACTTCAGTGCTATCATGTTCTCCTGATATCAGCAAACATGATCTGTGTGTATAAATAATATAAAATAAAGACTTAACTTCTTTCAGAATATGCGCCTTTAGAGAAATGAACAAACTTTTGAGCTCAAGATTGCCCAGGGCCTTTTAAATAATTTCTTCCACTCATTTAGGAAGGAAGAGACCTTATTTTATTACTTCTCTCTTTGTTCATTTTTGCTTTGATAATATGATCAAGGGCTTAAGTTCCCCCCTGATGCCCTAATGTTAATAGGGCATATAAGTGCTCTTCAAAGAGACAAGGATATTGCTCGTGCTTGAACAATTTTGCAGGTTTGTATCTTCCCTACTCTTGCCTAACCTCTAGCTACACACACACACACACACACACACACACACACACAAATACACGCAACCCTTGATATACATATATGTATATATACACACACACATCTATACACACATATATATACACAAATATATATAGATGTGTGTGTGTGTGCAATGAAGCCAGCGACTAACACTGTCTTATGATGGTGTCAAATCCCCCTCCTGAACTTATGCTATCATAAATCTTAAGAACTATCTGTTTCCTATATTTTTAAAGAAAGGAGAAAACATTCAGTGTTAGAAAAATAACTTTGGACATCTGAAATCCTGAACAGCAAAGGGGAAAATTGACTTGGGCTGTGTTTTCTTCATTTAAAAGGATGAAATGCATCTAGAAATTCATATAAAATATAGAGGAAAATGAGTCAGAATAATACCAAGTATAGGTTAACTTGCAAACAAAATGTAAATATCAAATATACCCATAACAAACACAGGTGATCCTGAAAAAATTAAATGGGGAAGTAGATAAAGCTTATTTGTGGTATTCTACAAGGAACATGATCTAACATTCAATTAAGAGACTCCCACTTTGTTCTGGGGGTAGTACTAGAAACTGAGATTATAGAAATGAAAGATATGACACTTTTGCAGAAAGGGATCATAGGCTTATAGTGGAGAAATACAAGTATATTAAAAAAAATATAGTGGTATATGATGTATGAGATACAGGGGTGCATACATACTCTACATACTCTATATAGCAGTCCCCAACTTAGTCCAAAGGATGAAGGGAAAAAAAAATACAAGAAAAGAAGGCCCTAGAGGAGTTGTTTTATCAATCAAGGTGGGCAGAGCATTCCAGGCAGAAAGAACAACATGTTGGTGAGAGTAGAGTGCATTTGGAGAGAACTTCAAGTTGTTGCCTGTAGTTTAACATGAACTTACCATACAATCTAGCAATTGTTCTCCTACCTTTCTACTTAGCTGATTTGAAAACCTGCACATAGATCTTTCTAGTAGCTTTATTCATAATCATCCAAAGTTGGAAGTAATCAGACTTCTTTCAATAGGCAAACAGACTATGGTCTATCCATACAATGGATTGCTATTTAGCAATAAAAAGAAACAAGTTATTAATCCCACAAGAACATGAGTGAATGAAAGAAGCCAGACCAAAAGGGGTATATATTGTATGGTTCAACTCATATGACACTCTGGAAAAAACAAATTCTAGAAATATACCAATGGTCGCCAGGAGTTTGAAGGGACAGTATTCAACTAAGACACTATAGAGAAATTTTTAAAGTTTATTTATTTATTTTGAGAGAAAGAGAGAGTGGGAAGGGGAGGGGCAGAGAGAGAGGGAGACAGAATCCCAAGCAGGCTCCATGCTGGCAGCACAGATCCCCAGTGCAGGGCTCAAACCCACAAACCATGAGATCATGACCTGAGCCAAAATCAAGAGTCAGATGTTCAACTGACTGAGCCACCCAGGTTCCCCTAAAGGATTTTTAAGGTACTTAAAATCTGCAATGGTATTGTAGTGGCAGATGTATGACATTATGCATTTGTCAGAATTCATAGAACTTTACAGCACAGAGAGTAAAACTTATGTATACAAATTAAAAAAAAAAAGTCAACTAGGAGGTAGGGAATCTACCAAGATGGAATCCAGGAAGTGACAGAAGAATCTATGACATACCCTCCCTGAAGGAGCAAATTTATGACTTGAATGACTTTGGAAAACAGTGCTTTAACTGGAAGTGGTAAGACGAAGGAGACGATGATAAAAGTGCCCATACAGACTACACTCTAGGTGATTAAGCTGAGGGTGTGGCTTAAAAATTCTCAAACTAATTTGAAAGTATTCTGGAGCTGAATAAATAAGGATGGTGGATGGTGGGTGACATATTTCTCACTGTTGGAGATAGAAGTTACAGATAAGCAAGGGGAAAACGTCTAGGGGCCATAAGGAATAGGATTAGAGTCAGTAACATCAGTATGGACTCATGTTTAGATACATAATATAGATACAGAATAATAGACATAGAAATAATTACAGATATATGTATATATGTAGATCGGTATAGATAAATATATTGCCTAATTCTGTCCACTGAGAAAACACAGAAGCAATGACACCTGGGTAGCAACAAGCATGTCCAATGGCCAGATCTTGGTTTCTAATACCATTTTCCAGTAAAATGAACCAGGGTTTTAGAGTTTTACAGTGGAGCAAGAATATATAGTGTGTTTTTGGAACATCTTGTAGTTCCAGAAAGTAGTGATCACAAATAAAGAGACACAGCACCAACCTGGAAGAGCTCCCAATGGCCAAAGATGGAACAACTTCAGGACTAACATAAATAACATAGTATTGGATTCTAACCCAAATATTAAATAAATATCCTATTGATTCTGATATAACTAAATGTTTGAAATAAAGTAGAAGACACACATCTCATATAGAGAATTCCAAATAATTTTTGTAGATACTTCTCCTTCCAAGAGATGTGGCTTAACAACCTCTCCCCCATTCCCACTGAGTATGAGCTGCACTTTTAAAGAGTAGAGTAGGGGCGCCCGGGTGGCTCAGTAGGATGAGCATCTGACTTCAGCCCAGGTCATGATCTCACAGTTTGTGAGGGAGGTCAAGCCCCGCATTAGGCTCTGTGCTGACAGCTCAGAGTCTGGAGCCTGCTTCTGATTCTGTGTCTCCCTCCCTCTCTCCCCCTCCACCACTCACACTCAGTCTCTCTCTCTCTCTCTCAAAAATAAAGAAACATTAAAAAAAATTTAGTGAGTATGAAAAGTTGGTAAGGAAAAGTTACCTTACCGTGGAGAAATCCAGCCAACACTATCTTGGCCAGATGACTATAGCAGCCCACAGAAGTCCACTCAAAATGTACCACAGTAACAAATGGATTATTTCAGATTGAAGCTATTTGAGAAACAGTCAGCCCCAAAGCACCCAGACCCTCCTCTGTCCCCCTGAAAGCAAGAAACCAATCTCCCATATGAAAGGTATTGCTCCCTGTACTAAGAAGTAAAAAGACACCCTTATCACTGGATAGGAACTTTAAAGCTGAAAAAGCTGTAAAAACCAACCTTGTTACCTTTTCACAATCTACTACCTCAGCCCAAATTCCCCTTAGAATCCCTTACCAACAAAAGCTCCCAAACATCCGTTTCCTTCATCCTGTCAATTCCTCACAAGTGTATTGTCTCTGTCTAAAATGTATACAAACAGCCTGCCTTGGTAATTTGTTTGGGTCTCAGTTGCATTATGGGGCCTTTGTGTGTACATAATAAAACTTAATTTTTTTTTTCCTCCTGTTAACTCTCTAAATTTAGTTCTTAGTCCACCTGGAAGAACCCTGGACAATGAAAAATTTCTTCCACCCTTGATGATCAAGTTTTACATTATCTCTTATAAGCCATATAGATGGTATGTGCCCTTGATATGATATGGTAACAATGGCATCTTACCTCTGTGGTCCCAAAAATCTCTTACCTGAGTCTAACCATGAGAAAAAAAAAATCAGACAAATCTGGATTAAGGGATATTATACAAAATACCTGACAACTATTCCTCAAAACTGTCAAAGTCATTAAAAACAAAGAAAGCCCAGATCAGTTACCATCTAGAGTAGGCCAAGGATACATGACAACTAAATATAATGTGGTGTCCTGGATAAGATCCTGAAACAGAAAAAAGTGACATTAAGTAAAAACTAATGAACTCCTTAGAAACTGTGGAGTTTAGTCAATACTCATGTACCAATGTTGACTCCTTATTTGTGACAGCACATTTACATGACATAACAATAGAATTGGTAAGGGTTCTACAGAAACCTTGGATTTTATCATTGCAACTATTCTGCAAATCAGAATTTTTTTTAAATTAAAAGTTAAAGAAAGTGCTACTCCTGATGAGAAAATGTGAAATATGGGAAGGTGGAGAAAATGGAAAACAAAGGTCCTTGTGGAGTCTGGTATGCCATAGGGGTTGGGATTATTAGGGATTGTGAAGGATTGTTATAGGGAAGGTCCTTGTAGTGGGACCTGTCAACAGCCTCCTGTGTGAATCCAGATGAGAAATCCTTATCCAAATAAATGCTCCTGGAGGTGGAAAAGCAGAAGTGACATAACCTGGTGGCAAAATGATTACAGGAGGTGAAGAAAAGGAAACCTCTCAGAAGGGTCCCGGGTTTCTGTTGGAGCAGAAGGTGCTCCAGCAGATGGGCATGATGGCTTTACTGAGCCAGGGGCCACAGGAAACAAATCTGCTTGGGAGGAAGCATTTTAAAGAGGCTTTGTTAGAACTGGCCATGAGCAAACTAAGGGAATGTTTTCAGTTTTCAGGAGGCACCTGGAGCTTATCTACTTTCTGCCAATGCTCCCCTCATTCCACTGGACCCAGCATCCATGTCCACACACACTCTATCTTCTCTATGAATACTTGCCCTCAAGTAGATTATCAAGTTGGAAAAGACCTGATAACTTATTTCATGCCAAGACATGAAATGGCTCAATGGAGTACTGTTTCCAAATTCATTTAACTTTAGACAATAAATAATCAGATGAAAACTGGGAAGAAGCTGGGAGTCAGCAGGGCTGGAAACTTTGGGAGTGGTACTGGGCACCAGGACAACTGTACACCTTCTGCCTGAGGTTGTGGTGAGGCAGCCCTTTAGGAGGAAGCTTACTCTTCAAGGTAATGGCCTCCATGTGAGGGAGAGTCAGAGCTGCTAGAAACAGGAAGTTCAGTCAGCAGGAGTGGCAGAATGGGAAAAGAACAAGGTCTCAATCACGTCTGATGAAGACCACAGATGAAGAAAATAGCTAAACACTAAGTAGGTTTTTTGGAAAAGGTTTCTCATGCATTCCTCTCAGAAATATCTGTTGAGTACCCTGTACATATGTCAGGCTCCATTTTAAGAAGTTGGGGGGGGCGCCTGGGTGGCGCAGTCGGTTAAGCGTCCGACTTCAGCCAGGTCACGATCTCGCGGTCCGTGAGTTCGAGCCCTGCGTCGGGCTCTGGGCTGATGGCTCGGAGCCTGGAGCCTGTTTCGGATTCTGCGTCTCCCTCTCTCTCTGCCCCTCCCCCGTTCATGCTCTGTCTCTCTCTGTCCCAAAAATAAAAAAAAAATAAAAAAAAAAGAAGTTTGGTAGATCAGTGAGTCCGACAGATAAAGCTCCTTCTCTAAATAGAGAGTTTCCATTCTAGTGGAATAACCAGGATAATCATACAATAAAGAAAAATAACAGCTTCTGGGGTTGAAAGCACTATGAGAGAATAGTTAGGGTGATACCTGAGCTGAAACTTGATGGATAAGCCTGAGGCACCCATTCAAATAAAAGGAGCAAAAAGCACACAAAGTTTGTTGTGTTCAACGTTTAAGGCAGAGATATGGAATAATCTCATTTAATCCTCACAACGGATCTTAAAATCGTCAAGAAACTAAGTGCTATGTTTACCACCATTGTATAGATTAGGAAACCGGGGGTTAGCCGTTAAGTAACTTGCACACTACCTGCTGTGGGCTCTATCACATGCCCTCAAAATTCGCTAAAGCCCTAACCCCAGTACTTCAGAATCTGACTGTATTTGTATTTTAACTTACTCAGAGGTGAGTGAGTTAAAATGAGCCTGTTGGAGTGTATCATAATTCAATCTGACTGTTGTCTTTATAAGAAGAGGACATTTGGACACACGAACAAGTATCAGGGAGGTGCACACACAGTGGAAAGACCGTGTGAGCACACAGCAAGTAGACAGCCACCTGCAAGCCAAGGAGAGAGGCTTCAGAAGCAATCAAATCTGTGGATGGCTTTATATTAGATTTTCAGCCTCCACAACTGTGCGAAAATAAATTTCTATTGGGTAAGCCACCCAGTCTTTGGTACTGTGTTATGGGAGCCCTAGAAATTTAATACATTACTTAAGATGGTGACACAGGGACTAAAATCAGGTGTATTTAGTCCCACTTGCTGGGATTTTAATTACTATTTTGTATAGACCTTCCCAAAAGATGTTTCTGATTTTTTTTTTAGGGAGCCCAAGGAGAATGCATGTTCTTTCAAGATTACTTCAAAAGCAAGTGCACAATGGACACGGGGGAAAACACAAGAAATAAGGCTGTCTTGGAGAAACATCAGGTACCCCTGGATGACTCTATTTCCATAGCCAGCTTGACTATTGCTGGCGGGGTACTCAGGGTCAGAAATAAGCATATTAATTAAATCCAAGGCTCTGGAGTTAAATCCAGGTTCCCCGACTTACTAGTTGTATTATTAGGGGCAATTTGTAAGTTTCCTTATTCTCTCATATATAAAATGGGGAAAACAGTATCAGCCCACGGGGTGGGAATGAGATTCATGAAGAGGGGCAATGGAATCAGAGTGATACGTGGCTTACTCTAAACGTTCAATAAGTATTAATTGATATTATTTATAAAGCAACAGCCAGCACCTATTGATAGAGCCAAGGGTTGGGAGTGATCGTTGTCTTGTTTTGCTCACTCTGTATCTGCAGGACCCAGTAGGTTATGAAGAAATGGTTGGTATGGAATGAAATCTACCTAAATCTGTGAGAAACCAACTGGAAAGTACATTTTTAAAATGAGGCATAGAAGGGGCGCCTGGGTGGCTCAATTGGTTAAGCATCTGACTCTTGACTTCGGCCCAGGTCATGATCTCAGCATTCATGAGTTCGAGTCCCACATTGAGTTCTGCACTGACAGCACGAAGCCTGCTTGGGATTGTGTTTCTCCCTCTCTCTATGCCCTTCTCCCACTTGCTTTCCTTCTCTCATTCGAAATAAATAAAAATAAACTTAAAAAAAAATGAGGCATAAAAATCATGAGAGACTGAGGTATAAGATTACTTCAGTGGTTTTCCCTATCATGTCACTACTGTGACTCTTGTCCCTTTGTTGAAAATGTTATCCACAGCCACACAAGTGGAGGACACTGCCTGTGGTGGCTGGTTTGGACGTGGGCCAAATGAGGAAAGCTGTGTGCACAGAACTATCTGAAAAAGTAGCCCCTCAATGTGCCCCGTGCAGCAAATCCTTCCCTTTTGATTTGCCTTTCTTGGGAAATGAGAAAGAAACGAAGCCACGCACAGACTTGGTATAAGGCATATGGAGGCTCTCAACCTTTCTATATAATCAGCTCAGGCAACGCACACCATTCTCTCCAGCAAGGACAGCCTCTGCAAGTTCAAAAAGCTTTTGGAACAGAGACTGAACACCCCTGGCGGGTACCTATAACTCCACCTCTTGGGCGGTAGAACTATCTGAAGGGACAAAAACAAATTTCTTCAGACCCAAGAGACATGCCAGCTGATTGCAGGAAGCCTGAGTGCAGGCAAGTGGCTGGACTGTTTGAGGTCTGACCAGCATTTCCCAAGCTGTGTGTAAAGAAAACGTGATCACCTTGAGAAAGTGCTGCCACCAAAAGTGTCCCTGTTCTCTGATGATTAACAGGGTTATTATTTATCCTTTTTGTGATTACCCTTGAATATGTGACACAGATCCTTTGTCATCCAAAGAAACGCTGTTTTTACATTCCAGTGAGAACATAAGAAGGGTTTAATTACTATCCATGGCATCTGCTTATTTGAGTCGTCTTATGAATAATCATGTAGACCAACATATCCAGATGGTCAGGCTGTCTTCTTTTTCTGTCTTTCTCTTCCTTTCTCATGATTAAATTCATTTTATCTTATGTCCAGGGAAGTCACTTATGGAAAGATGATTGGAGATGTGGCTCCAAATGCCTAAAATAATATGGAAAAATAAATCCCAGTAACAGGAGAGCACACAACATTTATGCTGATCAGATGGTGGACATTTGCCTCACTGTAGCAGGATGTTACTGGCTAATCAAATAGCCCTTTGCCCGTGGGCAAAATCATCCCTTTCCCACAAATTAGAAACTTTGTTTACCCATGCATTAGAAGTAGGAGGAGTTTGATTTACAGGATGTGAAAGGATATCTTATGAGAAGTAATTTACAGATACCTTACTCTGTTAAGACTCAAATAACCACAAAAGTTACAAAACTATTGCAAATTCATATTGATATACACATACCGCAAGCTGTTTTCTAACTAGCACGCAGGCCAGGACATGTTATTTGGTATCCTTCTCAAAAGAAAGGAAAGAGGGTTGTCCATGATCAAATATCTCAAATACATTTAGGAAGCATTATCTATCCTGTATCTTTTAGAGATTCACAATAAGGCCCATAAATTTAACAGTGATTCGTTTAAACTTATTCCATATAGGCCCATAAACTCTTTGACCTTGGAACATTTTTGGTTTTGTTGTTGCTTTTACAAAAGTCCTGCAAAATGCCAGTTCTGTGGATCTCATTTAGGAAAGACTGCCTTATATATGTAAGCTTTCTTCAGTAGACCCCCTAAGACCTACTTTTCTTTATGATGGCACATTGTATTTTTTTAATTTTTTAAACCTAGTTTGAGAGAGAGAATATGAGTGAGCATGAGTGGGAGAGGGGAAGAGAGAGGGAGAGACAGAATCCCAAGCAGGCTCTGCACTGCCAGTACAGAGCCTGACATGTGGCTTGAACTCATGAACCATGAGGTCATGAGCTGAGCCAAGATCAAAAGTCAGATGCTCAACCTACTGAGCCACCCAGGTGCCCCATGATGGTACATTTTAAACTGGAAACATTTAGAACCATATTTTCCTCCTTCGGGTGACCATCCTGCTTTCTGAACCAGTCACAGGGCAGAGGGCATCCAGCCAAATGTGTCTACCCCAATAGTCTTGGAGAATTAGTCTCACTTCTAACTAGAGAGATATTTTATGGCTTCCGAAGTAATAAAGTGGTCTATTCTCAATGTGGCACAAATACAGTAGTTGCTTCTCACATAAGCTAAAGATTAACAACAGGACTTGGGTGGATTTATAGGCAGGTTATTATGTCTTGAAAATAGGAGGGTGTTACTAATTCTCTTTTCCTTGTTTTAATAGACTGACAGCCTCCTGAGCTCCAGGGAGCTTCATGAGACAAATAGCTCTCCACATAAACCACCTGGGAGTAGGGGAACTTGGAGGTGACCCTGCTCTCTGTGACCCATCACTGCTCACTGCTGCAAAGGGAAGCAGCAAGAACACATGATCCCACAGTGCTTCTAAGAGGATGCAATCAACTTTAAGTGTTTACCCCCGAGGAATTTGTGTGGTTGGGTGGGCAAGTGGAATCGACACCCTTCAAGCCACTCCTCTGTCCTTATTACACTCTCCTGGACTATAATCACTGACAACCCATTTCCATCTCAGGACCAGTTCATAGTGTCTGAATCACCTTGGAGCTCTTAATGTCTTCCTCCTCACCCGTAGGAGAGACCGCGGGTGATATAAATCCCCAGAGACACAGAAATAACCCTGAACTCTTCAGTGCTGAGGCGAAGGGCCTACTTCACCTTGTCTCCCTTTGTTTGATCAACTACTGGGACCCCAGTTTTTAGCATTTATAGGATGATAGGGTTTCAAATTTCTATTGGTCTTGGGGGAAGACTTTGAATCTTTCATTAAGTAGGAAACTGCCTGCATGGTTTACTTTGAGGGATCTTGAAGATGCCCTTCCTATTCAAATAACTACTGTATGCCCCTGAGCTACCTGAAATATCTGGCTTCAATACTGATCCTAAAACATTTTAATAAGATTAAGATAGTAATATATATTTTTATATAACTTCAATAATATAATGTTATAATAGAGTAATTCATGGTCTTCTGATAATGATTTGGAACACTTGTTATAACCTAACATTTGATTTGGGGAGTTATAGAAGATGCAGAACATTATGATGATCTAGTTCAAGTTTCCAAACAGATTCTCAAGGGAAACATACATTGTGCTGTTAAAACTAGCGCCTTGTCTGGAGATATCCATCACATCCCCTCCATCCCATCCTTACGTCCTGGTCATGCAATAATGTAGAAATCAAGGTATTCCACCAGACCAGGTATATGTATGGGTATTCCCCATCAGACCAAGGGTATTCCACCAGACCAAGGCAGTATGGGTTGTGGTTAGGGAGAGGGCTCTGGGCACACCGTCTACATTTAATTTTGGCTCGGCCATTCATTAGAACTAGGATGGACCTCTCTGAGAGTCCCAACTTCCTCATCTGTTAAATGTGCTAAAATAGTAACTATTATTGTTAAGAAGAATAATGACAAAATATCCTATTTCATATGTTTGGTATGAGGACTTGATAAATTGATAAATGTAAACAGCTTAGAACAGTATCTGGCATATACAAAAATTTCAATAAATGCTAATTTCTTGGCATTTAGCCCTAATTTAATTTTTAAAAGTCCTATTGAAGTAGCTATCATGATGCCCAATTTATAAAGAAACAGAAACAGTCAGGTTGTCACTGTCCCAGGGTCACATAGTCAAATAATAGAGCTAAAATTCAAATCCGTTTTCTCTATCGCCGAAAACCCTTGCTTTTATCCATAACGTTGAACTATATCCGTTTAAATCCTACTTCACTTAGTGGCTAAAGCACTTCATATTTCTAATTCTACTCCAGGGACCTTAATAACAATTCTATAAATTAATATATGGTTGCACAGAGTGCAGAAACCACACATATTTAGTGATACTGTACTATCAGTTGAAGGAGTCACTTAAGAGCCAAGGAGATTGACCATGTATATCTAGGTTGATTTCCTGATGATAAACACATACCTTTTATTCCTTGCTCACCTCCCCACGGCCACATGAGAATGCTTTGCTCAGATCCCCTGTTGCAGGGTGCCAGCTTCTGTGCTATGAAATCTTTCACTGCATTTGCACTGAGGCTGTTCTTCCCAGTTTTCTGTTCCTGGGGACAGTGGACTCCATTGATGGCAGCTTTGGCTCAAGAACACTCCGGTGGCCTTGCCTAACTTTCCTTAGAACTGCACATTGGTGTAGGCTGCTTCTATTCCACCTACTTTCCTTCCTTCCACTCAACCTGTTTTCTCTCCTTCCTCCTTCCCTCCCTCCCTCCCTCCCTCCCTCCCTCCCTTCCTTCCCTCCTTCCTTCCTTCCTTCCCTCCTTCAGTAAGAATCAGGTCTGTATCACAATTTGTCAGTTCCCTTAGTCTCTCCCAGTATCTTGTCCATTTTCTTTCACAAGTATTTTCCCTAATTTATTTCCTGTGTATTAATTCCATCTTGGCTTCTGCTTTTCAGAGGACCTGAATGAGTACATGGATGAGCCCCATGATAAATTGCAAAATAGTTGTTATCTTTAATTCTACCTTTCATTGTCCCCTTAACATCTAGATATCCATTCGTATTTTTTAAAAGGTACATCTGTGCCTAAAGGTAACCATCACATTGTATATTCATTTTCAATGTCAATGATACCATTTACAGTTGATGTGACTTTTTCCTAAACAAAGGAAGGAAGGAAATGAGGAAGGGAAGAGGGAAGAAAAGATATCATGTATTGAGTGTCTATGTGCCAGGCATACCTTTCTGATAAGTCATCTTATTTCAACTTCAAATCTTGTGTTTAGATTTACATATGAGATTGGAAAAGTTTAAGCATCGAAGACAGGGAAGAACTCAAATTTCAATCCTGTTTTCTTAAGTCTTATGCTCTTTTTTTGTACATCATAACGACTCTGGAAGATGGTATTCATGACTGCATTTTAGGGATACTTTCCAGATATATCTGAATATAATTATCTGAACATATACACATATGTGTATACCCACAAACATTGAGCAATACCTCTATATATACACATATGTGAACTCAGAGATGGTTGGGAGAAAATAAGATTATGAGCATATGCTTATATGTATATAAATACATGGGTAGATATAAACGGATGTGCAATATACATACATGGATTCTGCAAACAGTTTTTTGTGTGTGCCATACGAAATTTTATCTATTCAAAGAAATTAGATACAATTACCATTAGGGTCTTTTGTGACATTGAAATAATTTATCCTCACTGAATAAGGATTTTAACGTGTAGACAGCTGACGCTGTCAAAGAAGACAAAACATCAATAATGGTCTTTGGGGTTCTGATCTATATTGGAGCTCCTTTAGGTTCTCCTGGTACTGTTAGATGTGAGAAGAAGGAGTGGATCAGGTGTCTGTGAATAGCACGGGACACCAAGAGCTCTGTCTAGGAAACCGACATTCTCCTACTGAGTCCTGCAGAAACCTATTCCAGTCTCTGTTAATGCAACCAGGCTTATTAGTAAGTAAGTAGGTCAGATCATCCAATGATTCTGGAAAGGAAAACCAAAAGATATTTGCTTTCATAAATGCCTCAATTTGTGAACCTCTCTTTGAACCATTGAAAAGAAGGTAGAATTGGTTTGAATTACAATAGTTCTCACATAGTGGACTCAGGTAGTGCATTTATTGAGAAGGTACATTATTTGAATTCTAATCCAAATGGGATAAAAATCCACTGGAAGTTTTCAAAAATAGGGGGTAGCATGATCTCAGTTGCATTTTTTAAAATCCTTTGGACAATTATGAGGGATTCTTTCTTTCTTTCTTTCTTTCTTTCTTTGCATTTTTTATTTTTTGTTTCTATGGAGGGCACAGGGTATTTTGAAGCTCCCCTCAGTACTTTACCTTACTGCAAAATATTTCTTTTTATTACTATTTAATTCTTAATGGCTTTTACATTCTGTTGCCGCCACATTTTGCACACAACCACTCTCTTTTTTTAATGTTTTTTTTAACGTTTATTTATTTTTGAGACAGAGAGAGACAGAGCGTGAATGGGGGAAGGTCAGAGGGAGAGGGAGACACAGAATCGGAAACAGGCTCCAGGCTCTGAGCTGTCAGCACAGAGCCAGACACAGGGCTCGAACTCACGGACCACGAGATCATGACCTGAGCCGAACTTGGACGCTTAACCAACTGAGCCACCCAGGCTCTCTGTTTTTATATCAGTACCCTTACTATGTAGTCTAGAGTTGGCAATGAAATTACAAACATAGCTCTGGTCATGTGCGGGATGTGAAACAATTGGACCGTGTGAGTTGGCCATAGAGGAAACACTCTTGATCTTTTGAAGAGTTTGTGTGTTAATGAAATATAATTTTTTTTGAATACGTAGCATACATGCTTATAACAGATCAGCTTGGGGTGCACCAGTCTTTTACTAAAAACAAGGATTAATACTGGATAGCATGCAAAGCACATTTGTTTGAATGCATCATAGAGCTACCAAGACAGCCAGAACTTAAGAGACCGATGTCCCAGAAGGACAGCACAGACATGTTATTCCAACAGTAAGAGTCATTTGGAGAAGTAACCACAGTCTTAAACTCACTTCTCTAGAAAAAAAGAAAAGTATAAAACACTTTCCAAGACATTTTTGTAAGACCAAAATTACCTTCCTATCAGAACCTCATGAGGTAATCACAAGGGAAACAATTCAAGTCACTCTTTCATATAAACATAGAAACAAAAGCCATAAACAAAATATTAGAAAATCACTGTCAATAATGAATAAAAAATCTAATATAATATATATGAACATAAGGCATGTTAACACTTATGTAAACAAAATATATATTAATAATGTGAGGTTGGTTTAAATTTGAAAGTTATCTAATTCTCTCCTTTGTCCTAAATAAAGCAGGAAAGTTGTGTGATCATGTCGATAAAAAACAACATACCCATGCCATTTGCAAAACCGATTCCGGATGAAGTATTAATCTAAGTGTGACTGGTAAAAAAATAAAGGTTTTGGAAGATAAAATATGATAATATTCTAATGACCATTGGGAGGGTACAAATAAAGAATAGCCATGGAGAAAACAGTTGTAAATTTAGACTACTTAAAATTAAGAATTTTTATTAATTGTAAAACTGTGTCAAGAGAGTGGAAAGGTAAGGTAAGCCAGAGTGGAGAAAGATATAGAAACCACATGTCTTTGACAAAGCCCTTGACTCCACAATGTATAATGAAGTCCTATAGGTCACTTAGAAAAGGCAATAAGGAAAATCCAAATAAAATATGAATAAGACTTGAATAGACATTTCACAAAATGGGGTATCCAAATAGTCAATAAACATATTAAATGTGAAAATATAAAATGTGAGCAATCTCAGTCGTCAGGATGTACGAGTGATATCCACAATAAGATACCATCGTACAACCATCAAAATGGTAAAGCGACAAGATTGTTATTGGCAAAATATGAAGCAACAGCAGCTCTCAAAATTTGATGGCTGATGTATATACTGGTATAATTACTTGGAAAAGCTATCAACAGTATCTTCAAAGGGGGCCATATACTTAACATATGGCTTAGCATTTCCATTCGCATGCACACAGTAGAAATGTGTACCTATGTGTATCAAAGGATATGTACAACTATATTTACAGTAATACTTTTTAACAGCCCCTAATTGCTAACAACTACAATATTTAGCAAAATTAAAAGGGATGAAAAACAGTGTTCTATTCATACACTAGAATATTACACAGCAATAAGAATGAACGAACCACTGTTCCTCACAACAACATAGATAAATATCAAAAGCATAATACTGAATGAAGGAAGCCAGACACAAAAGAATACATGGAGGAAAAATTAGTCTGTGGAAATAAAAGTCAGAAAAGCATTTATCTTTGAGGAGAAGCAGTGACTGAAAGGAGCCACGAGGGGGTTTCCAAAATGTTGGTAATTCTGTTCCTGGATGTTGGTTGCTCTGTACTCACTGGGTATGTGCATTCCCTTTGTAAAAACCCAGAACACTGCTCACTAGTGATTAGGGATCATGTTGCATATCTGCTGTGGTTTGACTGACATGTTCTGGCAGAATATGTTCTCTTTTTTTAATATTTATTTATTTTTGAGAGAGAGAAAGAGCACGAGTAGGGGAGGGCCAGAGAGAGGGAGACACAGAATCTAAAGCCGGTTCCAGGCTCTGAGCTGTCAGTACAGAGGTCCAAAGTGGGGCTCAAACCCATGAACTGCGAGATCATGACTTGAGCCGAAGTCTGACGCTTAACTGACTGAGCCACCCAGGCGCCCCAGAGTATGTTCTTTTAATTCCAAGACTGAGGTAGAAGGAGGAACCCCTTCTTATATATGCCAGTTTTTCAGTGGCGGGGGTGGGGGGGCGGGCATGGGGAAAGAACAAGACTTTTACGGAGCACCTGCATGGCTCAGTTGGTTAAGTGTCCAACTATTGATCTCAGCTCAGGTTCCAATTTCATGAGCCGTGAGATCAAGCCCTGCATCGGGCTCCAGCCTGACAGCGTGGAGCATGTTTGGGATTCTCTCTCTCCTCTCTCTCTTCTCTCTTTCTGCCCCAACCCTATGTGTGCATCCATGCACTCTCTCGCTCTCATAATAAATAAATAAACATATTTTAAAAAGTGAGCTAATTATAATAAATCAGCATTTTATACATATATATATGTATATATATATATGTATGACTATATATATGACTTGTACAATCAATCATGTCATGTATGCTAACAGTTCTGCTCAGGGGAAGAGTAGGCCATGCCCACTTACTTCCTTGTCATGTCTCAGTCAAGTCACAAGGCCAAATCTTATGTCAACGGGGCAGAAAGCCCAATCATGGCACTGGGAGGATGTCTGCACTGAAGAGGAGAAGATGTGTTGACAAATGCTACAATTTTCCCCCAATGATTTTCTTTTTGGCCAACTAATCCACACTTAACTAGCTAACTTTCTTTCTTGAGAAATTTCAACTGGAACAAAGTTAAAAAAAAATGGTTTTTAAGAATTCCCTTAAATTCCCCCAGGACATTATATGAAATTGATTCCAAATAAAACTGCTTGCAAATCTACTCAGTAAGATTTTTCTTGTAGCAAGATTTACAAATGCCCAATTAATGTCTCTCATCTATCTCCCAAAGCTGAGTCACTAATAATACTGAATTGCAACTTTGGAACTATTTTAGAATCTACCTTTATTCTGACCCTGGAGTGTTATTTGTAAAACCACTATAGGAAAAAATGTTAAGTTTATTTATTTATTTTTGGAAGAGAGAGAGAGAACACGAGTAGGGGAAGGGCAGAGAGAGAAAGGGAGAGAGAGAATCCCAAGCAGGCTCCGAACTGTCAGTGTAGAGCCCAGTACAGGGCTTGAACCTGAGACCAGTGAGATCATGACCTGAGCCAAAATCAAGAGTGGGATACTTAGCCGATTGAGCCACCTAGGCACGCCAGAAATTTTTATTTTTCTCACTAAACAATTCCTCTCCCCAAGGAAAGTTTCAAACAGTACATATGCATATGTTTATTTCAATGCAAATGGTTCAGATTAGACTATTTACAATGGAAATTCTTTTAAATCATGTGCCGTTTAAAAAAGCAAGTTTCATATGTCTTATAAATGAGTAAGATTAACTTTTCTGTGCAGTGAATACAACTAAGATTACTTTGCATTGTCATTACGAGAAAGATTGTTCTTTGAAATTGTGTATGTGAGAAGGTGTTTGTCAGTGTGGGGGCTGAGAAGCATTAAAGTTTATGAAGACCTACTGTGTGTCATGTATCCTGTTAAGCTTTTTTTGCACACTGTCTCACGTTTCCCACAGTTACTGGAGCTTTATTCCTTTTACATTGATAACACCGAGAGTGGATCACCTCTAATGGCCCCAACAGTCCTACAAAATAGCTACCTAAATCTTTTCCCAGACTGCACAGCTATTAACCCCATCTATGTGCTCTCTGACAAATCACTCACTCCTTCTTTCATCCACTCTGTATTAATATTTGGAAACTTCAGAGTATCATATTGGTGCCAACAAATAATAATCCAAACACACCAGAATAAATCATACATACTAATTGCCATTTCTGTTTTACTTCCTTGTTTTATATATATTTCTCTTTGGACAGTGAAAGAAACCTTTAAGTAAACTGTTTTAGAAGGGACTCATCACCTGGTGCACAGTGAGCTACACATAACTTTTTGTAGCATCATTTGTCTACAAGACTTCTTCACTAACCATTGTCAAAGCTTAGAAAATGAAGGTGACAATAATGACAGTGGTAAAAAACAATGCAGGGGTGTGTGTGTGTGTGTGTGTGTGTGTGTGTGTGTGTGTTATGTGGGCACAGCCTCACAAATGGATTTAAGATAAAGATCTTGAATGGACAGATAGGAGGACCACTGATAACCAGCTAGCATAGTAACACAAGCTATCACATGCATACCAGCTGCTTGGATTACTCACTTTAATTTAAAGCAGAGATACTGGGGCACCTGGGTGACTCAGTCAGTAGCTAAGCCTCAGATTCTTGGTTTCGGCTCAAGTCATGATCTAACAGTTTGTGAGATCAAACCTCATGTCAGGCTCTGCGCTGACAGCATAGATCCTGCTTGGGATCCTCTCCCTCCCTCTCCCTGTCTCTGCTGCTCTCCTGCTTAGGTTCTCTCTCAAAATAAATAAATAAACATTAAGGAAAAAAAAACGGAGATAGTATGGAAGGGTTGATGGGAGTTAAAACAGCCCAGAAATTCATTTACTGACACCTGAATTATCAGGGTTTCAAAAAGAAAAGAATACCCCATGGACACTTGCTTCTAATTTCATGATTTAGGGCTGAATTCCTTAATAAATAATTTATTAAAAACTCACCTGTAACATGTTTCCAAATGACTTCAGGAAGGAGGAGGAAAAGGACAAAGAAGAGGAGGAGGTGGAGGAGGAGGAGGAAAGAGAACTGATAGTAACTGTTATCTGTATGCAACAGTCCAAGCTGTCGTTGGCTGATGACTAGTTTGGGTCATTCATTCTGATCTATAGCAATGCATGTGCCATCATATGTCTATCTCTATGCCGACTCGTTACACATACTGATGCTCTTCTGTTTCATTATTTCAAGAATGGCACAGCACCTATGGCTATGGTCCCAGTCTTCCCATTCAATCTTAGAATAACATAAAAATTCAGGGACCAGGGATCAAAACAGACCTTGAATTTATTTTTCCTATTGGAGGACACAGAACTTAGATGTCTCTATGGCACTTCAATACATTCTGGGGTGCCTGGGTGCTCAGTAGGTTAAAGGTCTGACTTCGGCTCTGGTCATGATCTCACAGTTCGTGAGTTCAAGCCCCACATCAGGCTCTGTACTGACAGCTCAGAGCCTGGAGCCTGCTTCAGATTCTGTGTCTCCCTTTCTCTCTGTCTCTCTCCCACTCACTCTCTCTCTCTCTTTTTCAAAAATAAAAAAAAAATAAACATTAAACAAAGCATTCTGATGTTACACATACACTTATATATGTCAAAGTACTTAAGTAGGACAAGATGGCTGTTTTTTCATCAGAAGAGTTCCATTTTGTAAATGAGTCTTTCAACTTTAATTCGTGCAATTACTGTTGCCATTGTGGGACATTCCTACGATCTCATGGCTATGCCCAGTGCTTCTGAAATGTTTGCATCCCAGAAAGGTACAGGTGATCCTAGCTGAGTTAGTACATCACACTAAATTGTACTGTTTCTTGACATTTCTGTACCCTGAAATACTCACGTTTTAAACAATCCTATTTAGGGCCAGAAGTATAGAAAATACATGTAGACATATATTTATTGCTAGAAAGTGGAAAAGTGACAATAAAGTATCCCCCAGACTGAGAAGGCATTTCAAGATAGAAAAACAAATCAAGCCACTCCATACTATTTACAGAGTTTTATCCAAGGTAACTTATTGACAGGGGAAATGAGGCAGACCACAATCCAGGCCCTACACAGTTATTCTCCACAAAGTCTGAAACTTAACCCCACAGCTTTCATACAGACAGGAGCATTGTGATGAGGTCAAGGGTAGTTGTCTTAGGTGGTACAATCTGTGCACCGGGGGAAGATCAGAAGAAGACTTCCCACATTATGGTCAGGGCATACGTTAACCTCCAAGGGCCTGGAACATGTAGCCCAAAGGGATGTCATTGCATGGGCAGGAATCAAAGATGGCGGAGGGCCAAAGATGGAGTCAGTATTATCAGCAGTCCCACAGTTATACAATGTTTATGTAAGATTCTTTGATTTTTTAACCTGTAAGCACCAATAAAACACATTGTTTCCTTTTGGAAAAGGCAATAAATTGTCAGGAAATATAAGGCTTCTTTTTGCTTTTAGATATATTATTTTAATTAATAATAACCAGTTACCATTTGTTTTCAGTCTCTGAATGCCAGGCATAGTGGTAAGTGCTTTTAAAAAATGACCTAAAATGTGGTGCCATGTTAGTAATAAGACAATAGAATGGTCAATGTAAGTTTGTGGGGTTAATCTGGTGTAAGTCTGGGGTAGTGGTGAGGGTGAGAGAGGTCAGTCCAAACACAATCCAAATCCCTACCAGTTCAGCCTGGAGTTTGGCGCCACCTGCAGGTGGCTATTAGTTCCAGCTGTTGAATATTCAGGGCATTTGCAGTCGATCTAACCATGGCTCCGTGAGTTGATGCCCATTTTATTAGTCTTCCTCCGGGATATTAGGACGCACCCACTGTTCCTTTCCCAACTATCTCAGAATGTAAGAGTTTTAGCCTGTCCGTTTTGGGGAAAAGAACTGAAAGCAAACTTGATCCAATCTTCAGCATGTGGTAGGCATGGCAGCTTGGGGTATGCTATCACAAAGTTTTAATGCATTTACATTTTGAGGAGTGAGCAATTTTTCTAAATTCTTTGTGGCTATTAAGAGATGGATCTTCATTGGGAACTCAGGCTGTAGATCACGTTGGTAAGGTAGAGAATTTGTCCAAGCACACATAGCTATTAATGCCAAAGTCTAGATTAAACCAAAGTTGATGGATCTCTCAAGTCTACACTAAACTATCCGGGAGGCAAGATGAGGAAGAAATCAAGAGGTAAGGTACATTTAAAAGTTAGTAATTCATGTGCCCTATTTCATTTGGGAAATTCTTGGTGAAGAAAAAGTGACTATCATTTGTAGAAGGCTTACTGTGGTGTAGGGCCCGTTATGAAAATTTGCAGAAGTAAAACATCCAAAGTCTGTAATCTAGTATAATACTTCATTTAGGAAATTGAAAACACATCGTAAGCTCCCACAAAATGGACGTTTCTTTCCTTCTCTCCTGTCAACTCAAAATTTTTAAATGATTTTACTTAAGCAATAATTTTAATGAGTTTTATCTCAGCAGTCCTCCTCTTACAGCTGAATAATCTGGTCTGCAAGGAATTAAATAATCCTGCCAATTCACCGTTAGTGTGTTCCAGAGCAAGGGATGAATGTAAATTTGTCCAGCTCTGAAGCCCATGGCCTTCCCTGAACGCAATCCTGCCTCCTCCCCTCACGCTGCTAATTCAGAAACTAACTACAGGATATTGCCTTTATTTAAATCTTTAATATCCCCTTTTGAAAAGCAGGCAAGAAAATGGTAAGATGGCAATTGCTATTCAGCAAAGGTAAAAGAAAGAAAAACTCTCAGGTTCAATCGCTCATATGAGAACACATCAGCATCCTTTCTGCCAATGAAATGTTGCCAAGGCAGCCTCATTTTCTTTTCTGTTACAACAAGAACGATTCGAGGCACAAGAGGATAGATGTCTGTGTATTGGGCTTTCAGGGCCGATAATCAACTGGCATGTCTAGAAGGAGTGTTCTTCAAGGGCCACAGATACAAATATTATGTAGCGAAGCATCAAGAGGATATACCAGAAATACCCCAAAAGAAGAGCACAAATAAAACAGGATTTGAAAGCTTGTCTTTCCTTATTTAGTATTTAATGTTATTATATTAATCAGAGATTAAAAACCACATTAAGCAAATGAAACCAAAATCCTCTATAAACAACCAACCTCTACAGAATGACCCTGATAAATCTTGAGACTCTTGAGACCACAGTGGCTTCCTGCAGCTAATTCCACCCTAAGTGGTTAGAATCACCTTAAAAACAATGTCCCCAAATGCTCTCCCTGAGAAGGAAAACAAACACATTTTAAAATCGTTCTCAGGAAGTTTTATAGGAAAGAGAAAACGTGTGTGTTTCTATCAATGAAGATTGACTTTTGTATATTAAAATTCTCATATGGCTTCTGTAACAAATACCCTCAACTCTGATCTTCATGCATTCATACGTGTTCATTCTTGGCTAGAGTCCCTCAACATTTAATAAACATCTGTTTTGTTCTAGGCATCATCCTGAGCATAGGGAAATACAGCACTGAAAAAACACGGTTCTATGATTTGCAATTGATCACAAGTTATTAGGGAAGATAGACAAGAAAACTAACAAGTTTGAAACAGGTAAGCACTATCAAGGCTTATGGATATGATGCTATAAAAGCCCAGTGAAGAAGTATTTAAATCAAACATAGGTGTGTGTGTGTGTGTGTGTGTGTGTGTGTGTGTCTAAGGAAGATTATCAAGGAATTAAATATTGAAGAGGAATAGGAGAGAACCATATGTGCTATTGTTGGGGGTTATGGGATTCATTGCAAACAAAGACAATAGCTGGTCCAAAGGCAGGGGAAAATGTGATGTTTGGAAAGCCACAAATAACTTGCACTGCTCCATCTGCCAAAAGGGTATTCAGATTTACATCTCTAGTTAAATAAAATCATACATTTCATTAATTTTACAGCCCTGCTCCTGTCTTTGGATTTTTTCATAGCTTGGTTCAGTTTTGTTTGTTTCTCTTTTGAGATAAAAGCTGATTGACCTTTGAGAAAGAGAAAGGGATATTTATATGCATTGGCAATCGACCTGTCTCAAAGTCAAAACTGCACAGAGGTTATCTTACAGAGCTTCACAAATTTAGTTAGCGCATTGTTTACTGTAGTAACATTTCTACTTTGCCTGAAGCATTTTCACATTGCCTGACCTTTCTATAACACTTTAATATTCATATTTGGCTGCTGAACTATCACAGTTCTGTAGAGTTTTAAAGCTGCTAATCTGATCATTCCTCTCTATTCTTCTCACCTTCTTCATTTAGCCACTCCACTGACAGCAAAAGAAGAAACAGATTTAATTTGAATTTTGTATAATTCAAGACTGATGACCCAACAGAATATTCAGGGCATGCCTTCCTTTCAACATGAATATCGTGAGTAAAGAAATTCAAATGAATACAGTAATTCATAGTATGGACTCAATTACATCCATCAACAATTGTTGCTTACTTTCAACCTTATGCAGGCAATGCACTAGTTGCTGAGGCCAATAAATTCATGTCCATCTGATTAAAAATATAAAGCATAGAGAGGGGTGCCTGGGTGGCTTAGTTGGTTAAGCGGCTGATGTAGGCTCAGGTCATGATTTCACGGTTTGTGAGTTCAAGCCCCGCGTCGGGCTCTGTGCTTATAGCTCAGAGCCTAGAGCCTGCTTTGAATTCTGTCTCCCTCTCTCTGCCCCTGCCCTGCTCGCACTCTGTCTCTGTCTCTCAAAAAGTGAATAAACATTTAAAAATGTTTAAAAATATAAAACATATAAATTAATTCGTTATTCTATTCATTCACCCAACAAACATTTCCAGAGTGCATACCCTGTGTTACACAGTAGCAATACAACAGTGAACAGGACAGACATTACCTTCAAGGAGCTTGCACGTGTTTGTATGGGGGATGCTGACAGGTAAAAAGAAAATTGTAATACACTATGACAATTCTTAGTATTAAAAATAAGCACAGGGTCACCAAAAACAAGCTTGGAAGCTCAAGAAAAGCCCTCTAAAGAATGTGACCTCTTAGCTGGTATCTGAGGAATGAAGTGGCTTCCTAGCCTACGAAGGAAGAAAATAGTGTTTCCATGTTAGTTGTATCCCCTAAAATTAATTTTTGAAGCTTTAATCTCCAAATATGAGTGTATTAGGAAATAGGGCATTTACAGAGATAATTACATTTAAAGGGGGCCATTTAGAGTAGGCCCTAATCCAACATGACTGGTATCCTTTTAAGAAAAGAAAACACAGAGACACTACCAGCACATTCACTGAGGAAAGGCCATGTGAGGACACAGGGGGCAGCCATCTACAAACCAAGGGGAGAGGCATCAGGGGAAACCATGGCTGCCTACACCATAATCTTGGACATCCAGCTTATCGAACTGTGGGAATATGCAATTCTGCACTTTAAACCACACAGTCTGTGGTTCTTTGTTATGGCAGGCCTAATCAAATATTACACAGGCATTGGGAACAGCATGTTCAAAGACCCAGAGATAAGTTAGAACTTAGCATGATGCAGGGCCTGAAAATAGGGATTATAGCTACATGTGTTATGAACTCCTAAACAATGTGTGTGTGTGTGTGTGTGTGTGTGTGTGTGTGTGTGTGTGTAAAATCATGAGGCCCAATCAACAAAGAATTGTGCTTGGAGGATTAGAGATGGAATCAGTCGGACAAAGAGAATGATGGCAAACCTGGGCTCCCAGCGGCCACTGGAGCAGAAGTAAGAGAATATCGGCACTGGAATCAATGCTGCAAATGACCAGGAGCTAGGAAGCAGAGAAGTGACCAAACAGGAAACCAAGGGGTGCCATGAAGTGGAGATGCATTTCCTGCTATGGATGGGTTCTCAGGACAATGCTGACAGCCCCGTGGACCAAGATATAGCAGGAAGATAAAAAACCAAAACCCAATTATTTGAGGGCCTGGAGCTCCATGAAAGTGCCCAGGAAATGGCAGTGTTTCAGGTCTTCCAGTGAACCCTCCCCTGATTCTCTGTAACCTCTTCACAGGAGCGTCCTCCAGGGCCCAGTTATTGCTTCTCTTGCCTTCACTTTCCATACTCATTCCCTCGAGATCATCACATATCACCCACGCACCCATGACTCCCAAATATATAACTCAAGTCTAGACATTTCTGTATAACTCCAGACCTACCTATCCAACTGCATGTCTGATATTTCCACCTAGATGTCTAATAGGCATCTTTTATTTAGCACACCCTAAGCCTCATGTGGGATGTCCACCCCATCCCCCAAATCCTGCTGCAAGCCCAGTCACCCTCCCTACCCTCGATATCACTTTGTTACTTACAGAAGTTCAAACCAGAAGCCTCACGTTGTCCTGGAGTTTTACCTTTCTCTCACACCCCAAATCTAGACTATCAGGAAATTCTGGGGGTCTCTACCTTTAAAACATATCTGTTTTAGAGATAAGAACCCCCCATATCTCAGTAGTTCCACTCCTTTCCCCAAACTGAACCCACAGAATCCCTCATTGGATTATTGCAGCTTCTTCCTCACTGGCCTTCCTGGTTTTATCCTTGCCGTCCCTGTGTTTACCAGAATCACCTTTTTGAAAGTTAAATCAAGTTTCTAAACCCTAGCACTATTGACACATGGAACGAGTTGCTACTTTGTTGTGTGGGGGGGGGGGTGTCGGGGCACAGGGGCGGGGGATGTCCTGTCTACTCCAGGATATTAATTTAGCAGCATCCCTGGCCTCTACCCACTAGTGCCAATAGCATCTCTCTTCACCCTTGTGACAATAAAAAATGTCCCCAGATATTACCAAATGTCCCCTTGTGGGCAAAATTGTTCTTGGTTGTGAACTACTGAGATAAATCAAATCATAAGATTAAGAAAAAATCAGGATAAAAGCTGTAGTCCTCATAAGGGATTATACAGCCCTCCGTTGTCTGCTGCACCCCCATCCCTTTTACCTTTCTTGGCTCATCTCTCACTTTTGCTCCAAACCTACTGGGCCTCTTACTGTTCTGTTCCATGAAATCCAGGCCTGCTCCTGCCCCAGGGTCTTTGCCAAGTACAGCTCGCCTCTGACCTCTTTCAAGTCTTGGCTTAATTACAAATGAGGCCTACCTGATCACCCAATATGAAATCACAATCTAGTAGGATGGCCGTTACGGCGCTGACATCTACTGTTCTCTCCTAATTTTGCTATCATGTATCGCTTTCTAACATATATAATTTACTAATTCAATCATTAGTTATTTACAGAAGATCTGCTTTCTAGTAGACACTGGTTTATGCTTCTGAGGTTTAAGAGTAAATAAAACATAGATCCCAGATTCTAGCTGGGGGAAACAGATGTTAAACAAATCAACAAATAAAAGAAGTAGTATGTCAGAAGGTGCTAAATGCTTTTGAAAGCCAGAAGGCAGGCAAGGGGATGACAGTTTTAGAATTGCAGCGGTAGGGCATTGCAATTTTAAGTAAGATAGTGAGGGAGGCCTCACTGAGGCTGTGATATTTGAAAGATCATCAGACTTTGTTATTTTTCTAAGATATTGTCTGTCCTTCTCCATGAGCTTCATGAGGTCAAGAAATTTTTTTTCTGATTTTGATTCCCAAGACCACTCTGCCAACTTGAAGAGAGACTGACATCTGGTAGGTGCTCAATAGATAGTTCTTGAACTTTTCTTGGCTCAGAGAAAATTATTTGTGTTATGAAGTCTTTACAGTTTTGTTTTAATGGTGTAGAGGGGAAAAGGTTCAACTTGCAAACATGTCATTCATTTCTTGCATGAGTTTGTTATGGCCGTAACACAGATGGTTGGCCTTGGATGAACTTTAATGTCTGCATGGAAAGAGAACAGCAACATAAAATAATGTGGTAACTATTTTACAAACGGTGCACGCAGCGTTTTCAAGGCACAGAGATGACAGAATCCAGTTCAGGTGGTCGGAGAAAATACCTAAAACGTGCCTTGAAGGAAAGGTAGGCTCCAGTAGGGTAAAAAAAGTCAGGCAGGAGACCATTCCAAAGATAAAGAGCATAGTGAACCAGATGTTACCAGAGCTCTGCTCTGAAATTGTGTCCATGACATTAACCAACCTCTTGCCTCTTTAGCTTATGACTTGTATGACTACAGTGACCGTGGGTATGGATGTTATTACTAAGGGGACTATATTTTAATAATTGTTAACAGGACAGTGAGAATGATTTTAGACTGTTATAGGCAAACCTTATTTATGTAATTATAAACCTTGCCTTGTACCCCCTCCCATCATTGTTTCTTCTTTGATATGTTCTCCATTGTGTATGTGCCCTTGTGTTGGTTTCTAGCTCAGGGGCAAAGAGGTGAACCTCTGCCTCTGCCCAGTCCTCACTCCTCATCATTCCAGTGATGGGGGACAGAGCCAGCACTCCTGTGTTAGCTGTTAGCTCAAAAGAATGGCAAAGTGACATATTTTGGGGTGGTATATTCTGACCCCCTTTATAAGAATCAGTGGGAATAGATGAATTATTTTCTGAACAATAGTGAGAGTCCAATGCAGTAGATCTAGTTCCCACAAGGAGGCATAGGAGCAAGAGGAAAGAATGTGGGGTTTGAGCCAAACTAAGTACTGACATGTGAGCAAAGCTTTGTTAGGACTAAATTAAAAAGTGAATCTACAGGAGCCTCAGCCCATGACTCCTAGCAGACCAGCACTTACTCCAGTTCCTGTGGCAGCAGGAGGGAAGACCAGGTGCCAGGGATTCCAGGGTGAATTCCAAGCAGAACTTTCCAGATAGTACAAGCCTACATTTCCTACTCTTTCAGGAAAGGCTCCCACTGTCTCCCAAATGCATTGCTCTCTCTTTTTTTTGGGGGGGGGGGGGAGGGGGCGTTGTTTTTGCTGCCTTTTGGGCTTGAAACATCCTCACCAACTCCTTATAACATAAATTTCTTTTTTTTAAGTTTATTTACTAGTTATTTTGAGAGAGCAAGAGAGAGGGTGAGTGGGGGAGGGGCAGAGAGAGAATCCCAATCAGGCTCTGCACCATCAGCACAGAGTCTGATGCAGGGCCCAAACTCACAAACCCTGAGATCATGACCTGAGCCAAAGTCAGACTCTCAACCACCTGACTAACCCAGGCGCCCTCATAACATAAATTTCAAGATGAAGTCAAAATGTCACTTCCTCAGTTAAGGCCTTTTTAACTTCCCCCAGTGAGTTTACCCATAACATTTGTACACTCTCTATTATGACATCAGCACCCAATTAATAGAGTATGGGTATGATCTTGGACCTCGCATATACCTCCACGAAATGCCTCATTATTTCTAGGAACTCCCCCCTCTTCCTTTCTCTCCCTGTCACTCTCCCGTGCCCATCCTCTCGCCTAAAGGACACTTTTATTACACTTTTAAATTGCACTTTTTTCATTGCACCTTTATGGTTTTGATCCAAAGTATTAAAGACATAGGGAATACTGATTTGTTTGACTTCCCTTGTCCAATGTTTGCCTTCTGACGTCCCTCCATCACTCCATCTTCTCCCCCAACATTTCTCGAACACAAAGTTCTGGCACCACTCCACATAACTCCGTCAGCCAGCCCCAGCTCTTCTCTGTAGTTCTTCATGCTAAAAAGGCAAACACAGAATCCTAGCTGGATGGTGGCAACAACAGACACCTAGGAGGCAGATGGTTTCCAAAGGGAAGGGAAATTAAGGAGCAGAAACATTTTATTTTCTAACTTCCAAGATAAAGCTAAAAACCTGTGGAAGTCAAGCAAATGAGATAAAATTGTGCCTGACTAGAGCCTCCCCAAACAGCTTTTGAAGAGATTCAGTGTATTTGGGTAAAAGCTTGTAGGGTTTAACAGCCTTTCAGAGCGTGGGCCTGGCGAAGCTGATGCCATCGGTGTGTGATTAGGTAAGCTGCTTTGAAGTACACACCGTCCGTTAGAGCGAACTGAATGCCCCCACTGGTTTAATGAGTCATTTTCTTCAAACGATGTTTGTAATTGTTTCGCCTCCATTGCAGATTTTTGCCAATAAACTGTCTCAGGCCATAACAGAGATTCGTATTGTGTGATTTTTAGGAATCATCACTCACGTGATGTGAGCTTGTTCAAATTCTACTTCTTATGTGGGTATGGAGTTTACATGCAAGAATTTTAGTGCATGGAAAGTCTTGGTGGTGGAGTCACAGTAACTTTTTGTAAATAACCCAAAATCAAATTCTCTGGAGTTTCTTTTACCTGTCTTCCAAAGGAGAAGTGATTTCAGTGCCGTTAATGATGGTAATAATGTCACATGGAATAATCCTTGATGAAAAACACTCAAATATTTATAGAGGCATATTTGCAACATTTGCCATGCTAAATTATGACTAGGCCAACAGATTTGTGGTTTTAGAGTTTACAGGGCTTTGTGTTAAAATTTCCAATACATCTACTTGCAAATAGTGTGCTATAACTTTGCTGTGACCCTCTTTTGCTCATTAAATTCTAAGTACTCTGAGGACTAAGGGAATATCTATCTGAAGTTCCTCTCCTGTGCAGTACAATACTATGTGTAGAACTTTAGCTGAAAAGACTTCATTATTGAAAAACCAGTAAATAATTGTTGCACAGGTTGATAAGACCTATACTGGTAAGTACACATAATGGAAGGAATGTAGGAAAAGGCATGACTGGATGGAGGAGAAAGGGTGAGAATGGACAGGGAACAAATAAATAATTTTCACCAGAATATTTGAGGGGAGAACTGGATCTTCCAAGATATAAAGAAGAAAGAAGAGTTTTCTTGGATACCTGAATGGCAACAACAGGGCTTGGAGGTGTAAAAAGATTTGGTAAGTTGAGGATTCAAAATTAATGGGCAAACAGAAGGGAAGTGAGGCATGAGTAGAGACATCATACATTTGGGCCAAGTTGTGTGACCTCTCTGAATAAGCCAAGGAGTTTGTTGTTTTTCTGCAGATAAGTCCGGAGAAGAATTCTAATCAGCAGAAAGTTCATAGTATCTGATTTGCCTTAAATAGTAATGATATCCCAATGTATACCAAATCCCATGATGGATAAAAGGTTTATTTTAATCACAGAATAGGAAGTAAGAGCCAAAATCACTGGGCTTTTATTGCTGCAGTCTTTTCTTGCATATCTTCCAAAAGATAGATAGTATTGTTCTTTTTAATTCATCAAAGATTTGTAAAAGATGCATTTACTTATGAAGCAGCCATCGTGTGCTGGATTCAGGTGAGGAAAGGCAATTAATAATTGAACTGACAAAACCAAACCACACTGAGATATTATATGCTGGAGGCTAATTTAATGTTATATGTCAATTATATCTGATTTTAAAAATGCCAAAAGTAATATGGAGATACTTTATTGAGGATAACAGCAACTAAGCAGAGTAAAGCATATAGATATATAAAGTCTGTGATTTAGAGACACATGATATAAAGCAAAATATATCCCTCATGGACTTAAACAAATATAGCCAGAGGTTAGGTGCTCCTTAGTGGCATTTGAGAATTTATCTAACAGTGGTTCTCACTCTTTTTTCTTTCTTCCCTCCATCCTCTCTTCCTTCCTTCCTCCCTTCCTTCCTTCTTTCCTCCCTCCCTCCCTGTCTCCCTCCCTTCCTTCCTTCCTTTCTGCCTCCCTCCTTCTTCTTTCCTTCCCTCCCTCCCTTCCTCCCTTCCTCCCTTCCTTCCTTCCTTCCTTCCTTCCTTCCTTCCTTCCTTCTTCCCTTCCTTCCTTCCTTCCTTCCTTCCTTCCTTCCTTCCTTTATATTTTTGGCAGTTGGATATCAGATCAAATGCTGTCCAGTAATATCACAAATGCTATCACCAAATAGGAAATCTAGATTGGTCGTTAAAAAATTGTCCAGTTGTGACATTTGGTGGTGGGGAGCACAACCTTGCCAAAGCCCATCTATTTGCCTCATTCAGCCCCCTATAGCCCAGATATACAAATGATGGAACCCAGATGTTCAATGGGAAGAAGACAGGTGGTCAGTCCTACAGTACTGAGATTCCATTTGCATGTTTTTTATATCATGTTTTTATTATGTACAATCTTACCATGATTCATTAGCCTGGATTTTGCTTCACATAACCCGCATAGACCCTTGATGTTTGTAACTCCCTTGGCTTTCAGTTTTATAGTACTCTGAAAGTCAATTCTGAAGCGACGTCATGTTGTTAGTCAGTGTATTTCTTCCCAGGGATGCTAGCACAGCTGAGATAGTCTAATGTCCAGGGGCAATGTTAGCAGTTCTCACTGACTGTGTTGTTCAGTGCAGGAGTTGCCATGAGCCCACTTCATGAGTTTCTCACTCCAATCTATTATTGCAGTAATTGTTTAGAGTCATTGCTAAAGACACTGTATTGTAAGAACCTGAACATATTGGGCAAAAGCTTCTATCTCAACACAAGTATTGAAGAGAGTTTGTCCACAGGTTCAAATCAATTTTACTTAGAGACTTAAAGAGAAAGGGTTGGGTAGATTGAAAAGAGGAAAGCACTTACAAGCAGACTAATGTATAATTTGTCTATGTTCAGTACAATCCTCCCCACCAGCATCAGCATCATCATCAATATTAACATATTTAACTATATTAGTACTCAGATACAAATTAAAACAAAAATAAGATCCCATTCAGCAAAAGTTTAGAGAATAATATTGCTCAGTATTCTATGAATTCAGAAAATATGTACTTCTGCCATACAGGAGAAAGGGTAAAATTGGAAATCCTATAGAAAAAAACAAAAAGATAGCAAGGGTGTAATAAGAACGGTAAAATGTTCATACCCTTTGAGCCAATGATGTTATTTGTAGGAGATCTCAAAAAACAGTTATATTGTAATATGGAATTGTTACATATATAAAAGGATCATTCTAGTATCACTGATATTATGGGGGAAAATAACATAATTCAAATGCTTAACAGTAAAGGATTGATTAAATAAATTATAAACCCAAAAGACAAATATTAACATGATAAAATTCCTGTGATTATAACATATATAAAAAGATATAGCATGCTACATACATTTAAAATGTGTCTATGTGTGCAGAAGTGTTGATCTGGAAAGTAATGCCCCACAATATTAACAGTGGCTGTCTTTTGGATAGTAGGATTATGGGTGATTTTTTTCCCCTCCTTTAATCATTCCAGATGGCCCAAATTCTACAGTGACCGTGAACTGCTTCATTTGGAAAACAAGAAAAGGTAATGAAAAATTTTAAAAGACTCTTAAAAGATATTTGTATAGGTATCTGAACCACTTCCTAGCTGACTGCTGTCTAAATAGTAACGCCTGGCTTGGTCAACACAAAAGAATGGGCTCACTCAAGAGTAATTCTGTAACAAGGCTTATAGGAGTCTGCACTTTACATCTGTTTCTCACATAAACTGGGGGGTATTGAAAGGCAAGTATCTACTCACACAGGGATAGTAGACAATCCTTAAAGCCTTTTGTAAGCTTTTAGGCTTCAGGAATCTCGCTCCTCTGGCACTCTGAGAATCCTGAAGCTTGTGATGTGGGGGCTGAGGGTGGGTAATTTTTAAAGCTCTTCAGATATTTTGAATGTGCAGCCCGAGTTGTTAATTTTGGATATAGACAAGGCTGCTCAAAGTGCGGTGCTGGCCCTAAATGGTTCCTTGCAGTCCACAGCAAGGTTCATTCATAAATTAAGAATGAAATGAGTTCTGAAATTGAGAATAAGCATTTAGAAATGTTTATAGCAATATGACATTGCTGTGACAGTCAAGTGAGTGATTAGGGAATACTGCACATTAAACAAGGTATAGACCAGTCTGGGTGCTTTTGGGGGTCACTTGATGAATCACGTGACCTGCATATCTGTCATGTGCAAATGCCACTATCGGTTCCTGATGAAGTGAAAAAAAAAGACAAAAACTAAAAACTGGTCCATCAGGATGCAAAGTTTAATGTGCCTAACTTCTCAGCTACATTCTAAGTCATTGAATATACCCACAGAATATACACCTACAGCAGGCACTCCAAATGTTTCTTAAGTTGTAATGAATGATGGTTTAATGTTGCTTCCATTTAAGAAATTAATTGAATTTTAACTGAGGCCATTAGTGTCATGGTGTCTGTACAATGAAATACTTTACTTGGGATAGTGGAGGTTTCTAATACTGTGGTTAGACTGGCTTGAGATATATTTTGCAGCAGAGCAGGCTTTTTAGCGCTCTTTAAATGATCCTATGTCTCTTCTTTTACCCAGTTGACCTACTTGTAACAGCTCTTACTGGCCCAGATCTACTCTCTCTCTTGCAATGAGAAACTGTGTCAATTACATTGGTGGCACCCTTAAGACTACGGCTCACTTGCCTCAACCTTGTGGAGATTATACGTAGACCTACACTTAGCTCTGCCTAACCAAAACTCTCCTCTCTCTCACTTTTTGGGCATTTGAGGATGAAAGATATTTACCAAACACTAAAAACTAAGTGGCACATTTTGCAGAAAAATTGTCTTCTGTTCCAACCTGAGAAGCTTGTGCAGAGCTAAGATAACACTGTCATAGAAATCCAAGACTGAGCCTTCATGAACTGCTTTTGGAGTTTACCAAAGCTAAAATTGTCCTCAATTATCAACTTAGGTCAGACACAATAATTGGCTCCATAGTTATAACTTGATGGATGTGGGCAAGGGTAGTTGTCTTTGTCAGCAAAGACAACAAAGATTAGTTTTATGAAATAGTTTGAAAGAGCTAAAGAAAGGAACAACTTGTTATAATTAAATTTTCTTGAAATACTATTAACAGATAAACAAGTGAAAGGTGTTTCACATGGTTGGATGCTGTTAGCAAAGACAGAGAGGTGGGGAAGGTGAATGGTTTAGTTAAGAAATTCTGGATAAAGTCTGGCTGAAACAGGGCTTTTAGGTTCCTTGAGAAATGTGTTGTGAGATAACTTAAAAAAATAGGCTCTTCTAAAATGTGAAAGAAAAAAATATTCTAACACTTGTTAAAATGGTAAAGAAGACTTTATGGAAGACTGTTTCAATAGGTATTAAGACTATTGCAGTAAGGGAGACAGATCGAACTCAACTCCAAATGCAACAAGAACAAATGGGGATTTACAGCCAACGAGCAGAGTGAGGGGGTCATTGGATAGAAAATTACTAAGAGAAGACATCAGGGGTAGGGACTACTTCTTGCTAGACCAACCTAACAGGATTCTCGCTGAAGACAAGCCATGGGGATCACAAATCAAATGTAGAGGATGAGGAATTTAATCACATATCTAGAGTGATCAGATATCAAGGAATGGGGGAGGGGGGCATTCTCACTAAAATGACTTTGCAGGATTTTTTTCTAACAGTGGGCTAGGCAAGTGGAGAAGAAGGCCCAAGACAGCACCTACTCAAAATGAGGACTCCAAGGGACTGTCTAAGGTTTGGTCAAGGTGATACCCTTTATAAGAGACACATGAAATATGCAAATATGTGTATATGTATATATTTAAATAAACTCTTTAAAATAGACATGGTTTTTATAGAAAATGTAGGAAATGTAGGACACTTAGGAAAGAAATATCCATTATCTCCCCACCCAAAGACAACATTTTTTTCACACTCATTGTATTTCTTTCTAGTATTTTATTTTATTTTTTTATTTTTTAATATTTATTTCTGAGAGAGAGAGAGCAGGGGAGGGATAGAGAGAGAGGAAGTCATTGAATCCAATTCAGGCTCCAAGCTGTCAGCACAGACCCTGACTTAAGTCTCGATGTCAGGGAACCATGACATCATGACCTGAGCCGAAACCAAGAGTCTTACACTTAAATGACTGAGCCACCCAGGCGCCCCTCCTTCCGGTACTGTAATGTGAGTATAGCTTTAAAAGCACAATGATAATAAACCACTATGAAAAACAGAATATTAGGAAGAGAACTGTTTTTTTAAAGGCCAAAGAATGTGTGCAGGCATTATTTGAGACTCAGTTAAAACTCTCAACTCTTTGTACAAGAATCTTTACACAAATCTTTATACAGGATTCTTCCTCTTCCCCACCCCCCAATGGCATCTTGTAGATGGAATTGTTGATTTGAGGGCAATTGTCTCCTATGAATTTTACCAATGTGTGACAATTACCCAAGTTCCTGGGCTAAGAAGCAGCCCTGCTGTGAAAATTTATAGTGCTCAATAGTCCTCAAAATTTCTCATTTGTTACCCAGGGTGAGATGGAGAGGTAGCCAGTGGGGGTGAGGGGTGGCGGGGAGAGGCTTTGGAGGACAGAAAGGAGAGCAGGAGGATTCTGCACTTCAATTTGAAGCCTGCAAAACAGAAGAGCATGGTTTAGGTTTTTGGCAAGGATGAGTCATCTTTCTGATGTGGTTTTTGCCTGGCAGCTATACTGAGCCTCTTTAATTTGGGATCTATTACAACTGCTTCCTCAGCTGTCATGTGAAGATAATGATACCTGCTCTCCCAATTCGCAGGGATTTTGCCGTGATAACATCATATCATTGATTTTCAAAGAGCTAGAAAAGCTGCAAGTATTATAAACATACATGAGCTATCGTTTGGGTAATTTATAGAGAAGTTGGCAATTTTTTTTTCAGTAAAGTGTCGGATAGTAAACATTTTAGGCTTTGCGATCATTTTGTCTCTTTGTCGGCCGTTCCACTGTGGGAAAACAGCCACAGACCAGGAGGAAACGAATGCGCGTGGCTGCTCCAATATAACTGTATTGATGAATACTGAAATTTGAGTTTCATTTTCACATTCCTTGTACATGGCATTATTTGCTTATCACGTCTTATTTCCTTTGCCATGTTTTGAGCTGCGAGAGGGCAGAGCCCAGCTATGCTCTGGTGCTAGGCAGATGCTGAATAAATATTGAACAACAGATCAAAAGCACTAGTTTTGTTTCAGATGAAGAACCATAGAAAAGAAAGGTAGCATGTAGGAGTCTTGCTTCTTTGTTAACATAAGAAATTCACGCTGAGTCATTAGTGAAGGACTTGGGATGCCTGCATGCCTCCACTTTTTTTTTTTTAACAGAGAAACAATCTCTCTTAAGATCACAGCGATAACCAGTAGGCACTGGAGAACCGGAGTGGCCAGGAGGGATGACTTAGGTCTCCAGGAGAGCAAGCAATCAATTTCAAGAAAAATAGTTTTATTACAGGCACAGAGCTGCTGAGGAATTTCAATTCCCTGGTGCTCCCTGAGGCCGGCCACAGGGTCTCAGGGCTGGGCAAGTCCATGTTGGCCTGCACAATGAACCGTTTCCTGGGATGCAAAGTAACAAGGCTCCTCAGGGAATGAAGGAGGGCAGTAAATCCCTTTTTTGGAGGAATCTTGAAATAATCTTCTCTCTAAAGAGCTGGGATACGTGTGACTTACTTGACAGAAAAATGTGAGCAGACAAAGCAGGATGTGAGGAAGCAACACTGTTTACTTCCTGGACTTCCCATCAGTCAGCAGGCAGGTGGTTTCCCATTAGACCAATAAATGGCATCTAACCTCTTTACTCCATCCCCTGTCTTGGCAGGAACGTAGCAGGCCAAGGGGTAGAACATCAGGCCAGTGGAAATGACTGGAACTTTGACCATCCGAAACTCATTCTTGGAGGAGGCCTTACTGTATTTGCAGTGGAAGGAAGATTCATTTCTGGTGACACTGAACTCTGACTCCTCCTCCAATCTGACAAGCAGTTTCTCCTGGATCAAACTTCGGTCAACTTCCTCTGAATGCTCTTCCTAACTAGGCCTCAACTTTTGCACTTCCAGATCTGTCTTTGCATTGCCCAGTTTTTGTAAGAGCCCTGCTAGGTTGATGTAGACAGAAAGCTCCGCTCTCCATATCTGATCACCCTCCTTATCTGATTGCGTTTCTCATCCTCCCCTGTCCCCCAAGTCATGTCTTGATCATCCTGGTCTGTCTTCACCAAGTACCTGGCTAGGTCAGTTTAAGAATCCCCTGTTAACCCTAATGTTCCTCTTAGAACCTTTTCTTGTTCTGTTCACAACTGAGCCCAATCTCTCTCCCCTACTGTAAATCCCCCTGGCTGTGGTCCCTATACCTATTGTGATAATTCTCAATAAACTCCGCCTTACTATTTTAACAAGGGTCATGAGTAATTTTTTCTTTTCTTTGTTTTTTTTTTAATTGTTTACTTATTTATTTTGAGAGACAGAGAAATAGAGAGAGAGAATCCTAAGCAGTCTCCATGCTGTCAGCAGAGCCAACATGGGGCTTGATCCCACCAACACTGAGATCATGACCTGAGCCGAAATGGAGATTTGGAGGCTTAACTGACTGAGCCACCCAGGTGCACCAAGAGGAATTTTTTCTTTAACAAATCCTCCTGCCAAGGATGTTCATGATTTAGGAACTGTGTCTTAAGGATGTCCAGGAAACAATTCACTGTCATTGCAACTCTGTCCGGTGGAGGTGGAGAGGTAAGCAGACTGCTCCCATAGACTGCTGGTCTTTCTTTTGAAGGATATGCTTGATATTCTGGCTGTAGCAAATACCAATCTCTCTTGAAGGGTGGAGGAGGCACACAGGGAATTGAGCCAAATGTCTAAAATTGACCTTCTTGCAAGGTCTACTGAATTTCTTCCTCTTCTCTTCTTCCTCCCCCTTCTTCTTATTCCGTAACTCTATTGCATTTCCATTCATCATTAATGACCTTCTAGTACATTGATCTTAACAATTAATATTAAAGTGCTCTTCTGGCTCCAAATTAAATAGAACTTATGACATACCTCTCTCCCCCACTAAAACAAACAAACAAACAAACATCTCCCAAAACTTCCTGTTTCTTTTCTGACTGATATGCATTTAGGCAGTTTCCTTAAAGGTTTCCATATTTCAGCCACTTTGCAATTTTCCTGGATATCAACTGTCTTACCTACATGAATAAAGTTGTCAGTAGAAAGAATAATCCAAAACAGAGGGTCATTTTAGAACCTTACTTAGTGTTTGGATTTGGAATGCAGTGTCCTATCTGGATGCTGCCTTAGATTCCACCCCCTACCCCAAATGTTGTGTGTTTCAGACAAATGCACAACCACTGACAGTGAGTAGCGAGAGATTTCGGTGGGAAATGAACTCTTATTACCAAAAAAAAAAAAAAAAAAAAAAAAAAAAAAAATTCCCCAAAGTGGATCATTTTCAGACAGAAATAGAAAAGAAGTCACTAGAAAGGATGAGTTTTGTCCCCTAAGTAGCTTATCTTTCAGATCTGAGGCTATAGAATTAACTGCTTAGCAATTTAATGAGCATTCAGGCTGCTTTGACTGCAGAAAAACTCATTCACATGGTATTTTGCTAAAAGAGGTTCTGTTGGAATTGGAAGCTTTTGTATGTTAAAAAAAATCTATGAGAGAAAGTTTTTATGTGCCAATGAATTTGCTGAAACCTCTGTGGCCTGGACAAAGGAATGCCCTTAGAGGGCAATATTAAATTCAACCCTGGATACTCTGAAGGTTTTCCGTGTTTTATTGATCCCAGCAAGACAGGGGTTATTGAGGTTGGGATGAGGTTCATATCATATTATCTTTTCCAACAACTCTCCAGAGGGCCATGAAAGTCTTGGCCATGACATTTTTTCCCCTACTCTCTGGTATTAGTTCTTGGGAGTGGGGTGGTTGAGACCCTTATGGAGTATCAAGAAAACATTTGTTGTCATGAAACATTGTAACACTGTGCCTGAAAAATCTCAGTGAAGTGTTTAAAAAAACGTTCTGAAAAGGTTTTGCTCTGGCAGAAATAAAAGCTTTTTAAGAATCAGTTATTTAAAAAAAAAAAAAACACAAAACTCCTCTAACCAGGAAATCTTGGTTAAGAACAGATTTAATATGAAGGTTGCTAGAGGGTACATCAAATTTTAAGGGCAGTGAGTGATATTTAATTATGTACAACAGGTAGCAGACAAGTAAGAGCAGAAGGTGTTCCATAATGCTTCTGGATTTTGAAAGGGCTAAATCTCATCTCAAAAAGGAAAATGATTCACAGATGAAGTCATGGGTGTTTTTATTTCTAACAGAAATAAACACCATTTATCTAACGCGTCTCTGCCTCCACTACCGGCTTGTTTTCTTTTGTCTGCTATTTAAATGTGTCACTCATTCTTGCTCTTCTTCTCATTGAAACTTCTGCTCATTGAACTTCTAAACTGAAATCTGCAGCCTTTTTTTCCTAAGAGAATTCATGGAGGACTTCACAACATAAGTCACACTGAGCCACAGACATGCGTAATGCTCTGCTCACCACCATTTCTAGTCAGGCAACGACATGGGGCCTCACGCTCTATGTGCTCACACTAGTGGTTATTCACCACTTCAACCTTCCTAGAATTTTCCCGAATTCTTTTCCAACTAACAGCACCACAAAGCATCCACCTGTCCTTGCTTCATATCCCAAGTCATCACTGGCTTTGCTCCATGTATCTGGTTGTTTCTGTTTATGTTACATTTAAACACCTGTCAAATCTATACCTTGCCCCATATCTGTGTACTGTTATTCCCTGTACTCAGAACACTGCCTTCTCTCACTCACACTATGGTAATCACTTCCCAACAGATTCTTCTGCTAATGGAATTGACCTCTCCCTTATAAACCAGCTGCCAAGTTAACCATCAGTTGATCTTTCTAAAGAAGAAATGGATTGCCTCATTTCTAGGCTTCACAGCCATCTCTGGCTCAGTGCTGCTAAAGGTCTGAGTTCAAACGCCTCACCCTGGCATGTGGGGACAGACTTGTGACTCTGACACTGGCATGCTTTAAGTAAGTGCAGCCCATCTGAGAAACTTTGCCTCATTTTGTGCCTCTGTTCTGTTCCAAGTCTCTTGACGTCATGAATACTCGCACTGATCACACTTGATGTAATAGTTTCACGTATGGGATTCCCACCTGAATGTAAACTTCTCAAAGACAGGGAATGGTTTAGTCATCTTTGCATTTCCAGTGAATCGCAGATTCCTGCATATAGTAACCACTTACTTAAATGAATAAATGTATGCAATTCTGCATGAATTCCTCTATATTCCTTTATGTTCTCTTGTTATATGACAAGAAATGCACATTCAAACGTTAGAGGGATAACTGTAAAAAATATATATATTGGTAGATGTTTTATTTTATTTTATTTAAAAAAATTTTTTTTTACGTTTATTCATTTTTGAAAGACAGAGGGAGACAGAGCACAACCAGGGGTGGGGCGGAGAGCGGGGACTGGGGATGCAGAATCTGAAGCAGGCTCTAGGCTCTGAGGGTCAGCACAGAGCCTGACCCGAGGCTCGAACTCACGAACCGCGAGATCATGACCTGAGTGCAAGACGGATGCTCAACTGACTGAGCCACCCAGGCGCCCCAATGTTTTATTTTTTTAATGTTTATTTTTGAGAGGGAAAGAGAGAAACAGAGTGTTAGTGGGCAAGGGGGAGAGAGAGGGAGACACAGAATCCGAAGCAGGTTCCAGGCTCTCAGCTTTGAGCACGGAAACTCGAACTCATGAACTGCAAGATCATGACCGAGCTGAAGTCAGGTGCTTAACTGACTGAGCCATGCAGGTGCCCCTATTAGTAGGTATTTTAATCCCCAAAGAAGTTGAAGGGAAAGAAGAGGCGCAGTCTTTGTATCACCTATGTAATCAGTATTATGCCTTCTACCTTTTGCACATATTATATTATCATTTTATCTTAGTATTAATATATTATATCTTTACACATATGCCTTTTATTTTTTATATGTATTATTATATTACTAATTACAGCTTGTCAGAACAGTATTGTTATACCTCTTGTATTTCTGTTTATTTATATTCCTGTTTATTTTAAAAATATACTTATCCTTATTAATTTTAATTAAAACAGAAAACCAAAATGGTCCAAAATTTTATCACTCAGATTATTTAGACACACACACACACACACACACACTAAGAGGGGGTATCTGGGTGGTTAAATTATATATGATTTTATGTATATACAATTTTATATAAACACATACGCACATATGTATACACAGTCCAATTACTCAAATTACTAACCCAGATTGTCTCCCTAAGGTAACTGCTGGTAACAGTTTCTTTTGATTCTTTCCCAAATTCCTTTCTGAAATTGTTTTATGCTTATACAAGCATGACTATATTTATAATATTCATGTATAATTTATATATAAACTATTGGTATGTTTAATTTATAATCATAATATATAACTATATATGTCATATATATAATTTATACCATGAAGGTGATTATCATTCTGTCCAAGGCTTTTGACATTTAATAACAACATTCAAACTTTTATTTTCTATCTCATTTTCTGAATGGCTACATATGATTTCTTCATATCTTTTCAAATACACTCTCTATTTATTAGTTTTTAAATTTAAAGAATGGCCCAAAAATGCTTTAATGAATGCTCTTGTAATCATCTACAAAACATCATTTGTTGCCAATATTTTGCTACTATCAAACAATGCTATAATGAGCATTCTGGTATAAAGACCTTTGTAAAGGTTTGTCAATACATCTGCAGGGTCAATTTCTTGTAGTGGGATTGCTAAATAAAAGGATCATGCCTTTTAAAATGCAATTAATGTTGACAAATAAAATGAGCAAATGCACCCTTCTCAAGGAGAGTGCCCCTGTCATCATGCTTATGACTGATATTTAAGGACAGAGATTCTGAAAGAAGATTCTGACATCTGCTCCAAGCCCTGCTCGGTTTCCCAAACTGTGCTTGTCTCCATAGTGTAAGCGTTATGATTAAAAGAATGCCTTGTTGTTGCCTATATTTTACAGGCATGTAGTGCCTATTAACCTCCATTGAATTTTTGACCCCATTGGATTTCTACAATAACCAATGAAATTTGGAATCTGAGTGATAAATTGAATTGAATTAATTGAATTGAGGGCACCTACCCTACCCTCTGCTGCCATTGCCTTCCGCTCTTTCCCTATTCAGGATTCATCCTCTGACAGTCCATGTAATTGTTAGCATAAAACCTTCTCATCCAGCTTCTGATTTGTAAAATGAGGAGGGAAAACAGAGATTGAATTTGATGAAATCTATGGTAACTTGCAGCTTCATTTTTTTTTTTTTTTTATTCTATTCACTTAGGGCAGGAATTAAGAAGTAGAATCCCACTCACTTTTTTTAAGTACTACCACCAATGAGTATATTGGGTTGTGAACACTGTGTGTGCATGTGTGTTTGCACACACATATGCATTGAACTGTATGTGTGCATGTGTGTGTGCTCATGTGCCCTTGCACACACATGTGCATGTGTAAAAACAAAGATGGGGGAAGAAAGGGCAGAAAACTTATAAGTGTTTTAAAATTAAATGTTACTGGGGTGCCTGGATGGCTCAGTTGGTTAAGTGTCTGAATCTTGTTTTCGGGTCAGATCATGATCTCACAGTTCATGAGTGTGAGCCCCACATCAGACTCTGCGCTGACAATGCAGAGCCTGCTTGAGATTCTGTCTCTCCCTCCCTCTCTCTCTCTGCCCTTCTGTGAGCTCTCTCTCTCTCAAAAATAAATACGTACACATTAAAAAAAAGAAATGTATTCTCTTTGGTATTCTATTTGGTTGAAATACAAGAAGTTTATAACTAAGGGACACTTTGCAGGGAATTTTTGTTAACTGAGCTCCCTTTGCAGGATTTTGAGTTTAAATTTCCAGCCACCAGAGCAAAGGGCTCCATTACAAACCCAGGGCTTGCTTCAGTGATGCAGAAGCAAACAAGATTCCCTGTTAAATCAAGCACAGTAAAACACAGAAAACACAATGAAAATCACAATAGCTAAAGATTAGTAAGAATTACCAAATTCGCCCTGGCCTTTTGACTTCTTTAAAGTTTGCTCTCTATGCATCCTCATTAGCCTGATTATTGTTGAAGTTAGATATTTTCCTACGTTTCCATCTTCCTTCACATTTGTAAAAAGAAATTGAGACCATGGTGACTCCACCAGAGTCTCCACTGACTTGTTACTTCACTGGGTGACCTTAGGTTGGGCACTTGAATATGTCAGTTTCTTTACATGTAAACTGAGGATGAAGGAAACTATAAATATCACACTTACTGTACCCTCTGAGTAGACAAAAACGACAATGTGAGGAAAGCAGCGAGTCCTAAATACATGCTATTCATTGCTGTCTGCCATGCTATTTCAGCTGTATAGAACTGGGAAGGGTTATAAGCAAGCACAAAGGACTTGGTTTTAGAATTGTATCTATTGCTTTCTTAAGTCCAAAGTAGATAAATAAATGCTATTATTAGTTCTTATTTTGCATTCTATTTCCAAGAGTCTAATAATATCTATCTTGATGTTTATTCTTATTTTCAGTAAATAAGAGTGAAGTTGAGGGTCTGCATTCTGTGCACTGTGCTGCGTGTATGAGATCATCAGCCAAGGCATCTTTATACTCATAGTCTAGCTTCTACCTCCCGTCCTTGCCCTTTTGTTTCTGTTTCCTTCTGTGAATGGCTTCTCTGAAAGCTGAATCTACCCTTCTACCTGTCACTCAGGACTTCTCCAGTTATCCACATCATCAACCATCTTCAGTCCAACCAGAATTCATTTCCAGACACATATGTATTTGGTTATGTCATTCTTCTTGTGTGTTTTCATGGAAGCTTTTCTTCATTTTCTGAAATATAAACCCCTACTCTTTATTGTGACTATCAAAATTCTTTATAATATCACTCCAAATTCACTTTTACATAATTTTTCAAATAAACTGTTAGAGTCAAAACCATCAGTAAATTCCTTGATTTTTTTTAATTATGAAGAGGAAGAGAATGAAAACTTAATAAAATTTAAACAAAAAAGAAAAAAATACCTTCATCAGCAAAGATTTAACTCCTTTCAAACTGAGGTGTACATCTAATGTTTTTTTCGGGAAGCTTGATACCTTGTTAAATGTAATATGGGTCAGTGAGGGATGAACTTGCATTTCTTCCATGAATTCCTTCCAAACATTAGTTCTATCTGACCAAGATGGATTTGTTCTCTTTACAAAATGAAACAATCGCATTATGCCCATTCATTAAAAGGTTGACTTTTAATAGGTTTGGCCAGATGTGGGGGCCCGCCCAGTCTAGATAATAACACACTGTTCATTTCTTCAACTAGTAGTTATCATTTCAGAGGCAATTCATCGTTTTAAATAATGAGGTAACTCTTGGTGAGAATCACAAAAGCAATTCTTGCCAGCTGGCATTTGTCAGTGAGTAATATATCACCAAAGGGACTGGACGCTTTTGATGGGTGAAGCCAATACATCATCCAGATGAAATGCTGTGATGATATATGGAAGAAGATCAGGATGTCCAAGAAAGGGATTGGATCTTTTCTTTTTTCAGATGGAGAAAAGAAGAAACGGAGGGAGGAAAATCTCTTAAATTTATAAAAGTAACAAAAACCCCTGAGGATCCTTAAATTACAGCTGTGTCATTCGTGAAGTGTAATAAGGATGGTCAAAGGAATGAGGCAATTTTTCTTCAAAAAGAATAAAAGAAGTATCTTTCCAATTGTAAAGCATTATAAAGTGGGTTCCATAATAAGCCAGCTCTGTGTCAAGCCTGACTTCCTGCAAAGTTACCAAGCAATGCCAGGCTTTACCTTGATGTTATTAAGCAAATAAAACTGTGTAAAGATGCAGCTCCTTTTATAAGAGGCAGAGTCCTTTCACCTCTGGTGGATGGATGGGGAGGAGTTGCTCTTACAGGCCAAGTGCATTTCTAACTTAATAATAGATGAGGTCTCCTGTTGCCATGGCAATGGTAAGAGTATAATTTTTCCCCATATGAAATTTAATAAAGTTAGCTTTTACCTAAAGAACAGCATTTCAGGATAACATGAAAATGTTACTTGAGAAAAAAAAGAAGAAGAATTCTGTGTGTTTTCAAAACTTCAGATTGTCACAAAATGTGCAGACACGCATGCACGCATGCGTGTGTGAAACGTCAGCCTTTTGAAAGAAAAAGGTAAACAATTCATCCTATGAAACCAAGTTCATTTGCAAACAACATAGAAACTGAAATTTGGGACAAGCAAACTATGGCAAACCATAGACAAGTCTGGACAACTGAGGAGAACATCCTTTATAAAGGAAAGGACGAAGTTGGGAGGAGGTGTTATGAACAAAATTCACTGGAGGAAATTGAGAGGTCAGAGTGGTGGGGACTTCTCACTGGCTGCAGGTGAAGATAGCATGCTGTTGCTGGGCTGAAAGGAATCTTCTTTCTTCCTGCTGGATTGTGTAAACTGTCATGAGTGGTACGTGCATGAGAACCCTCCTTTGATGGCTTCCCAATTTCAATTCTGAGTTAAGTTTTCTTAACACATTTTCAAAATACACACACACAACAATTCTCAACCACATCAGCTTGAAAGGTTCTTGGGTTCTTGAGAGCACCCCCCAGGGCCTCCTTCTTCACCAATATGTAACTTTAGTTTAAAGTGCCCCATGCAATCATGCTGTCTCTTGAAGCATGAGCTATAAGTATCGATAACCTAAGACAGCAGTTAGCTTCTATGCAGAGGACTGATAAGACCCCAAGTAAAATAAGTCACATTTCCAATGGGTGGTCTTAGGTTTTCAGTGCTCTTATGTTGTAAATATTACATCTGGTTATTAAAATGTTTGAAGGTAGTGTTTGGTAGAACAAAAGACAGCTACTCCTACTTGCCACAATAACAAGTTGGCTACCATCTTGAGGGCTCTGAATGCCCCAAATTCTGGGAAACTAGTGCAAGGAATTAATGAAGCCCTGAAGACTGACTCAGTAGCATAATATTGAGCTTCAAAAATAGTCATTTTTATTGTGAGTATAGACTTTGGATATTAATGAGTTCAGAAAGGAATTTAGTCTGAGGAAAGATGTAGAAAATAATAAGACAGTTTGTTTCCCTTTCCTCTGTATTTCACATCTGTCCATTTTCTTGAGAGTTTGGTAACAATCCCAATGAAAATATTTATTGAGCAGTGTTGCTTGCCTGACACTGTACTTGGTGCTGTGAATAAAACATGGTTCTTCCATCAAGGAGTTTACAATTGAGTGGAAAGTAGGTATTGGGGGCAGGAGGGAAAAGGCATGAAAACACCAGGCAGAATGTAATAAGGCAAAGAAGGGAGTTGTTTAGTGTGTGCGGGACAAGTTTCCTGAAGTAGATTATTAGAACTACTTAAAGCTGGGTTATTATTTTGTACAGGTCTGTATGACTGGTGCATAGCACATTAACAAGCATGGATGGATGACACTAAATATTTAAATAAAATAGTAAATGATAAAAGTCAATGAATAAATACAAGGAAATATTAGAAATGACTTTTGTCTGAATGTCAAATTTTGTGTCATGTATATTTCTCTTCTTATATCAAAAATGCTTATTGGACAGGCGAGGAGTGGTCTAGAAGAGCCTTGTAGAATCTTGCCTTTCTGGGTCAAGGTGAATTTAGCCATTTTCCATGGGATGTGTGTTTTGTTTATTCATAAAACATGGAATTTTCCATTTTAACTAGGAGAACATAGAACAATAAGACTTAGACCATATGGTTTGCACTAAATTGTTCATAAAATATACAAAAAGAGGAAGATAATGAAACCTTTGAAGGTCTTTACATTTCACAGTTTGTTATGAGAACACTTGCATGATTGTTTCTTTGTAGAATCTCTGTAAGAGAATAGAGTAAGGCCACCTTTCAGTGCACCAAATGAGAAAAGAAAATTTGTCACTGAATATCATGACTGGTAATTATCTTGACTATAATAGAGGGAGGGAAGTCAGTTACAGGTGAGGCACAGTAATCAGGTGATGTCAAAGAATCTTGACCATCAGATATATAGGTATAGATATATTTTATTATTTCTGCTTAAACTTGAGGTAAGAGGGAGTGCCTGGGTGGTTTGGTTGGTTAAGGATCTGATTCTTGATTTCAGCTCAGGTCGATCTCATGGTTCATGGGATTGAGGCCCACATCAGGCTCCCTGCTGATAGCATGAAGCCTGCTTGGGATTCTCTCTCTCCTTCTCTCTGCTCCTCCCCTCACTCATGCTCTCTCTCTCTCTCTCTTGCTCTCACTCTCACTCGCTCTCTCTAAATAAATAAATAAAAACAAAAAAAAAACTTGAGGAAAGAGGACTGAACAATCAGTGCTGGTCGTATCAGGTAATATCTGATTAGTAACCTTTTTTGAATAGAAAATAGAGGGAAGTCTCCTTGATCTTAATGGGAAATTCCTCTAAACAGTATACTATGAAAGCAAAAACAAAAACAAAAACAAAAACACAAAAACAGACAAACAAAGCCCAAAACACACACACACACACACACACACACACACACACACACAAAGAAATTGGTGTGGTGGGAGGGAAGAGTAAGAACAGAAGTGTGGAGGCAGGGAGTGCCTTGAGAAAAACGAAAGTGTAGAGAGCTGTCCATTTCATCTAATATCTGATCTTCAAATGTTAGTATATGTAACAAACACCAGGAATCTTACTGAAAATGAAAATTTCTTTTTTTAAGTTAAAAAGAATTTTGATGTTTATTCATTTTTGAGAGACAGAGAGACAGAGCATGAGCAGGGGAGGGGCAGAGAGAGAGGCAAACACAAATCTGAAGCAGGCTCCAGGCTCTGAGCTGTCAGCACAGAGCCTGACATGGGGCTCGAACTCACGAACTGTAAGATTGTGACCTGAGCTGAAGTTGGACACTCAACCAACTGAGCCACCCAGGCACCCCTGAAAATGAAAATTTCTAAACTCCACATAAGAGATCCTATATAGCAGGTCTAGGTAGAGTCCAGGAAACAGCACTTTTAACAAGTATCTCCAGGATTTTTTTTAACATTTTGAGAACAACAATTTACTTGAAAAGTTTAATGTACAGTTTCTTTAAAATACCTATTTATGAAACACAGAGTGTGCATGACAGCAGCAATAACCTGTATGTGTAGGTCCCACAAATAATACACACATGTGAAGTGTGCTAGGAATGTGACCATGGGACATAAGGAGAACGGTGCAGTTGAAGGTTTCGGATTCTAGTTAGGGAAGAAACTTACATAATTTCAGCCAATTGCTGATACGGTTACCATTAATTTCTTCATTTAAATGACTGTGTGTGAGCCAAACCAACATGTCTGTGGGCTTGAGATGGTCCATGGAAGGCTTGATCTCAACCTCTATGTAGAACTTAGTTTTAGGTGGATTTGAAGGAAGGGGGAGAGAGGAGGCCACAGAAATTGACTGGCTTCATGAATTTGCAGGATTTAATGTTAGTACCTTAATTTGTAGGCAGTGGAGGGTTGTTGAAGGCTTGTGAGCTGAGGAACAACATGTACAGTATAGCTTCTAATGTGACAATTGGATTTCCAATTAAGGGGGCAATTTGTCGTAATGCAACGGGCACTGGGTTTAGTGACAAAACCTCCTGTTTGTGTCCCAGGTGTACCACTTTATTTCTTGATTTAATGAAGGAATGCTACCTCATTTCAATGTGCTTTATTTCCCTTTTCTGTAAAATGAGCAAAATAGATTTGTTATAAGGATCGAGTAATACATGGCAAGGGATCTATATCTTGTTAAATCATATTCAAATTTATTTTTCTACAGTTTTAGGTCCAAGGGAAGAGAGAACAGAATCACGGAAGGGCACTGGGAGCTTACTGTAATCGTCCAAGGAAGAGAGGGTGGAATTAACATTTGCATAGTAATCAGGCTGATGGCATAATATGGGAGTCTAAGGAGGATGGGCAAACTCTGCTGGGAACCCTCTGCCCTATCGTATCTGGGTGACAGACGAAAATACACAGAAGACAAACTAGGACAACAAATGAGCATCTGCTGTACCGTCTGGGAAATGCTGTAGTGGCTGGGAGTACAAAATCACTAAGGCCCGCCTTCAGGCTACCATGAATCTTTCAGCTGTCAGAGCCTCTAAGCTCAGAGGTTCAAAACATGGCCCGTGGCTTCAGACAGACCTGGATGAGAATCTTGGCTCTGCCACTTATTAGCTTACGTAAGCTCTAAGACTTGGGGTGCCCATCTGTAAATTGGAAGAATCATAAAATCTGGTTTTCAGCAGTGCTGTGAACATTAAATAAAATGACACACATAAAACATCTAGTAAAACGCCTGTCCTAAAAAGGACTGAAAAAAATAGTAGTTGTTATTGATATTGGTGAACTTGTTCTTCCTGTTCTCATCTGCATAATTTGAAAACAAAATCTGCACACACATCCACACACACCACTCTCTCACTCACACGCACTAACACACATCAGTCACATAATGTTCGTTTGGATACTTTGGAAGAATCAGAAAATTGGGTCAATTCATTTTATGTTTAGAGCTCATCACAGTCATGGAGTTAAAAGAAAGGATGTTGAACCTAAATAAAAAAAAAATCTTGGTTCTCCTATAAACTTAAAAATAAGAATAGAGATCTGTTTTCAAAAACATAAACCTATGTGGATAAAGAAAACAAAACAGGAGGCAGCAGTAACCAAATACTAAAATACTAAAAGCCAGGAAGCAGACGGACAAGTAGTAAGTGACTCAACAGGACAGAACAACCAAACAAAACAATGCAAATGATTCCAGCAATAGTGAGGCTGGGAAATCCCATATAATCAAGCTGAGTTTTCCATCATAACCCCATAAGAGCTCAGAGATGATAGCCCCAGTACTTCTGAATGTGATAGAGCAATCAGAGCTAGAGGGAGGAGGTGTGGTGGAAAGCCCCACAAGAAGCAATTTGATGTTCAGATTCTTTTTCTCTATTTAGTGCTTCTGGATCATTGCTCTTTTCTCAACTAGACAGAAGACTGAAGGTTTGTCCTCTAGAGAGAATGATCAAGAAATTCTGGACTCAAGATACCAGGCACTATTGTGGGCAGAATCTCCATTCTGGAAAACAAGTGACTAGAGGTCTACAAATTAAATGGGGAAATCCACATTATCCTTCCCTTAGTTTGCTCCCATGTTTGTGGATTGGGGGTATTTTTCAAAGGAACTGACCAGTTCAAGGCAAAATAACTACAGGTACTAATGTTTCAGGGATCCCAGGAAATTGACCAAGCAGATCAGCTGTATAAAAGCTTACTATGTGAAAAACCCACTGCCCCCCCCCACACCTACACAGGTTTCAGTTTCCCCATTCTTTTTTTTATTATTTAAAAAAATTTTTTTTAAATGTTTATTTTTGAGACAGAGAGAGACAGAGCATGAATGGGAGAGGGTCAGAGAGAGAGGGAGACACAGAATCTGAAAGAGGCTCCAGGCTCTGAGCTGTCAGCACAGAGCCCGACGCGGGGCTGGAACCCACAAACCACGAGATCATGACCTGAGCTGAAGTCAGACGCTTAACCGACTGAGCCACCCAGGCGCCCCTCCCCATTCTTAACTATGGCTAGACAACCAAAGATTGACAGATATTTGAAGAGATTCTCTAATGTGAAAAACATGGGCTCAAGTGAATAAGCAGTAGGAAAACATAAGGAACATAGAAGAGAAAGAAAATTCATGGAAAGTGAAAAAAACCTTCTAAAATACTTAATTATTATCTTTAGGTAAGAGAAGTGACTACTTCTATGAAATATGAAATGAAGGAACAAAGGGAAAGAGAGAGAGAGAGAAAGAGACAGAGAGAAAGTGAATAGTTGATAAAATTAATATAATCAGTATCAGCTCACTTATCCCCAGTTCAGAACCAGAACAATGCCTAAGCCTGTGGGGGTAGCGTGCCTTCAATTTTTCCATATTTGATCTTCCCCAGAAGATATCTCCTTTGTCCCTTGCCACCAGGGTGAATGTAGGGGGTTAGAAAATTTGGGAATATCTGAAGGTAATCTCCTGAGAGTACAATTCATCTTCACCCATAGCAGTCAGGGAAAGTCATTTATCCACGTATGATGTACAGACTGGGAAGTACAGATGGCCCAGAACAGACATCGTCATGTGCCCATCATAGATCACCAGTCAGTGGTTGTTGTCCCCATTGGTGGGATCATGATTTGCTTGGAACTGACATCTGCAATTGCAGTGCAGAGTCAGCATAGGGGTATAACTGCTGATGAGAAATATTGAAACAGATTCAGAAGATTTCCTCCTAAGTCCCCTTCTATGCCTGCCATCTGCATGCCTTGCTTGGCCTCAGTTCCTGGAATCCACAATTGGTAATCAATTAATTGACAATGTAACTGTCAGGCATTGAGTAGTATAAAGTAATGGAGTATATACCAGGTATCTGGGAGGCACTGAGAGTAGTGAAATCAGGAGAGGTTGGAATGGCTATAGCTTTTCCCTCCTGCTACCTCAGATATTGGGTGGAATGTTCAGGAAAGCTATTGATAAAAAAAAAATGGAGACAGAAGGAGTAATAGAAATAATTACTGTGCCTCCCCACGACAACCTCCCAAGGTTTCCAGCATTCCCCTGCAAATAGGCAGGGGACTCCCTCTTCTTATTGCCATCACACACTCACTTTCCATCTTGTGATGGCCAAAGTGCGCTCACTGTGCAAATCACCAACTAGAAGATGGCAGTGATATGGTAGTGTCCACTCACATCCTGGCACAGGGATCTGCCCAGATTTCTAGCAGCCTGAGAATGACTGGGTAAGAAGTGAAAGGGAACTGTGTGAAGAGATATTCATGTTTCTCTGCTCTAGACACCTTCCCACCACCTGCTCTTTGGTCACTTACAGACAGCTCAGAGTCAGATGGATCCCTGTAGGGGATGGCAATATTTTGGCATCAAGCCAGCTTACCAGTGAGTGGCCAGAACCTGGTTAGAACAATTTTTTTTGAGTCAGCCATTTCAACCTTCTATTGTCCTCATTTTCTGAAGAAGATATAAATGCCAAGGCACGGCCATTCTATACATGCTGGGTGACCTAGAATTTTATGGCCAAAGACTAAAGTGGTTCAATTTTTAGATTGGACAATGTGTGGATATACCAATAGGAAACAGAGCTGTCTCACAACTCCAAGAGTTCTGGAAAGTAATGGGGCATCCGTAGTTAAATATCCAGTGCTTGCTTATCAAGGATGAGGTTATCAAATGACTCTGAAGTCTTAGGAAACAGTTGGGTAGTTTTACCCTATGGAAACCCTATTAGACTAAATTTCAATGTATACTAATCTCAAAAGATGATGTACATGTTTAGTGTCTCTTTTCTCTGTCTTCTTGATTGTCCATGCCTCCATTAATATTCTTTCCCTAAATGAACTTAGTTATCACTTTGATTGTGAGGAGGGTCTTCTACAACGTAGTATTTTCTTACAGAGTTGTATGGATCAATTCATTACATTTGATTTATCAATCTAAAAGTAATAAAGAAATATTTTGAGAAGGAAGCCATTTGGAGAGGTCCTCCTAATGGTTTTGTTGGTTTACATGGTCTCCTGTGGGGACATCCTTCAGCGGGAGGGATGTGTAGTCATATTCATCCAGTGCTTATATTCCTTTTACTAACACTTTTAGTGTGCTAGAAACATTGTACTGTCCCAATAGCAGGAGAAACGTCATAGAAGTTGTTCAATTGTTTGGTCCTGCTTGGATAAGTGTATCTAATGTTTTTTGAGTAAATCATGTGTTATCATGGACCATATGTTACACACTTGAGCTCTGAAGTTGCAATTTTATTAGGAGTGTTTTTTAGCCTTCTCTTCAATGGAGCCATCTTCTCTTTGACATCTCCCTTCAAGACTGTAATTAACAATCATAAAATACAATCTCAGAAGATCCATAGGACTTCAGTGGAATAATTACCAGGGACTATGATGAGCTGCCATTCTGATGTTTCAAGATAACTAGCCAAAATACCACAAGCAGACTTTTCCCAATCCAAGGATGGATCCTACATCTCCACAACCTTGGGTTCACTTTCAGAAGGTTATGGTGACTACTAGGCCTGATATTCTGTTTGCCCAATAAATTTTCTAGCAAACCAGGGTGAGTCATTACAGTATACACAACAGGAATCTGCTGGAGTTTACTAAGGAAAGAAACATGCAGACAGATGCATAAACAAGCATGTGATTCACAATTGCCCATTTCATTCCAGAGTGCCACATAGGGATATATCTAGAAAGGTCAGACATCAAACTCTAAGAGATAGACCTCAGCTCTCAGGCTGAGGAGTGTTAAGTTACATAATTGGAAAAGCAATACACTTACTCTGAGGTCAAGGGCTGGGATCCAATAGCAATATAACAAAGGACCTTGACCTTATTCTACCACTTCATTATTTGTTGCTAGGGACAATACCAGTTAGTTTCCTGCCCTAATCAGAGGGCTGAGGCTGAAGTGTCAAGGTGTAGCAATATAAAATGGCTGAAATGAGCCCCCTCCCTGGCCGTTCCTGTTACTCCATCTCAGCATTCATGACCCTGGATGACCAAGGTGTCTAAGGCCTCAGGAATGAAGCTGCATGTGGGACAAATCAGTGGCCTGTGACCTTGATCTATTGCAGGATCAATTGCCCTAAGAGCTCACTGTTAGCCACTTTCCATAAAATTACAAAGGAGCCCAAAGGCAGGTGGTCAGTCAAATTAAGTTTTACCTCTCACTGATATGCCATCTCAGTCTCAACATGTCCAAAAAAGAAATCCCAAACTCTCTCCACTGGAGCCCAACTTCTCTCTAGTCTTCCTCATCTGAATTACAATTCTATCCTCCCAGAAAGTTTGCAATCACCTTTGACTTACATTTCCCTCACATCTTGCGTCCAATCCAGGGGTGACTATTGTTGACACTGCTACCATCATTGTGTGAGCCACCATCATCTCTCATCCTGGTACGTTAGTTTGTTAGGGCCGCCCTAACAACATACCACAAGCTGAGGGGCTTAAATAATCGAAATTCATAGTCTCACAGTTCCAAGAGGCAAGCAGCGTGAGATCAAGGTGTCAGTCAGTGTGGTTGGTTTCTTCTGAAAGCTGTGAGAGTCCGTTCCATGCCTCTCTCCTAGGTTCTGGTGGTTTACTGACATCTTTTGGTTTATAGATGCACCATCCCTATTTCTGTCTTCATCCTCACATGGGGTTCTTCCTTAGTGCATGTCTGTGTCCAAACTACTCCTTTTTTTTTTTTTTTTTTTTCAACATTTTTTATTTATTTTTGGGACAGAGAGAGACAGAGCATGAACGGGGGAGGGGCAGAGAGAGAGGGAGACACAGAATCGGAAACAGGCTCCAGGCTCCGAGCCATCAGCCCAGAGCCTGACGCGGGGCTCGAACTCACAGACCGCGAGATCGTGACCTGGCTGAAGTCGGACGCTTAACCGACTGCGCCACCCAGGCGCCCCTAAACTACTCCTTTTTATAAGGACACAGTCATATTGGATTAGGGCCCACCCTAATGACCTCATTTTATCTTGAGAACCTCCGCAAATTCCCCTTTTCCAAATAAGGTCACATTCTGATGTATTGGGGATTATGGTTTCAGTATCTTTTCGAGAGACTCAGTTTAACCCTTAACACCTGAACAACTCCAACAGCCTTTTAGCTGGTCTCCCTGCTTCCACTCTTCTCCCTGTTCTCAACTCAGCAACCAGAATGAAGCAGAAATGGAATTCAGTAACACCGTATGCCTCTGAGTAAAGTCCTCTAATTTTTCAGACTAAAAGCCAAGTCCTTATGGTGTTCTCTATTATCCTATGTGATCTGATGAGGAAAATCAAATGGTCTATGGTCAATTGTTCACCTAGTATAAAAGTTTAAAATCTCAGCTAATAAAAGGACTATTAATGGTTTGCCCTCTAAATAAACACTGTCATTGTGTAATTGTTTAACATAGCTTGGGAGTCATCAAACCATAGGCTGCAGGCCAAATTCAGCCCCTCACCTGTTTTGTAAATAAGGTTTTATTGGCACTTAGCAATGCTCACATGTTTACATACTGTCTATGGCTTCTTCTAGCTATAATGGCAAGAGCTGAAGAATTATAACTGATCTTATGGCCCCAAAAGCCCGAATTGTCACTAACTGGATCTTTATGGAAAAAGTTTGTTGACCCCTGCCACAGATCTTCAATACTTTAGTGCTCTGGACAAGTACAACAATCCATTTTTAAATCCAAAGTATTCTACTGAACAAATACCGGTGGCCTCTTTCCAAATTGTACCTTTCAACTACTCATTTGAAGTGTGTCACCTTGTGACTTTCTTCTGCACTGCTGAACATTGTGAAGTCTCACTTACCCTACATAATTACCATGTATCCCATGGCCTTGTCTTCTTCTGGTGACCACAGTACAAATCCTGAAGGGAGTCTTGAGTGTATTTGTAAAAAATAAAGCCTATAATTCTAAAGTGTTAAGAAATTGAGGTTTGATGATCTCTAGCCCTTGGTTGGTGAACATTTTTCTTTTTTCTTTTCTTCGGTGCGGTTCTTATAAAGAACAAAGTCTGACTTTTAAAATTGTGTGTGTGAGGTTTCCCTTTGTTTTTTTTTCCGGCAATGGAGTTGGTCTCTCAAACAATACCTCTCTGGTATTATCTTCTATTAATCTTTTCCTTCCCTCAGCCCCTTCAGCGACAATGCTACCCTTCCAACTTGTTGAGCTCACCAGACTCTGTTCCCATTTCATCACTTTGTCCTTGCCATACTTTCCATTCAGATCCCCCAAATATACACATGGCTTGCTCCTTGCCTCTTTCAAGTATTTACTCCAACACTGACTTGTCTAAGAGACTTCTCTGACCACACTTAAAACTGTAATTCCCATGTCTGTCGCTCCCAAGCCTGTTTTATTTCACTTCCTAGAATTTATCACTGTACAACAAACTATATAATTTTCCTAACAATTTTTGTTACTAACTGTCTTCCTTTCTGGAGTATGAGCTACACAGTGAACTATATAAACAGTGTTTTGTGTCTAGAACAGTGTCAGGCGCATAATAGTTACTCAGTAAATATAACTGGTAGAAACTGGAATACAACCAGCTGCACAAACAGTACAACTCCAAACCAAACCAATAGATTGGGAGTTAGGATCGGGGGTAGCAAGAGTTACAAATTTCTTGGCATCCATCATTCATAAAGGGAACAATACTTATTGAGCACCTATTATATCCAACACTGTTTTATGAAATAGGGAATGAACACCCTGCTTTAATTTTCTCTGCAGCACTTAACACTTCCTGACTTTATATGGCACACAAATTTCTCCAGGTGCTTCGCTAGCTCTATGAAAACTTATTTCACATAGTTCGTTCAATTCTCGATTTCCGGTTCTTGGGAAGTACGTGCACATAGTAGCGTGAGTTCAAAAGGTAACTGAACTAGTGTGATTTGCTTTTCAGTCCCACTCACCTATGCCCTTTCATTCTCCTCCAGACTCTCAACACACTACTCCTTCTGCTAGCTCTTTCCTTTTGAATCTGAGGCTTTGGATTGTTTAGCGTTCTGTAGAGGTGGGAAATCTTCACCCTTTGATATTTTTTATAGCAGCAAATATCATTTAGACATAAACTATTAAATCCAGTATTCTTTTCAAACTTGATAATAGCGGTTTGTTCAAATGGAAGATAGGCGTGTAATGTAGCAGCACTGATTTTCTTCTATGAATGATAACTGGCTCTCGGTGTTAGAGAGAAAGGCAACGGAGCACTCTTTATTAAGTGCCCACTGTGAGTCAGTCACATCACATAATTGAATTGCTAACTTGCATAACAACCCTTTGAGCTAAATCCTATCACCACTTTACACTTGAGAAACTGAGGCTCTGGGGTGCCTGGGTGGCTCAGTCGGTTAAGCGTCCGACTTCAGCTCAGGTCACGATCTCACGGTCTGTGAGTCCGTGAGTTTGAGTCCCGCGTCGGGCTCTGGGCTGATGGCTCAGAGCCTGGAGCCTGCTTCCAATTCTGCGTCTCCCTCTCTCTCTGCCCCTCCCCCGTTCATGCTCTGTCTCTCTCTGTCTCAAAAATAAATAAACGTTAAAAAAAAAAAAAGAAAAGAAAAGAAACTGAGGCTCATAGAGGGGAAATTCTTACTCCCAAATCATACAGCTGGTAGCCGGCAGATCTGTGTTTGCACCAAGGGACTCCTGCCTCTGGTTCTTTCTGTCTCTCCGGTTCAAACTTCCAAAAGCATTTTAAACCCCCACAAATGTGCGCAAGAGACGCTTATTACCTCTAATAACGAGAGCCTCTACAAGGCTTTTAGGAAGCAAAATTGGAGCGTCAAAATCAAAGAACAGTAAGAAAAGAATAATCACAACCAAGAATATATTAATAGGAAGTAAAGGCGACTACTCTGCTCCCTAAGGAATGATCTAACTATGAGCTGTGAGGAGCTGGGAAAGAGAACAGTGGGAGCTCTTGTATTTTAGGTGCATGCTTCTCAGACTCAAACAGGGTATAAATCCCTTTTAAATTGGGGAAAAAGTCACTCTCTGACCTCTAGTGTTTACATGAATCGTCTTCACTGCAATATCACCTCACTATGCTTAAAGTTTCGTGCTTATTGATCTTATACAGCTGAAAATAATTTAAAAGGCTGAAAAACCATAAAACTGTCAAAACAAAATTTGGTGTCAATACTTAATGTACTTCATGATGCTGTTTTATTTCAGTAAATGGCTATTACCAATATAAACATAGCTCCAGTGTAGAGCATAGGGGTTCTTAGTTTGCCCCAGCGCTACGTAATTACATAATTATCCTTTGGCTTTTCTCTTTCGGAACCATTGCGTAACCTTTGCAGAGTGGTTGATTTTCATTAGGAAGAATACAATATTTGCCACCATGCCCTCTTCTGTTTTTATTGATGTTGCTTGGTTCGGATTGAGTCTGAGACAATTCAAACAACACTAATTGGCACCCACCCTGCCATAAATGTCTTTGAAGATAGATGCTGAATATGCCAGCCCTGGTTCATAAGATGACCATGCAGATAATCCTAATTATATTCATTTTTTAAATTAATATAAAAACTCAAAAAATTTGGGGCGCCTGGGTGACTCAGTCGGTTGAGCGACCGACTTGGCTCAGGTCATGATCTCATGGTCCGTGAGTTCGAGTCCCGCGTCGGGACTCAGAGCTGCCTGCTCAGAGCCTGGAGCCTGCTTCTGATTCTGTGTCTCCCTCTCTCTCTGACCCTCCCTCACTCATGCTCTGTCTCTCTCTGCCTCAGAAATAAATAAACATTAAAAAAATTTTTTTTAATAAAAAGAAAATAAAAAAACTCAAAAAATTTAAAACTATCATAAAAAACTAAAGTAGTCTCAAGAATATGAATGCATAACCATTTCTGTCATACCCTACCCTGCCCCAAATGTCAAGCCAGTTTACAAAATACCACAATGGGCTATTTCAATTCAGTGTTCTATGGACTAACTGCCCCATCATACAAGAGCCTCTGGCTCATTCAATAGCAGAACGAGTTAATATGAATATAGCTAGAAGAGATTCAGCTACTTCATGTCCAATGTCATTTGAGCAGGAAAGCACCCTAAAATGTGAGCATTGACATTCACACATATGCCTCCAATCCATATTTATGTCTTTGAGTTGTCTGCAAAGCCACTTCCCAGTAATATTAATGAACATCAATCACAGAGTAAAATGGGACCTTTACGGTTGTAGTGACGAGGATGTATTGATTGCTTGGTCATAAAAGAGGCTGAGACACTAGCTGGCTGTACTCACTGGAGTCACAGGGAAGAAAGGGGTCTCACTGCGTCTGCTTATCACTTTCCTCATGGCCAATGGACAGTGTTCAAGAATACTGTGAGCAGTGGCTTTAAAAACTAGATAAGGCATGATCCCTTAAAGGTATTCGCAATGGTGCTCAGTCAGAGGCTCTAGAAAGATGAGATGTAGAAGGCAGTTTTCTCTGATGTGTACAGACAGAGGAAGGAAGCCAGGACAGAAAGCATGAGGAAGCAAGAAGAGAAGGGGAAGAAAAGTAGGGAAAAAGACATTAAGATGAAATATAAAGTGGCTCATGTCTCTAAGCCACCAAGATGAAAGTGTTCTTCTTACACACACATAATTTATTAAGAGAGAAAGGTTAATTTTGTGTTTAAGAGTTCAGCTTGCATAAATGGGGGAAATGGATTAAAATCGATGGCTTTGCCAGATTCTAGTCGCATGACTTTGGAAAAAGCGCTTAACCTGAAAAGTGACAATAAGAATAGTATTCTTTTTACAAGATTTTGTAAAACAACTGTCCATTCCTACATTACTTCTTTTGGATTAAATGCTTGCACACCTGTACAATGCATCTACCCATAAGGAATAAAAAGCAACAATAAGAAATGTAGTTAATGTGGCAAGAATATAGGAGGCAGGTATTTCTAAAATAATCTTTCTTTTTCTCTACCTTCTTGAAGAAAAAGAACACAAACTTGGAACACATCATAAGGAAAATTTCCAGAGATTAAAGCCCTATCAGGGCTTAGCTAAGGGAGCTAACTAGAGGAAAGGGCATGCAGAGAGAAAACAAGGCTGAGACATCAAAAGTGAAGGTGGAAATGAGAGCAATGACCACCTTCTCCTTGATTCTTTTATATCAGTCACCAGAACCCTCTCAACTTCTTTTCCTTTTCTTCAATGATCAAGCCTTCATTTCTGTCTTTATATAATTTGAGAAAAAGGAGCATGGAAATCCAGGATCCAGAAACACAAGAAGGCTATTTTTAGAAGTTTGTCGAGGATTCTAAGGTAGTCGGTGTTCTTGTTTGGTTCCCCCAGAAGTTGACCTTGATGGAAGGAGTCCAATCCAAGTAACTGATATCAAAACTGAGAAGAACCCTCATAGTGGGATGTGGAAGTTAAGCAGAGAAGGGAAGAAAGGTAGTGGGAAAGTGTGCACCATAAGCTGGTTACCACTGTGGACAAGAGCTTAAACCCCTCGGGAAACAGTGACTGTCATCAGACTGACACCAACTAAGGCACAAGGGAGCTTGGGGTACTATCTGCCAGAGTCCATCACTAGGTACAGAAAGCACTAGAGGAGGGGCACATCATCCACGGGTGCTTCTGATCTGCTACCTAAGCAGATACAGTGCTTCAAAGGGTGAAGTCAGGCATCAGGGAAGAAAGGCCACTGACAGTGGAAAGTTAGACTGGTGTGAACGAAATTGCAAGCGGGGAGAAACATGAGTTGGCACCCAAAATGTCTGCTACAGTACAGACAGATCCACTTATACCCCTGGTTAAGTTGACTTTGCCCTGTAACTGATTCTTTAAGGTGATGGTCATGAAAAATCACTTCAAAGAATAAATAAACTTATAAAGCCAAATGAGAGATGGGGGAACAAACTTTATTCCCCTTTGCACGATAACTGATGATCATGATTTGCTTTCTTTGCCACTCATTCTAGATCCTCCTCACCCTTAGTCTGTTTGCCCTTGGGGTAACACAAACATATTGATAGGTGTTGATAGACCATGGCTGCTGAAAATTCCCATCTATACGTGCTGCCAAGTAAGGAGGCACCAAGAGCTTCCCCCACCCCTGTGAGTCTCCTGAACTTCAGAAATATATATCCTTGTCCCTATTATGTGGCAGCATGACAATCGGGGTTAGTTTCCCTGCCAATAAAGTCACTCATTTCTTGGCATCCTGGTCCACCAGCATAAAGATCCTGTCAGCATTCATAACTTTAAGTTTGGTGGAAATATTACCAAGTCCCCTGGTAGAAGGGGATCTCCCTGATAACTGGGGATCAGAATGTAACTATCAGAAGAAAACCTAAAGCTGTAGGACCAGTAAAGAACAAAGTTCCCCCGGATCACTAAGACCACGGGGTGAGTCTTTATTTCTACACCTCAGTCCCCAGCTCTTTCAGGTACACAGCACCATCCCATGACCATTGATTCAAATATATTTGTCATTTTGAAAGACAATGACCATTCTCACAGTGCCATGCCCATCTGAAAAGACTTAGGCGAACCCTTAAAAGGCCATTTTAATATCTTAAATTAAACTGGCAGCTTGTTAGTGATGTGATATATGGTAGAACTAATGGATACCATGACATTTGCCTATTGCCCCCATTGTTTTATATAAAGGGTACACCATGGTGTGTAGCAATCATGTGCAAGGTTCCATGACCAATAAATCAGATCCTCTGTGAGAGTTGGGATCAGCCTTGGCGAGAGCAAGTCCATACTGCCAGGCTCATGCTCCATTTCTGCTACCATGCCTTTAATCTGCTCATAATACCTTTGGGCAAACTCTGAAGTGGCAAAGGACAGAAGCTCATTGTCCCCCACTGGATCTGTCATTTTTTTCACTGGGCTATTCACAGTCTCTGCTTCAGTGGGTGCTCTCTGATAGGTGTGAATGAATTAAGATATCCACAAATATTATGGACATTCTCATAAGTTCATCCACCTGCTTCTTTCTCAGATATCTCTGCCACTCACTTCCCATTGTTACCCATTCTGGCAATCTGGCCAATCAACCAAACTACGTGCCACTGCTCAATAATCCGTGCAAATTTCACCTCAAGCCACTTCTCCTTTAACATTAATTCATTAGAGTTCTGCCCAGGGGAAGGATTTCCTTCTGACCACCATTTCAGGGACGCCCTAGAGTGAGGCTCTAAGATGACCGAGGTGCATTACTGACTCACAGCAACATATTGAGCTGAATAAGCCAAGTTATTTTTTCCCCTTTATCTTCAGCTTATCATAGGAAATGTTCTATGAGGACACAGATGTCAGCTGAGGGATGAGCACTGGTGTCACAAATAGAGGCAACATGAAAAATCTAGACTGCTTTTTGCCTTAATTTACTTATGCCTGCAGATCTATCTGGGCCATTTGCAGAATGTATCTTTTCTATCAAAAACAGACCTCTGCTGTGTCCACTTGACTTTATGACTTTATATCTGAGAATTCACAACTCATGATGGGCAATTCTGGAAGCACAGTCAGTTGATGACCCACGCTTAAATTCTCTAACAAGAGATATTTTTTAAATGTTGAATAGGGATGCCTGGGTAGTTCAGTCAGTTAAGCATCCAACTCTTGATTTCAGCTCAGGTCATGATCCAGGGTCATGGGATCCAGCCCCACATCCAGCTCTGTGCTTAGCATGGAACCTGTTTAAGACTTTCTCTCTCTCTCTCTCTCTCTCTCTCCCTCTCTCTCTCTCCCCATCTGCCCCTCTCCTCTCCCTCCTCTCTCTTTCTCTAAAATATACATACCTACCTACCTACATACATACATACAATGATGAAAAGCATGGCTTTACTTCAAAATGTTACCATTATGCATAGACTCTCTCCAATTAGGACTTGGAAGAGACATGTATGGTGTCCTTATCTACTGTGTATGCCTGTAGTACCATGGGATCTGCTAGGTCATAAGACATAAGTAGCAGGGTCATTTGTACTCCAAACTGAACTTGCTGAAAAGTTCTCTTCTGCTTTGAACTCCATTTAAAAAAGTGGGAAAATATCACTGAATAAATAAGTTGGAAAGTATTCCAACAGGGGGTGAGTGTTGCCTTTAAAAGCTGAAGTAGAACAAATGTCTCTCTTTTAGTTACCTTAGAGGCAATACCTCAGAATGTTTCCAACCACTAGATGCTTAAAATTTTCACAGTTTACAAGATTCCTGAACATTTGTAGAACCTGCCTTCCACCCACTGATGCAATGCTGTCTTCCCAGGAGATGCATATTACCTTCACTTTCTGCTCCTGAGCTTTAACAAGGTATCATTGTAGTGATGTTTGATGGGTGGCTGAAATGTCAAATATCTTCAGATATAATGGTCTGACAAAACCATGAACGGGTACTGCTTTTTCTTCTGGGGATTTAAAATAATGCAGATCAATGGCCACATGTGAGTGTTGGAGACTCGATTGCTCTACTCTAGTAAAGATACTACCTCTGGCTCAACAGCAATAACAGCAGCTCTTAAGTTTGCAGTAGACAACCCTCATCCAACAGGGGCCATCTGGTGTATATTGGGGACCACAACGTCAGCATCCTTCCAACCTTTAGGAGTGGCACAAACCTCTACTAATCTACCTAGCAAAAAGGTGTTGTTGCTTGTTTACTATTTTGGCTGAGGAAGAAAGAACAGTTTCGGGGACTTCAACTTGACCTTTCCTGCCAAGAAAAAACCTCTTATACAGCATATTACAAAATAATAAGTTAGGGTTTTTTAACTGTTACATTATATTCATCCCAGACATGCTCTCAGGGTGGGAGGAATGACCAGAACCTAAGTTCATGGCCTGGTAAACCACTGACATATAGACCTGGATCTGCACTCCAACTATCACTTCTCCTTCATTTGTTTCCACCCTGACAGGGACCATGATTAAGTATATTGGATCTTCTACAATCTATACCAGCTCACACCTTGCACATAAGTCCTGTATACAATCTGACTACTCTCTTCTCCGGTGGTTAATAATTTAGGCCAATGCCCAAAACTTTCTTTGGTAATGGAATGGGGAAATCACTGCTGTATATATTTTCCATGATATTTCAAGCCCTTTGTCAAGAAGTTCTTCAGCTGGTGGGATTTGGATCTGATTGGCTCAGGAACAGAAACTGGACAATAGGTTAGGATTTTCCACTGGGTCTTTTGCTCACTGACACTTAATAACTATTAGTTCTAAAGGTCAAGAAATACTCTTAATGACTTAATAGCTCTTAATAAAATAACTCTATTTTCATCAGAGTTCTTTAGAGTAACAGAATCAATAGGATGTGTATATATTCAGAACAAGATTTATTTTAAGGAATTGGCTCATAATTATGGAGGTTGGTGAACCCAAAATCTGCAGTAATCTGGCAGGCTGAAGTCCCAGGAGAGCCAATGGTATAGATGAAGATAGAAAGCAGACTGCTGGAGAATTCTTCCTTGCTTGATGAGGCTGGTCTTTATGACTTTTTTTCTGGCCTTCAACTGATAGGATGAGACCCACTAGGATTATGGAGGGTGATCTTCTTTACTCAAAGTTCACTGATTTCCGTGCTAATCTCCCTATGACCCAGCAATAGCACTGCTAGGAATTTACCCAAGGGATACAGGAGTGCTGATGCATAGAGGCACTTGTACCCCAATGTTTACAGCAGCATTTTCAACAATAGCCAAATTATGGAAAGACCCCAAATGTCCACCAGCTGATGAATGGATAAAAAAATCGTGGTTTATATACACAATGGAATATTACTTGGCAATGAGAAAGAATGAAATATGGCCTTTGGTAGCAACGTGGATGGAACTGGAGAGTGTTATGCTAAGTGAAACAATTCATACAGAGAAAGACAGGTATCATATGTTTTCACTCATATGTGGATCCTGAGAAACTTAACAGAAGACCATGGGGGTAGGGAAGGGGGGAAAAAAGTTAGAGAGGAAGGGAGGCAAACTATAAGAGACTCTTAAAAACTGAGAATAAACTGAGGGTTGATGGAAGGTGGGAGGGACGGGAAAGTGGGCGATGGGCATTGAGGAGGGCACCTGTTGGGATGAGCACTGGGTGTTATATGGAAACCAATTCGACAATAAATTTCATATAAAAAAAACACTCTCCAAAGTGACACATAATATTAACTATCACACTATCTATGCTATCTGTAGGAACATTATGGCTTATTAGCCATCACCACAGATTCTTGTGGGCCATTACGCACTAACTTGCATTCTGATTTTCTTGCCCATTACAGTAATTATGCCACCTTATCTCTTATAGTTGTACAATGCCACTAGACTTTTTCCATTTCAGAATTACATAATCTCTTGATACATGGGAGCCAATTCTGTAGCCTTCCCAGCTACCAACCCTGGACTACAAAGGACAGTCTCCACTGATCTTCTCAGTGATGCTTATCTTCCCCTCACTGGTACATTTATTATTGTTGTAGTAAAGGGAATATTCTCTGGACCTTCCAGAAAATATAATCCTTTGGTGAGATCTCTGGTCTTTTACATTAAATCCATGTGGGTATACTCACCTTTTTGAGTCCTTTGTCTCTCCACGCTCAATAATCTGCCAGTGAAATTCTGGATACTCCACATTATTTACTTCAGCTCCTCACTGTTTGACAGCTTTGGGAAACCATTCCAATAGCATATAAGATCCAGTTCAAGGTTCCCTTGTTAGAATATTAAGTATTAAATATTACATAATGAAAATAACCTCATATCAATAAACTCTCCTTTATCAAGCTGTATATTTTACTACCTTTGTTCAGTGACGAGTTTTTATACTCGAATTGGTAGACATTCATCACCATTCTAATTCTTAGGAAAAAATCAATTGAATATTAGTGAAAATAAGCAAAATTCTGCACAAATGAAAATTATATTTATGGTCCCAGAATTTTCCACTCGGTTTGTGTTTCTGCACTTACTTTTGGTAGACTAGAGATAACTTGGTATTTCTAGTTCTTTCAAAGTGCATTGCTTTCTTTGCTTATTTCATTGTGCCTCAAAGCTTATTGGCACTTCACTAAAATCTACTAACTTAAAAGTTGAAATGTATTTCAAAAATAGACAGGTTTTAAATACAGACTGTTACAGGTTCACAGAATCTGGTGTTTATATTTGCCAAATATTAATGAGTTTGAAAGTCCAATTTATCATTTTAATAACTAATGAGACAAATATTAAAAATGAAGCAATGTTGGGGGAGGAGCCAAGATGGCAGAACAGCATGGAAGTTTCTTGTGTGTTTCGTGTCCAGGAAATACAGCCAGACCAACACTAAACCATCCTACACACCAAGAAAAATGATTAGAGGATTAATACAACAATATGCACAATCTGAGCCACAGAATTCAGCAGGAACGTGGCACAGAGAGGTGAATTTGGGGAGCGAAAAGCCATGAAAGGTAGGGAACCACTTTGTGGGTGGAGAGAGGATGGAGACTGAGGGGAGACGGAGAATACGGGAAAAGCACCCCTCCTGTAAAGCAGCTGGAGAGAAAGTGGAAAACTGGAAGCAGCCACAGGCACTAAACTAAAAAGAGAGAAGGGAGAAAGGAGAGGGTTTAAATTCCATTATGACTATAAACAAAGGGAGTGCAAAGGCTGCAACTCCGCAGCTCGATACCTGGTAGTGCTCTGGTGGGAAGGGTGAGTCCCGAGGAACAGAGTGGGGTCTGGGAGGTTCTCCAGCTGCACGGGGAAAAGCGGTTCCACTGCTGGAAGGACATTTGGTAGAGACTGTTGAAGCCACCTGGTTCCAGCAGACCCTGGAAGGCGGCCACATTCGCTGGTGCTGTGGCAGTCATTAAGGGTGAAGCCTGGTGCCAGATGTGTGTTGTGATTTTCCATAATCCCTGAAACGCTGCTGCTACACTGTCTCATGAACTTTTTCTGGGGCGGGCTGGCACCTGGCTGCAGTCTTGGGGCACCGGCAGCAGTGGCATCCAGCAAGCGTTCCTGGCTGCAGCCAATAATTCGGCCATTGCTCATTCAGCCATTGCTCACTGAGACCCTCCTACAGAAGGGCAGAATGGGTCAAAGCCACAGTCCTTCGGAAGTAAGGGGCCAGGGAAAACAGCCACATCTGAGGTAAAACTCGGGAGAGAGTATTGCCTGGGGACTGGTCACAGAGAGTGAAAAAGCGGGGAGTGGATGAGAGCTGAAAACGGAGGACAGGTGTGCGATTGCTGGTCTGGGAGAACAGACTGGGTAGCTGGGTGGCGCCATTTTCACCGCTCCCGCACATGTGCATACACACCTACGAGCGCCACAACAATCCACCCCAGTAGGCTAGCAGCGCCATCTAGTGGAGAGCAGACCTGTTCCACTGAGCCCTGCCCAACTGGGCCAACTTTGCTCATCAAGAACACAAGTCTTACTGCCCACTTAATTTATGGACTCCAAAACACTACGTACTCTGACTTCTAGGGAAAAACGAAGCAATTTCAGTCCTACTTCAATCTGTTAGCAGGTTCCTCTATTCAATTTTTTTTCTTTTTTTTTTCTTTTTCTCTTTTACAATTCTTTTCTTTTTCTTGAATACAGAAAGAGAAAAAATTCATTTTTATTTTCAATTCTTATTAAAAATATTTTTTTAGGGGTGCCTGGGTGGCTCAGTCGGTTAAGCCTCTGACTTCAGCTCAGGTCACGATCTCACGGTCTGTGAGTTCGAGCCCCGCGTCGGGCTCTGGGCTGATGGCTCAGAGCCTGGAGCCTGCTTCCGATTCTGTGTCTCCCTCTCTCTCTGTCCCTCCCCCATTCATGCTCTGTCTCTCTCTGTCTCAAAAACAAATAAACGTTAAAAAAAATTTAAAAAAATATATTTTTTAAATTTTTATTACTATATTTTTTACTTTTGTGTAAATTTTTTAAAATTCTACTTTACATCCATCATTCTATTTTCGTCTACTTCAGTGTATTCACCTTTTCAAATTTTCAAACAATTTCCTTTTTTCTTTCTTTTTCTTTTTTTCTGTTTTTCGTTTCTTTTTTTTCTTGAATACAGAAAGAGAAAAACAACATTTTTACTTTCAATTTCTATTAATAATATTTTCATTTAATTTTTATTAGTATACATTTTGCTTTTATGTAAATTTTTTTCAAATTCTATTCTACTTCCATCATATTTTATTTTAGTGTATTACAGTGTATTCACTTTTTCAAATTTTCAAACTATTTTTTCTTTTCTTTCTTTCTTTTTTCTATTTTTCATTTCTTTTTTCTTAAATACAGAAAAAGAAAAAAATAATATTTATTTTAATTTTTATTAAAATATTTTTCTTTAATTTTTTCTACTATATTCTTTACTTCTGTGTATATTTTTCAAATTCTATTTTACCCCCATCATCTCATTTTAGTCTACTTCAGTGTATTCATTTTTTCAAATTCTCAAACGATTTTCTTTTTTTTCTTTCCCACTGCTTTTTTTTCTCTAATCTGTCAAACCACTTTCAACACCCAGACCAAAATACACTTAGAATGTAGCATCATTTATTCAATTTGTGTGTGTGTGTGTTTAATTTTTTAATTTTAATATTTTTTAATTTTAATTTTTTTAATTTTAATTTTCTACCTCATTAATTCCTTTTCTCCCTTAAAAATGACAAAACAAAGGAATTCACTCCAAAAGAAAGAGCACAAAGAGATGAGAGCCAGGGATTTAACCAACACAGATACAAGCAAGATGTCTCAACCAGAATTTAGAATCACAATAATAAGAATACTAGCTGGAGTCAAAAATAGATTAGAATCGCTTTCTGCAGAGATAAAAGAAGTAAAAAAATAGCCAGAATGAAATTAAATGTGCTATAACTAAGTTGGAATCACGGATGCAGTGGTGGCAAGGATGGATGAGGCAGAACAGAGAATCAGCGATATAGAGGACAAACCTATACAGAATAATGAAGCAGAAAAAAAGAGGGAGATTAAGGCAAAAGAACACAATTTAAGAATTAGAGAAATCAGTGACTCATTAAAAAGGAACAGCATCAGAATCATAGGGGTCTCAGAAGAGGAAGAGAGAGAAATAGGGGTAGAAGTGTTATGTGAGCAAATCATAATGGAAAACTTTCCTAACCTGGGGAAAGACCAAGACATCAAACTCCAGGAAGCACAGAGGACCCCCATTAGATTCAGATGGCTTTCCAGGAGAATTCTACCAAACATTTAGTTAACACCTATTCTCTTGAAACTGTTCCAAAAAATAGAAGTGGAAGGAAAACTTCCAAACTCTTTCTATGAAGCCAGCATTACCTTGATTCCAAAACCAGAGACCCCACTAAAAAGGAGAACTATAGACCAATTTCCCTGGTGAACATGGGTGCAAAAATCCTCAACAAGATATTAGCCAATTGGATCCAACAATACATTAAAAAAAAGTATTCACCACGACCAAATGGAATTTATACCTAGGATGCAGGGCTGGTTCAATACCCACAAAACAATTAATGTGATTCATCACATCAATAAAAGAAAGGACAAGAACCATATGATATTCTCAATAGATGCAGAGAAAGCATTTGACAAAATACAACATCCTTTTTTGATAAAAACCCTCCAGAAAGTAGGGATAGAAGGAGCATACCTCGAGATCATAAAAGCTGTATATGAACAACCAACACTAATATCATCCTCAATGGGGAAAAACTGAGAGCTTTCCCCCTAAGCTCAGGAACAAGACAGGGATGTCCACTCTTGCCACTGTTATTCAACATAATATTGGAAGTCTTAGCCTCTGCAATCAGACAACACAAAGAGATAAAAAAAGGCATCCAGGGGCACCTGGGTGGCTCAGTTGGTTAAGCAACCAACTTTGGCTCAGGTCATGATCTCACAGTTCATGAGTTCGAGCCCCACGTCATGCTCTGTGCTGACAGCTCGGAGCCTGGAGCCTGCTTTGGATCCTTTGTCTCTCTCTCTGTCCCTCCCCCACTCACACTCTGTCTTTGCCTCAAAAATAAACATTAAAAAATTTTTTCAAAAAAAAAGGCATCCAAATTGGCCAGGAGGAGGTCAAACTTTCATCCTTCACAGATGACATGATACTCTATATGGAAAACCCAAAAGATTTCACCAAAAAACTGCTAGAATTGATTCATGAATTCAGCAAAGTTGCAGGAAATAAAATCAACACACAGAAATTGGTTGCATTCCTATACACCAACAATGAAGCAACAGAAAGAGAAATCAAGAAATCGATCCCATTTACAGTTGCACAAAAAAACCCGTAAAATACCTAGGAATAAATCTAACCACAGAGGTGAAAAATCTATACGCTAAAAGCTATAGAAAGCTTATGAAAGAAATTGAAGAAGACACAAAAAAATGGAAAAGCGATTCCATGCTCCTGGATAGGAAGAATAAATACTGTTAAAATGTCAATACTACCCAATGCAATCTATATATTCAATGCAATCCCTATCAAAGTAACACCAGCATTCCTCACAGAGCTAGAACAAATAATCCTAAAATTTGTATGGAACCAGAAAAGACCCTGAATAGCCAAAGCAATCTTGAAAAAGAAAACCAAAGCAGGAGGCATCACAATCCCAGACTTCAAGCTACACTACAAAGCCGTAATCATGAAGACAGTATGGTACTGGCACAAGAACAGACACTCAGATCAATGGAACAGAATAGAGAACCCAGAAATGGACCAGCAAACGTATGGCCAACTAATCTTTGACAAAGCAGGAAAGAATATCCAATGGAATAAAGACAGTCTCTTCAGCAAGTGGTGCCGGGAAAACTGGACAGTGACATGCAGAAGAATGAACCTGGAGCACTTTCTTACACCATACACAAAAATAAACTCAACATGGATGAAAGACCTCAATGTAAGACAGGAAGCCATCAAAATCCTTGAGGAGAAAGCAGGCAAAAACCTCTTTGATTTTGCCCGCAGCAACTTCTTACTCACCACGTCTCCAGAGGCAAGGGAAACGAAAGCAAAAATGAACTTCTGGGACCTCATGAAAATAAAAAGCTTCTGCACAGCAAAGGAAATAATCAGCAAAACTAAAAGGCAACTGACAGAATGGGAGAAGATATTTGCAAATGACATATCAGATAAAGGCTTATGATCCAAAATCTATAAAGAGCTTATCAAACTCAATACTCAAAAATCAAATAATCCAGTGAAGAAATCGGCAAAAGACATGAGTAGACGCCTCTTCAAAGAAGGCATCCACATGGCCAATCGACACATGAAAAAATGCTCAACAGCATTCATTGTTAGGGAAATACAAGCTAAAACCACAATGAGATTCTGACTCACACTTGTCAGAATGGCTAACATTAACAACTGGGGCAACAACAGATGTTGGTGAGGATGAGGAGAAAGAGGATCTCTTTTGCATTGTTGGTGGGAATGCAAGCTGGTGCAACCACTGTGGAAAACAGTATGGAGGTTCCTCAAAAAACTAAAAATAGAACCTACGACCCAGCAATTGCACTTCTAGGCATTTACCCATGGGATACAGGTGTGCTGTTTCGAAGGGACACATGCACCCCCATGTTTATAGCAGCACTACCAACAATAGCCAAAGTATGGAAAGAGCCCAAATGGCCATCGATGGATGAATGGATAAAGAAGATGTGGTATATATATACAATGGAGTATTACTCAGCAAGCAAAAAAGAATTAAATCTTGCCATTTGCAACTACGTGGATGGAACTGGAGGGTTATATGCTTAGTGAAATTAGTCAGTCAGAGAAAGACAAAAATCGTATGACTTCACTCATATGAGGACTTTAAGAGACAAAACAGATGAACATAAGGGAAGGGAAACAAAAATAATATAAAAACAGGGAGGGGAAAATACAGAAGAGATTCACAAACTGAGGGTTACTGGAGGGGTTGTGGGAGGGGGGATGGGCTAAATGGGGAAGGGGCATTAAGGAATCTACTCCTGAAATCATTGTTGCACTATATGCTAACTAATTTGGATATAAATTAAAAAAAATAGAAAATAAAATTAAGAAAATGAAGCAATGTTATTTAGTAGAATTCAAAAATATTCCAAGAAATGTTATTTTTTAATCTGATGCTAGGGTTTTACTTGTCATTACATACCTTGATATTAGAAAGAGACAGAAAATACAGGTTGATGTAGAGAAGGGCATACAATTAAAATGGAGGATGGTGAGTATACCCCAGGCCCTTGACTTTTACCTCTGTTCTGACACACTGAAAAGTTTGGTTGCATTTAAAAATACTTATTATTATTGAGTTTCCACTTTCCATAAATACATAATACCTTCTTCCTTTCATGAAGTCCTTCTTAATTCTTAGACAGAGGTACACTCTATACACCTGTGTGTTTCTACTGTGCTCATATCTGCCGGTGGTACATTTTTCTGTCTGGTTGCAGCAAGCCAAAACTTTTTCTTATGGCTTTCCATTTAGTCTTCATGCCCTTTATAAGTGTATTTGCATCGTTCCTCATTCATGTAGTCTAAAATCCTACATTGACCCATCAACTTAACTTGCTTAGTATGGTAATTGCTGAGCAGAAAAAACTTAATTGCTTTGTAAAACTGTAATGCAAATTATTCAACAGGGGCCTCTCCTAATTACAGTCTGGTAATTTGTGTTTTACAATATTCACTAATTTATATAACAGGTACTGCAGTGTTACATTATAGATATATATCTAATAACCACTCTTTAGCATTTGGTAATTTAGTCCCTTATGAATTTTAGGAAGAAAGTGACTATGGAGTGGGTAAAATCTCTCTTGTTAGCTTTTTGATAATTAGTTATTACCTTATTTCATTTGATCTAAGAGATCATTGATTTTCAAGGTAACCATTCGTTTACACACCACTAAGAAAAGAAAAATTACAGCTAAAATTGGCGTTCTTCTATTCCACGATGAACCTCCATTTCAGACTGGTAAAATATTTTTAAATGTTCATTTTAATGTCCATGAAGTATGATAAATAAAATGATTTCTCCACTTGTCAAAAATATAGCTCAGTATTCAACAGCATATCTTCATGAAATTCTCTAGAATATATTCTTAATAAATGTCACATAAACTACAGTAGAATGCATTTAAATGTGCATGAAAAATGACTTATCAAGGACCCATTCTAATAGGAGAAAGGTTTCAAGTACTTTTCTGCCCTTGTTCTCATCCAGCAAATTCCTAGATCTACATACACCCTGGCCAACATAAACTCAGGCAAGAATCTACTGGGCTCTCTAAAAATGGTATTTACAGAAAATTAGGCAATTTTTCTAAGATACCTCCCAACCTTGCATTTACAAAAGAGAATTATGTGTTTGTAAGTAGGAGTATTATAAGGTCTGCTCAGCTTTCTTCAAGATGTCTTGATGAATAAGAAAAAATAAATTATCACTAGAGTAACTGGTTTTGTCTTGAATTCTATAATCAACCATGACAATCTTTGGACGACAATAAAAATCTGTATCTGAACAGGATTTAATAAGGAGTGGCACCGGAGAACAATGTGTACCATATTACTATAAACAGTACCTTGATTGAATTTCATACAGCATAGAAAAGTATTGCCTTATCCTAAGTAACTCAAAATAAATATTTAACAAGTATTTCCACACTAATTAGTTACTGAACATCTAGTTATTTTTCATGCAACCCTTGTTTCTAAGTCTTAGGAAGTGTTAGTCAAAGAAGGAACAAATGAGAGAGATGAATTCCAACCATGTCTAAACTACTCCAAAAATCAATTTAGGAAAAAAAGGCTGATTTAGGGAATGCCATAGATTCTGTACTATGTAATTAGTACATAGAGAGAGGGAGAGAGAGAGAAGGAGGGAGAGACAGAGAGAGAGATCACTAGTGTGGGAGGGGGCAAAGAGAGAGAGAGAGAATTCTAAGCAAGCTCTACGCTCAGTGCAGAGCCTGATGCAAGGTTCAATCCCACTACCCTGGGATCATGACCTGAGTCAAAATCAAAAGCTGGATGGATGATCAACTTACTGAGCTGCACAGGTACCCCTCTGTTGTTTGAATTTTGAATGTGCATACTTTACTAAAACAATGCAGCTATTTTGTTTTTAAATATCTTTACTATAGAATTTATAGTCATCACTTGTAGGTATATCTGAGTGTTTTGTTAAACTGTAAGCTCTCCATCAAAGGAATTCTGTCTTATGTAATATTTGATATATTCAAAATAATGTTAACAAATGTGTGATATGTCTTAATAATTATAAAATGGAAGGCTATGAACACATGACTCAACTTAAGAACATGTATATTCCCAACATGACTAATGCCTGATGCTCCATGTAATCTCCCTGACTCCATATTTCTCCCATCACCACTTCTCTTCCACCTCAATTTTGTTGTTCATGCTTTTGCTATCTTATGCTATAGTGTTGTTCTCTCATGGGTGACTTCTGAAGAGATATATAATTTTTTGAGCTTTGAAGTATGTTATCAAGTCATTTTCCTAACATCCATCTATGACATTGCATGTCTCTGTAGCTCATTCATTTCTGTTTTACAAAATCCCACTGTTTGGATTTCCCCAGATTTACTTATCCCACTCTCCTAAAGATGAGGTTTGTGCCCAGGGTGTTGTGTTTGCTACTGTGACAAGACACAACAAACATTCATTTTCAGTCTCCTGGAAAATCAGTAGGCATTTCTCTAGTGAACACACACACACACACACACACACACACACACACAGAGGGAGAGAGAGAGAAAGGGAATTGTTGTGTTATATAATGTGTCTAACTTTATACATTAATGCTTTCTTTTTTTTTTTTAATTTTTTTGACGTTTTATTTATTTTTGAGACAGGGAGAGACAGAGCATGAACAGGGGAGGGTCAGAAAGAGGGAGACACAGAATCCGAAACAGGCTCCAGGCTCTGAGCTGTCAGCACAGAGCCCGACGCAGGGCTCGAACCCACAAACCATGAGATCATGATCTGAGCTGAAGGACGCTTAACCAACTGAGCCAACCAGGCGCTCCTACATTAATGCTTTCTAAAGGTGAATGACACATCTACCAGAAGTATAAAACATACTCATTTTCAATACTTTTGCCAACATTCAGTATAGTCAGGACTCTTGATTTTTTCTGTGTTGTTGTTATCTTTTATGTTTTAAGCAGTCTAAGGGTATAAAATGCTCTCTTATTGTGGTATCAAATTCCAGATTTCTGATCACTAATGGGATTGCGCTCATATTTTCCTAAGCTCATTCACGTTTTTTTCTCTTTCTTGAAATGTCTTTTCATTTATTTCACTTATATTCAGGGCTGAATCATTTTCATACATATTTTATCAGCACATTTTTTTTGAAATTCATCCATTTTATGAGTGTCAGTAGTTCTTTTCTTTTTATTGTTGATGGCATCCCATTGTATACATGTAAGGCAATTTGTTTATTCATTCACCTGTTGAGAGTTTTTGGCTATTATGAATAAAGCTGCTACAAACATTTGTTTATAGACAGCCTTTGTCTGAACAGAATGTTTTCATTTCTCTTGGATAAATAGCTAAGAATAAATTTTAGGGATCATTTGGTAAGTATATGTTTAACATTTTAAGAAGCTGTCAGAAAGTTTTTCAAAGTGGTTATACAATTTTCATTCCCACTGGTAACATACAATGTTATACAGTCATGTCAGTCCTCCCTCCTGCTCAATGTCGTCAGTATGTTTTATTACAACTATTCCAGTGGATATGTGCTGTTACTTATTGGGGCTTAATGCTGCATTTTAGAGCAATTTACAGCATTGAGTGTCTTTCATATGCTTATAGGTCATTTTTTGTCTTGTAGATGAAGTGTTCAAATGCCTTTGCCAATTTGGGGGGGCATTATTTCTATATTACTGAATTGTGAGTGTTCTTTATATATTATAAGTAAAAGCCCCTTTTCAGATATAGCCATCACAGATGCTTTCTCCCACTTTGTGGCTTGTATGTACATTTGCTTAACAATAATTTTGAATATCATAAGACCTTCATTTAATAAAACATTGTTTCTTTTTTATGGTTCATGTTCGTTTCTTTTTTGCATTTTATCTATAAAATTTGTCAACCCCAAGTTTGCAAAGATTTTCATCTACTTTTTCCTCAAGAAATTTCTATAACTTTGCCTTTATTTAGGTCTATATTCGATAATTCATATTAATATTGTCATATGGTATGAGGTGAAGGTGAGGGTTTATGTTTGCCAAAGTATGTCTTTATTATTCAATACCTTTTGTTGAAAATATTCTGTATATTTTCTCCCATTAAAATACTGTACATAGAGACTTTTGATAAAAATAAATTGATCATGTACATGTGTATCGATTTCTACATTGTCTTCTGTTTCATTGACCTATACAAATTTCCCCATAGTAAGTCTTAAAATCAGGTAAGATTATTGTAGCTTGGTTATTCTTTAACAAAATTGTTTGGCTATTCTAGTTCCTCTGCATGTCCATATAACTTATAGAATCACCATGATAATTTTCATGTTAAAGTCTACTGGGATTTGATTGGAATTGCACTGAATCTATATATCAATTTGGTCATAATATATACTTTGGCATTGTTGAATCTTCTGATTCCTAAAAAGCACACATCTTTACATTAATGTACATATTCTGTAATCTCTCTCAGGATCAAAATAGTATTTGGTATTATTACCTTTTAAAATTTCAATTTATCAGCATGCCTGGGTGGCTCAGTTGGTTAAGCGTCTGACTTTGGCTCAGGTCATGATCTCACGGTTCATGGGTTTGAGCCCCATGTCAGGCTCTGTGCTGACAGCTCAGAGCCTGGAGCTTGCTTCTGATTCTGAATTCTGTGTCTCCCTCTCTCTCTGCCCCTCCCTTGCTCATGCTCTGTCTCTCTCAAAAATAAATAAACATTAAAAAAATTTGTATTTCAATTTCTCATAATTCATTGCCTGAATTTCTAAATACAATTGTTTTTTGCACATTGACTATGTATGTTATAACCTTGTTAAACTCATATTTTATATCTAGTAGTTGTGGTTTTGGTTTGTTTGGTTTTTACATTGGCTTGGATTTCCTATATATACAATCATATATCTGAGAATAAAGACGATACTACTTATTTTCCTATCTCCATGTTTTATCGTTTTTCTTTTCTTATTTCACTGGTTAGGATCTCCAGTAGAAATGGTAAAAGTGGCCACCATTGTTTTGTTCCTGATCTTAGGAAGAATACTTCTCATTGTGAAATGTGATGTTAGTAGAGGTTTGCTGTATATTGTTGGATTTTTGTTAACTTTTTAAAATAATTATTGCATCCATTTTTATAAGATATACTGGTTTCTGGTTTTTGTTTCTCTTGTAATGTCTGTTTATAATTTGGGCATCAGACTAGTGCTGGCCTGTTTGAGCGAGTTGAAAAGTAATATTATTTTCTTCAATTCCCTGGAAGAGTTTATGTAGATTTGGTAATTTTTTTTTCTTAAATATTTGGTAGACTGCATTAGTAAAGCCTGTTATGACTATACTTCTCTTCATGGAAAGTTCTTTCTAATTGAGATATAAATTTACATTGGTTACAGAAGTGTAACATAATGATTTAATATATGCACACATTATAAAATAATCAGCATAATAAATTTAGTTAACATCCATCACGACTCATTTTTACAGATTTTTTCTTGGGATATCTTTTAAGATCTTCTCTCTTAACAACTTTAAAATGTACAATATAGTATTATTAACTACGGCCACCATGCTGTACATTACAGCATAAGACTTACATATTTCATAATTGAAGTCTGTATCATCTGACTATCTTCACCCATTTTACCTATGCCTCACTTCCTGCCTCTCTCAACAACCAATTTGTTGTTTGTATTTATGAATTTGTTTTTAGTTTTAGTTTTTTTGTTCTTTGTTTCCACATACAGTGAGATAATACGGTATTTATCTTTCTCTGTCTCACTTATTTAACTAAGTATAATGCCTACAAGGTCCTTCCATGTCACAAATGGCAAGATGCCATTCTTTATTATGTCTGAATAATGTTCCATTGTATGTATATACCACATTTTATTCATCCGTCCATTGGTGGACACATGTTGTTTTCATATCCTGGCTATTATAAATAATGTTGCAGTGAATATGGGGGTGCAGATATCTTTCTGAATTAGTGTTTTTGTTTTTCTCTGGCAAATACCCCGATGTAGAATAGCTAGATCTTATGGTAGTTCTTTCTTTAATTTTTTGAAGAACCTCCATACTGTTTTCCATAGTAGCTATACCAATTGACGTTTCCATATAGAAAAGGTTTTAATTACAATCAAATTTCTTTAATAGATAAAGAACTATATCTTGAGTGAGCTATTTGTGTCTCTCAAGGAATTTGTCCATTTCATCTAAGTACTGCATTTATGAACTTTGAGTCATACACAATATTTTCTTATTTTCCTTTAAATATCTTATGATCAGTAGTGATATCCCTTTTCTAATGTCTAATAAATATAATTTGGGTGTTTGCTTACTTTTTCTCAATCAGGATACCTGGGGTTTCTTTATTTTGTTGATTTTCCCCAAAGATCAGCTTTTGATCTTCTTGATTTTCTCTAACTTCTCATTGGGTAGTTACGTTAGAAACAAATTCAATTTTTGTTTTAAAAAGCCTATATTTGTCTTCATTTTGTGAATATATATTTTCACTGGACATTGAATATTATGTTGTCAGTATTACTGTGTTAACACTCTGGGGGAAGACATCATTCTATTTTCTTGGATAGACAATAAACTTGGATCACATAATTTATGATGAGCAGTATAGTTTTCTCCTTTTAGTTTCTCTATTGAAAAGGATTCAAACTTTCTCTGTGGATTGTCTAGAGAGTAGAGAATATTTTAGGCTTTGTAGGCAAGATAAGGTTTCTGTTGCATGTTTTTGTTGTTTTAAATGTTTAAAAATTAAAACTATCCATAGCTTGAGAATTATACAAAAACAGATCATGGATTGTATTTGGTCCAAGGGCCATAGTTTGCTGACTCCTTCTCTGCAGTAATTATCATATTATGTTTTTGAAATTTTTCTGTTTAAAACTGTTTTCCAAAAATTTAAATGTGTGTGTGTTTGTTGTACTTTATGTTGACATACACATATATTACACTACTTGATAATGTCCCACCAATCACTGAAGCCCTGCTTATTTTATTCAATTTCCTCCCCCTTCAGGCTTTATTTTGTACACTTTCAAAAAGGTTTTCTTTTCTTCTGCAGAATCTCATCTATTTTCAATGCCCTTCAGTGGAATTTTAATTTACAAACTTCACTTTTCATCTCTAAGAATTATATTTTCTCCTTTTTTTTTCATTTATCCATGTATTTAAATTCTTTAGATTAGTTAAAAGGTATGTTTTCTTTTTAGCATTTTAACATCTTTATTGATGGGTCGCTTGCATACAACAAAAGTCAGTAGTTTTGAGTGTACAATTCAATGATTTTTACCAGGTTTCAGTATTATTCAACCATCACCACAACAAAGTTTTTGTATATTTCCATCACCCAAAGAGAGCATATGTTCCCTTTTGTAGTCAACCTCCTATCTCACCCCTATCCCTGGAAACTACTCATCTATTTTCTGTCCCTATGGATTTGCCTTATCTGAATGTTCCCTATAAATAGAAACATATATTTGAAACTTTACCTAGCACAGTGCCTTTTAACCAGGAGTAATTTGGCATCTAAGGGATATTCTCCAATGTTTACAAATATTTCTAGATGTGACAACTGGGGTAGGTTCTACTGGGATCTAGTAGACAGAAGTCAATGATGCTACTAAATATCTTACAATGCAAAGGATAGTCTACACGCAACAGAGAATTATCTAGCCTCCAAATTCCATGCTACCAGGATTGAAAAACTCTGACATAGCATAATCATCTTGAGATTTATCTACATTATGACTTACATCTGTTGTTCAGTCTTTTTTATTGCCAAATAGTTTTCCATTTTGTGGATATATATATATATATATATACACACATACAGCATTTTGTTTATTCATTAACATTGAATGGATATTTGAATTGCTTCTGTGTTTGGTATCTTTTGAATATTGCTACCATGGACATTTGTGTACAAAACTCTTCATGGAGATATTTTAATTACTCAAACCTAGGACCAGAATTCTGGATCCTATAGATATTATTTTTGTATTATTAGCCATTCATATATCCTTGAATGTATATCTATTCAAATCTTATGCTGATTTTTAAATTGGTTTTTATGTCTCATTATTATTGGGTTTTTAGGGTTCTTAAAATATATTTTAGATATAAATTCTTCATCAGATATATGATTTATAAATATTTTCTTCCAGTCTGTGACTTGCATTTTTATTTTCTTAATAATAGTTTTTCAAGCACAAACACACACACATCAAGAGTAGTAAGTATATTAATATGACTTAAAAAATTATCAGAAAAATATATGATATAAACATAAAGGAGAGTTAATCTAGAATATTTCACTTAGCATTTTATAAATCCTAAATTTGGAAAGCTCTAATGTACTCCCTTTTCTGTTTCTAACGAGATCTTCAGATAAGGCATTTACCATGGAGCTTTTTTTTTTTTTTTTTTTACTTCTCTGTTTAATGATCTCGATGGGGAATGAATTTAGAATCTGTTTTGTTTGGTCTGTTTCTCTTTTGAAGTTATAACCAGACATCTAAGAGAACTTTCCATTCATAATTGAAACCAATCTGCTTGTGTTCTATCTTCTAGAGATAAAAATAACCTGGCTCATATCCTTTACAAAAGAAACCTGTCTTGAAAACAAGCTTTTCAAGCATCTGAGTTCTCTTTTCTCCAAGGTAAACACTACACCCTGTGCTTGCCATAGTGTTTAACGTTTTCAGTCCTGAGCAGTTTGAAGATCATTAAAACACTTTTCATTTTCTCCACATACCTTTCAAAATGAATAGATACTCCTAATAAAAGACAGCCATATTTGCATTTTTAAAACATGGGCATCGTTAAACTTTCAATAATACAAAGTTACGATTAATATATGCATGAATACGAGTTTGGATTTATTTTTATTTTATTTATGAACAGCCACATAAGTTTTGCCCTGTTGATATGCATATATTCATGGTGGGCCATTTGTTATTATGCTGAAAAACTATTATTTATTCTAGTATTATAAAAGTTACCCTAAATAAATAAGTTTAATACTTATAAAAACTCTGTCTTCAACATATAGTACTGAATAATACTCATTGTACATTCAAGAAAAATATGCCTTTGAGTATTCTAAAATTTAAAAAAGCTTATTAACTAATAAGAATACATGATTGAGAATAATGTATCATCAAAACAATCATGTTTGAAAAGATATTTTAAAAATGAACAAAATGCATATATTTCAATAGACAATACACTAATTGGTTAGTTATTGTGTCATGTGGTTGCCATAAATTTGGGACTGTTTTTCTATGTGTGGGCCCCATGGCGGATACTAATGTGAAAAAAATATGTTGAAGAAAAGAAACAGTATTTAATGAACAATCCATTAACGGTCCTATAATATTGAGAACCAAATATGTAGTAAGTGCTGATGTTAAACATAAATAAAACAAAAGTGAATAAGATAAGCAGTTATGAAATGTAATATCTATTGGGGAAAAATTCCTTCATACAAAAAATATTCTGTACATGTTTCATACAATCCTTATAAGAACCTTATGAGATTTATTTAATTATCTCCATTTAACAAATAAGCAACCTAACCCTTAGAAGGATACCGTTCTATACCCAAATACATGGAAAGAAGAGTCATGTTCTAATCCATGTTTTCTAACTGTAACATAAATTTATTTCCTACACATTTTATACAACGCCAATATGTTTAAAAGTAAGACTCATAAAAGTCTCTAAGATTAGAAATAAGGCAAGGTTGTCCTTTCACACTGCTATTCAACATGGGGCTGCAAGTTTTAGTTGGTGCATTAAGGCAAGAAAAGGCCCTAAAAATCATTCAGGTTGAAAGGAAAGAAATAAAACTGTTTCTACTTACAGATGACATTATGGTCTATTTAGAAAACTCAAAAAAATCTATACATAAACTCAGAACTAATAAGTGAGCTGAGCAAGGTTAAATGTTGCAAGATTAACATAAAAAATTGATTGCATTTCTACATGTTAACAATTACCCACTGGTATTAAAAATGCAGTGAGTTTACAATTGCTCAGAGAAAGGAAACACTTAGAGATAAATCAAATAAAAGTAAACAGTATGCTGAAAGTTACAAAACACTGATGAAAGAAATCAAAAAAGATACAAATAAGATCACAGAAGACATATGATGTTCGTGGATTGAACAATTAGGATGCCATTCTCCCCTAATAAATACATAATTTAATGTGATTTCTACCAAAATCCCAATAAAAATTTTGTTGATGTAGAATTTATATGGAAAGACAAAGAAACTAGAATAACTAAAACAGTTTTGAGAATGAAAAATGAAGTTGGAGAAATCAGTCTACCTGGTTTTAAAATTTATTATGGAAATTGACAGATGGATAGACACATACATAGATCAATGGAAAAGAACCAAGAACCCAGAAACAGAACCACACAATATACCCACCAGATTTTTGACCAATTGCAAAAGTAATTCAATGGAGGAAGGTAGTCCTTTAAAAACAAATGACACTATGGCAGGCAGTTGATCATATATAGGCAGAAAAAATGAATTTCAACCTAAGTCTCACACTTTATTAAGAAGTTAACTATGGGGCACCTGGGTGGCTTCAGTCGGTAAAGCATCTGACTGGATTTGGCTCAGGTCATAATCTCACACTTCACAAGTGCCAGACCTGAGTTGTGCTCTGTGTTGACAGTTAACTGCTTGGGAATCTCTCTCCCTCTCTCTCTGCTCCTCCCTGACTCTCTCTCTCTCTCTCTCTCTAAATAAATCAATAAACTTAACAAAAAGAAGTTAACTCAATATGGATCTCAGATTTAAATGCAAGACATAAAATTATAAATTTTTAGAACCAAAGAACATCAGATCTCAAGCTAGGCATAGAAGTTTTGGACCTATTACCAAAAACATAATTCATAAAAAGAAAAAAACTGATAATTTGGACTTTATCACAAGGAAAAATGTTTGTTTGGCAAAACCCTACTAAGAGGATGAAAACGCAAGGTACCTACTGAGAGAAAAAAATTCACAAATCACATACCTAACAAAGCACTAGCACCTAGAATATATGAAGAACTCTCAAAATTTAACTGTAAAAACAAGCAAACAATTCAATTTGAAAATTGGCAGAGGACATGATAAAACATTTCATCGAAGAGAATAGGTGGAGAGTAAATTAGCCATGTGGGTCATCAAAATTAAAAGCGTGATGGGATACCACTATAAACCTATCAAATTGACTAAAGAATTTTAAGAAGTGACAACATAAAGTATTTGTGAGGATACAGAGAAACTCTATCACTCATAAACTGCTGGTAGGCACACAAAATGGTACAGCCCCTCTGGAAAACAGTTTGGCAGTTTCTTAAAAATCTTAACATGAACTGGTGTTCGCTTTGGCAGGACGTACTAAAAATCTTAACACGAACAAGCATGTAACCTAACAATTTCACTCCAAAACACTTGCCCCAGAGAAATAAAGACTTCTGTTCACACAAAAATTGCAAATTGCAAAAAAAAAAAAAACAAAACAAACAAACAAAAAACAAATATTCATAGCAGCTCTATTCATTACAGCAGAAAATGGGAAACCTCGATATTTTTCAACAAAGGATTAAACAAATTAATAAATCCATACTATGTATTTCTAGTCAGCAATGGAAAGGATTGGAGTATTAAGCTATTAAATTCAATAATTTGAATGTATCTCAAGGACATCATTATGAATGAAAAAAGCCATTCATCCTATACAATATGATCCTATTTATATATTTGAAATGATTACATTATAGGAATGCAACATAGGTTAGTGTTTGTCAAGGTTTAAGTAAAATGTGTTGGCAGGACAGAAATGGAAGTGGTTCTAAAAGGGCAACAGGAGAGATTCTTGTGTTCCAGAAATGTTCTCCATCTGTCAATATCTTATAGTTTTGTCTTATAGTTTTTTAATGATGTTACCTTGGGAGAAACTGGTCATAGATGCATGGTATTTCTCTGTATTACTTTTTAAAAATCCATGTTAATATACAGTTATCTCAAAATATAAAATTTAATTTAAAAAAAGAGTAATGGTGAGGTAACAAATGAAGTTCAGCTAGAAAAGGAGCCATGTGGCTTAAAATCAAGAGACATTTCCATGACTCATGCCCTTGGAATCAGCAGTTGGTAACTTGGATCCTATAACTTAAGCTGGTCAAGGGGTATCAAAAGAAGTTTAGAAAGGTAATTTATATCATATCATATCATAAGATATGAAAATAAGAGTAAAAATAAGAAAAAAGCATGAAAAAAGATATTAGACTTATCATCTAGACACTTTTATAATTTAATTGTGTTTAATACAATTCTGGTAAATAAAATTCTAGTAATGTGTATTTGATGTCCTTTTAATAAAAAAGTATATTTGAATGTGATTATAATTAAATACTTTGGTAAATTTGATCTAAAGAGTTTATAATGCTTAAATATTTAGAGCTATTTGTTTATTAAATTCACAAGTCCCGAATCGTCTCCTAATATTTAGAAGAATATCACTGAACAGGTTTTGTCATTAGTAAATTGATCTTTGAACAATCATGTTTGTTGGTAGTTGACATCTTTTCCTATGCTCTCAAGCTCCTTACTCATTACGCAATGCCACAAACACTGAGAACTTTTTTTTTTTTTTTAACACTGAGAACTTTTTAATTTCACAGAGAGATCAAAAGAATTCAGGACCTCAGCTCTTGTACCATTTATCTTTGTTTTTGGTTTCTTGGCCTGTTTCCTTTTTGTTTTCTACTTTCTTTTCCTTGTGGGTATGTGTTTCCTCCACATTGCTAATAAAATTACAGGGAGTGTTTGAGATAATGGTAGAGATTGAGTTGTCAAATCAGACTCCCAGGAGGTAGAGAACTACTAATAGGCTGTAGTAAAAATTTAAGCCGGGGTGCCTGGGTGGCTCAGTTAGTTAAGCGTCCAACTCTTGATCTCAGTTTAGGTCTTGATCTCAGTGTTGTGAGTTCAAGCCCTGAGGTGGGCTGTGTACTGGGCATGAAGCCTACTCAAAAAAAAAAAAAAAAAAAAAAAAAAAAATCAAGCACACTAGTAATCCTGAGACACAGGTAGCACAGAGGTCCCAGGTCCTTTCTTGTTGTATTGGATACAGTCCGTCCAGATTAACACATGAATTCTCTAAGTAAAGTAAGTCTTTAAGTCCCTAGCTAGATTTTTTTTTTTTTTTTGTATACAGAAGAGAGCTATTTTGATCATGAGACATTTCATTTTATGCTCAGTGACTAATTTTTGTGTCACTTTCTGAAGAGCCACGATCCAGAAATAAATGAATCCTAAGACATGAGCAGTCCTAGACAGCCAGAACCGTCCTGATAAAAGTGTTCCCTGATATGACTCTCCTATTAGAAATATTGGTTTCTCTGCCAGTTCACCTGCCATTATCAGATTTATAATGAGATTTAGCTAGGTCACCCTCTGTCTTTCCCGGGGATGCACTTTTTGAAAGGAGAGACTGCTTTGCACACCCGTTGCTGGCTTATTTGTGCCCCAGGGCTTAACATAATACAACCCACACTCTAAGTTCTTCCCAAATTGACTGTTCTTCATGTTCTTCTGGACCCGTCTGCTCCAGCTACGTCGTGGTTATTTAGTCCTTAATGCCACAAAGCAATACCAGTTTGAGGTTAGCTTCAGGTGACCTCAGTTTTCGCCCTACCAGCTGAATGACTCTTTCTTCGTATCTTCCTTTCCTCTACCGTAAAACAAGAGGGTCATAACAGACGGTTTTTAAAGAGGCTTTGATTTATTTTATTCATTTGATACATACTCTTTTTTTTTTTCTTTCATGACAAGCAAATCCCTGTTACTTCAGGTCACTTTCCAATGGCGACCTCCCACTCCAGTTTTCAGCCGAGGGCTCAAATTTACAAGCAACAAATTTAAAAAGCATCATCCTAGCTGCATCTCATTTTATTCCAGTGATTTATTGGATAGTCTACCTTGATACTCTAGATTTCAGAAACTGATAAAATGATTAGATGGCTTTCCCCCTACCCCTTTCCTTTATATTCTCTGAGTTTGTTAGAGACAGGCAGTTTATTTCCTTCTTATTTGGCACATTCATGAAATGGCATTAAGTAATAAAATGAATAAACTCTTAGAGAATCCAGATATCATATATTTGGTAGCTGGTTGATAGTGTATCACAGGATTTGTGCTATTTAGTAGTAATATTATCTATGTCGTCCTAAAATCACTATGTCAGGGGGAAAACGAGGTAATAATTATGCTGCCCCAAGGATTCCCTACGTTGTCATGTTGCAAAAAATTGTTGTAATTGTATGTGGTTGCTGATATCTTCCATAAGTGTGTACCATGGTGTCTTGTCAATTAGCAATAACCATTCATTAATCTTAATGTTTATAACTATTTTCATGTACAGTTAATGGTGGTGGCCAGTTAAGACATACCTTAAAATGTAGCAGGATGTGATTCTCCATATGACATTTCTAATTACAGCCAGAGTAGGCTGATTACAGCCCTCCTAGACATATTTAAAAAGCCTCAAATCTAGAAACACATTTTGTTTGGACAACTGATAAATAACAGTGACAGACGGAACAGCCTGCTGGGTAGCAATTGGAAAAGCTAAGAGCTGAGAAGTGCATAAAATCCACCAAAAAAAAAAAATGTTATGTGTTTTAGCTGTCTTAACGTTTTACCTGTTTCACCTGAAGCTTCTGTGTTTCCCTCTGTGACTACCCCACCTCTCCTTTTGCTTGATCCAGAAACCTTGGACCTTTCCTCCTCTCATACCCCAGATCCAACCCAAAGGGAATGTCAGAGAAAACCAGAGGCAGACAGAGGTTAAAATGGCAAAGGAAAATTTTATTCAGGATAATTGCAGTAAGGGAGAAGACACCTCAGTGTAGAACTGAGCTCTGTTTCTTTCCTTTATTTTTTATGTTTAATATTTTTGAGAATAAGATCAGAGGGGATTAAGAGAGAAAGAGAGAGAGGGAGAGAGAGAGAATCCGAAACAGGCTCAGACCTGTCAGCACAGAGCCAGACACAGGTCTCAAACTCACAAACCTTGAGATCATGACCTGAGCTGAAGTCAGACACTTAACCAACTGAGCCACCCAGGCATCCCATGGCCTCTGTTTCCGATACAACAGGGACAAGTGGGGATTTATGGCCAGGAAGCAGGGGAATCAGTGGATGGAAAATTTACCAAGAAAAGACATGAAATCTAGGAAGAATTCTGACTGCACCAACCTAAGAGGATTTCTGCTGAAAGCTGGTCAGTTTGACCAGATACCAAGGGTGAAGAGTGAGGAATCCTGATCAGATATCAAGGGTGATCTGGCAGGGTTCATGTTACAACTGGATTTTACAAGGAAGTGCACAGATGGGCCTAGGAAGATGCAAGGGCCTGACTAAAGTTTGGTCAAGAATCTTTGTCAGGGAAACTTTCTGGCTCTACAATCACACCCATGTAACATTTAAAAATTTCTCTCCATGTCTATTGCCACCAGCTTGTCTGAGCTTTTTACGACTCACCTGAATGACTTCAAGAGCCTTCTCATGGCAATCCCTGCTTCTTCCCTCTCTCTCTCTGCTTCACCGAATACAGATTTTTACAATGTAAGTTAGATCCTTTTAAAATGTAGAATATCACTCCTGTCAACTCTTCTCTTTATACTTTGGTTCAAAACCCACCCCAGTTGCCAAGGAGCCATTACTTGACCCACACTTTGACCTTTCCAGCTCTTCTCCCCCTGGCTCTCTCCCGCCGAGAACACCAGCCTCCTTGCTCCTCTCTTCTTCCAATTTGTGGTTAAATCTCAGCTATATAACAAGCTCTACCTTGAATTCCCTTTTCAACACTGCAATCTGCTACAGATCCTGCCCATTGTCAATCCTGTTAACGTGGCTCTACTTTTTCTTTTTTTCCACAATAACCACTTTTACCTTGTTATATGATTTATTCATGTTTATATTTATTAATTATTATCTATCTCCTCCCTGATGTAAGCTCCACAGGATGGAAATCTGTTCTTTTCATGTATCCTAAACTTTTAAAACATATGTCTGGGCTCACTAAATATGTGTTCAACTAATGAACGAGCACAATTTATTTATTTGTTTCCAAACAATCACACTAAACCAAAAACATTTATATTGGATCTCACTCTGTGCTAGATGCTAGGGACACAAGAAATGATAATAAGTGCTTCCTGACCTAAAGGAAGTCACAGTCTAGTGGGAAAGGCAGACCATGAATAAATGATTATAATACCATGCTGAATGGATGTGGGTGTATATATTAGGAACTTATGGCTCATGGTAGAGATCCATATTCCTCTTCCTTTTTATTCCAAGACAGTACTTTTGTGGCATCCTTTTATCCCGCACTACTATTTTTATTCCTTAGGCTCCATTTTATGATTAGTATACGGTTAGATAGAATGGATTCTTAGGATTTCAATACTATCAGGGCTCACCCAATGTGGAATACTAAGGCAATATCTTTGTTACAAAATGCCTAGGGAACTTGAAAAGTTCCCCATGATAATAGGTAGGTAGTCTAAGTTATATGGTGCCCAGAGGCAAGAAGAAGAAAATAAGATCATGAGATGACAGGCCCTGGGATGAGAGTCTCTATAATTGAGGTGATTGTGTTTGCTTTCTCTTTCTCCTCCATTGTCCCCAATTTATTATTTAGGAAAGTGGCTTGTTATGGAGATGATAAAACTGGGAAATATGTAACATATATAAAGCTGTCTGAAAGTGTATTATTTGAGCTGGGCTTCAGTTATTGTGGGATATGTCTTAATGATGTGAAGTAGCATCGTGAAGCCAATAATGTGCTTTTAAATATTGGAAGGCAACCAGCCTTTGTTTTCCTCTCCTCCTCCTTCTCCTCCTCCTCCTCCTTTTTAAAAGGTACAAGAATATTTACCGAAGCACACACATGATGGCAAAAACAAAGCAAATCACAACAAAGCCCTACAAAATTGGAAACAAAATTAGCGCCCATCAATCAATAATGGCTGAATCTACTTTGGTGTATCACCACTGCTGAATACAAGACAAATAAGAAAGCGTACCGTAACAAATAGAACCAAGAAGCAGGTATGTGAATTCAATTATCTTCCATTAATCCAGGCATTAAAGACACTGGAGATGTGTACAATATCACTGTTTTTTAAGTTTATTTATTTATTTTGAGAGAGTGAGAACGTGCACATGTGTGTGCACACATGCAAGCAGAGGAGGGGAAGAGAGAGAGGGAGAGAGAGAATCCCAAGCAGACTCTGCACTGTCAGCACACACCCCAGCAAGGGGCTTGATGTCATGAACCGTAAGATCATGACCTGAACCAAAACCAAGAGTCAAATGCTTAGCCGACTGAACCACCCAGGTGCTCCTGTACAATGTCACTCTTAACATTGTTTTTCGTTTTTGAAACTATAGGCATTTTTTATTAAATATATTGGTTGTGTTAACATGTATAGGTCTATTGTTATTTTAAGTGAATTAATGCATAAGTATTTTGACAAAAATTTTCATGGGATAAAACTTATAAGGAAACTACAAATTTCAACAGAAGAAAAAGCCAGAAACCCACTAGAAAAATTGGCTAATGAACTGAGAAGTTTTCACAAAAAGACTATCCAAATGACCTATTATATAAAGAAGTCCTCAATTTTATTATTTAAAATATATATAATAATCGTAGCAGTACTGCACCAATGTTAATTTCTTGGTTTTTATTATTGTCTTAAGGTTATATAAGATGCTAGCATTAGGAGAAGTTGGATAAAGGGTATGCAGGAATTCGCTATATATATATTTTTTTGTTTTATGGAGTCATGGTTCAAAAACAAAATTCTATATATTTAATGTGCACAAACTGATGTTTTGATATACATATGTATTGTGAAATGATCCCAACAATTCAGTTAATTAACATGTCCATCACTTCACATCATTATCTCTTTGTGTGTGTGTGTGTGGTGGGAATACTTAAGACCTACTCTCTTTGCAAATATATCAAGCATACAATACATGATTATTAATTACAGTCACTATGCTGTACATTAGATCTCCAAATGTATTTATCTTCTGTAACTACAATTTTGGCCAACATGAAATCCTTTGACGAAATCCTTTGAGGAACATCTCCCCATATACTCCACCCTTAACTCCTGGAAGCCACCATTTTACTCTTTGTTTCTGTGCATTTGTCTGTTTCAGATCCCACATAGATGAGGTTATGCAGTACTTGCTTTCCGTGTCTGGCTTATTTCACTTAGTATAATGTCCTCCAGGTTCACCTCTATTGCCAAAAATGTCACAATTTCCTTCCCTTTAGGGATGAAGAGTATTCCCTTTGGTATATATACTACAACTTCCTTATCCATCCATTCATTGACAGACATTTGGGTGGTTTTCAGCAATCGGTTATTGTGAGTAATGCTGCAAAGAATATGGGAATGAAGAGATCTCTTTGAGATTCTTATTTCATTTCTTTTGTGTAAATAATCAGAAGCAGGATCTCTGGATGGTATGGTAGTTCTATTTTCAATTTTTGGAGGAATCTCCAAATGTTTTTCCACAATAGCTGTACCAATTTACGTTCTCACCAACAGTGTACAAGAGTTCCTTTTTCTCCACATCCTCTCCAACACTTGCTATTTTTTGTCTTTTTGATAATAGTCATTCTAACAAGTGTGAGGTAATATCTCATCATTTTGATTTGCACTTCCCTTATGATCAGTGATGTTAAACACTTTTTTCATATATCTGTTGGTCTTTTGTAGGTCTTCTTTGAAGAATTATCTATTCAGGTCTTTTGCTCATTTTTTACATAGGGTAATTTGGTTTTTGGTTTTTGGTTTTTGCTATTGTGCTGTTTGAGTTCCTTATATATTTTGGATATTGACCCCTATCAGATATATACTTTGCTAATATTTTCTCCTATGCTGTAAGTGACCTTTTCATTCTGCTGATTGGTTTTTTCCCCTCTGCTGAAGCTTTTGCAGTTTGATACAATCCCACTTGCCTATTTTTGCTTTTACGTTTGTGTTTTCATTGTCATATCCCAAAGCATCATTGCCCAAACCAATGGCAAGAAGCATTTTCCCTCTGTTTCGTTTTGTTTTTTTCTAGTAATTTTACTCTTTCAGGTACTACAGTTGTCTATTATCTACTTTGAGTTGTTTTGTAAATATGTGCGATAAGGGTCCAATTTCATTCTTCTGCATGTGGATATTCAGTTTCCCCAACACTAGCCCCATCTTCTTCAATTCTCTCTTTTGATACCGTAGACCCCACAGCTGCTGAGGGGCAGCTGCAGCTACGAGGAAGAGACACAGGTGTGCACAGAGAACAGATTGTTTTGGAACCTCAGGGAGAAATGGCTCGCTTAAATGGAGAAAGGCTTTTATGGAAGACTTCCTGCAGAAAGAATAAAAAATGATGTTAAGATGAGTCAAGAGAGTAAGGAAAGATGCATTGTAGGCAAGGGGACAGCATGAACCAAGGAATAACAGGCAAGAAACCCTACGTAGGATGTGGAGGAAATACCTAGATGTTCCATGTTGCTGGGGTTCTAAGTCAAGCAGGAGGCATGATATGTAAGATACGAGAGATTGCAGGGCTTCCCATATCCTTCTCCTTCCTTCCTTTCTCCAATCTGCTCTCCTATGTACACTCGCTCTGGATGATTTAATCTGTACCTGTTGATTCAACATCTATGTCTCTCATATTCCTGTATTTCTAGCATCAACTCTCATTTCCTTTGTCTTCTAGGCTCAATGATGTGAGCATTTTTTTTCTCAAGCAGTGACTTGAACACGGGCTCTTTCTGTCATGAGTCTCAATAGTGTCAGAGTCCTCTGCTTTCAGCTGCATGGATGTGTGTGTGTGTGTGTGTGTGTGTGTGTCTGTGTGTGTAAGTGACAAAGGTGTGGACCATTAAAGATCATTTCAAGCCAGAGCTGAAAATGGCTTTCATTTCTTCTGTTCAATTCACTGATAAAACTTGTCGCGTCATGTCACCTGCATACAAAGGACTTTGGGAACTGTGACCTTCTTGTGCATCCAGAGGAAAATACAATAACCTGATAAATACATTGTTTCAGTCACATTACTTATAAATCATTGAAATTTAATAACAGGAACTTTGAACAGTACTTACTGCACAATAAAAAATGTATTCAATGATAGATTTTTATTTATTTTTTTATTTTTTATGTTAAATATAATTTATTGTCAAAAGTTTCCATACAACACCCATTGCTCATCCCAACAGGTGCCCTCCTTAGTGCCCATCACCCACTTCCCCCTCTCCCCCACCTCCAATCAATCCTCAGTTTGTTCTCAGTATTTAAGAGTCTCTTATGGTTTGGCTCCTTCCCTCTGTGTAACTTTTTTCCCCTTTCCCCTCCCCCATGGTCTTCTGTTAAGTTTCTCAGGATCCACATAGGAGTGAAAACATATGATATCTGTCTTTCTCTGCCTGACTTATATCACTTATCATAGTACTCTCCAGTTCCATCCACGTTGCTACAAATGGCCAGATTTCATTCTTTCTCATTGCCAAGTAGTATTCCATTGTATATATAAACCACAACTTTTTAATCCATTCATCAGTTGATGGACATTTAGGCTCTTTCCATAATTTGACTACTGTTGACAGTGCTGCTATAAACATTGGGGTACAAGTGCCCCTATGTCTCAGCATTCCTGTATCCCTTAGGTAGTTTCCTAGCAGTGCTATTGCTGGGTCATAGGGTAGATCTATTTTTAATTTTTTGAGGAACCACCACACTGTTTTCCAGAGCAGCTGCATCAGTTTGCATTCCCATCAACAGTGCAAAAGAGTTCCCATTTCTCCACATCCTTGCCAGCATCTATAGTCTCCTGGTTTGTTCATTTTAGCCACTCTGACTGGTGTGAGGTGGTATCTCAGTGTGGTTTTGATTTGTATTTCCCTGAAGAGGAGTGACACTGAGCAACTTTTCATGTGCCTGTTGGCCATCTGGATGTCCTCTTTAGGAAAGTGTCTATTCATGTCTTCTGCCCATATCTTCACTGGATTATTTGTTTTTTGGGTGTGGAGTTTGGTGAGTTCTTTATAGATTTTGGATACTAGCCCTTTGTCTGATATGTCATTTGCAAATGTCTTTTCCCTTTCAGTCGGTTGTCTTTCAGTTTTGTTGATTGTTTCCTTTGCAGTGCAGAAGCTTTATCTTGATGAGGTCCCAATAGTTCATTTTGCTTTTAATTCCTTTGCCTTTGGAGATGTGTTGAGTAAGAAATTGCTGTGGCTGAGGTCAAAGAGGTTTTTTCCTGCTTTCTCCTCTAGGGTTTTGATGGTTTCCTGTCTCATATTCAGGTCCTTCATGCATTTTGAGTTTATTTTTGTGAATGGTGTAAGAAAGTGGTCTAGTTTCATCCTTCTGCATGTTGCTGTCCAGTTCTCCCAGCACCATTTGTTAAAGAGACTCTCTTTTTTCCATTGGATATTCTTTCCTGCTTTGTCAAAGATTAGTTGGCCATACATTTGTGGGTCCAATTCTGGAGTCTCTATTCTATTCCATTGGTCTATGTGTCTGGTTTTGTGCCAATACAATACTTTCTTGATGATTACAGATTTGTAGTAAAGGCTCAAGTCTGGGATTGTGATGCCTCCTGCCTTGGTTTTCTTCAATTTGGCTATTCAGGGTGTTTTGTGATTCCATACAAATTTTAGGATTGCTTGTTCTAGTTTTGAGAAGAATGCTGGTGCAATTTTGATTGGGATTGCATTGAATGTGTAGATTGCTTTGGGTAGTATTAACAATATTTGTTCTTCCAATCCATGAGCATGGAATGTTTTTCCATTTCTTTGTATCTTCTTCAATTTCCTTTATAAGCTTTGTATAGTTTTCAGCATACAGATCTTTTACATCTTTGGTTAGGTTTATTCCTAGGTTTTTTATGATTCTTTGTGCAATTATGAATGGGAACAGATTCTTTATTTCTCTTTCTGTTGCTTCATTATTAGTGTATAAGAATGCAACTGATTTATGTAATTGATTTTGTATCCTGCTGAGTTCCTGTATCAGTTCTAGCAGACTTTGGGTGGAGTCTGTCGGGTTTTCCATGTAGAATATCATGTCCTCTGCAAAAAGTGAAAGCTTGACTTCATCTTTGCCAATTTTTGTACCTTTGATTTCATTTTGCTGTCTGATTGCTGATGCTAGAACTTCCAACACTATGTTCAACAACAGCGGTGAGAGTGGACATCCCTGTTGTGTTCCTGATCTCAGGGGGAAAGCTCTCAGTTTTTCCCTATTGAGGATCATATTGTCTGTGGAATTTTCATAAATGGCTTTTATGATGTTTAAGTATGTTCCTTCTATCCCGACTTTCTTGAGGGTTTTTATTAAGAAAGGATGCTGTATTTTGTCAAATGCTTTTTCTGCATCTACTGACAAGATCATATGGTTCTTATCTTTTCTTTTATTAATGTGATGTATCACATTGATTGATTTGAGAATATTGAACCAGCCCTGCAGTTCAGGAATGAATCCCACTTGATCATGGTGAATAATTCTTTTTGTATGCTGTTGAATTCAATTTGCTGGTATCTTGTTGAGAATTTTTGCATCCATATTCATCAGGGATATTGGCCTGTAGTTCTCTTTTTTGCTGGGTCTCTGTCTGGTTTGGGAATCAAAGTAATGCTGGCTTCATAGAATGAGTCTGGAAGTTATCCTTCCCTTTCTATTTTTTGGAACAACTTGAGAAGGATAGGTATTATCTCTGCTTTAAATGTCTGGTAGAATTCCCCAGGGAAGCCATCTGGTCCTGGACTCTTATTTGTTGGGAGATTTTTGATAACTTATCCAATTTCTTTACTAGTATGAGTCTGTTCAAATGTTTTATTTCTTCCCATTTGAGTTTTAGAAGTGTGTGGGTGTTTAGGAATTTGTCCATTTCTTCCAGGTTGTCCAGTTTGTTGGCATATAATTTTTCATAGTATTCCCTGATAAGTTTGTATTTCTGAGGGATTGGCTGTAATAATTCCATTTTCATTCATGATTTTATCTATTTGGGTCCTCTCCCTTTTCTTTTTTGAGAAGCCTGGCTAGAGATTTATCAATTTGGTTTATTTTTTCAAAAAAACAATTCTTGGTTCCATTGATCTGCTCTACTGTTTTTTTAGATTCTATATTGTTTACTCCTGCTCTGATCTTTATTATTTCTCTTCTTCTGCTGGGCTTTGGGTGTCTTTGCTGTTCTGCTTCCAGTTCCTTTAGGTGTGCTGTTAGATTTTGTATTTGGGATTTTTCTTGTTTCTTGAGATAGGTCTGGATTTCAATGTATTTTCCTCTCAGGACTGCCTTCACTGCATCCCAAAGTGTTTGGATTGTTGTATTTTCATTTTCATTTGTTTCCATATATTTTTTTAAATTTCTTCTCTAATTGCCTGGTTTACCCATTCGTTCTTTAGTAGAATGTTCTTTAACTTCCATGCTTTTGGAGGTTTTCCAGACTTTTTCCTGTGGTTGATTTCAAGCTTCATAGCATTGTGGTCTGAAAGTGTGCGTGGTATGATCTCGATTCTTTTATACTTATTAAGAGCTGTTTTGTGACCCAGTATATGATCTGTCTTGGAGAATGTTCCATGTGCACTGGAGAAGAAAGTATATTCTGTTGCTTTGGGATGCAGAGTTCTAAATATATCTGTCAAGTCCATCTGATCCAATGTTTCATTCAGGCCCTTGTTTCTTTATTGATTCTCTGTCTAGATGATCTATCCATTGTTGTAAGTGGAGCATTAAAGTCCCCTGCAATTACTACATTCGTGTCAATAAGCTTCCTTATGTTTGTGCGTAATTGTTTTATATATTTGGGGGCCGCCAAATTTGGTGCATAGACACTTATAATTGTTAGGTCTTCCTGATGAATAGACCCTGTAATTATTATATAATGCCCTTCTTCATCTCTTGTTACAGCCTTTAATTTAAAGTCTAGTTTGTCTGATAGAAGTATGGCTACTACAACTTTCTTTTGACTTCCAGTAGCATGATAGATAGTTCTCCATTCCCTCACTTTCAATGTGAAGGTGTCCTCAGGTCTAAAATGAGTCTCTTGTAGATAGCAAATAGATGGGTCTTGTTTTTTTATCCGTTCTTATACCCTATGTATTTTGACTGGAGCGTTTAGTCCATTTACATTCAATGTTATTATTGAAAGATATGGGTTTAGAGCATTGTGATATCTGTAGGTTTCATGCTTGCAGTGGTGTCTCTGGTGCTTTGTGGTCCTTGCAACATTTCACTCACAGAGTCCCCCTTAAGATCTTTTATAGGGGTGGTTTAGCGGTGATGAGTTCCTTCAGTTTTTGTTTGTTTGGGAAAACCTTTATCTCTCCTTCTATTTTGAATGACAGACTAGTTGGGTAAAGGATTCTTGGCTGCATATTTTTCCTGTTCATCACATTGAAGATTTCCTGCCATTCCTTTCTGGCCTGCCAAGTTTCAGTAGATAGGTCTGCCACTACTCTTATGGGTCTCCCTTTGTAAGTTAGAGCCTGTTTATTCCTAGCTGCTTTGAGAATTCTCTCTTTATCCTTCTATTTTGCCAGTTTCACTATGATATGTCATACAGAAGATCGATTCAAGTTACATCTCAAGGGAGTTCTCTGTGCCTCTTGGATTTCAATGCCTGTTTCCTTCCCCAGATTAGGGAAGGTCTCAGCTATGATTTGTTCAAGTACACCTTCAGCTCCTTTCTCTCTCTCTTCTTCTTCTGGAATTCCTATGATATGGACATTGTTCCGTTTGATTGCATCACTTAGTTCTCTAATTCTCCCCTTGAACTCCTGGAATTTTTATCTCTCTTATTCTCAGCTTCCTCTTTTTCCATAATTCTATCTTCTAATTCACCTATTCTCTCCTCTGCCTCTTCAATCCGTGCTGTGGCCACCTCCATTTTATTTTTCACTTCATTTATAGCATTTTTTAATTCATCATGTCCATTTTTTAGTCCCTTGATCTCTGTAGCAATAGATTCTCTGCTGTTCTCTATGCTTTTTTTCAAGCCCAGCAATTAATTTTATGACTATTATTCTAAACTCTTGTTCAGTTATATTGCTTAAATCGGTTTTGATCTATTCATTAGCTGTCACTACTTCCTGGAATTTCTTTTGAGGAGAATTGTTCCATTTCATCATTTTGGCTAGTTTTCTGTCTCTTATGTGCTTTAAAAGCTTGCTGTGTGCTCTGCACCTGCGAGCCCTGCTATATTAAAGGATGGCCAATCACTGTCCAGGGCCTGACCCTTCAGGAGGTGTTTTTTCTGAGATTGTTACTTGCTCTCTGTTTTTGTGACTTTGGTGACTTTATTACCCTACTCGTAGTGATATTTTGGACCCTCCACCAGGTGTGCTTTGGTTTGTTCCTTGGAGTAGCCTTTGTGGCAAGGTAAATTTTCTTTACCAAATATTTCCTTGTCTCATCTTCCTGTGATCTGCCTTCTTACCTTTTGAAGCACACAGACCCCCTCTCTTTCCTTAGCTCATTTGCTCATAATGCTCAATTGCTTGCTGTCTTTTGGGGGTCTCATATCCTTGTGGGGCTCCTGTGCATAATTATGAGGGCTTTCTACAATTAACTTGACTGACTATTGTGTTTCATCTGTTCAATGATAGATTTTAAAAATCTTATGTGTAAGTTCCACTTCTAGCCTAGTAAAGTAGAAGAGACTGGACTTAGCACACATCACCTCCCTCTCACACACTTGAAAAACAACCGAAAAACAGACAAATACATGAAATTGGAGTTGTCAAGATAGTAATATTTAACAGAAAACAAACACAACAAGTTTGGGAGGCCTGGGAATCTCCATTGGTGGAGCCTGAGACTCTTGATCTCGAGGTTTGTGGGTTTGAATCACACATTGGGTGTGGTGGATCTTACTTAAAAAAAATCAAATCTTGGGGCACCTGGGTGGCTCAGTCAGTTGAGCATCCGACTTTGGCTCAGGTCATGATCTCGTGGTTTGTGGGTTCGAGCCCCTCGTTGGGCTCTGTGCTGACAGCTCAGAGCCTGGAGCCTGCTTCAGATTCTGTGTCTCCCTCTCTCTCTGCCCACCCCCCACTCACACTCTGTATCTCTGTCCTTCAAAAATAAATAAACATTAATTTTTTTTAATTTTTGATTTTTAATTTTTAATTTTAATTTTAATTTTTGATTTTTAAAAATCAAATATTAAAAAAAATTAAAAAAACAAGACAAGGTTTATCTGTAATAGCCCCAAACTGAAAAAAAAAAACAAAAAACAAAAAACTGCCATTAACAGGTAAATTGATAGACTGTAGCATATCCACAGAATGGAATAAAACAAAGAGATAAAGGACTGAACTGTCAATAGATAAAGCCAACAACATGAAAAATTCTCAAAATAATAATGCTGAGGTAAATTCACCAGAGAAGATGAAATACTTACTATTTGATTACATTGATATAAAAATCCAGAAAAGGTAAACTAACCTATAGTGAGAGAAAGTCTATCCGTGGTTGGGGGGATGGGGGCGGTACTTGGAAGAGGGGAAGATGAGGGGAGATTACCAAGGGGCATGAGGAAACTTTTGAGAGTAATGGAAATATTAGCAATCTCCATTGTGGTGATTATTTCATGGGTGTATACACACGTCAACACTTACTAATTTTATACTTAAATTTGTGTCGTTTATTTTGTTTTAGATATTGCAATTTTCTTCTAATTCAATTTTAATGAGCTTTAGTCTGTCCAGGGTCTCCAGAACATTAACTCTCAGCAAGGGCAAAATAATTGCAGAGACTTTAACCCAGGCCCTCCTTCCCTATGTTCCATGCACCTGGCCTTTCTTTCTCAGGAAGTAAGAATCAATATTCACAGGAAAAAGTAGCAGAAAATCAATAATAAAACTTTAGGCAATAAAAGAAGAGTCCAAATCAAGGCATCTGAATTCAGGCTCCTTGCTCAGAACCAAAGTACCTGATCTTTCCTTCAAAAAAGGCTTGAATTCATCAAGGCCAAAATTTGCTTATGATTCCCAAATAAAACAAATTATTTGCATGTTTATGGGATGTGAAGATTGCTTCAGCTTGAGTCCCCGGAAGGAGATCAGTAGCTTGGCCTACGGACAATGGCTCTGAGCTGCTTCTCTCATGCACTAAGGTTCAGAGATCCAGCTACACTCTCTACCTTGTGTTAGGTCACTAGCTCCCAGAGGTCCAAGGCCTTATTCTACTTAAGCCTCATTTCTACCCTCCCAGATCCTAAAGGAAATTTTCATCCAAAGAAGATTCTATGTCAAGCCAAAGATACCTGTCAATGAAAAAAAAAGCTAATTTTTCAACCAGCTGTACCATTGATTTCTGAAGGAGGAAATCATTGATCTCTCTGTGAGTGCAGTGGAGAGAAATTTATTAAAAAAGAAAAATATGGCTCAAGTGTGAAAATCAATGCAGTTGAGAAGAAAAATGGACTAAGGGAGATTTTGCAGATATTTCTACAAAGAGGGAGAGAGAAATGACAACTGAGTTTCAGTGAAATACAAATATCAGGAGAAAATGAAATCACGTCGTTCATGTAGTTTAATTTCTAAGAAGAATGCCTTGAGGGAAATATTCCGTAATTGTAATTCTAATTCCTGAAGCAGATAAATATTCTAAGATTAAAAAAATGGGCCTCAACTTTAAATAAATAAAAGAACATATGTTTTTAATGTATATGACATAAAACACTCCTCCAGAGTGTGACCTACTTTTATATATATTGATTTCATAGCTCCAAATAATGTATGGTTTCTTTTTTTTTTCAGTTGGCAAAAACATCATTAATACCCCCCCCTCCCAAAGAATGGTAATATAATTGTCTTTTCTTCCATTTTGAGTTTTCCCAGAGTCTACCATGGAGCTTGATGTATTTTCACATAAGTGTTAAGCATAGAGACAGGACTCCAACATATTCCATCTATAGCAGAAAATACATCAAAGTGTCACACTTTCTATAACTTCAATCACCACTATGAGTGTATCAAGAAAGAAACAATTATGAAAATTTCTACCACATGGAAAAGAGTTTTAAACTCATGAAGTATAGGGATGCCTGGATGGCTCAGTCAGTTGAGTATCTGACTTTTGATTTCAACTCAGGCCATGACCCCAGGGTTGTGGGATTGAGCCCCATGTCAGACTGCACTGAGTGGAGATTTCTCTCTCTGTGTGTCCCTCTGTCTCTCTCCTCTGCTCACGTACTCTCTCTGTAAAGTTAAAAAGAAATAAAAGTAAAAAACCAAAAAAGAACCCAAATAATATGATGTAAGGCAAAGAACAAAGTGTTTGGAGGCAGAGAAACTTGGAACCTATGTCCACCTCTAAGATGTGGATCGCAGAATGTTGAAGTAAAAACTTCCACTGAGATCCTAATGTGGCAGAAGTTATATAAATACTAAAATACATTGTGAAACAGATCGCCCAAGTTAGATGACTCTGAATATCTCTCCCACCCACAGCCTAGGTCCCTTGAGAGTATTAAAAGATCAGGAAAACAACAGATTGGTGAGGTGGGGAGGATTGCATTTGTCTGTTTCAGTCTCTGCTGTGAGTGCCACCATCCCACGAGGTGGAAGTTTGGGAGGGACAGGTCCCTCCTCTCAAACCCAGTGAATAGATCCTCAGAAAGATTAATCAGTGACTTGTCCACATTAATAAGTTTGTTCTGCAGCTGAGAGATGAGAGTGGAATTGAATCCCAGCCACAAAAAGAGAGCTAGCATAAAAGAGAGCTAGCATAAAAGAGAGCTAGCATGAGATCAGTTTCAGATCTAACCAGTGGGTCTATCCCAGAAGAAAAAATGGAGGCAGGCTACTGAATTCTTAGTCACTGCAGAAGTCTTGCAAAACATTTGCTAAACGATCAACAGTGCATTGAGGCTTTAAAAAATTTCCAGGAGCGATCACCAACAATTGGGGTGGGAGAAGCTATCAGAGAATCACATCCCAATTTCAGCACTATTTAAGGTAAATATAAGAAAAATTAATAATTTTCATATTTTATGGCAATAACTAATTTAAAGATGTAATAATCAATTCCCAAGATGATTTTTAAATTGGAATACCTTAACTTTAAACTACTTAACAAGGTAACAGTGAGGGGGTGTTAACATAACATAACATAACATAACATGACATGACATAACACATAACATAACATAATATTAATGTTATGTATGTATGTACACATACATAACAAGAGCCAAACAAGGAAACTTCAATAAATGGAAAGTCATACCAGAAGTCATACTTCTGCTTCTTGAGCAGAAGAACAATGTTGTAATTATCACAAATCTTCAGAAGTTCACTTATACTTTTAAACTAATCTCAAAAAATATTAGACACCCCCCCCAAACTTTCATGCTTATATGAAGTAGTAAGAGGTTAAACCAGGTGAACAGATAAAATACTTTTATTTTTATTTATTTTTTATATATTTTTTCTTTTCAAATTTTTATTTAAATTCTAGTTAGTTAACATAAAGTGCAATATTGGCTTCCATAGTAGAATTTGGTGATTCATCACTTACATACAACACCCAGTGCTCATCTTAACAGGTGCTCTCCTCAATATGCATCACTCATCTAGCTCATCCCCCCCCCCCCCCCACATCAATCTTCAGTTTGTTCTCTAAAAGTCTCTTATGTTTCGTTTCCCTCTTTCTCCCCCCCCCACCCCCGCATATGTTCATCTGGTTTGTTCCTTAAATTCCACATTTAAGTGAAATCATATGGTATTTGTCTTTCTCTGACTGATTTATTTTTCTTAGCATAATACACTCTAGTTCCATCTGCATTATTGCAAATGGCAAGATTTCATTCTTTTTGATGGCTGAGTAATATTCCAGTGTGTGTGTGTGTGTGTGTATGTGTGTGTGCGTGTGTGTGTGTGTGTACATCTTCTTTATCCACTCATAAGTCAGTGGACATTTGGGCTCTGTCCATAGTTTGGCTATTGTTGATAATGTTATTATAAACATCAGGGTGCTTGTACCCCTTCAAATCTGTAGTTTTGTATCCTTTGGGTAAATACCTAGCTTCCACACTATTCTCCACAGTGACTGCACCAGTTTGCATTCCCACCAACAACACAAGAAGGTTCCCTTTTCTCTTCATCCTCGCCAACACCTGTTGTTTCTTGTGTTGTTAATGTCAGCCATTCTGAGAGGTGTGAGGTGTTATCTCATCGTGGTTTTGATTTGTATTTCCCTGATGATGAGTGATGTTGAGCATCTTTTCATGTGTCTGTTAACCATCTGGATGTCTTCTTTGGAAAAGTGTCTATTCATGTCTTCAGCCCATTTCTCAACTAGATTATTTGTTTTTTGGGTATTGAGTTTGATAAGTTCTTTATAGATTTTGGATATTAAGCTTTTCTCTGATATGTCATCTGCAAGTATCTTCTCCCATTTGGTAGGTTTCCTTTTAGTTGTGTTGATGTTTCTTTCTAAAATAACATTTTTAAAGCAAGGTTGATATAATGGAGGCTGAGGACTCAGTTGAAACTATAAATGACATTAAAATATGCCATAAAACTATCATAAATTTAAGCATGGTAAATGGATGACACTGAATGAAGAAATAGGCCCATGAAGTAAAGTAGTTAACTTAAAAAAAAACAAGAATACATCAAATGAATTAAAGTATTTTAAATCAAGTATCATAGTAAAGTGACAAGGAAGGGGAAGATTATTTAACAAATAATACCATAACTATTAAGTCAATTATTTTTTTAAAAATAAATTTTTATCTTCACATATTATTCGAAAACAAATTCCAGAATGATTACAGTTTTAAAATAATGGAAGAAGTCATCAAGGTAAAAATCAACAGATTTGATTGCAAAATATTTAGTCAGTCTGTATTTCAAAGGTATTATAAGCATATTTAAAAGATAATCAACAAATGGAAAAGTAAATTTGCAAAAAACTTTTTGCCAGATGCAAGGTTAATATCTACGCTTTCTAAAGACTTACAAAATTGAAATTAGAGACCTTAATTTCCCAGTAGTCAAATGATAATTCACAAAAGAGAATATACAAATAACTAATAATCATATGAGAGACTTTCAACTTAATAATTAAAGAAATTCAAATTAAAACAACGGGACATCATCTTCACCTTTAAAATTAGCAATTATATTTTTGTAAGGTTGATGAAATATAAATTAGTACTGGTCTGCAGATTTTTCATTCATTTATCATTTTATTTATCCACTAGACAAATATTTGTTCGACACTTACTATAATTAAGGCTGATGGCATTGGACTTATAACTACATCTTTCATCTCCAGACTTTCTGCTTGTTCTTGCCTTCCACTTGGCCCATCATCTTCTTTTAGATGAATTTCAGTTTACTTTCAATTGTACCCCTATGAAACTTGCTGGCTTTCTATCAGACACACACAGAAGATATCTCCTTCATACTAGAGAGGCAAAGTGATTGTGTTAGTTGGTCTTGCTGCCTTAAAAAAAACTACCATAACCTTAGTAGGTTAAAAAAACAAAAAATTCCCATTTTACAGTTCTGGAGGTCAAAAATCAGAAATAAGTCTCACTGGGCTAAAATCAGTGTTGGCAAGTCTGCATTCCTTTCTGGAGACTCTACGAGAGGATTCATTTTCTTGCCTTTTCCAGCTTCTAGACGCTGCTCACATTCCTTATGGTTCAAGGTCCTCTTCCATATTCAAAGCCAGTAATAATCAGTTGAGCCTTTCCCATGATGCCATCTGTCTGATCCTGATTCTTCTGCTTCCCTTTTCCCCATTTAAAGGACACCTGTGATTATATTGGAACAGTCAAGATTGTCCAAGCTAATCTCTTTAATATAAGATGATTAGAAATTTAATTCCATCCATAACCATAATTCCTCCTGGCCATGTAATATAGTCACAGGGTTCTGAGATTAGGACACGAACATCTTTTGGAACCATTATTTTTCCTATGGCAGTGCTATATTAGGTGGCGGCGGGGGGTGGGGCGGGTGAGGTTATTTAGCCATATAGTTTTGGTTTTGGATTTTTACTCTTGTCACTTACGTTCTATATTTGTGACATTGTGCAAGATTCGTAACTTCTCTTAGCTTTTCAGGCTTCATGCCTACAATTAAAAAAACAACCAAACAAGCTATTATAAAGATTAAAGATATGTGTAGCACACAAGGGGTGCATGGGTAGCTGAGTCGGTTGAGCATTCTTGATTTCGGCCCAGGTCATGATCTCATAGTCATGGGATCAAGCCCCACTTTGATCTTAAGATTCTCTCTCTCTCCCTTTGCACCTCTCCCCAGCTTGCTCCTCTCTCTCTCTCTCTCTCTCAAACAAAAAGCAAACAAACAAACAAAAGATATGTGTGGCACACAGCAAACTTGTAATAAATGATGATTATTATAATTATTGAAAAAAACGTACTAACACTTCAGCTTCAATACCACTTGCATTTCCACTGGAACCGTTTGTACACATCCAATGAATCAAATGTTCATTTCTGTGGCATCTGTCTGATCATACAACAAACAATCTAACACCAATTGCATTGTGTCAATGCCCCCTAAATTAATTTCATAAATGCAGATACTATTTTCAGTGTGAACTTTAAATATCCGATCATCAAGCTATTCTTAAAACACCTGAAGTATTATATACTATTTTGTTGTGCAGGTGTTTTAAATGTAAAAAAAAACATAAATTTTATGAAACTGGAGAGGTTATTCAAGCCATTAACTGGAGCTAAAGAATGATTTTAACATGGTTATTGTGAGAGACGACCAAATACTGTGCTAATTACAGACATGTAACTAGTTGGAGTAGCATAGGGAGCGATATTTTGGGAGTTATTCGTTGTCACAGAACACCTGACAATAATTTCTTTTTCTTCTGATATAAAATTCTCTATTAAAATTTATCTTCAAGTTAGTTAATAGACAGTGTAGTCTTGACTTCAGGAGTAGAAACCAGTGATTCATCTCCTACATATGACACCCAGTGCTCATCTGGAAACGTGCCCTCCTTAATGCCTATCACCCATTTAACCCCCCTCCCACCCACCCCCAGCAACCCTCAGTTTGTTCTCTGTATTTAAGCATCGCTTCTGATAATAATTTCTTATCAATCTGTACATACTTGCTCATCATTGCTCCCCCTACTCATTTTAGCTAAAGGAAAAATGTATTCAAGGAATATGAATTTATGCTTTACTAGTATATTGCACACAGCATTATAGCGATGCCTTGTGATAGAAAAGAAAATAACAATGAAAGTAATTTCCAGATATATTTGTGACATAGAAAAGGGAATTTGGGGAGAAGAGCCACAGATCTAGTTAGATGTAAAGCATAACACATCCAGTGTTTCTTAATATCATTCAAACAGAAAACCAATGACTATGCTGTGAAATTCTCTCAACTCCTCAAGTCTACCTGTCAAAATCCTTCCTGTTTTCTCCTCAATTCACTCAGTACAAGTTTTTTTTCTTATTCTATACTTTCATGCCTTTATTGAACTATATTACAAAGCACAGTATTATTTAGACTCTCCTTCAATTAGCTGTTACAACCCTCACATTTGGGGCTATGTCTGAATCACCCGGGATTTTCCACTCCCGCGACAAGGCAGCTAGTGCTATTCCTCGAACGTATTGGCACCCAGGAAATTCTAGCTGAATCAAAGTAGATCACTGAATCACACAGAGATGAAAGAGCTGTAATAATAGAGCTCTAAGACATAGATAAATAAAAACAGAGGATAACTCAAAAGTCTTGACATTTCATTTTATTTGTTTTTGGAACTTGGCTTTATGAAATGTGTTAGCACTGTAAATCCCCTAATCCTTGAGCAGCCACCTACACTCCAGGCGCTTGTGAGGCATATCAGAGAACTCTCCAGGTCCATCAACATACAGTGTTACTTCGTCAGGTCTTTGGCCCCAAGACCCTTCATGATGTCCTATATTGGAGAACTGAGTGGGAACATTGGTGATCTCATCTGTAAGGACTCCTCTGGTCCCTCCAGCTTCAACCTGGGGCATCTCGATGAATTTGTGAAGCTTTCATGACTTTTCTCCTAGAGAAACAGATTCCCATCTGGCCAGATAGATATTACACACTTCAGTTCTTTAAGCCCACAGGGATCATCTGTGCACCCGGGTGGCCCAGTAAGTTAAGCATCTGACTCTTGATTTCGGCTCAGGTCACGATCTCACGGTTTGTGATATCTAGTTCCTGCTTGGGATTCTCTCTCTCACTCTCTCTCTCTCTCTGCTCCTCCCCCCAAAAAATAAATAAACTTTTTTTTTTAAGAGAAAGAAAAAGAATCAGGAAGTATCTAAGCAAAGCCTTCACTTTGCTGGATACAGGCATTATCACTCCCTGCTGCTACTCTTACATTCATAGAATCTCTCTGGCTTCAGGATTCAGGTCACTGGAAGACAGTTATCTTCAACTACCCACCTCAGATGCTTTATCACGATGTCATAGTGCCTTTCAAACTAACAGTCCTCTTCAGAGGCCGTGTGTGGTAGCTATGCGTGTGGCTTGGTCTGTTTCACTGCATCAGCTGTTTGAGAAGGAACAGAAAGAAGAGATTTTCAAATCAGGCAGTCAAGACAAAGAAAAGAAAAAGAAAAATAGCATCCACACATGAGAGATAGCCTTAGGTTTTGCTGATAACACAGAAAATCTCTACCTGGTGCCATTTCCTCCCCTTCCCCTGGGGAAGGGGAAGGGTTCTTGTCCTAAACTTGAAAAGTTACTGTCTATTCAGTAGAATTCAGCTACATCTTTCAAACCACATAATAACTCTGAAAGTCTCAATCCAGATATTCTTTAAAGTTCATCACTTGGGTCATTCTCGACTCATCTACGCTCTCCTCTGCCCAAGCTGGGGAAGAAGGTAACATGTTTTCTTTGGTAAGAGTGTGAGAAATAATTAATAAATATTTTGTGACATAGACCAGTGGCCTTTTTTTCCAACTCTTTTGATATTTGCTTATTTTTGAGAGAGAGAGAGAGACAGAGTGAGATCAGAGTGGGAGCAAAGAGAGAGGGAGACACAAAATCTGAAGCAGGCTCCAGCTGATCTGTCAGCACAGCACCAGACAGGGGGCTCAAACTTGCCAACCACGAGATCATGACCTGAGGCGAAGTCAATCGCTTAACTGACTGAGTCACCTCGTAAAAATATCTTGGTAGCCCCAGTAATAAATATTTTGAATAAAAAAATGCTTTGCTTTAAAATATAGATATGCATGAGAGAATGACAATGGTATTTATTATAAATATATTTTATTAAGTGCATAAACCATATTGTTTTGATACCAGAGACTGAGGGATTTCTTGAGCCCTGAGATCTCAACCATCAGCTGGTTCCAGGTTCTTAAACTAGCCAACAAAGAACTCAAGGAGGAGTCAGAGTAAAAGTGTAGCAGAAGAAACTTTATTACAAAGCAAAAGTACAAACTCCAGAAGGAAGTGTGAATGCACTCAGAGGATCTGAATGGGGTGGAATGGGGTGGAATTTTGCTTTTCATGGGTGGTCATAACTTGGGTCCAGAGTATTTATGTGAGGTTCTGGGGAATAGGCAGGGATTTCTAAGAACTCTGCATATCATTACACATGCTCCACGTTAGCAGTCTGATTTAGGGCTAACTGGGTCATTGTGGGCGTATGTGTAGTGGGCTTGGGCATCGACTGCAAGGTGCTTGTGGCCTAAGAAACCACGGAGCTATCACAAGTTTGCTTCATGGCCACACACGCTCTGTCAGGTGTCACACTGAATTCCTCGGGTTGTTTTTTTTTTTTTTTTTGGTCTTCCTACAAATATCTAGCATCTCTGTATTCTGCCTGCCTCAATTTGGCCACCCAGCTACTTGAAGAAGGCATCACTAGCTCCATATTAAAGATTAATTTTTTAAAAGTCATTTAATTATTTACTGAGTGACTACTTTTTGCCTGGTACTATTCTATGTACTGAGATATTGCAGTTAACAAGACTGACAAAAATCGCTGGGACAAGAATTTATATTCTAACTGGGTGAGATAAACCACAAATATATAAGTAGACTACAAAGTGGATTATTTTTCCAGATGATAAGGGTTATAGGTTAAAATCAAACAGAAGAAAAAGATAGGAAATGCCAGAATCAGGGCTGAGGTTTGCAATCTTCAATAGGTCTCTCTAGGGCAGGCCTTACTGAGAAAGTGATATTTGAGCAAAGCCCTATGAACACGAGTGAAATGCCAGAATTAAGAACAGTCTCAAGTTCTGTAAATAATAACAATGAAAGATTTAATAATAACAATAATAAAAATAATGGATTTCTTACAGAACCAAGGTCTATGTCAATCTAAAGCTTGTTCTCGGATCCACGGTTTTGCTAACAACAGTGCACATCCTTTTCTGGTTGATAATTAATAATTAACTGAAATTTAACAAACTCAGTAATTGTTTTTTAAAAATTGCTGAGCTTACTTTGGCATTAACTGTTGTTCTGAATACTCATTAGTGATTGGCATTTAAAGACTGATTTCTTAAGGAACTTTCAGTGCCAGTACTTAAACCAGAAACAAAGCTTCTACTCTGATTTCTAATAGGACAGGTGAGTCTGCACATCACCTAATGGAACAGTGGTGGAAGTCAGACTTTGAATATTCCAAGGAGGATCACACAGAGGTTTTCCCCTTGAAGTTTCAAATGCTCTCTACATGTAGCCCTGTCTACAATTATTAAAAAGCAGTCCATTCAAATTATATATAAATCCTTCAACAACAAGGTACAAGATAGCAAATCTTTAGTGGTGTGATGGATTTTTAAACTGTTTTCAGAATATTTTGCTTTAGTGTCTCAGTAGAACATTATTCTACAGTGAGCAAATTGAGAGACAAAATGTCCCCAGAGTATTAACACATTTTCCACCTCTTGACCTTTCGAGGGCCATGAAATCTGCAGTATCGGTCACTCTTAAATGAACATAAATAACCCATTATCAGTCACTGAAATGTTAACAGGTAAGAGGAAAAATGGAATTATAACATTTATTGAACCCATATTTGATGACAAGAACTTTACATGTATGACTTCATTCTAATCCCCACTAGGAAGACAAAAAGACTTTAAGTTACGCATTATTTTCTCAATGTTACAGCTAAGAAAAATGAGATTCAAAGAACTTAAATAACTTGTGCAAATTCACAGAGCTAAAAGCCAAGATGGAAATCTATCATATTTGCATAATCTCTATTGCGTTGCTGAAGAACACTGTGGTCGGGATTTCAGGGGACATCCAGAGTTGCACAGGTGAGTCAAAGAACGACCTAGTATCAAGCCCCGGCCCATGTGGATTCTTCAAGACACGGAGCTTCCTATTTCAGAAGAAATGGGAAAGAGGCTATTTCAATGGTGTTAAAGAAGAGCAGAGAGTGAAAGCATAGGATGATGCCCTTCCCAAAGACTGGCCCCTGGAGGCCATCTACAGAGGGCATCCCTGTGGAGGCAGTGCGGTGTCAATCTCCAATGCACGGTGCTGTTATTACATGCAGTGGGACTCAGTTTACCAGGAGATGGAATCTGCCGAGCTGGTTTCTTGTTGGAAGTGTGGTTTCATGGCGCCTGGAGACGCGGGGAGGAATTTCACACTAAAGAAGACTGGGGGACCATCAAGCACACAAGGTAATAGCAGCAGGGCAAAGGCTGGTATTACAAGGGCATTGCTTAGTGATGCAGGAGCCTGAAAGAAGACTGTGTCTGCCTCGCATTGCTGCCCAGTGCCAGGCCTGCTTAACGTTGACGGAATAATTATTAGGGCCCAATTATACAATCAGCCCCAGTGATTTATAACGCTCTACAACCAGCACTGAATCAACCTGTCTCAGTAGCCGTAAGTCTGCATAAAGTTTTAATTACGAACATCATAAGTTGGTCAGAGCATATGGAGAAAAATGGATTATGAATTTACGATGTGGTGAATTTTCCTGCTGAGTGGCTCTTCTCCTGATCAGGGCCTCACGGCAGGATGACAAAAGGCACGTAGGAGAAGCCAGGTGCTCAACAAAGCAGCTGCTCTCTTTTAAACGTGAGACTAGGAAGCAGGACTGTGGTGTGCCAGAGGGAATGTCAAGGGACGTCAGCTGTGACATTCTGATCCTGGCCTCAGGTGAAACGTAGCTACGGGGGTGGTGACAATGACATGCTGCCTAGACTGGCATGCGACAGGGTTAAATTGAGCCGACGAATAGCCTTGGCTTGCTTAACAATTCTTTCAACACTCCTTATATAAGAGGATTTCCCAAATCGATAAGCCAGTCACTCTATTTTCTCTTTAGGATTTTGTGGCTCAATAAGCACGTACTGAGAGCTTATTATGAGCCCGACATCCAATAACTAGTCCGTGTGGGCGTGTACAGGCCTGGATGTATGGCCCAACTGGGGACAGCCTTGCAGGGCGTAACATGCAGAAGTCCCTGAGGGAGTAGCCCAGTGTTTGTGGCTGCGACACGGATCTTCTGCCTCTGCTTCTTGTTCCTTCATTCGCCCCTTCACATTGACACGTGGAATGTGTCATTCAAAGGAGACATTCAAATGTCCTTCAGATTCAGAGGAGGATCCAAAGAGCATTCTCCTATAAACTTTCTGCACATTACTCTCCACCTCAGAGTCATCTTCCCAGGGAGCCTGATCTTGAAAACTTAGCACATTTGTAAGAAACTCCGTTCCCTGGGTGGGCACCCAGAGCCTTATAGAGGATTTGGTAAAATGAGAAAGTGTATTCATTTGTTCTCATACGCTTTAATCACTTATTTATTCAAACGCATTTCATTACAGTGCGTACTATGTGGCAAGTGCTGTCCTGGCATCAGGGGCTGTGAGCGAAGATTCCCAAGTGCAGTAAACATGGCTAAGAGGGTCATTTAAAATCGGGTCAGGAGGATATGGAGGAAGCAGGACCTGTGCGTGTCTCCTGTTTCAATTCCTAGAACACCAGGAACTTTTTTGACCTTTGCCATTACAACTCCACCACCTTCTGGAATACCTCTTTCTTTCTAACTTTGGACTGAAATAGAGATCATGTCACATCTGTCAGTGAAATTGCCAATGGTGTATTAGATGGTCTAACTCTGTCAGCACTAATTATAATTCTTTAAAAACAAGTTATGTAACTGTGGATTTCGCCTTTATAAGCCTGCCCTCCCTGCTTGAAATTCAGAGCACACTTTCAATTTCAGTCTACCCTGTGTCCCCCGAGGTTGCCATCCCTAAGACCCCAAATAAATGCTTTTGGTTGCTTTACAGCCTGGATGTCTTCTTGGTCAACAGAATATGGAGATAAAAGAAAGTTCTGCACTGAAATAGCTAGCAACCTAGGCAAGAAGACAGACAAATAAATAACACTGCTTAGTGTGGTAAAAAATCTGACATGATCAGGCACTGGGAGCCATGGGAACATGGAGGAGAGACACATCTCTCTGGGGAGAGAGTCAAATAAGTATCTGGAAATGGTAGCCGTTGAATCAAGTGGAGTGTAGGCCATATGCTCTTCTGGCTGGACACGCTGAGGGAGGTAATCGGCGAGGAGAGAGGACAGACTCTAACAGCTGGTACTACAACCGAGCTGATGCTCACATATGCACAGTCAGACAGGAGGCCCTGCACCAACATTCCAGGAAGATTCTGCCCACCCCCTCAGGCTGTCCATCTGTGACTCACCTTGAGTCTCATTTCCTGGTTCTGTCTGGATTAAAATTACAGCAGCACAGTGTGGAACTGACACTCCTCCCCAGCCTCCACACCTGCTTCCTGGACTTTGCAGAGGGATTCTCTTGTCCACATCTAATAAGGAACAAGGTTAGCAATCTCTGCAGCAAGGTCACGAAAAACATGTGGTTAAATAGTAAAAACACCTCCGAATACCCAGGGCAAGAACAACACATAACTATTCATCCTATTCTTCACCTAAAGGGCTCACCTGCTGGGATTAGGGTCCCTTATCATGTTTCTCAAGTCAAGATTCCAAGGCAACTATTTCTGCACCCTCCAAACTTAAGCTGATGATAAATTAGTAAACAGGACTTAATCTGAAACTGATTCAACCTTCCTTTTAGCTCTGGCAGCCGGAAAGATACCCCTCTGATCAATTTATTTGTAAAATCTTTAAAATTCTTCCATAATGAAGCCAGTCTGACCACCCTGACCCCTCACACACACACACAGACACACTCCAGCTCAAATGTAGCTCATTTGAGGCAGAAGGGAAGAGCTAGAAAGCTAAAAAGCTTGAACAATCTAATGAACCACATGATGTTCTAGAAATACAGGGGAAGTTTGGAGATCCAAGCTTCTAGCTTGATTTCAAACAAATAAACGAACAAACAAATAAAGAACCTCAGTAGTTTCGGCACTGTCAGAGAACAATTAAAGTGGTTACACTTTGTAATATACATAAGCAATCACATTTCAGAGTGGCAATGTATTATACCTCTCTAACATGTAGACAGATATTATGTTTAATATGGGGGACTAGGATTTTTGAGATATGAAGTAGACATAGGACAGAATATCAACAGCTAATAAATAAAACAAAATTGTAAACATCACTAGTAAATCAAAAGTAAGAAATATGAACCAGAAAATGAACACCCATTTTTAAACTATCAAACTACTATAGATTATTCCCAGTATCACAGGCTACAAACAGACACGTGCCTTTCCGTGCATGGCAAATATGTGTGTAAAGTAATGACACCATCCCTAAGGACAATTTTGTATGTGTCAAAAGCCCCCCAAAATACATCTATGTTCACTAACAATTGTGCTTCTAAAAATCTGTTTTAGAACACAACACACGCCACCACCACCAAGAGCAACCTATGATAAAACTCAGGTTAGTCGTAAAACTTTTATAACGACAAACTAGAATGATCATAAATGTCCAATAATTGGTCAAAGGATATAAATAGACATTTCACAGAAGAGCAAATCCAAATGGTTACCAAACAGGAAAGTTTGCTCAGGCTCAAGAGTAGTCAGCAATCTGAAAAGTAAAATAACATTACACATTTTTGGTATCCGAATTGCAAATGTTTAAAAGACTGATCTTGCTATTAGAAAAGTTACTGAAAATCACATTAAAACATTTCTGAATAAAATGTGAATGGCCATGGTCATTTTTTTAAAAAGAAATCTGTGGATGCTATTAACTTTAAAAAATTTATAGATACTGGGGCACCAGGGTGGCTCAGTTGGTTAAGCGTCCGACTTCAGCTCAGGTCATGATCTCGTGGTTCGCGAGTTCGAGCCCTGCCATGGGCACTGTGCTGACAGCTCAGAGCCTGGAGCCTGTTTCGGGTTCTGTGTCTCCTTCTCTCTCTGCCCCTCCCCTTCTCACACACTCTCTCTATTTCTTAAAACTAAATAAACATTAAAAAAAAAAGTATAGATACATTGACCCAGCTCTTCTGCTTCAAAGAATTTATCACAAAGAATCAACAACAATGACATATAAGACAGCAGTATTTACTACAGTATTGTACAGAGCAGCCTCAAACAAGTAACACCCATTATAGGGAACTAGTTGAAGGAATTACTTTAGGGGCACCTGGGTGGCTGAGTCAGTTAAGCAGCCGACTTTGGCTTAGGTCATGATCTCACAGTTGATGGGTTACAGCCCCACATTGGGCTGTATGCTGACAGCTCAGATCCTCTGTTCCCCTCTTTCTCTGCCCCACTCATGCTCTTTCTCTCTCTCTCTCTCTCTCTCTCTCTCTCTCTCTCTCTCTCAAAAATAAATAAAAAAAGAAATTATTTTATACCTACTCAATGTACCTATTATAAAATAAATTATATCAGTTAACTTAGAGATTTCAATGAAGTATGGTTGGATGAGGAAAGAAAGATACAGCAAAGTGTATATAATGTGATTCCATTTTTTAAAACCTAATACTACCCTATGTGCGTGCATAACCCCATAGGGTATTAAAGCCAGTGTTTGTATATTTGTGTTTGTATGTGTGTATACACAAAAGGGATGAAAAATATGGAATACCTCCAAGGTGATTAATATAACTCATCCAAATAAGGATGGGGCAGGAAGCAAGCACAGATAAAGATTGCAAGTAAAGACCACAGACAGGGCCAACTGGGTGGCTCAGTCGGTTAAGCATCTGACTTTGGCTCATGTCATGATCTCACAGTTCATGAGTTTGGGCCTCAGCCCACAGGCTGCTTTGGATTTTGTGTCTCCCTCTCTGTTTCCCTCTCTCTCTGACCCTCCCCTGCTTGCACTGTCTCACTTTCTCTCAAAAATAAATAAACATTAAAAAAAAGACCACATACAGCACATACGATGATTTCAGTCATGCATTTGTGTAAAATTATATGTGCATATACATTAAAAATATTTTTTAGAGCCAAACTAAATTTTTACAAGCCTTACTCGGGGAGCTTTATAAAGTGCATCTTCCTGGCTTTCGATTCCAGTCTTTTTTGGAATAAGGCACCCAGGAGCTGTGTCTGTAAGGAAACCTGATGGCCGTGTGGCTCTTTGACATGCCACATGTAAGCACACAGAGCTGTGCAGAGGCAGAGATGAGGCGGAAATGTGCCCAATTGTGTTTTTCATGACCTCAGACAGAATATAGTCTTCTTCTTCCAAGTCCGATGTCCCCTAAGAGCCTCTGCAAGGTCTGGTGACCAAGCTGGGGGATGCACCTGACCCAGGACTTACTTCCTGAACTGGGATCACACACTCCACTCGGGGGGCGTGCGTTGTTTCCACTACCCAGATCCTTCATTCCACTGCACCCAACACTTCACCCCCATGGCTGGCATGTCCTGCAAAAGGTTACCTCGTAAGAGGTCGTAGTAGCAAGAAGTAAGAAGTAATAAGAAGTAGTGATCCTACTAGCAAGTAAGGATTGCTCTTGCAGATTACACACTTCATAAATATTTGTGGAACCCAAATGCATCCAGCCCCTTGCAAAACCCCTGTTAGATAGCAGACACTCCTTAAATCAGAAATTAAGGTTTTGGTGAAACTGAGAGAGCATGGACAGTCCCCATGGCAGCTCCTGCTTCTTTACATCCCCAGCTTCACTATTCAGATCCCAGTACATCTGCCCGCACTAGTTCCAGAGAGAGAGCGGGGAGCCTCTGTGCTGGGGAATCAGAGCATCCTGCTTTCACGGCTGGTGAGCTCAAAATAATTCTTGGGCCTATAATTAGGGCTATAATTAATGTTAGCATTTTTTGCAGTGAAAATTCATTTACTGGGGCGCCTGGATGGTTCAGTGGGTTAAGCTTCTGACTCTTGATTTACGTTCAGATCATGATCTCATGGTTCGTGAGTTCATGCCCTGCATCATGCTCTGTGTGGAGCCTGCTTGGTATTCTCTCTCTCTGTCTCTCTCTCTGCCTCTTCCTCTCTCTCCCTCTCTCTCTGCTCCTCCCCAGCTGGCATATGCTCTCTCTCTCTCTCTCTCTCTCTTTCAAAATAAATAAATAAACAATCAAAAAATTTAAAAAAGAAGTCATTCCATCACAAAATCTGAAGTCAAGAAGCCATTGACCTAGTCACATATTTTATTCTATATCCAATTGAGATCATGAGTTTTCAACATTTCCTAGTTTAAAAATGTGCCATTGATTTATTGAACTTAGATTCTGCCTCTAAGAAACTTACACCCTAGTTGAGAGACCAAATCCATCTGAATGGAGCCACATCTGATAAATCACAAAGACATACATCAAAACATGCAAGAATTTATAAAGCACAGACTTTTCCATTCCAAACATGAGTTCCAAAAATTATATGAGAAAAGGCAGTGTTGTGGCGGTATGTATACAGTCACCCAAAGAGCCTTCTTTGATGAGATCTCCTAGACATTTAGATAATTATGTCCTATGACATCAAACAATCAGTTGCATGCCTTCATAGTTATGCCATATCTTTATGAACCTGTGTGCCAGCTTTTATTTTTTTAAGTCATTTTCCCTACCAGAGAGCAACATTTGGTACCATTCTCCTCACCATCTGTATGCCTCTATTATATATATTTTAAATGTAAACTCTTTAATGTAAGGAAAATTTATTATGTTCGGTCCTCACATATTGTAGTCTTTGATGGATGATTATTATGCTTAATAACAAAAATTACATATTGGCAGAAAATGTATCTTCACTTCTGTGCAAATTAACATGGGGTTACTTTTACAGTTTAATATGAAAGAGTGATAGTGAGGCTGTCAAAAGCAAATAGGGCTCATTTCTATAAAATTCAGGGCCATTTTTACAACTGAAAAGTGGCTCGCTTAAAGGCATAATAACACAGACAGGGAAAATGTTATAGTCAGCAGTTACCAAATAGTCTTTCCCCTATAAACTGGCAGTCTGAGGTAGTAGTGAGGCCAGAAGGACATTCCAGAAGCGGTAGCACAGCAAGAGTACTTGACGTTTGAAGTCGGTGTTTTTAGCATGCTCTTCCTCTGTGACCACGTGATTTTCCGTATTTGTCATGAACGTTAATCAATAACAATAATCGTCAGGACAGAAACGTTTATTGAATTTGTTTCTGTGGCAGTATATAATAATAACATTAGGAAGAAGTACTGGGTTTGTCATTTTAATTACATTTCTTCATAAAAGGGGGTGAAACGGATGTGAAAAATGCTCCCCAATCAGTGAATTCCTCCAAGCTCACTGAATGACTTGCAAGAATGACAGAATTGAAACAACTCAAGCTCCATTTCTTCTTCTCTAGAGTCAGTGTGTTATCATTATTTCGGTCTGCTCTCTAACTGCAGTGGTGGGAGACCGGGCGTGCACCTGACATGAACCTGCCCATTCTGAGCTGTTTTCTTACGTTCCAGCGCTTACTGCTTAGTATGGATGTAGGTAGCTGAGTCCACGTGGGTGCCAGGGGCCAATTTATAACCGGGCATTTTCCAAATTAACTTCCTGCAGAAGTTGTATGTTAACAGTGTGTTAATTTGGGGCTGGAGTATATATTGTGAAAAACTTCACAGTAATAGCCGTAGTACTTGTTTAGCGTTTATATCAACAACATAGTTTTTCAGGAAGAAGGATTGTCGTTGTTGTTGTTTTCACTGACAGTGCTTAAAATTGCCAAAGTGCAGTGAAAATAAGAAGTACACCAACTTTCAGATAATTTTATGTTATTGTTTATCAGGCAATGCACTATTATCACCTGCACTTTGGTGGACTCCTAGTTCTGTGTCTCTGAGCACCACGGAAGGTTCGCTAAGGTTGCAAAGTGTAGCAAATATGATCCTCATAGAGGACATCCTTTAGGATCTCTTTCAAACCGTAACATTTTCTTTTATTTATTAAAAAGATTTGTTTAAGTTTATTTATTTGTTTTGAGAGAGAGAGAGAGGAAGAGAGAGAGATTGAGTCCCAGGCAGGCTCCACCCTGACAGCACAGAGCCAGCTGCGGGGCTCGAACTCATCTACCATGAGATCATGAGCTGAGCTGAAACCAAGAGTCGGACGCTTAGCCTACTGAGTCACCCAGGCGCCCCCAAACTGCAACATTTTGAGAAGCATCATTTCTCATCTCCCAGACACAGACAAGTTCATAGATGGAAAATATTGAGCCCTTACTTCCTGCTCTTCTACTCATGGCAGACATTGTTAATCCAACAGAGGACTTCTGTCCCAGACAACACGGACATGCCTTGGAAGTCTCATAAAACAGCAATCTAGGAAATTTGTACAATTATTCAGCATTGGCGTGAAGATTGAAAACTATTTGCATTCCTGAATTAAATCTCTAAGCTTGCCATCGACAAAAAGCACCCGAGATGAGCTATGAGGAGGGATGGGTGCACCGTAGGCACTCAGGCCACCATGCTCATGGAGGGCATGTGCTTCGCGTATGTGTGAAGGCAGGGAAAACGACAAAGAAAACTGGTTTTCACTCCTACGACAGCAAGGAAAAGTGGCAATCCCCTTAGTATTCATAAATGATAAGAACAAATATTTGATGAGTATTATTGTAATCCAGTCACTATTAAAGTGCTTCCTGTGTATTAACTTTATTTGTCCTTTCAAACTCCAATGACGTAGGCACTATTACTATTATCCCCATTTCAGAGATGAGAACCTGGAGAAAAGACTGGGAGCAATTGGCCCAGGATCACACTTTTGGCCAGTGGTACAGGTGGGCGTCAACCCGAGGGGTACACCTACCTGCAAAGCCCCACAGAGAAGCGCATTCTTTGTGGCCTCTGAAATGCTGCTGTCCGTTTCCACTCTCCTTGAGCCACTTCTAAGTCCTGGAGCTATTTTTGCAGAGGCAAAATGTTTGATTCGGCTTGCTGTAGGGCTAGTGTGAGAGAGTAATTAATTCGTGAATGTGACAAGCCAAGGATAATAAAATATCAAGTTTATCTCAAGGAAGCTTTAATGTCTTCTTTTCATCACGACACCAGCAGAACTTTAATTAGGTGATTTAAATGCTTTGTTGATAGGGGGAGCTCAGAAAAGAAAGTCAACGACTGGAGAGTGTGCAAGACCTTAAAGATATGCCAACTGCTTTATCTTCCCTAATTCAAATGTTTTACAACAGCACCTGAAGTTAAAGATTCCTCTACCCCACTTTGCAAAGAAGAAACTAAACTTAAGAGGCATTACGCGACTTGGCCACTGAACCACGAAGGCATTTGAACCCAAGTCTGTCATCTGAGGGCCCAGATTTCACATTTACAGGTGGCCCTCTGCAGACCCAGCTTGCTCATTAAGGCTTAGCCTTTCCCACACATTTGCTCTTCAAACAGCTCTGCCAGGCTGTCACTTATGTGAGAATGCTTTTACTTGCCCACGGATGGAACTCTCCACCTGTGGGTCAATGGTCACCGTAGGCCAAATCTCACACACTCATTTTTGAAAAGGAGAAAGTTGAAAAAAGGAGGGTGAACATCTAATGGCAGGCTGTCCTGTGTGGCTCCTAACATGAGAGGCACCGGCACTGGGCCATCATGAATTCATTCAACACCTTTTGTCAATCCTCTGTATTCACTGTGCTGGGCTTTGGGATGACAGAGAGAAAAGGTCATATCCCTGCCTTTAGAATGCATTTCCAGTTTCTGACATTAAAATTCAGAAAATGATTTTTTTCAAAGATCTAGAGCATTCTGTTGAAAATGTGGTTGTTGCAGCTGAAGATACAAGCGATGTGTCTAAGGTGCATTCGTGCTCTATGTGCCCATCAGGGCACGCCAACTTTCTCTCATGTTTCTGGGGAGTCAGGTGCCTCTCGATTGGCCAGCAGTTCTTGAGTCTCATACAATCAGGCATGCTGAGATTCTAAGGGCTCCTTACTTATTCTCTGCCTTCCTTTTTTCCAGGGGGCATTTCCATCTAAGATGCTGATGTGATGATCCTCACAGGAATGGACAGGTGCTCAAAAAAGTTGTCAGCTTGGCCAACTTATTCTCGTTGCTGTCTTCCTCCCAGTCTGGACTTCCATCCTCTGGGGATCTGTAACACTAATGTTGCCAGAGGGTCATCTGGTCTGAACTAGACAAGAAGTGAATGGTGCGGCTATCCACTGGCAGTGGAAATAGGATTTGAAGCCAGCCTTGGCTATGACTTCCTGTTCTGCTATTTCAGACCTGTTAGACCTTTGGCAAACAAAGACAACTTTTTTTCTTTAAATGTTTATTTTTGAGAGAGAGAGAGAGAAATAAACATTCTTTAAATGTTTATTTATTTTTGAGAGAAAGCGCAAGCAGGGGAGGGGCAGAGAGAGAGGGGGACAGAGGATCCACAGCAAGCTCTGCATAGACAGCACAGAGTATGATGTGGGGCTCAAACTCATGAACCATGAGATCATGACCTGAGCCAAGGTCAGCCGCTTAACCGACTGAGCCACCAAGGTGCCCAAGGCAAACATTTTCTTTAAACCTGAAAATGGGAACATATATTTGGGTATATATATTTTAATCCACTCATTTTAGTTACCTTTATCTCTAACCCAGTGGTTTTTGAATGGGGTTGATTTAGCCCCTAGGGAACATCTGGATATGCCTAAGGATAGATTTAGTTGTTACAACTGGGACAAGAGAGTTGTGCTGCCAGCATCTGGTGGGTAGAGACTAGGAATGCTGCTAAATATCCTACAGTACACAGGACAGCCCCCAAAAAAGACTTATTTAGCCCAAACATCAACAGTACTGATGTTGAGAAGCTCTGCCCCAATCTCTGAGACTCCCAATCCCCACTAAAGCCTAACCATGAGGAAAGTGGGTATGATGGACAGAAAATGGAACCCCCACCCCACTCCAGCCTGGATGTGACAGAAGATACCTCAAACAGAGAGCAAAGGGATGTGAAATAAAGACTCTGTTTCCTCTTCAGGCTCAGATTAGTTGTGGGAAAACAAGGGAAGCAGGACACAAGAAAATGGGCATTCCAGTGTTTGCCTCAGTCTCCCTCCCTTTGGGAAGATATTCCCACAGTGGGAGGTGCATTCCATCAAGTAAAGGGGAACTTCAATGTCAGAGACACTGCTAACCAATTCAGGGTGTTCTGCAATTCCAGCAAGGGTTGAAGCAGGTGAAGTCCAGAGTGCGAAAGGCTGAGGAAAGGAGGAGGGGCCAAGGAGGGGAACAGAAGAGAAAAGAGAGAAGAGAGGAAAGGTGAGAGCAAGGAAAAAGTGGAGGCCAGGCAGAACTAGAAGCTTCAGCAGTCCAGTCCAGCAGAACCACCAGGTACCAAAAACAATGAGTTCAAGCTATACTCTCCATTGTAACATGGGTTGACATCATGGGAAGGAGAAGGGGGACCATAGGGTTGGGGTGCTCAAAAGATGACATTTTATTAAAGAGTTGCACACCTGAAACTAATGTAACATTGTATGTCAAGTATAGTTAAATTAAAAAAAAAAAAAAAAAAAAGAAAGAGGTAGGGTACCTGGGTGCTTTAGTTGGTTAAAGGTCAGACTCCATTTAAGTTCAGGTCATGATATCATGGTTCATGAGTTCGAGTCCCATATCAGGCTTTGTGCAGACAGAGAGGAATCTGTTTGGGATTCTCTCTCTCTCTCTCTCTCTCTCTCTCTCAAAATAAATAGATAAACTTAAAAAAAAAAACTACTGAAAAATGTTACCTAATGAAAATTTTTGAATTATTTGTTCATAATAAGTTTACTGGACCACACTAAAATAATTTAGTTATACAGAAAGATTAGATCATCTTAAGGGGAAAAGGTGAGAATTTCTTCTACATTTCAAAGATAATATATACATTTTTGACTCCTTATTAATTAACACTTCATAGCCTTACTAGAAAGATTAAATGAAATAATACACATAAAGCATCTAACAAAATGTCTGACACAGGGTAAAAACTCAGTAATCAGGAAGGAAAGAAAACTTATTTTCTATTTATTATGCATAGCCGACAAAATTTCTGAAATGATCCCCCACAGATACCCCACTAATCACTAGAACCGGTGAATATAATTAGATCTCTCTCTCCTAATTATGAATGGTAAGACTTATTTCACCTTAAGGCAGGGATTGTCTAGGAATTCCTGATATAATCATAGAGCTCTTAAAAGCTGAGAGTCTTCTGTGGCTGGTGGCAGAAGGAGCTGAGAAAGAAGTCAGAGGTATTTGAATAACAAGAACACTACATGCTGTTGGGCTAAAGTTGGAGAGGGCCACATGGGAAGGTACAAAAGATGTCCTTAGGAACAGATAGTGGACCCACGACTAAGAGCTAGCAAGGTACCGGGGATCTCAGACCTACAGCTGCCGCTTATTGGATTCTGCCAACAACCCACAAAAATAGTTGACAAAACAATTGCAACTGGTGAAAACTTCTGGCTTTTTCCACTCTTCTCTGCCTCTACTTCTATTTGACGATAGAGTGACCGTGGGAAATTTTAACTTCAGGGCAACCTGACACTGAGCTCAAGAAATAATCAGTTTGGGTTCAGTGGGATATCTTAATGTGGCTTCCACCTACTTCCCTGTGTAGTTGGGCTGTTGCCACCAGAGCACTGGCATCTCTTTTAAGAATATTCCAATGTCCCATTGTGTCAGGACCTAGGGTGCAACGCGAGAGGTCTTATCACTATATAAAAGTTGTTTTATGTCATCAGGCACTGGGAGTTTTTCAGTAGCAGAAGAAACAGGATTTGGAATGTACTGAACTAGAACCATGGAGACTTATTTAATCATTGGCTGTATGAGCTTTCATTTAGAGTTCAGTGGTCATTCATGCCTAGAAAAAAATAGTTTTCTCCCATCCAGAATATACTTGACAGTGCTGTGTAAATAATTATCCACACGCCATATCCTGTTCTGATTTGATAGGAATGCCATGAAGCAGAATATATCATCTTTTCTCGGTGTATAGGGCCTAAACTGTACCACAAAGAAGTAAATGTGTGTGTGACATTGTATGTTTTGTGCTTCCTCATGGATTGGATCACTTGGTGGTGCATCTGTCTTGTCCTAGTGAAACTCAAGTTCCCTTTGGCATGCCACACTAGGTGGCCTTAACAGATTGAAGAAATGAGTGCTCCAGTGACAAGAATCTCTGCCTATTCTCATCAAGGGAGGGCACATTGTGGAAGAATCATTTTGTTATTCAAGTATGACCTTAATATAACATACTTATGTATTTAAAGCTGATTTGGATTACTTATGTAATTTTGACTTCAGATTAATTTTCTGTTTCTTTCAGAATTGTCAACCATATCAAAATCCAAATATAACAAGAAGGAATGTTTAAACTCATATCAAAATATGAGCAAAAGCTAATTACCAATAATTATTTTTCATATTGAACAATATTATCAATAACAATAATAAGCTATCAATAGCCATATTAGCCATAATAAAATTTTGGCCCATCACAGTGAGACAAATTCACCTATCTCTCTATTCTTTCTAAAAGATATTACAAAATCATTGTATTTTTACATGAAGAACTAAATAGGATTATCCATGAAAAGAAAGAAGTGGAAACATAGTGTTGAGAAGCCATAAAGTTAATTAATAAAAAATACGTTGTTATTTTTCTAGAATGTTAAAATTATGTGGTATCATCAAACTTTTGCTTTATATTTGTAAATTGTCCTAATTTCTTGATTCATCTTAAATAACTATTCAATTTTTACTTAATTTCATTTCTCTATAAGGCATTCTTTTCCTCAAAGACAGCTCCCCAAATCGCATGAATTTCATGTCACACTTCTGTGTGCCACTGCCCAGGGTGTGGACTCAGTCCAGTCCCAGTCCCTCGGTCCAGCCTGGCCAAAGGAGGCTGTACAGCAAGAGCCCAGCTGCTCCCTCACAAGACAGAATAAGGCTGCTTCTCTCTTCTCCTGAGACTAGCTTTGGGATTTGGTGTGGGAGAATAATTCCCCGGATGCTATGCAGTCAGTTGAATTAGCAAAACTATTGCCTCACCCAGGCCAGCATTCAGGACTGGCCTTACCTTCAGTCTGGTTAGTCAATCCTCCAGAATAGACTGAGAGTCCAGATGATGTGTCCATAGGTAGAAACCCTCTGAGCTTTGTGACTGAGCCTTACTGATGACCTTGACTTAAGACCCACATTTGTTCCTGGAACAGATTCCCCAACTCCCTCTCTTCCCACAGAAAGGGTGGTCATCCTCTTCTGGCTTGTGTCTTCTCCCCTTGTCTGTGTCCACCCAGCACACCCCAGATTCGACATCAAGTTCAATCCTCTAGCATACCACTTGGAAGGAGACTTGGGCGAAGTTTGCAGAAATCCTGGTGTAAGTCAAATGTTGGAGCCAGAGGACACTCTAAACCACTAGTGTGTTTAGTCACAGACTTATTCTAGTGATTAAATGATTTTTTTTTCTTTACAAGATTTTGAAAAAGTGGTAAAATGGAAAGAGGTAGAAAAGTAGTGGACGGAATTGAAGTTTGAAATAAGACTGTCAAAGTCCTAATTCTCTCTTTATTTTCACAGTCAACCTACACTTATGTCTCTCCTCATTAGTAAATAAACATTTATTGGATACCTAATACGTATAAGATGGTGTTTGAGATGCTATAATCTCCTCTGTTTCAGAATTCACCACTCTAAACTTTAAGAAGACAGAAACTTGTTTATATGGATTCTGTAATATTTATCATAATGCCTACACATTGTAGGTGCTCAGAAATATTGGTTAAATGAATGACTTAGTTCTATTTTTTCTAGAAAGCAAATCCCTCACTTGTTAAGTAAAATGTACTTTTCTGATTACAAAAGTAATTAATGCTAAATATAGAAAAGGAAAAATCTATATGATTTGAGCATATTTTTCTCATAATTTTCTGGTAAATATGTATGTTTAAGTATCTAGACATTTCTCTACGTGTTTGTATTAAAATTAGGTGTTACTACATACGTATTTTGGTTTTTATTTTTATTATTATTGAATATCATGTCTATTTTTAAATTCGTCAAATATTATTCAAAAATATGTTCAAAAATTTTGATGCTGAATTCCATCATATGGATGTATTGCAACTTATTTAACCAGTCTAGTCTTGGATGATATTTAAGTTATTCCCAGATTTTGTCTTTGCTAATGGTACGGTGATGAGGACCCTTGCATGTGTATATGTAGCTGAGTCAGCTGGGTGTAATTAGGTTAGCATAAACCATTAAACAAACCTCGGCATGAAGAGGTGTAATTGTAGGAAGAAATGAACTGAGCTGGGACATAGAAATCTACGATCTACTTATTGATCAAAAGCTAGGATTTGGCTAGAGGTGAAAGTTCATGGTAATGAGATAATTTCAAAATAGAGATCATAAATCTAAAAGGGTATATTAATTATGCATTTTTTAAAATGTTTCTGATGCTTCCACATCTTGGGGCCTTGCTGCCCCTCTCAAGGTGAGCTGATTGCTAGAGATAGACAACTTCCCTGGGAGTGTGCCTTTCATATGCAAACCAACAATCCGGAGCCCATACCAATAACCACCTCCTATGGGGTTGTCCCTATCAAGGTCATTACTTGTCTGTCCTAATAACTCAGGGCCCGGTATCAGACAACTAAGGACAACCGCTAAGCCCCACAGGACACTGAAATTATTCAAACTAGCCAATCCTAAATCTACTTACCCTCTCTGGCCCATTCCTTCCTATGGAAACCACAATCAAAGTTATTGCCCACATTTTCTCTTCATTCCCTCTGCCTCTTGACTGACCCTACGGCTTCCCCATGAAACACTGTGTGGTATGGCATGACTCCTGTTTCCAGGGCTCTGTGAGTATAAAAATCTTCTTCCTTCAAAACCATCATGTCCGCATCTGTGTCTTACCATATTTGATTAAAACAAGTCCCAAGTACTCTTAAAATAAAGGGTCACACCAGTACTCTTCTGTCACAAAAGGAGAACTGGGACAAAAACGATAACTAGGGAACTAAATGTGCTCACAGACAAACATAGTCCCATTGGAATGAAAAGAAGTGCATGCGTGGGGCCTTGAAAAGAATTCTGGCCTGCTTGCTACTCTACCTGGCAAGCTTACCCTGCACGTTGGACCCATGGAAGGTTCTTCCCCTTAGTAGGGTATCTTAAAGATACTAAAATAAGATGCTCATGTAAGGCACAATCTCCATTATTTTCTATGGGTTCCCAGTATTTTGCACACAGAAAACATTCAATAACTATTTGTCTAATGAATCAATGACAATGGACCTAGGCAAACACCTGCGTAACCAACTATAATGCAGCGTGGGAAGGGATGTGAGAAAAGTAGAACAAGGTGTGGGAAGAAGGACTGATTTAATTTATATTTATGCTCCGTCCTAAGGCTTTCCTTTTCTGCTCTTGTGATGCCTGCCTCTTGTCTCTTTCACCAGACACAGCATGCCCAGAAACAGGAAGAGGGGGTGAAACCAGATACAGACAGCCACTCCTGTCTGCCCATCATGATCCTCACCACAGAAGCTTTAAGAAAGGAGTTGAAAGTAATCATTAAAATGAGTTTTAGGGATTACCCTTGGATTTCATTTATCCTTGCTTGCTCCTTTCCCTATAGGCAAGAATAATGAGTTGCTCGCATTTTTATTCGCAGAAATTCAATGAAATTCTGAACTCTAAGGAAAGTATATTCCCTCAGAATTAGAAGAATATATCAGATAAATTGTCCAAAGAAGAATCTGCCCAAAGTTAAATTTTTGAGGCAAGCTTGATTTATCTTAATACAATGGAATATTATACTTACATAAAATATTCATATGATTAGGGAGAAAATTGTCTTGAACTTTGGAGCAGTTTAGACTCTAAGGAAAAAGTCTTGAAAAATTACATTATGAAAATGTTTCTCTCTTAGGGATGTGAAATTCATATAAAAATTTAAAAAGAAATACACTTTTAAACTTTCTAGAGGATGTTTTCAATTACACAGACATTTCTAAACTGCTAAAACAAGTGATCTAAGGAGCCAGATAGTAAACCTACTTTCTGTCAAAGGTGAACACCCAACATTATAGTTATCATAATGTCTTAATATGAAGTTAACACTGAGAGTTTTTTTTCCTTCTTCTGCTTCCCCTATGTGTTCACATAATAATACTTCTGTAAAAGCCTACAATCAAATTAGAGTTATGATTACTTTTATATTTCTAAAGGAGAGATCATGGAAAAACACTATCCCATAGGTCACTTAATCCAATGTCTCTGGTACAAAGTAGGTGTTCAACAAGTGATGAAGGAATGTATGTTTCCCTTTGGTTCACAAGCCATCTGTTTAATACCCCAGAATTTTCTTAGAAAGATGTATAATGCTTACAGGTCTCTAGTTATGGAAATTAGTCATTATTTATCATTTTTACATTATGCGATACATTTGCCACACATTAGAAATTCCTTACAATGCTTCTCCAATCTTATTTCTGAGGTAAGAGCATTTTGTAGTGGGTTTAATTAATATTCATTGATGAGATGAGTTTCAAGACCAATCAGTCTCAGATGACAATTCTTCTTTAAGTTAAAGAGAGCCATAATGATGCTCTGGTTTTGCGATTTTTGGTATGCAGAGTGCTGAGCAGAAAGAGAAAAGAAGGAGAAAAGATGAATATGCATAGCCTGAAAAAGTCTATATTAAAAATGAAAGTTACTGGGGTGCCTGGGTAGCTCAGTCAGTTAAGCGTCTGACTTCAGCTCAGGTCATGATCTCATGGTTCACAAGTTTGAGCCCCGTGTCAGTCTCTGTGCTGACAGCTCAGAGCCTGGAGCCTGCTTCCGATTCTGTGTCTCCCTCTCTCCCTGCCCCTCCCCCCCAATAAAAACATAAAAAATGATAATTACTTTATCAATCAAAAAAGATTGGAATATTGATCACCCAGCTCCCCAATTACTAAGAAGAAAGGATGCCCCTTCTATATGTTGCATTGTTCCTAAGTATTAAATCAAAGGTAATTTCTTACACTAAATGACAACGTCTAGTAATCCTAACAGCAAAAGCGAAGAAAGACAAAACAGCAAGAGTGTTTCACTGGGGTTGCTATGGGGATAGAATCAAGAGAGAGGCAATTTCTGTGATATTTACATGAGATGGCAATTAGGAGAGCAGTTACTGTTCCAGCCCTATCCTCTTAGAGTAGCTTTCTGTGCCCAGGATTGGTTCAAGCTTTCTCCTCTGTGAGGTGATGTGGATGGATAAGCAACAGATGGGCCAAAAACCCCAAAAGACAAACAAACAAACAAACAACAACAAAAACAACAACAAAACTGATGGTACTGGGAAGAGTAAGATAAATTCAGACCCTCACGGTGAAGAAGGCCAGTAGACCGCAGAAAAAAAACAACTGAAATGTACCAAAAGAGAAAGACACTTTGTCGCCTTGGGAAACAGCCATACCGGTCATAAAGCCTACAACCCAGTTTCTTATTCCTTTCAGTGAAAAGCCATCATTATCAACACTGTGACTTTGATATCTACCTGTGCATGTCAATAAAGAAGGATCTGAGCCACCAGAATAATTATTCAGACACATATCTGCTTTATTCGTGATTTCATCATTCTGTTGAATTCTTTTAATAAATGAATTGACTACTAGGTACTCATGATTGCTAATGAATTCTTTAAATTTGCATGGAGACACACAGCACCTATGTGCATATATCCGTGTGTATATGTTACATATGTGCGTGTGCGTATGTCCACATGTACTTTGCCTTCCAATAGGTACCTACTCTTCTCTATCCCATTGACTAATCTAGTATTCAGAACCACGAGTTCTGAATTCACACATATACCAATACCTTCCGTTTGTAGAGTATTTTCAAGATAACCGTGCCAGAGTTGAAGTAGATGGTGAGCTATTTATAATTCCTCCCCAGCAGAGCAAACAAATCTCCCTCAAATCTTTCAGAACCTGAATTATATTCCAGTTTTTCAAGAACCCAGTATAACACTTATTCCCTTCACATCTCCCTGCCTTCCCTTCTTCCTTCACAGTGTTTTGTTCCCTGACAGCAGTAGTACCCATTCCTACTCTTGGTGATGCTTTGATACATTTTCCTGTCAACTGAAACACTCTTTGGAGTCTTGCTTTGAACTCCCCTTTATGTTTCCGCCTTTGATATCTTTGTTGCGTTTCCTCTGAGATCAGATTCTCAGTTATTTGCTCCTTGTGTGGCTCTCCTTGGGAACCCTCTCCTCTGGGTGTGAGGAGACCAGTAGTCCCTGCCCTCTGTCCTTGTCTTCCCTTGTTTTTCCCTCTATGTCTTCTGCCCACACGTCCGTCTCCCGTGGCTCTCACACAAGCCACTTTTTACTAAAACAGGCATTGCTTGTCTCCTTCCTCAGCGGGAGCTAGCTTCTCCCCTCCCCTACCCCTGACTTCCTTTGCTCTGTGTATTGTTCACCTCAGCCACTGATGTTGTCATTCGACAATCCATGCCTCCTACAACCTGAAATCCACTTTATTTTCTTCCCATGTCTTCCGGGCAATGCCTTTCAAAAGGTGCCTCTCTCCCCATGCTGCATTCACTGCGGCAAGTGTTACCAGCTCACCTGCTCCATGGCCCCTTTCATTCTGGACTGCGCAGCTGGCCATCCAGGATGCCTTCCTCCCCGGCTCACAGGCTTTCCTGCATTTTGTGTAGATGTGGCCTTTCTGACTAAAAAGTTACACACGGTCCACATTCTGCAGACGGCTCTGTCCTTGTTTCTCCACACTGGGGGCACCTTTCCTGACTGCACGTTCTATTCACATGCTCTCCTGAGCTCACCTACCTGTCCTGGTAAAAGCTACAGTATGAGTCATCCTTAAACAAGGAAGTCACACTTGGCGGATAGTTGACTGTATCCCCCTTGTTTCAAACTTGTGCAATCCCTTGAAACCCTAAACACGGAGGCAGTTTTTGTAAGAGTTAACTGAGAGGAAGCCACTTGGCTCCAGAAATTCACAGTAACTTTCATAGCTCAGATGGGGGTGCGTCTTTACTTCTAAAGTAAATGGGGTAGACCACTGCATGGAATTGGAGGTGCTTCTTAAATCCATCCGGCATACACAGCCTCTGTGTCTGCTACTTTTCTGTCTGCTGATATTCTTTAGTCCTTTCTATGGGAGGCTCTACGCTCTCTCTTCCATCAGAGGGAGGAATATGGTGCAGGAGCCAGCATAGGTGGCCCATGGGCCAAATCTGGCCCACTACCTATTTTTCGCAAATAAGGATTTATCAAAACAGAGTCGCATTTATTTGTTCATGTGCTTTTTTTATAACTACTTTTGCACTATGGTGGAGCACACCAGTTGTGACACAGACCATATGGCTCAATGTATTAGTCAGGGTTCTCCAGATAAACGGGACCGATCGGCTACATAGATCGATGGTTTGATTTATTGTTGTTAAAACAATTCAGCAGGTAAATTTTGAAGATCTAACGGGCTTTATTAAGTGAATCATGAATCCAGCAGCCATCTGTCTAACACATGGAGGGCAACTCCAAGACGTTATACAAAATGGAAGGTTTTTATAAAACGGCAGTGGGGCAAGAAAGTTAACAGTAAAAGGAGGGGATTTTTCTAGATATTTTCCCTTAGGGGGAAAAGCAAGGGGTCTTTTCATGCCGATTATCGCATCTTTTTGAGGGGGATGGCGAGGGCCCGTGTGACACACTCATTGGTGCTGATGGAAAAACTCCTGACTGACAGGGCAAGACTATCGTTCTGGGAGATGTTGAAACTGCAATTAGATGATATCTTAAGCCCCGGCTTGAGGACTCAGCGTGGTTTTTTCTATTTGACATTATAGAAATTGAAGTAGAGAAGTTATAGAGGCCAAGAACTGCCTTCTGTGAACTGAAGAAACAAGAAAGCTGGTTATTCAATCGGAGGTTGAAGGACTGAGAACCTGGCATGGGGAGGAGCAGGCTCCTGGGCTATGTTCTGGTGTCCAAGGGCTGGAGAACCAGGAGCTTCCTGGTCTAAGGACAGGAGAAGATGGATGTCCCAACTCAAGAAGAGAGAGAGGAAATTCATCTTCCTTCTGCATTTTCGTTCTTTTCAGGCTAATCTCTTCCAAAAATGCCCTTCCAAACACACCCAAAAATAATGTTTTCCCAGAGATCTGGGCTTCCCTTACTCCAGTCAAGGTGACACATAAAAGTAGCTTTCACACTCACAAAGCCTAAAATATTTACTATCTGGCTTTTTATAGAGTTTGCCAAGCCCTGATAGAGTGCTAGGACTGTGTTGCTCTGTCTTCTTGGATTAACTTTATTTTCCATCCTCATTCCAACTCAATTGCCTACTTTTTCTTGTCTGATGTCAACAATTCCCGCATTCCATTTTTTTTGACCCTGTATACCATTCAGTCATTATCATGTTGCATTCGCTAAAATCATCCACAAGGAGCCCTATGTAGTTGTGGTACCTTTTCTCTTGATAGAATCACAGAATCCATCTAGTTTGTCTGTTGATCTGAAGAGTCATATCAAAATCCTTAATACCTGGGGTTTTGGTTACTGAAGATCATGTTCCTTGGGTATTCATCATAGTCCTGTGCTCAGCATCTGGTTCCAATCGTTGTTAGGTTGATTCTCCTGCTCCATTTACTGAAATTCCATCATTTTAAATATGCTTTTCTCATGCATTTCTTTTTTTCTTTTTTTTTTAATATGAAATTTATTGTCAAATTGGTTTCCATACAACACCCAGTGCTCATCCCAACAGGTGCCCTCCTCAATGCCCATCACCCAACCTCCCCACCCTCCCACCCCCATCAACCCTCAGTTTGTTCTCAGTTTTTAAGAGTCTCTTATGGTTTGGATCCCTCCCTCTCTAACTTTTTTTTCCTTCCCCTCCCCCCATGGTCTTCTGTTAAGTTTCTCAGGATCCACATAAGAGTGAAAACATATGGTATCCGTCTTTCTCTGTATGACTTATTTCACTTAGCATAACACTCTCCAGTTCCATCCACATTGCTACAAAAGGCCATATTTCACTCTTTCTCATTGCCAAGTATATATAAACCACAATTTCTTTATCCGCTCATCAGTTGATAGACATTTAGGCTCTTTCCATAATTTGGCTAGTGTTGAAAGTGCTGCTATAAACATTGGGGTACAAGTGCCCCTGTGCATCAGCACTCCTGAATGCTTTGGATAAATTCCTAGCAGTGCTATTGCTGGGTCATAGGGTAGCTCTATTTTACCTTTTTGAGGAACCTCCACACTGTTTTCCAGAGCGGCTGCACCAGTTTGCATTCCCACCAACAGTGCAAGAGGGTTCCCGTTTCTCCACATCCTTGCCAGCATCTATAGTTTCCTGATTTGTTCATTTTAGTCACTCTGACTGGTGTGAGGTGACATCTCAGTGTGGTTTTGATTTGTATTTCTTTGATAAGGAGTGACGTTGAGCATATTTTCATGTGTCTGTTGGCCATCTGGATGTCTTCTGTAGAGAAGTGTCTATTCGTGTTTTCTGTCCATTTCTTCACTGGATTATTTGTTTTTTGGGTGTGGAGTTTGGTGAGTTCTTTATAGATTTTGGCTAGTGTATTTCTTTTTTCTGTATCAACTACTGTGGAGCCTATGGGAGAGAGCAAACCAGGAGCATTCTATTTCTTTCCTTCCCTTTAGCCTTTTTTCCTTTTTTAAAAAATTATTTATTTTGGGGAGAGCACAAGTGGAGGAGGGGCAGAGAGAAGGGGACAGAGGATCTGAAGTGGTCTCTGTGCTGACAGGCTGACAGCAGCAAGCTGGATGTGGGGCTCAAACTCAGGAACCAAGAGATCATGACCTAAGCTGAAATCAGACGCTCAACCGACTAAGCCACCCAGGTTCCCAGGCTCTATTTTTCTATTTTTGTGTTTTTCTATTCCTTCTTCTACCCTGTGCCACCTTTTCATTTTTAGCTGCCCTTAATTCTGACCAATGTCCCTGATTACAGTAGGGAATAGGTAACTATCTTCCAAATTAGTTCCTTTTCTTTTTTTCTTTTTTTTTAAATTTTTTTTAGCTGTATTCATTTTTGAGAGACAGAGAGAGACAGAGCATGAGTGGGGAAGGGGCAGAGAGAAAGGGAGACACAGAATCCAAAGCAGGCTCCAGACCCCGAGCTGTCAGCACAGAGCCTGACGCGGGGTTCAAACTCACGAACTGTGAGATCATGACCTGAGCTGAAGTCGGATGCTCAACCGACTGAGCCACCCAGGCGCCCCATTTTTTTAAGGAACGTCTTTAAAGTATTTATTTATTTTGAGAGAGAGAGACAGAGAGACAGAGAGACAGAAGGGGCAAAGGGAGAGGCAGAGAATCCCAAGCAGGCTCTGCACCCGTCAGCGTGGAGCCCAACATGGGGCTTGGGCTCAGGCACCATGAGATCATGACCTGAGGCAAAACCAAGAATCAGATGCTTAATTGACTGAGCCACCCGGAGGCCCCAATTCGTTCCGTTTTCTATTGTTCTGTTGTTTCCTTTCACCATTACAGTTAATGCGACGTATGCTGCTCCATTCACTTGTCATGGCCCCCCACCTGCTGTCCTGTGCTCTGCCTGACTGAACTGCTCTCCTAGCTCTTAGGACCTCCTTCCATCACTTATTACCTTTCACATTCATTCTGGCTTCTTTTGAACATATGCCACTCATCCCCGCATGAACAACAGCTGCCAATCCACTGTGATTTCAGGAAGCAAAAGGCCCCTGCTCCCCACATACTGAAAAACTAAGAGAATAATTGAAATATCCAAGCTAAAACTTGAGTTATGTTTTTTGCCTTCTGTAAATTCCACTAGGAAATACGCCCTAGAAAGAGAAGAAGCAAGGAGGGAAGGACATGGGCTGATTCCCCAATGTGTGAAGAGCGCTTCTGGACACTTACATGAACATTATTGAATTTATTTCCCACTACAATCCTATGAGACCAGTGTTATTACTTCTATTGAGGACATAGAAAAGTAAAAAACAAAACAAAACAAAACAAAACAAAACAAAACAAAACAAAAGCACCTCAGGCTACACAATAAGGTCACATTATGGGGATTTGATCATTCCGATGTTTGACTCCAAAGCTCATGATCTTTCATGCTGTAGCATGTTGTTCTGCATTGTTACTTACCTTTTTTATATCATCTGTCTGTGTGTTTCCTGAATAGGACAGAAACAGTGCACCATCCATTTTATTAGCTACCATAGAATTCAGGAAAGAGTCCTACACATTGAAATTACCCATGAATTATCTGTGGATTGGCTGTCTAACTGCTGGAACAATTTAGGTGCTTGTGCGGCTGTGTTACATTGCTTCAAGCAAAGACACAAACAAAAGGAGCAATCAACGGCAATAAAAGCAACACTGAAAAGCAGTGATACAGTTTCAGTCTGGATAACAGGCAGAGAGCCACAGCACATTCAAACTGGGTACTTGGTGAGAGTTTAGTTAAGGAAACTTAGGAATCGGAAAAGCTGGGTTGACACAAAGGATCAGATGGTCACATCAGGCTCTTAGTAGAGATTGTAGCCAGGTTCAAGGATATAGGCAGTCATGAGACACGGGAGAGGCAGAAGGATCTAGGGCATCGATTCTGCCGTTCCACAGCAGATTGGCCATGTATTTCCTCATCTAGGTTGAAAGATGATGTTTTTAAGGGAGAGATCTGCTCCAACAGCAAGGAGCATTTAAGTGTATGAAATATCTCTGTTTTGTGCCCAGATAATTCCATAATTTACATTACCTTTCCAAGAACTATGCCCAGTAAATCTACAAATTCTAGCTTTCTACTCTGGGGTAATCCTAAACTATCATGCTTATGGCAGTCTATGCCAATAGTTGATCAGGAGTTGATTATCATGTTTACTGGGGGATTAGACTGGGCTCTTGCCTTCATTATTTTCCCAAGGAAATCTCATCATTAAAGGGAGGGAAATGGATCAGAAGCCAGCTGCTTAATTCCTTTCTTCCCCCAAACCATCAAGGGAACTATTAATTGTCCCTAGGGCAAAGGAACATAGAGAGGGAACAGGGAAGGACTGTCGTCTCCATGAGTGGGAAGCAATAACAAGGCAGGCAGAGAACTGGAGAAGATAAACACACGTCTCTTCCTTCTATCCCCAAAACTCCAATAAGTGCCTCCCAGTGATCTAAACCAACTAGACATCAGAGGGCAAAGAAGCCCAACGTTATTGACCATACATACCTCAGGGCACAAAACAGGATGCAGAAAGGTAGAGTACATCTGGAAGCCAAACAGAAATTATCCCTGAACAGGTATTTTTTGGAAGGAACTAAATGATATACAAAGTGGCCAAATCTCACTACACTCTATAGAATCATAAAGTCAAGTTCAAGACTTTTTTCTTCTCCCACAAATGATCTAAAAAAGATATACTTCCAATTGTCTATTAGGAAGATTTGCACTGCATCCTAATTGAGGGTTCAAAGTCTCCTAGGGGAGATTCCATGTGCCCTGTCTGGGTAGCTCAGTCAGTTAAGTGTCTGACTCTTGGTTTAAACTTAGGTCATGATCTCACAGTTCCTGGGATCGAACCCGACATCCAGCTCTGCATTGACAACATGGAGAATGCTTGGGATTCTGTCTCCCTCTTCCCCCACCCTTCTCAAAAAAAAAAAAAACAAAAACAAAAAACAAAAAAAACAAAAAAACAAAAAACAAAAAACAACCTCTCCTAGTAAGATCTCCTTAATCCATCCAGTTGCCATTTCATACTTTCATTATTAAAGAAGTAAAATAGCTAGTCCCCTCTTCCAAAACACCATTAATCCATGACAAACTTACAGTTGTGTTATTTACTGACCAGAGCAAGGAACATAAGCCCCTGACACATGCCTATTCACATACTACATGTAACATTGGTCTTACACGGCAATGATTTAAAATCAATTAATAAGTTTATATTAAATAATTATTTCATATCTAGATCTGTCTTAGGTAAAATGGGCTTGCTGATATTTGGGGGAAGGGAGGACATCATTCCTATTTTCAAAAATTTTCAGGACTCTCTAAGTATCTTTATTGAAACTGGTGGTTTTACTCAATACATTATTACCAGTTCTGTTGTAATTGGCACTGAAACATTTTAGCACTTTACAAGAAACATAGGCAAGCCCACCTGCTCTTAAAATCATCAATCAATAATTAGCAACAGTGTTCAATTTGCATACATTTTCATTAGAAATACAGAATATATTTTTATTTATATATTTATTTAATTTTTCCTTTCATAAATTTCATGAGAGAATTTTGAGTCTAGAAGAGATCGGGGATAGACAATGTTTACTGAGGACCTGTAAACATGACCCTTTTCTAGGCATCACGTGACTATCTTTTCCCCTTCTTAAGGCTGACATTTTATCCTTGCTATTGAACTTCTGAGCTTCCATGTTTTCGTTGGTACGGGTTTTATTTCTACCCTACACGGATGAGAAAGTATTTTGTTAACTATGGTGGTGTAGAAAGTTAGTTTCTGGAATGATAAACACAAAAACATCTCATCTCTCTATCTCAGGGAAATTCAAAATTTTCATAGCCATTCCACCTGGGGCCGGTTTGCTTTTGTTCGGTCCTTGATGACCCTGTAGACAGGATGGGAGAAGTCAGCAAGCTCCCGGTGAGGTCATCATGCTTTTAAGAAGGGCTTATGTGAAAAGTCCCTAGAACAAGGACGCACCGCTGCCCAGCCATCTCTGGAGACCCGCTAGCATGGTAATGAGTGAACTTGCCTGCCCTCAAAGTTAAATGAAAACCCCTTATACTTCCTCCATGAAAGACAGAGATATGAAAGCTTCAACTAAACTTTCCCTGGGGGAGTGAGCTCTGCATAGATCAGGAAAGAAGAGAAAGACGAGGGGGTGGGGGTGGGGGAGCTGGAAAGAACATGAAGTGAAAGTTTAAAAGCCATTTTGCCAGAAATAAATCATTTTTGAACTTTCTGGGGTGGAAGGATTATCAGAAACGATTGTTCGCCTACAATTTTATCTTCCAGGCTCCCATTCTTTTATCCCCTCAAAGTCTGGAGATATATATATATATATATATATATATATATATATATATATATATATTTCATGTTCAACTATCATTAACCCAACAAAGTCACAGCTGCCACTCTGAGACCTCTGTTTAATGAGAAAATAAACTGAAGGCATTTTGGGGAGGATTTTAAAGAGAATCTCATTAATTTGTTGTTTCTGAAAGCAGTCACCATTAACAATCACTCCATTGCTTCAAACGGCAGAGAAGTTTTATGCAATCCAATTTATTCTGCCCTCTCCCCGTGGGAAGGGTCTGGGTTGATGTCATACCTTGCCTTGTCTTTCTGAGCATGCTGTTACATTTCCCGGAAAACCAGAGGTATTCATATTCTTCCATTTGTGAAACTACTTGGGAGCGATTTCATATTTTATTTAAGCTGGAAAATTGCCTGTAATCCATACAAGAGGAACGGTTGCCTCACTGGGATCCCTCCAGTGACTTGATTCTCCTCCTTTTGGCATCCACGTCACCTGGGACCCATAGACAGGTCCAGATTTTAAGACCTAGTTTTCTATTCCTGGTTTTGACTCACTGCTCCCAGAACCACCAAACCTATAGACCTGAAAAATTGTTATTTTAGTTTCAGTTCCTCTGCAGCAAGAATTTGCCTCTCGGAAAGTTACCAGAGAGGTGATCTTCTTAGGAAGCAGAAGCAAAGAAGTGGAGAAGGTTAGAAAAAGAAGGGAGGAAGCTAATACAGAGCATGATGTTGACCTAGTTTTCCCTGGGGGGCATCAGAGCTCAAGCCCACACAAGACACTGAGATGCTTGCCCCCGGTAGATGGGAGGCTGAGGCTCCAGTTGGTAGAGCGTTGTCCCCCACCATGCTGATCCCCCAGTCCTCCTGGCTATAGTTGCTTGTGGGCTGACTTGCCTCCCTCGGCCTCAGGGAAAACAAACAACAAACACCAAACAAAAATTATGGGAGTGTGGGTGTGAAGAAACATGTCAGTCCAACTGTACTGAAATCAGGGACAGGAGGGAAATGAGCAAATCCCTTTGCTGCAGGGACAGTTTGGCTGGCTGGGAGACATCAGTGGCTTCTTGTGTGGTACATCACCGACCGCATTGTAGTCCTACAGTATTTCTTATTGCCTCTTTCAGCCAATGGAATTGCCCAGACTCAAATTTAAAACCATGGTATTAACATCGCACTGTGCACCAGGCAAAGCAATGTTGACTTTCAGTTCTGGTTGTGAGTCCATGGAGTTGTGGTACATCATTCATGAAAAGAAAGGCCTCATCTTGTTTTTTTCATTGTGTTTTTTATGACCACTATGGAGATCTTGGCTTTGCATGGTGTAAATATAAAGCAGGAAAAAAATCATCTTGATGCCATTGACTTTTTCTTTCTTTCTTTCTTTCTTTCTTTCTTTTTCTTTTCTCTTCTTTCTTTCTTATCTTTTCTTTCTTTCCTTCTTTCTTTCTTTTCTTCTTTCTTTCTTTCTTTCTTTCTTTCTTTGTTGTCCTTTCTTTCTTTCTTTGTTTCTTCCTTTCTCTCTCTCTTTCTTTCTTTCTTTCTTTTTCTTTCTTCTTCCTTCCTTCCTTCCTTCCTTAATGTTTCTCATTGATATTTTCTCCTTTCACTTTAGAAACCTCCTTATCTCAACTCTCCTGGCCTTAACATTGTTTCTTCTTCTCCTTTTCCTCCTCTTCCTTCTCCCCCTCCTCTCACCCTCTCCTCCTTGCCCTTCTTTTTTAATACATGTGCTGCCAAGATGAGCATGCCCCCTACCCCTCCTTGTCCACCTCCCCTTCCCCTTCTTCTTCTTTAAGGTAAATTTGCAAAGTTTAAAATCAAATTCCACCTATTAATAAACATTCTTGATTCCGAGCACATGATAATGAAAAAAAAAATAACAAGAGTTTTAGAGTCATACAAGGCTGTGTTCAAACTTCTTTGGGCCAGTTATCACTAATAAATTTTTTAAATTTTCTTTGTTGTTTTTTTCTTTTTAAGTTCATCCTTATTGAATGCGTTAGTAGTGCGTTTTTACTGAGTTGATTTCACCATGTCCTTATGCGACAATGTGTTTATTCATTTTGTTGTTCACTGACATCAACTGTTGTTTACAGTTTTTTGAATATTCTAAAAAAAACCCTGCTATGATCTGGTTATTTTCAATTATTTAATTAAAACAACTTTAATGGTTACAGTTATTAATTGAAGATATTTTCCATGCTGCATAGTAAAGAAAACAGTTTTGAGTGAAGCATTAGTCACAAGAGCTCATGTTTTGGTGTCTGGATGGCTGATTCTGCCATCAACGCTTAACCTTGCAGGTATGGTTCTGCCCAGAACTAGCAGGAAGTCGCCTGTTTTCAGAGCGAAGATCTTTCCCATATCCTACCCTCTTTGTATCAAAGTACTTTACCTGGTGCATTAGCCATTGTTTTTTTGTTTTGTTTTGTTTTGTTTTGTTTTGTTTTGTTTTTGTCTGCTGATCAAGAACAGCAAGGCTTGTAACTCACAAAACATCTCCTCTCTTTTGTTATGGCAACAGCTTGCTTCTGACAGATGATGTACCTGCCGATTTCCTTATTCTGCTCTTTCTTGACACTATGACATTTAACAGGGTTCAGACTCTGTTTAGTGTCTTTCTTCCTCTCACCAAGCTTGCTATTCTCCACTAGAGTCATTGGCTTTGCCTATTAAATTATATGACTTCCTGGGGAACTCCAGGTTTCATCTAGTCTACAGGAAAGAATAATAAAGATCATTAACTTTTGAGGGCTCACTATGCAACAGACACAGTTCGAAGCACTCTGCACATAATGATTCAATTACTCTTCACAGCACCCACGTGCGGTACCCCACAATTATACCCAGTTCACATATGAGGAAACAGAGGCACAGCGACTAAGTAATGCTCCCGAACTCCAATGTCTATTAAGCGATGAAACAGGGATTTTAGCTCAGGTGTACCAGCTTTGTTAATCAATCACTGCCACTCTGCAGAAATTTGTGGTACAAATTTGTGTACAGAAATTTGTACAGTATTTGGGACTTCATTTTGTGGCCTGTATTTCTGAGATAAAGATATATACCTATTTCTTTGAAGATAGAGTTTTATTTTCTCTTCCTTTTCATTCTTTTGTTTTAGATAATATCAAAAAGAGAGGCAACTTTCATTTGCCATGTTAGCAAGCAGTCTTTGTATTTATTCATTTATTTTCAGTATTTTGAAATTTTATTGAAACAACTTTATTTGTATTGACATATAGTTGACATATAATATATTAGCTTAAGGTGTAGAACATAGCACTTTGATATTTATGTGCATTGTGAAATGATCCCCATGATAAGTCTGGTTACCATCTGTCACCATACAAAGTTATCAGAATATTACTGACTATATTCCCTTGGCTTTATTTTAGGCCCCTCTGACTTACTTACTTTATAACTGGAAATTTGTACCTCTTAATGTATTCTATCTTGCCCCTACTACCCCTTCTGACAACCACTAGTTTGTTTTCTGTATTTATGAATCTGGTTCTGCTGTTTGTTTGTTTGCTTGTTTATTCATTTGTTTTGTTTTTAACTATACAAGTGTATATGAATTGCATCATACAATATTTGTCTTTCTCTGTCTGACTTATTTCACTTAGCATAATACACTGTAGGTCCAACCTTGTTACAAATAGAAAGATTTTATCCATTTGTTTCAAGTTTATTTTGAGAGAGAGAGTGTGTGTGTGTGTGTGCGCATGCGCGCGCACACACACACACACACACACACACACACATATATGTATATATATACATACGTATATGTATATATATACATGAGCAGAGGAGGGGCAGAGAGAGGGAGAGAGAATACCAAGCAGGCTCCATGCTATCAGCACAGAGCCCAATGCGGGGCTTGATCTCCTGAGATCATGACCTGAGTTGATATCACGAGTCCCACATGCAACCAGACGCCCAAGATTTTAATCTTATTAATGGCTGAGTCATATTCCATTATGTATATGTATATGTATGTGTATATATATATATATATATATATATATACATAAGTATTGTGTGTGTATGTGTGTGTGTGTGCGCGTGTATCACATCTTCTTTATCCACTTATCTATCAATGGACACTTAGGTCGCTTCCGTATCTTGGCTGTTGTAAATAATGCTATAATGATGATAGGGTGGCATATGTCTTTTTGAATTAATGTTTTTATTTTCCTCAGATAATACCCAGATGTGAAATTGCTGGATCATATGGTAATTCTATTTTTAATTTTTTGAGGAATCTGCATACTTTTTTTCCATAAAGCCTTCACCATTTATATTCCCACCAACAGTGCACAAGTGTTCCCTTTTCTCCACATCCTCACCAAAACTTGTAATTTCAGAATTTATTTTTAATGGCATCTGGAGTCCAGTGGAAGTAGTTTTGGAATTGCCCAAAAGGGACAGCCAGTTTTTTAACTCTCTAATTGGGACTTATGTATTCTGTTTACAGATATTGGCAGGTTAAAGCCCAGGGAAGAAAAGGAAAAGCATGGTTACTATCCTCTGGTGCTTATACTTGGTTTCTACAACTACAAAGAATTATTGCCTACAATACAGCAAAGGCCACAATGCGGCAAGAATTCAGACAAGTCAAACTATCAGGACCAGTTCATATCTCTCCTGGTTGAATATTTTCTCCAAAACAGGTGGACTACTGGCTGAACTCATTGGGGCATGCAAGGAGAAGTCAAGAAGTGAGGGGTCTGAATTCTCCAACTGCAAACTGAACTAGAAATAACACATATTTTCAACACATATATTCAACATTTATATACAATATACAATTTCTTGATTTGTCATTTGCTAACCAGGCAAAGAAAAAGAACATCTGACAATGGAAATAACTCAAAGGCTAGAGTTGATGATAGAACTGACCATCATCTTCCAGTGTCACCTTTGAGGACTCTCTTGTCTCTATAAATGAGGATATTGTTTATCCTACTTAGCTCACAGAAATCATGAAAGTTACCTCTGACATCAGATATGAAAAGTCTTTAGAAAAATAAGTGTTACCATATTTTTTGAAAGGTATGTTCTGGTTGACAAAGCATTTTCAGATGCGTTATTTCATTAGGGCTCTGTGAAATACCCCATGAGTTAAGGAGAAGTAAAGTAGAGGCACACCTGATTTATGTGGCATCACAGAGATAAAAATGCTGCATCTGAATGATTCAATGGATCTCATTTATTCACATTATGTGACCTGAGCTGTAGAGGTGAAGTCTTGAACACATGTTGAGAGTCTAAAAACCAAACACCCCCAACTATGTACTAATCAGACACTGTTGGCCCCATTGTGCTGCTAGAGAAACTGAGACTTCACAAGGTGAAGTCGTTTACATGTATATCAAGTGAGCAAGTGGTAAAACCAGCAGGTGAACCTCGTCCTGCTTAAAAGTTTCCCATATTTCCACTCTATCTTGATTTATGATTTAATTTCTCCTTGCAGTAATAGAATTTAGCTTAGGTGCACCGATCTCCAGACACCAAAGAAATGATCTTTTCCTTATAAGCTTATCACTGGACTTCATTTTTAGTGTCTTTTGTCACTGTTCATTTTTTAGAGGCCAAACAAAACAAGTAATCTTTTCCTCATATTATTTTTAGCAGAAGGAGATCCAGAATCAAAAAGAATTCAACAAAATAACACAGCAGTAAGCAAAACAACTTACTACGGTCCCTTTTGTAGTTTAATTAGTGGATGTGGTTTTCCTTCAACTGGCAAGCTCACCTCAGACAAGGCAAGAAATATCTAATACTTCTCTGCATGATAACTGAAGGATAATTTTTTCTAGGATGTCATGTACTGATGATAAAACTTGTTTAACAGGATAAATATAATTGATGTGGGGTTAGATGATGATACCTTTTACAAAAATAAATGCTTATTTTCACAAAATATGTTTACCCAGCAAGTAATATAGGAAGATAATGAGAGAGGCTAAAGTTCACATTAGTACAAAAATTGACTGGAGTTGAGTGGCCCGGATCTCCCTTGGTTCATGAGTCCATGGCTCATACTTTTCTGAAGCATCAGTAACAGAGGAGGAAAACCTCAGAGTGTCAGGCTGCAGACTAACTTTCCTCAAATTTTCCAAAGTGTAAGAAGGAGTCAAGAGGGATATGAACTCTTGTTTGGAGAGGCAGAATTTCTCAGCGAGGAGTGGGGGGGGGGGGGTAATTAGCTCCAGAAACTTGGATAACGGGGTATTAGAAAGGCAAGGGAAGTTGGGAAGGAAGGAAGCACATATGTTGTTTAATATCCCTCTGTGGGATGAACATGGAAATGGAACCGTGTCATTCCCAGTTTGTACTTTGTAAGTGAAGATTTTAGTAAATTTTGCAATTAAAGTAGCACATTACAAGCACTCATTGAATATGGAAAACTAGACTTTTTGCAAAGCGATGCCAAAAAGGTTCATAAATGAGATGCTGATTGCTCCCACAGTAAGACCAAGGTATGATACCAAAGTATTACATATTTTTTTTCACCCTCCATTCAAGTCTTGACCAAGGGCATGGAGAACAATTCTTTTGTTAGTACGTTTTCATTTAGTATATGAAGTACAACACAATGGTGTAATTTTCAAAATTGAACCTGCTCAAGGGATCATTAGCATTAAACAAAAATGTCTTATTTGTCAGAATACGTATTTGTAGCCTCAAAAAATAAACTTTAGGCTAAACCAAATAAGAAGGAAAAAATAATCATATATCTATATATTGTTTTATATATTGTCTTCTAATTATTCATTTCAGAACTTTCAGTTATATAGACTCTAGATTTTAATACACTTCTGAAGTATGACTGAATCGCACAGGTTAACCAGCTATTCTTGGAAACAGCAATTGTCAGCTACAATGTTCAAAATCCATGCATAATTGCCCCTTTATGAAGAGCAATGATTTCCACAATTATAAGATAGTGCAACTCAACCCAGCTTCTTATAAATGCAATGGGACACTTGTAAGAATATACCATTGATATGAATCCACTAACAACTGCAAGATCAACAAAATGTGTATTATTAAAGCACATGTAAGAGGTGGCAGTTGCAGAATCATCCCAGAATTTATCATCAAAAGCCTGGATTCTAGTCTGCTTACAGTACTTACTTTGCCTTGGAGAAAGTCACTTATTTTCCCTGAACTTCAATTTCCATGCCCAGAAAAGGAAATTCCTTCTAACCCTGATGAGTCATGGGCATTTTTCACGGCCCAAATAAATAAATGAACAAACCTACTCCCTCCATTACTATAGTAATGGAAAATGCTCAAAGTTGGAAAAGGATATTTGTTATTCTCCAAACTATATATCTATTATTCTTCATAAATTTCATAATGTTTTACAGTATTATGGGACAGACACTTGCCAATAAAGCCTAAGTGTTTCTTTGTTCTTAGAAGCTTAACACTTACAAGGATAATGACTAAAACCATGACTGCTGTGCAGGTGCAAGTAAACAAAAGCCTTTGGATATGGGACATGTTTGGTGATGCCATGAACATTAAATCAAATTATTTAGCTGAAGACAGAAAGTGAATATCTAAAGTATACTCTGAGAAAAAAAAAATAAAACAATCTTTGCCACTAATACATAGTGGTACATTAGGCATATAGAATACTTTTTAAAAAAAGTAATCTCTATGCTCAACATGAGGCTCAAACTCATGATTCTGAGCTCAAAAGTCACATGCTGTACTCACTGAGCCAGCCAGGTGACCCTAGAATATTTTTTTAATGTTTATTTATTTTTGAGGGAGAGAGAGAGAGGGACAGAGCATGAGCGGGGGAGGAGCAGAGAGAGAGAGAGAGGGAGACAGAGGGAGGGAGACACAGAATCCAAAGTGGGTTCCAGGTCTGAGCTGTCAGCACAGAGCCCGATGCAGGACTTGAACTCATGAACTGTGAGATCATGATCTGAACCAAAGTCAGATGCTTAACTGACTGAGCCACACAGGTGCTCCTAGAATACTTCTTCTTAAGCAGATGATTCTGCTGTATGGAGACATGGGGAGAATGTATAGGGATAGATTCTAGGATTTCTTCCTTTTAAACAAATTAGTGGGATATTGGACTAGTGATAGTGAGGTGAGGTCATTACTAGCAACAGATAAAAATGCTTAAAGCTAAAATTCCTATCAAAGTATTATGACTTTCCTGCAGGGCTAAAATTAAAACAAAAAACCCCACAATGATCATCAAAGTAATAGCTATTAGTTGCTGAGCTCTTTCCCAGGGACAAAGAGACCAGAACTTCATATATCTTATCTCTGTTACTCATGACCACCTTTCTATGAGGTCAGTATTATTATTGCCCCATTTTACAGATGAGGGTATTTTTCTCAAGCCTGGATAGTTTGTCTCAGGTCAAATAATAAATAACTTAAGTAGGATTTTACTCTAATTCATTGTAGCTTCATGATCTGAGTAATATTATATTATCTTCTCTGTTCATACTCTGAAATAGTGATATCTCAGAGTGATCTCTGAGTGATCACAAACTAAAACAGGAGGTAGAAATTTTTTGTGAAATTATGGAAATAGGAGCACATGTTCCACTACTTGGTTGCTTAAACTCATGAGTCAAAGACAGCTATAGTAGAATAGCAGATTTAGAGGTTCAATGAGAATTCGAAAGAAAAAAATCGCAGGGTTTGCCAGATGAGTGACTATCTCCATGAGATCCATTTCTCTCTGAGAAATAAATAAACACATACGTAGGAATCTGAGATCCAATAGCCGGGTAACAAGGCCAGACTGAGCACGGCCAGAGAAACAACCACCCGGATGTGCCAAATGCCAGTTCTTCCGGGAAATTACGAGACTGCTGAGGGGAAAAGCTACAAGCACATGACATAGAATAGGTAAAAGTCGGTGTCCATGAAGTCCTAGTGTTTATCTGATGCCTCCTGGCACATGCAAAAAGGGAAAGTTAAATGAAGCAAATAGCAACACGCATTTCTAGCTCCTACAGATTGTCAGGAGGTGGACAAAAGTGAGCTGACTGGTGATACTCGCAAGTGCACGCACAAACACACACACACACGCACACACGCACACACACGGTGGTAAGGTTGGTGGGGCTTCAGCCTCCCAGCTAGTCACTTTACTTGCCTGAGAATGGGAACTCAGACTCTACAGAGTCAAGATTAAGAATCTGCTTATTTCTCAAAAAGCTCATAATTAGCCTTAATTATTTCCCTTAAGTGAAGATAAGCCAGAGTTTCAATTAAGCACACAGATTTGTTACATAGCAGTGCCACATTGCTATTACATGACTAGAGAGAGTGTGAATATAGCTATTACATGACTAGACAGAGTGTGAATATAGCTACTTAGAAGCCCCATACACACATAATACCATTCAGCTTTATTGGGAATGATGCCTTTTATTTAACCAGTTTTGTAACTGATCTAGTAATACATTTCAGAGCCACCCAGTCCGACATGGGGGACTTCTGCAGGTGAGAAAAAAAAGAAAGAAAGAGAAAGAAAGAAAGAAAGAAAGAAAGAAAGAAAGAAAGAAAGAAAGAAAATAAAAAAGAAAAAGAAAAAGGTGTATTTAATCTCATCAAAAATGTGCTCAGACAATTATAATTTATGTTTTATTCCTCTGAAATGTTTTTAATTCTGAACATATTCTGCTCTTAAAGAGAAGAATCTTTTTTTTTTTTCTGGGCCAGTAAAGAAAAAGAAACACAATATTAACTCCCCAAATTAAATCCTGGGATCAAAAGATTAGACTCTTTCCTGGTGTTCACGTCAAATATCCTGTTTGTTTTTCCTTAGGACTGGAGATCATTTACCGCAAAACTATTTGAATGAAATATCTGGAGGCAGTCTGTTTATTGTCTACAAATGTGCACATGTATTGTTTTAGCATACGATAGAAAGAATGTGTCTTGTTTTCTCTAGGCTTCCTCTTTAGGACTAGAATTTCTCTGCGATCATAATCATGGTGATGAGAGTTACCAATATAACTATGATTTATTGAGTGTCTACTATGGATGAGATCCTCAACACATATGACTTCCATGCCTCACCAGAATCCAATGGTCTGATTAGAGCCATTATCTCCCTTTACAAATGAGGAAAGCAGTACCCTTTAAAGTAGTTCCTCAAGCTGAGCAATGGCAGGGCAGGGTTAAGATTTGAACCCAAGCATGAAGAACTTCGAACTTCGACCTTTTGTCCCGTCTCATGCAGAGCAGTGCGGCTGTGGGGTTTTGCCTCTCTTTGAACGTGATGAGTGACACAACGGAATAGAAAAATTTGTATAAGTAATACAATGGAATCTTACAGCAACACATTCAAACACCACTCTCTAAGATGAGCAACAAGAACAATAAAATCGTTTCTTTATTTTCTTATGAAGAATTGTCTACAGAAAAAGAATCAACTTGTCAGTCTGCCTTCTTAGCCAAAAACACATAGATGTCTGTCTCTCTGGTGTCATTTGTATTATTTGCGTTTATTTTGTTTGTTGTGTATGTTCTCAGAGTATAATATTACTCAAGTGCAAAGTGAAGACAGGCTGGTGTAGCTCATTCATTAATTTTCACAGCAGTTGGTTCTCTGCTGGCATTTAAAATTAACGTAAGGAGAAGTTTAAAAAAATTAGCTTCATTTCAAATCACATAAAGCACTATGATACTCTAGAAATGCTGCAAACTGATTAAATTGAATTAGTGCCAGATAATCACCCAGCAAAAGAGAGAAATATTAAACACTATATATCCCAGGCAATTTCAAAGCCCTGTCTTTTAGTGTTTAAATGTTATATAGTATCAAAGACGACATTCTAGTTAATACCACATGATAACAAATACACTAGAACAGAAATGACAAATACATGGTACCTCATATGGTAGAATAATTCTTTGGACAGTCTTGCTAATAAAAAGTGTAATTTGTAACTGTATATATAAAGAAGCCTAGAAAGTTTAAAGGCTGTATTGAAATTACCTCGTCCTCAGAAGGACGAGAAAGTGAGAGAATATTTTTGCCTCATGACCAGGTCAGAAGAACATAATGAACAGAGATACTGCTAACAGAGTATACTTATTTGTGGACAGATCGATAGCAGCTTTAACTTTTTTTAGGTTCTTCTATTAGAATAACTGAGAGCCCTTTCACCTTGTAGGATAAGTCAAAACAAATAGTCCATTTTCTTCTGGCCAGTGCAAATCCATGGACAACACAGAATTGGATTTATTTGACAGAACCCTCGAATACCAAAAGAACCTTGAACTTATTTATTGCTCTAAATATTATAAAAAACAATTTTCAGTAATATTTATTTCACTGCTATAGCCCATCTGAACAACATTTACGTTTGAGTTAATTAAAATCCTTGCAACTTTCACACTGGTGACAAATTGGTGACAATTCTGCATAAAATCCTTATGTTGTCTGCATACCATTCCCAATTTTCTATCTAAAGTCTGATTTCCACTGTATATTTTATATTTTAAATGCTAGCTCTATTTTTCCTCTTACCTTTGATTTTCAGCTAAGTTACCCTAGATAAAAGGGTGTTTTAGAAAGTGGAGAATGGATTTGCCTTCAGTATAATTCTACATAAACACTGAATATCATTGAACATTTATGTTAAGAACCACAGACCACCTTTCAGTTGTTCTTGTGCTCAGGCATTCACAGTTAGATGACACATCATTGTTTCTAAAATACAGCCACAGGTTGGATATTCAGACTATATTGAGGGAAGTGAAGAAAGGAGATCATTACCTGGATAACTAAAGGTATAGGAAGATCTCTGTGGACTTCCAAATAAGTTAAATGTATTTTTTAAGTTAACAGGTGTCAGAAGTCTACTTGCTCTTCTACTGGATAAAGTTGATTATTAAAAACCTTCAGGCAAACTCCAGAAATATTGCTGGCCCTAAGCACTGCAGGAAAATGGTGGGCGTGAAATGGAGGGACCATTGCATGAATGCTTATCATTGTAATGGGCAAGGGAGGACCAGTCACAGGAATTTCAGTCTTCTAGATCCCATGGAATGTCAAGACCTGTGAAATCTATGACCCCACGTACCCATGAGTCTGCCTGAAGAATGGTCTTGGCCCTCCTTTTCTATGTCTCTATTTGGTGAATCAGGCTGTGATCAATTTTATGTGGCTACTTGACTAGATTATGATGTCCACTTGTTTGCTAAAACACCAATCTGGATGTTGCTATGAAGGTATTTCTAAGATATGATTCACATTTAAACCAGTAGAGTTTGAGTAGAGCAGATTACTGTCTGTAATGTAGGTGGGCCTCATCCAATACATTGAAGGAGTTAAGAGAAAAGACTAAGGGCTCTCTAAAAAGAAGAAATTCTTCCTTGAGAAAGCCTTCAGGCTTGAACTCAACATCAGTTCTTCCCCAATCCCCACTCTCCCATCCTGTCTTGCATATTTCAGACTTGCAGCCCCCATAATCATGTGAGTCCATTCTTTAAAATCTCTCTCTCTTTATATATATTTATATCTATATCTATTAGGTATCTAGATATAGATACAATTATCCATTAAGTAGGTAGATAGATAGATAGATAGATATCATAGATTGAGATATAAATATGTAGACATATCTATAGATAGAGATATTGATAGAAATATATAGATACATAATTGCTTATTTTTTTCTGGAGAACTATGATAAATACACAGACATTCCACCTCTAAGCTGGCTTAGCCTTATGTATATGCTTCAGTCTATTCAAGCATCCCTTGAGTGAGGCTGTTACAGGATTGTTGGGTCCTGGTTCCACATACTTATCAGGTCTTCTGAGCTTTCAAGTTATTTTGCCCTCCCCAAATGGCCCAATATCGAGAAGCTCCTCTAGTTCTACCGCGTTCCCACTCTCTTGACCAAGCCCTCAATAGTAAAAAAGTAGTTTCTATCTTATATCCCTGCCCACCGGCCAAAGGGATATTTACTATACGACTGAGACCTCCAAGCTTCTAGCTCAGAGCCCTCCAAAATGATCCTTCCCATGGGTCTTTGAAGATTTTAACCAAGGATACTTAACTGTAGTTGGAATAATACCAGAGCTCATAAGCAAGTATATACATTAAAACCAAATGGTGACCTTGACCTATAATTTTATTGCAACCAACATTTCTGTGAGAGGCAAGTAACAGCCCACTGACATTAATGAGCTTACTGAATGCAGACATAATGGTACAACTAGTACTAGGCACATATATATGCATAGCCCAGGATGAAAAACAAACAAATTTGGTCACATTCAAGTTGGATAGTGTTATAGGAGTTATAAATGTAGCAGACTAAGATTTCTTCATCTTGAGTTTATCATACGTTAGAAAAGTCAAAAACTTTAGAACAAGAATCCATAATGTAAATATTAATGTGGCTTTGAACAACTCAATCCAAATAAGGGTAATTAATCTTAATCTTGCATTCCAAGTAAGTATTTTCATCTTTGAAGACATAATGTAAAAAATGCATCCATAACTTTAGTCTACTGTGATTTCTACTTACTATAAGCTAATATTGATGGTGGAGGTTACTTTGGCTTTTTTTGTACCTGTTTGCTTAAGTTTTGGGGGATGTGAAAGGAAGGAAAAATTAGTGGATAGATATCAAAGTTGATGAAATCATGGAAATGAGTACTAAAAATACCTAAGGGTTTCCCATGGGCCAAGCTTTTATAAATTTCTGATGGCCAGTCCTCAACCCAAAAGCATTAATGTCAATCTCTGTGGGGAGGGGACTGAGAGAGATATTCAAGTTTTTAAAAGTTCTGTGAGTAGTTCTAATGTTCAGACTATTACACCACAGAGCCCTGACTCTTGGAAGCATAGAATGTATGTCAGAAGGTGCTTTTCCCCTGAGGTTCGCATATGGAAAAGCCAAGTACCAGGTGAATGGTGAAATCTGGTCATTATGGAGATGTGTGGATGAAAAGGTTAGCTAAGTGATATACTTTATGCATGATGCCTGATACACTCGTGATGGCTTTCTAACAACCTGGGTACTTTAGAAATAAAACCTCAGAACCCAGATCCAGTCAGACAAGTCAACAAGCCTTGTAAGAGGGAAAGGGAAAGCTGTGAGATTGAGATCACTTGTCTACTGAGGCAAAGGGGGTTCAGGAGAACACTGGAGAGAACGGAGTACCTGCCTGAATACTGGCATTCCAGCAACAACAGCCTATTTGGAAATAAGACCTATTCTCATCGAGACAAAAAATTAATTCAAAACATTTATGGCTGTTGATGAGCTTCTGAAGAGGAAGCAAGGGTATCCCTGAGAGGTTGCAACCAGACAAGCATCGAGTGAGTGGGTGCTTCATCCCACCATGTGCTCCCAAAGTGATTCCTTTCAACAATATATAGATAATATCTTGAAATAATGTTTAAGATGATAATGAGAAGTTAACTGAAGTATGAAAAAAAGTCAACTAGTTCATCACATGATTGACACAACAGCAATGAGACCTTGAGTTATGTAGAAAAGGAGTCAAAAGGTGTTGCTTTTCAATGCACTAGCTTTCCCACCAACCAGTGGGGAAGGCCTGTCAGCCCCTCCCCCCAACTAGCTCTGCTTCTAAGATTTCCAGCTTGATGTCAGAAGGTGAGTTTTCTTCTGGAGATATTCTGGTTGGTGGTAAATTTAAGTGTTCACTAGGTCTCTAGTACTGCACAGATTTGAGATCTTACAAGGCTTCAAGTGTCAGAAGGAAGCCAGGCAGAACAAGTGTGCATGAGCCGGAAATGATGGCCGTGGTCTGTGAAATACTCAGCTCAAGGTGCTGGCTAAAGGCTTCTACTAAGGTAGAGCCACTCTAGTGGCAGTCTTCTATCACAGCATCAGCAAAGAGAGGCCCCCACACGCCATCAAAAACCCACAGCCTCTTAGAAGAAAAGAAATCACACGGTTCTGAGTGAGTTTAGATGCAAACTGGAAAATCTGGGCACCCATTATGGGACATCTAGAAAGGGAGTGTGATCATGAATCAAATAAGTATCATGTCTACGAAATGATTTAAAACATTAAGGACATGGGGCACCTCAGTGGCTCAGTTGGTTGGGTATCCAGTTCAGTTTCAGAGGTCATGATCTTGTGGTTCTTGAGTTTAAGCCTCGCTTTGGGCTCTCCACTGACAGTGTAGAACCTGCTTGGGATTCTCTCTCTTCGCCTCTCTCTCTTTCCTGTTCTGCTCGTGCATGGTCTCTCTCCCAAAATAAATAAATAACTGAAAAAAAAATTAATGACATATTGATGGTAACTATTATACTGAAAAGAGAAGAGAAAGTTTTAAAAGAACGCCCTTCCTATTTTTTTTGTTTTTGCTATTGCACTCTGCCCTTTTGTGTATTAATGCTGAAAATGAAAGGACCTCATATTTACAGAAGCTATGAACATCAAGTGGAGGTCACTGCTCTGGAGTGAAGTTTCCCAGGGTAGGCAAGACAAATGTTTATATCTCTTGAAAGTCGTGACGTTATCAGTTCCATAAGAACAATTGTACTTAGCACCGATCTGCTCAATTTCAGAAAAGTGTCATATAAAGGAAGTTTAACTGTCCTAGGTACTTGGGAACACCCAAACTTGTACAAGATCATCCCCATGAAAAAGGACATAAGTATGTACAGAGACTAGCATCAACACCAACAGATAGATAATACACAAGCAGTGTGGATAGCAATTTGCCAATATATGCAAATATTTAAATCCATTTTTGTAACATTCAATTTATCAGCACATGTATAAACAGACTCATTCTAATATTTTAAAATTCGAATTAATTGGCATGAGTTTATCCAATCAAATTTTAATGCAAAATTAAAGATCCTTATGGTGATGAAAATGTTCAGTTTCTTGACTTTATCACTCTCAGTATCCTGTTGGTGGTATTGTATTACAGTGTTGCAAGATTTTACCAGTGGAGAAAACGGAATGAAGGTTATATAGGATCTCTCTGTGTTATTTTACAGCTATATGTCAATCTACAAACACCTCAAAATTCAAAAGTTAAGTGTAAATATTAATTCTTATTTATATTCAGTTCTATAAACTTTTACAAATCCCACAGTTCTACCACCACCAGAATCAGGATATGGAAGAATCCCTTCACCTCCATCATTTCCCCATGCCACTTTCTTATGAAGGGTTTCCTCCATTAGCAGCCCCTGACCATCAATGATTTATTTTTTGTTCTATATTTTGCTTATTCCAGAATATAATAATGTATTTCCTTTTAGTTCTGGCTTTTTTAATGTTTATTTATTTTGAGAGAGAGACTGAAGGGCGGAGGGGCAGAGAGAGAGAGAGAGAGAGAGAGAGAGAAGGGAGAGAGAGAATCCCAAGCATGTCCCACGCTGTCAGCTCATAGCCCCACTCAGGGCTCAGTCTTATGAATCGTGAGGTCATGACCTGAGCCGAAATCAAGAGTTAGATGCTTAACTGACTGAGCCACCCAGGACAACCCCCCGCCCCTGCCTTCGTTTTCTCTCTCTCGCTCTCTCTCTCTTTCTCTTTGTTTCTCCCTCCTTCTCTCTCCCCCCATGCCCTTCCCCTCACCCTCTCCCACCCTCTTCCTCTTTCTCCTTCTGTGCTTGTGACAGCATCCAGATATGCAATGTAGCCTTCCATTACTCAAATACTACAAAAACAAGCAGTGTCAGGTTTATTTGTGGCCTCCAAGCAACACACTTATATCTGAAATAGTATATGAGCACATTCACTGGAAGGTAGACTTTAATGATTTTCATCATTTAAGAACCCCTCAAAAGACTTGACAATATGGCTTCCCATCAATAATAAATATACTGCTGACTCCTTCATTCCTGAAAATTCAGGCATGAAGCACTGGGCTTAACTTTTGTAAGTGGTTAAGTAACATTAGTTCACATTAAACAGATCCCAAGTCATATTTGATGGAATTAGATTTCTGAGAAATGATCCTTCTGTGTCTACCTTCTTTGAAGACACATTTGTAGAAGGGGTTTAGAAATCGATTTGCTACTTCATGCACCCACTGTGTTTTACTACTTTGTGTCCTGTTTTGGGGAGATGTAGAACTTTACCGTCAAAGTTCTTAATCAGTTGTTAGAAAAATTAATTTTCAAATATGTGATTTTAATCAAAAGCAGAATATAAACTGGTCTGCAGGCATATCTTATGTCCTTATTCGAATTTCATGAACTTTAGTTTTGAATTCAGTATTGTGGGCATTCAACACTGCCTTCAACAAAATGCTAGGGCCCAAACACTAGCAGATGGGGTTTTCAACATTTTGGTGTATAAAATATTCTCACTTGTCATTGAGTTAAATGTTTTTTTAAGTCATCTTCCAGATACATTCAAATGCATTCAATTTACCTTAGAGGAATAGCTTCAGCATCAGAAACTTTGCTAACCCCGAAAAGTGGCTAGAGAAATCAAGATAAAAGACTTAGTGTCTGTCTTCAAGGAATTCATAGTCCAGCAGAGAAAAGGAACAAATAAGCAAATAATTTACTGTATTTTCTGATGAGTGGCAGATGTTTCCAGGGGAATCTCAAACAGCACAAAGAAGGGACTTCTAACACGGTATGCTAGCTGTCACATATTTTGGATCTGATATCCCTGCACTGGAACTTGACTCATACTAAATGAAAGGAAAAATTATATCATGCATTGAAGGAGAACGTGAGAAAAATTGGGGATTTCAAGTGGCTGGAATATAGAGTGTTGAGAGGATAGAGGGAACTGAAAACAAAGAAGGACGATGCCATATGAATCACACAGGATTTGAAAGGTACATTGATGGCCTGGACGAGTTTGGTGAGTATTGTTTTGATTTGACTACACATTTCATAGCAGTGCAATTTTGTTGTTGTTTTCGTTGACCAGAAACAAGCAGCCTAGGAACAGTCAGGCAAAAGGAAGATGATGGGAAGAAAGCAATGATAAGAGTTTTGATGTTAATTTGTTGGTTAGCTGTTAGTTAGAAAGATAGGTTGTGAATCCCACTCCATGAGGTCAGTCTCAGGAGGTGGGAGCCACACAATCCATTGCAGTTGGACTTCTGCATCTTTCACCATCCTTTCACCATCCTCTTTAATAAAAATATTCTTTTAAGATTGCCAACACCTCCATTTTTTTAGAAACGAGCTGTCCATACTGGTTGAATCACTGGTGATAATACAAAGATCCCTGGGTAACTAAAAAAATTCAACTTTCAGGGTGCATGGGTGGCTTAGTCGGTTAAGCGTCTGAACTCTTGATTTCAGCTCAGGTCATGATCTCATGGTTTGTGATTGGGCTCTGCACTAACAGATCAGAGACTGCTTGGAATTCTCTCTCTCCCTCTCTCTCTGCCCCTTTCCTGCTCTCACCTCTCTCTCTTTCAAAATAAATAAATAAATAAACATAAAATACAAAAATAGTTAAAAAAAAAAAAGATCAACTTTCATGAATTCCTCGATATGGTGATGATTCACTCTAGAGCACAAACAGACATAAAGCAGAGCTAGTTCAGGCTTCCTTTTGGGAACCAAAAGTGGACAAGAAGAGAAGGCAAAGTGTAGAAAACAGAAAACCTAAACTCAGAGACAGCAGAAAAAAAACAGAGATGGAGAGTAGACAATACAAAACAGAAACCCGGTACAAATATCAAAACTGGCAACAGAGAAAGTCCCATTTAAAAACTTGATTTTGGAAACTTTCTTTGATATAGTTTATTTTATTTTCTTTTGCCCTGAATTTTAAGGAATGCGAAGAAGCAAAATATATGGGTAACAAAGAAAATTTCATTTCGATGGGTTAGAATATTTTATATCAAAACATGACAGAATCAAGAGTGTGTTACTGCTCTCTGCAATTACTAATACAAAATATTCCCTTTTCTTGGAATGAGTTCATTCTGGAGGATATAAGAATAAATAGAGCTTAAAGCCTAGTGAATAATTTTTGGTATATGGTCATTATTTTCTACATCCTCACCATGCATGAGAAACTGTAAACTCTAGCATAATTAGAGAACTGTTTCCTCCTTGACAAACTGGCTTATGAAAACTGATTTTACATATCATATTAGCAATTTCAATTCTTAATGGAACAGAATATAATAAATAAGAAATTTTAATAACAAAATAACCCAGGGCTTAATTAAGCCATTTAATGTTCAGAAGCCACTCTTTTTGTCTTAGACTGCTTCATGTTCGTTATCAGGGATATCAGTTGATTTTGTTTGGGAAAACTACAAAAAAAAAAAAAAAGTAACCCACAGAAAATTATAATTGACAGGATACTAGATAAGCCACACTTTATTGTGAAATTTGTTGGATGGCATGTCAAAGATAACAAGTGACTTCGAGATTGAAATTATCAGTATCTCTTCTACAACTCTTTAAGCCATTGCCCATGTATCCTGCCATATTACAAGCAATTAATTACACATTGGTATCTCCTTCTTTACCCTGGGCTCCTTAATGACAAGGAGTTCTTATTGTTTATTCCCGGGTCTACCGCTAAACTTCAAATGGAAGTTCTTAATCAGCATCAACCTGAACTGATGAGCAAAAATCAAATGAACAACGTATGTGCATTGAAAAGTGAGATTGGCCTATTAAAATGGAAGAAGATGAAGGGATGTCTACAGAGATACAACAAAGCAAAATACCCTATCAATTTGTTTTGTACTCAGGGAAACTAAGAAACAAAAGTCAGCATGGAGCCACAGCAGGATAAAAAGCTGATGATACTTTTTATGCCGCTAATAGCTACCATATTGAGAGCCTGTGCCACCAAATGCCTGATCAAGTTTGGATCTAGCGGAGGGCTCTGGTAAGTTCAACCTGCGGGGTGGCATTTTATGTATGAGTGCTACAGGTAAAATCTCCATCTGGAATGTCCACAGTAAAATACTCAACTCCAAAGACTAATGAAATCTAAAGATTATGTAATCTTTAGAGTGTTCCCGCTGCCTCTACCTTTTTTCTTTTAATTCATGTGTCTGGATGTTTCTCCGGAGGTCTAATTAAAACCTAAAGAACATAATAAAATTGAAATGCTTCTACAGAAATACATTTGTTTCTTAAAACACAAAAAACTCTATAGAATAACAGGTTACCTGTAAAGTATCATTAGAGAAGTGGATAGGTATTTGACATTTATTAGGCAAGAGTGGGAAGGGGCCTTGCTGTTATTGTGGGGGTTGGTGGGTTTTAAATTCAGGTCTAAATACACTGTAATGATGAGCAATTTAGCGATTAACTTGGGGGGAAAAATGAAAGGATCACAGCTATTGTGACTATCGAAATGACGTGAGTTTGATTTTGAACAATGTTTGAGCCACTTCTGCACGTGTTAATAAAAATAACAATTATAGTAACAATAGTAAACATTCCATAACTGGGGGAATTTTATTGCTTCAAAGTGCCAACACATCCATCTGAGTTGATTCTTGTAATATACTGTGGCGGTAAGCCTGGAAATCCCGGTCCTGACCATTTTATGAAACTCAGAAGGACAGGTGTAGGGCATGCAGGCAGAAGAACCCTGCAGCAGAAGATAAGCTTGTCAGTAGTAGGTCTGGAAAGTCCTTTGAGACTTCTCTGTACTCTCAAGGGACGGAAGAAAAGCATTAACATTGCATCTATACTTATAAGGGGAGAAAACAATTTCTGAGTTAGTTCCCATCCCTTTACTAAAAACCCTCTGACTCTACTACTTTGTCTCCATTGTTCCCTTAAAAATCTTCAGGTTTTCTATCTCCCCTGTCTCCTATCAGGCTGACATTCTTTTGTCACTTAGTTAATTCATTAAAAAATAATCATGAGTAGCCTGTACATGCTGGGCATAGGTCTAAATGTCAGCCTAGTAGCACTGGAGTTACTATTTTAAGAAACTTAGAATTCACATTAGAAATATCTGCCCTCGGGCGCCTGGGTGGCTCAGTGGATTAAGCGTCTGACTTCAGCTCAGGTCATAATCTCACAGCTCGAGTGTTCAAGCCCTGTGTCGGGTTCTGTGCTGACAGTATGGAACTTACTTGGTATTCTCTCTCTACCCCTACCCCACTTCTGCTTTCTCCCTCTCACTCAAAATGAATAAATTAAAAAGAAAAAAGAAATTTCTGCCCTCTTTTCCCTCCCCCTCAAAGCTCTAAATATGCTATATTTTCATAATCTTAAAAATGAAAGAATGTTCTATTTTATTTATATTTTTATATGAAGCATGTTTTAAATTGTCATTTAAAATTTATGTTCATGTGTCTCGGTATGTCTACATGTAGAAATAAAAAACATAGGAGAGGGGATTATTTTTCTCCTATACCTTCCTTAATGATAATTTTTCCAGTAAAGAGGAAAAAAAGAAAATCTTCTAATATTATTGTCCATGCTATTTTATGTGATTATTTTATTAATAACATAATACTAATCACTTAGTATTATAATAATATCTTTCTTTATAAAAGTAAAGTTATAGCAATTATATCTCTAGAAATGTATCATAAATCCAGAAAAATGTAAGTCATACATTCATTATGAAAACATATAGGAAATGAAGAGATACAGTACATTACTCTCTAAGGAGAAAAGAATCTTCTTTGGAATTTTATTCTCTTTCATCTCTCTCTCTCTCTCTCTCTCTCTGTATATAAATATTTGTGTATGTCTTACATATATAGATGAGTGTATGGATTTGCATTTATTTATACACATCCATAACACATATGTGCATACACATATGGATTATACATAGAGAATGAAATGAATAAGGATCTTTCTATTTCAATATCAGAACAGCTAACACTTGACTATCCAGAAAATGGATATTCTCAATTTTGGCTCACTTTTTCCACTCCCTTGCTTCATGTCGGCCACTGTATTTTTCCCGTCAATAACATATGTGTACATAGCAAAGAGAGAAAGAGGAAGAAAATGATGACTTTTCTATAAATCTGTTCTTTTACTTCTTTTTAAAAAAAATTTTTTTAATGTTTATTTATTTCTGAGACAGAGAGAGACAGAGCATGAGCAGGGGAGGGGCAGAGAGGGAGGGAGTCACAGAATCAGAAGCAGGCTCCAGGCTCTGAGCTGTCAACACAGAGCCTGACGCAGGGCTCTAACTCACAAACCGTGAGATCATGACCTGAGCCGAAGTCGGTAGCTCAACCGACTGAGCCACCCAGGCGCCCCTGTTCTTTTACTTCTGACAAAAGTTTTGAAGGTAGAGAAGTTGGTGACTGAGATAAAGTTGAACATTTAACTGTGGTTGGCATGTATTTGTCTCTAATAATCACTCCCCTCTACAGATTACAAAAGGCAAGAGTCTACCCAAAGCTTTCTAGACACCTCCCATCTCATTACTTCATTCATTGGTCTAAAACTTTAGCCTCCGAAACTGGAAAGAACATTCTAAGATCACCCACTAATCACTGGAAGTTTAGGGGCTGCACTTTTTTTATTTGATACATGAAAGAAATTACAACGACATATCTAGCCCTGAGTTGTGAGTCATAAGTAAGGCAGGTGGTAGTGATTAGGTAAATTCATTGCCATCAAGCCCCAGAAGACAAAGAAGAATTTTTCCTGAGGAATGGTAATAATTCTTAAATTCTTATAAAGATAGCCATAAAATTGCTGAAAAATGAGATTAAAACTTTTTTTTTCTCCCAGAACTTTCAACTTTCCTGAGAATATTTTGACCTTTAGTAATATGTCTTTGTATACAGCAACCTGCAATTCTATGTGTTTTATAATATGTGGATTTATTTATTTATTTATTAGAAACTACTTTCTGACAACCTTATTTCCATTTTGTTTGCATTTGTAGAGAGCAGCTTAAAACCACTCCATGGTTGTTCCTACCCATTCAGTGTGGTCTGAGCAGTGGGAACTGTGGACCAGTCTTCAGTGGCAAGCTGAGTGCTCCAGACTTCAGTAGGGAACCGCTGCAGGGCGCTGCAGAGGGCTCCTGCAGGCCGTTATCCTGTCCGGGACTTCAGGTTGGGTAGCAGTCAACTCAGGAGCTGGAGCTGCTCATTCACCCTGAAATTCCTCCTGGTCACAGCCTTTACGGCAGCGGTCTGCTCTTCCTTTTCAATCTCTTCAGGATCTCTGCAGAAGTAGAGATCACGCACGACCTCCCATGGATGCTCGAGGGGGATGGTGCCACGCACCCATAGGACTTCCTGGGCCAGCATCTGCCATATCAGACCCAGAGAGTGAACTCCCTTCTTATTGCAAAGGCTGGCAATGTCCACACAGGGCAGAGGAGAATCTGTGTTACACAGAGCAATGATAGGCAGGTTAACGTAAGATGCCTCTGAGAGAGACTGGTGGTCCGCCCTGGGATCAGTAACCACTCGGCTCTGGAAAGGCTGCCTGGATCTTGCTAGTGAATTTCCGGGAGTAACGTGGCCAGCAATAACAATGGTTCTAGTAGCAGCAGCAAACTTCAGCACAGCTCACTGGCCAGTATTCCTGGATGATATGACACTGACATCAGTTGGGTTTTCAATGGCAACAATGGCACGAGCTGCCAGCAGAAGCTTCTCCCAGGTTCTCTTCAGATTTATGATGTAGATACCATCACTTTTCCTTTTGTAGATGCACTGTTCTATTTGGAAGTCAAGGTTGGTGCCACCTAAATGGGTTCCTGCTGCAGGGAATATGAGGACACCCTCCTCCTTCACTTGCAGGACATAAAGGTCTCTGGACACTGTGAAAGTTTCCCTTTAAGTTATGACATGAACATAAAACACCTTGTGGCTCTCTCCCTGGGTAGCACAGAAAGGATACATAATGATGTTTTAAAATAGTTGTATGAAAGGTGTATTGGTTAATACAGTAACATGAATCTCTTTAGTTGGATCTCCTCAAGTGAGTTTGATCATTTTCTAGAAAATAATAAGGTATTAAATTTCCTAGGACTTTCTTATAAGAGTGCTTTTTGTTGGTTTTATTTTCTTTTTGCCATTGATTTTTTTAAATTAGGATCAAAACAAGGTCCACACATTAAATGTACCTCTTTTCATCTTTTATGTCTTGCAATTCATTTGTTGGAAAAAAAAAATGGACTGGTTGTTGACCAGACTTTTCCACAGTCTAGATTTCACTGATTGTTTGCATGTGGGGTCATGTGATATATTTATGTCCTCTGTATTTAATGGACACTGGTCACCAGAGCTGGAGGCTTAATCTGATTCAAGATTAAAAACATTTTTTTTGCAACACTTGTTCATAAGTGAAGCTTTACACTTATATGAGAAGGCAGATAATGTCTCCTATTTTATGTTAATGGCCATTATGATCATTGCCTGGATTAATTATTTAATTATGGATTTTTAAAATACAAATATTCTGTGGTCAACATATGCTAAAATAATTAGAAATAACACTATAACAACAATGTCATCATTGGCTCTGCAGCTGGTATGGGAGGCTCCCTTTAATTGAAGACACCAGGAGACTAAAAATCACTCTAAACGACAGCATTTCTCAGCTATTAGGAACACGTGTGAAGCATATGCTAAGTATAATTATAAAGGAAGAAGAATTAAAATTTCCATCCAAGAACCATGTCAATTTGTTTGAATTCTGTGTGAAAATATCTTTGAACATGTACAGAAATGAGACAGTTTAAAAGACATTTCAATGAAAAGAAAACTCAAGAATATGGGAAGGTGAATTTTACTTGTAGTTTTTTACAGGACAATGAGACAATGCACAATCGCCATTTCTCAAGAGCTTCCAAATGCCCAGATTAATTAATTAAGTCATCCATCTATCCATCCATCCATCCATCCATCCTTCCAGTGAATATTGAGACCTACTATGTGCTAGGTACTGAGGATACAGCAGTGATCTTATCTTAAAGTCCTTGGTCTCAAAAAGCTTACTTACCTTCTGGTAGGAAACAATTTAGTAGAAAAAAAGGTTAAAAAATATTGTAAAGGAAATAATTTGATGTAGTGGTGTGGGATGAAAACCAAAGGACAAGGAAGGAGAGACTCAAGAGCAACTAGTCAAAACGGTTGAATGTACATTTCAGAGACAAGATAAAAGACAGAAAGGTTTTCCATAGAAATGAATACTTTAAGTACATTGGGTCAGGTATGATACTGTGAAGCATCCCTAATAAAAATTTCCTTGTACATTGTACATTTCCTTGCTTGTCTACCTAAACATTTCCTACTTAAGTATTTCCTGATGCAGACCTCCACACCCTGCTAGGGCACCCGGCTATATTTTGAATTATTTTATTGCCCAATGACATGCTAGATTCTCTTGTCAACAGCCAAACCATGTCTGTGTTCCTTAAAATGTATTCTGTGGAAAGTTAATCCTGTGAAATGGTCAAGGAAAGGGTTCTGTGGTTACCTTTTTTCAGGAAACATAGTTTACATTATCACCACTTGAATCAATCCAAAATCCATCAGAATATTCATAAAGAACATTATAGAAGCCCATTGAGTTTTGCCTACAAAATTCTTGTTATAGGAAACACCTAACCACCAATGGAAATGGTACCTAAGGAGCAGTCCTTAGGAAAAGCTTCCAGAAAAAAATAGTCTTTTCCCCATGCCTATAGCTGGATCAGTCAGCCTAACAGCCATACATCTCAATCAGAAGGTCTACATGCTGTTCCCTCCAGTCCCGATGTTTTAATTGACTGGTGCCCATTGGTAGCATGAGGCATAATAAGAATACTGTTAACATGAGAACTGTAACGCCGAGGGCATCTGAATAAATTACATCTGCTTCATGAAGCCTTCACTGAGCACTCTGTTGTCATTAGTTTTCTTTTTTTCTACGTTCCCATAATACTCATGGCTCCCATAATACTCGAATATCGGATGGCTCACTATTCAATATTTAATTGTACACAGGCTTGTATTTCTGGCTCATTGCTTCTGTCCTTACAGCTAATCATTCTCCCCTTCTATGTGCATGCTCAATATGTTTGAGTCACAACACACTCTCAGAGTCCCCAAACATGGCTGGTTTTTGTTCACTTCTGGGCTTTTAAATAAGTTTTTTGGGATATCCCTCTGTCTTCTTCCCATACTGGCCAATTACTATTGGCTCTTCAAGGCTTAGGTTAAATAGCACTTCAGCTGCAAAACTTGCCCTGATCCAGGGAGTCACTCTGTCTTTGGTATTCTTGTGACATTTTGTATAAATCACACTGTCACACTTCACATGCTATAATAGTGTGCTATAAAGGTGGGCTTCTAGAACTATCCCCAACCTCTTGCTAAGAAAGGCAGAACTCTATCTTATTTATTTGTGTATCTGTTTTTAAAGACTTCTGGGAGATTCAACAAAGAAAACAAAAGAGAAACTAACTGATTTGAGGGGAAAAAACAACATGGTTTGTCAATATTTGTTGTTTTTGAGAGATAATTCTAATTTTTAAATTAAAATTGTAGGGAGAGAAAGGGTCTCCAAGTAATAAATTTTACCTAACAATGCCACTTTAATATTCAAAATTAAAGTTAATTTCTTTATTTTTGACTAAACTGAATATGTTGTTTCATACAAGGTCTCACACCCCAATTAGCAAGAAAAAATTACTAAATATCTAAGCTGGACTAAATTTGAGTCCAGTTTGATCATTAAACTTCCTTAAAGGGAGTTTTCTATCTTTCTTGCATAAATATGAGCAGTCTTTGGAATAACCTTCCCCATCTCCTGGACTCTTTTCCCCAACATCTAAATGTATGGTAGGGCAAACACCATATGCTTCATGGAAAGTAGGACATGGAAGGAAGGGCTTTCTGACCTTATGCCAATCCTTAGATCTCCAGAATTATATTTCTTTTGCATCTCTGGCTGTAGCATGCCTTACTGATACAGGTGGAGAGATGTTTATTCATGGTCTAATTTCTCTAGGCTTCAGCAATGGTTTTGGGGTACTCTGTTGACTTCACTTCAACTCAGCTTTTTAAAAAAAATTTTTTTAATGTTTATTTATTTTTGAGAGAGACAGAATGCAAGTGGGTTAGGGGCAGAGAGAGAGGGAGACACAGAATCAGAAGCCAGCTCCAGGCTCTGAGCTGTCAGCATAAAGCCCGACCTGGGGCTCGAACTCACAAGCCGCCAGATCATGACCTGAGCCAAGTTGGACGCTCATCCGACTGAGCCACCCAGGCACCCCTCAACTCAGCTTTAATTGGTGCTTGTTCTTGGTCCATCCTCTTTCTTGTCCCCTAGCATGGATGTTTACCTACATCCTCTGATGAGGTCACCTTGTCCTTCCATGAGTACCCTCGCAGCAAGTCATTAGCTGGCAAATCAACAGTCATACTCCACGGGAACCAAGAGCGATCAAGACAGCTCAGTGTTGCAACTCTCTCTGCCTAAGCACACTGGTCAATGTGACTGGTGATACAGGAGAGTGTATGAGATGACCTTCCAGCAGCACAGTAAATAATTTCTCAGTGCTTGTCTTAGTACCTAAGTCAGCTCTCTCTCTGAGTTTGATGTTTATCTGGCTTTTTCATTCTCCTTCCTTCTTTTCTTTTTCCTAAATACCTTAGTTCAAGAGAGGATCTAACTTGCTCTCTTCTTTTTATTTATCTTTCCTCATGTAAAATCTAGCCTGATGTCCTATTAATATGCTTAAAGAGGAAAACCAAAAATAAAATATAAGCAGTGCTTTGTCAAGAAAGTAGCTTAAATTGAACATTATAGTCTTGCTTGAAAATCCCATTTTTTACTGTAAGAGGTTGAATATTAAAATTCCTAATTTTTTCTCTCCTTTCCACAAGCCCAGGATTTGGATAATATGAGTCAAGTAGGGTGAAAATCACATACATGCTTAAGAAATCAAAGAGAGAGGGCCCACCCGGGTGGCTCAGTTGGTTAAGCATCTGACTTCAGCTCAGGTCATGATCTCATGGCTCATGAGTTCGAGCCCCACTTCTGGCTCTGTGCTGACAGCTCAGAGCCTGGAGCCTGGAGCCTGCTTTGGATTCTGTGTCTCCTCATCTCTTGGCCCCTCCCCCACTCATGCTCTGTCTCTCTCTGTCTCTCAGAAATGAATACATGTTAAAAAATTTTAAAGAAACCAAGGAGGAAAAACATCACATTAATAATTTTTATAATGTTTTCCATGTTAAAAAAAAGTGAATTTTCTGCCTATGGAGAGAGAATCTCTGGATCAAATAGCAATGAGTTATTGCACATTCATTCAACAAATTTTACTCAATACCTACTACATATTTGAACTGCGTTAAGTTCCACTTCGGAGAAATCCATTTTATATTGGTTATTCTATAATATAGACACATTCTTTTCTCCTACATTTTAATCTGTGACTAAGATTCCAACAAGAGAATGGGCAGCACAGACCCAGCATCATTCTATCAACAGGTTCTACTCACAATTGTTAGATAAATAGTTAAGAAATAAGTTAGATTTATAAAATGTTAGGTAAATACTTAAAAAATAAGTTAGACTTATAAAATGTTAGGTATATACTTATAAAAATAAGATTATATAAAAAGAACAACGACCATGGTGTCAAGATTGAATATCGACTCAGTTTCACCAATCCATAAATTTATTCTTTGGACTTATGCATTTCAAACTTCTGAAGCCAGGACTAACTTTCCCAGTGTCATTTCTTTTGTGGCATCACATGGTCCCTTAAAAGGAAAAGTGACTCTTCTGATTCCTTTATTGTACCAGAATGTTGTTCACATTGAATCATAGACCACAACTGGAAGGGACCTTGTGGTAATATTCCATAAAACTACAAGAACTAGTCCGTCCTTAAACATTACTTACAAAGACGTTTTATATACTGAGAACACAGCTTCAGAAGAAAACTCAACCATAATAGTTTCTACACATACGCACTTTTTTCTGTGTGATTTACAAATTTTTGCATATATGTTTGCATCATAACCCAGTTCTAGCACTGATAAAGAAAACCATTAGCTTTCCTCATCCCTGTTTAAAAGGGAGTTTATATGCGAAAAAGACACCATTCAGAAATGTGTTAGGAACTGATTATATCTAAAAAAGCACACGAGGTTGTCTAAAAAATAAATTACACTTATGCACAATTTCCTCATTTCCATTTGATTTGTACTACTTTCCAAAATCCATCTTCTTTTTATTTTTCTATCTGCTATTATCTAGCAAATAGGAATGTGTGTTTGCAAGGCTGTATAGAAAGTTGTCTTACACAAATTCAGAAGATATTGTTTAACTATTGTTAAACTAGGTTAAAGGGCATCAGAGTTCATTCATAAAGTAAGAGCATCTTATCACCTTGATTAAACCTTACATATGGCTATAGCTTGGTCTAATAAAGTCTGCTAAAGAAACTCATTACCAGGTCAAGGTAATTTGGATTTTATCACCATCCCGAGCAAACTTCTTTAGGGAATATACATGCTTCTCAATAGGATAATTTATTTTCTATCTCCTGTTTCCCTCTTCCCCTTCAGCATTCTCAGGCTAACTTTGTTTCCTCTCTAGGCAATTTGTTCCTTCAGATCTTTTAACCATGCTCAAGTGTCTCTTACATTTTCACCTTTTGAGAAGAACAAATTTTTCATGCGAGAAAGGAAGAAACTTTAAGTATTCAAGTTGGAAAGCATTAGAATGAGGAACAGGGTAACTCCCTCTCTGCCTTTGATGTTACATCATACAATTGACCATCTGCTCTGTTCTTATGCAACATAAACCTGGATAACTACTGGAGTTCAAATAAACATTCTTTGAACACACTGTTAAAAACTCTTTGCCCTCAAAACTAAAGGTGGTCTTTTAGAGCAGAACTACTCAAAATATGTTCTGTGGCCTAATGTCATTACCTAAACTCTTCATGTTCAGACTGCATTAGTCAGAGTTCTCCAGAGAATCAGAACAAATAGGAGATAGATAGATAGATAGATAGGTAGATAGATAGATAATAGACAGATAGATAGATACTAAAATGGGATATTTATTATAAGAATTGGTTCACACTATTGTGAAGGCTGAGAAATTCCACATTTCACCATCTGCAAGTTGGAGAATCGGGAAAGAATCAGGTGGTATATTTTAGTCTCAGTCTCAAAGCTTGAGAACCAGGGAACAGATGGTTGTAAGCGTGAGTCCAAAAGTCTGAGAATTGGGGGTCTATGGTAGAAATTCCCATCTAGAAACCAGGAACCCCTATGCCAGAGCATAGGAGAAGTTTAAGATCAGCTCAAGCAGAAAGAGGGAATGTGTCCATCCTTCACCTGTTCTATTCGGACCCTCATCGTATAGGATGATGCCTACCCATGTTGGTGAGGGTGAAACTTCTTTATTCAGTCCACACGTGCAAATTCTAATCTCCAGAGATACCCTCACAGACATACAGAATGTTTTATCAGCTATCTGTACATCCCTTGGCCGAGTCAAATTGACACATAAAATTAACCATCATAATGTGTCAAGTATAGAAACTGAGTGTTTAGAAGTTTTGACAGCAATTTGATGAAATGTGTTGATTCTCACATTGACAAAAACATTGCCTCATGTTTTTGGTTTTCCTAAAAATTTCATTTTTTATAGTAATTTATTTTATTAGATTTTATAAAAGCACTTGTTGGTGGCAGATTTAAAAATAAAAGTAAAGCTGGTTCTTTACCACTGAGAGTATTAGAAACTTATTTTGGTTCTTGTGTCTTTGAGAATCACTAGAAGCCTGGATGACTTATTTTTTTGATATATTGCTTGGAATATAACCTTGACAATAACACTTTACATAAGGGAAAATCTTAGAAGGACATAGTTAATCTTAGAAGGTCATAAACAACAGCAAGGTAGGCCTATGCATATGAATATGTTTACGTTGGATTACTCAAAAAAATTTATCAAAGTGGGTAGGTAAAAAGGAATAAAGGTAATTTACTGATACTGATTTTATTTCCAAAGATATGACTTTTATTTTACTTTATTGAAACATATCAATGACGTTTTTTGTTCATTATATTAAATAAATATATTTGGTGTACCGTTTTAATTCAGTCAATTTTTAACTTTTTTTTTTTTGAGAGACAGAGAGTGCATGCATGCACGTGCATGTGAGCAGGGGAAGGGCTGAGAGAGAGCGAGCGAGAGAGAGAGAGAGAGAGAGAGAGAGAGAGAATCTTAACAGGCTCCACATTCAATGAGAAGCCTGATGTGGGGCTCAATCCCATGACTTTGGGATGACAATCTGAGCCAAAATCAAGGGTCAGATGCTCAACCCACTGAGCCACCCAGATGCCCCAGTTGCACTCGGTTTTTAAACTATATTTTAAAGTTATTTTCTTGAGACTTGCTTTAAATATTATAATATAGATATTAATTTATCATAAACTAATTTAGATTAATAATTATGTAATTCCAATAATGTACAGTAACTTTGCTCTAATAATTATCCATTTCCTCTCCTTTCCTTTGTGGTCTTATGGATATGTATCATACATCTATATATGTCATAAACCCAAAAATTGAATGGCATATTTCTTGTTTTATAAAATATATTTTAAGACAAATTCATAAGAAAAATTTAAAAATTAAGTACTATATTTTATACTTATATACATACCCACCATTTCTGATGACTTTCATTTCTTTTCCTAGATTCAAGTTACTGTTCAGTGTAATTTTTTTTAGACTAAACGTATTCCTTCAGTATTTCTTGTTAAGTCTGTCTACTACAGTAAACATACATAAATATATAAATACATATAAATACATATGATAATATATATGTATTGCTTTATATATAATATATATTGCTTTATTTTGGAAAGATATTTTTGTCATATATAAAATTATTAGTTGAGAGTTTTTGTTTCATTTTTTTTTTGAATATGTCATTCTGCTTCATTGTAATCTCCACCATTTATGATAAGAAGCTAGGCATTAACTGTATTGTTATTTCCCCTGTATATGATACGTCATTTTTCTCTGCGTTCAAGATTTTCTCATTTTCTTATCTTGCTGAAGTTTGACTGCTACAATAAATGTTTATAAAATGTCTAAATTTAAATATTCTGTGTATATCTGACTACTTGTTTATTATACCTCTTTGATCTATAAAGTTTTTCATTAAATTTGAGAAGTTTTTGATTATTTCCTCAACTACTTTTTGTACCACTCCCTTTACATGGGTGTTGATATGTTTGATGATGTCCCACATGTCTCTGAGGCTCTGTTCACTTATCATCAATATTTGTCCTTCACATTAAATCATATTTACTCATCTACCATCAAGTTTATGGATTACTTTTCTACCATTTAAATATTTTGTTGCACCCATCTAGTGAAATGTGCATTTCAATTAGTATAATTTTCAAATCTAGAGGCTCCACTCCATTTAAAACAATTTTTTAATGTTTATTTATTTATTTTTGAGAGAGAGAGAGAGAGAGAGAATCTCAATCAGATCTCATGAACCGTAAGATCATGACTTGAGCTGCAACCAAGAGTCAGACGCTTTACCAACTGAGCCACCCAGGTGCCTCTCTACTCCATTTTTTAAAAATATGTATTTCTACTTTCCTACTGGATACCACTGTGTCTCTATGGCTTAGTGGCCAATTAGTATTTTAGGCAGAGGTTGTGCTCGAATGCATGGATTCCACAAGGAGTTTTCCCTTTGCTGAAAAACTCTCTCTGTGGAATACATTCAAAATTCAACTAGTTCTCAACTCTGCCTAGACTTGGACTTTCTGGTTGCTTCCTTTTGATGTTCTTTGCATGTGTGCTTATTACTCTAGTCACTCAGGGAAGTATAAGGACCTCATCTGGTCCTGCTTTAACTCTAATTTCTCAGCCCTCTTCATTAAATTTATTGCTTATTAACCTCTTCTCAACCTTCTATAACAGAGAAGCAGATTTCTCAGTTTGTTTTCTCCCCAAATTGTAACTTCTACTAATAATGTGACCATAGATTTTGGCCTTTATGCCAAATCAAGTCAGCCCCTCTGGCCACATGACGACTATGTTTCAGGGCCAGATGAGCCCTGGAAAAACCTTCACCTGAACTGGGCAAAAGGGATAAGAGCAGCCCCAGAAAAAAAGGGCTGTGTCTCCCATTGTCCTTACAGGTACCCATCGCTTCTTATGAATAAGTGCTTCTCCATTTGTTGTTTATTTTGGTTGACTTCCAGAGCTCTGAAGTGTTTTTTTTTATCATTTCCCCCCACTTTTATATTTTGGGGAGAGCATATTTTGATCTTTTCATGCCACCGTGCCGGAATCTTTATCTCTGGATACTAAATTTAGATTTTGAATATTTTATGTGACTGTGTTAATTTGATAGTAGTCGGAAGATGATTTTTGTTAGAACTCATCAGATTCTGCAAGGGGTACGTAATTATAAATATTTAAAATTATATGATATTTACATGGATCATGAGTAACACCGTAAGGACTCATGAAATAGCTACTAGTAAGAGCGGAACAGAAAGAGCTACGGTTCACCTGCAGCAGGGGATGTGCGCAACACAAAGGAGAATCTAAAAAACATTAGCAGGATAGGAATTTAAACAAACTAATGCTTTTGGTTACTACCATTTTATGAACTTTACCCTATTTGGCAACTCAAGAGAGGCACCCCCAAACCCCCAAACCTACCTTACTTCAGGTGAAGGGACAAAATGTTCATAGCTGATGCAAATGCTCCCATACATGCTTAACACACAAAGCTTCTCTATTTGATTATTTTCCAACCGAACTGAAAGTCCAAATGCTGAAACACAAGTGGAGGAGGCACAAAATACATGTGACAAGAGCATGCTCCATGGCTGAAGATGGATAAAAAAAAAAAAAAAAAAAAAAAAAAAAAAAGGAAAGGAAAAAAAAAAGAAAAGAAAAGAAAAAGTCACAGTTTGTCAGCCAAAGGAGAAGGAGTTAGGAGGATGGACTTGGGCCTTGAAGAGCCTGTGTTTAAACCCTCCACTTAGGAGCTGTGTAATAGTGAGCTGTTTAGTTACTTAGCTAACCTCCTTGGGCTTCATTTTCCTACTCTCGAAGAAACTTGGGGCAATAGTGTCTATTTTATAGGGTCTTTGTAAAGATTAAATGAGTGCATCTGTAGATGATGTTCACTTGGTACCACGTTAAGACTTCAGTATGTGTTATTAGTGTCTCTTTTTAAATTTTTAAAAAATGTTTATTTTGGAGAGAGAAAGAGAGCTAGAGCATGAATGGGGGAAGGGCAAAGAGAGAGGGAGACACAGAATCCGAAGCAGACTCCAGGCTCTAAGCTGTCAGCACAGAGCCCAACATGGGGCTCAAACCCATGAACCACAAGATCATGACCTGAGCCAAAGTTGGACACTTAACCAACAGAGCCATCCAGATGCCCTTTATCCTGTCTCTCTTTAGTGGTCTGTACATCTTCAATTGTTAGTTTGTTAAAGTCTTGGAGAGGAAGAAATATGGCATTCAGGAAAAGCTGCATGGAGCATGGAAAAGTTCAGATGGTACCCAGAATTGCCTGCTTTCTTTATGAAGACATTTCTCTCTAGAAATTTGCATGCGGGAAACACCCAAAACCTTTGGCATTCATTCAAATCCTCTAAAACGATGAGAATAGCATTCTGTGACCTGTAAGGATAGTGTGATCTGGAGACCTCCTTGTCTAAGTGCGTCACTGAAATACAAAGAATTGAATCAATAGGTTTTTGCTATTGGTAGTGACAGAGGATATGGAATGAAGGAAAGATGAGACCCACAAATACTACAACCCTCATTCCAGCCAATTATTACAAAATCCCTTCTTATGAATACATGTGCCTGTGTATAATGATAAAAATGCACTGTTTTTTCCCATACGTTGGAACTGTTATTCTGTCCAAATAGATTACAGAAACAAAGCTTCAAGCCTTTGTAAACTAAATAAACAGATAAATACAAACCAAAAAACAACTCATTTTATCTGGGCGTGAGTGTTCATTTGTTTGGGCTTATTTTCTAAACACTGTGATGGATATTTTTACTATACATTCCCACAGTGTGAATAATTTCATTTGAGTGCTCTTTACTGTTCTTTACTGCCTCTAAAATAAAGCTGTAATTAATTCCATCTCTATATATCTATGTCTATGTAACTCTCTCTCTCTCTCTCTCTCTATATATATATATATATATATATACACATAAAGTCTTTAGTTTTTGCTCTTTTCTCCCTAATATTTCTATATTCTCCTGTGATAGGTCAGCGGATGCACCCTAAAACTGCTATCTTTCAAATAAAAATGGGCATTTGCATATTTAATTCCTTGCTTTCATTTCAATGTGGCTTTAGAATTACTAACTTTGATACTGATTTATTTTCCTCTCTTGCTTTTAGCTGTTTAGAATTAATCTTCGTCTTTCTCGTAGTACGACTGAAAACTCATCTAAGACAAATTCAAAGTATTAGTTGACTTAAACTTATTTTTTACTTCCTACTCTCATCACTATTCAGAAAAAGTGCTGTAGTGAAATATTTTATTTTGGTGTTCAAATGTCTAATTTCCTTTCCTATTTTATAAAAATCCTCATTGCTTACAATATTAGAGGGACATAATATCTTACCTCCCTCATTGGAAATTGAAAGTGGGGGTACTTTTGACTCCTCATTCCCTGGCAGAAGCATTTGACCCTTGCTCAGCCAATTAGACATTCCCAGGAAGCAATCTAGAATCGACAGCAGGCACTACAGAGATGGGTTGATGGCTGGAATGTGTCCTCTATCACCACAGAGTCCATGTTGAAGGTGACAGCACAATCCTGACCCCAGCGCTCTTGCTGCCAAACTCTGGAATTCTTTATTTGCCAAGGCTCCCTCCAATTTAGGTTCTTACAACAACCCCGCACCTTTTATCTCCTATTCCAGAGTTGGATTCTGTTTTTAAAAACTCTTGAATGAGGGATGCCTGGGGGTTCAGTCAGATAAATTTCTGACTCTTGCTTTCAGCTCAGGTCATGATCTCACAGTCTTAAGACCCAGCCCCACAGGGGGCTCTGTGCTGGTTGTGGAGCCTGCTTGGGATTCTCTCTCTGCCTCTCCCCTGCTGGCACTCTCCTTCTCTCTCTCTCTCTAAATGAAAAAAAAAAAAATTCCTGAAGGATAAAAATATTCTTCTCAAAACCATTACTGTGCATTCAATCAAAACACTGCCTAATTCAAAATATTGGTTGTTAAAACACCTGGGTGGCTTAGTTGTTTAAGCATCCAACTCTTGGTTTCATCTCAGGTCATGATCTCACAGTTTGTGAATTCGAGTCCCGCATCCGGCTCTGTGCTGACAGTATGGAGCCTGCTTGGGATTCTGTCTCCCTCTCTCTCTGCCCCTTCCCTGCTCATGCTCTCTTTCACTCAAAACTAAATAAACATACATTAAAAAAATACTGCTTGTATTCTTTTATTCTTTTATTTATTTCTTTTATTTTATTCTTTTATTCTTGTATTCTTTTTACAAGCTTCACATGTTTATTCACTCATTCGTTTATATAATTTGGTTCATTCATTTACCAAGTATCACTATGATTTGGTATAAATAACATGGGTTTTGCTATTAGGCAGGTCTGCGTTCAAATTCTGACTTCAATAGTTAATATGTAATCTGGTGTAATATGTGATATGCACCAATAATTTATTTTAAAACTCACTGTCTAAGAAAAAAAGCAATGAATTCAGGATCAGAAAACACATTCTTAGCTCTGCCTTTAAGCAATGTTGCAATCCAGGGTAAATAACAAATTCTGATCTTGTTGACATCATCTATAAAGTGTCATCTAGGATGATTTTCATGGCCATTCCTAGTTCTACAATTCTACAGCTCACATAAAATTCAGCTTCACAGGTCAGACTGTATTTTGCCGTCTTTCCCCATGTGTATGTGTATGTGTATGTGTGTGCACTAGATATTTTAAACAAACTCATTCTTTTTTACTATGTCAGTCTAAGAAAAGTATCTCTATCATGGTAGTTCATGGAAGAGGTCATTTATGCCCAGTAATATAAGTAACTCATGGCCTACAGACTGTGTATGTTCTGGGTGTGCCAACCACCCCTGTGAGAACATTCTTACATGCCGTTCTTCTGCCTGGCACTTTTTATGCTCCTTTGTATCTTGTCCTTACCTGCCTGTCTTTAACTGACTCTTTCAAGTTTCAGTTTAAATTTTATTTCTGCAGGAAAACATTTCTATATTTCTCCCAACTTCTAACCGAGTTAGACTTTCTCAGGGTAGGCATTTTCCTATGTTTTGCTTCTTCTGTGTAGCACTCATCACAATTATACCTCAATCATTGATCATATCATTACTCAATTAAGTACCAAGAATTTAAGTTTCTTGAGCTTAATTGTATCACTAGCACTTGCATTGCGCCAAGCCCATAGTGGGTACATAATAGATATTTGTTGAATTAGAAGAAAAAGAGTTACTACCAAAATGAAAATCTGAATGTCTGATTTAACTTCTAGTTCTCTCTGGTCCACTGTGATGGCCAGAGAAAAGGTCTTAAGCTTCAGAAACATATTTTGTGCAACAAAGCCTTACCTATATTTGCCATGATTTTGGATCACAGTCTGTTTCTTCCTCTCATGTCCTGGGAAACACATATTATATATATTGGCCAGCATCTCAACCTGCAGCTGCCTTCACTGTTCTCTCAGTGGCAAGCTCATCCATCTCTTGATGATTTGGATAGACTATAATGGCTCTGTTTTGGATAATTGATGACAACATAACATTTAAGGACACCCTGGGGTTATGAGCCAAGGCACGGGAGCAGTTCCAGACTCTATCACTCCAATTAAAGAAATAACTCTCAAAGGGTAGATTTCACAATCCCCAGAAACTGGTGGGTGACATTGGCATTTGACTGGAGTCCATAGATAATGTAAAAATGAAAGCCAGCATAAATCATCCTTTTATGGGAAAATGAATAGCATTGTCAAGCAAATAAAAAGTGCATTTGTAAGTAACTTAAAGTGCCAAATAATTTGTAAGCTTTCCAAATCTTTGTAAACAACTAGAGGGCTTGATATTTTGTAGGTACTCAGTCAATATTACTGAATTGTAGATTGAAATAGTTCAACTTAAGAGTGTTATTTATCTAGCGTGTATCCCTATTGATAATAAAGTCTTACAGAAAGAATATTCATTTAATTCCAAGTATTGAACAAGATGAAGAAATATTATAAAAGAAACAAATTCCAAAATAAATAAAAAAGGTGGTTAAAGAGTCCTGAATGCTTCCAATCGCCAAATATAAACTTAAGTACCTGCAGGTGACTAATATGATGATGGCAATGTGTAGTGTATATGTGCTCATTCATACATTAAAATGTGATCCTGACTTGTCTCATACTTGGGATGGCTTGAAAGTTCACTCTCAGGGCTCCATCTGTCTTCCACTCAAATATAAAATGATAGCTCAAGTGGAGGCAGACAGTAAAAAAAAAAAAAATACATGAACACTCGAACACAAGCTGAACTTTGGTGGTGCAGGATGTCAGAGCCAAAGTGGAAACCCTGTTTGGCTCTAGGTCCATCAACTAGCCAGATGGCTGGGTATTAGCCCATAGTGGGTAGGCTGATGGAAGGTAGAGCCCTGCAGGGGAAGGGCATACCAAATCTCACCTTCTTAGGCTAGAGTTGAATTCAGTCAGAAGAAGAACCTGAGTTTAGGCCACCATCTAGGATATGGCCAACATGATTTCTTGGCTCTCTGGTTTGTGTCAACACCACATGCTTCCTCTCATGTTGATGTCTAACAGACCATTTTTCGTTCTTATGTTCTTCTCACTTCTCTTTCTGTCCTCACCTTTCTTGTCTTACTTGTCCTCTCTCCTTCTCATATCTGTCTTTCTTTGATCTGACTCACAAATTCCTCACATATGCTAAGAACTAAATACATCCCATTTTTGACTCAGGAAAATTAGAATTGGTGGAAATAAAGGTCACAAAAGGTTATATCAGAATTGATGAATAAAAATTTATTTTGGTCAAAAAAATTAGTTAATGAATTTCATTTTCTTACCAACTTAATTGAGAAAGTATTTGTACAAGTGAAAATATTTTCAGTAAGATAAAAATAAATGGAAATCTTTTGACTATGATGAAGAGAAAACTGACCAATGAAATCAAAAGGATTAATGAAATCTCTGGATAAAACGTTCTAGATGACATTTATTGGGGTTCATATTATTTAGATGAAAATATTTTGTTCAAAACACTCTTAGGGTTAAAACATTCTCACTTTGATGGAAAACCCAAAAGATTCCACCAAAAAACTGCTACCATTGATTCATGAATTCAGCAAAGTTGCAGGATATAAAATCAACGCACAGAAATCGGTTGTATTCCAATACACCAACAATGAAGTGACAGAAAGAGAAATCAAGGAATCAATCATATTTACAGTTGTACCCAAAACCATAAAATACCGAGGAACAAATCTAACCAAAGAGGTGAAAAATCTATACACCGAAAACTATAGAAAGCTTATGAAAGAAATTGAAGAAGACACAAAAAAAATGGAAAAACATTCCATGCTCCTGGATAGGAAGAGCAAAAATTGTTAAAGTGTCAATACTACCAAAGCATTCTACATATTCAATGCAATCCCTATCAAAATAATACCAGCATTCTTCACAGAACTAGAACAAATAATCCTAAAATTTGTATGGAACCAGAAAAGACCCTGAATAGCCAAAGCAATCTTGAAAAAGAAAACCAAAGCAGGAGGCATCACAATCCCAGACTTCAAGCTATACTACAAAACTTCAAGACAGTATGGTACTGGCACAAGAACAGACACTCAGATCAATGGAACAGAATAGAGAACCCAGAAATGGACCCACAAACGTATGGGCAACTAATCTTTGACAAAGCAGGAAAGAATATCCAGTGGAATAAAGACAGTCTCTTCAGCAAGTGGTGCTGGGAAAACTGGACAGCAACATGCAGAAAAATGAACCTGGACCACTTTCTTACACCATTCACAAAAATAAACTCAAAATGGATGAAAGACCTTAATGTAACACAGGAAGCCATCAAAATTATCGAGGAGAAAGCAAGCAAAAACCTCTTTAATCTTGGCCGCAACAACTTCTTACTCAACATGTCTCCAGAGGCAAGGAAAAGAAAAGTGAACTCCTGGGACCTTATCAAAATAAAAAGCTTTTGCACAACGAAGGAAACAATCAGCCAAACTAAAAGGCAACCGACAGAATGGGAGAAGATATTTGCAAATGACATATCAGATAAAGGGTTAGTATCCAAAATCTATAAAGAGCTTATCAAACTCAACACCCAAAAAACAAATAATCTGGTGAAGAAATGGGCAAAAGACATGAACAGACACTTCTCCAAAGAAGACATCCAGATGACAACTGACACATGAAAAAATGCTCAACAGCACTCATCATCAGGGAAATACAAATCAAAACCACAATAAGATACCTCCTCACACCTGTCAGAATGGCTAACATTAACAACTCAGGCAACAACAGATGTTGGTGAGGATGAGGAGAAAGAGGATCTCTTTTGCATTGTTGACGGGAATGCAAGCTGGTGCAGCCATTCTGGAAAACGGTATGGAGGTTCCTCAAGAAACTAAAAATAGAACTACCCTACAACCCAGCAATGCACTACTAGGCATTTATCCATGGGATACAGGTGTGCTGTTTCAAAGAGACACATGCACCCCAATGTTTATAGCAGTACTATCAATAATAGCCAAAGCATGGAAAGAGCCCAAATGTCCATTGATGGATGAATGGATAAAGATGTGGTATACATACATATATATATATATATATATATATATATATGTACACATATATATGTATACATATATATACACATATATATGTATACATATATATATATGTATACATATATATATATATAATACAATGGAGTATTACTTGGCAATCGAAAAGAATGAAATCTTGCCATTTGCAACTATGTGGATGGAACTGGAGGGTATTAGGCTAAGTGAAATTAGTCAGTCAGAGAAAGACAAAAATCATATGACTTCACTCATATGAGGACTTTAAGAGACAAAACAGATGAACATAAGGGAAGGAAAACAAAAATAATATAAAAACAGGGAAGGGGACAAAACTTAAGAGAAACATAAGAGACTCATAAATATGGAGACAAACTGAGGGCTACTGGAGGAGTTGTGGGAGGGGGGATGGGCTAAATGGGTAAGGGGCACTAAGGAATCGACTCCTGAAATCATTGTTGCACTATATACTAACTAATTTGGATGTAAATCTAAAGAAAAAAATAACAAAAATTTAAAAAAAAGCATTCTCACCTTGAAATAACATAGAAAACTATCATTCAGGAACCCATGGGAATTATTCAAAACTTATTTTATAAGTCAAATTAGATGACGTCAAAACCACTTCCACTTTGGGAACCTTGTTTTTCTATTTCTCATTATTCCAATAAAAAGTTTCTCATGAGATATAAAGCAGCGTTCCTTGGTAAATCAACACATTTAATAAGCCCAAACATTTTATGTTTAAACAGTCACAGCTCAGTGGCATGAGACTTGAACACAGCCTGATCTTCAAGAAAATCATAAACACGTGGAATTTTGCAGTAAACTTAGATTACCACAGAGTCAACAAAAAATTGTCTATAAAAGAGAAAGTAATTTATCATAGAAAAAAAGGCTCTCATGACTTCATTGCCATTCAGAAAACCTATTTTTTATCAGACCATGGCCGTTTCTTGTTTTTTTTCTGAAAATGGTCATTCCTAGCAGAGAAAATGAGAATGTTTCAACTTTGAGGAGGTGCACAGTCGTTCATGCTGGCATTAGTGTTCCCTGCTGTAGGATCCGAGTATGTGATTTAACCAAACCGGCACCAAGGCCCAGTACATTCCCCGGGGGTCTGGGTTACAGAGAGCAAACTTTTCCTTCCAACTGAAGAAGAAAATCTCCTATCATTTCTTCCACACAGGAAGTCATTGAATAGATGCTATACTGATTCTTGGGAGAAAAAGAAGCAGATTTACTTGGAGAGAAATGCCAGTCATTTTTTCCACTCCGTGTCAAAGGCTAATGTACACATAAGAACCCGCCCCAAACATATTCTTTTATAGTTCAGAGAAAAAGAATAGCCTTCCTGAAAATGAATATATTTTGAAGTCTTACTCCTTTGGAATGTCTCTCTTGTGGTGTCGATCCTCACCTCTCCATGAGAGGCTCTTCTTACCTATCCCGCTACCAACACCCACATCCAACATGCACCATAAGAACATATCTTATACAAGGCTATTAACATATAAGCTGTTACTTAAATAAGGACATCTCAGTATATCCAGATTCTCTCTCCTCTCTGAAAGTTTATTTATCTTGAGAGAGAGAGAGAGGGAGAGAGAGAAAGAGAGAATCCCAAGCAGACTCTGTACTGTCAGTTAGGAGACCAAGGCGGGGCTCGAACTCACAAACCATGAGATCATGAACTCAGCCAAAATCATGAGTCAGGTGCTTAACTGACTGAGCAATCCAGGAGCCCGTGTCCAGATTCTCTCTCCAAGCAAAGTGCTGTTATGAGGAATATTAAACTAATTGGGATAGTAGGTGTGTACATGACTATATGAATGAACATTCCATGGAAGATTAATGAATGTCTTCAGGTACTTGGATTACTGGCTCACAAACACAGTATTCAGTATAGAAGCACAAGTTTCCTTTATTGAGCATACTTTAGAGAGGATCAAAGACCACATCCTTGTTATTTTTGTATCTCCTACAAGTAGAAATCATCCCAATTCTGAGCACAACATTATAGATTCCCAGTGTTTATGATCTGGCTTCATGGTTTATCAGTCAAGACTGCATCTGGCTGCAAGAAACAGAAAACCTGACCAGAAGTGGTTTAAACAAGTAGTAGGTTTATTTTTGCCACACAAGGAAAAAAATCCAGAAACAGGTAGTTGAAGGCTGATGCAATGGTTCCATGACTCCATAATGAGACCTAGAAGCCTTCTATTTTGTTTTTCTGTCCCACCGCTGTTAGCAGTTGGCCTTTAGCTCTATGCTCTCATGATGACAACAACAATGCAGGCTTTATGTCCATGTTTCAGGTAGGAGGAAGGGTAAAAACAAAGAGGAAAGGGGAAAAGACACATGTCAGTCTGTGTCTCTTTATCTGGAAGGCAATGGCTTTCCTAAAGGCCCTAACCAAAACTTTCACTGACATTTTGGTTCCCAGAATGAGGGCCTCATGGCCAAACCTAACTGCAAGATGGCATGTAGGAAAATCAAGATTTTTTACATGTATCGCCTTCTTCCAAGTAGAATTGGGTAAGAAAGAAGGGCAGAGTGGATAGGGGATAGGCGATTAGCAATAGCTATTATGGAGATACAGAACTGTCCAAATATAGATGACTGATCAGTGGGTTAATAGCAGGCTGGGGGGCATGCCTTGGTGACAAAGGCCCTTCATCATTTGGTCTCAGGGGCTCAAATGTACTTAATTTTCACCCAGGAAGTCGTGTGTGTGATTGTTGTCTTATGTTTCGCTGGACCTGAAATACCCTCTTCTCCATATTCACCTACAAAACAAACTATTTGCCTTCAAGACTCAGTCCAGGTATCATCGCATCCATGTGGAAGCTTTGTCCTGGTTTATCAAAAATAGTTTGTTGATTGCCTCTTAAAAAGTGAGCTCAGTGAGGACAATAACTGTCATATTTGTCTTTGGTTTTTAACTCAGACAGATACCTCAATTGCTTACTTAGTTTATATTCCCCATCTGAAGTGCAGATATTACATGTTTTTGCTTAACGTGCCTGAATAAATGGGTCATCTCACATAATACTTACAAGACTTAAGTCTTTCTCACTAGTTTTGGAACTGTTCAAATGCATGTGTGAATGGTAACCAGTGCTCCAATGTTATATGCCACTGAGCACAGTTTATAAAATCAAACGCTGCAGGGCCATGAAAGGTTAACCGATGTACGGATAGACTGAGTCCTTAGTATAGAAGTAGAGGGTGATGTGATGAACCAGAGGGTATGTGCCACACCTGTATATATTCAAATGCAAGAATGTGTAACCTCTATGCTGGCCAAACAAAATTCATCTGTGGCTGAATATGTTCAGTAGGCCAACAGTTGGCAACATCTGGCAAAAAAATATTGCCATAAAAATATTAGCCCAAAATTCTTTACAAAGAGATCTTACCAATCTTTTCTACGTTTATAATCTCAGAAATCATCTATAAAAAGTGTTTACTTTTATTTATTTTTTAAAATGTTTATTTATTTTTGAGAGTGAGCACGTGGGAGAAGAGCAGAGAGAGAAAGAGAGAGAGGATCTGAAGCAGGCTCCACACTGTCAGTGGAGAGCCTGATGCAGGGCTCGAACCCACAAACCATGAGATCATGACCTAAGCTGACGTCCTACGCTTCACGGACTGAGCCACCCAGACGACCCAAAAAGTGGGCGTCTACTTTTATTTAATATAGAATCTTGGTGAACTCTCCAGGAATAATCATTTGTATATGATACATCTAAGTCACTGAATTATTTTATCCAGTACAGAGAATTGTTGGGTAAAAGAGATAGCTAAATTTTGGGAATCATTTGCCAAATAGCTTGACATCTAATAGAAGTTCAAGAAGTTTTTGCTGAATACATGAACAAATGAAGTGATAATTCTAATGTTTTTAAAGCCAGGGTCAGTGACTAGACTAACTTCACAGAAGTCCCTGATGTCCCTTAAATACTTATTTGGTCGTTGACTGCATTAATGAGTGAATAAAAACATGAATTAATGACATTTTGTGTTTGGTTAAGCCCAAAATTAGTTATATGCTAATTAACCTTACATGAATGTATGGTACCTATGTGCTTTAAACTGTTGCTTCACCCCCCCCAACCCAGCAACCTCAGTGGGGGTGACTGTGCATTCGTGATCCCCTTGCTCTCTGACTGCCTTTGGTTGATGGCATGAAGGCAAGGATGACAATGGTTCCCTGGGTCTGACCATGAACCTTAAAAGCCTTGTGTGCTTCCACTAGCTTTTTCCCATCTCTGATACTTTTGGGGGGAAAATATACAGATTTGGTCATTTTAAGAAAAGCATCTCTTCTCTTCTTTTAATTTAGATTTTAATGAAACTGCAGCCACACTAAAAGGAAAAATCTTTACATAAATGTTGAAATTGGAGTCCCATTAAATAGCTAATAATACTTTTAATACATTTTGTTTCCTATTGGAATTTCTTATGAGGCTTTTTATATGAATCTCTTATTTGACAAGCAAGATATTATGAAAAATAATTTCAGAGAATATATGGAAAATTAATGAGTTTAATTCACTCTACATTTTTCATCCTAAAAATACCAATGCCCTCTAAATATTCTATACTCTTGCAAAGAAAAAGAAAGATATTAATTTCTCTATTACATAAAAGATATTTTTCCATTGACCACTTTGATTCAAAAAATAATTTATGAGGGGAATGGAATTAGTATTCTAAGAGACAAATTCAATACAAAGCATTGTTCATAGGTTATTTTACTCTATTCCTTACTGTAAATTACAGAGTAAGCATTGTTACTTTTATTTTGAAATGAGAAAATTGAGTCCCAGTGAGCTTAAGTAAGTTTCCCTATATCATACAGTTAAAAAAAAATACACAGGTGAGATTTTTAACCAGGGCTGTCTGACAGCAATGGGTTTTTGCTCATGGAGCTGTACTACATCATAATGTAAGAAAATAAATTAGGTATACACAGATAATTAAATACGAACATAATTTAAAACATGGCAGAAAGTATATGATCTCCATCATGAAGTTTTGGGGAAGAAAAAGGGGTTAAGAATGAAAACTTCTAGAAACTCTTTGCCTACATCTACATTCCAAAGTCAGGAGGAAGAAGATGACATTTATATTTGGGGCCTGAGGGGTGCCTGGATGGCTTAGTCGATTAAGTGTCCAACTGTTGGTTTCAGCTCAAGTCCTGATTTCATGATTCCATGGGATTGAGCCTCACGTTGGGTTCTGTGCTGACAGTGTAGAGCCTGCTTTGGATTCTCTCTCTCTCCCTCTCTCTCTGCCTCTAATTTTCTCTCTCTTTCCCTCTCTCAAGATAAATAAATAAACTTAAAATACATATATATTTGGGGCCTGACCTATGACACGAAAGACCTCAGTCCCAGAAGTTTATGATGATGGGACACACATTCTATATCCACAGAGGTTGCCAAAGATAAACATTCAGTTATAATGTCATGTCTCATGGTGTAGGAGAGAAGATGATTCTAAGAGATGCAAAGATGTATTCTTAATAATGTTGAATCACCTAGTTGAAGCAGATATACCCTTGTACAATTTTTTAAAAATATAATATATAGAAGAGAAAAGGAAAGAGTTTTAAGAGTACTACTTCATGAATCTTCCAGTGCAATCATCAGCTGAATCAAAACTAAAAATATCACTGTCACCCGTACGTCATAGTTTCCCAATCATTTGTTTCAGAATACTTCTTATTTGCTTAGGATTCCCTATGATTCATGGATTATTTTTAAATGCATTGCTTAATTTCATAAATTTCAAAATTCAAAAATAAATAAACAAATGTAGGGGCACTTACTGGTTATCTTTTTGGTACAGATTTCCACCTTAATTCCAGTGGGGTAAGAGAACATAATTCAAATTCTTTCAATGTTTTGAATTTTTCTGTGGCTTACTTAATGGACTAGCCAATGATCAATTTTGTAGTGAATTTTGTAAATAACCCATCTGTACTTAAACACCTGCACTATTTTTCCAGTTGTTTGTTGTATTGCTCAAAATATATGGGTTAGATCAAGCTTTATTTATTGTGTTATTTGTATCTTCTATGCTTTTAATTTTTTTTTTTTTGTCAGCTAGTTCTACAAGTTTTTGGTGAAAGCATGTAATAGCTTTCCAGCATGGTCTAGGATTCATCCACTTTCCTTTTTATTTCTGTCCTTTTCTGTTTTATATCATTTAGAGGTATATTCTTGGATACATGGCAATTTATTACCATTATGTCTTTCTTTTGGGCTGTCATATCTCATTGAAAAATATCCCTCTTTATCTCTAGTAATGCTACATGAGCTGCTTCACTCACACAAGAGAGGTGAGGCAATCCTTGCCCTGGATCCTCTATCCTTCTCAGAAGCCCCAGCAACACTCGTAATTCCCCAGAGTTTATTCATCCCAAGCTTTTGCAACTATCTTGTGCGGTTATGTGGATGCAGGGAGGTGTGCTAAAGAGTGAAGCGGGAACATGCATCAGAGGGTCCACCTAGACCCTTCTGCACAGGTCAGGACTTACCTCTCTGTGCCCTTTATATTTTCAGTAACATTTAACCTCTAAGTCTATGGGTCTTTTTACTTGGAATCCTCGCTCACTTCAACTTCAACTGTATCTAATATCACTTCAACTGTTTTCTAATCACACTATCTATCCAGGATGAAGTAGACTTGGATTGATTGGAGAATGTCTCGAGGTTCCTGATGAATTTGTGGTTCGACTGATTTCCCAGTCTCTACCCTCCTTATAAGAGATTTTCAGGATGTGAGGGTAACGAGTTACTATGTTACTGTGTTACCTGAGTTGACCCTACTAATGTTTTTTTTTCATTTTTGCAAACTGCTAGAGTCCCCTCCCCTTTCGAAATATAGATATCAAATGCTCTACTTAGTTTATGTTAAAGTAGCTCTCAAGTATTTGTTATGGCAGCAGTAAACACAATCTCTCTTCATCTGAATTTTTCTGGCTAGCAAAGTTTCTTTTATGATACATTGTGTCATAAATATTCATAACAGGATCAGAACTTGAGGTTAAGGTTTGTCCATTTTAGGATTCAGCCTTGTCTGTATAGGGGGGAAACCTGCAGAGTGAGTCTTCTGGGGTTCTAGTTACATGATAAAACATGAAACTTCAGAGAGAAAGCCCACTGTGAGGGCAGAAGAAATCAAGTTTACAAGCGTGATCCAAAGACCTTGGGCCTGCATCAAAGTGGGGCAGTGATGGTGAATATAACAGTGTAGATTATTTCAATTACCTTCTAGCCCAGCCCCCAATACATATGCCTGAGATTAAGACTGTTCAGTGAAGAATGAAATATAAACACAACTGTTTCACAAAGAACTTGTGCCAAAATCTTCTGCAGGGATGGCCTACTAACCAGCAGTGCTAAGACAAGGTACTTGTTGCTCACATCTGCATGTTTGATATTGGGGGTGCAGAGCTTTGCTCCAGAAATGGGTGAGCACCAGAAATGACTGTGGTGGTAACTGGCTGGAAACAGGGATAGGGACAGCTTTGTAGGTATTAACGCCATAACTGTTGCATTAGGTATTGAAGCTACGGTAGATGTCACCACACTAAGCCACTACAAGAGATGGGAAAAAAAAGTCTTGTCAGCAAGATGTATGACCCATGGTACAGCTGGGAGACATGCCTTGGGAAATTCTCAGTACTCACTGGGGGAATTGAAAGGGAACGAAGTTTCTTCAGGGCCAAGCCAGAAAAACATCATATTATATTTATGTCATATATTTTATTATATTACACGCAAGTATATTTACTATATCCGTGCATGTATTATAAGTGAATTACATATGCATATGTAGATATAGATATTATATATATACACATACACCATAGATAACCTCTTCTCCAACATACCTACATACCCTTACATACATGCTGGGCTAGAGCTGCAGGGTAAGTAGTTATGAATGCTTTAAACACGGTGAAATCCAAGATAAAGGTACTAGAAGCTTGCAACAATGAAGACAAATACCTTCTCCAAACAGTATAAGAACTTAGCCTTTCATGGTAGTATGTTAATGACGTAAAAAATCTGAATCTTCTTTCAACAAAAATGATATTGATTTTCATGGGCAGGCTACCAACATTTAGACGATAGATCTTAAAAATCACCTCCATGCCTGTTTTATATCTGGCATATTTAAAACACAGGTTTTAAAACTGAATAAAAGTATAATAAAATGAACTACTTTCTTTCTGTCATTTGTCCCAATATCTTAAAATCTGAGACCATTAGAATTATAAATACCACCCATCCACTCATAGATTCGATTTAGAAATGTAATTACTATATTGATCAAACACTACCTGGCTTATTAGATAGATAGAGGTGCTAAGGGAGACTGCAGATGTTTAATTTTAATTTTTCCATTATAAACATTTTAGCATTCAAAGTGTGTTTTTCAAAAAAAAAAGTGCATTTTTCATATAAAGAGGAATAGCGGGAAATAAGAAAAACAGTTCACTTTCTTCATCCTAATCTACATTTCCTGGTGTCTTCAAAGCTGCACACGCTGATCATTACTAGGACAATTCAATTAGAGTGTAGGTGCTAATAGCAAAAACATTCGGTGAATCATTCATGGTTTCACATCCTTAAGTCTTTAACTCAAAACATGTTTTTTCTTTAATTCCTCCAAGAGCGAAAAGAGTATTATCATATAATATAGAATGAAAACCTTGATGCACAAAACTAAAAACTGATCAAAAAACTGAAAAGGACCAAACTCATTTCACAAAAAGAAAGCACAGCAGTAGTTGAACCATCGCAAGCACTTCCTGATATTAAATTTGATTTTCAAGACACTGAAAGTCAAACCATTTGCTCAAATATGTAACAGACAGAGAGAATAAAATTCACAGTTATTCTATAGTGCCAACATCAGTCACTTCCCCAGACATGCTCCCTGGGTTACTACAAAATGAATGACCCAAAATTGTTTGGGAGGGACAACGTTTGGAAGGAATAGAAAAGAACATAGTGATAGATACTAGCCTGTACTTTGCTGACTAGAAATTAGAGATATGATTTTAAATTATGAGATGTCCTTAAATTGTGCTGGAAAGGGCCTCTGTGCCTAACCAAGAACTCTGTGCAGAGCCCTCAGAGTTCTTTCTGGGCGGAAACCGAGAAACTCTTCATGTGCATAATGGCAAGAAACGAATGATGCTGACTCACCATCCCTTTAACACGCTACAGAACTGCTCACTGTGTTTTACACCTGCTGTTCACACATTCTGTGAGAAAGAAATGCCTTCCATTCTATAAAGCCAATGAGATTTGGGGTTTATGGGAGGCCTGGGTGGCTCGGTCGGTTAAGGGTTGGACTCTTGATCTCAGTGCAGGTCATGATCTCACGGTTAGTGAGTTCAACCCTCCCCCACCCACCAACCCATGGGTCTCTGTGCTGAGCGTGGAACTTGCGTCGGATTCAGTTCTGTTCTCCCTATCTCTGCCTCTCCCACCACCCTCAAAATAAATAAATAAATATTTTTAAAAAGCTTTAGATTTGGGGGTTATTATTAGGGTAGCAAACATAATCTGAAACAATGCACCATCATATAGAAATGAGTTATAATATAGCTATTCTACTATTGTGGAATATTCAGTGGTTTTCAAATTTATAGTATACATAGAGTTGTAATTATATTTAGAATTAATCTTTGTGCATTTATGTATCTTCAAGACATATTACTAGAAACTGTACTTTTTCAAGGAATGCACATTTTAAGCTACTGGTACATATTACCAGGTGACTTCACAAAGACTTCAAACAATGTAGACTTCAACAACTAGTGTAGAAAAATGTCTGGTTCCCTGAACACTCAATCTTTCTCAATCTTTGCCAAACATGTAGGTGAAAAATAATGTTTTCATTTCTTAGATTATGCCTCAAGTTATATCTTTTTCTGTTCTTCCTTTTCCATTGTAAGTAGGTGTGTTTACCCATTTAAGTTGAAATATAAAACCAATATCTTTGCCCTGCATGCCCAGAGCCAAAGTAAAACAAGGCTGCCAGTAAATCAACACATTCAGACTCAGAAATTTGAGTTTTAGAGTTGATATTGCTGCTTTAGATTCAGCATGCCAGTGTGAACCTCTGCATCTTTTTGCTAGAGCCTAATCTGACTCTTTCTGAGGGGTATCTATGTCTGAACTTGGGCCAAAGTTACTAATCTCTGTGCTAGATCATCTGCTATGGTAGAATTCCTCACCTGAACTCCAGGTCTCCAGGATGCTGCCCTAACAATCCGCCTTGCCCTATAGCCCCTCTTTCTGGAGGACAAATACTGTTGCACACACTTCTGGACACTTATTTCTCTGATACTGCCTCCTGCATCATTGCAAGTCTTGTCACTACTTGGAGACACCTGATACTTTTACATTCACTCATTTATTCACTCATGTTTATGAGGCGTCTCCTATGGTCAGATGCATGAGAAACACTGGTGCTACTGTATAATGAAAAGGCCATGGTCCCTTCCCTCATAAAGCTTAGGGTCTAGTGTACGTGAAAGGAGAGAAGCGAAGACATGTCAGGAGGAACATATTAAACAAGAAAACACATCAGAAAATGTATAATTATCAAAGACCAAAACTGGACAAGTTGAGGGACTAAATTTATTCAGGTTATTTTAATAGAAAGAGCATCTTAGATCCAAAGATTGGAGTATCTCAGCAAGGTGGTTTTGCCCCAAGAGGATAAAACAAGTGCCCATGGGGTGGTCTCCAGTGGGGGGTCGTTCTGTGGGCAGGGGAAGCGGCAGTCTTAGGGAAATGTTTTTCTCCGTGAAAAGTTAGTTTCTGGATAATTGCTTTAGAATGAACATTTCTAATCTTAGCTAATCAATCATGACAAACAGTTCTGATCTTAGCTCATCCATCATGAGACAAAGAACAGGAAGTTGGGCTCTGCCTGGCCTTATCAGGAGATTCAGGCAAAAGGGGAAAAAAAAGTCTATATTTCGTTTTGTCCTGGCTTATAATCGTGAAAAAAAACCCTATGGAAAAATAGGGGGTTTCAAGACAGGAAGTAGCAGAGCTTATAACAGTCAGGAAAGGCCTCTAGGGGTTGGGCAGGTGAAGAGAAGCCAACTGCAAAAACATTCCCATACAAGAGCAGCATGGTCAAATCCTTTGAGCAGAGAAAGCATGAATACGCAAGAAAATGTTAAAGGCCAAGGTAGCTAGAGCAAACAAAAAGAGAAAAGACGAGAGATGTCATCAGGAACCATATCAGGCAAAACCGTGCTAGATAGGGCATCAAGTATTTATTTCATTCTTAGCACAGAGAGAAGTCACTGAATAATGTCAAGGAAGGGAGAGTTGTGGTCTAGGTGATGTTCAAAAAGATGGCTCCAGTTGCCATATCAAAAATCAGTCAGGTCTGTGGGGGATAGATGGCAAAGGAGGAGAACTGGTGATCAAGCTATAGTAGTGATTCAGATGAAAAAAGAGAAGAGCATGGACTGCCCTGGAACCCACAGATGGCTGGATGCCTTACAGTTTTATTCTCATTGATATTCCCCTAGTATTTCCATACTTCTCTGAAGCAGGGGATCTGGAATGTTGACCATCCCCTTTAAGGTTCTGCAAACCCTTGGGCCAATCCCTACGGTGAGGTCACCAGCCTCAGTGTCTTTCCTTCTACATCAGTCAGTTGTAGAGGCTGTAGTGGGCTCAGAGTCATACTGGATTTTGTCCCTACTGCCATGTCCCAATTCCAGTCCCACATCATTTCCTACCTGGACTGTTGTGCTTGTTTTCATAAAATCCTGCAAGCTGCCCCTGAAATAATCACTGTGTAAAAGACTATCTTTGTATCACCATTCTTGATGCAAATAACCTCGCTATCCCTTTATTAGCCATGGAGTCAAAGTCAGGGTCCCTAAAAAACCCTTCAGGACAGCCAAACTACCTTCTTATCGCTCATTTTCCTCACAGACTTCTAGATCAACAGATTAGTCTACCCATTCACCCCTGAATATTTCCACTTCAGTGTTGCTAGGGATTGAATGTGCCCCCTCAAAATTCTTATGTTGAAAACTTAATATCCAATGTGATGGTATTAGGAGGTGGGCTTTAGGGAGGTAAATAAGTTATGAAGGTGGAGCCCCTGTGAATGGGATTAGTGTGCTAATAAGAAGAGATAGGAGAGCCTTTCTCTCTGCCCTCCACCATAAAAGGATACATCGAGAGGATGGCCATCCATAAGCCAGGAAGTGGACCTTCACGGGACATCAGGCACCATGATCTTGAATTTCCCGGACTCCAGAGCTGTGAGAAATAAACGTCTGTTGTTTAAGTCCTCCAGTCTGTGGTAATGTGTGAGAGGAACCTAAGAAGAAAAGTGTGTGTGTGTGTGTGTGTGTGTGTGTGTGTGTGTATACGTGTGTGTATATATGTATTTAAGTATATATATAAGTAAATATAAGTAATTTAAAAATATTTTTCTACTGATAAATCTCTTTCTCCTCATTTTGAGGAGAGATTTAGGGCACCTTTGTCTGTAAGAAAGAAGTTGCATCTTGTTAGGGGGAAGTATGAAGTTATTTTGTCATGATATTGGAATTCAAATGCATTGTATGTGTAGAAAGATCAGAAAGAATGTCAAATAGTTGAAAGTGTGCAATGGGTTGATATTAAATATTTTTCTTTCAGCTTCAAACTCAGCCTTGTAATACCAGGGATAAAACTCCATAAAATTCATTTCTGGCTTGTCATCAGGTCCCTGTTAGACTCTGGTAGGAGGGGCTCTTGAGGGTGACAGGAGGCTGGAGGATGGAGAAATGGTCAGACCAATCTATTTGTTCCCCCTCTCCTTGTCATCCATTGCTTTTATGGTGGGTAGCAGCTGGGGGTTCCATTTGCAATTTTCTCCATAACCCAATCACCTCACAGTGCCTGACAGATAGCAACACTTGCCAGCTGGCATCCCCTCCCCGGGCTCTGGACCCCAGGTGCACAAGGCCACTCCTCTATAAGCTGAACTGCCATGGTCACTGCCTGCACTTCCTTTCTCTGTGACAATGCTGTGTCCCCTTTGAGCATTTCCAGTTCTCTAGTAACTGGTTAATAAATCCTTGTCTTCAATTATTTTTGTTACAATAATGCGTGTAGTTTCTTTCCTAACCACACTGAACGGATACGGTGAGGAGGTTTCATGACAGAGTGAAATTTTAATCCTGTCCATTGAAACTGGGCAGCAGAAGTAATTTATGGATATCATGGAGGAGACTAACTAGTTGCCCTACATTGTCATTTTAAGCAGCTTCACTTCTCTTTGTTGTTAGGCAATGCATTCAAATCTTAGTGTGTTTTGGGGGTGCTGGGGGAAGGGGGAAATGGTGATAACATCTCTCCTGCTCCCTAGTTGGTGAGTCTGGACCAGTTAACAGTCAAAGAAGCATCTGGCCTCAAACCCGGATGACCTGGGTTCAAACCAGATCTCTTCTACTTACCAAATCTGTTAACTTCGTGTAAGTAACAACCTCTCCATGCCTTGTCTATAAAATGGGGGTAATGATTATCTAAAATTCCTAAGGTTCTAGTAATAGGTGATATAATTAAAAACAAACAGAAATTCATCTGACCCTTAAAACATTGTTCCTTTCCTATTTTCATTTGCTACATAAATGTGGGAATTCAGAGTATTTTATTGCTAACATATATCAAGCGGGAGTGTGTGCATTTCTCATCACAGTCTGAAAGAGATCATCTAAACACTGAGCTGCAATCCGGCAAATCATCTCTCCTCATTGAACCAAATCTGTATATGCTTAGGTAAATGCTTAGGATAAGGCTATGGGCCTTAGTGTCAGCGTTCACCTGTAGTCTATGAGTGGGCAGTGCTTTCATTCTGGGGAAATAAACTCACTGTTTTGATTTCTTTTGTATAGGAAATGTGAGAAAAACATCAGAGAGAGCATATAAAATACATGAAATAATTTTATTCATTTATTTTTTTAAGTACCACGTTTGGGTGTGTGATGCAAAGATCATAACACAACTCTGCTCCACATTTGTCAAATTGCTTGGTGAAAACTGAGCTTGAATGGACTGACCGACTGGCAGCCAAAGGGCAAGGCCAAAAGTATGGCCCTGGGTGTAAGTCTAATGTTGCCAGCAGTCTACTTCTCTGGAATATTGTGGAAGGAAACACTCCTTTGGGTTGCCCCAACACCATCTCTGTACTCTGCTTCTCCACTCTTTGTAATCTACCTTCCTTATGCCAATTTCTCATCTCCCAAAGTTCAAGAAAGAACCTGAGCAAGACTGTTTTCTCTGCCGGTAAAACTAAGCATGATTTCTTGCTAATTGCTTTGATTCATCAAGCACTTCCAGGTGACCTCTCTGCACACATTTTAGATTTTTGGAAATGCAAATTCAACCAAAAGCAAGACAACCATTTTCAACCATGAAACGGGCAAAAATTAGATACTGATAACAGCAGATTTTACAAGCATGTGAGAAAATGGACCCTCTCATACACTTGCTGATGGGTATGTAGATCATTACTAATTGGGGGAAGTTATCTGGCAGTAAACAAAAATTTTAAAATGCGTACAATCTTTGAACTCAGTATTTATACTTTAAAATGTGCCATACTGATAAAAAAAAAAAAAACAACAGTGCTCAAGAATGTAACTATAAGGACATTTGTTTTAGCACATTTTTTAGTGGTAAAAAAGGTAAAAGGGATTTTCCATAAATAAGTAGTAGTCAAGTAAATTACAGAGCATCTAGACTTTGCAATATTTTAGAGCTGTTAAAGCAAAGAGTCCCTGCAGGGGACATGAAATTTAAGTGAAGAAATTGGGTTGGAAAAGAGTGTGTAGAGCACCCCTTTGGTATCATGATACATGATACAATCTTGTCACAAAACAATAATAAAGAAAATACTTACGTATGCTCTTTTCCAAGGTATACATAAATTTAGAAGCACAAACAAAGATACGGCACTCAGATAATATTGACTATATCCATGGGTGTGTTTAGGGTAGGGGCCCAGATGGAAAGGGTAATTGGCATGACTCTCATTTATTTTCTTTGTGAATATTTGTAGTGCTAACACTTGTTACAACAGCCATGCTTTTCATTTGTAATTTTTCAATAAAAAAAAATAAATAAAAATGTATAATTTATCATTCCAGATAAGAGAACGGAATCTTAAGAGCTTCCTAAATTTACACATCTAATCGGGTGATAATTAAAGTGATATTTGAATCCAAGTCTGTACGATCCCAAAGCCATCCTTACTGTTTTACCCACATCTCCTCTGGCCTTGTGAAAGGGGCAGGTAGAATCAGTATTTTTTGGCTGTGGAGAACATTTCTGGTTCCTTTGATCCCACAGGAAGCTCTTTGTTTCATGTGGGATTCAATGTGCCCACCAGTAAGAAAATAGGCAGAACACATTTAGCCAGGTGCTGGTTTCTTTCTGCAACACTGAACCACGATTAGCCACATCTGGTGATGTCTAAGAGTATTGGAATAAGGAAGTGGCACCGTTTGGGGCAGGTATAGAAAATGCTTTCCCAGTCCCGAGGAGATTAGAGGAACAGACACCACTTATTGTCACTTCAGTTCATTTTTCAGGGCTGGGGCTTCCTTTTGGGCAAGAGAAACCCATGAGTTTGTGAAGCAGTGGAACAGTGTGAGCCATGAGCTCAGGTACACAAAATATATAAACTGCACCCAAACGTACGCCTGTCAACCTTCCATGTAGGAGTGTTAGAGGGAATGATAACTGGTGAAGTCTTGTTTATCCAGTAGTTTGTTTTTTATGCAAATGCTATCCTGCAGGGAAAGAGGAACCCATGCGGAATTCATAAGCAGCCTTAGAAGCTGATGAGAAAAGCAATAAGCCTCTGTGAAAAGTCCTGCATCGTAACATATCCCCAGGGACCTCATCTTATGAGCATTACTATGCAATGTGAATTAAATCCACTGCATAGAGCAGCTGCCTCGTGCTTTGGAGTTGATTACCATCATCCCTGGAGGCTGAGGCTTTCTGCATCAGCGACCTGGTATCCTAAGATTGACCTATGGGAATGGCAGGGCTTGCTGAGCTCCTTGCCAGTGGAGGTTGGCATGCCCTTTGGGTGCATGGTAAATGTGAGAGCACCAAGTTACTCCCTGGTGATGAAAGTCATGGTCTAAATTACAGTTACATTGATTTGGGCAGTCCAGAGAGAGCACAAGGTGGGAAGATACGAAGAAGGGGAGTTGTCACAGAAATGACATTAAAACCATGGTAACTAAATATCAAAACAATAAATCCAGGGAGGTCTATAATGAAGTGTTTGTGGGGCTAGAGTCAAAACATACCAGGAGGCCCGTGCAATCCATTGTGGAAACTGCAGCACTGCGCATTCAGAAGGAATCCATCAATGCAGAAGGCCCTCCAAATCTGAAATGGAAAGGGATAGAATTTCAGACTCTCTGTTTCTTTAATCAAGCCCATTCACTTCCCCTTGAATTATCAGTTTATAATTCATGTAGATATGGGATCAAAAGGGGCCCATGAAAGAAGTCGAGTCCTGTGATATAAAAACAAGCTTTTGCAATTTACTTTTTCCAAGTATAACCCAGAAACATTTCCCGTTTTAGTCAGGAAATGAAATTGTCACAGACATTACAAAGCAGAGAGAAATATCAAACCCACTAACTATCTGGCACACAATTATAATTTTTAAAAAACGTCTTTGCTCTCTTCGTTAGGGTGAAGGTCTAAATGTCAATAAACCAGTGTTACTGTCAGAAACTGAATAATTAAGCAGCTTTTCAGCCAATGTCAAATATCATGTGTATCCACAGCCCTGGGCAATAAAAGACGATTCACGAAGATGCTTTTCTTCCTTCAAATAACTCTTGCTTTAAAATTATTGCACATTCGCATGTCTCATTTCATGCTTTTGTTTTGTTTTGATTCGATTTTAAGTTCCTCATCCAACATTTCTGATAGACTAGCAAGTATGTATGAATTACTTTGTTTTATTCTACTTTAATTTACCTTATTTTATTTGATTATTTTATTTTATTTTTGGTGAAAGCATAGATTTGTCTAAGTCACACCAACACATGATGGAGAAAAAGAAAATAGAAGCAGGATTTCTTGAGTCTTAATTTGATGCTCTCCTAACCAGTGCTCAGTGAATTCTGGTTCTTCTCCTTCATTGCCCCTGAAGTTCCTAACAGATTGCTCCAAAAGTGACCAGATTTGTGGGATTAGATGTTTAAATACCAAGTGGCAAAGAAGCCACAGAGGCATGTGCATGCAACACAGAAAAGAAATAACCCCATGAAGGCCCACTAGTGAACCGGTATTTGGGCAATGAAAGGAAACCCATCCTAAAGCAGATTTTCTCTTAAACATATTCATCCTGCAGCCCACAGACAGCATAGAGGGGGATCTGCTTCTAAGAATGGCCAAGGAGCAAAACCAGGGAAAAGGTTCAAAGTGTTCCCAGGATAGCAAATCACACAAAGCTCCTTACTGGCCCTCTCTGCTTATGTTGCCACACGATCATCATCGGGATTATCTTTAAGTTCAAAGAACACCCTCTCCATCCTCAGGGGTTCAGGCCTGGCCATGGGCAGGTCTAAGAACAGTGAGAAGGCCCTTCAAGCTGTCTGCCTTCAATGCAGAGATGCAAACAGAAGGGCTAATAGGCATAAGCCCAGGGCACAGAGGATAGTTGCAGACACCAGCCAGAAAGCTGACATTTGTTTCTAACGTTCTCTTTATCTTGGGGTCAAAACCCCTAGGGTGGAAAAGAAAAAAAAAAAAAAAAACTTCTGTCAAACAGTTGCCTTTGTCTGCATAAGTGGATTCCAACCTTTTCTAGTATGAGAATTTCCTTTAAAACTACAAAAGTGGTGAATCTCCCCATGACACTAGTTATATTCAACTATTGATTAATTGAGAGCATACACAGTGATCAAATAACCACATAAATCCAATAATATTTTAAACAAATGTCTGTGAAATGAAGGACAAGAGCTTCTACACACAGTTGATAAACCGTATAATGTTGGTGTGAGATACCAAATTTTTCAGCCTACGGAAAATGGTCAAGTGTGTTTTATTTTTAATTGAAAATAATTCTAGAAAAAGCAGATGTGGTGGGAGGAAATGTCATCATTTCCATCATTATCATTAAGCCCCTGGCCTCTGCTGCCACAGAGCGCTGGGCATCATGTTGAAGGGTGTGCTGGCAAGAGTAAATCTAGACTTGAGACACAGCTTTCAAATTCTCGAATTCTGGGTTTTATTATGTTCACTTTTTACTATGGAAATACTCAAACGCTTACAGAGGCAAATCTTAAAGACATCACTCACCTTCAACAACTAGATACATTTGCCAGTCTTGGCAAGAGTTCCCTGGGTATCATCTGAAGCCATTCCCTGTACACAGAGAGCAAAGACAGACCAAAGAAAGAGTAGATCTCCCCACCACCTACCAGAATCTTTAAAAGTTTAAATAGAAGCCTTAACAAGCTTCAATCATGTGTACAGTCCAGATGGTCTCAACAACACATTCTTGCGACTTAGTCCTTGAAATGTCTCCCACAGTGGGAACAATGCATAGTGATAGGATGTACATTTCAAAGACAAAGGAGGGGTAAGGAGTCTGATTGCCCAAGTCCAGCTCCAGGGTCAACCAACAGCCAAGTGTTTTCAATGACTTCCTCCAACACAATCTTGTGTCATGCTTTATGACATTTTGTTGTCTCATTATTTTACAGCAAATTTCAGATGTCTTTCTTCCGGAAATATTTTCATAGATTGCTTTCATTGTTGTTTTGTCTATCGGCTGTTCATATAAATACAGTGCCATTATCACATCTAGCCAAGTTAATAACAATTTCTTACTCTTCCTGAATACCCAGTGTGCATTCAAGTTGGCCTGATTGGTCTCAAAAGTGTTTTTAAAACTAAATTAAATATTTTGCTATTAGGCAGAATGGAGGCTCCAGATGGAAATTAAAATATTGTAGGAAAATAAAATAAATTCCATTTTTCACAAATGAGTATACAACTGAAAAATCTATAACTGTATATAGGATATATATACAGAGATAGATACATAGATACATATATATTATAATAGAGGGATTAATAAATTGTGGTCCAGTGCAATGAAGATATAGTGAGTTCCCCTTTCATCGCAGATATTGGACTGAGTACTCTGCATAGAAAGATGGTAAGACAGACCGAGTCCTTGCAAAACTCCCTCATTGAGGTTTTCAGTATTCTAACCATATCCTGTCTTTCCTAACACCGTCTTAACATCAGCTCCTAATTAAAAATTCATGCATTTGGATGGTTTTATGAATATTTTCAGAAGTCTCAGTTCCCATCCGTTAGTCCCCTTTCACTCTTATTCGGTGAAACCACTGATGATTAGGCAGAGATAGTAATTAATTAAATTAAGACTTCAATTAATGCAATAAGTTAAATCATTATCTCATTGGCCCAAGTTTATTGGAAATATTACCACTCACACAGCTAATGGACGTGGAGGACATACAAAGATGTTTTTAAAAAGCTTAGTTATATGTTAGTTAAGCCTTGGTTTCTTTGTCTTCAATTCAAGCTAGTAGTACTCTCTAGCTGGAAAAACTGTTGACAGGACTGAATAAGAAAATGCAGGTGAAGCAGTTAGAGCAACACCTATGCCTCATCATCGCTCAGGTGACAGTGTTGTAGTCCTTGAAGATGTTGCTATCCAGAGTGGTGGATCATTGTTAGTGTTGTTACTGCTGTTGCTGAGGTGATGGTCATTGTGTGGACAACAGAGGTTTCCATGAGCTTGGGATCACGGACGCATTGTTCGCATTGATCAAGGATTGACTCACTTTCCTCACATTTGGATCAGTTTGTCAAACCACCTACTTTCAATCTGAAAAACCAACTTTTTTCATTGAGCCAAATTCATTATTGTTTACAACAGGAGTACGTTTTAAAACTTAATTAGTGACAACATTTTATATACAGTTAAAAAAAAGTGGAGATGACACTGCACTTACTCCAGGGACATGAACTCAATGTTTTGATTCCTAAGCATATGCGGAATTGGTAATTAGTTGGAAATATGTAAAAAAATATCTAATCCCAGTGGCCGATGATTCTAATTTTTAAAAATGACCAGCAACCAACTTTTTAAAAAGTTATAGAAAGAAGAGTTTGTAGTTGAAAATTGTGATAAATTTTAGTCAAGTTCAAACACACTTGTTTGAGTACCTGGTAAGTGCCAAGCACTGCTTGAGGCACTAAAAGTACAAATATAAAGAAAGAAAGCTTGCCCTTGAGTAACTCTGATGAACTATGCTTAACACATTCTACCATTAACACTATTTATTCTCCATGGATGACTGATTTCCCTGTCTCCCGCTTGAGTTCACATCCATCGGTCCCCACCTCCTCCAAGTCCGTGAATATAAAACATGCTTTTGTCAGAAATGTTTTCAGAATACTGATTGTTGTTTCTCATGGCCCAACCCTTCTGTTTTAACCATTCCCGATTCAGTGATTCAATAGAAATTTGTTAACGTAAAATTGAATTTTGAGTAACTAAATGCTACATTAGGTCACCAACAAAAGTTTTATAGAAATATTAGTGTTCTAGAAGACAAAGTTATATGGTTATTCATACATTACAAAGATGATTTGTAAGATTCATTTTCCAAATTGGGATAGATTTATAAAGACATTAATTTGGAAGTAAAATGGAAACAAAAGAGGTGATGGAACAGCAATGCAGATGGAGAAAAAGAATATTCTAAAATAGATATTCTTCATTGAAGGGAAGAGAAACAAAGAAGCAAAGTAACATTTTCTGAGACATTGTTCCCACCTCCACAATTTGCTGTTTAATCCCCAAAGCAATAGTATAGACTAGATACAGCCTACTTTTAGAGAAAATAAACCTGAAGCGTAGGAAATGTGTCTTAACCAAAGTCGCATAATTCATAAATGGTAGAACCAGAATTTTGGCCCATGTCTGTTTCTAAGACACATTGTCTTTACATTATAGAGTGATTATAAAACTTCAATTGTTCCGGGGGGTCTGGGTTGCTTGGTCAGTTGGGCATCTGACCCTTGATTTTGGCTCGGGTCATGATCTCACGGCCCCATGGGATTGAGTCCCATGTTAGGCTCCATACTGAGCCTGGAGCCTACTTGAGATTCCTTCTCTCTCTCTCTCTCTCTCTCTCAAAAAAAAAAATTAAATAAAAAATAAATATAATTCAGTTACTTGACTTTGTAGTATAGTTCATTATGATGGGCTATTTTTGAATTTTTTATGTATTCTGTGTTTTTAAAGTGTTCAATGTGACCACATAGCCATTCGCAATTATCAAATACAGGAACTTAAGTCCAACCCAGAGTTTGATCAAAGAAGACTCTGAATTGATATGAAATTATCCTACTACTCTCAGACACTGTGAATACTAAAAGCACATTGTGTATCACTGCATCTGTACCTCCAAAAAGATATAAGTAAATGTGCAAAAGAAAGAGAAAAGCCCAAGGAGGAAAAGAGGTAGCCAATCAGGTAAAAATAGAAAAGCTTTCAATATGCAAGCTTATCATGTGAAAGGACAAGGTTAGACTCAGGCTCTATGTGTCAGAAGCTTCCATCCAGAATAACAAAAGCTGATGGGGCTGTTTAGCTACTGCTAGAAATTCTGAATTGCAATAGAGGGAGAGAAAAGCTTGAGAGTGTAAGTCGTTGCAAATAAAGTAAATATTATGTCAGAAAAAGGGAAGTAAGTTTTTATAACATCTGTGTAACACTTAGTACAACCGAAACATTTAGAAAAGTTTTTGGGTGATAGACACATAAAATTATTAAAAGGGATTACCTGTATGAAGTGACCCTAGACCCTGAAGTTAATACTGTGAAGAATGAGTTTTTGTTTCTCTAATGTGTCCTTCTGCTTCCAACTAGAAATAGAACCTAGGGCATATTTGCAGTGGCATTATCCTGATGTATTACTCCTATGTTTCCATTCATTTATTCCTCAATTATTTATTGGACATCTACCTTGTGTTGTTTGTTCATGGATGCAACAGGTGTAGACTGTGCATCTGTTTTATAGCCACGAATCAAGCTAACTGCTAACTGGGGCACAGACAGCTCTGGAACTTATGTCCTATTGAGGGTTATCGACATTTATCTACTAATCACACTGTTAATCATTTACTTAAAACTATAAAAGGTGCCACAAAGGAGAATTGGGCTCCCACAGAGAATCCAGCTATGTGGCCTAGGCTGGTCCATGAAGTCAGGACTTCCTGAGGAAGTGAAGCTGAAATCTGAATTAACCAGTCAATGAATGGTGAACTGGGGAGAACACAAGAGCATTCCAACTGGTCACGACCATGTTGAAATTGCCACATAAAGAACAGTATCCCTGGAGCACACAAAGGGAGAAACAAAGGACGGTGGCATGTGGGGCTGAGGAAATCAATCTGCAAAGCTTCTTCAGACCCAGGAGGAAGTTTACCATTTATACTATGAGGAGAAGAAAGCCACCATTCCAGTCCAAGAGATGGCGAGATGCACAAGTGGTTACTATATTTCTTAGTATTGAGGGTGGGAAGATTAAAAAGAAAGGCTAGTGTAGATTGAATATTTACAATGAATGGGGAACTCAACATGTTTTATTTATCTAATACACACAGACACACACACAGACACACAAATTCTCCTTTTACCGAAAACTGAGATCCAATAATTTAATGTAGATCCTACTTTCTACAAAGTGGATATGATGTGATTTAACTCTGTTCTGCTTGACTGCAAGACGTGTGCTCTTTCCCTTTGTATCCTTTTTTTTAAAAAAATGTTTATTTTTGAGAGAGAGACAGAGAGTGAGTGGGGGAGGGGTATACAGAAAAGAATAAACAGAATCTGAAGCAGGCTCCAGGCTCTGAGCTGTCAGCACAGATCCTGATGCGGGGCTCAACCCCATGAACCATGAGATCATGACCTGAGCCAGTCGGACACTCAATGGACTGAGCCATCCAGGTGCCCCTCCCTTTGCATCCTTCTTGTACCCGTTCTTTCTTATTAAGAATTTCTACCATCTGTCTTCTCTCATTCTCTCTTCTTACTAAAGTAACTTCTTCACCCCACTTTCACACCAGTCACATTCCTCATAAAAAAAAGGGATTTGATCTACTTTGTTCACTGTCATATCCCCAACACTGAGATGAGTTTCTCATACATGTCGCATGTTCAACAAATAATTGTTGGATGAATTCCAACATTCTGTCCTCACCATCTGTCCTCCAATCCCCTAAGTGGTATTTGACACTTCCATGCTAATGATTTACAAGTACACATCGTCACCCTAGCTCCTAACTGGAGCTCCAGATTGCTATTCCTGGACATCTTTTAACGTATTGCCAACACTTTGAGCTTAACAAATTTCTTTTCTTGCTCCAGCATCTTTATTTAATCTTTTCTCATTTAGTAAAAAATGAATCACCTTTTCCCCAGGAAACTTTTTTTTTCAAAGTTTATTTATTTTGAGAGAGAGAGCGTGCATGAGCGTAAGAATTGGGGAGGGGCAGAGAGACAGGGAGAGAGAGAATCTCAACCAAGCTCTGTGTTAACAGCACAGAGCCTGCCTTGGGGCTTGATCTCAGGAACTGTGAGATCATGACACGAGATGAGATCAGGAGTCAGACTGAGCCACCCAGGCACCCCCCCCACACCCCCAGGAAGTTAGTTTTAAAACATGAGCTATCCTCATGGCCTTGTTCCTTACTCTTCGTATCTCAATAACTCAGGAATCAAATGGGACTTCCCTACATCTAGCACACAAAAGTGAACGTAACCTGAACTCTTTTCTACCAGCTCACATAGGCAAACATCCCCAAACTCTTGTTTCCATTTCCTCAGGCCTTCCCAACTCTGTTGCTTCTTCTGCATGCGCCATCTTGGTTTTATCCTACACTGGATTATTCTCTTTGGAGCTCTTCAGTCACGAGAGTAATAAGAAGCCATAAAAAAGAAAGACTAACTCAGCATTTACACTGAGTGAGGCTCAATATATTCTATTTATCTAATTCCAATCAACAAAACTCTCTTCAAATCAACAATCTTGTGAATACAGTAACTTTCCAGAGGATCATGGAGTGTCACATAGGAGAGACCATATCCAGCCTGCATTAGTTTCCATACCCTCTTGGCACTCTGTCTTCCAACTTGGGTTTTCCCCCAGCCCATGTGCTGGGTGTGGCAACCCTTCCCCCACATTCAGCTTCTGCTTCCCACATGTACTTGTCCTGCTTCTACTTGGTGAGAAGCCCCACCAGGCCAGCATGCCTTGTCCTGGATTCCTGGAATCCCAATGAATGACATTTTCCCCCATTTTGTTACATCTGCTTGATCACCAACTCCTTCTTATTCCTTCTCCATAATGTTCTTATATTTTCATTATCACTACATTTCCCTACTGATGTCCTTTAGAGAATCTCTTTCTGAATATTCCCACCCTTCCTAAGACTGTTCCCAGATTGTACCCTCTCTCATGTACACATTACTCTGTCTCTAAAACACAAATTTGCTCACATCATCTGCAACCTCAAGACTCATTAACATAGTATTTCAGCCATTACACAGACTGACACCAACCTCTATTTCCATATCTCCAGCCTCCATGTCTCCTTCATGTGCTCTTTACGAAGCAAGATATCAGTCATCTCAACCTGTGGCCTTTCTCCTTAAAACCAACATATTCACTGTCTTTGTTCATTCTTCTCTCTCTTCCAAGAAAATTTTCTGCTCTTTAATTCATACCCAAGCGCCATTATCCAATATTATTTATAGTCTTTTGAAAATGTTACTTTGGGGACGCCTGGGTGGCTCATTTGGTTGAGCGGCCGACTTCGGCTCAGGTCACGATCTCGCAGTCCCTGAGTTCGAGCCCCGCATTGGGCTCTGTGCTGACAGCTCGGAGCCTGGAGCCTGTTTCGGATTCTGTGTCTCCCTCTCTCTGACCCTCCCCCGTTCATGCTCTGTCTCTCTCTGTCTCAAAAATAAATAAACATTAAAAAAAAAATTAAAAAAAAAAAAGAAAATGTTACTTTGCTCTTTCACGAAACCTACGCTAAAGCTCAGTCCTTATGTGTTTTTTCATTATGATCACCTTGTAACTATTTCCATTATAATGTTCTTCACACCTACCTTAAAGTACCTTGTGCTTTAAAATTCACACTTGTATTTTCTTTACTACTTTTTAAGAGCTATGAAGCCACGAAAATTATCTTATTCCTTTTTTAATCAAGATAGCTCTTAACACAAACTGAGTTCAATCATTTTCAATACTTTTTGATTAAAATGTACCAGAAATAATTTACTTGAATTCTGATAAGTGCCATAGGAATAGTTCTACTAATTTACTTACCTTTAGAAGCAGAATTGTTCTGCATGAAGCCAACTTCAAAGGTTAATTGTTGTGACTTTCATTTTGTTTCCATCTCTTTCCTGACACCTGTGGGGGCCAGAGCCAGTGATGCAGAAGATGGGAAGTTGTGGCACAAATTTTTTGCAAAGTAGCTTCAGTTGAACACAATATCAGCTTCTTGGTGGTTAGAAACCTCAACTTGAAATGTTTCCCTGTAGCTCAGCCAATAATGTCAAAATGCAAAAGGCTGCTGGCACAATTGCAACTCATTACACCACAAATATAAATAGAAACACCCCAGGAGCATTTTTTCTGTGGTGGACAACTGTACTTCTACTTAACAAGAGTTTGTTCATTTTATTCAATTTGCTCTTGGTTCCCCATAGACAAGCATACTGTGTGTATCACATGTTCGCTGCTCATTGAATTGCATTTAAATTTTCAATTTCCTCTAAAACCTCATTTTACAGCCAGAACTTATAACCAACGGGAAATATTTTGCTCAGTTCTCCCTAACTCCTGTAGCTTTCTGGTTTTCCATTCACTGTGGGTTGAGTGGGTGATGAGTAGGTTTCAGATGCTTTGATTTGAGCTTTTAAAATTTTCGTCACTCTGAATCTTGAAGATCCCTACCAGGCAGGAGAGGCTTGGGTGGACTAAACACGTTACATTGATCTTCTATTTTGTCTTTTAGTGTTTTCCTTTAAGCTGGAGATTTTAAGATAGTTTAGACCACGTAGTCATTGTCACTTTCTGAGTATCCTAGGCTCCCACACTTTTAGATGTGTTACCAAGTGGCGGGAACACCACCAATTGCCAAAGGAGAGGCTGTACTCATTCAGGTTGTTGCTAACTTCTCTTTCTCCCCATCTTTCCCATATTAAAATGGGAGACTAAATGTCATTAACTTCTATGAAGATGACCGTTAAAACTTACACATATCTTTCCATTAACACTTTACACCAGTAAGTTTTTTGGTTTCGCTCCAAGCTGCATAATTGGGTAAGTGCAGGAGAATGCGTGAATTCTGCTTTGGGTTCTGTTCTATCTTCAGCCATCTGCATTAACAGATGTGATTCTCATTCTGATATATTAAAGGAAGGCAACACTCCAGAATAGCATATTAAGCAGTGGCATAAATAAAGTTTATAATTTCTTCCCCAAGTTGCTTGATGCTTAAAGCAAAAAATTGGTGTAACATGCAGTATATTCTCCCCTTCAGCTTCCACACTCAAAGTGTACTTGATATGGAGGTAAAAGGAGCATGCATCTGTCACAGTGTAAACTCCTTGGCGTTATCTTTCATAAGGCTCTGTATACATTATGGCTCTGATTTTTCTTTGCCCCAATATCAAGAGAATGTTAGCAGAACAAGACAGAACATCTGGATGGCTTATAAGATGAGGAATTGCTACTTCTCTCATCTTCTACAATAGGTAGCCATCACAGATACCTAAATGTGGGCACCAGGAAGATCAGCGTGGAAAATGATATATTGTGGGATGGCAGGCAAATCCTGTGAGTGTGTGTGTGTGTGTGTGTGTGTATTGCTTGCAGCCTTTAGAAGAAAGAAACCTGTCTTTAGTTTCATCAACAGCTGAATACAGGCATCCCCTCACACACACACACATGCAAAGAGATCACCAGAAGGTCGATTTATCAAAATGTGGCTCATGATTTCTTTCATCAGACTTACCTTGTAATTTTGTTAAACATGCAGATTTCCAGATCTTATGCTATACACACTGTATCAGAGTCTCTTGTTCTCTGTGATTGAGACTGGCTTAAAATTAATGCCAATCTCTTCCAAACTCTGGAATTTACACATTTCTTGCAGTTGATCAAAATATTAAAATACTTCTACGCTTTGTAGCCTGTTCCAGACTTCAAATGCCACATCTTCTTCCTTTCATTTGTTCTAGCTTTTTGTTTTAATTTGTTTTAATTTTCTTTTTCTGTCTTCAATGTTTTAAAACAGTTGGTTTCTACCTCCAGCATAATCAATCTCCTACTAGAATATTCTGCATAAGTTATCTGTTGCAAGGAATGGTGGGTGGTGCATCTTGGGAAAAGTCTTGTGTGATACCAGCTCATTCTCACTCATGCGTCAGGCAGAATAGACACTCTGGAGGTGAAGGCTAGAGTTCACATCATTGATCCCCTGTTCACTTTATACATCTTTGAGCTTTCCTTTAAAAATATCATACACTCCAAGCCTTTAATAAAGTTGAAAGGAAAACTAAAAAATTTTATATGAAATAAAACTGACAAGATTTTAGATACTTGTATGTCATAGTGCTCGATAGAAAACATTTTTATAAGACCATAAATAGAGAAATATAAATAGATCCAATACACATATTTATAGCTATGTCTGCTATACTGAAAATCCAAATAATTACTCTAGAAGTCAAGACACGTTCATCTTGCCACATCTGGGGGTCTTTCAGGAAAAAAAAAATTAAAGTAGCTGCCAGAAAAGATTAAAAAATATATAACAAAAAAACAAAAGATGCCCACGGATTTTACTGACAGACGGTTTCCATTTAAGAGGAGTGAGATAACATGAGTTACACAGGACCCACTAGCGTTCAGCATAAAGACTTTCCCTGGAGAAAAGGCATCATATCCAGTCCGGGGTGGGAAAGGGAAGGGTAACAATTTGTGGGAGGCTTTGAAGACAGAAGGCACTACGGAGAGGCAGCCCTTTGAGTTTTGTTGAAGAAAGGTATGGTCTCAGCACAAAATGCTTTCCCAGCCATTCTACTGGTAAGTCATTAATCCTCTGGATGCCTCCCCCAAATAGGGAGTATAAGAGCTATTGAAAATCCAATCCTGAATATACCAAGGAACACAAGCAATCTGTCTTCTTCCCATCCTAAAACACAGAAAACTAACATTTCTGGAGACATTCTGTAATGATCTTATAACTGAGACGGCAGCAGCTTCCAGGCCGTGAAATGGCCGTGAGCGAAGTCTCCAAGTTGAAAGGAAATTTGGGGTGTTGCTTATGATAACAACCAGGGTGAATAAATTTGTCAACACTCATTCACATATACACTTAAGACTTGTGAATTTGGCTGTATGTAATTATGCAGGATTTTTAAAAATTCTGTTGAATATTTTTGTAAAATTTTGATAAGCTGTTTTCAACAATTTTTATGAAAATACACAGGGACATTAGAGCACAAAGAGTCTTGGGGAAGAATTGAATTGGACAACTTACTCTATGAGATGGAAAACTTATTATAAAGATTTAGTAATTAAAATGACATAGCTTTGTGCAAAGAAATACAAACAGAAATGGAATGGAATAGAGACTTCATGGGGAGACCCACACATACAGAGATATTCAGTAGATAAAAGAGTGATTCTGCAGAAGAGTAGAGAAAAGAGAGGCTTAAACATAAATTGTGGGATTTTTGTTTAATCGCATATGTGTATGGAAAATAATGCATCTTAAATCCTAGTTCACATCATAAGCAAAAATACATTTCTGCCAGTTTGTAGAATTATATGTGAAAGGTAGAGTGATAAAACTTTCAGAAGATAATATAAAATAATATCTGTGTAACCCCATGTTTGACAAAGATTTCTCTGTTAGAAAAGAAGACTGAATGAAAATAATAGCTAAAGAATCCAAATTATGAAGCAAGAACAAACTGAAGAATGAATCGACGGATAGCGAAAGGAAGAAAATACATAAGAGCCAAAATTAAGTATTCAAAAAAAAATCAATAGAGAAAAACAGCTCATATAAAAGTTGATTCTTTTGAAAACCAAATACAATAAACTTGTAGCAAGAATTATGAAAACAAGTCAGATAAGAGATACAGAGAAAAAGAGAAGCATCCTCCAAAGACTACTAAAAATGGAAGAAAGCTGTAAGTACAGACAGAGCAGAGATTAAAAATATAAATAAGGGGAGGGGGTCCCTGGGTGGCTCAGTTGGTTAAGCATCTGACTTCCACTCAGGTTATGATCTAACAGCTCATGAGTTTGAGCCCCGTGTCAGTCTCTGTGCTGACAGCTCAGAGCCTGGAGCCTGCTTCAGATTCTATATCTCCATCTTTCTCTCCCCTCCTTGGCTGGTGCTCTGTCTCCCTCTCTCTCTCTCAAAAAAACCAAAACATATATATATATATATATAAACATATATATATATATATATATATATAATATACATAATATGTTAATATATATAAATATATATTTAATATATAATATATACATAATATATTTATATATATGTATTTAATATATAGTAATATAGAATATATACATAATATATTTATATATATAAGTGTATATATATATATATATATATATATATATATATATAAGCGAGGGGTTTCTGGGTGGCTCAGTCAGTCGAGTGACTGGCTTTTAATTTTGGCTCAGGTCATGATCTCACAGTTCATTTGATTAACACCCATGTCTAGGATTCTCTCACTCTCTCTCTCTCTTTCTCTCTCTTTCTCTCTGCAACCCCCAACTCATGCTCTCTTGCTCTCTCAAAATTAAATAAATAAATAAATAAATAAATAAATAAATAAATCTAAATTATTTAGAATTTAATATAAGCAAAAAATTGCCCACAAACACAAAGGTTTAGATAAAATGAACTAATTTTTAGAAAACTATGAATCACTAACTGTGACCAAGAAGAAATAGGCCCAGAGAATTTTCTCTGTAAGTTCTACCATGTATACAAAATCTCATGAATTCTGCCTTATAGTCAAGGAGGAGATAATTCAATAAGTGGATAAATTTCTTTGTAAAAACAGTAAGTGATGAAAAAATCCTCAGATAATTGTGTGAGTCTAAGTTACCCTCAGTAACAAAATCAAGCAAAGATGTTAATGAGAAAGGAATATTCTTGGTCAAGCTCACTCCTGAATATAGACACAAACACTCCAAGCAAAGCATGTAACATTGTGTGTCAACTGTACTTTAATAAACAAACAAACAAACAAACAAACCAACAAACAAAGCCAATAAAAAGGAGAGGTGCATTTAAAAAACTTTAAATATAATATATCCAAGTGGATTTATTCCTTAGATATAAAATTGCTTACCATAGTTGAAAGTGCATTAGAGCAATTTTTCAAATTAACATGTTGAAAAAGGAAACCACATGATCATCTAAATAAATGCAAAAAGCAAACCAGGAATAGAAGGTAACTTTCTCAAATTTCTATGACATCCTTCATCTCCTCTTAGCTCAGCACGTAAGGCCACTCCTGCAGCCTCCCTCACACCTGGATGGGATCATGTGACAGAATTCTGGACATGAGATTGGAAGAGGAAGAGATGTGCATGATTTTCATGCTTGGACCATAAACTCTCTCTCATGGTTTGTGCACTTTCTCTGTCGCCTACTAAGTTGACTGGACTCTTGAGGGCTAAGACCCACAAGATGGAAGTTACTGAATGACTACCTGTAGCAAAGTGCCCACCGCCACAAGTCACAAACAGAACTGGCTGTGACCAGAGCAACAAATATCCTCCTGTGCTTACACTCATTAATTTTTGAAGTTGTTTGTTTGAGCAGCCAAGGTTATCCTGACTGATACACTTGATAAAAAATAAAGAACATCCTACTGTATGCGAATGTTAGAGGTCATGGTCAGCACAATAAAACAAGAAAAAGAAACAAGGAGGTATAGAAATTAGAAAGGAACAGTAGATTTTTAGTCACAAAATATAATATTCTCTACATAGTATATTCAGTCAACTTCATCAACAAATAACAAAAATAAATAAGAATAGTTTAGGAGATTTGCCAGATATAAGATCAATACAGAAAAGTTTACCGCCTTCATTGCACCTGTATACACCAACAATAAATTCCTCAATTCTGAATTTAAAAAAAGATTCCATATATTGTTGGAACAAAATATATGAAACCTAAAAGTAAATGTGAAAAATGATAGCATGTATCAAAAAAACCTAATTAAAGGTATTTTAAACCTCTAAGTAAATAAAAAATATATACACTGTTCTTAGTTGTGGAAATGCAGTATTGAAAAATGTTGATTTTACCCCAATTATCTGCAGACTCAAAGAAACCCTCAATAAAATTTCAACCTGATTTTAATGGAACTTGAAAAGTCAAAGTCTAAAATGTATATAGAATACAAAGGGGTCGTAAATAGCTGGTACATCCCTGGAAAAAAATAACCATGCCTTGGGAATTGCCTTGAAGAATATCACTTCACTTTAAACCTGTAGTAGCAGAGGGGTACCTGGGTGGCTCAGTCAGTTAAGCCTCTGACTCTTGGTTTTGATTCAGGTCATGATCTCATGGTTCCTTAGTTTGAGCCCTGTGTAGGGCTCCACACTGAGAGTATGGAACTCCCCCCACCCCCCCACCTCTGGCCCTCCCTGGGTCTCTCTCTCTCTCTCTCTTTCCCTCTCTCTCAAAATACATAAATAAACTTTAAAAAATAAAATAAAACTGTAGTAATGGGTAAAGTGTGGTAGTGGCATATAAATAGACTAGAAGATCAATGAAACTGAAAATAGCCTAGAAACAGAAAATCATGTATATGTAAATACAGCCAAAATTGCAGATCATTGGGTGTAGCATACACTTTATATCACACATCACACCACACACACACACACACACACACACACACACACACTCCACATGTAATAAAGACTTAAAAGTGAAAAGAAAAACATGAAATGTAAAAACTTTTGGGAGGAAATCTAAGTTTTGGAGTTTATGCTTAAAAAAAACACAAATTGTGAAGGAAGAGTTTGATATCTTCAACCTTATGAAATACGACAAATTCTGTTTATCAAAGATGCATAAATAAATGCCACAACTATAAGAAAATATTTGGAAAATGCAAACCTGACAAACGATGAGTCTCTAGGACTTTTTAAAAATTCTATAAATTAAAAAACAGTCAACCTACATAAACATGGACACAAGATGTGAACAAAGATTTTCAGAGAAGAGAAAACATGAATAAAGATATAAATGTACTTATCTACTTTATTATTCACCAGGAAAATGCTGACTAAAAAAAACAATGATTTAACACTTTTCCATTTTGACAAAAAATAAATAAGAAGTCTGCCAAAACACACAAAGAAAAGGAACTCACATCCAATTCTGGAAGAAACTAAGAATTTGTAACAAATGATTTCAAAAACAATTTAATATTACCTAATACATCTAAACATGCACATGCCCTGTAGCACAGCAAGGCACAGTAAGAGCACTGATTATAATGAAACGCACACACAAATGGAAAACACCTACTGTTCTGTAAAGGTGGCTGGACAAGTAAGTTGGGGCTGTTCCTATAACAGGATATCCTACAGCTGTGAAAATGAATAATCTTTAGCTATGTCTACAGAGCCAACTCTCAACAGTATTGTGTTATGCAAAAATTGCAATGCGCACAGTGATGTTCTGTTTGTGCACATTTCAAAAAAAAGGGCAGAGCTAGAAAAATAAATGTAAGTACACATGTGGTAAAAATATAATGAAATGAAGACAATTATTAAAACAAAAGTAAGGTTAGTGGTTGGTTACCTTGGTTACCTCTGGGTGGGATGGAAGGGCATGTGATTGGGGAATTTACCTACATTGGTAGATTTAAGTGGATGTCTCAAAGATGCTGGTAATGTTCTAAAGCAGAATAGGATTCATATTATTAACATTCTTTAAAATTATGCCTATTCTCTGGATATATTTTTGTATTATGTATTTTATTACTAAAAATGTTAATGCAGGGAGGGGGAGTCAAGATGGCAGAGAAATAGGGACACCAGAATTTCCCTCTTCCCTCAAACACAGTAGCATTGAGGCCAGAACACTTGGAATTCCAGGAATCCAGGCTACAGACTGGGGCCATGTGGAGACAGTTTGGCAGGACAGAGGTGTGTGTTTGTGAACTGGGAGAGATAAAACAGGCAACCCCTTGAGTAGAGAAACAAAACGAAGCAAAAGAGAGGCTGTGGAAGTGTGGGATTGTATTTGGATAAGAGAAATACCTCTATGGACCATGGTCCGGAAAACCAGGACTATGAAGCCAGTTTCTACTTTGCAAACAGTCTTAGGGGGTTGGATCAGAGATTTCAGGGTTTGGGGACTATCTACCAACTGGAGCCAGAGCCCCTACAGGTGTGTGTGCCTGGGGGGAAAGGGGAGTCAACCCCATGTTTTGTAGGATCCTGAGGGCGCCCTGGGAGAAAGCTGTTCCCTTCCTCAAGTACTGTGGGAAAAGGGCTTATTTACCCCCAAAGGACAAAAGAACCTATAGGTGCCAGCCAGAGGCCCTTTGTCTATTGGGTGGGGTGGCGCTATTCCAGAACTGGGTCCAGCTGATTGGGATCCTTTAAGACATTGGGTTTTGAATCCCAGTCAACAGCTGGGGAGGTGCGGGAGACAGTGGATCAGGACACAGTGGCCCACCTGTGCTGCTCTGTCAGGGCAGCCTGAACAGTGAGGTTTTAGACACCTGGTCTGGGGAAACAAGATTAAGGTGTCGCCATTTTCCTTCCCATGACCAACATGGTGGGGCTTCAGGGAACAGCACCCAGTGGAGGTGGACCCACTTACACCAAGCCCCACCCTTGCAAGCCTAGTAACTGCTTATCTACCAGAGTGAGATTGACACTCACCTAACCAGTGGGCCCCTCCTCCAGACCAGCACAACCACCATTTCCAAGACACCAACAGACAATTGTCCTGCAGTTTTGTATATTAGTCTGTTTTTTTTCTTTTTTCTTTTTAAATTAATATTACTATTATTTTCTTTTTTTTTTCTTTCCTTCTATTCTCTTTTCCCTGCTTTATCTTTCTACTCTCCTCTTTTATTCTACTCTCCTCATTTATTCCTCCCCTCAAATCAGCCTTAGAGTTTCGGATTTGATCTTTGGGCAATTCTTATTATATATATTTTTTTTCTTTTTCTTTTTTTCTCTTTTCTTGTTGTTTGTTTAATCAGGCAGTTTTACTCTTCTTTTTATACCTTTTCTGCATCCCCTTCTTTTTTTTCCTCTGTCTCTTTCTAGATTAAGCCGTATAGTTTCTTTGATTCTTTGCCTGGTCTCTTTTTCTGCCCCTATCATTTCTCTCTTTGTTTGGGATAAGGTTTTTCCCCCACTCCTTCTCCTCTTTTCCAGGGTGATTTCAAGGAACAAATCAAAACATCCCTGGTAGATGGTCCAATCCACCACCACGAGTAGTGAGACAAAAATGCCGAGACACGGCAACAGAGTGCATGTAACACACTCCAAAAACTTCCTGAAGTGCCAGGCCCTGAACTGAGTATGACCAATTTTTAATATAGTAGCACCTGCAGGTGCAGGACACACACCAAGCTATTAAAACATGTAAAGGACAGAAAACTCTCCAAAATGATGAAACAGAAGATTTCTCCTTAAAAGAAATTCCAGGAAAAATGACAGCCAGAGAATAGTTCAAAACAGATGTAAACATTGTATCTGATCAAGAATTTAGAGTAATAGTCACAAGACTAATAGCTTGGCTTGAAAAAGCGTAGAAGATAGCAAAGAATCTATTGCTGCAGAGATCAGGGACCTAAGAAAGAGTCACTATGAATTAAGAAACACTGTAAATGAGATGCGAAATAAACTAGATGCAGTGACAACAAGGATGAAAGAAGCAGAGGAGAGAATAGGTGAAATAGAAGATAAAATTATGGAAAATGAGCTAAGAAAAGGAGAGAAAGGAAATTACTAGACCACAACGAGAGAATTAGAGACTAAGTGATTCAATGAAACAAAATAATATCCATATCATAGGAGTTCTAGAAGAAGGAGAGAGAGAGAAAGGAGCAGAAGGTTTACTTGAACAAATTATAGCTGAGAACTTTGCTAATCTGGGGAAGGAAAGAGGCATCCAAGTCCAGGAGGCACAGAGAACTCCCTTCAAAAACAATAAAAACAGGCTGACACCCAACATATCACAGTGAAACTGGCAAAATACAAAAAGATAAAGAGAGAATTCTGAAAGCAGCTAAAGACAAACAGTCCTTAAACTATAGGGTAGACACATAAGGTTAGTAGCAGACCTGTCCACCGAAACTTGGCAGGCCAGCAAGAAGTGGCAGGCAATATTCAATACACTGAATAGGAAAAATATGCAGCCAAGAATTCTTTATCCAGCAAGGTTGTCATTTCGAATAGGAGGAGAGATAAAGGCTTTCCCAGACAAACAAAAACTAAAGGACTTCATGACCACTAAACCAGCCCTGCAGGAGATCCTAAGGGGGACTCTGTGAATGGAAAGCAGCAAAGACTACAAAAGACCAGAGACATCACCATAAGCATGAAACCTACAGATAACATAATGACACTAAACCCATATCTTTCAATAATTACTCTGAATGTAAATGGACTAAATGCCCCAATCAAAAGACACAGGATATCAGAATGGATAAAAAACCAAGATCCATCTATATACTGCCTACAAGAGACTCATTTTAGACCTGAGGACACTTGCAGATTGAAAGTGAAGGTATGGTTCTCCATCTATAATGCTATGGGAAGTCAAAAGAAAGTCAAAGTAGCCATACTTATATCAGACAAATTAGATTTTAAAATGAAGACTGTAACAAGAGATGAATAAGGTCATTATATCATAATTGAGGCATCCATCCATCAAGAAAAGCTAGCAATTGTAAATGTTTATGCCCCCAATGTGAAACAACCAAATATATAAATCAATTAATCACAAACATAAATAAATGTATAAATAACAAAACTGTGATTGTAGGAGACTTTACTATCCCACTTACAACAATGCACGCATCATCTATGCAGGAAATCAGTAAGAAAACAATGGCTCTGAATGATACATTGGACCAGTTGGACTTAACAGATATATTCATTTCTTTTCACCCAAAAGCAGCAGAATACACATTCTTCTCAAGTGCACATGGAATGTCCTCCAAAACAGATCACATACTGGATCATGAAACGGCTCTCAACAAATGTAAAAGGATTGAGATCATACCATGCATATTTTCAGATCACAATGCTATGAAACATGAAATAAAATGCATGGAGGTTAAAGAACATCCTACTAAAGAATGAATGGGTCAGGGGCACCTGGGTGGTTCAGTCAGTTGTGCATCTGACTTCAGCTCAGGTCATGATTTTGCAGTTTGTGAGTTTGAGCCCCGTGTCAGGCTCTGTGCTCATAGCTGGGAGCCTGGAGCCTGCTTCAGATTCTGTGTCTCCCTCTCTCTGCCTCTCCCCAGCTTGTGTTCTGTCTCTCTCTGTCTCTCAAAAATGAATCGATGTAAAAAAATTTTTTTAGAAAAAAGAATGAATGGGTCAACCAGGAAATTAAAGAAGAACCTAAAAAATATATGGAAGCAAGTGAAAATGAAAACATGAGAGTCCAAACCCTTTGGGATCCAGCAAAGGAGCAAAGGCAATCCTAAAAGGAAAATACATTACAAAACAAGCCTATCCCAAGAAGCAGGAAAAATCCCAAATACAGAATCTAACCTCACAGGTAAAGGAATGAGAAACAGAGCAGCAAAGAAACCCCAAAGCCAGCAGAAGAAGAGAAATAATAAAGATTGCAGGAGAAATAAACAATATAGAATCCCAAAAACAAAACAAAACAAAACAAACAAAACAAACAAACAAAAACCCAGTAGAACAGATTAAGGAATCTAAGAGCTGATTTTTTGAAAGAATAAACAAAATTGATAAACCCCTCGCCAGACTTCACAAAAAGAAAAGAGAGAGGACCCAAATACATAAAATCATGAATGAAGGGGAGAAATCACAAACACCACCACAGAAATACAAATAATTATTACAGAATACTATGAAAATTATGTTCTCCAACAAAATGGACAAGCTGGAAGAAATGGACAAATACCTAGATACCCACACACTACTAAAACTTAAAAGGGAAGAAATAAAAAAACTTGAACAGGCCCATAACCAGCAAAGAAATTGAATCGGTTATCAAAAATCTCCCAACAAATAGTCCTGGGCCAGATGGCTTCCCAGGGGACTTCTATCAGACATTTAAAGCAGAGTTAATGCCTATTCTTTTCAAGCTGTTCCAAAAAATAGAAATCGAAGGAAAGCTTCCAGACTCATTTTATGAAGCCAGCATTACCTTGATTCCCAAACCAGACAAAGACTCCACTAAAAAGAACTACAGACCAATATGTCTGATGAACATAGATGTGAAAATTGTCAACAAGATACTAGCAAATTGAATTCAACAGTATATTGAAAGAATTATTCACCATGTTCAAGCAGGATTTATTCCTGCAATGTAGGGCTGGTTCAATATTTGCAAATCAATCAATGTGATACATCACATTAATAGAAGAAGGGATAAAAATGATCCTGTCAATAGATACAGAAAAAGCATTTGACAAAATACAGCATCTTTTATTTTTTTTTAACATTTATTTATTTTCTTGAGACAGAGACAGAGCATGAATGGGGGAGGGTCAGAGAGACAGGGAGACACAGAATCTGAAACAGGCTCCAGGCTCTGAGCTGTCAGCACAGAGCCTGATGCAGGGTTTGAACTCATGGACCGCGAGATCATGACCTGAACTGAAGTCGGACGCTTAACCAACTGAGCCACCCAGGCGCCCCTACAGCATCTTTTTTTTTAATAAAAACCAGCATACCTTAAGATCATAAAAGCCATATATGTAAGGCCCACAGCTAATATAGTCCTCAATAGGGAAAAACTGAGAGGTTTCCCCCTGAGATCAGGAACACAACAGGGATGTCCACTCTCACCACTGTTGTTTAACATAGTGTTGGAAGTCTTAGACTCAGCAATCAGACAACAAAAGGAAATAAATGCATCCAAATTGGCAAAGAATAATTCAAATATTCCCTTTTCACAAATGACATGATACTCTACATGGAAAACCTGAAAGACTCCACCAAAAAGCTACTAAAACTGATCCATGAATTTAGCAAAGTTTCAGGGTACAAAATCAATGTACAGAAATCAGTTGCATTTCTATATACCAATAATGAAGCAACAGAAAGAGATATCAAGGAATCAATCCCATTTACAATTGCACCAAGAACAATAGAATACTTAGGAGCTAACCTAACCAAAGAGGTAAAATATCTGTACACTGAAAACTATAGAAAGCTTAAGAAAAAAAAATGAAGACACTAAGAAATGGAAAAACATTCCATGCTCATGGATAGGAAAAACAAATATTGTTAAAATGTCGATACTACCCACAGCAATCTACACATTCAACGCAATCCCAATCAAAATAACACTAGCATTCTTCTCAGAGCTAGAACAAACAATCTTAAAATTTGTATGGAACCACAAAAGAATGAAATCCTGCCATTTGCAACAACATGGATAGAACTGGAGGGTATTATGCTAAGTGAAATAAGTCAGTCAGTCATATGTTTTGACTCATATGTGTAACTTGAGAAACTTAACAGAAGACCATGGGGGAAGGGAAAGAAAAAAAAATACAGAGAAGGAAGCCAATCATAAGAGACTCTTAAATACAGAGAACAAACTGAGGGTTGATGGGGATGGGGAAAATGGGTGATGAGCATTGAAGAGGGCCCTTGCTTGGGTGAGTACTGGGTGCTGTATGTAAGTGATGAATCACAGGAATCTACTCCCAAAGCCAATAGCACACTGTATACACTGTATGTTAGTTAACTTGACAATAAATTTGTAGGTAAATAGATAGATAATAGAAAGATAGATAGATAGATAGATAGATAGATAGATAGATAATATATATATATATATATATATAATTTCTATAAATTTCTGTACATTGATTAAATATATATATATATATATATGCAAATAAAGGCTCAAAGTGTATGGAATAAAACTGTTATTCCATTGCTATCCCCAGGATTTCTCTCTTTATGTAAATGGAAACTCCAATTTTATTTATAAGTGGTAATTAATTACACAAACTAAAACAAATTTAAAGGATTTTTAGACTGGATTTTATTTTACTTTAACTTCTATGTACTTGAGTGTATAACTGGAAATGGCAAGCAGTAGTCACAAACATATGCTTTAGGCTCACGTTGACATTCAATAAAGCATATTTCTTGATTTCTACCAAACAAACCTTTTCAAGCTTCTATTTTTGACAGGTACTATGCAGAATATTGCTGGGTTTCTACATCATTTTCATGTAGCCTGTAATCATTGTGTGTCTAAATTTTTCCAGCCTGCTTAAAATATTCTTACCACCCTCACCTTTCAGAGACACATTAAATAAGGCCAGTCTCTGAATGTGGCCCAGGAGGGAAGAATTACCCATAATTTCTGCCAATTGCGTGATTCTTTTCAGATTGTACAGATTGGAAATGTTACAGTAACCACCCCAGGACTGAGTGCTGGGGGGCGGGGGGGAGGGCGGATATTCCACAGCTTATTGATTTGCTTAATTTCTCTTATGTCTGGAAGCCCCTACCTCATCCCTTGCTGTTTGCATTCCCCAGAAACACTGTTATGCCCTGTTCCTCTGTGTCCACTCTTCTTTTTCTTGAAATTCCCTCCCTTGGTGTTTTATTTATCCTTTTAAATGTGATTGGGTATCACCTCCAAAAATCCTTCCTTAGTAACCCTAAATACAGGCCAGTGGTCTTCAAAATGGACCTTGTACTAGCAGGACTATTAACAGGGAATCTGTTAGAAAAGCAAACTCTTGGGTCCAACCCCAGACCTACTAAATCAGGCATTCTGTTTAGCAGTGTGTTAGTGCTCTGAGTGATTCTGACATGCACCAACATTTGAGAATCCCTGGGTTAGACTGCCTCTTCGTTGTGTTTTTATGTGGGCTTCTACTCAGCTGTGTCACTATACATTCAACTTAGATTGAAACTCCACATTTGCTTGTCTGTCTTTCTACGTGAGATTCAGAGGTACACATTATGGCTTATTTACCTCAGTATCCACAGCAGTTCCCAGAAGATACACAGGAAATGTTTGTTAAACTGTAAGAATTAAAGAGCGCCTGGGTGGTTCAGTCGGACAAAGCATCTGACTCCTGATTTCAGCTCAGGTCATGATCTCACAGTCGTGGGATTGAGCCCCACATGGGGTTCTGCACTGAACATGGAGCCTGCTTAGGATTCTTTCTCCCTCTCCCTCTGCCCCTCCCCCACTAGCACTCTCTCTCAAAAATAAATCAACATTTAAAAAAAAGAGAAACCTTTTTAAAAAACCTGTAAGAATTAAAAGGTTTAACAATGGTAGTCAGAGACACAAAGATAAAACAAACTTTCAAAACACTGAGACTAATACCCATCCTTCTACCAGAACTCCATCAAAGAACCTGCCTCTGAGAGGTGATGAGTCATCTTAGGAAAACTTCATCATTTGAAAAGAAATAAGTCAATGTGTGAATGTTGGTTCTAAAGCAAGGCATGCCTCTGTGTCCAGTTATAAATACAGCAGGAGTGATAATTCTGGACTCAAAGGAATCCATCCTAGCCAAAGGCCTTGATGGTGCTCAAGGGTGTGGCAATGAGCCTAATCTTTTCCTTCTGTCACTTTTGAGGCCATAAGCATCTGTAAATCAAAAATGTATAGCAAGGAAACCTTGCACTGAGAGCTGGAAGAGGGGAAGAGTGGGGTGTTATATAGATCTGGAGGCTGTATTGGTGTCATGACAGATAATGATTGAAACTAGCTGGATGGCCTGAAATTAGCTGGACATAGATGTGCAAATTATGAAAAGACAATGTGTCAAGGTCTGGACAGGCCAGTACAAATCAGAAACATTCTAGAATCCCAGGATATCTGGAAAATTTAACAGTAGGTAAGAATATCCTAGTTTCTAGGCCATCCATAAGTATTTTATAAACCTCTTTTGGAAGCAGAAAATCTGCCCATATTTAAAAGTTTCATGGGTAGGAACTGAGAACACTGGATGGAAGTTGTGGTTGGGGGCAGCAGAGAATCTCAGGCAGGGGGAGAAGAAGGTGGTTATAGAAAGAAAGAAAGAAAGAAAGAAAGAAAGAAAGAAAGAAAGAAAGAAAGAAAGAAAGAAAGAAAGAAAGAAAGGTAGAAAGGATGGATGGAAGGAAGGAAGGAAGGAAGGAAGGAAGGAAGGAAGGAAGGAAGTTAAAGACCAATTGATACCAATACCTCTGAATGTTAATCCTACCCCAGGAGGCAAATGTAGCCTGTAAGCAGTACTGAAATCTTAGCTCCTCAACAAGGGCATTGAGATTGACAAACCTAAAAGCAGACAGTGATTGCTATCTATTGCAGCATAAGCTTAGTAGAAACAAGTATGGTTTTGCAGACCTAATATTGGAATGTATGTACTCCTTACTTTCTTTTTCCAACACATACTTAATGAAAAGCAGCTATGTAGTAGGTGTCACTGTGGCACTGAGGTCCAAATAACCAGGTTGGATGGAGCCACGGCCCCCAGAGAGCTCTCAGACAAGCAGACAGAAAGATGGGGGCCAGGCTTATGCTCATCAGACTCATTCATTCACTCCTCACTTCAAAACAGGCGAAGGACCCCAGGTCTCCTGCCTCAACCCATGTTTTCTCAAATTCATGAGCTTGTAGAGACTCTGGGATTCATGCTTTTACACAAAACATTTCATATTGTTATTTTTTAAATTCGCTAAAATCATAATTTCATACGAATTTAAACAGCACCTTATATTAGCAATTAGTGTTTGCTCCTTACGTATTCATTCCACAAGAGTGTAGAGAGAACTTATTATGTATCAGGCCCTGTGCCAGACACCAGAAATACAATGGCAGACAAGACAGGTGCAGCCTCTGCTCTGTCTCATGAATCCCCATCCCACAGAGACAAATGGCAGGTCATGAAAAAGCTGAGGATATAGAGGAAAGAGGAAGAACACCTGATCTATGTAAGAAAAGAATGAGCAAGTCAGAAAAACTTCAGCAAAGAGATGATGTATGAGCTGAGTGATGATGAACGAGTCCCTGCTTACTGGAGACACCAGGGGCAGTGAGGAGCATGGGGAAGTATTCTTGAGCTGAGAAAAAAGAGGCTTATCAGAGAAAAAAAAACACCTCCAGACAGACTGGCTGTGGCCTGAAGGACCCTGGTTGCTGGACAGCGACAGATGGACCAAAACCATAAGAGACCAAATGAAAAGTCGCCTGCACTCCATGCCAGGAGTTTGACATTGACTCTGTAAGCCAACAGGAGCCATTGAAAGGTCGAACAGAGAAATGATTCGGTTGGTTTGGATTTTGGATACATCCCTCAAGCATCGAAGGTCTTGTATGATGAAATTTTGAAGGCAGGCATTAGTTACAGACCTGAAGGTGATTCGGGGCTAAGAAGGAGGTTATGGGAGCTTTCTTTAGGTTCCTGATGTCTCAACATAATACTAATTTCTCCCCTCTCTGGCCTCAGGTAAGGGTAGCCATTCAGGTGTGGGCACACACAGCGAGCCCTGACTCGCTCCCTGACAACACCCTGATAGACTGAGCCTGGACCACAGACCAGCAGAGAGATAAGCAGAGGGCAGACTGTGAGAAGTGCTGCTTTGCAGGATGGAAAGGGAAATGTGTCTGCAAGACATCATATATCTCTCTGTATCCCGATACAGGATCTCTTCATCTCTCTGTCTGCTTATAACTTACCCATTTTTTTTCTAGTTTTATTGAGGTATAATTGACATCTAGTTCTGTGTAGGTTTAAGGTGTACTGCATGACTTTACGTACATATGCTATAAAATGATCACCACAGTAAGTTTGCTTAATATTCAACTCCTTATACAGTTACAAAAGGAAAAAAAGAAGAAATATTTTTTCTTTGCAATGAGAACTTGGAGGCTCTGCTCTCTTAGCAACTTTCAAATATACCACATAGCAGTATTAACGATAGTCATCATGTTATACATTACATCCCCAGTACTTGTCTTATAACTGGAATCTGTACCTCTTGATCAACTGCATCCAATTCCACCAACTCTATCTTCTGTCTTTGGTAACCACAAATCTTATCTCTTTCACTATGAATTTGTTTTTTTTTCTTTCTTTAGATTACACATGTGAGATCATATGGTATTTGTCTTTCTCTGAGTTGTTGCACTTAGCATAATAACTACAAGGTCCATCCATGTTTATATACACATACACACACACACATATTACACATATATATTACATATACATATATTACACATATATATTACATATATATATATATAGAGAGAGAGAGAGAGAGAGAGAGAATAACGCATGTTGATAACACACCTTATTTGTCTCTGATTTCCTCCACCTGACAAACAAATACAGAGCCCATCAGGTTCCCTGTTTTCAGTGCTAGTGAGTAGCCAGTCCATCGTCTAATTTATATATCAGGAAGGTACAAAGTTCTGACAAAACTCATGCACGAACAACCTTTCAAAACCAGCTTTATAACTCCCAAAAGGCATAGTATATATATACGTATATATATATATATATATATACGTATATATATATATAAATTTTATATATAGATATTTTATTTTATAGATTTTAGATTTTATAGATTTATATATTTATAGATCTATAAATATCTATAAACATCTATCTATCTACATAGATCTATCTAAATATTATAGATAAATATCTATAAACATCTATCTATCTAGATAGATATATGTATATATCTATCTAGATAGATAGATTTATATATATAAATATCTATAAGTATATATAAATATCTATATTTATAGATCTATAAAATCCATAAATCTGTAGATTTATAAATTATATAGATTTTATAGATTTATAGATTTTATATATAGATATTTTATTTTATATTTTATTTTATTTTATATATAGATATTTTATAGGCTCACAATGGTGCTTAAATTAGGGGCAACCTCAGTCTCAACAGAAAAAAAAAGATACAAACATGACATTAATATTCCTGACTTAACACCTTACTACTGACGGAAGCCCTGGTTTTCTTTCCTGTAAATTGATGTCCCAGCTATGTGGGTATTATTTAGGACGGCGAAGAAGTGAGTAGAGCCTTCCTGGAATCTCCCATGCTTAACACAGCAACAGGTGCTGACTCACTGGCTTAGATTACCCTTAAGTGCATTTGGAATTGCATGTATCACTTTGAATTTGTTTTTCACCAGAAATAAACACACAAAAACAGTTTTTTCTGTTTAATCCTAGTCCTCTTCTGTTCAGTGAGACTAAGAAAACACCATGTCTCCACTACTCACATTTGCCACCATACATCCGTATTCAGGGCCCTGAACCACCAATTATCAGCATGCTGGGAAAAGAAGAAAGCAATGTTTTGGAGAAATTATTTCATAGGTTTATTTATACAAAAAGACCAAGAAAAATTTCATTGTAAGTTTAGAATAACTTAGTGATATGCAAAGTCATTTCCCAATGAATAGTGGTATGATTAAGTCAGGAATTAGAAGTTATTTACAGCAATTTCCCAGAAAGAATAAGTAATCCTTTAGACAAAAAAGATTCTATGGTCTTACATGTACAAAAGCACTTACATTTCTTGATTCTATAGGCCAGTTAGAATGAAGCAGATGAAATATTTCCATCTGCAACCAAAGGAGTGGTATCAAAAAATAATTTACTGGTTCTGGTATAGTCAAGCAAGACTAAATAATATATGGTTGTAATAATATATTATCTAGCACTATAACGTTTCAAGAGGAATTATGTAATTACAGAGCCTATGATTTCTAATATATGGTAACATTCTTAAGGTACAACTGTTCTATCAGTATATTAATGGTGAATCTAAAAATCAAAGAATGTGAAATAATTGATTTAGAACACCCGCATAACCCTTTCAAACTTCTAAAATATAAGTGCATCTGTGCCTTTTGTGAAATAGGTAGTTTTATTAAATATCTCTCCTCTGAAGATAGACCTGGACCCAACAAAAGTAACTTCAAAGATGAAACTTGTTGACAATTTGGGTGGAGAGGATGTTTCCTATTTCACAAATCACGATTTTGCCAAATGTCTATAAGCTTCTATTTCTTCCCCTCAAGGCTCCTAGCTGAGATGAATTGTTTTGTTCTGTCTTTTTTCTGAAATCATAGAGCAGCGCTATTGGAAAGGATATTCAATGTGAGGTCAGATAACCTAAACCTCGTAGTCCTTGTACGACTTTTTACAACTTTAAAATGGCCTCAATTTCTAATTAATAAAAATACTTGCCTCCCAGAAGTTTTACAAGGCTTAAATAAAAGATTAGGTAAGGAAATGCTTAGTAATGTGAAAGACTGCACACATTAGTATCATCATAATCGGCAATAGACACTGAAACGTTGATCATAATATATTAATAGTTCATTAGAGTGGAAAAGATCAGGGGATAGAGGAAGATGATATTTTCCATAAAATACTGAAAGGTCAGTGAACTACGTGAGAAACAGACATGGAATAACAAGTGTTCTGCAACCTCATCTTTTTTGTTCCAACAGTCAAAAATAACTTATTGTCAGATTTTACACTTTTGCAGAAATTGAAGACTATTCATTTAGCACTGGGGTCCATAGAGCCCCCAAAACAAAATCTAATGATACTGTTAGGTAGAATAAATGCATGTAGCTAATCTCAGTCATCCAAGGATATAGACGGTTGGAGACTGGGATAGCCAGAGAAGAGAGAGGGACCTCTAATCAGAACCTAGAATCTCTGTCTGTACAGATATACATAAGTTGTTATTTGCTGAATTTTTACTTTAGTGAGCACTGTTTAGACCTAATACCTAAAAAAATGATAAAGAAAAGGCATACAGAAAATATAGTAATCTTTTTTGTTTTAGTTGCTGTTTTTGCCTCCTGAGGCTGATTTTTGTAAACCACATTTCCCCCACTTTTAGCCCACAAACACAGATGAGACTGAGTCAGCCCTCACCTCCTGGAGGAGAGCATGCTGCACAGGCTGAAGCCAATCAGAGTATTTTTCCAATCCATGGTTTCCGGTTCAGTGATGAACTTGTTTCCCAACGGATTCAGTAATATGCAATGAAATTTACAAAGAAGCTTCTAGAGAAGAGTAACTTAGCTACTCATATTTAGTATAGAGCTGCTGAGGGCTTTTGTTTCCAAAATGGGAAAATGGTCCCTGAATGAGAATAATGAATAACGAGAATAAGGAACACAGAGTTGAGTCAGAAAGACAGATGCCAGGAAGGGGAAGAGAGGAAAGTGAATTCTGCAACAGACTGTTCCTGAGACCTGTCCTTACCCTGGGAATCTTCAGGTAAGCTCCCCTTGCTTAAGCCAGTTTGCACTGGGTTTTCTTTGACTTGCAACTGAAAAGAGTTTAAATGATAGAGTAATGGAAAATTACAAAAGCCAGCGAGTCATGAATAATCAAAAATCACAGATTTAGTAAAGATCAAAAATTAATCACCTGCCATCAAGAGCCCCTCACACAGACAGGCAAAGCTGCGGTCAGAAATTGTTACCCATGGCAAGTTAGAGGAGAAATCGCATACCCGGAATCCGAGTAGGCAGATGCCCAGAAACTAAACAAACAAGTGGATGAAAACCAGATAAATTTTATCACCAATGGACATGACTGACCCAGAGTAGTAGTTCAATAAGTATTTTTTAATAATTTTTATTAAGGATAAAACATGTGATCAGAATATATTTTTTCATATGAATCAAAGAGGCATGAAAAAAATAATATAAAAATAGAAGTGCAACTTGAAAAACAATACTAAAGGCTATCATTGACCGTTTACTATGTCAGAAATGATCCCCTTTGTTTCTTATACATCTCATGTTATCTTCACTAAATTTCCATGAGATAATGCTCTCACCTGCATTTTTAATAGATAAAGCCATACCACAAGAGTGGGCTTTGGAGAGAACACTGGTTCATAGAAACTGTTTCCACATTATTCTCATTTCTTCATTCTCTCCATCTATTAGAATTAGACACCCACACCCTTGGAGGGCTTTTCAGTGTCTCCATCACAGTGGAGATTATGGCTCTGAAGACGATTTGCTTTGGCCAGAGTGATAGCGGCCATTTTTGGATTGAGAATGTGTAAGAATCACGTGTCACTGCTCTTTCTCTCTTGCATTTCTGATGTCCACCGTGAGGAGAATATGTCCCAGGTCATGAAGGCATAAACCTGAACTCATCCAGAAGCCTGCAGTGCAGAGCTCAACCAAATCTTGCCTAAATCAACCAAACCACATGCACATCATGAGGAAAAATAAATGTTTATTGCTGCAAACCACTAAGATTTTGGAAATTATTTTTATCACAGTTTTTTTAAAGGACACTGATTCTGAAGAACACACTTATTCACAACAGAAAGTAACTAGACAAACCACTAATCCAAAGGCAAAGCCTGATTTGACTGGCAAATGGGATCCAGAAATTTCTTGCACCTGGCTAAGAGAAGCCCTGATCCTGATTCACTGACTCTGTACATGCACTCAATAAAGTTTAAATTCATCTACAATCAGACATGTATTACAAATGGTTCAGGGCCTCATGGGGAGGGATTGTAGCAAGAGCCCAGACCATATTGTCCAGGCAGGTTCAATGTAAAATCCAGACCTTGTCACTTGCCAGCTGTACTAATCTTACCACACTTTTTTTGTGTTGCATCCAAAAAATATGACAAATAACATCTAACTCACTGGGTTCCTCTGAAGGTCTATTGATGTAATGTTTTATCAAAATCTGGAACAATGCCCATCCCAGAGCTAGCACCTACCTAGCAAATGGTGGCTCTGCGTGGGGTAGTTGTATCTATCAATATCATTTGTTACGATCACTCCCAAACAATCGAAGTGACCTATTTTGACAAGGGAGTCCTCTGGTGTAGTGAGGTGTACTTGAGCTGCGAAATACATTTGGTTGTTGTGTGTTTCCTTTGGGAAGAAAAATGCAAAACAGAAGAGGCAGTTACTCATCTGGCAATGATAGCAAATATCCTCATTCCAGAAACTCAGGTTTCTCCTTGAAGATGTCAACCTCAAGCGGATTGTAAAGATTTCTTTTCTTTCAGTTTTATTGATTCCCTGATTTGATTTCAATTGTAAAAAGCCAACAAGAATGGCAGCTATATATTGTTGATTTTCATCAATGTCTTAGTATAATGAGATGCGTGCATCACAAAGATAAAATATCCGGAAATAGCCTTGTGATAACAAATACTGCCTCATAGGCCCAGATGAGCAGGTGGCTCACCCACCGAGACACCCTGGGACAATGGAAGGAGGACCAGTGGCAGTGGGCAACTGAACTTGCTCTGTTATTCTCAAAGATGTAAATTCAAGGTGCAGCAAGAGAAGCAGCAGTAGCATAGTTCTGTGCTAGTATTCATTTTCTTTTTTAAACTCTTCACACTATAAATTACTTAATTCATATGACCAGCCTGTAAGATAAGTGTTATTGTTCCCTTTTTGCAATAGAGCTCTTCCCATGATTGCACAGCCACTTGGTCCTACATATATTTTATACCTAAGACTTTATTCTTAGATGCGTTGCTGATATCTTTCCTTTTTTCATCGATTTATTCTTTCAACAAATACTTATTAAACTTCCTCTATGTGCTAAGCAAAAATCCTTGCTCTCATGGAACTTCGAGGAGGCATGGAGACAGACAGTAAATGAATAAACAAGCATATTTGGATAATAAATGCTATGGGGGGTAAAGGAAAGTAAGAAACAGCAGGGAATGTAGCAGAGCGGGGGTGCTGTTTCCAGGAAGTGGTCACCTTAGTGAAGGCTTCATTGATAAGGTGATGATTGAGCAGCTCCTAAGGAAAATCTGCCTGCCAGCCATGTGGGCATTTGGAATAAGATCATCCCAGGCAGAGAAAATAACATGCAAAAAGGATTTAAGGCAGGGCCACGTTGGACATGTTTAAGAAAGAGCAGGCAATCCAGAGGCGGCAACAGTGGTGAGAGAGAAGATGAGAGAAATGGTGAGAAGGCAAGTCATAGAAGGACCCACAAACCATTGCAAGGACTTTTCCTCTGAAAGTTTTGGGAAGTCACAGGCAAATCTGGAGAAAAACCTTGGCACCATCTGCATCACGCACTTGAAGGTTCTATCTGGCCCCTGTACGGACAATAGGAGGTAAGTGCAGAGAATCTAGTGGGAAGGCTAGTTCGGTAGTCCAATCTGAAAGCACTGACTCCTGTTGACGTTGGGTTTGAAGACAAGGTGGTGATGTTTTGTGAGGCAACCCTTATGAATTCGGAATAAGTTCTATTTATTTTTGGAATTCTGCAAATCATTACAAAAAGCAACCTTAGAGGTAAAATACATAAGATGACATTATTCCACCCAAAAGATAATGGAATAAAGTATAAGTGAAGACTGTCATCCATTTTATGCCATTCTCAGAAATGCACTTAAGGGGCACCTGGGTGGTTCAGTCTGTTAAGTGTCTGACTCTTGATTTCTGCCCAGGTCATGATCTCACAATTTGTGAGATCGAGTTCTGTGTCAGGTGCTGTGCTGCGCACGGAGTCTTCTTGGGATTATCTTTCTCCCTCTCTCTGTGCCCCTCTCCCATTCATGCTCTCTCTCAAAATAAATAAACATTGAAGATGAAGGAGGAAGAGGAGGAGGAGGGGGAGGGGGAGGGGGAGAAGGAGAAGAAGAGAACTTAAGCTGGTTATGGGCATGGTGTGTATTTATTTCCTGAAGACACAGTTCCACAGATATCTGCCAAGGTGAAGAAGGCACGTGAACAGGTTAACATGTGTCTTCAGAGCTTAGAAACAATCATTTACAACAAACTGAATTACAGACCATTACTGATCACAAACATTTGCTCACCTCTGTAGGTATATATTTGATTTTTGTAAACATTCTAAGGTGACCTAGAAACCACCTTCAGGACAAGGCCATTTGGATCAGATGGGGACTGAGAGTCAGAAAATGAGATGCCATCATATAGTGGAACTACTCTACTGCATGGTCAGAAATTACTGCCAAACATATCTGGAACAAAATATCAAGACAATCAGCCAGTCTGTGAATATGATTTCTTTAAAATATAGTTCTATTATGGGACACCTGGGTGGCTCGGTTGGTTAAATGTCCAACTTCAGTTCAGGTCATGATCTCACAGACCGCAGGTTCAAGCCCCATGTTGGGCTCTGATGTCAACTCAGAGACTGGAGCCTGCCTAGAGTTCTGTATCTTCATCTCTCTCTGCCCCTTCCCTGCTCACACTCTGTCTCTGTCTCTGTCTTTGTCTCTCTCTCTCAAAAATGAATAAAACATTTTTAAAAAGTTATTTAAAAATATAGCTCTGAGTATAGCAATTGATGTGTTATGTAATAAACTTTACATTGCAGTCTTATATTTAATAAGATATTGACAATAAAAGGGGGTAAATTAATTAATACAAGTTCCTCTTAATTTTATTTCTTGATATGCTTGGACGAATTTCTTGTATGGTGTTTTTTTAAATGGCTAGGAGCACAATGAGCTCTTTACTAACTGGGAAATGGCTGAGAATTCAGGTGTAATCTGAGATTCAGGAGATTACTCTTCACTTGCCCTAAAAAAGATTTGCAAAAATAAAGAAGGTGAAGAAAGAGAAGACACAGTGCCAGGCGAAAGGAGATTGGCTTTTCACTCTTTACAAAAAGGATGTTTTCTTCCTCTGTCTTGTATTTCCTCTTTATTTCCCTGGGAGACAGACAGTGAGAAAAACACATTACTCAAAACAAGCCTGAGACTGAGAGAAAATAATAAAATCAAGTGATAGGTTACAAATGAGAAAAGGGTCCAGCAAATGAAATATCTAATGACAATGAAGATAAAGAGAATGCGTAGGAGCAGACAAAAAGAAAAGGTACTGGAAGGAAAGACCTATAGATTCAATCACAGACAGGGCCTGAAAATTAAATGCCCCTACCAAAAATCCGCTTGCGGGGAGATAAAAAGAAAATGGGAATTGCAGACAGGAGAGGATAAGTAATGCAGTCTATCCCTTCACAGAGTAGAACCTGGGTGTAGAGAGAAGCCATTAATATCGCTTATCCCCTCAAATGTCATCAAGGAGGGGTCAACTCAATATGGCCCTTCAGCGAGAGCACAAGGGCAGTAGTGCAGGGCTGACTATGTGTCTCACAACAAAGCAGCATGTGAAGAGAGCTCTGGTTTGAGAAACAAGCAACCAAGAATCTAATTCCAGATCTGTCACAACTCACCAATGTCCTATAGGAAGTCCCTGGGCCTCCCAACTTCATCATTTTAAAATGGGATAATCGAACTCAATGGTTTTGAAGGCCCTTTCTGGCTCTACTGTCTAATGACTTATGCAATGTCTGCCCATGTCCTGTCCCATGATAGGCATCTGACCCCAAAATGGTGGACAGATAAATTAATCAACTTCAGGACTTCTTGATCAACCTTTTTGATTGCTCTTCACTTTTAGTCCTGGAGAACAGTCTGTAAAAGCTTTTCAAACAAATGTTCATTACCTTATTAACTTGTCCATCTTTCAAGTCTTATGATTTATTAAATCCCATCAATCTGAAAATACCCATAATGAAAATGTAATGATTCTCCCAGTGGCTTCTAGAATAGGATCACAGGATGTACAGACTTGTCACTTGCTAGAGCGCTATCTGTAAAATGCCAGACTCCTCTATATCTGGAACTTCTTTATTTCAAAGACTGTTGGTGCTAGAATAGATTTAAGAGAACATAATGAGTACTTTACAAAGGAATTATCGAATATCTTTTTTTTTGAAGAGCCACTTTCTTCAGTACATTTAAAATATGCTGCATTTTACAGCATAAAACTGAGATTTTAAAAACTCAGTTAAAAAATGTTTGCATATAGCTTCTATATTTCATCAGTGACTTAAAAAACTGACACTTTCCACACACTTATTTCACCAAAATTACTTACCCTACCTGTCACATGAAGCCATTTAATTTTAAAAGATGATGATTTGTTTATGGGACTAAAACTCTAATGGATTTAAGAAAATGCAGCAGTAGATTGGAGAGGGTCTAGAAATGGATTTGTCACTAATTAGTTACATTATCATTTAATAAAATTATTCCAGTAAAAATATTATAGCAAACCCAAACATCCAGGAGATACCAATGCCCCTCTTGCCATACAGATGAACCATCACTCGACAAGTTATTGAGGTATCTATGTGTATGTATACAGTGTGCTAAATTCAGAATGCTCAGAACAATTAGACTAATTGAAAGAAGCTGACTGTTTAATTTTTTTAATGTTTATTAATTTTTGAGAGAGAGACAGAGTGTGAATGGGGGAAGGGCATAGAGAGAGGGAGACACAGAATCCAAAGCAGGCTCCAGGCTCTGACCTGTTGACACAGAGCCCAACGTAGGGCTCGAACTCACGAACCGTGAGATCATGACCTGAGCTGAAGTCGGACACTCAACCGACTGAGCCATCCTGGCACCCCCAGAAGCTGAATGTTTACACTAATGACTCTAACCAGTGACTTTTAGAAAATGTCAGAATTGAGAAAATATAGTTTCTGTTACTTGGGAAATACACATATTACCATGCCTCATTCCAACCTCACCCTTAACCTCCAATCCCACCCAAGGAAGCCAGATAAAAAGATATTTTTCCTTTAAATTTGGAGGAAAGTTTCCTACTTTTCTTAATTGTGGTTTGGTGATTACATGGGTCTTGAAGAAATTATTGACTTTTAAGATCTAATCAGAAATTCAATCCGTAGGTAATTGTTCTAACAAAATAATCACAGATGGCTGCAAATACTAACACATAATGGTATATACCTCTTATTATTTTGTATAATTTGAAAATTTTAGGTAGCCTACATATCAATGAGTAAATATAGGTAGACGGACATAAAAATAGATTCAATTACACTCACACCATATAACACTATGTAAAGAAATTGTATCAAATTTTGATAAAGATGCACACAAATTAGAAGAAATAAGGAAACTGAAAGAATATGAACAGCATTACCCCATTGTTGTTTTTTAAACCACATGTAAAATAAATACACAGCAAGATGTTAACAGATGTTATCCTATTGTGGTTATCCTCTCGCATATTATCGACTTGAACATTTCTCTTCGATAGATTCTTCTCATATTATTCAGTCGGTCTTTCTTTTCTCCAAGACAGATCAAGCAGCTCAAACACGCTATCTGGCTACAATACAAGTGTAGGTTTCTGTTTTAGTTTCAATATTTTTTTATAGTCCTATAGGAAAACAAAGCCAACTTCAAATCGATGGAAGAAATAGAGGTCACAGACCTCTACTTGATCGGTGCCCTTTTTCTCAAACCGTCCATTGATATTTAAAACCTCAAGTACTCTACTTTATAAAATCAAACTAACATAGGAGCATCCATTTCAGCCCCTGTGCCAACTAATTTGGAAGAGATCATAGCACAGGTCAGAAAAAGGCAGGACAGAAGAGCACTTCAGTGCATCAATACTCACAAGGATTCATATTATTTCAAGCTAATATATTCCTTGCCTTTCTTCTCACCAGCACTTCTGAACAAAGGAAATTAAAACATAAGGAACATCTAGAAAAGGGGAAAAAGCATTCCAGAGTAACATTATATAACTTTTCAGTGTGATATTGTGTGGAAAGGGGAATGCTATTTGTGTTGGTGCCCATGACCCTTAAAGTAACTGGCAGAGGCCGAGTTAGATTTTTGTAAGTCATAGTTTTTTCAACTCTCCTCAGTGTATATAATACTGCCAGCTTCACGGGATTATGGTTAACCCAAAATGAGCTAATGATTCTGCAGTTCTTAGCAAAACATAGGAAAGGGCAAACACTCAGAACTGGTGGGTGATGATGTATATATTCCTGGCTCTTTTATATATATATATATACACTATATATATATATCATATATATATATGATATATATATTATATATATATAGTTATATATATATGGATTTATATATATATAGTTATATAACTATAGTATATATATATATAGTATATAGTATATATAGTATATACTATAACTATATATGTATATAACTATATATATAACTATATAGTTATATATATATATAGTTATATAGTTATATAGTTATAATTTTTTTAATGTTTATTTACCTTTGAGAGAGAGCATGCAAGAGTGGTGGTGGGCAGGGCAGAGAGATGGGCTCAAACTCACAAACCATGAGATCATGACCTGACCTGAAGTCTGATGCTTAACCTATTGAGCCACCCAGGCGCCTCTAAATGGTTAGATTTTAGATGGTTATATATACACCTACAGAATATCCTTAACTTTGCCTGTTTTTATTTTTTTAATGTTTATTTATTTTTGAGAGAGAGAGAACGAGTGGGGGAAGGGCAGAGAAAGAGGGAGACACAGAATCCGAAGCAGGCTCCAGGCTCCGAGCTGTCAGCACAGAACCCAATGCAGGGCTCGAACTCATGGACCATGAGATCATGACCTGAGCTGAAGTCAGATGCTTAACCGACTGCACCACACAGGTTCCCCATCCTTAACTTTGCCTTTTAACCCACAAAGCCTAAAATATTTCCTTTGAAGTCCATACTATCAATAAAGTATATTAATTAAGATTGCCTTAATTATGATTCACTAGTAACCATTATCTTACTGGCTTAAACCAGCCAAGATTTATTTCTCATTCACCTAATGCATCCATCGCTGGTCAGTGGAAAACTTGAGCCTATGTCACTGTCATTTAGAAGCCCGGTGGATAGAATCTGCATCTGGTCACTCATCATGGCAGCGATAAGGAGACATGGAGACTCGTGTACTGGCTCTTGCAGATGACCTTCCGGAGGTAGCATCTCATGTTCCTATTAATGGACCAAAGTGACTCATATGAATGGGCATAACTTCTTGGGAGTATTTCTACCAAACGACTTGAAAGAGAGGAATAGGGAATATGTCTGAATGTCACTAGCAACTCTCATTCCCCCCTACCCAGTGTCTTTCCTTATTGCAGTCATCTGACCATTGTCCTTGATTCTTTGGAATGTTAGCAGATGGTTCACCTCCCTCTTTCCCATAATTTTCTCCAATACTCAGTGATGTTAATCTCCACACAGATTATCTCCATACCTGCCACTCAGTTACTTGATTTTGTCATCACTCCACCTCGGTTATTTTCCCTATTGTCATAACCTAGACCTTGAAATTACTCTAACTATAATCCCTCCATACTCTCAAGCTTGCTGTTCATCCTATTTACTTTCCAATCTTTCCATCTCAACCTCTCTCATCTCCCAACTCTAACACTCTCCCACCCCATTGGGACCTCCCATCCACTGACTCTACACATTTTCACTGTTGATCACTCACACTCCATTTCTTCATTTCTTTCCCTATTGTTTTTATATCTCACAGTCCATCATTATATATCACTATCATATATATCACTATAGTATATATCGCCATCACTATATCTCAAAGTCCTTTGCACAGTCTGTCAGTGTATTTGTCCCTCTCCCCTCCTTTCTACACATTTAGGAAAATGCAACCCAGGTTAAATCCTGATCTTCACCTACTCCACACCTGGACCCAAATAGAGACAAGGGCTTAGAAAAACACACAGTCTTACTGATTAGTCTCACTTTAAATCATGATCACAAATTTTATGGGGAATCTTTAGACCTTCTCACAGACACAGAAATATTCCCCTGGACAATTTACTTCGCGTTCTTTCCAAGGTTCTTGCTTGTCCAACGGCCAGCAGAATAAGCATTTTGTGGGAGCTTGTTATTCATGCAAAATCACAAACAGCACCCATACTCTGTCAGAATTTGCATTTTAACAAGAAACTCAGGTGGTTCATACATGTACATTAAAATCCAGGAATCTCTACCCTAGATAACTGGTTCAAATGGGTTGCAGATACACAATGTCCTTTGACTATTCTTGTTTACCCTGCTGAAGTTCTAGCATTAGGATGCCTTAAGACTCAGTCTTCAGACATGTTCTCAGTCTACACTTGGATTCTTTGTAGAAGGGCAATGACCAAGCATGTCTCCAGTCACATGATCTCCATACACTTCTGATATTTGCATCCAGTGTCTTCTACTGTATATCCTCATTGGGATATCACACAGATACCTTAGATTAAACATCTCCAAAACAAAATTCTTGATTCTCTGTCCATCCCTCCCCAACCATTGGTCTGTTCCTCCCACCATATTCTCAAGCTCAGTAAAGGCAATTCCGTTCTTCAAGATGGTCAGACCAAAATTTTCATGGCACGATCCCGACTCCTTGCTCTTGTGCCTTATATCTAGTGCACAAAAAAGTGTAACTGGCTGTATTTTCAACTACATCCACAATCTGATCATTTCTCACTTCCTCCATTGCTGCCATCCTAGTTAAAACCGGCATTATCCTTCACATGAATTATATTGAAAGCCTCCTAACTGGTCTTCTTTCTTCCTGTTTGGTCCCCTCTACAGCTTGCTTATTCATTCACACTGTAGTTAGAGTAAGCCTTTTGAAACCAGTCAGATCATGTTACCCCTCTGCTCAGAATTTCCCAATGGGTTCTCATTCTCACTCAGAGGAGAATCCAATTTTTTTCATGGCCTAAAACATCCTATATACTCTGGTTTCAGCTTCATTCCCTGCTTTTTTCCCTCTCTCAGTTATCTCCAGTCATATTGGCCTCATTGTCTACCTTGAACATGCCTAACACACTCTCAACCCAAGGACTTTTATAACCTGCTCTTTTTTTCTGCTTGGAAGGTCCTTCCCTTAGATAGCTATATGGCCAGCTTTCCCATTTCCTTCTAGTCTCTTAATAAAGGCCTTCCTTCATCACACACACATATCCACCCCATCACTCTCTATTCCTTTATTTACCATGGCCTAAATGTGCTTCTCATAATACCTGTGATAATTTGTATCTGGATATGTATGTTTGCATGGATATTATTGTTCTTAGCACTTACTGGGCACTCGGTAAATATTAGTTTTGTAAAATAATGAATAAATAAATTATTGGACCTAGTCATGGAATGTCAATAAAGTTTTTAAATAAAATACTATAATTTTATTTCTGATTTTAAAACATAATAAATTATTATTTTAGAAATTTTAGAAAATACAGAAGTGGCATATATTTAGGAAGATGATGTTGAGCCTATCATTTAGATAAAATGGTTATAAGCATTTTGACATGTTTCATTCTCCTCCACTTTATTATAAATATATTTTTATATTATACACTAAATTTTTATATGTACAGTATTCTATCCTGCTTTTATATGTCACATTACATCATAAGAATTTCATATAAAAAGGATGTAACAATCATGTAATGATTCTGCCATATAAGCACACAATTTATTTAGTCATTATCTTATTGTTAGACATCAAGCTAGCTATTTCCAAATTTTTGCTATCTTAAAAATTTCCAAGAAAACTTCTTGTATATAAACATTTATGCATCTCTTGTTGTGTATGTAAGACAAATTACAATAAATTGAATTACTGGGTCAAAGGGAATATTTGAAAGACTTCTGATGTATATAATCAAATTAACCTAATTAACGCGTGAGTTAACATTTCTGTAAGAAAAATCTGAGAATTTAGACCTCATCACATCCCTGATAGCACAAAATCCTTTGTTCGTTTAAGAAAATTGCCAATAATATAAGTTAAAGATGATATCTCATTTTAATTAGAATATTTTTATTAGCAATGAGGTTGGTTAGTTGTCCTTACCTTTTGAGACCAGTTCTTAAGTGTATGCTCTGCCCAACACTCCTGAGCCAGGCAAAGTGTGTCTCCTGGAAACATGAATCCTGCCTCTGTAGTAAGAAAGAAATCGCACCAATTTTATTCATTAGAACTGGCCTCTTGCCAAGCAAATTTTCATCATCCTTTCTCAAACTTTGACCTGACCCAGTGCTGTCTTGCAATTGATCCATTCAACACCTAATTAAGGGGGTGTATATTGATGGTAAATAAGCCACACTGTAATTTATAATGACTTTATTTCAAGAATTGTTTACCTATGGGGAAAGGAGATTTCTTCTCCGTGAATTCAGATAGTGTCTCTATCAGGACCTCCAAATCCACCCAAATGGATTTACCACAAGAATTTTATGTCTCAGATTTTCCCAAGGCAACAGACCAAAAGCACAATTTATGCGTCGACATAATAAACTGTTACTTGTTTCAATGTGATTTGCAGGCCACAGTTAAATCTTTCCTTGCCAAGATAATTTATTTAACTTACCTTCCACGCTGTCTTAAATTTTACCATTATAGAGACCCTTTGGCTAATGAATTTCAATGCTTTCAGGTGTAAATTTATGGTACCAAGAACCAGCATTAAAACACGAGGCTCTTTTAACTCACTCTCAGCCCAGGCCTTTTTGATCCATCTCTGAAGAAATTGTGGGCTATCAGCAAGGGTATTTCAGAATACAAAGCATTATTCTAGGAAAAAAAAATACATTTTAGTTAAGATTCCAAAGTTGGGGATGGGAAGTTGGAAGTATATTCTAAAACTAACAATACATTGGGAAATAAATTAATAGTGCCTGCCTAAAGAGCTATGTGAGAAATATTCTAGGATGAGAGAGTGGGAAATAATATAGTCATAAGTAAAAACTTCCAACATGGGTAGAGGAATAGGAAGGAGCATTGCACGGGCTCCATGTTTGACTACACTGATGCATGGTTCTCAGACTCCACCTTGCATTAGGATTTTCTGGAGGGTATGTTAGAATGGATTGCTGGGCCCCAGCCCCAGAGTTTCTGACTCAGCTGGTCTAAGTGGGGTTTGAGTATTTGCATTTCTAACCAATTCCCAGGTGATGCTGACTTTACCAGTTAGGGACATTGGCCTACTGTGTTAGGTGTCATCCCCTACTGTAAGACTGAAGAAATCTAGGAAAAAAGAAAAAGAAAACAACCACGAAATTTGAGAAGTCTATTATCTCAAACTCTCTGCTGGAGAGAAAAAACCTTCAAACTGTTCTTAGACCCACACAGTATAAAGCCTCATATAATACAATTCTGTTATATCGTGAGGAGCTCTTAGAGAAACTCTTTACTGAAATTCTTAGGCTAGGATTATCAGATTTAGCAAAAGAAGAGAAAATTATATACAGATATAGATACACATATATGTATGCATATCCATATTTGTGTATCAATATGCATATATATCTCAGATGACTGAATTTAAATTTCACACAAACAATAACATTTTTAAGTTATGAGTATGCCCCATGTAATATGGATCTGAAATTCAAAGTTACTAGACATTCTGTATTTTATCTGCCAGTCCTCTCTCTGAAAAACCAATGTGGGAAAGCTTCTAGAAAAGTGGAATCCAATCCTTCCATCTTTCAAATCAGAGATAAAGAGAGAACTTAAAAGACGATTTCAGAGACACCATAGGACTGGTTGTGAGTGCTTTCAATTAGTGGCCCATCTCCCAAGTGGATGGTGCTTGTTTCTGCTTCCCCAGGCTGCAGAAGCAGTAAGGGGGAAAAGGTCTGGAACCCAGTAGAGAGAAACCAAACACCAAAGTGGGTGGGGCTAAATCTGTGCCATACCCTCCCACCCCCAATTCTATCACTTTGACCTTGTTCTGCAATAGTTTTAGGCAATCCAAACAGAGGATCAAGGAAGGGTAAGCAACTTAAACCAGTGCCTTTGTGAAACTCTATTAGTCTATACCAATAAGGGACGTTCTAGGCCCTTTTAAAAATCGAGTTTAATGCAAGACTTTGGCTAAAGGGAGGTGGAAGATCTGGAAGAGTAACAAGGGAAGGTCATTTTATCCCCAAATTCATAGCTGAAGGTGACTGCTACCTCCCTTAGGGCCGCAGAAACAAAGGTATGCCACCAGCCTGTGCCTGTGATCATTGTCCCATTGAAAAGCCTGTGGTTGGTCTGAGATGCTCATCTGGAGCCAAGGCACACACCTGCCAGTAACCAATGCTTGCGTCTCCACCGTTTCTGCCAGTGGTGACACTTCCACTTTAGACCGCGCTGCCAGAGAGTAGAAGAAGATGGCTCTCCTGTTCTCCTGCCTTGTAATCTCACTCCAGTATGTCCCATTGGCTGAACAGGACAGGAAGCCAGCTGGCAAGGGAGTTTGGAGAGACATGCTTTATCCTCTTCCAGCCCTGGTAGGCAAAGGATGAGTATAAAAGCGTGCATATGGAGCTGAGCGAATACAGACACCATTTGGCCCAGTCCACTCCTGGCAATTCATTTCCATACCCTCCCCTCCTCCCATAATTATATTTCCAAACAACAACCTTAATGACATCAGGTTTGCACACAGCAAAAAGCAGTTAACCTCATAAATGTACTTGTTCCCCCCAAATGGCCACACGTTAGATCAAATAAGGGAGAGTATAATATTAATTCCATTTCTAACTTAGCTACGAGCCCACTTACACATACTACTACCTGAAGAAGCAATTGAAATGCTTCCTACATAATGTAGTAGGAAAAAGGGAGAAGAAAAAATGAAAAATATATAAAATATGCATATAGCAAGGTTATAGGAAAATAGGAGAAGTCACTACAGTCCTCTTTTCTGTAACTATCCATGAAAGCATAGTTGATATTTGTGACTTCTGTAATCAATGATTCATGTCACCTTCTCTTTGCCCTAGCCAATACTCCAGCTTGCTGTTTGATGCTCTTTATCTGGCATTTAACCTAAACATTTATTTTTGAAGACTGATTACTTATCGGCCCTGCTTTTTTACTGGATTTCTGTAATCTTCCATTAATGTTACCATTGTGCATGGAAGTGCTAAGAAGCACCCCAGAGATTCCCTTGGGTTTCTCAGTCTTCCCTGCCCCTAATAGCAACATTATATTTCCATTTGATAATCAGAATAAAACTACCCCCCTCCCCGCAGCCTGTACAGTAATCCCATTATTTGCTTCTAGGTTCAATGCCATGAAGAGCTCAAAATAACCAGGTAGCAGTCTCAACTTCGATTTGATTGAAAATAGTGCTGTGATCCTTAGAAACTTTTCTCCTGGGAAGTAAAACTCCTAAGTCAGAAAAGTCCAAAACTGTGGGGACAGGAAGCAAATGTTTGTATTAAGTACATTAGTGAATGAGTCATTCTTGCTTCCACTCTTGACTTTCAGACTTTGGTATTCTGGCTGTGAAGGAAACAGCATGACATATTCATCACAGGTTCAAAGCATATATCACACCCCTAAGGGAAACAGCCCAACCTCCCAAGGTGTTGTGTTCCAACTGGTATCAAAAGCAGCGTGTTATTCTTTAAAACCAGCTGCTTCAGGATGATGCGGTAAACGCTGTAACCTGCGACTTCCATGCAGGAGGTTGCCAGGGAGTCTGTCTTACCTTCTCATGCAATCCATTTCTGTGTTGAAAATCTGATCAAGCCCCATCTCATATACAGCACTGACATTTGATGCTAAAATGCTGGTGTTGCCACCATTCCTATCGCCATCACTGACTGGAGGCACGTTCTTTTCTCCTCGTTCTACCTTCCAATCTCCTGCTGGCACTCCCCATTGGCAGAACCTGGCAGAAATCTGACTGAAATGTAATAAGCGGGCTTCTAGCTCCACTGACAGAAAATAGTCTACGGCAAGACACGTATGGAGCTGAGGAACAACACCATCCAACACAAGAACAGTCCTCAAAGAATTTTGGGAAGACAAAATCACATAGTCATAATAACTCACTTCTCCCAACGTCAAAATTACTGTTAACTGTTTAGTCCAATTTTTTCCTGATCTAAAGCTCCAGCCCTCACCAAGGAGAAGGAAATGTCTAATTTCTTTTTTCAAGGGCAAACAGAGTCTTAGAGAATACAAAATGAGACTCTATAATCAGCAATTTAAAAATTACTTACCTTAATACACACTTTGCTGAGCATTTTACTTGTATTATATCACTGAACTCAAACAATCCCATGGATAAGCACTATGATGGCCCGAATCTCAATGATGAGGAAACTGAGGTATAAAGAGATTAAAGAATTTGCCCCAGGTCACCCAGGCAGCAAATGGTGCAGCAGGGATAGAGACCTAGCCAAGCTGGTTCCATTACTCACGTGCTCAATCACCGTGACTTCAAGGCCCCCAACCAAATCTCACTTTGCTTCCAATGCCTCTTATAACCAAGTTGGCATTTTTAAAGCAGTTTGCCGGGACTAAATTAGCTTAATGGTCCCACTGAGCTTTATTACCATTCATTCTCCCAGATGAATTAATGAATTAAATTAATATATATTAGACACATGCAGCCCACAACCTCAGCCTGATTTCTTGTTATGTGAACATGGACCTAGCAAACAAATACAATCAAAGGAAGAGCAAGATGTTTGATATAAAGCAAACAAACAATAAACACGTACTTATGAATGGATTAGTCATGTCTCTCTGCAAAGGTGCAAATGTACCCACCATATTTCATATAGAATAAAGCCACTCTCTTCGATATGGTGTTTAAGAAATTTCTTCAAGTGGGAAGTATTAGGCACCTGTAAATTATGTTAACTTCCTCCTCTGTTCTGTACTCAATGGAGAGCTACTCGAATCCAACATCTTTATTTTAGAAGAGAGAAAGGCAAAACTTACCAACTCTTTTTAAGGAAATCAGACAAGGTTATTAGGCTACAAAGCCCAAAAGATATTATACTGACATTTTACTGAGGTCAGACACCATGGAAGCAATATATCAGGGATCCCTAAGTAAGGGTTTGACTTTTGGTGCCCTCTCTAAAGTCTTGAACACACTTTAATTATCTCTGAGTTATGAATAATATTGAAGCCAATTAGAATAAGGTTATAGTTTCAAGGGTGGACCCATAAAATGAAAGCTCAGGCGCTCACAGCAAACACCAAGAGAGTCCTTAGACATGAGATTTTCGGGTCCTGGACCTATATATAATCAAGAGTCCTGATTCTCCTTGTCCTTAGCTAATAGAAATTGAAATTGTAATGTGGACCTTATTATCTCTTGATGAAAAAAAATAATTAATAATGAGTGTCCTGATTGTCCTTCAGCTTAGTAATGTATCTGGACCAAAATAAAAGACAAAGGAGTGCTCTGAAGAAATTGATGAGATGGAAACAGTGTCCCAAAGGGTCCCTTCTCCAAGTTTTCCTGCTTGTCCTCTTCTCCACAGATCCTGTTCCTGCTCTGTGCTCTTACCCCCATGCGCTGCAAGACCATTTCACTCCTGCCATTAGGAAAATGTTATTGGGGGTATTTCCTTTATCTACTAGTTTCTTTTTTTTTAATTTAATGTTATTTATTTATTTATTTATTTATTTATTTATTTAAATATAATTTGTTGTCAGATTGGTTTCCGTACAACACCCAGTGCTCATCCCAACAGGTGCCCTCCTCAATGCCCATCACCCACTTTTTCTACTAGGTTCTATCACATTTCCCCAGGAACTGCTTGCCTCTCCTCATCCACAGCCCTGACCTAGACAGCTGCCTCCTTGTGGTATTCCCTTGGAAAATGATTCTTTGTGTGCCACCAAATCCCCAATTCGCTATTGCCTTTCTGGCCTTTAAGGTAGAAAACAGTCAGACAAGGAGCAGGGCTAATCATTCATTCATTTGCAGAAAACTTTAATTTATTGATCAGTTACCCAGGTGCTGATCTTCTTCTGTTCTATCCCCTAAAGCATACCTGCTTTCTTTTGGTTTTTGGTTTTTGGTTTTTGGTTTTTGTTTTTAATGAAACCTTAAGGCTTATCCTTCATACCTAACTACCAGCTGCATCCCCACAGCAGGCAGCTCCTTAATGTGACAGGCAAGCACATTATGCTAAGTAGATAATCACAACAATTAACTGAAAAGGTTATAATTTCATCCTGTTGGGTACAGTTGGCCTGTCAGAAATAATTATGTTAAAATAGATCTCCAGCCTCCCTCTGCAAAAATGGAGGGGGGGGTGGGCAGGGAAGAAAGAAAAAAAAAAAGACAATAGCTAAGAACTTCTAACTCGGCCAAACTGAATGTTCTAGAAGTTCACTGCTGGCTGAAACCCTAGGGAGATATTTAGTAGAAGAGTCCACTCAACTGAGTTGGAAATGTTCAGTTTCTAGTTCAGTGATGCTCAATGTAAATGTTGAATAAAATGTCTATGGCAGACTTTTGAGAAGCAAGATCTGACCAAAGAGGTAATCTGTCAGCATTCACAAAGAGCTGAGAAGAAATACAGAAAGAGTTCTATCAATAGCTCCGAGTCCTACCTTCAGCTTTGCTTGTCTTCATGTTTGACATCTGACTTGATCTAGAGCTGGGTATTTGCATTCTGGCATCTTGTTTCCACTCCCAATCCAATTAGCTGTGTGATTTGGAGCACCTCACTTTACCTCTTTAATTACCATGTTCATTACTAATAAAATTAAAAACTCGAGCTAAAGTGCTAATATTAATTCCACTAAAATTTGCTATACCAAACATACACAGACTTCAGTGACAAAAATTTGTTTCATTAGCAGCCTTATCACTGCCACAGGAAGAGAGTTATTTCTACTTGATTCCGTTCCTTCTTATTTCCTTCTGTTCCTGCCATATTTCCTGCTATTATGGGTGGAAGAGAGATCACCATTATCTTCAAATGCTTGCCCCCAAAAAGCTTTCAGCCTAGCTGGTAAAGCAGAATCTGAACACAGACACAACTAGAGATACAAATTAAAACATAGGGGACTAAATATGTGGAATTAGATTCTAGCATCACAAAATCTGGCTAGTCTGGAAAATGAAAAATCACTGTGGCTTACATTATAGAGTGCTTGGGAATTTCATGGGTTTTTTAAATATATATTCTAAAACAAACCGTCTGTATGGTATTTCTATAAAACTGGGCCCTGCTATAGTGTGAAAGATCCCAAAAGTACAGGATGAACAGTGTAGATGCAAGCTACTCTTTTCAGTGTAAGAGGCACCTCGTATATGTTTTTTTCTTACGTTTTTCATGTCGTTGTAATTTACACCCTAGAATCAGAGGATGCACTCTCTGCCTTTTTAATTCACTTCTCTTCAAAAATGTCCCCATTAATAGGGGTGCCTGAGTGTCTCGGTTGGTTAAGTGTCCGACTTTGGCTCAGGTCATTATCTTGCGGTTTGTGAGTTCGAGCTCCGCATCGGGCTCTGTGCTAACAGCTCAGAGCCTGGAGCCTGCTTCACATTCTGTGTCTCCCTCTCTCTCTTCCCCTCCCCTGCTCACACTCTGTCTCTGTCTTTCAATAATAAATAAATGTTAAAAAAAATTTAAAAAGAAAGAAAGATGACATAATCCCTGCTGATTTAACCAGCCATGGCAACTGTCTCCATCACCAGATTTATTATATAAGATTAATTTTTCTTTTTTTCCCCATTATCTAGGAGTTTTTCTTACTTCCTGCCAAAGTCACCACAAGGCACATAATAATATTCTCTTAAGAAATGAATACTTCGAATCCTAGAGAAATTATTGAAGTTTAGAAAAGAATCAACAAATTTTGCCAAAACCAGGATTTCTCAACTTCAGTACTATTGACATTTCCAGCCAGATAACCCTTTGTCATGGGGGTGATGCTGTGTCTTTTACAGTGCTTACCAGCATCCTTGGTCTCTGCCCACGAGATGCCAGTAGCACCTCACCACGCAATTGTGGCAATCAAAAATTTTGTCCGAAATTTCAAAAGTCCCATGAGGACTTTTGCCCCAGTTGAGAACCCAACTGTAAGCCTCAGTTGAGAACCACTGGTCTACACCTATCATTATTTAAGTACATAAATTAAGAATTAGAGAAGGCAATGACTTCTCAAGATAGACTAGTAGAAGGAATAGAAATCCATGCACACTAATCTTCAACAGATGCTCATTGTGTGTCCACTTCTTTTCTCACGTGCGGGCCACTGTGTTTAACGAATTCACGAATCAAGCAATACTATGTGAATGAAATAATGGAAATGTATTAGTATTAGGTTTCCTGTTAGTGATCAAAACTCAAAATAGGAGTGTTTCCAATTGCATGTTTCTTACAGAAATCCAAGCCTGGGCGAGAGAATCTATTATCAAGATGCTGCCTTCTTTGACCTCCTTGTTTTACTGACCTAAAAGTGCAGGTCCTGCTTCAGAGTCGATAATCGCTCTAGTTCTGGCCATCGTTCTCATGTGGAGCAGTAGGAAAAAGAAAAGGAGGCAGGAAGTGTTCGTGACACCCCACCTCTAAGGCCATATCGTTTCCCACCCATTTCTACCTCCTTCATGGGCTGAACCTCGCTGCAAGGGAGACCAAGGACAACAGTCTTCATTTGGGGCAGATATCTGTCTGGCCAACACTAACTGTTCTATTACTGAGGAAGGAGGGGAGTAAAGACATGAGAAGACAATAGACAGTCCCAACTACAGGGAGAATGAGAAGGATCTGGAAAGAGAGACCAGAGTGAGGAAGGCAAGAGGGGGAAAGAAAAAGGAAGAATATTAATATAAACTGCCTGGCACCTAGTAGATCTTCAATAAAAATTAATTCCCTTTCCTCTTCCAATCCTCCTTTGGAACTGATGATTTAAGGCTATCACTAGCTATCTGTCTATAGGAGAAAGAGGGCAATTATTTAATAGCAAAACCTAAATGCAACTAAACTACTTGCATTAAAATTAAATGTAGCTTTACCGGTCTTTTTATTCAAACAGAGAATAAGGGTTTCATCTCCTTGTCCTATTTCTGACAGCACTTCCATGTGTAACTTGATTATTATTATATTTTTTATTCTGGAGTTGTATCCTGCTGCTTACTGACATTAATTCATCATGTCTGCTATGCTTACAGCCTTTCTTTCTAAGCTGGTTACCCACAGGAAAGCTGTAGGAACATTTTATATATACATATATATTTATCTCATGCTCATTTCATAGCAGATGGAGTAGGAAATATGTTGCCTGACAGATGGTTATTAAGGAAGTTTGCTGGCCAGTCACAAGCCATGTGGGCTTTTTGTTTACAAGTCAGATCAGGCACTGAAAGATTACATTCAAGGAACTGTCAGTTTATGTTGTTTTCAATAACTAAGACTTGAGGCTGGATTGTGTTTTAGTTTCAGATTTATAATGAATAATTCCATTTAAGTTTCTGGTGCTTAGGAAACTATGTATCTAGAATAAAATTCATTTATATATTCATTCAAGAAGTTTTCACTGAGCATCAGACGTGGTCCTAAATACACAAAAATATGGCATCCTGTTGGGACCAAAAGAGAGGTAGAGGATCTTCATGTAGAACGTGCTTCCTGACATCTCAGTCTGAGGTTGGGATCCTTCCTCCACACTCACACAGCGGCGTCCCCATGACACTTTCATGGTACTTTCTGCACAGAACCACAGTGCTGGCTCCCTTATCTGCTCTCTTTTTACTCTGCAAGCTCTGGAACAGAAGGATCACTTTAGCCACTTCTCAGTACTGAGTACCCAGCACTCCACAAAAGCTGGTTGGGCAAATAAAGAAAAAAAAATCACAACAAAATTTACAATTTGTATTTTATTCAATTCAACAAAAAATGTAAACAATGGGAACATGCACAAAAAGTATTCAAAGAAACAATAATGTAAATTAGAGAAGCCATGAGGCTTCAAGAAAAAAAGCAATGAGAATCTTTATCTAAATAAAGGCATTGGCCCTGTCACACACACACACACACACACACACGCACACGCACACACACACACACACACACACACACACACACTATTATTACTACTCTAATTAGCTTCAACTTGTCTGCAAACTTGACTTTTCTCCATGTCAAAGGAAGAAGCAATTTGGACATGGTTAATTCCACTTCCAGCTGGTGACATCATACATCTGCAACTACTAAGAGTTGGCTATTGAAAAGTTACCATTTTCTAAAGAAATGCCTATGTAAGAGATATCTGCTCGAGTGGTTCATGCTTTCTCTTTCCTCTTCGGCAATGCTGTCCTGGGATGGATGAATTCACACCGAATGACAGGCTAGCAGCCCCTACAGGTGCAGATGTCACTGTGAGATAGGTCTGATCAGGCGAGACTTCACAGTGACCTGGTAGGAGATGAATTAGGCATGACGAAATGGTAGATCGCTTTGCTTTAAAACAGCAGCCACAGAAAACAACACCTATAAAATCAGGTGGACTATTTATGCAAATTTAGCATATTTTGCAGCCTTTATATCTTGATATTGGAAACACTTAAACTGGTCTCAAACCCAGTACTTTTATTCTTTTCCTCTAGAACACTATATTATGTTTTACACTATATTTCTAACATAATATTACAAAAAACATCCAGAATTTGGGAGAGTGTACTGTGCAATATGATTGCAGTAATTAGGTTTTAGAGTACTTGATAGGCAAGCAATACAGCACTTGAGCAAGCCAACATGAACTCACGCCTCCTTGCCTTTCCTCCATCATATCTTTTGTTAACTTAAAATTGACCATCGGGGCGCCTGGGTGGCTCAGTCGGTTAAGTGTCCGACTTCGGCTCAGGTCATGATCTCGCGGTCCGTGAGTTCGAGCCCCGAGTCGGGCTCTGTGCTGACAGCTTAGAGCCTGGAACCCGTTTCAGATTCTGTGTCTCCCTCTCTCTCTGCCCCTCCCCTGTTTATGCTCTGTCTTTCTCTGTCTCAAAAATAAATAAACGTTACAAAAATTAAAAAAAATGACCATCAAATTCACTTTGTACTTTTACTTTTTACTGTTTAAGTGACACTTCTGAGGAAACTGTTTTTGCATTATTTTTTAAAATAGGTAATATAATAGGATGTGTATATAAAATTCTCTCTCTGTCTCTTACACACACACACACACACACACACACCCTGAAAACATTTCTACTATACATCACATAGAAAATCAAGATAGCATATTCTCCAAGTAAGAGCTGAAAACTAGAACAGTGAACATGAACTGTACTGATGTCAAGCTTTTCTGAGCGAATTTGCTAATATCACCAAGAATAGTGATTCTCAAACCTCACTGTGCCTCAGAATCACCTGAAGAGCTTGTAGAAAACACACCCGGCTGAGGCTTACTGTCAGGCTTTCTGACTCCGCAGCTCTGGGCCAGGAATGCACATTTCTAACAAGTTCTCTGGTGATACAGATGCAGGGGCTGCTGGTCCAGAGAGCACCCACTGAGAAGCAGTGAAGTGGGAACTGGTGAATGGGAAGAGCTGGGGCCAGCAAGGCTTCGGACCCACCGCTCCACCAACACAGTTCCCATCCAGATTATTGTGACCGCACGTTAAAAAGATAAAGCAAGCAAACCAAACTATCAAGGATCATCTCTATTCCTCATCTTACTTGAGTTATCACTAACCTTTGCCACACGGGAGTGCTTTCTCTTCCTGAAATGTTTTCTTAACTTGGGTTCTAGAATACTACTCTCTTGATTTATCCCCCCTAATTTCACAGGCCATGACTCCTCAATTTCTTCTCTCTGTTTCCCCTCATCTTCCACACAGTAAACGTTCGAGTAAATCAAGGTTCCGTCTATGAGCTTTTGGACTATCTACACTTATTCCCTGAGTGGTCCAATCCAGTTTCACGACCAAATAGAAGCTTCTTCTGAAACTAATAAACTTCTACCTCCAGGCCAGACCGCCCCCCCAGTGTACTCCCGATTCATCTATCCGTCTGTGTCCTTCAACATCGCCACTCCGATGTCTAATGGATTTATACCATTTAAATGAACTTGCTCCTCTCCCCATGACCTGCCTGGTCCACAGTATTCCTTATCTTAGTAAGCAGCAATTCACATTTTTTTCTAGTTTTTCAGATAAAAGAAAGTTGGGTGTAGTTGCTTTTTGGGGAGTTGCATTCTGTGGTCTCCCAGTTGCACATCTTGCTTTTCTCTAACCAGCAAATGAATTATAAATACAATCAAATTTAAATTGTAAAGAAGATCATGCCACATCTTAGTCCAAATCTTACCAAAGTCAATATCTTTCCATAGTTAAAATGCTTTCCTGCACCACCTCAGTGATGCAAGCTCTTAGCACTCTCTTCCTGCCCACTCCAATCTATCCTCCTTGTAGGTTGTCAGGCCTTACGCTGCATGTTCCTGCTTGGACAAGGACGTGCTTCTCTGTCTCTCCAAACTATTCTTCTCCCATTCTTTAATCATTCACGGCTTTATTCAAATGTTGCTTTAATGGGCTTTCCCTGTCTACACACATGAAGTTGCCAGCTTTCAAAATGCCTTCTCCCTCTTACTATGCCTATTGCACTGCATAGAACTTCATACAAACTTAAATACTATGTAACTAACTATACATTGTACATTTATTTCTATGGAAAAATAGACAACTAACACATAAGCACATAGTCAGTGTCTTTGTCTATCTCATTCACTGCTCTATTCCCACACCTTAAGTAGTTCTTGGCATATAATAGTCAGTCAATAAATATTTGATGAATGAATCATATGACCCAGATTGCAGCTCAAACAAGTGGATGAAAAATCTCGAAGATGCGTTAAGAGATGTAGAAAATAAAATGAGTAGGTTGAATATGTACCGATTTGGAGTGCTAAAAAAAAAAAAAAAAAAGAATAAAGAGAATGAGGGAGAGGTAATACTTAGAAAAAATGACTGGGAATTTTACAGAATTGGTGTAAGGCATGAAGCTTCAGAATTAAGGAGTACAATGAATCTCAAATAGGATAAATAAAATGAGATCTACACTTTAAAAGATTGTTGTGAAACCAGAGAATACCAAAAACAAAGGCAAGATCATTGGGGCAGCCAGAGAAAAAGGTCAGAATAACTAGAAAAGAAAGCTAAGCTACAGAAAAATTTTTGAGGCAAAAATAAAGGCCAGAAGATGGTGATGTATTAAAATAAAATGGTCATCCTGGAATTGTATGACAGAGAACAAGGGAAAATGAGGAATTTTGTGGCCAAAAGAGGTGAATGGCCTAGAAACCCTCCCTAAAAGATAAACTTCAATGGAAAGGAAAATTAGATGGAAGAAGAAATAGTGAGCAAATAAATAGTGATATAAATATAGGTGACTATAAAAAGGTAAAGTAAGATCAAACAAGATAGAACAATACAGAAACAGAACGCTGGAAACAGTTACATGTAAGGCTAAGCACAGTTAAAGTAAATAAATGTTCTATTATTGAGGGAAGGGCAAAGGCATTGATCTACCTTATCTTTAGCTAAGTATTTATTTAACACATGTTAAAAATAGAAATAGAGTAGGAGAAAAGGGATGGAATGTTTTTAAATTACACCAAGAATATTAGAGAGAAAGAAACAGAGGGAGAAAGAGACAGAGGGAGAGACAGAGAGAAGCCTACAAAAAAATCTTAAAAGTACAAAATACCATGACACAGCAAATCTGTACATAGAATGAATAATAATAATAATAATAAATGCAATAAGTGTAAATTACTAACATTACCATTTAAAGAAAGGTTATCAGACTGGATTAAAATATCAAATGATTACTCTTAAAACATTAGACCGTAGAAATGTTGAACATAAAAGTACCGAAGAAAATCTATCTGGCAGATTCTAACCACAAGTTAGTGAGGCCGTATTAATGGTAGGCAAAATAGACTTTCAGGAAGAAAGAGTTACTGGAAATTAATAAGGTCAGTACAACTAGGAATTTATCCAAGAGATACAGGTGTGCTGTTCCAAAGGGGCAAATGCACCCCCATGTTTATAGCAGCACTTTCAACAATAGCCAAAGTATGGAAAGAGCCCAAATGTCCATCGGCAGATGAATGGATAAAGAAGATGTGGTGTGTGTGTGTGTGTGTGTGTGTGTGTGTGTGTGTGTGTGTGTATAGCACAGAGCCCGACGTGCGGCTCAAACCTATGAGCCATGAGATTACGGCCTGGGCAGAAGTCGGCCATTTAACCAACTGAGCCACCCAGACACCCCTCGATAACATTTGAAAACAATATTTGCAATAATTCAAAACCTTACAACAGCTAAAATTATATTTGGACATTATTAGCATGACTTCCTTTATAAACTGCCCAAATTCAAGCCTGTTGTTTGGCACCTCTATCGTACTTCTAGCCCTTGCACTGGAGAGTGCTTTGCACTGGCTACACAATGTAGCACCTACTCCTGACCTCCAGCCTAATCACCCCAACTAATTTATTTACCACTTAAGATAGGATTCTTTTAAATCACCAATTAGCTTGTTTGTACTGTGTATACGCATATGTTAATATCCAAAACATGGATTTTTAAATTTAATTTGCTATTCTTTTTTACATTCTTCCTTGTGTGCACAGTATGTATGACTGGGAAATGGGTCCTTGTTGTTATTGGCATTGGTAATTTTGTTATATGGTATTATAAGTTCCAAAGTATAAGTTAAATTTCTTTATTTTTACTTTTTGATATATTTTGGATTGTTTTCTTACTTTTTGGTCTCAATTTTTTGTTATTATTTTTTTAATGTTTATTTGTTTTTGAGAGAAACACACACACACACACACACACACACACACACACAGAGTGTGAGTGGGGGAGGAACAGAGAGAGGGAGACACAGAATCTGAAGCAGACTCCAGGCTCTGAGCTATCAGCACAGAGCCCAATGAGGGGCTCAAACTCATGAACAGTGAGATCATGACGTGAGCCAAAGTCGGAAGCTTAACCTACTGAGTCACCCAGGTGCCCCTGGTCTCAATGTTTTTGAAACCTAAAGTATGAAGGAATTTGATTTTATAATATTTTAAATTAATTTTTGTTTGTTTTTAAATATATTTATTTATCCAAAGGATATAAGAGTGCTGATTCATAGGGGGCACTTGTACCCCAATGTTTATAGCAGTGCTTTCAACAATAGCCAAATTATGGAAAGAGCTTAAATGTCCATCAACTGATGAATGGATAAAGAAGATGTGGTTTATATATACAATGGAATACTACTTGGCAATGAGAAAGAATGAAATCTGGCTATTTGCAGCAACGTGGATGGAACTAGAGGGTATTGTGCTAAGTGAAATGAGTCAGTCAGGGAAAGACAGATACCATATGTTTTCACTCATATGTGGAACTTGAGAAACTTAACAGAAGACCATGGGAGAAAGGAAGGGGAAAAAATAGTTACAAACAGAGAGGGAGGCAAACCATAATAGACCCTTAAATACAGGGAACAAACTTGAGGGTTGATGGGGTGAGGGGGAGGGGGGAAATGGGTGATGGACATTGAGGAGGGCACTTGTTGGGACGAGCACTGGGTGTTGCATGCAAGTGATGAATCAGGGAATCTACCCCCCAAAACCAAGAGCACACTGTATACACTTTACATTAGCTAACTTGACAATAAATTATATTCAAAACAATAGCAGAAACAAATAAATAAAACAATGTTTAAAAAAATAAAATAAAATAAAATATATTTATTTTTGTAGGAGTCTTAGATTCACAGCAAAATTGAGCAGAAAATACAGAGTTCCTATATACCCCTGATGACACCCCCCTGCCCACATACAGCCTCCCCACTGCCAACATCCCGCACTGGTGGTCCATCTGTTCAATCAGTGCAACTCAATGACACATCGTACATAGTCTATATTGTATATTAAAGTTCACTATTGGTGTTGTAACTTCTGTGGGTTTGACAAGTATATAATAACATGTATCCCCCATTAAAGTATCACATAGAATAATTTGATAAAAATTCTCTGTGCTCTGCCTATTCATCTCTCCCACTTTCCTAATCCCTGGAAACCATCAATCTATTTATTGTCAATATAATTTTGCCTTTTGCAGAATGCGGTATCATACAGTATGTAGCCTTTTCAGATTGGCTTCTTTCACTAAGTAACATGCATGTATATTCCTTTATGTCTTCTCATGCCTGATAGTTCATTGTTTTTAACTGCTGAGTAATATTCCATTTTCTGGATATATCACAGTTCATTTATCCACTCAGCTACTGAAGGATATGTCGGCGGCTTCCTAGTTTGGTCAGTTATAAATAAAAGTGCTCTTAAGCATCTGTGTGCGGGTTTTTGTGTGGATGTATGTTTCAATTCATTTGGGTAAGTACCAAAGAGAGCTATTATTGTTTCCTTTTAAGAAATAAAAGAAACATTATAAAAAGGATAGTTAAGCATAACTTAATGAGGATACTTATTAAACAGGGTTATCATTTGCTATTTCAACTATATGTATTCAAAATAGTTTTGTTATATATGAATTTAAATAATATTCATATTTTGTGGATTTTATCTCAAATATGGATTTGTGTGCCCCAGTAAGTCTTTTTCCTCAGTCTAAATGTTTCCAAACACCAACCAGCACTATGAAAAAAAAAAAGACAAGTAGAAAAGAGAAAGAAAGTTTTAAATGTTTGCAATTACAAAGTATAAAACAAATGTCTATAATTAGATCAGTCAAATGTATAAAGAAGTATCAATTCAAATATATAAAGTATCATTTCAAATATATAAACCAAAAATGAACTGATTTACAGGGAAAAAAAAACCTGGCGAATCTGCACTCTCCCCAGTAGTTGATTAATCAAAACTACTCTCTTCACCACAGAAAATGAGGGTATCAAAGATAAAAGCAACACATAGCCCACTATGTCGCTGTCACCATAGTTTCCTCTTTTATTGGATTTTTGCCTGAAATAGTTCCAAGACATTTCTTCTGTCCTTCTTCTCCCAACTTGTGTTATTGTATCCTTTCTTCATGGTCAGATCAAATTACACTTTTATTCTCTTCTGCATGCTAATTGCCACATTTTTCTTGGTCTAACTTCTATAGTCACATATTTTCAATGATCATTACCTGTTCTTTTTATTTCGTCTTTTTGTTTACTCTGACATGTTTTATTTAAATTTCTTTCAGTCTCTGTATTGATCTACCTTGTTCTCAACTATCATTTACATATTACTCATATTAAATGTAATGCACTACTGTTTATTTTAAACCAAACTGCCTATTTAAATGTTATATTTTTAAAGGTTTAGAAAGTTAAAAGAATAACTAACTTGTATCTAAATAAATCCTAAGATAATGCTCACAATATTTAATATGAATCACTTGATTTAGGGCTTTAGGGAGAACAAATATATTTACAATAATAAAAGATTAAATAAATAAAACTCACATGTGCTTGTGGGGAAATAATGCACCTGTTTCTTTTTGAATCAAATTTACTGAATTTGGGTTTATAATATATTAGTCTATATGAGTCTCTCTCTTATTATTTTAATCCGGTACTAGTTATATGAAAAGAAAACAAGTCAACCTATACTTAGGAGATCTCTGGAAGGAAACCTAGTAGGTAGAAAAAATATTATATAAGTAACAAATTAGAAATTATTCAGTTTTCAAAGTCTTGACTAAAATTGCTCTCTTATCTTTTTAACATTATATCTAAATACAGACTTTTAAAATATATAAACATCTACTTGCTAGTGGCTGGGGTTGAGCCACAGCAATCTGAGTTTTTTTTCTTCTTCTTCTTTTTAAATGTTTATTTTTGGGAGAGAGCACGAGTGGGGGAGAGGCAGAGAGGACAACAGAGAATCCGAAAAGGGCTCCGTGCTGACAGCAAAGAGTCGACACAGAGCTCAAAACCAACAAAGGAGCCACGAGATTATGACCTGAGCCAAAGTTGACTGCCCAAGCAACTGAACCACCCAGGCGCCCCAGCAATCTGAGTTTTAACAAGCTCCTTGGGTGATTCTGTCACATCCTAGGCTGCATAATTCATTCTCAAGAGGACAACATTGCCTAGGAAGGTGTGAACATTGTTTCTTGGAAGAGAACAAACTTTAGGTATTACAATACTTACACCAAAGCTCTACCTTACATAATAAAATCTCATTTCTTAGCATTTAACTTCATGAAGGAGGGGTGAGGTAATGTCCAAAAATTTTCCTTATGAGAGGGTAAGGGGGAAAAACAGTTGAGGAACATGGGGGTAGGTCAACAAGAGTAAGGGTCTTATGAAAATCCTTGAAGGTGAAAAGAATCCTGGTCTAGGATCTTAAACCCTGAATAAGACTGAGAAAAGTTAATGCAGAAGAGGAAGTGGCTTCCCAACAAGATCTGTGCCCACTGCCCAATCCCACTGGTAGAGCAATTTTAGTACAAACACTGAGTGGAAGGGTCAGGACAAGGGTAGGATCAAAAACTTTAATTCACAAGTGACTGGGCTGGTTCCTTTACCTCAGAATGACAGAAGTAGTTATTGTCTCAAGAGTGTCTAAAACAAAATCCTAGTTAAAATTGCTTGGTGTTTAGAGCAGTAGTTAGGAGTGTTATTGACCATCAGATCCAAAGTGCTTATATGAATCCCACTAGTGGAATCAAGGCACTGGCAGTTCAGGATTCAGGGGATTACTAAGTCTGGATTTCCCAATCTGAAGTGAAGAAAAAGTATTCAAAACATATAGGAAGAGGGGCACCTGGTTGACTCAGTCAGTTGCGTGACAAACTCTTGATTTGGGCTCAGGTCATGGTCCCAGAGTTGTGGGATTGAGTCCTTCATCGGACTCCACACTGAGCATAGAACCTGCTTGAGAGTCTCTCTCTCTCTCTCTCTCTCTCTCTCTGCCCCTCCCCCCCACAAGCACTCTCTCTCTTTCTCTCTCTCACACAACTAAACCAAACAAACAGACAAACAAATTTAAAAAAAAAAAAAACATAAAAGGAGAACAACAGAGAAAAACTGAAGTTCCCTTTAGGTACTAGTTGCCTGGTAAGATGTGTGTTTGTGTCATATGCACCATAATGACATGAATTAATGTGAAATCTGCTGTTATCAATCTATTCCCTTTTCAAGGATACAGTTCATATGTTGCTTGTTTACTATCTTTCCACCATCAAGCATGTAATAGGTAATCAGTGACTGTGGAAGGACTGAATCTAGGACTAGGTAGGACGGTCATTGCCATCCTTGAAAGTCTAGCTTTCTCCTTAGGCCTATTTATATTGAACTTATGGGAAAAGAAACATTTTAGAATCTAATTAAATCTGGCCTCGTGTCTAAATAGCTGTTTGGGCATAATTTCTGAGGATTTGTGGGGAATCTCTAGTTGCTGAGAACTCTTCTGTTAAAGAATCATTGCTGCAAACACTGGGCAGGGGGTGAGGAATTGATATTCTCTGAGTAATTACTTCCACTTGGTTAACATCAAAAAACACTTTCTACCAAATGGGAAACCAGGTAGACTATATCTTTGCAGTGGCATTTAAATTTGATGTTCTTTTAGACAATGTTCTCACTTTTGCCTTGGAATAGTGGTTCCTATACTACAACCAACATCCAGAATTTCTCACTAAGAAACCAGGAGGTCAGAGGAGTTTTGGTCAATTAGTCAGTGACCACTCACAAGCTGGACCAATTTTATGGTCAGAATCATGACCCAAATCAAAGCTTGTCTCTCCCTCCAAAACAATATGAAGACCTTGGACCCCAGCCTGAAAAATATCTAATCTAGAGTTTTTAATCATGTGCTCTTAAATAATTTAAACAACCTCAGATGAAACAACAGAAATTTCCAGCAACCTTTTCATAGTTTGTGGGAATTACATTAAAGACTTGTCTTGGCACACACCATTTCAGTAACTACAACAACCTATTAGGATTTAGAAGCATTTCTAATTGGTCAGCATGCCAAAAATGAGGAATTTAGGCTCAACAATATCTTCATAGAACTCTTGAAAGAGCCACAAAAAGAGGAGAATGGAAAGCATGTTGATGCAAAACTGTTCTTCTCCTGCATTCTGTTCTGTTTTAGTTACTTCTCATACAGGCTAAACCTTTCTAGAAAGAGTAATTTAAGAGCTTATAGCTGCAGAGGTGCAAAGCCAACTGCACTCTATTTAAGAAAGGGAGTCTAAGTGCTGCACTCCACACACGGGCACCAGGGCAAGACAGACATCCATAAATCTCCTGCAGTTCCAAGGAAGAAAGACTCCGGCACATGATGGATGTGTAACAAGCCTCTTGTGAACCTATTTCTGGAGACATGTGTCTACTTATAAGAGCAAGAGGCCCAGAACTGCATGATACAGCACTTGGTCATGCATTCAACAAGCTTATTTAGTACCATCTGTATGCAAGTCACTTTGTGTAACCTGGATGATTTAGAACATAGAGTTACTAAGAGCTGCTGCCTGGATCGATCCTATGTGTAGACAGCGGTAATGACTGTTAAAATATCGTGATTTAAAGGATGCTACATGACCTCCTCTGCCCAAAACTATCACTTCTCATAGCCGGATATGACTTGATCCACTCCTTTTTTGGCATCATATGTATTAAGAACCGTCTGTTAAGGAACCAAAAGCAGGGAAGTTTCAATCATCAACAAGAGCAATTCTAAAAGTCTCATGAGTTTCTATCTACTCTATCCTGCCCTGGTTTTCCATCCATGGATCCTATGAACGACCCAATGGCCTTTCAACATCTTTCATTTTTGCAAAAGTTAGCAGAGCAACCAAAAATCTCTAACAGATACAACTGAGAATCAGTTTAGCCGATTAGTTCATTTTTTCCTCAAGACCTTCAGCCCACACCAAGATCCCAGAAATATCAGATACAAGGCAGCTAATTTTACAGCCTGGCTACCATAAGAATATTTGGCTGGCTAGAAGGTTTAGCAAAGAGTGATTACCAGAAATGATATTCAGGACCTGACAACAGGCAACAGAGAGGAGAAAGAATTGGCAAAATTTGAGGATTCACTCATTCAACCAATATTTATGTAGTACTACTTTCTACCAAGCCCCTGATAAATGCTGGGGATACATCAGTGAAGGTGACAGACATAACCTCTCATCTCAAGAGTGAGAGAGGACCAAGAAAACACACAAGTAATAAAATCAATAGTGTAATTACTGCAGATGCAATGGTACAAAGACACATTAGCAATGATGCAACCAGAGAGGGACCTTGAACATAGGAGTCCTCTACCACTCAATACAAAGTGGGCCAAACAATGAAAACAGCATGGAGGAAAGAGGAGATGAGGGAGAGGATAAAAGAAAGTGACAGTGAAGGAAGGAAGACTATCTAACCGTACTTGATGCCATCCAAAACTGACGTTGGACTTCAAGGATACAGCTCCCAGGCACCATGTATTAGGGTCTGATGCACACAGGTGGCTGGGATCCAGAAGGCTTCACCTCTCAGAGTTAGTCCAACATCCCAATAAGGTTTTGCAAGGAAAACTTGAAGAACTTCATGATAAGGTAGACCACAGAATAACAAAACTCATAAACTGTGCACAGTGAGTTGAACTAAATTCCTAAGTATATCTACACTATCTGGTGCCCCAAGTGTTGGAAAGTGAATGGAGCTATACCAGGCATTAGTTCTAACACCTTGTCCACGCAACACTATGTTTACCTGGCAATTTATACAACATAAAATGATCCTGGATTATGTATTAGTTGTTTAGGATGGGAAGACACAGTGTGTTGCAATTAAAAATGCACTAGATTAAACAGGTAGCATTTTCACACCACTGAGATCTATTCTAGACTGTAGGAACCCATGTTCCTCTCCTTCCCACCCATGCATTCCCTGTCAAAGAGAGGATTATGGTAGAACAGAGTCTGACCCACTGTCCTGCAAAATTGAGGAACCCAATGGTGCAACAATAAATCATCTCAGAAGTAACCAGGTCACATTAATTATGAGGCAGTCAAAAATTATGGCCCCACCTATGGGTGTTAGGTCTGAGTGATATGGACTGATTTCTATGCTACCCTCAAACCTAAAAATGAACAAAATACAGGAAACTCTAATTCTGAAATTTTTTGATGAGACACATCCCTAACTGAATGAAGCTGAGGCTTCAGCAGCAACTCCATGAGAAACCAGGGGGATAACATTAGACCATGATGCAGATTGCATGTGTATTCTTTTGCATCTCTTTTTTGTTGATTAAATAATTAATGATGTCAAAATAATTTCAGTCAACACTGAGTCATCGTTCTCCCCAGACATTGAAACAGGGCAAGTATTTCCTAGATAAGTATAAGAAGTATGAAATCTACTTTAGAATACTCCCTTATTCAGAGGGTACCGCTACCTGAATTCTGTCCAGGAAGCCATGGAACATAATTCCCCAGGGTGGTTTCAAATGGTGTGTTGTCCCCAAAGCAGAGCCATTATGGAAAATCAAAATCACTAGAAGCTAGATAACTTTGTCACTGAGAGAACAGTGAGATCCACTGAGTAATGGAAGAAGCTGACCAAGATATGATCAGGAACTTGAGCGCTATGATCTGGTAGATCCCAATTTAACTTTTAGTAATGTGACTTATTCATTTACTTTCTCATTCATTTCACAGATATTTATTATAGTCTATGTGGGTCTGTTAGCGATGCATATTTAAACAAGGGAAACATAGTCCCTACCTTAATAGAACTCACTATCCAGCTGAGGGGTGGGGGGGGAGTTGTTTTCACATAAGACACAAATATGTAAATGCAAACATGTATGAGATATGGTAAAGAAAATACATGGTGCTCTATGAATGTTAATGGGGTCATCTGAATTAGCCTGGAGGTCAGAGAAGCTTTCTTTAAAGAATCTTCATCAGAGATTCAAGGATAAGGAATTAATTGGGAAATTCTGGGGATGTATGAGAAAAGTCCAGCCAGAGAAAATTCATCTTTGCAAAATAGCCTGGACATTTTTCATTTGATTGATAAACATCACAAAGTTTGGTGATATCTTCTAATGAGGATATGGAGAAAAGATTATTTTCTACAGTGCTGGTATAAACTGGCAAAACACTTTTATAAAAGGCAACTTGGAAAAAGAAAAAGAAATTACCAACTCACACACCTTTTGATCCATTACTTTAGCATCTATGACTGTAGCCTATTCATGAATACATATGGCAAGATGATGCATGCCTTAATAACATTTGGGGTTGATAATTCAGAAAGAGTGGAAGCCATTTATCAATAGGAGGGTAGATCAGTAAAATGGAATGCATCCATCCAAAGAAATACCATGATACAAAGCATCACGTAGTTATGAAAAGAAATGATGGGGTGTTATATGTATCGATCAGTTAGTGGACGGTGTTGCACTCCTTCTCAGAGCCTCTTCACTGGGCTGGTGAACGTATTTTCCAGCTACAATGAGTGCTATCTGCTAACCAATCACAGCTGCACCCTTCCCACAGAATTAACCTTCAGCCAATGAGAGTTTCCACCTCAAAGAGCGATGCTGGGAGACTATACATCCTCCAAGGGTCTAAGGATGGCTGTCTGCAGCCAACATCCCTACTGATACTAGGGTATAAAAGCCAGCCCTCTTTCCTCAAGGCAGAATAATAAGTGGTGTGATTTCTCTTCAGAACTTCTTGTGGAAACAAGCTAAAGCTTGACTTCAGGGGAACCCGCATTGATACCCATCTTCTTCTCCAGCCCTCCTCCTTCCTTCACTTATAGGTTTTCTACCCAAGAACACACACTCAGTAACTTACTAAAACAAAAATATCCATCTCAGGATCTGCTTTGAGGTAACCTGAACTAAGAGGGTTTTTTTTAATTTTTTAATTTTTTTTGCTTTTAAGATTTCTCAAGCCACAAAATAATATAAAACCACATTTCATGGGAATGTCAAAAGTAATTGAGAAAGAGGGGAAAATGGTGGGAGCTGTAGACAGCTGGGCTAGAAATTTCCATCTACTTTTCCAGAAGAGTTTCAAAAAGAACTCAGCTTGTTCTGCCAGCTGAAGAATCTATCTTAATCCTTAAATGCTCATATCAGCTAATCCCAACTAGTTCAAAACTATGACCAAATTTTCTTTAGCAGTTTTTGGCAGGTTGACACCAGCCCTGGGAGAAAGTAGATTCTTAGAAACTCTCAGACAAGAGGGAGAGAGAGAGCTATGGCCTATATGGTCTGTAAAAGAGCATACAACTGGGATAGAGGAGGGAAATAATCCAAACAAACAAACAAACAAACAGAAAACCTCATCCCTCAAACAATATGTATTGAGTATACTCAGAAACAAATGGCTACAGACACAGTGTATACTTGTTTCTGTCAATTTTGATTTCCGTTTCGTTGTGAAGTCACCTTCCATCCATCCTTATAGGCCTGCAAGTCATGTTTCTCAAATGGTTATTTCAAGTTTTACATAAACATTCATTCTATATTCTTTCCCATTGGGAGTCTATAACTGAGACAATCATTTCAAGTATGAGACATCGTGGTGCCAGGCTGCCTTTAATTTGAGTTAATCTGGTGGAGTTGAGTCACCATATGTACAAGTGATATTTTTTATGCAAATTTGAAAATTACAAACCACACCTGAGAGTATCCGATGGTCTCCTCTCTTATCTGTGTTTGAAAAACCTATTTTATGAAAGTCCAGAAATACCCTCTCCTAGCCATTTAATGTTGTAGGCCTCTAAACAATGGTGATTGATTTTGTTTGGTCTGGCAAACACAAATTATCCCATAATCATTTTAGCATGGCAGTCATGCTTACATTGACTTGTTTGTGTTTCAGAGAAGAAAATGCTGTGGCTGTCATGAAAAATGGAAAAGGGTTAGAGGGAAATAAAAGATTTCTCTGGGCTGAGGAAAAATGCAGCTACTTTAATTTTCTACACCAAATGGGCTTCATTTGATATCAAAGTAAAGTGAATTTGAAAATAGAAAAGGGCACTTCAGTTTTCGACTAACCTGGTCCTTTAGACATCCATTATGAGATTTCGATTCACAGGCTTGCTCCATCCAAGTGGAAAAAAAAAGGGGGGGGGGGGGGGAAGAAAGCAGACACTAAATTGGATGACAATTTTTACCTTCCCATTTTTAAAACAGTTACTTATAATGACATCACAAAAATTCAGTAATGGGTTTAACACACACACATAAAACATTCTCATAAACTTGAAAACTGGTAAGCGCTATGGACATAAATACTGGAAAGAAGGAAGAAAAGAGGAAGTAAGCAAAGAAGAAAAGAGAAAGTTAAGAAAGTAATGTCTGTGTTTGCATAACCAACACCATATCATCCTGTATCACAAAAAGGGTAGTGTAATCCGGCAGAAACACAAGGTCATCCTTGTGTTACTATCTCTAAGACATTACGGAAGCCAGAATCCTTTCCTAGGCATCTATTTCCTTAACTGAAAATGTGCAGGCAGGGCTACTTCTCCTCCAAAGCCCCTCCTAGCGATGACCTGCTACAATTCAAAAGCAATTTCTGCAACAGCAGGCATTTGATAAATGTCCCCATAGTACCAGGTGGAAGGTTGATAAAAGTCAATAGGGTACAAAGTTTCCAGGGAACTGTGCATAGGTTAAAAAGTAAGAGTCATTGAAATGTTCCAACAAAGAAGAGAAAGGTGTCAAGTCAGCAATTTGGAAATACCCTTTTGGGTAAAATAAGAAACATTTATACTCCATCAGACATTTCTGAGCAGTTCACCTTGACAGTCTTTGCCATTTCAGCTTTGTCTCTCAAGCACACGCCTCCCACATTGGATCTAATTGCTCTTCCCTTTGGATACTCTTACTTCCTCCGACTTGGCCTAAATAGCTTAATTGTAAAGGCTTGTCTACCTTCACAGTATTGACTTTCATTGTTTGACTCATCCTTCATTTAGGGATAGGAATAATACGGCCGATTGTGCAGTGCCCTTAATGACAAATGCTTTCCACAAAAAACAAAACAAATGGAACAAAAATAATAATGTGCTAAGTTCTTTTGGTGCACACTGCTGTTGACTTTGTTTCAGGAACTGAATCTAAGTAGGTGTCTATGTTCCCACAATTTCCCTCTATTGCTCTGGAAATTCATATAGGTATTACTTGCTGCATTATTATCACCAATAAGACGAAAGATGGAAAATCGTTTGAAGTTCAGTGATATGAAACATGTATACGTTCAAATTCATCCAACATTTATTGAACACTTAACATGTGTAGGGAGCTCATCAACATTCTGCAATAGAATGGATGTGGAAGATGACAAAATCAATGCATAGGGTTCAAGATTCAGTGAGGTTATAATTTTCTGTATATGACTCCTCAAAGGGAAGTCATATCCATCATCACTTTCAGTTCTGAATTTTAGCAGCCTTGGGTGGTAAGCAGTGCAGGGATTCTATCTTTCCATATATATACGGGGAAAAAACAGATGATTATGACTTTCCTAAGTTGCTGCCAATTGTGGAAAAATCAACATTAAAACACAAGGCTTGTTAACAAGAACAGAAAGTCTGTCTTACACATCAGATTAAACCCATATGCTACCAAACTTGGGTTCAAGGAGATAAGCACAAAATAATACAATTAAGAAGAATAAAATATTATATGTGTGTGGCAGGTAAAATATCTGATTTAAAGATTCAGCAAATATTCATTGGAAACATAACTTTTGTCAAGCCCTCTACTAGGCACTGGGAAAAAAGTGATGAATAAGACATAATCTTTATTGTCAAGAACCTTTTAGGCTGTTACCATTATAAAAGTATAAAGAATAAATCACAAATCAGAAAACAAGACAGAAATTGCATAGTTATGTATCAAAAATGAACTCATATGCTTGCAGCCCTAATGAAGTAACCAGAACCAGATTTGCCCTCTGGTCATTAAAAGAAAACAAAACAAAACAAAAAACAAACCAAAACAAAAAAAAGAAAATTGGGCAGAATGTATGAAACATCCATTTTTAAAATATCAGACAACAGGCAGTATAGGGCTGTGATCCCTGAGACAAAAGAAACAAATGAGGTGAACCCTATGATGGCTCCAGCTTTCTGCCAGGAGGAACTTTCTGTGCCACAGTTCAAAGATGCAGAACTAAGCACACACTGGCAGGCACACTGAGTTGAAAAAAACAAATGTCAGAGTTGGGGAGGTGGATTCAGCTGATAACTGTGAGCTAAAATACTGGAATACATATACATATGTAGGATAAGAATTCCAAATGTGGGGGGGCACCTGGGTGGCTCAGTCAGTTAAGCTTTGACTCTTGATTTCAGCTTATGTCATGATCTCACAGTTTGTGGGATCAAGCTATGCATCAGGCTCTGCAGTGACAACCCAGAACCTGCTTGGGATTTTCTCTCTCCCTCTTTCTTTCTGCCCTTACCCTCCCCACACACACACTCTCTCTCTCTCTCTCAAAATAAATAAATAAACTTAAAAAAAAAAAGAATTCCCAAAAGGATAGAAATATCAATAGGGTTTATCCTGAATCTTTGTCTAAATACCAAGCTGTACCCAAAGTAAAGCTCCACAACTCTGATGATAGAGCAATTGCTTGAGAACAGTAAATTGAACAGCTCTCAGAGTTCGACCAATTCACCATACTCACTATCAAAATCCCAGGGGCCTTTTTTGCAGAAATAGAAAAGCCAATCTTCAAATTCATACATAATTGCAAAAGGCCCTGCATAGCCAAAACAATATTGAAAAAGAAGAACAAAGCTGAAAGACTCACAATTTCTTATTTCAAAAGTTACCTCAAAGCTAGAGTAATCAAAACCATGTGGTAATGACATAAAAGTAGACATATGGACCAATGGAATAGAATGGAGAATCCAGAAATAAACTCATAAATATATAGGCAATTGATTTTGACCAGTGTGCCAAGTCCATTCAGTGCGGAAAGAAAGTCTCTTCAACAGATATTTCTGGGACAACTGAATTTCCACATCAACAGAATGACGTTTGGCCTCCTCCTCACATCATATACAAAAATTAACTCAAAATAATCAATGGCCTTTAGGTCATATAAGAGCTAAACCATGAAACTCTTAGAAGAAAGCATAGCAGTAAATCTTCCCGACTTTGGATTTGGCAATGGATTCCTAGACATGACACCAAAACAGGAGCAACAAAAGAAAAAATAACAGATAAATGTTATTTCATCAAAATGAAAAGCTTTTGTCCATCAAAAGACAGTACCAAGAAAGTGAAAAAACAATGCACACAATCAGAGAAAATATTTATTTTATATCAATTTTCTTCTAACTCTTTGTATATATTCATAACATCTATTTTAAAGCCCTGTCTGTTAATTCCATTATTTCTGCCTTTTCTGGGATTGTTTCCATTAATCAGATTTTTTCCCTGATAATTGGTCATATTTTCCTATTTCTTTTGCATATCTCAAATTTGCTGATTGGATGCAGAATACTGTGAATATTACAATGTCAGCTTTTCATTATTTTGTTGTATTCCTTTACACATTGTCAAACTTTATTTTGGCAAACAAGTTGTTAGCTTAATCCTTTCACAGCTTGCTTTTAAGCTTTGTTAAGTAAGATCTAAATGACTTCAGTCTATGACTTGTTTAACCCTACTAATAAAAGGTGCCATTTTTGGGGTCCCCATTGAACGACCTGGTCTTCATTGAACTCTCTATTCTAGGTAGTAAGAATTGTTTGTTTGTTTGTTTGTTTGTTTGTTTGCTGTAAAGAATTTAATAAGAACCTTGTATAATTGGCAACATTATCCCTATGTTTAAATGAAAGATGAGTTGAACAATAAAAATGGAGTTATTTGCATCTTCTCTCTTTTCTTCTATGTCAGTCTATCTAAAAGCTTGACAATTTTGTTGAACTTTTAAAAGAGTGAACTTCTGGTTTTATTGATTTTTATCTACTGTACTTTTTATGCTATTTTTTATATACCTCCATTCTAATCTTTCATTGTGTTCTTTCTTCCACTAGATTAGGTCTACTTTGCTTTCTTTTCCTACTTCCTCAAGGTGGAATGTAGGTTATTGACTTGAGAGCTTTCTACTTGAGAGAAGAGTTCCAATTCTGATTCAGAGAGGAACCCTGACTGAAGGCATTCTACCATTAATTCATTAATTTATTTGCTCAGTCAGTCATAATATAAGTGGACAATGGATAAATTAGATGTGGGCTTTTTTTTAAAAATAAAACCTCAAATACATGCATGAGGTATAGATAAGATGAATGGACGCTCTACTCCCATTTTTGTGTAGTGTCTCTCCTAGCTTTCACTATTTATTTATTTATTTATTTACATTTTTTAAAGTTTATTTATTTTGAGAGAGAGAGAGAGAGAGAGAGAGCATGTACAAGCAAGCAGGGGAAGGGCAGAAGAGAGAATCCCAAGCAGGACCTGCACTGTCAGTCCAGAGCCTGACTTGGGGCTTGATTCCACAAACTGTGAGATCATGACCTCAGCCAAAACCAAGAGTTGGACACTTAACTGACTGAGCCACACAGGTGCCCCACCTTTCATAATTTAACATAATAAAAACGTACAGGAGTGCTGATGCATAAGGGCAATTGTACCCCAATGTTTATAGCAGCACTTTCAACAATAGCCAAATTATGGAAAGAGCCTAAATGTCCATCAACTGATGAATGGATAAAGAAATTGTAGTTTATGTACACAATGGAATACTATGTGGCAATGAGAAAGAATGAAATATGGCCTTTTGTAGCAATGTGGATGGAACTGGAGAGTGTTATGCTAAGTGAAATAAGTCATACAGAGAAAGACAAATACCATATGTTTTCACTCTTATGTGGATCCTGAGAAACTTAACAAAAGACCACGGGGGAGAGGAAGGAAAAAAAAAAAAGTTAGAGAGGGAGGGAGCCAAACCATAAGAGACTCTTAAAAACTGAGAATAAACTGAAGGTTGATGGGGGGTGTAGGAGAGCGGGGAGGGTGGGTGATGGGTATTGAGGAGGGCACCTGTTAGGATGAGCACTGGGTGTTGTATGGAAACCAATTTGACAATAAATTTCATATTAAAAAAAACATAATAAAAATGTGAAATTGCAACATATTATTTCATAAATATTCTCCCTGTAAAAATAACTCTGAAGCAAAATAATGTAATATGGCACTCCAAACTGAACTAAATATCCTCAAACATTCAGAGACACATATCTATTTTTAAAAAAAGAAAAAGAAAACTATAGTCAAAAATTTAAAAACCAGAAAAAAACCTGATACATATGGAAAAAGAACAAATTTAATGAAATTTATTAAACTCAGATGGGAAACTGAGAAAAAGACAAAAATTATCTGAGAAAGGAAGAAAAATTACAAATTGACAAGAAATAATAGAACTGAATTAAAATTTAAATCCAGTGCATTAAAGAAAGCTAAAACACACACAGGCAAGAGAAGAAAAAGAAGAAAGATATATGGAGGATCACAAAAATGTTATTAAAATGGAAGACAAGCCTGGGATGCAAGTCGGCTAAGTGTCCAACTCCTGATTTCAGTTCAGGTCATAGCTGACGTGTTTCAGGGGTTGGAGGTAGTACACACAAAAATAGTGCCCTCATCTGGGATGCAGTATATGTGCTGATTCACGGATCTTATTATGGTTCTGTGTCCTTAGTAGAGAGAGGGCAAGGAGCCCAAAAACCAAAAGTGGGAGCAGGAATCACCCCACTCACCGTTATTCTCAATATTCTGCTGAAAGACTACATACTTCTTGTTCCCACAACTCTAGATTCTTCAGGTAGAAACCGTGGTAATCAAAGGGGACACACTTCTAGTAGACACAAAACAAGGGCACCATGGAATTATAAGCTAGAGCTGCTGGCCAGGCACTTAGAGCCTCTTGTATCTAAGACCTAGAGGCAAGAAGAGAAATAGCTGTGTTAACAAGAGTAACTGACCTGGATTATGAGGAAGAGGGAGGGTTGATGATATAATATATACACTACAAAGGCAAGGAAGAAAACAGGTAAAATCTAAGTGAGCTACTTGGGCAACTCTTGGTACTGCTTTTCTCAATTGTAACTGTAAATGAATATGTATAGTACCCATGGCCCAATACTGGAGCTCAGGGTCCTCTTTCTATTGGGGACAGGGGCTTAGATGCTTCGTATGGGAGGCTGTGAGTCACAATATCAGTAACACACAGAAGGAAACAGAGATGGTTGCTGAGGGTGAGGAGGATATAGAATGGATTGTAGAGAAATGACGCAGTAGCTTTTAATTGTAGCCCTGAGATTCTCTTACATGTTTTGCTTCCCATAAGGGACAAGAGTTCACTGGTGTCCTAAAAAAGCTGCTTTCTGAAAATATATGGAAAAGTAGATTCAAGTTGTCCAAGGAATGGAATGTGGTGGAAAAAACGTGTCCCTTCCAGATTCTCCTTCAAGGAAAGATGGACTGCCAGTCACAAGGGGTGCAGTCTGGAGCCTCCAGTTTTTACCTCCCTTGGGTCTGCCTCAAATACAGAGAGCTACCTCATTCAAGGTCATGGACTGCCTAGGAAATCCCACATCTGGTAACTGAACAGGATGGAATGTCAAGACCCAGCCATTGTTGCTTGTCACAGGACTTTGACAGGCAAAACAAACTCTGTTTCAGCCTCTTTGAAGAATCAAACAGGTGACGCTTGGATGTTTCCAAAAGCAAAATACAAAATACTCAGTAATAAATGTCTTCCCGTTCTATCACCTATGCTCATGGAACAAGCCTAAAACTGATCCCATATCTTGGTCATATCCCATTGAAATTTTTGGAATGTTGCACTTCTGTGTGAGGAAAAACGTTATGAATTCAACTAATGGCAATCTGTGATACCTGTAAGTCTTTATTTTAATGAGATGAATTATGACAGAGTTGATTCTCATTTTTACATTCCAGGGTGATTTTAAAATTGATCCAATCATCGTTATCAACTAACTTCCTCTCCTAGCTACTGAATTACATATTGTTTTCCTTCTGTTTCTCTGTGATACATACCTTGTATTACAAGAATAAGAAACAGTGTCCTTCCCATACAGAAGGAATTCTTAAGCAGAATGTTCTGCTACCAATGGGTTAGAGGGCCTTTCCTCTGTAAAGTCAGCCTGGGGGCACCAATTCAGGCCAATGATTTCAGACAGAGTTCTGAACTAGATGTAAGGAGCTCTAAGTTCTTTCTCTGGCTATGTATGATCTCCAATTAATTTAATCTCCCCCCACCTGAAGTAGCCTTATCTTTTCCATAGAGATGACATTATCTCCCCTATGTCACTATATGATTATTTTAAGATCTGAAAAGTTTTCATGAGAAAGTGCATTGAAAAGTTAATGATAACACTTTACATTATGGAGCAATTTTATTACCTCAGACATAACCTTGAAAATGTCTGAAATATTAAACCCATCTTTTAAATTTAAGTAAAATAATATTTTGAGTTAATTTTATTTTAAGCAATAGAAGTGTTGGTATAGCCGGAGTGGGGAGTAATTAAAGACAAAAAATAATAATGCTACGAAACAGTGCAGAGAATATTGTAGGAATTAGCTCATGTTCATGCTAAAATACTTGGGATTATTTAATTAAGACAAAATAAAATAATAATGGTAATAATAAAAGCTTTGTCCAAAATAAAACGGTATCCAAGAAGTCACAACTTAATAAATCGGAAGGTAGCTTGAATTGTTCTGCTACACTATAACTAGAAAGGAAATAAATAAATCAACAAACCCTGAAAAGACAGAGGAACCATCAGATATAAATTACACAAGATTACTCCAAACAAATTATATTCAACAAACTTTATGGCCATGCAATTATCATTTCCAAAATAATGAAGAAAATGCATCATGAACTCTATGTTGGGATCTTACTAAAGTGTTTGACTGCCATGGCTCATAAAATTTTACTGGAAAAAAATTAGTAAAATTAGTTTTATATGAGCAGAGGAATATGGCCTGAAACCTTGGAAGGACATGAAGGAAGTCAAAGAGGAGGAAAAGTTGTGATGTTCCCAGTGGCTCTCAGGTGCTGATCGACAGAACAGCTGCATAAACCTTGCCGAGCCTTGATTAATAGGTGGGAGATACATACCCACAGATGCCCAGAACCTGTCTCAGATCTCCTCATGGAGACTCTCAGCAGCGGAACTGAAGAATTTATATTTTTAACAAGATGACCCAGGTGATGCTGATATGCATCTGTGTTTGTGGATCACTGACATGGCCAGGTTATTTGCAAAGGGGATGGCCTGAGCCTCACCAATAAGCCAAAATGCAGAGACCATTTATAAGGCTGATGCCAGTGTGCTATCTGGAAGAAAGGGATAGCAGACACGCAAGACTAAAGCCACTAACAGAGGACAGTGTTGCCAAACCAGATCCATGAACATTGGACCCAGCTCCACCCTCTGCCTGCCAGTGAGCTCGCTCCTGGAGGAGGCATTCCAACACGTGACCTCCGGTGTGCCAGCTTTGCTGCTGGAAGGCATCCTCCTTACTCCTATTAAATCAGAGCTATTATTCTAGTCCAGTAATTCTCAATGACCATCCTAGGGAAGATAACAAGTGCTACATAAATAAAAAATGTTTTGGAGATTAAATAAATATGACAGACCCAGTTAACAGAATCAAGCGGGCTTCTTTACTGCGGGGTTTCTCAGAACCTGACATATAGAAATGTGCTCTACGGAGCTCCAAATATAAGCTACAGGCTAAAGTGTTTCCAAAACATATAAGGGCCATGGAACACTTTTAAATTCCACAAAACATCGATTGGGTCTACTCTTCTACGGAGCACACTTTGCAACCACAGTTCTGTGTGCACACAAAATCCTTGGTCCCATTGTGAAGAACTCAGGCAGTGAACTCAGGAGACCTGACTTCGTAAACTAGTCATATTTAATTTTTTTCTGTCTTTCCATTATCCAAGCTTTCTTCTTTAGAAAAAAAAAAGTCCCTCATTTTGTCAGTCTCAGTGGGAGGCAAGGTCTTGATTCACGAATGCCCTATAATTGCTCAATTTACCATCCAGTTAATCCTTAGTTCTACTCCTGACAGTTAAAGGGTGATCGTGGGTTCTAGGCTCAGCCAATTGGATATTTCCATGTAGGGTTTTTGAGTCATGAGTCAGTGGTTTATACCTACCAAGGTAAGATTTAATCTGGTCTGAAAGTACATTTGCAGAAATTACATGAAATATGCCACACACAAAAAAACCCCAGAAAATTAGAAACTTAAAAAGGAAGGCGATTAAGAGATTTGGAAGATATAATAACTTTCAATATGCTTCTAATGTCTTGCAATAACAGAGAATCATGAGAGTGTAGGAGAAAAATTATCCAAAGAAATAATGGCTGAATGTCTCTACAACTGATTAGAAACTATGAGCATTTTGATCCAGAAGCACATTGAATCCCAGAAGCATAAATAATCCAAGATGTGCCACATGAATCAGGTAGTTGCAAAAATAGTACAACAATACTAATAATAATTTTTAATACCTTATGTTTAAATTGCTCTGTAGCATATTCAGAGCAATATTAACTTACTAAACCCCTCTTTGAAGAAAGAATACTTTCTTGTCATTGTCATTAATTTAAGAATGCTTAAGAATTCATTTAAGAATACTCAGAAGTGATGTGGTATAGCAAAAAGAAGAATGAAGCCACACTCAGAAGACCCAGATTGAAAGGTTACCTGTATCACTTGCCAGCTATTTGCTATTACTCTCTGTATAAGCAAGAAGCAGCCAGTAGCCTAAAGGAGAGAGATGGAGATTTTCATCCTAATTCCACCTATAATTTATAATCTCGTCACTAATGAATCATTTCATTAGTCTATACCATTCCAAACTATTATTCTATGCCATTTTTTTCTTTTCTGAAAAATATACATGTAAATTACTTGACCTGTTGTTCAGGATGTTAAAAAGCAAAATCGTATTGGAGCACCTGGATGGCTCAGTTGGTTCAACGTCTGACTCTTGGTTTCAGCTTAGGTCATCATCTCACAGTTCATGGGTTCAAGCCCCACGTCAGGCTCTGCTCTGACAGTGTGGACCCTGCTTGGGATTCTCTGTCTCCTCTCTCTCTCTGGCCCTCCCTGCTCCCTCTCTCTCTTCCTCTCTCTCTCTGAAAATAAATAAATAAATAAATATATTTTTTAAAAAAGCAAAATAATACTGAAGATAAATGAGAAAAGATTTAGAAAAATGTAATACACAAATGCAGCCTATTATTTAAGATTTTTTTTAGTTGAGTGTTCTATCCTAGTTCATGATACCCCACAGAAACAGAACCTTATACCTCTGCTGCTCTTTCGTATGTATAATGCATGTTGTACCAGATAAAGTTTCAGGAGATGGCTTCTGGTACATTCTTTACCACTTACTAGAAAAATGCCTTGAATCAAGTTAAGACAAACTCAGGATTGGAAGGGATTATAAAGGTGATATTTGGGACTCAATATTTTTTTTTAACTAGTAAACACCATAATCTTCTCTACCACAGCCTTGTCAATGTGTGATTAAATTTATGACTAAATATGCCTCATAATAAGAAACTCCATACTGTCTAAGGAAGTCACTTCTGAGTGCCAAAAAGCTATTCCTTATTAAGGCATACTAAACCTATGTGAGACTTATTTTCCTTAAAAAGAATAATGGAGTGATACTAACGACACTATGTATTGATTACCTACTGCATGTCAAGCATGGAATTTGGCACTTTGTATGGTTAAATTCCAATTGTCACAAAACCCTACAAGATAAATGCAACTATCCTCCTTTGACATGTGAGGAAACTGAGATTCAGATTTAAGCGGCTTGCCTTAGGCTACACACTAGTCATTAGCAAAATCTAACTCTTGTGTCTAGTCTGCCAAGGTTGCTGTAAAAACCTAAAAAAATATATGGAAGAAAAAAAGATGAGTTAAAAGAAAAAAATTAAATATAAGCGGCTATTATAATTATTGGAAATGCCAATATGGCACAACCAATGCCCAAGTTCATAAAGGTTAGCACAATTCTTGGCATGACTGAGATGTTCAATAATAGTCCATTTAATTGAATGTTTTGAATTACAGAACAGTGCACTGTTAATATATTTATATAAATGCTGATACTTACCATACCCTCATTCTGGCAAAGAAACTCATCAACTAGAAAGGCAGTGTTCTAATAAGAACCAAACATTTTAACTACATCTAAAAATGAGGAAGAAATGCTCTTTCAGAATCATTCTGATGATGGTGATTTGGGTTGTAAGTATTTTGAGGATGTGTGTTATATTTTCTATTCTCATTTAAAATTGGTAAGAATAGGGGCGCCTGGGTGGCTCAGTCGGTTGAGCGTCCGACTTCGGCTCAGGTCACGATCTCACGGTCCGTGAGTTCGAGCCCCGCGTCAGGCTCTGGGCTGATGGCTCAGAGCCTGGAGCCTGCTTCCTATTCTGTGTCTCCCTCTCTCTCTGACCCTCCCCCGTTCATGCTCTGTCTCTGTCTCAAAAATAAAATAAAAACGTTAAAAAAAAAAAAAAATTAAAAAAATAAAAATAATAATTTAAGAAATTATTTAAAAAAAAAAAAAAAAAAAAAAAAAAAAGGGGCGCCTGGGTGGCTCGGTCGGTTAAGCGTCCGACTTCGACTCAGGTCATGATCTCGCGGTCCGTGAGTTCGAGCCCCGCGTCGGGCTCTGTGCCGACAGCTCGGAGCCTGGAGCCTGTTTCAGATTCTGTGTCTCCCTCTCTCTCTGCTCCTCCCCCGTTCATGCTCTGTCTCTCTCTGTCTCAAAAATAAATAAATGTTAAAAAAATTTAAAAAAAAAAATAAAATTGGTAAGAATTTAGGAAAAAGTCTAGAAAAATGCTTAACTTACCCAGAAGGACACTCATTAATGGAAGGCCATCATGATTTCTGAGTTTTTAAAAATATGAGAAAGTGTCAAGAAAACAGCTTTTAAGAATTTCAACTTAAAAAATGCCTTTAATCATAATGTACCTAAGGTTGACTGAATGTTCCAATAAAATTATGAAATTATAAATGCTGAAGTCATAAAATTTTAAGTTCTTCAAAGAAAACATCAGGAAGGAAATTAAAAAAAAAAAAAAAAAAGATTTCTTACCCTACATTTACACTCCCTGGGACTCCACACACATGTCCAAATGTGAAGGTGGATTGAGGGTTTCTGGAACCTAGTGGTGCACTCATATGGTGCTCTCACGCTGCTCAGCCTCCTCTCCTCCATTCCTACCCCGACACTGACCTTGGTACCTTGATCTATCATTTTCTTCCTAGACTGCTTTTTCCATAACTTCGTGTCTCATCCCCACATACCTGATTCTGGCTTCCTTAGCTGAATTCACCACCTGAGTCTGTCCAGATTCATCAGTTCATTTTAACAAATATTTATTGAAGGTCCACTATTCTCCAGATTCTCTGCTAGACCCTGGAGAGAAAAAAAAAATGATGAACAAAACACCCAAGGTCCTGACCCTCATGGACTCCAAAGTCTTGTGGGAAATGATCACATCAATAAAGGTAAAATTAGAACTTGAAAAAGTGCTTTCAGTGAGGGCCATGGTGCTTCAAGTATCTACAGGGGGAATTGATCTGTCAAGATTAGAAAAAGTTACCTTTGAGACATGCTGAGGTCAAAACAAAGTTAGGAATTAAGTGAAAAGAAATTCTAAATCTGTATGATGGAAAAAAATACTAGAAAAATATATTTATACTTTTGTTCATTGTTCCCTAATTATGTGTTTTATCAGTGTATTAGTTTCCCATTGCTCCTGGAACAAATTGCCATAAACTTGGTGATGTATGAAAACATACATTTATTCTCTTAGAATTCTGAAGATCAGGCAGATTATCACTAGAACACCCAGTGTCTGCAGAGATAGCAGGCTTTACTTTTTTCTTTTCTCTTTCTTTTTCTTTCTTTCTTTCTTTCTTTCTTTCTTTCTTTCTTTCTTTCTTTCTTATATTTTAAAGGAATGGGGAAGAAACTCTAAACTCTTTATAGTTTGGTTAGAGCCAGTAGTTCTCCACTCTGGCTGCCCATCATTATCACTGGGGGGCCTTTAAAAGCGAATTATGTATCAGCCACACACCACGAATTAAATCAGAATGACTGAAGATGGGCTCAGGTATCTTGACTTTGTAGAATTCCCCAGATGATTGTAGTATCCAGGCACTTTTGGGGAACTACTGAGTTAGTCTATAGGTAATGGAGACACTTGAATGAAGTCTATAGGTAATGAAGAATCTTGAGAAGTGGAAGTCACGAGCAGTACTTACTGCTACAGGCAGAGATAATTCTCATGTCAGTTTCATCTTTCCACTGTCCCTGCCCATTCTTCCTACTGCAGAGGATATTGGGAACCCAAATTATAGGGTAGCAACAAAAAGTGAAAACATGACTTTGCCTTGAATTATACATGGGAGTTGACCAGGTAAGGAAGGGACAAATTGAGGAAGGTTTAAAGGGAATGTAGGGTTAGACTGAAAGTAAAAAGAAAACAATAGACATGAAGAAGAGGGCCCTAGAGACAGTGAAAAGACTATGAATAAACAGGAAGGATAAAATGAGTATAACTGGTGCAAAGGTTATGTCAGTTGAAGAAAAACTTGGAATGATAAGGTCTAGGTAATGACTGAAAAATGTCTTGATTTAAAGTTTTAATGAGTTTAGATTTGTTTTATATAGATATGCTTCAGATTTTTGAGAGAGAGAAATAATATATCCCAAGAATACAATTCCAAAACCATCCCCTAACATAACCCACTGTCCCATATAGACACAAGTGCATTTATTTGTTCTCGAAAAAGAGGCAACCCGGAATCATGCACAGGTACACATCCCCACAGAGAATAACGTAAGTCTGGTCCAAACCCATGCTCTCTATGTAATCTCCAGACCTCCTCTATTTCAGTCTGAATGAAGTCCAGATATACCTTCTGACAATCCCATGTCTTTGGGATAAATGCTAAATTTAACCATTCCCTAGAACCAGTGACTGACGATGAAGAAGGAATATGATCCCAAGTTAACAGTTTGCCTTCAGTGGATCTATAGGAAAACCAGTGTGTCAACATTTGAAATACATGCTAGAAATTTCTGGAATGGAATTTTATACATATGTACTCTCATTTGGTCCTATTCCATATCACTAGAATGTAGCCTCCTTGGAGACATATTGTACTCTATTCTAGTATCTAGATTTAGACTGATAATCACTCATTCAATTTCTTGTGTGCACAGACAGAAAAAAAATTAATGTAAGTATTAAAATTAGTGCAACTTGTCCTTAAGAGGACCAACTATTCATTTTTTTAAATAAAATTACCTTAGTGAAGAGTGAGATGTGTTTCATTCTAAGCTTTAATAATCAGATTCTACCCACTTATGCAAAAAAACAAATTCAGATATATCAAAATGTTTTTCACTAAAAGGTGATTAAAAAGGGAGGTTCTACTTCTACCTTTTACCCATGAAATTCAATGTTCTATCTCCTCATTCTCTCAAACCAGTTTCTGTGAACTTTCTTCAATAGAAAATCCTGAGAGGGGTGCCTGGGAGGCTCAGTCACTTAAGAGCCCAACTTCGGCTCAGGTCATGATCTCGCAGTTCGTGGGTTAAAGCCCCACATTGGGCTCTGTGCTGACAGCTCAAAGCCTGGAGCCTGCTTCAGATGCTGTGTCTCCTTGTCTCTCTGCCCCGTCCTGCTCACGTTCTCTCTCTCTCTCTCTCTCTCTCTCTCTCTCTCTCTCTCTCTCTTTCTCTCTCAGAAATGAATAAATGTTAAAAAAATTTAAAAAAAGAAAATCCCGAGATACTTGTGAAAAATGCAGATTCCTGGATTCCACACTGCTAGACATGCTGTACTATACATAGTGCTGAAGCAGATTCCCTGGGGAGCTGGACAGCAGGCTTTCATATTCCACGAACACATCAAGTGATCGTGTTGGACACTAAAAAGTGCGAACCACTGCCAAGCACTCTATTTAATTCATGTTTGCCCATATTTGTCCGACTAAAAGTCAGCTTTAACCCATTCTGAATGGAAAGAAGATGCCCTCTCTTGTCTGAGGAACTGGAGGTTGTATAGTAAGTAGAGAGGCTAAAAGCTTATCTTATTTTTTTGCCTTTGTTTTTGCTTGAAGACTTAATATTTATATCTAAGATATTATTTGTAAATAAATGTATTAGAAGAGACTAATTAGCCAGGCAATGGAAGCTAAATTTATTGAACTACTGATAAGTGCTAGGACAATGCTAAGTATTTTGTCTTTCATAATTTTTTTTTTTAAAGTGGTATATACAGTATTGCTTGTCTTTTACAAATGAGAAAACTGGTAAAACACACACACACACAAATGAGAAAACTGGTGTTCATATAACTTAAGTACATGCGTAATATCATATCATATCATATGATATCATATCATATCATATATTAATAACTGGAACAGTCATTCAAACTCCATTTCAACGTCTTATATATTCTCTGTTCTTTAATCTACAGGAGTCAGACCATCTTCTGAGATCAATCTCAGACAAAAAAGAAAAAAAAGAAAGAAAGGAAGGAGAAAGAGAGAGAGAAGGAAGGAAGGAAGGAAGGAAGGAAGGAAGGAAGGAAGGGAGGAAGGGAAGAAGAAGGGAGGGAGGGACGGAGGGAGGGAAAAGGAAAAGCATCCATACTTCTACTGGAATCTTTGTATGTTAAGAGCCAGAGTACAGGGCAATTCAAAACTTCAGCAGCTGAATATTCTTCCCGTGATGCCCACCTCATTTTTAGAGCGTGATTTTACTTGCTTGTTACAGTCACAAGTGTCTATTCTATATCTGGAAATTGTTGTCAGTTAGGATGAGGCTCTCCTGGAACAATAGGTTCAGAAAGACATGAAGAGCCTTTTAAACTGTGGACCAAATGGCTCAAAGATTTCCTTAACAATTTCCTTAACAACTGGTGTGTTGTACTCTCCTCCTGAATTTCGATGTAATGGGTTAGATTTTTTCCTCTTAGTGTGTGTTTGTTTTCCTGAAAAGAGGAATGAAGAAAAGTTACCGAGGATGTAGCGTGGGTGGAGAAAAAAGTCTGTTCTCTGTAACAGTGCAGCTTAACTTTAAAGTGCACGCTCTTTTCTGCAAAGTGAAGTCCATACATAAGTCAGTAAAGAATAAATGTATCGGGATGGGGAGGGGGCAAACTAACTTTAAAAATACATCAAGTTTGGAGTGGGTGGCTGAGTAGCTCTGTCGTTTAAGCCTCCGACTCTTGATTTCAGCTCAGGTCTTGATCTCATGGTCTGTGGGTTCTAGCCCTGCATCGGGCTTTACGCTGATGGCACTGAACCTGAACCTGCTTAGGATTCTAAGTCTCCCTCTCTCTCTGCCCATCGATCTCTCTCTCTGTCAAATAAATAAACAAATAAACAATTAAAAAATAGGTAAAATTCTATAGACTTGACTAGAATTACTATATCTGCATATTTCAATGCCATTGTTTATAGGCTTAGTTTCCTCATATGTTGAGGAAATTCATCATATGTTTTATTTATCCTGAAGAGAAATTATATGTTGGTCCTTCATACACAGGCTAAACCCACACAGAACTGTGGCCCAGAAATCACTGCACCAGCAGCCATTTCTGCAGCTCCAGTCCCCAACTTTTTATCTTTGGGTCAGAGACCCAGCCAGAATTTCCTGATGTCAGTCAATGCTTCCTGTGGAGACTACAGACGACAGCTCTGGGAGACTGATTTGCCTTCCTAATCATTCTTTTATCAAAGATAAAAAAAAAGTGCATGAGGTAATTGAATAAAATAATGATTGATTTTTCTTCAATCCAGAAACGTACTAGAATTTATACACTCACATTAAAGATTCACAGCAAGGGAATAAGCAATATTTTCAATCCACAAAACATTATGAGAAGCCTCTTTCAGAATTGGATTTAGAGCTGCTTCTAAACCCCACAAGAAAATTAGCTCACTGGTTTATAACCACACTATTTGGACCCAAATTTGTTTATCCAACTAGCACTACTTCTGAAATCACAACGAACAAACATGCACCACCATTGTGGCCTCTCAGAAGAAACCCTGAGGGCAATTCCAAACTCAGAGTTCCCAAATAGGCTGTGATCAACCAACCTGTCCTGAGCACACCACTGAGAAATTTCAGTTTGGAAAGTAACAGGGCTCATTTGGAAAGAGTATTTCTCCTAACCCCTGTTTACAAAACAATAAAAATCAAAACAAAGAGCCCAGGTTGGCTTTAAAAGCTAGTTCAGTCTAGACTAGCTGGAATGGGACCCAAATGAAATACAGAAAAAATGCATTTCACACAATGGAAATTGCACTAGGAATCGAAACTGAAAATTGCTTTGGTGATGATAATGGCATCATAGATAAGCTGGTATTGGCACTGGATGAATTAGAAGTTACCCTCCTATTCTGAGAAACCAACTAATTAGGCCAGGTTGCTTTACTCAATCAAGAGGGTATAGAAATCCTGAGGAAGGACAACTGACTCAGGTCTGGGGGCTCCAAGTGCTCTTTAGGGAGACTCGGGGGCTCCTGTACAGTGGGACATTCGTGGGCTTTGGTTTGCACCAGATCTGGGTCTTTCTTCAGTTCTGCCACTCACCGACCGCAATACTTGGAGTCATTTAACTTCTACGGGCCTTGGTTTCCTCACTGTAATATGAATATAATAAAGCCTCTCATGCACAGTTGTCGAGAAGATTAAAAGAGGTAATACAGTAGGTTAATAAGATAATGGCTTATGTGCGGGCTCTAGCGCACAATAAATGGCCAAATGGATTATTTCACCCGATAAGCAGGGGGATATGGCCTAATATCAAAACTAATAGGAAGCTGCAGCTATTTCCACTCTTGGCCTGTCAGTGCTGAATGGGGGAGGAAATATGTTTTGAAATTAGAGAAAAAGAAGGAAAAGTTATGAATAGAGAAAATACGGATTTGTTTATTATGGTTCAGTATGCTGTACGTCAGCCCTCGCACCCCTCATCCTCTTAAAAGAGATCATCAGGACAAAACAATGAAAGAAAACTTAGAGAAGGCCTATCCTTAAGACACATTCATGTTTTCCTCCCTCCTATCTTTCAACAGTGTGCTCAAACTGCCCCCCACCCACACAGAATCTTCAAAGCTTGTCGAAAGTAGTGTCTCCTCAACCCGCAATAATTTTCTTCGTAGTTCCTATGCCTGGCTGGCATCGCTGACATTTGTTTGTTTTCATGGTCAGTCTCCTCTTCTGGCCGATAAGCCTCCTAAGAACATATAGTAGTCACTCTGTTATTTGTTGATGGAATGAATCAAGAACAAAAAAAGGATTCCAAAAAAATTACAAATGATTATTAAGGGAAGATGGATGATGTTTGAAATAATATCTCTGACTTTTAAAGAGAGGTAGCATAAGTAGGAAAGACCACCAGACTGAGAGAAGGAAAGCCCCAATAAGCTCAAGCCCTCCCACGAATTAGCTGAGTGTTTGGGGGCAAACTCCTCGGGGGCCTAATCTCCTACCTGGAAAAATGGAAAGATTGGACTGGACAATCCCTTAGATGCCTCGTGTGGCCATCATCTCCATATTTGGGGGCTTCATGATGGGGAAAAAGGCAGATCGGGTGACAGAAGGGTACAGCCTACAGATGCCCCATGAAGACAAGCATGTTTACCAAGCAGGACAGTAAATTGATCCCGAGGGTGACTTTTTCCTAAGTGGCAGAGCATGTAAGCATTTGCCTTCCAGAGAGAATGCCTCTGGGGGTCAGAATCCCCAGACAAGGCCAGCTACAGTCTGAAATATTGACGTTGGCCACATCACCCAACTCCTGCATATTCTTACTATATCCTGGATCTTTGCTGTAAGACACAGCCAAACCCTTGTCTTTCAAGCTTATGCTGTCACTTCTTGTCTCAACCAGCAACCAGCAACCAGCAAATGGATGTAAAATGTACAATGCGTCCAGCCTAGATTTCTGTTTCCCCTGGTGTCTCTTGTATTTTATAATCAGCATAATCATTAAGCACTTCCAAACAACTTCATTAACTCTCTCCCACCTTCCAGAAGCCTCTCATCACCTTCCCTTACCAAATTCATTTTCTCCGTGGCCCTGGACTCCGTGATTGTATCCAAATGTGTTTCATTTGCTTCTAACCAGAAGGCACACATTTTTCCCGTGACTTTTGTCACCTCTTAATGTCAGCTTATTTCTTTCCATCATCACCTTCCTCATTCTATATGCACCTTCCTCCACTTCAATTCCTCTCCCAAGGCACCCACCGATTAGCTGATGAGGCTTCAGGTTTCTTTGGCTGTGTATAACTTGTTCGTTCCGCAGCTGCCTGGCACAGAACTGCTCTCGATCAGAGCAGTTGTGCACTCAACGAGCCGCAGACAATGGAAGACTTCGGCAGGCAGTCAACAGTTCGTGCATGCTGTCAAATTAATGCGGCTTGAACAAGCGCTGGGAGAGCCAAGTATTTCCCCTCGTGGTGGTGTTCTGGTATGGATGCAACATGCTGTGTCTGAGTCCTTTTATTTCTCCTGTAGGACATTTGAAGAGTTCCTGATAGAATTTTTTAGCAATGCTTAAAGTTGCTCTCAGCCACATTTTCCATCATTTTTAAACCATGTCCTTCAAAAACTCATTACCCTTTTAAGATATTCACAAACCAAGAGTCTAGAGGTACAGGATAGAGGAGCCAGCAGGGACCTGAGGAATGTTCCAGCCCAGACACCTGGTTTGTCAGAAGGAGACCAGAGCCTATAGAGGTGAGCTTATTTAGCTAAGGGAACCTTTTAAACCAATACCCCAATTATTCCCAATGGGCACATGGACAATTATACCAAAAATACATTTAATTGTTGCTCTGAGATAGCTCAGTAAACTTGGCAAAATAAGGGTTCAAATTTATATGAAGCTGGCAGAGCTGTAGACTAGTAGGTCACCACACGCAGAGCAACTCAGGGCGCTTGGGTGGAAACAGAAGGAAAATGGGAGATTAAGGAGGAGAGATTCCGGTGAGAATTGCTGTTAGTATCTCAGCTGGACCTAAGCTAGGTTCAGGATGCAAGAAGCCTGATGGCAGGGCTGCTAATAATTTGATGGGAATTGCTGGAGAACCACTTGGTTCAAAGTTCTTACCTTTGAGTTTAATTTTTTTCTTATCCAACATGTTTTTATTATATGAAATATATAAATACACACACATATGCATATGTGCGCTGTTTTCACACACTGAGAGTATGCAGTTCTCTTCTGCAACATGGCTTATTTCATGAGGCAATGACAATGGCTATCTTTCCCTGTCATGATGTACACGTAGATCTAGTTTATTCTTTTCATTGCTGTATAGTATCTCAGTGTTTGGGTAACCATAAATAAAATTACTTTTTTAAAATAGTCTATTTTTAATAATACAAATAATGCATGACCTTATTAACAAAAATACTTTGAACAAAATAATAAAAAGAAAGTGAAACAATCTTCCTTTCCCTCAATCTTGTCCCCACTCCACATGGATAACTCTGCCAAGGCAGTTTTTGGTTCTTCTAGTCTTCACCTTATGGATTTGTACAAAGAGTTAGTCATCTCTTCAGTATTTACCAACTTGAGAGTATCTACTGCTGCCCTATCACCAAAACTGAGGCACTTGGCCTGGTCCATCTTCCTTTGTCATCCCCTCATCTACTGTGCACTCTTCATTTCAGTGTTACATTTATATTTTCAATGTTTAAAGTATTTATATTTTAATATGAGACTATATTTAGCTGCCTATATTTCATATTGAGGATGTGACTAAAGCTCATAAAACAAAAAAATCAACATTTTCATTATTATGACTTTGCAATTCTAAGCCATCAACTGCTCATTGGTAGAAGAGCAATTTTCTGAGTCTTTGTCAGGAAGAAACCACATTTTCCCTTTCAGCTCTTTCACTTCACTGGGGGAATAGTTAACTGACACTGCTTCTGGTCTGTAATGTCATTCTTTCCCCAGGATTAATGGTCCCTTTGCTTTTTTTTTCCCTGGAGTATGCCCTAAAGTATACTTTTTCATAGAGAATGTCTAGGAGAAAAATTTTCTGCATTCTCATACGTCCAAAATGGTTTTTATATTTTGCTCTTCAGTTTGTTTGAGAACTTGCCTTGAAATAAAATTCAAGGTGCAGGTTTTTTCTCTCAAATTTTAAAGGTGTTGACATAGTGTGTTCTGATATTTAATCTGTTATTGGTCTGATTCCTAATCCTTCATGAATAACATTTGCTTTCTCTTTATTTTCTGCTTTCTGATATTATGAACAGTATAAACTTGTATGATTTTTTTTGTCATCATTAACGTCTGATTCATTTTCCCTTTTTTATTTTCCTTTTGTCTTTTTTTTCAAACACTGTAATGAGTAACCAGTCTGTAGACTTTAACATCATAGATGTATCCTGTTCTCTGACAGCCTTTTGCCTTTGATGGCCTGTGCCTGATGCAATTTTTATATTAAGGAATTGAAAAGTAGCGATTTTCTAAATTGTTCATTACCTTCATTAAGAGAAAAAACACTTTTCTTTCTTTCATTCTTTCTTTCCTTCTTTTTTCTTTCTTTCTTTCTTTCCCTCTCTCTCTCTCTCTCTCTCTCTCTCACACACACACACACACACACACACGCACACACACACACACACCTTGACTATCACTAGGACTCATAACATTATTTTTATTCAATATGTTATAGTCTAATTTCTGATTCCAGGAAAGGGGAAGGTAACTTGATTTACACTAACCCTTCCAGGGATAACAACTATAAACAATGGGAAAAACTAGACAATAACTGTTTGAAATCACCAAGGGCAGAAATTGGAAGCAATCAGTCCCTCTGAGATGCACGTTCATCCAGCTTTTCCCCAGAGAGTATTCTCAGTACACAGGACATTGCAGAGCTGGGATTCAAACATGGCCTCAGTCTTGCTGGTCTGAGGAATCCAAGGAGGAGTTTGGGATTATCAAAGTTGCACAAAGTTGAGAGGAAAGTCCTAGGAATAAGAAAACCTCAAGGAGCCCCAAAATCTGCACAGGAATTCTGCTCCAATCTTTGGCAGACCCTGAACTGTATGTGTTTGGTGGAGACCAGAGAGACCAAAGTGAAAAGAACCCCTGAATAATGGAGACACCTGAGTAGAGGCTTCAGTAGATGGGTACAGGTTTTGGAGTGAATCATGTCACATGAGAGGGGTTTGGGAAATACCTCAAATTTCCCAGAGGAACCTCTTAAGGACTGTGCCTCAGAGTTAAAGGCATATAATGATGAACAGATTCACTTTAGAACTGAGGGAAAATCTAAAATATACCCACAATAACAAAGCATAATGCTAAACACAAGACAAAATTTCTAAAAGCTTGTCTGAGGAAAATGAAACACGTTATTGACAAACAAATGACAACAAGAATGATAGCTTATTTCTCATCAGAAACAACAGAGGACAAAAGATCATGTTTTGACATTATTAATTTACTGAAAGACAAAAAAAAAACCCTAGAATTTTGTACCCACAAAAGATAAAATAAAAGTATTTTCAAATAAGCAAAAACAAATTAAATTGTTGCTAATAGACCATCATAAGAAATATTAAAGGCATTTACTCAGACAGTAGGGTAAAGACATCAAATAAGAAATCAGATCTTGGGCTGCCTGGGTGGCTCAGTCAGTTAAGCGTCTGAGCCCTGATTTTGGCTCAGGTCATGATCTCACAGTTCATGAGTTCAAGCCCCACATTGGGCTCTGTACTGACAGATGTGGAGCCTGCTTGGGATTCTCTGTCTCCCTCTCTCTCTGCCCCTCCCCCACTGTCTCTCTTTCTCTCTCTCTCTCTCAAAAATAAACATTTTTAAAAAAAGATATCATATCCAGGGGAAGATAGGAAGCACACTGAGAAATGTATGAGTAATATAAAAAAAACCTTGCTTTTCTTTATTTTCTTAATTATTCAAAACTGAATTAATTCCTTAAAGCAAAAACAATAACATTGTTATTATTGTGGAATTATAGCACGTGTAGAAATAAAATAATATGGCAACAAAATAAAACAAAGGACAAGAGAAGAAGCACATTAATTTATTCTGTAAACAAGTCTCACTTCCTATGTAGCATAATATTATTTTACAAATAGGTCTGTATATCTTTCCATTGCAATTCAAAATGAAAATTGAGTTGTATATAGTTTTCTCTTTGGTGCAACTTTACCAGATTTTGGTATCAATGTTGTACTTCCTTTGTATAAATAATTCTCTGTACTCTGAAAATATCAATACAGCATTAGGATCACCTAGTCTTTGAATTTTTGGTACAATTACCCTGTGAAACCACCTGGGACTGTAGTGTTTTGGAGGACAGACTTTGTTATTTCTGTTTTTCGTTTGATAACATTTTTTCTCTTTTCATGGAAATTGGTGTAGTTAAGCTTTCAATCAATGCTAGGGTCAATTTTAATAAATTTTATCTATGTAGCAAAATATTCTTGTTATCCTGGGTCTTCAAATTTATTTATATGGAGTTATACAAATTATTTCTTATTATTTGTCATTTCCTCTCATTTCTTACCATTTTATATTCTGTCTATGTGTGCTTTCTCCTCTTATTCAACATTATAATAGTTTGTGGTTTGTCTATTTTCGTTACTTTTAAAAAAAAAAACAATATTTTGATAGCTTTTCTGTTACTCTTATTTCTTCTTTTTGGGGGATTTAATTTGTTTTTCTTTTACTAGCTTTTTAAATTTAATATAATTCATTTTTATTATTTATTCATTTTGTGAATGAAACTATTAATCGACATAAGTATATAAACATATAAACGTGTCCTTTATCACTGATTCAATCATATCCTACAAATTTTAACATACTATTTCAATTGCCATTATTTTTAATTGCAATTATGTTTTATGTTTCCTGTTACCCAAGAATAATTTGATAGAAGGATAGTTTTGACACTGATTTTGTAATTTATTTTTAGTTTTCTTAGTTGCTAATGTACAGTCAATTCTTTTTTTAATGATCCATCTGTACTTGAGAAGAAGAGGTATTTTATATTATGGAGGAACATAAGTTGATATATATATCCATAGGAATGCTAGTAAAGTAGCCCTAAGAAGAAGAAACAACAACAACAAAAAGCGCTGATGTATAGGGTTTTCCAATTTCTGTGGAATAAATACTGCCCGCTTTGCCAATTTCAAGTTACCATGTGCTGTCATTGAACACAGAGTGAGGGAGACACATATGCATTCGTACTGTCTGAACCAGCTCTAACATCCAACACAACACATGCAATGCATCAATCACGTTGCTCAGGCTTTCAACAGCTTTACTTATTTTTTAGTTCACCTGGCCTGTCTTAGAATAGTTTCTTAAAATCTCCTGTTGTTAGTACATTTCTGTCCGTTTTCGCTCATGCAGCTCCCCTAGTTTCTGCTTTATGAAGGCAAATGCTGTATTAAATGATGCATAGTATTCATGATGTAATAGACTCATTTTGCACTGTGGTCTTTAACCCTACGCATGTGTTCTTTATATCATAATGCTTTTTGGCCTGAATTTTACATTGTCTGACATCAAGACTGCAAGCCCCATTTCCTTATTGTTTGCATTTACTTGACACACATTGGCCCATGCCTTTATTTACTTTTTTTTTTTTTTCCTGAGTAATTTTGTGTTAGGTGTATCTTTTGTTTATAGCATAGAACTTGGTTTTACTTTGTAATTCAATTTGAAAATCTTTTTCTGGGGCACTTGGGTGGCTCAGTCTGTTAAGCATCTCACTCCTGATTTTGGCTCAGGTCATGACCTTGTGGTTTGTGAGATGGAGCCCCATGTAGGGCTCTGCATTGACAACACAGAGTCTGTTTGGGATTTTCTCTCTTCCTCTCTCTCTGTCCCTCCCCCACTCATGTGCATGCACACACACTCTATCTCTCTCAAAATAAATGAATAAACATTTTAAAAATATATATTTTTTTTTCTTTTAAGAGGTGAGTTAAGAATTTATACTCATTGTGGCCCCTTGGTGGCTCAGTAGACCAACCTTCCAACTTGGGCTCAGGTCATGATCTCGCAGTCCCTGAGTTCAAGCCCCACATCAGGCTGTGTGCTGACAGCTCAGAGCCTGGAGCCTGCTTCGGATTTTATGTCTCCCTCTCTCTCTCTGCCCCAACCCCACTCGCTCTCTGTCTCTCGCTCAAAAATAATAAATAAGCATTAAAAAAATTTATTTAAAGAATTTATACTCATTAATACAACTTAAATGTTTGTTCTCAAACATGTTAAATTATATCTACTGTACATATTAGGTCAAATTAACTATGTTTTCTTATTTGCTCTTTTTTATTCTTATTTCTTTTGATCTTTAAGAGACTTTGTATTTTTGTTCTAGTGACTACTTTTCTAGACTACCTTTTATGAAGAAGCCCTCAGTCCCCGTACTTAGGGTTTTACTATTTGGTGCATCAGCTTTAAATGATATCCTTTGACTGCCAGTTATACCTGTCACCTATATAACAATCATTAAGAGATGAGTCAAAAAATTGACTCTGATCCTTCTCTTTCCTTCTCTTTTCCTTCTCTTCTGATTTTTTAGTTGAATTATTCCCTTTATTTCTGAACAAGCATTTGCTTTCTCTTCTTCCATTCATGTATCCACTTTTGAATTAATCTTACATCTATAATTAAATGTATTCAAAGCTCACCACGATTCCTTCTGGTGAAGTTTCCTTAATTATCTATCGGTTTAATGAAGTTTGCCCTATCGTATGTGCCATGGGAGGAACTCTAGCGTACATTATTTCCTGTGTTCCTGCAGGCTTAAAATTGTTTTATCCATAGCCTTGATACTCGGAGGACAGCTAAGTCCTTCAGGAGAGGAGTCCTGACTTATGCTTCCTCACAGTTTCTCCTGGTACCTGAAACAAGGTTGGCAATCAACAAATATGAGTTAAATTAAAAAAAAAAACAAGTGATGTCATAGATAAGTTTAATCAAAGGGACAATCAATTCTGGAATACATATTTTCATAAGTATTCAGGCTCAGATCCTGGAATCATAATACAACAGTCGTGTTTTGTCCTTGGAAAAGTTCTAAATAAGTATGGGTTCTCAACCAACTCATAGTTTATCTTCCATCAAAAAGAATAAGGTTGATTTTTCTGTTCAGCATATTTTCTCCTTTAGGCAAAAGAGGCAAAATAATACAGAACGTATCCACATGTGAGTTATGCCACCACACTTAGATCATTTCCCACCAAAGACCAAGATTGGTGTTCAGCTCCCAGCTACTGGACTTTTCAGGCTATATTCAAAGGAACTTGTATGGCTCAAAAGGAACAAGAAATTTGAGACAAAGTGTTGAGGTAAGGAGGAAATTGAGGAAAGAGAACACAACAAAAAGATCAAATATCTGACTTTGTCTAATAATTCCGTATCGAAGAGAAATCTAAGGAAATGTGATAACAAAGAAAACAAATACCTGGCTTACTCAGAAGACTGGCAAAAAGCCACAAAAATTAAAGGAGGAAGGACACCTGGGTAGCTCAGTGGGTTAAGCGTCTGACTTCAGCTCAGGTCAGATCTCATAGTTCGTGAGTTCAAGCCCTGCATCAGGCTCTCTGCTGTCAGCATGGAGCCTGCTTCAGATCCTCTGTCTCCCTCTTTCTCTGCTTCTCCCCTGCTCAGACATGTGTGCTCACTCTCTCTCTCTCTCAAAAATAATAAACATGGAAAAAATTAAAGAAGTATAGTCTAGCAGGAGTCATGCAGTCAATTCCAGATTCCAACATGGCAGATTAAGGAAATAAGGCCTCTGGCACACAGTCTCCTCTGTGAGAGGCAAAAAGAGAGTACAGAATATTTATTAGTTATTGATGGTATACCAGGTATTATGTTGAGACTTTTGTACGCATTCTGTTTCTTAATGTTCATACGGCCTTATAAAGTAAATGGCATTATTATTCCCTCTTTCTAGATGAAAAACGCTGAGGTATCAAAAGATTAATTAACTTTCCCAAAGTCCCACAGCTAACATTTGTTGGCAAAGCTGAGTCTTAAACTCAGTCCTGCCTGACAAAAAAGCCATTACTTTCTGCCTGCCTCATTTTTTTCATTTTTTTCTTACTTTTTCAATGCCTCTAGCTCCCGACAAGACCAAGGAGATCGGTACAATTGGATGGTTAGAAATGAGAATGAATACTGTAACACACAGATATTCATGGCCTCGAGAGGCACTGCATTGCTCTAGAGGAAAAAGATCAAACTCCTCCTGAGTCCCAGGCATGTCCATCGGACCAGAGCCAGAAGAGTTTCTCACATTGCAGGATTGATCGTGGCCTCTTTGCCATGATGAACCTGCACAATTGAAACTATGAATCTTAGAGATTTTGATGGTTCCAAATTTTTAATATTTTAGGCACAAGACTGTTTATTCAAGGTAAATCTTACAAGGCAAATAACAGTGCAGCATAGAGATTGGAATTAGAGGCCCTGGAACCAGACGCCCATCACCACCACTTAACCAGTTACGTGACCTTGAGAAAGTTACTCAGCCTCCCTCTGCCTTACTTATCTCGTCTGCACATTGCGGACAGCCACACTACCTAACTGTAGAGTTTTGAAAAATAAATTAAACTTACTGATGTAGTGCCTATAAGGTAGGCAAAGTGGAGCTTGACACATAGTAAGCATCCATGGTTGAAGAGAGTTGGATACACCTAGAATCCTTGACAATGACAGTTCCTGGGTAGACTTCACAGAACACCTCGGGATGCCACAAAGCGCAAACAGTGTTTCAAACCTCTCATTTACAGATGAAGTAACTGGGTTTAAGAGAGTAAAAGTCACTTAGCCAGAGGTCAGAATGCTAAATACTAACCAGTTGCAATATGAATACAGCTCTCCTTACTTCCTGCCAAGAATCCTGTACATTTCATCTGTATATCCCTGCACAATTATTATTTCTTTCTTGTTGCATTTTTATTTTTTCATGTTTTATTTTTAAACAAAGATTATATATATATGCATTTTTATACATACACCATATGCAGAATGCTTACATTTTAATTGTTAATTCCATATATTATATATAAAGAAATCCAACTTATAAAAGTAGAATTACAATAAGCAAAAAACGTCTAGAAAGTTATTTTAACAGACACATTAGAAACCAAGCTGACTCCTTGTCCCTCTCAGGTAATTTATCATCATTTATTCCATGGGTTAAACTCTGGGACCTGTATCATCTTCCTGAAGTGGTCAGACATAACACAGAAATTGATTAATAAAACCCTTTCCTCATCTTTATGCATCTAAACTGAGAGTCAAGGCACCTGGGTGGCTCAGTCAGTTAAGCACCTGACTCTTGATTTCAGCTCAGGCCATGATCTTGCAGTTTGTGAATCTGAGCTTCACACCGAGCTCTGTGCTGACAGTGCGGAGCCTGCTTGGAATTCTCTCTCCCTCTCCCTCCCACTTGTGCCCTCTCTTTCTCTCTCCCTTTCTCTCAAAATAAATAAACGTTAAAAAAATAAATAAACTGAGAGTCAGTATAGTCAATGGCACTGTGATAGCATTGTATGGTGACAGGTGGTAGCTTATGGTAAACATAGCATAACATATAAACTTATCCAACACCATATCGTGCACTTGAAAGTAGTGTGACGTTATGTGTTAACTATACTGAAACAAAATTTTAAAAATTAATAAAGAAATTGATTTGTTTATTAAATTAAGAGTTCACACCTTCTTAAAATACTTTGTAAAGAAGATCCAGAACACTAGGACCAGGCAATGTTGCAGATAAATCTTTATCAAGCCAGAAGAGGACAGAATGATATCTCTTGGGTTAAAAAAAAAAAAAAAACTATTGCAGAAAGTATAAAAATGAAAGATAGAATGAGTTAAGAGCAAAATAAAAAGAAAGTAACTAATCCCATGTAAATGTGATCATCACTTATAATCATAGATTTTGTTATATATATTCAGGTATTCTTTTATGGTCTCGAAAAATATTTTGTATGTTCTTCACAAATGACCTACTTAATTTGTATGATTTATTCTAAAGAACTGTGAATTTTTGTTGCTATTTTTGAATGAAACTGTTAAAGATTAAAACCTTAAAGTAAAATGCTATTAAATATAATTCACCACAGTAAAAGTCAAATTCATGTTTCAACATCAGAAAATCTATTAGTATCACGTTAAGAGAGTAAAGGAGGAAAATCATATAATTTTCTCAGTAGAGGAAAAAGTATTTGCTATAATGCAACAGTTGCTCATGGTAAAACTGCAAGCAAACTGAGAATGGAAAAGAAAGTCTTTAGCCTTTCAAACCATCCAAGCCAAGAAAGAATTAAAGATGCCATCTATTCTCACTTAGATTCAGCATTATGCCAGTGGTCATGGCCAATGCCATGAATCAACAGAAAAGAAAAGGAAAGCATAAGAATTTAAAAAGAAGAACAAAGTGTCAATATTTACAAGTTTATTATTATTTCTATAACAAATCCAAGAAAGATCTAGGGATATCTACAGATAAACTACTGACGTTAATAGCAATTAACAAGATTGCTAGATGCACAATTATATCCTTATATTACCAATCTTAATCATATACAATCAATTGCATATAATTGACAATAACCACATATTGAAAACAATGGTAAACAAAAACACTAAATTACAGAGTGGCTATATATAATATTTTATCATTTTAAAAGGTTTAAAAGCATGTATACTATTTGGAAGTAAATACATTAAGTAGATAAAAGTATAAAAGTCTCATGAATATGATATCCAACAAATTATTCAAGGACGGCCTCCAGGAAAGGAAGATGAGCAGAGAATGGGACAGGGAGAGGAAGCCGGGGGCCAACTGCTTCTGTAAAATATTCCTTGAAAAAAAACTGCAAATGTGACAAAATGCTAAGACTTGATAAATCTGGGGCTAAAACTGAGTTCATTTTATTTATCTCTATGCTTCTCATATATTTGTAACTTTCAAAATGCTTTTGCTGCCAAAAAAGGAAAGAAAAGAAGGTACCACTCTAAGGGAACATGTGTGTTAACAAAATCTTAGGTGGCATGAACCCCTCACGAGGGGTGGCCATGTGGCAGGCTCCTGCTAGAATGAAGAATCTTTGTCTGTTTCTGCCTGGGCAGTAACAATCTGCAGCTCTAGAAACTGGCATAAAACTAGAGAGGTGTCCCCTCCTCTGCCAGTCACTCACCTTTCAAAGCCGCTGGGGAAACTTGCTGGCCAGCACACCTGCCACCACCAGTAAGATGGGTTGTGCACCTGGGGTCCTTTTCCCCTTTGGCCAGGGATTATTGCTTCTCCTTTTCCCTAGAGGAAAATGAAGGATCAATAGATAACATTGCTAGATGGAGATAAATGACTTCATTGCTTAGAAAACAAACGACTTCCGCTACATGTTCTTTGCTTCTCTGATTTTGCATTGTTGTCATTCCTCCTGTCCCCAGAACTTATCTGTGCCATTAAACACTGTGAGTTTCTGAATATTTGGAGAAGATGGAGTACATGTCCTTTATCTCCCGTTGTTTAATAGAAATACTGCAAACAAATCCATTTTGTCTTTATGGTGATCTATCATGGAGACACAGAGTTACTTTGTCCCACAGTTTTTCCTATGTGACCTCTCATACATAAAATGTCTCTGTCCTTTGAGTAGAAGATAGTCCAAACAGGGCCACATCAGAATGATTAAGGATTCACAATTGTTATATTTCTCTTGCCACTTGTATTGTAATAGTTTATGAATTTGCCCCACAACGTTGTTCAAATCGGTCCAAGATCACTGGGCAAAGTCATCAAGTGAATGTGACCACCAGCTGACCTATGAGCTGGACTGCAGCAACCCAAGGTTCCTCTTCTGAGTCCTTGGGATCCACTTGCTTTCGCCACATTCAGAAGCTGCCCCAAGAACGTAGCCTTGAGATAGTGATGTGGTGCTGAGACCATGTGGCGGCATACATAACTGAACCCAGCTAAGTCCTCTACATAAACTTAAAAGATTTGGCAGATGGGTGCAAAGATCTCCTCATCTTGCAACCACCCAAGACAAGCCTCATGTAAGTTCCCTTGCTTATTAAAGCTACCACCTTCCAACCCGGAGTGTCTTGCCTCTTTCTTCAGTGTCTCCTGCCCTCTACATTCAGAAACCAGTTTCAGATTATACCCAGGAAACACTGGAAGAGGTTGCAAACCAACCAACATTGAGACGTCCCCAGTCAAGCAGGAAAAAAATTCATCTGATCATCTTAGGAGTCCTTACTTCTTGACTCATATAAATATTCAGGGTGGGTAGGTGGTATGGGAAGGGCCTGGTTCTTAAGCCTTGGCTCTTGACCTCATTGTTCCCTCTGCCACTTGGGGATCCTGCTCACAACATATGGCACTATCTGTCAAGTCCTGATGCTCTCAGCTGCCTCAGAGGTGGCCTCACAATGGTCTTTCTGCTGACTTCAGACTAGGCTATCCAGAGATCCATGGAGAGATCCATCCAGAGATTCTGTCATACATGTGCACCATGACAGGTATCCTATTTCTTGTCAGAGACCCTAAAATCCCAGCCCCAGGAAATGTCTTCTCTCCTTCCCATATTGATCCACTTTTAACACTTGATTATCTTTCTTCCTCATCATGGTCTCCACTGCCTAAAGGAAGTGGGGGAGATGATAAAGAAGGATGGCTGTTATGAGTGCCTGCCAAATTCCAGTGTTGATCCTGAAGCACATAAGCCCATGAAATGATTAGAAGTACAATGTAGGTGTTGGACATCCATATGTCTCAGATGCCTTCTCAGTAAAGTGAGATGTTTTGAATAAGTCAGTGATTTATAAATTGTGATCCTTGGAACACTAGTTTTTCCTAGAATACCTTGTGCCTGCTTCAGGAGTCAAGGCAAGGCCAAGTCTTACTTCCCAGTTTCTCCCTTTGAACCAGAGTAGTTTTGCTCCATTTACATAATTTTTATAAATTTCATTTGATGAATTGAGTACATTTCCTTTATCTCCCATTGTTTAATAGAGGGACAGATTTGCAGACACATCTAGATTAACTGATCTCCACGTGTTCTGAATGTCGGAAGGAGTTGTATATTGTTAAAATCTTCTAGGCAGTATAAATCTGTAAATCTGTGTGGGATTCTTGACTCCTATTCTTTAACACACTTCCAAGTTTCCATGCAAGTCCTGACTGTAGGGCATAATATTTTCAGCTCTAGTATTTTCTCTTTATAGACACTGCCAAATATGTTTGAATAGAAATTAGGTGTAGAAGATTATCCAATGCACTTTTTAAAGCAGTGAATTGGGGTGGGAAAAAAAAGTATGAGTAGAGCCCTGGTTTCACTTACAATGCAATGAAAAGCCAAACACCACTGGAAGAAAATGTAAAACCATCTGACTCCATACATTAATCCCACCAAGTAAAGTCATGAGAGCAACTGTTTGTTAAAGATCCATTGTAGCCAAACATAATCATCTCCATCTGTTAAATTTGAATTGCTTTTATCTGACTCTTTACTTGGTGTCTGTTTTCTAGGAAACTCTATGAAGAAGAAAAATTTCCCAACAGTAGCAACAGTGCCAGCCAAGTGTCTCTGGTTTTTGTAGAACTTCCTTAGTTTCCATAGCCTCATTGCATGACAAACAGAACCTCTTTTCTGAGAATTCTATCATTCATGATGGATGTTGGAAGTTGATTTTTATAGATTTTCAATAAGCAATGGTTTATAGATGGCCCCACTGTAAAGCTTTTGGGGGGATTTTCTAAGAAAGGTGGTACAGCAAAAGTTTCTGACCATGCCAGAAGATCAGTCACCACATTTTGCTATCATCTCTGTGGCCCTAGAGAACCCTAAAGAGATTAAGAAGAGATCTGGAAAGGGAGGCTTAAGGATGTTGGATATTACAGATCTGGACTTCAGAAAGTAAGAATGTAAGAATGCTCTTTTTCCTATTGCGCTGATAACGTTATCTAGTTTAATGGATATCTGGTTTATACGGTCCTGGAAAGAGAGCAGTTCTCTGCTCTGTGGATCCAAAGCAGACATGCCCTGTGTACTGGGTAACGGGGGAAGAGTAGTCAATTTGGAATTGCTCTGCATGCTGCCTCAAGGCTATTTCCTTTCTCTGCACTTAAAAGACACAGCAACTTGGTAGGGCCTACGAAATATAAAAGTGGTTATGTGGACAGCTTAAGGTCTGTCAAAATGAGATTTCACTCTGCTTCTTGGAGGAAATCATACTTAAATTTATTTAATTGCAAGCAGTGGATGTATCGGAACATCATGAGAGAAATATTAGTTGAAAGGTGTTGGGTATTGTTTTTGTGTTTGTTTTTCACTTTCTCATTAATTTACTATTGTAAATTAAATTACTACATTTAATGTAAATTTTCATTGTGTCAGGAAGAGGTATTTGTTTGAATACCCAAAAATTCCTATCCATTAGGGTTATATCTATCTCCATGTAAGAGAATTTTGAAAATAGCTTAAGCAGATGGGTGTTTCTATTTCATTTATGTACTTTATTTTGAGGGGAGGGGTATATTTCTGATGTCACAAGCAGCTGAGAAGTAAGTGGTATACACAGGTGCCTTGGCATTACCAGGAACTCATGTCCTTTTATCTTTCTTTTTCACAACCTTTAGTACACCTTTCATCCTATAGTGACAAGATAGCTAAACTGCTTATGTGTTCCAGGAAGGAAGTTGGGGATAAACACAAAAGGGGAAATGTGTGTGATGGCCAAATCATCCTTTCCCCCCCGCCCCAATAGCTTTCCTGGAATGTCTTCTAAGTCATTCCATCTTAGATGCTAGAACAGAGACATAGGGTCATCCGTATCCGAAAGGGAGTCTGAGGAAGTAAGGTTTTGGTTTTAAACTAAACACATTGCCATCCCCAACAATATCAGGGGATTTTTGTCACTTAAAGTTCAAATGCAGGATAAGAAAGTAGCAGTGTCTCACACAGTCTACCCCTCCCCAAGTTAAATAGACTCCCTCACATGGAAACAAGCCCAAAGTCTCACTCAATTTCTTAATCCTGTTCAAAGTCCAGATCTCTGGGTGATGTATGATATCTCTGCCTAGATAGAATGAGGCTTCTCTTGGTTTCTTGATATTTAAGACTAAAAGACAAGTTATCTCTCACAAATACACAATATACAATGATGGAAAAGGAATCAGATTACAATAACAAGTATTCTCATTGGGTAAAAAAAAGGGGGGGGGGCGGAGCAGATATGGGAAACCAGCATGTTTCTTAGATAAGAATAGTAAGGACTTTAGGATGTGCTTAGTCTGTTGGATGGGACTCCATTCTGCTATCCAGGCAAATCTTATTCACTATAAATCCGACTTCTGGGGAAGATACCTTCAGTCTGTTAAACTCCAAGGCAACATCTAAAATGAGAGTTAGAGAAAATGCCTCTTTTAGAAACTTCAGGGGGGTTGTGAATTTCATCTCATGGGTTGAGTTTAGAGGTCCAGGTATAGCCACAAGAGTTGAACATAAAGAAGCAAGCTTGAATTTTTTAAGTTCTATCTAAAATTTAGTCAATGTCATGGTGCACATAGGTGAAATCTTGCCTAAACTTCCTCTTTTAACCTGAAGACTCATATCTTTTATCAATTGACTTTTGAATTCTGCTTATCCCTTTAGCCATATACTGGTCATATAGTGACCAGTAGTTACCTTGAGGCAATCGAAAATAAGCTTCCCTCAGAACACCAGTCCTTGTGAGGTACTTGGGTGGCTCAGTCAGTTAATCATCCAACTCTTAATTTCAGCTCAGGTCGTGATCTTGTGGCTCATGAGTTCAGGCTCAGGTCATGATCTTGTGGTTCATGAATACAAGTCCCACATCAGGCTCTGCACTGACAATGTGGGGCCTGCTTGGGATTCTCTCTCTCTCTTTCTCTCTTTCTCTCTCTCCCCCCCTCAAAATAAATTTTAAAAAGAACACCAGTCCTTGTCTGTCAGCTTACCTCTTAGCAGAAAATACTTAATGAAAAGTGTTTGAGAAAGGCTAGAAACTAAGGCCCACTACTTCATAGCAGTGTTTATAATTGTTTATGTTTGATGTGCAAGAGTGAATTTTTTCAACAGTACAAGGTTTTAAATATAAAATGAGACTCTTGGTCAATTTATACTGCCAGCCATAATATGAAAAAAATCTTCCTTAGCAAAGCTATATATTCTTCATTATCTACTTTCAGACTGACTAGCTTTAGCCCGAATTCATTCCACTCATAAAATGTTGCTAACATAGGAAAGAACTAACCAGAAAATCCCAATAATCTGCATTATTCCTCAATAACTTTAGTCAACATGTTGTCTACATCCCATATACTACAGGTGACAACTTGACCAAAGGGTTTTCTGCCAATAACAATGATCGCCCGCTTGCAATATCTGGGTGTTCACCGCCCATAGCCTGCCACCTTCACTCAGCCAATTGTACATTCTATATTCTATAACTATTGGGCCTCTCCATCTAATATCAAATTCTATATTAGCTTGAGTTGCGTGTAGCCATGTATAACAGAAACTTGACAACAATGACTTAACCAAATTGTTTCTCATGAGATAACAGAGGAACATGGCAAATTCACGATGCCATCAGGAGAGTCAGTCTTCCTCTATTGTTTCACTATCTTCAGCTAATGGCTTGCATCCTTCTACTCAAAAGTTGGCTGTTTTACAGAACTGAGTCATAAGGGAATAAGGGAGATATTTTTAATTTGGTACATTGTCACTTCTAAATAATGTTGGGGATCTCTTAGTAAGAAAGAAAAGAGAATGGATACTTTTTAGACAGATAGTGATGTTTGCCACCATTTCTGAATCCCAAGCTAGCCTAACTTATTTGGTGAAGTGGACGGAAAGAGTTTGTCTTGTGGAAAACAGCCAAGTCCAGTGGAGGCATTTAAATTCAAGTGAATTAGGGTGGGAAGAGATTGTCCGATCCCTTTTCCTACACACTTTGGTGGAATAAAATATGGAGTCATGATGATGACATCCAGTATATTCTCTTAGTATATTGATGAAGGCAACTATTGACAGAGTAATACTGTATAATACAACTCCATAGCCTTAAAAAAATCATCATTTGTTTTCATCCTATTTCTGTGCATTGTTTGGGTCTTGGATGATATAGGTTGAGTTCAGCCAGTCTTGGATCCACACTGTAAAGTCCATGTCAGTTCCACATGCCTATCATCCTCCTTGGGACTATCCCATACCTGTTCTTCCTAATAAAGGGGCAGAAACACAAAATAGCACGCCCATCCATAAGCATATGTCAAACCTCTACCAGTAGCACATCTGCTAATGCCCTATTGACTAAAACAAGTCACATAGCTAAGCCCAAACTCATCCTGCTTCCTCAGGTAGAAACTGCAAAGATACACAACAAAATGTGGAGATACAGAGAAGGGTAAAGAATTGAGGCTAATAATCAAAAATACCGTAAGCTGCTGCAATGACAATATCTAAACCAGAACTCATTTCCTATTTAAGGCAGGAGAGACAATTGTTAACATATTCTATAATAGAAACATGTAAAAACATAAAAGCATAATTTCTACACAAAAAGATTTCTTTGTAAGACTGCATGATATGTGTGTGTATATATATATATGTATGTATATTTGTAAGAGAAGATGACAATAATAGCTGGTTAATTTTATGTGCTTTCTACAAGAAAGGAAAATTACTTCATGGTTTATACAGAGAAATTCAGACTAATAAAGAGATCTAATCAAGGGGTTTTAGTTATTTGTAAATCCTTTTGGGAAATTGTGGTTGATATTTTTTAAAGATAAATTTATTTATGTCCTAAGACAATACTGCAGGAAGTATTGCACAGCCTATTTATCCCAAAATCCAGCCAAGTCTAGGAATGATGTTTCTACATTCCTTGTAGATGAACAGTCAGTCTACACTGTATTTCCAGTGGTGGATGGTCATGTCTTCAGAAGGCTGCTGATTCTACTATCCATGGTTGGTAAAGCTGGAGTTTTCTTCTCCTTGCCTTTACTTCTAGAAACCCAGAATGAGTTTTGTCAATTCTATTTCAGAACTTTATGAGTTTCTTAGGGTTGTCATAACAAATCAGAAACTAGATAGCTTAAAATTACAGAAATTTATTATCTCACAGTTCTGGGAGATGGAAGTCTAAAATCAGGGTATTGGCAGGACCGTGCTCCCTCTGAAGTCTCTTGAGAGGAATCCTCCCTTGTCTCTTCCTAGCTTCTGCTGGTTCCTGGCAATACTTGGCGTCTCTGGGCTGGTGGCTATATCACTTCAATCTCTGCCTCTGTATTTACATGGCTTTTTTCCCTTTGTGTATCTCTATGTATCTTCTTCTTTTCTTATAAGGACACCAATCATTGGATTTAGAACCCACCTTAATCCAATACAACCTCATCTTAATTTAATTACATCTGGAAAGATTCTATTTCCAAATAAACTCACATTCTAAGGTTCCAGGTATATGTGATTTTTTTGGATGGGGGGGGAGGGGTAGAGGACATTAATCACCCACCAAAAAGACCATTTCAAATTTTTGAACAGAGATATTATGCTCCCACCTTGATCTTCTCTTCTTTAGTCTAACCTGAATACCTCCAAATCTCCTTAAATTATATTTTTCTCAGAACTTCACCAACCAAGTCAACTTTCTCCAGTTATTCCATAAACTGACACTGTGAACTATAAATAGACAGTTTTATTTATTTTGAAGAGAACTACTAAAAAGAACTTTGGGAAGATGATTATTTGTAAACTTTCATACCCGAAGAAACAGTAAGAGGTTTTTTTTTTTCAATTAATAATTTAGCCTGGTGAGCAAAATACCTGCCCCCCGGATCTTGTACTTGGTGATCCAAGATGGGAAAGATATTACATCAGAAATCATCTCCACTGTCCTGATGCTGACTTTTATACTCCATTGGGTGCTTTTTAGATTGTATTTTACTACCTATGTCAAAGACCAATACTGGTCAAGACTTATTACCCACCAATGAGCTGTAAAGAGACTGCTGAAAAGGGCATTGGAGGCCACTGAAAATATAGATCACACTCTGCTAGGGCAAAAATGCCCCTGGCCCAGGACTTTATTAGCATTAGAGTTTCATTACTGCCCTTTCAGCTCTGCTTCAAAGCCTCCCATTGCAACCCAGGCTTTGGAGTGTCAAAGATTGCAAAATGATGGGAATATTGAAAATATGCCTGATCCTACCCTACAATACCACAGCACAGCACAGACCACATCTCAATTAATTCAGTCCAAAGTTTTTGTAATTGGGCACAAGGCCTTGTTCTAAACATTGTGAGAGAAGTAAGCTATCAAGATATTTATTTAGCCTCTATTATGTATTTAGCAAGTCATTGTTCCTGAGTTGACACTCTAATGGTGAATGAAAAAAATTGTAAGAAGGTAAATGAGGTGTAATAAATGCAGCTTACTTCATGAATTCTCAGCCTCTGGAGACATACAGACTTGGATTCATAATCCTGGATCTACCACTTACTAATTGAATGACCTTGGCCAATTTACTAGTCCCTCTGAGTCTCAAATTCTTCATCTGGAAAATGGGAATGATAATAAATCTCTGCATTTTATAATGTTGTTATGAGGACTAAATGAATAAATTCGTGCAGTGCACTAGCAGAATGTCTGGGACCTAGTAAGTATTAGTTACTTTTATTGTAACACTGCAAAACAATTCTGAAAAGGAAGAATAAATCAAGAAAACACACAGTATCTGATTACAACACTCACTATGATGTTACATGAATCGAGGCAATGTGGTATTGAGGAAAGATAATACCAAGGACAAGAATAATTAAATTTTAAAGTAATGGGCAAAATATTTGAACATATACTTCACTGAAAATAAGAAAAAAGAGAGCAAGACATATGGATGGCAAATAAGCACATGTAAAGATAACCAATGCGACTGATCATTAGGCACATGCATATTAAAGCCACAAGGAGATGCCACTACTCCCACTAGAATTCCTAAAATCCTAAAGACTGAAAATGTAAAGTGTTGGCAAGAATGTGGAGCAACTCTTAACACTCATAAACAACTGGTTAAAATGTAAAATGATACGACCACTTTGAGAACAAGGTTGGCAGTTTCCCACAAAGCTAACTAAACATATTCTTACCGTATAACCTAGAATTCCACTCCTGGTATTTCCCAAGAAAACTGAAAGTATATGTCTATACAAAGATTTGCACACAAACATTTAGTGTTGCTTTATTCATAATCACCCCCAAAATGGAAACCACCCAAATGTTCATCAACTTGTGAGTAGATAAAGAAAGTGGTATATCCATATAATGGATTAATACTCAGTAATAAAAAAGAAACAAATTATTAATATGTGCAATGACTTAGATGAATCTCAAAAGCATTGTGCTAAGTGAAAGAAGCCACGCACTGTAGTATCCTGTGGATATTATACTATACATACCATATGATTTCATTGTATGAAATTCTAGAAGAAGGAAGCCTAAAGGGACAGACAACAGATCAGTGGTTTGCAGTGCAAATACATCAGTGGTCTACAGCTGTGGGGAAGAGAATGATGGCACAGAGACATGGACAGTATTTGGGGGGATAATGGAAATGTGTTGCACCTTGACCATGATGTTTGTTACATAACCACACACATCTGTCAAATCTCATCAAATTTCACAGTAAATTTCATTGTATGTGAAGTATACTTCAACAAAATGAGTTCATTGCAGTAAAACAAAAGACATTACAAGGCAGTGTTTGTTTTATCATCAGAGATGATAGAAAACTAAAGAATCACATAATCATCAGAATATCAAATACATCTTGTCCAATGACCTTATTTTCAATCGGAAGACAAAAAGTCCAGAAAGCAGAACCGATCACTAAATCGGCTACACACAAATGGGTCACGATCATCTAAGAGGGCTTTTAAACCCAATGCAGTGGCTCTAGAAATGCAGTGCCAACTCCCATGAATTAAATGAAGTGTACATCCTCCCAATCACTCCCCAACTTTAGCTGTTTTACATAAGTGACTGGAAAAGAAATGTAGAGGAGACACATAGGCAAGGAAGTGGAAAGAGGAATCCCTACTTAGTCTTCAAAGACTTCCTGTACATAATCATCTCAAGAACTGCTGTTCAAGGGGACAACCTGTTGAGTTGGGAAGTCAATAATACAAACCTGGATGGCTGGGGGGAAACAGCAGAATGGATAGATTATAGGAAAAATGAAGAAGACACTTAATAAGGAAGCAGGGTGTGAGTAGAAAACCATAGATGGCATCAGAAGAATGTGGCTCTGAAGATAAAGGTGTGGACCTAGGTCCTATTCTGAATCAACAGGGAGATGTTTTTGTCAATTAAGAGATCGAAAATCTGTCATTTGAGTGGCCCAGGAAGCCATCATCATGGCTCTTGATTGGAAAAATAAGATAAATTGTTGGAGACTTGAGAATATTTATTAAACCCCTCTGAATGGGGTGGCTGGTGGATACAGTGGATATAAATGACTGGATTCTAGACCTGGTTCTGTCAGTGTAATCTGTGTGAATTTCTGAGCCTTGTCTCAATTTTCTCAGTGGGGAAAAAAAAAAGATAATTCTGGGGTAAGGAGGCATTTTAAAAGAAACAATAAGCCCAAGGTGGAGTCATTTGTCCCCATGACAGCAAACCAAGATTTAATTACAGTTTCAACCTCTCTCAGGAATGTGACCTTTTAAAAAGTCAATCTGAAATTTCCTTATCTGTAGTGAGGTCATTTGCATGATTAAAAGAACACTTGTTTTTCCTTTCCCCTCAAAAAAAAAAAAAAAAAATACCCTAGCCTAAAACAATCCTTTTCTTTTGCCTACAAAATCTTCTATTGTGTACAACTCTGAGCATCTCTCCACTTGCTAGATGGGATGTTGCCCAGTTCATGAACTACTTAATAAATCCAATTAGATCTTCAAATTTACTTGATTGGATTTTGTTTTTTAACTAGGGTGATACTAGAGACATATGTAACAATTTACTGGTTATTTAGGTGAGAGAATCTTATATAAATGACAAATTGGATGGTGATGATTGGCTATGCCTCTCTGTCTAAATCTTTATAATCTACTGTTTTTGAGAAGAATAAGAGATATCCCAGAGACTTCATATTTGAATTGAACTCTAGTTTAGTTCAAAGAAGGAATGATTCTAATAGGCTACCAAAAATGAATGTGTGTGTCCAGGTAACTCCCCAAAGAGCACTGAGGCTAAAAGATAATACATGTACAAAAGGAGGAAGTAAGGTCATATAACTAAAGATCAATAAGAGACAGTCACTTAATCTATAAACACAGTGTCCAAGGGGGTAATCTCAATTGAGCACATAAAGTTAAAGACAATGGCATGTCATATTCATAGTAGAAAAAGATCAAAGAAATCAGAGATAAGCTCTGTGGAGCCTTTGGTGTGATGCTGATATATGGCATAGACAAAATTGAATTGCTCACTTCCCAAAAGGCATCTGTCCTTCTGCCAGAGGAAGTAAAAAGGGACAGAATGGACATCCACGGGAGAAGAGAATTTCAAGACAGCAAAGAAGGGTCTTTTTCATCCAGAAGGCACAGTCCTTTAAGGGTGTGGAAGGAATCATTCTCATCATCACATTTAAAGGGGAGAATAGAATCTCAGGCCAGAAGGAATACCCTTCTGCAAAGGAAAATGGTGCTCCACCAACCCACTGGAGGAAGCCACAGGAAGGGGGAGGCTTGAGCAGAGAACAACGGATGAAGAGTCACCTCTCCTTGTCTTATTTTTGCTAATACTTCATGGAGGATAGTCAAATAACAGGAACCTCATTTCACAATTTTTAGAATGTATTTTTTTAAAAGGTCAGAGAATGGGGCGCCCGGATGGCTGTTGGTTAAGCGTCCGACTTCGCTCAGGTCATGATCTCGCAGTTTGTGGGTTCGAGCCCTGTGTCAGGCTCTGTGCTGACAGCTTGGAGCCTGAAATCTGCTTCAGATTCTGTGTCTCCTCTCTCTCTCTCTCTCTTCCCCTCACCCACTCACACTCTGTCTCTCAAAAATAAATAAACATTAAAAAAATTAATTAAAAATAAATAAATAAATAAATAAATAAATAAATAAGGCAGAGAAGGATTCAAGTAAATCACATTCCCAAATTGAAGGCAAGCTTGGTAATTACCTCTCAAATTTGAATAATAATAACACTTGTAATAATTTGCATAAGAACAAGTGTGGAAGTGGTAACCAACCTTAGGAAATAACCTTTAAGTCAGCGTAGTTTTCCATAAAATCCACCAGGGTAACACCAATCTAAAACTTCAGGTGGTACCTGAAACACAAAAAGACAAATGCAAATAAAAGAATAACCATGGGATCATCACAGACTCTGGACTAAAGAGAATCGAGGAGCATAATCTTCCCAGGGCTCTTCAGATGAGATTTTCTCACAGACCAACCATGGGGTCTCTTAGGTACAAACCTGAGACAAATACTGTGGGAATATTGTGCAAATGTCAGATGTATACAAACATAAAATACTCCTTTTTCATTTTTCATTATTTTTCTGGCTTAATGACAGTCTATGTGTCACTTATATTTTCCATAGAAATCTGTAGTGTTTTGATGGGTCAATCAATATCTTGTGATTTTGATCAACTTGAATCAATTCCTTGACCTGTTATAACCTGAAGAATTTTTTTTGAAAAAAAGGTTTTATTTCGTGCACAATATGTGGGCAGATCTTGAAGCCTAGAAGATTTAACAAGGGTAAAAATGCTGCATGAGCTTAGCATAAAAATGTCTTCCAGTATTTTCCAATACTTTACCATGATACCTCATCTTATTCATATTATTCCAAAACCATGCACTATCTGACTTAGACTTTTTTGATTAAAAATAATCAGGGGGCGCCTGGGTGGCCCAGTTGGTTAAGGGTCCAACTCAATTTCAGCTCAGGTCATGATCTCACAGTTCAGCTATGGGCCGACTGTGCCTGCTTGGGATTCTCTCTCTCTGCCTCTCTTTCTCAAAATAAATAAACCTAAAAAAAAATGGGGTACCTGGGTGGCTCAGTCAGTTAAACGTCTGACTTCAGCTCAGGTCATGATCTCACGATTCATGGGTTCCAGCCCAGAGTCGGGCTCTGTGCTGACAACTCAGAGCCTGGAAGCTGCTTCGGATTCTGTGTCTCCCTCTCTCTCTGCCCCTCCCTCACTCACACATTCTTTCTCTCTCTCACTCTCTCTCTCTCTCTCTTTCAAAAATAAATAAACATTAAAAGAAATTTTTTTAAAAGAAAGTTTGTGTTTTTAGCAAGCTTCCAAGTGATGTTGACATTGCTGATCTGGAGATTACATTTACCATTCAAACCAAATGCTTTCCTGTTTAACACATATCAATGATTATTATCCTGGCACAGCTATAAGGGTTCACCACTCAGATCCTTGCATAAAATCAACCTGCCACGAGGAGCCCAGCTAGCTGACAGCCTCCCACGGTGGGTGCCTTCAGGATTTGCCTCAGCTTTCAAACTGAGGCCACGTCCTGCCTGGGCAGCCCCTAAGCCACCAGCAAGTACCATTGTATTGCAAGGACTTGTCATTTCTGGCCAGCAGGGATCCCTAGGCTGGAGAACAGAGCTTGGATGATGAAGTGCATAGAGGTCAGCTTCCTGGGGTGAGAATCTGGGCAGAGGAGATAGAAAGTTGGTTGGAAGTTGGAACTGAGAATAATCAGCCCAGTGGGTAAACGCTGAATTTTAGGTATGAACAAGGCACAGCAGTATTGGCAAGGGCGAAGAATGGTTGTAGAAAAGAAGAATTGAAATACGAGCTTAATGCCCACCTTGAAAATTTTGAGGATTGTCTTGGGGAAGCTGGTTTTAAGTCTTCTGTCCCATTTAGAGAACAAGATAAGGTTTCCAATGGGAACATATTGCATTGCAACAAAGGGAAAATTTATGGGAGAGTGAGTTTTCTGTGGCTGAAAGAATCCAATCAAGGACTGTTTGGATGGGGACTTGCCCAATGGCCTGATCAGAGTAATTACAGTTGACTGGCACTAGAGACCAGACAGTCCTTAAGGGAGCACTCAGGCTAGTAGGGATGAGGGCCAAGGTCCTGAAATTAGGAAGAGTTTGGTTAGTCATTATTTCCCAGGTCTGGCTAACCTATGTGCCAGCCATCCTGACAGTGCTAGAGACAAAAACTGTCTCCTTGACCAAACTTTGGTCAGGCTTTTCGAAGTCCTCTTCTCAAACTGGCCTCGATCTCTGGACTTATGTGTCTGTCTGTGCAGCTTCCCATGTCAGCAAAAATTCTAAGTCAGTTTATATTAAGAATCCTCACAGTGGATACCTGACCTCCCCAGCCTGTGCTCAGCAAGAGCCCTGTCATGTCAGGTTAGCCAGAATTCTCCCTCACTCTTAAATTCTCCCCCTTAGTAACTTTCCCTCCATGGAGCCCCACCCTGCTCCTTGGTACAAATCCCCTTTTGTCCATGCTGTCTGCAGAATCAAACCCAACTCTACACTGAGGTGTCTTATCAGTATTGCAATAGTTCCTGAATAAAACCTGTCTTGATCACTTTATTGTCCAGCTTTGGTTTTTCTTTAACCCTAGAGACATCATGGTTAGTAAAACTCACCAACCTTCAAGGAGACAGACATAAATCAAACAACTACAGCATGAATGCACACTTACAAACTAAGATAAAGACTGCAGGAAAGCTGAGCCCCCCAGACATCCCAAGAAAGATATTTTTGAGTGATCTAGGCTAAAGGAGATCAGAGATGATTCCCCTGAACGTGTGACACTGGAGCTTAGATCTCAAACAGGAGAGGGAGGTGATAAAGTGTGTGTGTGTGTGTGTGTGTGTGTGTGTGTGTGTGTTTGTTGGAGGCCAGGAAGTGTATCCTCCAGAGTCTTGGAAGGGAGGATCCAGGGTATTCAAAAGGGGTAACTGAAGAGATTTTAGTAAAGACAGTATCTACAGAGGTGTGGACAGGCTGAACAACTATCGGTGTGCAGGAATCAGTAGCAATGGCAGCCTGAAGGGCCAAGATAGAGCCCTGGCACAGAGGTAGATGTGGGACAAGACTTGCCTCATGGAACCTGTTGCCGTGGGTAGTGAAACACATCCGCTCAAACCCCAAGAGAATCCGAGTGAAAGAATCTGTAGAAGCCAACATCCCAGAACACAGAGCAGGCTTGAGACCAATGGAGAGTGGATCCAGGGAGGCAAGGAGACAATAATCAGCACAGGGAAAGGGTGGTATGGGATAAGAATGCAGGGTAGGCAGGGATTAGGCCATCTTCAAGGATTTGGACTTTATCAAAACCATGGAAACCAGAACATCAGGGCCAACCAGCAGTTTAGGAAAGCGCCCGGGATCAGGTCTCAGCCAGAATCAGGAACTCTGCTTTGGAAACGGGTACTTGGTGGAGCCTTCAGTCCTTGGATCCCTGTCATGGAGATTACACTATAGTGAATTGTTAGGGAATTTTCACATCTGATTAAGAGTGGCTTCCTGGGGGCGCCTGCCTGTCCCAGCCAGTTATGCATCTGGCTCTTGATTTCAGCTCTGGTCACCATCTCATGGTTTGTGGGTTCAAGCCTCTTGTCAGGCTCTGCACTGCCAGGAAAGAGCCTGCTTGGATTCTCTCTCTCCCTCCCTCTCTGACCCACCCCCTTCTCTCAATAGAAATAAACTTAAAATGAAAAAAAAGAGTGGCTGCCTGAGATACTTTGTTAAAAAAGATGCTAAAACACAATCCAAGCTGAATGGGGGTGGGGGAGTGTTGCAGTTGCCTGGTGATATGAAATACATTAGTATGTTCTAGAAGGAGGTGAGGTGTTCAAAGCGAAAGACCTTATTAATGAGCAATCGCAGATCTCAAGGTTTTTTTTTTTTCATTATGAATGTCCTAGCAATTTTAGAATTAAATTGTCTCTAGGAATTCTGAGGCTTGTAACAAGAATTAGAAAATTTCCCTCTGTATTTAGTAAGATTTAAAGAGTATGTTTTGATATAAAATTCCTTCTGGTTTGCATTTTTTTCCCCTATCTCATTAATGAGAAAAGGAAAAGAACTTTGTCTAACAAAGTTGATAATCAGCTCTGAAAATTACAAAAGAAGTGAAAGCTTTCAATGAGACTCACTGGCCCGTTCTACCCAGCATGGGCGGCAGAGAATACAGCATCCTCGGGGCGTGCTTTGCACAAGACCCAATGTGGAAATGAGGAAAGGTGGAAATGAAGGAAATACGGTATTAGTGGTTTTCTCTGAGTGTGAAGAATTAACACATTCATCTTTATTCTAATCCATCTATTGTTAATAACATAATTGCCGTTTATTGAGCATTTACTGGATTCTGGTCCCTCTGCCAAGCATTTATATGGACTACCTCAGACCTGGTGGTATGCTGGTAAACCAGTTCTTTAAAAATGCAACGAAATTTAACTGAATTTAAAAACAGCCCTGATTTTTCATGCTTGCCAATTTTCATAGTTTAAGCACCCCCGTGAATAATTTAGTTACTGGTTCAAAAAATCCCTGACTGTTGAACAATCGTCTGTCATGAATTAGTGCAAGCTTTCTCCAGCACAATACTTCTGAAACTTTGTTCGTTCAACTACTGTGTGATAAACTGCTGTTACAAAGAAACTAAAGTACGGAAGAGAAGTTTGCTTCTCTCTCACCTAACAGTCTCAGCTGATTTCAGGCTAGAAGGGCATCCTGAACCACAGAGCCTCAGGGGAGTTCTGGCAACCACTGGGGCAGGCAGCAGAAGGCAGAGGGAGGAAGAAGGTCAGGGTAATCACCCCTAAGATAAATAGAGCTGCCCATATCCTTCACACTCACATCCTTATCTTAGTCACTTGACCACACCAAGGTGGAAAAGAGGCTGGAAAATGTTGCTTACGATAGCCACTCGCCGAGCTAACACAGGGGTGCTCTGTAGGAACAGAATGGACTCACTGGTGAAGTTCAGTCATCTCTGTCACACACCCTACTCGGAATACCTAGGACACAGTAGAGTCCTGGTGAAGAGTTCAGGCCACCATGTGACTCCTAGCTTAGCTTACCAACTATCTGACAATAAGAGGAGTTCTTTCAGTTTCCTCGCCTGTAAATTACAGGTAATAACAGCATTCGCCACATGGATTTTCGGTAATGAATACACAAATTAATAACATTGAAATCTTGAAATAGTTCACGGTGTACTGTAAGCAGTCAATTTAAGATACCTGTTAATATATGAACATCACAGAATCGGCGAAGAGGGTAAAAAAAGATTTGAGTTTTCTCACTTTCCCCTAATTCTAGAAGCTTTTGACAAATCGTGTTGCCTGGTTTGCTTCCCTAAACCAATTGTATTTCAGGCTAAACAAAAGAACTTCAAAGTAAGAATCAAAGTCAGCTAAAGCAGAGGCCAGGAGAGATCTATTCTTATTTGTGATGCTGAATACTTCTCAGGGTAAAATTTAAATGACAGTTGGAACCCATGGAAATGAAATACTTTGTTATGTGGCTTCAGCTAAATTCTATGTCAAATAATCCAATCGTAAAAATTTAAACCAACCTGCAGTGACAATGTTAACACTATACAGGAAGGGATGGTGAGTAGAATGACATATCTTTGTGAAAGCCTACTGAAATACAGTATTTTAAAATACTCATTATTTGAATTCTGGGTTTGTTCTGGTTGATGAGTGTGAATAACTCCAAGTTAGTTATATACATACATTAAAATTTTAAAAACTAGTGGCCAAAATCTTTTTTTTTAATCCAAAGGATGGCATGTATCTCCTTCCGAGTGAATTCCCCATAGACTAGTCTTTGAGATCAGTTTTTTGGATCCCATTCATTTTCCTGATGTGGCAGGTACACGGACCTGCCACAATCCTGGAACTTTGTCAATCAAAATTCAATTTCACTGGCAAGCAACACTCTAATTTTTTTCCTGAAAAATTATATAGTTTTTCCTTAGATTCAATTGCTCCTTTTGACAGTATTAATGATTCCATCAGAAGTCCTGATGGACATAAAGAGAAGAAATAAAGAAACGCCTGGGATTTCTCTCAAACACTGTCCCCATACTCTGTCATCACGGGATCAAGAACCAAGCTAGTAGAGCTGTCTAGTGCTCTGAATAAATGAAGATCACTTTACTCCTTTCTGTGTACATGATTTTTATTTGTCCTGCTGAAGTTCCTTCGGTAACCAAGAGGTAGTGTTGAGAAAGAAAGGCAAACGGGAAGACGCTTTGCCCCAAGGTGTTATGATGTATCACAGCTATAAGAAAATCCTAAATTGTGGAAGGAAGAGAATCACAACTGGAGAAAATTCTTGCTGGGTGGCTGTATGGTCTAAAATGGTTGCATGGTCTAAAACTGAGAAACTGAGCACTGAAGTCAAAATCCAAAGGGGAAAGTAAATCTTAGAGTGTGCAGGAGGAGCAGATCAGAACTCATTTATTCAGGCTATCAACAGAGAGAGAGAGCACAGATCCACTTTTATTTGGTGGCACAGGGGTGCTGCTGGCTGCAGGGTTGGGAAAGAGAAATCCTGTTTCCAATGACAAAGCTTGTTTCTTAAATCTGGATGTGAGAAGGGGACATTTCTCCCACTATGGATCAAATATCCCATCAGTTTCACCCTCTACTACATTTCCGATATCTCTGCCTTCACATTTCTGACCGGCTGTCTCAAGTTCTCCCCACTGCTCCCTACTCTGTATGCTATGGCAAAACTTCACCCGTCCGCTCCCCTCTCTCTCGGCTCTTGAAGTCTGATTTGCAAGATAGTGATACCAGATACGAAGATATTGATCATTTTGATACCCCTCAATTCTCAAGCAAACAAGCCAAGGGCGAGATCTGCCTGGAGCACCTATTTTTCATCAGGGCACACTAGCATTCTTACTAGGGTGGCTATTTTGTGGCACTAAGAATTAGGCCACATGCCACCGTGTCATATACGCTGTTGGTGGCCAACCCTTGGTGGTGTATTGTCACTTTTCTTTGTATTTTTGATGCACACGAATCACACCATATCGATAATTTTTATTTTTTTAATTTTTTTTAATGTTTATTTTTGAAGGAGAGAGACAGAGTGTTGGGCGGGGGTGGGTGGGAAGAGAAAGAGGGAGACACAGAATCGGAAGCAGACTCCAGGTTTTGCGCTGTCAGCACGGAGCCTGACACAGGGCTCGAACTCACGAACTACGAGATCATGACCTGAGCTGAAGTTGGACACTTAGACTGAGCCACCCAGGTGCCCCTTTTTTTTTTTTTTTACCTGAACATGGTTATTATTTTTAACAGAAAAGAAAACAGCACACATGCTTCCATGCACCTGTCTTTCAGCTTCAACAATTATCAACCTTTTGCTGCTCTGTTAATTGTTGAGTGTATATCTTGTTTTTAATATCTTACAATTGTAAATATGTTGTGAAGAACGATGCTCAAAAGATATTCTGCATTTAGATCTCATCTCTCTGGGACAGATACCCAGAAGCAGAATTTCTGACAGCAGCTTAGCCCGCCCCCCATCTCTAGATACTCTGAACACCAGTGGGTTAAACAAGGGTCCCTTGGTTCTGTTTACTCGTGCTTTGCCTTCTAAGAACAATCCTTACTCTTGTGGTTGTTTTGATGAGGAATGATCCACAGTGGGCTCCAAAGCTCAGTGTTAAGGTCTGCTTTACACTGTGGGCAACCCTTTGCAGGCCCCCTTAGGAACGTCACAGAGGCTTGCTGTGACTGTAGGGAAATGTGAAGAGTGTGGAACAGACTCATGGTCAAATTGCAAATCAGTTCTTTGTGCATTTTAACCAAAGAGCAGTTTGGACGCAGGCATTTTTTCTTCCTCCCCCAAGCCCTTCTTGACAACACAACAAATGATAATCTGAAATCAAACACGACACTCTACCTGCAGGACCTGACGCTGACAGATGGAGCTGTGTTTAAATAGCTTCATGTTGCCAGTTCCAATAAAGGGAAAGTACACAAAAGCCTGAGCCTAATGGGAAATTAAAAGTGCTCAGCATTTGAAAGGGAGTCAGGTAAGCATACTGGTGACGAGAATCGTCCGACCATCAATCAGCACGCAGGGCGATGTTTCCTCCGAGGTTGGCTGGAGTAGCCATAGCTGTGGCCAGTGGCCAACTCAGCATGGGTGGATAATGTAAAGTCTGGGAATACTAAGGGCTTTCATTTGGCTTAGATGGGGCATGAGGGAAACCTGCCAGATTTTTGATCCGTGTTGGGCTGGTAGGTGTGGAACAGCTGTTTTTGTTATCTGAGAATGAGGCATCTTGGGGCTGTGGGACCGCTCTAGGCTTAATGATTTCTGGGTTTTGTTAAATAAAAGCACTTAGATGACATTCTAGTGGAGGATAAGGCCGCGGAAGTCTCCAGAAAGAAAAACAACCTTTCTCTTGAATTTTGGATTTGGCTCCACTGGGGCTACAGTCATGTATCAAGTTGAAAGACCCACAAAATACTTCGGGGGGAGGGGAGGAACGTCTCATCTTCAACCTGACTTGAACTGGTTCCAGAACAATCTGGAGAAAATGCTAAGTTTGGTCTCTGATCATCTATAGCAAAGAGCTTCCTTGTCTGTGAGCTTTTAAACCCTCATATTTTAGGAACTGGTTATAGCTACTCCATAGCACGTAGGGCCACCCAAAGTTCTTGGCAGGGATAACCTGAGTGCTTCACTGCTTTGGAGTTGGCTTCTTCCTAAGGTCCTTCTGTTGTAATGTAGAGTTATCCTGTAGCATGGTCACCATCTTCAAAAACCACCAATACATTAAGTCCATCAGCATTTAATGGTAACTATCTTGTCAAGCTCTGTGGGAACCACTTAGGTTGTAAAAAGAAATAAGACAGTCACTAAACTTCAGGAGTTCATAGCAGGTGCATGGGATAGACTTTAAATACATCGTTATAAAATACGTACAATAACTAGGGCAAGTTGTATAACTGCCAGAAGGGTTATGAGGGTATAGTAACTCTACTTGGGGTTGTTGATGAGAGCCTCGCAGGAGGTCCTGGGGACAGTCACTGACTGGTCTTCAAGAGAAAGAAAATCCACTACTAGCTACTATTTCTGGAATTACCAAAATGTTCCATGTATTAACCTAGATAATTTATTAATTAAATTAATACAACCACCACATGCATTAGATATTATAAGTCTCAATGCACAAATAAGAACACTGAGAGCGGTCATGAGCTGAAGGGTCACAGCCAGAAAGGGTCAGAACACAGACATGAGTTTAATTTTTCTGACTTCACAGCCCATGCTCTGTGCCCAATGCCACAATACTTTTGGACAAAGGAAAGTAACAGAGGTGTGCACCCAGACAGAGAGGTGAAGCTGTGACCAACTTTTCCCATATGTTCCTTAATCTCTTATCTCCAGGCCAAACTTGGTATCCTGACATTTTTCCTAGCCTTCTCATTCTCTCAGTGACCGCATACTAACCACATTCCCTTCCTCCACTCCTTCAAAACATATTTCTTGGGAGAAATCCCAGGACAAACCTCAAAACTACAAATTCCATGAGAACAAAACAAAAAAGTGAAAACAAAATTCTCAAAAAAAAAAAAAAAAATGGCTGCAAGTTCTTCATTTTCCTCTAGAGTCCAGATGGCTCTGCCCATGTTCAGGGCAGCCTGGTAACACAGCATGATTTGTACAGATTTTAGAGAGCTCTCCGCTGGTCTTGATTCACGAAAACGATACATGGACCATGTCTGAAGAATAAGATGTGCTTTGACATTTGCTTCCTGTGGCAAGTACACTAACTACAGTATCCCCTTTCTGACCATCCAGACACTAAAGAGATAAAAAACTTTGACTCAATGCCAAGTTGTCCTGCCCCAAGACCATGGCTTTTGACTACTTGTTGATCAGCTAAAGTGAGCCTTTCTGTTTATCTTTGAGCATTTCTTGTGTCCCTCATTTGGTTTCGAAGGAATGTGTTATAATCAAATTTCACCCACGTGTGGACGTGCTGTGTGGCAATACTCTACAATGTCTCATCGGTTACCTTGCAGTTAACCCTGAGACCAAAATGGGTAATACTGGTCCTTATGACTGGAAGTGAGATGGCTTTCTCACCAGTCACAGATCCTTGTTAGATGCCTCAATTTCCACATGTATTTGATCATCCAAACCTAGTCTCACTGACTATTAAAATACAGTATTTTAGGGGCGCCTGGGTGGCTCAGCCGGTTAAGCGGCCGACTTCGGCCCAGGTCATGATCTCGCAGTCCGTGAGTTAGAGCCCCATGTCGGACTCTGTGCTGACAGCTCAGAGCCTGGAGCCTGTTTCAGATTCTGTGTCTCCCTCTCTCTGACCCTCCCCCGTTCATGCTCTTTCTCTCTCTGTCTCAAAAATAAACATTAAAAAAATTTTTTTTAAATACAATATTTTATTTTTAACCCATATTAAACTGTTCAATGTCCATATGAATCTCCTAGGGGGTGTCCCATGAAGATTCTGACTTCTAGGTCTGAGGTGGGTCAAGATCTGGCATTTCTAACAAGCTCCCAGAAATATTGCTGATTCTTTGACCTCAGTAAGTAGTGAAGCTAAAGATTAACTGTGTTCCAGTTACTTACTGGAGAGTGATCTCTAACACATGGCTACTCAACCACTTTGGTGGATCTAGAGAAATGAATGAATTATGTATACTTTAGGAAACCCCCAGTAACAATAATCTCAGCTAAACCACTAAACAATACTTCAGTGTAAGTTAATATAATTTCTCATGTAACCCTCACACCGGCCCTAAGAAATACCTGTGGTTATTACATTTTGTGGATATGAAACTGAAGATCAAGTGGGTTAACTCATGTGCCCCCTGTCATTCAGCTCTTAAACAATAGAGCCACACTTTGAATTTTGTTTCTGATTTCATATTACCTTCTTACTCTTAAAGTTTTTTTTACATTGATTTATTTTTGAGAGACAGAGAGAGACAGAACACAAGCGGGGGAGGGGCAGAGAGAGTTGGGGGACACAGAATCCGAAGCAGGCTCTAGGCTCTGAGCTGTCAGCACAGAGCCCGACGCGGGGCTCAAACTCACAAACTGCAAGATCATGACTTGAGCCCAAGTTGGACATTCAACCAACTAAGCCACCCAGGCGCCCCAACCTTCTTAGTCTTAGTTCCCTTTTCCATTATTTTTCTTAGTTTATTTTTCTTACTTACATGGACCCTTTATGCTACCTAAAAACACTTTGTTTTCTCTATTCCTTAGGCTTCTTTATTATAGAAATAATTGAAGTACAAAAAAAAAAAATTGAACACAGAGCAAATCAAGAGAACACAAAAGTACTTCCACTTCCAGCTCCAAAGATGTTTCTTCTTCAAACGTTACGAACTCTCCTTCCAAACCTTTTCCTCCTGTGCTTATGCTTATCTTTTTCTGTAAAATAATGGAATATGATTCCATGTATTTGTTTTATAATTGCCATCTCTTCATCAAGCCATGTAATTTAATCATCTATCCCTACTAATAGACATACTCCCAGAATGTTATCCTTAATAAGTACAGGACACTTGGTTAAATGAGTAAGGGATGATTTATTCACCCCCTCTCTCATTCTTGGGTATTTATATTGCTTCATTTTACTGTTTTTGTTTTTTTGACTTTAATAGCACTGCAACCAATAACACCTCTATGTGTTTGTGTTTGTACACAATTTTAACTGATTTATTTTTTATTTCTATTTGTTTCTATTTTTTGTAATGTTTATTTTTGAGAGAGACAGAGTGCAAGTGGGGAAGGGGTCAGAGAGGAGAGGGAGACACAGACTCTGAAGCAAGCTCCAGGCTCTGAGCTGTCAGTACAGAGTCCGATCTGGGGCTGGAACTCCCCAACGGTGAGATCATGACCTGAGCCGAAGTTGGATGTTTCACCGAGGAGACACCCAGGCGCCCCTATTTTTTATTTTTAATAACTGAAGTAATATGTTAAAATTTTTTTTCTTGTAGGGGACCCTGGGTGACTCCATCAGTTAATTAACTGACTCTTGATTTCCATTCAGGTCATGATCTCACAGTTCGTGAGTTCGAGCCCCGCATTGGGCTATACGCTGACAGTGTGGAGCCTGCTTGTCATTCTCTCTCTCCCTCTCTGTCTTTCTGCCCCTCCCTCTCTCACTCCCTCTTTCTCTCTCCCTCTCTCCCTCTCTCTGCTGCTCCTGCAAATGTGCATGTTTTCTCTCTATATATAAAAATATACAAATAAACATTAAATTTGGTCGGTTTTTTTTTTTTAAATCTTTAACTAAGGTAGATAAAGGGATACCCCTTTGGTTCCCAGATGAATTCCATTTCTTTCCCTAGAGTCCTCAGTTTGGGGTTTTTCTTTCAAGATTTTTTCACTTTTATACATAGATGTACAGAGCGAATGGCTCTAGGACTTATTTTTATTAAATAAGAGCATCCTATATGCCTCTTAAAATTACGTTTCATCAGTAATACTTCCTAAAAGACGTGCTTGGTCAGAGTGTTGGAGCAACCTTTTTTCCCCCACCTGTCATCACTGCTCACAGTCTTTTGTTCATCTTTGCCAGGTTGACAAGCAGCGAACGGTCCTCTATGGTACTTTAAAAGTAATTGTAATTCAAAAATCTACATCAATGCCATTTTTTCTTGACACTTTTAAAAGTGTCAACTTTTAAAAAGTTCTATCTTGAAAGTTCTTTTTGTTCACACATTCCCCACAATCCGTGCCCTTTCCACTACCTTTCAGGAACAACCACATATAAGAGTTTGTATGCATTATTTTAGACTTTTTCCCAAGTATATACACATACAGATAAGTGTACACACATCCAGAATATATACTGCTCAGTTTGTGTGTGTCTGGGTGTGCCTTTTTAAAACAATTGATATCATCTACCAATTGGCTTTTGAAATAAACAATATTTCTTACAGAACCATCAATATAAATATATTGGCTCCTACCCACTAGATGATATTAGCAACTCCCTCCTCCCACTCAGCAAAGATAGCCAAAACTATCTCCCTACACTGCCAAATGTTCCCCGGGGAGCCAAATTGCCCCTGGATTGGAACCAATGATATAAATGTATTTCATACCTTTTTCCTACTGCATTACCTTCCAAATAGTGTAGCATTTTTTTTTTCTGTTGCAATGAGCCACCTTGTACAAGAGAACAATTCTCTTGAGGGATAATATGGCACAAGGGAAAGAATGTAGTTTCTGGAATCAGCCTAGTTGGGTTCAAATCCTGGATGGAAAATCTGTAAAAAGGGTATACTAATAGAAATTAATGAGGACTAAAAACATTTAAGCACACAAAGCACTTAAAACAGTGGAAGGTATTTAGCAATAAATCTTTGGATCTGACAAAAACTCTGACTTATATTCGAATATTCTGTTTGAGTATGGAATTTCCTTGAAGTATATTTACATGAAGTGTGACTGAGAGAAACATCAGTGCTTCTGTTATTTTACAAATGGAATATTTCAAAAACAGTGCACGTTTATGAAGTCAAATGAATGGTGCTGCTGTTCCTGAATCATAGTGACGTGACATTAAGGTTTCTGTACCCACTTTGCCCTGCTTGTGTGTGGTGAATGCCACCTCTCTTTTTTCAATCTAGAATTAGGGATGATTCAGAAAGAAAGCAAAGAAAAGAGAGGAAAAGTGATTTAGACTCTGTGAGCAAACGCATTAACTGCATTTAAGTCAAATGCTGGCCAGTCTTACCCATTTGACTTTTTAACATTTCACCATAAGTCTGGGTCTGAAAGAAAACTTCTCTTCAACTCTTCAGACAGGGGCAAGACCCGATTCTATCCGCCATCCCTCTCAACCCTACCTTCACTGAGGGAAAAGCTGTTTGTACCACCTGACTCTAGTCAGGTTAGAGACAGAAAGGAAAAATAAATGGGATGCTGTGAGGGGGGTAGGGGAGAGGAAGACCAAGAGGCTGTGAAAAAAGGGAACAAAATCACAGAGGAGGCCTCCTTTGCACTTCTCTGAGGTGGGCTCAGCGTGAATGGATAGGAGACGGAAGGAAGTAAGTAATGGACTGTTTCCACAATTCCCGGGACTTGGTGCATAACTGTCTAATGATAAGACCCTTCTGGTGATGGAATTCCTGCGTAGCTTGGGTTGTAATATCTTTTAAAATACTTCCAGATATAATGAGGTATCTGTAGAGAAATAGCAGCTGAATGTGTAAGCAGCTCTGTTAGGAGTCTGATGGGAGGCACAGCCTGTAGTAAATGAAGTGAAGCAAAAACCTTACCACACAGCAGGTATGTTCCAGAAAAGCCCTCATTTCAAGTCTGCATCTGGCTTGGTCTATGGAACTGACAGACAGGCATAGGTCTTAGGGAAGGGCAACCAGACTGATGGAGGTAGCAAGCCAACACCTTGAGCGGTGCTAAACTTATGCACTAGAAACAACCCTGCAACTGAAGAAAGACTTGAACGTCAGATAAATGACCTCTCATAAAAATAAGTAAATAAATAAAAGGATGACGTGAAAAGAAGATGTGTGTTACTTTTACGCACCTCCTATATTCCTATAAAGTTGGATGTAGATTAAATACATTTTCCAAAATGAAAGTAGGTTTGCTGGGGTTTTTTCAAGTTTATTTATTTTGAGAGAGAAGGAGAGAGAGGGAATCTCAAGCAGGCTCCGCTCCATCCGTGCAGAGCCCAATATGGGGTTCAAACCCATGAACCATGAGATCATGATGTGAGCCGAAATTAAGACTCAGAGGCTTAATCGACTGAGGCACCCAGGCACCCCTGTTTGCTGGTTTTTTAATGTAAACTTTTTACTGACATACACACGCTCAGAAAAATAGACAAATTACTAATTTTTGCCATGATGAATTTCTCAAACTAAGGATGGCCATGGAAGAGGAACCCAAGCATGGCCAGCTCCCAGAAGTCACCCTCCTGCTTTCTCTGCTCACCACCCACCTACCAGGGGAAATTCACCACTATCCTGACATCTAACACCAGAGACCAGTTTTCCTGTTTGAATGTGTTAGAAAAAAAATGGAAGCACATAATATAGAATCCTTCTTGTCTGGTCCTGCTATTCAGCAGAATATAAAATTCACACATATTGAGTATAGTTGTAGAGTGTTCATTCTGTTTATGGTATAGTATTCACCACCGGAAGACATCACGATCTCACTCTTCCACTATCTAGTCTATTCTTCCATTATATCCCTTCTGCTATTGCTGGGAATTTGATTAGTGTCCAGTTGGAGACTGTTAAGAGTAATGTTGCAATGAACATACTTGTACAAACCTTTCTGTGGGCCTAAGGGTGCATTTTTCTTGAGTGCTTACCTGGGATTAAATTTGATAGATTTTTTTTTCTATGTGACTCCATGGCATAGGGTGATGGGGAGTGGCCATGGCTTGGGCCTTTTTCTTGCTAGCTTTTCCTGGGTCTTGGGGGAAAAAAGCGGAAAGAGCTGGAAGCTCTGTTCTTCTGGCTTCATGCTACTCATGCAACTTTTTTGGGTTATATCTCACCATTATCTGAAGCCTCCACAGAACTTCACTGTACTTGGTCTCTTCCTGTGGGACAAAGCAGGAAGCTCGTTGGAAAGGGGGCTGGAAACCTAAGCTGGGATCACAGCTCTCCTTGGTCGACCTCAGGTGCATCACTTCACCTCTCTGTGTCTGAATTTCCTCATCTGTTAAATGGGGAAGCCAGGGCTAGGCGAGCTCAGATGGCCTAATGTCTGTGGATGAGCTGTGGCCACTGTGTGGGGCTGGTCATCAAGGAGAAGGTGGGGGTCTCTGTTGTCGCTGGAATCCTGAGAGGGTTTTAGTCCTCTTTGGTGTGATGGACCCTTCCCATCAGGGCAAGATCTGGAGTCTTTGGCATCTCCCTGTCAAGCCTTTGCTCCTTCAAGCCCTGTGACATCAAGCCAAGAGAGAGGCTGCATCCCTGACATCCTCCTCAGTCTTCTGTCAGTCAACTCAATGACTTCCAGAAACCACAGGGAGCCAGAAGCCCACCAGGTTTGCCCAGATTGGCAGAGTTGGGCCATTTGTATAAAACTCTTTATTCAACTTACCTGGCCTTTTTTTTTTTTAATGTATATATGAAATACACACACACACACACACACTCAGTTTTATTAGATACTGACTGAATGTTTTCAAAAATGCCAAAGTTCAGACAAAAAGACTTCTAGAGGAAATTTTATTCGTTTCACTCACTTTGGTTTTTTTTTATTTTAAAATAAGATACAAGGGGCGCCTGGGTGGCTCAGTTGGTTAAGCGGCCGACTTCGGCTCAGGTCATGATCTCACGGTCCGTGAGTTCGAGCCCCGCGTTGGGCTCTCTGCTGACAGCTCGGAGCCTGGAGCCTGTTTCAGATTCTGTGTCTCCCTCTCTCTCTGACCCTTCCCTGTTCATGCTCTGTCTCTCTCTGTCTCAAAAATAAATAAACATTAAAAAAATAAATGAAATAAAATAAAATAAAATAAGATACAAAATCATTAAATACAAAACCAAGATCTTATACAAATAACAAAAAAAACCAAGGGATTGTTTTTTCGGACAGTCATGATATTATTGTTCTGTTTCTGTTCTGTGGTGATAGTTACATGACTATACATTTGTCAGAGCTTGTGGAGATACACGACAAAGAAAGGTGATTTTTTTTTTATGGGCTACAAGCTTGTTGATTACCCAGTTGAGACACATTTGGTCATTTCCAGTTTTGGGCAATGATAATATTAGTTTTATGCTGCTATAAACATTCACGTCAGGTATTAGTGTGGACCTCTGCGTTCATGTCTCCAGGTTAAACACCTTCAATAGAATGTCTGGGTCATATAAGACACGTATGTATCACTTTATAAGTAAGTGACAAAATCTTTTCCATGGTGGCTTTTCTGCTTCGTATTCTCATCAACAATGTATGAGATTCCTGTTATTCAATATGCTGCCAGCAGTTGGCATTAACAGGTTTTGTTTTCTTTGTTTCAGCCAAGAGGTATATAGTGGCAGCTCTGTGTGGTTTTAATTTGCATTTCCCTAATGATTAATGATGTTGGCATCTTTTCATGTGTTTACTTCCTGGCCATATACCTTCTTTGATGAAGTGTCTGTTCAAATCTTTTGTCCATTTTCCATTGGGTTATTTGTTTTCTTATTGTTGAGTTTTGAGAATTCTTTCTCAGATATATGATTTGCAGATATTTTCTGCCAGTCTTCAACTTGCCTTTCAATTCTTTTAACAAATGTCTTTTGCAAACCAAAAGCATCTTATTTTGATGGTGTCATATTTGTCAGTGTCTCTCCTAAGGACTGTACTTTTGATGTTCCTAGCTAAGAACTCTGACTAACCTAAGGTGGCAAAGATTTTTCTCTTATGTTTTATTCAAAAAATGGTATAGTTTTATATTTTACACTTAGTGCTATCCATTTTGAATTAATTTTTACATATGGTGTAAATTATAAGTTGAGATTCTTTATATATAGATATCAATGTTGATATCGATAGATAGATATAGATATAGATATAGATATAGATATAGATATAGATATAGATAGATACAAATAGATGTCCAATATTTCCAGAACAGCTTGTTGGAAAAAAAAACAAAACAACTATCCTTTCTCCATTGAATTTCCTTTGCACTGTTGTCAAAAATCAATTTGTCATATTTCTGCATGCATATTTCTGGACTCTATTCTGTTCCATTTATCTGTCTATATATTCTGTATCCAATACTACACTGTCTTGTTTACTACAGCTTTATTATAAGTCTTAAAATCAGTTAATATAAGTCCTCCAAAGTTACTCTTTTTTTTTTTTTTCCAAATTGTCTCAGCTGTGCTAGGTAGGCTCTTTCCCTTCTACAATAAATTTTAAAAGCAGCTTATTGATATCCACAAAAAAATTTGACAGGATTTTAATTGCATCGGATCCGTAGATCGATTTGCGAGAAGTGAGATCTTAAATCTTGCATCTTCCAATCCACGAACACAATATATCTCTCTGTTTACTTACGTCTTAACTGATGGCTTTCATCAGTCTTGTGTAATTTTCAGGATAGAGATCCTGCACAGATTTCATTAGATTTACCCCCAAATATCTTATTTTCTTTTGTGATGTCTTAAATGGTACATTTGAAAGGGGTTTCCAGGTGATTTTATTAATTCATCAACTTCTCCAGTTTGGAATAAACTTCAGAGGTTACTTTGTTTAACTGTCCTTCAGGTTTCTGGATCACAGATATTTCTTGATCTGCTTGAACATTCGCAAAGATTGGAACCAGAAAATTCTGGAAAGGTTTTTTGACAGAGATATTCCATGCACTCTTTACCCAGGTTCCCTCAATAATTAAGTACAATATCAAAACCAGGAAAAACTGACATGCTACAGTGTGCGTTTATAGTTCCATGTCATTTTATAATATGTAGTTTCATGTAACCACCACTGCAATCAAGAGACAGGATTATTCCATCACCACAAAGAAACACCTTCTGCTACTCCTTTATGGTTGTGCACATCCCCTCCCTCCCAATGTCCATAATCTCTGGCAACCCACCAATCTGCTCCATGTCTGTAATCTAGTTATTTTTGAGAATATTATATAAATAGAATTATGAAGTATGTGACCTTGTGATATTGGCTTTTTAAAATCAGCATAATGTCCTTAAGATCTATCCAAGTTGTTGCATTCATCATTACTTCATTTCTTTTCATTGCTGAGTAGAAACCTATGGTGTGGATGTCCCACTGTTTATTTAGCCATTAACTTGGTATGGGTTATGGGATATGGTATGGGTATGGTATGGGATATGTTGGTAGTTTCCAGTTCTTGGTTATTAAAAATTACTATAATAGAAGTAATTGTGGGGTGCCTAGTTGGCTCAGACGGTTAAGCATCTGACTCTTGATTTTGGCTCAGGTCATGATCTCACACTCATGAGATTGAGCCTTGTGTCAGGCTCCATGCTGGATGTGGAGCCCGTTTGGGATTCTCTCTCCCTCTCTCTCTGTCCCTCCCCAACTCGCATATGCTCTCTCTCTCTCTCAAAATTAAATTAAATTAAATTAAATTAGTACTTGTGTACAGGTTTTTGTGTGAATATAAGTTTTCATTGCTCTGGGACAAGTGCTCAGGAGTGTGATTGCTGGGTCATGTGGTAAGTGTGTGGCTAATTTTGTAAGGAATCGCCAAACTATCTTCAAGAGTGGCAATCCCATTTTACATTCTTCTAGCAATATAGGAGAGATTCCATGGTTCCATATCCTTGCCAGCATGTGGTATTGTAACCATTTTTTTAATGTCAGCCAATTGTCAGCCAATTTTTTAAATTGTAGTTGACATAAAATATTATATTAGTTTCAGGTGTACAACGTAGTGAATCAACATTTATGTACATTATGAAAGAACCATGATAACTCTAGTTACCATCTTTCACCATGCAATGTTATTACAATGTTATTGATTATATTCCTATGCTGCACTTTCTATCCCCATGATTAACTCATTTTATAGATGGAAGTTTTTACCTCTTAATCCCTTTCACCTATTTTGCTCATCTTCCTCCCTTTCCCTCTGACAACCTCCAGTCTGTTCCCTGTATTCATGTGTTTCAGTTTTATTTGTTCATTTGCTTTGTTTAGATTCCATAGGTAAGTGAAATTACATAGTATTCTCTGACTTTTCACTTAGGATAACAGCCTCCAGGTTCACCCATGTTGCTGCAAATGGCAAGGTTTCATTCTTTTTTTATGGATGAGTAATACTCCATTGCATGTGTGTGTGTGTGTGTGTGTGTGTGCACGCGCATGCGTGCGTAATCTTCTTTATGCATTCATCTATCAATGGACACTTAGGTGTGTCTATGGATATGGACACTCTCATACCTTGGCTATTATAAGTAGTGCTATGATGGATGTAGGGTCCATATATCTTTTTGAAATAGTGTTTTCATTCTCAGATAAATACCCAGAAGTGAAATTGTCGGATCTTGTAATATTTCTATTTTTATTTTTTTGAGGACACTCCATACTGTTTTCCACAGTGGCTTCACCAATTCACATTCCCACCAACAGTGCACAAGCAGTCCCATTTCTCCGCATCCTCACCAGCGCTTGTCATTTCTTGGCTTCTTGATGGTAACCATTTCAACAGGGGTGAGGTGACATCTCATTTTGGTTTGGTTTATATTTCCCTGATGATAAGTAATGTTGAGGATCTTTTCATGTACTTGCTGGCCATCTGTATGTCTTTGGAAAAATGTCTATTTAGGTCCTATGCCCATTTTTTAAGTAGATTTTTTTAGTATTGAGTTATATGAGTTCTTCATTTATTTTGGATACTAACCCTTTATCAGATATATTACTTGCAAATATCTTCTCTCATTCAGTAGGTTGTCTTTTTGTTTTATTGATAGTTTCTGTCTCTGTGCAGAGGCTTTTTAGCATAACGTAGTCCTAATTGTTTATTTCTGCTTTGGTTGCTCTAGTCTGAAGAGACAGTTCCAAAAAATTAGTGCTAATACTACTGTCCAAGAGTTTACTGCCTATGTTTTCTCTTAGGAGTTCTACAATTTCAGGTCTTACATTTAGATCTTTAATCATCTTGAGGTTATTTTGTTTTTTAATATGGTGTGAGAAAGTGGTCTAGTTTCATTCTTCTGCATGTGGCTGTCCAGTTTCCCCAGCACTGAAATGGTATAATTTTTTTAACTTTTGATTTTCAATTATTCATTGTTAGTTTATAGAATTCCAATTGATTTTTGTATATTCTCTGTATATTGTGTAGCTTTGCTAAAACTTCTTGTTCATTAGAGCAAAAGGATGGAGACAGAATAAGGCAAGGGGAAAAGTTTAAGGATGGGTCTCATTTGGAGCCAGAAGAAAAAGAGCAGCCCTGAGAGAGACAGAAAAGGAATGGAGATACAGGAGGGAAAATCAAGAGAAAACAATGCATTTAATACTCTTCTAATTCAAGCAGCCTTAAACCAAGCTCTTGAAAAACTCAAAATCTGCTACCCAGATTTTGTGCATTTATTTCCCTTCAATTTTGCTTAATGTCTTTATTTTACCTCCTGAACTCATTGCCCTCCCTTCAAAATTCTTAGGTGTCTTTGGAAACCAAGGGACAAGCCTTAAACACTGACTCATCCAATAATCACATCTTATTCTTTCAACCTGACCCACTTCTAACATATTTCCTATAATTTTTGTGGCATTGGAACAAGCCAGGCTTCTTTTATTTAGCAAACACTTATTCATCACTTATGTGCAAGCCATGATACAGAAGACCATGGTCATGGGAGATACAGAGAAGGGATGACATTCAAAATATTCAACAATTTGTACAACACCTGACCTACCTGAAAGAACAAAGCCATAGCTTTGGACCCTGGAGATCCTGCTGTGCCAGGTATCAACCTTTCAGTTATTTGAATGAAGGGACAAGAGGGGTCTTGGGGGAATGAAGGGGAAGGCTGGGGCAGGGTCATTCTCTATGGAGGGCATAGTATTTACCAAATGCCATAAACACGTTTCGGTATTGTGAGAACTTCTGTGTCTATCCGCAGTGGTCCCAAGAATGAGAGAATTTATTGCACTTGTTAATCAGGGAGACAATCTACAAACAAAATATACAAGTAAGATCATGTGGAATATGGTGAGTTCCTCGAGAGGGCACAGGGGAAGTTTTATGGAAATTTGGGAAAGTGAAGATCTCTTCTTTTGAAAAGGAGAATAAGGGCACGACAAATGACAAAAAATAAGACAGTGTAGTTATGAGCTCTATGCCCTTTACTCTGGGGAAAATAATCTAGGCATTGGGGAGGACAGTGTCTCCCAAGCTCCCAAACAGTGGCACATCCTTCTGGAGAGATCTGGGGCAAGAGTGAGTTTTATGGGATCTTAGAAGCAGCAACGTGGAGACAGGGTATGAATGACTGGGGATGCCTATCCAACCTTAGTTAGAAAGATTAAGAAACAAGGAACTAAGTATGGAGCCCACAGTTAGCTTAGGGTTTGGAAACCGGCTGATGGGCTACACCATGATTCTGGTCATGTAGAACATTTACAGGAACATGAAAGTTCTATTTGCTGACATGGACCCCTGAACAGGAGCAGCTCCATTTTGTGCCTAGAAATTTCTGTCCACAGATATTTGAGTTGAGTCCCAAAGGCAAATTGCATTTAGGTGTTAAAGCAGAAGCAGTGAAGGGCACAAATTAAACAAAGGCAGGGAGGTAAAAGTGCATTGTGTTTGCCAATAACAGAGAAGCTCAGACAAAGAGTAGTGAGGTAAGATGGCAGCTAAAACAACAATATGGAACAAATGTGGGAGCACAGACTGATTCTCTCGACGGTACAATATATCATAGGATATTCGAGGTAAAAAGGAACTTAGAGATCCTACAGGCTAACCCTGCAACCCTTTTGCTGCACAAAAGGAGAAACTGAGACGAAGAGCCCAAGGTTACACAGTGCTACACAGTTTGTTGGCATGAGAGACTCGGGTTCTCGATTTAGAGCTTACTTCCCCAGGGTCTCATTGCTAGCATCTTCTAAAGGTTTTTTAAAATGCAAAATAAATAAATGCCTGTAAGCAGTGACTTTTGATGGAAGTTTTTGATTCCCACCCCATCCCACCCAGAGGGCTGGTATCCTGCCTTACCGCCTGGGAATTGCATTCAAAGAGATTAAGATCACACTCTTCAAGTTTCTGGTTTCTCTTCAGGTGTTTTAATAAAAGTGAGCGCTCTAAGTGGATGCGCTGGTCTCTGCCCCTCCACATCCAGCCAGCTGAATCAGAATCAGCTCTTTTCCTTCTACGAGGCAACAATAGCACAGCTTGGCTGTCTGTTGAAAGACTCTGATGCAAAACCCATTATATGAGCTCTCTCCTCTCTCCTCGTCTTGTCAGACACAAAGCTATCATGTTGACGGGTTTTCTTCTTTTCCCTTGCTCTTACTCCTACATTAGACTTGCTTGTTATTTAGCTGCTTTCTCTTCCAAGATATTATTGGGATTCATTTTATTTCCATTCCTTTCATCTCTTCTATCAATCAGGAGGAAAACAGATAAAAAGGCTGCTCTTAGAACAAATAAGAAAGCTCACAGTTTTGAACTCACCCACTGTTCCATCTCTTCCTGAAGATTTTGTGTTTAATGGACAGTAATCATATTCCAAGACCCAAGACCAGAACTGAAAGTTTTGCCCCAGCTTTTTCTGATAGAACTTTATGATTCTGTCTTGCTAACAGTTAACTCTTCTGAACACAGGCTTTTCACCTATTTATCACCCTTCACAACACTGTTTTATTTCTTTTTTTAATGTTTTATTACTTATTTTTGAGAGTGGGAGAGACAGAGCACGAGCAGGGGAGGGGCAGAGAGAGTTGGGGACACAGAATCCAAAGCAGGCTCCAGGCTCCAAGCTGTCAGCACAGAGCCTGACTCGGGGCTCGAACTCACAGACCGTGAGATCATGACCTGAGCCGAAGTCGGCTGCTTAACCAACTGAGCCACTCAGGCGCCCCAACATTGTTTTATTTCTTAAGGACTATTTCACATTAGTATTATGAATTTTGGATTGCCATATTGTGAGTGGCTGCTGGCATTTATATTACTTACTATGACTCTACAGTAGACTGTACTAAGTGCTAAAAACACTCATTAGCAGCTAGCGACATAATCAATCCTCTGAGGTAGACATCTCTATTTTCCTCCTATATAGATGGAGGAAATGAAACTTAAAGATATTTAATTATTTACCCAAGGCCTTCCTGCTAATAATTGACCAGAACTTGACTCCAGATGGCGTGGGTCTCAAACTTTTATACATGACCACAATATTATACAGCCGCATTCCTCATTGTATTTACCCCAGCTCCATCTCAAGTACTTAATTCCATTATAGTTACTCGAAAGAGTCAGTCTATAAATTTGATGCAAATCAGCCTAGTGATTTCAGAGTAAGGGTGCACTCTTTACTTTAAAAAAGCAAAGAGACAGGGTGCCTCAGTGGCTCAGTAGGTTAAGCATCCGACTTCGGCTCAGGTCACGATCTCATGGTTCGTGGGTTCAAGCCCCACGTCGGGTTCTGTGCTGACAGCTCGGAGCCTGGAGCCTGCTTCGGATTATGTGTCTCCCTCTCTCTCTGCTCCTCCCCTACTCACACTCTGTCTCTCTCTCAAAAAAAATTAAATAAATAAACATGTAAAAAAAAATTTAAAGCAAAGAGACAAACAACAATGAAACACTATAACTAGAATAACACATTGATTCATTTTTGTTGATAAACATAATCAGAAGAAAACAGAACTTCATTTTCTGGGAATTCAGTTTTCTTGACAGTTCAGCCAACTAGGACCTCATCTCAAGCAAAAGAGGTTCCTAAAAAGCCCTTTGCCGTAACAAATACCATATGCTCACTTCTCTGCAATTTAAACAAACTAGGAATGAAGGTAATTACTAAATCATTTTCAACTTTTATTTATTATACAGTGGTTTACGTGTGGCTATACAGTATTTTTAACAGAGTATTAAAATATTACATTAGAAAATATGTAGAGAAGAACATACAATAAGCGGATACATAGGAAAAAAACATAGTGTACAGTACGATGATGGGGAGGAGAGAGAAAACCTAAATCAAAGGAAATAGCAAAGATGGAAAGGCCTAGAACAACCCATTGAAAACCCTAATGGTCACTGAAGACATCCAGGACAGCACACGATTTTCATAATGAAGAGCCCAAGTCATTCCCAAGAGGGTTAAATATAATTTTTAGCATCTTCATTAATTTGACTCGAGAAGACAGACTGCAAGCTATTTTATTTATTTGTTTGTTGTTGTTGTTGTTTTGTTTGTTTATTTTAAGAGAGAGAGAGGGTGTGTGTGTGTTTGCACATGCACATGAGTGGGGGACTGACAGAGAGACAAAAAGAGAGAGAATCCCAAGCAGGCTCTGCACTGTCAACTCAGAGCCCGGGGGGGTGCTCTCTCCCACCTACCGTGACATCACAACCTGAGCAGAAATCAAGAGTGGGACTCAACCAATTGAGCTACCCAGGCCCACACTTTCATTTATTTTTAAATTTATACACTTGTCTTCAGCTCCTCAGTATTCTTTGTCTCCCCTTTCACAGCTTCCAATTTGCCTTCACATTTTCCATGAGTTTACTATTTCTTCTACCTTTTTCTTGAACGCTGCTCTGTCACATTCCAACTGCCTGTGTTGTAGGAAGATCACTCCTGTGTTCTGGGATCCATGTCATGCTCCTGGACCCCTGCCCTCCTTCGACTTACTTTGCTGTTCACAGTTCCATCTCCTTTCTAGTCTCATCAAGGAAGAATTTGTGGTTGCACGTGTCGTGTTTGCATTTCGGTGATTCTGGAAAGGAAAAATGGGAAAGTTGGACTTTATGTTGTTACCTTCAAGCTGCAAGAGGCTCTAATGATTTTCCCAAGACCTGGCATTGAAATCATTCATATGGGAAATTTGAGCATTTTTTAACTGCCCAATTTGATTTGCTTTTCTTTTTCTTTCTCCAGTCTATTCATCGTTCTCCTGCAAGTGAAATTTCTGCTCATGTCATCAAATTCCAAAACAGAGTTGAGCTTTTTTACTGAATAAACCATTTACACAACATGTTCTATGTACAAAGTCTTTTTAATTAGGGTTTCTTTAATAACCCCAGGAAGTGGTCGGGTCAGTTTACATCTGCCTTGCCTCAGTGACTTCGTGCACAAACCCTTCCATTCTTTTTTTTACCCCATTTCACTGTTATTTGCCTGTCAGTCCATTTCTTCCACGCATCTTCTTTCGCTTTGCAGATAGATCTTCATCGACATCTGCTCTGGGGTCAACTGTGTGGAACTGTAATTTCCCCAAGCCTCACCACCCTCTGGGTACATATGCGGGAGCACTAATATTAATACCTAATTTTTCTGGCTCATTTCCCCAAACTGCTGATGGATTAACCCCAGCTCCTTGAAAATCCCCTCTTAAGAATTTTTAGAATCTCCAGAGGCACGTGTGACATATGCAGCCCTTTCTTGAATTCTGTGCCACTCCGCTGGCCACAGCTACTTCCTCCTGCTGCGCGGCTGGCTCGGTTTTTCTCTGCCAATTCCTTGAAAATGGCTGCTGCCGCCCCATTGGGCACAGCAGAGGCTGTCACTACATCTTGTTCCTTCTCTGGAAGCCAAGTCTCTCTTGCTGACCCCCGGGCTCAGCATTTCTTGGCTGGTGGCTCCCCCGAACACCCCAGAAGTCAGATCCGCACTGTGGTGTCTGGCAGGGTGACAGAGACACATTTCCCACTCTCTGCTCCGGATTCAGGCAAAGGTGACCCTGTGGAGGGCTGCTGGGCATTATATTCGTTTGCTCAGGCTGCCATAACAAAAGGACCATAGGCTGGGCGGCTTAACAGAAATTCATTTTCTCACAGTTTTGGAGGCTGGAAATCCAAGATCAAGGTGTCAGCGGGGACTGATTTCTTCTGAAGCCTCTCTGTGGCTTGAACACGACCACCTTCTCACTGTGTCCTCACATGGTCTTTCCTTGGTCCACACATGTCCCTGGTGTCTTTCCCTATGTCCTAATGTTGTCTTCTTATAGGACGCCAATCAGACTGGATTAGGGCCCACCCTTGAAGAAGCCTCATTTAACTTAATCATCTCCTGAAAGGCCCTGTCTCCAAACATAGTCACTCTGGGAGGTACCAGGGTTAGGGTTTCAACACATAAACTTTAGGGGGACCTAATTTAGTTTATAACAGGTACCCATGCAATTCATGTCATAGAGAAAGTGTTCTCTGACTTTTTCTCTCTCTATGGTACAGACACGCATCTTGAAGACTCGTGTCCTGTCCCCTCCATACGCCCCCGAGAATTCCTCTGCACCTCTGAAAGCGAGGCCTGTGTTACTCCTGTGTTGGCAGCAGACTCTTTTTCCTAGAGACCCCACAGACCCCGTGCCAACAGTTTCACCCGGTGCCACGTAAGTTCAGCACACATGCCAGAACCCCCAGCAAGGAAGACAACCCAGGCTTTAAAAGAATCGCTGATAAACGCGTTACAGAGCTGATGCTCAACACACTTGAAAACTGTGGTCTCTACAGCCAGACCTGATGAGTGCGTCACCCTAACTGCCTAACGTCTTAGCTGTGTGACCTTTGGCAATGCACTTAACTTCTCTGTGCCTTAGTTCCCTGACCTCCAGCATGGATTTAACAACAGTACAGACCTCAAAGGATTGTTGTAAGGACTCAATTTGTCATTGCAAATAAAGTGGACACACTATACAGAAAACAGTAAATTCCAGCTCTTATTACTGTCATCATACTACCATGGGAGGTGGGATGTAAGGACAGAGACTTACCTGCAGTACCTCTGTGATAGGTGCTCAGTAAATATATGCGGAACAAATAAATGATGACTATAACATTTATTTTCCACATTTTGATGTTCATGTGGTTCTCATAGAAGCTATTTCATTTAATACACACACACACACACACACACACACACACACACACACACAAAGGCAATATCGTCCACCCCATTTTATTGATGAGAAAACTGTTGATCAGAGATTTTACCAACTTGGCCAAAGGATGATACAACCAATGTGCAGAGTAGCTAAGATTTGAAACTCTTCCCTTCCGGGCCCTCTCTCCTCATCTCCTCACCTTGCCCTGTGATTAGGACCGCCAATCCCAAGCTCCCCATCCGGCCCACATCCCACCCCAAAACAAAAGCAAACCACCTGCACGTCCAGTGCATCAACATGTCCTTATCTGGTTGTCTTTCACTGTGTCACTTAACTCTGCGTGCTCAGACGTGACTTGGAAAGTGACAGGGGCCAGTTCGGTGGAAACACCTTCAGCAAGTCTGTGAGCAAACAAATGCAAAGGAAAATTCTCCCAGTGTGGATGGAAGGATCTGGTCACCCCTTGGGTCATAGAAGGCGGGACGCCACACTGTGTGCCAGAACCACCACGTTATGCCAGGTGTTAGCACACCTTTTCTGGAAATAGGCAGATAATAAATATTTTTGGATTTGCGGGCCATCCCCCAACCTTTGTTGTGACCACTCAGCTCTGCTCTTGTAGCACAAAAGCAGGCACAGATAATACATAAATAAAAGGGAATGGCAGTAGTCCAATAAAATGCTATTTAAAATGTATTTTAAAATGTTATTTACAAATGTTGGGCTTTTTAAATTTTTTTAATGTTTATTTATTTTTGAGAGAGAGAGAGAGACAGAGTGTGAGTGGGGGAGGAACAGGGAGAGAAAGGGAGACGCAGAATCCGAAGCAGGCTCCAGGCTCTGAGCTGTCGGCACAGAGCGCATCCCAGGGCCTAAACTCATGAACTGCGAGGTCATGACCTGAGCCAAAGTCAGATGCTTAGGTGACTGAGCCACCCAAACGCCCCTACAAATGTTATTTAAGTTTTCTATACACTTTGTTGTGTTCTGAGTACTTTGTGTGTAATAACAAATTTAATCCTTAAAACAACCCTTTAAGGTATGTACTATTATTTATCAAATCCATGTTGGAGATAAGGGATCTGAGGCACAGAGAAGTTTAGTGTATTGCCCAAGGTCACACAGCTAAAGATGTTAGGTGGAATTAAAATGACACACCTGATTGCCAACCTCTTCTTTATATGTGTTTCTGAGTTTAACCACCATAATCCTCCAAATTTGCTATGTTTCTTCTTGTTTGGAGGTGTGGGAATAGACTCAGTGTGGACTGAGCAAAGAGCCAACAAGCTTGGGAAGGGGAAACGTGAGACCATCAGTCCAAGGACCCTTTGTTTTGCTTCAACGTGTCTCATGCCTGGGATTTCTATTCTCTGTTCCCTCCTCACATCAGCCTGCATATGTGCACAACAGCTTGTATTACATTCAAACCCCTTTGACAGACAGCATGATCTGTCATTGTCCCGTTGCTTCCTAGCAGCTAATGGCCATAATGTTATTATTTACCATCACTTATTAGACTCTCAAGCTCAGAACTTAAGAATCTGTTTATATCATTCTAGCCCACAAGATAGGTACAGATTTTTCACTTCTTTGGCTAGGTTTATTCCTAAGTATTTTATGGTTTTTGGTGCGGTTGTACATGGGATTGCTTCCTTGATTTCTCTTTCTGCTGCTTCATTATTGGCATATAGAAATGCAACCAATTTCTGTACATTGATTTTATATCCTGAGACTTTGTTGAATTCATGGATGAGTTCTAACAGTTTTTGGTGGAATCTTTTGGGTTTTCCATATAGATTATCATGTCATCTGCAAAGAGTGAAACTTTCACTTCCTCCTTGCTGATTTGGATGCCTTTTATTTCTTTGTGTTGTCTGATTACTGAGGCTAGGACTTCCAACACTATGTTGAATAACAGGGGTGAGACTGAACATCCTTGTCATGTTCCTGACCTTAGGGGAAAAGTTCTCAGTTTTCCTCCATTGAAGATGATATTAGCGGTGGGTCTTTCATATATGGCTTTTATGATCTTGAGGTATGATCTTTCTATCCCTGCTTTCTGGAGGACTTTTATGAAGAAAGAATGTTGTATTTTGTCAAATGCTTTCTCTGCATCTATTGAGAGGATCATGTGGTTCTTATTCTTTCTTTTGTTGATGTGACGTATCACATTGATTGATTTGCAGATATTGAACCAGCTCTGTATCCCAGGAATAAATCCCACTCGATTGTGGTGAATAATTCTTTTAATGCATTGTTGGATCTGTTTGGCTAGTATCTTGTTGAGAATTTTTGCATCCATGTTCATCACGAAAATTGGTCAGTAGTTCTTTTTAGTGGGGACTTTGGTGTTGGAATCAAGGTAATGCTGGCCTTGTAAATAAGTTTGGACGTTTTCCTTCCATTTATATTTTTTGGAACAGCTTCAAAAGAATAGGTGTCAACTCTTCTTTAAATGTTTGGTAAAATTCCCCTGGAAAGTCATCCGACCCTGGACTGCTGTTTGTTGGGAGATTTTTGATTACTGATTCAATTTCTTTAGTGGTTATGGGTCTGTTCAAATTTTTTATTTCTTCCTGTTTCAGTTTTGGTAGTTTATATGTTTCTAGGAATTTGTCCACTTTTTCCAGATTGCCCAATTTATTGGCATATAATTGCTCATAATATTCTTTTATTATTGTTTGTATTTCTGTAGTGTTAGTTGTGATCTCTCCTTTTTCATTTGTGATTTTATTTATTTGGGTCCTTTCTTTTTTACTTCTGATCAATCCAGCAGGAGGTTTATAAATTTTGTTAATACTTCTTTCAAAGAACCAGTTCCTGGTTTCATTGATCTGTTTTACTGTTTTTTTTTTTTTTTTTATTTCAATATCATTGATTTCTGCTCTAATCTTTCCTTTTACAGTCTTCTGCTCATTTGAGGCTTTATTTGCTGTTCTTTTCCAGCTCTTTAAGGTGTATGGTTAGGTTGTGTATCTGAGACCTTTCTTCCTTCTTTAGGAAGGCCTGAATTGCTATATATTTCCCTCTTATGACTGCTTTTGCTGCATCCCAGATGTGTTGGGCTGTTGTGTTTTCATCTTCACTGGCTTCCATGTACTTTTTAATTTCTTTAATTTCTTGATCAATCCATTTATTCTTTAAGTAGGATGTTCCTTAATCTCCAAGAATTCGTGGTTTTTCCAAATTTTTTTCTGGTGGTTGATTTCAAGTTTCATAGTGTTGTGTCTGAAAATATGAATAGTATGATCTTGATCTTTTTGTACTTGTTGAGGACTGATTTGTGTCCCAGTGTGTGATTTATTTTGGAGAATGTTACATGTGCACTTGAGAAGAATGGGTTCTGCTGCGTTAGGATGAAATATTCTGAATATATCTGTTAAGTCCATCTGGTCGAGTGTATCATTCAAAGTCATTGTTTCCTTGTTGATTTTCTGTTTAGATGACCTGTCCAATTGCTGTAAATGGGGTGTTGAAGTCCCCTACTATTATGGTATTATTACCAATGAGTTTCTTTATGTTTGTGATTAATTGATTTATATATGTGGGTGCATTGAATACATTGGGGACATAAATGTTCACAATTGTTAGATCTTCTTAGTGGATAGACCCCTTAGTTGTGATATAGTGCCCTTCTTCATCTCTTGTTACAGTCTTTATTTTAAAATCTAGTTTGATATAATGGTTTTGGAAACCATTACCATGATAGATGGTTCTCCATCCCCTTACTTTCAATATGAAAGTGTTTTTAGGTCTAAAATGGGTCTTTTGTAAACAGCATATAGATGGATCTTGTTTCCTTTTCCATTCTGATATCCTATATCTTTTGATTGGAGCTTTTAGTCCATTGACATTTAGAGTGACTACTAAAAGATAAGAATTTAGTGCCATTGTGTTGTCTGTAGAATTAGAGGCTCTGGTCCTTTCTAGTCTGTTGATTTTGGTCTTTTTTGTTTTGTTTCAACTTTTCTTTCCTCGGAGTATCCCCTTAAAATTTCTTGCAGGACTGGTTTAATGGTAATGAACTTTTGTAGTTTTTGTTTGTCTGGGAGACTCTTTATCTCTCCTTCTATTTTGAATGACAGCCTTGTTGGATAAAGAATTCTTGGCTGTGTATTTTTCCAATTCAGCACATTGAATATATCTTGCCAGTCCTTTCTGGCCTGTCAAGTTTCCGTGGAGAGGTCTGCTGCGAACCTGATCCATTTTCCCTTATAGGTTAATGACTTTTTTTCTCCCTTGCTGCTTTCATAATTCTTTGCTTGTCTTTGTATTTTGTGAATTTGACTATGATATGCCTGATTATGATCAGTTTTTGTTGAATCTAATGGGAGTTCTCTGTGTTTCTTGGACTTTGATGTCTGTGTCTTTCCCCAGATTAGGAAAGTTTTCTGCTATAATTTGCTCACTAAGCTTTCTACCTCTTTTTCTTTCTCTTCATCTTCTAGGACTCCTATGATTCAGATGTTATTCCTTTCTAATAAGTCACTAAATACCCTAATTCTTGTATCTTTGCTTCCCTCTTTTTTTTTTCTGCTTCATTATTCTCCATAATTTTGTCCTCTGTGTCACTGATTCTCTGCTCTGCTTTATCTATACTTGGCCGCTGTGGCATCCATTCAAGATTGCATCTCGGCTATAGCATTTTTTAATTTTGTCCTGACTAGATTTTAGTTCTTTTGTCTCCACAGAAAAGGATTCAATGCTCTTTTCAACCCAGCTAGTATTCTTATTATTGTGATTCTAAATTCTAGTTCAGACATCTTGCCTTTTATCTGTGTTGATTAAACCCCTGGCTGTCATTTCTTCCTGTTCTATCTTTTGGGGTGAATTCCTTCATTTTGTCATTTTGGAGGAAGAAAAAGAATTAATAAAATAAAAAATAAATATTAAAAAATTAAAAACTGCACTAAAAATCAAATAAAGGGAGCTAGAAACTAAGTGTGCTTTTGTGTGGTTGTTGAAAAAAGCTTGATAGAATAGAGAAGAAAGGGGAAGAAAAGAAAGAAAAGAGAAGAAAAGGGTAAAACAAACATTTAAATTAAAAAGTATATGATAAAGTAGAATAAAATGAAATGAAGAAAGTGAAATCTAATTTGAAAAGTTACAAAAAACTTATTAAAACAATTTTTAGAAATTTAAAAGAAAGCAAATAAAAATAAATTTTCTCTTCCTGTGTTCAAGAAAAAGAAAAGGAGAAAAAAACAAAAAGCAAAAAAAAAAAAAAAAGGATGAACCAGCAAATAGAATGAAACCCAAATGAAGTTAAATCCAGTTTCCCCTAGAACTCAAACTATGAATCACTCTATAGTCCATACACTAAGTAGGCAGCATGACTTCTGCTGTTCTTCTAGGAGGATGTTCTAGAAGGGCACAGTTGGGTGAGGCTTGGTGTAATGCCTCTGTTTTTCATTAGGTGGCCTTGCTTAGCTTCCGGGGGTGGATGGGTGAGGTTCACATGCACGTGCACCAGAGCAGTGGAAATGGCTTCACCCAGCTTCCTAGTCCCTGGCACAGGAAATTTGCGTTCTCACTGATGGGCTATCAAGCACCCCTCCTTTATCTTAGCCTTCCATCCACTCCCCACTTCCTCCCTAGTCCAATTCCATAGCCTGCCAGGTGGCACCTCCTTCCTGAGTTTTATCTCAGATGGGCTGTGTTTCCAAAACTCTAACTTCAGAGAACCCTGTGACTCGGACCCATGCCAACTCTCTGGGGAAGGGTCTTGCTGAGCAATGGCTGGGTGCCAGCTTGCCCCAGAAAACATTTGTGTGATTGTGTTTCAGCGGAAGTTCAACGATTATGACAAATCACAACACACGGATGGCGCCATGTTTCATCACACTCTGGCGTCTTTATTCCAATACCAGCAAATGTGGCTGCTCTCCAGGGTCTGCTGGGACCTTTACCTGTGGGAAGCCATATGGCTTCTACCAAATGCACTCCAAGCAGGGAAACTACTACTCCTCATGTGGCCCTTAGACCCCTCAGACCTCGCTGCCTGCTCCTAGGGATTTGCTCTTTACCAGATGCATTCAAGGTATTGAGCTCCAGAATTTCCTACCCTGTGCTCCACCGTTTATAGAGTCCTAATGGTATTGAAACCCTCTCCTTTCTCCCTGTCAATGGTTTTGGAGAACAGATTTCTTTTTCAGTTCCTTGTGAGTGTTTCCACTCTTTCTCTTTCTTTCCAGCTACTTTCAGTGGGAGTGTTTTTCCTGCACAATCTCAGTGTGCTGTCCTCTCCCCTTTCCCTTTCTCTGTCCTCTCTACAAAAACAGCTCCATACATTCTGCTTTTCCTCCCCCAGTTCGCCTCTCCACACCATATATCTGCCAAGTTCTGTGGCTCAAATTATGCAGATTGTACTGTTAAACCTCAGACCAATTTCCTAGGTGTGCAAAATGGTTTGGTGCTGATCTAGCTGCGTTTCAGAGATAAGACAAGCTGAGAACTTCTACGCTCTTCCACCAACTTGGGAACCCTCAATTCTTTCCATCACACTCTGAACTTGCTTTGCTTTCTTTTTGCCTTGAACTCAATTGTGTAGCTTTTTTTTTTCTTGCAAAAAAAAAAAAAAGAATCTTAACTAAGGCACTGTTGAGAGGGTGGTTGGGGTTTTAAAAGGTCAGTAAATAGCATCCTTTTCCCTCCCTCCTGTATAGTCAGGGTCCAGTAAAGAAAAAGAAACACTGTAACAGTTTCAAACAGAGACATTTCATATAATAAATAGGTTACAGAGGTGATGGTAGAAATGAAAACCCCAGGGCATGATGAAAGAACCCAGCGATCAATAATACCAGGAAACAACTTCCTTATAGATCATTAAGTGAATGATCTCAATTCTTTCCCCTCCCTGCATCCACCCACTTCTTACAGCCTCATCCTTTGGTTTGAGATTGGTCATTTGACTTCCTTTTCCCAAAGGCACATGGGTGGAAGTTAAAGTTTGACAGTTTTGAGCCTAGATCTTTAGAGGCCTCATGAGACTTCCAGATTCAAATCTAACATATAAAGAGCTTGGAAGTAGTAACTTGCATTTTACATGAAAAAGCTGAACCAACTGAAGATCAGTTATTTTTCTTGGACCAATCAGAAAACGAATGTTTCAGGGCAAATGGCCACTCCAAAATTTAGAGAGAGAGAGAGAGATGTATGCAGTGAGCCACAGCTTACTTGGAGCAGAAGCGACTAGAACCATAAACTGATAGAGACACTTAAATGGTGACTTTGAGGAGTTGCTGGAGACTGAGGTAGATTTGCTTGAGAGTGAGAAACTCCTAAGGGGCCATAGTTTTAGGAGGCCCTCACATTTTTTGGGCTTTACCCCTTAAAATCCCACCAAGCTTTTATGATGAAGATCTGAGAAAGACCCCCTCATGGCCCAGGCACTTGTAGAGGAAGAATAATCATTGTTAAGTATTCCCAGAGCATTTATCCACAGCAAGGGCCTTCTTTCCAAAAAATATATATATATATTTCTCCAGAGCCTTATCCTAGCTGGAGGAAAGACATCTCTTACCCTCCATTCCCTTTCTGCCTTCCTGTCTCATCTAAGGTGGGAGGAGGTGGTGGGTAATAATAGGGGTCAAGGAAACAGACTGAGAATACTGCAGCCAAGAAAAAGAAAAAGGAGTGGGAACTAAGTAATACAGCTATAAAAAATAACCTTATGAAGGTCAAAGATCCAAAGATTGAAATTTAATATAAATATCATATAATGCTCTCCCTCTCTCACCTCTTGCACCACCAACAGGGTTCCAGTATAACAGAATAGATTACAGTTGAAAGAGATGCAAGACACAGACTTTCTCTGACAGAAGCTCAAAATCAAAAGGAAGGACAAAATCAAGTACACTAGAAGAATTTGAAACCACTGGTACCCTTAGCAAATGTTAACCCAGCACAACTCTTGGCCATCTTAATGTAAATCTTCACATTAAAGATTTATTTACTCAGTCCCTAACATCTGATACAACAGGTCTGGCTTTCAAGAAAAAAATGACAAGACATGCCATAAGGCAAAGAAAATAAAACAGCTTGATGATTCAGAGGATACATGGGTGGCTCTGTTGGTTAAGTGTCTGACTCTTGATTTCAGCTCAGGTCAAGATCTCATGGTTCATGAGATCAAATCCATATCAGGCTGTCAGCATAGAGCCTGCTTGAGATTCTCTCTTTCCCTCTCTCTCTGCTCCCTCCCCACCCCAGCTCACACATTCTCTCTCTCTCTCTCTCTCTCTCTCTCTCAAAATAAATAAATTTAAAAAAACATAGCTTGATGATTCAAAGTAATCATCAGAAACAAATTTAAATATTACATGGATATTGGAATTATCAGACAGGAAATTTGAAATAGTTTAATATGATTAATATGCTAAGAGCTCTAATGGAAAAAGAGTCATGGTGCAAGAACAGGAAGGTAATGCAAACAGATAGATGGAAACTCTAAGAAAAAATCGAAAGGAAATATTAGAATTCAAATATACTGCAACAAAAATGAAGAATGGCTTCAGTGAGCTCATCAGTAACTCAATATACCCAAGGATAGAATCAATGAAGTTGGAGACAGGTTAATGTAAAATTACCAAACTGAATAGCATAGAATAAAATATTTAGGCAGGTCAAATTCAAACTTCAAAAATTGAAGACAGATAAAATTTTGAAAAAAGCAAGAATAATGGAATAATGGTAAGAATTATAAATAGTTCTCATCAGAAACCATGAAAACTAGAAGGGTAGGGACTGAAATATCTAAAGGGTTGAAGGAGGAAAAAAAATCACCAACCAAAAATTTTACATCCAGCAAAATTATCCTTTGCAGGTGAAAGAGAAATAAAAACTTTCTCAAAGACATGAGGGAATTCAACAGCAGCAGCAAACCTTCCCAGCAAGAAATGCTAGAAGTTCTTCAAAAGGAAGGAAATGATGTAAGTCATATTTACATTAAAAAGGGAAACGCATCAAGAAAGGAAACTGCATGTACATGAAGGTGAAATACAATCTTTTATTTTTCTTACTGTTAATCTAAAACATAACTATTTAAAGGAATAACAGAAGCAATCTTGAGTAATAACAGCAGATGGTAAGTGGAATGAATGACAGCCATGGCAGGAGAGAATATTCAGTCATAAGTATCTGCACTATGAATGAAGCAGTGTAGTAGTATTTGGAGATGAACTTAGATTGTTTTAAAGTGCATTTTGTAAACTCTAGACCAACTATAAGTTAAAGGAAAAAGAAGATAGTTGACATGCTCAGAATGCTAAGAGAAGTAATAAGTAGAGTCATATAAAATGTTCAATTATACTGCAGAAGGCAAGAAAAAAAGGGAGGTGGGGAATAAACAAAGAGAAAAAGTAGTTAATAGTACAGTTACAACATAGTATATATTAATCCAAGTATGTAAATAATCACTTTAAAAATAAAGCCTAAGCACACCAATTAAGAGCCAGAGATTTCCCAGTGGGTAAAAGACAAACAATACCATTGGGTTCTTGATTCTACCCTTGCTGCCTGAAAATGACTTCCAACACGGCATCTAAGTGATCATTTCACAATGTCGACCAGCTCATTTCTCTCCTCTGCTCAAAACTGTGCAAGAATATCCCATTTGACTCGGGAAAAAAGTTAAAATCATTGTGGTTTATTTTCCTTCCAACATCACTTTTATGCATGGATCATTTCTTCCCCTCTTTCAAATCTTTGTTCAAATGCTACTTTCTCTAAATTCAACCTTAGCCATTCTGTTCAAAAACACAATGAACCTTTTCCTTATTACTCTCTCCCACACTCTCTCTATTCCCCTTATGTGCTCTTTATTTTCCTCTAATAGTGTAACTTTTAAAATATCACAAAGTTTGCTTGTTTATTCCATTGTTTTTTTTATTATCAGCCATCTCTAGTGCAATATAAACTCCATTAGACAAGAATTTATGTCTGCTTTGTTTACTGATCTTCTAGCTTGGCATAGAGATCAATAAATATTTGTTGGATAAATGGGGTTTCTCACAATATCTACAGACACCTTCCAACATTTAAGCTTGCATTCTGACACACACTGTGTTCAGAATACATATCCTATATCATAGACCAAGATTTGGTGAACTACAGCTCTGGGGCCAAATTTGGTCTTCTGCCTGTTTTTGTAAATAAAATCTTGTTGGAACACCCACACCCATTTGTTTACTTATTGTGTATGGCTGTTTTCAAGCCACAAAGGAAGACTTGAACAGTTATACAAGAAATCCTGTAGTCCCCCAAAATGAAAATATTTACTATCTGGCATTTTACAGAAATATATTCTGCCCCCTGATATATATTATTGTAAATATGTATGCATACTACATTTTCTTTATTATCTATTCATCAATGGACATTTAGGTTGTTTCATATTTGACTATTGTAAATAAAACTGCATGGAACATAAGAATACATATATATTTCAAATTAATGTTTTTGTTTTTTCAGATAAATATCCAGAAGCAGACGTGTTGGATCATATGGTAGTTCTATGTCTAATTTGGGGGGGGGGGGGGGCATTTCATGTTTTCCAGTGGCTGCACTGATTTACATTCCCACTAACTATGCACAAGTGTTCCCTTCGCTCCACATTCTTGCCAACACTTGTTATTTCTTGCCTTTGTGCTAACAGTCATTTTAGCAGGTATAAAGTGATATCTCATTGTGATTGGATTTGATTTCCCTGTTGATTGGTTATGTTGAGCATCTTTTCATGCACCTGTTGGCTATCTGCATGTCTTCTTTGGAAAAATGTCTATTCAGAACTTCTCCCTACTGTTTTTTCCTTTCTGAAAGATGCCAGTGAGCTAGCTGTAGTGAGGCAGAGAGTACAAAGCTGGTGTCCCCTGGCCTGTGTTCCCAGAGAGGATCTCCGTAGCCACAGATGTGTGCCAAGCCTGAAGCCTACCTTGGGGCTGAAGCTATAGGACAAGCAGGTGGGCCTCTCCCTCAGAAAGGCTGGAAATGTGTTTCAGTCTGCTGTCTATGCAGTGCCCTGGGGATGGTAGCCCTCCAAAAACTGTTTCTCTGATTGTTATGGACCTGTGGGATGCTAGAATGCAAGCCCCTCTAATACCAAGGTCAGGTGATCAAGGGGTGTCCCCTGGGCAGCAACCACAAAAAACAGGGCACTAAACATAAAAACTGGGGCACCAGACATGTAGAAAATATCCCCTTCAAGAGATGCACCATCCCGGGAGTGATAGCCTGCCAAGAACTATTTCTCTAATGGTTTTGGTCTTGTGGGACCCAGGAAAGCAAGCTCCCCTAGCCTCCAGAGCCAGGTGATCGAGGGGCATGGCTTTCCGAGCTTTCCTAACGAACCACCTTTCCTGGTAAAGTCTCCAAATTCATTGTTCTGAATTACATCCAGGAGGGACCCAGAAGGAGGAAAACATGAGAGAGAGTAGGTGTAACAATTGATAGGTTTTAGGGGGAACCCACTGATGACTTCTGAAAGTTTAGCCCTTTCATGTGCTTTTAGCCACTAAAATTTACTTAACACAAAACTCAAAGTAAAATGTTAAAAAAAAATCTGGAAGAATGCAACCTCCTCCTGGCTGGTAAGCCTTACCTGGTTCTTACGTGTGACCTCATTGGAAGGGAGTAAGTTGGACAGCTTCTAGCTTGATTGAGAGGGTGTGGCCTGCATCTTTTTTCATCTACAGAGAGATCTAGATAAACTGGGTGCTCCTAATAAAATCTCAGACCCAGGATAGATGATGAAGGACAGTATCAGACAAAGCAGTGAGACAAAGACCGTAAGACATGGAGAAACAAACTCTTGAAAGAATTACAAACGGATACAGCTCAGAGTGTCACCTGGGGGCTCTCTAGGTGACCTATCTTGTCTCCCCATCAGGATTTTTTTCTAATATAATACATTGCATATACGGAAGAGCAAAGGTATAGAGTGAGAAGTTCTGTGTCAGGGAGGTGGGTAAATAAACAGACTACTCAGATGGGAACGGGGGCTGTCTGTTCAGAGCTTGCTGTAGCAAGGGTGGCAGCCAACAGCCTAAGTTTGGGAGACACCCAAAGCTTGGCAGAGGAGTGGGAAAGCTCTAATAGTGACAAAGTTGGGGGAGGCCTCGGGCATACCCTGAGGGCAGGCTGTTGGCATGGGGAAGCTGGAGGCGGGCTAATTAAAACGGTCATCGTATGTGATAGTTTGGGGAACATATTTGGCTTCCCACGGTTGACCTTGAGTTGGAAGCCACAGGAAGATATAAGGAGCTTGGCAGCATCGGTACAGCTCTGGCTGTCCTAGGCAACCACCCTAGGTGCTGTGGTTTGGCTTCCTGGACTGGTGGGTGCAGAGGCTATGGGTCAGACCCATTGTCATAGAGGTCTGGCAATTGCATATTTACATATTCAGTCTCTCAGATAAAAAGAAAAATACTTTTCAGAAGTTATCTGAGTAAGTGCACAGGAGAAAAAGGAAGTGGTCAAAGAAGGAGGGATGAAGAGAAAATGGTTAAAGATAAAGAAAGTGATTGGTACATCTCTGATAAGATAGTTGACATTATTTCAGTGGAGAAAAGAGTAGAATCATCTAAACTATCTAAGTCACCAGTTTAGATCTTTCTTGTCACTTAAATAAAGAAGTGGAGGTCTGTTATGTTCCTTCATTTGGTTTTCGCTTTCACAAACTGAAATGAGGTTTTTACTAAGTTGGCCTTGCTTCTTCAAGCTGGCATTTTGATTAACAGACCAAGGATCTTCACACCTGCTGTAAGATATTGAGGAGGCTGAGAGAACCCATAAGTGAATATAAAAGCACAATTAGATAGATTGATAAGAACTACCTCCCAGCAATGTGTTCCATCACCTCCTGGAGCACTCAGCTTCTTGAAGGTTTGTTGACATTTCGTTACCCGCCCTGCAAGGTGAGGTTATAACTCAGCTATTCTAATTCCCACTGACTGAAACTTTAGTACACAAACTATTTCAACTTAAGCATACCACCCCCCTGGTTTTAGAAAAGGGAATATAAACTGTCTTTCCCTTTCTGATTTTCAAACAGAATAGGTTTTCCTTGGTCCTCAGCATTTTTGCTTGCAACTCAACTGTCAATAATAAATAATGTATGTAAGATATAATTATAGAAATTTACACAAAGCCAGGGCTTAAAGTGGCCTAATTTTTATGGCTTCCCACCCATTAAATGGTCTAATTTTTAGCAATTTTCTGCTCATGAAAAACCCTTTTTAAAAATCAGCTTATCTTTGAAGCAGAACACGCACAATGAATTTTTTTTTCTTCCACTTACAAGAGCACTGAGCTTCTAAATGTTGATTGGTATTTCATGAGAAATCTGGCCTTTTTTCTCCCCTCACCTGCTGTTGAAAGCAAATGTATTGAAAATTACACAAGTGAAATTTCTTATTATCCTTTGTTATCTAGGTGCTAGAAATAAAGACAGAGTTCTTTATAGCACATTTGAAAACCACGGATACTGTATAAATGGATGTTTGTTGAATGGTCATGGCCCATAAGTGTTTGAATATTTATAAATATCCATCAGGGTTTAAGCCCATTATTTGGTTATGATTTTCAATCACTGTTGTTCTAGGTCTCTAGCTGGCATCAGTTAAGCTCTTCCTTAACTTTATCTCCAGAGGCACTAAAGCAACATTAATATCATTTCCTCATATGTTGGCACAGAGCAAATGCAACCCTGGCCTCAGAGTCAAAGGCCAGTGTTCTGGACTTGGCCTTGACACTAACAGACATGCAATTGTTGGCAATCTCTGACCTTCCTGGACTGCAGTTTGTTCACCTGCTAAATGAGAAATCTGCATCAGATAACCTCAGAGGACTTTTTAAGGGCAACATTCCATGACTGTAAAAAAACGTGATTAAATGGCTAGCAGCCGACCTTCCCCAAATTTTATGTTTTTTAAAGAGCTGAGGTGCCAAGCTGATGGTCTTTGTGGCCTTTGGAAAAAGCACAGTTAAGTATTGCTAATTTTATATTTCGTCAAGACGTCTTCACGTGGTTGTTGCAAAACCATCCATATTTTCTGCAAAATAAGCAAATGGACAAGCAAAATAAGTTAATGATGGCAAGAGAACGTGCAAAAGGAAGAGAAGGCAAACAGAAAAAAGAGGGATGATTAACATTTATCTGTAGGATATTCCCCTGTATGCAGCTGATAGAAAATATCAGAGTCACAGCATGTTGGGATGAGAATAGGGTCAAAGGAATTATCAGCTTCTTTCCCAATAAATCACTTATTTATTTATCCATCGTCCACTTTGTCCATTCAACAATTTTTTTGGCATGCTATGTGACAGGCCCCCTTCCTGACATGAGGGACAAATGACACAGGCAAGACGTCTGAGTGCATGGGGCTTACATGGCAGTGGGAAGTGACAATGAACAGGCAAACAAAGATTGAATGATAAATGATAAAAAATTTCAGACAGTGATAGTGATATACAGACAATAAAACACACATGTGATCAAAAAGAGTGAAGGGTAGGGAGCAAGAGCCATGAAGGGGCTGCAGATTGTATGGTTAGGGAAAGAGACAGTCCTTGAAAGAGCAGGAGGGAGAGAGTTCCAGACAAAGGTGGCAACAGATACCAAGACTCAGAGAAAGGAGAGTGCTTGAACTTTCCAAGGAAACGCAAGCCTATGGCAGCTGGAATTGAGTGGGCAGAAACGAATTGTTTGAAGCAGGGTGAGGAAAAACAGCCAGATCATATAGAGCCTTGTAGGCAGGAGTAAAACATTTAGATTTCTTCTGTTGTTTCTAAAACTTATTCTATTCTCTATGACCCAAATATACTGTACCACATGTGTCATTTAAGAAAGTTATGAGAATCACAGATATGATTAGAAATTGTCTCAACACAGAATAATAATAATAATAACAATAATAATAATAAACTTTTATTGAGTGCTTGCAATATGCCAGGTGTTGTGCAGAGAGCTTTCATGCAGTAACTCAGGTACTTCTTGTGCAACCCATGAGGAATTATCACCAGACCTTCTTAAGATAAGGAAGCTGACTTATCCAAATGTATATACCTAGGAAATGGAAGACTGAGATGACAGCCCACGTTTCTAATTCCAAAGCCCAATTGGATTCATTTAAATTGTGATGAGGGCAAAAGAGTCAGGAAGGAAGCATTTGGCTAGAACAAAAGTTTGGGAAGGAAGGGATCTTTGTTGTGATCAAGCCAGCAGAACATAGGGAAAGACCTTTCACATAGCTGGCCCTCAAAAAAAGTATTGATTGCATAGATCTCAAGTGTCATTTTGCAGGTCTCAACACACCTAGAAAAGAGGTAAGGAGAATGGATGTCACTTTGCATTTTTTCTAAGTTTTCACATTTATTTTTCTTCTCCTAAAATTGCTCCAAATTCTTCTAAACACCTGTTTATTTAAACTTTTGGTTCCTATGACCCCTATAATGAACATCTCTGCCCCCAACCCCCCATTTTCCTGCCCTTTCTCAATGCCTCCTTCCTCTAGCACCTGTTAATTTACTCACTCCCTGAGTAAGGTAACTACAGACACACTCTCAATGGAATCTAGGTTCTGCTTCATTGCGTCAGGATCTAATCATGAGATGTGTACCCACTTGTTAAGCATGCCCCCTCGTTGCAGTGGGCTTTGGCACAAACTTCTACAGAGCTGGTCCTTCTGCCATCATGCCCCTGGGTGAATAAAAGCAGGATCAGGTTACTGGGAGAGGAAAATGAAACATGGAAGTTAAGATGCTGAAGAGGAAAAGAATAAAGTCTAAGGAGTTTTCAGAGGCCAGGTAACAGGATAGAGTTACAGAACAGCAAAATCAAGAAAGAATCCCAAGAACAAGTGAGCACCTGGGTAGCATCCTCCTAGAAGTCACGGGGCAGGTTAGGTGGTCAAAGGGGCAGCCGACCTAAAGAAACAGGAATGTAACAGAAGCTGAATGTGAAGAGACAACCTTGAGATCAGGGAAAGTACACGGGCAAAAGCCAGGGGAGCAGATAATTGACCTGCATGTTGTCCCAGGATCAGCTGCCAAGCTTCATATCCTGCTGGCTGAGGGCAGGGCCTGAATAAGATGGCCTGTAGGAGATGTACCTGGTATGGCGAGGGTATCAGGAAAGAACGGACACAGTTCCTCTGTCAGATGCTCCCTTCTGGTTCTATGTGCTGCATGAACCTATCTGCAAGAGCTTTGACCGAATAGCTGGAGCAGGGCCTGGGGAAAGGCAAACGGCTTCATAGAAATCTCTCTTCATATCTTTTTTCTATACTCCTATCTCATTAATTTCATTCTATCGAGAATGCTGATTTGAGATTAGGTTGAGTGAATATCTGTTAACACTAACGTTCTTTTCATCTAAGGCTGATTAATTGATGATAGCTGTGTGATGCTATTATTAGCAAATCTAAATTTAATTTTCTCTTCATTCACTATTAATGTGATGTTCAAGACCATCCTTGACCAGGCTCCAAACTTCCTCTAGTTTCATGAGGCACTATACTCAGCCATCTGTGTTTTCAGAGCTTTGTATTTGGTTGTTTACTCATACTCTTCCAGAGCCTTCTTCATCTGGGCTCCGTGGAGCTAGATATCCAAGGATGGACTTCACAGAGCCCAGGAATTCTTGGCACCTTTGGGTAAATTTCATGCAAGTTGACATGTGCATTTAGGTAGCTTCTAAATGGGGCTGTGACTCCGTAGAAGTTAAAAATCATTATGCTATTCCCTCAACCTCAAATGATTATTTTCCTATCACCGTCTTTAGGTAACATTATGTATTCTCATTTTTTAAGGCCTGGCTAATACCATCAACTTCTTAAAGACACTGTATATTTCCCAGGTCAAAATCAAATAGATCTTTACTTTAATCGTCCATCACAGTGTAGTTGAATCTATAACAAGAAGGCATTTCAATTTGCCTGGGACAAGGTCCATAATTAAATGCCTCTCCGGCCTAAAGGATTGATAGCTTCCTAAGGACATGAAGACCAAACTAGATTTCTTTTTGTGTATACCAGTTGTAGTAATACTTTATAAATAATAAATACACAAAATAAAAGGTTCCATATTGAACCAAACAGGACACTCTCCATTTTTATTGGATTTAACAGATTCTGGAAGGTGTCTGCCTCTATCTTTGGTACTCAGTACTTCTCATTCCTTTCTGACCTTTTATTGACCTAAATTCTATTGCCTTAACAGTATAATAACTGCTGCCCTGCTTCAGCAGCTCTATTCCACCCTCCCCCGACCTTCATTCTGGTATGGCACCACCTCTCCTTCTGGCCCCAAGCATAGTTTTCTGCCCACCGGTTCCTGTAGTTCTGTGCGAACTTCAGTTTCAACCCAGACTCTCAACATCCATTCAGCAACAACCTTTGGAAGGGGCTGTTACGTTCCACCCTGGACTTAGTGTTGAGGGTCAAATGGTGAGTAAGAATGGACATTGACCTGGCAACCTACCCACCTATTTTGTAGTTTGAAGAACTTTTGAATGTTATTTTGGACCCTGCTATCCTTTCAGGCTCATGTCACGTTTTAATTCCTCTGTGATTGTGTTCACTTGACTCTTTGCTGGACACAAAAAGAGAGTTGTAAATACCAACTCTTGTCAGCCTCTAAAATCCCCTGGAAGGCTGTTTTCTGAATTTGATATTACACATATAACCAAAGTTTGATAACCACATCTTTTTTTTTTTTTTTTTTTGCTAATTTTACTAGTTTTGTTTTGTTGCCATCCATGGACTATCTTGTCCTTAAGCAGAGGACTGCACATTAGGATGAGAGATGTTTCCTCTAAATATGGAATAGTTGCAAAGCAATCATAATAATGAAATGGATTGTGGGCGTAATGTGCCTGTGTTTTCTCATTATGGCATATTTTGCTGTGATGTTCCCATAATGAATGTACCACTTGTATGTATTAAAAATGATATAAGTGACCATTATAGAAATATTATCTTTCTCCCATGACAATATTTGGGACTGCTTTTTTATTGTAAAGGGTACTATCATGTATATGGTAAATTTTTAAGTGGATTCCTTTATTTCAATGCAGAATAGGGGGAAGTTTAATAGGGCACTTCTTCCATTTCCTTTCCTGTTTCTGTTGTTTCTCATTTGCTCTGATGTCTTTGAGACTCCCAATTATACAAAGATCACTTCCACATTTGGATGAGTCTGATTAGCCAATGCTATAAAGAGCCTCTGAAAATCTCAGACCCACCTGAAGATAGGAAACTTTGATTTTGTGTTACACAGAGAATGAAAGGGTGGGGGGGGGGGGGTGGTGACTCCCTCAATGTGAAATAGATAAGTGTCAGAGTATGGTCAAGGCCTCTTTATTTGTCTTTCTTAAACTCCTTTCACTGAGCTATATGGTCAATAGTTACCATTTGTGTGTTTGTCATGACAATTGAAGTTTCTAGCTCTTAAACTTTCTGGGGTGTCTATAACTCCAAGGGGTTTTGCGTATTTGCTTACCTGGAAAGATTCTAAATGTTGTTTCTACTGATGACACATTATCCATCGCATTCATTCGTGCTGGACTTAATTGTGTATAGTCCCTTCCTTCTTTATCTTGGCTTCAATGCCAGCTTCACTTTACCTTCCTGCTCAAAGCACCCACACTAATTTTCTTCTCAAATTCCTTACTTCTAGTCAATTTCAAGCAGTTTAGGTTTTATTTGCTTTATAATTGTCTCGTGTGTACGCCATAGCTTACAAGATATGTTACTTTGGACAAGGCACATAATTGTTCTCAGCTTCTATTTCCTGCCGTGAAAAGTGGAAGTAATTCTATTGATTTTGATGGCTTCTAGAAGGAAACAGCTCTTCTCTGAGTCACATTCCTACTTTGGTCTCCAGGGAAATGAAATTTAGTCTTTTCTCCCCCTTTTCACCTTTTTATCCTGATCCAAAATGCTTAGGAAGTATCTTCTATTTAGCTTTCCAACTACTTTCTGTCATTACTGAGAGCGGATCTGTTTCTATAGCTGACAAATTCACCCGCACTGGGTCACACTTCACCCTTGAGTAGAGTTAGCGTGGGTTTAAAGTAACCACTTAGTCATGTTGTCTTCTCCTGGATCAGGATTGCAGAAGTTGAGTGGGAGCTGCACCTCCATTTCTTACCTCCGAGCCACAAGCACACCTGGACAGGCATTGCATGAAGAGGGTTCTTACATGCACTTTCATGAAAGTTTGCAAGGTGTACCTTCTCCTCTTAGAGCAGGGTAGGAAATTCAGAGTCTACTCTGCAGACCTAGCACTTGCTGTTGGTGGGCCCTCAACACCAGTTAAAGAGCAACAAGAAGAGACATTCACCTTGTCCTCATTTCCTAACCATGCCCTCCATCCGGTGATAGCAGAGGCTTTGCTCAGGAATTGCTTGGCCCAACAAAAAACTAGTACTTGGGTTCCACATGATCTACTAGTGTCTATTTCTCCACTGATTTGAATGCCAAGAAGTGGAAATTGGTGTGTTTATAGAGTTTACACTCATGTTCCCCCATACTCAGCCAAACTTCAACAATTTATTGTGATAACTAAGGGATAGCACATGTAAGAACACGTAGCATCCCTTATCTTTTGTGTATTCTTTCATTTTGGACAGGATCTCCATTTGTTTTCCTTTTATGGTATATTTTGGGCATGTAAAGTACATAGTGACATGTCAGGAATATAGAGACTCAACGAAGTTTGTTTTTACTGATTGATTTAAAGTTGGCTTTTAGGGACGTCTGGGTGGCTCAGTTGGTTAAGCGTCTGACTCTTGATGTCCACTCAGGTGATGATCTCACAGTCATGAGATCCAGCCCCGAACTGGGCTCCATGATAGGTGTGGAGCCTGCTTAATATTCTCTCTCCCTCTCCCTCTGGCCCTTCCCCACTCACACACATCCTGTCTCTCTTTCTGTCTCTTCCCTCTCTCTCTCTCAAAAAATAAAAAAATAAGATAAAATCTTTACAGATGGCTTTTCGGTGCTCATAAGACTCAAGATGCTTGTCTTCTATAGCAATACAAGGAAATACTCTTTGTTCTGGTCTTTCTTTCTTTCTCTCTCTCTTGTTTCTTTGACATTTACTTTATCTGATGCCATAATTAAACTTTATAAACACTCTTATTAGAAATATTTTGCAAGCAGTTTGCTTAAGTTAATTCACTTTTGCCATCCAATATGATAGGTTTTAATTCTGATTAATATTTCCTGTGATATTAAATACTTGTTTTTATACATGGTTTATGAATGAATGTGTATCATTTCTTTGCCATTATCCAGCATTTAAGAAATTATCAGCATGTGAATATGTAGGTCCCTTTACATTAACTCCGTTTTTGTTTTTTTTTTAATTATGGACACATGTCTACCTGTAACTCATATATTTTTTTTCAACTTTCCTATGTCTTCTTCAAGTTTCCTTTTTACCTGTGTTTTAGTTTCTCTATTCCAGTTTCTTCCTTGGTAACATCTGAATTTTCAGGTTGAATTTTTATTCTCTGCCATCATCGGTAGCTATCATGTTCTTGGTCTTATCATATTCAGCTCTTCATTCCTTCCTGTAAATAACCTTTGCCTCAAAATAAGCTAAGCAGATTCCACAGATCGAGAAATTCAAGTTCAGAGGTTAAATTACTGGCCTGAAGTCTTACTGGTGGAAAGTGGTGGGACAGCATTGAAATTCAAATTTTTGTTTTGGGTCCAAACCTCAAGGCCTTTTCTACCAGAGGAAGTGATCTTATCAATAGAACTACTGGGTTTTCTGGAGTCCAACCTGGATTTATCATGAGGCTTGAGATGCGTTATAATCAACAACTCCAGCATTATTATTTTTACAAATATTATGTTAAATTTAGCCTGTTGGCTAGTCTACATGGATGATGAATCTCAGTTACAAATTTTGGATAAAGATATCTTTCTGTGTATAAATATATGGACACAGATAAAGATACACCTTTATTCACAAAAAGTCTTAAAATATTTGAATTTAACTTTGCCCTATGTTCTTCTGTGTGACGAATTTCTGTTTCAAAGGTGGTACCTTGTTTGTTCCCTGAATCCATCCTTCTGTTGGGATTAATTACTAGTATTTGGATAGGACATAAAGCTTAATAAATATTTCCTAATATTTCTCATGGGATTCTACCCACTCATTTTTCCAGATGAGGAAATTGAGGCTCAGAATGATAGGTATTTGTCTGCAATCAGTAGCTTAGCAGGAGCTTGATCCGGGTCTTCTGGATTTCCTTCACTTCACTTTTCTTTTTTAAACTTAATTTTAGTTTTGGTCTAATCAGAATAAATTGGAAATTTGCACATAATTGGCTTATTTTTCTTCCTTTCCAAAGGGTTTTAGCTTTCTTTCAAAAGCACAGTAAATGTTAGTTTCTAGTCTTAAGACACACACACATCAGTCATAGATATGTATATTATATACACGCATATGTATGTGTTTTATATATGTGTGTGTATATATATTATATATTTATATATTATATATGTGTGTACATATATGTGTGTGTATATTATATATGTATATATTATATATGTATGTGTATATATATAATATGTATATATTTCTACATCTTAATAATAGCTGTCTCTTCAAAGAGGTTCTCTCTCTCTCTCTTTAAAACTCAATCTCTTTTTTTTAAGTTTTGTTAATTTTTATTTAATTTTGAGAGTGAGACAGAGACACAGAGTGTAAGCGGGGGAGGGGCAGAGAGAGAGAGGGAGACACAGAATCGGAAGCAGGCTCCAGGCTCTGAGCTGTCAGCACAGACCCCGATGCGGGGGCTGGAACCAAGGAACAGTGAGAGCATGACCTGAGCCGAAGTCGAATGCCCAACCAACTGAGCCACTACCCAAACACCCCTTAAAACTCAATCTCTGAATGCTGTACCCCAAACCAACTAATGACATTACGCGCAGTGTGCTGCTTCACGATTGTGACCACCAGGTAAACTACTAGGAACTTAAGAAGGATACTGTAGAAGCACTGCAGAGCCAGTGAGCCTATTCTAATTAGCTTCTCCCCTTGCCCAGATATTTATAACTGATCCTAGCTTGCACGCTTGTGTTTGCATATCCTGCAAGGGTCACTGCATCTCTTTAGCGTTCCTTGGAAGAGTAAAGTGAGCTTTCTGGTGGGCAAGAGAAATAACCCAAGGCTTATTTTGTCTAGCACATTGTAGAAGCTGAGTTAATTTTTAAGTGAACCACAGGTTTTATGTACTTAGTTTTGTCCAGCAGAGGGACTAGGGAGGTAACATTTAAGGTTTTGTGGTCTAGATACCTGTAATTATAGGGGCGACTTACCAGAAAACCTGCAAGTCGTATTAAATGAAAATAGACCTAGAAACTGAATCCATTTGAAATAATCATCTTTGCAAATACCTGGATGATAACTTTGCTTAAAATACAGGATGTCGTGAGTTGCTTTTGCCTGACCTCTTGGTTTTTAGGTCAAACTCACTGATGTCCAGTGGCTGCCAAATGCTAATTAATAAATAGAAACATAATCTTGATTTTTACATAGAATCCTACTGAATAGTATGTGCACTTGTATGGGGGCACTGCCATAGAGCTGTGTTTTTCTATCATGTCTTTAACAGTCAACTCACATTTGGTTTGTCAATCTGCATATTTTTTTAGAAATTTAAGTTCCACAAGATGCCTGTTGATTAATTATTTCTCCTGAAATCATGAACTCCCTAAGAGGGCTGTAAGAACCCATGGTCTTGACTCCAATTACTCATTTTCTTCTTCTGTTTTCTGAGGCTCATGAGGAGACTATATCTTGAAAAGCAAAATGTGTGATGCCAAATGCATATAAACTTTTCCCAGTGGGTCACCCATTTGTTTATTCAACAAGGAATATTTGGGCCCCTTGTATGTGTTAGGTGTTCTGCAAGGTTCTGATGATTCAGTGGTGAATGACCGAGATATGATCTCCTCACCACTTATGGAGCTTCAAATTTAGCAAAAAAAAAAAAAAAAGCAATTAAAGACAAACAAAATGAGAATGAAAAACGTTGAAGTATAGAGTGCCATGGGAATATACAGTATGTTAAGAAGCTGAGGGCTGGAGTGTGAAGGGCATTCAATTTCCATGCTGTTTGAGAGAAGGAAAAGATGGTGAGAAGTACGGGTGCAGGAAATTAGGAGCCAAGAAACAGGCAGCAAGGGAATCAGAGAAGCAGGAGGAAAGAGAAAGCATAGGCAAAGAAAAAAATAGGCAGATCGATAAAGAGGCCGAGTGACCAAGAACTACAGGAGGTATAACAAGGGAAAAGATGATATAAGTTCCAGGGAAGAGGAGGGGTCAGGGGTGGGAGAGGGCATAGTTGAACCCTTGTTTTTGTCTCCCTTCTGCCTCCTCTGTATTCCAGCACTCAGATTTGTCTTCAGGAGCTAGGGTTCTCCTAGCCATAGCCCTCATGGTTTCAGGAGGATTGATCTCACACCTGTGGGATTGGCAGGTTGGGGGTGGTCTTATAACTTACATATGGGCCTGCAGTCCCAAACCAGGCTGGTGAGAGTCACCCTAACTGGATGTATCACTGAAACTATGAGATAAGAGTTCTAGTTTTTCACCAGAAGGTTAAGCTGATCGAGCACATGCTTAGAGTTGCTGGCCACTCTTGATATTGCTTGTGGGAGCTTACTGAAGAATAAATCCAACCTATAGGAAAGTGGAGTTAACTTAAGAAAGAGACTCCTGGAGAGATTGTTTGACCACCTGGATCCAGCCATACCTGATCTATTCAGGGGTAACTCTTTTTGGCTAGTTGTGAATTAGGCTTTTCTTATATCTAACACCAAGGATCCTGACTACATGTGGTTTAGGGCAGTGTGGATTGAGGGGGGAAAGGAAGAGTGATGAGGAAGAGAGTCCCATGCAATTAGAATTGTTTTGTCTGTCAAGATGGCAAGATTTTGGAGATCAATTCTCTCACTGAGCCCTTCCCAAAGCTCGGTCAGTCAGGTCCTGCTTGAGTTCGGGCTTGTAGACTACACTAAGGTATGCTGAACAGCAAAAACCTGCTCTGAGTAAAGGGGTCTGTGGACAGGAGTCTTTTTTGAGTAAATTTGATCTTAGGTCCAAAATCAGAGGGTCTGGCCTAAAACTAAGGTCTTTTAGTAACAGTGGAGTTAATGAAGCAGGCATTCATCATTAGTTTAAGGCCATTCTTTCTGTTGGTCTGAGAAGCAGGAGCTAGAAGCAATGCATATTGGATGACACCCTGTTGGCAAACAAGACAGGCTATATAAGGACTGAGGATTTCAAAAGACTTCACTAGTGATTTCTTACTACGTCCCAAATTCTATGTCAGGCTTTCTTGATGGTGTTATTATTTTTTAAACTGCATCTGAAAATTTACATATAGCAAATAACTTACATAACACTTACATAAACAGATGTTTTCTTACCTGTTCCAACTGTTTTCAGCATACCACTACTCAATCCTCTTCTAAAAAAGCCAGTTTTATAGGCACATTATTTCACGTATAAAATGATAGCTGTCCTATTTGCCATTTACAGATAAAAAAACAATAATGAGGTGAAAGGTAGAGCCCTTGAGTTATTCTCACATGTCAATTTTAACCAGGTGTTTCTTGATCATTGTAAAATGATATTGTTTACTTGATGACAGGATATCCATTCAATGTTGATTTCAGAAGCACTGCAATTCTACCCTTCTCAAGGATTTGGGGGGAATTAGAAACACAGTATCTGCCACTGAAAAATTTAAAGAGAATCTGTGTCTAGAAATGCAAGTATAATAATTAGAGACCAGGGGCGCCTGGGTGGCTCAGGCAGTTGAGCATCCAACCTCGGCTCAGGTCATGATCTCACAGTTTGTGAGTTTGAGCCCTACGTCGGGCTCTGTGCTGACAGCTCAGAGCCTGGAGCCTGCCTCGGATTCTGGGTCTCCCTTTCTCTCTGCCCCTCTCCCACTTGTGCTCTGTCTCTCTCTCAAAATAAATAAACATTTAAAAAACTGTAATAATAATCAGAGACCAATGCAAGTTCATGTGTCTTCAAATCTCTTTTGGTTACAAGGAAAAGAAGTCTACAAGTTATCAGGGGTGAAAGAGAAATTCAGGGAAGCCATGTGGATGAAATCATAATAAAAATATCAGTAGGAGGGCATCTGAGTGGCTCAGTCAGTTGAGCATCCAACTCTTGATTTTGGTTCAGGTTAGGATCTTACGGTTCCATGAGATAGAGAGACCCATGGTGGTGCCGACCCTGCTTGGGATGGTCTCTCCCCCCCAACCCTCTCTCTCTCTGCCCCTCCCCTCCTCATGCTCTCTCTCTTTCTCTCAATTAAATAAACTTGAAAGAAAATAAATACGAATATAAAAAATAAATTAAAAAAAAAGACATCAGTAGTTGCAGCTACTATTTTTGAGTGTTTAATGAGTTACGCATAGTGTTAAACACTTCATTTACATTCTCATTTAATCTTAATAAGCAAATTATGAGGTATGTTCTATTAATATTCCCATTCTGTAAATGAAAATACTAAGCTCTTTAATTACCAAGGAGCTTGTCTATGCACAGACAGGAGGAGGTGGGGTTGGGATGCACACCTAGCCTGTTTGATGTTGAAGCTTCATCTCAGGGCAAGATGGGTACCCAGAGTGTGCAGACTGGAGTGGGCAGTGGTCAACCAAGAACTGAGCGTGTTTTTCTATCTCTGTCACATCAACTTTACTTCTCAGATTCCTTGTCTCTTGTAGAGTATCTTTGATTATCTCTTCAAAATATTTTCTCTCCTTCTCTCATCCCCCAATTTCTTTATCTTGCTCTTAGCCAAGGGTGGCTGAGCCACTGCTGAGTCTAGAAGAGTTTTCATCTGAACCTCCTACCACTGACTGACCTTGATGCTACCTTTCCAGTCCTACTTCCTAAGAGAGAAATCTGATTGGCATTCCTTAGGCTTGCCTCTTCACCATGGACTGTGCGCAGGGACAGTTCTCAGATAGTGATTGCATCCCAAACAAACTACAACAATTTCCAAAGGGTATGAACCAAAGCAGAGATTCCGGAGGAAATCAGAGAGGGGAGAGGCCAGAGAAAGCTTCCTGGAGGACATTTAACCTGGACTAGTCCTAGGAAGCTGGGAAATCTGGCCTCGCATACACAGTGTTGGAAGATTCCAAGCAGGGGCACAACATGAATACGAGGGAGGAGGGGGTGTGTAGAGATTCTGGAGTGAAGGGAGCAAGATGGTCTGCCTTCATCCAAAGTCTTATGAACGGGAGCACCAAAAAGCAAAATTCAAAGTCATCTCTCTAATATATGCTTTGTTTTGACCGGCGAGATTGTGCTGTTTGATATTTTGGGCCTCACAAAATTTCTTTCCTTGGAGGCATCACGATGTGCCAGAAAGGGCAACTGGCCGGGAAACTGCATTTTTGTTACTACCTCTAAACAACTTAAGCCAGTCACTCCACATCCTATGGATCATTTTTGTGTCTCTCAAATCCTTGCCTACTTGCATTATGAAGGGGAAATTATAAAATTTAAGATGAGTGTCTTGATCACTGAAGCAGAGCTGCCCTGTTTAATTACTTAAAGGGTCACCTGGGTGTCTCAGTTGGTTAAGTGCCCAACTTGATTTTGGCTCAAGTCATGATCTCACAGTCGTGGGACTGAGCCCCACATTGGGCTCTGTGCTGAGCATGGAGCCTGCTTAATATTCTCTCTGTCTCTCTCTGCTCCCTCCCCCACTAATACTCTCTCTCTCTCTCTCTCTCAAAATACATAAATAAACATTAAAAAAAAAAACCCTAATTGCTCAAAATATCATCTCATCTTTTCCTTGTATTCTCTTCTTCAAAGATTGTATCAAGGCAAAAAAGCCTAATCACAAATCTGGCTTTGAATCATAAACAAGATTTCCAGATTATTCCATGTTTCACATCTTCTTTCCAGTAGGATTGAATTTGGTTATAAAATCCAGTTTAACCACATTCTGATGTTAAAGATTATCTGAGAGTTGTCACCTTTAGTAGCTGCCACCTCACTCCCTACTGTTCACCCATTTGTAAGCAGTTCTACTCAATGTAACTGATTTTGACAGAAATGTGAGATACTATATCATTTTGGTGCAATTAATTTCGTTAACTAATACACTTTGAAATGTAGAATGGCAATTTTTCAGAGGGGATTACTTTTATACCCACATCTTCTGTCTAATAATGTATTTCATATATTTATGGTTACAGACAGTAAGTGAATTAACAATACTAATTATAATTTAAAGGGATTGCCACTTTTCCTTTTAGTTTTAGAAATTCAAAATGTTTTGTGGACACATAGTATTTTTTCCCCTGTCTAGCACTGGCTTTCTGTATATATAGATGATACATATTCTACACATGCACTAAGAAGTTACATAAAAAAAAAAAGTATACTAAAATCTGAGATGACTCTAATTTAACTAGAATATTCAAATACATGAAACTTTTCCATATTCTCACTTAAGAAAAAGAGGCAAATAATGTTTTTTTAATATTAAGACACTTCCAGAGAGGAACTAAACGGAGTCCACCTTATGTCCTCTGGTGAGTACAATTTTCACCCCATTTACTTCATTTTTTCTCTTAACCTAGGACTCTAAAGCCAGCCCAAAATTCAGAATGACAAACTTGAGCTGGACAAGATTATTTTATCAATTTCCTATTATCAAGGTAACATATATTTTTTTAATTTTTTAATGTTTAATTACTTTTGAGAGAGAGACAGAGAGACAGAGCACGAGCAGGGGAGGGGCAGAGAGAGAGGGAGACATAGAATCTGAAGCAGGCTCCAGGCTCTGAACTGTCAGCACAGAGCCCAATGCAGGGCTTGAACCCACAAACCGTGAGGTCATGACCTGAGCTAAAGTTGGATGCTTAGCCAACTGAGCCACTCAGGCACCCCTGTCAAGGTAACATATTCACACAGTTTAGTGGCTTAACACAATATAAATTGATTTATTATATTGCTAAACTAGAACTCTCTAGGGGTCAGACGTCAGAAACATGTTAAAGAGCATAGCTCTGCTCCTTCTAAAAGTTCTGCAGGGAAACCTATTTCCTTGCCTTTTCAGCTTCTTCATTTTGGGGGTGGCAGCCCCCTTCCACCTTCAAACCCAGCAGCATAGCATCCGCAAATCTCTCCTCTATGACCTCTGTGTCTAACATTATATCTTCTCTCTGGCCCTGACCTTCCTATTTCCCCCTTCTTAGGACCCTTGTGATTAGATTGAGCCCACCCAGATAATTCAGGACAATCTCCCAATCTCAAGATTTTTAACTCAATCACATCAGCACAATATCTTTTGCCACATAAGGTAATATTCACAAGTTCCGAGGATTAGGGCATGTACATCATTGGGCAGGGGCGGGGGGTGGGGGGGGTGGGCAGTCTTCTGCCTGCCACAATTATCAGGGAAGAATAATTCACAGATTATTATTTGAGTTGGCCAAAAGACTTGGCATTTGACTCAAGTCAATAAACAATTATTAAGGTCCAAACCGATGAGGTACTGCTGGGTTATGAGGCACTGTTGAGTAATTGATGGTGAAGGACTCTGCCCCATCAAGGACTTTACAAAATAGACCAGAACAGAATGGGTGGGGGTGAACTCACTGTTCCCACCTAAGAGAGCAGGCTCCAGGCCACAATGTATCAAAGGACTTCAGGGTTCTCTTGGGGTTAGATTAGGTGACATTTTGACCCCACTCCAATCCTTTTATTTTCATGACTTCTGCTGCTGAACAGATCTGTAATAACAAGTTGAATTTAAGATTTGTCCTCTGTTCACTTTTAAAAGTACTTGTGCCAGTGTAAAGATTAGAACACAGTGCAAGATAAGACTTTTAAGAGTGTTTCTACTTCCAAACTAATATATAGCATGACACGCCCCACATACTTTTTCTAGCCCATATGTAGCAATACTCTGTTTGTTTGTTTTTTGGTGTTCTGAAAATTATTGTTTAATTGCAAGACAATGAAAAAAGGAAAAAGAATGAGAGTGCATTTGACAGAAGTGGGTTTTCTAAGCCTCAGGACTGAGTGTGTTGAAACTGTTGGGCTGTAAATGTATCTTTAACCTTTTAATTTTTATGTCAAAAAATCCTTTGGGGGGACCTGGGGGAAAGGAGAGGGCAAAGTTAAGCAGAAATGTATTATCCAAATCCTTGACTAAGGGATGTCCAGTGGCAAAATGGCTAATAACTTCAGCTGTGTTTTTATGAAGGACACGGAAATTTTCAGTAACAATGATTGAAACCCAAACAACATGCTGGTAAAAACGTGCTGACTGAATTTATCTTACCCTTCAGATTTCTCTTTCTCAAAGAACTGCCTTTTACAGAATTCTTACTGCACTTTAAAACGTTCCAGGGATTATTCCTTTTTAAAGGATTTCCTTGGGCTATTATTCATCCCTTTGCCCTAATCCCTTAGGATCTCTCTGGGCAAATTCAAGTTATTAAGACCATGGGGGAGAAATCCAAGTGTTCAGTCATTTACAAGATTCTGACTTAACACTATGATTTCCAAGTAATTGGAAGCATCGGTCCATGTGGACGTGGTTAGACATACCTGTTCAGAAGGAGACCTGGATGGCCCGCTGGAAGTGAGATGCCAAGAAAGCCGTCTGGGTCCCCCCTGCTTCCGCTTCTGAAAGGCATCAATAAGCAAACAAGCCCACCAGGACTGATGGACTTTTGTGGCTACAAATGCTGTCGACACCGTGGAGAAGCTTCAGAGCCTGACTGGAAGGGAGAACAGTTTGCCCTCCTGGAAGAGTCAAAAGATGCAAAGACTTTTGTGCTGTGTACCTTTTAGCATTACCGTATATTACGCTCTTTGACATTAAGATGATAATTGCAGAGAAAGTCTCCTATCGGGACATAAATTAGGGGCATGCTTCCTCTGTCTGGGCTTTTTGTGCTTTATTCACATCAAAAGGCAATTACTTTTTGTGCACACTTAATCCCACCAGTTTAATGGGGCATGTAAAATATGCCTTGCAATTTGCCCTTTATTAATCTTAAGCTTGCTGAAAACAAAAGCCAGCTAACCACTTGGATTCTTAAAAACAATGGCCTGCCCTTCAATAACTTAACTTTTGCTTCATTTGGCCAAACTCAGGAGGTTCAGAGAACTGCATTCTTAGCGGTACCAAGTTATTCTCGGGGGCCCTTGAAAAAGCCCTAATAGGAGCCCAGGAAGTGTTGGATGGTCAAGACCCTCTGCCCTGATGGATGGAATAAGATTGCCTTGTCTGCTAGCCAGGAGCAGGGACAGAAGACAAAGAGAAATGTAAGCTTGAGAGACAGCCCAGTCTGGGTTTAGACACCAACCCCACCACTTACTACAGGACTGATGGTGTGACCTTAGCCAAGTTAACGTTTCATCTTTGGTGTCTTCATCTATACACCAAACAATGTGTATTCAGACAGATTCAGACATAATGACGTTGACAGTGAATATACATAAACTGGTGACTATGCAATACATTTTTCAATGGAAAAAGTAGCATTATTCATCGGGTAATAGTTGTAAGAAAACTATTCTTACTATTCGTAATGCTAGGATCCAGAAACCTTCAGTTTGGCCCAAAATACGTAAAGGGTATGAGCTAAAGTTGTTTGAGAGAATGAAAGTTAAAGCAGGAAAATGAAGTCTGAGCACCTCAGGCAAAGAGTAGTAACAAGTTCTTTTTATTTATTTTTTCACTGTTTTTTTTTTTAATTTTTTTTTTTAACGTTTATTTATTTTTGAGACAGAGAGAGACAGAGCATGAACGGGGGAGGGTCAGAGAGAGGGAGACACAGAATCTGAAACAGGCTCCAGGCTCTGAGCTGTCAGCACAGAGCCCGACGCGGGGCTCGAACTCACGGACCGTGAGATCATGACCTGAGCCGAAGTTGGCCGCTTAACCGACTGAGCCACCCAGGCGCCCCATTTTTTCACTGTTTTTAAATGTTTATTTATTTTGGAGAGAGAAAGAGAGTGGAAGTAAGGGAGGGACAGAAAGAGAGAGAGAGAGAGAGAGAGAGAGGAGAGGATCCAAAGCAGGCTCTGTGCTGGCCTGCTCTAGGGCTCAAACTTACAAACCCTGAGATCATGACCTGAGTCAAAGTCAGACACTTAACCAATTAAGCCACCCTGGTGCCCCAAGTGGTAGCAAGTTCTAAACAAAAAAGTAGAAACACCAGTCAGAAAAGAGTGGGTAAGAGCTCATTGCAATGGCGTCATACTGACCACAAAGTTTTCATCTAATATCCCCCCTCCATACATAATCAAAGACAATTTGGCAAAGCCGATGTGATATTTGAGAGAACACAGTGAGTACACAGGGTTGAAGAGGGACCAGATGGTAGTGCAAGTATTTGCCTATTTGACTTTCAGGTGATTTTTGTGCCAAACGCATTACTACTAAGTGTGATTTTGTCTGACACTGTGATTAGGTCATCAGAGATGGGATTAGACTTGGAACAAAATTTTGAAAGAGAGCAGAGTTTATGTCTGAAAGTAACAACATTGTGTATCTGCCTTCCCCAAAACCCCCAGGACCCCAACTTTCTTTCTCAAAACATCCCCAATTGATGTGAATAAGGGAAGGTTTCTATAAAAATGTCATACTTGCCCCAAGCATGTAGGAAAAGAGGACTTATGAAGGAAAATTAGGAAGAACAGAATGGAAAAGAACTCTCAAGACGGAGAGACAGATAAGATACCCAAGGGAAAATCATGGCATAAGTCATTTTAGAGCTTAGGTTGAAAATAGTGAATAGGAGATACCTTTGTCAATTAGAGAGATGGTATTAGGGTTGGGGTTCCCTACAGATAGAGTGGATAAACAGGTCAGATTTCTTCAAGTAGCAAGCAAAAATAAACCAAATTCAAACTCACTTAAGTCAAAAGGGAATGTATCAACTCAGAAAACTAACAAATCCAAGGAATATCTCTAGGCATTGTTATGTATCATGAAGCTTCAAGAAGATCCACATGCACAGTTTCTGTTTGACCTTTTAACTCTCTCTTTACCCCCAGAACATTCATATAATGCTGTCTCGAGTTTGGAAAATGAGGCTCTCTTATGGACTGATTTAAGTGCCCTCAAAATTCATATAATGAAGCCCCAACCCCAGTACTCAGAATGTGACTGTATTTGGAAATAGGGTCTTAAAAGAGGTAATTAAATTAAAGTGAGGTCATTAGGATGGGCCCAGATCCAATGTGACTGATATCTTCATGAGAAGAGGAAATTCAGATATGTGAGCCTATCTGAAGACCATGTGATCATACAGGGAGAAGACAGCCGTCTACAAGCCAAGGAAAGATGCCTCAGAAGAAATCATCTCTTCTGACATCTTGATCTTGGACTTCAGACCTATAAAAATAAATTTATGTTTAAACCACACAATCCATGGCACTTGTTACAGTGACTCTAGCAGATCATGACAGCCTCTCTAATGCTTGATTCTGAATTTTAGAATGCTCAGCACTTGGACGGTGACTACTATTGAGAGAATTTCTGCCTGGGCACCTAGACACAATGATACGAGGAGAAATGTTCAGTGTGCTTCATATCCTGACATAGAGGGGGATCCGAGAAAATCCAGTTTACTGTTTCTGAGGATAAGCCAAATTACAGTACTTTAATTCTGAAGGAAGTAATTCAATTTAGAGCATGTCTGGAGCCTTGAAACTTAATCTGAATATTAATTGCAAAGATGATATTCTTGTACAAGTCTGCTTAGTTGTTTTCTTCTTTAATTAAAGACCACTGTATGTCTGATGTTTTCCCTCTGGTTATAGTCATTGTATTTGCACAAAGGGTATTTTATTTCCATTACTTCTTTTTTCTTGGAGTTTATTTATCTATTTTGAGAGAGGGAGAATGTGCACACACACAAATGGGGGAGAGGAAGAGAGAGAAGGAGAGAGAGAATACCAAGCAATTTCCCCACTGTTGTGAAGCCTGGCATGGTGCTTGATCTCATGACTGTGAGGTCATGACCTGAGCCGAAATCAAGAGTCAGATGCTTAACCAACTGAACCACCCTGGCGCCCCTCCATTTCTTCTTAAATAATTTTTCTTTGTCAGCCTGAGAAGAGATAGCAGTGCTTGTTTCCAAAAATTTAAGGGAAATATTTCTGTAATTGCAAGACAAAACCCCAGACCCCACCACAGTATGACAGATTACAGTGTCTTTAGAAATCAAGAGTGTCAGGCAGGAAACATTGGTCCATTCTCTAAAAATGGCCAACTTTTCCCACACCCTACTCCCTGCAAGGGGCTGACACAGAATTATAGAGGGCCTCGGATTTGTTGGCCCTTTGGGTTCTGGAACATTTATTTCCACTAGAGTCAACCTCCAGAGGACCACATAGCAATGTTTGGGCCTACCATACCTAGGACTGTCCTTCTGGAAGCTGTTAACAGAAGCTTTCTATGTCCTCAACCTCTGCCTCTTGCATTTCACCTGTTACTGAGCATGGTTTATGGTAATATTTCTGTTCCCAGCAATAGAACTCTATACTTATAATTCAATAGTAGAGAACCAAGTTTCTAATAGGGAAAAAAAAATCATGTTTGCAAAATTATGCTGGCTTTCTTTCTTTTTTTTTCTTTCTGTATTTGTTTCTCTTCATAGAGTTAATATTGTATGTTTACTAATCCATTTTTTTTTCTTCCTGGGAATATAGGAAAAATTATATCTTCCACCTTCCTTGCATCCAGGTGTGGACCACATAACCAGTTTTGGCCAGTGGAGTGTAGGAGAAGTGATGTACCTTTTTCCCAGACTGACCCTACACAAAAAGCCCCCCAGGTGTGAATCTCTCTCTTTACTGGCCCCATGTGAGGATGGTAGTGTCCCAGGGTGGATAGAATCTACTTCCTGAGATCTTGGACAAACTCTAGTCAACCAGGCATCTCCTACATTGGAATTAGTGTGAATGAAAAAATTTTACTCTACACTATTAATTGTTGGATATCACAGCTAATTTTTCTTTTTAACTCCAAGTAATAAAAAAAAAATTTTTTTTTATTTGTATAGGAATAGTGATGGCCCTCAAAGGTTGAGTCCCTCTGAAGGAGTGAACACATTATAAAGATGATTTCAATTACACAGTAGCTTAGGAAATACTCAGTTGAATCAATCATGTAATCCCTCTAAATCCAATCCTTTTTTACCCTGCCTCTTTAACCTCCAAATCCAATCAGAAGTGTGGAAGGCTATTTCTGGTTAGTCTTATGCACCTGCCCAAACTGTGACTGACAATGCAGTGGCAGGTGCTACCAGGGGGACCATTGGTCTGAGAGCTGAGAGATTGTCTTGACTTCCCAGCTGTGCCACTGACCAGCTATGGGACCATAAATAGTTACCCCCTTCTTTATGTCATATTACAAGTACACTGAGACACCTGCCATTACAAGGATTTGAACTATATACCTGAGCTCCCCCACCCCCAGGTAATGTTTTGACCTTTGAATTCTCAAATTCAGAACTCAAAAGCTGGCAGGCTATGAGGGGGCAGATGTCTTTGATTGGACTGCATCGTGTCTTAAATATAAGTAAATTTCATAGGGAAACCCAAGTTTCAACATCGCTGACAACACTTGCTTTCAACAAAAACCTGAGCTAAGTAGCTGCTGCCGGTTTAGACAGAGTGTGTGCCTCTCATGCTGCCGTCCCTACCCCCTGACATTACACACTGGCCTCATTGTGTCCACCTACTCCCTATAGACACTGGAGTTCACGTCAAGGTTAGAGTGAATTTAACCTTACTTAAACCTGCTCACACCAGGGATGTTGGAGGGGAGAGGCTACTGAGACAGAGCTGACATACAAACTTCCGGAGCCAAGGATGCCTGGAACCAGACGTAGAAGCCACGCTTGAGATCCACAACCAGGATTTGGAGGCACCTTGCTGGTTCGGTTGGTAGAGCACGCGACTCTTCATCTTGGGGTTGTGAATTCGAGCCCCACAGTGGGTGCAGAGACTACTTAAAAATAAAATATTTAAAAACAAGTTAGATTCTGGAGCCAGGTCAGTCTAGAGAAAGATGATAAACTGAAAAAAAATCATTGTGGTAATTCCTAGACAGTGTCACATCGTGCCTTTGCTACCTCCTTGATAGGTCAAGTATCTTAAGCTTTCTCTCTGTCAAGTTCTTCATCCATAACAAAGGGAGATTGTATATCTTTCTTAGTGCTCTTTTGAGAATTAATGAAATCGCCTGGGTAAGGCACAGGGTCTAGCACATAGTAAGGGCTCAGTAAATGGTGGCCGCCGCTATCCTTACTGCAATTAATGAAAGTGATCTTTAGACGGGTAGCAGTGGACTTGATTTGGCGGGGGGGGGGGGGGGGGGGGGGGGGGGGGGGGGGGGGCGGTGGATAAAAGTGGGGACCTGGCCTTCATTACTGGTAGCTGGGGAGGACTCAGGGAAACTTCCAGGAAGAGAACAGAAGGTAATGTTGCCCACTTCCACTTAAGCTCGCTCTTAACACTCATGTACAGGCAATCACCTGTACCCTCCCCCCCTCAAAACAGCAGGTCCAATGGATCTAACCACTCTGCATCCGTGGCATGCTCTCTTTCAGGCCATTCAACACTCTTCTGAGATGTTTTCTCTTTCAGATTTTATTTCAAATTGCTTTCACTCATAGCAAGAAGCGAGAAGGAAAATCATAACAAAGAGAAGGTTCAAGGGCACTAATATTAATTAAGCATGCACTGTGTGCCAAGCACCGCGCTCAGTCCTTTCTCCACAAGAATCGTGCAAATTTGATATTGGAAACACCGTTTGGGCTGATAATGAAACTGAGATTGAAAGCAGTTAAGTGACTTCTTTTTTCAGTTTTGTTTTCATCAGAGCACTTATCAGTATACAAAATACATTTTTCTGTCTATTTGTGGGATTGTTTCACTGCCTGTTTGCCTTACTCTAAGGCAAGTTCAACCTGCAAGATGGAATCCTGCTGTTTTCTTCAATATTTCATGTCCAGTGCCTACAACAGTCGCGGCATATAAACTGGCAGGAAAACTATTTCTTGAAGGCATGGCTCAATTATTTAATTAATGAGTGAGTGAATAAAAACTGCATAGAGCTAACTTTGATCCTGGCATGTCTGTGCCGAAGTCCACACTCGATCTGCTTCAGCTGTGAAGTTGACTGTCCATGTGTTACCTGAGCCACAGAACTATACTGGGTGAGGCACACACACAATGTGCCATCTGATCTTCCCACCTCCTTCTGCTGGTTATGAAAACAGTCCCCTGTCTCCTCCATTCTTCCCAAAACATCCCCTCTTATAAGTTTGAAACACTAATGATATTAGTTGTGTTTATATTATTATCTTTTTGCTGGAAATTATTGTCTATGAGCCATATATGAAGTATCAAAAATAAAAGATGTCTCTCATGCAGTGGCATCTACTGTTTTGGCCAAAAAGCTTCTTGTATACCTCATCTTATGGCAGGGGACCCACACTGGCATAGTTTGCCTGCCAGGCTGGGAATATTGACAACAGAGGCTGCTGTCCACATCCAGCCATATCTGGTAATCGTTAATAGCTTTCTCTGCCTTTAGTGGAATAAAAACATTACCAAAGGTGCTTCCACACTCCTGCCCCTGTGTTATGCTCAAAGAACTCCATGCACCAGAGCTAGTGGTGTTAGGCCCACTAACACTATTTTGTGATTTACAGATCACAAAATAAAGGCCTGAGAGCCACAGTGACTTGTCTGAGGCCACCAAAAGTTATCAGCAAAGGTGGAGCTCAGGGACTTGAATTAAGCTGGTGTCTTTTTAATAGGCCATGCACCATCTTGGCCTCCTCATTTATTCCCCAAAGACTTATGAAAACTTAGTATGTTCTGGATTCTCAAGTAAGTATAAGGGTGCAGAAGCAGGCAGTTCAATGTGCTGGACACAGCAAGATATTAGTATCATGGAGACCTGAGGCTCAATCCGTAGGCAGAAATTAAACCCAGGCGGCCTGACCCACAGCTCACACTCTCTCCACCTCCCTCTAGGCCTCCTGCCTGGAAGGGTTGGCAAGTACAAAACACATTATCAGGGTTCTTCCGACTTCTCTTGATCTCTGAACACAGAACTTTTGGCAGGTTTGGTTTCTGTCTGAATTTGATGTGTTTTGTGCTGTTCTGAATTAGGTCCAACTTCGTAATGGGTGACAGTGACCTACCAGAGGAAAAACGACTCCCGCAACCCAGAATATCTATCTACTATTCCCAGGACTCAATGCCAGCATTTCCCATGTTAAACTGCACCGTGGACTTTCCCCCATTCCCTGACAGCAGGACGGATAGGTCCAGTGTGAGCTTAATTACTTCTGCAGTTATGCGCACACAATTTTGCTGAAAATCCTCTTGGGCCAATAAAACAAGGTCTGTCTTCATGCCAGAGGGTAATAAAATCTTCCGGAACAGGAGCAGCCTCCTTCTTACGAACAGAATCAGACTTTTTCATTGGTTGCAAGAAGCTATTTACTTCAGAAGGGGAAAAGATGCACTGAAGAATTATTAACAATTTTGAGAACAGGTACAGCTTGGGCGGCATATTTATCTTAAAAAGACATTGGAAGCAAACAATTTCATCCAGAGTGTGAAGTGACAGAGAGTAGCAGAAATGTAGGGAAGCCAGTTGGACACTTATGGCTCTACCCTGGGTCTGTAAGAAAAGAGCAAGTGAAGAGAAGAGTTTGGAGAAGAGCCATGCCTCAAAAAACCAATTCTGTGAGTTGTACCCTTGAAGAGTGAAAAGGAGTTTTAGGGAGAGCCATGTTTTGATATTCCAGAAGCAGTCAATGGCACAAAAGCACCTCCCTTCTCTAACGCACCTCTGTGAAATGAAAGATACAGAAACACGGGGAAGGAATCGTATTGCAGCTCCCTGTGTCAGTTCCCAGGGACGGACTATTTATGGAACAGATGAGAGACGGAGATAGACCTGAAGTCTCCTCTCTTCATGGGCTTGAACAAGGAAAGAGTGGTGATCAGGGATATTCTCCTGCAAGTGATACCTTTTTAGGTCATTATTTTACTTCTCTTTCACCCAAAATTGTCATTTATCTTAACAGTGTATGTGTGGTTTGGGAACCTGGTGAAATGTTAGAGAGCGAGAAGAGATTTTATGGCTTAGATGGAATGTCACAAATCACTAAATCTTATTTCTTTTCATTTAAAAATAGTGTTCAGTCACTATTTATTAATAGCGAGCTGCAGGATGCAGAATTGAAAGAGACCCCAGCAGACGTCTCAGTGGTCTGCTCGTGGTCGGTCTCACAGGCTTTTCCACCTGAGCTGCTCTTGGTTGGCCCGGGTCCTCGTGGGGTCAGAGACCTCTCTCTAGTCTAATGAAAAGGTTTTCTTTAGGTCGGACCTCGCTTTTACATCCATCCCTTGATCCTAACTCTCTTTTCCAAGGTAATATTTAAAAATAAATTCAAGGCGATCACATCCTCTTCCTCTTTGCTTCCTTTGTTGGGGGAACAGCTTAGCTCCCTACGATCCTGGTTACTTCCTCTGGGCTCTGTCTGATTTCTCAACCTCCGTTTTAAAATGTCTCATCAAGCACTGGATACAGACACTCACCTGCTGATGCATGTACCTTGGTCAATGCAATGCCTGGCACATAGAAAGTGCTGGAGAGGTTCGCTCCTGCTTCTTCTTCTGCAGGCAAGTTCTAAGCATATCTGCACAACACAAGGAGAGTATATATCTTTCCTTCGTCCAGAGAATGTTTTTCTATTAGTGTCCTGATAGGTGATATGATTACCCAATATTAGATTTTGGGTCACTGGAGAAAAGAATTGGTGCCAAGCCATACGTCTCACACCTTTTAATCTACAGGTAGCATTTGACATTTGACGTGTAACCCCAACTTCACTCTGACTATACGGCCTGGCTTCTAAATCTGGGATCTCTAGGGAATCTAATGAATGATTGATTCATGGCTGGGAAAAAGAAAAAAAAAAAAAAAAGCAGAATTTTACATTTAACCCAATGTTAATATTTAACCCAAATGTTATGTTTAACCCAAATGGTTACATTTAAGGCAAAACTATCTTGGTGTTGCCCTAACATTGCAGATAGTTAAGCTATTTTCTTTAATCTGACCACTTTCTCCTTTGGGTGAAAGATACAGACTCAATCACCTTGCCTTACATGTTTCACATAGGTCCTGGGTGAGGATTTTGAGCAGGATAAGACTGAGAACAGACTCCTGTGTCTTACACGTAAAGGTTCTCCTGAAGCTTGATGGCAATTTATTAATCAATAAGCTTTGGAAAAAATTGTTCCATTTCCATATTGTTTTCTAATGGGCTTTTCAGGCTTTTCCTCTATGTCCTCATCGTACAGTCATTGTGAGAAGGGCCATTTCATGCCTGGCTGAATGTAGACAGACACTCACTTTAGAATTCCACTGATCTGCCATCTTGTTTACTATCAAATAGGTAATGAGGTTAGTCAGGCTTGACCATGAACATGGGTTCTCGGGAAACCACGTGGCTGCCTAGAAATCAATGTTATGTTTTCTTTCCTAAACACTGAAGGGCAGCCTAGTGATTAGTCTGCTCCAGAATTTTGAAGAAGAACCCTGTCAAAAGAAATGTGTGTCAACATTTCTTGAGTGGCCACCCATTGGTGGGTGCGAGTCCATGTACTTGGCAACATTAATTAACTTAAGCTCATGTCAATTAACAAACAATAACTATTATGTCTGCTCTAAGTCAGGAAACCAAGGCACAGAAGTAAGTCCCTTGCCTGAGGCCACACAGCTCAGAAGTGGTAGAATCAGGATGCAATTTAGGACCAGCTGGTGTCAAAACGAGTCTTCCTACTCACTCTGCACTACTTTTCCCGGCCTCTTGGTGTGCTACTGCCTCTGAATGCACTCACACTTCCTGTTCTCTGCCACCACCCCTCCTTCCTTCCCATAGCTCTCTCTTCTCTTCATGATTTCTCAGCAGCAACTTAAAATACACATGAAATCCTATACCCTCTCTAACCTGTGATTTCATTAATATCAACATCAAACCTTCTTTATTTAATACGCTGGACACCCTCTTCTTCTTCCTAATGATACATTGGGTGGCTACTCAGCTTTAGTGGTTTAAAGCCCAGTTTCTTAAACACAGAAACAGGAAGAAAGAATTGGACATATCTGTCTTTTGTCATTCTTAACATGACATAGTACTTCCCAAGCAAGAGGCCAGCCCTTTTCTTGTCCATATTCCTTCTCTGACCAAACCTGAAGTGAAGTCCTTTTTGCCATCTTATCATATTGCCTGAGCTTTGATGTTCTGGTTCTTACTAATGGGACATAATTTTGTCACATACTGCCGAGGTTACAGCGTATTCAAAGACAAAGATCTGACAAAAGTTTGAGATTACAATTTTGGGGGGATTTAAAAGAAATCTGTAGCAAGGAACTAAGGAAACACTAGGAGAGTAAAAACTCTATCAAATGAACTGGGCACAAAGAGAGAATGGGCATCCATCTATAACAGGTACTTAGTTATGTCTTGGAGAAACGAATTTTGGGTCACAATGGATGGGGGAGTGAATGTCAGTTAGAAACATCAAGATGGTTTTCCTGATGGGGGTAATGCCTGGCCTGGGCAGTAATGAAACTGCACCAACTATTTTCATGGAAAGATCAATGTGGGACAGGAGAGTGGTGGAGGGAAGACTTGGAGAGGGATGTCTTCTTTACTCTGGCCGTTTAGCATTACCCAGACATCTTCTGTCATTTTAGAGGTGCAGGGAGAATATGTGACTTGCAGCACATCACACGGGGCCTTATGGACACATTTCTAGGACTAGAATTCAGATATCTTGTTTCCCAGTCTAGTATAAACCAGTCTGAAATTGATGTCAAAGATAACTCATTTAAACCTGTCTCTGGGCTAGATTTAGAAACCTAAAGGTCTCAAACAAACAAAAAGATACCGGTAAAAAAAAAAAAAAAAAAAAAAAAAAAAAAAGAAGTAAAAAGTACAAAAAAACGTAAAACCATCAAATAAGGGCAGAGAGGTCCAATAAAATACTGAAGTTTTTGCTGGTTGGTTGGTTGGTTGGTTGGTTTTTTGCCTGTGACAACTACTTGGATGCTTCTTTTGCAATATCAAAAACAGTATTTCACAAGTCGTTTTCTGTTTCCCTTCACACACTCATAATACTATCAGATTTGCATGTGTTTATGTGTTTATGAAGTCTAGTCTTGGCCAGCTTGAACTAACTGGTGTGTGAAGAGGGCGCCATTGAGAAGAGCCAGTGCCGCATGGAAGCCACCAAAGACAATGTTCTGGTGAAAGACACAAATGTCACATTCAACAAGCAGCATGAGGTAGAATTTCTTCAGGAACTAATCGGTGTGGTACAGATGATGATATCATAGATTGCTGAAGGTCAGGTTAATAAATGGATGCTGATGAAGCCCAGGAACATTTATTGGAGAAATGGGCTTTAAGTACAGTTAGAAGGAAGTGCAAAGACATTCCATGCAAAACTGTAAGGGAGGAACTGAACTATAAATGTTACAAGATACAGAGGTTGAGTAGGAGAACAGTGGACAATGTGGCAGATGGGAGCATGGGGCCAGGTTGGGGAGAACTTTGAATGCTATTTCTTCAAAAGATGCTTCCTTTCATATCTTTTTTAAATGTTTATTCATCTTTGAGAGAGAAAGAGACAGAGCACGAGTGGGGGAGGAGCAGAGACAGAGGGAGACACAGAGTCTGAAACAGGCTCCAGGTTCTGAGCCGTCAGCACAATGCAGGGCTGCCACTCACGACCCGTGAGATCATGACCTGAGCTGAAGTCAGACATTTAACCAACTGAGCCACCCAGGCGTCCCAGTTTCCTTTCATATCTAAATTGTGTCAGGAACCACGGTGGAGGATGAGCTAACATTGGAGAGCAAGGTCCATGGACTTTGCAGTTCAGAAAGGAAGATGTTCCAGTCCAAAGGAATGATACTGTAGAATAAAGGTGATGGTAACGCAAACACCAGCGACTATGTGACCGTAACATAGGACCACCGAGCTCAACCTGAGAGGTGTGCCTGCAAACCCGAATGCAAGATGGAAGGGTGAAGTAGTACCTAAAGGAAAATGAGGGGTTAGGTGAGGAGGAGACAAGACTAGTGCCCAGGGTAGCAGAGGACATATAGCAAGTGCAAATATAAAGAGGCCAAAGAGAGCCACCTGGGAGACATTTTGTGTAGTGTGACACAGAGAGAGGGGTAATGCAAAATCATGCTGGAGGGGAGGCGGCTGTAGATCACAATTCCCTTCGACAAACACATGCTGAGCCCTTGCTATTAAGAGGGACGCAGAGCATATGGACAAATACCTTACCGTTCCTTCCCTGAAGGAGTTTACAGAATGGCACGGTGACAGCTAAGTCACTAAATATTTACAAAGGCATCTGCTAGTACCATGACAGAGACAGGTACAGACAGGAGACCAACTAAGCAGATGCATTCACAGAATTTTGCCCATAGTTTATCCTCATTCCTTCAACAAATATTTATTGAGCACCTTCTATTTTATTAGGGACTGAGGATATTAAAGCATATGGAACTCATTTCCTGTTCTTAAGGAGCTCATCATCTCCCAAGTGTGACATATAAGAACATTGACATTTACAGGGGGGTCTTGGCAAAAATACTCATAGATCACAGAGGGAAGAAGATAATATATCCAGCCTAAGGACCAGAGAGGCTGGAGGAAGAGACAAAAGACTGTTTATTAAGGCTAGGTTAAACATAGCTCTATGGGCAGAAGCAGCCTCTCTATGTAGATGGGCTGGTACATACAAATTGGCCAATGTGATCACTCACGTATACAGTGTTGCAATGCATATGGAAATGTGGGGTGACGCGGCTCATAGCACAACGGCCCTGCATTATGGCCCAGCATAATTTCATTTTAATAGACCTCAAATCAATCCTCTCTAGAGAGTAGACCGTATATTCCGACGGTCTCCCTGGCCATGATTTTACCACTTGCTTTCATGTTTTAATCACATCCTCTAATAAAACATGAGCCTTTTAAAGGCAGTCAGTCTTTCAGGGATCAAAGTCACCTGGGAGAGTTTGGTTCCCTGCCAAATTAAAGCTTGGCCCTGATTTGCTAGGCAAAGAAAGATTGTCCCTAAGATAAATATTTGGAGTTCGGGAGACAGGGCCAGACTGCAATATTTTTAAGTTATGAAAGATTACATTTGGAGCTTCAGCTCTTAAATATATCTATCCTCTTAATTTATTTGGTTAAATAAGAGATGCATGGGAAAACATGAGGCTTAAAAACGCAATATTAGTAGGAAATCTCAAGATAAACTTGTGCTGAACAAATATTAAGTCAGGGAAAAAAAGGAAAATATAAATTTATAGTCAGTTCTAACTTTTACTGTCCTAAAAAAGACATTTGCCTTACAGAGGGAATCAGAAAGTGTTTTAGCATATTTTTCTTGCATTTAGTCTTGGCTCAGAAACAAAGGTAAACTCTACCTTTGTCAGAAATTTCCTATAATTGTAGAAGGACCACAAACCTAAGATTCAGTAAACCTGGAATTCAAACCAACCAGCTCAGCTCTATCTGACCTTGGATTACTCACTTTATGAATAGAGACTCATAATAGAAACACCAGTGGAAAGGCCAACTTTCTGAGCCTCTGAAGTGTGAGAGAGTTGTATTCATCCAGGGTAGGCTGGCGGCCAGCTTGAGAGTCAAATAGAAGTAATTGCTAGGGGCTGGTAAGAGTTTGTCCTGAGAAGGAGGAAAGCGTGATCCCCAGGCCCAGAGGGAGAGCACAACAATTAATTAATGAAGGCAGACCATGGACCAGGCCAGATTTCTTCCTTAAGAGAGTGGGAAAGGTGAGCAGAGGAGTGATGTAACAATTTAGGATGTTACATCTGAAGACCATTCAGACCCAAAGAGCATATCCATACGAAGTACGGTGGTCAGATATCCTGGAGCTTGAAGGATTTTTGTGAGTTAGATGGAGCCATCAGGAATAGCGGACACTCTTTTTAGTTGTACATATTGACAGAATAAGCAACACTATGTTGCACACAACTACGATGGTACGTGGCAAACTACCTTAAAAGATCTCAAATAAAGAATCAAATGTAGCATAGTATCACTGCCTCCACATCTCATCTAAAGAGCCATTTGGCCTAATTTCTCAAATACACTGGAATTCACCATAACCATGTGGCAGTACTCTTATGCCTGGTAGGACACTCAACACAGTGAATGGTACAATATTTATGCAGTTAATGAATATACCTTAGTTTAATTTTATATCTGGGAGATTTTAACTGGAGATGGGTAAACTTCAACACTGAACTTGAACATGGTTCAGATGCTGTACAGCCTCAAAACTCTTAGCCTAATCAATTAACATTTAAAACTATATTACTCAAAGGTCACCTAAGTTATCACTTCATACCCATTAAGATAGCTTTTATTTTTTTAATATTTATTTATTTTTGAGAGAGAAAGAGAGGCTGGGAGAGGGAGGCAGAAAGAGAGGGAGACACAGATTCCGAAGCAGGTTCCAGGCTCTAAACTGTCAGCAGAGAGCCCCATGAGGGGCTTGAACCCACAAACTATGAGATTATGTCCTGAGCTAAAGTCCAGGGCTTAACTGACTGAGCCACCCAGAAATCCCCTTTTTTCTTAATTTAAATAACAAATATTGATTGAATTGCTATATTGCATACCTGAAACTAAATTACATCAACTAGTTAACCTTAATGCTAACTAACTGGAATGTAAATTAAAACTTAAAAAATAAATAAACAGACAAACAAACAAACAAACAATAAGTATTATGAGGATCAGAAATTGGAACCTTTATACATCACTGGTGGAAATGTAAAATGATACAACATCTGTGAAAATCAGTCTGGCAGTTTCTCAAAAATATAAACATGAAATCACCATATGATCCAGAAATTCCACTTTGGGTTATGTATCCAAAAAAGTTGAAAGCAGGGACTTGTACCAAAATGTTACCAGCAGCACTATTCACAATGGCTAAAAGGTGGAAACTACCCAAATGTCCAATGATGAACTAGTGGATAAACAAAATCTGACCTACACGTACAATGCAATGGTGTTTAATCTTAAAAAGGAGTGAATTCTGACACATGCTACGGTATGGATGAACCTTGAAAACATTATGCAAGGAGAAATAAGCATCCTAACCCATATGAGGCACCTAGAATGGCCAAATTCCTAGGAATAGAAGGTAGAATAATGATTACCAGGGACTAGAGGGAAGGGCAACAAGGAGCTGTTGTTTAATGGGCACAGAGTTTTATGTTTGGGATGATGAGAATATCACAGAGGTGGATAGTGGTGATAGTTGCACAATAATATGAATGTGCTTAATGCCACTCAAAAATGGTTAAAATGGCAAATTTTATATTAGGTTATGTTACCACATTACAAAAAAAAAAAAAAAGACAAAGCTAACCAACCACTATAATAACAACAACAAAAGTCCTCTTGAATCAGTATAATAATAAGTAAGGAGATTGAATCAGTAATCAAAAACCTCTCAACAAACAAAAGTCCAGGAACAGATGACTTCGCTGATAAATTCTACAAAACATTCAAAGAAGTATTAATACTAATTCTTCTCAAGCTCTTCCAAAAAATAGAAGAGGAGAGAACGCTTCCAAGTTCATTTTATGAGGCCAGCAATACCTTCATACCAAAACTAGACAAAGACGCCACAAGAAAGAAAAATTACAGGCCAATATCTGTAATGAACATAAATGCAAAGACCCCCAACAAAATATTTGTAAACTGAATTCAACAATACATTCCAAGAATCATATACCATGATCATATACCATAAATGGGATTTATTCCACAGATGCAAGTATAGTCCAATATCACCAAATCAGTCAATGTGATAGATTACATTAACAAAATGAAGGATAAAGATCATATAATCATCTCAATAGATGCAGAAAAACACTTGACAAAATTAAACATCTACTTATGATAAAAACTCTCAAAATAGTGGGTATAGAAAGAACACAGCTGAATATAATAAAGACCATATATGACAAGCCCACAGCTAACAACATACTCAGTTGTGAAAAGCTGAAAGCCTCTCCTCTAAGATCAAGAAAGACAAGGATAGTCACTCTTACCACTTCTACACAACATAGTATTGGAAGTCCTAGCCAGAGAAATTAGACAAGGAGAAGAAATAAAGGGCATCCAAATTGGAAAGAAGAAGAGAAATTATCACTATTCACAGATGATGTGGTATTATAGATAGAAAATCCTTAAAAAACCTAGAAAAACCTCCATCAAAAACCTATGAGAACTAACAAATCCAGTAAAGTTGCAGGACACAAAATCAATATTTAAAAAAAATCTGTTGTGTTTCTAAATACTAATAGTGAACTATCATAAAGAGAAATGAAGAAAATAATCCTGTTTTCAATTGCATCAAAAAAAAAGATAAAATTCCTAGGAATAAATTTAACCAAGGGGTGAAGACTTGTATATTGAAAACTATAGTACATTAATGAAATAAATTGAAAAACACAAATAAGTGGGAAAATATTACATGCTCAGGGATGGAAGAGTCAATATTGTTAAAATATCCCTACTACCCAAAGCAATCTAAAGATTCAATGCAATCCTTATCAAAATTCCAATGGCATTTTTCAAAGAAATAGACCAAATAATTCTAAAATTTGTATGAAACCACAAGAAGGAAAAAAAAAACCCTCTAAATATCCAAAGCATTTTTGAGAAAGAAGAACAAAACTGAAGGCTCTCTGATTTCAAACCCTGTAACAAAGCCACAGTAATTAAAACAAGATTGTCTTGACAAAAAAACAGACATGTAGACCAATGGAACAAAATGGAAAGTCCATAAATAAACCCATACATATATGGTCAATTACTTCACAACAAAGAGGTCAAAAATACACAAAGGGGAAAGGCAGTCTCTTCAATAAATGGTGTCAGAAAGATTGGACAGCCACATGTAAAAGAATGAAACTTGACCACTATCTTATACCATACACAAAAATTAATTCAAAATGGATTACAGACTTGAATGTACAACTTGAAACCATAAACACCTAGAGCAAAACAGCTGGTAAGTGCTTTGATAAAGGTCTTGGTGATGAGTTTTCGCATCTGACACCAAAAGCAAAAACAACAAAATCAAAAATTTTTAAATGAGAATGCATAATCATAAAACCCTCTGCACAACAAAAGAAATTGTCAACAAAATGAAAAAGCAACCTACAGAAAGGGAGAAAATATTTGCAAATCATACATCTGATAAGGAGCTAATATCCATAGTATATAAAGAATTCACACAATTCAATAGCAGAAAGAAAGAAAGAAAGAAAGAAAGAAAGAAAGAGGAAAGAGAGGAAGGAGAAAAAGAAGGAAGGAAGGAAGGAAGGAAGGAAGGAAGGAAGGAAGGAAGGAAGGAACAGAGAAGGGAAGAAAGGGAAAGAATAAAGGAAGAAAGAAAAGGATAAAAAAGAAAGAAAAAGAAAAAATCCAATTAAAAATGGGTGGAAATCTAAATAGACACTTTTCCAAAAAAGACATACAGCTGGCCAAAAGGTACATGAAAAGATCCTCAACATTATTAATCATCAGGGAAATGCAAATCAAAACCAGAGCGAGATAACGCCTTACACCTGTTATAATAGCTAGTATCAGAAAGACAAAAATGACAAGTGTTGTGGAGGATGTGGGGAAAAGAAAACCCTTATGCACTCTTAGTGGCAACGTAGACTGGTAAAGCCACTGTGGACAACAGTATGCAAGTTCCTCAAACAATTAAAAACAGAGTTACCATATGATCCAGCAATTCCACTTTCGGTTATTTTTTGATGAAAGCAAAAATACTAACTTGAAAAGATCCGTGCACCTCCATGTTTAGTTTTTTTTAAATGTTTTATTTACTTTTAAAACACAAAGAGACAGAGTATGAGTGGGGATGGGGCAGAGAGAGAGGGAGACACAGAATCTGAAGCGGCTCCAGGCTCTGAGCTATGAGCACAGAGCCCGATGCAGGCCTCGAACTCAGGAACTGTGAGATCATGACCTGAGCCAAAGTTGGACGCTTAACCAACTGAGCCACCCAGGCACCCCTGTGCACCTCCATGTTTATTGCAGCATTATTTACAATAGCCAAGATATGGAGACAACCTAAGTGTCCACTAATGGATGAATGGGTAAAAAAAATTATGATATATATATATATATATATATATATATATATATATATATGAATTTACACAAAGGAATATTGTTCAGCCATAAAAAAGAATGAAATCTTGCCATTTGTGACAATATAGATGGGCACCAAGGGTATTATGCTAAGGTGAAATAAGTCAGACAGGGAAAGACAAATACTGTATAATCTCTCCTACATGCAATCTAAATAATAATATTATTAATTAATCATTTTAAAAACAAGCTCATAGATACAGAGAAAAGATCAGTGGTTTCCAGAGATGAGGAGTTAGGAGTGGGAGAAATGAGTGAAAGGGGTATAAAATTTATAAAATGTAAAAAGGACTGAATAGAGGCTTTTATTATTGATAGCAGGCATGATCCAAGACTATCCTGAGCCAACAAGACATGGGCATCCTGGCAGTGACCCCTCTTGGTAATCTATGATGTGCACCATCACATTCATGACTGCAAATCAAAATGTGTGATCCATAATTGCATAGCAGTGTCCTGTAATAACTTTAAATTTCTATTCCCAGACTTCTTTAACCACAAAGCCTTATTTTCATATATCATCTGGCAATATCCTATAAAACTAGTATCTTTTAGAATATACTGTAGAAAGTCCATGTGCCAGGCCAACAGTTCTCAAACATTTGGGCCACAGGTACCCTGCACACCTCAAACATTACAGTATGGCTTCTTCCATGGCAGAAAACAAATAAACAAAAACAGCTAACCCACCCCTATAGTAACAACAACAGAAGTCACCCTGAAGTAACATAAAAATACCACACTTGCAGCTTCTTCAAGAATCTGGCAATTAAGCGGTGAGGTGGAATTTTTAAGAATGATTTTCTCAACACTGTCTCCCTGAGTTTTCCACTTTCTTTCTCCACCATAGACATGCTGGTTTCTAACTATGACTAAAATATGAATAAACTGACAGCATATGGATAGTATTGCTTACAGTAGAGTAAGGAACAATGAATCTAGTAAAAAGAAATGCCAACACTCAGTCATCTGGAATCATTTAGAGTAAGGACAAGCAGATCTGCACCTACCTCAATAGTTCCTGGACTGTAAGGCTCTGGAGTATGAAAGTGAGAATTTGTCAAGGTTGACCTTAACCAGCAAAAATATGTTCAAGCATGTCAGTGCTTATGGATTTTCCGTACTTAAGGAATGCTATTTATGTATTTAAATACATAAAGTGCTATGTAGTTATAAAGAGTCTTACCCAAGAAAAGAATGGTCATTAACAATAAAACTGTAGTATAAAAGATGTTAGTTGACTTTATTTCGAAACATGGTTTACTGGGGACCAAGCCCCACTGTCTGATGGCATGGAATAAATGACTTATCGTCATATTGCACTAAGTAATGAACAAATAGATGTTGGCAAATTTTCAGAGAAGTTTGAGACAAAGAACAAAAGTAATTTTAATCGACATCACTCTGCACACTATCCAATATTTTATTCATAGATTTAAGGGTACGTGGCCGCTGATTTTGATTTAAATTGAGTTCATTTAAACTGCTAGTCAAGAAGAACCACAGTAAACAAATTTCTTCCTCAGAAAAGTACATTTTGTTGTTTGGCATAGCCTTAATGCACATTCTTCGCAACTCAGAAGGGATACAGAAGTCATTACTGGATGTACAGCATACTTACTTAAAAGTAGTGATTTATTCAATACTGCTTTTGAAGCATCATCAATGAAATGGAAAGAATGACTTTGTTTTATTTATGAAATATAACTGAGACTGATATTAGCAAAGCAATTATAAGAGGAACCTTCAATTCAACTAGTTAAGTAATCATATTTGCTAATATCACAAACAAACAAACAAACACTTACTTGTATTGACTAAATAAAGGAGGAAGCATATGCAGACTGGCTCTCATTCATTGCTTAGTGCATGCAGAATGTTTCTTTGGCTGTATAACTCTCATAAAAACTAATAAGGTGTATTAGTCAGGGTTTCTCCAGAGAAACAGAGCCAATAGGGTGTATATAGAGAGAAAGAAAAAAGATTTATTATATGGAATTGGCCACACGATTACAGAGGCTGAGAAATACTAAGGTCTACAAAGACAAAGCTGGACAGCCAGGAGAGCCGATGATATATTATCAGCACCATTTGAAGGTTTTTTCTAGTCATATTTCCTAGATTATGTATGTGTGTGTGTGTGTGTGTGTGTGTGTGTGTGTGTGTGTGTGTGTGTGTGTGTGTGGTCTGTGTGTGTTCACTTTCTCAACCCCATGATTCTCACCCTTGCATTCTTCAGTTATTGAGGGTACCTTAAGCACAGCAAGCTTCAATAGGCCCTTCTTGCTGACTCTTCTCTGAGTCAATTTGTCCAATTAAGGAATATGCTACTCTTTTTTTAAATATAATTTATTGTCAAATTGGCTAACATACAGTGCATACAGTGAGCTCTTGGTTTTGGGGATAGATTCCCGTGATTCATTGCTTACATACAACATCCAGTGCTCATCCCAACAAATGCCCTCCTCAATGCCCATCACCCATATTCTGAGTTATCTTAGTCCAATCATACTCTTGATTTGATCCTCATTATAAGGCTGAGTTTTAGCCAATCATTCTTCAAAAGCCTTTTTGGCTTTATGCTTTAGTTATTTTGGGTTAAGAAGCAGCTGCCTCTTCCAAACTTACAAATCCCTGAATTTCATAATTCTTTCTATACGCTTCGTTTCTTTCTGCAAACTAGTCAATTGTCTTTAGAGCTTATTTCTTTATATGATAGCTTGGTACAAGTGTTCTGTTTTCTGACTTCTTCCAGTTATGGCAGATAATATCTTTACCAAACGATTGCCCCTGAATAAGATGGAAAAACAGCATACTAGCTTTTGAGAAGTTTACCCACCACCTGCCAAATGACCATTAGGGAAATGCAACATATATTCAGCTACGGTTGTTGTTATTTTTGGTGTTATTCTCATGTAGAACTCACTACCAGGCATTAATTTCCTTAGCAGTCAGGATAGGCTAGCATATGCTACTGCAACAAACAATATCCATAATTTTAGAAATTCATAACAACATAAGACTATTTCCTACTAATGCCGCATGTTTGCTGGGGGCTTGCTGTGGGCTCTGATCCACGTTACTCATTCCTGGACCCAGACTAATGAAGCAGCCACCATCTCAAATGCTGTTAACTTTCCATGACAGACGGAAAACAAGAATGTGGCAAATTGTGCCCTGGCTCTCAACTTTGTTGTGTGTCCAATTGTCCAAAGCAACTTGCATAGACATAAATAAATACAAGGGAGTGAAGACGAGCAATCTACTTATGTGCCAGAAGAGGAGGAGTAGACATGTTTGGTTAAGAGTAGTATTGACTACCACATCCTTCCTAAGTGCGTACATAACCTGAGTTTTCCAAATAAAATTAGTTTTCTGTTTGGATGTATTCTGAAAGTTTCCAGTTTGTAATCCTTTGTCCAGACACGCATTTGCATTTTTACAGGTAAGATAACTGAAACTCCCTGAGAATTTATACAAAGAAGCCCAACACGTGGTTTCAGGACCAGATCATCACTAAATTGCACAGGGCAGTGTGTTATAGTAAAAAAAAGCCCAGACTCTAGTTTCAGTATGAACTAGTTTCAAGTCTCAACTACACAACAATGTTTCTGAGCTTATGTGGCTAAATTTGTTTACCTCTCCTAATTTCTTATTCTTCATTTGCCAAATAGAAGTATGTTAGGGCTTATTTTCCTGCAAGAGCCTTGTAAACATACAGATTAAAAAATTGTTGAAGGTGTTTCAATGATTCTGTTGTTAGATTGACATTTACCACTGGAGTGTAGAACAAGCCATTCAATGATTCCATTGCTAGATTGAAGTTGACTGCTGGAGTGTGTCATTTGGTATAGACACGTCTTGTCTTGCTAGTTGAGCTTACACGTCCAGTGACTCCTGAGAGAAAGGCAATTGCTCTTGTCATGTGTGTGTTTCAGAAGACTTACTCTTTAGGAAGTAGCAGATCATCTGATGATAAAAGAGAGTTAATTGGGCAGCCAACCCAACAAAGCAGAGGTTTTTTGTGATCAACAGTAAAGGCTCCATGGGAAGTCAAATGTTTGAGAAAAGAGATCATAGAACAGGATGCCAGTTAGAGCCAGAGTCCTTTATTGTGGCAAAACTTAAAAATCTCTGAAAACAGATTCTCCAAGGACCACCCTTCAGTTTGACGGAAGAGTGTACTGACCACGATAATTCCCAAAGGAACTTACTGAATTCATGGAATTTGATGGGTGGGGGTCAAATAAAGTGATGCTGGACCTTTTTCTGTTCTCTTTTGGAAAATCCATCTAAACTTTTTAAGGGTTAAGACTAAAATACTTTCTTCTGAATTAACTGGATGTTTTAGCACTAAGACAGTGGTTCTCAAACTTTGAGTCCACGAGGAGCATGTTAGAACAATACAATTCCATGATTCAACCACCCAATTTCAAGTGTTTGATTCGATGGCTGTAGGATCATACATGGGAAGCTACATGCAGGTGGATTGAGATTTGAGAAATTCTGGACCAGGGTCTCCCTATCAGTGCTGCAAATTAGAATCACCTGCCAAGTTTTTAAAACAGAACTGTACGTGGGCTCCACTCAAGACCAAGTAGTTGAGAATCTCTGAGCATTGGGGACCCAGGCACAGGTATTTTTTCAAAGCATCCAAGGGATTCTAATGTGTCACCAGGGTTGAGAACCTCTGTGTCTAACCCAAAGAGATCTCTTTAGTTTTAAGAATGCAATGCCAGTGTCCTGAAAGGTATTTGACAGCCTAGGTTTCTCTTTATGTTAGTATCTTAGGACGTTAAAGTAGAAGGTAACTTATAGGACGAAAGTTTTTCACGTAGAATATCTGCATTGTCCTAACAGACTAAGCAAGTCAAGAAAGGAAATTTCCAGTCTAGATTCTGAGGAAAAAGGGGTGGAAAGCCAAAAATCCCCTGCAAGTCCGATCCATGCAGATCCTACTACTCTTTCAAAACTAACACCAACATATCCATAAGTCCCCTCACTTCTGTCCTCCTGGGTCTCCAAGTTTATCTTTCTGTGTGCAACTTCCTGCTCCCACCAGAGCTCTGCAAGCCCACCCTTATCTGCCTCCCAGATAATCATTTCTTTCCCAATCAACTCTTGTACCAGCTCTTTGCAAAGCCATTTTAGTTGTAAATTGAAACCCTTTTTGTTTCTTTCTTCACGTATTGGTTTTATTGTGATTGCATCCATCCATTTTTTTTCAATGTGTTTAAACTAAAAGTTTAAAAATTTAAAAAAAAAAAACATTTTTTAAGCCTCAGCTGTAAAAACGAGTGAAATCTTGCCTTTTGCAATGTGGACGGAACTAGAGGGCATGATGCTAAGTGAAACAAGTCAGTCAGAGAAAGAAAAATACCATATGGGTTTCACTCATATGTGGAATTTAAGGAACAAAATAAATGAACAAACAAAAAAAGAGGCAAACAAAAAAGCAGACTCTTAAATATGGAGAACAAACTGGTGGTTGCCACAGGGGAGGTGGGTGGGGGAATGGGTGAAATAGATAAACAGAGATTAAGAGTTCACTTATTTTGATGAGCCCTGAGAAATGTATAGAATTGTTGAGTAATTATAGCGTGCAGCTGAAACTAATGTTAATGTTAACTATACTTAAAAAATAAATCAATCACCAATCAGTCGATGGATCTTCCTGAGAGCCCATGCCTTTCTACAAATGATCTGCTACCATCTCATCCGCACTGTGGTTGAGATTTTCCATAGGCACACATTTCCCTTTAAAAGCGTCTCCAAAGGAGACCACTACTCCTATCCTCACCCTTTGAGTTACAATTCACATACTTATTGATCTTCTCTGAAGCTTTCAGATAACTACTACAGAGCGGTCATCTCTCAGTGAGATTTTCTGGTTTAAATTGCCCAGATGGTTTTCTAACTGCTCCTATCCTTTCAACACCGTATTCTACTGATCTTCTCTCCTCCAAATTTTATTTTTTGACTTAGCATACACTGAGCATCTTCAAAGAGCTAGGTACCAGGATAGACACCCTAAAGAGGCATGATAGAATTCTTATTCTTTTTTCAACTTTTTTTTTTTTTATTTATTTTTGGGACAGAGAGAGACAGAGCATGAATGGGGGAGGGGCAGAGAGAGAGGGAGACACAGAATCGGAAACAGGCTCCAGGCTCCGAGCCATCAGCCCAGAGCCTGACGCGGGGCTCGAACTCACGGACCGCGAGATCGTGACCTGGCTGAAGTCGGACGCTTAACCGACTGCGCCACCCAGGCGCCCCTAGAATTCTTATTCTTAATGATAGGTAAGGGGACAGAGGCTCAGTGAGGTGTAATTTGTCATGTAAATGGATGAACAGGTGGAATCTGAACTCAGATCTATTTGGCTGCAAAGCCCAAGCTCTTGATATCAATTTATTTTAAAATTATTTATTTATCATTAAATATTTCAGAAACGCACAGGGGTATATAACATATAACGTAATGAATATCTCAGTACTGGCCTCTTTGTTTAAGAAACAGAATCTTAAAAATGCAGTTGGAAGCCCTGTAGGTATCAGTCTGATTACATTCCCTCACTCACCTTCCATCCACAAAGCCAACTACAGATGGTGCTGGAACCACAATGGTGCTCCAGAGTTGTCTCCGGCTGAGGTAAGGGCCTTTGTATCCCAATATTGACCAGCCATTGGATATGGGCTGACACCAGAGTGAAGGTACATAACCTTGGGTGAAGCACCTCCCTTTGTCCAAAGGACTCAGCTATAACTTGTCAAAAGCTAACATTCCTGATAGCTGGGAAAACAGAGCCTTATTCTTGAACGGGGGATCTAGGAGACAAATGGCAGCATCTGATACAGACGTTGATAGAAATATTTGCTACATTGTTGACTTGAATTTGCACATGGTTTATGAAATAATATGAGCTTGATGTTAATGGAACCATTGGTGCAGTTTCTTGAAGTTCTAAATCTATCATTTTCTAGATCAGTTATCAAACTCATGAAATCTTATCAAATAAATAATTTGATAATGTGATCTTTTTTTTTCTATAATCTGGTATTATTCTTCTTTGAATGTTTGAAAGAACTTACTGGTAAACTGTCCGAATTGGTATTTTCAATTTTTTAAGCTTGGTAGATATTTAACTCTGTATATAATTGCTATATTTTTTTTTAAAAAAGGTAACTTCAAGGAAGGAGAAAGAAAAAGGTTAGAGAGGGAGGGAGCCAAAACATAAGAGACTCTTAAAAACTGAGAACAAACTGAGGGTTGATGGGGGGTGGGAGGGAGGGGAAAGTAGGTGATGGGTGTTGAGGAGGACACCTGTTGGGATGAGGACTGGGTGTTGTATCGAAACCAATTTGACAATAAATTTCATATTAAAAAAAAAAAAGTAACTTCACTGCGGCACCTGGGTGGCTCTGTCGGCTCAGGTCATGATCTCACCATTCATGAGTTCAAACCCCTATCAGTCTCTGCGCTGACAGCTCAGAGCCTGGGGCCTGCTTTGGATTCTGTGTCTCCCTCTCTCTTTGCCCCTCTCCTGCTCACACTCTGTCTCTCTCTCAAAACTAAATAAATATTTTTTAAAAAAAGGTAACTTCATTTTTCTTCTTGAATCAGTGTTGGTGATTTTTATTTTTTAGGAAACTGTCCAGTGTGCATTCTCATTTATTGTGATAAACTGTTCATTAGTATCCTCTAATCTCTTTGAATCACAATTCTACCTATACTTATGTCCCCTTTACATAACTATTCTTGTAAACATATGCTTTTTTTAAGTGCATTTAATTTTTAATCAAGTCTGTTACAAAGATGCTTATTTTATTAGTGATTTGGAGGAATTAACTTTTACCCATTTTGATGTCCATTTTTCTTTTCTAATTTATGAATTGCTGCTCATTTTTGTATTACATATTTTTTCTACAATATTTGTATTGTTTTTTATTCTTTTACTATGAAACTTCTTCATTACCATGCTTTTCCAATTAAATTTCAATCTTTCTTTTTTCCTAAGTAAGGAACTGTTATTTAACACAAACACATAAGTCTATATATTTCCCTTCAAAACCTGCATCTATGCACATCTTATCAGTTTTGTAGTATATCCTTTTCATTCCTGTTCTCTTTCATTTTCTAGTTTCTATTATGAATTTTTCTTTGAGCCATTAATTATTTAGGGGTGTGTCCTTTTAAATATTTAAATATTTATTTATTTTGAGAAGGAAAGAGAGACAGCATGAGCTGGGAAGGAGAAAAGAGAGAGAGGGAGAGAGAATATCCCAAGCAGACTCCATACTGTCAGCGCAGAGCCCGACGCGGGGCTCAGTCCCATGAACCGCGAGATCATGACCTGAACTGAAAACAAAAGTCAGATGCTTAACCGACTGAGCCACCCAGGCGTTCCCTGATTTTAATTTTTAGATTTCTTTTTAACTTATTTAGTTTTTGATATCTAGCTGAATTTCATTTTAGTTAACAAACACAGTCTGTAGAAAACTAATCATTCATTTTTTGAAAGTAATTTTAAGGCCTTATAAAGTAAATCGCATCCACATTTCATGAGAACTTAAGAAAAAGGAATATTTTCTAATTGTTCTGTATAAGGTTTTGTATATATCCATTATGTCAAGTCTGTACACTGAGTGACTCAAACCTTTATGTCATTGGTATTGCTTTGTTATTTGACCTAACATTTCCTGGGAGAGATGTATTAAAAGCTCCTAATAGGATGATCAGTTTTTTGTATTTTCATAATTTTATCATATTTCCAGTATTTGCTTTTATTGCTGTTATTAAAGTTTAGAATTCTATATCTTCTTGAATTGAAACTCTTATCATTTTGTATGGTCATTTTATCCTTAATAACATTTTTACCTTGAATTTTATTTCTTCTAATATTTACATCACCACACCAATTTTTTTATTTATTATGATATGGCATTTTTATATTTTAATTTTTCTACTCTTCATATTTTGGATAAATGTCATATAAACAGCAGATAGTTAAATATTTAACACTCCAGTTTGATAACCTCTGTCTCTTAACGGACTACTTTGCCAGTTAAGATGTGTTTCCATTTCTGCATGTACATAAATCCCTGAATTTACCTTATTTTCAAGGTTATACATTTTACCCTGATTTTTTTGCAGTTTTCTTCCGTCCTTTCCATTTTCATCTCAAAATTTCCACCTATATTATTCTGGAGTTGTATCATCTATTTAGATTATTTTAGTGATTATGGTTAAAAACATTCGTCTCATACTCATCAGGATAAAATTAGCAATGCTATGGTATAAGCAACCTTCAATCTCAGTGACTTAACCCATAAAAAATTCACTTCTTGCTCATGCAAAGAGCACTCAGGCAGTAGTTCTCAATAACTCATGCTGCTATAAGGACATCAGGAGGCATAGAAGGCAAAGGGTTGTGTAAGTGGCTTGATACACATCACCATCAGACACATTTCCTTGCACAGAAATAATCACAAGGCCATCCCAAACTGCAAGGAAACTGGGTAGCAGGGTGATTTGGAAGAAGAACTGAAAGAGTTATTGTGGAGCACTCTCAATGTCTACCACACATGGTTAACCCAACAGAGTCTGAAATGAATCGAGCTCTCCATCCCCCTACCACACAATGTAGGGATACTAGGATACCTCAACTCTGATCGGTATCTTTTCTTCATACCTGTCATAGTGGCCCAGTGATTTATTTTGTTACAATACTGCTTTTTAATTCTTCAGTCAAATATTCTTCTTCTCTGTTATGGATGCTACTACTATTATCTAATGGTCATTGTCTGTTGGATTTTCCACAGTTCATCAGTTTCCTTGTTCACCATTCTTTCATCCTCTGGCTATTCCCTCTGGATTTAGTTTCCTTCAGTAGATCCTTTGAAGGTTGCATTACCAAAGATCAACTCAAGGAAAACTCTCTTTCTTTTCTCTGAAAATATTTGTTTCAAACTTGTTCCGAAACAACAACTTGCCAAGGCACAAAGATATGTCTTGGCATTTACTTCTTCTTAATAAGTCGAAGATATTGTTGCATTGTTTTCCTCCTATTGTTTACTTTGAGAGATTCGCTGTAATTTTACTTATTCTTCTATCACAGGGAATCAATCTCTCCCTCTGACTGCCCTTAAGAGCTTCTTTCGTCTTTGGTGTTCTGTAGTTTACTGCAATAAGTTTACAATAAATACACTGGAGATTTCTGATTTCTTGAATATGGTGATTTATGTCTTTCATTAATTCTGAAAATTTTCAGCCATTTACTTCAGTTAAGTGTATGCTTGTCTTCACTTCACCCTTAATATCTCCTTTTCATCTTCCTGTTCATATTTCCTATCATTTGACTCTCTGTGCTCCATTCTTCATAACTTCAGACCTAACCTTTAGATTGTTGGGTTTTCTTTAGTTTCTGTAACCCAATGCATTGAATTTTTTCATGGCAATGATGATGATTTCCATTTATTTATGTTCCAGGTCTCTCTTCAAATGTGCTCACAGTGTTTTTAGACTATGTTGCTTCTTTCCCATGTTTTCTGCTCTGTTCTTTATTTTTTTAATGTTTATTTATTTTGAGAGAAAGAGGGAGATAACATGAGCAGAGAAGAGACAGAGAGAGAGGGAGAGGGAAAGAATCCCAAGTGGGCTCTGCACAGTCACCGCAGGATCATGACCTGAGCTGAAACCAAGAGTTAGACGCTTAACTGACTGAGCCATCCAGGCGCCTCTGTTCTTTATTCCTAAAATAGGCTTATTTAATATACTGCATGATCAGTCTATTACCTCAAGTTCCTCTGAATCTCATTCCATTTTTTTGGTTTGTTTTACGAGCTGACTCACTCACTATGGCTGTTTCATCATGTGTTTTAATATGCTGTGTTATATTATAGCTCATTTCATCAGACACTGTGAAATACTGAGTTGTGCATTTGGGGGGATGGGTTCTTTTGTCTACAGGAATCTGAGGTGGCATAGTTTGAGGGTACATTAATTTCTTTGGAATTTTCCAGAGCACAACAGGAGTGCAAATTTTAGCTCTCAGCCTGTGTAGGGCTAAATCTCGGAAGTGTAGTGTTCTCCCATTTTCCTGTACTGACTCATACGGACAGTTATGGAGGGGGTTGGGAGCTGCTGCCATAGGAACGAAACATCCAGCTAACTCAGAAGAAAGTGCCTCATTCCTAACCCTTAAAAAGTTTGATTACTTTCTCAGGAGGGATCAGAATGAAGCCCAGCATCACTTCATTTTACTTGCACTCGCCAAATTGCATGAGTTTATTATGTTCATTTGGGAATTAGCGTGGTCAGCACACTCTTCAGTTAAGTCAAGGGTGGTCCTTTAGGAATCTGTTTCATGCCTGGGACTGAGTCACTGAGATAAACATCCTTCCACCCTCTTTCATTGTCATAAGTCAAGGAGTCTTGTGGACAAGAATCTGACCTGTTGGTTGAGTATATACTGATGTTGAAATAAGAGTCCTTGAAGAACAATCCCAAAACAAGATAATGAGATTCCTGAGGAAAATCATTTTGAGACAATAAGTTTGACAGAATGGACTGAACTAGTAGCTAGTGTAGATGAAGTAGCTGGAAGTTTTAGGTTTGGTATGAGCTGGCCCCAGCTTCCTGGCTCTCTGTTGATCTACTCTCCTCTCCTCCCTGAACTAGAGTGCCTGCGTGCCGTGAGAAGCAGACACCAGTGGCCGGAAAGAAGCACTTCACAAGGGCCCAGCAGCTTTGCTGTGGTTCCCCCCCCCCCCGAAAAAGTTGGCAAAGAAAACAGAAGCACATACAAGAGGGAGGAGAGCCTAGAGATGAGTGGTGTGCACAAGGTAGCTCTGGAGCCACAAGCCTGCCATCCCGATTCATGTGAGAGGGTACCCTTGCCCCCCACCCCTGCCCTCATCATGGACTTGCATGACCCTTCCAGGCATCTTTGGATGAAATGGTATGGATATTACAAGAAAAGACTGAGCTTCATGCTGCTGGAACAGGTGGGTGCTTGTGATGTTAGATTTTCTGGAACATTTTATTCACTAATAAGTTAAACCTGGGATATACTGCTTAGGATATTCCAGATCTTGTCCAGGATTACTCTGAATGTTGGTGCAGCCCCATTTATATCATTCTGAAATCACTATCCCTAGGAAATATTAAGGCCAGTCAAATTAATGATCATCTACAGTGCCCCTTTCCTACCCAGTTTCTCTATATCTTCATACATTGTCATCTTCTATTTTTCTAGTAGGTGAGGGGTATGTTTCTTCTTTTCAGGAGGATATTCTCTCTTGTCATGCTTTCTTATCTGCCTCTTCTGGGAGTTTTTACCATTAATAATTCCTTTTCTTTTGCACATTATATGTTTCTCCTTCCTCCCTGGCAGTTTTCCTCGGCTGACAAACATGTTTGAACCTCTAGATCCTAAAACCAAACAAAAGACCGAAACTGAATGTTTGATCCACTCACACCGACTCCTCAGTTCCCTGGACACTGGTAGCCACTTAGCTATTCATTCTCCTTATGATTTCCCTTTAAAAGGACTAAAAAGGGACCGCATTCCAGTAGTATGCCACAGGGAGGGCAGGACATCTAGAGCATTCATGCTTTTTATCCACAGTTGTGATATAAGGCAGAGTCACCAAAGCCAAGTGTTGGTCCAGAAATTCAGTCAAGGGCACACCAGGAGGAAATCTACTAGCCAGCCTCCCAAATGTGAAAGAGGCCATCCTAAAGTAGAGGCAAGTTCAAGGGGATACCCACCAGAAAGCCCAGGTGGTCCTGGGAAGTGAATCGTGGAGCGAGAACACCAGTAATTCTGGAGCCAGTGAGGAGCTACTGCTCCTCGGTTTCTGGGGTTTCAGGTGCCTATTCAAGATAATTAGAGGCAAAACAAGAAACAGACAGGTAAGGTAATGTTGGAATTTGAACTTTGGGCTTTCATTGCCATTTCAATTTTTCTGCTGCCGTAGACTCAAATCCAAGGGTCCTGAATTTACCCAGTGGTCCTGAATTTACGTGCATCAGCTGACACACTCAAGAGGCATGTAGGTGGCAGCCAAGAGGGATGGCTAACGGTGAACAAGGACTCCTAAATTTGATATTTTCCTTAACATTTTTGTCTAGATCTGCTGTCCAGAAACAAAAGCAATTTCCCTTTCACCTGCTCAGTGGCCTAATGATCACATTTTGCAAAGTTCCTTCCTCTCTTGCCCGTGGTAAGACGTAAATGAAAAAGATTCACCGGTGCTAATGTTGCTGAAAAAGGTGACACCTGAGAAAAGGAGGGATACCAGAGGCCTGATCCTGTCAGTGAAAACCAATATCTTGTAAGGATTCCCCCAATAAATAGGTTTTTAATTTTTCAGATTAAAACATACACACACAGCAATAGCATCCAAATGCTTCTCTAGGTAAGCCTTTGCATAGATATAATGTTAGTTCTCAAGGTCGGGTCAGTCTAGGAAAAACAACTGAATCTGTACATCACCTCTCTCTTTCTGTTTGCAAGAGATCATCTGGGTGTTTTTCCCCCAGTCAAAATTTTCAACAAGCCACCGTTCTTCTAAACATACTTATCTGTCAGCAGTGAGCTTTGATTCCCGTGGCGTTGATCTTGAGCAAAGACATGGGCTTATTTTTGAAAAACAAAAGTACATGCTAGTGTATCTTAGCTGTCAGGGTTTCTGCTCATTTTCTCTGAGCGCAGATTCATTCACCTCCGCTGACTAGGTCTCAGCCTTACCCCAGCAGGCCTTATTATTCAAAAATGCATAATCTCTTCCTACATTGCCAGAAACCTGTTTGGAGAAAATCAGACATCTTTAACCTGCTAGTTCCCTCACTGCCCCACGCAGCTTTCAGAACTGGTGGTGATGAGGCCTCCCTGGGCCTCCTGAGGCTGATACTGTTCACGTTAGAGACGGAGGGGCTTCTCTGGGCACCGGTTGCCTCATGTGCTTTGTGAGGAGACCTGATAACGATGGCCTCTCACCGCTTTTTCTTCTTCCATTGAGGGGTTAGGAGTACCTCAGGGATTCATGTTGCCTCACAAAACTTAGCAACAGGAGACTGGATGAAAAGCAAGGGGATCCCCAAGGGGAAATTGTAGAAGTGTGGGCAGGTATGGAAAAGAATGGCAAAAAAAAAAATGTCAGAAATTCTCCCTCTCTCTCTTTCTCCATCTCTCTCTCTCTGTCTCTCTGGTTTTCCACCTCCTCCCCACACCCTACAGTATTCCCTTTTCTAAAATCTATTTATCTCTTGTATGGAAATGCCAAGAAAGGGTCAGAACCCTAATTTAAAATTTTTTGCACTCCCCTCCTCACAGCAAGAGGTGAACTGATTAAAAATCTTTCAACAGATCTGCTCTCAGTCCCTTCTGGGCCTCTGGACTCAGCAATTTATTCAAGTGCCTTTCCCTCTTTTTCTCATTCCATCTACCTAACTTTTCTGATCCTTATCATTGAACAAATGTCTTCTCTGGTGACCAAATCAAACAATAACCGCTGCTCACCACAACTCTATGGAGAGCTCTAAGTGTGTGTGTGTTTGTGTAAACTCTGGGGATTCAAAAATGGGTAGGAAAGCCTCTGTTCCCAGATTGTTTCTGAGTTGACTGACGAGCACTGATATGGACTCATGTTAGAGACAGAGAGACCGTTATTGTGAGGAAAGACATGTAGCCATTCGTGTTTGGAGTCATAATTCGAATTTAAGTTTGCCGGTGACAAAGGTTTGGTCTTTCCAATTCATCATACTGTCTCCAAAGATATGTACACACAGTTAAATCGCAGGGCAAGGAGGTGATCACAGTTCAAGGGTAGAGTGGCTGCCCCAAGGCTTCCTGTTCACGCTTAAATGCAAAGATCAGGCACAAGCAATGGTCCATACCCTTCCCGAGTTACATCCCCGCACTGACGTCAGCGGCTGAAACAAAAATGGAAAGGAGGGAAGAAATGTTAAGACCAAGTCAACGGGTGTCATTTGAAACTAAAAAATGCCCGGAAAGCTTTCCTCAAACAAAAGTTAACCAAGAAGTTAGGTTGTTTCCTGCGTTATGCTCAGAAGGTGAAGTAACCCAGAGGATGAGACAGCCGGTAGCAGAGAAAATTTACATTAGGAGAAGGCAGATCTCTGATTTTTCAGGGATGCACGCGCTCTTGTTTCCCGTAGCCACTAGAAATAAGAAAGAGCTGAAGCTACAGATGTACACTCGATGAAATCCCTGCTCCGACTATTGCAAATCCGAGAAACTGAGCACGAATCAGTATGTAGTGAACAGTGTCCTGAATTAGCCCATTGCCGAACCCAATGAAATCACATGAACCCTCGAAAGCAGAGACTCTTGCCTGGCTGAAGTCAGAGAAATGGGATAGAAAAGAGGCAAGGGAGATTCGAAGCACCAGAGGGGCTCCACCTGCTGTAGCTGGCTTTGACAATGGATGGAGCCACCAGCTAGAAAATTCACGTGGCTTTCAGAAGAGAACAGTGGGTGATACCCGGCTGATGGCCAGCAAGTAAGCAGGAACTCAGTCCTACAGCCTCATGGACTTGAGTTCTACCAACAGCCTGAATGAACCTGTGAGCAGATTCTCTACCAGAGTCCCCGGCAACAAATACAGCTCTGCCAGATCCTTGATTTCAGCTTTTGAAACTCAGAGTGGAGAGGACAGCGGAACCCACTGAATTCCTGGCAAACAAAACTGGGAACTGATCAATTTATGTGGCTATAAGCTGCAAAGTTTGTGGCAACCTGTTACAGCAGCAATAGAAAACTAATATAGACATGATCTCTTCTCTCCTGGAGCTTGCATTCTCGTGGGTCAGATAACAACGAAATAAGCTGAAAAAATTGCAAAGTGTAAAATAATTGCTGTGTGAGAAATAAGCAAACAGATGAAATGGAGAAGGCCCTAGGAGACCTGTGTAATAAGGGCTGTTGGCAAAAGTTATATGTAAGCTGACCACAGGAAGAGGAGGATAAGAGCAGAACCAGAATAAGAGCATCCCATGCAGAGGGAACAGACATGCAAAGGCATTGAGGTGTGGAACAGCTCAGGGTATTCAAGAAACTGAAAGACGTCCGGTAAGGTCAAGCATAACAAAGGGCAGAATGTAGAAAAATGGAGTTGCAAGGATAGACCGAGCAGAGAGCTTGTGGTGCCTTATGATTAAAAATTGGGGTTTTATTCTAAGTACAGTAGGAAATCCTTGTAAGCTTCTAAGCAGAAGAGTGCTATTGAGGATGGGATTCTGGAACAGAATAAGGACATTAGTAGGAAAACGAGAAATTCAAAGAATGTCCTCAGTTTCGTTAACAGTATAGCAGGGCTGCTTTCTTCCTTTCAGTAATTGTGCCATGGTTTTGTAAGGTGGGAAAGTTAGGGGAGGCTAGGTGAGGTTTTGTGGGAACTCGCTGTGCTGTCTTTGCAACTCTCCTGCAAGCCTAGAATTATTTCCAAATGAAAACTGAGAAAGAAAAAGAATGCCATGAGCCACTTTTTAATTTAGGAAGCTCATGCTTACATCTCAGGCAGCACACGGGTTATAGAGGAGCAAGCGAGAGGGTGAACACCGTTAGGAAATGAACTCAGGAATCCAGGAACAGACGATGGAGCAGAGAATTTGCTAAGAGCCAAGTTCGAAAATCTGTGTTTGAAGTAGAACCCCCAGAACTGATAACGAACGAAGCATGTGTACGTGTGTCTGTGTGTGTGCATGGGTGTGTGCACGTGTGCGTGTACGTACGTGTGTATTTATTGTTGGAGTCAGCAGTGAAGGAGGGGGAGAAATCAAGCTCTGGGTTTCTGGCCTGAGAAATTAGGTAGTGGCCCTCTTACTAATGGCAAGATTGCAGAGTGTGGGGAAAAAAGAATATGAGTTCTTAAGGCCAGTGGGCCTCTAAATGAAGACATCACGCTTTGAAAACTCACAGGTGAGGTTGGGGCTGGAGACGTATATTTAGGTAGCTGCAAGCAGAAACATGACATTTAAATGCTGCTCCCTTGTGGCAGGAGGAAAGAAGCATCTACTTCTTACAAAAAAAAAAAAACAGGAAAAGTAACTTCTAGGAGAAAAACCTCAAAGGTCAGTCCAATAGCTTCACGCAAGAAGGTGGAAGACTGTCCGCTGGAAAGAGGATGCACTTACATTTTCACTGTGGTTTTTGTTCTTTCTTGGTGAAGCTCTTATCAGAAATGCCATGATGTCGCAGTTCTGCTCAGCAGAACCAAGGAAAGAAATTATCTGTTTATGCTTGAGCCAGAGTAAAACGGAGACAGTAATGGCAGGTGAATCAAGATTATGGATCATCTATGGAAGATGCTCCAGGGCAGAAATTATGTTTGTACTTTGAACCAGGGGCTACTCTTTTCAGTGAACTCTTCATATGTATTTATACATATTTTACAAATATATATATTTTAATAGGTATATTTATATCTTCTCTTCACAAAACAAGACAGCCATTTCTTCACACCAGACATTCCAGCACAGAAATTTGTGGAATATGAAAATCATTGCTGAATTTCTTATTAGAAAATCCATAAAGAAACTTCTGGGCAGAAAGTGCATGAAATTTTGTACTAGTCCCCTAAATCAAAGTATTAATATTGGGTGCTCTTTTTTAAGTTTATTTATTTATTTTTAGAGACAGAGAGAGACAGAGAGAAAGAACGCAAGTGGGGAAGGGGCAGAGAGAGGGAGAGACAGAGAGAACCCCAGTGAGGATCTACACTGTCAGTGCAGAGCCCAATGTGGGGCTCGAACCCACGAACCATGAGATCATGACCTAAGCTGAAGTCAGATGCTTAACCAATCAAACCACCAAGGTGCCCCAAGTTGGATGCTCTTAATGAAGCATTGATGAAGTTTCAATTAGGATGATAAACAAATGAGATGATAGAAAAATGTCCATGCTTCACAGATTTATAATATATCTAAGCTAAAGATGAAGGAGAATCCCCTCATTACCCTCTTTTTTTAGAATTATTGCAAAGAACATTCGCTTCATTGGTCTCTAGTGCAATTACAGAATTAAGTTCCTGTTTCCTTCTCCACAATATGTGAACTGAAGTTTTAATAAGAGCCTAATCCAGACTCCAGAAACAAAACCTGGACCACCATTTCCACATGGCTTGGATTGTGTCGCAAAATGGACCTTCTTGGTTCGTTTGTTCATGTGATGTAGCAGAAACACACATTCCTTTTAACTAATTAAAAATAAAACTGTTGAAATTTTAGGTATGTTGTATGATGTAATATGCCACAAATAGTATCTATTTTAACATAACAAATATATAATTATTATTCTAGAAAGAATAATTCAGGATCATTGGGATGAAGTCATCTTTGTTTTCCAAATGGAAATGTTTTTCAAATAAATTTATATTTATTAAGTTTCATTCAGGAACGTAAGACAGGGTGCCCTTTGCTGCACTTTAGGAGTCTGCCTCTGACCTTCCCAGGACTCTCATGCTGTAGAGCACTGTGGTCTGTCATGTGAAAGCTGGAGATGTTTGTATGTTCCAGTTCTTTCCAACTGCCACCACTGTTGCTCTCCCATATAGACCACTCCTCATTTCCCCTGAGCGTGGTCTAGCTTTCCACTGTTGGGCAGCCCAACCCCAGCTATCTACTACTCCAGGCATCAATTCCTTTGCTGTTGACCTTGGCTGCATGGGCAGATAATAGTGCCCTGGCATAGACTGCTTTTCACAGGGCAGTTACTTAAGTTTCACAGTCCAAATGGAAACAAAAAAAAAAAAAAAAAGAAAGAAAGAAAGAACGAACGAAATAGAAAAAGCCCTTTATTAGCCAGGGAGTTGTTGGTGTTACCTGCTGAGTCTATTGAGACGAGCTCCCAGACCAAGCTGACCCTTCAAGGAAAGAGGGAAGATATCCCATGAAGCAATTGTACAAGCCTCTTAGTGGAGCTCCATTCTTTAAATGGATCACCTGGTGTTTGACATCACTTCCTTGCTTAAAAGCATTACCATTTTCTGTGTTTTAACTTGGTTATCTTTTTGCAGGCTGAACCCCCTGCTGAACTCTTCAGACATACACTACTCACCCCAGTATACCCTCTCTGGCAGTGGGTAAATGGCAAATAAAAAGGTTCTCTCCATCAAGTCGATTGACGAGGGCAGGTGGCAGGGTACCCAATGATGCTTTTGCTCTCCGTGCTGCTTAATGTCGCCAAGATCAAACACAAAGATCATGGGAGGAACAGGTGATCAGCGGGCGATGATAGATGACTGTACTAGGTTCTGGATAAGTCGTACGACTCAGACAAATGGACGGCCCATTTAAAATGACTTCAGAAGTATCAAAGGAGGTTTCTGTAGTTACCGTATGTGCCTTCAGACTCGAACATTATTTTCCAGTCCTGCTGGTGCTACTATTGCAGAGTGAGAAGGAAATGTAAAAATGGATTTCTCATCATTCAGCCTTCTTCCCGATATTCTTTTTTCAAGGAAAGATACAAACTTCCTATGTGGGTTTTGGAATGAGCCTGGGACAGTATACCCCCATTCACAGACATGTTTGTGGGGTACAGGAAGGTAGGCGTGCTGTGGCCCACAGGCTTTCACTAAGGAAATATGTTAGATAATTTTTCCGCCACTCATTAGGGACATTGTGTCTTGCCCCTCCCCAACTCAAGAGAAGGTAATCATGAGAGAAGATACATACCTTTTCAGTTGTTATATTTATTGACCAAATTTAATTTTCCACACTGACATTGTCAACTCCTTTTATTCTGTACTAGAAATACACACAGCTCTCTACATACACATCAAACTTTTCTTGTGGTCAAAATAAAGCCAAAATTTCTCCCAAAATTTTATTTGACAAATACACTTTGTTTGGTTAAGTGTTGGTGTTTTGAATTGCTATCATAAAAATTCAAACAATACAAGAGACATCATTCTAAATCTTGTTTCCTCATTCTCTCTCTCAGAAATAACCACTATTCCTGAGTTCAATGTATTTTTCTAGAAATAGTCTTTATAAAGTATTACAAAGTGTTATATATAATACATGATATGTAAATATATGCATATGTATATATTTATATAGTATCCATATGTATATATAATGCATAATATGTAGATATATGCATATGTCTATGTATATATGATATGTATATTATATGTGTATAGCATATATAACATGTGCATGTATATATATAATAGATATTACATATTTATTCCTTTTTACTTTTTACACAACTGAGGACCTACTATTCTTGCTGTTCTACATCTTGTTTTTTTCTATTTAACTATTACTTAGAAATATTTATGTAAAGGTACATATATGTTTAACTTATTTACAATGCCTACATATTGTTCCCTAATATACACCGTCCAAAATTTACTTAACCTATCCTCTATTGATAGGCATTTAGATTGTCTACTTTTTGCTATTATAATCAATGCAACAGTTAATATTCGTATACAGATTCTTTTGCACATATGTTTAAATGAATCTGTAAGATACTTCCTCAAATGGAAATTATAAGGAAAAAACTGCATTTTTTGACAGATACTGCTGAATTCCCTTTCTAACAGTTATTACCAATGTAAAAAAATCACGAATAATGTATAATATTGTCTATTTCCTCATACATTTGTCAACACAATGTGTAATTACACTTTCTTTACTTTGTCCACTTCAGAATGCTATCTTTAAACATATCTTTTATCAGTTATAAGTGAGGTTGAGGTGGTTTCCATGCAATTTAAGTCCTTTTTATAAATTGCCATTTTTTCCCCATTCATTTGAAGTGCCACCTGCATATTTTTAATTAAGTAAGCTTTACGCCCAATGTGAAGCTTGAACTCCTAATCCCAAGATCAAGAGTCACTTGCTCTACCAACTGAGTGAGCCAGGTGCCCCGTTATGCCACCTACACCTTACCTTGACCATAAAATCTGCCATTTTTATAGGTCAGAAAAAGTTGAAAATCAGCAACTCCATATAGTTTAACCAAAGAGATAATAGATGGATGAAAGATGCATGCCTCTACCGAAGTTGAATTAATGACTTAAAAATACATGACAAGATGTCTCTTTATACTCTTTTTTCAGAAATGTTTTGGCTCTTCTTCTACCCTACTTTTTATGTGAACACACAAAAATTTCATCTTTTATCAAAACAAATTAATATTTTCATTTTTAAAAATGTGTATCAAATTATATTCATAGCACAGTTTAAAGATAATGTCTACACACTGTTGAATTTTCCCACCCTCCTCTTCTGGGATACGAAAGTTTAATCTTATACAGATATCAAATCCTTGATGTCTTTCAGTAGACATTTTAAGTTTTTCTTTTAATTTTTTAAGTTTATTTATTTATTTTGAAAGAGGGCAGAAAGAGAGGGAGAGAGAGAATCCCAAGCAGGCTCTGCACATTCAGTGCGGAGCCTTATGCAGGGCTCAAACTCAAGAATCGTGAGATCATAACCTAAGCTGAAATCAAGATTTGGACACTTAACCAACTGAGCCACCCGGGTGCCCCTAAAGTTTTTCTTTTATATAAGTTTTATGTATTTTTGTTAATTTTATTCCTAAGCATTTTATAAATATCATGACCATTATAATGACGGGGGTTTTTTTCTTCTATTTTCTAATTCAAGGTCTTTAGAAAAAAAATACAACGTTTGAATATAAACTTTGTCATTTAATAGATAAATTCTTTATGGTAATAATTTTCTTTAATTTCATTGCATTCTTAATATGTAATCATACCATCTGCCTGTAATCATACCATCTGCCTATAATCATAATGCTGTGTCTATCTCTTACATTTTTATACCTCTTCTTCCTTCTATCTAATTGCATCACCCAGTACTTACAAAACTAATATTTTGTTGTTAAGCAAGATTCTGGTTTCTGGTTTGAAATCAAGGAAGTATTTATTTCTTTCCATGAACATTTGACTAAGAGATTTTATGCAATATGGCTGTCAAATTTTATCAAATACTATTTTAGAATACCCTTCACAGACAGTGAAAGGATCATATGACTTTTCTCCTTCGATTTCTATTAACAGCAAATTTTATTAATACATTTACTAAAATTAAACCATCCTTGCATTCCTAATGTGATTGCACTTCTTTGTCTTCTTTCATGTGTTGTTGGATTCCACTTGCTAATGTAATATTTCATTACAAAATTTCATATTAATATGCATAAGTGAGATTGGTTTGTAGCTCTATGGTGCAGTATTATCAGTGCAAGAATGGCCTCAGAGAAAAAAATATTGGAAATTTTCCACCTCTCCCAATTCTCTGGAATAATTTAAGCAACACTTGAGTAATTTTTTGCTGTGGTTGCTTCCTGGCTAGAAGTCCAAAGGGCAGTGAGACTTTGTGCTTCGGGACTCCTTTGGCCTTGTTGATGCCTCCATCCATGCATGTTTTTTGAACTAAACTTAGGGTACCTCTGGGGGGAAGGAGGAGCTAGGGAGGTAATGAGCAGCCGCATCTACTCACTTGCAGTGTTGCCCTTGACAAAGTCCGGGACTCAGTCTTCTCACCTATGAAAAGAAAGAAGAAAGATTTACTTGAGGATCCATAACTTCCAGCTGCCGAACTGCTCCTGAAACATTGGGGGTTGCTATTTTACTTATGTCTCTTCTGAAACTGAGAATCTTTCCATGAAATGTAAGTTTCAAAAGAAGGAGAAAAAAAGGAAAGAGGACGAAGGAGAAGAAGGAAGAAGGAGAGGAAGAGAGTCTGTCAACATAAATAGATCATTCTTAAGTTATCTGTGGATATAGAAGCATCCAACATTGCAAAAAGAAGCAGGAATATCCATTATTTTGAGCACAGTCCAAAATATTTGCCAGAACTTTCATAGCCTTTTTCCCTGGTAATAGAAAGTTATATCCCTCCATCGAATTTACCCCCTTGTCATATGGGGCAGGGACCCAGACTACATTCTCCTCAGACCAGCATGAGCCTAGAGATTTCTCTTTCCTTTCTCTGTGGATGTCCAGATACAAGTGTGTGATAGGAAAAACTTACTTATTTTTACCTTGATAGCCTCTATTTCTAAATAGTAAACATTCTCCCTTATTATAAAACTTAAAATCAAACACTAATTATAGATGCACTCTAATGACAGAAGATTACCTAGAAAAGTCCACCTGCAGGGCAAAGGAGCATATTTCTATATTATAATATTTGGAAGTGCGAATGCACTCAGGGTTTGTTCTGTGGCATTAACTGTTATCCATTAACCAGTTAGACAGTGAATGCTAATGGTAGAGAAATGCAAAATAGATGTAAATATTCATGATGCTGCAGGAAGTATAAATATAAAATGTGATTCCTGCTGCTCCCCACTGGGAGCTATAAGTAAAACAGTACAAGGGAAGGACAGCTTGTTCATGAACATGAGCACAGCAGCAAGTTGTGTGGGAAGGCAGAGTCACAGGATGTTATGGCTCTTAACTATTCCAGCCCTCAAGTGTCATTATCTGTGACTTGGCCAGGAGTGATAAGCCAGTCTTTTCTTTGTCAGAATTTTATTGGGAACACTGAAAGGCACATTGCCTACCACCTACTGCCATGATGCAGCAGAAATCTCTAGGACACCATGGCAGGCGGGCAAATGCTGCTGGTGGTCTCAGAATTATTGTCAATTGCTGAACTAAAATTGTTGTTTGAATCCTAGTCCCATGTCTTCATTCAGCAAGGTGGAAAACAGCTCATTGTTCATGCATCCTACAGTTGAGAGGAAATTCTAAGGGAACGTTTGCTGTGGAAACTTCCAGCAATACGCAGCTAAGTGGCATCAAATTGCAGAAAGTACTTTATAATAATTGGTGGTATTTATGAACTAGATACATGGCTAGGGCCATGAACAAATAAAATAAGGACCATAAATATTCTCAAACTAAATATCCATGACAGGAGAGACAAGAGGCTAAGGCAGAGACCGTGTTTTAGAAGATGAGGTCCTTTGTCATGCTAAAAATGCTCTCATGCCATAAAATTTATATGACTTAAAAAAACAAAATGGTCCGACTACTCTCACTTTCTTTTTTTCTATGGGAATTGTAATCATGTTTTGTCTAGAAAACCATAAATATTTAAAAGCCGTATGGAGTGGAGAAGTGTGTTTTTCATGAAAGCAGCCTTCTAGGACATTTGTTCTACAAGGTCACCTATAGTTGCTCATTAAAATACAATCCAGATTTAAGCCTTGCTCCAAGTGGCAAATAGGATGACTGAACTAGGACTCTGGAGACAGGTGTCCAGATTTGCCACTATGAGTGGAGTGATCCTGGACAGTATATTAAATCTTGAGACATACTTCTCTTTATCTAAAGAATGAGCGCAATAACCTTCACGCTACTTGCCTCATAAATTGGTGGGGAGAATCATGGAAGATAATTGCTACCAAAGGGTTTGGTTAAAACATGACAGAATAAGTAAAATGCTAATAACTTGTTCATTTATTCAACAAATGTTTTACTAGGTGCCTAAGATATTATGGCCACTACCAAAGGTGCAAGGAATTCAGTTGTTAGCCAAACAGTTCTTGCCCTTATGATCATAATTACCTCTTAGGGGAGGAGAAAAATGTAAATAAATTAACAAATAAATATATAATAATCGATAGTGATAAATGGTAAGAAAAATAATAAATCAGGGGACTAAAATAGAGAGTGATTGCATTTGAGTACAGAAACACTTCTGGACAAGTTGTCAATGAAGACTTTTCTGATGATGTGATATTTGAAGAGACATCTTAATCACATGAGAGATGAGCCATGTGAGGATCTGGGGAACAAGAATTATTGATTAAAGGAATAACAAGTACAAAGAATGGAGGCACAGGGGCGCCTGGGTGGCCTCAGTCGGTTAACTGTCTGACTTCAGCTCAGGTCATAATCTCACAGTCCGTGGGTTCGAGCCCTGTGTCCAGCTCTGTGCTAACAGCTCAGAGTCTGGAGCCTGCTCTGGATTCTGTGTCTCCCTCTCTCTCCACTCATGCTCTGTTTCTCTCAAAAATAAACATTTAAAATTTAAAAAAAAAGAATGGAGGCACAAACATATTTGGTGTGTTTTAGCAATAGCAAAAAGACCAGTGGGGCTGGAACAGAGAGAGAAAAGGAGTCGTAAAAGAGATTGAAAAGGCAACCAGGGCAAATCATGTATGTGGCCACCATAATGACTTAAGATGTTATTTCAAGTGTGATGGAAAACTATTAGAAAGTCATGAGAAATAGAGGCCCTTGATTTTTGCTTTTGAAGGATGATTTTGGCTGCCTGGCATGAATAAAAGTAGAGGCTTCTGCAATAATGCAGTTCACAGGGATGCCTGGGTGGCTCAGTTAATTAAGCATACAACTCTTGATTTTGGCTCAGGTCATGATCTCACAGTTCATGAGTTCAAGCCCTGTGTCAGGCTGTGTGGCAACAGCTCAGAGCCTACTTGAGATTCTCTCTCTCCCTCTTTCTCTGTCCCTCCCCTGCTCGTGCACTCTCTCTTTCTCTCTCAAAATAAATAAACTTAATAAAAAAGCAATAATCCAGTTCACAGATGATAGTGGCTTGAAGTAAGGTAGAGAAAGTGGAGGTAATAGATTTGAAAATATTTTGATGGTAGAGCCTAATGAGCTGTGAGAGAAATTCCTTATATCTTGATGGGGTAGACCCTGAGTGTTGCTATGGTTGCCTCTTGGCTAAAAGTCTGAAGGGCAGTGAGGCTTTCTTTATATTTCTGGGCTCCCCTGACCTGATAGATCCCTCTATCCATGCAGATTGTTTTGAATAAGCAGAGTGTCTCCGGGAGGAACTAGGAAGGTAACAGGCAGTCACATCAACTCTTGCAATCTTGGGTCTATCTAACCCGTCGCATGATTTGTTTGCTGGTTGGTAACAAACCAAAGGGCAAGCAACTTCTAATTCAATAGAAAATATCATCTATTTTCTTGATGGAAACAAAAAGCAAGCATATTATCTGAGAGGAAGGTGCTGGAGAGCTTGCTTTGAATATTTAAAGTGAGGGGAGATGTAAAATAGGTAGATTGGAGAATAGGAAAGTCAATTGACTAAGGAAATGTAGTGAGACTAATAATGACCAACTCAAAATTAGTGGTGATTATTTCACTTTAGACCAGTTTGCATGGCTGTGTATTTTTCATAGCCGTGTACAGTTGCTTGCAATCAGGAACCCAGTGATAAGAGTGCCAGATTTCAACACTTGGGCTTTTGCCAGGAAGTATAAGGCAATGGAAAGGAGAAAGAAAGCAAGCTGTAGAACCATGAAATATAAACTGGGTAAGGAGGCATGACAGAATGGTGATGGACACTGAAAAGGGGGTTGGGTCAATAGATGGAAGGACTGTTGGAGGACATGCAACACAAGGACTATTCTAGAAAGATCGGAAGTGTTCAGAGATGGAATCCATGAGATTGGTGGTGCATTATTGGTAATTGGCCAGGGATGGGGTATGATGTTGGGCATGTGTGGCTACATAGACTCTACAGCGTAAGTAGAGAAGGCATACATCAAGTATTTCTGGCTGGTGATTGATTCCAATAGAGGCTTTCCTATCAGCTTTGAGAGTCTGAATTCTCTGTAGAGCATTTTATATTTGTGTGGTAGGTCCATTTATTAACCATGTCTTACATCTAAAATGTCTAAGATAGTTTCTCTGAGAAGTTGGGATAATGGGGCAAATTTTTTTCTGTAAAGCTCATAGATAATATAGATTATTTGAGGTCTTTCTGAGACTTCAGCCCTTGAATATCAAGGCCAAATTGCCATGCTCTAAGATGACATGATCATTGCAGACTTTTAATTAATTCATTTATTTCCTCCCTCTCCCCCACCTCATTCTCCTTCTCTTTCTCTTGCCCTCTCTCCTTCTTTGTTTCCATACAGAGAAGTATAGATAACTATAAGTAAATAAATTGGAAGATAGGTAAATAAATAAATAAAACATCCTTGTCATATACCTTAATTCATCTTTTGTACTCAAATCATGATGAATCAAATTATATCACTGCTGGATGGCAGCTTTGTAGCATCAAAGGGATAGCATAGCCATGAAACAAATGCATTCTTGAGACTTATGAGACATCAGACTACAGGTCCATAACTCCCAGAAATTCAAGAAATACACCTTGCAAACAGCCTATAAAATAATAAGTCACCTTGTGTTATAGACAAAGATTAAATTAACATATAAGGTATGCCTATATGGTAATCTGATATAATATTGCTTAACCAAACACACCAGAACATACACATCAATGATGAGGGTTCCCCCCTTCAAAGTAGCCACTTTGGTAGGTTCTATATTATATATTTATTCCAGTGATGTTGACATTGGTCTGGACATTTAGTGAACTACTCTTCTGGGCTTACCTTTAGAGACCTTTTTTTTTTTTCAGCATATTTAAATGATGCTGACTCATATTTTTAAAGGAAGATTTGACTCCTGAAGCCAACTTAAAGAAGTTTGAAGCTGGAGTTGCCAGGTGACACCTTTAAGAGATTTGAATCATAAATAAGGAATGACTGTAGTAAAGACATAGACTAGATGACTTGTGAGTGTCATAAACCAACTCAGAGGGCAGTTCAAGAAACAGAAGACTAATGTTATGAGTTATTGCCCCATCATTGGACTAAGTACCTGACCTTCTAAAGTAACCATGTTGCAATGGAAAGTTCTCCCTTGGGGCCTTTCCTTCCTGGCCCAAAGAAGAGCAAAGAGTAAGGATGCCTAAAGTTAAACTTTCAGTTTCTTCAGTTCACGGTCCCATAGTCCAGAGAGTGACAATCTAAAGGTGTTTTATTCTTCAACAAAATTAAAACGATTGATACCAGAATGAGGCCATTGCTGAATTCCTAGAGAATCACCTGTGGCCTGGCTTGTGAAATGCCAGAAGCAGCAGAGAAAGGCCAATGAATTAGCAGCATTATAGCATTCTCCTATAGAATGAATGCATTTCAAGGACATGTCCCTGGGACCATGGCTGGTTCATTCCACAACTGTCTGTTCTTAAAAACACGGAGGCTCAAAGGACAGCCACCTTAGTCACTTGGATGGCAGGAACGTTGGATTCGTTAGTGATCAAAGCTCGTGCGGCTGGAGTCCTGATGTTATTTTTAACGTCCCAAGCTCCTTTAGCTGTGATTCTCAGGAAAGCCATTATCCAGAATGTTGTTAGAAGTTGATTTGATAAAAGTGTGGCCTCCAGAACATCAGGGGTCCCTGCTCTTTGCTCCCCTGTGGGTCAGGAACAAATCCCCTCTCATGGCTCCTCTGTGTCCAATTTCTGTCAGGTTGGGTGAGGCTGTTTTCCTCCTCCGCTTCCTGTTCCAGTCCTGCTGCCCTTTGAAAGAAATAAAAGCATTTCAGATGTATTATGCCTGTCTAAAGTGTGAAAATCCTGTTGTTAATATAAAAATAATACACATTTTGGTCAAGAGACTTTTTCTCAAAGTTCTCTCAGCTATGTTATTTTATTTCTATCTCCCTGAAAACATAACAATCAATTTTTATACAGTGGGGAATAGTTTAATGTTCTTGGGGAAGCTTTTACTTTTTTTCTAGTTAGAATGTCCGTCCATTTTTATTTAGGCAATTGGGGGATGGTGATAATGCTGGCACTGGTGACACCACGTTGAGATTAAGAAGGAAGGCCCTGGGGAGGAAAAACTTGGATCCATAGAGCATTTGTCCAATGATAAGGATCCTTTCTGTCCTGAACAGAGCAGTGGTGGCAGTGCTGATAAAGACAACGGCAAGGAAAATAGACACTTATTCAAGGTTTACTCTGTGCTTGCTTACACTTTTTGCATCAGTTTTCTCATTTAATCTTCACAGCACTATGTGGTATGACCATTGATATTTCACAGATGAGAAAAGCAGACCACAGAGAGGATGAGTGACGGTTCAATGTGACACGTAGAACATGGCCAGAGCTAGGATCTGAACCGAAGCGGTCTGACTCTGCCTCCCCCATGCTTTCCTGGAACGCTGCTCTGTCTCCTTCGTTGGCCTAACTAAAGCACATAATTGCTAAGGGTGCACAACTGTCTTCCTGAAACTGGTGATCAGAATGGGGAGCAGAAATAGAGTGTGGGGAGGAAGGTATGTTCAAAATCCTACCCCTGGCAGGATTTGTAAAGCCTGCCTCTACAAAGACTGGATTAGATGCCCAGCTGTCCCCATGGCGCTGTCTACTACCCCATCACAGCCCTCAATTTTATTTTAATTTTTTTAATGTTTATTTATATTTGAGAGAGAGACAGAGACAAAGTGTGAGAGGGAGACGGAGAGGAAGAGGGAGAGACAGAGACAGAATCCAGAGCAGGTTCTAGGCTCCGAGCCTAGATGCAGGGCTCGAACACATGCACTGTGAGATCATGACCTGAGTTGAAGTCTTCCCTGTCCACCTGACTGTTCTTCTAGGAGACTCTAAGTTCTTGGACAGTAAGCATTCTGTTTTGTTCAAAATTGGATTTGTAAGATCTAGAAGAGTAACCGAATGTAACAGACACTTGATAATATCTACTGAATTGATGAAAGATCACAGATGGGACAGGAACATGTAATACACAGAAAAATTACTCAAACCCAACTCCAGGATGCTGGCAGGCTCATTGATTTGATAGTTTTCTTTTTATTTGCAAATGATACAGTGCTTACCTTTCCTCTCTTCAACAGCCAACAGGGCTGTAAGTAGGATGGGCACACATGTGTATGTATATCTATATGATGTATATGTATATGTATATGTATATGTATAATATGTATAAATATATAAACATATGCAGAAGCCTGTGGCCTCAGAACTTCAAAAATTGATGTGTTTTGGCCATTCAAATATTTATACTGCATCAATCCCAGTTAAGAAAATAGTGAAATTTAGGATCCTTGATCATTGGCTAAGAGAAATGGCTCTGAATTAAAACAACCAGAACACAAGGACTTTCATAGTCTAGGAAATGGCTACACTAAGGTCTAGTCTGCCTCCTCTTTCTGTCACCTACCGAGTTTAGGTCAGACAGACCTAACTTCTATTTACTTCCTGCGTCTGAATCCCTGCTTCCTTGTTTGTTTATAATTACTTAAATTCCAGATTCCTAACCTATCTATTGATAAAAATTTCTGCTTGGTCAGACCTGGCTTCACAGTCTATTGAGACTATGATGCCAGTGTAAACAGCCTATGTATCACATTCCACTGGGTAACCACAGTGTAGCATGCCTCCTGCTATATACCATGACTCATATCCGGGTAGAGTCATCCTGAAATGCAGAGGCTGACCTCACACAGTAGTTTGTGTCTTGTCAGGCCTCTTAGCAATGGCCTCAAAAGGGATGGATATTCAAGAAGTATTCGGGTAAATGAAGACCTTTGCTTACTGAAACTATAATCATTCCTATTTTCTCCCCCAAAGAATCCTAAGCAATTGAGAACCAACTGCAGAAATAAATCAGAGCATTTTCCTGGTAAAATCAATACTAAGAGAGTTTTGAATCTAATGTCTTGTTGAATATAAACCACCTCATCATACTGGTGGTAGCTTAGTTGAAGCCAGTGACAGGTATATAAAACCTAATGGCGCCCCTGATATAAGCAGATAATATAACTCCAGTCATTTTGCATTTATGATTCTGCAAAGGCCAAGGGGGATTGTGTCCTAGGACCTGAAGAAATTGTTTGTAGATAATACAGAGCCAGTATGAACCTCTGTGGATCATATATGAGGTTAACTCCAGACACCGGGGAAAACTTTATTGTAAAGTGAAAGGTAACAGTTAGCTCTAATAGGAAACGTGCATCAGAGATCAATATGTATCCTGATGTGGTTTTTTTTTCTTCTCCACATTTCTTCCAAGTAGCCTCATTTCCCTTTAGAACATCCTCTTCCCTAAAAGCCGAGTAGAATTTATTAGTCTGGAATTTGATAAAACATGAGTTTGAGAAATGATTGAGATAATGTTAACAGTGATTGGCTGCCTCTTAGTCCTCTCTGGGTGAGGCTGGCTAGGGAGTGTATTTGGAGGCACTTGCCCATGGGGCCACAGGATAGAGGCATCTTCATGATATTGCATAACAGGGACAAGGAAGGCCTCATGCTTGCAAAATGCATGGGTGCACCAGCAGAGAGAATGAGGTCATGTTCTGACTAGGTATGGCCTAGTGAGAAGGGTTCCCAAATATAAACACTGCATCTGTAGTCCAGCTCTAGTACCCACCAGAACATGCTTAATCTTGAGGACACCCTTTATAATACCTGTATCTGAGCACATTTGATGGACTAGTGGAAAGGTGCCAAAAGCCAACTTGCACAAGGTTTTTATGTTTTTCATCTTGGGTTTTTTGCCCAGAGGATTCTGGGAAAAGACTGGAATTAGAAGGCCAGATCATGTTTACATAAGATGCTGGATCCCGGGCTGGTCTAGTCATGTAGCTGAGCCCAGGGAGAAAAGCAGAAGGTCACATTGTCATAAGGCACTTGGCAAAGAGATGGAATTTGAATGAAAAGAGGATTCAATGGGTAGAGGAGGTGGCCACTTCTATGAGTGGCTTCAACACGGCAAAACCAACGGTAGAGCTCAACACAACACTGGGCCAACACCTAGGTCAGAGGCACTGGTGTTACTGTACTGGCCCTGTTAGTAATGGAAGTAGTCAAGTATGGCACTTTCAGAGCCACTAGTCATCAGGGAGAAAAGCAGAGCAAATCACCATGGGTCCAGAAGACTCAGAAAGATTATGGAGGGATGATGTTCTGAGGGGAAAGCCAGCAGATTTGGCTTATCAGTCTTTTGGGACCCCATATTTATTCAAATATTGGTAAAGCTTTACAAGAACACCCAGGTTTGTGAATTCCATTAGCAAGTCAGTCTTGCTTCTCCCTTCTCTATCATCTCTTTGCTCCAAACCTGCTGGAAACCTCACTGCTGTGGGGTAAACTCTAAACACCTTGAAATTCCACATTATTAAGTCCGTCCCCATCTAACTCAATGACCTTCTCACTTCCACTCTCTAAACAGCACTTTGGTCACATAGTGATCTCGATGGTGTGCTTTGGCGTGTCCTCTCTCCGCGTCTCTGCATGTTCTTTGCTGGGCAAGGCCCAGGCCAAGCTCCACCATTTTTGTTTGAAGCTTTTTCTAACCATCAACCCATAGCCATCTTAGTCCATATTTCCTCCCTATATTATTCATTTGACATTTAGCATTTGTTTGTTAGTCATCTTTTCATCAAATATTTTATTCATCTCCCCGGTTGCATTGCAAGCCCATTTACTTCTCCTCAGCCTCTTGCTGGGCCTGGCCTACTGATGGGCATATGAAGTTGGTAAGGATTGTTGCATGACTGAGTTAGTGATGATCTAATATTGGTATCTTGGTGTGATTGCCTCATGCTTCATTTTCATTGAGATAGGAGAGCAGAGCCCAACGTCCCAGTAAATGGCCTCTCAGCACATGAGCATATCCATCAGTACTTTTGCTCTCACTGATTCTGGCCCCTCTGGTGACTGGGTTTTCAGACCATCCCAGAGAGTAGGTGCTTTGTACCATTTGCTGACTTTCTGAGTAGGAGTGTGATGCCTGGGGCAAGGATGATATCACCAGGCTCATTTTGTTTTTGAACATAAATTCCTTGAAGCCTAGATTTGTTTTCTTGGGATAAACTTATATAATTATAGAGTGTCAGAGGAGGGAAGAAACTTATGTCACATTATTAACACTATAATCCTTATCAATGAGCCAGATGAACTTGGTTTAGTCGCAGTGTTACATTCATGATAACTATCTGACCATGGATGGGTCAGTAACTTTCCTAAGACTCTTGTGTCCTCAACTACCAATTAAAGATATTACTTCTTACTTAGAAAGTTGCTAGTGAAAATTAAATGTGTTAATACATGGGAAGTGTTGGGAGTCACAAATGACATACAGCAAGGGCTTAATAAATGATAATCATACTATCAATTATTATTATCAAACAAGTAATTATATCAAGTATATTCCTTGTAATAGGTACCAGACATATAAAAGGATTCAGGGCTGGTGGATTAGTAGTTCAACGTCACCAAAAACCAGATAGTTTTCTGTCTTTCCTTTCTGCTTGCTGTCTAGAGTGTTGGCTTCAAACTTGGAGTTGTATTTTGGTCCATCATGGTCACTGAACTTCATGTTTCCTGTCCATGAAGATAGGTAGATGATAGGTAAATAGATGATAAATAGGTAGGTAAGTAGGTAGGTAGACAGACAGGTAGGTAGAAAGAGAGGGGAAGTGATGAGGGAACAAAGAATCAAAAATCTTTTAGTCTGATTGGGCCAACATATTCACTTAGACAAGTACAATATCATGGCTTAAGGTTAGGTTCCTAAACCATCGATGATCAGGTTGCCTCAGACTAAACAGGGTATGCCTTTGGACCCAGGGCCAGTACCCTAAACATGGCTGCTACAAATGAGAGAGAAAGGAAAATACCTTGGAAGTCAAACACAATGTCCAGAAACGGGCCTGAGTACATTATGAGACAGTTTGACCTTGTGACTTTATTTATACATTGTATTCGTTTATCAGTAATCTTCATCATATTCCAGACTCATGATTGTTTAGTGGGATAGTTATGTCATAATGTTAAAATGTACTATCTCCTGTTACAATAACGACTGCCTAAATTACATAAATCCGCCAGGAGGAAAGCAGGCAGTGCCAGTTGCAGAAATGATGGATGGAGGTTGGTCCTACTGGTCCACCAGATGAAGGGAGTGTTGTTATTTTTATGAACTGTTTTTCCAAACTTTTCAGTATTTTATTTCAGTCTTCCTATTCAGAATACAAGTAGGCCATCTATTGGATATCTAATCATCAGTAGTGAGAAATTAATCCTGGCAAAAATTAATAGGTCTAAAAGGATAAATAGGATTTTTCCAGGCAAAAGAGGTGACAAGAAGAGTTTCCCAGGCAGAGGAAACACTTTAAGTACAGATAAAGAAGCAAGAGATATTGTGACCAGGTGATTCATGCCCAAAAAGGAACTATAGGTTTGGGGTCTTTTAAAAAAATTTTTAATGTTTATTGTATTTTTGAGAGAGAGAGAGAGAAGGAGGGAGAGGGAGAGGCATAGCACCAGCGGGGGAGGAGCAGAGAGAGAGGGAGGCACAAATCCGAAACAGGCTTCAGGCTGTCAGCACAGAGCCTGACGCAGGGCTGAAACTCACAAACCATACGATCATGACCTGAGCAGAAGTTGGAGCTTAACCGACTGAGCCACCCAGGCACCTCAGGAAGTACAGGTTTAAACTGATCAGGAATAGCTCACCGAATCTCCCCAAACCCTGGAAAACCAGGCACCGCAGACAGGCAAGGAAAAGAGAAGCTAAGCAGCCAGAGCTGCTGCCAAATCATCCCCCAAATTCATCGTAGGATGACACCATTGTCTCCACCGCTTCTTCCACAAACACCATAAGTGCTGGGCACCAGGCATCATGAGAAGCTCTGTCATTGCTGCTCCTGGAAACCGCTGCCACTGCTGTTGCCCTAGGGCCAGGCCAGTCTGGATCCTTCTCTCCTGCTTTCTGTCACTCACTCCCAAATCAGAGTCAGGGGAAGGCGTATCGGAGAGCCAGTGTCAGTACAAGGAAATGGAAAGGTGGGGATCATCTTCCAATGAAGGCTCATGTGGTGATAATTTCCCAGACTGACAAAACCTGTAGAAGGAATTGCTTGGGTAATGGGGGACGCCACTATTGATGGGGAGAAGAATGACAAATGTCTGTCACACTTAATTAATGCTTACTTTATGCTTACCCTTGACAACTTGATGGAAGACACTGTTATTCCCATTTTACAGATAAGATAACTGTCTTAGGTTAACCCATTAAGGTACTTAAAGGCGGGATGGCAAGATAAATGTCTAGAAAGATTACTTTCCCAGTTGTGTGGGGGAATGTAGTCAGAGACACCCAAGAGAGGATGAGAGACCACACAGAAGAGGAGAGAGAGGGGTAGGGTGTTTGTTCTGGAACTGCAGCGTTCATCAGAATCACGGCTGGAGCTCTAACCACAGAGTTTCCGATTCAGCAGGTCTGGCTGGGGCCTAAGAATTTGCAACTTGTTCAGGAATCACATTTTAAATGATATGAATGACATAGATTACAACTAAATGGGTTAAAGAACTGTTTCTCAAACATCAGTAATATATGGGTCGCTTTTAATGAAGTACATTATTGAGACACCAATACCTGGCTTCCATTTTTAGGGTAATATTACTTAAAAATATACAGATATAAAACTAGGTATAAAATCCTTATGCTGATAGTTCATACACAACGATAAGATATAAACCATATTTAAGTTAAATACAAAGTCTAAAATTAATAAAATTCAAATTAACATTAACTTTAGTGTGACATATTATATAGTTCTGCCGAAATCAAAGGACCATTGTTGCACTTAAGAGAAAAAGACATATAACCCCAAAACCAATTTTATTTTTAGTCTGTTTTTGTAATACTTGTGTAAGGAATGACTGTATGCATAAGCGTGTTCTACAAAATGATATTAATAACTTCCAGGCTCTGTTCCCAATCTTATACTTAATCAAAAGTCTGCCGCCGACTGCTACTAATGGTACTTTGAATAAGACATTTTCTAGTATCTTTGGGAGGCAAGTTTCTTCAGCATTCTAAGAGAATTGTGACATTATCACAACCTGGATTAAATAGTTACTTACTTGCAGTCGTTGCTGGACTTGGGAACATAACAATTTCTCATTACATATTTACTACTATACACTCTTGTTATTACTAATCCATTTATTACAAGTTGATATGTGTCATGACCTAACCCACACAAATCTTTAATCCACACATAGATATGGCACTGAATGACAAGACACATATGTCGTTAGCCCTTCAAACTCAGCAATTCTTACTACTATATTCTATGTGATGATTTTATTCTATTGTTGCAACCCTCTTTTCAAACTAATGCAAAACGTTTATTATATATTATATAGCGTCTGACTTCATTTGGGTTTTCCAGAGGCAATCCCTAAAACAAGGATCCTAATGAATGGGATTTATGAGGAAGTGCTCTCAGGGAAAACAAAAACAAATACAGTAGGGAAATGAAGAAATGTAGGCAAGCAAAGGAAAGAAACCAAGTGAGAATCTGATGCCAAGAAAACTGATGCAGAGGATAACTGACTTAATCCTGTGGGGAAGCTATGGAGACAGGGTGGGTCACACCCAGAGTTCTCCTGACGAGGGACAGAGGGGTGTAAATATTTCTGCTCATGCACCCCTCACATCCAACAGTCACTGGATGAAGGGTGTCCCTCAAGAGATACAAATTACCAAGCACTTCAGGAAAACAGGCTCTGGCAGCCTGAGGGCAGCCCTCTGACAGACATACAAGTGCTGACTGTTGGGCGCAAAAGCAGGCCACAAATCAGTACATGGAAATGGTGAAGGATTGAGACAATGTGGAAGGAGTGCTGACAGACTGTTCTCTAAGCCTGAAATGTTCTTCCCTCCAGAACTGGTATGGCCTGCCCAGTCATTTCCTTCAGGTCTCAGCTCAAATGTCACCTTCTTGGTGAGAACTTCCCTGTAAACCCTATTAAAATAACACCTCCACCATCATTCTTTGTCCCCTTATATTGACAATGGTCATATGCTCTCACTCAACTGCATAAAGGCATAACCAAGTGGTTAATTAGTTGCAGATATTTTTGCATATTATACCTCCAAGCTCCAGTGCTAAAACAGCCCAAAACATGGAACAGCCAACAAGTATAAACAAAAAAAAATCCCCAGGAGAGTTTCACTCTTTCTAGCCAGATGACTGGGAAGAGGGGTTCCCCATGAGACAGAACTCTTTTGACCTTACCTCCAAGTGAGCAGCACCAAAGAGGTGGTATAATTCTCCCCCTGTACCAGCAAGCCCTTGTGGGGATGTAGACCCTGAAAGGCAGAGTTGTCAGAATTGCCCAAATATGTATCAAGTGTATGCCAGCAAAGAAATGTCATCCCTTTCCTTCCCTGCCCTGTCACTGTAGAGTGAAGGCCTATTGCTCTCCTCACTTCATACCAAATGACAGCAGAAGGGAGCATCCCTGCAACCTCTTCCGGGTGTGCCGGTGGTGAATTCTTCAAAGCAGGTTCATATCTGGTCTCTCCATGACACACAAAGCAAGCACTAACAAAGAGTGAGTAGCTCTCTGCTTCCCCATGCAACTGAGGCAGTGTAAGTGCAACCAAGTAAAGGAAAGGAAAGAGGCAGAACTCTTCTCCTCAGTACGGTGAAGCCTATGGGATGGAGCCCTGGTGACAAAGCGAGAAGGCCAAAGACCTCGACGTTATAGCCAGAGCGCAAGGAAGACAAACTATGGGAACCAGAGTGTGGGTAGAGGGATAATGGAAAGGGGGTTGCTAGAGGAAAGGCATAGTTAAATTTGCAGGGAGCCTAGTGGCTCCGTCAGTTAAGCATCCGACTCTATAATTTGGCTCAGGTCATGATCCCACAGTGGTGGGATCAAGCTCCACATTGGGCTCTGAGCTGAGCATGGTGTCTGTTTAGGATTCTCTCTCTCCCTCTGCCCCTCCCCCCACTCATTTACACATACTCTCCCTCAAACAAAAAATAATAATAATAACAAATTTGCAAGAAGAGTCCAGGAGTCATCCCTGAGACTGCATACGCATGAAACTGACTGGAATTAGCACTGCAAGGAGTTTGAAAAATAAATTCACGCTGGAACAAGAGCTCACATAAAAAACGTGGATCAAGATATGCAACCGGAACCTAACCAGACTGACTGCTAAAATAAAAAATAATCCACACTGAGTGTTGATTTAAACACAAATCAGAATCTCATATCATAATATTCAAAATATACAGTATACCCAAATTCTCTTGACACACAACAAACCAGAACAATCTAAACAGGAGCACCTGGGTGGTTCAGTCAATTAAACATCCGATTTCCATTCAGGTCATGATCTTGTGGTCCATGGGTTCGAGCCCCACATCGGGCTCTGTGCTGATGGCTCAGAGCCTGGAGTCTGCTTTACATTCTGTGTCTCACTCTGTCTCTCTGCCCCTCCCTCACTCGCACTCTCTTTCTCAAAAATAATAAATAGACATTAAAAAAAAAGAAAAACCTAAACAACTCTCAAAGGGACAAGCAATCAAGAGATACAACCCCCGAGATTAAAATCATAAAACAACTTTAAAGCTGCTATTCTAACTATTCTCTAAGAAGTGAGGACAAATACTCTTAAAAACAAATGGAAAAATTAAAGTTCTCACCAAAAAATAAAAGAATCTTTGAAATAGTATCAAGAACTAAGTGGAAGTTTTAAAAGAAAAATATAATATCCGATATAAAAAGTTCAATGGAAACGTTCAATAGTAGAATTGAGAAAACAGAGGAAAGAGTCAGTGAATTTAAAGAGCATGATAGAAATTATCTAATCTGAGCAACAGAGAGGGGAAAAAAACCAAAGAATATAAGAAAATGAAAAAGACTCAGGGATCCATGGGACAGCAGTCAAAGGTCTAAGATCATAAGAGTCCCAAAATGAGAGAAGAAGAGATTGTTGCAGAGAAAATATTTAAAGAAATAATAGCTGAAAACTACCTATATTTGGTGAAAGACATAAATTTACAGATCTAAGAAACACTGAAAACTCCAAATAAGGCAAACTTAAAGAAAATTCTGCCCAGACACATTATAATCAAATTGTTTCTGAAAAATAAAGATTTATTAAAATCTTGAAAGTAGCCAAAGGAAAATGACACATTCTTCAGGTAAAAGATAAATAATAACAAAAGAGATCCTGGAATGAAGTTAGAGCAATAGAAATGGTGAGCATGTACCTAAAGAGAATAGATCATATTTCATCTTTAAATTTATTAAAATTACATGTGACTAATGAAAACAAAAGTTACCCCATTGTCTGATGGGGTTTTTAACATATATATTATATATATATATATAATATATATAATTTACATAATATAAAATATATAATATATATAATTTATATAATATAAAATATATAATATATATAATACATATGACAGCCACCTCACAATGGGAAGCTGGTAAAGGGACCTATATATGTTTGTAAAATTTCTATATGTTCCTTGAAATGATAAAATATTATTTATAGGCAGAATGTATGAAGTTTAGTGTGTTATTGTCATCCTCAGTTTAACTGCTAAAAAAAAAAAAACAAAAAAAAAACTATCCAAAATCAAAATTTGAAGTTGGAGATTTGAAAATATTCAACTAATTCAACAAAAGAAGAAGAGGGGGAAATTGAGGAATGAAAAACAGAAGGGACAAATGGAAAACTCAGTAGTAAAATGACTGCATTAAATCCAACCATACAACAATTATATTAAATGTAAATAATAAAGCATGTCAATCAAGAGACAGAGATTGTTGGATTGAGCAAAAAAAACCCCACAAAAATCCAATTACATGTTGTCTACAGAAAACCCACTTGAAACATAATGATATAAATAGTTTTAAAATAATAAAATGGAAAAAGATTATACAAACACTAATTAAAAAAAAAAAACTGGAATGACTATTTATAACACACAAAGCTGACTTTAGAACAAGGAAAATTGCCAAGGATAAAAAGAAAAAGACATTACATGATGATAAATGTGTTAATTAGCCAAAATACATTGCAATCCTGAATGCGTATACACTGAACACAAAATGCATCAAACAAAAATTTAAAGAATTGAAAAAGAGAGACAACTCCAAATTACACTAGGAGATTTCAATATTTCTCTCTCAGTAATAAATAGAATAAGCACACAGAAAATCTAAGGGTATAGAAGAACTAAATAACACCATCAATCAACCTGATCTAACTGATATTTATAGAGGAATCCATCCTGCAACAGTAGAATCTACGTTCTTAAATGTACTCAGAGCCTCCACCATGAAGAATATAATCTGGGCAAGTGCCTTTAACTTTCGGGGTTTTTGTTTGCTTGTTTGTTTGTTTTGTTGTTTTTTATTTAATTCAAGGAAAATCAAATGACTGCAAACAACTCGATTAATTCTGAATATTTTAACTGGATCCAGTTAATCCATGTAAGTGTCAAAATAGACCAAAGTAAGTTTAATCAGAAAATAAAAAACTGGTTGATGTGCATAGCACTAGTATATATAACTAGTGAAGCCAGTCCAACTAACTGACTAGTACCCATGGCCTATATCTGGACATATCAGGTGGTCTCTTACATGGAAGTTCCTCTTCATTCTGTTCTTCCTGTGTCACATCCTGTCATTTTTCTCTCATCTCTTGGATCTGTAGAGTGATCTTGCATGATCCATGGTATTTGGTTAGATTATACCTGCTTTTATAAATTCTGCAACTGCCTACCCCACTCCAGCCCTGCCCTGGACTCAGCACTGACCCAGACTTTGTAACTTGGTAAACACTGCCTGTTGGCCCTGAACTCCATAAAAAGATAAAGTCATCCTAAGAAATTAAGAGCAAGGCAAAGGAGAGGCTCCTGGGTGCCTCAGTCTGTTAAGCATCTGACTCTTGATATCAGGTCAGGTTTTGATCTCAGGGTCTTGAGTTCAAGCCCCGTATTGGTTTCCATGCTGAGTGTGGAGCCTACTAGAAAGACAGAGAGAGAGAGAGAGAGAGAGAGAGAGAGAGAGAGAGAGACAGGGATGCAAAGGAAAAAATCTGTGTAGCCTAAATGCTAAAGCACAACATCAATGTGTGGGGACGTGCCACACTAGAAAAAAACAAAACAGCAAAACAGAATGTTCAGACTCATTTGCTACAGCCTTTGCTTCAGTCAGTGTATCTAATAATATTTCAAAGTTCTGCCTTGCCGTGCAGCAACATCAGTTAAATAATGAACTTTCGATAACAGCACAAAATGTCATCAGGTTAACAGACACTTCTGCCATTTTCTCCTGCACGTGCTGAATAAATCCATTTGGTATTGATGTCCACAGCTAAGTTTCAGCCTTAATGTAATTCTTACTGTCAAAGCAGAGTAAACAGATAGTTCCTGGAAGAATCTAAACATGTTACTTTTTCCTCATCGGATGAGTCCTTTTAGATTACTGGGCAACCCAATCCATTGGGTGTTTCATTACAAAAGTTACCAGCTTGGAGGCTTACCATGTCCATCTGGAGCTGAGCTACAGGGACAGAATAGCAATGACAATGTAAGAAACTCTAAGGGGAAAGCAGAAAAAAAAAAAAAGTTGTATAAGATACAGTCTAGGTTCTGGCAGATTTCTGATTCACGATCACTGCTGCTGCACAAAGATAACAAGAAAGGAAGATTTCTCACCCCAGGGTTCTGGCATTTGACCCCGGTGATCTGGCCAGATGTCATTTTCTATGGCAATATCCCCATAAGGACACACTGTGGCCAGCCCACCGAACGCACTGGCCTGTACCAGGGTAACTTCCCAATGTTGGAGCTTGGGAAGGTATGGGGATCAGTTCCGTGTGGGTACCATTGGCTTCACTTGTCTCTGGGTCATTTATCATGCTGTGCCCTCCGCCAGAAACATGCCTGGATTCCATACAAGACTTCTCCCTTGTATTTGAGTTAGAGGAGCTGCTTTCTGGCCCTATGCTGACTGCAATGGTTCTCAAATAGTTCCCAGGCTACCAGCATCAACATCGCCTAGGGACTTGATAGGAATGCAAATTCTTGAACCACAACTCAGACCTACTGAATGACAAATGCAGAAGGTGGAGCCCAGATTTCTGTTTTAATGAACCCACCAGATGATTCTCATTAATCTTAAAGTTTGAGAATCACTGCTTTCAGGGCACTAGTCTGGTCCCCATCTAGAAGTGGCCCTCTTCATAGAATGGGAGTCCTAGAAGCCATGCCTCCTCCTTCTAGACCTCACTCTTGGTACCAGGAAGCCGAGAATTTTCTGTCCATGTGGCCTCAAGCTTGCTTCCGGTGTCTGTCTTCTCTGGGTCTGTCCTGAGGGTGGGCACTGCCACAGATGGGCACATTCATAGGTCTGAGTGTCAGTCAAGAGAGAGCTGGACAGGGAGGGATCATATGGATGGAGTGTTCAGCCACACATGTGCACACGCAGCCCCACATGGGGCTGACAGATCTGGGGCCGTGATGCAAAAGGGGCTTGTCTGTGACCAGGGACGGGCCAGGGACACCTCTCCCTGTGCTGCTGCATTGCAAACAGCACTCAGAGTTTCATTTGAATCCGGCCCTCCAGGTTGTTATGAAGGTATGTTTTTCAGTGTGGGAAAGGTAAAATTTGATTGATTTAGTAGTTTTTCAGTTTGATTCAAAATTTCAAATACCCTATGATATGTATGCCTCTATTCGTACACTTTTCATGGACCCTACAAAACTTAAAGGAGGCCCAATGTGTTCCACCTTTTTGCTTATCTTCTGCTTCACTTTGAGATCTCTGCTTAAGTATCTTCTATGTAGAGACTTCCTTGGTCCCCTAATTTATGCTCTTAGTGGAGGCCTCTGATTTGTGCTTTCGTATTTCTCTGTAACTCCTCATCCTATAACTCATAAAATGTACCATCAATTCTTGTTTAATTATATGTCTGTTTCTCTCATAAACTACAAGGCCCCAGAGGGTATGTGTTCTATATCAGCGTATAGCATAGCAATGTCTGGCATGCAGTGTACCCAGTAAGTAAATAATGAAGAAATGAATTATAATAATAAAAGGAATGGCAAACTTATATAGCCCTCCCTATGGGACAGGCAGCATCCCGAGAATGTTTTATACATTAATGCATTTAATCCTCACAATAACCCTATAGGACAGATATTACCATTATTGCCATGTGAAAAAGAAAGATGCTAAGTCCAGAGACACTAAGGAACTTCCCATAGTCAGACAAGTGGCAGGGTGATCATTCAAGTCTAAGTAGATTGGATTTTCTAGACTCTAAATGTGTGAATGACTGGTGAATGAATAAATGGAAGAGAAGTCAAGAATTAGCACAAAACCATACCCTAAGAAATGCTGAGTTTAAAAACAGAGAAGCCAAATTTTTATCACCAAAACCAGGAAATAAATCCAAAATGTTATAGAGTTGGAAAGAGAGCAAGCCAGAGAAGAGCTGAAAGGTCCAAGGCTGCAGGTAAAACAGGGTCTTGAAGTCTGATGGTTGTTTTCATTGACTTCCAGTCACGTGGTAATAGGTTGGCCCAGCCAGTCAAGAAAAAAATACGAGGGCAAGATCTTTAAGTACTCCAAGTTGCCCAAGGCCCCACAACTAAGTTTTTATTTTTTATTTATTTTATTTTTTTTGAGAGAGAGGGTGGGGGAGGGGGAGGGGGAGAGTCAGAGAGAGAGGGAGACACAGAATCTGAAACAGGCTCCAAGCTGTCAGCACAGAGCCTGATGTGGGGCTCGAACTCAGGAGCTATTTGATCATAACCTGAGCTGACGTCAGAAGTTTAACCAACTGAGCCACCCAGGTGCCCCACATCTAAGTTTTTGAATGGAGTTCTAAGACCTTCTGATGCTGAGGAGTATCCACCTTAATTTCATACTTCAGGGATGGAGACAATTTGGTAACAAAATGATTTCTAAATTTTTTTTAGGTTACTTTTTTTTTTGAGAGAGAAAGGGAGAGCATGCAAGCTGGGGAGGGACAGATGGAGAGAGAGAGAGAATCCCAAACAGACTATGCACTGCCAGCACACAGCCCGATGTGGGGATCAAAACTACAAACCATGAGGAAATGATGTGAGCCAAGGTTAGGAGTCAGACGCTGAACCACCTGAGCTACCCAGGTGCCCCACAAAATGATGTCCAATTAATGTAATGTTACAACCAAAGCACCAGTAGAAACCCATATAAGATAGGGAGTATCTTATACTGTCTGCCTCATTGCAGACACCAGAGCATGGCTCTTCCCTGGCACACAGTGGGACATCTGACTTTTAACTCTAAGCAAACCCATCTCTGATATTCCCAGAAGGCACAGGCTTTTCCCAGAGACCCAAAGCTTCTGGAGACCATACTTCATGGTGATTGAGAAGCAGACACCAGAGTCAGACTGCTCAGATTAGAATCCTGACTCAAACCTTTAGCAGCCACCAGGTGGCCTTGGGCACATGACTTAAATACTCTGAGCTTCAGTTTGCATTTTGCATTACAGTGTGGACGACAACACCTACCTCTTGGGCAGGGTTGTTGTGTAGATGAAATTGGAAAATCCATGCGTTCAGCCAATGCTTAATGAGCATCAACTATGTTCCAAGGACTCTTCCATTCTCTGGATAGTGGTTCACAAAGAAGGCACAGCCTATTAGTGGAGCCTATTCCACTAAGCCTGGCACATAGTGAACACGCCAATTCTGAAACTGAAAGAAGGCTCTTTGAGAGGTTTAGCCCACTTTTCTCTTAATACCACATATCACATTAGAGGGTTCCTCGGGGAAGCAAAGCGGGATACAGGGGAAGGAAGATGGGGATCTGCCCACATAAGAATAAGATATCCACCAGAGCAGTCCAAAGTCGTTTCCACATGAGGACGAGCCAAAGTCACTACTAAGAGCCAAAGCCTTGGTCATGCAAAGGTCCTGCATCAGGCCCAAAGGAGAAGATGAGGGTGGAACTGGGCCTAACTGGGCTGGTAACTGGTAAGGCAAAGCAAGGCTAATGATTTGGAACCGAGGCTACTAATACTTTTTAGATTATGTGCGGCAATAATGACGGGAAATTAAAAGAAAACCCTTAGAAAAATTTACTCTGAACACCTGGCATCCAGGGACCTGTCTTACTTACTTTTGTAACACTACCAACTACAAAAAGTCATCATTAAAGTAAGAACAATAATAATAATCATAATGACAACTGCTTTTCATTGGGTACTGACTTACAGCGTGCTAATCCCCGCGAAAAATACTCCACAAATCTCATTTGATCTTTTCCCCAACCTCTGAGTGAATATTTGTTTTCACATTTATTTATTTCGTTGCAAAAGTAGACACTGAGCCTCACACATTCGAAGTAACTCACACAAAGTCACTTAGCTAACGAACAGTGAAGATGAGATTCGAACTCATGTTCAAGGTCCTATACAACGCTGCATCTCTAAGAAGTGTAGGTGAGCCAGTGTTGGTTAATAACCAACTGAATCACTCTAGATCTTAGTTTATTCATGTGTAAAATGGATCTAAATTGAATCTATCTCCTGAAGTCACTCTGAATATTCAATATGCTAATTCATAGCACTTATTACAGTAATAATACTACAAATAATACCTATTACTCTCATTTGGCATATCATTCTGGCTTCCAAGTGTTTGCCGTTTAAATGAATATATACATATTTGTCATAAAATGTTATAGGAGCTTGATTCAGATAATAAAAACACAATAAAAAGGAATTACATTTCTATCATAATGGTAGAAGCTCTCATACTATGTTTCTACCTTGAAGAAAATTAATTTAATTAAATTTAGTCCTGGAAGAAACCACTGCTCAAAACTACCAACATATTTAAATGCATCAGTTTTATACCTCTATGTATGAACTAGCTTCCTGATAAGTGTAAAAACTAACTCAAGTAGTTCCTAAGCAGTGTTATATTTGAACTGGGCACAACCCAGGGAGTAAGTTCTATCCCATTTTCACAAAGAAATCTGAGCCCTCAAATGGGCTCACTGCAGATAGTATGTCAAACTGATCGATGATCTGAGATTAACTCCAGATTTCTCAGATCCTTATCCACTCTTCAAAACGGACCTCCGCTCTGAAATTGAAAAGGACATAGCTGTCTTAATTGCCACCGATAAAGACAAGAAAATGGCACGATTAAACTCTTCTTGTTGTATGAGAAGAATTAAAGGTGATTAAAGTTATCCAGGGCAACTCAGCTCGAAATGTTTAAATTGCTAAGGACACCCTTGCCCCTGCCCCTGACTTATGGCTTGTACTTCTTGTGACAAAGATGTCCGGATTGCCCTTGGCAGAGCCAGGAAGAACAGACTAGAAAGCAAGAGACACAATAATTTCAGACTCAGTGCTACCTGTCACAGCCAGGGAGAGTTTCCTTTTCTGTGAAAGACAAATTAACTCCTGCATTTGAAAATAATAGTAACATTCCCTACCAGTTTCCATCTATTTTTGCATAGCAATTATCAGTGGTAAACATGCAGGCACTCAGCTTGGTTGGACTAAAATTAAACCTCGCATTGATGAAAGCTCTCAAGGCACTCAGTAGGATGAAGGTGATGAAATCATGAGAAAGCAGATAATTAATAAGAGTTCATACTTTCCACATTTGGAGAAAAGTCCTACTTGTATTCAGAATAACAATGGTTGGCTAAGGAATGTGTTAACCTCAATTATTATAATCATATTATAACTGTGTCAGCGTGCTGATTCATTATGAGTACAATGACCAAAACAGAGAAAAATCCAGTTGAAAAATTATTCTTTTTAAGATTCAATTCAACCAAAATAATCTCTTCAGACTGTTATCACCATTATATTTTATTAGCAGTAACAAAAAAGAGAAGTTCCACAATCCTAAAACCAAACAATTTCCATTTTCCCATATTCTTGTCTAGTCCTGTCCTTTTGTATACATCATTTATGTACCAGAAAATTTCAGCTCCTACCTTTTTAACTTATCTCTAGGTAACAAGGGCTTTCACATTTTTTTGCTTTTGCATACACTGCTCTCTGTATAGAACATTGCATCCTTTGTTCATCTGTCATGGCCCTCTTGCTCCTTCAAGACAATGTAACTGTCTTTGTGACACTTTCCTTGATTCCCCATGAAAGAGTTTTAATCTTTCTTTGGGATTCTCATTATTTTGAATATATATATGTATATATATATTTATATTTATATATTTATATTTATATTTATATATATCTCCATGATTTTGAATACCTATATTCAATATATCTCCAATTATCTAGTGGTCACTAGGGCTGTAGTCTTCAACCCATGTTGTATCTTGGCCATACCAATTTCTATACTGCCCTGTGGGTTTCTACCATTTCTTTTTCAGTACTATCAGATTCCAGGACTCAACTTTCTTCAAATGGTGCCTTTTGATCACTATTATTTTTATTATGTGACTCACATCTGTGTTTGTGGTACCAAATTATCTTGTACTTATCCACAAATGTCAGCTAGGGAATGTGTGCCTATATGACCAGAATTTAAGAGTCAGGAAGGGAAGAGTGCTTGGATCTCTCTCCCAGAACCAGAAGACAACCATTACGAGGACCCCTGACACGATATATGTTCAGTAAAAGCTTACTGAATCTGTAAATAAATAAATTCCTGGGCATTTAATCTTTTAAACATTAGATCATGCGACCATGACAGTAAAGATGGGGATATCCTGGCAGTTTAGTCTTACCCTTACTAAGACCCATAACCATTAGCTCAGTTAATGACAGTTTGCTAAATGTGTGTGCTAATGCATACTTTCTCCCAGAAAAATAATTTTTTTACACAAAAGATTACTGATGCAGACAGTGCCCATTCCTTGCAGTTTCCCCAGGATAGTCCCATAATGCTTTGCTGCTGTTCCTCACTGTCCTACCCCATCTGGACTTTCCATTTATTTATAAAATATTATTATTAATGATTGTGCTAAAATAAGACAGTTTGGGAATGGTAGACCTCCATTTTGTGTTCCCACTTCTGCCATCATCTCATCTGGAAGGATGTGACTTACTGACTTGGACGCATGGTAAAATCTGAGATGACTAGTTATAACCCGTGTTTCTTTTCCTAGAAAGAAACCTTATATATGTCTTTCCAGGCACAATATAACTAACTAATACTTCCTTCTGGAAGATATTATTCAGGATGCTCAGTGATTAAAATAAAGTGAGCTCAGCAATTAACAACTGGGAACAGCCAAAGAGTGGGTTGGAGAAGTATTCAAAACTGTTTTCCGTGCCTTTCCATTGGTGCACCGGCCAGTTGGGTCATGGCCTGAGACACAGCCTACAAAATGTGTCCAGTCACTTGGTTCATTGAGAAACATGCCACGGGGCAGCTGGGTGGCTCAGTCAGGCCTCCGACTCTCAGTTTTGGCTCAGGTCATGATCTCACGGTTTCCTGAGTTCAAGACCCTCGTCGGGCTCTGCACCGACAGTGAGGAGACAATTTGGAATTCACTCTCTCTCTCTACCCCTCCCCTGCTCACTCTGTGTCTCTCAAAATAAAGAAATAAACCAAAAAAAATAAAATTTAAAGAAACATGGCACATTCTAAATTGCAAAATTATGACTTATACCATGTAACATATGTACAGGAAATGATAGCTTAGCACGCCTGTTGTTGTAGAGCACATGGAGGAGTTGACACGCTTTTGTTATGATGGCTTGTTTGACGGTTTTGCCACTTGTTACATGGCATCGTTCTACAATGTTTACTTACTTTACATATTTTTGTTTTTCTTTTGCAATAAACACTGTTGACAGCAGTAAACTAAAACGTGCATTTTTAATTCCTAAACTGAATTCAGGAATTTGGCCTGTTTCACAGTCTGTTTTGTAAGTTGATGATGAAGATATGATTTGCACATAACATTTTTTGACATCCATCCACTGAAGGAGGAGGGGCAGGAAGTGATATCACTGACCCCCTCCATACACACACACACACACACACACACACACACACACACATACACACACACAGAAACACAAAAACATTTTTGTGAAACGGTAACATTGTCTGAAAAGCTTATGGTCACTTTAAGAAGACTGTACCCAAACGCAGCTAGTTAACAGATGCAGAAGCAGGCATGCAATTACTCATCACTCTGTGAGGCATGACTTTTCATTTAGATCAAGAAATTACGATTCTCAATTTTATTTACGATTTTTTATTGGAATCAGCTACTATTGTTAGCAATCAGTTCATTCCAATAATGGTTCAATTTTTCATTTAACTTTTGAGAACAAAGTGAACCTTTTGGAAGTCCATTCTATTGAAAGAGTAACATCTACCATCATTGAAAATGCTATTATAATCTGAGTTAAAGTGTTCAAACTTGAAGATAAAATTATGGGTTTGGTGGTATAATAATAAAAATGGAAATTCTGTGGAGAACCCTGCTGTGATAAGAAGCACGTTCTGAGGAGCCAGGGTGGCTCAGTCAGTTAAGTGTCTGGCTCTTGATTTCAGCTCAGGTCACAATCAAAAAACAAATCTCAAATGATGAACATGATTCATTCTTGAAATTATTGTAGGGGTGGAAAAATTTTTCCTTCTGCCTCTCAAAGTCTCCCAGCTGGACTAAGAATTAAATTGATATAAGACAGATTAATAGGAGGAAAAAACCAAGTTTTATTACATGCATACAGAGGCCAAATAACAAGATTGAAGCCCAAAGAAATGACTAAGGCAAGCAGTTATTTTTATTATTTTTAGACAAAGATACAATAAATCTGTGACGAATTGGCAGGACCAAGAAAACTTTTTTTTTTTTTTGAGAAAGAAAGAGAGAGAGTATGTGAGTGGGGGAGGAGCAGAGAGAGAGGGAGACAAAGTATCCAAAACATCATAAACCAAAGTCTGATATTTAACTGACTGAGCCACTCAGGTGCCCCTAAATTTTTTTTAATGTTTTTAATTTTTTTTAATAATTTTTATAAAAGAATTTTATTTTTTTTTTATTTATAGAACAAAGAAAACTTAAATTTAGGAGTTTCAATCAGTAAGGAATTCTAAATAGAATTTGAGCCACAGTAGCAAATTAGTAAAAAATACCAAAGTTTGTTCATACAGCCTCCTTGCCCCGAATTTCCTATCTCAGGTGATGAGGTTGTCTCTTTACCTCCTGCTATTTCTTGTTTTCTGGAGACAAAAGGGAGATGGGTCAGAATGTTCTTTTTGCATTGGCCAGTTATTTAGTGTCTTTTATCTAAAATAATAATCAAAAGTGGCATATTTTGGGACAGCCTGTCTTTGGCCCCTACATTATGTCATTGAACTTTTGGAGTATCTCCATATGTAAGAAGGGTCTTTTGTTACAGTCCCTATTTTTAGGTGAAGGGAATTAAATTTTACGGCATTAAAGAAAACGGAGGTGCCTGGGTGGCTCAGTTGTTTAAGTATCCAACTCTTGATCTCAGTTCAGATCATGATCTCATGATTTGTGAGATCCACTGTCAATGCAGAGCCTGCTTGGGATTCTCTCTCTCCCTCTCTGCCCCTCCCCTGTCGTGCTCTCTCTCTCTCTCTGTCAAAATAAGTAAAAATTTTTTTTTAATTGGTGATAAGTTAATTGATGGGTTTATAAAAATGTTTGTTGAAAATTTGAATGGAAAAAGCAGTATCTGTAAATATATTTGAGCTAAAATATTTATACATTGCATAAAATATTTATACAATATTTAAAATAAATATACATTTATGTGAACTAGAATTTAAATAAATTTCTTCAAAATTTTTTAAAATAAATAAAATTTATAAATAAGTAAGTAAATAAAATCTTTAATAAAATAAAATAGCAATTGAAAAAACACACATTTTAAAATAAAAAATAGAATTGGGACTATTGCCCATTGGCATTGATATTACTAATTACATCAGGACCTTAGAAAAAGAATTTCCTCAATCATATTATGATCTGCACGAAAGTCAAGTGAAGGTGTTGCCAATTTCAGTTTTACCAGCCATAAAAATGTAAATTTGAATAACACTGATGGAAAAAATTATTTAGAAAATTGAAAATAATACAAATATATTTTACAATATTCTTTAGAAAAATACCATTGACACAGTATTTGCAAAAATATAGCTGAAAAAGGATTAAAATATGAGACTATGCTTCATGAATATTTTTTACAGTACACCTAAGGCTTTTCAATGTCCCACCTTTGCATCCCTTCTAAGACTCCAGGGAAGTTATTTCCCTTAGAAGAGTTTTTGGTATCCCTAAAGATTTCCCTAAATAAGCAACATATACATTGAGAGTCATGCATAAATTCTGCCCTGATTTTATTGTAGTAAATTCATGGCACACTTCCATCTTTAGGTCATGCAAAACACTTTTTTAATCTTACTTTCAAATAATAATTTTTTGTCCATTTTTGATCCCCACCTATAAACCTCCTACATGTTCCAACCCAACATATAGGCATATATGTCTTTGGGTAAGTATGTTTCCTTGAGAAATGCAAAATGCAGTTTTATGTGCAATGAATCTCATTCGGATTCTTACTTTTGTCGTTCAATACTGTTTTTAAATGTTTGTATGTTATTATATGTGCATGTAGTTCACAAATACTCTTGCAAAATCATCTGCCATTTGTATCCGTCCTATTTTACCAATCCATTTCCTGGTAATGGACAGCCAGGTTGCCTCCAACTCGGCTTCCACCAAGAGCGCTGTAATGAACACCTTCAAGGACACCCCTCCAGGGACCTTTGTAAGTGACTCCCAAGTGGGCCTGCTGGGTCATAGACTATCTACTTAAACCTACTTATTGCTGTCATTTTGCACTCCATGATTACTATATCATTATACCCTTTTACTATCTGTGTGTGAGGGATCCTGCTGCTTCCCCACATTCTTAAAGCATTTGGAATGATCCACATTTCTGGTTTTTTAGCAAACTGATGAAGGCCAAGTGGGATTTTGTTTCTTATTTTGAGTTGCATTCCACTGACTACTAATGTGGTTGAGCATCCACTTATTTTCATGTTATCATTCCAGATTTCTCCCTTATTAACTTGCTTGCTCGTACTCTCTACTTATTTTTTTCTAGTGAGTTTCCCATCTTTTCTTTGTTAATTTGCAGCCATTCTTTGTATTTTCTGGGTTTGATTCTGTATTGTTTTTAGATCATGCAAATGTCTTTTCCCAGCCTACTGTCTTTCTGTTAACAGTGTCTGTGGTGCCTTTTGTAAAACAGAAATCTTACTATTGATATAGACAAATCTTGAAATTTTATTTTAATGTTTATTTATTTTTAAAGAGAGAGAGAGAAGCAGACTGCAAGTGGGGGAGGAGCAGAGAGAGGGAGACACAGAATCAGAAGCAGGCTCCAGGCTCTGAGCTGTCAGCACAGAGCCCTAATCAGGGCTCCAACACAAGAACTGTGAGATCATGACCTGAGCCGAAGTCAGACGCTTAACCAACTGAGCCACCCAGGTGCCCCTATAAACAAACCTTTAAATTTTTCGCTGTATGGTGTGTGTGTGCTTTGAGGGTCTTTCCAATACCATGCAGAAAGCATCTTACTTTTTTTTTCTCTTAATTTTATACTTTCACCTTTCACATTTAGGCTTTAATCTCTGTGTGACTCATCTTGGTATATGGACCAAGTATTTTTCTATGTTGCATGAGCCTATTTTTCCCAGCCCAGTTCCTTGGGTATTCTGATCACCAGCTTCAACGTGTGGAGGTGGGTTTCCCAAGCATTCTCAGAATGCCAGCTGGGTATCTAATAATTCAACTCAGTTCTGAAGCGATCCACTCAGAGAAAGCATTAGATTGCACAGGTTAAGGGTTCAGTCTTACAAGTCTGCGCCCCCTCCCCACTTCAGATGTCAGTTGCAGGCCCCCGGTTGTTACCTGTGTTTCAGGCAACTGGTTGCAGACTGAAGGCTCCCCCAACCTCCTTTTGGGAGTTCAGATGCTAGTCTCAAATCCAGTTAATTACCTGTACATTTGACTAACTAGCTGTAAATCAGAGGTTCCCATGATGCTCTTCTCAGGTTCAATGAATTTGCTAGAACCACTCCCAGAACTCAGAGAAACATTTTGCTCACTAGATTACTAGTTTATTATAAAAGGATATGATTCAGGAACGGCCAGATAGAAGAGATACATGGGGGCGAGGTGTGAGGAAAAAGTACAGACCGTCCATGCTCTCTCCGGGGGGAACACCCTTCCCAACTCTCCACTTGTTCACCAGCCCTGAGCTCTCGCACCCATCTGTGTTTGTGGTTTTAGGGGGACTTCATTACATAAGCATGACTGACTAAAATCATTGGTTGTTGACGAATGATTCAGTCTCCAGCCTCTCTCCCTTCCACAGAGGTCAGAGGGATGGGACTGAAAGTTCCACCCCTCTAAGCCATGTGGTTGGTTCTCTGGCAACCAGCCTCCATCCTGAGGTGCTTTCAAAAATCATGTCATTAGCATGACGAAAGACACCCCTATCTCTCTCAACATTTAGGAAATTCCCAGGGCTTGGGGGGAGAGCCATGAGGCCCTGAATCATGGATGAAGACCAAATATATCATAAATCACAACATCACACCAACCTACTTCTGATTTGGGTGCTATGTTTATCATCTATGAAGCTTTCAGTCTATTGTTATCATACCTGTTTTTCCCATTAATGCATTTTTCCACCTCCACTCTAGTACCACGCTGTTTCATCATCATAATTTACAATAAGCTTCCATATCTGATGTAGCAAGACCCATACTTCGTTCTTCTCTTTCAAAGTTGACCTAGCTATTTGTGAACACTAACTCTCGCGTACGAGTTTAGAATGTTTGTTGTCACTCACAAATTCCTCCAGGAATTTTTACAGTAATTGCATTGGATTTATAAATTAATTCTGAGAGATAACATCATCACAAGATTAGGTCTTGCCATCATAAATCCAATATAAATCTCCATTTATTCAGCTTATTAAACATCCCTTAACTTGTCTCCGCAAAGAAAAACTATGAATCCGTAGTTATTATTGCTTTTGTTCTCCACTGAAAACGCTATTTTGTGAATGTTGTATCTTGATGACGATGTTTGCTGGGGGACAGGCTTGCCTTTGATTATTCTTAATACATCTTGGATCTGGCAACACTTCAGAATTCTATTTTGTTCTAAGTATATTTCTAGAATCTATTGAGTTACCGATGAAAATAAATATATCACCTCTAAGGAATAGATTTTGTGTTCTCCACTTCAATCTTTTACCCTTTATTTTTTTTTATCTCTTATTAATTTACCTAGGACTTCTAATACTATGTTAAATAACCTTAGTGTGCATTCCTGTCTTACTTTTTATCTAGTCTTAAAAGAAATCCACTGTATTTCTTCATTATATAAGATGTTTGTGTATGACTTTGTCAAGTTAAGGAAATCGCCTTCTGACCATAGTTTTTCAAGTGGCTTTATCACAAGTAAGTTGAATTTTATCAAATGCTGGTTTTTTTCTCATCTCTTGAGATAATCACTCTTTTGTTTTTCCTGCAGTCCATTAATGTAATGAGTTATATTGATAGATTCTTCTGAGGTTAAAACTCTCTCACATTTCTACAATCAGCCTGAGGTATTTTTCAAGATGATGTTGACTTTGGTTAGGTAATATTTCATTTTGGACTCAAGACGTTTATAAAATAATATTTTCTGATATACTGAAGGTAAAAAAATAAATACAAAATTCACATGAGCATGTATGGTTTAGAAGTTGGCCGGTCAGTAGTCACGAGAGAGAAGCCTGAGAACACGACCAGTTCCCTTTCTTCCACGTTCCTTTTCTTCCATGTGGTAGGTTCTGCCATCCACTCTGCATGCAGGAAAACTTGCTCCTAAATATTTAAGTAGAGGTTGTTGAAAAGAGAATCACATTAGCACCTGCTAGGGAAAAAATAAACAATTCCAAGCACTGATTCACCACTCCAAAAGTCAGCAAAAAGAACCAAAAAGCACATTTGAATTAATGCTGTGATGATTGCAGACAATCTGATCAGAAACCTGGTAGTTGGACTATCTCCCTTCCTATGATATATTAGCTATAGGAGTGGGGGCTGGGGAAACATAGTATACAAAAGACTTAGAAAAGGAGTCTGTCAGAAACCCTTTCAGCCCCATACCTACTGCCACCTCCCCTAGGAGAGACTTGCGTTGTTTCCTAGAGTCTGCCTTTGCAAATAAAAGGAGTGTCATCACTGGAAAACAAAACCAATGGTAAGTACATTTAGCGACTGCAGTGTGCAGGACACCAGCCCACAGCGGGTATTTATACTCTAAAAAGTATCCAGTGAGGAGCTTCAATATGGGCTGTTGTAGAAATTACGGGTGGTGTTCGAGCAGAAAGCCGAGATCCAGGCTCTCAGTCCTGAATCTTCATTTCCTTTAAGCAAGCTTTCAGTGCGAAAGGAGAACTCCAAGCAAGAATTGATGAATGGTTTCATTAACTCACCCATATTTATTGAGCTCCTGCTAAGTGCTGGTCTCTGAGGCTCCAAAGATGATGAGACAGAGTCTCTAAGTCCCTACTCTTAAGAATGTACAGTACAGTGAGACCCACAGTGCACAACTAATTATTATAATGAGGATGATAATGCAAAGTAATAATGCTAAGAATGCACAGGGTGCTGTCAGGGCAGAAAAGGTTTGCAACCTAGACAAGGAGGTCAACTAAGCTTCCCACAGGAAAAGACACGAGCTGATTCCCAAAAAAGAAATAAAAATTAGCTACGTGAAGACAATGCATGTGTGTGTACGTATGTGCACACACGTGTATGCTGGTGTAGAAGTAGTGGCGGAGAGGGGGAAAGTTCCAGATAGGAGGAAAAAATATATATGAAGTCCCAAGGGAAGACAATTTCATGTGTTTGGGCAACTACAAATAAATTACTTTGTGAGACTCAAGAGTTAAAGAAGTCCTTGTATACATGGCCAAAGTAATTGGCCTTTTACTGAAGGTGAAGGGAAGTCACTGAAGAAGAGGTAGCCCATGAATGACTTGAGCAGTGAGAAATGGCCATGGGGCACCGGTCAAGCGTCCGACTTTGGCTCAGGTCATGATCTCATGGTTTGTGAGTTCAAGCCCTGTGTCGGGCTCTGTGCGGACAGCTCAAAGCCTGGAGCTGCTTCGGATTCTGTGTCTCCGTCTCTGTCTGTCCCTCTCCCTGTTCTCTCTCTCTCACTCAAAAATAAATAAACATTTTTACAAATTAAAAAAAAAAAAAAAATGACCCGCCATGGCAGTTAGCTTTCCACATGGACCATTCCCTGAAAAGCTCCCCACCGACACTCTCTTGGTCCAAGAAACAGCAAGTCACAGAAAACTCTCCACCCATTCTGTTGAACAGTCCTTCATCTTTTGAAATGTCTGCAGACAGTTTGCTTGTCCCCTTGCAGCCAAAGACTGTCCAATGTACCGAAGACCAGTTAGAAAGTCTTCCTCATCTCCAAACCCCAAACTTAATAAAACACCTGCCCATCAGAGCCTGTCTCAGTGTTTCCTCTCTTTCTTCTAGAAAACCGATTCTCCTTTCTACACTTTGAAACTCTGCTGAAACAAAAGTAACAGCAAATGGGTCCCCCTCCCCAAGTTTATGAAAAAACAGCCTGTGGTAATTTTGTCTGAGTTAGTTTGGTCTTTGACATCAGAGAGGCCACAGAACAGAAAGTGGGCTGAGGATGAGGGAGTGGTAAGACCAAAGGCAAGAAGACAACAAAGACAGAGGCTGATGCTCTCATCCTGTAAAGGAGGGAGGGGGTGAGGAAAGAGAGGAGGGGAAGGGAAGGGGGGAGGGGTGGGCGAGGGAAGAAAACAATGGACTGTAATCAAGGCAAGTCTGTAGGGGTTAAAAGGCACAGATGGATTCAACAGGCACTAAAAAGGAAGAGTCAACCCAAGTTTCTCATTTCCAGATGAGAAGGTTAACATCCTCTGAATGAATGTGGTAATCGGAACATGGCCTCTCCCTAAACAATCAAATTAAGCTTTTTAAAATGATAGCTGGAGGAAAAATTACAAATCACTTTCAAAAGTAAAAATAACATTAACGAGGGTGCCTAGGTAGCTCGGTCAGTTAAGCTTCCAGCTCTTGATTTGGGCTCAATTCATGATCTCACAGTTCTCAAGCCCCTAGTAGGGCTCTGTGTTGACTTGGGGACTTGGGATGCTGCTTAGGGTTCTGTCTTTCTTCCTCTCTCTCTGTCCCTCCCTCAATCGTTCTTTTGCTCTTGCTTTCACTCTTGCTCTCTCCCTCTCTCAAAAATAAATAGACTTAAAAAAAAAATACTTTAAAAAAAAAGAAGTGATGACACCTGGAAGTTCGATTTCTTCTCTCCTCATTTCAGGGGCTCCCCTTTCAATTGTGCTCACATTACTAGTCTGCTTCTTTTTTGTTCTGCTCAACTGGTTACTTTTTCATTCTTAGATTGTGAGCTGCTTAGTGATAGGGACTGAATCTGGGTTTTCTCCGTTTCCTTTCCTCCTTCTCTGTCTCAATTTCTATCACTGTCTCTTCTCTCTTGTTTTCTGCCTCCATCTTTCTCTATATATGGGCATCCAAAGTCTTCCTTAGGCCCTCCTCCAGCATCTTTCCCAACTCTTCTAGAAGGCATGTAATGGGACCATGACTAAAAATGGCTTCTCTGTTTTGATCTCCCCCGGGAGGACAGGCACATTTGTGCACTCCAAGTGAGCCTCTCTTTTGGCACTCCAGGCCCACGAGTGCGTGTGCATACACACACACACACACACACACACACACACATTTGTGACCTTCTGTTTTATTATGTAGCATTTTCAATAGAAGCTTAAGGACAAGAACTATGTGATTATATTTATATCCCCAGCACCCAGCATAGTGCCTGATACCTAGGAGGTACTTAACCTGTATTTGTTGAATGAAAGTTTAATAGATGCTAAATAATTGCAGAAAATTCTAAATTCTAGCAAAAGTATGTGTCAGGCATCCCTGAAATAAGTAGAATAATTAATTACTAAACTGTGAAAATGATTATACGAGGTGAAAACTATAAATGAAAGCACCACAAATTGCACATGACGATGAGCGTGTGATGATGAATCTCCTTGTTTGAGTGGAAGGGACTAAACAGATAGTCTTCTTTCCTGTATCCAAAGTACGGTTCCCACATAAAAATATATCAGCACATTCAAAAAATAGCTAGCAAACTACAGTACAATCAGAGATTAAGATATATGGAAGTCAGGGGCACCAGGGTGGCTCAGTCAGTTAAGCGGCCAACTCTTGATTTCAGGTCATGGTCATGATCTCACTTGAGGGTGGTGAGATCAAGCCCAGCATTGGGCTCTGCACTGGACATGAAGCCTGCTTGGGATTTTCTCTCCCTCTCCCTCTGCCCTTCTCCTGCTCACGCACACACTCAGGCACACACTCTCTCTTTCTCTCTCAATAAAATAAAATTAAATTAAAATTAAATAAGATAAAATTTAAATTAAAAAAAATAATTGAAGTCAGCATTTACTACCAGTTAGCCTTGTCAGTTAAACTCTTCTGAGTTGGGGAGGAAGGAGCACCTCTTGTAAGTACAGTAAAGCGAGTGCCCACTGCAGATGTGGCCCTCTCTATGAGACTTAGGCACCTTATGAAGGCAGAAATGAACTGCCTGCCCTATGCAAAAAAAATATTCAAGCTTTCCCAGTCATCCTACTTGAGAGAAAATTCAGCACACATATTGTAGAGGCTTCTCCACAATTCATCCCCTGAAGGCATGAGTTCTTTGAACAATTTGAGAACATGGCACAAACTGGAAAGCTGGTTGATGGATGGAAATGTAACTCTTTCTCATCTAAAAAGAGATGGTAAATATTTCATTCCCTGCTCAGTGGAGCTTCAAGTGTCTGGTACCATTAGTGAGATATTCCTCATCTTCTCCAAAAAGCTAACACTTGTTTTGATATTTCATAATACTCAAACTTGGTCCAACTATTCCACTGCACACAGGGAACACCCAAACTTCCAGGGTCAAAAACACCACTTAATCATCTCAAGAATGCTGCATTTTGTTCCTTTCTTTGGGCCAATATTTTTGGTATGTTAGAGCAAAGCTCTAATTGATTGAGGTGCATGAAGAATAGAAAGCAACTTTTGACAAAATAGATTGTAGATTAACTGAAAATTTTATTTCATCCAATGTTCTTAGAAATCTATTTTCTAAGGTACTTTGATCATAGTGATTCTTCTGAGAACAGGACAGGGCTGGCATAGTTGTAAGGAAGAAGAGGATACGGCAAGAGACAATAATAGAGACCAAAGGAAGACTTCAGAAACTTACAGGTGGGTCAGCAGAGAGTGAGTAAACCTTTCCTGTTGTCAAACCCCAGAATCTAGAATGATGGAAATCTCAAAATAGCCGTGTCAAGAAGGTGGCTTCGGAGAAACAAAGCAAGAACAGTAGAAGTGTCAAAGAACAAGTTAAGTCATTCAAATGATTCCATTCATGAAGGCAAGAGTGAGAGCATCATGTTGGGAAAATGCAGAGCGGACAGGTATAAAATGGCAACAGACTTCATTTTTAGCTGATGGTGCAGAACAAGGTTCAATTCTATACACCAGTAGCCTTGAGGGGAACCCAGAATCCCCTGAAACCTAAGAAAATCAAGGGGGGTGTCATGTGGTGTCCCTGAGTCATCTGGAAAGGACCTGAGAATCACATACTGTTACCACTCTATTGTTCTGGTCTCTATCTGTATAATCCTGGGAAAAATTATTTAGTCTTTCTAAATGTCGGCTATGAGATTGAATCATACTTGACTCATATAGTTAGTCTGACTACCTTCCTAAAGACATTCAAGCTGTTTGATACCTGATTTTGTTCCCAAATCATTTGTAACGTTAGCCACCCACTTTGTGTATTCCCCTCACAAAACGAAGAAATAAAAAACAATAGCTATTTCTGAAAGTACTGATTCTGAAGTTTTATCTACTTATACTACCATCTGACTGATTCTGGCAAGAGTAATAAAAACCAACAGACACCTGGGTATTCGCAGAAAAGCTGAGGCTGGACCAAGCAGGAGGGAGTCTGTTTCCTTTCTGCAACCTCCTCGGTCCCCCTCTAGGTGGCGCTGTAACCACCTCAGGTGACCAAGTGTCTTCCACATGATCTTCCTGCTTCAGGGAAACTAGGGAAAACCACATAAAAGTCATTGACAGAGAGTGTGTGAGTCTAGGGTTACTTCTTTCATATCAAATCTGTTCTATGCTTTATCTCAGATGAGGAATAAAAGGTCCTCCGTCCACTTAAAGAGACAACAAATACCGAAGAAATGAAAGGGAGGTATGTTACTAGCACCAGAGAAGTCATAACCAATCACTCAAAGACTACTCTGTCTCCCACTAAAGCTAGTCCCACCTCAACCTATGGAAAATAATTTAATCTTCCTTTAATTAATCGCGATCATTCAGTCTCAAAATGACCACTCATTAGAGATTATGACAAAGGGAAATGGGGACCATATACTAAGCCTAGATCATGGCCGGGAAGTTCCTCTTTGGAGGAAAACCACAATGTTAACCTGTAATAGTCCCATGTGACCTTTCCTGCCAAAACTAAAAACAAAGCAGTTTAGCCAACTGAGGGATCCAGTTAAATGATGTTTTCCTTAGTTTGAGTCGATCCTGTGATCCACAGCTACCGGGGTCTCCATCTTGTTCTTGTTTACCAACCTCATTATCCAACAAACCAAAAATGGCCTCCCATGCAAGCTGACCTGAAAACCCTCCTGACTTCAACTTTATAAGAAGCATTGAATTAATTAAATCCAAGTGCAGTGTCCTGAACTGAGACAATGGCTCCCTCAGTACGAACTGCAAACACAAACCCCAGAAGCCTTTTATGGCTGGTAACAGGAACAGCCTATCCCCTCAGCTGCCTTTCAATTAGTTGGGAAAGTGGAGGCTCTGCCTGCTAACTCTGGTTTTGGACGCGCTGAGGTTCCTCTGGTGGCGGTGGTGTGTAATTAGCGGGCACATTGCCGAGCAGTTGGTTTGCAGCACGCAGCTCTGGGAGTGAAACACCACAGAGCCCCCAACCACATCCCCTCTCTTCTTCACCTTGCAGCATCGAATGCAATTCCAGGCAGCACAGGAAAAATACGTAATGAAAGACGGGGCGTGTGTGCCTGCCTGCCTCTATTCTGGAGTTTTGAAAATGGGAAGTTCCTCCAAATGGGAAGCCAAGGCGTTGGAGAGCCACAGGGAGGTCACATGGGTGAAGGCCAGAGCCCCTGGGGCCAGAAGGGTCCCGTCCATCTGGGATTCAGCCTTTGTAGATGACGGCTCTTCTCATTGCGCATCCAGGGAGCAGCAGGTGATGGATGGAAAGGGTAGTAAGTGACGAGTTGCTATAAGAATAACAGTTCAAAGTTGAAGAATTCAAGCCAGGCTGTGGGTCATGAGGGAGTGGGAGAGGTGGGCCTGAATCTCAATGTACTTGGCACTTAGCCTGCAACTCGTACAGAGAACCTCAACTCTGTTGTTGTACAGATTACATTCACACCAAGTGTATGGAGCACCTTTGTGTGCCAGATCTTCAAACACACATCATTTAGTTGTGACCTGGGTGTTTTATCGGATGAGGGAAGGAAGGCTCAGAGGGTGAGATCTCGCTCAAAGTCGCATGGGGAGCAAGAGCCGCAGGTGGCCCTCAGACCCAGGCCTGCCTGCGTGATCCCGTCAGAGTTGACTGTGGCAATTCTTGGCAGACAGAAACCCAGGGCGTTCTGAGGCCCAGGGAGCCAGCTTGCCAACTCTGTCTCCTAGAAGTTCCAATTTTAGGAGATGTGCTTTTCAAAAGGAAGACCAAAAATAAATACGTAGACGATGGCAGTGCAAGAAAATATCCTGTCTTCTGGGCCTAATTGCAATTAGCTCATAAAGTCAGCCTCAAATGATGATGTATTTAGCACCGGAAATTAAATTCATTAATTATTGTGCAGCCGCCACCAAAATCTTGCAGCAAGTCCAATCTCTGAATAAAGTATTTTAAAATTAATGACATACTTATTCCTGCTTATTAACAATTTAATAGTTACGTGTTAAGCATTTTTAATTAAGTGAAAAAGGGTGGCTGGAGAATTGGAAGATAATCAAATCAGCAGCACCCTTGACTGGAAAGCAACAGAATCAAGACCTCTAGAGAGAACTGTCTTCTACCTTCCTGGGATTCCAAGCTGGAGAAGGATGGCTGAGCCTATCCTTTGTCCACTACATAAAGCACAGCACGTGGTAAGCACAGAGATATGCATCGGTTGCTATAAGAGCTCAGGGGAGGATTTGGAGAAATCGTATGAAGGGAGACAAGGTAGACTTCCTGGAGGAGGTGGTTGAACCAGTAATTTAAAAATCATAAAAGTTAACCAGTCCAAGGAGGAGGAGGGAGGAAAGAAGAACAGGTCACTCCTGAGAGGCAGTTGAGCATGGAAACGTGTGTGGGGTGTAGGCCAGAAACGGGATACTGGACACCATGTTGCTCCTACAACCAGTTTGGTAAACCAAGCCAATTAGATTGGGGGCGGGGGGGTGGTGAGTTAAGCAGAGAAGACATGGAGGAAGAACTTCTATCAATAAATGTTAGTGCATCTGGACGTCATCTCACCAAACAACATTCTCCCATCATTGTGCTGACCAACCAAGAAACGAACTGGTATTTTATAGCCAGGAGTGAGAGAGTTCATAAGTGAGAAATGTACTAATAAAAGCTTAAGTAACTAAGGTTTTCACCTGATTAGTTTTATAAACTACAAAGTCAAAGTTAACCCCACAATGAAATCCATAACCCTTAGCTACTCACTTTGTGATATGTTTTCTCGAGCTGCCGCGAACGAGAGGATATTATACCAAGCATGCCGAGAAGCAGTCATAACAAGACCAAGGTGTTTGTGGGAAAGTCCTCCATCCAAGGAGCACTTGTCACGTTAGTCTTTGTAAAGAAAGGTTGACAATGTCTACAGTAGTTGTGGAGTTTCCCCGAGGAACCGTTAGCTGAGTTTTATTACCACATTTTCCTTGGCAAAAGCTGTGATTCTCTGCATTTTCTGCCTCCCCCTGCATTGCTCCCTTCTCCCCTCTAGGACAGCTGTTGTCATTAATTTTGTACAAGGGACAGTCTCAGCATCTAGAACAATACTTAAGACTTAAGCTGTTCAATATATGTTGACTGTTGATTTAATCAGCCAGGGCTAAACTTTCTAGCCCAGATCATCAGTCATCTGATGCCTTGTTTGTTATGCAGCACTCTATGTAAACCATAGATAACTAATACAAAAGTTGATAACTGGAAGTGAACTCTGATATAACTATGACCTAAAGTACATGGGATTAGTTTGGGGAACAGACAGCAGGCAGCAAGGAAATTTTTATAAGAGGTATTATGGACTGAGTGTTTGTGGCCTTCCAAAATTCATATGTTGAAATCCCGACTCTTAAGGTTATAGTATTAGTGTGTGGGCTCTTTGAGATAATCAGGTCCTGAGGGTAGAGACCTCAGACCATCAAAGGAATTGGTGACCTTCTAAAAGAGAGCCCAAGAGCTCACTCGCTCCTTCTACCCATGAAGCTACACAGAGAAGACACCCATCTATGAACCAGGAAACAAGTCCTCACCAAATCTCACTAAATCTTGATCTTGGATTTCTGGACTCCAGAACTGTGAGAAATTTCTATTGTTTATAAGGCATCAGGCCATGGCACTTTGTTATAGCACCTCAAACTAAGACAGGAAACCAGAAAAAACTGAGGAAACTGCACTGAAAAAATCTTGAGAAATTGTTAAACAAGCCCAGAAAAATGGCAAGAGGTCTCTTATAAGAAGCCAGAAAAATGGTGATCCATGTTATGTGTGGTACAACCTGTGAGAACCTCATATTCTTTGACTAAACCATTTAATTTATAAATAAACCCAATAGGAGAGATGGCTCGTGTAAATGGCATCAGTTCTAGAACTAAATACCTGCACAAAACTGCCATATACCTTGGATGGCTGACTAGTTTAACAAGAAGGTCAAAGTCCTTATGAATTTTATGACACAGTAGGTTTTGTAGCATAAACCCTGGGGTTAGAGTCTATCAGGGAGACACTCAAGTCCTTACCCTGTCACTGACTATATAATCCAAGAGACTTGCCATCTTTAACATGGAGACTAGGGGGCAGGGTGGACAAGGAGAGATATGTGCAAAATGCACTTGAATTTTTTCTCCAACTGAGTAGAGAGAGCACTCTGTAGCCAGGAAAGAAAACTTGCGGAGGCCAGCAAAAGAAAGACGGAGCATAATCCAGAAACAATTGTCTAAAATAGGATAAAACACCAGCAAACAAAAGTTCCACTAGGGAGAAAAGAATTGCCTGCAGGCAAAGGAAAACACATTAAAAAAAAAAAAAAAAAAAAGAATGTTGCATCTCGCAAAAATCATGAGACAAATACAGGGGAAAAAAGCAACAAGAAAAAGCAAACAAAAACCTTTCTCTGGAAGATAAAGAAGATCTTAGGCAAACAACTGCCCTGAACTTTCAAAGAAATTAAAGAAAATGGAGACTTCCTGTGGAAAAAAAAGATCAAATATGAGAGACAATGGAATGAGTGAAATGGAGTATGAGGAGCTAAGGAAGAAAACTGAGGAGAAAAATAGTATCATTGCAGAGATTTAAACCAAATCCGAAGCAAAAGTGGACCTCACACAATGCTAAAGACACTAGCAAGGGCATTATCAAAGATACATAAAATAAAAGAAAGACAGAGAGAGAATTGCAGATAATTGGTGTTTCTTGAAAAGACAATAGAATAAAATAGAACAAAATAAGCAATGTAAGATACATTTTAGTCATAACTATTTATATTTAGAACAAAAATGCAAATAATTTAAAAGTTACTTTTTGTCATTGGATAGTGGAATTTCCTGTGATTTTTATTCCTTTTCTCCTTTTCTGTATTTCATCATTTTTCTACCAAAAAAAAGTCTCTCTTTGTGGTTATAAAAAGCAATAAGAGTTCTTACTTGTAGCCTAGGTATGTTGCCCCAAGGTGTTCTTAGAGCTCCATCAAAAGCAAACCATGCCATTGGAAACTGACAATGACTTCAATAGAAGCCGCCTTTGTTCACTTCCGAGATAGCTTTCTTGGCTCAGCCACACTATTTCTTCTTTACAATCAGACAACATTTGAAAGAGTATTGTCAAGGTCAGTTTTTCTTCCAAAGCGAATCCTCCTTAAGGCCCTGTTCTACCACCTATAGCAAAGAAAGCACTCCAAAATTGCTAGAACCAGATAATGTTAGCACAGAGTTTTATCTGTTTCTTCTCTCTAGAACCAGAGATGAGAGCTCCAGGGGGTAGAGACAATGTTGTAAACCTCTCCTGTCTTCCTTACAGTGCCTAGTGTAATTTAAGAGACAGAGGGTTCCCTAAATCTTTCTGAAATAGGTTTTGAGTCAGTTTGGGAAGCAATGTCAGTATCAAGCCAGCCCCAAGTGTTTTTGCTTCAAATTTGTACCTACACTAAGTAAATGCAGGACAACAATTGTTTTTCTTCTTAGATGGAAATAAAATCTTTTGCCTTATTTAAATCTCAAAAAAAAAAAAAAAAAAGCCAGCAGCCTTGCTTTTCTCCAATCTGAAAGAAAGTGATAATATAGGACACATGATTATTTCATGGTCTAACTCTGTTCCTTTTTAACTATAACTAGTAAAGACCAATGACAACAGTACAGCTTTTCTCTGCAAGCCATTTGATGGAATATACTAGTTATTAGGTATGGTCATTAAGTTTCACACACACTGAAGGTCCATCTCTATGATCCTTCTCAAAAGGAGTTCAGGGGTAATCTGATGTCCCTTCTTTTTCAATTTCAGATAGGTGGGAGTCGGTGGGCTTCATTTGTCAGAGAAAGCATTATACTTTAGTTTGGAGAAGAAAGCAATTTATTGTTTCAAGAGATAGCCCTATGTGAAATTTATCCAGCTGTCTAAGGTCAAGGTGAGGCTCCCATCCATTCCAAACAACAAGAATGACCATGAAATGAGGTGACACAAAGAAAAAGTATTGCAGTTGGCTGCAGTTCTTAAACATGTGATCCCAGACGAGGGATTCAAAAAGCATAGTAAAATAATCAAAATACTTTATGGGATGGCTTCCTCCCCACGCACCCTCCTCAACCCAAAGTTGTCAAGGAGATTAATAAGTGCCTTATTCACCAGGAAGGTGAATGTATCTCCCTCAGTGGGATCAACAGATCTCTCGTGGTTTCTCCAAGTTTCCCCTGTGATTGTTTCACCTAAGTGGGGGCTCCACATCTAGTATCAGGCATGGAAGTCTATAATTTTTCTTAATGATTCAGTGAATAATTAGACCCTCAGTTTTGTATTTTTTTTCTACCCTAACATGACCCTCCCTCAAATAAATCACATTTTTAGCTTCCTTTAAAACTGACTGAAGGAGGGATTTCTCAAGAGGCAGCCCACATTATTCCATGTCCTTCCTTTCTCTAGATCCTCCAGTCACTCAGACACTGATAAAAATGAGGAATAAATTATTATGACATTTTACATTACCTATAATGACTAAAAGCAAGAACAACAGGAAACTTAGGGTCCTACCTTCTATTTATGCTTATATTTTGGAAAATAAGCATTTTTGGTACAAAGGACAAGAGTCGGCACATAAAAAGAATGGCTATGACTCTTCACCAGAAAATGCAGGATGAGATGGTCTTATACACTTATAAAAATGCAAGCTTTGTTTTCACTTACTTACAGGCTCTAATACCTTTAGTAAAAGCATAAGGACTTTGGGGCTCCTGGGTGGCTCAGTCGGTTGAGCGCCAGGCTTTGGTTTGGGTCATGATCTCACAGTTTGTGGGTTCAAGCCCCACATTGGGCTCTGTGCTGACAGCTCAGAGCCTGCAGCCTGCTTCGGATTCTGTGTCTCCCTCTCTCTCTGCCCCTCCTCTGCTTGTGCTCGCTCACTCTCTCTCTCTTTCAAAAATAAATAAACATTAAAAAAATTTTTTTTTAAAGCATTGACTTAAAATAGTCATTCACCATCCAAAGCCATGTTTATCTAACGTTTACCTCGTTCGGTTATTTATACTTTCCAATACCTATCTTATTTAAGACTCTGTGCTAAGTGTTGAAAGAATGCAAAGATAAAGAAGACCCATTGCAGGGACGCACAGTGTAAGTGGTTACAATACAACATAGAACTAACACATTCGGTAAATACGCTTTGACCATCCGCAGTTTGCCAGCCATTATACCACATACCGGGACAATGTGGCAAACATGTGAAGCCCCCCACTGGACTCAGGGAATTTACTGACTACCTAGGAACCCCTAATACATGCATAGAGAGATACGAAGTGCAGTTGGACCGAGTGAGGACTGGCAAGAGATTAGTTCTTCAGAGAAGCCAGAGAAGCCTTCATCATAATAATACTGTTAACAATAAAAATATAAAAAAACAAAACAAAACACCTCCCTCATACATTGGACATCTCCTCCTCCTTGCTGCAGGCATAAGCCAGGATTCAGTCGTCAGCAGGGATGACTATATCTTTGTTGGCTACATATTTTTAAATATGCCTGGCCGATCTCTTGCATAAGTCTCTAAGCTCCCATGGTCATATCCCCTGAAATATTTATCAAAGCCTTTTCATAAGCAGAGATCCTACTGAGAGATTTTCAATATCAGTAGAGTGAGCAGATTATCAATGAAAATCAGAGTTTGCAAATCCATTTTTGGCAGAGTCGTAGGCTACATAATCCAAAGAACTATTATACTAAAACATCTACATCTCATATAAAATGTTCTTTTTAATACATTGCTAGGCCTCCAAAAAAGAATGGAAATCTCCAAGGCTCTCACCCTTCCACCAAAGCTAAAGTGGATCTCGTTGCCTTGAGAACAGCAACACTGAAATCCAGAGACCCGATCTTAGGACAGCAGCAAAGTCAGGCACTGGGAATGAAATGCTCACAATAAAGCCAGAGACCACGAAAGGAAGCCAATATAACCCCAAACTGTGAGAGTAACTTAACAGAAGCCAATACAAATCTTCTCTGAAGGAAATCCTCCGTAATTCAGACCTACAGGATTCCCAGAAATTAAAATCAAATAAATTCAATATAAAGATTACAAAACAGACAAGGAAAAAACAAACATCATGAGTGAGACTCAACAGAAACAACAAACAACAGGCTTAGCTCCCTAAGGACTTTGAATGGCAAATTGACTAAATATAGACCATAATACAATTATGAATGTAACACACAATGTGTCATTTCTTACAGAAATGAAAAAAAAAATGTCGTTTAAAAAAAATCCAAGTTTGGGTTAAATTTCAGACTATACATAAGAAAGAGTAAAACAGCACAGTAAAAGAACAGGCCAAGAACACAACACAGACCAGAGACAGGGAATAGGAGCCCGGAGTTATGAAGCATGGGAAACAGAATGGGGTGGTCTTACAGCCAACTAATCACATTCCCACAAGGAGAAAATAGAACGATGATTCACCTGAATCATAATGTATCCCAAGCAGGATAAATAAATAAATCTATCCCTACAAACACCATATCTAGCGAAAATACATTATCAAGATGAAAAGGAGGACAAAGGAGCCGGGTGGTGGTGGGGAATCATACAAAGCTGGCAGAAAACTTTTCAGTAACAGCAGCCAGAAGACAGTGGAATAATCTTTAAAGGACTGAGAAAAAAAAAAAAAATCACCAAACCTAGAATTGCATACACCAGACTTCCAAGAAAAATCTCCTACATAAAGAAAATGATCAGAGACATAAGAAGGAAAAAAGTGGTTAACGTGTATATAAATCTAATCAAACATGATCTTATGAAATATTAAAAATAATAATATTGAAATTGTGAGCTTAGAGACACAGAAATAAGATACTAGACTAAAATTAGCTGGGAGTGGTTGTGTGATCAGAAGTAAAATGTTCTGAAGTTCTTGTATCAAAGAAACTGTAAAAAGAGATGGTTTGAGAAAACCAAGCATTAGTGTTGGTTATGTTCTAGAACTCAGATTGGATGGAGAGTTATTACTACACTCATAATTTACACATGTTACATACCTTCTTTGGAAGTCATCAAAAACTAATTTTGTTTATTTTGAATATTTCATTTATTTTTGAGAGAGAGAGAGAGACACAGAGAGACAGAGACAGAGCATGACTGAGGGAGGGGCAGAGAGAGAGAGGGAGACACAGAATCAGAAGTAGGCTCCAGGCTCTGAGCTATCAGCACAGAGCCCATCATGGGGCTCAAACCCACGAACCACGAGATCATGACCTGAGCTGAAGCCAGACTGCCCAACCGACTGAGCCACTGAGATGTCCCAAAAACTACTTTTTAGAACAAAGCATCACTAACCAAGTATTTTGCTTTCTGGTGCACAACACAGAGAATCCACAAACCCTTTGGTGTCCCCATTCTCCTTGAAGACTCTTATAAACTCCTCCACTTAATCTATTTACCTAGGAACATGGACTAACCTCACGAATGGAAAATAGAAGAGACTCATTTAGTCATACTTTTTTTTTTCTTCTTACCTGATAACAGCATCCTCTAGATTAGCAGGGATCAAGTGAGATTTGTGCTTGCAAAATAGAAAATCAGCTACATGAAATGCATTAACAAGCAACAGCAGCTTCTAGACAGAGGACGATTTCACAGACACAGGAATTAAAAACTGTGTTGTATCCATATTTAGGGGAGGGAGACGAGCCACACCTCATCTGTTGTATTATGAATGTGGTGTGTATGAAGGTGGCTGTGATATATGTATGGGAATTGTTGTGGCACATACCCCAATGATTGCAATCTAACATTAACAGGTGGAAATGAGTGAGCGTCATGTATGTTAATGAATGTGTTTAAAATACGGGTCTGTGGTGGAGTTATGTACATCTGTGTGTCTGTGTCTAGGCATGTCTGCCTTTACGTGGGAGCAGAGAGAATATTATATTGAAGACACACTGAATTTGTTGAGTGGGATTGTGTGTGCTATAAAGGGTAATGCACAGGAGTTTATGTGTATGGGAAGGTGTTAGAGTGTGTATATGTGTGTGTGTGCATATGTGTGTGCCTGTTTGCTTATTGTAATATTTTATTTCTTCACTTAGTCTGTCATTTTAAATAACCAAATGATGGGGGCACCTGGGTGGCTCAGTCGGTTAAGAATCCGACTTGAGCTCAGGTCATGATCTCACGATTCGTGAGTTTGAGCCCCACGTCAGGCTCTGTGCTGACAGCTCGGAGCCTGGAACAGCTGCTTTGGATTCTGTGTCTCCCTCTCTCTGTCTCTGACCCACCTGTGCTCTCTCTCTCTCTCTCTCAAAAATAAACAGTAAGTAACCAAATTATGTTTTATTAGGAATTTTGCTGAAGGCAGCCAGGTGCTAATGACTTTATTCCTCCAAATATGAAGGAAATAAAGGTCTTTGCTGGACTACTAAGCTTGTTGAAACTTCCTCCCAGTTTTTTTTAAGTTCATTTCTTTTTGAGAGACAGAGAGACAGAGTGTGAGCAGGGGAAGGGCAGACAGAGAGGGAGACACAGAATCTGAAGCAGACTCCAGGCTCTGAGCTGTCAGCACAGTGCCCAACATGGGGCTCGAACCCAGAAACCATGAGATCATGACCTGAGCCAAAGTCAGACACTTAATTAAGCCATGCAGGCACCCCACTTTCCCCCAAATTTAATGAGAACATGGATATTGAACTTAATATGCTGAATAACTGCCCTGCCTAAATAATTTCCACAAGCAGCCAAATCCCCTCGGTTTTGTTTTTTTATTTGTTTTGTTTCCCCAACACTTGGACAAGAGGAAATGTTCCCAGGCCAATTGCCTGCCCAAAACAACTCGACATTTTTTTCTTTTTTATCACAAAAGTGAACTGAACAAATATGTAATAACAGAGCAAATGTTGTTACTTGGTAGAGAACAGATAACTGAATATTTTGGTTCAATATTTACTGTTCATATTATCTTATCAAAGCAATTCCAAAAATATTACCCTTAATTCTAAAATTATACCCAATTCAATTCTGTAACATTTCATTTTTTTTTAATTTTTTTTTTTAACGTTTATTCATTTTAGAGACAGAGACAGAGCATGAATGGGGGAAGGTCAGAGAGAGGGAGACACAGAATCTGAAACAGGCTCCAGGCTCTGAGCTGTCAGCACAGAGCCCGACGCAGAGCTCGAACTCACGGACTGTGAGATCATGACCTGAGCCGAAGTCGGTCGCCCAACCAACTGAGCCATCCAGGCGCCCCAATTTTTTTTTTAATTTTTTAATGTTCATTTATTATTGAGAGACAGAGAGATATAGAGTGTGAGCAGGGGAGGGTTAGAGACAGGGGGGGGACACAGAATCTGAAGCAGGCTCCAGGCCCTGAGCTGTTAGCACAGAGCCTGATGCGGGGCTCAAACTCACGAACTATGAGATCATGACCTGAGCCAAAGTCGGTCACCTAACCAACTGAGCCACCCAGGCGCCCCTACTCTGCAATATTTCAAAAGAAAATAGATAACAGGAAAGTTGAAACTTAGAAAGAATGGAAGTCTCACCCCCTACTCACTAGCAATGCGATAGGACAGGCCACTTGAAGTAGATAACTCAGATTGCTATAAAACTAAGACAAACCCACCCATGTCACAAGGTCTTCTGAGGATCAAATAAAACACGATACATAATAGCATTTTGAAACTGCAAAGGTCACTGTAAACATCAATTAGTTTTATTACAGAGTTACTATATTTAGTCTGTAGATGTGCAAAGATACTAACAATTCTGGTAAATGGTATTGCAATGAACCAATCTTCAGTGTGCATAATATTTCCCTCTGTGAATGCTGTAGTTTGGACCAACGTCCAGTGGAATAGCAGGGTTGCTGAACCAGGAAGTTTGTGTATTCTGAAGGACGGTCTCAACATCTACTGTGTGAACCCAAGAGACTCCATCCCTCATAATTCTATCCCGGTTATGGGCAAAGTTTCAGAAGCATATTTCTTGAGTATTGTGGGGGAAAAAATGCTGCGCCGTAGTTTTATAAAGTCTTGAGTAGGAAAATCTCAAAAAAAAAAAAAAAAAAAGAACTAGAAGAGTATCTGAAAACAGAAAAGCCATTTGCTGTGAAATTAAATATCACACTCTTGATATTGCAAAGCAACACACTGAGATCTTTTCCCCCCACTGGTAATGAGAAAAATCGAAGAGTTTGAGATTAACTGTACTTTTAAATTTTGGGTAAGATATATAATATTGTGTGACAAAATCTAACAAAAGCAACCTTTTTCATCTAGGAATTGCAAAAGGGCCTTGCCTTTGTTTTTGGAATGGCCTTGAGCATGGCCTTGGGTAACAACTGCATAAAATCAATCCCTGACTCCCTTCTTCTCAATCAGCATGATTTTTTTTTTTTTTTAATCATTATGGCTGTCTCCCTTGACCTATACGCCTCCTCCTTTCTCTGACTGTTTTATATATTTAGACCACAACTGCACGAATACAGACAATCTACAGACTGGTGCACTGAATCCCCTAGGTATCAGTCTCAGTGACCCCCCTCTTCTTTTTTTAACTTTTTAATGTTTATTTTTGAGAGAGAGAGAGAGCAGGGGAGGGACAGAGAGAGAGGGAGGGGGAGAAACCCAAGCAGGCTCCGTGTTGTCAGTGCAAAGCCCAACATGGGGCTCAAACCGTGAGATCACGACCTGAGCCAAAGCCAGATGTTCAACCAATTGAGCCACCCAGGGGCCAGTGACTCTCCCCCCCTTTGGGACCATGTGCACAAGGCCACTTTTCACTCTTCTTACCAGTACATGGCTGGGGTGCATGCCCACCCGGCCATCTTTCTGCTGCACCATTGTCCCCAGTGGTCCTTCTTGACTGCATCAGCTCTCACTCCTCCCTCACTTCCCATACCCTCTCCCTGTGCCCTTGGGAACTGCCACCAAAGACGCTGAATAAAGTACCAAATGACAGAGTAGAAATTTGAGTCAAGCAATCTGATTCTGGAACCACTGGACACTTAACCACACTTGCCGTGGCTTGTACTCCTTGTATAGCACATTCTCCAGCTCCCCAGCATCTTCCCAGATAAATTTCTCCACTTCTTGACTCTTTGCATTGTAACCTGGCTTATACTGAAGGTAGCACTTTTCTTGCTGGAGTTGCCCTTGTTTCTGTCACATTCCAGCTAAAGCAGTTCCCTTTCTCCCCGCTGCCTTTCCAAACCATCAGGTCTACAGGCCGGCTGGGACATGAGGAGAAACAGAAAGATGGCAGCCCGATTTACTTGAATGGTGCTAAGGCACCAGTATAGAAGGCAGAGGAATGTGAGCTCTGGACACACCAGTCGTCCTCTGATCAGGCTGTGCAGGCCGCCATGCTTCTACCATACCTCCGTGGGGAGTTAGGAAGGCATAAAGAATTTCCAGCCCCTTTGCCTGGGTGGTTTTGTCAGTTAAGCAGCTGACTCTTGGTTGCAGCTCAGGTCATGGTCTCGTGGCTTTGTGGGTTCAAGCCCCGCATCAGGCTCTTTGCTGAGAGTGCAGAACATGCTTGGGATTCTCTCTCTCTCCCTCTCTCTCTGACCCTCCCCCACTTGTGCTGCCTCTGTCTTTCTCAAAATAAATAAATAAAATTAAAAAAAAAAATATTTCCAGCCCTTCATTTACACCCTCCATTTCATGTATATCCTTTGCCAATTCTGGAGAAACCAATGTAAGATAAACCTTAGTCAGATCCAAAGCATCCTTGTAGCCAACTTCAAACTCACATCATCCACTGTGGTCTCGTCTCACTAGGCTACTATTTCAGGCTCACTCACCACAGGAGTCCAGACATGATCCCAGATGACGTTTCTAACCATATAGATGACATATCTCCCGAATGTCTCAACTTCTTGACCTCATTGCCAATGATTACCTCCTCCATCACCCCATCTCGATTTTCTGCACACCATTACCATAACAGTTGAAGATGCCAGAACAACAGAAGCACCACAGTAGAGTGCTTTCAGGCTTCTAGGGTAAAATACTTAAACGCCATCAGGACAGTCACACAGAGGTAAGTATGCAGGGTACTCTCTGTGTGTGATGAGCCTGTATGTCTCAAACACTGTAGCACTTTTAGTACTGCACAGATTGGTCTAATGAAGGAAAACTTCCTGGAAGATGAAAACTAAGAGGTACTTCTTATTCTGTCAGTATCTAGCTGTGTAGCTTTTAATGTGCTATTTCACGCATCTGATTCTTGAGTCTCATCTCTGTAAAAGAAGAGGTGACCTAAAATGGTGTCCCTGTCCTCTTCCATATTCAGGATCCAACATCCCCCGCCATCATTGACAGCGAAGCTGTATGAGCAGGACAATAAAGGAGAGACCACTGTGTCCTGAGACGAGGTGGCTTTGAGCTGAACCGTGAAGGAAAGAATCAGACAAGCGAAGGGCAGAAAAGAGCTTTCTAAAAGAAGCACGGGGTTGAGAACACACGTGGCATTGGCTGATAGTAACACACCAAGCCTGATAAGGAAACTCTCTTCTCCACCCCACCATGCCCTGCCTCGTTTTGCAGAAGGTGTTCTGTGGCTGCTGTGAAACCCAGAATCCAGTCAGTCCCTGGAGCTGGAAGCTGTGCCTAGCGACTCCCTCCTGTGGGCCGTGGACGTCCCGCCTGCAGCCCCGTTGTCTCCATCTGCCCACTGTGGACCTCTGGAATTGTGGGAAGGCCTGGGTTGTACATGAATCACATACGTGTCAATAATGCTGACACCATGGCCATGCAGGGCAAGAGCGCAAACAGACAGCCTTGCCGCCTGGGTCTCCAGGGTCCTGTGAAAAATGCCAGGGATTTTATTTTCATCCTCCAACAGGAAAATCAGCCTGCACCTGGAGGCTCCACAGAGGCTGTTTAATAAGACATTTGTTTACTTCCTTCCCCTACCTCTGACAATATAATCCTTCCTGATTCTTCCCATGATTTGACTCTAAATGAAAAAGTATGATCTCGCACTTGGGGGGCGACAAGCCTGCAACACACTGGTAATCTGCCAGCGCGTCAGCGTTTGATCTGCAGAGATGGGAGGAATAAAGATAAAAATACGTTCCTGGTAAAAATAACCCACCATTCCTCCTGTCCAGGAGAGACCACAGTCTTCTGGAGATAGTCCAGGAAGAGATAGGGAGAGAAGGGAGAGCAAGGAGTCTTCTTGTTCATTTTTCCTAAAACAAAACAAAAATTAAAAAAAAAAACAAACCCTAAATGTCTACTCTAATAAATTACAGACTTCTTTGGGCTTAAGATAATTTTAAAGTATCTTTTAAAAAAAAAATTCTTTACAATTAACTGATGACAGTACATCACACCAAACTCGAAAAATTAAGTATAATTATGAAATTAGAGGGCAAGTGCAAGGTCGACAGTGGACAAGGAAACCATGTAGGAAGTCAGGGGATTGAAGAGTAAAAGGAGCAAGAAGAAATATGGTTTTCTAACCTAGAAGGTTGCTCTTTCTGTCCCCACATATCTGACTTCCTCATCATCCCTCACAGAGCTGGAAAATAAAGGAATTTTGCAGCGTGGGCACTCACACAACCTGTCCCCACCCTTCACTCTTTGGAATTTTGCAAGTGCATGACTGAATTCCACTTTGTTTCAACTCCCAGCCACCACACCCCAGCCCTGAGTGTTCTGAAGAGCTGGAGGGAGCCAAGGGAGGAAGCCAGAAGCCCACCTATCCGTTTTATGTGGTTTCACTATTCTGATTATGGGCAATATAGCAACCAACAAAGATCCCTGCCCACAAAGACCCTCAATTCTAGGAAAGAGACAGTATGCGATCAACCATAGATAGACACTAAGTGAAAACAAGTAAACTATATGGTGCATTAGAAGGTGTTAAGGGCTGTGGATAGGGTCACCAGATAATGTATCCTCCAAGCTGGGATGCTAGAAAGCGATAGGAAGCGATATTAATAATTATACCGGAATAACAGTGACAAATAGGAACTCTCTTTGGCAAATGGGGATGCACGGTCACACCAGCCTCGGGTAAAGGAAAAGTAGCCCAGGATGAGGAAAGTCCAGAGGGTGGGTGGAAGGGACACCTGCAGGTAGTTTCAATAGAATGGCCAGAGTAGACCTCACGGAGGAGGGGATGCCTCACCTTCCTGAGCCCCCATTTCCCCATCTTGGAAAAGAAACAGCTTGGCCAAAATTAATCGCTAAGGTTGCACACAGATCCAACATGGCGCCACTGGTGGTCCAGAGCAGATGGGCTCCTCTTCTCTAGTCTGATGTAAGAACAGGAAGAGGAAGATGCTTGGGACTACTGAAGGTCCCGATCAGACAGGCCCATAATTATGGCTGCAGATTACACACGCCAGTCCTCTGCTCTGATTCAACCAGTGAATGTGCATTCTCAAAGTTGCACCTGCAAAACTGTTCTCTGGTGCAGGCAGCCTGTGTCCTGACTCACAAACTCATGTGGTGGCCACCATCCCTGAGGGGGAAGAGTTCTGCCTTTCATCCCCATGGTGATGGCTGTTTTTCATATTGACCCGTTTGCCCTTGTCCTGATGGTATGTGAAGGCACGTTGTTGGTAACGTAGCAGAAAGGTTGACAAAAATAGCTTAGAGGCAGTTCTGAGAAGAGGGTGTTTGGTTTTGAACAAATAAGCAAGAAATGACAGAAAGCCATCCTCGTGAAAACATCCTGTGACAGTTGATATGAGGGTGCTCCGAGGATTGAAGAAAAAGTCAATTCAGCCCAAGGATTAAGAGTACAGGCTTCAAAGGCAGGCAAAACAGGATTCTGATAAGCCATAGTCATTTCACTTCCGGGAGCCTCAGTTTGCCTACTTGTTAATGATGGTGATAACAACAATCCCACAGGGATTTTATTAAGTGGGTATGAAGTGCTCAGCTTAGTATCCAGCATACACTAGAGCGCAGTACGTAAGGGCCATGGCAGTTGCTGTTGTCACAGTTTATGGAGCTGTTCATTTGGAAGTGGTAGTTGAAAACGTAAGTGTGAAGAGATTGGAGGATGAGGAATGACGGAGACTGCCTTAGGGGGAAGGTATAAGGGAGAGCAGAGGTTTTGAACAACCTTGGGAAACGATTGTATTTAGGAAGAGAAGAAAGAAACAGCGCAAAAGACACAGACAAGCACAGGACAAGGGACTACAGTTGGCAGCAATGTAGAAAGATGGTTTGGAATGGAGCTGCTTCAGAAAAGGTGGCTGGCATCCTCAAATGCAACAGCGAGAGGGAACGCCATCAACACTGGAAATACACAGGTAATGGAAAAGCTCAGTGGTTGATGTTGGACCAAAGGGAACTAAGGAAAGATACTTTGAAGAGTAAATTACACCAGTAGATGTATTTGTTCAAGAAGAATGTCAGTAAAAAAAAAATTTTTTTAATTAAAGGTACTAGCTATGGTTATGATATCTGAGTTTAAGGGCAGTGGAGAAGGAGAGATCAAATGGGCCTGAGGAGGAAGAGTTAATTTTGAGAGCAAGAATCTGGAAGATATTGGAAGAGGTGCCATTTAGGGACTAGTAGAGAAGTTACAATGGCCTTCAGACCTTTCCTTGCCTGCTCTGCTAAGATTAGAAATAGAACAGTATCTCCCATGATTCCAAAGTAGGCCCTGGTAACCTTGTAATCCTAGGGAATGTCTGCTGAATGAATGGATAAATGAATGGATGAATGGAGCAGAATTCATGTTCCTTCTTCAGTAGACCTTGTCCTTTCCATCCCCTGTAGACCCAGCTCTAGATGTCCTTCTCTGGAACTCTCTCAGGTAGTTTAATCCTCCAACCACCACCCCTCCCCCCCACTGCCCAGATTTGGCCCCTTCACCCTGGCCAGGTTTGGTCTCTCAGACACCACACTTGCCCACTCCATGCCCTTGCCCAGATCAGTTTCCTGATGGGGATGCCCTGATGATCCTGTGCCAAATAAAATCCTTCAGACTTAGCTCAAATCCCAACCAGTCTGGCAGGATTTCCCACATTCCAGTCTACAGCCATCTCGCTTCCTCTGAATTCGCCCTTGGAATTCATTGCGTTGTGTCAATGGTGATATTTTCATGTGTGCAAGCCTAAAGCTACACACTCCTAGGATACACCCAGGAGTCACACAAAGGCAGCCATGTCTGAAGGCTCCTGAGAAGGTATCCAAAGCTGGGTGGCGTCCTTGGCCCATTTAAGACTTTGTGCCTGAGCTTGCATTAAAGGGATACCCAGGTAGATATTCAGAATCATAGACTCAGATTCTCAAATACATGCTTCACCAATTACTTCAGCAATTACTATGGCTGTGTAATAAATTTAGTGGCTTAAACAATAACATTTATTTTGCTTAAAAATCTGCAAATAAGGCAGGAGTCAGCAGGGATAATTTATCCCATTCTCCTCTGTAACAAATGGGGCAGTTTCCAGGCGGGAGCTAGAATCATCTTCTGAAAGCTCACTTACTCACATGCCTGGTGTTCGGGCTGGGGACACTCAAATAGCTGGGGGGCTGAAACAGCTGAAGCTTTTCAAGAATTATCTCTCTCCATGAGGTCTCTCCGGCAAGGAAGCTTCAGGGTAGTCAGATTTCATACTTATTGTCTCATGGCTCCCAAGGTGCATGTTCCAAGAATGAATAAGCCAGGGTTCGAGGGGAGGGAAACAGACCCTATGTCTTGATGGTAGAGTTCAACAATACTTTGTGAGAAGAGAAAACGGGTTGGAATAGATAAAGTGTGGCCATCTCTCGAAATACAATCTGCCATACCTACCTTTTTAATTTTGGTCAACATTCTGACTCCTCCTCTTCTGGTTCCACCTCCATCTATTCTGATGGCATTCTGGTTACTCCCAGATCTTGATCTTTGCCTCAGTTCCCCGCCAATGGCTTTAAGGTGTAAGAGCTTGAATTTGGAATCAAACTGAAGCAATACACTATCCCTTTCTGGCTTCTTGTCTAATCTTAGGCAAATAATTCCACGTTTCTGATCTTTACCTCTCGCCTGAACAAAAATGAGGATGAAACTAACTCCTCATGGCATTGTTCTCAATAATTGATTCCGTCCTTCCAGTCCCTGTGGCTCCTGTGCCCGGCCCCCTGCAGACCTGAGACCTGCCTTGCATGTCTGTCCTTACAGACAGCTCCTTCTCCAGCCTCTCCAGGCCTTGAGAGAAGAAACAGAACAAGATCAGGCCTCAAATAAATACAAATAAGTGTGTTCACTCCACAAGCTGTGCCTTCCCATGATAAACTACTTAATCATGTGCTACTGATGAACAGTCGACTTTCCTCATGCCAGACACTGGAGGCTGAGGGTGCTCTCTGTGCCCCGGTGTTAATTACTTCCTTGACTAACTCCGAAAGACACTTCTTAAATTTTGAAACTCTCTGCTCATAAAGGGCCCACACAAGTACAGCTAATGTCTCTTTCACTTTCTGAGTCGAGGAGCAAAAAATGCCAACCAGGGGCCGCAGGGTCTTGCCGAGGTGGAGGAAAACAGATGGAATACATGAGATGAGGGTCCATTCCCCAGGGAGTAAAGGAAGCTATAGAATACAGAGGCAGTGCCACGTAGCACCAAGAGCCAACCAGACCTGAGTTCTAATAAATCCTCACTCTGGCACTTGGAGCCACTGTGGTCTTAGGCTGTTTACTCAGCTTTCCTTGAGCCCGTCTCATCTGTGAAATTGGATTGTGATATCTACCTTGTAGACTCACTGTCAACAAAAGCTATAGTCTTCCAATGTAGCGCCAGCTCCATAACGTTTGGGCAATAAATGGCAGATAAGTTACCACCACGTTTACAACTGCTGGTAATATTACCATTACTTCCCACTAAAATGTCAGCCTGACTTGACAATACCCAAGATTCAGCAGTGAACCCATTATTATTTTGGACACAAGCCAGTCAACGTCAGACCAAGGTGAATATGGTGGTAGCAGGGAGAGGTGACCCTCAAAACCTTGTTTGGGGATCCTCGGGGTGATGTCAAGGCTTCTGTGTCAACATTCTCTGCTCACTTAGATCTCCCTCCTGAACTCTGTCGCCTGAAAAGTTCTCCAAATCAAGTCAAACCATAAATTAAACTTGAATCCCAGATCTGCCGCCTGCTACCTGTCCGACTTCAGACAAAAGAAAAACTGTTTCAACTTCTTGTTCTATAAGATGGAGATGATACTACCTACACCACAAGCTTGTTTGAGAAGCTAAATGCCATATGTCTAGAATGCCTGACTTGCATCACAGGCACCCCAAATATGGAAATACATCGTGTCTCTGAATTTAGAAAGTATGTAAGCCTCTTCCACACAGGGCAGAAACATGTCCTACAATAAACACAGTCCACACATAGCCTCTGCCCACTCCCCCCACCCATACTCACATACACGCACATGCATGCACTCTCACATGCACATACACACATGAATACACACACTCACACACATGCGCACTCACACATGTACACACATGAACATGCTCATACCTGTATACACATTCACACACAGATACATACATGCGTGTGTGCACACACACACGCAAATACACGGGCCTCTCCTAGAATGGAAGTCCATTTTACGCCAGTATCCCTTAGTAAGCTCTCTAAATATTCTTGGAGGAAAAAGCAATTTGCACCCAGTACAGAATGTAATTCAGAGAAGACTGTTCTCACTCTTTTTCTTTGGTCATAATGTATTTCACACCAGGCGATGCAAGTTAACTATTTTCTCAAACTGTTGAAGGATTAACGAATCCAGACTGGTCTCCACAATTTCCTGGGGACTTTCATAGGAACACATACTTGGGTCCTACGACAGATCAGAATACACAGAGCTAGAGTCCAGGGATCTATATACTTTTTTAAGGATCCCTATTTCATTCTAACGACCAATCAGATTCAAGGACCACTCATCTGATTCTTGCAATCGCTCTTCACGTTGGCTTCAGATGGAATCATTAATCCATTTTAGAGATGGGGAAAGTGAGGATAGGTGAAGTTTGACACAATGACAAACCAGGGAGTGGCAGAGATGGGTCCAGAATGGTTTTTTGACCCCTTGATTATCACTACTGGTAACTTTCATTTCCCTGTGTATCAAACGGACAGAGATCCTCAGTCTCCTTACCCCTATGGAAGCCTGGCAAGAATCACATGAGCTGATGTGTGGGAAAGTAACTTGACACTTCATGTATAAATGGAAGATGTGGTCGTGATTTAAAGGCAGGACCCAGAACTTCTCCAGAAGTTAGGAGAAGTCAAAGAGATTCCTGGTCAGAGCATTTCTATATATTTCTATCTAGTGGACCAAGAGTGGACACTTAATCCAGAGTCCCTTCCAGAGGAAACTAGATTGGGCATGAAGAGCAATTTACAGTTCCTTCAAGTGACGAGAATTTGTGATATGGTTACTAACATGGCTGCTGCCCTCCCGCCTTGCAGACTGGGGAGCTGACAAAGCCAGTCTGTTAGGAAAGAAGAAACCGCCATGCAGCCAGTGAAGCAACTGTTACAGGGACCAAATAAAAGTACTCCTGGGGCACCTGGGTGGCTCAGTCGGTTAAGCGTCGGACTTTGGCTCAGGTCATGATCTCACGGTTTGTGAGTTTGAGGCCCACATCCGGTTGGCTGCTGTCAACACAGATCCTGCTCCAGATCTTCCTGTCCCCCCCACTCATTCTTTTTCTCTCGCAAAATAGATAAACATTTTTTTAAATAAAAATAAAAGTACTCCCAACAGCTCTCCACGTTCTGATTCCAGTCCATTCCTGGGCCTTTGCACATTCCTGGAAACACTCCGTGACCCTTCTAATAAATTCCCATTTTGTGTCCCAGCTAGTTTAAATGACTTTCTGTCACTCTCATCCAAAAATAGCTCTTAAAACTACAGGTACCCAATCCCTTTAATAAGTGCTTTTGCTGACGATGGAGACAATATCCAAGACAGAGGCCACATCTCCTTGCTTAGCCACTCTGCCACAGCAGCCAGGTCCCTCTTCCTACACAGGGCCACTTCCCTCAAGATGTTTCCCAGACTCTCAGAGGGAGAGATGGCAGAATGTTCTGCTGTCTTTCTTCACAGTAATGACCACAGTGATGAGGACCATCATGTTCTGGAATCGTCTTTCAAAGAGATTTAGAATGGCTTCTTGGCAAGTTGAATTTGTTGGGCCAATCCAAAGGTGGGGAAAGGAGCTAGGAAATAACTTTGGGGTTTATATGGCTTCATGAAAGGCAAATCTATCCTGACTTCTATTTGTGGCTTAAAAGCCATTATTTTCCAAATCCCTGATAAGAAAGCTAAGAGCTAAATTTTTGGTCGCTCTGTAGTGAGTGTACTGTACTATGTGGCAGCTTTTCGAATTGGTCTCGCTTCTGGATCCATTTTATGTCCCTAACCTTGCTTCGCCTTTTTTTTTCTTTCTTATTTCTAATATATGTTATTTTGCTGCATTTTAGGCCTCCTTAAATCCTTTCTGGAACAAGAAGCAATATAACAAAGTAAAAACAGATTTCTCCTTTGTTACCAAAAGAATTCTTCCATTTTTATATTACACACAGGCATGTAAAATGATGGATAGCCAGAAATAAAATATTTAGGCTCAGTGTTCCATCAGTCACTGCAAGGCATTTATTGTGTACTTCTTATGTACAAGGAATTGGAGAGACTACAAATAAGTGTAACAAAGAGCCAAAAAAAAAAAAAAAAAAAAACCTTCCAGTATTGCTCAGACACAGAGGACCTTCTCACAGGAAGGAAAAATCGTCCAGGATGCAAGGCCACCAACGGAGGTGATCCTTTGATCTGGGCGCTGCGGTCAAGAGAACACTACTGGAAGGTGGAGGGATTTGAATTGGCCTTTGAGGAATAGAGAAAATTCTAATAGGTAAGGAAAGTTACAAGAGAACAGATAATAACTTAAAGCACAGGAAGGAGAGAATTACAATCTCAGGACAGTGGCATGTACTTAGGATTCTCAAATTTGAGCATCAGAATCACCCGGTGGACTTGTTAAGGCTCAGACAGCTGAGCTCCACCCCCGGTTCTGATTCAGCAGGTCTAGGATGGGACCGGAGAAGATGTATCCCTGACAAGTTCCAGCTGATTCCTTTGCTGCAGGTTAGGGACCCACACTCTGCGAAACACTGAACGAAACAAGACAGCTCTCCACACAGCATTTTAGACAAGAATTGAGATGGAGATTCCTATTTCAAAGCAGTGGGAGTAAGATGGAGAGCCTGCCAGGGTCCACTTGGTCAGAAACCTCCCAATGTGTTGGGCACCTGTGTCCCTGTCACCTTCCTGCAGAACGCTCAGAGCCTCTCCTTCCCGTGCCCCACCACTGTGCTTCATTCAAATGTTAACAGCTTGCAAGGGTATGAAAGAACCAAAGTATGTTGGCCTTTTCTTTCCTGGGCTTTGCCACTCAGGAGAAATGGCCCCCCAGCCCGAACTAGACTACATCCTCAGATGGTTTTCTTCAGTCCTGCACACCCGTTCTCCTCCTGCGCACATCCGCCATTTTCATCAAAGGCCATGCTCAGTTCCCACATGCTGGTGCACGTCCCTCTGACCACAACCACTGCTCTACCCCAGCCCTCACAGCACCTGGGCCCCGAGGACACAGTACCATGGGTCCTGTGACAGTGGGCTACAGGGTAAGGTTGCCTGAGTCTTACAGGTGCCTTTTCTCCCAGTCAGATGGAGGGCTGTGCGACAGACTTAGGAGTCACACACGTCCACCCATGCTCTCACCACTTACTACTTGGGCGATTTTAGAAGACCACTTGGTATCCTAGCCTCAGTTTCCCCAACTTGAAAGAAGATAAAATGATACTATCCTCACTGTGAGAATTTGAGATAATGGGATCTGATCTAATATGTGTCCAACAAATGGAAGCAAGTTCTGTGATAATTCCACTGTTCAAGGTCATATCTTCATTACCTAACAAGTATTTATTAATTGCCCTCTCTGTGCCCAGTGTTAAATAGATATTCTAATTGAAAAGATAAGACATTAGTGCAAATGATTATGATATGAGACACCATGAAGGGAGCACCACAGGATGTTAGACTAATAGTTACAAAGTTCAGAGGATACTTAGATGGAGCTTCTCATGAAAAAGAGACAAGGTCAGTAGTGGGGATTCCCATCCAGGAATGGCACACAGGATCAGGAAGAGTGGTGATCCCAGCCAATATGGGGGGAAGGGGAGGGACTGTAAGCAGCAAGTCCCTACCAGAGGGACAGGCTCAAAGCAAAAGGAAAAGAACACCTTAAATAACTTTTGCTCATAATGACAATTTTGTCAAGGATTGCTATTATAAATAATAATAATAATTAATAATAATTAATAATAATAATAATATATCTGTGATTGTTTGAATACCTGCCATATACCAGGCATGTACTTTTCACCAATAAATTCCAAAGTTTATGACAGCTGGGCAAGGTCAGTATTATTATGTCCACTTTATAGAAGAGGAAACTGAGATTCAGAAGAAAGATTCCTGCCAAGGTCACAGATGGGTTCACAATTAGGTCTACCTGATTCCAAACCCATGCTGTTTCTGCCTCATCGCACCATGACTTTCCAGATCCAACTAACAAAAAAAAATAGGCCAGGGCCCACCAGGGGATGCAAAGGGAAGCTCAGCCCCCACCCCTAATTAAGCCAAGATGGTGCTGATGGTCCTCTGAAAAAGCATCAGTAAGATTTCACCGTGGGCTAGAAAGACAGGTTTGAAGCCACCACTTGGTTCTTTATGTCATAACCAGAGATTAGGAAGATTCTTCCTTTCGTGACCACTTTCCATTAGTCCAAAAATGCAACACAGTACAGTAGTTAAAATAGTGGCTTCAGATCATAGTCAGATCACATGGATTCAAATCTCTATCCTAGAAGCTGTGTAATCTTGAGCTGTTACTTACCTCCCTATGCCTGTTTCTTCATCTGTAAAATGGATAAAATAATAACTACCTTCATCAATTTGTCGTCAAAATTAATATATGTAAATGCTTAGAACATCCAGCCAATAGTAAGCACTAGGTAATAGTTAACTATTATAACTATTATCTATGAATCAGTGCTTACCTGAAAGGCTGCCTCTGAGTCTCCCTATATCCCCCTATTTACCCAATCCCAGAAATTACAATCCAAAAGGATACAACAAATATATCACCCACATCATCCTCTAGCAGCAAAGTCTATTGAAGTCAGTTGCCATTATTCCTGTCATTCAATAATTATATCATTCACTCAGTCAGTTGAGATTTATTGAGCATCTCTTATATGCCAGGCAAAGTTCTAAGTACTGAAGATACAGGGATGAATAAAGGGAGACAAAGTTCCCGATGCCATGATGTTTATATCTTACTGGGGGAGGCAATAAACAAAAAAATATAGAATATGTGAGTGATTAGCATGGGAAGAAAACTAAAGCAGGGTAAGTATATAGAGAGTAGAGGTGGTATCACATAGAAGGACCACAGAAGGCCTTTCTGAGGAGGTGACATTAGAGCACAGACTTAAATGAAGTTAGAAAGTGAGCCACACACATGATGTGGGAAGGGTGCTCCAAAGGCAGCAAACATTCAGGGCAAAAATAAGAACAGTCAGCATAGTTTCTTGGCAGGTTTAAGGAGCATAGGAGATGAAATCAGGGATACAGCCAGAGGACAGATAACACAAAACTATATAGAACAAAGTAAGACATAGGATTTCTTTCTAAGTGTGATAGGAAGTTACTAGAATGTTCTAGACAAGAGAGTGACATGATCAGATTTATCTTTGGAAAGATCTCTCAGGCAGCCATGGGGAGAACAGACCACAGGAAGATGAAAAGTGGAAACAGGGAGGTCAGAAGGGAAGTTTTTGCGGCACTCCAGATGAGGGGTGAATGTGATGTGAGCCAGGTGGTCAAGGTAATGGGAATAAGAGGTCAGTTTCGAAACACATGTCAGAGTAGGAGTCATTGGGACTTGATGACGCATTCAGCTACGGGTGAATGAGAAAGGGATGGTCAGTCACGATCTCAATGTTTGGAGGAATCCTGTGTAGGTCTTCACTGCACGAACAGGGGGTGCTCATCTAGGGGAGGAAAAAGAGAAAGAGAAGAAGGTAGTGGACTAAGCCCTGGGACTCTCTCACCTTTAAAGTTCATGAAGAAGAGTGGGGTCCATGACAGGAGAGGAAGGAAAGAACCAACAGGATAGGCAGGGACCTAGGGAAGGGTGAGACCTACAAGCCATGAGAAAAAGATGGTTTAAGATAGAAGTTGTGAGGAACTATTTCAAGACGCTGAGAAACTGGTTAAACGAGATGATGGAAGGAAAATTGAGCATTGGAATTGGGAAAGTTTGAGCACTGTGCTCCTTGACAAGAGCAAGATGAGTCTCCTGCTGCATCAGGGATGGAAGCTGGCTGTGAGGTATCTCACAAGAAAGGAGATGCTGAGGAAGTGTTAACCATACTTTGAGAGGCAGCGCTGTAAGGCAAAATAGAGTGAAAGCCCGAAGAGATGAGAGATATGGGAGCTGTTATTTAAGATGGGAGATAGGAAAGCAGGTTGTAGGCTCATAGGTATGATCCAGGAAAAGAAAAAAAAAAAAAAAAAAGAGCGTTAGAGACAGGGGATTATCGCTGAAGCAATGCCCTTGGGTAGGGGACAATGGATGGGGGCTGGGGAACAAGGACAGAGACCAGTTGCATCTGTACACAAGGCAGCAGAAGACAGGAGACCAGCACAATGGGCAGCAAACGTGGGTCAGAGGACTTTTCCAACAAGAATCTCTTCTGATAAGGAAACCAAAGCTCCCAGACATTAAGAGATATCCTAATGAAACCTCTAGTTAATGGCAGAGCTAGTTAATGGCAAAACCACTCCCAACCCCCATGAAATTATGCTCCTGAGCATCAACCCACTTGAATATATCTACTACTCTGTTTTGGAGGGTTTTGTTTTTGTTTTTGTTTTAGAGAGAGAGGGAGAGTGCAAGCAAATGAGAGGGGCAGAGGGACATAGAGAGAGAGAGAGAGAGAGAGAGAGAATTAAGCAGACTCCATGCTCAGCACAGAGCCCAACTCGGGGCTCAATGCCACAACCCTGGGATCATGACCTGAGCAGAAATCAAGGGTCCCATGCTCAATTGACTGAACCACCCAGGTGCCCCAGATATTTACTATTCTTTTCGAATCGCACCAGATTTCCCCCTTACAGATTCATGGCTGTTGTTGTTTGGGGTTTTGGGGTCTTTGTTTTTATTTTTTTCCTTTAGTTATCTGAACTTCTCTTGGAGTCTTTGATCATCTGCCAAGCACTAATGTAATGAGAAGTTTGGAACTATGCCCTGAATGTCCATTTACAGAGATTTTAAAACCTCCCATTGACCATGCAAAAGGAAGAAATATAATAATAATTAAAACTTTAAAAAAAAATAGAATCCATTGGATCCACCTGACATCTCTTCACAATAGGGCCGCAGTGCCCAGCAGAGTGTCCTGCCCACAATGGATGTTTGTTGAGATCGATTGACTAAATCGGTGAGCCATTTATATTACAAATTGTTAGAACTTCTGAACCGGAGCCAAATCTTTCTTAAGACTGATTCTAGTGTTTCAACTGTGAAATCAACTTACCTAAGGGTCGGTTCTTTTCACATTTGTTTATAAACTGAAAATTGAACAATAGCGTGTGAATGCATGGACAGATCATTTCAAATTACTAACGCCCAATTATTGGTGCCGAGCCTTAGGAACAGGGGTTAACTGCTATTTTATCATCAGAAAACAACCAGTTTAACCCCAGGATAATTAAACCAGACCACAGTGCAGAGGTCTATGACATGTAAGCTCCACATGGCACCCAAGGGACTTCTACTCATCACAGAAGAGACCAGCCAGATGGGGAAGTCACCTGGTCACCCTGCAATCTCTGTCCTGCTAACAAGCCCTGAGCCATTCTTAACCTCAGATGGCTATCCACAATCTCTGCTACCGTTGTAATTGATTATCAAGCTATGAACTCTGTCAGCCTTCCCTGACGTAGGCAGACTTCCATGTCTAGGAGTTAGGGAGTATGTGACCTTGATCCCTTGCACACAGCATGGGGTGATGTCCAGTGCCAAGGAGAGGCTTTCATCTGCCTTTTTTCTTACTCCAGCTTTATTGAGCTATAACTGACAAACAACATCATGTAAATTTAAGATATAGAGTGCGATGATGTGATTGCAAAATGATTACCACATAAGGGTAATAAACATATCCATCATCTCATATAGTTACCATTTTTGTATATGTGGTGAGAACACTTAAGATCTACCCTCTTAGCAACTTCCAAATATACAGCACAATATTGTTAGCTACAGTCACTACGCTGTGCATTACATCCTCAAAACTGATTCATCTTCTAACTAGAAATCCGTACCCTTGAAGCTTTGACCAGCTTCACCCAACCCTCCCCACCCACTCCTGGCAACCACCAACTAATTTACTATGAGTTTCTATGAGTTCTGTTTTTTTAGATTCCACATATCAGTACAGTATATGTCTTTCTCTGATTTGTTTCACTTAGCATAATGCCCTCAAGGTCCATTAATGTTGCACATGGCAGAAATCCCTTCTTTTTTATGGCTAAATAATATTACCTCTTCGTTCATATTGTTGCAAGTGACAGAATTTCCTTCTTTTTAATAAACTTTTTTTTCATGTTTTATTTATTTTTGAGAGAGTCCAAGGGGGGAGGGGCAGAGAGAGAGGGACAAAAGATCTGACGCAGGCTGTACTAACAACAGCCAGCCCGATGTGGGGCTTGACCTCATGAACCGTGAGATCATGACCTGAGCTGAAGATAGATGCTCAATCGACTGAGCCCCCCAAGTGCGCCGAACCCCCTTCTTTTTTATGACTGAATAGTATTTCATTACATACATCACATTCATCTGTAAACAGATCCTTAGATTGTTTCCATGTCTTAACTATTGAAAACAAAATGCTGCCATAAACATGGGTCAGATAGATTTCTTTGAGATAATGAATTTATCTCCTTTGGTTATACACCCAGAAGTGGGATTGCTGGGTCATATGGTAGTTCCATTTTTAATTTTTTGAAAAACCTCCATAGTGTTTTCCATAGTGACTGAACCAATTTACAGTTGCGCCAATCATGCACAACTGTTTCCTTTTCTCCACATCCTTGCCAACGTTTACTTCTTATCTTTTTGATGAATGCCATTCTAACAGGTGTGAGGTAATGTCTCATTGTGTATTTGATTTGCCTCTCCCTGATGCTTAGTGATGTTGAGCATCTTTTCATGTACCTATTGGCCATTTGTGTGTCTTCTTTAGGAAAGAAAAAAAAAGTCTGTTCTCTTCCTTTGCCCATTTTTAATCAGATTATTTTTTTTCCATTGAATTGCATGAGCCCCTTGCATATTTTGGATATTAACCTCTTTAAGATATGTGATTTATAATATTTTCTCCCATGCCAGAGGTTGCCTTTTCATTGTGTTGTTCACTTCTTTTGCTTCATAGAATCCTTTTCGTTTGTTGTCAGTCCACTTGTCTATTTTTGCTTTTGTTCCTTGTGCTTTTGGTATCAGATTCAAAACAATCATTGCCAAGACCCATGTCAAAGAGCTTTTCTTTATGTTTTCTCCTAGGAACTTTATGGTTTCAAGTCTTATGTTTACATCTTTAATCCATTTTGAGTTAATTTTTTTAATGTTTGTTTATTTTTGAGAGAGAGAGACATAACAAGAGCAGGGGAGGCTCAGAAAGAGAGGGACACACGGAATCCAAAGCAAGCTCCAGGCTCTGAGCTGTAGCACAGAGCCTGACACGGGGCTCAATCCCACGAACCGTGAGATCATGACCTGAGCTGAAGTCGGATGCTCAACCAACTGAGCCACCCAGGTGCCTCATTTGAGTTCATTTTTGTGAACGTTGTACGACAGTAATCCAGTTTTATTCTTTTGCATATGAATATCCAGTTTTTTCAACACCAATTTTTGAAGACACTGTGTTTCCTCCATTGACTATTCTTAGTCAAATATTAGTTGACAGCATATGCACTGGGTTTCTTGCTCTTGATTCTCTTCCATTGATCTATGTGTCTCTTTTTATGCAGCACCATATGTTTCAATCAATATATTTTGTAATATAGTGTGAAATCAAGGAGTGCGATGCCTCCACCTTTGTTCTTCTTTCTCAGGATTGCTTTGGCTATTAAGAGTCTTCTGTGGTTGGTTCCATAAGAACTTCAGGATTTTTTTTCCTATTTCTTTCAAAAAATGCCATGAAATTTTTATAGAGATTGCATTTTATCTATAGATGGCTTTGGGGACTATGAACATTTTTAACAATATTAATTCTTCAGATCCATGAAAATGAGATATCTTTCTATTATTTATACCTTCTTCAATTTCTTTCATCAATGTCTTATAGCTTTTAGTGTACAGATATTTCACCTCCTTGGTTAAATTTATTCATAAGTATCTTATTGTTTTTAATGCTATTGTAAATGAGATTGTTCTTTTTCAGATAGTTCATTGTCGGTATAGAAATGCAACTGATAGGGGCGCCTGGGTGGGTCAGTCGGTTGAGCGTCCGACTTCAGCTTGGGTCATGTTCTCACAGTCCGTGAGTTTGAGCCCCACATCAGGCTGTATGCTGACAGCTCAGAGCCCGGAGCCTGCTTTGGATTCTGTGTCTCCCTCTCTCTCGGCCCCTCCCCTGCTCATACTCTGTCTCTCTCTGTCTCAAAAATAAATTAAAAAATAAAAATAAAAAATAAAGAAAAAAGAAAAAAGAAATGCAACTGATATTTATATATTGATTTTGTATCCTGCAACTTTATTGAATTGGCTTATTAGTTCCATTTGGTAGATTTTTTAGGATTTTCTATATATAAGATCATCATATCATCAGCAGACACATTTTTACTTCTTTCTTTCCAATTTGGATGCCTTTTACTTTCTTATTCTTGACTAAATTCTCTAGCTAAGACCAGAGTGCTCTGGTTGTACTCTAATAGGAGGAATCAGAATGGGCATCTTTATCTTGATTCTGATTTTAGAGGAAAAGCTTTTAATCTTTCAACATTATGTATAATGTTAGCTGTGGGACTGTTATATATGGGATTTTTTAGGTTTGGATACCTTCCTTCTATACCTAACTTTTTTGGTAGTTTTATCCAAAAAAAAAAAAAAAAAAAGAATGTTGAATTTTGTCAAATGTATTTTTTGCCTCTATTGGAATGATCATATGGCTTTATATTTTATTCTATTAATGATATGTATCACATTTATTGATTTGTGAATTTTCCAGCATTCCTCCTGTTACCGATTTCTAGTTTCATACCATTGTGATAAGTAAAGATAATTACTATAATTTCAATCTTCCTAAATTTTTTAAGACTCATTTTAAAATGATTCACCCTGGAGAATGTTCCGTGTGTACTAAAGAAAAACATGTATTCTGCTGCTGTTAGAAATTTCTGCATATGTTTAATAGATCCATTTGATTCATAGTATTTTTCAAATTCCTTGTTTCCTTATTTTCTTTCTCTCAATGACCACCATTGAAAGTAGGGTATTAAAGTCCCCAACTATTTATGTATTGCTGTTTATTTCTCCTTTTAGTTCTTTTAGTATTTGCTTTAGATATTTAAGTTCTCTGATGTTGGGTGCATGAATATTTGCAATTGTTATGTCTTCTTGATTAATTTAATGATAATGTCTCTTTGAGCCTTATTAGCCTAAAACTTATTTCAATCTGATAAAAGGGTAGCAATTTCTGCTTTTTTTTTTTTCTGAAAATACATTTGTCCATCTCTTCACTCTCAGATTATATGTGTCCTTAAAGCTAAAGTGAGTCTCTTATAGACAGCATATTGTTAGATCTTATTTTTTTTAACCCATTCAGCCATTATATGTCTTTTGATTACAGGCTTTCATTCACTTATGTTTAAAGTAATTACTGATAGGTGAGGACTTATTGTTGCCATTTTGTTAACCATTTTCTGACTGTTTTGTAGATCCCTTGTTCCTTGCTTCTTCTTGCTGTCTTCCTTTGTCATTCAATGCCTATTTGGTGGTGCTTCGCTTTGACTCCTTTATCAAGGTTTATGTAACATCCAAACATTTTTTCCTTTGTGGTTACCAGGAGGTTTACATAAAATATCTCATAGTTACAACATTTGATTTTAAACTGATAAAAACTTAATTTGATATCATACAAAAACTTTATACTTTCACTCCCCTGCCAACACGCTTCACTCTTTGGGTTATTAATGTTACATTTACATCCTTTTTATATTGTGCATCCCATAACAAATTACAAGTTAGAGTAATTTTAATGTCAGTCTTAAACTTTTAAATGAGAGTTGTCAGTGCTTTGTGCACTATTATTACAATAATAAAGAATCTGACTTTTACTATATATTTACCTATACCGGTGAGTTTTAAACATTCATATGTTTTTGTGATGCTAATTAGCATCCTTTTACATCAGCTTGAAGAATGCCCGTTAGCATTTCTTGTAAGATTGGTCTAATGGTGATGAACTCCCTTAGTTTTGTTTTATTGATACCTTTCTTTCAATTCTGAAAAATAGCTTTGCGGGGTATAGTGTTCTTGACTTACAGGATTTTTTCTCTCTCTTTTTCAGTATTTGGATCATCCTGCTCTCTCCCAGCCTGCAAATTTCCTCCTAGAAATTCACTTATAGTCAATGGGGACTCCCTTGCATGTGACAAATGGCCTTTTCCTTGATTCTTTCAAAATTCTCTGTCTTTTAACAATTTAATTATAATGTTTCTCAGTTCAACCCATTTGGGGTCCTTTGGCCTCATGAATCTGGATGGCCATTTCTCTCCTGTATTTTTCAGCCAGTATTATTTTAAATAGACTTTCTATCCCTTTCTCTTTCTCTTCTACTTCTGCAGTTCCCATAATGCCTATATTGTTTCTTCTGATTCTATTCCATAAGTCCTGTAGGCTTTCTTGCCTCTCTCTCATTCTTTTTCCTTTTGTTCCTTTGACTGGATAATTTCAAATGACTTCTCATTGAGTTCACTGATTATTTCTTCTGGCTGGTTGAGTTTGCTGTTGAGCTCTCTATTGAATTATATTCTTTAGCCTCTAGATTTTTTTGGTTGGTTGGTTGGCTTTTTTGATGGTTTCTATTTCTTTATTGAAATAAACTTCCCATTTTGTTCATGATTTTTTTCCTAATTTCATTTAGTTATCTCCATGTTCTTTAGTTCACTGAAATTCTTTATTTTATTTATTTATTTTGAGAGAGAGAGAGACAGACAGACAGACAGAGAGAGGCAGAGAGAACGAGTGGGGGAGGGCAGAGAGAGAGGAAGAGAGAGAATCCCAAGCAGGCTCCACACTCAGCATGGATCCTGATGAAGGGCCTGACCTCATGATGATGAGATCATGACCTGAGCTGAAATCAAGTAGGCCCTTGGCTGTACTCACTGTTGAGAAAGGTCATGCCCAGGCTCTCTGGTTGGGCAGGACCTCCAGCTATCTCCTAAAGTTGGCAATTGTGTGGGTCTGAAGATTATGCTCTGTGGTTAGGCAGGCCTACTCTCCAGGCTCCCTGCTCAGGTGGACCCGCAAGCTACACTCTGCAATTGGGTGAGCCCACTGGGTGGTATCACTGCCTGGTTGAGGTCACAGGCTATGTTCAGCAGTCAGGCAGGGCCATAGGCTGGGCTCCAGAGCTGCCCAAGGTCACTGCTCAGGCTCCCTGGTTCTGTAGAACCATAGGCTTTGCTCAACAGTTGGGCAGGGATGCAGGTTTGACTCCCTGCCTGAATGGGTCTATCGGTTGGGCTCCATGTCTATCCAGGCTCTCTGGCCAGGCTTCCTGGTCAAGTAGGACTGGTGGCTATGCTCTGCTGTTGTGCAAAGATGTGAATTTGCTTCATTTTCCTGTAGAACAGCCTCTATAGCCAGTACAGCCCATTGGCTAGGGACTCAAATAAGACAGAACTGCTGACCAAACTCCCTGGATAGATGGAGCTACCGGCTTGGCAGAACAGCCAGCTAGGATCCTTCCTCAGATGCCACCACAAGCAAGAACACAGTCTGCCTAGATTTGAGCACTGGTTGCTATAATCTCTGCCTACCTTTTCTGTCTCTATCTGATCCCCAGTGCCTAGTGGTCAAGCCCTATAAATTCCACCCCTCAAAGATCCCCAAGAGGCAAGACCCAGGGGGGGCCTTCTGGGGAGTGCCTCACAGCATGAGGGGAGCTGTATTCCACCTTGGGCTCTCTTTTCCCACTGGAGAAACCGTAAGCCCATGGGGGCCCTCTCGGTGCGGCAGTATGATGGCCTGGAGAAGGGACAATGCAGTCAAAGTGAAATTGTTCCTCTTGCCTTTCTAATGCAGTCCTTCTTGGTCTCTGTGATCCAGGTGGGTGTCACAGCTTCAGCCCAGCTTCTGGAGTTTTCACACTGGTGTCTTATCTCTGTCTGGTTGCTAGCCGGTTTTCTTGTGAGGGGGACTGGAGTTGGGAATAACTTGTGTTGCCAGTTTCTCCCCTGATTTTGGAAAAGGATAGAATACAGGATCAAATCACATTGGATTTAAGTGAGAGTCTCAATGATAATACTGCCTTTGGCAAGTGCAACATTAAGAGGAGAAAGCTGGACAAGTAATCTTGATGACCTGTCTCGAAAATAGAAGTTAGTATAACAGGCCAAGTAATGGGAGTAACCACTGATGTGGCAAGAGGAGTACAATATTTGACTCTGAATGGCATGCATTGTCCACCTTAGACAGCTCACACAGCTTTGGAGCCTCAAGATATCTAGTCTCAGCCCCACCTCTCCTAGCTGTGTGGCCTTGAACCTGTCACGTAATCTCTCTGAGCCTCAGATTTCTTGACCATAAAATAGTGCTTGTCCTCACTATCTGCTGAGAAGATTAAATGACATAAAACGTGCAGAGGGATGAGCCTGGTTCTTGTCCATCTTCTGGGCGTTCATCAATCTTAAGCTCCTTCCCCCACACGGAAACATCTGCCTATCTATAACAGGCTCTCAGAAAACTGCCAGAAGCATTTAAATCACCTCCTGTGCTCATACATGTGGCCAGCACTGCAAGTGGGGAATTTGTTGGTAAATGGATCTTCCTACCACTTTTTTCTCATCCCTTCACTTCCTGATTTCACATTTCAGCTTTAACAGGGAAAGCTAATGGAAAAGCTGATTGCCACATATGTAGAAGTTGGTGAATATCATTTCTGAGATATAGAGAAATGTACTGCTGAAGAGAAAAAAAAGAATATTTTAGGCACATTCCACTTTTTCCTGACTAAAACATGGAGCAAAATCAGTGTGGCTGATACTGAAGTGTGGATTGCCCTGGGAGTATGTGCTAAATTAAAGTGGAGGGAAGCAGAGAAGGGCAGGTGATGTGCAATATTCAAACATTTGGATCTGGTAAAATATTTCAAACCTGACTGTTTGAATTGTAAACGCTTAGGGAAGGAATGATGTCTTTTTTGAATCTGTACAGCCCCAAGGATCCCATTCTCATTCTATAAACATGAAATAAATTGTAATATTCATAGTTTGCCAAAACTCTTGAGTTGGGTACATCCAGTTGAGACTACTCCTAGAAGCTACTTAGAAAATAATTTCTGAGAAGATTACAGAAAGTTTTGTCCAAAGCTTGTTGTTTCTTTTTTTTTTTAAGTTTATTTCTTTATTTTGAAAGAGAGAGAGTGAGCACAGCGGGGGAGGGGCAGAAGGAGAGACAGGGAGAGAGAGAGAGAATCCCAAGAAGTCTCTGTGCTGCGTGCTCCATGCCAAGCCCCACGCGGGGCTCACATCCCCACGACTCTGAGATCACGACTTGAGCTAAAATCAAGAATCAGATGCTTAATTAACCAACTGAGCCACCCAGGTGCCCCTCCAAAGCTTGTTGCTTCTTTACCCAAAAATAAAGAAATCACTCATTCAGGGAGACTTCCTAAACTGATCAGAGGATCTATTAGTTTCCCCACTCCCCACTTTCTCTGGCCTTGAATCTCTCTCAGCTGCTTTCCCAGAAACCCATCCAAATTAAAAGTTTATACTTGTCCCTAATCCCCATAAACTAAAAGTTACTGAAAGTAACTATCTTTTTACATAGTACAATTAAGCTAATATGCAATATCCAGTTGCTAGACAATGTGTAACCTTAACCAAACTACTCAAGTTCAAATCCCAGCTCTTTCACTTGTTACTTGTGTGATTTTGGGCAAATGTGCCAATCCTCTGTGCCTCATTTCTGTATGTATAAAATCGGGATGATTTTATACTCTTCAGGGTGGTTAGTTAATATATGTAAAGTATCTAAAATAGTGTCAGGCACATAATAAGAACTACATAAGTAGTAGGCAGTTTTGTATAAGCTACAAAAGGCTGGCTAATGTTCAGTGCAAAGCAAAACACCTCATACCCATTTTTAACAGAAATCATTTAATTAACCACATCAGTCACAAAACATCCAGCAATGCGGTCCTTGCATTTGACCTCCTCATCTGCCAAGACCAGTAAGTAGTCAAAACACTGACTATCTAAAAAAGAAAAAAACAAATGACAAGTGTCAACTCTGATACAGAAACTGTTCATTCAGAAACCTGCCTTCTTCTGTTTGAAGGAGTTGACTGTGAGCAGCTAAGTTTGCTGGGAGAAAAATAAAGTAAACAGAATATCTGTGGTCTAACCTCTGAGGTCAGTTCTTTTGCTGAAACACAGAGCATCCCATAGAAGGGGCACCATGGAAACACTACCTTCCCCACCTCACTATCATCCTTGGACTTCAGCCACACCTAACTACCCACTGTCCCCAGTACACCCGGTGCTTTGTGTCTGTGGCCCTTGTAAGTAATGTTCCATCCACCTCAAATGGTCCTATCTCCCCCCACCACCCTATCCCCACAGGAAACTCTATTCAGCTGCTCACCAAAATTATCTTTGAAACATTTCTAGACTCCCAAGCCAATGTGGCAGTTCTCCTCTTTAGATTCCACATGAACTAATCCCTTAGCTTTCTTATTGTTTTACTCAACTTGTCTTTCTTTGTTATTGAACACTAAGATTCTTAAAGGTAAGAATTATTCCCAGTGTTCCTTTGTATCACTAACCTCTGGGGAAAAAATGAAATGTACATAATAGAAGAGCAAGAACTACTTAATAGTTTAATTAATTCCAATATGGGTTGGGAGGGGAAGCTTGAGAAACAGAGAACTTAGAAGCACACCTATATGAACAAATGATAGATCACCCCTTAACAATTTCCTGAGGTTTATTCTTGCTAAGGGATGTCCCAAAATTCTCAAATTCCTACATGAATAAAAACAGTAAGAGGAGAATTCTTATAAAGTCCCAAGAGGTTGACATTTATCCCGGTTCTAACTTAGGAACTCCCTTCAGGAAACCAGGAATATCGGTTAAACACTGTTTTTATTCCTAATGAAGAAAACATACCATCTGGAAGTGAACCCCTGCATGCAGAAGGTCTGGCCACAGGTTCTGGTCAGTGCATGTTGAGCATGGGAAGAAGAATAAAACATTAATTTTTACAAACTACTAAGCTAGGAATAGTGAGGCAAAATTTAATGAATAATTTCTATACTTCATTCCACTCTACCTATATGTCCTTGTCCAAAGTGATTTCTTTGCTCCAAAAGAACAAAACATTCAATTTGTTCAATTAGTTGTTTTAATTGTGCCAGGAAATCAGACTCAGACTCAAGTACTATGCTTGTATCAGAAAAAAAAATAAAATAATAAAAAAGTACACACACACACACACACACACACACACACACATATATATGTATAGTACAAGAGTTAGTCAAAAGCACTATATAAAATGCATCCCGGAAGCCCTTTCTCAGATTCAAAACTGCACAAAGCTAATTTCAGTAATGTATCTCAACAGCGACACCTATAGACCCATTCAGAAACGTGTGTCATCTCACTGGTAGAGAACCCAACTAAGCCATTTTTCAATTCCAAAGAAAATATTCCTATTGTACTTTGTTTAAGTCATGCATTTATTATTAATTTGCCCTTATTTAATCTGGCTGAGGTTTTTTTTTCTGAAGCTGAAGTTTAAAATATTCCAGAAAGTCAAAGGCACGTAATGCATTTACATTTGGGTCAAACTCATTTTCATAAATAAAACAAATAGCAGGAAATGAATCACTGTTTGTCCATTTCAACATAGGAAGGATAGAATATCTGACCAAAGTTAATCCATCTGAAGATAAACACAGTAAAGAAAATTGAGGATGAATACAATTCATCAATCTCATGACAACTGCAAGGTGCTGGTGAAAATAGATGCCTGACGTGCATCCTCTCCCAAGTCAGAATCTTTAATAAGGATGAGCAAGGTGAACATTGCAATCTCAACTGCTTATACTTAGTCACTCAAGTCATAAGGACCTATTTGAGTTACAACATAGAAACTGGATTAATTTTGTATTAGCCCTCTTCACAATTGGTCCAAAAACAAAATCTGGGAATCTTCAGTTCTCTGAATAAATTTGATGATGCTTATCCTTTCTGTTCAGACCTCTTTTGCAGCTTAGAGTAAATGGCCTTCACTTCCAACATCACACAAATGACACACCCAGCTCCACGGTACAAACAGGACAAGAGTTATGCCCATAAATAGCATCTACACAGTTGTACACTTAGTTGCAAATAAAAGTTCAATCAGCAGTTTCTACTGAATTGAATTTCCCATCTTAGTGACAACCGCGAAGAAAGCTACATGGTATTAACAAAGAAGTGTGTGCTGAGCAGCGAAATGTATGTCCTAATAAGGTCTATTTTTAAAAATAAACACAAATGCCCAGTCTATATTGAAAGTGATCCAAATCAAAGCTAAAAAAAGAAAACTGCTGTTACCAGGTGCTACCTTCAGGTGAAAAAAAAAAAAAAAAGAAAAAAGAAAAAGAAAGAAAGGAATTCATTTTCCAGGATTAACCACCTAAGTTCATGCATGAGCATGCAAAAACATTAAAGTCTAAAAAGGCTGGAACGAACACACTGAAAACCAATCAATGTAGTTCCTGGCAGGCAAAGAAACATTAACAATAATATAACAATAATAGCATGGGGTAGTGGAGAGAGAAATTAACTAGAAATCTGAAGACTTGGGTTCTGGTTCATTTCCGTCTGTGGTGGATGACCTTGGAGAAATGAGCAGCTTTGAATAAAGCTCTAAAATTTTTATTTCCTTACCTGTAAGGTAGAGTTCAGAGCTGACCCTATTTAACTCTGCAGGGATCCACAGCCTTTTGGTGCCATGAACATCATCGTCACCGTGTCCATCAAATGTGCTATCACTACCACTGTTAGAGAGAGTGTGGTGTCAGTCTGTTTCCACAATTCCAGTAACTGCTACTTAGTTGAACACAAATGTCAAAGATGGAAGGCTTAATTTCATCTTTCAAAAGTAGCCTATGAAAAAATTAACAATGCCAAAATCTGGGGTGATTTGAGCTAGAATTCTTACAAGAGCAGACACATTGACTTGTCTGGTTGACCTCTGTACCAAATTCACATTAAGTAAGATGGGTTTTTTTTTTCTAACTACCAAATTAGTAAGACATGTTTATATCTAGCAAATTTGGAAGCATTTAAAAAATATAAAGAAGAAAATTCATCCCCATTCTAAATGATACCACTGCCCTCCCCCACCAAAAAAAAAAAAAGTGCTTTTAGCAAATTGGTGTTTTTACTCATAGGTTTTTGTGTGTGTCTGTGTGTGTGTGTGTGTGTGTGTGTGTGTGTGTGTGTGAAGCTTGTTTTTTTTCTGTAAGATTTATACATATATTTTTAAAGAGTTGACTTTCTTTAATGTTTATTTATATTTGAGAGAGAGAGAGAACATAAGTGAGGTAGGGACAGAGAGAGGGAGACGGAATCTGAAGCAGATTCCACGCTGTCAGCACAAAACCCGATGTGAGGCTCGAACCCACAAACTGTGAGATCATGACCTGAGCCAAAGTGGAAGCTCAACCAACTGAGCCACCAACGTGTCCGTAAAGAGCTAATTTTTTTATTAACCCATCATGTCTATTGTTATTTTACGTTTCACTAAACTGTGCTCATGAGGCTATAAAAAAGAAGTGGCCTGAAGTGTTTCAATGAAACCTTTCACATGCAGGTTATGTTCCTTTCAAAATAAAAAGAAATAAATAGGCAAAGGAATGACTATTTCAATGTCTGAATGAAATGACTGAATCCGATTCCATTTCCCACTTAGTAACGACAAAAGCTACATGGTATTAATAAGGACATATGCTGAGAAGTGAAATGTGTGCCCTAATAATGCCATTCTCATGAAGACCCTCAAAACAAAGGTCACAGGGGGCACTATATATTCAAGATTGCTCCTTATTACTTTTATTTTTTGATAAAAGTCGCCATCTCCCACCATTGGAGAAAATTGTAAAAAGTCCCAGCATCAGGCCCCCCCAGGATGGGGGAAGGAACCAGAAAGGGACCAGGTTCTTTTGCAGCCAATTAGAAACACCCTGGGGCGCCTGAGTGGCTCAGTCGGTTGTGTCTGACTTCGGCTCAGGTCATGATCTCACTGTCTGTGGGTTTGAGCCCCTCATCAGGCTCTGTGCTGACAGCTCAGAGCCTGGAGCCTGCTTTGGTTTCTGCGTCTCCCTCTCTCTCTGACCCTCCCCTGCTTGCGCTCGGTGTCTGTCTCTCAATTATAAATAAACATTAAATTTTTTTTTTTTTAAATGAAGAAATACCCAAACTGAAGGTCTAGTAAAGCCTTAGGCAGATTGACTCCTCAGAGTTGTCATGACCCAGGACTCCTCTGTGAAGCTTTCTCTGCTTGTCCAGTGAACGTACCTCTTCCCATTATCCCCTCTGCCCCCTGTGCTGGCTTCCACTGAAACACCTACTGAACCAAACTGTGTGTATTTGTTTACACACCCCCAGAATGTAACTGTGAACCCCTTAAGCAGCAAAGTCGATGACCGTCTTCTCTGTATCTCTAATAAACGCCTAGCACTGAAGGAAAGTTGGTAATTAAATTAGTGAACAAATGAAATGTGGTCATTTCATGGCTACCCGATGACCATTCAAAAAACGTCAATTCCACACACACCCCCCAAAAAATAATCACTGGAAAGCACTGCATATCTTCAAAGAAGCCCCTTGAAGAGATGACAAGGGTAATTGTATTGCGGATCCTGTTTACCTAACTCCTCAGAAGACCCAGCTATCACAATATCCTCCCTCAATTCCCCTTCCTTTCCTCTCCCAGGCTTCCTCTCTGCCCTTTCAAAACTCAGAACCACCGGCTGGCCCTGTCTGGGCATTGAAGAAATTGCCAGCATCCCTTCCTGATGAAAATCAACTTAACTTTTGTTCAGCACCAACCAAAGTTAACTGATACTTAGGTCAGCACCACCAAAATGCAGGCTGAGTGGCCTCCTGAGAGCAAAGGATCCCTCCCCCGTGGAAGCAGTCTGGAGGGAAACCTATAAATACTTAAGCATTAATATTATTACCCTTGTCACAGAAAGAAAATGAATTAATGATTTCCTGGACCGTCTCTGGGGATGACCTCAATGCCTCTGTCCCCTGATCCTTTTATCTTATTACATTTCCTCCCTGAAGTCTTCCCTCCTTAGAGTCAGAACTGTCATCTGTAAGTAATGGGCCATGTACACAGACCATCTCCTTCGATGAAGGCAGTTGGGGGACTGTTTCCGCCCCCTACTCCTATGTCTCCACAGGGTGCTCGATGTCTGTGTGTCATCCCTGGACAATTTTCGTCAACTTGCTCAGAACTTGCCTGAGGAGAAGGGGGTCTGGAGCGGAACCGTCTCTTTAATGGGATTTTAATGTGATCTTCAGCAAACTAATCTTATTTAGATATCATAGGAAGCCATGTAATCTCATCTGGGCACTCTTATTTCCTCCAGAAAAAGGAAAGCTCTGTAATTCATTTTCAGCAACAGGAACACTTTAATAAAATCTGCTTCCGAAGGTTAAATGATCAGACAAACAGCTGCAGCCCCAACACCCTGTATCCATCTCACTGGTCGGGGCAACTGTGACAACAAAATGGCCACTACGAAGATGGTTTAAATAAAACTGATGCTGAAAGCTCACGCTGCTGTTATATGCCTCATTTTTTTTTGTTTTGTTTTTTGTTTTCTGGGTTTTGTTTTGCCAGTGTTTTAGAGTCATGTGCTTAACTGTTGAGGGAGGGCCTGAGGAATAAGCTGGGGTCTGAGAGGACCAAGTCCCTGGCATGGTTCTGCCACCTACAAACCAGCTGTAACCTTGACTCTAAACCTTGCTTTCTTTACTCAAAATGATGATGCAATGGCCTGGATTGAGGCATGTAGACACCCACGGTAGGCTTATAAAGTTGCTCCTTCAAAATAATATTTTCAAAATGTTCCTCTGAGGCCAGGTTGGGGGAGGGACTACAGACCACCACAAAGCAGGCACACAGAGGAGGACAAGAGCAGTAATGTTCACTGTCACCACTATGGACCCCAGCAATTCCACTCCGGTCCCAAGCATGTGTAATTCACCGGTCCCTAGAGGAGGTCCAAGAAGTACAATCTTCTCTATCATACCCAGGGATGTTTCGATACCTCACAGATTGGCTCCCTGGAAACCCATCTAAGTACCACATCCTTAATCCAGCCCTGCTTACTTCAAAAATACCACTGGAAAATCTATAGCACTACCATCCGTCAAGCTGAACAAACTGCTATCGACTGAATGTTTGGTCCCCCCAAAATTCACTTGTTGAAACTTACCCCACAATGTGATGGTATTTGGAGGTGAAGACTTTGGGAGGTGATTAGTCACGAGCGTGGAGTCCTCATGAACGGGATTAATATATTTGTAAAAAAGACCCCAGAGAGCTCCCTTTTCTCTTCACACGTGATGGCATGGTGAGAAGACAGTTGTCTGTGAACAGGAAGCAGACTCTCCCCAGACACCAAATCTGCCACCACTTTGCTCTTGGACTTCCCAGCCTCCAGAACTGTAAGAAAGAAATTTCTGTTGTTTGTAAGCTACCCGGTCTGTGGTACTCTCTTATAGCATCCCAAATGGACTAGGACAATTTTTAATATAGCTCCTTCTTCTTTATATGTATGTCTCTTACCCTGAAGTATCAGCTCCTTCAAAATAGGAACTGTACTTGCCAATATGTTTATCCTAAGCACCTGACACAGGACCTAGCACATAATAAATACTTGTTGCTTAATGAAGATCCATGCTGAATGCTGAACAAACATGAGTCTTTGGATCATGTTTAAAGGCCACAGACCTGGGGTGCCTGGGTGGCTCAGTCGGTTGAGCGTCCGACTTCAACTCAGGTGATGATCTTACAGTTCATGGGTTCCAGCCCCACGTCAGGCTCTGTGCTGAAAGGCTCAGAGCCTGGAGCCTGCTTTGGATTCTGTGTCTCTCTGCCTCTCCCCCATTCATGCTGTCTCTCTCTCTCTCTCTCTGTCTCTCTATTATTCAAATAAATAATCATTAAAAAAATTCTTTTAAATATAAAGGCCACAGATCTAAGGATTCTATAGACATTATCTTCTTTAATTCTTATACACACACACACACACACACACACACACACACACACAAAAGTAAGTGTTATTTTATTTTTAGAGATTAACAAAGCCAAAGCTCAGAAAAGGTCATTTGTAGAACACACATCTTGTAAATGGCCTGTTGGAATTTAAATCCTGACTTCTCTAATTCCAAAGTCAAGTTTTCATTTCACCATGGTTTTTCACCAGTTTTTATATAATCTATGAATTAGAATTAATATTAATTAGACTCAAACCATAAGCCGTTGGTTTTTGTTAAAATAAACATTAATTCTTAGAGCCTCTCAACTTTATTAGACACCACAAAGTAAATATACTAATCGTCAAGACTGTGCCCATTTGCTGAGGAATTAAATCAGTCATATCTACTGAGGTATCTACTCTCCCAGAACTTCATTTTTATTCTAAGGAAAACATTTCATTAAAGGGAAGGCCAATCCTGTGTGAGGCAAAAAAGAGCCACCATCCACATACATGATAAGATTTAAAGGAAACTCCTACTTGTCTCAGAATGTCCTTACTGCTTTGTCTTAGCTCAGGTTCCTAGAAACAGGTTTTGAGTTGATGGTTTATACATAGGAAGTTGGGGAGGGGGGAATATGTTTGGGAACAGCACCTGTAAGGGAATGAGGGATGCGGTAGGCAGAGGGAAGAACTGAACCACCATACAGGATCAAGAGAAGTCCCAGAAGATTCTACAGGGAGATCTAAAGCTCTATAGCTCTTCAAAGTTGTCCCCAGTTAAGGTAAGGAGGCTAAACATTTGTACCCCAGTTTCAACCAATATTAAATGCAGGCAGCCCCTGTAAGGGGCGTGAACTTGGGTTACGGTAACTCCAAAAGGGGAAAGACAATGCCAGAAAGATACAGCCTTCAACAGCTGACATTCTCAGCAGCTGAGGAGTGAATGTGTCTATTATAGGAGTCGGGGGGTGAGAGGGGACTGGAGAGTGTGGTTTCCATTATTACATCACTATGTTTAGATATACTTGCTACTTCTTATATTCACCCCACTTGGGAATAGTTCCTTCAGGATTCAGGACTGATCCTATTTCCTAGGGAAACTTTGGGAGGAAGGCTTGTGGGATGAACCATATCTCCTGCTGCTATACCTGCTCTCAAGCCCACAAGTGAAAGTCATTGTCTCTGTGTTCTACTACTCATCCTAGATTTCTGCCTCTGTTGGTTAGCACTTCGCTGGTCTGGCTTACATAGTGGACTGACTGAGACCCTCATCCCTGAGACTTCTGGGCCCCTAGTCATTAGGCCCTTCTCAAGCTCCACATGCATTCATTTATGTCAAGTTGGGCAAGAGATTACCAAGAGATGCCCCAAAGGATCACCTGTGTGACAAACTCTTCCACTGTCCTCACTATGGAATAGCAGCCCTGCCTCCTCCTGACCATCAGGGTCAATGATCCCTGCCAGGTAATGATTCTTTTACTTGTCTGCTGGCCTCTTGACATGGAGACTCCAAAGAAGATAGGTAGAAACCTGAGACTAAAACTTAATGGACTCTTACTATATCCCCTACTCAGAGGCATTCCCTCTCTGGGAGCCAAGACCAACAGACTTGTGAACTAACGCAAAAAGACAAGAAACACAAACTCCTCAAATGGGTCACCATTCTTACTTTGATCCCTTGTTTCTCAGACCCTTATAATCTAAGGGTGTTGGGGGTTTTTTTGTTTGTTTTTTTTAATTTAGAGTATATTCTGAATCCCCCAAGCTAATGCTCAGCTGCTCCCTTCGAAGTCCATTTCATCATTCTGCCAAGCCGGCAGCTTCTGGGTAGTGTGCTACGTGATGTGACTGGAGGATTCCATGGCCACGTGCCCACCCGCTCACCTCCTTTGCCGTAATGTGGCTCCCTTCATCTTGGATAATATTATGTAAATCCCTTGTCAATGGGTAACACATTGTAATTCCTTGAGTACTACTTCTGGTTGAGGCATTGGGTGCAGGGAGAGAAAAACCATATCCGGAATATATGTTGATCCCACTCAAGACAAATCACTGTCCCTCTGTGATGAAAGGGGGCCAGCATGATCAATTACCACCAAATGGCAGGTTGCTGTCCTCGAGAAATGGTGTTACAGCAGGGGCTCAGGATCCGGCTGCGTTGCAGGAAGTCTGAACACTTGACAGCAACATTGTTAGGTCAGCCTTGGTAAGAGAAAGTCCTTGCTGCTGGCCTTACGCACATCCACTCCCTTCCACCATGGCACTCATTCGTGAGCCCCTGGTACCTGCATTATCGTGGCTAATGACAGAGGCTGGTTGACATGAACCAGACAAGACCACCTCTCTCTCTGGCTGTTTAGTGGCTTTTCCATGGTGGAGGCTCACTGATGGCATTAACATGCTCACTCCTGTAGGTCCATCCACATGCCTGCACGCTGCTGATCTTTCAGTCTTTCTCATTGCAGATCCCTGACCAGCTAGCCAAGACATTCACCAAGAGTTTATGTGTGTTCTTATCTAAGGCCAATGGTATTCCTAAACAAGATCTGGTGCAGCACTCAGATTTTGCTCCTAAAAAGTTTTCCCGTTGCTCTGTTTTTCAGAGACAGCCTTGAATGGGGCTAACAGGTAGCATAAGTTCATTTTCAGCTTGTACCTCTTGCCTCTAGGAACACCATATTCTATTAGCCACCTCTAGAACTCTCCACGGGTTGTGCCGTCCTGACCTTGCCACTCATTGCAATTCTACCCACTTTGCTTCTGATTAAGTGTCACCAGCCAGCCTCTATTATTTCCAGATCTGATCATCCCCATTGCAATCAGGAAGCCTGGTTCTGTAACAGCACCTCCTACCGTCAGCCCCGGCCTGATCTCGGTGCTGCCGGTCTCCTCTCACCAGGGCAGCCCTAATTGCTTTGCTAAATGGAATGTCCCGCAGGCCTTCCTAAAACACACACGCAGCCTTCCTCCTTTCCATAACATATCCACATAACGTGCCCCCTTTTTCCAGGCCCTGTGATCTTTTCTTCTATTGTCTGCCACAGCAGTTTCAACGTTTCTACTTCCCACTGCCTTGTCTAAACATCCAAGAGTCATCCCGGCAGCTTGTTAGCACGGTCTCCCAGGGTCCTCTTCTGTATCGTGGGAGAAATAAATCTTGTATCACAGGCGAGTGCTCTCGTTTTGATCAATTCTCCCTTATCCAACTTTATGTTTTATCACCCCTCGATTCGGCACCCTCGGGATCCAATCCCATACGTGCTATCCAGGCTCCGCAGGTATGTAAATAGCCAGGTCCTGCAGTGCCTTTTTCCTCCCTCAGCAGACCCAGCACCTCACTGGCCGAGTTATGTCGTGATTTGACAATAATCATTGGGGGAATGAGGTTTTACCATGAGGGCAACGTGCGGTGTCTTGCAGATAGAGGTCGCCGCACTGTCCTCAAGCAAAGGAGGGCGTGCTTGTCTTTCAAAGGAAGGAGTGTGTCATCTCTGCAGGCCAAAGGGTGCAAGGAGGAGGACAGTTTCAAGCTTCTTGAGTGCAATGACACAGATGTCACTGCTTCAAGTCTCAGAGTCCCACTCCATCCAAACCAGGGTCCTGGCTCTGGCATAGAGGTCCTGCTGAGCTTTCGAATGTAACCTTCTCCGGAGTCCCCCCACCCTAGGTCTGACCCTCAGCTTTGTCTGCTCTCCAACTACAAGAGACTCGGTCTCCTATGCTACCAAGGAGGCTTTCTTGCTGTCATACTTTGCCCTAAATTGGTGACTGGTCACCTTCAGCTTTTTGTTGTCCTCCTCCAATACACTGACAGCACTTACCGACATCTATCTGATTCCCTAGGCCTCACCTTCACCACTTCCCCTTTACCTTCCGAACACCTGAGATATGGTACCAGCTGGTGTATTCCCTTGCACTGACGCTCCATCCCAGTTTCAGTGGTTTACCTACTGCATGCCACGGGGTCCTCCGTGCCAGCCAGCCGGCGAGTGATCCAGTTCCAAAATATCATTTAAGAGACCGCCTCCTAGGACCATTTCTGCTATCACCCGTCTTAGGTCAAAGATTCGCATGCAGCAGTATTACCGAAGAGTGTGCTTGGCAGCAAGACCTCTGCGGAAATGAGGGAAGCCCGGGGAGCAGAGGGAAGTTGAAGCACAATGCATGGGTAACACGGACGTCGGCCCGGCCCACGGGATGCTCTGCAACTAGAAGAGCCCTTCCGAGTTGTCCCGACATGTGGCGAGGGAGGCTGGCCTCATGTACTCACGTCACTAGTCACTGAATGTGGGTAGGGCACAAATTTGGGCAAGGCAGCCTCTGTGGCTTTTGGGAAGGAGGGCAGCAGAGAGGCACCAGTGGCCAGCACTGAGAAGCCGGGGGAATGAGCTCCGCGGTGCAGAAGGGGGATCTGGGTGGTGCGCCAGGCTTCCGCCACACTTGCCCTTGCATTAAGGCACCGAAGGGCATTTTTCAAGCGCAAAGCTAGGCAGACATGCAGATTGAGAACCGAAACACCGCGGATCACAGTGGTGTTAGGGATTCAACCCAGAAAAGAGCAAAGAGCCAAGAGATAGGAGATAGATCGGGCCAAGTTTGATGAGGAGAGAGATGAGAAATATCATTGCCTTGGCAATGTTGTCTTTGGGGTACTCTAGCTTAGACAGCCTGTAGCCAGGAGAAAGGGGAAAGGAGAAAGTCAAGAAAGGAGAAGGTGCAGAGGAATGAGAGAGGAGAGAGACAACGAAAGAGACAGCAAGCTGTCCAACATGGCAAGCTTTGTGACAAGCTTGAAGTCTTTTATTCTATATTACATATCTTCATTTGGAGCGAGAAAAAAAAAAAAAAAACACGATGAATCCAGTGTCCTCCAGGGGTAAGGAGGGCGATGGAAGAAAAGACAGTATATGTTTCTTGCATACAAATGAACTCATATGACATAAGTCTTAACTTTCTGGTGCCAAACATACTCCAGACAAACATTTCTTCATTTTTAATTGTTCTTACATTTTCCTTCTTTCTGTCCACATGTCTGTAAATCTCTTTTGAGATCCCAGACTTGCTACTGGCACTAGGGATGCAGACACAGAGCTACTGCCCCACAAGGGCCTCACGGTCAAGTGGGAAAAACTACGCGTGAGCGAATAAATCACCATGTGGCATGGCAAGTGCGAGACTGCGTGAACAACACAGGACACCTTGGAGCAGAGGGGAGAAGTCTGTCTGCTGCACAGCGTGATCTAGGGGGTGCCAGTGAGACACCTTGAATGCGTTGACTAAACCAAGTTCACAGGTATTGGCTTTGTCACCTGTTTTATGTTCCATTCTGTTGCTTTGAGCCATTTCAAGAACAGTGTTGGGCGGCTGAGTGACATCCAACTCTTGGTTTCGGCTCAGGTCTTGATCTTGCAGCTCGTGAATTTAAGCCCTGCATTGGGCTCTACACTGACAGTGCAGAACCTCTCTCTCTCTCTCTCTCTCTCTCTCTCTCTCTTTCAAAACAAATAAATATGCTTTAAAAATAAAGAACAGTGTTATGCTTTATTTCAAATGCCTTCTCTGATTCCTTACTCCCCATGTGGGAACAAGAACTTCTGAAAAGTATAACAATCCTTGCCATACACAAATATCCTTTACACAAAATTCTAATATAAATGACTTCTGTGTATATTTCCACAATGACAAGAATTCTGACTTAATTCAACTCAAATCTCAGATTGGAGGAATGAGAGATGTTGGGGGGGTACCCTAGAAGTAAACATTAAGGGAGGTAAAAATGGATAGCACAACTAGAGTAGACAGTTTTATATTACAGCTTTTGAAGAATCCAAAGAGATTAGCTTGAGGCATAGAGTTTCACTTCTGTAGTTTTTAGATTGGCTGAAGTAAAATACACATGAGGATCTAACAGAGCCTGGTCCACATGTTCTATCATATTCAAATGCATTCTTGAGAATGAAACTTGAGAAAAGCTCTATGGAAATGTGTAAACATGTGATTCAGAGGATGAGGTTTCTGTGTCAGGAAGCCAATCATCTGCAAGTAACAGAAACTGGGCCACAATGATATTAACACATACGGGTTTCTTCTTCCCTCTGCACGCGGATGTCAGGTGACAATGTAACCTGTAACCCCTGTCACCGCTGCCTACATGTCCTTTCTCACAGCAGAAGAGCAAAGGGTTGTACTAGCCAACTCATTCCTTCAGAAACACAAATGATTTGCCAGAAGTGCCCAAGGCAGAATTTTGTGCAAGAATGTGGCCATACGTGGGCCCCATAGCTGCAAAGGCTTGGGGTAAACAAATGTTTGTATGTCCCGCCTCCTACTGAGAAGTACCAGGGAAGAATGGGAGAGATAATGGATTGAAAAGAGCCGATTTACAGTATAAGCCACAGTTCTCATGGGTGAAGTGAAGGTATATAACATTGGGATAAAATTTGAGAAACACCTATTCGACCATGGTCAGTTATGGTGTTTAAATGGTTACAAAACATTTTCTATCTGAAATATTCAAGTTACTGACCATCTTTGGAAACAAAGTAGCATCTCAGAGTATGGAATTTGTAGGAAAGACCAACATAAGGAGAAAAAAAATTACCCACTTTATAGATATATACATTATCCCTAGAACAAAAATTAAGTAGCTTCCTGCTGACATTTCCAAAGAGGAGCGTCCTCAAAAGTTTCTAGAGGGAAAGGGAACGCCAATGGAACTAATTGCACATTATCAAGTAATGTCACTTGTATAAGACCTTCTCTCTGGTGATTAGACTCTACCCTAACTTAATTGAAACCTGTGGGTGTTAACTTGAGGCCTCAGAAGATAAACATAATATTGTGTTGCAGTTAGAATTTAGCTGCAGGTATGTTTCAATTGTAAGAAGAATGATGGGCTTTTAGCAATATGCTGAAAAGATTGATGAGTTAACATCAGTGCCTGTCTGTGTTCCTAGTGAGATCCATGACCACACTCAGATTGCCTGTGAAAGTAAAACTCCCTCCAAGGTATTTGGGGAAGGTCTCTCCATGGTACTCATCAGTACAGCCTGAAATGACAAGACACATGCTCTGGCCCACACAGTGGTGGTCACACCTGCTAGAACCTGAAGCCAGAACTACTGCTCCTTTTCTAACTAAATGGAGCTGACTAACCTATGGCAAGTTGGGGTCTCATGGGAGCCTAAACAGTGTCAACCCATCTCCCTCCACCAGCAGGATTTGCCAGGCACTGTCTGGTTTTAGGAGACCTATAAGCTTTCCCCTACCCTGGACCAGGGGCTCCCATTTTCCTTCCTTTTTTTTTCCCTGTCTCTATGGAAAATATAGCAAAGCAGGAGTGCCTGGGTGGCACAGTCTGTTGAGTGACCGAGTCCCGAACTCAACTCAGGTCTTGATCTCAGAGTTGTGAATTTGGGCTCTGTGATGGACTCAACACTGGGTGTTAAGCCTACTTAAAAAAAAATTATATACATGTGTGTGTATATATATATATATATATATATATATATATGAGAGAAAGAAACAGGGAGAGAGAAGCTTTTAGAGCACTTGCTTCTTGTCTGTGCAGAAGGACAGATGTCACATCTGTGCAACATCAGATCACTGTGACCATTTCTAAATACAGTACTTTCAACTTCTGTACTCAACACATGTGAACAAAGAGTTCACACAATAGTCCACGGACACCCTTTTTGTAGCGCTGGTTCAGACAAAGGAGGCCTGCTCTTAGTTTCTCTTTGGAACTGACATTTCGTCTTTAAGTACATAATAATAACAAGATCATTGACATTCTCTTAATTCTGTCTGCTGGATCCACTCTTTCATTTTATGAGCACTAAAATATTTATGAAGCTTTCCTCTTAAGACCAACCTCTTAAAATACCTATGTTCTCCAGCTTCAAATTCTCTCATTCCAGTATAACCCTTGAAGGTAGTGAAAGAATGCTCTGGCTCTATCTACGCAGAGAATATTCTGGAATCACAATGGAACACCAGTCTGCTGGGGCTCCTTATTAGCTAACTGCTCTCAAAGGGGGAAAGAGTTCTTACATCAGACAACTTGTTGATACAAGCCAAAGGCTGATTGAATACCATGGGTGTATGAATCAATTCCTACAGCTGTAAAAAGTACTCTGATACATGTTCTGTGGATAATTTGCAATTGAAAATCCATTAACAGCACAAATGGAGATGAATATTGCTAAAGTGGACTGAGCAGGTGTGCCAAAATAGCGATTGAAATACATTCTAAAAGTGAGGTAAAGTACTTCCTGTAAAGCTGTCCAACTCTTTCTCTCCTCTACTAAAACAAAGTGAAGGTAATTTAGATCATTCTGAGATGAATCTGTTGACAGGGATACTAACAAGATGAATGAAAGTAGAGAAAGACGTATTTGGCATAACAACAGGAGCTTGAAAAAAAAAGTGTGAATTCGCAAGCTGCAAACAAAAATCCAGTACATTTCAGAGGCAAATTTCAACCAGGACTCAAAAATTAGTAGGAACAAAGTGAAAAGCTGATGTTGCAAAAACCAGCTAGGCGAGAGGAATGAGCGAGAAGAATAGTGTCACGTTACCAGAATTAGAATTCATTCAGAAAGATATCGAGCAAAGATTTGTTTTCCTTCTAAAGTGCCTTTAGAGCTAGAACGAGGACATGTTTGCCGTATCTGTAAGCATGATTGTTCTCCAGTGATCCGATTTAGCAAAAAAAAAGATGCTCAATAGAACTGCAGTATTGTGCATCAGGGAAGTGACATTCATACTGCCTTCTTCATTTTAATTCATTCTGTGAGACTTACCGTTCCAAGGATCTGATTTCCACATCACAATATGAATATTCAAAATGCTGCTTTACATATCACATATGGTTTGGATTTGAATGATTTCTCCCCAGACTGGAGGGATTTCTCTGAAGCGAATCTATGTGTGTTCTTTTAGATATTTTCACTTAAAAAAAAAAAAAAAAAAAAAAGTTTAGAAAGAACTTTTTAAAAGTAACCCCAGGAAAAAATCTGAACTAGGTCTGAACATTTTTCCACTCTCTCAGATTTTTTAAATAGCCAACCTACTGTTTTCCAAACTTTGGACATCCATTTACTGAAACCCCAAAATCATTAAAAGAAAAATAAAACTCAGATGTTGAAATTAGAATTTGGAGATGAAAACACCACAGAAAATATATTAAAAGTGAAAGTGACAAAAACCATTAGTACAAAGCCTCTGGGCAGGATATAATGTGTTTTTGAAATAATGCTAAATATTCAGTTAATTAACTGGAATGCTCAGGGTACGGGAGATTCTAGTTAGCTTCAATTTTCTAGATAATTGAAACTTTCCCTAAAAATCTCTTCCCTTTGTTTGTACCCATCTCTCAAAGCACCTTGAAATTATAACTAAATATTAACTCAGATTGTACGGAGATGGAGAAGTACAAGAAGATTTGGGTTGAACTTGATGTTTCTCCATAAGGTAATACCTGTGTATGTTTAAGTATAACTGCAGTATGTAGTATGAAATTATGCATAGAAAATCAGCATAAGGAAGAATCTACCATTTACTTTATTTGGTGCTTAGGATGTGCTGGGTACCCTGAAAAGTGTCTTCATACTTTAACTCTTTTACCATTCCAGAAAATTCTTGAGAGAAATGAGCCTAATTTTACAAATAAGAAAACCATAGTTTCGAATGGTTAATAGCTTTTCCCCAGTAATTGATAAAACTAAGATTCTAACCCAGGTCGGTCTGACTCCAAATCCATGCTCTTTCTGCTATACCACTGTGACCTGGGCTGCACACCTAGTCTCACCATCACTGGGCTGTAAAGCCTGGGACCACCTATTTTACTTCCATTGACCTTGGTGCATGAACCTATAACATTAGAGTGTGGCTATCTGTAGTAGAAACTACTAATTGTCCCTCTTGGTTTTTTTTTTCATTGTATTAGAACTCCAATTTTTAGCTAGGCACATGGCATAAATGTGATATTTCCCATGTTCCCTTGCAGCTAGGGATAGTCATGTGACCAAGCCTTATGACTACATAATGGAATGGAGCAGAAGTGATAGATACAATGTCCAGTCATGTTCTCAAAGGCATAAATGTGATATTTCCCATGTTCCCTTGCAGCTAGGGACAGCCATGTGACCAAGTCTTATGACTACGTAATGGAATGGAACAGAAGTGATAGATACAACGTCCAGTCATGTTCTCAGAGGGACTGATCATGCCCTTCTTGACCTGTTTACTTCATCTTGAGAACTGGAATGCAGAGACGAAGGCAAGAAGTGCTTGGCCACACAGACAAGCACAAAACCATGGTGCTGGTGTGGGAGTTAAAGAGAAGGAACCTGCACCTGTACCTTTCAGTACCTGAAAGCAGAGAATGCCAGAGCTGTTCACGCTGCTTCTCTTGGGAACAATATGTGAGGAAGAAACAAATCTCTGTCTTGTTTATGCTATTGTTTTGGCTTCTCCATCACATCGGAATCTAAACCTAAATGAGTCCAGTCTCTTCCAACTCCAGATCTGAAAATCATAAATTTTTTTTTTACAAGTTTTGCCATGAACAGGAAATGAGTATGTTTGATAATTAGGTAAATGAGTAAATAAGCAAGAATTATTTTTGTTGGAGTGGAGAGATCATTTGATTTTCTCCTAAAAGTGGCAAATAGAAACAAAACCTCATGGTTTACTTTCACTTAATCCAAAGTTTATGAATTCTGTACACCTTTCTGCAAAGTAAGGAGATCCATTTTATGTTGTCTGTAGGGGGTGCTTTTTTTTTTAATTTTTTAATGTTTATTTATTTATTTTTAATTTTTTTTAACATTTATTTTTGAGAGACAGGCAGACAGAGCATGAGCGGGGGAGGGACAGAGAGAGGGACATACAAACCAAAGCAGGCTCCAGGCTCTGAGCTGTCAGCGCAGAGCCTGATGCGGGGCTCGAACTCAGGAACCGTGAGGTCATGACCTGAGCCGAAGTCGGCTGCTTAACCGGCTGAGCCACCCAGGTGCCCCTAACGTTTATTTATTTTTGAGACAGAGACAGATGGAGCATGAACAGGGGAGGTTTAGAGAGAGAGGGAGACACAGAATCCAAAACAGGCTCCAGGCTCTGAGCAGTCAGCACAGAGCCCGACGCAGAGCTAGAACTCACGGATCGCGAGATCATGACCTGAGCGAAGTTGGACGCCTAACCGACTGAGCCACCCAGGCCTGTAGGGGGTGCTTTTTAAAAGTAGTAAGGGATCTCATTACTAAAAGGTTTCTTATGGGTCATTTATTACAAGGCTCATTAAGGGCAAGTTTTTTAGATACAGCCATTTAACCCAGATCCAGAACCAGGATGAAATGTAAACCATACATTTTGAACAATATCTGATTTTTTTATTCCAAGGATTTTGAATCTAACTACAAACCTCCCTGTTCTAGCTGTTCCATGTATATGAACTTAAGACCCACACAAACACACACATCATGAGGAAATAAAGTGTTTCATAACCAGAACTCCAAAACCATGGAATTAAGGATCTAATTGGAAAACAAAGCAAATCAATCTTCCCTAATGGAGCTGAGAAAACAAAAAACAAAACAAACAAACAAACAAAAAAACAGGATGCAGTAGCGGAAGGGATGGTTAAATTACAAGGGCAACATTTGATTTCACCAAGATGAGATTTGGAACAGTTGTATGGTTGCAATTGAGCTCTTGAAGAAAGAGAAGATTTGAGGTGGAAATCATGCCAAGAAGAAATGATCATCTTCCCTCTGTTGGTAGAAGAAACTGTGGGAGGGAATAAATTTCCCACAAAGTATAACTTGAACCAAACCATCAGTCAAGGTAAATGCAGAGCAAAATCTCAACAGCTCTATTGAGGCAGACTGGCTCTGCTGCCCTGTTTGGTCCTCAGCTACTGCTCCAAGAATGCCATTGCCAAAACAGTCATTCAATCATTAGTTCAATAAATATTTGCCAAGCATCTGCCCCGGGCCATGCACTGTTCTGGCAGCTAGAGATACAGCAGGAAACAAAACAGACATGATCACTGTTCTCATGAAGCTTACATTGTTGGGAGAGGGAGGGACCGTTAATACATGAATATATAGAGTGTGTCAGGTGCCAGTAAGTACTATGAAGAAAATTAAGCAGAGATGAAAAGTAAGAACATATGGAGAGAGCAGCGTATGGTTTCATAAAAGGTGGTCAGAGACGGCCTCTCTAAAAGATGACATTGAGGCAACAACTGCATGAAGTTGTTTGCGATCACAATGCATTGGGGAAAGAAAGACATGATTCCAAGACCCTAAACCTGAAGCTGGTCCATGTGTTCAAGGAAGAGCAAGATGGTCAAAGCGCATGGAGCGGAGTGAAGAAGGTGGTGGGGGATGGTAGTGAGAATATAGCCACGTAATAAAGGACACTGAAGGCTCGGAAAGGACTTGGAATCCACTCTGACAGAAGAAATTTGGCAGGTGAACAGCGAAAGAAACGTCAAGTCCTTACTTTCTAGAAGGATCACGATGGCTGTGGAGTGCAGAGTAAACTAGGTGGATAGGGATGGAGACATGAAGATCAGCTGGGATTGTGACGACAGTCAGGTGGGGGGTAAGAATAAACGAAACATGGAGAGAGGGGTTGAGGATGGTCAACAGTGGTTGGATTCAGGACACATTTCCTAAATAAAGCTAAGTCTAAATTCCAGCTATGACAGAAAGAAATCTTCAGGATTCTTTCTTGGCCTGAATACCCAGTGAATATAGTTGTCATTTCCCGACATGGGGAAGTAAGTGAGGGAAAGCAGCTTGAGGTGGGAATCCCATATTCAGTTTCACATATGTTACATTCGAGACAGTTATCCGACATCCAGGTGGAGACATAAAGCAGATAACCAAATATTTAACTTGCAGTTCAGAGGGAAGTTCAGGACTGGACAGATGGCTTGTAGGGTCAGGACAGTCTATCTAGTGGATGAGGACATGTAGGAAGCTGGTATAGATAGAAAAGAGAAGCAGTTTGAAGACTGAGTTGTAGAGGTCACGGTAATGATGAACGTGGCAGAGACTTCTAATTTCCTTTTCACCTTACCTTGTTTCCTAATACAAAACCTTGATGTTATGGGAAAGCAGCAATGTCCCAAGCTTAAAAAGAAGAACAAAAACAAAAACAAACAAAAACCAGGTCCCAGATCCCCTCATAGAAAGTGCGACGTATGACTTCCGAATGAAAGTCACCTTACAAAAAAGGTTGACTCAGCTTGAAACTGCATCCTTTTGTACTTTCCCTTTCCCTTCCACTCCACCTGGAAGTGGTCACGATGACCAGAGCTTCAATGGCCATTTTAATTCCATGAAGAAACATGGAGAATAGAAGTCATGTACTAAAGAAGGGGGAGCCAACAGGAGGCTGGGACACGGATGAGACATGAAGCCACTTACCAGCCATGGATTGTCTTCCTGTAGGATTCACATTACATGAGAGAGAGAGAGAGACATATGTTATTTAAGCCATCATATTAATGAGCTCTCTTATTAACAGCCAAACATAACCCTTAACTGATACAAGGAGGGCCAGTAAAGGAGGCTGAACATTGACCAGGGGTAGCAGAATAGAGAGAGAATGGGGTCCTAGCAACTTAATGGGGGAAAATATTTTCACAAGGGAAACTGGGTCAAATCCCACTAACAGTCTGGGTAAGAGGGAGGACTGAGATCTCACCACTGGCTTTGGTGACACAAAGGCTGGTGGTGAGCTCGGCAAGAATGATCTTGCTGGGGGGTGGCAGGAAAAGTCTCACTAGAGTAGGCTCAAGAAAAGACAAGAGTTGAGGAAGTGGGTATAGACAACTCTTGGGTTTGGCCATTAAGGAAGGAAAGAAATGGGGGGTTAGCCGGAGAAAAGGTATGGGGATCAGAGAATTAATTTTTTTTTTTTTTGGGGGGACAGAGAGAGACAGAGCATGAACGGGGGAGGGGCAGAGAGAGAGGGAGACACAGAATCGGAAACAGGCTCCAGGCTCCGAGCCATCAGCCCAGAGCCTGACGCGGGGCTCGAACTCACGGACCGCGAGATCGTGACCTGGCTGAAGTCGGACGCTTAACCGACTGCGCCACCCAGGAGCCCCCAGAGAATTAATTTTAAGATGACAGTGTTTTGGATTATGATCAGAGTGATCCAGGAGAAAGGGACAAGAGATAACACAGGAAGGGAATAAGGACAAGTGTCAGAGTGGTGTCCTTGCTGAGGTGAGAAAAGTGGGACCCATAGCCCCAGTGCATGCTGGCAAGGAAACACGTCTCCCTCTTCCTCTGCCTCAGTTGCTAAGTTCTATACATCGGATACACGGGCCGAACACACCAGCACATACTCGTCTCTCCCTTTCTCAGAACATCCACTATGCCAACAATCACTCACCAAATCCACACAGCTTGGCAGACCTGGGTTTGAATCCCTGCTTTGCCACTAACTGGCTGTTTCCTCAAATGAGTTCTTAGCCTCTGCAAGCCTGCTCGGCAGTGTAACGGCCCCTCGGGGTTACTGAGACAAAAACAAAAAATACATGTGCAAAAGCATGCAGTATATAGCTCTGCCGTGTTGGCTCCCGTGATCATTAATTACTCTTCTGCACATGCATTTTTCACGACGTGCTTTCTGGGTGCAGGGCATGAGCGAGAGTGGGAAAGAGCATTGCTGTCTGCGAACATGAGAAATTTCCATGTACCAAAGAGATTTTTTTATGGCTTCATGATTTTTTAAGTGATCTGGTCAGATACAGATAACTGGTTCTTTCCCTATTCGATTTTAGAGGAAACTAGAGCAGGGACTTTGCCCTTTTAAATGTTTCATTAAGCAAGATGTGTGCCTGCCCTACACAACCTCTGTAATAACTGCCAAGGCACTTGCGGGGGGAGGATTTGGCCCTACCTGAGCACACTTGAATCTATGTTCTTTCCTAGGGCGAAGCCCTGCCTGATACATTAATCACCCGAACCAGTGGCAAGTGATTTTCTCTGCCTTTATCGTGTCACCTCCCAGCCCCTGCGCCAGCATATGGTCTATTATGTGCAAATGATTAAACAGATTTTCTGCCGTGGGTAAAAAATATATTTCCCACAGGATATAGTAAAGTCTCTGTAAGTCTATCCCAGAATCGTGAGCCTAGAATTCTAAGTGACTCAGTGGGACAGGTACAAGAAAAAGCCCTTACACTGATGGGTCCATAACTTGTGGTTTCTACCGGCATGAAAGAAAATATATTCTGTGTGCTCTTCCTTCCAGACGAAATGGAGGTCGGAGGACTGCATTCAGAAATAGACCAATGTCACAGGCTTTGCCCAAGCTGCCCTTCCCTATCGGCCCCCCCTTACCTGTTCCCTAGGTATCTTCAACACTTGCTGTAATACTCTGCTCATAAGTGACCTGCTCCAGGTAATGAAGATGTCACCTGCCCACTCTCCCTTGGTGTGAACAGTGAATAGTTTCTTCTATGATTTCCAAAACTCCAGGGGCATATCACTGTCAAAGCATTTGTCAGATTGCATTATAACTTTGCATTTACTAGTCTATTTCACACACACACACACACACCCCGCACCTTGTGTGTTCCCTTAAGGTTATTTTTATCTCTGAAACTTCAATGTCTAGCACACAGTAAATATTTAGTAAATAGTTGGTGAATTTATCTCCACTAGAGTTTCCTCTTAAGAAGTCTAATGTGACATCACCAACATTCAAGAATTCTTTCAAGTATTAAATACATTTGAAACAAGTACATTTTAGGGGCACCTGGGTGGCTCAGTCAGTTGAGTGGCCAACTTCCGCTCAGGTCAGGATCTCACAGTTCATGAGTTCGGGTGCCGCTTCTGGCTCTATGCTGACAGCTCAGAGCCTAGAGCCTCCTTCAGATTCTATGTCTCCCTCTCTCTGGCCCTCCCTTGTTCGTGCTCTACCTCTGTCTCAAAAATAATAAACAATTAAAAAGAGAAACAAGTACATTTTATATATTACACACACACAGACACACACGTGCGTGCACACACACACCAAAATATACCAAAATAGTACATAAAAATACACCAAACTGATACAATATCTCTGGGAGATAAAGTTCTTTTCTTCTTTGATTTTGTTGAATTTACCAAAAGTTCAACAGTAAACACGCTACTTTCAAAAATTTTTAAATAATAATAAATGCAAGATATTTGTTTCTATTTAGTAATAATGACAAGGTACTGACTGACTGACTATTAGCAGGATACCTGCTTGGCAGCATTGTCTAGTAACTATATGGCTTTTTGTAATTTTCTCAACCTCTTGGAGACCCTGTTTTATCTATAAAACATGCACATTAAATAAGTTGTCATACGGATTAAATAAAACTACATATTTAAATGTCTCTGTAGTACTTGATACAGAGTAGGTGTTTAATTAAAGAAGGTAGGTCAGTTGGTCATGATGCTTCTAGAAATAGAGTTTCTGGTCGGGGAACAGAAATTTCTAGTTAGTGGAAAGAGAGATACAACTGCTATGCATCGCCAGGATGGCTTCAAATCCGCAGTCAACACGGGGCTGTGCCAGACCAGCCTCCATAAAAATAGTATTTCCATAGAAATAGTTGTGAGGCAGTTGTGGGAGCGACATTTCACTGCACCCAGAGACTAGAAGAGCTGAGATAGAAAGAGCTAGGAAAAGCAGCAGCTGCCAACAGCGGCCACACAGCAAGAGCAGTCACGGCTCCCGGTGACCCGCTCTGCACGCAAACCCACCACCTTTCACCACAGAGAAAATCAATAGCGGCAGAATAGCAAAGGATCCCCGGCAGATTCGTGGAAGGTTTTCACTGGCTTCTGCCCCACAGATATTTGGGTCTCCCATGCCAGTGTGTGTCCCTCTCGGGCCTCTCCCCGCCCTGTCTCTGCCAGAGCCCAGGAAGCACACCGGCAACCATCTCGGGCTGCCGCGGCTGAGTGAGTGCAGGACACCAGCCTCGACACCCCCAGCTGACTCCCACGGTGCCACTATGTTTGGGTTTGCAAGCAGCCCCTGTGGCCAAGTATGTGCACATCACTGGCTCTGACCACTGACGTTGCTTTCCCTGCTACTTACCTGGTTGACCTGGAGGTGCTGCTGAGACACTCCACAACCTTTCTGCCTCTGAGAACCTTCTGCGGTGCTCGCCAAAGACCATGAAGGTGTTGATGCTACAGACCCCAGTGGACTGAGTCAGTGAGCCACCAGTGCCCCCCCCACCCAGTTCCAGCGTTGCCACATGCCCTTGCCCTTGACACCCTGCGCCATCAGACTCAGGGTCATGGCATGTTTCACCGTGCCCCACCCACGGGCAAAAGTCATCCCTTACTGAAGTCAACCCATAAAGTCTGGAAGAGGTGACTCCCTCGTCAAATGGGCAGACAACTGCACAAGACTATAGAGATTACAAAAACTCAGGGGAACATAACCCTACCCAAAGAATACAGTAGCTGGCCCAAAGATGTGGGGATACAGGAATTGCCCAACAGAGAATTCAAAATCGTTGTAAAAAGGAAGCCCAGAGAGCTGCAGGAGACCACAGATAAGCAATCTAACAATGGCCGGAAAACAATACAAGAACAAAATAAGTTCAACAAAGAGGTATAAAACATAAAAAAAGAATCACACAGAAATGTTGGAGCTAAAAATACACTGATTACACTAAATAGAGGGCTTCAATACAGACTGGACTAAGCAGAAGAAAGAATCATGAGCTCAAAGATTAAATTTGATTAATAGAATCATGATTGAAAGAAACTATATATACGTCATTGGAGTCCATGAAAGAGAAGAGGGAAGAAGGGACAAAAAATGTATTTAGGGAGATAATAGCTGAGAACTTTCCAAATCTGGGGAGAGATTGGCACTTCTCAGCTCATGAAATTAAAAGGTCATCCCAGAATCTCAATCTAAAACAATATTCTGCAAGACACATTAGAATGGCTTTGTTTAAAATCAAAGCCAAAGAGACAATTTTAAAAGCAACATGAGAAAAATGTTTTCTCTCATGCAAGAAAACCCCTGTAAGACTACATCAGATTTCCCACACAAACCTTACCAGCCAGGAGAAAGTGGCAGGATGTATTCAAAAGTGCTGAAACACAGGGCTGTGACAGGCTCAGCCAGTGGAGTGTGTGACTCTCTATCTTGGAGTTGTGACTTCAAGCCCCATATTGAGCGTAGAAATTACTTAAAAATAAAATCTTGGGGCACCTGGGTGGCTCAGTCAGTTAAACGTCCGACTTCGACTCAGCTCATGATCTTGCAGTTTGTGAGTTCAAGCCCCACATTGGGCTCTGTGCTGAGAGCTCAGAGCCTAGATCCTGCTTCAGATTCTGTGTCTCCCTCTCTCTCTGCCCCTCCCCTGCTCACACTCTGTCTTTCTCTGTCCTTCAATAATAAATAAACATTAAAAAAAATTGTTTTAATAAAATCTTAAAAAGAGGGGGGGCGGTACTTGAGTGGCTCAGTAGGTTAGACCGACTTCAGCTCAGGTCATGATCTCACAGTACTTGGTTTGAGCTTCACATCGGGCTCTGTGCTGACAGCTCAAGTCCTGGGGCCTGCTTCAGATTCTGTGTCTCCCTCTCTCTCTGCTCCTCCCCTACTCACTCTCTGTCTCTCTGTCAAAAACAAATAAACATTAAAAAAAATTTTTTTAAGTACTGAAAGAAACTGCCAACCAAAAATAATTTACCCAGCAAAGTTGTCCTTCAGAAACGAAGGCCAGATAGGGGCATCTGGGTGGCTCAATCGGTTAAGCATCCGACTTCGACTCAGGTCATGATCTCGCAGGTTGTGAGTTCAAGCCCCGCATCAGGCTCTGATCGGGCTCTGTGCTGACAGCTCAGAGCCTGGAGCCTGCTTCGGATTCTGTGCCTCCCCCTCTCTCTGCCCCTCCCCTGCTCGCACTCTGTCTCTCTCTCTTCCTCTCAAAAATAAATAAACATTAAAAAAAAATGAAGGCGAGATAAAGGCTTCCCCAAATAATAGCTGAAGGCGTTTATCAACTCTAGACCTGCCTCACAAGAAATGCTGAAGGAAGATCTTCAAGCGGAAATGAGTGGAAGCTGGCGAGCAACGTAAACACATGTGAATGAACAACACATCGGTAAGGGCGAGCCCAGGCTGACAGAGGTACTGTCAGCTCACTTCCAGACCACTGCGATAAAACAAGTCAAAGGAAGGTTTTGACTTCCCACTGCATATAAAAGTCCTGTTTACATTACACCGTAGTCTATAAGTGTGCCATAACTTCATGTCTAAAATCACAACATGCATATCTTCATCTAAAAACACTGTGAAAAAATGCTAACCATTATCTCCACTTCCAGCAAGTTGTAATCACTGATCGCAATCACCGTAGCAGATATGATAATAATGACAAAGTTTGAAATATTGTGAGAGTTACCGAAGTGTGACACAGAGACATGAAGTGAACAAATGCAGGGTGGCCACAAACCCTCAGTTTATAAAAAATGCAGTATCTGTGAAGCACAATCAAGCTAAGAGCAATTAAATAAGGTCTTCCTGTACATGGTCAGATTCAGAAGATTCTAATACTGTCATAAGAAGGCATATTAACCATTTAATTCTAGTATAAAAGTAAATGACTGGGATGCATGGGTGACTCAGTTGGCTCAGCATCCGACTCCCGATTTCAGCCCAGGTCATGATCCTGTGGTGCATGGGTTCCAGTCCTGCATCGGGCTCCGTGTTGACAGTGTGGAGCCTGCTTGGGATTTTTCTCTCTCCCTCTCTCTCTCTGCCCCTCTCCTGCTGGTTCTCTCTCTGTTTCTCTCAAAATAAGTAAATAAACTTTATAAATACATACATACATACAGACAGACATAAATGTACGTAAAGGACAAAAGTATTAAAAATAGCTATAGCTACAATTTGCTAATGGATACACAATATAAAAAGATACAAAGTGTGACTATAAAAATATAAAATGTGGGTGAGAGGGAATAAAAGGTAGATTTTTTTGTGTGGGATCAAAGTTACGTTATTAGCTTAAAATGGACTGGTATATCTCTAAAGTGTTTCAATAAATTTCATATATTGAAAAAATAAAAAAATAAAATAAAATAAAATGATAAAGTGTTTCAAGCGCGCCACAGGGTAACCGCAAAACAAGAACTTCTAGTATACACATGAAAGATAAAGAAGTATATACATGAAAGGTCAATCAAAGTACCACAGTCTGGAAAATCATTGATTCACAAAAAGAGACAGTAAAAGAAGAAGGAAACAAAGGAACTCAAAAATCACCAGAAAACAATTAACAAGATGTCAAGTCCTTACCTATAAATCACTACTTTAAATGTAAATAGATTATATGTTCCAATGAAAAGTTATAGAGTGGCTGAATAGATTTTTTTTAATGCAATATACGCTGCCCATAAAACTTACTTCAGCTTCAAGGACACACATAGGCTCAAAGAGAAAGGATGGAAAAATATATTCTGTACAAGTAGAAACCAAAAGAGAACAAGGGTAGCTATAGTTCTATCACACCAAAAAAATACTTTAAGTCAACTGTAACGACAGACAAAGAAGGTCATTATATAATGATAAAGGGGTCAGTTCATCAAGAGGGTATAACAATGTTGAATATATATGCACCCTATATTGGAGCAACTAAATATAAAAAGCAAATACAAGCAGATCTGAAGTGAGAAATAGACTTCAATACACCAAAAGTAGGGAAACTTAATGCCCCACTTTCAACAATGGATAGACCATCCAGATAGAAAATCAATAAGGAAATATTGAACTTGAACTATACTTTAGACCAAATGGGCCTAAGTGACATATGCAGAATACTTCATCAACAGCAACAGAAGTCACGTTCTTCTCGAGCACACGTGGATTATTTTCCAAAATAGATGACATTAAGGTCACAAAACAAGTCTCAGCAAATTTTAAAATATTGAAATTATACCAAGTATCTTTTCTGGCCAAAATAATATAAAACTAGAAATCAGTAACAGGAGGAAAACTGGAAAATTCACAAATATGTGGAAATTAAACAGCACACTCCTGAACAATCCATGGGGCAAAAGAGAAATCAAAAAATGTATCGAAACAAATGCAATGGAAACAGTACATGCCAAAATTTATGGGATATAGCAAAAGTGATTCTATGAAGTAACTTTTTAAGGATAAATTCCTACATTAAGAAAAAAAAATATCTCAAATAAACAACCTAACTTTACACTTCAATAAATTAGGAAAACAAAAACAAACTAGCAGAAAGAGGAAGATAACAAAGATCGGAGCAGAAATAAATGAAATGGAGACCAGAAGAACAATAGAAAAGATCAAAGAAACTAAGAGTTTGTCTTCTGAAAAGATCAAACAAAACTGACAAACCACTAGCTAGACTTATAAGAAAAGAGAGAGAGATAACTCAATTAAATAAAACTATAAATTGAAGAGGAGATATTTCCACTAACACTACCATGAAAACACAAAAGATCCTAAGAGACTGCTATGAACAAATATAAACCAACAAATAGGACAACCTAGAAGAAATGGATGAATGCCTAGAAATATATGGGGATCCTTGAACAACACAGATGTGAACTACGTAAGTCCACTTCACACATGGCTTTTTTAGTAAATATAGTGCAATATTGTAAATGTATTTTCTCTTCCTTATGTTTTTCTTAATAACATTCTCTTCTCTCTAGTCTACTTTAAGTATATGGTATATAATACCTACAACATACAAAATACATGCTAATTAACTGTTTATGCTATCAGTAAGGCTTCTGGTCAACAGTAGGCTATTAGTAGTTAGTGTTTGGGGGAGTTAAAAGTTATACATGGATTTTCAGCTGTGTGGGGGTCAGTATCCCTAACCCCTGTGTTGTTCAGAGGTTAACTGGGCAATGTATCAAGTCTGAATTATGAAGGAATAAAAAATCTAAAGAGACCAATAATAAATAAAGATAATTAATCAGAAATGAAACACCTCCCAACGAAGAAAAACCCAGGACCAGATGGCTTCACTTGTGAATTCTACCAATATATAAAAAAGAATGAACACGAATTCTGCTCAAAAGTCTTCCAGAAAACTGAAGAGAACACTCCCAGGCTCATTTTACAAGGTTAGCATTACCTGATACCAAAGCCAGAAAAGCACACTACAAGAACACTACAGACCAATATCCCTGATGAACACAGATGCAAAAATGCTCAGCAAAATACAGTAAAACCTTGGTGTGCGAGCATCATTCATTGCAGAGACATGCTTGTAATCCAAAGCACTTGTATATCAAAGCAAATTTCTCCATAAGAAATAATGGAAACGCAGATGAAATATTCATATAAATATTCATATAAAATATTCATATAAAAATGATTACAATGCTGTAATATACAAAATAATAAAGAAAACATAAAGTACAAAGAAAAATAAATTAACCTGCACTTACCTTTGAAAACTTTTGTGGCTGGTGTGAGGGACACAAGAGAGAGGAGGGTTATTGTGTAGAAAGACTTTCACTACTTTCACTATCACTAACAGAATCACTGCTATCTATTGGCTCAAAGGAATCTTTTTCCGTAGGGGGACCATCGTACAAGCTCACACAGATGTTGACTCCAGTACAATATTAATAAACCCTTGTCATATACTGCATTTAATGTAACTGGCAATAAGGCAGCAGAGGAAAGGGTCTATATCTGCAGGCAGCCTGACTTGGAATGAAGCAAAGCATTCCTAAGTTTACTCTTATACGGAAAAGCAAAGGACTGTCCGTAGGTGCTTCGAAGTGACAAAAAATACACTAGTGCCAGTTGTAAACATTTACCAAAGTTCTGAAGAACCACCGATTTCTGCCAAGCACCATGGCTTGGCACCATGGACCAAGCATCCAAGCATAAAAGACAATCACCCACAATCCCACAGTCAGAGAGAGAGAGAGAGACAATCGTATGACATTCAGCATCATGTACTACTCATATGGTAAGACGCCCTTTGTTTTTAAAGGGAAAATGTATTAGAAATGTTTGCTCATCTTACAGAACACTCACAGAACAACTTACTCAGAATCCAAGGTTTTACTATATACTAGCAAACTGAAATCAACAGCACAATAAAAGGATCCTACACCATGATCAAGTGGGATTTATCCCTGGAACACAAGAGTGGTTCAACATAAGCAAATCAGTAAATCTGATACACCACATAAATAAAATGAAAGACAAAAATTGTGATTGTCTCAATACATGCACAAAAAAATTGTATCAAAAAATTTGATACAATTCAAAACCCCATCATGGTGAAAGCTCTCCACAGATTGGACATTGAAGGAACTTACCTCAGGGCCCCTGGGTGGCTCAGTTGGTTGAGCGTCTGACTCTTGATTTTGGCTCAGGTCATGATCTCATGGTCTGTGAGATGAGCCTTGCCTCGGGCTCCGTGCTCTCTTTGCCACCCTCCCTGGCCCCCTCAACTCACGTACATGCTTGCACACATGCTCGCACATGCTCTCTTTCTCTCAAAAACAAAAATGAAGGAAAATGCCTTATAATAATGGCCATATATAATAAACCTACAGCTAACTTTATACTCAACAGTGAGATATGGAAGCTTTTTCCCTAAGATCAGGACTAAGACAAGGGTACCCACTGTCACTGCTCCTATTCAACAGAGGTACTGGATGTCTCAGCAAGAACATTTAGTCAAGGAAAAGGAATAAAAGGCATCCAAATTGGAAAGGAAAAAGTAAAATTGTCTCTATTTGCTGAGGACGGGATCTTATAGATATAAAATCCTAAAGATGCCACCTAAAACCTGTTAGACTTAATAAATTAATTCAGTAAGTTTTCAGGGTAAAAAGATCAACATACAAACATTGGTTGCATTTCAGTACACTAAAGTGAACTATCTTAGAAAGAAATAAATGAAACAATCCTGTTCACAGTAGCATTAAAAATAATAAAATACTTAGGTATACATTTAACCACGGAAATGAAACATCTATGTACAAAAACTAAAAGACAATGGGGAAAGAAATTGAAGAAGACACCAAAAAATAGAAAAAATATTCCATGTCATGGATCAGAAGACTTAATATCATTAACATGTCCATACTACCCAAAGCCATCTAGAGATTCAGTGCAACCAATGTTATAATTCCAATGGCATTTTTCACAGAAATAGAAAAGGAATCTTAAAAGATACTCAACATCACCAGTCACCAGGGAAGTACAAATTAAAACCACAATGGAATATCACTTCATGCCTGTTAGAATGGCCACCATCGGTAAGACAAGAGATAATAAACACAGGCGTGAGTGTGGAGAAAAGAACACCCTTGTGCACTGCTGCTGTGATTGTAAATTGGTGCAACCGCGTTGAAAAAACAGGATGGACATAGCTCAAAAAATTAAAAATAGAATTATCACATTATCTAGCAACTCCACTCCTCTCTACTTCTTGGAATAGATCCACAGGAAATGAAAACACTATCTCAAAAAGATATCTGCACCCCCATGTTCGTAGCAATGTTATGTACAATAGCCAAGACGTGGAAATAACCTAAGTGTCCAATGATGGATGAATGGATAAAGAAGGTGTGAGATATAGATAAACAGAGATAGAGAGAGAGAGAGAGAGATGATAGAGATATTCCATTGTGCGCTTGTGTCTGTATGATGTGATATTATTCAGCCATTTTAAACAAAAGAAATCCTACACTTGCGAAAACATGGATGGACCTTGAAGACATGATGCTAAATGAATCAAGTCAAAGAAAGACAATTACTGTATAATCTCACTTATACGTGGAATCTAAGAAAAATAGACAAATAAGGGGGTAGGGGGAACCCACCAAACTCATAGAAAAAGAGATCAGATTTGTTATCTGAGATGTGGGTGGGAGGAGTGGGAATTGGAACAAGGTGGTCCAAACGTGGACACTTTCAGTAATAAGATAAATAAGTCCTAGGGATGAATGTACAACATGATGACCACAGCTGCACTGCTGTAGGATGTGCCAGGAAATTGTTAAGAGAGTAGATCCTACGAGTTCCCACCACACGATGAATTTTTTTTTCCCTTTTCTTTTTATTGCATCTGTGTGAGATGATGGATGATAACTAAGCCCATTGTGGTATTCATTTCACAATACATGTAAATTCAGCCATCATGCCATACACGTAAACTTATACAGTGATGTATGTTGATTATTTCTCGATAAAACTGGTGGGATGGGGGAAGGAAAGGCAGAAATCTAGATTTTATGTAGTCTCTCAGTTTCTAACTCAATTTTCTAAATCAAAATACATTATGTAAGTGAAACAAATCCCACGCGTGGGGCTAGAACTGGCTCACAAACTGCCAGTTTACAATCTCTGATTTAATCTTTGGCTAGAGAGATTTAGATAAAACTAAACATCCTAACTAAGATTAAACTGGAGTAAATTGACCGAAAAATGTTCTGTCCCAGGAAGTTTTCTTGGCCCCTTGAGACTTCCTCTGAGACTTCCCTGGACCCCACACAGAGGAGTGGCGGAAAAACCGTTAGGAGGGGACTGGGACATTTACCGCAGCAAATTTCCCAGGTGGCCATAGGATGCTGGAATCTTTTGGAGATGTCATCCTTCATTTTTAGGCAAAGGTTTTCAACAGTAGCTGTACTTTAGAATCACCTAGAGAGCTTTTAAAAAATTACTGTTTCTCAGGACCCCTCCAGGATGAATTTAATTAGAATATGTGAGGATGAGGACCCCAGGCTCTGGTAGTTTGTTAAAGCTCTCCAGCTAATTCAGATGTGCAACCACAGTTGAGAGCTTCTCTGTCAAAGCTTTGTAGTCCTAAAAATTCCCCTGCTAAAATGCAACGATTCTCAGCGAAAACAAAAAATAAAATAATTACCATCAGCATCCCTAGAATGAATTAATTTTTGAGATAATTTCAAACCTGGCTGGTGAGCTGGGGCAGTCAGAGGTCTTCCAAGTATTAAGTCACTATCCAAAGAAGACCAGGAATGAGAAGATGGGGGAACCGGGGAGGGCAAGGAAGTGCTAGGTACAGACAAGACGGGGGAGGCGGGAGGGAGTCACAGGAACATAGTCCTGTCCAAGTTCACACTAGAAACTAGCTTATCCACAGGCCAGGAAGTTCTGTCTCCCAGGATGAAGAACAAATTCACCTGCCCACTCACTTTCAAGCCCACAGAGGGCTGGAATCAAAAGGTAACGCTGTTGGGGCGCCTGAGTGGCTCAGTCAGTGAAGTCTCCAACTCTTGGTTTTGACTCGGTTCATGAATTTGAGCCCCACATCGGGCTCTGCGCAGACAGTGTGGAGCCTGCTTGGGATTCTCTCTCTTCCTCTCTTTCTACTCCAACCGCTGCTCACACTCTCTCTGTCTCAAAAATAAATAAAAAAGGCAACCCCATTATATAGACACACCATGATGTAGGTGGAGAGGACACCCTAGTCTAAAGCAATACAAACAGATGGGCAGAGACTGCACGTCTGCTTCAAAACAAAGAAAACATTGCCTTAGGGGGAATAACACTCAGCTTCAGATCTATAGGAAGGCAAGCCAAAACAACGGAGTTGACACTTGGCTTCCAGCCTCTCTGACTTCAATCAGTAACTAGATGCCCTGGGGCAACTCATTCAGTTTCTCTGGACCTCAGTGTTCTTGATAGAAGAATTGGATGCCAGCTTCCCAAGGCATTTTCTGGTTCTGGCATTCTGCTGGTCTCAGGAAGCCAAGTTCTGCTCAAGGGAAATGCGTCTGTGTGTTCACCCCTCGGCCCACCCTCCCTCTGATGGCCTGGTCGGTCACATAGGAACAGGCCCATCAAACCAATCCCTCAACCTTGTCCTTCCAACCTCGTCCCTAGCTCCTGAAACATCGCTACGACGACCTGTCACCTCCCTTGTGTCTGGGGTTGTCAGGGGTTTTATTCTAGCCGCGTGACTTGCAGTCATTATGAAATGGTGATTAAAAACAATACAAAACAAAACAAAACAAAACAAAAGAAGGAGCCAGGCCTTCCAGAAACAAGACGAATACAAGTAGGAGCCAGTGAGAGAGGAGAAATTAGGTCTGTTGCCCAGATGTTCTTAACCAAGAGCTCTTGGGCTCTTGTAAGACAAGCAAAATCTACCTCTGATTTTTACTTCGATTTTTACCCCCGCTGTGTTGCTGCTACACTCAAACTGTCTGATGCTCCCCACCTGGTGGGGATGCCCGATGGGAGACACAGGCAGTGTAGACCTGATATGAGGAAGGGAGAGGGAGATGGGAGGCCAAAGCGCCTGCCACCACAGCTGAGCGGGGACCACCAGACCATCACAAGATTATTTCAGGGGACCGTGTGAAGGTTACAGACCAAGCAAGGCCAAATGGGCAAATGACTTGTCAAAGTGAGGAGAGCCTCCTTTGGGGTATCAGAGGCTGATGAAAGGTGTGGAGGACTTAGGGACCCGGGAACATGAGGGCTTGGAACTCTAGGCCCAAAAGACGAGTGGGAGAGTGGTGTGGGCAAATAAATGCAGCTGGCTGCGCTCTGACACGCCAAAAGTGGCTTGCAACGTGGACAGGTCACATCCAATTAAGAGCCCAGATGACACAGACACAAATGACCAACAGTTCTCGATAAAAGCAAGGAAACTTTTTTTTTTTCTTTAAGATCTTTATTAAATCAAATGAGGCTGGGATCCCATGGCGGTGATTTATTGCACTGGGAAAAGCCAGAACAACCAAATGACACATTTTCTTTTACTCCTGGCAAGTAATTAGCCTCTGTATTGCTAAAGGGCCTGTCAGCAGCCCTATCAAGGAGAAAGAAAACCCAGCTACTTAAAAGTGCCAGATTTTTTTGCATTCCTCATTTTCTCCTTTGCCCTTAAAGACATGGTCCTTTCCTTCTGGTCTACTATCTCTCCATAAGGAAGGCAGGAAAGGAAAGATTGGATGTGGCATCATGGCGGTCACTGATAACAAGATTGGAACTGGTGTGTTGGAGGAAAAAGAAAGGGAACGTCCCCACCCACAGGCAACTTCTGCATAATAATCACTGAAAATGTGTGCCATAAATCACCTCTGTTAATCCTTGCAGCCTCCCTGAAAAATTCTCCTGTTTACGGGGAATAAACGTAAACTTGTAGTGATTAAATAATTCACCCAAGCAAGGCCAGGCAGATGCTGGGGGGCAGGATTTGAACCCAGCTCTGCCTGCCTCTCCAGTCCATTCTGGTGCCACAGCAAATGCCTCAAAGTGGATGAGGTGCCGTGCCTGGAATAGAATAGACGTTTCATAAATGTTAGATTTCTCCCTCTGTGCTTCTTCAGTGAGGACAATGGCTCAAATAACATTTGTATAAAGATTTAACACAACTGTGGTTTCAAGTGGGAGGGGGACAATTTTGCCCCCAGGGAACATTTGGCAATGTTTGGAGCCCTCTTTGGTTTTCCCAACTGAGGTGGGAAGATGCGACTGACAGCTAGTGGGTAGAGGCCACGGATGTGCTCAATATGCCATGGTGCACGCAAGACAGCCCCGCACAACAAACAATTATATGATGCAAAATGTCAATAGCACCAAGGATGAGAAACCCTGGAATAAACAGAGTAGATGTATGGTAATATAAAAGTCATTACACATATTCCTAGAGTGGCTATTATTTTTTCAAGAGCATAAGCGCATTTAGCTAAATTCATTTTTTCCCTCTTGTATGCCCTGATGCAAGCTCTTGCTGTCTAAATGAAAGCAAATGCCCAGAGAGAACCAGTGGCTTATGTTGGGTCAGACCATCTGGAAAGAAGTTGGGTCCAGGAGCTTGCGTGTGCTAACCTTACCCCCAAATCCCATTCAGGGATACCACTGTGCCCCTACTGAGTTACTCCCTTCTTCCAACTGTTTCTCCCTGGCCCTACCTTGATGGTTTTCATTAAAAAGAAAAAAAAAAAAAAACCCTCAGATTCCATTGTGCTAGCATTCTGGAGGCATGTATGTGATATTTGGAAGGCAGAAGAGAAGCAGACATTTTCTTCCAGCCACTGAGTCATAGGGATGCGGGGTTTCTCTGCAGCAGCAAGCGGTGAGCTCTCAGCAGCTTTGCAGTGAGGAGTAGCAATTATGTAGTGGCAGGGCCTGGAGGATAACAATGCTGCTGTCAGGTCCTCCGGGTCCCCCACCTCCCTTGCCAGAGCAGAGGCAGATGCTCCATTAATGGAGCTGCAGCGGCCACCTTGTCCTAGGAGGTGTTCCTGGACGCCAGCCTAAAGCCACTCCTCCAGCTGTCCCAACAGATACATGGGCTCCTAATGCCCTGTAAGAAATTCCTGTTAAATAGCTAGTGTGGTTTCTATTTCTGCAGTAGACCTCAGATCCATGCACTCACCCTTGACCCAAAACCCATCAGACCCTGACAGAGAACACCTATGTTTCATGAAGACATGCACAGAACTGTGGTTCTCCTTGTGGCTCCCCAGTAGCATCACCTGGGAACTTGTTGGAAACGCAGAGTCTTGGACACCATCCCAGACCTTCTGGATCAAGATCTGGGAGTGCGACTCAATGATCTGTAGTCTAACAAGCCCTCCAGATGATTCTGATACATATTAAAGTTTGAGAACCACTAATTTAAAAGAAACTTCAAGAAAGAAAGAAAGAAAGAAAGAAAGAAAGAAAGAAAGAAAGAAAGAACAAAAGGAGGGAGGGTGGGAGGAAAGAAGGAAGGAAAGGAAGGAACTTCACCCATAAATATTTTTCTTCCACCTGCCAACCTAACCTGCATTCTCCTCCTTTTGTACAGTCACACTTCATAGACCTCTGATCACAAAAAGCATAGCTGAACTTGACTGAATACTTCTTCCCTACCTGTAGATGGGGTGGAAGTGGGGTAAGAGTAGGTGCTCACTCCACAAGAGTCTGAAGCAGGTCACACAAACAAGGACTCTCTTCCCTGCAGTGACCTTGGATGGAGCAGAAGGGCAGACCCACCAGTTATGTACCGGAAGGGATGCCAGGTCAAGCTTGAAGGTCAAATCCAAATTAGCTAGTCAGTCACAACCTCCAGATGAACTATAGGAGAGGAGACCCTGAACCAGATGGCCCAGAGAAGTACAGATGGAGCTTCAACAAGCATAGTTGCACAGCGTGTAGCTTGGAAGCTCTCTGGAGGTAAAGCACCATGTTATGCAACTGCTTTTATTGTGTGCCCAGGCCCTGGGCTCTTTGATGCAAGAGAGAAAATTGCAAGCAAGGTGGACATTGCCCCTGACCCCAAGGGCTCAGATTCTACCAGGGGAGGCTAACAACTAAACAAGTAAAAAAGTATATAAAGTTCAAGTGCAGAGCTGCGGCTTACAGAATATGTAGTATTATGGTATCTTGAAGAAAGGATTTGCTAAACAAGTACCTGGCAGTATGAGGACAGGGAGGAGGGGGTGGCTAAGTCTCTCAAGAAAACACTGTAGAATTTGCCACTTATGGCAATGAGTACGCTCCCTGTCAACCATTCTTTTGTACATATTACTGTGAATGTCCCCAGGGATCTCCTCCAGGCGACAGGTTGTCAACCTGATGCTCCATTTCATATGAGCTTTAAAATAATAAAACTCCGTCTTTCTAAACAGAGTCTGCAACTCAGACTTGCCTTCTACTGTTGGTCTAAATTGGCTCAGTCTGATTACATTAGAAATATACCCGGGGCGCCTGGGTGGCTTGGTCGGTTAAGCGTCCAACTTCGGCTCAGGTCATGATCTCACGGTCCGTGAGTTCGAGCCCCGAGTCGGGCTCTGGGCTGACCGCTCAGAGCCTGGAGCCTGTTTCAGATTCTGTGTCTCCCTCTCTCTCTGTTCCTCCCCTGTTCATGCTCTGTCTCTCTCTGTCTCAAAAATAAATAAACGTTAAAAAAAAAATTAAATAGAAATATACCCAAGCAACTCCCACTTAATGTCAGAATTCCTGAAAATTAGACTTCTGGTGTTAAAACACTAAATGGAAATCAACCCAAACCCCCAATCGATTTACTAAAATATATTAAAAACTATGATGTTTTGTTGCTAAATGCTTAAGGCGTTCCGGATCACTATGAAATTGCTATGGTGCTAACTTAGAGTTGCTTTGTATGTGGTTAACGCTCACGCTTCTATTGATATCTGGCATGCTTTGCAAAACATCCATATGGGATTCTAGTGACTGGACTGGAAGACACTACAACTAGAGACTTAGCGCATAACTTTGTCTAGAAATTACATTGTATTGAGTTTGGGGGCACACAAATATAAAATTTTCTTATATAAACATTGGCCAAAAGCATTATACTGAGAAATATGTCAGTTATATGAGTTTGAGTGTTCAAAACCAAGAGAGGGACTTGTGAGAAAATGTTAACCAGGACGATGTTAGTGGGAGATGCCATACACACCCACCCCTCCCACACACACGCTTGTTCTGTCCTACCTCACTATGTGACTTCCATGATTGTGCAGCTGTTCTGTGGATTCCCCTCCTGCAAACATTCCCTGCCGTGCTACACCTGATTTCTGCTGAGCTTACAGACTGTATCACCCCGATTCCCTTGCCTTATGGCTTCTGATTGAGCCTAGCCATTAGAAGGCACCAAAAAAATACAGAAGAGTAGGAAGAAGAAGGAAAGGTTTCAGTATTTCCTGCCTTCCCACATGGCCACAATCTTGGCGATGGCGGTTTTCTCTGAAGCCATGATGCTTCAGATGACATCCCCTCTAGGCTACAGTGCTCATGTAACTCTGAACTCTGTCCCCTGCATTTCTCTCTTCAGATTTGGGGTGGTAGCCATAATAGCCCCCGTTATCACTTGTCCTTGAGTCTGTCACCATTTTATGTCACTCCCCTTAATGTTGCCCGCTTGCCCATGAAGTTCTGTCATGGAGCTTTCTCCAATTAAACCCTGGGGGTGTGCTCTGTGTTTCCTATCAGGAACCTGACTGAGACTCCTCCTTGTCACTTCATCATATGCCCTGCATGGGCAAAGTAATCAATATCACCTTTATATATTTTAGCTGGGTTTTTTTCATGCACGTGGATCCAGAGAAAAGGTTGGGGGGCTTGTAGAAATGCCTAGCATGCAAGACTTGACTAATCAAATCCTTAGTTGGTATAATAATACTAATAGTAGTAAGTAAGTGGTTTGTAAAAACAATAATAGCAAGGGCTAAAATGTTAGTGCCTACTATGTGCAAAGACCTATATCGGCACTTTACATTTATTATCCTATTAAAATCACACAGCCCACAAAGGATTTTTCACTGTTTATAGACAAGAAAATTGAATTTTAAGTAAAAGCCACATAACTAATAAGTGGCAAAAGCAGGATGTGGACCTAGGTCTGATACAAAAGCCATTCATCTTTCTTTCCATTATACTTCTTATTTATATGTCTATAATACACAGAACTCTTTCTGTTGCAAGTGGCAGGAACCTGCGACTCACAAAGTCGACAGCCTATAATCCAGGAGGTTATAAAGATCCTGCAGAAGCTCTCAGAATCAAAACAAGAGCTTACCAAGCTGGATTTGGAAAGTATGAACCTGACCATCTGACCCTCCCCTTCCAGCTCCATTCTCAATTCAAGATCCAAGGAAATTGAATAGAACTCAGGTACCCCCAGGACCTTGTCTGTCTTTCTTCTTCACTTCTCTCTGAGACCAGCTTTCTCCTCTCCGATGGGTTTCTCCATGGGACTGGATATATGAGATGCAAAATCTGGTGCCAGCCAAGCCAATATGGGGCTCATAATACATTAAAGTAGCCAGCATCTCACAGACTCATCTTTCCAATTTGCCACAAAGCAAGAAAGGGCTTTTCTCCAGTTACTCAAGTTAAAGAAAAAAAAAAAAATGGGGCGCCTGGGTGACTCAGTCGGTTAAGCGTCCAACTTCGACTCAGGTCATGATCTCTCAGTTTATGAGATTGAACCCCGCGTCGGGCTCTGTGCTGACAGCTCAGAGCCCGGAGCCTGCTTCCGATTCTGTGTCTCCTCCTCTCTCTCTGCTGCTCCCATGCTCATGCTCTGTCTCTCTCTGTCTCTCAATAATAAATAAACGTTAAAAAAAACCTTTTTTTTTTTAATCCCAGGGACAGTCTCTGATTGGCCCAACTTGGGTCACATGTCAACCTCTTGGAAAAATGACAACAGCCATAGGGATAATCCAATTTGAGTTACATGCCACCCGTGTGTGTGGGAGAGAGCTGATGCTTTGACTGGCAGCTTGCTTAACAAGAACAATAATGAGAAGACGCCAGGCCAGAGGAAGGGAAAGGGACACTGGGCAAAAAACCACGACAGACAAACATTATGAAGCCCTTACAAGGTGCGTTTGTCAATATATTTTTCACCTTGGCAGTTTAAAAGGATGACGGCTATCTGGACTTAGATAAGACTTGACCTCTTGCAACCTCTAATTCTCTACTTTTTCTGAAAGCTACATGAGATGAAACATCTGGGACCAGCAAACTGGGCCACGAGATGTAATGATTAGACTGTGAACATTCTCAGACCTTGAACTCCCAGTGGGTGAGTCTCCCAAGGTGGCATGTGGCCAAGCAGACCAAGGTGATTTCAGTCTAGGCACAGAGAAGCATGCGGAGAATGGCGGCTCTAACGTCTCCAGGCGGCCCCTGGAAATCCAGCCCAGAGGTAAACTGAGCGGTATAATGAGAATATGATGCTAGGAACAACAATACTAGGAGATAACAGTTGGCTCTTACAGTGTACCAGCACTCATTATAAGTGCTTTGCGTATATAAACTAGTCATATATAAACTATATATTATCTCCACAGCAACCCTACAAGGTGGGTACTACAGTATCATGCCCAGAGTGAGTTTCACTAATGTGCCCAAAGTCAGTGATCCAAAAGCAGACAGTCATGCTCCAGATTTCATACCTTTATTCACCACACAATACCCTATTGTGGGAAATAATCTGGAACCATTACAACAAACCTGAATTTGTCTACTCATTGAATTGTTGTTGTAATTAAGAATTCAGAGGGGCGCCTGGATGGCTCAGTCAGTTGAGTATCCGACTTCGGCTCAGGTCATGATCTTGCGGTTAGTGAGTTCGAGCCCCGCATCGAGCTCTGTGCTGACAGCTCAGAGGCTGGAGCCTGCTTCGGATTCTGTGTCTCCCTCTCTCTCTGTCCCTCCCCCACTCTCACTCTCTCTCTCTCTCTCTCTCTCTCTCTCTCTCTCAAAAATGAATAAACATTAAAAAAAATTTAAAAAAAAAAAAAACAGAATTCTGAAAGCAGGGCGCCTGGATGGCTCAGTCAGTTAAGAGGCTGACTCTTGATTTCTGCTCAGGTCATGATCTCATAGTCATGAGATGGAGCACCCGCACCACCAGCCCCCCACCTCCACTGGGCTCTGCAAGCTGATAGTAGAGCCTGCTTAAGAGTCTCTCCTTCCTTCTCCCCATGCCCTTCTCCCATTTGCACACGTGCTCTCTCTGTCGAAAAATTTTAAAAAAATTAAAAAAAAAAACAAAAAAGGAATTCAGAAAGCAAAAGAAAAGCCCTCTCCCATCGCACATGTATACTCACAGATTTCACCTTGCCCACAGACAAATGTCTGATGATAGATTTCTTTTTTTTTTTAATTTTTTTTTTTAACGTTTATTTATTTTTGAGACAGAGAGAGACAGAGAGGGACAGAACATGAACAGGGGAGGGGCAGAGAGAGAGGGAGACACAGAATCGGAAGTAGGCTCCAGGCTCTGAGCCATCAGCCCAGAGCCCGACTCGGGGCTCGAACTCCCGGATCGTGAGATCGTGACCTGAGTTGAAGTCGGACGCTTAACCGACTGAGCCACCCAGGCGCCCCTGATGATAGATTTCTTGAACAGGATGCACAAAGCACACATCATGAGGATAACAGTTGATACATTTGACCATGTTAAATTTAACACTTATACAGAGCAAAAAGCATTAGAAATAAAATTCAGGGGTACCTTGGTGGCTCGGTCAGTTGAGCATCCAACTTCGGCTCAGGTCATGATCTTGCAGTCTGTGAGTTTGAGCCCCACATCGGGCTCCGTGCTGACAAGTCAGAGCCTGGAGCCTGCTTCAGAGTCTGTCTCTCTCTCCTTCTACCCCTCTCCCATTTGCACTCTGTCTCTCCCTCTCTCTCAAAAATAAATAAGCATTAAAAACAAAAAATAAAATTCAAAGATAAGTTACAGACCAAGAGAAGCCTTGGTAATGCTCAAAACCAACAAAGAAATAACCCCCCCCCCCCAAAAAAAAAAAAAAACCTCCTGGAAATTAATAAGTCAAGAGAAAAATAACCAAAGGCAATGAAAATGTATTTTCAGAAGAGGAAACTCAGAGGGTCAATAAGCATATGAAAAGACCATCAACTTTATGAGTAGTCAGGAAAATAGAAATAAAACACCAATGAGAAACAGTACATGCCCATCCATTTGACAATAAAGCTCAAGACTCACAAAGCCTGGTGCCAGTAAGGATGCAAGGAAATGGGAGCTTCATATCCTGATGGGGGCGGGGGGTGGGGGTGCAGCGGAACAAGTACAACGTCCTTTGGGAACAGGTTGACAACACCTGGCACGGGGAAGGTGTCCACACCCTTATACCCAGCAATCCCACACACAGTCATGTGTCCTCAGATCACTCACACGGGTGCCCAAGGAGACATCCACAAGAATGGATGTGGCAGGGGGTTTGTAATCACAAGAAATTTCAAACAATAGTACTCTGCAAACCACAGGGTGGTCATAAATTAATCATGGCATAGTCCTATAATGGAAGATTCCACAGGAGTTCAGAGGAATAAAGGGAAGCGATGTGCAACAAAATAGGAAATATAGTATTAAGTGAAAAACTGAGTTACACCATTATGTGAAGAGTTTAATGCCTATTTTGTAAATTTTAATTTACATACCCTATATACAGTATAAAATGTAATAGCCATGCAGCATTTACATACTATCTATAGATATGTTAGTTTATATTTATATAAGCTTCAATTGCATTTTTCACTTAATTAATGTAATATTTAATTTAAGCTTGAAGTTTGTGCAGTATATAATTTTATATAATTATATGTAATATGTATAGATTATATTTATATACATATAAAATTTAATTCACATCCAGTATGAGGCTATGTCTTTTAAGTTTATAACATTTTATGTGCATATGAATATATAATAAGAATATGAAATACATGTAGAACAGTTATAAACATCACTGTAGTACTCACCTCTGGGAGAATGGATCTGGGAGCAATACAAAAAAAACTTTAGTTATATTTATAATGTTGTGGGGGAGTTAATGCTTTTATATTTATTATTTTTTTTTGAGACAGAGAGAGAGCAAGCTGGGGAGGTTCAGGGAGAGAGAGAGAGAGAGGAATCCCAATCAGGTTCCAAGCTGTCAGCACAGAGTCCTACACAAGGCTCGAACTCACAAACTGTGCAATCATGACCTGAGCCAAAACTGAGAGTTGGATGCTTAACCAACTAAGCCACCCAGGTGCCCCTATTGTGGGTTTTTTTTTAATGTTTATTTATTTTGAGAGAGAGAGATTGAGAAAGAGAGTGAGCAAGTGAGGAGAGGGACAGAGAGAGAGGCAAGACAGAATCCAAAGCAGGCTCTGTGCCATCAGTTCAGAGCCCGCTGCAGGGCTCAATTCCACGAACCATTAGATCGTGACCTGACCCAAAACCAAGAGTTGGACACTTAACTGACTGAGTCACCCAGGTGCCCCTACATTTATCATGTTTTATTTCTTAAAGGATAAATAAATCTGAGTAGAAGGTACATGAGCGTTTGTTATATTTCCATCTACTATTTCTTTAATTTTGAAAGTTTTATGTAAAAAAAAATTATATTAATGCCTCCAAGTTTCACTGTTATGAGAGAAGTGAGGGCTGGGTTGACCCTCTGAGGGTGATGAGTGGGTTGTGTCCATACCAAAGGGCCTGGCACAGGCCCTGGCAGAGAGACGGGTCAGCAGTTACTGGTTGAGAGCCCTGTGGACCCGCCTGGTCAGAGATGGAAAGAAGGCTTTCGGAATATTTCTCAAACACAACGCCCAAAAGAGACTCAGGGTTCTGGGAGGCCAGGAAACTTCAAAGCAACCAATGCAGAGAGGATCTTTCTGAATAATGGGAGATAATCCAAAATCTATTTCAATTTAGCTTAGGAAAATATACTCATGCCTTCATTGTAAGGCAGCATATCTGGTGTCCTGAGAAGTCACACTGCAGTCAAATTCGGAAGTTGCAAGCTGGTGCAAGAAGACTGAGATCTGGGCAGCTCCCTGCTCTCCCACTGGGCAGCCTCCCGTGTTCAGAGTTGAGCTGGAGACTGACAGCCCCATCTCTCAGGCAGAACCACACTAGGCTCCTGTGAGACTTGGTTCATGGACGCTTGGACAAGTCATTTTCTTCTCTGAGCTTCTATTTCCTCATGTGAAACTCATGGGTGTGTACCTGCACATGCGTGTGTGCACATGGGTGTGGATACACATGACCTTCCCCCAGAGCTACTCCCTCTCTGTTTCATACAATTATATTAAGATCATACCCATATAGCTCTCGCCAATAATGTTGATAAAGGAAATAAAATGAGCTAAACAATGGGGGTGGAGGAGTTGGGGACAGGAGACATTCATATGCATCCATTCATCATAATTCCCTGGAGAGGGGTCAGCAGGACCTACTCCTTCCTAGCTTTGTGACCCTGGACAAGATGTTTAACCATTCTGTGCCTCAATTACCTCTTGAGTAAAAACAGAATAATATCACCTACCTTTTATTGTTAAAGGTGGGGGGGAAAGATGAGATAATGTATGTGAAATTATATACGGAACTTCTAAAATAGTAAGTATTCAACAAATGACAGTGTCTGTATATTTATGTCTGCATATGAGTGTTTATCCACACATATTTATGTCCATATATGGGTTTTTATCTCTATGTTTCGATATCCATTTCTGCAAGCAGACTTGAATCTGCCCACAAGTATCCAGGGGGAAAAAAGCAATGATAAGATTTATCAAGCGGAGTTTCCCAGGCTGCCTTTCTGACTCACTGGGAGCGAGTACTTGGCCACGTTTTCGGTTTTCACAGCCAAAGCAGTTTCAATATCCCCACCATGACAATGCCTAGGGATGCATCTTTGTCAGAGTTTCTGATTGGCCTTTTTAATCGTCTGGGCCTCCCCAGTCACCGCTCATAAGATGCTCATGGGTGATGTGCTTGGAATTGAAAGAGCCCAGAAGACAAGATGCCCTCTCACTTTCCTTTCTTAGTGTCCTCTTGACAACCAAGATACACCCCACCCCCGAGGGGCCTACCTCTGACCTCATTGGTCCTTGACATCCATCCCATGAGCCCCAGACCCTAAGTTCTCCATCAGCCTGCATCTCACTGACCCCTGTGTCCATTGTTGACTCAATAGTGTTCATTCATTTGCTTTTACTTCTACTCCTGAGTATAAATAAGGCTTAGTCCAAAGTTGAGGGGTGCACTAAATGAAACCTTTAAAATTTTCTCTATAACTCAACTTTATTCTTAAATTTGACTCTGTATGGGTGGCTCAGGCAGTTAAGCTTCTGACTTTGGTTCAGGTCATTATCTCAAGGTCACGGGTTCGAGCCCTGCATTGGGCTCCATGCTGACAGTGTGGAGCTTGCTTGGGATTCTCAACATCTCCCTCTCTCTCTGTCCCTCCAGAACTCATGCTTGCTCTCCCTCTCAAAAGAAATAAATAAACTTTAAAAAAATTTTTGACTCCTTATTTTACCAGAATAGCAAAACAATTTTGGTGAGCTGGGAGTAACCTCTTCCAGGGGGTTATTCCATCTGGCTAGCCCTCAGTCTGTAGGGTCAGGTAGATGCTGAGTCATATCTTATCCCACCTCCTGGGCGTCTAGGGTGTTCCAGCTGCTTCTAGACCCCTCAGATGTATAGGAACGTGCTGGTGTCTCTAGCCTGAATTCCCAAGTAAGCTCCTTCCGCTCAGACTCACCACACTTCTTCTCTGGATCTTACTTCCTAACAGAGAATCCACTAGAGAGAGGCAGCATGACTCCTCTCTCCTCTTGGACAGTCTATCTTAGGTTCTGCCCTGACCATCACCCCCAAAACTACTTGAGACCCACAATCTTCCTGCTTCTCGTCTTTCTCTATTCTCTTTCCTCAGTCATGGGTATCATTTTCCAGTCTCAAAATTTGGAAAATACCAAGAAGGAAAAAGATGGATTAATAGTCTAAACACTTTATCCCACCATAAATGTCATCTGTGTGCCCAGGTCCCAATATATATGAAAGCGGAAGAGACAACGGTGTGCTTCTATTAACGTTTGTAATTCCTTTTATCACACACATGACTCGAGTTCCACCTGGGTCCCAGGCACCCTGGTAGGCACTGTAGATACAGAGGTGAATACGACAAGGCCTCTGTTCTCTAGAAACTCCAAATCTAGTGAAGGCGACAACCAGAAAAACAAATAATTCCAATGCGATATGGTAAGTGCAATTACGAGGTGTTCATCAGACCTAGGAGGGAGAGTTCAATTCGTTGGTGGGTAGGGATGGTGTCTCTTGCAGTTTGGGCTGCTCTAAAAAAGTACCTCATGGACTGGGTGGCTTATAAACTACAGAAATTTATTTCTCACAGTTATGAAGTCTAGATGTCCAAGATCAGAGTGTCAGCACAGTCAGGTCCCCGTGAAGGCCCTCTTCGGGGCTCTCCTTGTATCCTCATTTGGTAAAGAATAGAGAGGGGCGCCTGGGTGGCTTGGTCAGTTAAGCGGCCGACTTAGCTCAGGTCATGATCTCACAGTCCGTGAGTTCGAGCCCTGCGTCGGGCTCTGTGCTGATGGCTCAGAGCCTGGAGCCCGTTTCAGATTCTGTGTCTCCCTCTCTCTCTCTGTCCCTCCCCTGTTCATGCTCTGTCTCTCTCTGTCTCAAAAATAAATAAACGTTAAAACAAAAAAATTAAAAAAAAAAAGAATAGAGAGAAGTCTCTGTGTTCCTTTTATAAGGGTTCCCTTCCCTATTCAGAAGGGCTCCACCCCCATGACCTAATTATCTCCCAAAGGCTCCATCTCCAAATACTACCCTACTGGAGGTTAGGATTTCAACATATGAATCGTGGAGACACACACTCAGTCCATTGCAGATGGCGAGAGTGATTCAGGAAGTCTTTCCAGTATAGATGCTAAAAGGCCCACCTAACCAAACGTAACCCCCCTTCTCCTTCCTGCAGGCACCATTAACCATACTCATAAAATTTAAATGCCATTTTCCCACTGGGATTGCTACTTAGGCAAGTCTTAAAAATAAACTCTGAGCTGTGTTAAGGTATTATGTGATCAGGAAAAAGTAACATATTAGCCTACAAATATACTAGAAGGATTTATTTATGATTAATTATTAATATGACCTATCTTCACCCGGTAGAGACTAAACGTTTGAAGGAGGGCCAGCTCCTAATTGAAGGGAAAACAGAAGGATGGCTTGTGTACGGGCACTGTCTTGGCTTCCCTGGAAGTAAGGCCTGAGACAAGAATTCTTGTGCGAATGCAAGTGAAAGAACCATCTCAGGAGAAGGAGAGCAGGGGACGCAGCATGGGCCAGGGGAACAAGGTAAGCAAGGATGTGGTCTCAGCCAAACATGAGCTTTGGTCTGATTCAGGCTGGGTCCTGCCATGAGGCAAGAAGGGGCAGGGGAAGGGGAAAGTGCAGAGCCACCACCTGACTGAGGAGGCTCCCCTGGGCAGGAAGTAGTTATCAGCCACCCTTCCCAGCAGGGAATACATATCCATCAGGCAAAGGTGGGTGGGCACTGACCGCATCCACTACTGGCCAGGGTCTAGCAGAGACCCTGGGGTACCCTGGCATTCCCAGGGCACTCGGTGGAAGACTTGGAAGACAAGAAAGAGAATGAGGCCAGAAAAGGAAAGGAAATGCTTCATAATGGTGCCAGTGTGTGTATGGGTGTGGGTGTGTGTGTGCGAGCGCATGTGCATGCATGTGTGTACGTGTGCATACATGCACACAGTTATGATTAGTCTCCCATCAACTGAGAATAGTTACTAATGAACTCTGTATTTCTCCTCTGGAAGTTCCCTGAGAGAAGGGAGTATTTCTCCTACCTTGTTCTGCGCTTGCCCAACACTCAGCCTTGACAGGCCTTAGAATATAGCAGTGGGAGGATGCTTTGGTCCCTTTGGGGAGGGACCCCAAAGCTCTGATCTGCCTTCCTTCAACTGTGACTGCGAGACCCCAACTCCTCTGTCTCCAGGTCACAAAAGGCTATCAACAGTCCCTGTATCCTCTGTTAGCCCTTCACAGGCATTTCCCCTTGACACTCTAGAAATGCTGCCACGCCTGGAACATGGCCGCAAATACGGGCGGGGATGAGATGCTACCAACCCTCACCTCCAGATGGTCCTCTGCTTTCTCCTCAGCAGAGTCAGCCTTGGGATGCTGCTGAGAAAGAAATCAGACAGCCCAGTGCTCAGCCAGAAAGTATCACTGCCATGCTGAGAAACTGGCTTTGGCCTTCGTCAGGGTTCAGGGGAAAAAGAAGTCAAAGCAAATGTGGATGTTGGCTCCTCAGAATTCTCAGGGACTGGGGCACCTGGGTGGCTCAGTCGGTTGGGCGTCCGACTTTGGCTCAGGTCATGATCTCGCGGTCCATGAGTTTGAGCCCCGCATCGGGCTCTGTGCTGACAGCTCAGGGCCTAGAGCCTGCTTCAGATTCTGTGTCTCCCTCTCTCTGATGCTCCCCCGTTCATGCTCTGTCTCTCTGTGTCTCAAAAATAAATAAATGTTAAAAAAAATTTTTTAGAATTCTCAGGAACTAATGGATGTGCAACTGAACCCCCCATAAAAAAAAACCTATATAAATATTGAGGAATCATGGTTCATAAAGTATGCCCCCTCTAGTCCTGGGGTTCTTTGAGCTAGACCAACGTTTTCTCTTCTAAAATAAAACATTAGTCTCTCTCTCTCTCTCTCTCTCTCTCTCTCTCTCTCAAAAATAAACAAACATTAAAAAATTAAAATAAAATATTAGCCATTTAACCAATTCAAATAAATTGCCAGATTCAAATAAACTAAATAAACTGATAGATATTCCTCTATTTATATCTCCTTTCCATTATATTTTCTTACACCTTTGTTGCCTGTTTCTTTGCTGATAAGCGCTCCTAAGCAACAAAACACATAAAGCAACTACCAACTCGCTATTAATAGAAAACCTTAGGAAAAGCCAATTATGTGTGGTTCATGCTTATTGAAGGTGTAATCATGGCTCCGGTTTTGTATTCTACACAGAGAATATTACAATACTAACTGCCAATTTTAGCCCTACTATGCTCTAGGCCTCTGGACGCTAGACACGTTAATATTCCTGTGTGTAATTTAGATGTTATGATCCCTATTTTACAAACAAACGCATGAACAGTAAACTAGAGGCACAAAAAGTCTCAAGTTAATAAAACGCTTGCGCAAAAATTAATTAAATATTTACACACCAAAAGCATTTATAGTGATGAGGGCATAAAACAAGAGTCCCAAACAAGTGTTGAGGTCAGCGAAGACATCTCCCCGAGGAAGTGATATCTGAGACCAGTTCTAAAGGAGGAGGTACTGGGAGAAGGGAACACAGGAAATCATATCGGCAAAACTTGTGCTAACCGACACGACTGCTTTGGAAGAGTCTGGAAGCTCCTCAAGAGGTTACACATAGAGTTACCCATGATCCAGCAGCTCCACTACAAGGTATACATTCAGGAGAAATGAAAACCTATGTTCACGCAAAAGCTTGTGCACAAATGTTCACACGGCATCACTTATAATAGTCAAAAAAATGGAAACAACCCAAATGTCCATCGACTGATGCCTGGACAAACAAAACGTGCTCAGTCCGTACAATGGAAATAAACATTCGGCAGTAAACAGGAATGACGTGTTGACACCTGCTACCATGTGGATGAATGTTGAATACATTTTACTGAGTAAAAGACGCAAGTCACAGAAGATCACTGATTCTGAATGTATGAAATGTCCAGAATAGGGAAGCCTATAGAGACGAAAAATAGATTAGTGGGAGCCAGAGCTGAGGGATGGGGGGAATTGAGGACTGGGCGCCAGGAGTGTGGGATTTGGGGGGAAAGACGAATACGTTCTAAACTGATTTTGGCGATGGCTGCGCAAGTCTGCGCATATATGACGGATTGTATACTTTAAGTGGATGACCTGATGTGCGGCTTCAACTCCATCTGGGACTGAAAGAATTTCCCAGTTGAAAAGGTGGAGGTGAGCTCGAGTTGGATAAAAGCCCCTTCACGACTTCAGAGTGCTTCACGGCTGGGTCCAGCTGGATGTCTAGTTTGCCACCTGGTCAGTCGGTGGACAACAGATGGAAACACACTGTCCCCAATGGAGAATGTTGTCAAGTGGGCTCCCGGTCCCAGTCCCGGACTACGTAGTCCCGGTCCCAGACTACGGGCTTTAAGCAAAGCCTCTTTCTAAAAGACAGTTTTATAAAGCTAGTAAGAAATTACAGAAAGAGGAAGACAGAGACAAGGGGAGAGAAAATGCGAGCAACATTAGTGCCCAGAGACAATCTCAGCCTATCACGGTGAAAACTTTCTCGAAAACTTTACTTCTCTCACATACGTTCCAACCAGGGCTACTTTTATTCCCAGTCTTTGTCCTCTCTCTCTGTGTGTGTGTCTCTCTCTGTCTCTCTCTCTCTCCCTCCCTCTGCTCTCTCTCTTTTCAAAGTCAGAAGAAATTCACCTTCTTGATGTCTTCCTCAGAATGTTCGGGTTTTCTGGCACTTGGTATGCCATGGAGACTGGAGGGCGGTATGCCCCCAAGTAGCTTCAAGGTGTTTAGGAACATAAAAGTAATCCCATGACAGAGACCAGCACCTGTTACACACAGAGGAGGTGGGGGTGGCCTTGGGCTCCAGCCGCACGTGAAGAAAGTTCCAAGTGCTGGCCAGCCCTATTTTCCAGCCAATAGTTTATCACTTTCTTCAAATTTCCATCATTAGAGTCAATTTGGGTGTTAAAGTTCCTTTAAACTCCATGAAAAAGAACTCACGCATTGCATTTTACTCCTCGCCCTGTATGCAAACACAGAGCAGGCACGATGACTTATATTCAAATTCCTTACCCCATTACTTTCCTTAATATTCTCTGCTGCCAGTGTAGTCATTACTGCCGCAGCTACATTAGCTAAATTGAGCAGTCCAAATGCAACACCTTGCCCACCCCCCCCCCCCAAATAAAACTACCATTCACTCTGTTCACATTAAGTAATGATTTGCAATGTCCTTCTCCCTTCTCCGGCTCACAACTCTGCCAACAGCATTTCTTAATGCAAACAGTAAAGGCTGAATTACAAGCGTGATCCAATTTTGCCCGGCATAATTAGTGGATTAGACATCAGAGAAAATCCACTTATTTTCAAAGCTCATCCAACTTCCCACCTCCAGCTCCCCTCCTCCCCCACCACCCCACACTCAGAAATAAAGATTCCAGAAGCACGAAGTGAAAAAGGGTTTTATTTCTAAACCACCATTACAGCTATCAAATTCATTTTTAAATGACTCCCAAGTATGATCTTTTCTCAACTGGATATTTTTTCCCTAAGAAAACAAAGCTGGGGGATCGGAACTGCAGCACCCGAGTCAAAAGTATATCATTGAAGGCTACAAATGTTTTTGCCAGAGATTTTGGAACAAGCTGTTGGTAGCTGAAAAACACCAAGCCACTCAGGTTTGTCTTGCTTGGCTTATGAAATCAGATGGCTTGGGTTTAATTCTTGGCTCTGCCACTTGTATAATTCATTTTCTTCTCTCTAAAATGGGCATGGTTGCAAGTGTTAAATGGGATAATATCTATAAAGTTCTTGGAACAATGTTTGGCACATAACAATCTTCTAACTGTTTGCATTATCATTCTATGCCTAGAGCCCGGATGGAGAGAACAGGCATCTCCCACCCAGCCTCCTGGCCCACCCCGTACCTGGGGTGGAGATCAGGGAGGAGGACTGTGACAGCACCCATTCCCCACCCTGTGTAGCTTGGAAGGCTCAGGAACATTTGTTCATCCACCCAGCACGGGTACAGATTGCCACAGATGTATATGCCTAAAATGGCTCTCCCCAATATGGCAAAGGCTTTTCTTCTTCCCTGAAGAAATAAAAGGAAGATTCTATGCCACTCCCCCCGATATAGGGGCAGAAGTAGGGACAGGGAAGGGGGGAGAGCAAGGAGGGGAAATAGGCCTTGTCACATTTTCTCCTGTATCTCTTCCTTCTCAAATGTCTACACCAGCCACCCGATGAGTAAACCAAAATGTCAACTGTTGAGCTGACAAGCACTCCTCTTACCAAATCGCACCCACACTTGGGTGGCTCTCATGTTATATGACAGCATCATAAGGATGATTGCTGTCATAGAAGTGCATGAGGTGCATTTTCCCATCTAATTCTCAAGACAGCTCTCTGAGGTGGCTCAGTCGGTTGAGTGTCAGACGTCGGCCCAGGTCATGATCTCACAGTTCGTGGGTTCGAGCCCTACATCAGGTTCACTGCTGAAGGCACAGAGCCTGCTTCTGATCTTCTGTCCACTGTCCCCCCCCCGACTCTGCCCCTGCCCCACTTGCTCTCTCTCTTTCTCTCAAAATTAAATAAACATTGAGAAAAGAAAAAGACCACCTTCTGAGGTAAGTGCTAGTATTAGTTGTATTTTACAAATGAGGAAACTGAGGTCCAGAGAACGTAAGTGAATGCCTGAGGCTGCACGGCTTTTACTGACAGAATGGCAGCTGAAAACCCAAAGCTATGGACTGCAGAGCACGTACTCTTTCCCCCTAGGCTCTGTTTCCTTGCAGCTTCCTAGAGGCTGGGTGGGCATCACATCCATCTGGAAAGCTGGAACTGGAGCGAGCAAGGAATGATACTGTTATCAGTTCTAACAGGAAGGACAGCATGTCGTGGGGCAGGTCAGAGTAAAAAGACCCGCCTGTGTGAGTAACACAGAGAGGCTTTCTTCTCAGTAAACACAAGGACCTTCCTCAAAAATACTGTGCCTAGATGTCACCTCTCAGCTCAAATCATCCTTTTTTTTTGTTGAAATGAGCACAAAACACCTTGCGTTCATTCAGTGTGTTCTTGGCTTCGGGATACAGTGGGCACTCAGAAAACCGGTGAAGCAGTAAACTGCTAGAATAAAATTTTTTCCCGTGTAATCCTTCCAAACAAACACTCATGGCCTTCACGAAGCACCAAGCTTGGTGCTACAGGAGCAGGAAGGTCTAAGACAGCATCCCTGACCTCAAAAAGCGTATAATATAGTGAGGTCCCCAAGGCAGAATGTCGAGACTAAGGAACGTACAGACTGGAGGTTCCAAGGAAGATGTAATCTGCAGGGATAGGAAGATTCCTAACATCCCATGGAGGAGGTGGCCCTTGGTGATGGCCAGCCACGGTGTCAAGGCTCCTGGCTCCATTCTGCATTCTTGGAGCTAAACCTTAAAGACAGGTGGGACTCAACAACCAAAGGAATAACATGGAAAAACAAAATATCATAAAGGAGAGCTCTGACGATTTAAAACAGAGACCAGAAGAAGTTTAGGGAGAGTTTTTGCCAGCAACAGCTTTAGGAGACATATCCAAAGTGATCTACAGATGTTCTTGAACATTTCTGTGATCTAAATGTAGGTCTTCTTGTCTTATTTTTTGTTTCTTTGGGTGACTTCCTTACTGAGAAGAGAGAGTCCTCCTTGTAAATCTTAAACTGACTTTATAAGAACATGAGTCCCAGAGGAACATGAGCCCCAGGGGCACGTGGGTGGCACAGTAGGTTAAGCATCCGACTTCGGCTCAGGTCATGATCTCACAGTCCATGACACCCTGCATTAGGCTCTGGGCTGACAGCGCAGAGCTTGGAGCCTGCTTCAAGTCCTGTGTCTCCCTCTCTCTCTGCCCCTCCCCTGCTCTCTCTCGCTCTCTCTCTCTCTCTCAAAAATGAATAAACATTAAAAAAAAAGAAGAAGAAAGAATATGAGTCCTGAAATCAGACACACACGTAGGCTCAAATCTGTTCTTGTCCACTTACTAGCTGGCTTAACCTCTCTGTGTCCCGGCCCCCCATCCTGGGAGATGAGGCTGTTATTAGGACTAGATAAAATGATGTACGCAGATGCTGGCACAAAGCAGGAAATCAATAAATGTTAACTCTCCAGTCCTGCTAGTAACAGATTTCATTTGCATTCTGGCCAGGCAAGAGTGTTTTCAGGGCTCAGATATGAGAACTTGTAAATAGGAAGACTCAAGAGAAAGTAATCTTGGAAACTTTGGTCCATCCATTACATTAGATATCTACCTCACTCCTTGAAAACTGTTGCTCACTTTACCCATGTGAAGCTGAGAAAGGAAAAATTACCCAGAGGCATTGATTCATGTTGATAAGCTACCTGGTTTATTTGAAGAAAGCTACATTTTTCCCTTTAATAACAAAGAAAAAACTTAACAAAAACGCTGTCCAAACACAATCAGTTCTGCTAAGAACATTACCATTCAAACAAACAAACAAAAAGATGGTTTTACTTATTCTCTCAAATTGATTCGGAATCCTTTAGCTAGAGGCTGGGAACCTCTTTCTCCCAAGACCATATAGTAAATATTTTAGGCTTCGTGGACTGTAGAGACTGTGTCCCAAGTATGCCACTGTGTCATGGGGGTATGAAAGCAGCCATAGACAATACATAAATGAATGAGCTGGGCTGGATTGCAATAAAAATTTATTTATAGACACAAAAATTTAAATTTCATATCATTTTTATGTATCACAAAATATTAATCTTCTTTTGAATTTTTTCCCCCAAATGCCATATGATTTCACTCATGTGTGGAATTTAAGACACAGAACAAGCGAACAAAGGAAAAGAGAGAGAGAGAGAGAGAGAAACCAAAAAACAGACTCTTAGCCATAGAGAACAAACTGATGGGTACCAGAGCAGAAGTGGGAAAGGGTACGGATGAAATAGGTGAAGAGGGTTAAAAGTACATTTATGATGAGCACTGAGTAATGTATAGAATTGTTGAATCACTATATTGTACACCTGAAACTAACATATCACTGTATGTTAACTATACTGGAATTAAAATTAAAAACCTAATTCAAACAACCCAACCATTTAAAATGTAAAAAGTCGTTCTTAACTTGTGGGGCTATACAGAAACAGGCAAGAGATAGGATTTGGCCCGTGATCCTTTGCTCGTCAATCCTGACGGAGACACTCGGGCCTTCAAAAAATCTCAGGAAATATTTTCTCCAACCCCTGTATGTTGCAGCTGAGAAAAAGTGACTTGTCCAGGACCAGCGGGGTCTTTCGGATCCATAGAAGAAGCACAATAGAGGGGCACCTGGGTGGCTCAGTGGGTTAAGCACCAACTTCGGCTCAGGTTATGATCTCACAGTTCGTGGGTTTGAGCCCCGTGTCAGGCTCTGTGACAACAGCTCAGAGCCTGGAGCCTGCTTCAGATTCTATGTCTCCCTCTCTCTCTGCTCCTTCCCCACTTGTGCTCTGTCTCTCTATGTCTCTCAAATATAAATAAACATTAAAAAAAAAAGCATTAAAACATTAAAAGCAAAAAACATTAAAAAAGAAGCACAAAAGAGGGATGCCTGGGTGGCTCAGTCAGTTGAGTGTCTGACTCTTGATTTCAGCTCAGGTCATGATCCTGGGATCACGGGATAGAGCCCCATGTCAGGCTCTGTACTGAGTGTGGAGTCTGCTTAAGATTCTTTCTCTCTCTCCCTCTGCCCCTCTCCCAGTTCACTCTCTCTCTCTCCTTGTCTCTAAAACAACAACAACAACAACAACAACAACAACAAAGTAGCTCAATAGAAAGAGCATGGCTATTACACATCCAGCAGTTACTGGCTTGAAAATAGAAAAATCACTTTTTTTTTTCAACTGCTGTTTACCACAATGTCAGAGTCAGTTTAGCAGATTCCTCCACCCCCTGGATTTTTCATTTACTCTGTCATTTTATAACTCAGTCATGAGAGAGCTGTGTTAAAGATCCTGAGAAGTGAGATAGGATGAGTGATTTTGGTGTCACAACAAGGACCAAAATTGTGTGTTTACCACCTGAATTTTATTAGGAAACCCTCAGAAGCATTCAACCTCAGGAAACGGTAAAAGGCAACACTGAAACTTCACCTTCACAAGGAACCACCCAAGGAAATAAACACTACAAAATGTAAAAGGCACTTTTCTCTTTTAAAAATTGCTTTACATATTTTAATTCTTGTACTTCCCTTGAGGGTTAGATATTTCGGTCACATAGTTATCCAATTAAAATGAAAACTCTCTGCTTTATCCTTTAGGGGAGGACAGCTGCCAGCTGCTAAGTTTTATAAAGTCTTTAATCTTGTCCATAAATATTTAATAAGAATTGGTTGGTACACAAGCTGAAGTAAAGTAAGAAATCAAAGAAGGAATCTTGGAAATAACCTCTGTATTGTGAGAAAGCTCTGTGAAACAAAAGCCGAGTGACCGATGCCCTTTTTTTTAATAACCATTAAAATATTTCTGAGTATTTTGATCACTCTTCTGGCTTGCTTGGCCTCACAAATGTACAAAAATAGGTAGATCACAAAAAGATATTAGCTGTGACTATCTGTGCCCTTTTCCCCGGTATCCTGCCATTTGTTTCTGAGACAGCCTCTCATGTTTCCATGGAAACCCAGAAACTGAGGATCTCCAAGCACTTTAGCAGCATTTGAAAACATAGACCCCTTTTTTTATTGTTGTTGACAGGCGCGCACACACACACAAACACACACACACACACACGCACACTTGAAAAGAGAAGGCTGCCATTTGCCTCAACCTGGTCTTTGAACTTCCTCCCCTTCCCTCCCATCACCCTGTTTCCACTTTGCAAGACTGAATCTTTGAGGCTGTTCTTATTTCCACATCCTCCCAGGCAGAGGGGCCTCATGAGCTGGTTTTTTCTTTTTTTCTTGTCCATTCTCCTCCATGTGAGATCACAGGGCATTCCAGAGAGTGGAGAATTTATGCTCCTGGCAGAGATCTCTCAAACCAGCAGATTTCTCCATCTGCCTCCGTGACTGAGAGATTTCAGGATTGAGCACTCTTTACTAATAACAAATGCCTCTGTAAAGCTGCTGAAATCTGAAAGTAACCGAAATCTCTCAGCTCCTCCTCAAGCTCACTTGACTATGTCCTAGCTCTGTCCATAGAAGAGAGAAAAATCAGGTGGCCACTACATCCTGTGCGTCAGGATAGATGAAAGACAGGAGCCAAATGGAAAGAGGAGAGAAAGAGGAAGAGAGAGAGAGACACCAATTGAAACTCCTCAGTTTCCCTTATTCTAGCTCAATATTTCTGGGTGCTCGAGTTATGCTTCATTTCTACAAAAGTGTTATTTTCCATTGCTTTAATCCTACCTTTGGTTTCTTTTACCATCTCAGCTTCAGGACTTACTAATTCTGAACACCCTAGAGAACCCATACCGCTAGTTACCTTGGTCTTTGAGGTGGCTTCCCTACAACAGTTGTCCATTCTGATTCTGTTCCTTTATACCAAGCCCACATGTCCATGGTCTACTCAATACTTCAATCACTCATTCAACAAATACTTAGAGAGGGCAAGCTATGTGGCAGGCAGTGTTCTAGGCACCGGGTTCATGGCATTGAGCAAAAGTGACACAAATCCCTGCCTACTCAGAGCTCCCATACTGACCTTGGCTGGACCCACCTTGACTCTGATTCCGCGCCTTCTCCAGCCCACGCTGACTCATGGTTCAGGCTCCCATCTCTGACCCTGATCCTCTCCACCCACCAGTGGAGGCTAATGTTGATCTCTCACCGCCTTGGCTCTAGACCCTTCTACAAGTTGGCTCATAACTACCCAATGATATTTTCTTATTTTTTAGACCACCTCAAATTAAGTCCCCAGACACCCCAGTACTTGGGCAGACAATCCTGGTCACAACAGTTTTGTTTTGTTTTTTTAATTTTTTAGTGTACTGCATTTTCCACGTGTCAGGTGCTGTTTAAATGCCTTACACATAAGAATTCATTCGATCCTTTTAGCAATACCTAAAATGAAGGAGGTGCACTTTAAGCCCATTTGCTGACTACTGATAAGCGGCAAAGTTGTGACCCGCCATGGTCACCCTGCCCAAAAGTTGCAAATCTGGGTCTGCCATCCTGCATTTGATGACTTGGCTTTTTATTTGCTCCAGGTATTCTCATTGCCTTCGGTTATGTTTCTGCCCCCATTTTTGTTTCCCCCAAGGTCATTTGGAACTCAATCCTTATTATACAAATCACCCGTCACTCTGTTCCCTTGTCGTATCTCCAATAAACCTTTTAAGTGGCGCTGGGCCAAGGACATCACCTTGCGGGTACCACGCGTTCTATCCCCCAGGTTGATAAAAAGGAAGACATCCAGGATCCGTTTTGTCAAACTCCAGAGAACCGGCGCTCACACATGCACCCCTGCATCTTAGCTCTGCTATTATAAAAGGTGCTTGCATTTTACTATCTCCTCCCATATGGCGCTTCATTATATTGTCCACATGACATCCCCTATCCTTGACAGATCTCATCCCTCATGTAATGATGATTACTAGCCCCACACTCATCTAACTTCTCTAGGGCAGTTTCCTACAGATCTAGGTTTTGTTTTATTTATCACTTCGCTCTGCCCTTTCTTGCCTTAATTAAACTCAGCCTCGGGACATAGGAAACCAGAGAACTTATTTTTTTCTTCCTTAGGATGAAAGCAATATCATTTCCTGGGGACAGCAAATAGTCCCCCCACTTTCCACTCCTCCCCAAACTTACCAGTTAAGTCTCAACCACCCTTTGTCCTTTGATTTCCCCTGTTTGCTGGTCTGAATGTTTCAAGGTTTCCTTTACATTTTAATAATTTCTGATCCGAGAGGGACGAAATGACTAGGCAGTGGCCTTCACTTTCCCCTCTTTTGCCTTCCGCTCCTATCCTTTCTTCAAAACATTGCAAAGCAGCTATTTTCTTATTCAGAACAATCTTTACAACTCAAAAGAAAGGCTCTTCCTGTTATTTACATAAATAGATGGCTGGAAAAGAATTTAAGTGGTAAGAGCTCTTGGTTACATGTGGGTTATAAGAAAGAAGGGCCAGCAGGCCGTAAACACTGGCAAATGTATGTTTGCCTGCATGGCATGGTTTGAGGACTGTACCACACAACTGGAGCTGTCCTCCGTTCTCTCGGTCCTCGTTTACAACAACCACGACATCCAAACGCTGCTCTTAGGGTCATATGAAGTCACCAATATCTTAGTACAAATGAACATACAAGCTCCTCCAAGGCGGAAGTAGCCAGTGAGTGATAGAATGAGCTTTCTGGCAGATGGCACTTCTATTCTGCATAAAAACTCTTCATGCTTGCCCATTGGCTTTAAGCCTGAAATTTAGGCTTGGGAGCCTGTCACCAATCCCCTGGGCCTCTCCAGTCCCTCCTCCCACGCAGCCTGTGTTTCTTACTCCGCAGTCCTACCCTTCTGCAACCACAACCCTCTGCAGGGAGGTCAGCCTCCCTCCTGCCCTGCCCTGTCTTTACTTGGCTAACTCCTTTCCCCCACAAGACTCAGCCCCAAGATGATCGTGTGCCTTTCTCCATCACGACCCTAAATACAATGGTCAATGTCTTCCCTACTGACTACCATTCTGTCAGGAAAAAGAATAATTTTCATTCCCGTTTTCCCCGCGCCTCTCAAAAATGGTGTAGTAATTTAACAAGTGACTGAACAACAGAATGGATGGTTCAATGAGTGAATAAATGAATGAAGGGCAAAAATGGAATGGAATCTCCCAAAACCATCATCCCAAGGGTCAGAGTTTTCCTGAGCGCTTCCCCTGATTACGGACAGCAGAAAGTCCAGTGGTTACCTGGACGAACCATGTATATCAAGACCCCAGAGTCACTGAGTCCCAAGAGGATCTCATCTTGGCAGCATCTGAGACATAAAGAGCAGGTCTCCATCATTTTGCCACACTGTCTGCTGCAGCTTTAAATGTCCATAGCATTAAGGCCTCACTCAGGTTCTTCAGTACAGTCCCCATGGATCGCTAACAGGAACTTCCCCAGCCCAGCAAGACACAAGGCATTCCTGCTGCCAGCCGTCTCCTGCTCGGCCCCCTGAGCACCCCACATCTTATTCAAGGCCAGGGGCAGGCAAGTCTTAAATCTGCTATTGAAGTTTCACCCTCCTGAAATGAATGCTCAGTTATCCATGGCAACAAGACACAGCCTGGATAACTCACTTGGCCAAAGATCTAAGCACTTCGTTTATTTTTAATTTTTTTTTAATGCTTATTTTTTTTGAGAGAGAGAAAAAGAGAAAAGGGGAGGAGGAGAGAGAGGGAGACACAAGATCCAAAGCAGGCTCCAGGCTGCAAGCTGTCAGCACAGAGTCCAACATGGGACTTGAACTTGTGAACCACAAGATCATGACCTGGGCTAGGGTCGGACGCTCAATGGACTGAGCCACCCAGGAGCCCCACTAAGCACTTCATTTCAGCCAATACTTTCGGCTTCCTTATCATCCCCTTTACCACCATCATCAGTATGATTTTTCTAAGTGTGCAACAGAATGGGGCACAGGTCTTCAGAAAGCATACACGTAACCACAAATAGGAAGATAAATTTTTACAGTTCTGACATTCAAAATGCTGATATTTTTAATATATACTTATAAAAAGTTTACAAGAAAAACAATAAGACCTTACTTTAAAGAGAAAGGAATTGCAAGCAGGGAGAGGGGCAGGGAGAGAGAGAGAGAGAGACAGAGAGAGAGAGAGGATATTAAGCAGGCTCCACACTCAGCACAGAGCCCGATGCAGGCCTCTATCCCACGACCCTGGGATCATGACCTGAGCCCAAAGCAAAACTAGGACATTCAACCAACTGAACCACCAAGGTGCCCCGAGACCTTACTTTTTTTAAGGCAGCAAAGAGAAGATGTAATACATGTACAGTTCCCTCATCCTCCCACTAAATACAACGAAAAGCCCTGCACGTTATACATAAAGCAAACAAGACTGTGAAAGGTGGAGAGAAGAAGGCAGAACAGCCGGGAACCTGTGGTAGCTAGTTCCCTGGGTTTTCCCAGACTTGGAGCTGAGAAAGCCAGCATTCTGGAAATGCCAATGAATGCAGACTTTAAAAAGCCCCCCAGAGAGTCTGCTTTCTCTAGTAAAAAAGATCAAGCCAAGAGTACCCTAGCAAGGCAGATAACTGTTAAATAAAAATTATTCTTTCCAAATAAGCATCACAGATAAAACTATGGCTCGACCCCTTCCATGCCAGCAAAATCCAAGTAAGGAGATGAGACTTCCACCTTGTTTTGGACTATAATGAGGTGCTCTACACTCCTCCACCAGAATGACATCAGAAAAAGGAGAGTTGGGAGCTGGACTTTCAAGCCAGCAGTTACAGGTACGAAGTGGGCAGTCCTCCAACCTTATGGAGGCCACGTGGGAACACTCTAGTACCATAGCACCAAGTAACGTGCCAGCCCTCCCTCCAGGCTGGGGGATCAGAAGTGGCCTCAGGGAGAGTCAGGGCTTTCCTCACCACCCAGTGCTAATGAAGCCACCCTGCACTCCCCGCCCCAGTGGAGGCCACGTGGGGGGCAGTGGCAAGGCACCCCTGCCCTCCCGGACAAGGGAGGGATAAAGTCCTTATGGGGAACCAGCTCTCCCACCACCCCAGCAGTAAGGGGGAACGCCAGCACCCTCGGGTGTCAACAGAGAGTGAAGGAGAAACTGGGATGCCCCCCCCGCCCCAGGGAAGTAGTGAGGCGTGACCCTGCTCCTCCAACGGAGCCATGACACAAAGGCCAGCTGAAACAGAAACAGAAGGTTGAAGGACCAGAGTCTCATAACGTAATACCCAAATGTCCAGGCTTTAAGCAAAACTCACTCATCATACAAGGAACTAAGAGAACCTCAACTTGAATGAGAAAAAAAAAGTGGACACCAACACAGAGATGTTAGAATGATCTGACAGAGATGTTAAATCGGCCATCAAATAATGTCCCGGTGAGCCATTAAGAACATGTGTGACACAAATGAAAAAACAGAAAGTCTCAACAAAGAAACAGAAAATCTCAGCAAAGAACCAGAAGATATAAATAAGAATCGGATGGAAACTTTAGAACTGAAAAGTACAATAACCTATTAACTCAATAGCATGGTGTAGACAACAGAAGCATTAGTGACCTTGAGGGTAGAACAGTAGAAATGATACAATCTGAACAACAGAGAGAAAGACCAGGACAACCCCCCCCCACACACACACACACACACACACGCACGCATGCTTAGGAAACTGGGGTAACAGTTACTTAGAATCTCTATCAGTTTTTATTATTGCATATGAAAATAGTTATCTCAAGATAAAAGTTTAATTAAAAATAAAAAGGGAGCAGGGGCGCCCGGTGGCTCAGTCGGTTAAGTGTCTGACTCTTGGTTTTTGCTCAGGTCATGGTCTCATGGTTCATGGGGTCGAGCCCCACATCGGGGTCTCTGCTGGCAACACGAAGCCTGCTTGGGATTCTCTCTCTCCCTCTCTCTCTCTCTCAAAATAAATTAGTAGGTTTTAAAAAAGGTAAAATTTAAAAAAATAAATGTTTGTAAAAAAGAAAAAGGAAGCGGAACACAAGAAATGTGTTGACTCACAATTCACCAAGGAGCAAATAAATACAGCAAATATAGTTGGGAGGAGAAAATGTTAGCCGTACTAATCAATGCGGTTCAGACAGATATTTTTGGAGCAAGTTTATTCATTTGTTTTTTATTTTTTTTTTAACAGGAAATAAGTTTCCAGCAGTTTTTCACACAATGGAGAAGAAAGCCCCTTGTGGCAAAACTTCCATTTTGGTGTAATGGGACCTTCGGAGTTTTATGTAGCATAATAACTTTGTGGCTAACTTTTACTGAGTATCTCTTTTCTAACAACTACGCTATGTGCTTCACTTGGATTCTCTCATGGTCCTCCCCAGGATCCTAAAAGGAAGGTACTCAAATAAACCCTATTTCACAGATGAGGAGATTGAGTTTTGAGATGAAGCAAATTGCACAGGATTAACCAGCTCGAAAACGATAAAACCAGGATTCAAATTCAGGCAGTCAGATCCCAGTGGACCCTCATACTCCTGCTTTGAAAAAGCTTCTGCTCCCTGGCAGGCAGATCCCCTGGGAGCCACGGGTCTGTTTGCATTAGGATACCAGGAGACCATAGCCCTGCTCCTGCTCCCAGATTCCAAACCAGCACCTTGGCTGCAGTGGGCCATTCCAGGCCCTTAAGGGCAGCGAGAGGAAAGGATATGGAGGGCACCAAAGGGATCTCAAAGGAAGGCAGGAGGCATCAAATGGCCCAGACATGAAGCAGGGCCAGATCTGGGGTGGCATGGGACAGCGCCATAAGCATAACCCTCACCTCCAACCCAAACAACCTTGTGCAATGGCTGAGCTTGGAAATAAGCAGCAAGCCCGCGTGGGACACACAGATAAGGACCTGAACTGCACAGTCTTCAGTAGAAGCACCCTTGACAGCCTCTGGCAGAAGGTGCTGATCAAACCCTCCAATTATCTTATTCCCCAATATTTGGAAATCAGACAAATTTCACCCTGTGGATTCCCAGATGAGGCAGAGGTGGGGGTGAGGGTGGGAGATCTCCAGAGGCACATACCGAACTCCCTATTAATATTGGCTACAAATGCTTCAATGATCCTTTGCGGGACTTACAGCAGTGTCATTACATTTGCATGCTGAGTAAGGAGAGCAAGTCGTACAGATTATACGACAGATTTCCCCTGCTATCTGAAACTGCAGTGCTCCTACGAAATCTTCCATAAGCCAAAGTGGCGTTAAAGGAAGAAGGAATTACCATTCATTTGAATTAAAAATTTTTGAGCATTCCCAGACCCCAAAAATAACCTCTCTTAGGCTTTTCTGATACCTTGGGACACATCTTGATAATGGACACACAAAATAAATCCAGGTAGAGCACAGATGCTCACAGAATATGTCCCAAGCTCTGGCAGCTTGATGCTGAGATGCTGAGTGTACCCCCAGGATGAGCTTGGGGTCACTGTCACTGCGTGGGGTGCACGCCGTCTCTATAACGGCTCTGCTTGCTGCAGAACAAACACTGAACACGATTTCTGCTCTCAGCCTTTTCTGTAAAAGCACAAATCCCCTTTGGATTTCTTTCAGTGAGTAAAAACAGGGGCCCATGTTTTGTAAAAGCAACTTCGCGTAACGCAAACTTTGGAAAAGCAGAAGAAACCTTAATTATCAAAGCAATGTATATTAGGATAACAGTGGAATGCCATTTCCTTTTTTTAAAATGTTCAGTAAGATGTAATACTTTGCGGCAATAGAGGGAGTCGATGATACTCTGGCACACCAGGGAGGGACCATAAATGCATACAAACTCTCTGGAAAGCGATTAGCACCGTGTATCCCAACCTCTGCGAGGCCAGCAAAGATTTATGGGGGAAGATGTTCATGGCAGCATTATCTATGACACTGAGAAATTAGATACAACCAAAGGGAAAGGTTAAATAAATCAGAAACATCCATACAATGGAACATTATTGGCCATTAAAGTTTTGAAAAATGGTTATTGGTATAAGGAAATGCTCACAATATAATGTTAAGCGAAAAAAAAACAAGACATAAAACTCAATATGTAGTATGATTTCCACTGTATGTAGACAAGGTCAAGCTAAAACACAAACACAACAAAGCGTAAGTAGCTAGTATCTCTCAGTGGTAAGATTTCAAAATAGTGTTTTATCTTACTTGTTTTCAGAAGTTTCAAGTAGTCTGAAATTGGCATTTTACTTTTACAATGGGAGGAAAAGAAAAGGAAAATATCTCCGGCAGGTGACTAATGCCGTAAACACAGAGCAGCAGATGAAAGCGAAAGCAGACAAACGAGAGAAGAGAAGGGTACCACGGCCACGCGACCACACGTGTGCCTTTACGAGCTTTACTGGCAGGAAGAAAATGAGTGCTTTCTGTTTATTATTTATCACTGTCGCTGTCTGAAAAATAACACCCATAGGGGAAGGCCAGATGGCACCCCGTCTAGGGAAGGACAGAAAAAAAGAAAGTTCTAAATAATCTGTAAGCCAGAGAACACCTGAATGGGCGACGCCTAAGCACAAATGCAGATCAGCCTCCTGGGTTACTGACCCTTGTGTTTTCCGTTTTCTTAGACCTTGACCAGGAGGGCCTCAAGAGAATAGCCAATAGAAAAGAAAGAAAGAAAGAAAGAAAGAAAGAAAGAAAGAAAGAAAGAAAGAAAGAAAGAAAGAAAGAAAGAAAGAAAGAGGGAGAGAGACAGAGAAGGGGATGGGGGAGAGAGAGAGGAAGAGAAGGAGAGAGAAAGAGAGGGAGAGAAAAAGAGAGAGGGAGAGAAAGAGTGGAAGGGAAGAAGGAAGGGAGGGAGAGAAGGAGGAAAAGAAAGTCAACCCCTCCCCAGCCCCAGCCCCCCCCCCCCCCCCCGCCACACACACACACACACAGCACTGTCCCAGGGGATGCTCAGAGCTGCAGACAGTGTCCAATTCTATAGGCAACGGCCACAAATGCAAACCCAGGATGCGCGGGCTCAGTAATTAGCAAGCTGCAGGTTGGATATTCCTAAGATTCTGCAATCTTTCCATTAAGTTAAAACATGCTGTTCCATCTGCAAAGAGCAATCACCTGCCATCTTCGTATGCAAGCAAGAGAGAGATTAATAAATGTACTTGTATTTCTAGATAAAGTAGTCCCTATGGAGCAATCAGTTCCCTGTTCAGAGAAGCATGTCCCAACTATTTTAAGGTAATTCAAATACAGCTCAAGAGCCAATAGCACAGTTGGACGGGACTGTCAGGAAAGCTGTTAGTGAGAATCTTCTCACCAGAGCCAGGCAGACCACAACAATCTTCACTGAGGGTACACAATACAATCTTCATTGAGATGGGCACAGTGTTGTAATGTGCGAAGTGCTCCGTGTATATTATTGTAGGAAGAACAGTCTGAAATGGTTTAAATATTTTTCTTTCCTGAATTTTAAAAGAGAATATCAGGCCTGTCGTTGCTCTAAAACACATCCGCAAGAGAAAACAAAAATGTATATATCTGAAGTGCAATATAAGCCCATTTGGTTATAATTCTAATTCTATAATTCTACATTGTTTTATCATTGTCTTTTACAGCTATCCAATTATCATTTATCATTATAGTTTTAGCCTTTTCGTAACATCTGTTCTTTTGTAACTCTGGTCTATATCGCTGTATCATCATCCTGAAATACTTCTCTTTATTTTACTATGAAAGGTGAAATAAAATGGGGTCGCTTATGTCAAGCGATTGTAAATGGAGCCAGGAGGCCATTAAGGAGGTGGCCTTACTCAGGTCCTCACTGGGTGGAACCATGAACTTCTAAATGGGACCAAACCACAAATACTCCAGTGATTCTGCACAAACACGTGCAGCTTGCTGTAGCAAGGGACTCTTGCCGAGTGATGGTCTTAGCAATCAATTCTGTTTAGCCAATATTCGTTTTCTGCCACCAACACCAATCAAAATTCTTTGTAGAGAGCATGTACAAACATTCTCTTTTTGTCTTTAAAAACCCCTGACTTTTGCTCCCTACTGGGAAACTATTTGCTTGCTACCTAAATCTGTGTGCCCCAAATTGCAACTCTTTGATCCCAAATAAATACTTCTGCTTAATTATTGTTTCCTAACAATTTTTTTTTGAGAGCGAGACAGAGAGAGGGCAGAGAGAGAGAGAAAGAGAGAATTCCAGGAGGGGCAGAGGGAGAGAGACAGAGGGAGAGAGAGAAGCGGGGCTCACCCGAAGGGGACTCGGGCTTGTGAACCGTGAGGTCATTTCTTGAGCTGAAGTCAGATGCTTAACGACCGAGCCACGCAGGTGCCCTGGCTTCTAACAGTTTCAGATTGACGTGACATTTGGCCCTCAGAGTAATACTCAGTAGGTAATAATATTATTATACAGAAGAAACTTGGGGCTTAGTTAAGTTAGGGACATGCCCAAGATCACAGAGTCATCAGGGAGAAGACGAGGGGCTTGTTTTGGGGGGTGGTCATTCACAAAGCCACGTTCAAACCTCTTCATTTACCCATTATCCACCACCACCTCCCACTAGGCTCCCCTGATGAGATGGAACACACACTGAGATCCTCTGAAAATTCATCCTCAAAGACACTTAATCCAGTGTGATGGCATCAGATAATAACGCTGCCCATTGACTCTGGCCATGAAACTCTTCCAGAGCCTACAGTGTCCATAATTATTGTGCTTATCACCACACTATTTGCTGCTCTTGCAGGCCAGCAGTAGATAAGGTAAAACATTTTAGAGCAGGATAAAACACGGCCATTTGAAAAAAAAGGCAGGAAGTGCAGTTGATAAAAATGTAATTACTTGTTTCTTCATAGAACATGTTTGCAGACTATAATCTCTAGTTTTGCTGTTTCTATTGCTGTGGACAATAAAAAGCATTTAGGAAAATTATTGTTAAATTTTTCTCTGAGCTCTATCAAGCGGTTTTGCATTCCAATTAATTGATTTTTTTTTTAAGACACTCTTTTAAGAGCCTTGAGACACTGTACAGAAGGCTCATGAGCCCATGGCTCTCAGTATCCTATTTCCTATCAGGAGATTATTTTTGGAGAATGACATATCACGGTTTCATTTTCTATGATATTGTTCAAGAAAACACATGTCTCTATTATATCAGGTTACTATTCTGTTTCGGGTATTTTGGTGTTAATGTAATCAATAGTGTGATTACGTGATGCTTATGAAACCGTATCTTCAGGGAAGGAATGCAGGAAAGCAATAACAACAATAAATGAAATATTTTTCTCCCCTCTTCTCTTTCTTTTTTCTTAAGTTCACTTATTTTGAGAGAGAGCGAGAGAGCACATGCAAGCAGGGAGGGGCAGAGAGAGAGAGAGAGAGAGAGAGAGAATCCCTAAGTAGGCTCCACACTGTCAGTGCTCCATGCAGGGCTCGATCCCATCACCTTGAGATCGTGACCTGAGTCGAAATCAAGAGTTGGACACAACCGACTGCCTCACCCAGGCACCCCTCCCCTCTGCTCTTTCAAACCTACTTTGTGGGACTAATTCTTCCTTATATTAAAAACTTTTTTTTTATTTTTCCTGTTAACACTATATTATTAAAAGAAAATCATCTACTTTTAGATGCCCAATCTTTTCTCATAATAAAACTAGTCAGTCCCAAGCAAGAGTCAAAAATCTCAATGCATTTCAAAGAGAGCTTCTTCTTCTCCAGAAGGGTCAAGGCCATGTTTTCCATTTCCCCACCTAGAGACCTCCCCCTCTTCTTAACTCAAGAAGATAACTCTGCTTCTGCCAGAGATGGGACAGAGGAGAGTTCAGGGCAGGAAAGGATTACCTTCGGCTGTGGCAGAGGGGTAAGGTCAACTCTTCCTCATGGGCCCCTTTTTTGCACAGGTATTTCGGAGGCCAAAGGTAGGCACTATCTCCTCCAACTGGCTTCTTTGGGGTCCCTGTTTAGTCCCAATCCCCTGCAGCCCTCCAGATACAGCGTGGCTACATTGGGTCCTAATGGCCCATCAAGTGTCCATCTTGGGCAAAGTTCCTTTAAGGCACCTCCATGTCAGATCTCCCCTACTCGGCTCATACCTTGTTTCATCCATTTTCATACATCCTTAGCCCCACCGACTCTGGAAGTGTAGCCTATACCCAAAGCAACCAGCTGTCCAGCTGGACGCAGCATCCCACCTCAGACTTCCTGCTCCGGATCCTATTGTCTGCCTGCCTCATCGTCCCCAGATGAATACACCAAGCTCTCTGCATGGGGTCTCTGCAGACCCTCTTAGTGGGTAGACCTGAAAAAGAAGCACCTACCTGCCCGTCCCCACGTGAGCAAGGGAGAGAACACTCTACAATATTTCGACAACTCCCTTGAAGAGATCCTCTCCTGCCCTGTGAGACGCTCCTTTATATTAAACATATTAAGCTGCAATGAAAGATTAACCCCATCGTGTCAGCAGCTTAGCCAAACTGCATTCCACTCTCAAGCAAAGTCTGCTGAGAACCTGGGTGTCTTCCAAGGGGGGTTCCTGCTCCCTCAGATGACCCAGTGTTCCAGGAAACTCCAGTTTTGTGGCTCAGCCACTGATCACCAAGGCTGGGGAAAGGAATGCATGTAAAAGTCACACTCACACTTCTACACTTTGGCCTAGAGTGATAGGTGTCCCATCCATTCACAGCCTGTTGATCAGAGCTGGTCACGTGGCCACACCTAAGTGCAAGTAGGCCAAGAAATGTAGGAAAACATAAGAAGTATCAGTGAGCATTCATATCCCACACACAACCCCCAAAATGGAAAAGGGGCTAATGGACTAAAATAAGCTTTTCATTTACTTTGCAAGTCCTTCTTCAACACTGGAGCATCTAGCTTTGTTACATGGTAGTTGTTCACACCTTATGTCTTGGGTGTCAGCCACGATAGAGACAAAAGGAGTCCCGTTATCCTTGAGTTAACACTTTCAAACCTTATAGCATACAGTGAGGAAAATTAACATGTACTGAGCACCTACTAGGTATCAGGCACTGTTGCATGTTGCTTGCATGCATGAGCTCATTTGACCCCCTCGAGGACAAGAATGCTAAGATATAGGTGGAAATGCCCCAGTCTATCATAGGATGGAAACTGAGTCTCAGAGACTAAATAGATGGGTCAAGTTCAGTTCATCCTAATGAAAGAGTCATGTTTAGAATCTAGATGTGTGTTTTACAAAAGCATTCTCTTCCACATGGTTCACATGTTTTCCATCTCAGACAATACATACTCAATGGACAAATCCATTCTTGTGGCATGTGACATATTCAGAAAACTACACTATGAATTTGGGGTTAATATTAGGATCATTATCACAAGTAATCATTTTCACTGGATTTTAGACATGTAAAACTATCTCTAGGCTCCAAGTAATGAAAAGTCTAATAATCATTTTTTTTTGTGTTTCCATCTAATTATTTTCAATTTCATTGTGTGCTCATACAGGTCATGCTTTCCGTGGGATATTGGCATAGCTATGCCCTCAGCTTTGGTAGATGGCAAAAACCTAAAGGAAATGGTGAGGGCAATGGTTGAATAAGTTTGCCAGCCTATGCTTGACTCCTTCCAACTTGCCTACTGTTCTCACCTCCATCTTGACCTCTATGAGGTCTGTTGGCTAGACACCCACTTCCTATGCACCTAGAATAATGTAAATCCTAACATATTCCACCCACAATACCAAAGATTCATGCAATTTATAACATGTTCATCCTATAAATGAAGTAAATATGTCATTCCATGGTCCCAGTCTTCTTCATGCTTGGGAAAAATGTGAATTATTTATGTACAGGTACATAAGAGCTCTAAGTGGAAGAGAATCTAATGAATTGGACTGAAAGCATCGTTGTGGTTTTGAATATAGGGAAGACAGATCATCCTCAAAAGCATGTCCATATAGCAATTTAAAGTGAAGAAACAGGCCCAACCAGTGTTAGAATCCCTTTTTTAAAAAGTCTTTTTAAAGGATTCCCCAATCCTACACAATAATCATTGTTTATGTCTTCAGAGACTCTGGAGTGCTGAAGAAATTAGCAATGTAGAAGGTAGAAAATGCAAAACAAAACAAAAAGAAGGACCACATAACATGAATGAAGTTTCTAGAACTGCTGAATGACCTCTCCAAAACCCGGTTAAGGAATCCCCATGCAGGCGAACCCTAGTGTCAGGCTGGAGGTCACTTATGTTTTCTTCTCTCTTGAGGAAATCCAATTCACTGACACAAATATTTACTGAGCTCTTCCGAGCATTGGCCCAGCATTCTTATTTCAGAAATACAGTCATGAATGTGTCATTAGCTTTGCCTTGTGTGTGTGTGTGTGGAGAATGGGAAGAATCGTACACATACAAGGCAGAAGCCCAAGGCTAGGGCTGGACAAAACAAAAACAAAAACAAAAACAAAAAACAGCGCACTAGACAGACATTAAAGATCACAGACCATTGGCGAGTACACCTGACTCAGCACACACACACACACACACATTCAGCAACATTTGTACTTGACCCAGCTGATTCACAACATGCACCAGCTCCTCCTCCCTCCCCAGGCAGAAGCTGCTTCTAGCTGTGAAGAATATTAGGAGCAAATCAACACAAGCTGGGCGCTAAATATCTGATTTTTCCACCTATCAGGCGTTTAGGCAAACCATTCTTCCATTCTGCACTCAGGAGTTCTTTCCGGAACTAGAACCTCGTCCCTCCTCCGATCTATATGACTTTCTCAGTAAATTTCAGGTTTCAGGGAACATTGTTTCATTCAGCAAATCCATTCGGAACACAACCCATCTGCCAGGATCTGTGCTAAGTACTAGAAACAAAAAGGAATATGATACGACCTTTTCTTACTTCTCGACTCTGAAACTACCAGTCCACTGAGGATTTGGGCCTGTGGAAGAAAACAACGGTTGGAGTGTGGGTTGCAGATTAGATACCCAAGAAGGCAGGCGGGATAAAGAAGGCAGAAGAGGCATGGCAGACATTGCTCATCCTCAAGCCCATAGTCTTCTCCTTCTTCCTGCTTATGATCAGAGACACCTTGATCACCGAGAAGGAAGTAAGCACCTCCACCTCTCCTTCCAGAATATAAATCATGGTCGTTCTACGTCAAAGCAGACTCCCTTCTCTTCAAGAGATTGATCTTGAGGTGGGCATGGTTCTAACCAACGATTCATCAGGTGAAGTTCATGGGAGGCTTTCACTTATAGAGCAAAATGGCAGACTATCTCTGAGAATAAAGCTTTTTGGCACTGATCTTCTTGTGGTGATTCCCTGAGCGCGTGGTGCTCCGGAGTAGGAGCAGCCATCTTGTGGCCATAGGGGCCACAACAAAGGAACCCCTGGGTGGCTCAGTCGGTTAAGCGTCCGACTTCAGCTCAGGTCGTGATCTCGCGGTTTGTGAGTTCGAGCCCCATGTCAGGCTCTGTGTTGACAGCTCAGATTCCGTGTTGCCCTCTCTCTCTGTCCCTCCCCTGCTTGCACTCTGTGTGTGTGTCTCTCTCTCTCTCTCAAAAATAAATAAACATTTTTTTAAAATTTTATAAATAAATAAATAAACATTTAAAATATTTTTTTTAAAGAACCAACACAAGAAGATAGAGCACAAGGATATAAGGAATAGTTGAAATTGTCATACCATTGAAAGACCTTGGAACTGCCTTCCTATAAACAGTTTTGTAAGTTAACAATGAACATCTTATCTTCCTGGATCAAGCCAATGTTCACTGAGAACTGATACCTACAGATAAAAGTGCCCTGACCCTGGTATGGTAGAAAAAGTCTTAAGCACTTCTCATAGTATTTTGTAAGGTGGGTGATACTATTGCTCCCATTTTACAGGTGAGTAAACTGAGACTCAGATAATTTAATTAATTGTCTCAAAGTCACATAGAATATCATTAAATGTGCAAATGGAGATTTGCTTACAGGCCTAAATCAAAAGATTGTTCTCCTACCACTATGAAATCTTATTACCCCAAAAAGACAGAGTTCATTTCCAGAAAATTATTTGCTTCATGACCAAGAGTCAAGAAAATGGGTATGAAAATCTGTTGAGAAGCAATTTGAATCTATTATCTCTTAAGTTCAACAAAAGCATACTGAAGATATGCTCTGGCTTGGGCACTGAGTTACAGAAATGTACTCAACAAGCCCCCTCCTCATGGTTTCAGAAGAACACACCCAACCTCATATTCTAGAACAGCTTTAACCTGAATCAATATGATGTCAGACCTTAGCTGACAACTCCATGGTTCAATCATGCATCCAGAAGCAAAATATCTGGAAAACAAAACCGATTCCTCGTGAGCATGGAAAGGCAAATGGAGCCTGAAAAAGTCAAGGGGCATCTGGGTAGCTCAGTAGTGAAGCGTCTGACTTCGGCTCAGCTCATGATCCCACGGTTTGTGAGGTCGAGCCCCGCGTCGAGCTCTGTGCTGACAGCTCGGAGCCCGGAGCCTGCTTCAGATTCTATGTCTCCCTCTCTGCCTCTCCCCCACTAGCTCTCTCTCAAAAATAAATAAACATTTAAAAAAAATTTTTTTTAAGTCACTGCATCATTCAGGTGGTTGCAAAAGTCTTCGTGTTTGCTGCTACCTGGGCTCAACATTGGAATGAGTGGCGATGGCCTTCATCTGCCACCTGGAGGCTGCCGCGCTTCCTTTGTCTCCCTTTATCACCCCTCCTCAGAGGAGCATATCTGCCAGACACTCACCCTCCTGATTCCTAACCTCCAGCCTAGGCTCACACTACTCGGTGCTGCTGAAGATGCTTCAGAGGCTCCCAGCATCTTTCTGTGCTGTTGCTGACCCTGCTTCCACATGTCCTGCAGTCCAGGTGCCAGGGAGTTAGCGTTGCCTTGACCTGAGGCTTGCATGCTAGCTAACTATCCAGGGATTTGGCTCTTTAATCCCATCAGCAGGGGAGGCAAATGCCCCAGTATGGAACAGCAAGAGCCTTGTACATAGCTCCAGGTGTAATCCAAGAGCAATGCCGGAAATATGTAGAATAATACTGATAGCTAATATTTATTGAAAGTTGGCCTGATTACAACTCGACTTCTTTCCCCCAAGACACCAATTCCCAGAAAAAGCATCTTGTTTATGTCATATTCCCAGAAGTACAGCTTGCTCTGATTCATTCTCTCTCCTCCTGTCACTCTCTGGGTTCCTCCCTCTCCTCTCTCAGGTCACCTGGGTGTATTACTAGTCAGTTTCAGAGTAGAGAGAAGCCTCTGGGAGAACTTCCCAAGCAAGACTCTGGCCTGAGGCCTGTCGTGCTAAACATGTTTATAGCTGGTTTGACCTTTGGCACTGAAAGCATCCTCACAAAAACCTCAATTGAAACAAAGCATTTTTTTAATGTTTATTTATTTTGAGAGAGAGAGAGAGAGAGAGAGAGAGCACAGGTGTGAGCAAGTGGAGGGGGGAAGGGGGAAGAGAGAGATAAGCAGAGAAAATCCCAAGCAGGCTTCACATTGCCAGCACAGAGCCTGACGTAGGGCTCCATGTTAAGAATGGTGAGATCATGACCTGAACTGAAATCAAGAGTCCGGCACTCAACCAACTGAGCCACACGGGCACCCCTTGAAACAAAGTATTTTAAGAAGTCACTTTGATGGTGATGTCTGCGTTCCAATGCAAAGTCCTGTACTTTGGTTCAAACATCATCGTCTAAAGATAAAATAGGAATCTGGCTTAAAGTTGAATATGTATTTAAAAGTTAGATCTTTTTTGTTTCATTGCGTTGGCTTAAATTATACATATGTTTTTAATTTCACAGAATGTCACGGTTGAAAGGGAACTTTGGTGTCATCAGCTCTTATTGAACATCATGAGGTTCTACTCACAGTACTGTTGTGTTACGCAGAACAGTGGCCCCTAAAGATGTCACATCCTAACCCACAGAGCCTGTGAAAACACTATGTTAAGCAGCAGGAGAGAATTTAGGTGCTTATCCGCTAACCTTGCAATAAAGAGATTGTTCTGGATTATTTGGGTGAGCCAAATGTACGCAAGTTCCTTCAAATACGGAAGAAGGCGGAAGGTCAAAATCTGAGAGCAATTTGAAAATGTTATGCTTTTGGCATTGAAAATTAAGGAATGACCATGAACAAAGAAGTGTAAGCAGCCTGCAGGAAGTAGAAATGCTAAGGAAACATTCTCCCAACAGAGCGTCCAGAAGAAACAAAGCCCTGCTGATATCTTGGTTTTCGCCCAGTAAGACACATGTTGGACTTCTGACCTCCAGAACCATAAGGTTAAAAAAATCTTAAACCACTAATTCTGTGGTAGCTTGTAACAAGACGAACTAATACAATTCGTTTTGTTTATACCCATTCACTTCCCAATTTGATCCTCACTAGGACCCAGGCATTTATCCCCACTTGACGGATAAAAACAACTGAAGCTCACAGAGGTTGAATGACTGGCCCAAGGCCACATGGCTATTCAGTGACAGAGCAAAATTCAAACCCGAGTGTATCTGACTACAGATTCCAAGATTGTTACGATGTCCTGTGCTCAACATCAGCCACACACACACTGCACCCTGCCGCCCACTAGCCTGGAAGTGAATGTGGAAAGTAGTAACTTTTAAGATTAAATTAGAGTAGAAAATGAAAAGAAGAAATGAGAAGAGGATAGGAGAGGCAAAGAGAGCGGAGGGGAGGGGGCGAGGGGAGGGGAAAAGAGGGGCAAGACTGTATTGCAGGTGCTGTGGGTATATTTTAGATATATGTCTGCACATGATGCAAAATTTATTTCTTACTGCAGTCAAAGTAACAATATCTTGAAAGGCACTGCTCTACTGGAGAGCAAGACAAAATATGGCCCGGCTCCTGTCTTTGGGAATATCCATAATGTAAAGAGAGAACCCTAACAAGCCCCTAGAAAGCCATGTAGACTGGGCTGGGTCAGCTGCAATCTGCCAGCGAATCCCAGGGGACCCGCAAGCTCACATCGTCCTGACTGCCCTCTGGAGGTGCATGGAGGCCCCCCAGGAGCTCATACACAACACACACAACGCAAATACCCTACACACACCACGAAACTGCCTCTCATCCCCAGCCTGCAGCCGTAGCTAATATCACTACCACCTGGGGGACTGAATATTCAGGGCCTATTTCTGCTAAGACTTTATCCCAGAGAGTGCTGAATGATATGATTTGAGATTAAAAGCCACCCCAAAGATGATTAGTTACACAGCAGCAGGTGCAGAAAAAAGTGTATCTCAAAAAGATGCCTACCACTAAAGTGAATGAAGTCTGATGACTTAAATTTTCTATGTGGCCTTCCAATTTTCACTCCCTCATGAGTTAAACATCAGTAAAGGTGGATTAGCTAATAGCCCTGAATAAAGATGCTTGGGAAAGGACATAGCTGGTGTTGGCAACACTGAGAAGCAAGTTACGTGTGTTTTTGGGGATCTCTCCTCCTACCTCCCAATGATCTTTCTTTTTCAGGAAATCAGCCAGCACCCTCTGGTTACTTTCCCCGTGTAGCACAGTCAAAATGGGCCTTCAGCAATAGCCCCTGATCTTAAAGAAGGAATGGTGAGGCCAATAAATATTGCCAACCAACTACTCTCTTTCTGATGATTTACCTGGCCCATAGCCCAGCTCCCCCAGCTGAACACCCGAAAGAAAGCTGAGCAGGGGCGCCTGGGTGTCTTGGTCGGTTAAGCACCCGACTTCGACTCAGGTCACGATCTCACAGTTGGTGAGATCAAGCCCCACATCAGGCTCTGCACTGACAGTGCAGAGCCTGCTTGGGATTCTCTCTCTTCTTTGCTCTCTGCCCTCCCCCACTCTCTCTCTCTCTCAATATAAACTTTTAAAAAATTAAAAATTTTAAAAACCGAGAAAGCTGTGTGAATACCCGTCAACAGCAGGTGTCTCATGGTTAATGCACAGCTTCGTGGTAGACAGATTCTTAACCCAAAGGAATGACTCACAGAGGCAATTCAGACAGGAAGGCGGTCCTAGAAAGTAAATGATTTTTCACAGTGCCCTCTACTTTATGCTAGGTAGGTGACCCTCCACTCTATGGTGGAAAGACCAGTGTGAGGGTTATTTGTTTGCTTTGGGTTGTAGTTTTTGGTTTGTTTTTTTTTTTAACAATTTACAAGCCCTTTAGTTTAAGGATCTTATTACCTCAGTTATTTCTTCAAGTGTTCAAATTATCGACCACCTCATCTGAACTGGTAGATAAGCCTAATTCTCACATCTGCAGCGGCAGGCAAGGGGCAGAGGCTTAGAACCACCTAATCTGACCATCAGAGTTTTAATTTCCTCCACTGGGCAGCAGAGAAGAGGATGAAGCCACAAGCAATCCACAGGCAGCCGGGAAACAGCCACCTTTCCTGCTCCTGAGCAGAGATCCAATACCACTTTGGTCTTATCTGTCCAGAAAATCATTATTCGAAGACTTGAAAAGGTTAAGAGAGTTCCAGTTTTCATTTCTGAGACTTTCATTTGCAGCACAAAGAGAGGGTGGAATCTGACAGGCATGGGGCTAATTTGGTTCACTCAAGCACCCGCAGGGAAAATATTCAGATTTTCTCTACAAGGGTCAAATGGAAGCTGCAATTCATGGCAGAGTCGCTGGCTCTCTGTGTTGGTCAAAATTCAGCCTTCAAGATAAATTAGAGGTGGTGAGTTCTGGACGGAGGGCAGTACAAAATGTGAGAAGCTAGCTGAGCCTTTTATTCAACTAAGGCACTTCTTTTTTTTTTTTTTTTAAGATTTTAATGCTTATTTAATTTTTGAAAGAGAGACAGAGTTTGATCAGGGGAGGGGCAGAGAGAGAGGGAGACACAGAATCCGAAGCAGGCTCCAGGCTCTGAGCTGTCAGCATAGAGCCCATCACAGGGCTCCAACCCACAAACCGCGAGATCATGACCTGAGCCAAAGTTGGAAGCTCAACTGACTGAGCCACCCAGGTGCCCCTCAACTGAGGCACTTTATGGGCACCTACCGTGTGCCAAGCACCTTAAGTTGCATTCTTCAAGACACTTGACTGTGTTTTTTTATGCTTATTTATTTATTTTGAGAGAGAGAAAGAGAGCAGGGAAGGGACAGAGAGAGAAGGAGAGAGAGAATTCCAGACTCCTCACAGAGCCTGATGTGAGGCTCAAATTCGTGAACAATGAGATCGTGACCTGAGCTGAAAGCAAGAGTCAGACGCTTAACGAACTGAGCCACCCCAGCGCCCCTAGAAGTGACTGTGTTTTAAAGAAGGAATCGTGAGGCCAATAAAATAGTCATGAAGATGGAAGGGTGTATACAAATATAAGGCCCGGGGTGAGGAGAACCACTGGATTTTTAAGCAGCGAGATATTCAGAAAACCTCTTTCTCAGCCTGTGCAGGAGGGAGAAAGCATGTCACTGAGAGAGATCTATGGATAAAATGTATTGTATAACTTTGAACGCAGACATCTAACATTGGCCCCACCCAAGAAGTGGCCCCTGACCACCCCAAGCTTAGAGTCCAAACGCATAGGTAACAGTTGGGATTAGTTAAGGGATCATTACACGGTGCTGACTGCTGACTCTAAGCCCAAAAGTAGAGTTCAATGCAAGCCAGAAAAATCAGAGAAGAAAATCCAGAGCACAAATGCCAGGCCTTGGAGATTAAACATAAGAGGAAGGAAGGAGAGAGACAGTGTGCAAGGCAGAGGGGACAGATGAGGAAGAACACATTGGTAGAAATAAGCCAGACAACGAACACCCGTGAGGCTTATGTTAGGAACTAGCAGACATTGATATTATGGGCCCTAAAATCCATACCACGAGGAGTCACACACAAGTAGAATGAGAAGACGCTCAGCAGGATGGCAGAGCTTGGAAATCCGTTCCTTCCTCTTCCTTCCCTGTCTGACCCCAAGGTAGTCTATCTTTCCTCCTCGGTTCTCCAAAGTCAGCACTTCAGTGATAAAGAATGTCCTCCACCCCTTATCTCAGAAAGAGGTCCCTTTGCAGGTGCTGTTACAAACTCTAGATGAAAAGTATAGATTAGGGGAAATGAAGCCCTCCACCCCCACCTCTTCCCATCTCACAGACAAGGATGCAGAGATCCAGAGAGAAGCACTACCTCACTTAGGCCGAGGCCGTGCACCTACCTTGATAGACTGGGGCATTGATTAAGTCTCTGGAAAGGCATGCAGTCAACCGCAGACTGAAATCAGGTAGAGAAAGAAGAGTGGAGGGCTGTGGTCTGAACTGTAGGAAAAAACATGAGCTGGAAGCAAGAGGACTGAGACCAGGGTATTGAGAAGAGAACTAAGAAAATGATGAGGAGTTCTAGTAATCTTTTTTTTTTTTTTAATTTTCTGTATTTTATGATGTGTTGACATCTTAGAAACCTTGTTGGCCAGGGAGAGACTCCTGTTCTCCGGGCTAGCCAATTCCTAGAGATCACAGAGGGCTCAGCCCAGAACGTGCCTTTCATATGCCAATTAACTAATCCAGAGTCCTTGCTCCAAACCACCTCCTCTATGTGGTTTCTAGACTCCCAGAGGCAATATTCCTCTGGCCTGATCACCCGAGGGCCGAGGGCCGGGTACAAAACAGCCAGGGACAGCCCTGATGCCCAAAAGCCCACCAAAATTGTTCAAATTAGCCCTTCCTAATATATTTACCCTGCCCCACCCTTCCTTTCCCCTGGAAACCTAATAAAAAGGCCATAGTCTAGGCTTTCCACTTATTCCTGCTTCTGCCTCCTGACCAAACCTGGTACTTCCCCATGTGGCCCCGCAAGACCTGGTTGCCTCCTTTTCTCCAGAAATGGGAGTGAGAAAAGCTCTTCATTCACCGACACCGGCCTCTCTGTGTCATCATTCAGTCCCCTTTATAAATTAAGACCGGGGTACAGGTCATGCACCCAGATATCATTTTATCTTGAGATGAAAATTTACCTCCAAAGAATCCTCTCTGGTACAAGACCACAGATAGTCTCTGAGATCTGAAGAGCCCAGCCAAAATGAAGCAGAACAAGTTTGCTGTTTCAGAGACTGATAACGTATTCTTCATCAATATATTGACTTTTAAATAACATTAATAGAGCATTTAAAAATGAGCTACATCTTTTTCAATTAAAGCCAGTTCAACAGATCCAAAAGGGGAGCAGGCAGAAGAGTAATTTTGTTATTTACTAAACACAATGAATAAGCCCTTAAGGAATAACTGCAACTTCCCAGAAACCAAGGGAAATGTCCATTGCCATAGATACAAAGAGAAATGAACACACTTTGCATAATTCTGACAACAAGGGTGCAGTTTTGAAAAATTATAGAGTGAGCATGATCCCAGGCACATGTGGAAAGTGTCTCCTCAGAAAGGAAGAGGGGCTCAGATTCCCAGGCAGAACAGAGGCAGAGGATGGGGTGACCCGTGACCATACAGAGCTGTCCTGAGGACACACAGCAGACCATCAGCTGTTCCGCCTTTCTTCTTCAGTCAAGGAGGCTCTGACGTTGGGCAAATGGCCGTCCAGAGAAGACTGCATTCTGCACTCAGTAAAGCCTTGGGATCGACTCTTGAGTGAACTGTGAGGTGATGTCTTGTTTGTGATTTCCAGCACGTGTCCTTAAAACAGAAAGATATGACTGTTTCCTCCCTTTTCCTCATCCTCCTTTCTGGAATGGGAAATGACAGTTGGACCTCAAGCAGCCATTATGAATCATGATGATAGAGGCCACACCCAAGGGATGGGAAAACCTTCTGCTGAAAGGTGTCTCAGTTCCTGAGAATCGTGATAGCAACATAGAGGCTGGAACCTCCCACTTCCTAACTATACATAAGAGAAAATAGACTTTATCTTGTTTGAGCCACTGCCATGGGCTGGGGAGGGGGCGTTGTTTCTTAACAAACACAAGGGTAAGGAAGTTAATTGTTTGAGGGGGCTCACCTTGAAAGACGTGTCTTCTCAGCAAAGCAAAACCTACTATTATAAGTTGGGAGGAAAGAACAAGGAACATGGGGTAAGGGCAGAGTGGGTCCAAAGGGGATGTAACAGAGAATCAACAGAACAGAACCAGAAGGAGTCTTCCGTGGAATTGAGGCCCTGGTTGAGAAAGGCGGCGGGGGGGGGGGGGGGCATGGATACTTATGAGACTCAGACAGTATCATCTCAGTTTTCCACAACAATGCACACGTGAAAATAGATACTGGAAGTAAACACTGGAAATAGAATGCAGACACTGAAGAGTCATGTGTGGTCGGGGATTGTCGAAGCAGGCGCAGATGAAACGCTGGGGGATAAGAAAACTAAGGGTGCCTATAAAAGCATAGGCAAATATGGATTCTCTTCTGGATAAGAGAATCCAAACAAAGATAGAAGGAAAGAGAATAAGGGGACACAAGGTTTAGGGCCATGATAAGGATAAAATCAGATTCAGAGGACCGAGGAAGATGGGGGTGTCAGAAGGTGGCTTTCAGGGTCTTGAGCTTTCTCAGTTGGGCAGTGCCTCGAGGCACTCCTTCTAAAGAGGGAGAGAAGGGCCTGTAGGTGGGATGCCTGCCCTCCTCACCCATTTCAACCCAAGCAGACCTCACTTTATAGCTTTATACATTATACACATACATTTTGGAGTTCGGCATAAAATTTCATTGAGAAAGGTTTTTCGTGCTACCAGAAGGGGAAAGAGGCAAAAGTGGAAGAAGGACAAGTAGTAGTAATAGTAGGAGGAGGAGTGATAGTAATAATTTGTAAACCTTGAGACCAAAGCAATTTTTGCCATCCCGTGTTATACACACACCAAGGAACACCAAAGAAAGACCAGCCGGATGTGTCAGGCAGAGCCCCAGCAAGAAACAGATGACATACTCAAATGGGGTGATTGAGAGCTATTTTCAGAGATGTCCAGGGTTTGGGGACCCCACAAGCAGATGGTGAAGCATTCCAAGGCTAGCAACAATGGGGAGCCCTCAGACTCCTACACCTGCAGAGGCCATTAGACAGAGCAGCTGAGTCAGGCTACAGAAGGCTGCCAGCGAGGGTCCCGCCTTCAGTGAAAGAACATAGCTACTGCCAGTCCATTGACCAGCAAGGAGGGACCCCGGCAAACCAACTTCCTGGCTTCTTCCTCTTCTCACGACCCTATCCCCTGCTGGCTTTGCCTGTTGGCCAAATCCAACAGAAACCAGAGAACAAGGGAGCCCAATGAGGGCAGTCCATAGAAGCCAGGCTTCCGGGACCCAGAGCAAGGCAGAAATGGCAGAAAGTGCAATCTCCACTAACAGAGAACATCCAGAACATTAGATTCTCACCCCCTCTGCTGAGAATCCGCTTTCCTTCATGTTCCATGCGAGCGCGCTATGCCGACATCGCCCGTGAAGTCTCCAAGCCTGGTGGCGGCAGGGCGGTAGAAACCAGGACTCACACTCCTTCTCCTGATCCCCTGAATATTCACTATAGTAGATATTTATTGCTGCATCACAAATTGCCCCCCAAATTAGCAGCTGTGAACAGCATCCATTTATTATCTAACAGTTTCCAGGGGTCAGGAATTTGGGAACAGTTTGGAGGGGTAGTTCTGGCTCAGAGTCTGTCATGAGGTTGGCATTAAGGTGTCAGCCAGGACTGTAGTCATCTGAGGACTTGGTGAGGCTGGAGAACCTACTTCCAAAATGGCTTGTTCACACGACTGTTGGCAGTGGACCCTTTGCCATAGGGCCCCTTGGAAATCCTGGTGTGATATGTCAGCTGGCACCCTCCAGGGGGAGCAGTTTGAGAGGGACAGACTGAGAGCGAAGACAAAGCCACAGTACCTTTTACGACCTAGTTTCTGGAGTTGTATTCTGCCGCTACCCCTCCTGCCTTATTCTATGCTTTATAAGCAGGTCACCATGTCTAGCCCATACCATTTGCATGGCCGTGTTTTCCTACTGATGAGAAAAAATTACAACAAAAGGTATATTTTATTTCTGCTACTCCTCTTTCTCAAAAAGAAAAACAAAAGATAGGTATAATAGTTAGACAGTGAAACAAAACATGTTGAAAATGATTCTAAGAAGTTCAGACAACTTTTAAGTTGGAGCCCTACACAATGAACTCTAAAGGTCTGGGATGACTTTTGTCTGTTTGTTGGTGCGATTGTTCATTATAGAAGGGGTAAGGGAGTGGAAGAGTCGTGCGCCAGAAGGAAGAAACGACATCTTGAAAATAAAATGTCAGGGCTTTTCATAGAACGAAGAGATTCAGATCTATCAATAAAGACCAAGGTTTAAAACATTGCCAAACAGGAACATATTCGGTATTTGTTTTTACATCGCACATTATTTGCAGTTACTCCTGAAATGTTGATAACATTCTCGAGCACCAAGAAATTGATTCTCACACATTTACTTACAGCTTCCGGTAGTTTATGAGTTTCTGGGAAATACAATGTCTATCTTGTCTCCAACTTTTACACATTCATTTGCCGGTCTAAGATAGAGATAATCACAGGCTCCGTTCTTTCCTTGTGACAGATGCGTAAAACAGAAGTCACACAAACATAACGACGCAATCTATACATTTGTCAGTGTCTGTGTTCCCTCCATATGCTCATACATTGCCTGGTGTCACGCATCAACAACTCGGATTGGAATCCCAATTTTGCGGCAGTGTGACTACAATATCGGAGCGACCTTGAAAGGTCATTTCCTTCACACCCTGGGATAATCATCCCAGGCCCCCACATAAGTCATAGTAAAAACCTAAAAAAAAAAAGAAAAAGAAAGAAGAAAGTCTCCTACCTCTTTTAGTAAAAACCTTCTTTTTTTTTAACAGTCCGCACAGTAAGATTCTTATGTTTGATATCTTAAAAACTGTTCACAGGAGTGTGGGGTTTGCCCATTCAGCTTCAGCAAATGCTTTTGTAATGTGAGTAGACACGCCGTAATCGGTCTTGGTGGTCCACTTAGATTTCCGCACGTCGGATTTTAATAAAGAAGAGCCCACTTACGGTCTGACACATCCAGGGCTCATACCAAGAGTGCCCAAAAGCTGGCGGATTATTCTCTGACGCCAGACTCAGGAGGCCTGAGTGCCAACTTCATCTTTCATCACAACAGCCTCTCTGATGACAGGAGGGTCATTTTGTGCTTATACGTCTCCCTGTCTTTCACTGTCACATGGAAATGGGGAGGCCAGTCTTTGATTTTTCCTTGACAGATACCTAAGCAAAGATAGTTTAAAATAGGCCAAAACTCTTAAATGTCCCCAAATTAACACCTTCCATGCAACCCTTCTTCCCTCCCTCAAAGTGCTTTCCACAAGCAGCCCCTTCATATCTTCTTTAGGGATGCCCTTGGCCTACCAGGAGGCCAGTTCGTGGGAATTTATATCCAACCCTCCATGGGGCAACCAATAGCCAATAGCTCTTAAACCCTCAAAGCTCTTAAAGAGAGCAAGGAAGCCTAACTCCTTGGCTCCAGGTGAGAAAACACAAGTGCAACTTACCTTCCAGAGTCCCCCAGGGATCCCGCTGAAGACCTGGCCTGAGGCCACCTACTGGTTTGGCTTCCTCCCCTTCGCTGTCCTGCCCCACCCCCCCACTCCCTCCCTCGTCCCCTCTGAGAGCCCTTCCTGAATAAAACACATGCACATACATTCTCATCTCTGACTGTTTCTGGGGAACCAAACTTAAGTCAAGCCAAAACCAGAAATGGAATGGTACTAACTATACTCTCAAAAGAAGTTATACCTAGTAGATACCACCAAGAGCTTCCAAATGAAGACAAGACTGTTTGCCCTTGATGTCTAAAGGGGATGGTAGGAGAAATAATTTAATGTTTATTGAATGACCAGGGATCTCCCCAGGACCTCTAGTACCTTGACCCCTCACCACTGCCAGGGATGTCCAGATGGTCAAAATGAGAGAAAAACAACCTTTTGATATTAGGACCAGGCAAGATGTATGAGATTATGCTACAGTCACAATGACTAACAACAACAAAATGGTCTATTTCTTCCTCACACTACACATAGCCATCACGGACTGTCAAGGTCACTCAGGGATTCAGGCTAAGACATGGACCATCCTGGCCTTTATGTCCACATTCACCACTATAGGGAAAAGAGTGCACCTGAGTGAAGCACACACTGGCCCTCAAAGTTTCTGCCTGTAAGTGACACATAGCACTTGTGTTCATATTTAATGGTGTGAGGTAAGTCACGTGTCTGTGACTAACAGAAAGTAACAGGGAAAAAATTGTACTACATGCCTAAAAGAATGAGAACCAAAATATTTATGAACAACTCTCATTATTGATCACCACAATAGTCTCCAGCAGGACCCTGAGAAATTAGGTGTTGGCTACTTCTACAAAGCAAGCCAGACATAATTTAATGACTCTGAGCTACCAGAGTTTCTATGAGATTTATTCATTCAACATACATCTATTGATATCTTCTCTAAACAAGAAATTATACTTAGGTCTGAGAGGCAGTATAACATCATGGCACTGGCCACAGGCTCTGGAATTAGAGGGGATGTGTTAGAATCCCAGATCTACCGCTTACCAGCAGCACAAGCTCAAAGTCACTTTCTGACTCAGTTTCATTATCTGAAAAATGGGGACAATAATAGAAGGCATCTTACAGAATTGATTAGATGATTAGAAATGATAGTGCAAGCTAGGCTCTTCATTATTATTCCAAAGATAAAGGAGATGTGGTACCTGTCTTGGAGAAGTTCACTCCAAGTTACAGGATGGGGCTTTTCACTCATTTCAGCTCTGTTTGAAAAATATTTATTGAGAATCTACTATGTGTGGGGCACTGGACTGAACACTGTAGTATAAGAATGAATAAGGCCCCCTCCCTAGCTTTAAAAGTGAACAGTTTGGTGGGGACCACAGAAACATAAACACATAATTTCAATATTCTTTGAGTGATAAGATAGAGGCTATGGGAATGCCAAAGAACATTTAGCTAAATCAAGGGTAAACAGGCAGCTTTTTTGAGGACACTTCTCTTGGCGTGCATTCTAAATGTGCAAAATCAGTTATGCTTTAATTCAAGGTTAGCTGAGAAAGCTTTCAAGCCCTCGGTCTCCCAGAATGCCCCACTGCCGCTATCGGTGTTCGGCAGGTGTAGCCGACGGCAGGAGCGACTCGCGGCCACCCTGCTCCCATCCAGATTCAGACTCTCTGATGTGCTGTGCAACAGGACCGCCAATCAAGACCAGAGAAGAGGGCACAAAGGGCAAACCTCCAGTGAACGCTACCCTCCGTGGCCCTAATGAAAGGCTGGAATCTCCCTCCTCACAAAGTGAATGCTGATAAACACATGAAATGTCTCAAGACAGCCACGGCCCTCATGTCACAGGTGTTCCGGGAGCGATTCCCCACAGATCTGTGACATTTTTAGCCATGCCAAGGGAGAGATTTTTAAAAATCCCTTTCCATGATTCATCCACTCTCAAGAACACGACACCCCTGACTGCACTGAAGTGAACATTGGCGCCTTTCGGCGACATGCATTTCTTATCTCTTACCCCAGAAAGACGGACTTAAGGTTTCCCAATGACTATTACCAGGCACAAGGAGAATAAGATCAACAGACCAGACACCTCCGTATTTAAAAGAGAATACACATATAATATAAACATGAAGCCGGAGGGCCCTGTTTTTATTTACAATCCTCTCGAAAAAGTTGGTTTCTATGGCAGCAGGAAATGTGAGGGGTTTTTTTCAAAGGAGCTACTGGATTTACAAAGATCCACTCACCCCATTAGAAGCCTTTCTTCTTCTTTGATGATATGCCAGAGCTGATGAACTTGGGGTGACTTATGTTGCAATGCTGTTCTGCAGCATTCAAAGAGATACATACAAGGGGCTTCCACCTTCTTCCCGACAACTGGGTTTCTTCCTACGCCATCTGCCTGTAAGCGGGTAGACATCAGTCCGGAAGGGAAGGAACAACGGTTAATTAATTCCATTAGATGAAGAAACAGGGGCGTGTGTGAGAGAGGGGGAGGCGGCAAGCTGCCATTGATGTTTGGAATGGACGCAGTTGAAGAATTTCAGTAAAGAGACCTGCTGATATGCTGATAAAACAAACCGCTGCATAATTGATCATTATTCCTGTAATCAAAGGAGGAAACATTTAATCTATCTTTTCATTAAATGTGATTATAGCCAGTGGACACAGCGTCCATCAGAGCCTAGAAATGCTAAGTTCTTACATTCAGATGCGCGGGCCAGACTCTGTTTCAGCAGGCAGGTGGCAATAGTCACGAAGGGCCGACGAGCAGCGGCCCCACATCCGAGGGGTGTCAGAGTGTGGCATGATCTCTGCTGCAGGGGAAAGGCAGCTTTGAGAGGGTGGGAGAGGATGCAGACTTGCAGGAAAGGAAAGTACCTTCCCCAAAGAATAAATAGTAATGGCACAAGGAGGTAGAGACTGGTCTATGCCATTGCCTGGCCTGACCTGTTCACACACCCCAGCTGCCTGCGGGACATCTCCACCTAGATGTCCCCACTCAAGCTTACCGCCAAACAGAACCCTCCAGGCCTCATTCAGCACCAACTTCTGTGCATACAGCTCAAGAAATGACACCACCATCCACGTGGCCAATGGGACCAGAATCCCAGAAGTCATCCCAGACTCTGGCCTTGGCCCTCTCCCCACCTGTTACCCGGTCTCCCATTCTGTATTCTCTCTCTCTTTTTTTAAATGTTTATTTATTTTTGAGAGAGAGCAGGGGAGAGGCAGAGAGAGAGGGAGAGAGAGTCCCAAGCAGACTCTGCGCCCAGAGCAGAGCCCAACGTAGGGCTCGATCCCACGAACTGTGGGATCATGACCCAAACCAAAATCAAGAGTCAGACACTTAATCGACTGAGACACCCAGGCACCCCATCTCTCTGCCCCCTCTTAATGGGTCCTGACCTCCATCCCCACAGCTTCTCGCCCCAGCATCTTTCCCTTCCACCCTGTTCCACACATTGTCAGAGCACTTTTTCTACCTACAATTGCAAGCACACTGCAATCTGCGCTCTTACCAAAAATCTCCAGTGGAACCCATAGCTCTTGGAACCACTTAAAAGCTTCAGCTTTGTGATTGAGACCGTCATGGTGCAGTCCCTGCCTGGCTCACCATCCTCACTTCTCAGCCACTACCTCTGCCCCTCTGTAAGCCTCTCTCCTCCCGCACAGTGACTGCTTCGGGGGCCTCAACATGCTCTGCTGTCTCAGGTGGCTGCCTTTCTACAACCAGCATAACTGCCAGTGTCTGTTCAGGTTGTGTCAACTGTAGAGGGGAGGAGGAGCCGTCCCCGCATCAGGCATGTTCACGTGCCACTCACTGAGAGAACTGAGAAGGGGGGTCTTCAGGCCCCTGAGACCACAAGCTATGAACGGCCGCCCATGGTTCAGCCACTCCTCCTCTGGCGCCAGGCATATTTCACTTTGTCACAGCAAACTGAGTTGAACGAGGGGCCATTAGATATCCCTGCTAAGATAACAACTGTGTATCCAGCATGTATAGTGTGCATGAGTGCTGGGGGCTTGTTTCAGACTCAGAGCTACTCTGTGGGTGAGCGTTATTATCCCCATTCCTTGGATGAGAAAAATGCTCTAAAATATGGAAAGGAAGCGAGAGTGGTCCCTTTTCCCTAGAGGCAGGCTCATTGGGTCCCAAGGAGAGAAATCCAACTCTAGACCAAGACGTCCTGCTTGCTTTCTCTTTCGTTAAGTATAAAAGTTACAGGGGCGCCTGGGTGGCTCAGTCGGTTAAGCGTCTGACTTCAGCTCAGGTCACGATCTCACAGTCCGTGAGTTCGAGCCCCGCGTCGGGCTCTGGGCCGATGGCTCAGAGCCTGGAGCCTGCTTCCGATTCTGTGTCTTCCTCTCTCTCTGCCCCTCCCCCGTTCATGCTCTGTCTCTCTCTGTCTCAAAAATAAATAAACGTTAAAAAAAAAATTAAAAAAAAAAAGTTACAAAGGGGGCACCTGGGTGGCTAAATCGGTTAAGCGTCTGACTTCAGCTCAGATCATGATCTCACACTTTGTGAATTCAAGCCCCACATCAAGCTTGCTTCTGTCAACACAGGAGCCCTTTTTGAATCCTCTGTCCACCCCCCCCCTTCTTCTGCTCCCCCCCCCCACACACATTCTCTCTCTCAAAAATAAACATTAAAAAACATTTTTAGATAAATAAATAATTAAAAGTTACAAAGAATTGGCCTCTGGCATGGGCCAGTCCTATCCAGGGAAAAATAATCATAACTTGGTGAAAGCTTCAGAAAGGACAAGCTGCCTAATATCTCGCATTCCAACCAGGGCACCTGTACTAAAAAAGAAAGATAAACTCTTCCCCCTTTGAGAGAGAAATTTCAGGATGCAAACACACAGGCGCAACACAAACAATGCTTCTTGGCAGATTTATCTGAATAGAAAAATATTGGAAACAATCTAGCTGTATGTCAACAGAGGACTTATTAAACAAGCTATTTTTTAAAAAGAATGAGCTATATATTGATATAGAAGCATATTCAAGACATATTATGAAGTAAAAGGAAAAAAGGCAAGTTGAAGAAGAAGAATATATTCTATAGTGTATTTGTATAATACCTTTGAATAAGAAGAGGGAAAAGAATGAGAATACATGTTGTTATTTGTATATGCGTAAACAAACCAACCACAGTCAATGCCTGTAGGAGGCTAGGATGAGAATTGGGTGCCCCAGTTTGGTTCCAGTCCAAGATGGTGCCATAGGAAGATTTCCAAACTCATCTCCCCCACAGAATACACCGACATACACCTACTTATAGAACAATTCCTCCTGAAGATGAACAGGGTGCTTGAGAGGCAGGAGTGAGCAGTAACTTTCTCTTTTTACCTTTTTAAATATTGTAAGCCATGCAAATGTGTTATGTATTGAAAAATTAAATTGGAAAGAAAACTCTCTCCCGTCTGAGGACCCCTCAGAGTAACATCCTATTTCACATGCATCATCTCACTGAATCCTTACACTCCTACACATTGTTATTATTCCCACTTTAAGGTAAGGAAACTAGTCTTGGAGTCATGAAGTGACCTGGGATGGGATCACCTGTAAAAGCCATAAAGACAGGGGCACGGCAGAGCCTGTCCCCCAGTTCCTCCACCCGACAGCATGCAACACGGCAGCCAGAGAGAGCACAGGGGGAGCTCACTGGGTTTCATTTTGTGGGGGAGTCTAATAGTCTCTTCCTCCCACACCCCCACCCTGTGAAGGATACCGGGAAAATCTTACCTTGAATTTAAACAGGTGTCTTGCCTCACAGTGCAAATGCCTCTGAGAAGCATGACACACATATCGTGTACAGAGCTTCGGTTTCAAGTGTGAGAAGCTAACTCTGGTCACTTAAGTCACTTAAGTGAAACCAGTGTAATAATTGGTAGGGTACAATCAGAAAAAAAAAAAAAGAGAGAGAGAGAGAAAGCTTCTTTCTTCCCCCCCTCTTACTGCTACTTACAAACATCCTCTAACAGGGCTCCTTTCCTGGTCCCTGGCAACAACTTGGGCAGATCAGATTCGATACCTTTCCTGTCTTTTCTGGTATTAAGGAACAGTGTCATTTTCAGGCATAAACATTCCAGTCCTATTTGCTAGCATAAAGACTTTAATCTCTCCTCCCTGCTTTAGCTCCTGGCCTTACCTTAGGCTCAAACCTTACCCAAAGCTACAGGGGGCAGTGGGGGTGCGAAGGTGGGTGCACTCTGCTCTTCTGTCGTCCTGCCACCTTCTTTTACACTCCTCCTCCTGGGGCACCATGAAGCTCAGTCAGTTAAGTGTCCGACTTCAGCTCAGGTCATGATCTCACAGTTCGTAAGTTCGAGCCCTGCGTTGGGCACTGTGCTGACAGCTCAGAGCCTGGAGCCTGCTTCGGATTCTGTGTCCCCTCTCTCTCTGCCCCTCCCCTGTTGGCACTCTGTCTCTCCCTCTCAAAACTGAATAAACATTAAAAATAAAATTTTACACTCCTCCTCTCCACCACTTTTCTGCTGCTGGTTCTCCAGGCCAACACAGCAAGGAAGGACAAAAAGTAAAGCAACAAAGTGCTGTGTGGCACGTATCTAAATGTGGCTCTTTTTTGTGAAGGTCTCTTCAGGGTGCCTTGGATGACCCCCTCGCAGGTACCTCCAAGTAGCACAGTCCTGTGACACAGGCGACCCCTGCTGGGCTGATCCCTAGGGGCAACCCCTCAGCTCCTATTCCAGCCAGCCTCCCTACAAGGTGTGATTTTGTTGGGTCCAAGCAGGCAGCCCTCTGAGGTAGAGAAACTCCAGGATGGCTGGTCCAGATGGAACCCTGACTTGCTGCCCCATAGAGCCTTCTCTCCTCACGCTGCTGACAGCGCAGCTCCAACTAGCCTCTATCTTTATCACTTACACCCCAAATTCAGAGGGATGCCCCGGGTCCTCCTAAGGACTCTGCCATGTCCTCTGTAGTAGCAAGAGAAAAGCTTAGGACACATTATACTCTGGATGCAGCCAAAGGGGTTTTCCTGTAGCTGTCCTCCTGTGACTCAGCAGACAGGGGGAGCAGCGGTCAGGAAGCCCCATATCCACAAATGCCCATAATCCACAAATCCTTCCTTCCCCAAAACTATAAACAGTAAAACCTTGGATTGCGAGTAACTTGTTCTGTGAGTGTTCCGCAAGACGAGCAAACATTTCTAATCAATTTTAACTTGAGAAACGAGGGATGTCTTGCGATACGAGTCGTATGCGATGCCAAACATCCCATGATCACAACTGAGCCAAGGGTTCTTGAAATTCACTTTTGTATACAAGTGCTTTGGATTACAAGCATGGTTCTGGAATGAATTATGCTTGCAAACCAAACCTTTACTATATATATGTTTTTTGAATGATGTCCTTAGAATGTTACCATCCTGCAACCCTCACTGAACTAATTAGTCTGGGGATGGAGCAAAAACAGTGCTGACATCCAAAAAGAGCAAAAAACAGACCTCATGTGGCTCTTGGTGAAAGAACACAGCATCACCTACAGTCTTTCCAAAGGGATCACAGCCAACCTGATCAAGCCTGTGGATCCAGCTGCAAGCTTGCAGGAAATACAACCAGATAAAGGAATATGTAGAACTGTGCCTTGAAGGTGCAATCAACAAAACCCAGACTATGAAAAGCTCCTACAGGTCAAATAGCCCAACAAATAAATTGTAAGAAAAAGAAAGGGACGGAGAGGAAAATTGTACATTAAGAGATTTAAAAGATGCATTAAATTTTAATGGGCAAGACTAGACCACAGTGTCCAGAGATGCACACTTAGCTCATAAAACCATAAAAAGTGCGAAGCACTGATTACTACAAAGCTAGTCTGTCTTTAGAGGCAAGGGACAGCATTTGGGATGGGACGTATGGAAAACTTGTGGGGCAGCTGGCAAAGCCCTATTTCTGAATCTGCATGGTGGTTAAATGGGTATTTCCCTCATAATAATTCACTAAGCTAAAGTTTTGGGTTTCTGGGTCTGTGTTGTACTTGTTTTTGTTTTTACATGACTCAGTGCTCATCACGACAAGTGTACTCTTAATCCCCTTCACCTAAAATAAAACACCTATGTGCTTTATTTTATAACAAAATGTATGCCAAAAAAAAAAGGAGAAAAGAAATATTATATAGGAAAAAAATCTGAAAAAACAAAAGCTCTCCCCCTTTTGTGGTATGCAGAATAATGGCCCCAAAGATGTTTACATCATAAAACCCAGAACCTCTGAATATGTTACTTTACATAGTAAAAGAGATGAGTTATGGATCTTGTCACAGGGAGATCATCCTTGATTATTCAGGTGGGCCTAATCCAATCTAATCTAATCACAGGGTCCTTATAAGCGAAAGGGGAAGGCCATAAAGCCAGAGTCACATGTGGTGTAAGGACAGAAGCAGAGGTTGGAGTGATGTGGTTGCTGGCTTTGAAGGCGGAAGGAGCTGTGACCCAAGGAATATGAGCAGAATGCAGAAACAGATTCTCTTTTCAATTTTTTTAAATGTTTATTTATTATTGAGAGACAGAGAGATACAGAGCATGAGCAGGGGAGAGGTTGAGAGAGGAAGAGACAAAGAATCTGAAGCAGGCTCCAGGCTCTGAGCTGTCAGCACAGTGCCAGACGTGGAACTCAAATTCACAAACTGTGAGATCATGACCTGAGCCGAAGCCGGTCACCTAACCGACTGAGCCACCCAGGCGCCCCTTGAAACAAAGTCTCTTTTAGAACCTCAGGAAGGAATACCACGGGCCTGACACTTTGACTTTGGCCTCAAAGAGACCTATTTTGGACTTATGATCTCCAGCACTGTAAGATAATAAATTTGTGTCGTCTTAAGCTACCAGGTTTGTGCTGATTTGATACAGCAGCAACAGGAAATGAATACAGCCATTCTTATCAGGGCAAGAAGTTGTCGAAGGGCTCGAGTTCACAAAACTAGTTTGGCTTTGCAGTAGGTTTGTCAAATATCGGGTCTCCGCATTGGTCTTCAGGGAAAGTCTCTTTGAAGTTCTTTCTCATTCTGTAAAAGGAAGTTCGTGGGAGGACAGCATCAGGAAGCTCAGAGAGTCCAGTGACCGCTCTGGAACCTGGGCTGGGCACAGAGAGAACTGAGAAAACTACAGAGCAGGAACATTCAGTTCAGTGTGAGGGCGCTATAGTCAATTTATCGTACCTAAGTCTCCTCAAATGGGGAGGAACTCGAGTTTTCTGTCACCCGTGGTGGGAGCCAGGCACCTGGATTTACTGTCACACCAACACCAGATAGAAAGAGGGGCAGCAGGGGCATGCTGAGTGGCCCCAAACTGGCAGGTGTTTACTGCTAACTCCTTATTAACATTGTAAATATGGGGCGCCTGGGTGGCTCAGTCTGTTGAGCCTCCGACTTCAGGTCAGGTCGTGATCTCGGGGTTCATGAGTTCAAGCCCCACAGCAGGCACGCTCCTGTCAGCCTGTCAGCGCAAAGCCCACTTTGGATCCTCTGTTCCCCTCTCTCCGCCCCTCCCCCACTTGCGTTCTCCCAAAAATAAATAAATCTTTTTTTTTAATTGTAACTTTGTTAAGGGCTCCTTCCCAAAGCGGCAATGGTGGAGACTAGCTCCCTCCTCAGAGAATGAGTGCACAGCCTACAAATATAGGCAGAGAGATCCGGCCAAGGCATTTCCAGGAAGGGGACCTGGGTAGACCACTGAGGTGAGGGAAATGAAAGCCTCAGAAGAAAGACAACAAAGGGAAGGCAAGTCTCCCAACCTCTCCTGTTCACCCCAAGTTAGTCCAGGTAGAACTCATGGCTTTGCGACCATTCACCTGAACGCTATAGATTTCTGGCCAGAGTTTTGTTTTTTGTGTTTTTTTTTAAAAAGCCACCTCCATAACTTATTAATTATATTAATACGATGAAAATATATGTGGCTGCTTCTGTCTCCCAGGTAGGGCTATTACCTCCTTACTGTCTCCTGCGAGCTTTCTCTCCTAGTCTTTTGCATTACCATCTAGAAAAACTAAATGATGTATTTTAATATTGCTGTAGGCGCAGTTTGACCTTTAAATCGCATTATTTAAATATTAATGACATAGCAGGAAAGCAGCCTACTGACAGGTGTTATACAAGTCAGACCAAATAGGACACTAAATCTGCGAGCGCCTTTGAAACTCCCATCAGAGATAATGAGGTATAGGCATGTATTTCCACACACTGTCCAGCACTGGCTCGCTCCACATCCAGCCAGAATAAATCAACTGAATGTTGTGTTTGAAGGGAAAGAAATCATCATTCTCCCTTCAAAATGCCATTTAATGACTTCTGCAGCCCCCCGGAAGGATAACAGGAAAGGGCCTATTTGTTTCTTGGACTTGAAGTGAATGCCACGTTCTCGCAAGGGCTGGATTTCACACCGATGGATGTGACCCATAGCTTTGTTTCCCGAGTGGCCTCAAACAAACCCTCCTATCTGTCCGCACCCTCCTCCTGGCTGGCCTGAGAGTACCAGGCCCTCCTGAGTCACTGCATGACCTTCTTGGATCCTTCAGCTGGAACCTGAGATACCACAGGTTCCACAACCACTTACCCTTTCCAAGACACCCCGTGAACTCTCAGCTCTCTCCGCTATACCCCAGGCCAGAGTTTCCCCAACCTCGGCCCAATGGTCATTTGGAGCTGGACAATTCTTTGTTGTGAGGGGCTGTCCCATGCATTATGGAATATTTAGCAGCATGTACAGCCTCTCTCCACTAGATACCAGTAGCAATTACCCAGTAATAACCAAAAGTGTCTCCAGACATTGCCAAGTGTCCCTGGGGGAGGACCTCTGGCCGGGACAAATATGTTAATTTTCTACCTCGGCGTCTGTGTTGTTCCACAGCTGTTCAAAATCCTCACTTCAGAATCCAACAACCTGGACGATTCACCTGCTGATTAAAATTAACATATTCTTCATGGTGCTCTAGACCAGAAAAAGGGCCTCAAGGTCATGATGGAATGTGAGAAGCCAGGAGAATGACTGAGTCACCCACCTGAGATTGAAATAAAAGGAAGACACCCTGAATTCTAAAGGAGTCCTTTCTCCGACCATGCTGTATCTCACATACTGTATTTCTAACACCCACTTAAAATTGGGGTTTGAGTCTCCTTATTCTACAAATAATATTTGTTGATCATGGAATGCCATGCAATCAGCCATGGTACAGACAATCTGGTTGCCATAGTTTCACATTTGGTCTGGTTTCAGTTATATATTTTCCAATATTTATAACTGTGCTGGGATATTAATAACAGTCAAAATAACCCAAAATATCATACAAAGTTCCCATCCTTCTGAAGTGTATGTCCTGAGAATGTAAGCTTACCAGGAAAGGAGAAAGTGCTGAGAAAAGCCCTGAATGGAGACAGAGCACCAACCAATGGACCAACCAGTGACTAGGGGCTGGAGCACCCGATGGGCACCATGATGCCTGTGGATGGGCACTTTTCCATCACGATACTTTTTCGTGCCCGTGTCTCTGAAGATCTGCTGATGGCTACAGCAAGACAAGTAACTTACAAGTTTATAATTACGGCCCAGTTTATCATTTTGGCTAATCACAAGTCGATTTTATGCCAGAACCCATTTCACCCAACCCCTGGCACCTTGAGAAGGGAAAAATGGCTGTGAATCCAACCTCTCAGAGCATGTTAGAACAAACACATCTTGAATATACCACAGTGGGACCTCCTGTCAATCAACATGCTCGCGTACAGCTTCGCACAATCTAAACCTCAACCTAGGTGGGTGGTTCTCAAGGTGTGGTCCCCAGACCAGCCGCAGAAGCGGCACCTGGAAGCTGGCTAGAAATGAAGATTCTCAGGCCCCACCCAGGACCTACTGAAGCAGACTCTGTTGGAGCGCAGAAATCTATTTCACAAAGCCACCTGGTAATGCTGATGCAGGTGAAGTGTGAGACCCAGAAAATGAGTTTTGGTGAGGAATTAGAAAGCCTAATTCATGAAATTGCTCATTTTCTTTCCCACTACCAGACTTAATCCAGTGCCCTTTGCACGTAGTCTGACTCACATTATTGCACTGACAATATTGTTTGTAGGTGGATTAGAAAAAGAACAATGCATAATCAACAGAATCCTGGCCTTCCTTTCTCTCTGGAAAGTCCTGAACTGCATACGACTCTGGCTGACTCCCACCAAACCTAAGAAATCCAGAATTCCAAGCGTCTTGGCACTTTTCTCTCTATCCTTCCTACGTATGCGTTATTAGAGAACATATGTTGTTTAATCAAAAGATAACATTATGCTGGGTAATGTTCATGAACACCGGCAAATATTTCACTTACAAGCTGCCATAGTTAATTATCTGGAAAAATATAAATATTCACATTTGGCCAAATTCCTCGTACCCGCTCCCACTCTGTCTCTTCTGTAAACAGCAGCCCCAGCCGAGTGTTTCTCTGCTTACCTGCACAAAGCTCTTAAACACAGACCCCCACGGGTAAGAAAGAAAGAAAGAAAGAAAGAAAAAGTCTATTTCTAGTTGGCAATACATCATTGCGAACTAATATGAGAAACAAGGCTACGGCACATCGGGGAGTCTGAGGGATTCTAACAGAGACAAGTGAGAGACCACATCAAACCAGCATCAAGTGTAAGCAGCCCCATAAGGAGTGGAGGTTTTGGGTAGGTGGGTTCTGCATGCAGTCAGACTGGTGGGGTCAGCTCCCAGCTCCTCCGCCCCGCAGACATCCTCCTTGTAAAACGGAGATCAGGGCTCCTCATCGAGCCGTTGCAGATTATATGAGATAATCCAGGTAAAGTCCTTACTTTAGAGTCTGGCATATAATAAATGCTCAGTCCCTTTCAGCTATTTCATTACAGTTGTGTTGGCTGAGTTGAGCTCATGTGACTCTGGGCATCCCTTGTGCCTGATAGACTATGTGCTGCTGGGCTGCTCCCTGTCTCTCAAGAATATTTTTTGGGCGCCTGCGTGGCTCAGTCGGTTAAGCGGCCGACTTAGCTCAGGTCATGATCTCGAGGTTCGTGAGTTCGAGCCCCGCGTCGGGCTCTGTGCTGACGGCTCAGAGCCTGGAGCTTGTTTCAGATTCTGTGTCTCCCTCTCTCTGACCCTCCCCCGTTCATGCTCTGTCTCTCTCTGTCTCAGAAATAAATAAACTTAAAAAAAAAATGAATATTTTTAAAGTTTGTTTGTTTGTTTGTTTGTTTGTTTGTTTTGAGAGACAGAGAGAGCAGGAGAAGGGCAGAGAAAGAGGGAGAGAGAAAATTCTAAGCAGGCTCCTGTCAGCGCACAGCCCAAGGCGGGGCTTGAACTCATCAACCGTGAGATCCTGACCTGAGCTGAAACCCGGAGTCGGACACTTAACCAATGGAGCCACCCAAGCCTTCCCTCAAGAATATTTTGAGCACTTACTCTGAGCGCTTACGCTGCTCTAAGAGCTTGATGGGATTTTCATTATTATATTCTCATAATCATATTGTTAAAATGAGGCATAGTGGTTAAGCAACTTGACCAAGTCACACAGCAAGTGAGGGCTGAAACTCAGTTTGGCACTGCAGAGCCCACACTTAGCTAGGCTATGTGGCCTCTCTTTATAAATATTTAAACATTAAATATTGGCAAATATTTTTTGGTTAGGTAAACTCTTAACATGAAATACACCTGAGAAAGGTAAAGCTAATCATTGATACCTTAGCAAAAACCTTAGCACTAACACCCCAGCACTATGAGCTTGGAGGATAGAAAGTAACTGGTAAGATCAAGGCCAATTTTATTGCGTTTAGTGAAGAGGAAAGTGTAGAGAGCTCTTGGGCATACCAGACGAAATAAAGACTTAGGAATCAGATTGAGTTGAACTAGTTTTCCAAACTCTGAGCCTCAATTTCTTTTTTTTTTTTCAAGTTTATTTATTTATTTTGAGAGAGAGAGAGAAAGCATGAGTGGGGGAGAGGCAGAGAGAGAGAGGAGAGAGTGAGAATCCCAAGCAAGCTCCACACCCGTGCAGAGCCGGATGCAGGGCTCTAACCCACAAACCATGAGATCACGGCCTGAGCCAGTCAGATGCTTAACTGACTGAGCCATCCAGGTGCCCAATCGATTTCCTTTTTTTCTTTCTTTTTTTTTATTGGACTGAAGGAGACCTACCTAATGGACTTGCCGTGAATGCCAAATACAGAGACTCCACAGCATCTGGCCCATCGTAGCCACACCCAATTAATGTTGGTCTCCCAAAAAGTGTTCTTTCCAAAGAAGGTGACCTTGGATGTGATGTCACAATGGTGATCGGGGACATCTGGAAGACCATGGAGTGTCTACCTTCACCATGGGGGTCATAGCAGCTTAGAAAAGAGTGAAGGATATAAAAACTGTGCTTTACTCAGGGTCTGCCTATTGGGGAAATTCATAATCTGGATTAATGCACAGAGAGGGCTAAATTCATGGCGGAAGTGGATCTCACTTTCTCAAAATCAGCGGGGAAAAAAGAAGGTTTTGTGAAAAGTAAAGAACTGGATGGTGTTATTTAGGGAATGACTGGAGCTGGAGGGATCGTCCTCTTGCCTTCCATGGACATAAGATATAACTCTTCAGCAGTAAAGATTGTCAACAGGAGTTTCTCCATAGAAAGGCATGAAAATATTTGTCAAGATAGTGGTTTGTTCATGTGCTAGTGTAACGTATAGCAGGCCTAGGCAGAAATAAGTCTTGCTAAGATAGAATCCTGTAAGAAGCTTGCTTATCTGCACTCTAGACACCAAAATCATGACTATAAAAAATCAGGCTCAGGCCACCTAATCAAAGCACCTGGAGATAGCCACATATATAATGCCTAGAGATCCTCATAGATAAATAATATAATGAACACTATAAAAGAATCTGCCGAATGGCTGATCCAACACTCTATAGTGAAAACAAATACAATATACTCTACACTGAAATATATAATAGACCACAAAGAGGAATGAGACCTTATCCCCATTTCATTTTTTCCCCCAAGATATTATTTAAATTCAAGTTAGTTAACATATAGTGTAGTCTTCGTTTCAGGAGCAGAATTAGTAATTCATCACTTACACACAACACCCAGTGCTCATCACAAGTGCCTTCCTTAATGCCCATCCCCCATTTAGTCCCTCCTCCCCCACCTCTCCTCATTTCATTCTTACCAAGAAACTCAGTGATTCTGGGACACAGTAGTCCATCAATAATAATCATTTGTCAACTATTTAACAAAGCCAGTGTGGATAAAGGGATAATTCTGATCTGGATTATATTCTTTCAGGTCCTAGGGATCCTTTTTTTGAGTCCCGCATTGACCACCTAGACCCTCTGTGTATGGGTTGACTTCTTGCTCTCGTTCCTTTTGAGTAACCATGAGGCACTCTGAGAATTTGTTCAGCCATGTTCAAAATTACCAACTCTCATCCCACATATCTGCAAACATTTGGCAGCCTCTCTTGTTTGCATATCTCGGGAATAGCTGTACAATATTACAGCTCTCTGTCTTTCTAAACTACATGAAACTTCATTCTCCTTAGAAGCTGCATTTTGTCTGAAATGTGTGCTTCTCCACAGACTGTGGTAATGAGATGGGTACTTTCTATTTGGAATCCATCATAAAGCTGATGTTCCGATGCTTAGGACCACAATGATTCCAGTGGCATGTTTCTCAGTCATCACTTCACACTCAGTAGTGTGTGGGCTTCACAGCACGCCAAGAACCGCTGGGTTATCAGACACACTTTACAGACTCACTGCTGTAACTAGAGCCTGGATCTAGGGGAGATAAAGAAATAGAAGCCAACCTGATTCAGGTTGGGAGATAGAGAGATCCTTCTTGCAAGTACGCACATACCCACACACGAAGGAAAGGGTGTGAAAGAACATCTCAGTAAGTGCAAATTCTTATGGTATATCCCAGGTACATGCCTAATTAGAGGCAACTGGAGAATTGCCTATATCAACAATGGAAGATTTCATGGAAAATGTGAACTTTGAGTCCAATAGCAAAGAGAGTGAAGAACAGGAATTGGAAGAGAATATTTGGGAGAAAAATAGGCATAAAAAATGGTAAATGCTTGGAACTGATGAGCTAGATGGAAGCCTTCCTTCGGTCCTTCAACAATACAAAGTTGACAAGGAGATCCAAATCGCTCTCACCATATCAAAATAACTTTACCCCGGAAAAATGCTTGGGGTCTAACCTGACCTTTAAAAAACTCTGTCTTTCTCTATAAACTTCTCTGGAAACCATGGACCGAGATGACAATGGCAAAGGTTCTTGAATTTCTCTCCTCTCACAGATTCACCAAATGCACAGCTCTACACAGAGCAGTTCCCTCTGAGAGAAATCCAGAAACTAGCTGAGCGACTCCTACACATGGAGCAAATGAGAAAATATCCACATAAGATCACGGAGGAATGACTGAGACGCACCCCACCATAAACCACACCCCCAGCACAGCACTACACAGTAGGGAGGGGACACCCAACGCCCAGCTGCCTTCTCCCTGAAAGCCACATCTAGTTCCCCAGCTTTTGCAGTTGCCACAGGAGGAACAGGGCCCAGATCCACTGGCTCTGAAGCCAGCAGAGCTTGTGTTTGTAAGTCCCACAGGAACTTAACAGAGGAGAAGCAGTTGTTAACAGGCAAACAGGTGAGCATTCACTGCAGCTATCCCCAGGGCCTGGTGCAGAGGAAACAGGCAAAAATACCCATCTACAAGTCTCTCCTGGAAGAGGTTGGACTGCACACTCTACAAACTGCTGCCTGAGGGCTGGGCTTCTAATTGGCACACTGCCAGGTACTGATTTCAATCCTTCGGGAGCTGATGGGCGTTTCTCCTGCCTTCTCCCTATAGTTCACACCACCAATAAAACCAAGTCACGAGTACCCACGCCTCTAGTGTCCCAACTTTTATGGCTGCTATTCAAGACATAGGTCCCCAAATCACCCAGCTCTCATAGGCAGTGGGATTTACATTCATGAGTTCCTAAGGACTATAGCAAACAAAGAAGCAGTTTTTAAATTTTTTTTTTAACGTTTATTTATTTTTGAGACAGAGAGAGACAGAGCATGAACGGGGGAGGGTCAGAGAGAGGGAGACACAGAATCTGAAACAGGCTCCAGGCTCTGAGCTGTCAGCACAGAGTCCGACGCGGGGCTCGAACTCACGGACGGCGAGATCATGACCTGAGCCGAAGTCGGCCACTTAACCGACTGAGCCACCCAGGTGCCCCAAGAAGCAGTTTTTAAACATGAGCAAGTGTCCAATAAATTGTGCAGGAAAATCAGCCACATGCAAAAGGATGAAACTGGACCCCTATCTTGCCGTACACAAAAATCAATTCAACATGGATTAAACACTTGAACATAGGACCTGAAATCATAAAACTCCTGGAAGAAAACGTAAGGGGTAAACTCCTTAACATCAGTCTTGGCAATTGTTTTTTGGATTTGACACCAAGAAAAGGCAACAAAAGTACAAATAAACAAGTGGGACCTCATCACACTAATAAGCTTCTGCCCAGGGACGTCTGGGTGGCTCAGTGGATTAAGTGTCCAACATCAGTTCAGGTCATGATCTCATGGTTCGTGAGTTCTAGCCCCACATGGGGCTCTGCACTGACAATGCAGAGCCTGCTTGGGATTCTCTCTCTCTCTCTCTCTCTCTGCCCCTCCTCAACCCCTCTCTTCTCAAAATAAATAAATAAACTTTAAAAAATAAAAAATAAATTAAAAAAAAACTTCTTCCCAGCAAAGGAAACCATCAACAAAATGAAAAGGCAATCAATTGAATAGGAGATATTTGCAAACCAGATATCCAATGAAGGGTTAATAACTAAAATGTACAAGGAACTCCTGTAACTCAATAGCAAAAAATAAATAACCCAATTAAAAAATGGGCAAAGGAACTGGATAGACTTTTTTCCAAAGAAGACACATGAATTTCCAACAGGAACATGAAAAGGCACTCAGCATCACTAATCATCAGGGAAGGGCAAATCAAAACCACAATGAGATATCATTTAACATCTGTTAGGATGTCTGTCATCAAAAAGACAGGAGATAAGCGTTGGCGAAGATGTGAAGTAAAGGGAACCCTTATGCACTGTTGGTGGGAATGCAAACTGGTACAGCGCCTCTGGAAGATAGTATGGAGGGTCCTCAGGAAATTTAAAATGGAAGTACCATATGACCCAAGGATCCAACTTCTGGGTATGTATTTAAAGAAGATGAAATCGCTATCTCAGAGAGATATCTATACTCCCACATTTATTGCACTATTGTTCACGATAGACAAAGTATGGAAACAACTTAGGTGTCTGTCAATAGATGAATGGATAAAGCAAGCGTAAAAAAAAAAAAAAAGTGTGGTGTGGGTGTGGGTGTGTGTATGAACACTCCTCCGTGTTAGAAAAGAAGGAAATCCTTCCATTTACAACAACATAAATGAACCGGGAGAGCATTATGGTATGTGAAATAGGCCAGAGACACACAGAGAAAGAGAGATCTTACATGGTATCACTTAACTATGAAAACAAACAAGCAGAGTTGAACACCTAGAAACAGAGAACAGAACGGCAGTCGCCAGGGACTGGGGAGAGGGAGAAGTAGAGAGAGGCTGCTCATAGGGTACACATTTCCAGTTATAAAATGAATAATTTCTAAAGAGCTCATGCATAACGTGACGGCTACCATTGGTAATACTGTGTTGGATACTGAAATTTGCTAGGAGAGTAGAACTTGAATGTTCTCACACACACACAAATAGCAAATATCAGAGGGTGATGGATGTGTTCATTAACTTGCTCTTTTTACAATGTATACGTATACCAAATCACCACATTGTATATTTGGGATATATGATTTCATTTGTCAATGAATAGCTCAATAAAGCTATTGACAATTCATTGTCAATATGTTAAATATGTTAAAACACCACAATTCACTATATACAATTTCATTGTCAATGATAGCTCAATAAAGCCGAAAAAAATAATAAAAGTTTCAAACACAAACTGGAAAGAAGAAGAACAAAAACCTCTCTGGTAAGCAGAGAAGACCCAGAAATGTCTGAGAGTCTGATCCAACTGGTTCACACTGACTAGACATAGCCCAGGTTTTATCCCATCCAGCCTCATGGGCAGAAGTGGCGAGAATGCAAGTCGAGAATGCGTTATCCCGAAGCACATTTAACCACAAATTTACATCAAGCCAGACTCTATTAAGGGCTGGTAACATGGAGTGCCAGAAAAGTCAGAAGATAAGTATCTTCTCTCAGCTTGACCAGGAGCTGAATGATCCACTGTTGGTAGACCACTTGACTTCTACAAGCCTTGGTTCCTTCCTCACCAGTTAAGTGAGAAGGATTCAACTAGATCAATGGTTCAAACAAAACTGCAACCTGTGAACCCACTATACATTGTTGTAAGTAAAGTTTTATTGGGACAAGCCATGCCCATTTGCTTCCATATTGTATATGGTTGCTTTCTAATGTAAATTAATAATAGTACAAGTCAGTACTCTTAGCGACTGCAAATTGCAGGTAATTTGACCCAGCGAGTTTAAGCAAAAAAAAAAAAGGGAAAAAAAAAAGTCATTGTTTATATAAGCTGAAAAGTCTATAGGTAAAACTAAGTTAATTTGGGGCCTACTTCAGAGTCCAAATATTCTGGACTGAATAACTGTACCCTCCATAAATGTGAAATATGTTAAAACACCATGTTCTAATATGATGGCATAGGAGGCAGGGCCTCTGGGATTTGTAATTAGGATAAAATGAGGTCATGAGGGTGGAGACCTCATGATGGCATTAGTGCTTTTATAAGAGTCGCTTTGAGAGAGTTTGCTTCCTCTCTGCTCTCTGACAGGTGAAGATACAATGATATGATCATCTGCAATCCATGAAGCAATTTCTCACCAGACACCGGATCTGCTAGCACCTTGATCTTTGACTCCCCAGCCTCCAGAGCTGAGAGAAATAAATATTTGTTGTTCAAGCCACCGAGTCTGTGGTCATTTGTTACAGTGGCCCAAGCAGACTAAGACAGCCTATAATATCATCAGGAACCAGCTCTCAACTCAGTGTTCTCCTTGATGGCTTCCTCCTCAAGATCCTCAGGATTGAGCCGAGCATCTTATATTCCTATTTATATAATATGAAAAAGTCCAGAGGAAGAGAGAGAGAGACTCCATTCCCCATAATACTGTACCCACAATCCTTGAGTAAGGCCTTACTGAACCCAATAAACCTGACTTGGATCTTGGGCCTATTGCTGACCCGGTCACCACAGCCAGAAAGACAGAATGCACTGATTGGCTAACTTGCATCACATGATATGCCCCGGGACCCAGAGTGGACGCATTTCCTCAAAGCTCATGTGCTGACAATGGAGGATCAGGGCACACTTGCCACGAAAAAAGAATATTTATGTTGGGCACAGAAGCCACACACCTTCCCCATAACAGTGTAATAATCTTTCAGGCCAGCAGAAAGTTTCTTTGAAACTTTGGAATTGCATATAATGTATGCTGGATAGTCATTGAGAAAAAATTACTTGAAGGAACATAATTACTAGAGAAAGTAAAGAATATGGAAAGTTAAAATGATATTAGTAACCACACACTAACGTTTGAAGTTCATGATGACTTTTTTATGAGGGCCAATGGGAGGTCAACGACATGACAAAGCTTTTTGATTCTCTTAATCATTTTAAGGTCAGAAGGGATTTGGAAAGGAGATTATTGAAGAAAATTAAACATTGTATGGTGCATTTATCTCCCTCACACATTTCATCTCAAGAATACTTCTCCCTGCTCTTTGCTGCTGAGAGGTCTTAAGATGTTTGGAAGGCACAGATTCTAAGTAACCAAGGAGGAGACCCCAGAGGGGCAGGCGATATTGGGTCTTCTGGGGAAGATTTTATCCAGGATCCAGCTGATCCCAAGAGCAGTTCCATGTTCTAGTCACAGAAGGAAGCAGCAGCCCCCACACACCCAGGGTATAGGTAAGTAACCCTCCCCACTTCCTGGTAACCCATTCTCAAGACCAGTGGTTTTTCCCAGTGTTTCAGCAATCAGAAGCTTTGAAATCCCCTTGCAGAGGAAGGAAAAAAAATCTAGAAAGAAACACTCCATTTTTATTTGTTTATATCTAGGGATCCTCCGTAAAATTATAAGCTATTCCTAAACTCTACTTTTCTATGGAAATCATTCTATGCAGAAGAAAGGAAAGGGCAAGCAAGGGGCTCACATTCTTGGGTTGTTCATCCTGGAGCTTTACATATGTTGGCTTTTTGGGTTCTCACAACCACCCCGTGGTGTATATTATTATATCCACCTTATAGATGAGGTAAGTAACTGGCCCACAGGCTCTGCCGGCAGTGAGCAGTGCTGTGAGCCCATGTCCACCTGATTTCAAAGTTTGGGTTCCCTTTAGTGATATATTGCCTCTCCAAGTTCTTTTCCCTGTTTACAAATAAGAAAAGAGAGCCATAGAAATGACTCTCTGTTTTCTTGGCTTCCTTTCTTTCCAAGCAGAGTAGCCAACAGGTCTTTTTAATGCATTTCTTCCACTACCAATGGCAAGAGGCTAATCGGGAGGTTAAACGTGTCCTTTCAAAAAAGACTGGTGCAAAGAAAAGGGTATGGTGAAGTGTCAATAGAGAAGGGAAGGGACTGGGGCCACCAAAACTCTAGTGTGGGCCCTGTCACTTCCTGGCTGTGTGTCTTTGAACAAGCTACCTATCCTCTGTGCCTCACTGTCACCATCTGTAAGATGAGGACAATAATAATACTTACCTCACAGGATTATTGGGAGGAATAAGTGAGTTACTGTGTCCCAGTTTAGACCAGTGTCCATATATAAGTTCCCAGTAAATGTTAACTTCAATTAACTCTCATCCTTGGCCTCAGGTGGTGCAACCCACAAGGCCCTCAGCCCCTCTACAACCGCCAACCCCGTAGGAAGAATGTAGCATCTTGCATGTACTTTAATTAGTTACTGATTTGTTGGCATTTGTGGCCAGTGTTGTCTGCCCAGATGTCTTTTAGGGCCCATCTGTTAGCTGAGCAGCTCTCAAATTTGAGGGTGTATGGAATCATCAGGAAGGCATGTTAAACCAGACTGCTGGGTCTCACCCACAGAGTCTCTGACTTGGTAGGTCTAGGGTATGGCCTGGAAATTTGCATCTCCAACAAGTTCCCAAATGGTATTGTTGGGCCAGGGACAATACTTGGAGAACCACAATCATAGACATGTCTTTGAACATAAGTCTGTTTCACTCGACTATGTAAGACCTGTAATGCAGTGAAACATTAGCAGTGAAAAGGGAGAAATGACTAAACCCAAAATTGGCTCCCCAGCCTTCTGCCTTCTAAGGAGGGGGCTAGGAGGAGTGTCATAAACCACATCAGTGAGGACTAAAATCTCTCCACTATGACTTTTCCTTTTCAGCAGACACTGGTGTGGAGGGGGAAAAGGCAGAGGCCACTGTCATGGTCCACTGAGCCACAGAACACTTTGGGTGAGCCCATGGATGTAGAAGTACCCCTGAAGCTGAACTCAGTGTTTTGAGCTTTTTATTGTCGTTGTTCCTTAATGGGAAGGGGATAGGAGTGGACGAGGGAAGGAAGATAAACAGAATGAAAACAGAAGATGGAGCGAGGAGTGTCGTTGAGCAACGTGAGGGAAGCTGGAGCCTAGGTTGGTAAAGACGGTGAAGGGATAATAAAGAATATGGTTAAGTTTTAGACTGTTCGCATTTTTATCCCAGTCCTCTCTATCTGCACCAAAGTCAACATCACATGGATGCCTTGTGGTGGGGGTGCAGGGAAGAGGTGATAGAGGTGATAAAGCAAGGGCAGAGCCTGAGTAATGCATCTCAGATCACATCTGAGATGTGTCGGTGAGGACAGCAGCACTCTCTGAACGAAGTGACTCAGAAACACAGGTTCGCAGCCAGAGGTAACCAGCAGAAATGTGAGCCACCCCCTTCCAGAATCCCTGGAGTGAATGGTCATGATTCAGAAGTCCCTTCAAATTTAGAAGGGGATCGAAACGAGATTCATTTATATCTCAGTGGTCAGGAGACCTCAGCTGACATCTGGTTAACTACAAACCATTAGTTTGCAGGCACAGGCAGAGTTCGGCTTTCTGGGTTAGGAACCTCCAGATAGTTCTCGATGGAACTATGCACTCTCCTTTCTGCCTTACCTTTTTTCACAGGTGGCCCAAGAAACATGGCGGCTTCTGGCTCTGTACGCTTAACACCCTTTAAGATACGACTCACACCCAAGAGTTTGGGAGTTATCCCGCTTCTAGAAGGAATACCTTTACACCTTTCCAGTATGACTCAACAGCTCTGGGGAAAGAAAGTACAAGTCTTTAAGTAATGAAGACAGAGAAAAACACTGTTTGGGAAAAGGACATTAATTGTTGGCAGTTAAGAAGTAATGAGTAATTCATACTGGCTTTCTGCTCTGATTTACATGGTAACCTTTTTTCTCCTCCACAATTAAATTCACAAACAACAGACACATCTGTTTATGGGTCTCCTGTCTCCCATCTGCATTCATTAGGCATCTGGGTGGGGGTGGCAGAAACTTCTAACTCCTCCACGCCTCCCCTGACAACATCTGATTCCAGTTCCTTTGTTACACCCAAAGGGGCCCCTTACTAAGCTGTAACTAAAACCAGTTTCCTTGGGTGGTTTTCCAGGACTAATGGTGTACCCCATTTGCAGATGGAATCATCCTGGTGGTGAATGGAAAGCCAGTGAGGTCCTGGAAATATCCCCAGTGTCTACCTCTTCCTCCCTGCCAAGTATGCACACACACGTGGGGAAGGGAGCTTTAGGTAAAGCTTTCACAGCTGGGATCCAAGGGTATCGGGTCCCTAAAGATGTGCGAGTGACAGAAGGAGAGATTTTTATGACACGTCACAAAATACAGTAAAGTCCCATCAGACATACACTTAAAGAGAACATTATCTTCTCTTGGACGGTTGCTATCACTCTTCTCCACTCCAGGGAGGCTGTTTCAACACCGTGCCCAATCATCCTACCTTAATGTCAGATTACTGAGGCAATGAGTCCATAAAAAGAGTATGTGGAGTCACATGACCGAACTGAACATTTCAGAAGAAAATCACACAATTGGCCTCCTCTCTACTACGTTTGATTTTTCCTTCTGAGAGTGTAATACCAACTTTTTGTCTATCCTCTGCCTAAAGATGTAAGGTTTGAGTGGCAGAGGCCAATAGCAAATGCACTTAGTAACAATTGGGTTGCCACAGTCTACTTGTCCTTTCCAGACCCTACAGCCCTCTGGCTCCCTCCGCCTCCTCCTGGGCCATTTTCTCCAATGCAACCACCGCTGACATTGAAAAGTGTTGAACTTCAGAATAGACAGTTTCCTTATGCCAGGCTGGAGCTACACGTAGGCTGGTGAAGCTTGGCCCAAACAGGAGGTTTGAATCAGAAGGCACTAGTGGGATTCTTTACCCAAAACTGATCCCACCCCCAGCCCTGCCTAAAGGCCTGAATGGCTGCCATCACTCCCCGCCTCCGTTTTACCCAATGAAGAGATGTACAGTTGAAAGATCATAATATTCAGGACCAAACAGGCCCCGGTCTCAGTTTTGACTCTTAACAAGCTGAATAGCTGAAGGGCCTTAGTTAGCTCACTCTCTGAGCCTCAGTTTCTCTTTTTTAAAATGGGAATGCCAGGGGCGCCTGGGTGGCTCAGTCAGGTAAGTGTTGGACTCTTGATTTCGGCTCAGTTCATGATCTCTCAGTTGGGATTTCAAGCCCCGCATCGAGCTCCGCGTTGATGGTGCGGAGCCTGCTTGGGATATTCTCCCTCTCTCTCATTCTCGCTCTCGCTCTCTCTCTCTCTGTCTCTCCTTCTCAAAATAAATAAACATTTAAACAATAAAATAAAATAGGAATTCCACTTACCTTGTAGAGTCTGTACTTAGTAAGTACTCAGCAAACAGATTTTTTTTTCTTTTGTTATTGTTGCTGCTTCTGCTGCTGTTGAAATAAGACAGGAGGAAGAAGAGAATCCCACCAGCAAGAAGCTATTTCTTGAGGAATTGCATTTTTGGAAGCAAGAACGGCACGTTCTCGCACAAAGAAAAGAAGTCGTGCCTGGTCTCTGCCAGGTCCAGATACCCCACTCTGCCCTCTGGAGTGAAGAAATATCTTAACATAGCCCTTGTCTGACAAGGCAGAAAAGCCCTTCCAGTTCTGCCCAGCCTGAAAATTTAACAGCCATGTGAAAATGCGTGGTGAATTGCTTAAAGACTACCAAATATACCTAAAGACCAATCAGAAACCTACTTGAACACAATGCTCACCAGAGATGATCTTCAGGACCCTTTTTATTCAATGACACCTTCTCAGTTTCTTCAAACCCCTGCTGAAAGGAAAGTGTTCGCGGACGGTTCCCATGTAACTGCAAGCTTACGGATTAATAGCCTTGGCTAATTGGGTCTCTGACTTGTTTTTGTCTTTGACAGTAGGGTAACCTATTAATTCACCATAGGTCAATGATGTGTCACCCCTGATTTGTTACCAGAGGGTCTGCTTCAAAGGGACGGTTGTGTCACCGGACATCTATGGTTAGGTAGGGACAGGAGTGAGGCATGGAGAAAGGGATGCCTCCTGCAAGAAGAGGGGCCTAGGGCAGCAAACGTGCACCAGATACATGCTGGGTTTCTGGGGTGAAGAAGTGGATGAAGCTGAATGAGAAAGGGTGTTTTCTAAATTTTTTTCAATGTTTATTTATTTTTGAGAGAGACAGACAGACAGACTACAGGCAGGGGAGGGGCAAAGAAAGAGGGAGACACAGAATCCGAAGCAGTCTCCAGGCTCTGAGCTGTCAGCACAGACCCCAACGCGGGGCTCAAACCCGCAAAACATGAGATCATGACCTGAACCGAAGTTGGACACAACCGACTGAGCCACCCAGGTGCCCCGAGAAAGAGTGCTTTTGAAAGAAAGAGACAAAATGCCAAAGACAAACTTGACCTGAGTCGCGCCTGTTTCCAGCAACGGCACTAGAGGCGTGCTTTGCAAATATTGTGATTCTGAGTTAAATATACCATGCATGTTTGGGTGTAGAGCATATAAACTTGTCTATCCAACTGGAGTACAAGAAACATCACATTGCTTTACTTTTATGTGAGATTTAATTTGGTGAGACACTAAACATCATATAAATTCATCCAGAAGTTCTAGGGAGGGAGGAATCGCTTATACGGACCGGAAAATTTCAGGATGGGATCCATGCCCTTATATCCCTATAGGTGTCCTGCTAAGATGCTCAGCGCCCAAGTTGGCAAGGTTAGAAGGTGAGATCCCTGGCCTCAAACCAAACTATGCCTCAAGGATCTTTGAACCAGACTGCCAGGCAGATCCATTCTCCTTGGGCTCTGTGAAGCCACCATTTATCCAGGGTGCTGTGGACAAGCATGGCCTGGGTCTCGGCTGCTCACAGAGACCACTCCAAGGAAGTCATCCCAGTTTCTGGGGAACAAGACAGCCGTGCTGCCTCCTCAGTCCCAGCAAAAGCCCCTCTCCCCATCCTCTGGATGAGTTTCCACCTCCCAGATAACATCTAGGTGGGGCCACGCAGACACTTGGCCCCTTCACATAATGAAGCAAGGGGAGAAGGAAAACCTCTTCGTCTTCCAAGTTTGCTAAAGCTGGCTCCTCCGGGAGCCCCTGTGCCAATAAAGAAAATGGCCACCTTCCTCAAGACACATTACTGCCATCTGTCAGAAATTTTTCCATAGTTTGTTAGGACAAAACACGTAGTGCCATCTGCCAGATTTTTTTAATAATAAGTACACAAGGTCATGACGTATATAGTATAATAGAGCCCTTAGAAGAGCTGCCTTCCTGCCTCTTATAAACCTTCTTTACAACTGTACGTGGAGGCTCTGAAAGCAGAGAGCAAACCGCAAAGGCAGGGTACAAAAGGAAGGCCAGTACAAAAGAACAAGGATACTGAGTATTCTAACCCATTTAGAGACTGCATGCATCCAGTACGGCTTTCACACAGTGCCTGTTTCCAAATTAGAATTACGCATCAAGCCGTCTTCTCTGAGATACATTTATGCAGGATGCAGACCACAGGCCTCCAGTATGGGGGAGGGGGGGAGAAGAAGAAAAAGAGCACCTTTTCTCTTAATCCTTAATAGTATCTAGGATCTTACCTTACGGGGAGAAAAGACCCCAGAAGCCAGTCATCAACCCTCCAATGGCAGCTTTGCACTAAAGCCAGGGACAAGCTGTTTCCATGGCCCAGTGACAAGAAAAACACTCTATACATTGTGCTCAGGCAGTTGTTCCAAAACTAGGAGTCAACATAGCTCTCCAACCAGCGCATTTGGCTTCATTCACCGAGTGATCTTTGGCACGGTGTTAAGAAGCCAGGCTCTGAGAACTGGGATGATGAAAAGATCATTCAAATGCCTGGAGGGGGCGTGTATGATGAAGCCAAGGTACATTCAATCATGCCAGCTTCCGCAGAGCTGGAAAAAGGAATCCAGGGAAACAGTCAAAGAGAACAGACAATACATCTTTTTGCCGTCAGTGAACTGAGACCTATAGGAACAATCTTTTGGTGGATGCCCCATGGTAACAATCCACCTCGATGAAACAGGGTTATCAGAATCAGGCTTTTGTAGGCTCCAACACCCCTCCCGTGAGCTAATGCATTGTTCACACTCAACACAGCGCACAAGGGCCATGTCAGAACCAAAGCGTGGTGTCCCGGTGCCGCTTATACATTGTTTCTTGGCCCTCTCGGTGTGTTCACTCTCAGCTGTGCCGAACTTGCTAGTCTCCACCCTCATCTTATTCTTCAGACTTGGCTGCTTTGCCTGTTTCTCCAGGCATAACCTTCGTTCCTCTAGACACTGACCCTGATGATGCACACCTTCAGCTGGGACTGCCCCTCAGCTCAACCAGCTTGCTCTGGGGCCCTGTGCCCTGGAAGCAGGCAGCACACAGCTCTAGGCGGATGGCTGAGAATCTTCTAAGACCCTTTGACTCTCAGTCCCAAGGACTCACTGGGGGAGGTATGTGAACCTCAACTTATACTAATTTCTATGTGGGGAGTAAGGTTTCAGCAACATGTCAGGAAAAAAAGATCACAGATTCTATACAGGAGCACTCATGGAAATAGAAGGAAGAGTCCCAATGGAAAACAGCAATGCACCTGACCCCCCATGCTCTCTCCCCCTTTACTCCCATCGTATTTTTATATAATATCAGTAATAACTCATTTACTGGAATAATGTCACATATGCAATCCCAACCACTCTGTCCATTAGTATTTACAGCCTCCCTAAGAGTTAGACAAAGGGTAGGAGGTTGGGATCAGGATGGGATAAACCAGCTGCAGACCCAGCGTTTGGACCTGAGACTTACTCTCCTAGTCATTACTGCTACAGACTCTGCTTTATTTTTTTGAAGCGTCAACCAATGCAGCTTTATACAGGAGTGAAGTCTAAGTTACGAGAGTGAAGTTCAGAAATGAGTAGACTATTAAAACTCGTTAATTGAGAAACTTTGTAAGGAGTCAAGTGGGAGTCTAGACCTGAGACGGAGAAAGAAAGAAAAAGAAAATCAGAAAGAGACAAAAAAGAGAGGAGAGGGAGGGAGGGAGGAAGGGAGGAAGAAAAAGTTTGGTTTACTCTATGATCCTACTTAGGGTTTGCTCCATATAAGTCATACAAGGATACACAGCTTACTACAAATCTCTGAAACAACCTAATAGTTGTCAGTGGTTGAGCATATTTTCTTAAAATCAATACAATTTGGGCCAATACATAAAAGATGGAATGTTATGAGGTCCTCTTCCTGCTAATCAGTTAACCAGGGCTCTCTATGGCCTTTAGATGTCACTGAACACTTACTGCCCCTGGAGCCAACTTCCTGCTTTCTCCATGCCTTCCCTTCTCTGGGCCTGAGCTCTCACCCAGCTGGGGTGACTAGGAAAAATAATAGTCTATTTCCACCAGGTTGTTGCTAAGTGTCACGGACAACCCAAACTATCCTAACCGTATGCTCTGAGAACACTGGTTCCTCAAGGCAATAAGAGCATCTGCCTGAAAATTGTGTTCTGTGGAAGATACCTGCATAAACAATGTAAACAACTTTATTTACGTGAAAACCTCTTAACCATTACTGTGCCAATTTACACTGTTAATATCTGACAAGTGATAGTTAAGGCCATGTCTCCTTAGGCATGATGTTTGTTGTTTTTTTTTTTTTCAAGAATATTTGGGGGGCTGGTATTACACAAAAAACATTTGAGAATCCCTGACTTGATCAGCAACCTTTTCTAAACAATTTTCATTTTACTGCAACCACCCCCCAGGGGGGAGGAGACTCTTACAGTGGAAGTTTCCAGCAACAGTGCAAGAGGACCAGGAAGGAGAAGGAATGGTTTCTGGGCAAAGAGGCCAGATTCTCTACGCCCTCACCATTCTGCAGTTGTTGAACAATTTGTGGGTAGAACCAATCCTTCCAGCAATCGGTGTGGACACCTCCCTGGGCTGAGTGTTCATTTCTCCGAGGACATCTACAACAAAGTCTCATCTCCATCAACAACAAGAAATCCCACATTGGTCATACTATTAACAAGAAAGACGGACTACAGGGGCGCCTGGGTGGCTCAGCTGGTTAGGCATTCAACTCTTGATCTCGACTCAGGTCATGATTTCATGGTTTGTGAGTTTGAGCCCCACATTGGGCTCCTTGCTGACAGCGTGGAATCTGTTTGGGATTCTAGCTCCCTCTCTCTGCCCCTACCTTGCTCGTGCTTTCTCTCTCTCTCTCTCTCTCTCTCTCTCTCTCTCTCTCTCTCCAAATAAATAAATGAACTTTTAAAAAAAGGACTACAAGAAATTTGGGTCTCAACCATACTCTGTAAATCAATTAGCATGAAGCAAAATCTCTGAATTGGCATCGTGTTCTTGGGGGCAGAACAAAAGGAATTAAAAGCCACATTTCCCACCGCCCTGGAAAGCTCAGGAGGCACTTATTTTTGTAAAACAACAAAATACATATAAAGGAGGGAACTAAAGTTTTTGTGTCCCATGCAGGTCCTCTGCTGACCTGCAAATGTAATAAGTTGGGAGTCTCCCCTCTCTCTGGAAGAGGGAGGCGGAGGCCCTGCTCCTGCGGGAAGCCAGAGCGGCCAACTCGCCCCAGAAGAGCCTGCCTTCTTTGTATCGGATCCCAGTAAATCCACAGACTCTGCCGGCTCTCCTTTCGCTGTTTGCTCTCAGGCAAAACTCCCACTGATTTACAAATGCCCACTTCCCACACAAGGAACAATTTCTGGAGGAGAACTGCCAGAGGAGAATAAAGCCCCAGAATGTGCTAGGAATTGAAAACAGTCCTCCTTGTGCTAATTGGATGAGAATATGAATGATAGTGAGCACCCCTCCACCCTCCCTGCAGGTAGAATGCCAATGCCGGGATGTCTGCAAGGGGGCTGCAAACAAAAGAACAGCAGGAGGCTCAAAGTGGGTGTCTACCCCGAAAGTTCCGCAGCCAGTAGTGAGGCTGGGGCCCAGAAGCCAGGGGCCCAAATTCAAGAGCAGGAAGAAGAGTCTGGTGCTTTTTATCAATTACCAAACATAATTCTTATGACAACCCCCCCACCCTGCAAGGTAGTTGTTACGGGGCTGGGGACGTAAGTGACCCACTAAATCTGCATGGTTCTGCATTTGAGGGAGCCGTGGCCTTTCCCCTGTTAAAAGATAAACCGAGGCATGTTAAAATTTTTAAGAGTTTATTTGAGCAAAAATCAATCTGAATCGGGCAGTGCCAGACCAGAGGTAGTTAGGAGCGCTGCATGGACAGGAGCCAAGGGAAACACTAACAAGAGAAGGTGCAGAAAGAAAGAAAGGGAACTATTTGGTTGGTTATAGCTTAGAGCATAGTTGGCTGTTTGTGACTGGTTGTCCTTAGCGTGTTTGTTTTATAACCTTGAGGCATTCACAGCCATAGATTTGGGTCTGTTCATGTAGGCCACCATGGCATCAGAGCCACCGCAGGCAAATGGCCTTCTTGTTTAATTAATGTAACACCCCTATGGCAACCATCTCCCCATGGCCCAGAACCATTGCCTGGAACAGTCACCTCTACATGGCTCCTCTTTAGTTTTTAAATCACGTAGGTAACACAGGAATATGGTCTCTTCCTTGTAACAAACAAAATCGTGACAAGAACTCTCAACTATTACAAATAAAGTCCAACTTCTACTGGACCACCGTCTCCCACCCTGTCTTCTAAACAGATGAACACTGCTACCCTTCCGCTTCTCTCCTTCCAGAACTTTTCCTTACATTTCTATTCAGACAGGTGTACCCGTGAAAATATATAGTACTGCTTTATGGGAGCAACTTTCACATAAATGGTGTCGTGTATTGCTCTGCACCTTGTTGGGTTTTTTGTTTTGTTTTGTTTTTGTTTTTTACTCCACAATACATCTTAGAGATCCTTCTCTGATAGAGCACCGAGAGCGACCTCGTTTGTTTTAACCACAGCAAGGCATTCAATAGTCTGACGGTGCAGTGACTTATGTAGACATTCCCCCATTGTCGGACATTTAAGTTGTGACTGGCTTTTTTTATGTATCAGTCTTGCCATGACATGTGGTCATGACCCAGGTACATTTAAGGATCGAGATAGGCAGACCTCCAAGAATTATCCGGGAAAGTATCCCAGGGGAGAGAGAGAGATGTGAAGCCTGTAACTGAAGCTTGGGGTCCTGGGGCGATGGCTTCAGGACCCTTGATCCTGCTTTTTCCAGTGGCCACAAACAAATTTGTTGGAAACCGAGAAGTTACCATTAAAGCAAGACACAGCCTTCCAGTTTAAACAAGAGACTGCAAATTAAAACAAAACAAAACAAAACAAAACACATATTTATAAGTGTAGTTGATGTAAAATGAAAGAGCCAGTATAGAAAACAGCATGATGGTTCCTCAAAAAATTAAAGATAGAATTACCATATAATCCAGCAATTCCACTGTTCAGTATTTACCCAAAAGAATTGAAAGCGGAGTCTCAAAGAGATATTTGTATACCCATGTTCATAGCAGCATTATTATTCATGGGAGCTAAAACCTGGCTGTAGCCCAAGCATCAGACAGATGACTGAATAAGCCAAATGGGGTATATATCTATCGTGGAATATTATTCGGCCCTAAAAAGGAAGGGAATTCTGCAATGTGCTACAGCACGGATGAAACTTGAGGACATTATACTAAGTGAAACTTAAGCCAGTCACAGAAAGACAAATACTGTATGACTCCACTTATGTAAGGTATTCAGGGTAGTTAAAAATCATAACAACAGAAAGTATAATGGTGGTTGCCAGAGGTGGTGGGAGGCAAGTTTGGCGAGCTCTTGTTTTACAGGTATAGAGTTTCCGTTTTCTGGGACAAAAAAGTTCTGGGGATGAATGGTGGTGGTTGTACAAAAATGTGGATGTACTCAATGCTGCTGTGAACTGGACGCTCAAAAATGGTTAAGGTGGTGGGGCGCCTGGGTAGCTCAGTCGGTTAGGTGTCGGACTTTGGCTCAGGTCATGAACTGGCAGTTCGTGAGTTCAAGCCCCACATCAGACTCTATGCTGACAGCTCAGAGCCTGGATCTAGCTTCGGATTCTGTGTCTCCCTCTCTTTGCCCCTCCGCTGCTTGTGCTCTGTCTGTCTGTCTGTCTCTCTCTCTCTCTCTCTCTCAATAAACAAATATTAAAAAAAAAAAGAATATTTGCAGAGGCAGACATATTCTAAAAATAACCACAGCAATATCTGTAGTCTCACATGCTCTTCTAGTAACCTGCCATTTCTCCCATCAAGAGATAGAATCTACTTCCTCTTCCCTTGACCTTAAGCGAGTCTACGTGACAGCTTCCACAAACAGAATGCATGAACATCATGCTACGTAAGATTCAAGTCTAGGTTACAAAAGGTGGCAATGGTGAAAAATTATGTTTCGTGCCCTCTTTGGAGACATGCACCTTCAGACCCCTGAGCCACCGTGTAAGAAGTGCACCTACCCTGAAGCCACCAAGGAGGGGAGAGTATGTAGAGAAACGAAAACCAAACCAATACAGAAAGATACCCAAAGGTCACCAACTGCCCCCAACTGCTGTGTCATCTTAGCACAGGTACCAGATATGTGAATGAATAAATCTTGGCAGTGGTGCCTGCCCCAACCACCACCTGATCACAACCTCATAGAGACTCTGGTCCAGAACCGCTTGACCAAATTGCTCCCGAATTCCTGACCCACAGAAACCTTTACTGGTAATACCCAACTATTCTTGTTTCCAGCCACTAAGTTTTGGAATGAATTGTTACATAGCAATAAATAACCAGAACAATCCCACCCCTGGAAAACCTATACCTATGCCATGCCTGTCTTCATAAGATAACTATGTGTTTATCTGTTATCATCCCCTATTTGATAGCAAGGTTCTCTTGGTCTAGAACCACTTATTATTATACTCAATATCTAGTGCAAGTCCTAGATAAAACATATGAAGTGTTTAATAAGTTTGGAAGGACGGAAAGCAGGAAAGCAGGAAGGAAGGAAGGAAGGAAGGAAGGAAGGAAGGAAGGAAGGAAGGAAGGAAGGAGAGATAATTCAATAAACACCTCCCAGGGAGGCTGTGGGATAATATAAATTGAAGGATATGGTTGTCACAGTGTCCTCCGTAAAGACTGTCTGTTCCAAAATGATGTCTGTTACTTATCTTAAGATGGGTTTGATAGGGTTAGTGAGGCTTATAATCAACATTTTCTGGGTGATAAACTCGGTAACTTTCACTCATTCTACTCTGATCCAGCTAAACTGGGCTACAATTACTTGATTGCTTATCTGCATCTCCATTAGTTATAAGTCCCATGGAAGCCAGAACCATTTTATTTTGTTTACCACTCTACCTTTAGAGCCTAGCACAGTGCCTGACATAGATTTTAGTTGTTAGAGGCGGAGGAAGAAAAAGGCAGAAGGAATAGTAAATCACAATTCAATACAGGTCTCTCTAAGTAGGATAGTCTCCTCAACTATGTAATTGTCACCTTTTTAACACTTTCAAACGTTTTAGTTGTTCATCATTTCAAATTAAATCCAGAAGACATTTGGAAAAAGGGAGAGCCTACGCCCAACACGTGAAGTTTTCCTCATTATCGAATCTTTATCCAGCAGCATTCTGTCCCAACTATGAGCTGTCAGATAGTGGAATCCCTGCCTTCTAGGGTAACAGTCTGGACAGAATCCCCGTAATGTATTGTGCACATAACGCTCCCAGCAGTGCATGAGCAGAAGAACTTATCACGAAGGAGGAGTTTGATGAAGTGGCTAGTGTCATCGGGAGTTTTATTACATATGGAAAAAAACAAAACCATTCTGAAGAGTTAGTCTGCCTGAACTTATTCACTGCTAGTACTAATAATAGCTGCTGCTTACTAAGATTAACACGTTAGTGGATTAATTCATGTAATGCTCACGATGACCCTGAGGTTAATATCGTTAGCATCTCCATTTTAAAGTTGAGGACTCTGATGTACAGAGAAGCAACGTGCCCAAGTCACAGAGGCCGGGAACGAGGGGAGATGAAGCTTAAACCAGGAGATCTGTCTGCAGACTTCAGGCTCCTGACCATCATGTCAACTCGCCACACACTGCCACCACACGTTACAGAAGTAGGATCCAGTCAGTTTCTCCCAAAGGCGGGCAACGTGGTCCAGCAGGGAGACAGGGGAAGTGGTGAATTACTCTGAGGATAATGTAAAATTCCTCTCAGGGAAAGTGAAGTAAGTAAAACAAGCTCCGGGGACCTTCTTGATAGGGACTTGAAGCCCTGTAGGCAGAGCCTGGGGGATTAAAGCGACAGAGAGCTCACTGTTTCACACAAGAAATTAACAAGAAAGTAAGAAATGTGCTGGGTGGAAGGGGAAAATGGGGGCCCAGCCAACACAGCAAGAAACAGAATTTGGATAGGAAATACTGCCAGTGACAATTCCCCGAAGGCGGAAATGGCTAAGGGGCTTTAAGGAACGAGGACATCTAGCCATTTATGTAGAAGTCATTAGTGATCATCAACCAGTATTTCTAGTATTTCCATTTCTGGACACATGGTTGAGGTGCACTTCCCAGACCCTATAATTGACTGGAGCCTTACACTAGTTCTCTCTAAAAGGACATGAATTGATTCCCATCTAGTACATTTGGTTGCCTCCAAAATTCTCTCCCCCTCTGCCATAGTGATTCAAAATATTTGAGATGGTGGCTACTCCACCCTAGGACACTACCCATAATGAGCAGAACCCCCTGCTGACCCTTGATAGCACATAACATGAGCTATAGTTGTGTCTCCAACATTCTTTTATGGAAATTCTCAAACACTCAGAAATTGAAAGAATTTTGCAGCGACCCTCTCTCTCTGTACCCACCACTTGGATCCCACAGTTAACATTTTGCAATAGTTGCTTTAGCTCATTTCTATCCATTCTTCCATCCCTCTATCTACTATCCACTTTATTTTTTGGATACATCTCACAGTTGCAGACATCAATATAATGTCATTCCTAAATACTTCCAAATGCATATTGCTACATACAGCCCAGTATTTGTTTGTACTTCTTTTTTTGGCAAAAGGTACATATATTTTTTGAAATGTACAGGGACATCTGGTGGCCCATTCAGTTAAGCATCTGATTCTTGGTTTCAGTTCAGGTCATGATCTCACGGTTCGTGAGTTCAAGCCCCGCGTCAGGCTTCGCACTAGCACTATGGAGCCTGCTTAGGATTTTCTCTCTCTCCCTCTCTCCTTGCCCCTTCCCTTCTCGCTCTCTCCCTCTCTCTCTGTTTCCCCCCCAAAAAATAAATAAACTTTTAAAAACATGAAATGTATGAATGTAAGAAGTGACATGCACAAATCCATATGCACATTTGATAAGTTCTACTTACTGGTTTAAGCCACTAATGTTTAGGGTTATTTGTTACCACAGCATAACCTAGCCTATCCCAGTTGATTAACTCCATTGAGGTTGTGCTGTCCTGTGATGTCACCATGCTAGCTTTCCCTAAATGTACCATTCAGTCTATCACCACGGCTTAGAGACAGTGGACTGTAGGAAAGGGATGGTAGGTTGGTCTCCAGTAGAGTAGAGAATGGAGCAGTACACAGAGGAGTCAAAATGAAGAATAGAGATTAAGAACTCTACACAAGCAGACCTTGAAGTCAGAGGCAAGTTGGAGGAATGCAAGCATCTCCCCCTTCCAAGACCACTGGGAAATAGTAGAAGGAAACCCTGGGTATCTCTTTATGCTGTGGAATAGGGATTTGAGCCAATTTGACCTGAATTTATTGGCACAGGCTATTATTCCTTCCTCCTTGAATAGTCTTCATTTGGCCTCCAGGATCACCTTCTCTCCTGCGTTTCCTCTTAACTTCCTGGTTGCTCATTCTGTCTCCAGTTTCACCTTATTTCTATGTGTTAGAGTACTCCAGAGTTCAGTCTCTGGGTCTCTCCCCTTCCCTCTGTACCCCCATTCCCCTGCAGATCACATCAATGCTATGACTTTAAATACAAGCAGCACGATTAAAATTCCCAGATTTACTTTTTTAGCGCGACTTCTCCCCCTGAACTCCAGACTTCGAGACCTGACAGCCAACTTAACATCTCTACTTATAAGTTTAATGGGCACCTCAAGCTTAACATGTCCAAAATTCCTGATTTTCTCCTGAAGCTGTTCCTCTTGCAGTCTTCCCCACCTACTACATGGCATATTCATCCTCCCACTGCTGAGGCCACAAATCTTGTAGTCATTTTAGATCCTCCTTTCCCTTGTAGATAGATGAGAGAGAGAGAGAGAGAGAGAGAGAGAGAGAGAGAGAGAGATGATAGATTGATTGATTGATAGATATAGATACGATAGATAGATAGATAGATAGATAGATAGATAAAGAGATGATAGATATAGATAGATGATAGATAATAGACTGATAGACATAGAGATAGATAGATACATACATACATGCAAACATACATACATAGAGAGATAGATAATAGATTGACAGATATAGAGATATGATAGATAGATAGATAGATAGATAGATAGATAGATAGATAGATAGATAGACAGATAGAGCAAGCAATTGAGCAATTGATAGAAATATATCCTCTTATTGTGTCAAGAAATCTTTTGGATGTGAGGGCAATCTGACAGCAACATCTGTCACCCCATGAATCTCCCAGGTTCACTGGGTTGATCTATCTGGTTGGGCAGGTATCCCTTCCTCCCTCACCACTCTATGTGCATCCCTCCTATACCTGCACACTTGGTCAAAGAGGACGATCAAAAGACTGTTCTTCGGCCAGAGGTATCTGAGTGGTTGTGCTCCCCTGCTGGAAGCTCCAAACTCTCAGGGTCCATCCATAGGAAAACATATGGTAGTCAACTTTCCAAGACTCTTCCGAATGAGACACTGTGTGTGGCAGTCTGTCTTTCTTAGAAAAGAAAAAGAAAGGAAAAGAAAAAACTGAAGAGAAGAGAAGAGAAGAGAAGAGAAGAGAAGAGAAGAGAAGAGAAATGTTTTTTACCTCCAGAATGTCTGCAGACTGATGACTTCTCTCCACTTTTACCACTACTCTCCTGGTCTAAGCTACAAGCATCTCTCCCCTGGATCATGTCAGTGATTTGGTTTCCGCTTACATCCTAACCTCTTCTCCTATATTCTCTCTCATTCACTGCTCTCCAAGCACACTGGCCCCTCATTTATTCTTGAACATACCAGGCACCCTCCTGCCTGGCTTAAATCAAAGGAGAGTTCTGCTAATCCAATGGGAAGAAGTAGTCAGCCACAGGCTTGCTCAGATCAATAATATCAAGACGGGTATCTGCCGACTTCAAAGAAATGTCAACTATCTCTTCTTATGGTCACAAGGGGAGTTGCCACAGCTCTAAACCTATGTCCTCCCATGGCAACGTCCAAAGGAAAAAGTAAGGGAAGTATTACCCAAAGGGCTCTATTCGCAAGTGCCTCCCTGCCAAGAGACAAAACGTTTCCAAAGGACACCAGTATAGCTCCTCTTACATATCATATTCCACAGCATGTCCCCTGTGGGGAACATGATCACCATGACAATCGCCATCTGTGCTCTGAGGACTGGGTACACTATGACAGCAACAAAGTGGATACCCTGGGGGCAAGGAGGAATGAGACAATCAGAATGTACTAAACACGGTTGACAGGCCACTAGATTCAGAAAGGGGAGCACTGAACCCAGTACTTGCTCTGCCATTGACTTTGTGACATTTGTAAGTCATGCCCCATTCTAGAACAGTTTCCTCATCTGCGAAATGAGGAGGCTGGGCTAGATGTTGCCTTCCAGTTTGCATTTTCTTTTATTCCGTGGACTTCTGCGTGTCGTGGTAAAGATCTGAGTCTTCCCGTGTGTCACTCCTTGTCTATGTATACATTTGCTTTAAATGGTGGGAACACTTGGAAGTCTTTGATCCTCTATCTTAAAAAGGGAAGGGAAATTTTAATGAGAACACTTTGTACTGCTCATTCCCTGCTGGCCCTTAAGAATAAAGGATCTTTTCCTACCATAACTGACATTTAAAACACAGCCATTCAGATTCCGTAATTAGATCTCAAAATCATTCCGTATAAGGCTATGGTTTCCCAAAACTATTCCAGTGAGGAAGCTAGAATGACCTTCCCATATTTGTGTTGCTGACAGTAATTCCTAGCCATCATCTTATTACTTGATTTAAGATCAGGAGAATGAAAACAATGTTCTCCTTGACCCCCACGACCTCGGTCATTACCAAAACACAGAATGGAAGTCTTTATGTGAGCATATGAGTAGGCTTGGCCCTCTGCTCTCAGAAGGCCATAGGCACTGAGAAGCCCAAAGACTCCAAAACCTCTGGTGGGAGACACAGGAACACCAATCTCTCTGTGGAAGATGAGAATGGAAAAAAAAATGGCGAGAGATAATTAAACCATGTGCTTTTTCTATCAGATTGCCCAGCATCCAGCACAGTGGTTCTCAGTGCCCAAAGGATAAGCGTCACACAAGTGAAAAGGACAAGGAAACCCTTTGCTCTGCCACAAACTTCCATTTAGATGTACCCTGGAATCTGCACAAATCACCCACCTTACTTCTTCACTCCCTCTGCCGTTGGCCATGATTCACCTTGACTACTGTTATTTGTCAGCTCATCTTTGATTCTCGTGTTCCTGAGACAGTAATTGCAAAAATGCTCAGAGACAGCAAAGCACAACTCAGCCCTCTGCCCTTGTACACAGCTGTTCTTTAGGCACACTTCCTAGCAAGAGCGGAGGTTGATTTAGGCAAATGCCCTCCCAGCAGCTTGGGTTCACACGGTATGTCAGCCTCCCTCCAGCTGATCATTTAGGGCATCTGGTTCCACACTTAACTGTCTAAACAAAGTGCACACACCCTAAGCATTTGCATGGAAGCATAGGTTTAAATATGTTGCGGCATTTTGGTATTTATCAGAAGCTCAGTTTAGAGAAAAAAAAATTTTCAGAGAATATGTGAAATGTTTTATCCTTCCATCCAGATATTCTAAAGTCCACTCCTGATTTAAGCTGGACAAGCAGAAATTTGTGGACTAAGAAAGTCTTTGACCCCTTTCCCTTCTCTGTCATCCTCCCACTGAAAGTCCTCCACTGACTTGGGATATGGTGTGACACCGTCAGTCTACATTGAGAAACACAATGAGACACCCCAGAGGAGCTCCATGTATCTACACTGAGGGGTTGAGGATACTGTTGCATCACACAGTGTTCTCATTAGGGAAAATTCCAGAAGGAATGTAATTCTTGCCATGGTATCAAAATGAATGATGCATTCCTTACAGATGAGTTTGTCTTTAATCTCATGAACTCTGTAGTATAACCAATCAAATATCCCTTTCCATTTAGTTTCTAGAATACTTACAGAGCAATTTGAGGCCCGTCTGCTCCAAGAGTAACAGATTGTATGGTCTGCATTTTTGTTTTGGCTTCTTTCCTGGCTCCTTTTTATATCTCCACCGGTAATTTTTCCTCTTATTTCTCACCAACTTCTCTTTACAGAGTTTTGAAAAATTGAATACGTTCTTATAAGTGCTTTAAATGATCTAGGGACAAAGGAAGGGCATAAATGTATTAATTCATTCAGACACGTTAACATGAAATCCAATCTCACCAAATATTAAGAGGCATTTGAAATGTGGTCCGCTTTCCCCAAAATCTTGGTGAGACGCAGTAACACAAACAACATATTCTGGTGATTTTCCCCATAAGTCTCACCTAGAAGTACTCCAACCCACAACTGCTCTAAGGTCAATGGGCAATGCTGTGTTCAAGAACTGTGCAGGGAGACAACTGGCAAGGAAGGATGCGCTAACTGACTGTTGACCCAGAACTGAAAGCATGAGCGACAAACACAAATACTGAGCGTTTAATACTTTTTCCAGAGACCGGACCAAGCACAGTCAGGAACAAAGGGTCAAAGACTCCAAAGGCTTGACTTAAGGACTACTAGTGGCACAGAATATCAGGCCACAGCAAAACCAAGTGCATGGGACACGCATAACAATTCCACACCATCTTGAACCACCGCCTTGGTGGATTGGATCATGCAGTCATCACCTGCTTCAATTGAGAAGCTTCACTTTCACCCTGAATGAAGAAAGTTTAAAGTTAAACGTGAAAAATAAGGGGAGTTGATGTCACATCAGCTGCTATATAAAGGCAAACACAGGTTGCAATTTTTTTTAAAGGCTAACACTTCAAATTCTCTAGGCTGAATATTGGGTGATGGGGGTTGAATCTGCAACAGATGTAATTCAATTCTTGTTTTATATGTAGCTAAAATGACATTGCTAGATATTAAAAGTTCTTATAAAATAAAAAAAAAATCCTCACAAACAGCATCGGAAATAAAATGCAAGCCCTAAAAAAATCAGATTGTACCTTCCATCCCGGGCTCATTCCAAATCAAACTATGTATCTCTTTTATTCATAAAATGATACATATACTTATGAATAAAGGCCCAAAGCCGGGCATTTTGAAATGAGTTATCTAACCTCCGAAAGCAAATAAGATCATTTCCTTTCACATCTCTTCATTCCTAGCAATTACCTGGCTGAATTTCAACCTGACTCTGCACGGGGAGGGAACATCAGCTTGCCCGGGCTGAATATATTGCAGCAATCCGTAGGCATGTTTTCTTCCTTTCTAAAAGCCTATCTGTCTCTTAATAAGATTTTTTATTAATTTCCTCAAGCAGATTTCCACTATCAGGGGTGCTGGTCGCGCATCACAAATGACCTACGTTTTAGTGGTTACTGGTCATTATGCAAGTAAAGAGGGAAACATCTCCTTCTGTGCGACTCAATGATTTAATAATTATTAATGAGACATTATGCCTTTATACATTTCTGACAGATGATTAAGTGCACTATAAATGTTTAACATCGCTCTCTGAGGTCTGGAAATGTGGTGCCAAACGCCTACTCATGCTTTACACAATCAGAAAAGACAAATTAGATTATGGCAATATGGCAGCATTATTGATTTTTGTTCATAATATTTACAAACTACAGGTAAAATGTAATACGAGAAAAAGCATGTGTGGTGACGGAAGGTCCATTTACTTGAAAGTTTGTTCCTTAGACTCATTTGAAGCAATTTATCTGGTAGGCAGTGGTGTTAGGACAACTCCTGAGTCAACTTCTTGAGCTGTGTTTCCTTCAGTGGGGCACTGGATGGCAGGAGGGCTCTCATTCTCACCCCTAGACCCATGGCCCATTTTTACTAATCTTTAGACATAGGAACGTTGGCCCAGAGACCAGTTTGCATGTCCGAATCACCTAGAAATTTTTTCAAATACTTACCTCCAGGCTTTTCACCATCTAGTCAAACCAAAGTCTCTTGAGGTGGTCACGAGCATTGGTATTTTATTTTTAACTTCAAAATGTTTCTAAAATATAACCAGGGTATTAGAACCTCTGATTTATACCATCTGCTATGCCAGATTTAAAATATGGACTCAAAATTCTTTGATATGCCTCCCATTAAGAGGTGGGATCTAGAGACCCCTCCCTACAATCTGGGCTTCATGACAACTTGACTGATAGGTTATAAGGGAAAAGCAACACCGTGCCAGTTTTTAGGTCAAGTCCTTAACAACTGGAAGCTTCCACTTTCTTCCGTCTCCCAAGACCTCATTCTTAGAACCCAGCTACCATGCTGAGAGGAAGCCCAAGCAGCCTGTGGGAGGCCCATATGGAAAGAGATTGAGGTCCTGACCCAGAGTCTGGTTGAGCAATCAGACTCAACGTGAATGAGCCACATTGGAAGTGATCCCTCCAGCCCCCAGTAGATCTGCCCCAGCTCTTATCACATAAAACCGAGACATGCTGTTCCTGCCAAGCCTTGGCCAGACTTCAGATTCATGGGCAAAATAAATCATCATTGTTATTTTAAGCATTAAGTTATGTGGTGGTTTGTTAGGCAATACATAACTGGAACACCTGCTTACCCAAATGGTGTCATGGAAAGGGATTTACTATTTTAAGAGTTGAATTATAAGCATTAATAGGTTTAGTGCCTCAAAAAATGCAGCTTTCCACCTTCTCTTTGGACAAAATAATGGAACTCTCCTCCCTTCTTAACACATGATATTGCTTTTCCATGAAGCCTTCCAAGTCTGTGTCAATTCTCTGTAATTTTTCTAACCTTTCCAAGCCTTGTTTACAAAATTAATTAGTGCTTTTGTCACATAAGATTATAAACTCAAAATATTGAATACCAATTTTCATTTGGAAGATTGTCTGATGAGAAGATAATCATAGTCTTTAAAGAGCCAAATTTTGGAAGTAACGGCTTGAATTGATAAAAATCAGATTGAATGAGTAAGGATACAAGGACGAGTGGAGAAATTACGGTGTGAGGGAGAAGGACATTTTACACAGCGGAAAGCTCAGTGTCAGCTGGGGGGCTCAAAATGTGTCTCAGTCAGTTCTGCTGCCTTAACAAATACCACCAACCGGGTGGTGTAAACATTTATTTTCTCACAGTTCTGGAACCAAGATCAAGGTGCCAAGGTTGGTTTCTGGTGAGACCTCTCTTCTTGTCTTATTGACAGCCATGTCTCACTCACATGGCCTTTCTTCTGTAGGAGTGTGGGGAGAGATCTCCCATGTCTCTTCCTCTTCTTATAAGAACACAATTCCTGTCAGATTAGGCCCCACCCTGATGAGCTCATTTAACCTTAATTACTCCCCCCAAAGGCTTTATCTCCAAAAATAGTCACATTGGGGATGAAGGCTTTGACATACGAATGGTTGGGGGACACAATTCAGTCCATAACAGAATGGGAAAGTCTTAGAACAAGTGGAATTCTACATGGAATCATGCCTTTCTCACCACCAGACTAGGTGATCATTTTGTCATTGTTGTTACTAATAACAACAACGATAACCACTTATTGGTCAAATACGAAGTGCCTAACATTTCACATTATCACATTTGCTCCTCAGAACAACTCTAAAAGCTAAGTTATATTATCCTTATTGTTTGCAACTTAAGAAAGTTCAGTAGCTTATCCATGATCTCATGGCTTATAAATATGAGAACAGGAATTTGAACACAGTCTGTGGACACACAATTGATTTTTGTAATTCAAAATCAAGCTCCTTTTTTTTCAATCTTTCATTCCTTTGTCATTTCAAAAAGTATTGATTGAACACCCACAATGGTTCGGGCCCTGTGTTAGACCTTGAGGATGCAAAGTCAACCTGACCCTTGTCAAAGAAAAAATGGTCCAGTCACTTGTTAAGAGAATAAGGAAGACTTTATTCAAGGGACCTCTGCAATGAAGGGTTTGAATACAACAATGACAAGTGGGGACTTGCAACCAAAGAACAGGGTGAGGGTTGGTGAACAGAAAATTACTAAGAAAAAGACATCAGGAAGATGTGATATATATATATATATATAGACATACATATATATATATATATATTTATATATATACACACACACAATGGAATAGTATATGGCCATTAAAAAGAATGGTATCTTGCCATTTGCAACAACATGGACAGACTCAGAGGGTATAATGCTAAGTAAAATAAGTCAGAGAAAGATAAATACCATATAATTTCACTCATATGTGGAATTTAAGAAACAAAACAAATAGAGGAAAACACAAAGACAAAACTCTTCAATACAGAGAACAAACTGATGGTTTCCAGAGGGGATATGGGTGGGGGGGGATGAGTGAAATATGTGAAAGGGACTAAAAGTACACTTATCTTGATGAGCACTGGGTCATGTATGGAATTGTTGAATAACTATACTGTACACCTAAAACTAATATAACACTGTATGTTAATTATACCTGAATAAAAACAAAAACAAACATTAAAAAACAAAATTTTTAAACTTTTGCTCTAAGAGAAAAACAAAAAACAAAAAACATCACTTGTTTTTTGGGAGGAAATTTTTTGGAGGGAATTCTTGCTAGATCAATTCAACAGGATTCTCACTGAAAGCAGGACAAGGTAACAAGACATTGAGGCTGGGGGATGAGAAATCTGATTCGATATCGAGGGTAGGAGGTTTCCACTCAACTGGTCCAAGCAGGATTCTTCTTAAACTGACTAAGTGGACCAAGGGCAGAGCTCAAGGTCAAGACCCAGCCAAGAAGACTGCTCAGAGAAGGCTGACTGATTTGGTCAAGGAGAACGTCTTTGTCACCCTGCTTATGAGGAGCTTGCAGTTCAACAAAGAGAGAGATGGCAGTCAACAACTGCAGTGCTAAGTTGGCTTTCCCACAAAAGTCTCTGTGCCTACGTTCTCTGGTTTTGAATGGGGCAGAGGAACGTCCAGGAGGAGCTGTGGGTGTCATTGCTGAAGATGAGCCAGGAATGCCATGGTGGTGACACAATGCTTCAGAGAGTGCTGGGGGCCCCTGGAAATGATCCGACCATAGATTGGACTCTGCTTATTTTTGGTACACAATAGCTCTGAAACAGCAAATACCTTCTGGCCCACCACTAGCCAAGCAATTTATCCCTAGGGGCCTCCTACACAGGTTTCCTCAGAGCCAATCAAGCAAACATTTCTTCACAACACAGCCTTTGTTTTCCCTCTCATCCATTTCCTTGGTGCCACTAACCAAATTCCCTGACTTGTGCTCAGCCAACCCCAAAACACCAAATGGCAGGGGACCATCCATGCTTCCTGCTTCAATTTTTACTTTCAAAGCTGGATTTCTTTGAATTACGAAAAACCATCTGCCTCTAAATTAGACTGGAAGGTTTCAAAAAATCCAGCACAACTGAGAACACCAAGAAAGTCCAAGGAAATGTTGGGTTGAAGGCCTCAGTTCCTCACACGCTGATGACCAGAGGCTTCTCTGGCTGTCTTGGTCCATCTGGGTTGCTATAACAAAATATCACAGACTGGAGACTAACCAACATTAATTTCTCACAATTCTGGAAATCGGGAAGTCCAAGATCAAGGTGTCAACAGATTCAATGTCTGGTGAGGGCCCTCTTCCTTCTTCTTGTTATATTTTCACATGGGAGAGAGACAGAAAGGGATGGTCTCTTCACTTCTTATGAAGAGAACTAATCCCGTATTGGGGACTCTACCCTTACAACTTCATCTAAACCTAATCACATCCCAAAGGCCCCACCTCCAAATAACATCCCAATGGGGACTGGGACTTTAACATCTGAATTTTGAAGAGACACAAACATTCCATCCACAACACTACAGAAAGTTTTGCACCTTTGTAAACAAGAAGACATACACTAAAATGTTCACTGCAACCAGAGAATGGAAAAATAAACTGTGGTATATTTACAAAATGGAATTCCATAAACAGGTTAAAACGACTGAAATATACATGCATCAACATAGGTAAATCTGAAAAATATAATGATGAATTAAAAAAAAAAAAAAAAAAGCACAGTTGATGGTCACAGTTTATACCCAGTTCTCACTACAGACCTGGATATACTGCCATATTGATTGGCCCGGATTGATTCTGAACTTGCTCCCAGAGAGTAGAGGGTTTTCTGGGATAGTTTAGGTATTGACCAGTGTTGCCAAGAGGAGGCTGCTGAGAGCCTGAGGGAAGAAACACTGGGACGAATCTGGCCATGCTTCGTCTTCTCTGGCTTTCTCCCCAGCCAGCCCCGCACACTCCTCTGTCTCCCCAGATCCCTCTCCTCCAGTTCCCACCGGCCAGGCAGCAACAGCATAGAAACTACTACATATTTTTTTTTTAATTTTAAATATTTGAGACTGCTTCTTGCCCTGCAGTTTCCAAAACATTACACTATTGGAAACATTTCAATGTACCATATAAAAACAGGGGAATTGTAATAATTTGTCACAAAGACTTTCGGAAAAGAATGCAAAACACTGGATAATTACGTAGTCTTTGGCTCAAGGTGTTATAGTCCTATTATATAGTTATAAGTCTGCTTTTTCTTGTTTTCCTGTTGGATTGAGCAGTTTGTTTTAAAACCTTTTAAGTTCTGTTTTAAAAATCATAAAATTTATGTCCTGACAAACTTATATTTTCAAACTCCAAGCTATTTCCAGAAGACCGTTTACACCCAGAGCAGCCCAGTGGTGTGTGTCCAGGTTGAAAAAGGATTTAACTGCCAGGGGATGTCAGGTAAAATTCCCATAAGGAAGGAGCATGAGGTGACCTTAAAAAAGAAGAGTCGGGATCGGGGAGACAGTGAGTTGGGGGGAACCCTCTTCCTGATGGACAACAATAAACAGCAAAAATGCCCTGGACTTCACCTTGGCAAACAGGGTACAAATGCCTGAAGTCCTCTTCTTCCCAAAGATAAGTGTATCAGGAAGTGAGTTTTCTTCTCAAGACAGAGGACAGGGAAGAAACCAACCAGTTGCACAGTCAAAATCACTGCGTTCTATTAGCTCAGTAATATCGCCACTAGAAGCTGGAAGTAGGGGTTGATTTTCTCAGAATCAAAATGACATAAAGAAATAGTGGCATAAAGAAATCATGTTTAACCTAGATGTGCTTTGATATATTAGAATAGACAGAAAAAGGGTCACAGATTTTGTGACCTCATACGTGGTCATGACCTAGAAAAAGTGGTCAGGCAGGAAATATTTGCCTACTTACGGCATGTAATATCACTGCATGTAATATAAGCATGAGGGAGGCAGAACACAAGGACATCCCTGAAAGCCAAACTGGGTCCTCCATTATCCAGTTAAAGAGTTCTATGACCCAGAAGTTGTAGGATAGTGAACATAGGGATTTCTATGGTGTGGTGGTTAATTTTATGTGTCAACTTGACTGGACCACAGAATGCCCAGATACCTGGTCAAACATTATTCTGGGTGTGTCTGTGAGTGTTCCCGGAGGAGACAAACATTTGAATTAGTAGACAGAGTAAGGCAGATGGCCCACCCCAATGTGGGTGGGCCTCATCCAATCCATTGAAGGTCTGAATAGAAAAAAAGGTGGAGTGTGGAAGAATTTGCTCTCTGCCTTACTGATTTGAGCCAGGACATCAGTTTTCTCCGGCCTTTGGACTTGGACCAAACTAGAACTTAAACCATAAGCTCTCCTGGGTCTCCAGCTTGCTGACTGTAGATCTTAGGACTTGTCAGCCTCCATAGTCATGTGAGCCAACTCCTGGTAATAATTTTCTTCATATGGATGATTAGATACATAGATAGATAGATAGATAGATAGATAGATAGATAGATAGATAGATAATAGATAGACAGATAATAGATAGATAGATAGATAGATAGATAGATAGATAGATAGATAGAAGATAGATATGATCTATTGTTTTCTTTTTCTCTGGATAACCCTGACCTATACATTTGATGTCCCTGGGGTGTATAAATCAGACCCCACCAAAACAAAGGAGTCAAGAGAGAGACAGACACATAGGGAGACAGAGACAGAAAAATATGCAGACAGATGGGTACAGAGCAGACACACACACTCACACACTCACACACACAGGCACATAGAAAGAAGCAGAACAAACAGAAGCAGACAAGACAGAAAGAGAACAGACAGGCAGACACACAGACATACAAACAGGCAGAAACACAAACTTAGGAAGGTGAGAAAAAAATACAGTATCTCCTGATGCTCTGTATAATTTGTTCATGGAACTTTATTTCTCTGTTTCAGGAAATACTCTGAGGAGGAGACATGCCCCTTGCAACTACACCTCTGCCCAGTCAGAATCAGCTATCAAAGATACCTGTCAGTGACCTGCACAGTGCCTAGGAGGAAAGAATCAGCTCCAATACCCCACAGACACTCAGATGCTAACCTGCAACCACACCCCAAGCCTGAGATCTATTCTCACATCTATTGACACTGTAAAAATGGCATCCTGTAGGCGGACAGCTCAACACTAGAGTCACCTTGGACCTGACCCACCCCAGACCAAGTAAATAAAAATCTCTACGGCTAGGCGTTGCTATTTTTTGCCAGCTCCTCAGGGGAACCAGGAAGCAAAGAGATCTGGGTTTTGCTGTGTAATGCCATATGCCTGGCTGCAAGGTTCAAACCCAAGAGCAATGCAACTAGCCAGGTTCGGTGACGTTTGTCACCTCGGTACACGAGTTACCACTCACAACCCATGAACTCTACTTTCTAGGCCAGTTTCAAAGCTCCAAAGGGCACAGCCTAATCACAATGCCATGTTGTCACTGCTTGGTGCCAGGCTAAATGCTATGCAGGCATGGCCCCACTTAATCTCACAACACCCTGCATCACGTAGGCAACATCTCCGGTTTTCAGGTAACAAAACCGAGGTCAGAGAGATCGAACAGTTTGCCAAGATCAAGTACGTGGGAGAGGCAGCCTTTGTGGCTGGATCTTCCTCTCCGCTGTACAGGAAACACGCTGAGGGGAGGCTTTCGGTTTTCTCCTTTACAACGCGCCGCGCCGTCTCCCACACAGACGGTCCCGAAGATGAAAACGAGCGCTGCCCTCTGGGCAGAGCGCAGGGCCGTGCGCGGGAAGGCACCTAGGGCTGCAGGTCGGGCGACTGTACTCTGGCCACACCAACTGCACGCTTCTGCTGTCGCCGCCTTCAGCCTGGTCTCAGGAAAGACACAGTCGGAGCCCCGGCCCACCAAAAGTAAAGGGATGCCGGTGGGAGAACTGAAGCTTCTTCATTGACTTTAATTAAACTCACCAGAGAAGTAGATGGCAAGGGACTCCCTAGAACTTTTGCTAGTGTTGTCTATATTATTCTTAATTCCAATGTAGCAGAAAAAGACTCTCCTCAAACCTACTCCACCAGTTTAGAGCTGTCCCTGTCTATTGAGAAACAGTGCCATCTACTGGAACATCTTCACACCGTTCTCCTGTGAACCAGGAGAAAAAGAATTGCTGTTACTTATGCCTTTAATTACGAACGACGTGGTCCAAGACGTGGCCCTTCTTTCCAGTGTCTGTTCTGCTCTTAAAACCAAATAAATTATTTTCTTTTATAGCCACAAATGACAAAGGGGTTGGGAATTACACTAAGACTGTCAAGTATTGTGCCTTGAAAAATGGATCCTACAGATTAGGTCTTGATGAGGTGGGGCAGCCAAGGGGCAGGCCCTTAGGTGTTGAGTCAAGAGGTCAACGTGCCCTCACAGCAGTGACCACACCTGTTCACCTGAGCCCTCTCGGGAGGTGCACAGGCGATCCAGAAGGAATGACTCTACGTTCCAAAATACTAATGACCTAGGAACCAACCCAAAAATAGATGTGTATGTGTATAAATACTGTGCAGAAAATAATAACATTATTAAGGGAAACCAAAGAATGTCTAAACAAATGGAAGGCCACACTGTGGTTGGGATTCATATTTGCAGTGGGGGTGAAATCTCCCTCAAAAGAAGTAAAAATTGGTTCTTCAGGGGATGAAAAAAATCTGGTTTTATGTGTAAGGCACAGATACATAGTATATCTGTGGCATTAAAATTTCATGGGAGTCGGGAGTATTTGGGGGAAGAGTCTAAAAAAAGACAATTTAGGGGGAATTTCAGTGGGGGGAGAAGGTTGAGAAGCCCTGGGTTAGAAGATTCAATATTGTTAATAAGTCAGTTCTTCCATACTGATTCATAGATTCAATGCCCTTCTTAACAAAATTCTGATAGGGTGCATGTCTCTGTGCGAGTATGTGTGTGCATGTGTGTGTGTGTGTGTGTGTGTGTGTGTGTGAGAGAGAGAGAGAGAGAGAGAGAGAACCGACACGCTGATCATAAATGTATATTGACGGTAAAGGAAAGGTGGGAGTTTGCTCCACCAAATAGTAAGACTTACGATAGTGCTACTGTAATGAAGATAGTGTGGTACTGGCCCTAAGTGAGCAAACAGACCGGTTGAATCGACTGGAGAAGCCCAGAAAAAGATTCGTGCACATTTGGACACTTGGGTTGCAGAGCAGTGGAGAGAAGACAGTCTTTTCAACAAGTGGTACTTGGATTTCCATAGGAGTTTATTCCAAGGAATAAACACTGACCCTCATGTCTCATAATTACTGGTGGATTATAAATATGAGTGGGAAAGGCAAAGCAACAGAACCTTCTGAATCACTGACTCTTCAAGTGCAGTCCCCAGACCAGCAGCATCAGCACCACCTAGGAACTTGTTAGAAATGCAAAATGCAAATTCTCTAGCCTCCCCGCCCCACAGACACCTGCTGGGTGGGAAAGTTTGGCATTGTTCCCCCACCCCACAAGCTGTGCCCTGACAAACCCTCCAAATGATTCTCTCACACACACTGAAGTCTGAGAGTCACAGTTTTAGAGGCCAACCTAGGGGAATATTTGCATGATCAAAGGAAGGGAAGGCTTCCTAAACAAAGCATAACTATAAAGAAAAAGGTGGAAAATAAAAATATAGAACTTTTGTTCATCAAATGGTACCATGAAATACAAGGGCAAATCACTCAGCAGAAAAAGAAACTGGTGACACATAACTGACAAAGTTCATATCCAGAATATGTAAGGAACTCCTACATATCAATAGGAAAAAGCCCAAAAGAAAAACGGGCAAGAGACCTGAACAGCTACTCCTTAGATTACATTCAAATGGCCAATCAACACGATGCAGTACCCAATGTCTTTAGAAATTAGAGAAATACAAATTAAAAGTACAATACCGTATAATTACAGACCCATCAGAATAGATTTAAAAAGACTAGCAACACCCAAGTGTGGGTGAGACTGTAGAACAGGAGTTGGTAAACTTTTCCTGTAAATGGCTAGATAGCAAATTTTTTAAGCTTTTTGGTCAAGAGACAAAACGGAGGATATTATCTATGCAGGAACTTCTCTAACAAGAGAAAATTCTTATTTCCTTGTACATCATGCCCCACGCGCCACCACATTTGATCGGAGTGGGCCATCCTAGGAGGTAGGCAGGCTTTGCCCCCAGTTGTGGTTGGCTGGAGACACCAGTGGAGGAACTGGTGGGCAGGAAGATGGGGGCGGCCATCTTGGTCAGTTACTCTCTGCCCAAGGGACATTCAGATCCCAACTCCACCACCTGTTTTGGTAAATAAAGTTTTATTGAAACACAGTCACACGGTAGTTTACATGTTGTCTGTGTCTGCCTTTACAATAACAACAGCAGAGCTGAGAACTAATGACAGAGACCGTATGGCCCACAGAGCCTAATATATTTACCATCTGGCCTCTTACACAGAAGTTTGTCGACCCTGTAATAACTCACTGAGTTGTACATTTCTATTTTGTTTATATGTAGTATGTGTGTGTGTGTTGTATTTATATACATACCTGTTGTATTTTACAATTTTAACTATATATATCTATAGATATAGATATAGATATAGATATAGATATATATACACACACACACATATATATGAAATTCTATGTTTAGCTCTGCTTCGTTTTTGGCAAAGATCTTCAATGCACAACATAGCAGTTAAATCAAATGTCTTTTAAAAAAAAAATAAGCAGTCTTGGGGCGCCTGGGTGGCTCAGTCAGTTAAGCATCCAACTCTTGATTTCAACTCAGGTCACAATCTCAGGGTTCTTGAGTTTGAGTTCCCCATTGGGCTTTGTGTGGATTGTGGCGCCTGCTTAGGGTTCTCTCTCTCCTCTCTCTCTCCCTCTCCCTCTCTGTCCCTCTTCCCCTCGACTCATGCTGTCTCTCTCTGTCTCTCTCTTTCAAAAATAAACTTTAAAAAAATGTAAGTACTCTTTCCTTTAATTAAATATGTTAATTCTATAGGCAAAATAAATTGTACTTGCCTCCAGAACTGATTTTAGTCTCAATTTCCACATTTGTAAGAGAATAGATCATCAACTTTTGCTCCAAATACATTGATGATATATTTCTTAAAGATGTTTTAAAGACTGCAAGATGATACTTGAAGGCACTTTCGACAAGTGCCTTGCCAAATGTTGTCACTTCTCTATTTGACTTGTTCTTACAAGATTGAACCAAGGTATCTATAAACACAACAAAATTCAACAAAGGAGCCACATTCAGTAATGTCTTATTTATTCAGTGATGTGGGGGAAGGCGAGTTTTCTGATACACTGAGTTTCTCTCTTTGCATTTTGTAATTCATCCATTCAGCAAATATTTACTTAGAGCCTACGGTGCCAAAACTTCTATTTTCACCATTTTAATGCAAATATTTCTGAAATACTTTGTATCTTTCCCTGCCTTTTACACAAAGAATGCTGAAAATAATTTAAATTTTTCTTTATTATTCAAGCTCATTATGGAACCAAACCATCTTTGAAAATGTTGGTTTTCAAATATACATTTTAGCTGAAAAGCCCTTTATAGAATTCTAACATACAACATAGATAAAAAGAAGAGTTGAAATGAGAGATCGGGGCTCAGCGGAGTCCCACCCACTTGATATCCTTGGGACAATACAAAACCCTAACAATGGGATCATCATTAAATACTAGTGTCATGGGGCACCTGGGTGGCTCAGTCGGTTGAGCGTCTGACTTCAGCTCAGGTCATGACATCAGGGTTCATGGGTTTGAGCCCCTCATTGGGCTCTGTACTGACAGCTCGGAGCCTGGAACCTGCTTCAGATTCTGTCTCCCTCTCTCTCTCTGACCCTCCTCTACTTGTGTGCTCTCTCTCTCTCTCTCTCTCTCAAAAACAAACAAAAAATTAAAAATTAAAAAAAAAAATACTGGTGTCAGGGCTGAGTCAGTTAAGCACCCAACTCTTGATTTTGGCTCAGGTCACAATCTCACAGTTCTTGGGATTGAGCCCCACATGGGACTCTATGCTGACATTGCAAAGCCTGCTTGATATTCTCAGTCTCCTCGCTCTCTCTCTTCCCCTCCCCCACTCAGCCTCTCTCTGTCTCTCTGTCTCTCTCTCTCTTCTCAAAAATAAATAAACTTAAAAAAAAAAAGAAGAAAATACTGGTGCCATATAGAAACATTCTCAAGGGCTGCTGAGAGAGAGAAGATTGCTTTATGCTCGATAATCCTAAATTATGATCCAAAATTGCCATCATTTTTTAAAATTTGAATGTGGTTTTTTTTTCAACGTTTTTTTATTGATTTTTGGGACAGAGAGAGACAGAGCATGAACGGGGGAGGGGCAGAGAGAGAGGGAGACACAGAATCGGAAACAGGCTCCAGGCTCCGAGCCATCAGCCCAGAGCCTGACGCAGGGCTCGAACTCACGGACCGCGAGATCGTGACCTGGCTGAAGTCGGACGCTTAACCGACTGCGCCACCCAGGCGCCCCTGAAAATTTGAATGTGTTTTATGTGTCCTTCTCAACATCAGCCATCATTTCTTGTGGCTGATCAGCGTAGCTCCCAGTATCTGCTCTCTCTTCTACCCACTCAACCCCAACATCTATGGTTTCTGTAGACTGAGAGATCCAAGTTACCAGGCTTCACAGAAGTGTGGGTGAATCAAGAGTCCAGAGACTACCAGCGACATGAGTGGCTCTTTCTTGAATAAAGGACATGTGCTTTACATTCTACGTTCAATACATTCAACATTTACGTTGAGTGATCTATTTTAACAAACACGTTTTTCTGTCTAATTTCCAGATTGCCAAATATATATTAGAAGCTACGTGACTTCTAGATAGGTAAAGAAATTCTCTACCATCAAAATAAGAATGAATTAGCACTGTTGATGGTGATTCCATTTTCCCAACTGAGGAAATATTTCTAGAATCTCTCAATCTAAAAACCACATCAAGAGGCGCCAGGGTGGTTCAGTCGGTTAAGCGTCAGACTCTCGATTTCAGCTCAGGTCATGATCTCAGGGTTTGTGGGATCGACCTGGCTCTATGCTGACAATGCAGAGCCTGCTTGGGAATCTCTCTCTCTCCCTTTGCCCCTCTCCCCTGCTCATGCTCTCTCTTTCTCTCTCTCTGTCTCAAATTAAAAAATTAAAAATTAAAAACCGCATCTACTAGTAACTTTCAAATGCAAATATTTGTATTGGCTTCCTTGTGTTTAAACTTAAAGTAATATAAAATATGTATCCATAAGTGCTGGTGAAGAAAATATTCCCCACCCTGTACACATACATAAATACAAAACCTGTGTCTGTCACTTAATCCAATGGTCTTGGAGTTCACCAAGTGAAAGAAGCTATCTCCAGAATAAACTGTTAAATCTGTTCTAATATGGTCACCCCTCTCATTTCAGAGCCCTGCTGATGGCAGTCATTTTAGCAAATTGACATCATTTGCTGACAGTATGAAGTCATTGGGTAAAAGAATGCATCAAATGCATTTATAAGAGAAAACCTAAGACATACACATAGACATAGCACAAATAAAACATAGAGGCACACGGACTCAGTTGCACCCAATGACAAAGTCAGTTGAATAAGTTACTTCTGACTTCATTCCTCCAGGGGCCTTAAACAACCTTCAAATTAAACCTCAAGTTATTTCATATAGCAAAAACATTCTGTCTGTAAAGAAACCATGGAGTCTGGGGAAAACACAGGTTTAATAGAACTGAATGTAGTATGTGATTTCACATATATATAAAATCGGAAATGTGGGCCGTATCTTTTTTTTTTTTTTAACGTTTATTTTTGAGACAGAGAGAGACAGAGCATGAACGGGGGAGGGTCACAGAGAGAAGGAGACACAGAATCTGAAACAGGCTCCAGGCTCTGAGCTGTCAGCACAAAGCCCGATGCGGGGCTCGAACCCACGGACCGTGAAATCGTGACCTGAGCCGAAGTCGGACGCTCAACCGACTGAGCCACCCAGGCGCCCCGTGGGCCGTATCTTAAAGGGCAAGTCTCTTCACCAGACTTGTGATGCTTGAATCTCTCCTGCCAGTTCCCACCAAGTGCTTATCTGCTTATCATTGAATACAAGATCAGAGAACTTTCTGGATCAGTTCTATATTTATTCAATCTTACCAGGATATATTCATGTATTAGTAAGTATTTGCATTTAGTGCAACTTCAATTTCAATGTAGGTTTCAACAAAACTATAAAATTCTTCCTGACACTTGAGAATAATCATACTTCGGATAAATAATGTTAAACCTACAGAAGTCAATGTTAAGCATAAGCAGAATAAACCGATGATCTTCCACTTCTTCAAAATAATAGAGCCTTACTACCTGTATCTCATTTAAGTAGTGTGAATCCCTCCCTCCTGAAATAGATAATTTAAATAAAATTAATAAAAAATTGAAATTGATGCCTAATCTGTTAGTATCTGTTGGTATGAGAAATATTTCTTCAAAAATTTAAACGCATTTACTCAGGTTAATAAAAGTATTCTATGGTTACAAATCTTGTCCCTTTTGAGCAATTACAAGCTGCCTTGTAGGTGTCACAATTAATTATTCACTTGAAAATAATTCAGGGTTCTTGAAGTAGAAGATCTAAAGGAAAATTCAAGACAGATCTTGTACAAAGAATGGGATGTTAAGAAAGCCCACCACACATTCAGCACAGACCTTGCAAATCCCCAGTTATTCTAGCTCAGTAAAAAGGTAGAGAAACAAAGTTAACTTTTTTTTGCCTTTAATTTAAGTAGAAATGAAACTTTTTTCCCCCTACCACAATGAATATCAAATTTATACAAAACCTTAGCTCATCAAAAAGAAGGCAAGGCATAATAGATTATTCAACATTACAATAAAAAATGGATAAAACCCACACTATGTCAAAGCCATTTCAGCAGCTGCTCCTCGGTTCTGGGTGAAAATGTCCATGGGAGAAAGCCAAACTTTAAATAGGGACCAAGGCACCCCTCCAATTTGCACTAGGGCTGTTTCATCAGCTGTATTCACTGAAAGACACTTCCGTCCTTGTCATCAGATAGAAACGCTTTCAGGGCCCCCTGGTGGTAATTTATAGACCTTGGCCATCAAGATAAAAATGGCCATGAATCAAATAAGCTAAAGCAGCCAGCCCCAAGACCAGGTTCTACAAACCAGTATCTCCTCGACATGATTCTTAGCATTTCCCGTGTGTACAGTTTGTCCATCTCAACCACAGTTGATTCAATCTCTCTAGGTTTACTCTCCTGCAAAAAAGAAAAAAAAAAAAAAGAAAAAAAAAAAAAGCTTTTTCTTACCTCCCAATCCCCTGCAACTTAAAAAAAAAAAAAAAAAAAAGAACATTTAATGCCTTGACACAAATAACCATTTCTGTCTCCCTCATCAGATAATTTCATCCAGAAGCATATTGTACAACACTGTGATTAGTGTCGTACAATACAAACTCATGAATCTGTATGAAATCTATTTATTTACTTATTCTCAGCACTGGCAAATGAATTACTGTTGGCTTAAATCTTTTAAGTATCAGTATGTTACTAAAAGTGGTGGATTTAACAAAATGGAAAGGAATATATAACTGATCTTTACCAGGACCTACAACCCAAAAAAGGAGCTTCTCCATGGCCTATTAAATCTGGAATTCTCTACCTAGCCATGTGAGATTGATCTAATAAACCACTTTTCTAAATCTACCTGAAAGGTGGACAGCCCGATTAGTAGAACCTGAATTCATCAAAGAACCTGCTCAAAGGTGCTCAATCTTGGCTGAACATTATAATCAACTGGGGAGTGTTTTTAAAATGAGGAGGCCACCCTACTTCCGGAGATAGTGATTTACTCGACCTGGAGTAAGACCCAGACATGGATATTCTGTAAAAGCTCCCCGTGACATTTTTAAGAATAGCCAAGGCTTTGAACCACCACGCTATTCCCTGGGGCTCTGAGCAGGGCTATCAGACTACTCTCCTGTCTGCTTGTGGCTGAGGCCGGACGATCAAGGGTCACTTTCTACACCCACATTCCCCCACCTCTGTTATTTCTCCTTCTTGTAATTACATGCGAGATTGTAACACAGCCAATAAACTCTTACCCACTACTTAATATGTTGGGTTACAGCCAATTATAAATTTTAAAATCTCATGCTCACAGAAATTATAAAAGCTATGACGCACAGAGAAACTTTGGAGTTGTAAAATTGGTGAGATCATTCATTCATTCATTCATCACTCATTTTTAAATAACAAGTTCCCAAGCAATGCTGCAGCTACTGGTCTGGGGACCATATGTTAGGAACCACCCTCTTATTCTACCTGTTGAAGTTCCTCCAAGGCTCCAACCTGGACTCTCTATTTTATACTGTTTTTGTACAATCACATCCAAGACTGTCCCTTACACTACACAAATGACCCCAAGTTTCCAGCTCTGGCCAGACCTCTGGTAAGCTTCTTCTAAGCTTCAGTTGCCTATTCAACATCTCCACCTCGTGGTCTCAACGGCATCACCATTGCAACATTTCAAGGCCAGATTTGTGATCTTGACCCTACTCGAATGAGCTCCTCTTCCTCTTCCAAGGTTCTATAACCCAGTGAATGGCGTCACCTCCCAATTGCACAAGCCAAACTCCTATGATTCACCGTGGACACCATCCTCGGTGCCTTTCTTAAGCAGTTCATTCCAAAGTTTACCTGTTTGACCTCCTAAATATTTTTCTTAACCGCTACCTTCACTCCAACCCAGAAATTAGTCATCCCTCACCTGGACCATCATTCCCCTACATTCATCCTGTATCCCACCCCCTCTAATTTGTTTCTCCACACCGCAGGCAGTTATTTTGGTTCTTTGGTTTGGGTTTTAGTAAAAATACGATTATAACATTCTCTTCCCTTCCACAGCTTTCCATCGAATTTAAGATTAAAATCCAAAACCTAGTTTAACTTGGTTTACAAGTCCTGGAAGGCCAGGAAGGACCAGCTTCCAGCCACCTTACCGTCCTTACTTCATGCTACTGTCTTCCTCGCTCTGAGCACCAGCCACCTGAGGTTTTTTTCGGTTCCTTGAACGGTCCTGGCTCCATTCTGCAAGGACACCTTACCAGCTGCCTGATACACACCACTCCTTCCCTCTCCTCACCCTTTGCCTAGTTAGCCCTGGCTCATTATTCAGCCTTCAGGCGTGACGTCACTTGTCCTGAAAAGTCCTTTGTCGCAAACTTGTCCTCCTCAACTCCGTAAGCCCCGATACTTTATGACAAATATTTTGTCATGTCTCCTTTAGGGTCTTAAAACTAAATTTACAAATCATATAACCTTCCCATACATATAATTTTTAAAACAATCAATGCAGTAGGCAAACTATAATATAAAGCAGAAATTAAAGGGAAGTAATTTATGATAAAAAGTCCTCTTTATTTCAATATGGAAATGATTAGTCGCGGCCACATAAAAGGATCCCGTAAAGTACTCACGTGTTTGCATATGGTTCCACACGTGGAATGAAAGAGTTCCAAACGCAAGCCAACACTCATTTGTGGTGCTGGTGACTCAAAAGCCATCTGCAGCTCTGCTACCAGCTACGTGAGTTTCCAAACTGGAGAGCAACGCTTGTGGAAGTTGCAGAGAAAATAAAATACAATCTCCCCTCAGTGCACACTGAGGTTACATTCTTGGAAAATTCTATGCACGTTGAAATCATGCAAAAACGCTTTGTATTTCTATGGAAAATGCAGTTCGGTTCGAAACTCAGATAATTAAACACATAAGCATCCAAAAAGATATTTGAAAGCCATGCGTGAAGTGAGACAATACTTGGTGTAGAAGACAGTCCTGTGAGCCATGGTGTGTCTAATACTCTGTTCCTCTCCCACTAAATGCCTCCAGTCATTTGTGGGGGCAAACAAAAATGCTCCCACAAATTTCCAAAGCTCCTCTGGGATGGTGGTACCACCCCCAGGGGAGGCAGGTAATAGCAGCGTTTACGTTTAACGCTTATGCATACCACGTGCCCAAACAGGACCCTGCTTTTCCTTTATAACAATACATCCACGTGGAAATGTTCAGTTAACATCTGACATCTTCGTAGACCAGGAGCACCAGGAGAACAGCGACTGAATCTGCATTTTGTCCGTAATTGTTTTCCTGGGGCTTTGCCTGGTGCCAGCACGCAGTGGGAACTCAATCAGTCCTGCTGAACGAATGACTGAACATGATTCCTCTGGTGCTGTGTGCTAGAAAAACAGACAGCCCCATGCATGGCTCTGCGCTGGTGACACAAAAGGCAGAACAGGAGTCTGTGCTTTATTTCACACGTGATTATCAGCATTAGAAAGAGTGACTAGGTGGTTCCAAGTTATAAAACCCATTGAGAAGTAGCCAAAACCAAGAGGGGCAAAGGTGGGCTTTTTCTGGCACAGTTCACACACGAGAAGAAAAGATAGATACCTTTTGGTATCAGATCCTAAGAGCGTTCTCATTGTAAGTGATATATGTTTAAGTCTCTCCTCCCAATATATTTCTTATGATTTAGAAGGTGTTATTTATCAAACTGTGTAAATCTGTCCCAACTTATTGAAAATTTTGGCATCAGGTAACAGGTCCAAAAAGCAAGCAGATAAGATTAAAGCAGTGAAATAGAGGCTTCCAGAAAAGATGGCTCTGGGGAAAAAGACAATTCTATGGTTAGGAAATGTCCGTGATATTACAACATCTTTTTACAATTAAAAACAGGTGGATAATAAATTAAGTGAAAAACAAGACAATTAAATTACTGAGAAAGATAAAAAGTCACACACTTCTATCAAAACAGTATTTGCATGTATAGAATGAGGTAAGCCTGAATTGATAATTAAGAACTGTAAAATAACCATATCAGGAAGGATTAAGGGGAGACTCTCTCAACAGAAAAAGGCTCCTATCATTATAGGAAAGTCAAAAAAGCCTAAAATACTAAAATTATGATATAGCAATCTATAAATTACTTAGAAATATGATATCTGTGGGAAGAAAGAGCTTAGAAAGCTAGAAGTCACCACCAGGATTAAAATTGGAGTGGGAGACATTTTTCATTATAAATGTCACAATAATTTTTTATTTTTATTATATACACACGGTCCCTGACTTACGATGGCTTGACTTAATGGTTCCTTGACTTTACAATGGCAAGAAAGTGATAGGCATCCAGCAGAAACCATGCTTTGAATTTTAAATTTGGATCTTTTCCTGGCTAGCAACAGGCAAGACTATACTCTCTCCTGATGTTGGGCAGGGAAGTTCCCGGTCGGCCAGGCGACCAGGAGAGCCAACATCCACTCCCCTGACAACCACTCTGTCCCCAGACAGCCATCCTGTTCCTCACTTTCAATACATTAGTCAGGAAGTTACATGACAGGGCCGACACTGTGTTATAAAGAGGGTTTGCGTTAGATGACTTTGCCCAACTGTAGGCTAATGTCAGTGTTCCGAGCATGTTTAAGGTGGGTGAGGTTGAGCTGTCATGTGCAGTAGGTGAGGTATGGTAAATGCATTGGCAACTAAAGATATTTTCAACTTAAGACAAGTTTACTGGGGTGTAACTCCGTCAAAAGTCAAGAAATATCTGTATCATTATTATCTTTATAACTTTTTAGCACTTAGCTTCTGAAAAGGTTCCTAATCAGTGGGGCACATAAACTTTTAAAGGATATATTTAACCCATTCTGAGTCTTGTTAAAAAATAGTATGGCTTACCATACTGTTTCAATATGTTTCGATTTTGTTTTGTTCAATAAGTTTCAATATGCTTCAAAATTGTTTCAATTTCAAAAATCCAAATTCTCAGGACCTCCAATACAGCGCTGAACCTGAGCAGTTATGCTGTATCTGCTCAGAGACTGGTTTAGGTCCAGACTGTGAACTACAAACTTTGAACCCGCAGCCATGATGACTTATTAGCAAACTGCACACTTTTGCGCGACTTCTTGGCCAAAGTTACTTTCTGAACTGAAAACAGTGAGGTAAGTCTACAGGGTTAGCCCATATTTCTCTTTGTGTGGGTATACGTGTGGGAATCAATCTCTCATCAGGACTTCTTTAAATATTTTTTTTAGCTGGACAGGTGGAATTAAAGTGTGTTTGAAGAAAAAGAGATTGCATTCCTTTCATTGAGAAACTTCGTGTGTTTTAAAAACAAAAAAGGAATGGCTTATTATAGAAAAGCCAGGTACCCTAGGGAAAATTATGATTTTAAGGAGTATGAACCTGTCAGTCTGTAAGTTATGAGCTAGAGGCAGCATCTGAAGTTTTGATTAATCTACTCATTATTCAGTTGACCCTACTTGCTAGCCTTGATAGCAAAGGGAAAGATGTGCAGTGCTAATATTACTTCAAGTAGAAAAACATGGAAGGAGCTTCTCACCGACAAGACTCTTTGAAACTTTCTAAGTAAACGGGGAGGTCTGGGGACAGGTGACCTAGTAAAACAGGTCCTTGGTATTTTATGGCTTAAGTTCTGCACCTTTAAGAGGGCTCCTTCTTTGCCCACCCTCTGGACAATTTCAAGCGAAAGGATCTGAGCTACACTGAGTCACTGAGTGACTCACAAGTATGTACCAAAGAGGGCGTGAGAAGAATTAAAGAAGGACAGAGCACATGTTCATTTATTCAGTCCTTTCCTACTGAGTACTGACCATGTGCCAGGCACCGCGCTGCATGCTGGGAGACAAAAATAATCAGATATGTTCTTTTGGCACTGAGAACTCGGAGCCCAATGAGCACATTTTTTTTTTTTTTTTTTTTTTTTTTTTTTGGGACAGAGAGAGACAGAGCATGAACAGGGGAGGGGCAGAGAGAGAGGGAGACACAGAATCGGAAACAGGCTCCAGGCTCCGAGCCATCAGCCCAGAGCCTGACGCGGGGCTCGAACTCACGGACCGCGGACCGTGAGATCGTGACCTGGCTGAAGTCGGACGCTTAACCGACTGCGCCACCCAGGCGCCCCCAATGAGCACATTTTTGATGAGCTCTCTGGCCACTTTCACTCTGCACAAGACTTTCTTTACAGATACAAAATAGCAAACCAGAGGAACACCTTATTGACATTACCCAGTATTCATTGAGGGTTTTTTTTCCTATGTGACGAGACTGTTCGAAGCACTTGACATACATTTATTCATTTCTTTCTCTCAACGACACAATGTGGTAGTTACTAACATCATCCTCACTTTATAGGTGAGGAAACAAAGCATTAAAAATGTATGTGACTGACCCCAAGTTTATAGAGCCTGAGTCCAAGGCTTTGTACGTATTGGAGATGCCAGTTGATTAACCCTCTTAAACAGACATAAGGCAAACCACATGAAAAGGCAGACAAAAATAAAGAGACACTCTTGTTTCATAGCCATAGAAGTGAATTTCCCAAGATAAAGGGGAGAGATAACACCAATACAGCTACCTAGACATACCCTGAGCTAGCCCACCGTGTTCATAGTTTAGGCCTTCCCTTGTCTACTCCTGTACTCTTGTTGCAGGAAGTGTTATGCTTCTGAATTCATTGATAGCTGTTTGCAAATCTAAGCCCATGATAATGAAGTATTAAGTGTAACACTTGATCATATTAGGTTGAGCAGAGAAGATCTAAAGAGGCAAAGGAAAATAGCTAACCATTGACTTTTCTAGTATCCTTAGCTCCATTGCAATGCCTTATCTGAGAGATATGGAGGAAGATGAACCCTTGCAGGTGCCAAAGGGCCCACAAAATGTAGGTGACCTAGATGCTGTACAGCCCCTGGAGATGTCTGAAGCACGGGACAGTAATAAGGCAAGGGCATGACAGGAAGATCCACTGAAGCTGCCACCTGGGGGTCAATTAGAAGGTACAGGCGAATCAGAGTAGGACCACCAATGCCTACGGGAACTTCCTGGGATTGATTTCCTTTTCTGTGGAAACAGCTGGGGTCTCCACCTGTCCAGATCTTCAGATAAGGAGCCAGCTGAGGGATGGTGACTAGAAAAACAAGGAGAGTAACCTCCACCATTAATAGGCGGTTCTCTGCCTCAGAAGAAATCAGTCCCAGCCAACAAAGAAAAGGAAAACCCACTCACCTTAGAAAGTCAAGAAAATGAATGACTGTACATTTTTCCCTCTCCCTTTTCCTCACGGCAGTGCCCAAGGAATAAGCACAAGGAAGAGGAAGGAAGAGGAAAGCGAGCAGACAAATATCTCAAGCCTCCCCTTGAAATCTTTGGAGAGGGATGCCTACCTTGCTGTAGACCGGGGGGCAGGGGGAGATTTTAATTGAAAGTGAGATTGACATGTTCAATAGGCTAGACATTTTAATAACTAAAGACGACAGAAAAGCTATAAAATCAAACTGAAGTATTGTTTAGGGACTTCTCCACACATCAGGTACAGAAATCTGACAGGACATGTTAACAGTTAAAAAGTCAAACTCTATAGAGCGCCTGGGTGACTCAGTCTGTGGAGCCTCCTACTTCATCTCCAGTCACAATCTTGCAGTTCGTGAGTTTGAACCCCACATCAGGCTTGCTGCCCTCAGTGTGGAGTCTGCTTCAGATCTCCTGCCCCCCCCCCTCTCTGTCCCTCCTCTACTCATGCTGTCTATCCCAAAAATAAAATAAAACATTAAGCACCTTTTAAATCAAAAATAATCATAAAACAAAAAAGTCAAACTCTACAATGTTTGTACCCCAAAGGGCCTGCGATCCTTCAGTCGTGCCTGTTACGTGCTGATTTGATGTATGAGGGGAAAGAAACTCAATTAACATAGAAATAATCTCAAGATGTATCATAAACTACCCCACTCTAAAATGTGAAATGCTAGGCTGAATAATTCAAGTTTGAAGCTAACTTAATGGCTAATTATGAATATTCTAATATCATTAATGGATACTTGATATAAAACATACAATTTATTAAACCATTAATAAATACCTAGTATCAAATATATCCAGCATGTACTGGACAGAGAGGAACAATGAATGCCTATGTGACAGATGAAGTCAGCCATAAAAATCACAATTTCAATGGAAAAAATCATTGCTATGGATTTGTGACTGAATCCTGGGCCAGACTTGCCATGAGCCGTCATCAGCATTTCTTTTGGTACATTCCACTTCATATTTTTCACAGCAGGTGATTAAAAAATAACTTTTAAAGGACAAATAGATTACTGTGTTAAAAGATCTAAAGAGGGGCGCCTGGGTGGCTCAGGCAGCTAAGTGTCCCACTCTTGCTTTCAGCTCAGGTGATGATTTCATGGTTCGTGGCAGTAAGCCCCACTTCGGGCCCCCCATGCTGAAGCACAGAGCCTGCTTGGGGTCCTCTCTCTCCTCTCTCTCCACCCCAATCCCGCTCTCTCTCGCTCTCCTTCAAAACAAATAAACAAACGTAAAAAATAACAATAAATTATCTAAATAAAATGTATCTTCTTGTTTCTTTTTGCCTTAAGAATATTTTAACCTGAGGGTCGCCTGGGTGGCTCAGTCGGTTGAGCGTCCAACTTCGGCTGAGGTCATAATCTCTCTGTTGGTGGGTTCGAGCCCCGCGTTGGGCTCTGTGCTGACGGCTCAGAGCCTGGAGCCTGCTTCCGATTCTGGGTCTCCTTCTCTTTCTGCCCCTCCCCCACTTGTGCTCTGTCTCTCTCTATCAAAAATAAATATTTTAAAAATTTAAAGAATATTTTAACCTGAAGGTACGGGCTAAGGTCAGGCTCAGGGCTCAAGGAACAACACATGGAGATCCCACCAATAGTGGACCTAATCCTCCAAAATACTGAAGGAACTGGGATTCTTTGTTTTAGTGGAATGATTTTCCTTATCGAAAAACCAGGTATGTGACACCTGTTTCACTGTGTGTAGAATACGTAGAAACATATAATCAAAACTGTGTGCAACTGGCATTCCTGATATTTGTGTCAGGGGGTACCCAGCTGAATCTTCTCCATGTCGCATCCCCAGGAGACAGGCCTTTGTGGCTCCCCCCTAACCCTCGTCTCTGAGAGGTCGATACCCCAAGATTCCTTCTAGCCCTGCCATTTCATGGATCCTTTTGGACACAGTACCTCTGCCTTTCCTATTCTAGATCATGCCCCCAGGTCCCTTATTTGAGAATACAAGTGAGACATTCCACCAAAAGGATGAGCTATTTTCTTCACATCTGTACATCAACCCGAGCAAGGAAACCTTTGGAAGTTTACACAGGCTGCTCCCCGTCACAGGCTGGAAAATCAAATCAGCTACTCATAAATTTCATATTTCCAGAATAATATCCAATTAAGGTAGATGATGATACTCCTTTTGGCTCTGAGAACCATTTTCTTTCTGTCTTCTCAAAATGGATACAAAGCATGGCGCTTCAAGAAAATCTCATCTCAAAAATCATAACCCTAGACCTAGGGCTAACCCATCCTCTTTCTTTTGACACAGAAAGTTGATCCTGATATATATTCCTTCCAGTTAGTTACATGAATGCAGTTAGTATTTCAATCCAAATTTCCTGTATAAAATACAGAAACTCTTCCATGAGATGCTTCCATGAGAAAGGTGCAAGTTTAATTGAGCTTACTCAAAAGTGATTGCATGAATATGAGAGTTGCAGTTCTCATGGCCCTCGTTTTCTCATCCTGGTAGAAATTCTAGTCCTCAGCTCAAGGGCTTTGCCACAGTCTGGGGTTTTAATTGGTTATCCCTATTCCTATCTAACTCTGCTTTAATTCTGCTCCATGTGCAAGAATAATAATGACAGTTGTCACTTAATAAAAGCTAAGCGTCAAGCTAAATGTGCTTGACATATAAAACCTCACTGACTCCTCGCACAACTCCATGGAATAATTGCTATTATTACACGTCTTCTACAGATAAAGAGATTGAGGCTATAAAAGGGTAAATATTTTCCCAAAGTCACGTAGCCAGTAAATGAAAGAGCTAAGATTCAAGCTTATGTTTGTCTTATGCCAAACCTGAACCCTTAACCAGTAAATTTAATTTTTCTCATGGAATCAAACATTTAGCATTCTATGCTTTCCAAAGTAAAAGGGGGGGGGGCATATGTATATAATTTACATATGATGTATTATTACTATACATTGCAATCATATATACTATGTAATATATAGTATATATTATTTTAAGTATATTTACATATTACTTATTGTTATATGTTCATATATATATGCTACTGCTTCAGACCAAATCTATTACTCCTGAGTAATACTTAGTAATACTTAGTAATTACTCTTTAGTAAACACCTTACCACTCTACCCTCAATGAATACATCAATTCTCCAGTGTACAGGTCTTCTTCCTGTAATTAATCAGTAAATCTTACCAGTTCTATCCTCCAAATATACCCTTGATCCATTTTTCCAGTTTTTCTGTTATTAATTTCTTCAACACAATCGAAATCAATGTAGTGAGTACCTACTATGTGCTGGGCAGAGTTCTGGAAACCAGGGATATCTCTGTCCTTGAGTAACTCACAGTGTACAAAACAAGAAAGATATTTAAGAGGACACATCACCATCCAGTGCAAAAGGAGTATCAGTAGGAGTGGTCCCAAGGGGAGGGAGTGACGGCCCTGGCCTGGGAATTTTGGAGGAGCACCCCGGGGCAGGGGGAGGGCTGCACTGAAGCTTGAGTCTTGGGGGACAATGGGAAGGGGGCTGACAGCTTGGGAAGATTGAATGAAGGCAGGGAAGGATTGGAGGGGGTGCCAAGCAACAGAGGCCATATGGGGGCAGGAAGCAAGCATGGTGAAGTCCAGTCACTTTGTTCCCAGAGTACTGAGAACAAACAGCCACTAGCTGGTCTCGATTCTCTCCCTCATCCAAGTCCGTCTGAACACGGCTAACAAATGAGTTCTCCAGAAGCGTAGATTGATCACCCGCCCACCCCTGCACCTTTCTCAAGAGCCTATATCGTCATAAATTATCAAATTATCCCTTGACTGCTGCCTCTTACCTAATGGCCTTATGTGTGATCTGCCTCCACATATCGTCAGTACTACTTACCCAAGCCCCCCCAAAACTTGGGATGAGGCTACATCCTTTCTGGAAGTAGGTTCAACCTCACCTTACATCTATTATGCTACCCCCAACCAAATTCTATGCGTGCTTAGGACTCAGTTCCTATGCCACCTATCCTTGGCCCTCCCTTACCTGCTCCCTCTGCCTAAACTGCTGGGCAACTGGCATCGCAGCAGACTCAGAATTGTACACCTTCTTCCCATTTAGTCCATCTTTCCATCTGCCCACAGGTACTCAAGTAGTGATCCACTCCACCTGCTTCACTCATTCAAGGGGTACCTGTGGGTCATCTATTCTATGTAATTCTCAAACTAAATGTTCCCTACGAACCTCATTTTCTCTTTCTCCCTGCTTCTCCTCACCACCTGTCCTCCAACCTTGTTTTCTTCTCGTTGTTTTCTATGTATTCTATACAACACATCCCAAGCTGGAAATTTCAGAAACATCCCCCACTCCTTCCTCTCTCTTAACACAAACATCCAATCTGACCACTCAGTTATGTCAATTCTTTCTCAGAAAACATATCTAAACTTACTCTTTTGTAGCCCCATGACCTTCATAATGTCCCTACTGAACCATTGAACAGACACCCGATTTATCGTCTAACTGCTATTCCCCCCATTCCTGTCAGAGGTCTTTTCAAAATAGGTGTCAAACGCATCAGGGACCTACTTAACTCCAGGCGCTGTGCTGGGCATTGAAAGTCTAACTTGGAAGTCTTTGACTTCCACCAACAGTATGAGTATTTTTAGGGTGGGAGCTTTGGCTAATTTAACTTTATATCGCCAGCCCCTAGCCAATTACCTGGCACCTCCTCATTGATTAACAGACACTAGTTTGAAAGAATGGGTGAATGAATGGAAAGTTCTAGGTCGGGGGGGGGGGGGGGGGGGGGAGGTGGTCTCTAAAGATGAATGAAATAACAGCCCTGTTGATGTAGGAAACAAAGGCAGAAGAAGAAAAATTAAATTCCTTGCAATTTATAGCCCATTGACAAGTCCTTGAAACAGACTTCCTCTGGGAGCTCAGTTTGCTATATGATGACACTTTGCTAAGGGCAAAAGGCATCCTTAGCTTAACATTATCCTGACCCCTCCCACCCCGAATCCTGTAAGTCTACTCTAACATATAAAAATGCCTTTGGAAACTTTCTTTATCTCGACCCCTCCCAAGATGTGTGTTGGCAATCACACTCCAAGTATACAGCCCACTGATACACATCTGAAGGGTCTCATGACTGAGTTTTTACGAGACAGCAATCAATGACCTTTTCCTAACAATAGCTAGCCCCTCAAGGTCCAGGGAACCTTGTTTCCAAATTACCTTAGAGATTTATGCTATCCCTAACCCCCTCCCAACCTGAAGGTATATAATCAGTCACTCTTCACAATCCCAGCGCAGCTCTTTCTGCCCACGGGTCCTGTCCCCGTGCTTTAATTGTTATGCCCAGAATTCGTGATCCCCAAAGACCACTAGGGAGCCGAGTCCGATGCAAAAGCAAAAGAACCTTTATTCGAGCTAGCTCGAACTCAATCCCCTACCTGCACCGACGCAGCGGTGAGATACCAGGGAGAGAGAGCGAGTTTCAAAAGCACAAAGGTTTTATAGGGGTCTAGGGGCAGTTGGTGAGGTAATGGCTGTGGCCTCAGCCGATTGGTTGGGGAAGGGTCGGAGTCCTGTTACGAAGGTCGCTGGGCGTGTTTTGATTAGAAAGTTTGAACGGGTGAGCGGGAGGTTACTCAAGGGGAGGAGGCGCAGTCTGAGGTTTCTGTGAATTTCCCGGAAAAGGGGTCATGTCGGGGACATAGTCACTCAAGGTGGAGAACACAGAACAAGATGGAGTCGGCCGGCGTAGGCCCGCCCTTTCATTCCCCCCTTGTCATGTAACTTACAGACCCAATCATGGGACCGGCTGCATTTATGGTGACAAGGGGAACAGAGTTTGGAAGTTTACGCTAAGTTCTGGGAAGCATGTGTCCCTGGGGTGGCTCTGGGAGGTCTAATTAAGTATTGTCCCTGAGCTGGTATCTATGATCTGCCAGGTGATGTTTTGGGGGGTGTGGGGACTCCCGGTAGCATGAGCAATGACAAGCAGAGTTAACAGAGTTACCAATATTAGGTGGGTCGAATGTGCTGTAGCTTGAGCTTGAGCTTGAGCGGGTTGTGTTGGTCCCGACTGATGGCCCATCGCGTGACGAAGTCCTTCAGGATCGAGGAGGGGTCCGCTGGCCGAACGTGGGTGTGATGGACCCAGGTCGCGATGCCGTCTACTTTGAGAGCGGTGGGGGTTGTCAGCACTACAATGTAGGGTCCCTTCCAGCGCGGCTCGAGAGTCTCTCGGTGGTGCCTCTTGACATAGACCCAGTCTCCCGGCTTGTACTGATGAGGTGTCGGGGTCGGGCCAGCCTCGTAGATGGCACGGAGGCGCGGCCAAATATCCTCGTGCGCCCTCTGGAGCCCTCTCAAGGAAAGAAAAAGTTCTTGATCTTTAAACTCTGCAAGAAGTTCAGCTCGAAGGCTGGGAATAACAGGGGGTGGCCTGCCAAACATGATCTCATAGGGAGTAAAACCCAGAGTGTAAGGAGTGTTTCTAACCCGGTAAAGGGCGTACGGTAGGAGAGTCACCCAGTCCCCGCCAGTCTCCATGGTTAATTTGGTAAGGGTCTCTTTTAGGGTTCTATTCATTCTTTCTACCTGTCCTGAGCTCTGGGGCCTATAAGCACAATGTAATTTCCAGTTTGCCCCCACCGCCTTGGCTACTGCCTGTGTTACCTGAGAGATAAAAGCTGGTCCATTGTCTGATCCTACCATGGCAGGAAAACCATACCTGGGTAAGATGTCTTCTAGTAGCTTCTTAGCCACCGTCTGAGCCGTTTCATGCTTGGTTGGGTATGCCTCCACCCAGCCAGAGAAGGTGTCTGTAAATACTAAAAGATATTTATAACCATACTTTCCTGGTTTGACTTCAGTGAAGTCGACTTCCCATTGGGCTCCCGGTCTGGTGCCTCTGAGCCTGGTTCCTTTTTTATTTGATGTGGCTTTCGCGTTGGTGAGTTGGCAGGTCTTGCAGGCAGATACAACTTGCTCTATTTTGGTGTCCTGTTGGTGAATCTTGATTCCGGCATGTCGGATTAAGTCTTTTAATTTTCGGGCCCCCATGTGAGTAGACCGATGCATGTGCTCTAATATTGAGACTCCGAGCCGGTCTGGCAGCACGAGCTCCTTGTTAGGTGTATACCACCATCCCTTTATCTCCTGGGCCATGGGGAGTTTCTTGATCCGCTGTAACTCCTCCTGGGAGTATTTGGGCTGGTCTGGTAAAACTGGGTCTCCCGGGTCTGGTAGTTGTATGGTCATGGTGGGGACTGGAGTAAGGGCTACTGCCTTGGCTGCCTGGTCAGCCTTTCGATTACCTCTAGCTACTGGGTTATCAGCTTTTTGGTGCCCTTGGCAGTGGATAATGGCTAGCTTGGCAGGAAGCCATAAGGCCATAAGCAGGTTAAGTATCTCCTGCTTATTTTTTATAGTCCGTCCTTCTGCCGTCAGTAACCCCCTCTCCTGATAAATTGCCCCATGAATATGAGCTGTGGCAAATGCATAACGGCTGTCTGTGTAGATGTTAAGCCGTTTTCCAGCTCCCAGCATCAGCGCCTTGGTGAGGGCTATGAGCTCCGCTCACTGGGCTGACGTTCCGGAGGGTAGAGCCTCCGCCCATACGGTGTCCATTTCGGTGACCACCGCTGCACCCGCATACCTGTGTCCATCTCGCACAAAGCTGCTGCCATCAGTGAACCAAGTAGCCTCGGCATCGGGGAGGGGCTGGTCGGTCAGGTCCATCCGGAATCCATGTACTTGTTCCAGGATTCCCGCACAGTCATGTAGTGGAGCACCTAGGTCAGGGTCGGGCAGCAGGGTTGCAGGATTGAGGGCTGCACTGGGGTGGAACCGCACTCGTGGAGGGTTGAGTAGGAGGCTCTGGTAATGAGTCACACGTGTATTGCTCATCCATCTATCAGGAGGCTGTTTCAGGACCCCTTCAATGGCGTGTGGGGTTGTGATCCAGATCTCCTGTCCTAGGGTCAGTTTGTCTGCATCCTTGACTAGGAGTGCTGTCGCCGCAATAATTCTTAGGCATGGCGGCCAGCCGGCAGCCACTGGGTCTAGTTTCTTAGACAGGTAAGCCACTGGGCGGTTCCAGGGGCCTAAGGCTTGAGTTAGAACCCCTTTTGCTATTCCCTTATGTTCGTCTACAAAGAGGTGGAAGGGTTTCGTAATGTCTGGTAGGCCCAGGGCTGGGGCACTTAGGAGGGCCTTTTTTAACTGATTAAAGGCAATTTCTTCTTTTTCAGTCCATTTAAATGTTTTCCCCTCTTTGGTAGCTTCATATAGGGGCCTGGCGATCTCAGCAAAACCTGGAACCCAGAGGCGGCAGTAGCCGGCTGATCCTAGGAATTCCCTCACTTCTCTTCGGGAGGTGGGAGTAGGGATCTTTAGGACAGTTTCTTTTCTGGCATCTGATAACCGCCGCTGTCCGCCCTCCAGGATATATCCCAGGTAACTTACCCTCTCCCTGCATATCTGAGCCTTCTTCGCGGATGCCCGGTACCCTAAAGCCCCCAGGGTAGCCAGCAGGTCCTGGGTCCCTCGCTCACAGTCTTTGGCCGTGTCAGCAGCAATCAGGATGTCATCTACGTACTGTAGGAGGGTGAGGCCAGGGTGCTCCCTTCTGTACTCACCCAGGTCCTCGTGTAGTGCCTCGTCGAAGATGGTGGGTGAATTTTTGAATCCCTGAGGTAGCCGTGTCCAGGTGAGTTGCCCACTGTAGCCCTCCTCTGGATCATGCCACTCGAAGGCGAACAGGGGTTGGCTCTGGGGTGCCAGCGGCAGACTGAAGAAGGCGTCCTTTAAATCTAGTACAGTATACCAGACCCTGGAGGGCGCCAAGGAGCTCAAGAGAGTATATGGGTTGGGAACAGTTGGGTGTATGTCCGCGACCCTCTTATTTACTTCCCGGAGGTCTTGTACCGGTCGGTAGTCATTTGTGTGAGGCTTTTTGACCGGCAGTAAGGGGGTGTTCCAGGCAGACTGGCAAGGAACTAGTACCCCTAGGCTTCGTAGTCTCCGGATGTGTGGCTGGATCCCCTTCCGGGCCTCCTGTGACATGGGGTATTGTTTGATCCTTACCGGACTCTCTCCTGGCTTGAGCTCTACCAGGACTGGGGTCCTATGAGCGGCTAGTCCCATCCCCCCCCCCCAGTCTCTGCCCAAACTGAGGGGAATTCTTGTAGCCATCTGTCTATATTATCCTCTCTCGGGAGCGCCTCCTGGTGGAGGAGGTATTCATCCTCCAGTTTCATGGTCAGGACCTGGATGGGGTGGCCCTTGCCATCGGTGACCTGAGGCCCCCCTTGTCTGAAAGTTATCTGAGCTCCAATCTTGGTCAGTAAGTCCCGTCCTAACAGCGGGTAGGGGCATTCTGGTATTACCATAAAGGAGTGGGATACCCGGCCCGTTCCCAAATCTACTGTTCTTCGGGTAGTCCATGAATACTGGCTCATACCAGTTGCCCCTTGTACCCAGGACTTCTTGCTGGCTAGTTTTCCTTGTGGGGTGCGGAGGACCGAATGTTGTGCTCCGGTGTCGACAAGGAAGTCAACAGAGGTCCCCTCCACTTTAAGAGTTACCCTGGGTTCGGGGAGAGGGTCCGAACCCCGACTCCCCTAATCACTTAGTTCATCTAGCTCTAGGACTTTTACTCGATCAGTCTTGCTTCCTTTCCCGCCGGCCCTTTTCAGACAATCTCGGGCCCAATGCCCTATCTCCTTGCAGTATGCGCACTGATCCTTCTGCAGCCTCTGCTTCCCCCCCTTGGTGGTTCTTTTACCTTTTCTTGCGTCGTCTGCCAGCTGCCAGAGACGGCGGTCTCGTTCCTCAGGGGAGTCAGCAGTGGTAGCTAGTAGTATTCTCGCCAGGTCTCGAGTCTGCTTACTGCTGGCAGCCGCCATGGCGCGAGCCTGCTTGTCCTCAGGAAGCTCCCGGTTATTATATACCTTTTCAGCTACCACCAGTAAGTCCTGCAGACTTTTTTCTCCTAGTCTATCTATTTTCTGTAATTTTCTCCTAATGTCTATGGCCGATTGGTTTACAAAGGCCATGATAACAGCTGCCTTGCTTTCCGGAGCCTCTGGATTCATGGGGGTATAGGTACGGAATGCCTCCATGATCCGTTCTAAAAAGGCAGCCGGAGATTCATCTTTTCCCTGTTGTACATTTCCTACCTTGGCCAAATTGGTTGGCTTTCTAGCAGCCATTCGGAGACCCCCCATTAGAGTCTGGCGGTAGACCCGGAGCCTCTCCTTACCTTCTGCCGTGTTGAAATCCCACTGGGGCCGAGTTAAGGGGAAGGAGGCATCTATCTGAGCCTGGTTGGTGGTGGGATTCCCGTCTGTGCCCGGAACTAGTTTTCGGGCCTCGTTGACGATTCTTTCTCTTTCTTCAGTCGTGAACAGGACCTGCAAAAGCTGCTGGCAATCGTCCCACGTGGGCTGATGGGTAAAAAGAACAGAGTCTAATAAATCAATAAGCCCTGCCGGTTTCTCGGAAAACTTAGGATTCTGAGCTTTCCAATTGTAGAGGTCACTAGTGGCGAAAGGCCAATAGTGATGGGGCTGGTTCCCCTCCGCGTCTGGGGGTCCGGTGGCTCGCAGGGGCAGAATAGTGGAGTCGGCGGCGGAGGCGGATTGCTCCCTCTGAGCCCTTTGTCTGGTGAAGGGCGGGCTTCCCTTCAGGGAGCGTTTCCGCCTCCCGCTCTCGGAACAGCGTCTGCCTCCCCCGGAGGGGGAGGATGGTGTTCTTCCAGCATCCTAGAGGGGTTATACGAGGGAGGAAAAATTAATTCTTCTTCAGTACCCCCCTGTAAGACAGGGTAGAGGGGTGCTGAAGGCTGGATAAGACTTTTCTTCTTTGTCCCCTGCAAAGCAAGAATGGGTTTTGGTTCCGGAGGGAGCGGGGCTAGGAAGGGTTTAAGCCAAGAGGGTGGGTCTTCCACAAGGTCCTGCCAAGTGATAATGTAAGGGAGCTGATTAAGATGGCCCGTCTTAGGCTGAGAGATGATACTCCTGACTCGGTGGATGGTAGGGAGGTCGAAGGTCCCCTCTGGTGGCCATCCGACATTGAAAGTTGGCCACTCGCTAGAACAAAAAAACTGCCACCGACCCTTTCGGACTTCCACACTGAGGTTGTTAGCTCTTCCCCTCACATCCTTAAAGTGATCAATCATAATACTTAGAGGAGTAGTCTGAGTCTGTCCCATAACGTCCGTCCAGTAAGTCCACAGAACAAAACAGAGAAACACAAAAACAGACAAACAGAGGGCCCCTAGAAAATCTTCCAACTCCATGGAAGCAAAACTGAAAGCTAGCTTAGACATTTGAGGGGATTCCACGTCCCTCCAAAACCGATGAGGGGATTCCACGTCCCTCCAAAGACGAGGGCCTCACACCGACCAGCGGGAGCGACCCGCCTCGTCTCAGACCTTTGAGGGGATTCCACGTCCCTCCAGAAGGGAGAATCGGAACGTCTTCCGAAACTCCCGGCCCGTGGTCCTCCAGTGCGTCCACTTAGACCGCGTCGGGCACTACCAGAACTCCAGAAGTGAGCTCACACAGAAAAGACAGAACAAACAAACAGACACTAACCGTGGCCAGTCAGGCTCTCCGGGTCGGGGGTCCCTCAGGGGTCTTGGGGATCCCGGACGAGCCCCCAAATGTTATGCCCAGAATTCGTGATCCCCAAAGACCACTAGGGAGCCGAGTCCGATGCAAAAGCAAAAGAACCTTTATTCGAGCTAGCTCGAGCTCAATCCCCTACCTGCACCGACGCAGCGGTGAGATACCAGGGAGAGAGAGTGAGTTTCAAAAGCACAAAGGTTTTATAGGGGTCTAGGGGCAGTTGGTGAGGTAATGGCTGTGGCCTCAGCCGATTGGCTGGGGAAGGGTCGTGGCCTCAGCCGATTGGTTGGGGAAGGGTCGGAGTCCTGTTACGCAGGTCGCTGGGCGTGTTTTGATCAGAAAGTTTGAACGGGTGAGTGGGAGGTTACTCAAGGGGAGGAGGCGCAGTCTGAGGTTTCTGTGAATTTCCCGGAAAAGGGGTCATGTCGGGGACATAGTCACTCAAGGTGGAGAACACAGAACAAGATGGAGTCGGCCGGCGTAGGCCCGCCCTTTCATTAATAAAACCACCTTTTTGCACCAAAGACGTCTCAAGAATTCTTTCTTGGCCGTCAGCTCTGAACCCCAGCACTTCAAACCACATCACTGTTTTCAAGAAAGCGAGCATTTAAGACGCAGACAAAGCAAATGTAATACGGGCAAATAATTTGACAAATTGCATAAAATCAGTGCGTGAAGAGTCAGACCTACAATTTTCACTGTGGCAAAGTAGGTAAAGTAGAAAGTGGGGATGGAGCGGTTGTTTTCCTAATTTTCTACATTTCCTAAAATGCATCCATTTTCAAAGATGTTTGTCGGAATAAGTTGACCTGATGGTTGTTAACATTACTAGGGCTGTTGTTTGAATCCCAACACTACTACCCTGGGAAAGTGTGGGGTGAGACAGCCTGTGAAGAAGGGAGAGATGTTGAGCTGTGCACGTGTGAAATAACAAACCGGTAAAAACGCCACGTTGAGGACTACACTGTGGACATACCAGCTTCTGGCTGATAGCCACTCCCCTCTTTACGTCTCCATACAGATTGTTTAAGAAGCAGTCGACATCATATTTCAGAAAACTCTCTGCATGCAATATTGTATCTTGATTAGGATCCTGGTACACAAAAAGGACAGTAGCGGAGAAACTGGCGTCATCCGGAAAAAGTTTTGTTAGTGGTAACTAGTTTATAGTTCATAGTAATTTACCAAAGTTGATGTCTTGATTTTGACATCTGTTTCATGGCTGAGTTGTGGAAGTTAGGGCAAACTGGATGGAGGACAGTATTTCTGCAATGTTTTTGTAAATCTAAAATCATGCCAAATAAAAGTGTATTAAAAATAAATCCCAGTTCTGAAGTCTTACCTCCATAACATAGGGAGAAGCAAGGATCAGTCTGTGATTCAATCATTAGCCGTCGGACTGGAGGAGTTAGGGGGACGGTGGTTGAAGAAGTTGTCTTTTTTGAAGTTTTCTCCATCCCCCATTCAAGCCTCACCCCCCAGACCCAGCCCAGCTCTGGACTCCCCCTTGCACAGCTGCTCCTGTGGTCCTGTATTGTTATTTAATGACATGTGAAGGCTGTCTTTGCCAGCCTTTTCTCTGACCCCAGATCTTTGCTTGTCTAACTCTGTTTCTATAAAAATACCTCCTACACTGAGGAGCATGCTGCCCTGCCCTCATCCATCTGTCTCCATTATACTAATCATCTTTTTTTAATGTCTTCCCAGATTTTAGCTCCATGTAAGTTACCTTGTTCACTCACTTGTTTACCTGATTAATACCTCTCTCTAAGCAGCAAGCTCCCTGGAAACAGGAACCTTGACTGTCTTGTTCACTGCCTGACCCCTGGAGCCCAAAATAGCACCTCACACAGAGTAGATTTTTTTTAAGTCCTAAATGAATATAGTTCTTGCAAGAAAGGTTTCTCCCTACCTTCTAGAATCACTGCACCAATAATTGAAGAATTGTAGCAGTGCTCCCTGAAATCATCTCTCCTTTTCAGATCCATCAGTTCATGAAAGAAGACATTTCTCAAGCACCTGCCACCTGCTTAGTACAATCCAGAGAACCAGAGTCAAGGCATCTGAAGGCAACATCCCCACTTATTTACAATAACATAGCACTTTTTAACTTCCTACACACTATAGAGTGGTTAACCTGTAGCAAGTAGCATTTGAAAGTTCCTGGAAAATTACTTCAAGAGTCTTAATACGGTGGCTGGAGAGAGAGGCTCACTTATTTCTTTTTCAAATTCTAAGGAGTTTGTGAAATAGACGGTTTTCTTTCCCCCAGTGAAGTGAGACTTTTTAAAATTATTTGAATGGAAAGAAATTACACACAAATCTGCTTGTTATTATATAAACACTTGACTAAGATTTAAGGATTTCAAATTGTTACTGGACCAAAGTGGGTCTGCTCTTTGGTGAGCTATAGACAGAAACTGCACCAGGTGATTGATTGCCTCACAATGTTTGTTACTTTATTTGTCCGATAATTTCCAAAGCGTGACTCCCTGAACAAGGGAAAGTAGGCTCCTTTTATCAGGGCTTGGAAAATTGACATTCTTGAATTGAAATTCTGAATTGAAAATTGAAATTCTGAGGGGAATTTCAACACTATACTGAGGTGAGGTTAACTGTTGGTCACTTTGTAATTCATATGTGCAGGTGTCATCCTCAAATGTTTCTTTTTCCGTTTCAGCAGTTCATTAGTTAGTTTCTCGTTTCAGCAGTTCATTATTTAGTTTCTAGAAGCTAAGCCCAAGCTTCTAGGCGTCCCTTGAGTTCAGGAGGTCAGCCCTGAGGTCCCGGGGTCAGTCTTGAGTTCAAGGGATCAATTCCAAGTTCAGGGGGTCAAGGGGTCTCACAGGTGACAAAATACAATTGAAGGAACAGGTTGGGGGGAAGTGTGATCCATATAAATATTTAAATATTTAAATAGTACTTAAATAAAAGCAGCATCCCCGTTCCCTGCTGCTAGTGCAGTACGTATGTGCAGAGAGTATGGAATCAGAGTCCATTTCCAACCCCATGCCCAGATGAGGGTGCTGCGCTGCCATGTGCCTTCCCACCCCCCCCCCCCCGACGGCATAGTTTACCACGGCTCTTTAATCTTCTACCCTCTCCATATGTCAACTCCATAAGTGCCAATAAGGTGAGCTGTGTGCATCTTACCCAGCATTCTATTCCCAGAACTGAGCACACACCTATCTCATACTCCTAACATAAATATGCTCAAAAAATAATTGCTAAATGAGCAAATAATTGATTAATGAATACATTCTGGGGGAGGAGACATTTGCCATGGGGAGCTCAGGCAAGACAGTTTTAAAGAGTTAAGTAAACATATACTGAATAGATACTAAGATAGGCTCTAGCAGTGAGGGACAAAAGAAATTTCAGAGGCACGTGTGATTAATTGCCACCTCCCCAAACTCTCACAGATGTTTTCTGAGATCTGAGCTAATGATACTGATTTATTTGCTAGACCTGGTCTTAGAAATTCACTGTTGAAAGTCTGAACTTTGAGCTGCAAAGAGAGAGTGTAGATTTATTAAGGCAAAAGTCACAAGGTTATATAACTTGTTTCAAAGAATTATGATTACTACCACAGAGTTAAACTATCTAAGTATTGTCAATTTACCTAACAAGTGTTACATTATCTCTATTTCAGTCCAACGTAGAAGACTATGTCCCAGTTGCTGTTGACAAAAGCCAAGAGTTCATGGTGTTCCAAGAATTGAAAGAGGAGACATGCATAGGGCAGCTTCTCAGTATCCTCCAAAACCCTATTTTTAATGACTCTCTTAACAAAGCTTAACTTTGGAAACTTCTTTCACAACGTATGGATGAAATTTATGTATTTAGATTTTATTCAATTTTCCAAATATTCCAGGATACAAAGAGCACAAGCACCCAAAATTGGAGACTCAAGAAGGCCCTCTGCTCGTCCTTGGTTCTTCAGTATCCTTTGTGGAAGCTCACGCTCCCAGGACCCGCAACGGCCCTAAAATGCTCTGTCAGCTCAGACACAACATGAACCTGGGATGGACCTCCGCTCCTCCAGAGGGCGCTGCAGAGAGCTGCCCTTGGCTCCCGGTTGCATACGCGCCGGAAGCACTTCCTCCCCAGATGCATTTTTTTTTTCCGCTCTACAGTGTTCAAGGGTTCCCAGTGGCGTATTTCCGGTCCGCCGAGGTGCACACGTGCTACCGGGGAGGAAGTAACGTCAACCCGGGTAGCCGAGCTGTGGCGTTGCAGTGGAGTCGCTTCGCCGACAATATGTCGCATCTACCCATGAAACTCCTGCGCAAGAAGATCGATAAACGGAACCTCAAATTGCGCCAGCGAAACTTAAAGCTCCAGGGTGAGATGCGCGGGGACTGGGGGCAGGGGGCGCGGTTGCTGCGGGGGCCCACACCTGAGAACCCCTGCGGCCCGGAGGTGGAGCGGCCGCCTCCCCCGAGCACGTGTGCTTGTCGAGAGGGAAAGGCAGCCTGGCGAGGTCTCCAGTTGGTCCCGCGCGGGTGCCGCTCATCCCGTGCCCTGGATCTGCCCCGGATCTTTCTGAGCTTCAGGGTTTCCTTACAGAGTCAGAGCAGGAGCAGGCCGCCTGAGTTCCTTCACAGGCCTCCAGCCGGGCGTCCTGCTAAACCAGCTTGTTTTACATCTCCCTCATTCCGACTCCCTCCCCACCTTCGCCTCCCACCTCATCCCCAACCTCCCCCCCGCCTCCATTTCGAATCAGACTCCTGAAACTTTCTCATCTCCACGCACCTTCCTTCCACATCTGTTTACTGCCTGCAACGCTTCAAAACAAGGTCAGTGTCTTATCACAGCTTTCCTGATAACATTGCCTTCTCCCACCCACCTCCACTCCCGACTCCTGGAGCATATCCTGTTTGCAGCTCTAGAAGTGCGTCTGCACGTGTCCAGTGGTTGTCCTAACTTTAGGTTGTGAATTTCTGAAGCGCTGCCGGGTATTTGCATCCTTAGTAAAGACTTGCCTGAAAAGGCTGTTACCTTTCTTCCCCTCTTCATTTGCAGGCCTAAGTTCCTAACAATGAACCACAAATCTTGAAGTTAGAGTAACGTTTTTTGGATCATATATAACTTATCAACTCCCCCCACCCCCAGGGCAATGTTGGATCCTGTATAACCTATCGATCCCAGGGGGCGGTTCCTTACTCTGGATTTCAGCAGAGAGTAGAAGAGGACAGGTTTGTGGGTTTTAGAAATCATGGTTTGAAGTTCCCTTGTGTTTCTGATTCATACAGAATAATACAGCTCTACTGTTTCTTGGTATTTAAAGGTAACAAAGTATAAAAGGCCATGTTATTTTTTTATTGTATGTAAACAGGGAAACTTTTTAAAAGGCATCCCCAGGCATTTATATATGATAAGTAAGTGGTCGTATTAACAGAATTTTCAATTCACTGCTACCTAGGAGAGTTAAAGTTGAATGTTTTAAAGTTATATGAGAAGCAGTAGTTGTGTGAATAGCTGTTAGTGTTTTCTGGTACATCCATTAGCCATATATTTATCTGACGTTAAAACGTGTGTTTGTAACTACAGTTGCTAACCCCATCCGTTTAAATCTTTAACCTCATTGAAGTTTTGCTGTCCTAGATTCTTAACTCCTTAAGGACAGAGATGTGGGGTTTTTTTGAAGTTAAGAAATCAACGTAGCTTTCCCTTTTCCAGCATTTTTCATTAAAGGAAATTGTCCTATTATAGAACGCCATAAATTATAAGTGGTTTTAATAGTGTACGCGAAAGGGAAATGAAAGCTAAACCATTTCAGTCATGGACACCGTGGGGTTTCTTATTTACGATTCCAACATTTTTAAGGAAACCTCCCCTTTTTAAACAGGGGCCTCTGATGTGAGCCTCTCAGAAACGCAGAATGGAGCCTATGAGAAACTGTCTGAGGAAACTGTGGGAAGTGGGAAGGTTAAAAAATCTCTAAAACGGTCTGTGAATGTGGACTTGTCAGAAGCCCGGAATGGAGAGATGGCTAAAGAAACAGTGGAAAATGTGCAAGTTAAAAAAAAAAAAAAAAAGAAATCTACCGTAATAATCAATGGAGAAGCAGCCACACAGCCTCCCAATTCAGAATCAAAAAAGAAAAAGAAGAAGAAAAAGAGGAAAACAGTGGGTGATGCTGGGCCTGGTGAGTACTTCAGTTTCTTTGAATTTCAGGCATCCATATAGTTTGCACGGTCACCATTGTACCTTTGTTCTGTTATTATTACTATATTCCTACCCCATGCAAGAATCCCCATACTCACTAGCATACCAGAAGCTAACCTGGTAGCAAAAGGAAATAGTGTGCGGGGGATGACATTTTTATTTTTATTAAGATACTGGAAAGTGGTGTGCTTTTACATTCCCTTACCACTGAAGAAAACCTCACGCTTAATTAAATACAAGCCTTCCTTGAATTCTAGAAACTTGCTCATTTTGACAGTTGGCTGGGCTTTTAAACAGACCATATTAGGGCATGGTATTTTAGGTTTATTACCTATCTGCAAACAGGATTGTGGAATTACACTAAGAAATCTGGGCTTAGTACACACTATCTTCTTGGGCCTTTATTGTCAATGGACTTTGCACTAATGATTCTTTTAAAATAAGAAGAATTTTTTTGTCAGTTTTTTTTCTATCATAAATTCCTCCTCTTGAAAGGAGACTTACTGACATTTTGGATATGCAGAATGTATCAAACCAGCAGGTAACTTCTGTATAAATGGCACGTTAATTTCGAAGTGAGTGGAATGGCCAGGATGAAGGGGAGGCCAATTTCTCTTGGAAGGTGATTATATTTGAATAAGCTTACATGAAGAATAGGTTTTTTTTTGTTTTTTGTTTTTTGTTTTTTTTTTAACGTTTATTTTTGAGAGAGAGACAGCATGAACAGGAGAGGGAAAGAGAGTCAGAGACACAGAATCTGAAGCAGGAGCCCAGCTCGAGGCTGAAACTCATAACCCATGGGATCATGACCTGAGCCGAAGTCAGATGCTTAACCGACTGAGCCACCCAGGCACCCTGAAGAATAGGCATTTTAATTGAGATATGAGCAAGCAGAGATTTCAAGGGAGACTATAACAGGTGTCAGAAAGCTATTCAGCCTTCTGCCTACTTTTGGAAATAAAGTTTTATTGGAACATTGCCATTCCCATTTGTTTACTTCGTTTCTATGGTGACCGAAACCATAGGGCATGCAAAACCTAAAATCTTTACTCTCTGGGTCTTTATAGAAAAAGTTTTGTCAGCACTGGGTTAGAATATTCTGTTCATCTATCTTAACTGAAATAAAGGTTTCATTTATTTTTTTAAGTTTATTTATTTATTTTGAGAGAGAGAAAGAGAGAGTGTGATGAGTGAAGGAGTGCAGAGAGAGAATCCCAAGCACCCTCATTGCTGTCAATGCAGGGCTTGATCTCACAAACCATGAGATCATGACCAGAGCCAAAATCAAGAGTCAGACATTTAACCGACTGAGCCACCCAGACGTCCCTGAAGTAAAGGAGCTTTAGAAAGGAGCTTTATAGGGGCACTTCGGTGGCTCAGTCGGTTAAGCGTCCAACTTGAGCTCAGGTCATGATCTCACAGTTTGTAGGTTTGAGCCCTGCATCGGACTCTGTGCTGACAGCTCAGAGCTTGGAGCCTGCTTCAGATACTGTGTCTCCCTCTCTCTCTCTCTCTTTCTCTCTCCCCCAAAAAATAAGTAAACGTTAACATTGTTTTAAAAATGAGTTTGTGAATAAAAATTCTTAAAACAGTTACCAAAAATAAAATTTGGAATTACATACAGCATCAGACAAGTGTCTTATTTAAAGGTAACAAGAGCAGGGATGCCTGGGTGGCTCGATTGGTGAAGCATCCAACTTTACCTCAGGTCACGATCTCACGGTTTGTGGGTTCAAGCCCCACACAGGCTCTGGGCTGACAGCTCAGAGCCTGGAGCCTGCTTCAGAATCTGTCTGTCTGTCTGTCTCTCTCTCTCTCTCTCTCTCTCTCTGCCCCTCCCATGGTCACATTCTGTGTCTCAAAAATGAATAAATGTTAAAAAGAAGATAGCTTTAGAAAGGAGTTGTGTGGTTTTCCAGACATGGCGTACCTGTCCTCACACTGCCCATGGGTTGACCGTTTCCCAGAAGGGTGGTGGTCAGGTGCAAGGAAGAGGCCAGTCCTGGACCACAAAACGTCCTGAGTTCTGGTCCAGGTCAATTCTGTTCTAACTAGCATAACTAGCTACCGTACATTTGTAAAAGCCCAGCATGGTAGTTAACCCATTTGACCCAGAGTGGACCATTGAAGAGTGTGATGGGGGGTAAGGCTGGAGGGGTAGTTGGGGACCCTATATGAAAGGTGTATGTAGAAGTAAAATGCCAGTAGGCTTTAACCCTTCTTCCCTTGGCCACTTCATTTCAAGGAGCTGCCAGTTTCTGTCCCCCAACTAAGTGGATTGTTCTTGCTCTGCACTCTCTGTAGTAACCTGAAGAGCCTTTGGGGTTTCTGCTCGTCTTTAAGCCAAAGTTAGCTTTTATAGAAGATTTCTGTTTAATGGCATAAGGAGAAATAAGGGCTTTTAAAAGCGTTTGAAATAATGAAACCTTAATCACAGCCCTTATTTCCCTCAGTGAAATACATGGAACTTGATGTGATTAATATACTTGAGTTGTTCAACTTGTCAAAATGTCTTGGTCATTTAAGGTGCTGTAATAGGCCTAAAAAATAGTGGGGGGTTTTTTGTTTTTTTATTTATTTTATTTTTTTACATTTATTTATTTTTGAGAGACAGAGACAGAACACAAGTGGGAAGTGTAGATAGAGGAGACACAGAATCTGAAGCAGGTTCCAGGCTCTGAGCTGTCAGCACAGAGACTGACTTGGAGCTCAAACCCATGAACCGCAAGATCATGGCCTGAGCCAAAGTTGGACGCTCAACCGACTGAGCCACCCAGGCGCCCCAGCCTAAAAAATAGTTTTGTTGGAAAATCTGCATTGTCCCCCTGTGTTTTTAAATCAAAGAAAATCATGAAGGAGAGACATTCTTAGCGAATTAAAACTGGAAATGTATTAAGCTTTCAAGAACATGTCTCTTTGTATTACATGTCTTTTTATTTTGTGATCCTATTTGCTATTTTTATTTTAACAAAAATTCGGGGGGGGGGGGGATATCCTTTATAACCAAAGATACCAAAAAAGCAAAAACGGAAGACAAGGGGGAGTCTGAGGAAGATGTACAAGCGCCTGAAGAGACAGAAAACCATGTGGAGAAGCCGGATGATCAGGAAGAAGACGCTGAGGTGCCCAGCCTACCCCTGGGACTGACAGGTAACTTCACAGATGTCCAGAGAGACCTGAAAAATGCCATGCCTTTCTGAATTAGAGCATTTGAAATTTCAGTTGCGACTTTTAATTTACCTAGAAAAAGAGTATTGACAAGAAATACTTGTCAGCCAGCTACTGCTTTATCTTGCACACTGTGCGCCTTAGTTCTTCGTTTACTTGCATTCCTGACACTAAATATTTTGATGTGCACAGAAACAGCTTCTGGGGTTTTTTGTTCCTTTGGTTTTTTTTTGTTTTTTTTTGTTTTTTTTTTAAGGTTTTATTTATTTTTGAGAGAGAGAGACAGAGTGCAACCAGAGGAGGGGCAGAGAGAGAGAGAGGGAGACACAGAATACGAAGCAGGCTTGAGGCTCTGAGCTGTTAGCACAGAGCCCCGGGGCGGGGCTCGAACTCCTGGACCGTGAGATCATGACCTGAGCCGAAGTCACATGCTTAACTGACTGAACCACCCAGGCACCCCTGGTTTGTTGTTTTCTAAAGCTCATTCCATTTTGCAGTAGGAAAGCCATTGGCCCAGAAGTCTGGCGATCAGAGGTTTGCTACCTGCCCAGTTACAAATAAGGAAGGGTGAGAGTCGTGTTATTGTCGGCCTTTTGCCAGCATAATGTCCTCTGGCCTCTGTTTTCTTTAGAAGGTCGAGAGTTGAGACTAGAATTGCTTGCTCCAAACCAGAAGTGTCTAGGGGTTACTTGAGTTGTTTGGTTTGGGTTTTTCAGTTGTTAAAATGTTGAAGCCTAACCCCAGGCTGGCTTAATCAAAATTGCAAAGATGATGGCAGTGGTTCTCAACCAGGGCAGTGACCAGGCCGTGCCGGTTTACCCAGAACTTGACCAGTTGTAGCATTCGAGGTCCTGCATCCCATAAACCTCCTCCGTCCCAGGCACACTGTCAAGGTTGACTATCAACACATTTGGTTTTCAGAACTAGAGACAGGCTACTGGCATTTAGTGGCTAGAGGTCAGGGAGGCTGCAGAACATCCAGTAATGCAGAGGACAGCCCCTCGGGACAAAGTGTTACTCAGCCCAAAATGTCAGCAGTGGCAGGGTTGAACAGCACCTGGCTAACAAGCAGGGGCACGTATGGGGTGGGAGCACTCCAGGTAATTTTGATGCCTTCCCCTGCTGAAGCACCACTGCACATTCGGCATGTGGGTTCAGTCTAAATGGTGTGTGGCTACAGCTGACCTTCTCAGTTGTCCTTCTGGAATGAGATTAACAGCTCTTTTGATTGACTTTCCACTCCGTTTTTGTTATGCTGGATGCCTTCACGTTTTATTTCAGATTGTTTAAACATTTCATTTCCCTCTGAACCACCGCCATCCTTGGCATTAGCGTTTCATACAAGTCCCTCAGTTACATCCCCCCTCCATCTTTTACTGTTGTTAGGATGTGGGTTCTGGATTTCACACAGCCATCAGCAGTGGAGAAACTTCAAAAGTAAGGGTCTTTGTCTTAGTATCACATAGCAGTGGTTGGGGTTTAGTCTTTTTCACTAGAAGAAGCTCTTCCAAGCTTGATTCCCACCCAGAAATGTCTTCAAACAGCAAAACTGATTACGTAACTGTAGCACTACTAACTACTTAAAAAGATAAATTTACTAATGATAAGATATCTTTTGCTTAGGAGCTTTTGAGGACACTTCATTTGCTTCTCTTACTGATCTTGTCAGTGAGAACACTCTGAGGGCAATAAAAGAAATGGGTTTTACAAACATGACTGAAATTCAGCATAAAAGTATCCGACCACTTCTGGAAGGCAGGTATGATTAACGTTGATTGATGTTTGGGCGTTGCTGTCTATTTTAGTGCTAGTAGTTTAGAAAGAAAATGCCAGTATGTTCTGTGGATTTTGTACTGTGTTGGGTTGATAATCCACGCTTCATTAAAGTCTAAGTTACTGGTGTTTGAGAAAAAAAAAGAGTTCATTTCTGTTTTATAGCACAATTCTTATTTCCCAGGTATTTAACTTGTAATTGATTTTGGTGATAAAGAAACTAGGGACTTTATTTTTCTTATTCACGTTCTAGCTTTAATGCCTAAAATGTGATGGTATGTGGTAGGTATTCAAAAGGGAGACTAAATATCTCTCTCTTCCTTTCCGTTTTTAATATTTAGGGATCTTCTAGCAGCTGCAAAAACAGGCAGTGGTAAAACTCTGGCATTTCTCATTCCTGCAGTTGAACTCATTGTTAAGTTAAAGTTCATGCCTAGGAATGGTGAGTCTCTGATCTGATCGTTTTTGCCAATATCTAACTGGAAGTTTATCATAATTGTTACTGACTACTGGCAGTACCTCCAGTACGACTTTTACCGTATATGGTTTTTTGCTTTTTAGGAACAGGCGTTCTTATTCTCTCACCTACTAGGGAACTAGCCATGCAGACTTTTGGCGTTCTCAAAGAGCTGATGACGCACCACGTTCACACATACGGATTGATAATGGGTGGCAGCAACAGATCCGCTGAAGCACAGAAACTTGGTAATGGGATCAACATCATTGTGGCCACACCAGGCCGTCTCCTGGACCATATGCAGGTGAGACAACACTATGATGAGGCGCCTGTCTCATTGTCTTGTGTGAAACATAAACCTCACGGCTAACGCGTTTTTCTTTGCCTTTGTCTTGGTAGAACACCCCAGGGTTTATGTATAAAAATCTCCAGTGTCTGGTTATTGATGAGGCTGATCGGATCTTGGATGTTGGGTTTGAAGAGGAATTAAAACAAATTATTAAACTTCTGCCAAGTAAGTCAGTAATATCTGCGAGGGTTTGCAAAGTGGTTGTTGGGAGCAAGAGAGGGTTCCTCCTAATGCCAGAATTTTAATACAGCCAAGTGCAGTAGTTGTGCTGAGGAGAGGTAGTTTGCGGGACAAGCGTCAGACTTAGCAGTAACTTAATACGGTGGTTTTGCCATTTTAGAGATTATAACGTAAGTTAGACAGTTCTGAGGTATTTCTCACTCCTGTTTGCCCCCACCACCCCATCTCTTTTTCTCACCCAACCGAACATCTCCCAGGTAGCCACAAACGTGTCACATACCTCGGTTATAGTATTTGTAACATTTAAAACTTCTTATATCTGTAATAAGGCCGTGATTCCATTTATCGTGGTTTGTTTTTTAATGCTTTATTGAAGTATAATTGGTACAGTCTGTACATATTTTAAGGATTCAGTTTGGTGAATTTTGACATGTTTACACCTATGAAACCATCACCACAATCGATACAGTGAACATCTCCATAACGGACAAAAGTCCTCTGTGTGCCTTAGTAATAATCCCTCCCTCCCTCCTTCAGAAGGAACGCCCTCACCGCTTCCAACAGCTGCTCACACACTTCTCTGCCAGGTGACCATTGATCTGCTTTTTGTCACTATAGATCAGTTTGCATTTTCTAGAGAGTTATGAATGGAATCATACGGTAAAACTCTTTTGTCCGGTTTCTTTTGTGATTCATCCAAGCTGTTGCATGTGGCAGTACTTTCTTGTATTCTTGAGATGCATTCCATCAAATGAGTACACCACACCCCTGGGAGCGGGGTGGCTGGCGCGTGTTTAGCTTGTACCATTTTACATTCCCATCAGCAATAGGTGGGTTCCGTGTTCTCTAATAAGTCTTGAAACTAGGTAGTATTAACCCCAACTCCATTCTTTTTCAAAATTGTTTTTGGCTATTCTCCCCTTTGCATTTCTGTATAAATTTTAGAATCAGTCTGTCCACTTCTACCCCATAAACCTCTGGGATCATGGTTGATACTGTACCAAATACAGATCATTGGTAGAAGACTGTTAAATCATTCAACCCATTAATAAGGTTTGCCTGCATTTATTTGCTCCTTATTTTCTCTCAACAGTGTTTGAGTTTCCAGTGCATAGATTTTTTTCACGTCTTTTATTAGATTTACCCCTGAGTATTTCATTAAAATTTCAACTTGAACTTGTTCATGGCTTGTATACACAAATGCAGTTGATTTTTGTGTGTTGGTCCTGTATCTCGCAAAGTAATTAACTATATTCAATTGGATTGTTCATTATGACCCTCCAGATGAAGCTACCCACTAAATTTTCTACCTAAGCAATTATACCCTCTATAAATTTAAAAGTAAATAAAATTCTTAGTTTTTTTTTCTCGCCTGATTGCACTGGCTAGAACCTCCAATACGGTACTGAGTAGAAGTGGCAAGAGTAGACATCTTTTGTCTTACTCTTGATCATAGAGAAGAAAGCATTCAGTCTTTGACCGTTAAGTATGATGTTAGCTGTAGATTTTTTTGTAGATACCCTTTACCAGATGGAGGATGAAGATGATTGCTTCTGTACCTGGTTTGCTGAGATTTTTTTCTGTTTATCTGCACATGCTAAATTACTTTTATTAATCCAGAATGGCATGCTGTAGATAATGTACAGTATGAGCATTTTTTCGTCACAAAAATGGCTTCCAAACCATTGAAAATGAAATTGCAGTAACAGCATAAAACAGAACAGTAACATCACCATAAGAAATAGATGTTAGTGGTACGCCTGGGTGGCACATGGTTAAGCATCTGACTCTTGATCTCAGCTCAGGTCATGATCTCACAGTCTGAGTTCGAGACCTGCATCAGGTTCTACGCTGATGGCGTGGAACCTGCTTGGGATTGTCTCTCCTTCTCTCTGCCCCTCCCCAGCTATGCTTTCTCTCTCCCTCAAAATAAATTTTTTATAAAGTTAAAAAAACAGATGTTAAATTTTATCAAATGCTTTTACCGTGGCTATCAAAATGATCAAATGTTGGGGCGCCTGGGTGGCTCAGTCGGTTGAGCACCGACTTCAGCTCAGGTCATGATCTCATGGTTTGTGAGTTCGAGCCCTGTGTCAGACTCAGAGCCTGGAGCCTGCTTTGCATTGTGTCTCCCTCCCCCTCTGCTTCTCCCCCACTCGCATTGTGTGTCTCTCTCTCTTTCTGTCTCTCTCTCTCTCTGAAAAATAAACGTTAAAAAAAATAATAAAATGATTAGATGTTTTTTCTTTAAATTTGTTAATAAAGTAAATTGTATTGGTATTTTTTAAACATGAAGCTAACCCTGCATTCCTGGAGTAATCACCACTTGGTCATGATGCTACATTTTATATGCTGCATTCATCTTTGCTAAAATTGTATTCAGAAATTTTGCATCTGTGCTCACGAATCATTATTGGGTTTGGTATCAGGGTAATGGCTGGCTTCAAAGAATGAATTGGGAAGTAAAAACTCTTCAAGTCCTGGAGAGATTGATTGGGAGGAATTGGTAATATTTTTTCCTTAAATGTTTGATAGTATTCACCTGATACTTGGGGCTAGAGTTTCCTTTATGTGATGATTTTGGCTGTGATGTCTGTAATAGGTACTACAAAACTATATAGGTTTTCTGTTTCTTTTCAAGTGAGCTTTAGCCATTTCTCCATTTTATCTAAGTTGTCAAATTCATGGACATACAGTTGTTCGTGATATTCCCTTAACATCTGTAGTGATGCCACATGTCCCATTCCTGATAGTTCTCCTCAGCATTTCTAGTTGTGAGGCAGTTCTAAAAATTCCCTGAAACCTTTGGGTTATTTATGTGTATCTGTTTCAGCTCGCAGGCAGACCATGCTCTTTTCCGCCACACAAACTCGAAAAGTTGAAGACTTGGCAAGGATTTCTCTGAAAAAGGAGCCATTGTACGTTGGTGTTGATGATGATAAAGCTAATGCAACAGTGGATGGTCTTGAGCAGGTACTTTTTGTCTACATCTTACATTTACGGCTCATCTCTGTGCCCTTGTAATTGTTTGGAGGATCATCCCAAAAGCAGATGGATTAATGAACTTTTACTTCAAATATAGTAAACTTGGGTATTGGATTGCTGCCTCTCCTGGTATCTATCAAGTATCTTAAACTCTGAATAACATGGTCAGCTCTCTTTATTCTGTCTCTTAAATATTGCCTGCCACATGGGAGACATTAATCACCACCAGTTGCACATGCAGTTAAAAAAAAGTCATTGTCATTTAATACTTTGCTCTAAGATGCAAGGTGACTTCGCAGATGGAGAGGCTGGTTTCAGGAGCCCTGCTGTGAAAAATTGGAAGTGAGGTGACAGATCCAAACGAGGTGGATTAAAAATAGAACCTTAGGGGCACCTGGGCAGCTCACTCTATAAAGCCACCAACTTCGGCTCGGGTCATGGTCTTGCAGTTCATGAGTTTGAGCCCCGCATTGGCTGTGTGCTGACAGCATGGAGCCTGGAGCCTGCTCCAGATTCTGTGTCTCCCTCTCTCTCTGCCCTCCTCCTCTTGCGCTCTGTATCTGTCTCGCAAAAATAAATAAACATTAAAAATTTTTAATAAAGAGGCACTTGGATGGCTCAGTTGGTTAAGCGTCTGACTTCGGCTCAGGTCATGGTCTCACAGTCCGTGAGTTCGAGCCCCACGTCGGGCTCTGTGCTGACAGCTCAGAGCCTGGAGCCTGCTTCGGATTCTGTGACTCTCTCCCTCTCTCTCTCTCTCTGCCCCTCCCCCACTCATGCTTTGTCTCTGTCTCAAAAATAAATAGTAAAAAAAAAATTTTCAGTAAAAAAAGAACCTTAAGATTGAGTCATTTGATGAATAAAATATTTCAAATAATCTAGCTTAAGGTCTTTTCGTTGGCTGTGTATTTTAAGAAATACGTTCAGTCAGCCTTGTTATTTTGTTTAGGACAGTGCACTTAGGCTATGGTTATTTGAGATCTTGCTTTTAAGGACCTTTTTAAAAATGAAGCATTGATATGCTCTGAGGGTTCCCAATGAGCAGAGATGTTACCGTATCATGATTACACAAACTGTTGGTAAGCAGAAGTCTGCAATCTCAGAGATATGAGAAGCATTTAGTATCTAGTGATTGCACCCAGTAAAAGGAGCCAAAAGAACTAAAATTAGTCTCATTTTAGGAATGCTCTGTTGTAATGGAGATAGTAATTGCTGTGGGTAAGGCAGGACGGTGCAGTATGTGATGCGTATATGTGCTCTCCCTCAAATCGTATTGGTTCATAAAGCCGCAAGCGTCTGAATATTTTTACCTGTTCACTTGGACCACTTCTAGGGATATGTTGTTTGTCCCTCCGAAAAGAGATTCCTCCTCCTGTTTACATTCCTTAAGAAGAACCGGAAGAAGAAACTGATGGTCTTCTTTTCATCCTGTATGTCCGTGAAATACCACTATGAGTTGCTGAACTACATCGATTTGCCTGTCTTGGCCATTCATGTAAGTGATTATCATGAGTTTATTTAGCACAGTTGCACTTACCAAGTTATATGGATTGTGGGGTTTGCAGTATCGCTCTTTCTAAATCTGGAACGATCCCACGTGGAGGGAGCTTTGCTGGGTGTAGAGGGGTGAGGACCACAGAGGGGTAAGAGATACCATCCACTTAGGGAAATAGGATACAGGCCAGAGAGTGAAAGTGAAATGTAGGTTAATAGTTCCACAGCTTGGGGGTTGTACCTCCAGATCTCCCAGAAATGACCTCAAGTTTCCAGCTCTAATGGATGTTTTGATTCGATTCTAGGGAAGGCAGAAGCAGAATAAGCGTACAACCACGTTCTTCCAGTTCTGCAATGCAGATTCAGGGATATTGTTGTGTACAGATGTGGCGGCCAGAGGGCTGGATATCCCTGAAGTCGACTGGATTGTGCAATATGACCCTCCAGATGACCCCAAGGTAACTGGCATCCTCAGAGCTTCTCCACAATGGCTGTACATTAAAGAATAAACATCCCAGTTTCCCTGAGAAATAACTATTTCATATTCAAAGGTTTACCCCTTAGTTACTCCAGTCACGTGTTTTTAAAAATTTATTCATTTAGAGAGAGAGCACGCACACGAGAAAAGTTGCAAGCAGGGTGTGCACTGTGGGTGTGGAGCCCAACTCGGCTCAGACTCACAAACCATGAGATGATGACCTGAGCTGAAACCAAGAGTGGGCCACCTAACTGACTGAGCCACCGAGGCGCCCCTCAAGGCATGTTTTATTTTTATTGTATACTGACTGTAGTATTTCTCTGGTGCTGATGGTGGTTAGGGCTTTTGCTGACCCAAAGTGGATGTGCAAGATTTGAGAGGCCTCAGTGAGACTGAAGTCAGGAATTCATGTACTTGAAATGGTCTGTTAAGAGCAGTAACTGGTTTTAGAAGGAAATAAAATTTGCTTCCACAAATAGAGAAGATTTTGTAGCTTATGTATTAAGTTTTATTAAATACTTTCAACAAGAGATAGATTACGTACATCGTCACGTAGCATCAAAACATGTTGAAAAAGTTATTTTGAAGATGAAGCACACTTAGTATTAATAGTCATTTTTGGGGACACCTGGGTGGCTCAGTTGGTCAAGGGTCTGACTTTGGCTCAGGTCATGATCTCGCTGCTCGTGAGTTCAAGCCCCGCGTCAGGCTCTGTGCTGACAGTCTTGGAGCCTGTTTCGGATTCTGTGTCTCCCTCTCTCTCTGCCCCTCCCCTGCTCACGCTCTGTCTCTCTCAAAAATAAGTATTTTGAAAAAATTAAAATAGTCATTTTTTTCTTAGATCATAGAGTTAATGTGAATATCATGTCCAGTGACCAGTGAGTGTCAGCCTCGGTCATTGCCCTGTTAGCTCTCTGGTGATGGTGCATGCGGAAGCCGGGGACATGGGGAAGGGGCATGTGGCACGGTCCCAGGGGAGGAGCACCTTTTCATCCAGATGTGCTGACATGCTTCTGTCCACCACGTGCGGGTCCTGGAAAAACAGGTTCCGTGGAAGTTGGTGTATTAATTCAGGTTCTTCTCTCTCCACCACAGGAATATATTCATCGTGTGGGAAGAACAGCCAGAGGCCTGAATGGAAGAGGGCAGGCCTTGCTCATTTTGCGCCCTGAAGAATTGGGTTTCCTTCGTTACTTGAGGCAATCCAAGGTAAAGATACCAGTTTGGAAAATCTTAAGCTGGGAACAGATCCCTCTTGGTAGGAGCTGTGTGCCAGTGCCCATGGCCTTAAGCACCATTTCTGGATGGGTCTGAGGTGTCGGGAGTCACTGCTGCTGTGGGAACAGTAAGAGCGGTTGGACAGGTGACCGTGATGCGGGGCTGGCCTGAAACAGGCACAGCCCTGGGCCTCTGTTGATCCACCGTGCTTGTCGTGTCTCCTGGCGCCTCCCTTTGCCTAGAGCCCTGTTTGAAACCTCTGCCCCTTCTGAGCCGCGTCACACCTATTGCCTCCACCTGCCGCCCTGCTGTAGCGTCGTTTTCACCCAGACTCCATTCACTCTTGCCTCTTCCTCCTCCTTCTATCTTCTATTCATCGACTCTGTTTTACCTCCAGTCTCTCCTGTGACCATCTCCAATCTCCCACTAAAACAACAGCTTCGACCCTAAACCCACTGTCCTTCTTCCCCTCCCTCCGTCGTGGCTGCTGCTGGTTGCCTTTCTTCCTTCTGCTTTGGAAAGCGGTTTTTATTTTCGCTATACAGCGTCCAGTCACCGTGAGCCGCAACACACCCTAATCTGGCCCTGGCCTCATTCCATCCACCAAACCTGAATTCGTTAGAATCCCGAATGGCCTCCTTTTTGCTCAGTCTTGTGCACACCAGTCAGGCCTTCTCCTGACATTTGGCCCCCACTTGGCACAGTCCTGCCAGGTGGATGTTCCTCTACCCTGCACGTACGTGCAGTTTCCAGAAATGGCCCTTGCACCTTTTCTCTGGAATGCTGTCTGCCTGGATCTCTAGAATGCCTCTGGTTTCAGCGAGCTGTGCTGTCTTCTGGGAAGCCGTCCCTGATCTCCTGGCGTTCATATTCCATAGCACCTGTGCTCATCCAGCTGTTTTATCCTTTACCTGTGCTCCCTGCAAGATTGCAGGCTCGGGGTGGGACCGGGGCAGCTATTTTTCTAGCCCTCTCGGAGGTCTGCCATTTTTGCAGTTATCTGGTAAGTGACGGCTGGTGAGAGATCCTTCCTGTAGGAGTTTGTGGTCATCACGACCTCTGGCCATCACAAAGGACAGCTTGCGGCCAGGACAGCTCTCCCGACACGGAGGGAGGAGCCAGCGGTCCTTTTGACTGGAAGCATCGGGCTGCCTCATGGGGCATCCAGAGATCCTTATGTAGAAAAGGGCTTCATGGATCCACTGTCCCTGTCCAGTTCCTTGACTTTTTTTCAGGAAGGTTCCCCAGCCCAGTTCTTGTGAAGTTAGCAAAGGGAAGATAAGACTTTCCCATTGGCTTCGGGAGACCAGAGGAGCAGCTGTGGTGAGGGAGCTGCACAGGCCTGGTTGTCTGTCCTTCTCTTCAGTTCCTCCTCAGCTGCATCGGCTCCGGCTTTTCCCAGCTCTTCGTGGGACACTTGGCACTGCTCGTTCATCTGAAAGTCTCAACGTTGATCTACCCTGGTTGACTGATCTTCATGCTTTTGTTTTCTAGGTTCCATTAAGTGAATTTGAGTTTTCCTGGTCCAAGATTTCTGACATTCAGTCTCAGGTACGCTTTGTGTTTTGTTTCTGTTTTGTGGGTAAGAGGTAGCCTTATCCGGGGCACTGCCTTTATAGTATTTCATTGGTAGTTGTCCTCTGAGTCTCCCCTTTCCATAAAACCAGTGGTTTGAACTGTGTTCTTCTAGGGTTCTTGCTGTGCTGGTTACCACATTCCAGGGTTCCCTGCCTCATTCCAGTTCATACCTTACAAGAACTTGGACATTATTCTTCCCCCATCCTGGTTTTGCACATATTAACGAAACTTGGAGCAGATGTTTTGGAACATGTGTTTTTTTATAGGGTGGTTTTGTTCTAATAATATATAGGAAGTCTGCTTTTGTATTATTACTGACACTGATGTCTCTTTTTTCTTTTCAGCTTGAAAAATTGATTGAAAAGAACTACTTCCTTCATAAGTCAGCCCAGGAAGCATATAAGTCCTACATTCGAGCATATGATTCTCATTCTCTGAAACAGATCTTTAACGTTAATAACTTAAATTTGCCTCAAGTTGCTCTGTCCTTTGGTTTCAAGGTGCCTCCTTTCGTTGATCTGAGTATCCTTTGTTGTTAGGAATTCATCCAGGAACTAAGGGACAGAAGGTTGACAGGGGCATTCGGGCTTAGCACTTGGTTTGGTATGTGCTCCGCCTGAGGTCTGGAAGCCCGGGAATGCATTCTGGTCACTGCTTGTCAGGGCTAGCACAAAGTAGGCCGGGATTAGTTGTCACAGTGGGGATTGCAAAAACAAGACAGCTTGTGATTTGGCCTGTAAAAACAAAGGAGTTTAACTGGCCAACAGTGAAGGCCAGAGAGAAATGCAGAGGGGTAAAATTGCAGGGCTTGGGTGGTTATGAGGCTTCCCTGTATGAGATCTGAGGTCTGTGGAGACCAGCATGTCCTGGAGCTGAAGATAGGAGATGAGACCTCAGAGTTTTTATCCGCTTAGAGCCATTGAAGGATTTCATACAAGGAAGTTGCAAGATTAGCAAAAGAAAATAAAATCTAAGTGCTACTCAGGGTAAAAGGCAAAGGAAACCCCTCCAGTTGCTTCTGTGAGGTTGATCGCGTTTTCCGCAGAGGAAACAACCAGCTAGAGTGAGGCCAGCTAACGTTCTGGCACGGACTCCCGAGGCAACAAGATTTGGGGTCACCGGCCTCATCGTAGGCAGTGCGTGAACGTCCGTCGTGATGAATGCTTGCTGAATCATGTGGAAGGAAGGACTCCTTCAGTCACTATAACATTCCTGAATGCAGTCAGAACAGAGGTGAAAGTCATTTGTTTTGACACGGAGGGTGGTGTGTAAACTTGCTAATTTACCTCTGGACTCCTTATAAGTAATTGTCTTCGGTTTCATTGTGTGGAGAACACAGTTAACAGGACCATTACCTTAGGCCTAAAAGTCATAGCTGCTAATTTTAGGCCACACCAAGGGGCCATTCCAGACTTCCTGGAAATGTCACATAGGCTTATGTTGACATTTTCATGGTGCAGGGAGGGGGTGTGGCAGCAGAGGAGCGGTGGACACACTGGTTCGTTCTCTGTGTGGATGTTAGGTGGGAGTTCATTATCTGCATGTTGCTTGATTTCCTTAACATCCGCCTTTAGACGTGAACAGCAATGACGGCAAGCTGAAGAAGAGAGGTGGAGGCGGCGGATTCGGCTACCAGAAAGCCAGGAAGGTGGAGAAGTCCAGAATCTTCAAACACATCAGCAGGAAGTCATCTGACAGCAGGCAGTTCTCCCACTGAAGACCCGCCTTCCTCTCTTCCTCAGTAGCTTCGTCCTGATACGGATTTTTCCCTTTCTCTAACAGAGGAATTTTTGTGGCTTCAGGATTGGGACTGATGGAACAGGAGTATACATGGACTTGGGCTGCAAGCGCTGGGCACTGATTGCTTCCAGGAAATACCTCTCTTACTTGGGGATATAAAACACAGTTCATTTTTTTAGGTTGCTCAAGGGCAAAACAAAGGATCTTTTGGATGGAATATTTTAATTCTTTTTCCTCCAAGTTTGTCATTGTTTTAATATAATTCCTTTTGTACCTTTTCCTCTGGGTGGCTGAGGATTTTCACGGCACGGATTTTGTACCAACCTGCTGTAAAAGGCAGTGACCTGATACTCTGAACAGGTGCTGGTGGTAGTGATGCAGAAAATTGTCTCCACTTACTTGGGTTTGTTTTGGGTTGTTTCTTGGACCTTAACTGTAGTTCTTGACCTCCCCTGAAAATGCTGCTGTGGCTAGGAAGCACTTTAGGTCAGAGGTGGCATTGATTTTTAAATAGGCCAGATTTTAAAACTGTGGCTGTTCCCCTTCTTTTTTTCAAGAGTGAGAAGTTTGGGTTATTTGACGTTGTTTGAATAAAGCACCCTCAGCCCTCCCAACATTTGTTGGGAGCAGAGGGAATCAGATCTTTGAGCCTCATTTACACCAGTATAGGTGTAATACTCTTCTATTCTCCATTTGATAACTTAGCAAAAACCTTTTCGAAAAGGCAGAGTGGTGATAGACCTCACTTGGCTCTGCTTCAGGTGGTTTGGATTTTGGTGAGCCCTTCCGACTCTGCAGAGTATCAGGGAGGCAGAGAGAGCATCTTGTTGAGAAAAATAGCCCCTTTCGGATCCACAAAACACAGATTTGTGATGAAAATTGGACATGAACAGAGGTCAGAGCCACAGAGACGGGTTTAGTCTGGCAGGGGTTTTGTTACGAGAGCTCTTGATTTCCAGCGTGTTTCCTATGTCTTATTTCCAGTGCATCTTGTAACTATAAAAATGGTTATTAGATTTTTATCAATTTGAAACTAAAGTTGCTTAGCGTCATTTTGCTGTTACGCCAGGTAATAGTGATAGGCTCCTAATAAAATAAGCACATTGAGAGCGTCAAATGTGGAAGAAACAGCCTGATAAAAATAGCATCCCAGGAGTAAAAAAGAAGAGTGATATTCTGCATCTGGACCCGACCCCTGGCCCCTTGGCCCCATGGCTCAAGCTGCCCTGGGGTTCAGGCCTTGACCGCTGGACTCCTGGTTTTTAATAACTGTTCCTCTAAGACATCTGGTAACTTGTTTTTCTTTTTTATTTCAGACATAGTCATGTCTCAGAAAATACACAAAAACAAAGGGAAGAGTATTTAATCCAGAGCAGGAGTAAATACTGTCAGTATTTTAGTACGTACTCATCCAGTGTTTTGTATACACGCTTTTACATTTTTTTATCAGAAGTGAAGTCATCCTCTATCCCCAACTTGGAACCGGCTTTTTTCATAACATGCTATTTTCCTGTGTCATTAAATAATTATGTCACTTTTGTATTTCCTTTATACTACATTTTGTTAACTCTCGTTCGGTCTACCTACACCAAGGTTGTAGGTACCTGCTGGTCACAGAGGTCTTGTGCCCATATGTTGTGCTGTGGTTGACCTCCATTATGAGTAGAAGTCAGTCTACAGAGATCTCGTGAGATCAGTACATAAACAGAAGGTGGAAAGATTGTTCCTTCTATGGGAATGGCTCATTTCGGGTACTTGCTGAGTCAGGAGGATCTGCTGGCAGCATGGGCCAGAGAAGGGGCCTCCAGACAGCCAGTCCTGACCAGCCTGGCGGGGATTCAGATGTGAGAGAGCCAGTGGTTAGAATCCGATAGGAGGTCAGAGCAGCACCGTGTGTAGGGCTCATGTGCACGAGAGGAAGGGATCCTTCGGCTTATGTGCTGAGAGCGCAGCTGCTGGGGGCATGTGTGGGGCCGGTAACATGACAAATGGGATTAAGTGGCTTCAGCCAGGAAGGGCAGGCAGCATGCATGGGCAGGGAGCCAAGCAGATCACTCGTGCAAATAGAAATCTCTGGGTCCTTTGGGCTTCCAGGGACCATACGCCATTCCTTATCTAAGTCTTTGTCTTAACTGCCCATGGTGGTGTAAATAAAGCCAAATTCAAAATACCCAAAGAGGATCTTGTCTATTGAAAAATATGTAGTGCTTAAAAATGAGTGCCTGGATTCAGATTCCAGCTGTGCGTCCTTTCTAGGTCTGTTACATGTGTAAAAGGAGGTAACAGAACAACATAAGGTGATGAGAATTGAATGAGCTCACAGAAGTGCATAGGAGAATGTTTGCTGCAAAGCTCTTTTCCTGTTAGCTGTCTGTCGAGCGCGTCCCACAGGAAAGGTTTGCCGTTCCATAGCATCGGGTACAGGGACTCCAAAAACCCTGAGCCAGCTTGAGCCTTTTGGCAAAATACAGGCAGGATTTCTGGCAGCCCAGTGCCTTGGAATTATGATCTGACCCAGGTTTTGGAAAGCATTCTTCTTCTGCAGCACTTTCCTAAGGCAACTGTCAAACAGATGAAAGCCATTTTCAAGGCTACTCTGTTTTGTACTGGGTGTTAGTGGAGGCAGTAATTGTGTCTTTGGATAATCCTAGGTTGTCATGAATTGAAAGCCTGCTAGGTGCTCGTGGACAGGATGAGTTCTTATGAACCTGGTTACGGTATAGAGAAGGTAAAGAGGTGACAATTGCAATATTGTCTAAGTTGTGTGATGGATGCCGATAGAGATTCCAGCCGTTTCTGAGGCTGAAAGATCCTTGGATTCTGGTAGACATTAGCTGGTGGGAAGGTGATGGAACCTTCTCTGCCTGTAGAAGGTAGGCCTCTCTTCGGGAACTGGAGTTCCCAAATACTGGTTTGACTTAAGATTGGCTTCTTAAGAAACACCAAGATGTAAGATTTTCATCCCTCGTTTCTAGGAGATTGTGACTTAGGCCTTCGGTGGGGCAGAAGAACCTCTGGATGGGTTTCATGCCACCAGTAGGTTTGGGGACATCCATACACCTACAGCCTCTTACTAAACCTTTTAACGTTCTCATCTTGCAAAGGGAGAATGCCCAATACAGGAAATGGTGTTAACATGTTTAGTCCTGCACGAACTGGGTGGCCCAGAGGAGACACATAGACTCGGGCTTTCCAGAGCAAGCAGCCATGAGTTTGAATGGCTTATGTGGGAAAAGGCTCTCGCTGTAGGTCAGCATAACAACCATGGCTCCCCTCCTTCCAGCCAAAGCCTCCAGATCCCCCAACGGCACTCCATTCAGTTGGAATGCCGTTGATTGGTGTTGGCACAGGAGGTGAAATTGATTTGCCTTGGCCACTTTGTCCAGGACTCGGCATCCTCATCTGTAATTTAAGGGGGAATGCGAACATTTTAACTGGGCGAGACTAGTGGACGTTTTTTGTTGGAGGTGCCGCCTGGCGTCTAACCTTCCTGTGCTTGGAGACGGTGCCGTGTTACCCCTGCTGGGCCTTCAACCCACTCCCCATCAGAAAAACCTCCGCTGCAGCCAGGACCGGCCTGGAACCCAGGTTTGACAGATCAGGTATCCTGCCCTAGACTCGGAGTCAGGGACTAACACTACAAGTGGCGTCTTCCTGATCCCGCTTCCGGAGGCTGCTGTGTTGGGAGCAGAGGCGTGACCAGCTCTGGTTTTCCAAACCTAGTTCTCTAGTCCTCTGTGGTTGCCGTTGTTTCAATTAATTCCTTTTTGCTTTCAGAGTAGCTCTTTGTTGCTCCTATTTGAGAACCCAAGGCCCCTCTGACATGTAGCGATGCTCTGACTTGGTTTCCGTCTCCCTCTGTAGGTAGGCTGTCTAGGCTGCTTGCATCCTTCATGCCTCCCTTGCCCGGAGCTGCCCTGCCCCACAGCACAGGGGAAGTGGTGGGTTTAGAGCAAGGCCAGGACTGGAAACATGAAAGGAAGGATGTGTGAAAGGAAGAACAAGCGGCCAGCTCACCACCTCGAGGTACAGATCACAGAAGAGCGGGTCTGGAGCTGGAGGTTTGGGAAGCAGGAAGAAGCGGTGCCTCCAGCACTGCTCAGCCTAGTGGGGAATAAATACGCACCGGGGAGGGGGAGGCTGACGGGCTTTGGAGGGCCCAGGGCAGCAGTTTCTGGAGTGAGGCAGAACTTGGTGGGAATCTCCGTCCCGCCACTTACTGTGAGGCCTTGAAGAAGTGGACTTCCCTCTCTGTGCCTCAGTTTCCTCAGCTGTAGAAGGAAGCGGTGGAGTCGACGGGAGTAAACGCAGTCATGCCTGAGAAGTACTTAGCACAGAATGGAGCAGTCCGCCGTTAGAAATGACAGCTATTGGTGGAGCGCCTGGGTGGCTCAGTCGATTGAGCGTCTGACTTTAGCTCAGGTCATGATCTCGCAGTTTGTGGGTTCGAGCCCCACGCCGGGCTCTGTTCTGACAGCTCGGAGCCTGGAGCCTACTTCAAGTTCTGTGTCTCCCTCTCTTTCTGCCCGTCCCCTGCTCACACTCTGTGTCTCTCTGTCTCTCAATAATAAATAAACATAAAAAAAAAGGAAATGACAGCTATTGGTAACCACTTCCGAGAACATCAAGAAAGGGGACAGACAGTGATAAAAAAAAAAAAAAAATGTTCTCTAGAACTTACCTGCTCTCTCACATCCTCTTGCCACCATCAGAATGTCATGGGCTCAGTGTCTTTAGGCCAATCAACTCTGAGGGTCTCCCTGTTTCTGATTCAACAAGCTCCCCAGCAGAGGGCCCTTAGCCAGGGCTGAAAGGGACAGCGGCTGCCACAGGGGTGTCACACTCCCCCTGCACTTCTGCATAGGATCTTGGGGCAGGGGGTTGATTGGACTCTGTCTTGTGGTAGAGGAGGGCTGCAGGGGGCTCCTCTCCAGCTACAGGAAAGGGGACAGCATAGGGAAGAGGGGACAAGCACTTGGTAGGTTCTGTCATCCTCCAAGCATGTGCTTAGGACACTTGAGCTACAGGTCTGACCCCTGGGAAGGCCAGCCTCTGACTTAGCTCTCCATATACTTGACCTTTACACCTGCCTTCTGGCAGCCCTGGGAAGGACAGGTATCATCCCCATGTTACAAAGGAAAAGGAAGTTCAGGAGAGAGTCACTATTAGCTGCTTATTTAAAAAAAAAATTTTTTTAATGTTTATTTTTGAAAGAACACCGATGGGGGAGGGACAGAGGGAGACACAGAATCTGAAGCAGACTCCAGGCTCTGAGCTGTCAGCACGGGGCCCGACACAGGGCTTGGAACCCACAAACCACGAGATCATGACCTGAGCTGAAGTGGGTCTAACCAACTGAGCCACCCCGGCGCCCCTGTGGTCCCTAATAGCTTCTTTAGTCAATGGCCTGGCCACCTCTACTTCCAGCAGGGTCTCTGTTGTACTATAGAGTGTTCTCCCACTCACCCTGAAGCCAGGGGCACTGGACCACTCACTTGGCTCCTAGGCTGGCTGACCCGGGCTTCTCCTCCCGCAGGAGAGGGAACACCGGTGTCCTCGAAGCGCAGGGTAGGGACGGTCAGTACCTGAGAACCTGAGTCCTAACAGCTGGCCGTGCGAGGCAAGGACACTAGTCCTTACAGCTACCAGGGCAGCTTTGATTGAGGAAAATAAAAGGTCAGAAACCACATAAGTGGCGGCCTCAACTTCGTTCTCTGGACCATCTTCCCCTTATTGCCAGTGGAGGACATTTGGTACGTGTGCACCTTGCTCAGGATTCTTGGCAGCCATTTGGAAGAGTAGCTGCATTCAGCCTTGGGACCGTGTTCCACAGCTATAAAAACTGGGGTTTGAATATTAATAGGACTCCACAGGAACTGAAGACGGTGTGAGACAAGCTATGTGTTGACCCCAAATTAGACATTTAACAGTCTCATTACAGACTATTCCACAAACCAGTGTGGCAAGGAATCAAATTCACCACCATTTGCTGCCTTAGAGAATTGTCCTCTGACAAATCCACTTGGGTTAGCCCTTTCTCATCTGCAATGGAAAGAACATCCCTCTACGCGTTTTTCCCCTTAGCTCTGGGGGACTTAAAGTGGATTGAGTGGCTGGAGGGAGGACTCTGCTTTTTGTCCCTCTTCTTTCTCTTCACCTCTAAAGACCTGCTAAACATGCCTGAAAAGGTTTCCATAGCAATACTTTCTGAGCAGTAGGTGAACCGAATTGCACTATTGAAATACTAATAGCCTGAGGAAGTCTGATCCCCTCCAAGCCTGGAGGCTGCTAACTCGGGGCAGGAGACGGGGTGGATGAATTCCCTGGGTGATTATTCAGGGAGCCTGTGGTGTGGCAGCTCCAACTCCCAGTAGCTTCCACAACCCCCAACTGCCCCCCAACTGCCCCCCAGCGCTTCACCTCCAAGCCGCTCATCCCAGAAGCTCAAGTGACAAAAGACAAATGGAAACAGGAAGGCAGGGAGATACTTGAAATTCATACCAAAAACGACGTGTTTTGCAAAGGCCTCCTACAGAAATTCTGGGAAGATGGTGGCAGTGACACCAGGATAACTTCTGGATTTTTCTGAACCCCACATAAAAGCTGAGTACCTAGAGGGCAAAACTAAGAAGCCAAAGACAGTAATTACAACAAAAGCAGGTGACGGGTGTCCCCAAAATCCAAGTGGGTGGGACAAGGCACCGAACTGCCACGCGACTGCTTGTTACCGGCGAAGTGCCAGAGGAAATGCGGCAGCTTGATGGAGCTGAGAACCGGAGAGTCCCCAACATACCCAAGGGGACAAGCAGGCTTTTCCCACTCTCTGGTGACTGGGGACAAAGTGCCGCCATGTGGTCTAAGGGGCTGGAGGAGTCAACTCTCTGAACTCTCTGGTAGCCTTTCTGAGCTGTGTTGTTCTGTAACTCCCATGCCATACAATTCACATACTCCAGAAAACTGTGTGTTTTCTTCACACACAGTTGTGTCACCGCCACAATCAATACGAGAACATTTCCACCGCCTCAAGGAAACTCTGTACCTATTAGTAGGCGCTCCCCGTGTCCCCCTGCCCTGCGCCCTGGCAACCACTATCTGCATTGTTTTTATAGATTTGCCTATTCTGGACCTTCCATAAAAGAGAAATCATACAAGATGAAGCCCTTTGTGTCTGGCTTCTCTCACTTCGCATGTTTTCAGGGTTCACCCATGTGACACGAATCAGGACTTCATTCCTTTTTTTTTTTTAATTTTTTTTAATGTTTATTTATTTTTGAGAGACAGAGAGAGACAGAGCATGAGCAGGTGAGGGGGAGAGAGAGAGGGGGAGACACAGAATCCGAAGCAGGCTCCAGGCTCCGAGCTGTCAGCACAGAGCCCGACGCGGGGCTCAAACTCACAGACCGTGAGATCATGACCTGAGCCCAAGTCGGACGCCCAACCGACTGAGCCACCCGGGCGCCCCAGGACTTCATTCCTTTTTATGAACAAATAATAGCCCATGGTGTGAACATCACATTTTATTTTTCCAGTTCTCCATTGGTGGACATTTGGGTTTCCATATTTTGATGATTATAAATAATGCTGCTATGGACATTTGAACAAGCTTTTGTGTGGACATATGCTTTCGTTTCTCCTGGGAATATATGTAGGAGTAGAATTGCCGGACTGAGACAGACAGATCTCTATATATCACTCTACCTACCTATCTAGAGAGAGATTTATTACAGAAATTGGCTCACCTGATGATGGAAGCTGAGAAGTCCCATGATACACTATCTGCAAACTGGAAAAACCAGGAAAGCCTGTGGCACAACTCAGTCCAGTCCCTGAGGTCTGAGAACCTGGGGACAGATCCAGTGGTGTCTGTCCCAGTCCAGGACTGAAGGCCCAGGACCAGGAGCACCAATGTCCAAGAGCAGGAGAAAGTGCACGTCCCCAGCTCAAACAGAGCAATTCACTCCTCTCTTCTTATCCTGTTTGAGCCCTCCATGGACTGGATATATGTTTAAAAATTATCAATTTTATGGGGCGCCCGGGTGGCTCAGTCCGTTGAGCATCTGACTCGATTTCTGTTCAGCTCATGATCTCACAGTGCCTGGGTTCGAGCTCCACATCAGGCTCTGCGCTGACAGCACGGGCTTCTCTCTCCCTCTCTCTGCCCCTTCCCTGCTCGCACTTCTCTGTCTCTCTCAAAATAAATAAATAATTATAAGTTTCAGATGAACTTGGAAGGGAAAGCCATCAAAATATTGGTGAATATATTTAGATTTATGTTGTCTTAATGAAAATAAATGTATCTGGGTAAGAATGTGTGCTCAATCCTCTCGGGCCAGCGCGGCCTGGAGAAGAGACCAGTTTTTTTGCACACTGTGAGTCAGCCGAGGTGGCATCGTTGAGTCAGAGCACCCCTGGAATGAGCCCAGGGAGGGCCCAAGCAAAGGCTGTCCTGTGCCCACAGTGCTCCCCCCAGCCCCGCGGCAGCTGCCCCTCTTCTATGGATGTTAGCACACTGAGAGGAGGAAGATACACACATCATCAGGACTGCAGTCCCATTGCCTCGGGGAGGATCTGGGAGAAGACTTTGGGTTCCTGATTCAAGGAGCCCCCCTCCTCCTCAGGAGCCTCCAGGTTCTGGGCCTGCCCCCCTGCTTTGGTAAAAGCCCAACCCACAAACCTAATGTTTCCAGAAACTTAATGTTTGTGACTCCATATGGCCATCCCTGTTCTACCCTCCACGCTACAGCCTTAACGGGGGTTTCATCCTGCAGGTGGGCATGGGCCAGGCAGCCCCCCCCACCTCGCCCAGGACAAGGGTGGCTTCCAGCTGCTGTACCTGCAGGGCTGAGCCCACGGGGAGGGGGGGGGCTGGGGGGGGCTGAGGTGGGGGGGGGGGTTGGTGCAGGTGAGAGCCCAGTCCATCTTGTATGTCTCAATGTCTCTAATGTTGAATGTGTAACAATTTGTATTTCTTTACTTACCAGTGAGTTAGAACATGTTTCCATATCCTTTTTAGCCATTTGTATTTCTTCTTTTTTAATTGCCTAATCAGGACCTGTGTCTGCTTTTTGCTAACACTTTATCTTGAAAAATTCAAGCAAACTGGCAAAATCGAAAAGTGTGGTACAAGACTACCCACACCTTATCACCTACATTGTATCACTAATATTTCATTTTACTTTCCATCTGCTTTTATTTGGAATGTTGCTTTTTTATTTGTTGTATCTCTTTATGTATTAACATTAACCCTTTCTTTGTTATCCCATGTTCTAGCTCCTTTTTGATGGAAGGATTTCTCTAGTTTTATTTCCAATTGTAGCTGCTTCTGTATGGTTAGAAAAGTTGTGTTTTCAGTGAAACGATATACCAAAAGCAATAATACCTTAATCTACTTACAAAACAGGATACAATAGCCTTTCTGGATCTGCCATTCCGTGATATTAATATGGAAAAAACAAGAATAATGATGGGATTACATTTTATATAGAAATTAGATTCCAGGGGCACCAGTGTGGCTTAGTTGGTTGATCATTGCACCCCTGATTCTGGCTCAGTCATGATCTCACGGTTTATGAGTTCGAGTCCCACGTCAGGCTCTGTGCTGATGGCACAGAGCCTGCTTAGGATTCTCCCTCTCTCTCTGCCCCTTCCCGACTCACGCTGTCTCTATCAAAGTAAATAAATAAACACTTAAAAATTAAAAAAAAAAACGAAATTAGATTCCAAAGTCAGACCATAACGTGGCAAATTTATATAGTTAACTTTTCCTAGAAAATCCATTAAATCACCCAAAAAATACAGCATGAATGTCTCTTGAACGATTATTGATGGCCATCAGTGCTAGGTTCATTGTGGCTGTATTTGCCCAAGTAAAAATGTGACATAATACTTCTCAGTAAATCCAAACAAAACTCATTGTTTCTCCAGAAACAGATTTTTTTTTTTTTTTTTAAAGACAGGTGAAGTGACTGTCTGGACTTTAAGGGTCATTTCCAATGGGGGGAAAGTGCTCGTCTCCCAGTCAAGTGAGATGCTCACAAGCTGCAGACAGAGCAGGTGGACAGCCCCCAGCTCACCCTCTCTTCCTCCCAGGAGCACCCTCGGTGGAGAGGGGAGCTATGTCTGCTAGGGGGCTTTCCCCGTGTTACGACACTCAGCACCCAAAAGGGTTAAAATAGAAGGGGCTTTTCTCTGTCACCTAACGCGAAGTCCAGGACTTGGGGATTCAGGGTTGGTCAATCAGGGCTCCGTGTGATTTTCTCTGTGGTTTCCCTCGTTTTCTCTGCATGGTGGCAACAAGTTCAAAATGTTACAGCAGCTCCCGGGATCACAGCTTTACATAACAATTCGAAAGGCAGGAAGAAAGGCCTGTTTCTCTTGAAGTCTCTTTTTTTTCCCCTGAAGGTAAAGAGACCCTACCAGTTTACCATTCCACGTGTGGACCATGGACCAACAACACTTGAGAGATTTTGAAATGAACAATTCAGACACCACCCCAGACCTACTGAACCATGACCTTCATTTTCCACAGCAGCTGGACCATTTTACATTCCACCAGAAAAGTGTAAGAGTTCCAATTTCTCTGCGTCCTTGACAATATTGTTATTTTTTTGTTTTTTAAATGATAGCCATCCTCGCGGGTGTGCAATGGTATCTTGGGAGTTTGATTTGCATTTCCGTAGTGACTAATGTCCTTTAGCATCTTTTCGTGTGCTTGTTAACATTTGTATATCTTCTTTGGGAAAATGTCCATTCAGATCATTTGCCCTTTTCAAAATGTGGGTGGTTTTTGTGGTTGTTGTTTGTTGTTGAATTGCAAGAGTTATTAAAAAAAAAAAAAGTTTATTTTGAAAGGGGGCATGTGTGCATGTGAGTGCAAGTAGGGGGAGCAGAAAGAGAGAGAAGGAGAGAGAGAATCCCAAGGAGGCTTTGCACTTACAGTGGGGGAAGGGGGGTGGCTCACCTCAGGATCCGTGAAGTCACAACCTGAGCCCAGATCAAGAGTCAGACACTTAACCAACTGAGCCACCCAGGCACCACTCAAGAGTTCTTTATTTTAGAATCTAGGCCTTTCACAAATCTATGATTTGCAAGTTCTTTCTCCCATTTTGTAGGTTGTCTTTTCACTCTCTTACTAGTGTTCTTTGATGCACACAAATTTTTAATTTTGATGAAGTCCAATGTATCTATTTTTTTCTTTTGTTGCTTGTACCTTTGGTGTTATATTTCAGGAAACATTACCAAAGCCAAGATCATGAAGATTTTCCTTTATGTTGTCTTCTGACAGTTTTACAGTTTTAGCTCTTACATTTTGGTCTTTGATCCATTTTAGTTAATTTTTGCATACGGTGCGTGTTAAGGATGTGACATCATTCTTTTTCATGGGAGACCCAGTTGTCCTGGCACCATTTGTTGAAGAAGATGCTCTTTTCCCCACTGAATGGTCTTAGCATTGCTGTCAAAATCAATTGGCCATAGATATATGGGTTTATTTACACACTCTCCATTCTGATGGTCTATTGTCTGTCCTTATGCCAGTACCATACTATTTTGATTATTGTGACTTTGTAGTAACTTTGAACTTGAGAATTATGCATCCTCCAACTTTGCTCTTTTTCAAAATTTGATGGATATATAGGGTCCCCTTGAGATTCTGTATGAATTTTAGGATTAGGTTTTCCATTTCTGCACAAAAGCCATTGTTATTTTCACAGGGATTGCATTGAATCTGAAGGTCACTTTGGGGAGAATTTCTATCTTAACAATGTTGTCTTCTAATATATGAACACAAGATGTCTTTCCCTTTATTTAGGTCTTTTAAACTTTCTTTTGGCAATGTTTTGTAATTCTCATTTACAAGTCTCACACCTTTTTGGTTGACTTTATTCCTACACATTTTATTATTTTCGATGCTATTGTAAATGGATTTTTCCTTAATTTCCTTCTTGAATTAACTCAATTGCTTGTATATAGAGCTAGAATTCATTTTCACGTGTTGATCTTGTAACCCGCAACTTTGATGAATTCGTTTATTAGCTCTAACTAGTTTTTTTGTGGATTCTTTAGAATTTTCTACCTATCAGATCATGTCATCTGTGACTTAATCTTACTTCCTCTCCAACGTGGCTGCCTTTCATTTCTTTTTCTCACCTAACTGCTGTGGCGATAACTGTGATGAACAGAATTGTCTTTCCTAATCTTAGGGAGAGAAGCTTTCACCATTGACCATAATGCTGTGGGGTTTTCATCTCTATCCTTTATTATGTAGAGGAAGTTGCCTTCTAATCCTAGCTTTTTGAGTGTTGTATCTTGAAAAGGTGTTAGATTTGTCAAATGCTTTTTTTTTTTTTAATTACATACTGGTATAATTTTTTTTAAAGATTTGGAAACAACACCCAAAGGTCAACTTTCCCCTATTTCACATTCAAAACACGTAAGAAAGAGAAAGAAAAGAAAGCATGTTTTATTTTCCACTGTGACTGCCATCAGGCCTTCCTGAAGTCCTTAATGGGAATAATGCCTCGTATTTGCCTGGGGAAGTTTTTAAAGAAAGACAATCTGAGAATTTCCAGAATGTGTCACGGAGTCAATCATAGCAGGGTAAGGGTGGGTCTGGCTGTGGTGGCTTCACAGCCCTGTATCATTTCATCCTCGATAAAGAACAGCATGATCCTGCGCATTTCGTGTCTAGCCAACAGAATATAAACGTTACCTCTAAAAAACAGCAAGGACTAACAGCTTTCTTGACTAGCGGAGCTCAACTGTCAAACTGCTCAGGAAACAGAAAAATCTCCACTGGACCGTACAGACATCACACAAGACACTCAAAAAAGAAAACAGGGAAAGCAAGAAAATCTTCCATGACAAGATCATCTGGGAAGCGAAAAGCAAGTGGAACAGAGTGCTTCATAACACAACACGCGAGCGTCTTGAAAGCAGTTAAGTCTTTGCATCACTGTTTGACTTTGTCCCTTCGCGCGGGATTTAAATTTTGTCTATTTCCAAAAAGATACACGTTAAAAAAAAAAAAAAAAAAAAACCAACAAGACTGCGAGTAAAAGAAATAGAGCTAGCTCATTAAACTTATTGCAAAGAAAGGAAAAAGAAATTTGCAAAGCAAATTTCTGCAACGAAGAATTAGAGATGAGCCACGATGAGAGACCAATTCACATCCGCTAGGATACATATGGTTTTAAAAATGGAAAATACCAAGTGTTGGTGAGGACGTGGAGACGTTGTAACTCATACGTCATGTGAAAGGGTGCAGTGGCCGTGGGACACAGGCTGGTGGCTCCTCAATGACTTACACATAGAATTAACATATGACCTAGCAATTCCACCCCCAGCTGTATACGCAAAGCAATTGAAGACAGGGGTCAAACACTTACTTTTTTTTTTTTTTAAAGACTCTATCGTTTTTTATTTATTTTTTGAGAGACAGAGACAGAGAGCAAACTGGGGAGGGGCAGAGAGAGAGGGAGACATAGAATCTGAAGCAGGCTCCAGGCTCTGAGCTGTCAGCACAGAGCCCGACGTGGGGCTTGAACTCACAAACCGCGAGATCACGACCTGGGCTGAAGTCGGAGACTTAACCGACTGAGCCACCCGGGCACCCCTCAAACACTTATTTGAATGCCTATGCTCACTGCAGCGTTATCCACACTAGCCCAAAGGGGAAATTACCCAGTGTCTGCCGACAGATGAGTGGTTAAAATGTGGTTCACACATTTCAATTACATATTATTCAGCCATAAAAAGAAATGAGATTTGTTTTGTTTTTTAACTGATTTTTATTTATTTATTTTTTTGAGAGACAGAGAACAAACAGGGGAGGGGCAGAGGGAGAGGGAGAGAGAGAATCTCAAGCAGGCTCAACGCCCAGTGGGAAGCCCGATGCGGGCTCGATCTCAGCACAGTAAGATCATGACCTGAGCTGAAATCAAGAGTCAGATGCTTGACCGACTGAGCCGCCCAGGTGCCCCACAAGGATTTTGATCCATTGCTGCAACACTCCCTCCCACCTCCGTCCCAGCTCCCTTCACTCCCCACTTGCACCAGTGGAAGTGTCACCCACCTGGCTTCCTTCCTCCAAGTTCGTGCTAATGCTGACCCAGCAGATAAAGTGCTGGCAAAGCAACCCTCCTAAACACACACACCCAGAAGGGGGCAAGCACGGTGGCACATGCCCAGCGCCCTCTCCCAAACTCTCATCATAACGAGAGCTCAGGAGGGGGAAAGCATGCCTGCAATGGGACGGTCCAGAGCTCAAGCCCAGCTACACATGTGGTGAAATTTGGGTCACTGTTCTCCTTGACAACCACTCAAAAACACATGAATTTTTGCTCAAATAAGTCAAATCAGGAGTGATTTTCAACTACTGGCATCGAGTCACCTAGATGCTTCATGTGTCCCTCTTCTCCAATGTGTCTACTTGTTCCTCACCACTTGTGAGTATTGGATGTCTCAGCCTGGCGGCCAAAGTTCTTCCAAATCTAGTCTCTAACTACAGTCGAGCTTATCCAATCCGTATAGCTCACTCCCTCCCACCCCACAGCAAAAGGGTGTCTGCTTTGCCCACATATAACAACTATTTCGAAAACTAGGGTTGTTTCTTCTCAAATCACTTGGGCAATTTCCTCTACCTAAAGCCTCCTGTATCGTTCCTGGCCCCTTTCAAATCCCACCCCTGGGCAAGTCACAGCTCTTTCAACACCTCCTCCCCTGCAGCCTTTGCACCCACCCCATGGTTGTTTTCCTGTGAATGTGTGGTTTGAATGGTAGCTCATGACTCTTTATTAGTCATCATCTCCTATTGCTACCAATCTATTTCATGTGTATTTCTTTTGTCCATCAAATCATGTCTTCTGCATCCTACCTCCTCACGATTGTTGCAGGTGGAGTTCCTTAGGACACAGATGCAGAGGTGATTAGTGTGCAGGAGGTTTATTAGGTGTGACTTAGGGGGAAACATCCCCTTGGGGGTGACTGAAGGTTTGGGCTGAGGAGCAGCTGAGCCTCAATCTCCACTAAATCACGGCTAAGCCCATCGGGAGGTTCAGAAGGTGTGATGCCCCTTCTGAGTCTCAAGTTGGGGAAAGGGAGACAGGACTCTATGGTCTGTGCTAATCATGGCTGAAGGCTGTTCCTGGAAGAGCCTGTGACTTTGGACAACAGACTCCCTTCAGTGGAGGCAACTCTAGAAGGAGCTGGGGGTAGAGGACTGTCTGTGGCAGCACCTGGGGAACAAGTCCTTCAGTCCTCAAGGGGGACCTGGGTGTCACCTCTGATAGTTTAAAGAGGAAGTGAGGCAAGAAAGGGGAGATTGGAGGGAGAGAGGAAGGGAGAAAGAGTCCACCTTGCTACCTTGTCAGGTGTCATTTGGAGCAGAAGATGAGAAGGTAGTCACTCTCTTAACAGGGGGGCAGGAGGACTGCTGTGCAGAGCGGTGAAGTGTCCTGAACAAAGGGTGCTCTACTGGCCAACGCCGAGCTGGGAATGGCATCCACATCTTCAGGCTCCAGAGATCCCACATGCTCCTTCACTCAATTGGCAAACCTAGCCTCGGGTTGTGTCATTGGTCAAGAAGCATCTGAAGTTAGGGTGCCTGGATGGCTCTGTCGGTTAAGCATCTGACTCTCGATTTGGGCTCAGGTCATGATCTCAGTTTGTGAGTTTAAGCCCCACATCAGTCTCCATGCTCAGCATGGATTCTCTCTCTCCCTCTCTCTGCCCCTCCTCTGCTTGTGCTCTCTCTCTAAAAATAAATAAATAAACTAAAAAAAAAAAAAGTATCTGGAGAGGTGTAAGGAAAAAAGGGCGCAAAGCAAAGAAAGGGAATGTTTAGAATCCTCTGCTTTCTCTGTAATCCTGAGAGACTGAAAGAAAAATTTCATAGAAGCAAAATAATCCAGCATGCAAATGGTGTCTTTGGAGGTAAAAAGTTAAGTTTGCCTAAAGTGTAAGAGACCTGATTTTCTATAGAGTCCAGAAAAAAGATTCAGACTTACCGAGATAAAAGAGTGTGGGTCTGAAATGTGTTAGAATCACAAATTATAAACAAGAAAGAAGGTCCATGGAAGAGGCGTGGTACTGACTCTCCAACCACCCACACAGGAAATCAAACTCAAGCAAAGAGAAGATCACAGTGAGAGAGAGGCAGGGGGAGTCTGCTTAGAGATGAGCCCCGTCAGTGTGGGTGTGATCAGGTCACTTGAAAGCATTATTCCTTGCTTCCCACTTCTGAGCTCGCTTAGCAGCTGCTCATCACAGCAGGGACATAAGAACCACTGCAGCAAGAATCTGAAGTCGTCTCGGAACTACCCCCCAGAATGAAAGTCTGGGGCTTCCAGAAATCATAATGCCTCTGCCCCCAAGGATTGTGGGTAGAATTGGGGTTTCCACCCAGGAATGTGAGGCAGAACCGCGAGTGAAGTATTTCTCTTGGCATCTGTACTTAAACCCATGACTTTTTCAAATCCACCCACAAGCAACCAATCGGTACCATATGTCTTTATGGTTCTCCGTGTTCGTCCTATAAATCTATACATTAAACTTACTAAGTGTCATCTTGTCTTGACCTATGTTCCTAATCTATACTTGTAGCAACGAGGCATTTCCTAATTCACCTTTCCAAATTAAGAGCCTTGGAGTTCTTGGGTTCATTTTGTGTTTACAGCACTCTTGGTTTTTGCTCCGGGGGGAGTTCCAATTTGCAATTATTGGTCATTCTAGAGCTGATAGTTCAGTTACAGGATCTGGGGCTGAATCACCTGGTCCTGGCCACTCAGAGCAGGGTGTGGGATGTAAATCAGCCTATAAGGGGAAATGGAGGTACTTTCAGACCTCGCTATGGCCCCCCTTCTCAATTTTGCCTTCCTTTGAACTGCTTACCACTCTCTTTGATGCATGCTCTCTGCTTCCTCACCTTACACTGCTTCTATCCCCACTTCTGATGAAGCCACTTACCCAACAAGTGGCAAGATGAGCCCGAGGGAGTAAGATTCGGGTGGGAACCGACCAACCAGCCCGGAGACTGCTGAATTGAGCAGAGTCTTCAGCTGCCTGCCTGCCGTGGATCCACACTGATATGAGACCTGTCCGTGCAGGGTCCCTGCACAGGGGGGTTCTTTGTCGTCGCCATAGACTCTGGAGAACTTTCAGCTCTGGACCAACAGTCTTTGCCAGAGGCTTTTGCTTTAGCAAGGAAGGTGGGGTTTTTAAGGAGGTAGGTTGGAATGCATAGAAATGTAAAAACAAATAACAAACAGCGACCTTTGGTGGTGTAAAAGAAAGCAGCCATGTAAAAAAAAAAAAAAAAAAAAAAAAAAAGAGTCCATCTGCTAATTAAAACTCCAAGAGTAGTAGGAGGAACAATTACTCTAAGGCACTATCTCCCCACATTCCTGCAAACAAATTAGCTCCAACACCCACACAATGGAAAAACAAACGCCAATTATGCCTAGATGTTTCCTGGAACATGTTTTCTCTTCCCCATCACCATCCCCATCTGATTATTAACATTACTTTGATAGTGAGCTGGAGAGAAGCCTATTGCTTATCTGGAGAAATTATTTTCGCCCAGTTTCATTCAAAAGCAAAAGCCACAGTAGTGGGGAGGCTGGGACCAACACAGAAACCAGGGCAATTTCCTCCTGAGCGTGAGGTGGGAAAGACCACCGTCTGCAACCCCACGGAGAATGCACGTCTCTGGATGGCAGGGGACCAATGACAGTAGTTCATAGCAGAGAAGAGGAATGTGCTTTTTAAAAAGTATTAAATTTCAATGTAAGACCTAAATGAAGAAGTGTGGTTAAGAATAGTTTTATAGGGGTGCCTGGGTGGCTCAGTCGGTTAAGCGGCCGACTTCGGCTCAGGTCATGATCTCGCGGTCCGTGAGGTCCGTGAGGTCCGTGAGTTCGAGCCCCGCGTCGGGCTCTGTGCTGACAGCTCAGAGCCTGGAGCCTGTTTCAGATTCTGTGCCTCCCTCTCTCTGACCCTCCCCTGTTCATGCTCTGTCTCTCCCTGTCTCAAAAATAAATAAAACGTTAAAAAAAAATTAAAAAAAAGAATAGTTTTATAAAGGCAGATAACACGGTGGCATATGTTAATGTGTAGAGGATATGTCTCTAGATTTATTTCCAACTGTAGATATAATGGGGTACCTGGCTGAGACTAGCCTACATGCTTTTTAAAACCTTGATAAAGGCAAGCAGTGGGTGTGAGGGGGAGAGAGGGCTATTTTAAAGTTTGCAGGCTGCTTTTTGGGTTTTCTGGAGGTGGAGGCTTGAATTTCACCTTTACTGGCAGGCAGCTTTTTTTGAGCGTTTTGGTTACGCCAAGGCAAAGGGGCAATCCTTTCTGGAACCGAGAGGTTCAGGAAGCACAAGGAGGGAAACCGGTTTGCGTGGCCCCATAAAAGAGTATTTTTCCTCTGTGTGGAATTCTTCTCTGCTGATCATGTTCCCTTCAGGGAGGAAAAATACCTCCAAACGTGGATTTAGACTATACTGTGTTTAAAATGTTTTTGTTTATTTTACTTCTGAGGGGTGTGTGTGCATGCAGAAACATGCTTGTTCAAGAGCTTAACCCACCTGTGGTAGGAGCAAAATGACACTGGGACCTTAGCCGGAAGGATCCAGTGCATCCTTCGTATTTTCTTTTCTTTTCTTTTTTTATGTTTGTTTATTTTTGAGAGAGAGACAGAGCGTGAGTGGGGGAGGGTCAGAGAGAGAGGGAGACACAGAATCCGAAGCAGGCTCCAGGCTCTGAGCTGTCAGCACAGAGCCCGACGCGGGGCTCGAACTCACAAACTGCGAGATCATGACCTGAGCTGAAGTCGGACGCTTAACCTACTGAGCCACCCAGGTGCCCCCATATTTCCATCTTGAAGCTTCCCATCAGACATCACAGCAGATTGAATAACTCTGATTTCAGGCAGTGTACCTTTTCTGGGCTTTTACCTGGTATTTGTCCAGATGAGGGAGGAATGAAGGCAGGGCCTGAGGAGGAACATTTATCCCTGATGGAAGTAGACATTCTAGAACCCCAGAAATGGGCTAAGGGGTGTAAAGACTGCTGGAACTCCAGACAGGGGAGAAACCCTCAAAGACCCCCACATGGAGGGAGGTGGCTAACCTCGCAATACAGTGTTTCAGCCAGATCCTGCAGCCAGTGGTTTTCTGTGCGATTCCTTGTAAATACAGGTATCACATGGGGACCATGCCAGCATTGAGGAGCTTTCTCTGGGAAACAGCAGGAGGGGAACCTAGAAGGACTAAGAATTCGCCAGGTCAAGCAGCACTTTCCAGAGGGGAGATGCCAGCTAGAGAGAGAGATCTGATCAGCCTAAGTCAGTGGTTCTCACCTGTGGCAACTTTGACCCCCAGGGGATATTTGGCAATGTCTGGAGACATTTTCAGTTGTCACAGCTGAGGGGTTGCTACTGGCATCTAGTGGGTAGAGGTCAGAGACACTGCTAGACATCCTACAACAGGGCCCTCCCCCAGCAGCCTCTCCCACCCCTGCCATACACAACAAAGAGTTATCTAACCCGAAATGTCAATAGTGCTTAGGGTGAGAAACTCTGACCTAGGTGGAGGTAGTGAAATGCATTTAGATGCGTTTATGCAGATATAAAAGCTGAATCTCCTTCCTTCCTTCTCTCCTTTCCTTCCTTCCTTCCTTCCTTCCTTCTTCCTTCCTTCCTTCTCTCCCTCCTTTCCTTCCTCCCTTCCTTCCTTCCTTCCTTCCCTCCCTCCCTCCTTTCCTTCCTTCCTCCCTTCCTTCCTTCCCTCCCTCCTTCCCTCCCTCCCTCCTTTCCTTCCTTCCTTCCTTCCTTCCTCCTTCCTTCCTTCCTTCCCTCCTCCCTCCTTTCTTCTTTCCTTCCTTCCTTCCTTCCTTCCTTCCTTCCTTCCTTCCTTCCCTCCCCCCTCCTTTCCTTCTTCCTTTCCTTCCTTCCCTCCCTCCTTTCCTTCTTTCCTTCCTTCCTTCCTTCCTTCCTTTCTTCCTTTCCTCCCTCCCTCCCCCCTTCCTCCCTTCCTTTTCCTTCCTTCCCTCCCTCCCTCCTTTCCTTCCTTCCTCCCCTCGCTCCCTCCTTTCCTTCTTTCCTTCCTTCCTTCCTTCCTTCCCTTCCTTCCTTCCTTCCCTCCCTCCCTCCCTTTCTTCTTTCATTCCTTCCTTCCTTCCCTCCTCCCTCCCCCCTCCTTTCCTTCTTCCCTTCCTTCCTTCCCTCCCTCCTTTCCTTCTTCCCTTCCTTCCTTCCTTCCTTCCTTCCTTCCCTCCTTCCCTCCCTCCCTTGTTTCCTTGCTTCCTTCCTTCTTTCCTTCCTTCCTTCCTCCCCTCCCTCCCTCCTTCCCTTCTTTCCTTCCTTCCTTCTTTCCTCCCTCCCTCCCCCCTTCCTCCCTTCCTCCTTTCCTTTTCCTTCCTTCCCTCCCTCCCTCCTTTCCTTCCTTCCTTCCTCCCCTCACTCTCGCCTTTCCTTCTTTCCTTCCTTCCTTCCCTCCCTCCCTCGTTTCCTTCCTTCCTTCCTTCCTTCCTTCCTTCCTTCCTTCCTTCCCTCCCTCCCTCGTTTCCTTCCTTCCTTCCTTCCTTCCTTCCTTCCTTCCTTCCCTCCCTCCCTCATTTCCTTCCTTCCTTCCTTCCTTCCTTCCTTCCTTCCTTCACTCCCCTCCCTCCTTCCCTTCCTCCATGCAAGTTAAGGGAGCCACACCAGGCACTGAGTAATGCCAGGAGGAAGAGCAGGGTGAGGCCCCACCATATCCTCAAGGACCCAGTCCACTAGTAGAGAGACAGAAATGTCTCTCTCCTTCCTTCCTTCCTTCCTTCCTTCCTTCCTTCCTTCCTTCCTTCCTTTCTTCCTGTGTCTCTGTCCCAGGACTGGCTTCCAGAGGGCCAGCACCGGCACCAGCAGAGTCTGGGGGTGTGGCAGAGGCAGAGATCAGAACAGCTTCTCAAGGGAGGTAACACTTTGGTTGAGACTTAATGAACAACTAGAAAAAAAGCCCGATACAATGATATTAAAAAATCACCAGGAAGAACACAAGGGCAATAATATCAAAGAATGAATGCTTTTTAATAACAGCAACACAGAAACAAAATCATGGGAGAGAAATGAAAGTAGTAAAGAGAAATGGAAGGATCCGCTGACAAAAGATGACAGAAATGTTTTCCCTATGTTTTCTTTAAAAACAAAAACTGACAAGCCAAAATGGAAGGAACTATCATTTGGGCAACGTTGGGTGCTTCCTGATCAATTATCTGCTCATATGTTTGGTATGTCGGTGTTTTTTCTTTAGCCTCTAAGCCTCTGCTCACCCTCTTCCTAATGGGTAGTCCCTCCTCCTCTTCCCCCCCACCTCTGTCAGTAAACCTCCTGCGTCTTAATGTCCAGGTCAAAGTCTGCCTCCTTTGGGGCGTCAGGGTGGCTCAGTTGGTTAAGCTTCCGACTTCAGCTCAGGTCATGATCTCGCGGTCCGTGAGTTCAAGCCCCACGTCAGGCTCTGTGTTGACAGCTCTGAGCCTGGAGCCTGCTTTGGATTCTGTGTCTCCCTCTCTCTCTGCCCCTCCCCTGCTCATGCTCTGTCTCTGTCTCAAAAATAAATAAAACATTAAAAAAAAAAAATCTGCCTCCTTCAAGAGGCCTTTTCTGCTTCTCCTCACCGGAGGTGAGTTCTCTCTCCCAGCAAGGACCAGAAAACTTTGTTTATACTTCTGATCAGCTGCTGGCACATGTTGCTGTATTCTGGTTATCAGATAGATTTTGTTGTCTGGGGGATGAAAGGGATCCAGGATCAGGACAGCATCTGGCCTGCATTTGTGACACCATGTCTTTCTCTCAGTAATCAAGGCTGGGCTTCCCTGGACGGGATTACGGCCAGCATGCAGATGGGAGGGTCCAAACACCATCGTCTTCTGTGTCACACACGACTCCAGAGGAATCAAAGAGAGAAATTTCTAAATCTATTCATAAACTTTAATAGCAGCGAGAGAGGGCAGGAAAGCAACTTAAGATGACAGAATAAATTAAGGACATTGAGGGAGGGCAGGATCGACGTGTCCTCTCCCATAAAAGAAAACTGTTTTCAACAAGACGTGATGGAATAAATGCAAAGAGAGGAATGACAGCGCAAAAGGTATGTGACAACAGCACTGATGAAAATCGGCTCCCCAATTACATTGCAATTGATCAATATTCTTAGGGTCAGTACCCGGATTCCTGTATAAAGTAGTTAAAATGGGGCGAACAGATCCACACAAGGATGTATAGAAAAATATATCACCATGTGGGAGAATGCAGGATGCTTAGCCATCGAAGAAAGGCAAATTAAAACAAAATACATGATCATACACCAATTAAACAGTTTTTCTTCTAGTGACAGAAAAATTGGTTTTGGCAAGGTTGTCAATCTCTCTCTCTTGTTTCTCCAAAGCTGAGGCCGAGAGAACAATAAATCCATTAAATCTCTCTAAGGTACGATTTGGAAATATGTAAAAAGAACAATCATACTGTTCCTACCTTTTGCCTCAGTTATTAAATTTGGAAGAACAATGTCAAGGGAAATTCCCCAAGGGGCAAAATGATTTTGCTCGTTGTAATTTAAAAATCAGCAAGCAAAGTGCCTGTGGGGAACCGGGTACCGTGCAGGGTCCGGGACTTGACCTTACTTGCAAGCAACAAGCTACTGTGTAACTGTTCACAGATGTTGTCAGAAGACAGACACAGTGGGTCAGAGACAAAAGGACTTTATTCCTCTGGGCAAAAGCTGCGGCCTGACCTCCGTGTTCATTTGTGCTGGTTCCCCACACTCCCCAAATCCCACGGGGGGTTGTAGAAAGAGCCTGTGATGACACCCGGACGGGCAGGCGACTGTGTTACAGGAGAGGAACCCTGGGCTTGGGGGATCCCCTTTGCCCAGGGGGAGAGGTCACCTCATCTGTTACGGCCCCCTTGCTGCAAACACAACTCTCTCAAGTGGCCTGGTCAGTGACGCAGAGCCCTGTCCTCGGCGCGTCCTACCGGAACGGGGTGAGGCGCTCAGGGCCCGTGGATCACCTGTCCCAACAACGCCTCCTTCATTCGTTTAAGACATCCTTTCAAATGCATCCAATCACCTTCTACGTGCGTGCGCAGAACCAGAAGTTAAGATACAGCAGTGAGAAGCCGCCCTGCCTTGGAGGAACTTAACATTTTTCTGGAAAGGCAGGTAACAAAAAGCGCCGAAATACACAACATGATGTCAATTCATGAAGTGTTGGTGAGGACAAAGCAGAACAGTGAGCTAGAGAATGCTTTATATTTTTATTTAGCTTTCCGTAAATTAGATTTATTCACTGCCAAGAAAAGGCCTCTGCTATTAACAACGCAACATGTGAAGGCACTTAGTTTATTTTTTGTATCTTTCTTCAAAAGGTAAAATTAGGATATCTAGAATCTCTTTTTTAAATTATAAGGCTCTTTCCTGCCTGAAGTGATATTTTGATTCTTTGTGGCTCATTTCTTTCTCCTTTTGTTTATTTTCTTAATCAGAAAGGGTGTTCCTGTGTGTCGTTAAAGCTTTACATTCCTTACACATATTTCTTTTTTTTTTTAAGTTTCTTTTTTTTATTATTATTTTAGAGAGAGAGAGAGAAAAGGTGTGTGAGAGAGGGAGAGAGAGAGAATCCTACGCAGGCTCTGTGCCCAGCTCAGAGCCTGAGGCGGGGCTCGATCTCACAACCCTGGGGTCATGACCCGAGCAGAAATCAACCGACTGAGCCACCCAGGTGCCCCTCAAACATATTTCTTCTCAGGGCTTTGGTGGGTGTGCTGTTCCCGCTCCCTGGGATGCTCTTCCCTTAGGCGAGGCTCGTTCACTCACTCCATCCTGGTCTCTGCACCCATGTCACTCTCTGGTCTCCCCTGACCATCAGGTCTACAGTCTGTCCCTCTCTCGAAAGGCATTCCCTCTGCTTGAAACCAAAGTGAGAAAGTAACTTTGAAATATGTTTGGGGGGCACCTTTTCTAACACAGACTTTTTATATAAAACAATATTTAGGGGCGCCTGGGTGGCTCGTTCGGTGGAGCGTCAGACTCCTGATTTCGGCTCAGGTCATGATCTCGCGGTGACGGGATTGAGCCCAGAGTCTGGCTCTGCCCTGGTGCTGAGCGTGGAGGCTGCTTAAGATTCTCTCTCCCTCTGCCCCTGCCCGTCTCGTGCTCATGCATTCTTTCTCTAAAACAAAAACAAAAATTTCATAAAAGAGTTAAAGGAAAATAATCAGACTGGACCCCAGTCCCGTGTACGGAGGGCAGCCTGGCGTCACGGACACGGGGGGCGGGAGGGGCAGGGAGTCAGAAGAGCTGAGTCCCAGCTGGGAGGCAGCAGGTTAAGACCACAGACCTCTCTGTTCTCCATCTGCAGATGGGAATGAGGCCTAAAGGGGTGCGGGTAGGATCAAGTGAGATAAACTGTGTGGACGAGTTTTCTTGTTGCAAATATTCAAGGGATCACAACTGTAAAAACACGGAACCACAGCAAAAGATCACAAGAGAAGGGAATGGAAGGTTAAACTCAGAGTGAAATAGTAGCAACAGTGACCCTGTATTGAACCCTGACTCAAGCCAGTGCTACCAGCTTCCTCTAACTGTAGTTCTATTATTATTATTATTATTATTATTATTATTATTTGAAGAGTTTTTAAAGTTTATTAATCTGGAGAGAAAGGGAGGGAGAGAGAGAGGCAGAGAGAAAAAGAGAGAGAGCGAGGGAGGGACAGAGAGAGGGAGAGAGAATCTCAAGCAGGCTCCTCACTGTCAGTGTGGAGTCCGAACTGGGGACTCAAGAACCCTGAGACTGTGACCTGAGCGGAAACCCGGCTGAGCCACCCAGGTGCCCCTACCTGTAGTCCTTTAATACTCGCCCGACAGGCATAATTCGCCTTGGTTTGGAAATGAGGAAACAGAGCCTAAGTTGCTCAAAGTCTCTCAAGTAATAAACGGCACAGTATAAAAAGTACAGCTATGAAGAGAATATCTAGCAACATGAAGAGCGTTAAGCGAACTCTGCCAAATAAGAAATTGATTTTAGGTTTAATAAAACATGCATGCGGGTAGGGGCAAAGGTAAGAGAATAACAGCAAGTCAAGCATCTGACTGCTGCAGTACGGATGCTTTTACATTTTTGATAGTCTTTGCTTTGGTTACACTCTTGTCCAATAGAAGGGGGAGACTATCGTGAAAGTATTTCAAAGGCCCGTCCCCGTTTTCTGCTCATCATGGGCACTGTCCCAAAACCGCCCAGCATCCAGCTTTTTCCATGGCCACATGCAAACCCTGCTCCTTGTCATTTACACCTGCATATCTGTCCCCTTGACCCCAGACTTTCACGCCCTTGCCAGGTCCAACTTTCCATTCATCTTGTCCAATATCCACACCCCTTCCCTGCACTTCAGTAAGTGCAAAGCCTTGTCTCTGACCCCAGCATCCTCTGTCTCTATGGTCACTGAGCAGCCCATTTCTGATCATTTTATCGATCACTTGACACTTATGCCTGTATTAAAAAAAAATTTTTTTTATGTTTATTTTTGAGAGAGGGAGAGAGAGAGAGAGAGAGAGAATGAGCAGGGAGAGACAGAGACATAGAATCCAAAGCAGGCTCCAGGCTCTGAGCTGTCAACACAGAGCCTGACGTGGGGCTTGAACTCACAAACCACCAGATCATGGCCCAAGCCGAAGTCGGACACCCAACCGACTGAGCCACCTAGGCGCCCCTGCCTGTAAGTGTTTTTGACTTCCTTGCCTGTTGCTTTTTATGCCCTAGGAGTGTGCTATCAAGTCTGAGTGTGTAAGCAAGAACCGCCAGGCAGGGTATGCAGACAGCAGAGAGCATCTACAAAGCGAATGGATGAAGCGAAGGGAGAGCAGAGGAAAAGGACGTTCTTGGGACGTCCTCCCTGCCAGGTCCGGATCCCCAAAGATTGCCCCAGGTGCCAGGAGTGGACCGCTCACGGAAGAAACCCCTTCCACCTGCTACGGTCTCAGGGGACTTTTCCAGAAAGTCTCTCTCTGGGAGCTGACTCAGTGCCGTGCCCACTCTGGCTGTTCTGAGCACCCTGCTTAGCCTGAGGCTGTTCCTCAGGTGTCAGTAAGAAGCCGGCGGGTGACTGTCCCTCTGCGGCGGTGAAAAGAAAAGGGGCCGTATTGGGCTCTGTGTTCCTGTTTTGATTCCCGGGCACAGAAGTAGTGCCCGCACTGGGTTGATTTAATTATTGTTGAACTATTATTCAAAAGCATGAGACTGAAAATGGGGAGCGGGGTGGGGTGAAGGTTAGGGTGATTTCACCTTTCTAATTGGTGTCTACCTTTGCTCACAGGTCAACAAAAAAAACCCCAGCCTTAGCCTGGAAGACATAGAGTGTGGTCAGGGATGTCAGCAACAGCAAAGGGCAGGGAGGGAAGGACAAACAGAGATATGGCCGCAGGGTTGAGGCCGGCGGACAGGTGTTGGTGGGCAGGGTTGGGGTCAGGGGACAGGTTGCAAACGCTCCCCGTTGGGGGCCCCTGCCAAACTGCCTAGAAGTAGCGTCCTTTTCTTCCCGGAGGTGAACTTCTCAAGGCACCGTGAAGCCCCTGCCGGTCAGAAGTGCTCCGAGTGGAGCCGGCTTTAGGAGCTTGCTGTTGTCTGTACCTCGGTACCTAGTTCAGGTATACGTAGGATCGTCATTGGAGGAAACCAGAACTCCTCCTCGCCAGGAGAGAGGGTGGGCGCCTCTGTCTCTCTGTCTCGGATCCGAGAAGGTGGTGGCTGCGGCATTGCTGCGCGATCATGAACCTTCTCCGGAGACAACCGCAGTTAGGGTTCTCTCCGCCCGGCGGAGGGGTGGGGGTGGGGGTCGGTGAGGCTGCGTGAAGGCCTGGCAGGTGCTGGCGGGTCCTCAGGCCACCCCCACCCGCCCACCCGGTTGCAGCCAGGCCCCTGCCGCGGCCGGCTGCGGGAGGGGGCAACTCTCCAAACCCGCCCCTGCGCGCGGACACTCCGCGGCGCTCCCGGATTCCCAGCCCTGTGACAGCCCGTTGCCCCGGGGACGGCGCAGAGAGGTGGGAGGGGACTGGCGCGCCGAGCTGAGCTGGACTCCAGAGGGGTCCCACTCTTTTTTCTTCCACTGGAAAAGAGGTCCACGAGGGCTCCAGACAGAGGAGCCAAAGCGTGGGCTGCGGCCCAAAGAGGGACAGGGTGGGGCGACCTGGACCCCGCTCTGTCCTCCCAGGGCACGCGGCGACCCCTTCCACGCCCCCACCCGCCCGGTCCACACCGAGCCCCCCGGCCGCGCGCGTGTGTCCCCTGCCGGGAAACCAAGATCCCGCGCGCCGCGCGCCATGGAAGCAGCTAACCTCACGGTGGCCGCCACCGGCGTCTCCCTGCCCCTGGGATCCGAGGCCTGCAGCTTCAGCCCAAGCCCCGGCGGGGTCATCGGGGTCGACCCCAGGCGGGGCCGCCCTGCCCGGCCGCGAGCCGCCTTTCTCCGTCTTCACGGTGCTGGTGGTGACGCTGCTGGTGCTGCTGATCGCGGCCACTTTCCTGTGGAACCTGCTGGTTCTGGTCACCATCCTGCGCGTCCGCGCCTTCCATCGTGTGCCTCATAACTTGGTGGCCTCAACGGCCGTGTCGGACGTACTCGTGGCCGCGCTGGTGATGCCCCCTGAGCCTGGTGAGCGAGCTGTCGGCCGGGCGACGTTGGCTGCTGGGCCGGAGCCTGTGCCACGTGTGGATCTCCTTCGACGTGCTGTGCTGCACCGCCAGCATCTGGAACGTGGCGGCCATCGCCCTGGACCGCTACTGGACCATCACTCGCCACCTTCAGTACACGCTGCGCACCCGCCGCCGCGCCTCCGCGCTCATGATCGCGCTCACCTGGGCGCTCTCGGCGCTCATCGCCCTGGCCCCGCTGCTCTTTGGCTGGGGCGAGGGCGTACGACCCACGGCGCCCAGCGCTGCCAGGTGAGCCAGGAACCCTCCTACGCCGTCTTCTCCACCTGCGGTGCCTTCTACCTGCCGCTTGGCGTGGTGCTCTTCGTCTACTGGAAGATCTACAAGGCGGCCAAGTTCCGTTTCGGCCGCCGCCGCGGGGCTGTGCTGCCGCTGCCGGCCAAGGTGCAGGTGAGGAGCGAGCATGCTGCGGCACGGGGGGGGCTGGAGGAGGGGGTCGCTGGGTGGGGACGCAGCTCGGCTACGGGGAGAGTTGGCGGCGGAAGCTTGCACACTTGGGGCGCGCGCCGGAAGGCTGGCCGCCAGGCTGGCCGCCAGCGCACCTGGAGCGCACAGGGAGTTTGCCATCTGCTCTCCTGGACCGCGCAGCGGAGGGGGCGCATCGCCTGCCCCAGGCGCGCACCGGTTGGCCACCTGCGGACCTGACGCGCGGGGGAAGGGGTTCCCCCCAACCCGCACACTGGGGCTGGCGGGGGCGCTCCCACCGCTAATCCACGAAGCTGAGTGGGGCTCGCAGGGGCAGCGTGTCGGGGCAATAGTGAGGGCACACCGATCGGCCTCGCCCTCGGGTGCTTTCCGGGGGAGTGACTGTGTATTTCCGTGTGAATCGTGCAGCCGCCAGCTTCCCGGTCCCGACTAAACAGAGCGGGACTGCGGCGGGCTGGAAATGTGCGTCCCGCAGATGAGCACATTCCTGTATTTTTCGTCCCCACCACACCCTGGTCCGTGCTCTGCAGTCCAGACACTAAATCTCCAACTCTATCAGCCAGCTCCGTGCCAAAGAGGGAAGTGAGCGTAAAACAGAACCCAAGCGTCGCTTTCCTTTCACTACCCCAACCTCAGTGCTTTCCTCTAGTGACTTCCGAACGACATAGAACCGTGAGTTCAAACCTCAGCTGGGATATTGGGGGCGGTTCCTTAATGTCTGTGGGCCTCTTTCCCATATCTTTAAACAAGTTCATTCCTACTTCATGGTGAGAAAGGATCACATGAGATGAAGAACGTGAGGTGCCAGGCACACGGGGCGGCAGAATAGAGATCAACGAGGTCCGGCCAGGCCGTGTGCACTGGGCAGGACCTGGAAATGAATGAGATGCAGGGCTGTGCATTCCTCGGAACTTCTCTGCTTGTAGTTAAAGTTGGACCTTTCTGCCTTTGGTCCGGGATCTAGTAGAGTCAGTTCCCTCCTCACCCTGCAAGCCCCAGACTTTCCCTGTTAAGGGGTAGGGGGTGGGGCAGGCTCAAAGTCCTGGAGAATAAAAACAGGACTTATTGCCCCTTCCCAAATACAATAGAGTGGTTGCCCTTTGTCCACAGGGATACCTTCCAAGCCCTCCCCCCACCCCGCCCCGCTTGGATACCTTTCAGGCCCCCCATGGATGCCTGAAACCTTAGATAGCACTGAACCATGTATACTGGTCTTTTCCTATACATGCCTAAGATAGATTTTAATTTATAAACTAGGCACAGGGATAGCAACATACCTACATTTTTTTTTTAACATTTCTCAAAAGAGAGAGTGCATGCACATCCATGTGAGCTGGGGGGGGGGGGAGGGGGAGAGCAGAGAGAGAGAGAGAGAGAGGGAGACACAGAATCCGAAGCAGGCTCCAGGATCTGAGCTGTCAGCACAGAACCCAACACAGCGCTCGAACTCACAAACCGTGAGATCATGACCTGAGCTGAAGTCAAGACACTTAACCCACTGAGCCGCCCAGGCACACCTAAATTTTTTTTTAATGTTTATTATCTTTTGAGAGAGAGAAAGAGAGAGAGAGTGCGCGCGCGCGAGCGTGCGCATGAGTGGGGGAGGGGCAGAGAGAGAGGGAGACACAGAATCTGAAGCAGGCTCCAGGCTCTGAGCTGTCAGCACGGAGCCCGACCTGGGGCTTGAACTCACTGACCGCAAGATCACGACCTGAGCTTAAGTCTGATGCTTAATCGACTGAGCCACCCAGGTGCCCCATAATATATATAATAATAAAATAGAACATTATAACATTATAACAATAAAAGTTGTGTGAATGCAGCCTCTCTCTCCAAATATTTTACTATACCCATCCTTCCTCTTGTGATGATGTGAGATGGTAAAATGCCTACCAGATGGGGTGAAGTGAAATGATGATGTAGGCATTGTGACATAGTGTTAGTTTCCTGTTGACCCGGAAAAATCAAGAGGGTCATCTGCTTCCAGACTGTGGTTGATCTCAGATAACTGAAACTTCAGAAAGCTGAAACCATGGATAGTGGAGGGGGCGGGTTGGGGGTGGGGGGAGGGCTACTGCCTATGGCCAAGGAAGGACTGCCGATGGGGGTGGGGGGGAGGAAAGGGACAGTGAGTTTTCTATTGTTAGTTGTGTTTTAATTTTGGAAAGTTAACTCAGATACGTAGGCTACTCAAACATATGTGTTTTAAAAAGCAGGCTTTTTTTCCCCCCTCTCCATTAAATGGCAGAGAGATTTTGTAGCATAAAATAGGAATGTCAAGACTATAATTGGAAAGTGTTGGTAGGGGAGAGCTTTGTTCAGAATTAATGATGTTCTTTGAAAGGTCCTTTGGAAATGCCTGGGGTGATTATAGCTTTTCTGTCTGATTGCGAGGTAGGGCTGACTTTTAATAGCTACATTAATCCAACGTGCACCTAGAGAAATCATGGTGAAATGGACGTCAGAAAGGCTTGCCAAGATGGGGTTTGGTGTTTATTTTTGACAGACCCGGTTCCAGCAGGTGATACAGAGAAGAAGTGAGTGAACAGGAGCCTGGCCAATCCGGGGTGGCCTGTGGGTGGGGAGGAGGAGCTCTGGGGGGCAGGGCGAAGTATTGTGATTTTCCACTTGCAGTGGGCCCCCTGCCAACCCGGTTCCCTGCTTTGGGTGCTGCAAGTTCTCTGGTATCAGTCTAGGCCAGGCCTGGGGGTCTTGAGTCCCATGATGCTGAGATTGTAGATGTGAGGGTGTTGGAGAGAGGCCTGCGTCTTTAGGCTTCAGCCAGGCCTCATGCAAATGCCTGGGAAATGCTGCTGAGCAAGCTTTCTAGTATTAAGACCCCCAAACAGAAATTTAAAAAAAAATATGCCAGGAATACTCTCTCTCTACCTTCCCCACCCCTATCACCTGCCATTTCCTGCACTCCGACATGTCGGTACTGATTTCTGTGGGTGATAGAGGCACTTAGGAAGGCTGAGGGCCTCTGGTAACAGGGCTGTGTACATCCCTCCTCTTCTTTGGAATTCTGTGGCCAGGTCCCAACATTGAAATATTATCAGAAAGGGCCAAGCCACAGTTCCTGGGCAGTGGCTTAATTCTTTGAGGGAACAAATGCAGTTTTCGACAGTAGAGACAGAAACCAGTGGTTATTAAGTCAGTCCCCTCTTCTGGATACTGTTTTGATGCTTTCTCTTCATCTTCTTATTTAAGCATCATGGCCCAGCCAGGTTGGCCTAAAGTCTCTGTTGGCGGCTTCCAAGGTGGCTGTGAGAGGGGAAGAGATATATGGAAATACAGCAGCTTTTACCTGCCTTACCCTCAAGTGGACACATGTCGGTTCTGTTCTCAGTCCACTGGCTGTGAAATCCAGGGGAGCCTAGGGATATTTGGTGAGAGCTATCTTTGCCACCAGCCCTCAGCTTCCAGTTGATAAAACTCAGCTGCCACAAAGGTCATTTAAGACCACAGAGTTATGGAGTGGAGAAGCTGAGGCTGGTCGCAGACCTCAAGTCACCGTTCTTTACTTTGTCATTCCTCCGTGCCCTTCTGGGGACTTAACTGCCGAGCGCTGCCCCACTGCCCACAGCATCTAACCTTCATAGGAATGAGGCAGTCGTATCCCAGTCAAGGTGGGGTATGGGAGCAGCATCTCAAAACTGTGCACGGGACTCTGTTCGTTCCAGAACAGCTGAGCACAGAGGCACTGCCGGCTTCTCTCAGGAGGCAGGCTTCATTCCTACCTTGACATCCTTTCTTTCCGCTTTCTAGACTGAGCACCGCATATACAGTATATTCTGCTCCCCACAGAGCAACCCCCATGCGTTGTGATCGTTTCCTACTGCCCTGTGCCCTTTCTGTTTAGGAGAAAAAAAGCAGAATCAATGGGGATTATTTATCTGCCTTTCAACATGTAGCATCAAAAAGTTTTTCTTTTTTTCAGGGAACCCGGGTGGCTCAGTCAGTTAAGCATCCGACTCTTGATCTCAGCTCAGGTCATGATTTCACAGCTTCTGGGTTTGAGCCTTGCATGGAGCTCTGCACTGACAGAGTGGAACCTGCTTGAGATTCTCTCTCTCTCTCTCTCTCTCTCTCTCTCTCTCTCTCTCCCTCTCTCTCTGTCCCTCCTTCACTCTCGCTCTCAAAATAAATAAAATTCTATAAGCAAATTCTATAAAAAGAAGTTTTTTTCTTTTCAATTGTTTAATTGTTGTATACAAGTTGATGCCAGGGTCTAATTGTTCATTAGGCAAAGTAGGCACGCAACCCGGAGGCACCATACTTTTTGGGGCCCACGGAACTGGTTTACTTTTAATTTCCTTTAAAATTACGGGGACAATGAATATCGCAGCAATGAATATATAATAATGTGTCCAGCCTCGATTATGTTAGTCTTTCTAATAATATAGTCATAAAATGTAATTTTTAATACTTCTTAATGGGGGAAGGGCCCACAGAGGCAAAGATGCCTGAGGCTCAGGGATGTGATAACGCCACCCTGGGTGATACCTTTCACTCATGCACTCAGTCAATAAACACGCGGTGGGAGACCATGCACAGTGGTTCAGAGCATGGGATTTGGAAGCAAGGAGACCTGATTTTCAGTTCTTTGTGTGCGACTTATTAGCACTTCAGCTGAGTGACTTAATCTAAGGCTGTATTTAGGTAAAAAGGAAATACTGCTGCCTGCCTCATAATATTCTTGTGAAGAGTAAATGAGATAATGGTGTATATGGAGTATTGAAAATGGTAAACCATCCATGACAGCTGCTGTATTATCTTTGTTATTATTTTTTAAAATTCCCCCTGTAAGTTATAAATAATGAATTCTTATCTTAGTCCTCTTTATTTCTATTACTCACCATTCTAGGCAGAAGAGTTACTTTTTGCTGGAGTAACATAGCCCAACAAACATGTATTAGGAGTGTAAAACAACAAACATGTAATAACTCACCATTTCTGTGGGTCAGGCTTGGGAATGGCTTCGACCTTCTGGACCGAAGGGCTCTTGTGGTGGTGGCCAAGATGTCAGATGGGGCAGAAGTCATTCGAAGGCTTGACCGGGGCTGGAGACTCTCCTTCCAAGATGGCTGACTCACATGGCCGTTAGCAGGAGGTGTCCATAAGGCTGCCTGAGTGTTGTCACAACATGGCAGCTGGCTTCCTCTATTCCAAGAGAGCTCAGCAAGGAAGATACTGCAATGCCTTTTATGAGCTAGTCTCAGAAGTTACAGGCAATCACTTCCCGTATATTCTATTTACTAGAAGTGAGTCGCCAACTCCAGCCCACACTCAACGGAAGGGGAATTAAGCTCTACCTTTGGAGAAGTGTCAGGAAACTTGTGGACAGATTTTAAAACCACCACCATCTGTGTAATTGAGCACCACACAGATGGTGCTCAAAATTACTTGATTGACTATTGCTGACCTATATATCAGGCAGTGCGGTAGCTTCCGAAGGTTCAAGGAATGCGCAAGCAAGACCTCTGTTCTCCAGGGGTTAGTGTTAGTAGACTACAACCATAGCATTAAAAAGTGAATAAACTCTTACAGGTGCTCTGCTAGAAGTCTGTCCAGAATACAATGGTCCTGAGAGACTGGATAATAAAGGGGAAAGCACTTTGTAAACTGCAAAAGGCAAAATAAATGTGTAGTATTGAGCTGTGGGGTTTATGACAACTTGGATCTGAGTGTTAGCTAATGCTATATTATAAAATATTTGCCTCTTTAAGTTAATTGTCTGTATTAATATAAGCAGGTCTGTGTGCTGTAAGCATACAGTACGTGAGCCTTGAGTGACTGAAATCTGCACAGAGCCCCTTTTGTTTTTGTCCTTTGTCCAATGTTTAGTTGTCACCAGACCATCCCAAAGACTAAGCTGCTGGTGGGCTTTTGCTCTTGTCAGAGCTCGGGTCCGGGAAGAGGACGTCGCCCTCGTTCTGACTCTGTCTATTAAAAGAACTTGTGGGCTCAAACACATTCCATTCCAGACTGCAAGATTATTTTAACTTTAGGAAAGTACATTTTATGAATCAAATCGTATCAGTGGTAATCAAAAATCTGGTTTATGGTTTGATTCCTTTAAGATGGGTACCTAATAGTCTGTTTTCAGAAATACTTGGAATTGCCAGGGAGCATTTTCTAGACCCCTTTAGAAATGTCCCTGGCCTTCCCTTTTCTATAAACTTCTCCTTTGTTCTCCTTACATCATCACATTCATTCTATCTCTGTACGTCTACTTCCGTTTCTCTTTTCTCTCTGATTGGATCATTGAGGAAGAGTGCAGGGGGAGAAGGGGAAATGAAGGGGGCATAGGCGAATATGGTGCAGGCACCGTGTGTCTTCACCAATGACCTTGCAATGAGCTGCTTCTTAAATCCGTGTAGTTCCTGGAGAAGGTTGAGCTTCTCAGTGGAACACTGAGATCAGAACTCCATGGTTCTTAACCTTCTGGTAGGTCACAGATGACTTGAAAATTCAAGAAAGCTTTGGACTTGCTGCCCAGAAAGGTATGTAGGTACTTAGCCATTTTGCATAGGGCGCTCCCTGAAGCCCATCTCTGAAGAGTGATACTGAGCCTTGCTCCCAGCTGGCCCTCTTGAGGGATAGAACCTACAGGGCAGTGGGAATTGTGACTCTCTGAGGCAGGGCTGTAGTCATCAGGGTGTGGCCTCCAGGGGGGGTGCATCGGAACACTGAGGGTTGACAATACATGTGCAAAAGGCAAAACCTCCCTTCTCTCCATTTCTCCCTCTACCCCTTCCCTCCTCCCCACCCCACCATTCCAGGCCTCTCTGTCCTGGGGTCCCAAGGATTTCAGGGGTGAACTCTTGCCTCAACAGAGGCCCTTCCATTGGCATCCACTCGTAAAGGGGGGATGACTTCAGATCAGATGATATTAGAGCTGAAAACAGAGCTATATTCTCCTTCTCAGCATGAACTCCAGTGGATTCTTAGCCAAACCACAGTGACCAACCTCTCCACAAAAATCCACGTTCTCCAAAAACAAGAATGATAGCAGTTGTACCTTCTGTTATGATCACACCCAAGAGCTCAGCAAAACTATACTCTATTACAAATAGAATTACACTGAAGGAAAGGTTATTTTTTTCAAGCCTAGCATGCTCTGCTTTTATTTATTTTTTACAAGAAAACTTCATTAATTTCTTTTTCTTTCTTCCTTCCTTCTTTCTTTTTCTTTCTTTCTTTCTTTCTTTCTTTCTCTTTCTTTCTTCTTTCTTTCTTTCTTTCTTTCTTTCTTTCTTTCTTTCTTTTTCTTTCTTTCTTTTTCTCTCTCTTTCCTTCCTTCCTTTCTTCCTTCCTCCTTTCTTCTTTCTTTCTTTCTTTCTTTCTTTCTTTCTTTCTTTTTCTCTCTTTCTTTCTTTCTTTCTTTCTTTCTTTCTTTCTTTCTTGGTTCTTTCTTTCTTTCTTTCTCTTTCTTTCTTTCTTTCTTCTCTCTCTTTCCTTCCTTCCTTCCTTCCTCCTTTCTTTCTTCTTTCTTTCTTTCTTTCTTTCTTTTTCTTTCTTTCTTTCTTTCTTTCTTTCTTTCTTTCTTTCTTTCTTTCTTTCTTTCTTTCTCTCTCTCTCTCCTTCCTTCCTTCCTTCCTTCCTTCCTTCCTCCTTTCTTTCTTCTTTCTTTCTTTCTTTCTTTTTCTCTCTCCTTCCTTCCTTCCTTCCTTCCTTCCTTCCTTCCTTCCTTCTTTTCTTTCTTTCTTTCTTTCTTTCTTTCTTTCTTTCTTTCTTTCTTTTCTTCTTTTTCTTTCTTTCTTCTTTTTTTTTTTTTCCGCCAGAGAAGCAGCCGAGAACATTTGCTGCTCTAGGTTGTCAGACAAGCTAGACAGTTTCTGTTCACGTTGAGGGGCTATTTTGGCTAGTCATGTCCTTGGTGTGCCTTTGGGAAATGCAGTGGGGAGCTTGGTGTGCCCCGTGGACCCCGGGGCAGAGAGACTGGAGCCCCAGGCATTCTTGGTCCTGACCTGCCGAGCTCTGGTTAGAAACAGGGGATTCCACTTACGATCCGGGGTGCCTTCAGCCCGAACCAGGAAACTCTCTATGCCCTCTCTCCTCGCTCAGAGGCCGTAGGCCTTGATTCACCACTGGGATTAGCATGGCCGCCCCGACACCTGCCTCATGGAGACTCTTATCCTACCCGTGGGGTCACAGCACCAACTGGTGTTTGTTCCACAAGTGATTGGGACAATGCTTCTTTCTGCTTTCCTCTCCTGTTCCTTGTTAGGATGTTGAGTTAACAACATTAGAGGATGAAAAATGTTTGTGGGTTCTTTCTGTGGCAGCTGGAATATTTTTTAAAAATTTTAAAATTTGTTTTTGAGAGACAGAGAGACACAGAGCATGAGCAGGGGAGGGGCATAGAGAGAGAGAGACACAGAATCCGAAGCAGGCTCCAGGATCTGAGCTGTCAGCACTGAGCCTGATGCAGGGCTCAAACCCATGGACTGTGAGATCATGACCTGAGCCAAAGTCGGATGCTTAACCGACTGAGCCACCCAGGAGCCCCAGCAGCTGGAATTTTTAAAAAATTTTTTAAATTTATTTTTGAGAGAAAGAGAGGAGGGACAGAGAGAGAGGGGGAGACACAGAATCCAAAGTAGGCTCTGAGCTGTCAGCACTGAGCCCGACGTGGGGCTCGAACCCACGGACCATGAGATCATGACCTGAGGCGAAGTCTCAGGATGCGAGTGGGGGATGGGAAGAGAGAGGGGGGACAGAGAATTGGAAGCAGGCTCAGAGCTGTGAGCACAAAGCCTGACTCGGGGCTCAATCCCATGAACTGTGAGATCATGCCCTGAGCTGGTCAGTCACTTAACCGACTGAGCCACCCAGGTGCCCCACTAGAATTTTTTTTTTTTTTTATTAGAGGAGAAGGAAGGAACAAGGGGACAGGAGGCTGACATTTATGAGGTCCTACTATGCACCGTGCCTCATTGTGATCCTCACACTAGGCCTACAGTACAGACAAGATTCTTTACGGTTACAGATGTAGAAGTGGGGGCTCTGATGGTAATCCTGTCTAATCACTAACTTGCTCTGAGCCTCGGTTTCCTCATCCCCTCCTTACTGGTCGCTGTCATTACTGAATAAGACAGTGTGTGGAACCGCCTAGCCGCGTACCAGACAACCGTCAAGAGCCGGGAAGGTCTGGCATTTTGCCCTGCTTGCGTGGCCTTGGCCATGGCATTTGACGTGCCCAAACTTCTGTGTATTGAGAGCACTTTTCCTTTTTCTGCAGGACCCACTGACTGTATGCTTTCACCAGCCCGTATTCTTGTCTGCACATGAGCGGATTTCTAACCAGAGGTCAGAGGCCTCTAAAGCCCAGATGGTCAGTTTTCAGACAGGGGTGTAGAGGGAAGTTGGGGTGAGGAGGTTGAGGAGAGAGAAGACCAAAGAGGAGAGATGGAGAAGCTTAGGGGTGGCCCCAGAGCTGGTGGCCAGAGAAATCACCAGGAAGCCCTTCATGTCCGTTCTGAAAACATTTCCAGGCATAAATATCCTTAAGATAGGTTCTGTCGGAACCTATTCAGAGCAATCTCGTTTACTAAACGCGCGGAACAACATATAGGGATTAAGAGTGTGGTCTCTGGGTCCAGATATTCAAGTCTGACTTCCAGCTCTTATAAGAAGCAACTGGGTGACCTTGGACAAGGCATGTAACTTCTCAGAGTGTTTTTTCAACTCCAAAATGGAGATAATAATAGTAATGAATACCTCGAAAGTCTGATGTGAGAATGAATTAAAGTTATCCGTCACAAGCGTTTAGCATCGTGTCTGTCTTAGAGTAACTTCTCTAGAGTTGCCCTTAGCCCCTTTTGGATATCTCATTTCAAACGAGAAGAGCCAAGCTACCCAGTCCCCTTGCCAACCAGGATCATCCCAGGTTGACTCAGTTTCTTTGAAGCTGTCTCTGGAAAGATTCCAGGATCTCCCAGCCTCTCTCTCTCTCTCTCTGCACAGAGTGCAGCAGGCTCAGGTGGAAAGCTGTGAGCTTACTTCTAGCGAACAGATGCTGAGGCGGGACAGACTCGGGTTCTGCCACGTGGTGCCGCGGCGCTGGAGGCCTGGTATTTTAAACCTCCTTGATCAGTGAACTTGCCTTTTCTGTTTCTCTTCCCCCGGGAGCCCTTTGAACTGAATTCACCCCATTTCATTCCCTCAACAGCATAACAAGGACTTAGAACTTGCCTTACCCAGAGGAGGGACTCCAGTGCCTGGGAGGCCGCGTAGGTCAGCAGAGAAGTGGCTGGAAAAGTGCCCATTATGGATGGAGCGGGAGCGCCGTGGGAGAGAAACAAACGCATCACCTCTCACTTCCGCTCCTGCTCTGATAACATGATCCCCTCCCTAGTAGACAGTTAAATATTCATGAGGTGGTTTCAGGAAGGCACGTTTTGTGGCTCAGACTTGTCTGGTGACTTGATGGTCCATCAAGAGGCAATCAGCCGATCAGTACCACCTCTTCTGAAGAGGAGTGGGGACATGGGGCTCATACCTGCCCATGGGGGGCTGGCAAACCTTGGAAAGGCTCATTAGAGGGGTTCTGGCTGGCCGCTCTGGGGGCGCAGGGCGGGGAGGGGGAAATGCTGTTTGTTCCCATGCTGCCATCACTTTCCTTGTCATTGTCTCTCTCCAGGCAGCGGGCAGGAAGCCAGGTGGGCGCTGGCAAAGGCAAGGACTCTTTGTCCACGTCTTCGTGATCTCTCTCCAGGCCGGTGTAGTGATTTTCCCACGAAAGGAGCTGGGGGTGGTGGGGAAAGTAGCAGAAGGCACTGAATTCGAAGGTGGTTCCCAGGGTGGAGTCCCAGGTTTGCATGGGTCAGGCCCCCCGGGGGGTCCTGCAGCACTTGGCTTTGGCCATCCTAACCCAGTGAGAGCAGACGGCAAATGGGCTGTGGGCCCTGTATTGTGCTCCACGGCCGTGATGCTGTCCCCACAGCTGCTTCCAGCGGTGTCCAAGCTAGATGTAACCCTTGCTCCCAAGCCTCCCGCCCTTGGGTGCCCCCAGTGTCGGTGGGCCACGGCTGGCAGCATCCGGGCAGGAAGGGAAATGCAGATGCGGACCCTCCTGTTGTCATGGTCACTCGTTAACGCAGCAGCTGTTTCCCGGAGCACCTGCCAGGCACGGCTGCTGCTGCCAGGCAGGTGGCACACAGTCCTAGAAGACACAGTCCCCGCCCTTGTTGAGCTTGGACTGGGGCGGGGGCGGGGCAGATGCAATAGCCACAGTCACACAAATTGCTACGGAAGAGGACAATGTGATTGAGTTTAGAGGGTCACAAAGGCCACTCTGAGAGGGTTGGTGGCCTCTAAGCTGAGACCTAAGAAGTAAATAGGAGTTAGCCAAAGGATGGGGGTGACAGGGTGGACATTGTGCTGGGGACTCCTTAAAGAGTAGTGAATTATTACCACAAAGGCATTTACAGCTGTCTTTTTTTTTTTTTAGTTTTTATTTTACATTTATTTATTTTTGAGAAACAGAGTGAGACAAAGCGTGAGCGGGGGAGGGGCAGAGAGAGAAGGAGACACAGAATCCAAAGCAGGCTCCAGGCTCTGAGCAAGCGGTCAGCACACAGCCTGATGCGGGGCTCGAACCCACAAACTGTGAGATCATGACCTAAGCTGAAGTCGGACGCTCAACCGACTGAGCCACCCAGGCGCCCCTGTCTTTTTTTTAATTAAAAAATTTTTATGCTTATTTATTTATTTTTTGTGAGGGACAGAGAGAGACAGAGAGAGAGAGACACCAAGCTGGGGAGGGGCAGAGAGAGAGGGAGAGAAAAATCCCAAGCAGGAGCCCTGCTGTCAGTGCAGAGCCTGATGCGGGCTCGAACCCACAAACCGTGAGATCATGACCTGAGCCGAAACCAAGAGTCGGACGCTCACCCGACTGAGCCACCTAGGTGCCCCCAAAGCTAGGCAGTACAGAAGTACCCCCAAATCCGAATTGAATCCATCTAGCACATAGTTGTACAATTTCTTGCAATGTTGAGGTTTATAGGCTGCCTCTCCAGCTTCGAACTTGGTGCCTGGCCTGGGTCAGGGCTGTTCTATTTGGGGTCCTAGTCCCCGACCCAGCCCACTCCATGAGCATTGAATGGCACACCCAGCACATTCCCAGTTCACCTCCATGGTGTCCTTACCAGGGAGAGGACTTTCGTCACCCAGCTTCACACATGGCCCATGGGGCTGGGACTCCAGCCAGAGTCTGACACGAGGCTCCCGCTCTTAACTGCCTCCCTCTCTTTTTATATCATATTGACATTGTGGAGACCGCCACTCTCACTCCCAGAAGAACCTTCGGGGCTTAATTTAACCTACAGTCTCAGGAACCTTTTCACCGAACATTTGTGACGGATTATGGATAAATGGGTCTTGAATGAGGCTGCGGGGGAGGGGTTGGCCGCACGGGAGCCACCCCACGTTGCTTTAGCATCCAGTGTTGGGTTTTCGGTGTTAACGGCACATTTCCTTTGTCCCAAGGTGAAGGAGGCCCCTCACGAGGCTGAGATGGTGTTCACGGCGCGTCGCCCGGTGGTGGCCTTTCAGATGAGCGGGGACTCGTGGCGGGAGCAGAAGGAGAAGCGGGCGGCCGTGATGGTGGGCATTCTCATTGGCGTGTTTGTGCTGTGCTGGATCCCCTTCTTCCTGGCGGAGCTCATCAGCCCCCTCTGTGCCTGCAGCCTGCCCCCCATCTGGAAAAGCATATTCTTGTGGCTCGGCTACTCCAATTCCTTCTTCAACCCCCTGATCTACACGGCATTTAACAAGAACTACAACAACGCCTTCAAGAGTCTCTTCAGCAGGCAGAGATGAACGCGGGGCCTGGAGAGATGTGCAGGTGGGGGGCTGTGGGCCGGTGGGCAGGACCCCCGCCTCCCCCCCCCCCAGTCATCTGGAAGCCTCTCCCCCCAAGCGGGGTGTTGACGTGTGAGAGCCGCACCACTGGGCCTGGACCGGAGGAGCAGCAACGCCAAGGGCTCTGCAGAAAGACAGCGTCTGGCAAGCCTGCGGTGTGCCCTCTTCCGGATGTGTGACAGACACTGCCAATCGATAGCGGCAGTCTGTCCACTGAGCGGACCTCTGCCCCGGGATCCTTTTCAGACAGAGCTCCTGGCAGTGACTGCTGACCGGCTGAAACTGACAGGGGAGTCCAAGCCGGCTTGCCTTTCCTTCGCATAAAACCCTATTTCTCCAGCGGGGCCGGTGGTGGTGGGGGGGTCCCGCAGCACGGAGCCCAGGGGCCTGTTTGGGAGTCCACTCAGGAGACTGTCTCGTTTGTGAAACAGCCCTTCTCCCACCCTCTATCCACCCGATTCAACTTCTCTTCCCCACCCTCCAAGGTGGTGTATCCCAGTCTGGGAGACGGGAATCATCTGAACTTTGGTTTTTTAAAAGAAGTGTCCCGTGCAGCCGTATCTACTGAAGGAGACTTTCAGAGAAGAGGGCTGGCAATTTATGTTATTGACTTCTCCAGATGATTTTCTTTTTCATCAGTGAGGGACACTGCTGGGTGCTTAGATTGTTCTTTGGACCAATTAAACAGGCATTTCACTGCTGGGTGCTTAGATTGTTCTTTGGACCAATTTAACAGGCATTTCAGGGGTGGGGGGGAGCATGGTGAATTGCAGGCGCGAGTGCTTTTTAAATCTCCCCAAGTGATCTCACCGTGTCGCCAGGGTTGAGGACCCCGGTGGGGCCATTTCTCTGCTTCTGTACAAGGGAGAGCAGCTGTAACAAATGTTCCCACCTTCTTCAGCATATGGATTTGTATGTGTAATAAAAATACTTTTGAAGCATTTATTTCTAGGCTCAGAATCATTCATATGTATGATTGATCACACACACACACACACACACACACATACACATGCCTTTGAAAGAGGGTCATCTACTGTAGAACTAAGATACAACAGCCCCCCAACTTCCATAGTGGATCTTGGCCTTCCTGAAAATACCAAATGCTGCCCAGGAATGGAGGGGTCCGAGGGCCTGGATGAGGGGGATTCCTGGACCAAGTCATGCAGGCCACAGTCCGTCTGATTTTGGAGAAGTGCTGGCTGCCTACCGATTATGCTTTTCAATGTACACAAAACAGACCCCTCTGCCATTGGCTCACTAGATGTCTGAGGTATGTAGATACTCTTTGGGATTTGGTACTTTGGGGTTTATCAGAGTATACAGGTCCACAGTGCCTTTTCCAAAATCGTTGGGTCCAGACAGGCTTTGGAGTTTAGAATTTTTTTTTAAGTGTTAGAAAGGCAATATGGTATGTGTTGCATAAATTAGATAACACCCCCAGCTGGGGTGGGGGCAGCAGTCTCTACTCAAACTGTGCAGTGAAATATATGAATATTTACACTGTGAGAAAAGGCTAAAAATAGCTCACACTGAGATCAGATCCTGTCATCGAATGAGTCAGAAACAACCTGTTCACCGAACTCAGTGTTTTTACGATAGAGGGCCCGTAAGACCTCAGACGATCCACAGTCCCAGCTTTGCTGCATGTCAGCCCCGTTCAGGTGAGAGCTTCCAAAGGGAGTCTGGGAAGAGACTGTGGTCCCACTACTTCTTCGCCGCTGGAGAGTGGCCCATCACGCAGGTGCTATGCATGTCCCTACGACAGCCTTTTTGGAGTCATTTTGGAATGTTATTTTCATTGGAAGATGCTTCAAGAAATAGTCTTTTTAAATTTTTTAGAAGTTTATTTACTTATATTGAGAGAGAGAGACAGAGAGAGCGAGAAGGTAGGGGCAGAGAGGGGGACAGAGAGAATCCCAAGCAGGCTCCGTGCTGTCAGTGCGGACCCTGACGTGGGGCTTGAACTCACAAACCATGAGATCATGATCTGAGGGGAAATCAAGAGTCAGATTGTTAACTGACTGAGCCACCCCGCGCCCCTCAAGAACTAGTCTTATGAAACCTGTTAATGCATTTCACATAAAAATGTAGTCATCTGCTCCATTCTTTGTGAAGGCCATTTTTTTTTTTTTTATGATAATGAGGACTTTTCCTTGACTGTTTGCATTTTTCCCTTGATCAGGAAGAAGAACAGATCCAAATTTCTGGCCTAACTTTGGAATCTGTGTAGGAACTGGCAACCTACACAAACTAGATTTGTGTCTAATGTTTCTAGCCAGTCTGTAATTCCAGTGTTTACTTAGGGCTTCCCTATCCTGGTGTTTTCTGTTCGATTTGTATTTTCCTCTCATATTCTATGCATTTCCTAAAAGCCACCTCAAATCCTCCGTGAACCAAGGCAGGGAAGAGAAGACTAGGCACATTGTTGTGTTTTACAAGGCTGGAGCTCAAGCTTGGGGCTACTGGGGATTTCCCCTCTTGGCTGAATCACACTAGGCGGCATTAAAGACCTTCTTCCCTGTCTCTCTCTTCATAAAACACACAATCGGGAATAATTTTAAGAGTACCATCTATTGGGCATCTGCCATGTGTTGCTGTTGTAGTAGGTTTCATATATAAATGCTCATTTAATCCTACATGTATCCTTCAAGGTAGGTATTGTTCTCATTTAACCACGTTCCGAGAGGGGAAGTAGCCTGCATCTGGTCACACAGGAACACCTGGCAGAACCGGTGTGTGGACCCCGGGCTGCCTGCATCCAAGCACGGGGCAGTGAAGGGAAGCCAACAGAAGTCTGCCTGGACTCCATGTTTCCATGTTGGCTCCCATTTTGCAGCATGAGACCTGCACACGCTTTAGTGGGTCTGCCTGCATCGTTCTAGTTGGATTCTAGGCAGGAGCCTTAGAGGAAGGATCTAGGGAGGGTTGTGGGAGGGGGGGTGCGGGAGCGGGGGACTTGTGGAATGTTTTGTTTACTCTTACGCCTGGGTGGGATGCTTTATGATTGTGTTCCATTGGCCTGGGCTTTGACTTAACGCAGGGTCATGATGGGAGCATCCCAGGCAGAAGGAATGATGTACGTTGAGTCCTTTGGAAACGGAGGTTGTTTCCTTGTTAATTTGGTGGCAACTTCTGTTGGACCTTTCAGACTTGAATCTTCTCTTCAGTTAGTGAGGCCTTCCCTGACCACTCACTGTAATTACAAAATGCATAGATTTCTGAAACAGATCAGTTGATGACTGACTTTATGTAAGGATGCACCTGTAATTCCTTTTAGTGAGAGTATTAGAAATAAGTCTATTGGCAAAGTATCCGATTTAAAATGAACATTCCAGGAACTTCTTTAATAAGCATGTTTCTCTTCTGCTTCAAATCTGCCTGAGGAACACGACTAAGACAGGGGTAGGGGGTGTTTAGGAGGAATTAGTCTCTTCCCTGTTGGGATTCATTTCCTGATTAAGGTATCATACGGTGTCTTCATGTCAGAATCTCGTTTCACAAAGTTCTAGGCTTGTAGGAAGGCTGTGGCTAAACCAATGGTTTTATTTTATAATGTAGTCATATGTAATGGATAAAGTATGCTACTTTTCTCCCCTTTAACACAGCCGCTCCTACCCCGAGGCCTTTCCCCTCACGACTCCCTCTGCCTGGCATCTCCCTCACACAGGTGTCCATGCGGCTCCCTTCCTCCCTGGTCGTGCGTTTGTTTGTTGGTGTTTAATGCTGAGAACACTGATACCCGAAAGAAGAGACAAACAACCGAGAAAGTTTTTTCCGGATGGGACGTTTTGATCATAAAAACAATAGCGATTCAAACTTCTGAAACCCAACAGCCCACAAATCTAGAAAATGCAAGACATGGTTTCTTCCCCGAATCAAGCCGAGACCACGTAAACCTTATCTTCCAAATATCTGCCAATATTCACGCAGAGCAGTGTAGCTGCCCATAGCGTTTAAGCCATAGAACCCACACCTGGCTTACGCATGACAAAAATAAAACAGAAGCATACAAAATAACGTGCAGTTTATAGAATTAAAAGAAAATTAGGGCGGCTAAGAGTCAGATGGAACAGGCAGTGAGGGACAGGAGGCATTTTGCAAGCAGGTGCTCTGGTGACATTTATGGTGAGCCTGGATGGCACCAGGACGCTGATGCTGGGCCGGCCCTGACAAGGTGTGATGTCTCCAGTAGCCAGCAGATTAACTGGCGCCCTGGGAAAGTTTCCAGAAAGAAAAGCCGGTAAAGAATGTAAGGGTGGTCCTTAACTCCTTGTAACACTGCAACCATCATGGCTGAGCCAGGCACTCCTGAGGCTTGGGCCGCAGTCAGCATGCTGAGGCAGTAATGCCGTACGGCCTACCCGGTTTGCCCTCCTTGCACGGCTCCCCCACGGGAGGGTAGTGAAGGCACGTTCTTTTGTCTGCTCTGTCCACTGCTGCATTCCCAGGGCCTGACCCAGTCGAAGTTCAACTATTTGTTGGTTGAATGGGAGTTATTTTTCTCATGGAACCCGAAATATGGGGGTGTGGGATCCCCAGGTTAGTTCAGAGGCCTGCTGTGCCTTCAGGAAGTCCGGCTTGTTCTATCTGCCAAGCTCAGTCTGTGGGGTTTCTCTGTCCTCACGGTCTCAAGATGGCTCAGGTTGCTCCAGACACCTTGTCCTTCCCCGACAATGTGCAAGAATGCGAGCTCTCCGAATGCATCTGACCACCAAGCAGGAAGCTCCCCTCCCTAAGCATGATGGGGCCAAAATGGGCTTAGATGCCCATCACAAACAAATTCTTGGCCAACAGAAACAGTCTATTTGAGAATGGCCGTCATGACTCCTCCCCTGGGGCTGGACACAATCAGTTCTGCCGGAGAGAGGGGTGAGGAAAAGCCCACCCACAGCAGGTCTCCAGGGGGGGCAGGCACGGCTCCCTTGGGCCATGACTCATGGGTGCTATCTCCATCTTTCGCACCCCGAAAGCCAGAGGAACGGGGCTGTGCCGTGACCCTCATGAGAGAGAAGCAATCCTCCAGCCAACCTGGCCTGTTCTCAGGGTACAGCCACTTCATGGTCCCATTTCCCTGTTCCTGTCCCCTCCCCATCACCCAATGCACACACACACCTGGCGTAGAACCATCTCCCTAGAGCTGTCCTACCTAGAAGGTAGCTCCCTTCTTGCTTCCCTATTTCCCCCAAGACCCAAGAACATGAGAGATTAATTACTTTGGGCTAGGGCTTTAAATTCCTAAGGAGAGCAGATTTACCCAACAAGGATCTTCTGTCGTGTTGCTATTTTGTAGAAAACGAAATCAAATTAAAATTTAAAAACTTTATTTTTTTGAATAGATAATACATGTACATGGTATAAAATTCCAAAGGTACAAAAGGTATACAGTGAAAAGTCATTCCCACCCCTCTCCCCAGAGGCAAGCAAGGCTGACAGGTTCGCGTGCACCCTCCCAGAGATATTCGAGGCATATGCAAGCAGGTGTGCATGATATATGTGTATGCACGCACACACGCGTATACACCCATCAACACACATTTTTCTCCATCCTCTTCCCCCTTCCCAAAACAAACACTAGCACACCAAGAGCCCCCTTTCCCCCATTTGACCACGCACCTTAGGGATCATCCCATGGCAGTGCATACAGAGCGACTCTGTTCTTATAAACCGAACACCCCACTGCGTGGATTCACCATACTTTATTTAACCATTGCCCTATGTTGGTGGCAGTTTCCGACTCTTTGCTATTCCAAACAATGCTGCGGTGAAAATCCTTGTACGTAGGAAACACTCCTAGAAGCAGCATCGCTGGCTCAAAGAGTGTGTGCGTTGGCACTTGCCATAGATACCGTCAGCTGCCCTCCACGGATGCTGTGCGGCTGCTACTTCTGCCAACACGGCATCCCAGCGCTGTGCCCCACTTGTTGGCTTCATGCGGCTGAGTCATTTCAACCAGTCAAGTTACCTTTAGGTTCATGACATGCCGTGAGCCAAGCCTACTCGTGATCTGATCTCTCAAATTACTATGTTCCCTCTACTTCCCTCCCACCGTATGGGGGGAGAAAACATGTGAAAGGCAATTCCTCTGAAAGGTTTGAAACCCTGACACCCCTGTCATCCCCAGCCTTGAGGCTAGACTATGACAAACACACTCTGAGAGATCCTCTCAAGGTGCTGAATCAAATGGTCTCCCTGTACTCAAACTAAGCGTAAATCAGATGAAGTTTCCGTCTGAACTCTGCTAATACAGGGATGCAAAGTCACAATTTAGAGAAGCTCTTTTATCCAACCAGGATTTCCTGGCCATTCGCCCAAGCCAGGTTCTGGGGAGACTCCAAGGTCCTGGCTTTCACTGCTCTTCCACTCTGGGCGGAAGGCAACAGACTTGGCAAAGGACTGAGAGATCAAACAGTGCCACCAAGACAGATGGCAGGGGAGAGGGCAGAACGTGGTCAGGGCTGCAGGCCGACAGTGAGCGGGTCTGTGGAGGATGCGGCCGTCAGGGAAAGCCACTGCCCGCGATCCTGGGTGGACGGCAGTCCAGGCAGAGGCAACAGCAAGGACAAGAGCCACGGGCAGGTTGTGAGCTTGGTGCCTTTGAGGAACTGACGTAAGGCTGATGTGAAAAACCCAGAGTATTCCCCACATTGTCAAATGAGCCAAAGATCGGCTACTAGATCCCCCCAATGCTTTTACACATTTCTCATGAGAAGACTGGGGACCGTGACAACATGATTTTGTACACAGTGTTTTTGGCCTGCCGCCATGTGCTTTAGAAGAAATGCTCTGGACTTGGGGAAAAGGACTAAGACAAGGCCTGGGGGGCTCTGAAGACGCTTCACATAGGGCACCCCCGACTCGTGCCCAGCCACACGGACAGACGACGGGCACCTCACCCTGCTGGGGTTCTTCACTGTACTGCTGTGCCTTGAAGCCAACACTGGCCACAAGTAAATCATAAAGTGCTTCCTTAGTGTTCTTCCTCAAAGCATATTCAAACCAACTCTGCCTCTCAGGCCCAGTCAAAGTAACCGTTAAAGCTTACTGCTAGAACGTCTACTTCCCTTGTGCACTGATCGTCAGTCACCTGCACAGAGGGCAGGACAAGGCCATGCCCAGGTGATGGGAATTGAGGCGGCACAGGTTTACAGGCCACTGCTTGCTGCCCAAAGTGCCTTTTCCAGCAGGTCTGCTTTGGTCCCTGCAGATGTGGTCGGGGCCATCAATATTCAGCCTGAGGTCGTGGGGACGGTGCTTTGTGAGGTAGTAGAGGGCTGCCTGAGGCCTTCCCTATCCTCTGCTCCTGGTTTCGGGAGGTCTCAAGAGCTACGTCGTTGGTCAGAGAGCGCTTCCTCGGCCTGAGAGGGGCCTGCTCTCGGTACCAGCCCCTCTGCTTTCCGGGCCTGCTGCCAGACTCCGGAGACAGTGGCAGGACCTGGGTACCCGCAGGACATGGGCAACGGACCAGGACCTAGTTACAACCGCATACCTGAGGCTCTATCAAGGACTTAGGCCTAACTTAGAATTTGCCCTCTCTGTTCAAAATGGAAACAGACCCTCCTGTGGAGTTTGGGCAGCATTCTCTAACATTCGGCACCTCCCTCTAAGTGTAATCAGTTGACCCCTGAGACCGAATCCGGGCCAAGGACAAGAGATATGATGCCTTGTGGTCCTCCAGTCTGGACTGCTCAGCAGCTCTGCTTGGGGTTTAAACCAAGGCAGCCCCGTGCACTCCGTGCGATGCACGTGGGGGAGGGCAGCCCCTGACCCAGAGGCTGGCAGAGAAGGTCGGGGCACCCGGCGGCCAGCCCTGGGAAGGCTGCCAAACAAGCTCACTGCTCTGGCCGAACAGGGACAACTCAATGCTTCCTGGGGAAACCTCATTCCTCATTTCATAAAAGTAACTTAAGGATGTGTCCCTGCTGCTGCTGCTTTTTTTTTTTTTTTTAATTCCAGAACAGTCTGTGGGCTTAGCTGAATACGCAGCCATACTCTGGGCACATAAGATGTCCTGGGAGGAACTCCCCTGAGTCGCTTCTGAAATGAAGGGGGCCTTGGGCATCACTTGAACCTGTAAGGCCTGGCTGTAAGGCACGCTTAAATGTCCTAATTACTCACAAAGGCAATTTGCACTTTGTGGGTCATCTGTGGCAAACATGGAGTTCTCGAGACTGGCTCCTGTGGTCTAACTCCAGAAGCGTCCAAGGAATAGGAACTAACCTGTATTAGGTCTTGTAGAATTAAAAGGGGAAAAGAGATCTTCTGATACCCCCCATACCAAAACCCAATCAAATGAAACTTTTTGGAAACATAGCCCAATACACGCCCTCGCTTTTAAAAAGCATTATTAGTTGCTTTGGATTAGTCATGCCATACGTTCCCTGACAGCAGAGAGGCGGGCGACCGAACCCCAGAATACCACGCACTCCTCCTCCCATCACCTTTGCACACATCATCTCATAACTGCTCCTGCGTTGTCAGGGATGGGTCTACGTGCTTCTCGACAAGAAAACACGCATGTTTCCCTGAACCTAAGACAATGTGCAGTCAAACTGCCGTCTCCCTCCCCTGTCCTCAGAGAGCCACCTGCTTTCTGGCTGTGTCACTTGCTTCAGCTTCACGGGGCCCTTGCAAAAATCAATCTGCAGATGACCGCGGTCGAGGGAGCAGCCGGAGGGAGACAGACACGGCCTGGGAAGAGCACACTTGGCACAGGGCAGCGTCAGATCACACAGTGTTGCTCCAGCCTCATCACACAGGCCTTGCTGCCCTGGCGCAGACACCAACGGGTGTTGTTCACCCAGCGCGAGAGCGTTCAGGCTGTCCACATCACATCTGCTGAATGCATACATTAGGGAACTAAAACATGGTGCTCCTGAGGCTGCCCCGAATGCCCTACCTGCCTGACACGTGTAAGCTTTTCTGTTTCATGGTCCAAACCTGCTGATGAGTACGGGTGCAAGGTTTATGTGGAATGAAGCAAACCTCACACGGGGTTAACTGAACATGACTGAGCTGCCAGAGCCCGGGCAGCCAGGGCAGCCGGAGCTCCGTGTCTGGTTTGGACTGCTCGTTTTCAGAGGATCAAGTCCACCACTCTGCCTTCCTTCAAGGGCCCCCAAAAGCTGATCCCAGCCTGCCTTTCCTGCAGAGACGGGCCTATCCACTCCTTTCCCAAGAAACACACTTGTACTCCCCCTGCGCCCTCTCGTGTTTTTAACTATAGTTGTACTTTATCCAAATTGACCTTCCCACCTGTCTCTGCCTATTAACATGCAACTCTCTGTTCAGACCTAGCCCACGTCCTGCCTCCTCCACGAAGCCTCCCGGATCTCTGCACACCTCACTGCTCTGCCTCGTCCAGCGCCCTCTGGTTTCTCTTCATGGCCAGTCGCTCTGGGATCTATCACATGCTGCCCTGGACCTCAGTGAATGATGTGTCTGTGTCTCACCTCTGTGATCCACCCATGATCTGCCCAGATGTGGTGCACACGGAATGTGCTCTTAATGACGGGGGTGCACAAGACCAGCCACATCTGGCCGTGACTCAAGAGAGAAACAGCGTCTGAAGGTGTCATGCTTATTTAGGTGTCCTCAGTGTGAGGCCCCTGTTTGCAATTTTTGGTGAAGTAAACTTGGGTACTGTGTAAGAACAGAAGCAGCGGCGGCCACTGAGCTCTCGTTCTTGTTGCTACACCATTACGACCGCTGGCTGCCATCTGGGGGGGGGGCAGGAACAAAAGGCACACAGGTAAGTGAAGGGCCTACAAGACCACCACTCACATGGGCTGGTCGTTCAGCTAAAAGCCTTTGTTTACTAAAAAAAAAAAAAAATCTCAGCCGACCAAGCTCTGGGGCCCAGCGGGCTACGTTTGCTCCCCAGGCTCCTTGCTGGCGACCGAGCTGCAGGGCCTGTGTTTTACACGTCTGTTTCCCTCAGGGTTTACTTCTCACTGCTTGCTCAATTAACATTTGCTGAACAAACGAATTCCTTTTTATTCAGAGAGTCCATACAGATACAGGTACCTTCATATGTGCAATGTTACTGGAGAAACAAAAGTTGAACCGACACAGAACAAATACGGCCCACATTTCTTCATAGGACGACGGGCATTATCCAAGCCGTCAGGTGCACACTGTCTGATTCCATCGGCATCAGAGAGATGAAACGGAAGCAAATGGGAGGAAGGAAGTACCCAGAGTGTTGAGGTGCATCTCTCTACTGTAGTGTTTGGAACCACTTCACCAGCCTGTAGTTGATATATGGCATTAAAAAAAACCCAAAAAACAAAAAACAATGACATACGATGACGTCTGGGAGTTTTCAGGAGGCCTTGGCTTTCACCTTGGACAGCAGCACCTCATTCTTGCGGCCCTCCTGGAAAGGAACAGAGAGACGGCATGCAAAGAGGTGGTGACCACATGAGCTCCCACGTGAACCTGACGGTCTTACTACCTTTCCCCCAGTCCCAGGAGAGACAGCTACTGACTGACTAAACCGGCCCCCTTGCACGCTGCCACCAGCACGACGGAACTTCCTGGAGACGTGCACCTGATTCAGTGCCAAAACAACTATAATGACAATTGGCTTCTGGGCTGTCAGACTGAGAACTGGATGAGGATTAGGCACAGTCATCGCAAGACTTCATGAAGTCACTGAAATGCTCAAGGGGACAGCAGCAGAAAGCAGACACTTTTATGTTCTAATCTTGGACCACTACGATAAGAAAGGGGCAAGGTCCTTGGAGCCAGCCGCCGAAGGAGTGACCCAGCTCACACAGCAAGCAGAACACACAGCAAAGTTCTTACTCTGACAACAGTGAAGGTCAAGAATATCCTTGGCTTTAAGAAAGAAACTCACAGAACACAGGGTGAGAGAAATGCATCGAGGGACACCTCCTCTTTTAACACTGAGCTGTCTGAAATCCATTACTGCACGTCCTGAGGGAGATGACTGAGGGAGGTCACCGGTGCCATCCTGTGTGTGTGGAATCTGATGTCCAGTGGCGCAAGGTCACCTCTGCATCGCTTTGTATCCCCCCTTCCTTAAACACGTTCCAAAACTTCTCACTAGGCATCCTCCTTCCCTCTTGTTCCCTCTGGACTTGACAGCTCAGGATATCCTTGATACCTCCATCTGCTGGCAAACAGTGTCCCCTCCTTCCTCTGGCCATGTCACCAGGAGCCCTGTTTAAACTGAGAGGTGCACATGGTAGTGGGAAGGGCCTGGACACACAAGCTGGAGGGCTGAGGCCTGAGGCCTGAGAGTGAGGCCAGGCCTCCAGTAGCCATGCTTCCTGGGGATTCTCCTGTGGGGAAGAAATTCTTTCACCCTTCAACCCCTTGCATCCAAGAACCCAAGAGTCAATGTTTCCATCTTTCTGGGCCTGGCTATGTGCTCTCAGCTCTCCAGAGGCCCTTTGTTCTTTCTGGCAGTGTTGTGGCTCATGTCTGCAGTGGCCCTTTTTTTACTAAGTGCCAGTTCCCCTGTAGGTACTTATTTTTCTCCTCAGAGCTGGGGAATAGCTGGGCTCTGGGCCTGGGGTAAGGCTGAATTATTCTGTCAGAAGCAGAGTACTCTAACACTTTTTGAGCACATGTTTCTGGAGGGGGAGGCAGTTACTTTTTCCCGGGGGGTGGGAAGAGAAAGAAGTTGAGTAACATTTGTTGGACTAGAGAACAAAGTTTTCCTTTTTAAAATGGGTTACTGAGACTTGCTTGGGGAGGAAACCTCCAGCCAAAGACAGAGTGTGTGTGTGGGGGGGGGGGGTGCGGGGGGGGTATGGAACAAGAACAGGCAGGTAGTCATACTATTTATTATTAAACTACTCTCTTTACTTCTGTGTATTTTTTGAAAATTTCCATAACAAAAAGATAAAACAACAAAACAATGACTAAATACATTCAGTTGTCACCCACTTCAACTTTCAAATGAGGCAAAAACAATTCAGAAGCATCCAAGTGCTCCTGTGGCAGGGTCCCCAGCAGGGATAATTCTGGGGACCACACAACGCTCAGACGGTGCCTGAACTCTCTGGCTGTACCTGGTATGTGTGAGCCCTGATTAAGTTTCATGCAAGCTACTGGAGGCCTTTTGGGAAACCACAGAATGACACCATCTGTCTGTTCAAAGCAAATACAGAAAGGGTCCCTTAGGCATTTCTTTCTAGAAGAAAAGGGAAAATACCTCCCTTGATTCTGTTTCTTTCCTACTGAAGAGCGTATGGGGCCCACTATGTGCTAGACATGGCACTTTAGCCCCCTCGAAATTATGCACTCAAAGCCAGCTTCGAGAAAATGTATGGTTTGCATTCCTCAGCGCTGGGCTAGAATTGAAATCTTGGGTCGGTGACCTTAGGAGAGGCTGTGCTTCAGGGACGTAGTTAATTAATGCAATTTGGCCATTAAACTGATTTCAGAGTATGTGCTGTTTCCTGGCAGCCTTGCTGTTAACAAACCCTGCTGGGGCAAGCAAGCCCGTGGGAGTTTGGACACGGTCAGGGGTCTCGATACCAGAGGAGGCTGGGAGTCAGGACGAGGGGCACCACTGAGCTCGATGAATGTGGAGGAAACCAAATCCAATGAAGCAGAAGTAGTAATGTGGCCAAGGGCCATGCTCTGGACGATGATAACTGTGCTCTGCACGAAGTGATGAGTGCCAGAGACCAGGATACGGTGGGAATCTAGAACCCAGGAGTAGATGACCAGGCAGGTTGGGGAGAGACAAAGAAAGAGGACAGAACAGAGAGGGTTTGTCATCCCAGACTCTGCCCTGGGATGAAAGTCTGCCTTCCCAAACTGTGCATCTATTGCCAATGAGATCTGACCGGTACCGCAATATGTAACATAGCAGAATCAGCCTGGCTAAAGGGATGGGGTGGGAACTAGAGGGAAGTTGGCCTCCACTGTCGCTTCCCCCTCAACCTGTGGGGGCCCCAAGAGGGGCCAGGTTACCTCAGAGGAGCTTATGGAAAAGGTTCAAGATGTGGGGACACTGACATGCGATGACTAATTTTAAAGTTTTGCCAAGTAAAACATTAAAAAAAAAAAAAAAGGAGTACATACTATCAGTTTTAATGTTGTAAAACAAGAAAGTATGCGTTTTTTTCCCCAAAAGGTAAGTCCTTTAAATGAAATATATGTGGCTGTCTGAAGGACATATTATATTCTCCTTCCCCTTTATCTCTCCAACTTGCTTTGGACCGAAGAAAATAGGCATGGGCAAGGACATGGTCTAGGAGTCTCAGCTGGCTTGGAGAGACCCTCCCTTGCCCTCTGACATGTGAGTGTCTGTGCCTGAGGAGGCCGGGACAGAAATCTTGATGCTTAATGTATCTGAAGGAACTGTTTCCTTTGGAGGTCACCCTAAGCCTTTAGCCCTGAGCTTTTCCATTTCGCTTTTATTTGCTTTGATTTTGACAGCTTATACACATCCTCCCCAACTTACCTACTTTTTGTTTCTGCTGTCAAAAGGGCAGTGCTGACATGTCCAAACAATATTTGAAATGTAATTCCTCTCCACTGGGCCTTTTCTCTTTGTGAGTTATTTGCATTCAAGGGCAAAAAAGAGCTCTTCTAGGTCCTATTTGATCCTTGCCCGCTAGCTCACTAGCCCTTCCAACCCCTGCTAACCACAAGGGGCTCCTACCAAGAGCACCTCACCACCCGGTCACTCTCCCATGCTGCCTGGCCTTAGGTCTCACTCCTGCTCTGCCCATGGCCAAGTCTTCATCTGAGAGAGATCTTCCCTAACCACACCATCTCCATTAGTACCCCCAACCCCCTGGAAAAAAGTGAAATTACTTCTTATATGTTAATACTCGTTTACTAGGGTTTCTGTTTCCTAGCTTGTTATCTGTCCCCCCAACCACAAAATAAGCTCCTTGACATAGGCACTGGGTCTTGATATACCCCCAGGGGCCTGGTAGGAGCTGGAAGAACATTTATGGAAAGTATAAAGATTTCAAAATGTCTATGGGTTGTGGCTCCCAAAAGTTAAATTAAAAAAAAAAAAAAAAAAAGGAAGGAGGGTTGCCTGGGTGGCTCAGTCAATTAAGCGTCCAACTCTTGATTTAGGCTCAGGTCACGATCTCATGGTTCTGGGATCGAGTCCTGCATTGGGATTCTCTCTCTCCCTCTCTCTCTGCTCCTCCCCTGCTTACTCACATGTACTCTCTCTCTCTCTTAAAATAAATAAATGAACATTAAAAAAAAAAAGGAAAGAGAAGTAGAAAAGGAAAAAGGATAGAAAGGAAGGAAGAGAGAAAAGTCTAAAAATATATAGAACAAAATTATTGGTATGAATAGATTATATTTTTTATTCTGTAGACCAAACACCAGGATACAACTACGCCTCTAGCTTCTCTATATTCAGCCATTTCCAAACTCACTGAAACCACATGGATTTGGGCTAGAAAGGGGGGAGGAATTCCTGAAAATGAAGTGGCTGATACCCTAGAAAGTGACAAAATGAAGTCTCTTTTCTGGAAAATCTCTTAAGCAAAGGGAAAACACTTTTCTGTCTGGACCCATGAAGAGAAACCCTGCCCAAATGCAGGCAGAAATGACAGAGACCAACAAAATTCAGTTGAGTGTTGGGTGTGACAGGAGCCAGACAGAGTGCTAGATGCTTTCATCCCTCGCCTGACCCAACAGAACCCAGCAACGAGGAAATGGGTTTGGAGGGATTAAGTCACTGGCCAAGTGCACAGTTGGTAAGTGGTAAAGGTAGAGCTTGAATCCAAACCCGCCACGCTCAAAATTCATTCTTTCCACAGGCTTCTCAAGGTCTCTCCCCATCTTATTCCAGACCTGAATTTAGAACAACTGCTGTTTCCAAGTGACTCTGGATGCAGGCCGATAGTGCTTTTCCTTGTGAGTTTGATATGCTCATTAAATGTCAGAGGAATGAAAATAAAGACATCATTGTCTCTGAAACATTCAATTCGAGACTCAAGATGGGCCCCCGAACTACACAGTCCTGAACCACTTAGATGTCGTGCGTTACTGTTGGGATCACACCGCCAAGCTGCTATTACAGACCAGTGGAAAACCAGAGAATCCATTCCCAGTGCCCCCTTCCCCCTCCCCCCTCCCCCCCCCATAGCCTTACATGCCCTCCCCAACCCTCCTCTTACCTCCTTGAACTCTTTCACAGTCTTGAAGTACAGCCTTTGTTTTTCTAACAGTTCCAAGTACTGGTCATTCAACTGGTCTCTTCTCATTTTGTTCTCTTGCTTCTTCTTTTCCATCTGTTGAAACATTTCAGAAAACGGTGATGAAAAGGTCTATTGTGACCAAGGGCTGCTGGCAGCATCCAAAAGGTGAGTATTACCAACATTTCTGTGGACTTCATTTACCTTCTATACATTACTTCTGGGATTTATTATTTGCATGACATTACATAGAGGCTTGTCTACTGCAATCAGCAATTTTCCTATCATTGGGCACTAACTGTTCCTGTGTGTGTATGTATGTGTGATTACAGTTTCACAACAAACAGGTTGGTGGTTCTCAACCATGGGCCATTTTGCCCCCCAAAGGGCATGAGGCGATGTCTGGGGACAGACACCTGTGACGAGGGGGTGCCGCTAGGAGCCAGCGATGCTGCTAAACATTCTACAACGTACACAACAAGGAGTAGTCATTCCTGGTCCAAAATATTGATTGTGTTGAGCCTGAGAAACTCCTATTTAAATAACTGAGTTCCCTTTTCATTTAGCACAAGTATTTCTCACACTATTGTACAATTCCTACAATTAAAACTATACAATATTCCTGATCACCCTGCTAACTTCACCCATCTTTCTAGTCACACACAATTAAGGTTGTTTCCAGGATGGTGACCTCATAAATAAAGGCTGGATTTGGGTTAGAGAGACTTTCCTAAGGTACCTAACAGCTTTGTCATTCAACAAATACTGTGTGGACACCCTGGGCACTAAATGCTGTGGTGACGAGGCAATGTCACTGCTCCCACGGAGGGTGCATGCTAGAGGGACTGACACTAACCAAGCACCTTACACAGAGCTCCGCGTGCAAATTCATACCCGTGATCAGTACTGTGAAGAGAATGACAGGGTTGGGAGACAGAGAGGAGCATGCGTGGCATCCTCAGACTGGATGGTCAGGGAGCGCTCTCTGAGGAAGTGACATTTGGGCAGAAAGTTATGGTGGTGAGCTGGTGCCTGGCTGGTGGCAGGTGGTCAAGAGCGCGCTGGATGAATTCACTGGTCTTCTGATGCCCGAACAGAGCTTCTGAGTGACGCGTTGGGAGGGATTACACAGTTGACACAGGGTAACGTCGAACTGGCTGCACCATATTCCGCACTCAGCCCCGTGCCATGCTATGGGCTGATCACGTGGGTGAAGTGTGACCCGGTGCACCCCCCCAGCCCTTTCCAACCTTGCTCGGGGGAAGGCCCACCCCACAGGGGCATTCATCTGCCCGGTCTGCTCCTGACCATGTATACAGCTCCTAAGTCTCCTGGTGACCTAATCCTGAGACCCTGCTCTCCTCTTTCTATAGGTCTGCACGTGGGCACCTGTCGCATACCTGCGCCCAGGTCTGGAGTCTGGTAACCCGCCTTCCCCAGTGTGTCCCGTGCTCCCTTCTGGCAGGCTTCCTGATACCACCCAAATGAAAATGGTTCCTACCACAATTCCCACTGCTCTTACTTGCTGGACCCCAGTTCTCACAGCTGCCAGACACTTTTTCCACTGGGTCCCTACCTCCTAACTAGCACAGCAGGCAGATCGACCCCAGGCCTTTCCTGCCTGCTCTGTCCTCCAGCAGAAAGTCTGGCCATGACTGACCATGTCCCAGTGATATAAACATGGTCCTACAGGGGTGCCTGGGTGGCTCAGTTGGTTGAGTGTCTAATTTCAGCTCAAGTCATGATCTCACAGCCCATGAGTTCAAGCCCCGCATCAGGCTCTGTACTGACAGCTCAGAGCCTGGAGCCTGCTTCAGATTCTGCCATCTCCCTCTCTCTCTGCCCCTCCCTTGCTCATGCTCTCTCTTTGTCTCAAAAATAAATAAAAACATTAAAAAAAAAAAAAAACCATGGCCCTATAATCAATTTAATTTCAGTGTATCCAGGACCCCACATGGGAGGTGGTGTAGCAACCCTGAAATGGAATGAGCAATCCTATTCCTGTCACTTGTGTTTCCCTGGGCAGGTTATTTAACCTTTTTGAAAGATAGGTCCCCTAGTTGCAAAATAAGGGTAATATCACCTAGATCACAGGTTTTGTTACCTGTGTATATAGGTATATGTGGGACTAAATATTGTATGAATGGCACGTCACTTGGTTTACAATAGCCATTCAGCAAAGACTCTGTTTTGTCTTTACACTGGATGCCCTAGAGTGCTGGTGGTAAGAAGTGTAAGGGTCCTCTTTGCTCTCAGAATCAGGAGCTGGCTTAGGGCTGAGTTTTATTTTCACACTGTCCTAGCACCCCTAGCCCAAGCACATGGTTCTCATGCCTTGCCTATCCCCCTTCACACTCTAGGTCAGGAACCCCTTCTTACGCTGGGCACTTGCTCTCAGTATTCCAGAAATCCAGAGACTTCTCCTCAGGATCAGGTCAAAATGCCTGCCAGTATGTGACTATCTCTTTACTCAGGAACCCTTCGATGCACCATAAACACCTTCTCTATCATTTGTAGGCACTGCTGGTCTATGGTCTACTCTGTGTATATTCTGCACCTGCCCGTTCTGTGCCTGGGGACGTCCATGCTCTGGGAGGACACTGACTCCCCTGCCACATACACTCTGAGCAGGTACCACCATGGATAGGGAGAGCGATGGTTTTTCAAACACATCAAAAGAAATGCATCTGAATGAATGTTGTTCTGCAAAGACAGACTTCTTGCATTTGAAGTGCCAGTCAATATTCAAACTTGCACCAAACCCTCTCTAAGAACTGCCTTTAGAGTCAACTGAATGAAATCATTCACTCAGCAAACAGTTCTTAAAAGCCCACCACGGTCAGGTGCTGTATTCGCAACTGGGGATGCAGACATGAAAAAGAGAGCCCTCTCTGCCCATGGTCCTGTCTTTACAACTTATCTCCTGGTAAACAGGAAGGGGAAGCCAAAGGAAAAAAAACCCAATAAATTCCTAGTGTTCTTTCCTACGGACAAGAGCAGCTCCCCAAGGAGGAGCATGGCAAGGGTGGAAAGGTCCACCACGCTGGGATCTGGGTTGTGAAAGGCTTGCACTTAGCTAGATTCTTTGTCCTCCTTCTACGTTACACCCTAGGTCATCAAGGGACTGTCTTGCATTGGGTATGTGTACATTCTCATGACTGCTTTCGTTTTTGTGGCTGAATAGTCTTGCCACTAAGTGATAATTTTATTTTTTGCTCCACTGACATCATTTTATTGAAGTCATTAATGGGGAGATTAATCCTTTCTCTAGGGAAAGGGATATAAAGATATTTTGCCCTTAGTTCATCTCTTGTGAGATGAGATTACAGGCAGCTTGAATGTCTTTTTTGTGAGTTCTTATGATGACAAGTCCTACCGGTATCCTTTCCTTCATGTGTTTACATTCTGGCATGGCTCACTGGACCACTTTGCCCCTAGCTCATGAGAGGAGATGACCTAAGTCCCCAGAAGGTTTTACTGCCATGCCTGAGGACCACTCTGGTGTGATCCATTTTTTAAGTGGACCAAAAGTAAGAGATTTGGAACTATTAGTTAGGATTCATCTGGTTATCACAGTAGAAAACTGGAATTACATCTGGTTTCCAGACAGTCATCAAATCTTCCTTACTACTATCAAAATGGTCCAAGTGCACAGCCACAAAGCGATGAAAACCCCATACTGGCCCCAGGCTGAATGATTCTCTGTAACTATCTCTAGAACTCCCACAACACCTATCAATTCCTCTTCTCTCTTCTGATTTCTGAGGCATAATATCCTCTCACTTTAGAATTCAGTTTGACAATTATATGCATTTTTTATAGAGGACTTCTGAAAACTAAAATACTCTCAAGATCCTAAGAAATGAATCTCTAATGGTAGAATTTCAGGCCAAAGATCCAGTGAAGAAGAGATTCTGGGTAAGAGAATACTTCGCCTACTGGTGAAAGTGGGTTTCCTCAACTATAAAATGGGGGTAACACTACTTGCTTAAGAAGGCTTTTAGGAGGAATAGCACCATGCTTAGCTCACAGTGGGTATTCAGTCCACAGGAGCCACTGTTAGGAGCTGCCTTGGAACACCAGCTGCCTTTGGAGCTGGCCCTGCCCACTGCAGGGTCAGAGGTATGGTGGGAACCCACTCTGTAGACACTGAAGATGTGTCTTCAGGATCGGGAGCACATCCCCAGGTCAACCAGAAGAGGCCTGCTCTTCCCAGGGCCTTCTCTAAAACCAGTATGAAATCCAGGTTGTATTATAGGAAAAAAGCCATCTGACCTTCATTCTACTTTGCTTAATTCCTTCTACAATCTGTTCCATCTGACGTAAAAACTGCTCCCGGGTAGCAGGGGAGGCCATGGCTCTGAAAGAAAAATCAGCGGAGTTACGACTCGCACACAGGATGCTGAGGAAGGGGGCGGTGTCAGGGAGTCCTCCCCATACCCAGATGATGCCCCAAGAGGCACCCAGGTCCCCAGCAGTTAAAGATTCTAAACTCCGAGGAAGGCACAAAAATTAGCTTCATCTCTTAACTGAATATTAATCTTTTTTGTCACTTTCTCTACAATTTTCTTAAGTGATAATGTATTTCCTTAAAGTAAAACAATATATCATTAAAATCAACAAAAACTTTTTTTTTTTTCCAACAAAAACATTTTTTACTTTGACAATGACATGCACTGCCTAGGACATGGATTCCATTTTGTTTTTAGAAATCTGGGGATTTGCAGGCACTGCTCCAGACTGGCAGACATATTCTGAGATCTTCCTAAAACTGGGGTTGGGAAACCTGGTCCTGTTTCTAAAAGCAGCAGCTAAACCAGTGGCTTTCCTGGTGTCCTTCACTTCCTGTTGTGCACTGGGAATGGCACCAGAAGGGTCAGAGCACACGGACGCAAGGATTGAGAATTTTTCCAAAGGATGGGCTGACAGAGAGCAGAGCTCATCACAAACACGCTTCAACACTGCAGCCTCTCCCAATTATCAGGAAATGATGATGAAGGCGCCATTTTTAGAAATGCCACAGGGTTATAACTCGCTAATTGAAGCTGAATCTTACCACCGAACTGATTTGTTTTTAATTAGAAATGAAGCTTAAAATCTAGAGTTGGTAATTCATTAAGATCTTAGTCACTGGTCACCTGCCAGGGGATAAGAGAGGTTTGTGCTGGAAGCAAAGGAAGGGTGCTTACAGACAGCAAGCACTGGGGCTACCATTGGGCATGCTTAAGGGCTGGTATGACTTGGGTACGGGAGGCCTTGCCACACAGTTTTTGGAGAAAAAAAATTCTTATGTGAATAAAGTAGTTTAGAAGATGCACATTGACTTAAAAACAAAATCTATCATAAGGTTTTAAAAATCTTTTTAAAAATTCAGATTAGTTCATTATCTAAATCTTAAAGCATCTCTACGTGCCCCAGAACAAATGGTATCGATCTAATCTTAACAAGACAAAAGTGACATACAAAGAGATTTCGGTAGTGAGGCGGTCAAGTTACTTGCAAGTTAACTTTTTCCAAACCAAGATATTCCTTGGTGTCTTTCAAACTCACTCTAACATCACCGTAGTTCTGCAAGAATGCAGAGACCGCATGAACTGAGACACACCTGGACTTGGCAGGAGGGGGAAAGTGTAAAAGCCACATGTCTAGCACGGTCTTACTCAGTCACACCCCTGTGAAATCGAAGGTGAGCGGAGTACAAAGTGCAGGGGGCACCAAGGTCGTGACGGGAAGGAGGGGGGCCGGTACTTACTGGGAGAAGTTCTCATGAATTGAGTTCAGCAGGCTAATCTGAGGAAGAAAGCGGGGGGGACTGTAAGCAAAAGGTTGAAAGACCCTGCACCGCCCCCCCCACCACACGCGGTTTTGTCTCTGGACACTGCTGCTGAGAGGAACACACCTTGTTTCTGGAAATAAAAGGACATGAGAGGGGCGCCTGAGTGGCTTAGTCGGTTAAGCGTCTGACTTCAGCTCAGGTCATGATCTCCCAGTTCGTGGGTTCGAGCCCCATGTCGGGCTCTGTGCTGACAGCTCGGAGCCTGGAGCCTGCTTCGGAGTCTGTGTCTCCCTCTCTCTCTGCCCCTCCCCCACTCACATTTTGTCTCTCTCTCAAAAAATTAAAAAAAAAAAAAAAAAAAAAGGACATGAGAAAAAGAGCAACACGGTCTCAAGCCCCCCAGTTTTTCCCAGAGCATCTACCTTCCGACAGTCCAGGACTCCGGGAATGCAGGAAGACGGGCCACAGAAGGGCCTAAACTCCGGCTGAGAAGACACTAAGCTAACATGAGGGCTCTTTGGGCAGCTACAGCCACAGTCCTTGCTCTCTTGCCAAACACTGTACTTTATTTTCAGGGCTACCAGCTTAGCGGAGGGTCATTCAGGGTGCACAGCGAGGACACGCCCATCCTGCTGCTCCCCAATGCGTCCAGGTACTGGGCAGCTCTGAGAATCTCTGTGGGAATCCATCATTCAAGGCCCCCTTCCCGTGGAGAACACCTTAGCCCACACACACAGGACCCTCTCTCTGCCCCAATACTGCAGTCCAGGGCAAGGCTCTGAGCTCGGGGTCTAGAACCCTAGATCTTCTTTCTGGCTGTGTTATTAACTCAACTTGTGATTTATTGTACTTGGACTTCAGTTAGTAACACGGAAATGATATTCCTGTCCCTGCGACTCCCCAGGGATGTTTGAAAGCTAACATAGCACAGGCCTTAATGGATTTGGAATAAAAGGCACAATTTAACCAAATGCAAAGTTCTATGTGAATATGGCTTGGAATTAAAAAGCTTCCAGCCACCGCATACTCCTAGTTTTTAAAAGAACGGACCAGGGGCACCTGGGTGGTTCAGTTGGGTGAGGGTCTGACTTCAGCTCAGGTCATGATCTCACGGTTCGTGAGTTCAAGCCCCGTATCAGGCTTGCTACTGTCAGCATGGAACCTACTTCAGATCCTCTGTCTCCCTCTCTCTCTGCACCTCCCCCACTCATGCTCCCTCTCTCAAAAATAAACATGAAAAGAAAAAAAAAAAAAAAGAATGGACCAACTTTAAACACTGCTGTTGGAGGAAGGTGATGGGCTTTCTAAGAAGGCTCTGGCCTGCCCCTAAGTTCATTGGCAAGTCTTTCCCGCACTAGGTAGAAAGACCCCAAGGCCAAGGTATGTGGCAGAACTATCTCCCGGGTCTGATGTAAAACCCATCAAATGCACTCCACTCGTACAGTCAAGCATTTCTCAAATGCCTGTTATGTGCCCATCACTATGTACGACCCCCGGACAGAGGAAAAGTGAACTCAATGCCCCTCCCTCAAGAAGCGTCCTCTAGGAAGAGAGAGATTGATCTGGTTTGATTGACAATAGCCAATGAAGGTGGCACTAATTACACATGCCTCCATCTGGGGACAGGAAAAAGACGCAGTTGCAGTATGGCTCTTATTAAAGAGGCAGGGCAGCTTGCAAGGTGACAATGAAATGGAAAAAAATTCTGTTGACCTCGAGGTGAGGCGGTAGGTGGGAACTAACATGCACTGGGACCCACCAGATGTAAGAACTTCACAGTCATTTCCTGTTTTGTCTCCAACACGATCATATGAAGTGGGCAGCATGGCCCTCTTTATGGGTGAGGAAAACAAGGCCAGACTAAAACCCAAATCTGTTTGACTGGAAAGCGTGTGTACTTTCTGCTCCACTGTGCTGCCACAGCGAAGACCACATTGTTCCTTTTTTTTTTTTTTTTTTTTTTTTTTTTTTTTAAACATAGCTGAACACCCTGCTCTAATCACTTGTCCACTGTGAGGGAGCCCTGAATCCTGAGTGTCAGAGTAATGCGGAGGGGGTGTCTGTGCCCATGGCGAGCCTTTTCACTCCTGTTGGCCCCTGATGATTAAAAAGCTAGATTCCTCGTGTATACTGTAATAAGCCCAACATCCCCATTTTATTTAGCTGATTCTTTTATCTAGCCTTCTTTTTTTTTGAAAAAAAAAATTTGTTTTTAATGTTTGTTTTTGAAAGAGAGAGAGACACAGAGCATACGTGGAGGAGGGGCAAAGGGAGAAAGGGAGACACAGAATCCCAAGCAGCCTCCAGGCTCTGGGTTGTCAGCACAGAGCCTGATGCAGGGCTCGAACCCACAAACTGTGACATCATGACCTGAGCTAAAGTCCGTCGCTTAACCGACTGAGCCACCCAGGCGCCCCCTTTCCTTCGTTTAAAACTCAAATGAAAGTCTCACTGACCCAGGCCCCCTCCATGTGAACCCCGTTTCTCACAGGGCACGACAAAACAGCTCGAGCCGTCCCAGGTTGGCACAGGCCACAGGAGCAGCAAGGTGTCTGTTACTAACTTTGTAACCCAGCACTGGGCATGCGGTGTGTGCCCCTTCTGCTCACACTGACTGCATCCTTCAAACTTCCTGGGGTCGACAGCCCTGGTCTTTGCTCATCTGATTAAGTTACTTTCTTTTTATACAGATTCTTACCTCTTTTTCCAAATAAACCTTTTTATCATCCAGGGTGTTATATAAAGTGAAGAACTGCTTGGTTTCTTTGTGCACAGCCGAAACTGTAGATGCAAAGACATCAGCACACATGTAAGAAAACGGATCAGAACAGCCGTGAGCACCCTCTCCTCCCAGAAGGCCACCCTCAGGACTGTGGCCTGTAGGGGCATCTGTGCGGAAGCCCCAGAGTCGAGCCCGTGCAGAGCCGCTGCAGGCGGATGGTAGCTGGCCATTGTGACTGGCCCAGCTGGAACGAGGGGCCAGAGGAACCTGTCAGCATGTGGGGTAGGTAGTTTCTCAGGTGAGGGGTCCTGGGGGGACGGTGGCAAGGACGCTTGGTGTGCATGGTGTGGGAGGGCACGCCAGCTCTTCCTGTTTGTGTGGCTTCCTCCCTTCCCACACCCTCAGGAGCAGGAGCCACAGCCTACTCACTTCTGTAGCCCCATGCTCGGTGCGGGCCCACAGCAGGTCCTCCAGAATACCTACTGGGTGAACGACGTGCCTGACCTAGGGCACAGTACGTGCCAGTAAGAGTGCCTTTTCTGCCCATTTGTGGGCCCATGACTAAGGGGTGGGGAGGTCTTATTTACCAGGCTCCCAACATCCTTTCCTACAAAATTCCTCTGCATCTCTGCCCACCTCTCCATCTTTACTCTTCCTGATAGAATGACTTAGGAGGCAAGCACCAAATTCCAGGACTAGGAGTGGGCCGTATTCACTAGAGGACGAGGTCACTGGGGAGGCTAGTGGGGTGGAGGGGGTGGGGACGGTTCCTGCCCCAGTTCCTCCTCCTGTTCGGTGGCTGGGTGCTTGGGCGGTCCCCCCATGTGACTCTGAGCCTAAATGCCTTCCTCATTGCTCTGAGTTTTGTCTCTAGCAGGAGACAAAATCCCAAGACCTGGATTCACAATCAGCCTTTGGGCCTAAACTGAGCCCTGCAATTTAGCCGTAGCCAAAGATGCTGATGTCTAAGATTCTGATCAGGTAACTGGCCAGATGACAGCGGGGTCTGGTTTCCCAGTTGCTCCCCAAACACAAGTTCCCTCTGGAGCAGCATGACTGGGGGAGGGGAGAGAGAGGCAGAGCAGGCTGGTGGGCACTTGTGGTTTCCTTGGGCAACTGCCACTAACACTGAAACCAGGTTCTTTAAGCCACGCAGCCAACTTTTAACTTTATTACCCAGTGATAGCTGTCTCTCCCCCAAGCTGTGCAGCCCAAAGATGGGTGGGGGCTGGCGATATTGCCATACATAACTGGAAACAGAAGTTAATAATCTGATACAAGTATTCTGAGGCAGTAGTTAAAAATGTTTCCAACACAGAAATGTCTAATTTGTACAAAAATCATTACATGAACTACTCAGTATAAACTAGTATTCCTGCTAAGAGCTTTAGAACAGGGGATTCTAAGCCTGGCTGAAACACAGAATAGCCTGGGGAGCTTTTAAAATCTCCTGACCAGGAGCGCCTGGGTGGCTCAGTCGGTTAAGCGTCCGACTTCGGCTCAGGTCATGATCTCACGGTCTGTGAGTTCGAGCCCCGTGTCGGGCTCTGTGCTGACAGCTCAGAGCCTGGAGCCTGTTTCCGATTCTGTGTCTCCCTCTCTCTCTGACCCTCCCTCATTCATGCTCTATCTCTCCCTGTCTCAAAAATAAATAAACGTTAAAAAAAAATAATAATAAATAAATAAAATCTCCTGGCCAATTAAGTGAGATTTTTCTGGAGGCGGGGCCGGGTGATTAGAATGGATAGTCAAAGTTGAAAATCGCTGCCATAAATCAATCAATCAAACAATCAACTTTTAGCTTTGCTGCTCAGGGATGTGCCTGTCACCTTTCCTCTATTCAGATCAGAGACTGGGTGGAGGCTGCGGATATTTGACAATGATAAATACTAATAATGGAAAGGATACAGATATTTTGATGCAACTGCTTGGAAATGTTTTTGGTGTAAAAATGTCCTATCAAAAGGGCTTTAACAAGTGTCAAATTTACTCTAAAATATACTGATGCAAGGTATTATTGAATATTATTATTGTTCAAAGCTGGAAAGTAGGCAGAGATAGAAAATTAAAGGGGAAAGATTTAACTATGAGTGTTGCTGTCTGCCTCTGGCCAGCTGAAGCATGGTTGAGGACCACAGAAAACATCAGGATGGGGTCAGGCGTGAAAAAAAGCGTAACCCTCACTCAAGCAAAGACACTGCTTTGGCTGAGACCAGCACGGATGTTTGAAAGGCCAGCACCCCAAGGTGACGTCTGAGGTAGGTTTTGGAAGAAGAAATGGTGCCAGCCAAGTGGGAGCTGCAGGACAGTGGCGTTGTGGACTTGGGGACCAGCTCAGAGGCCAAAACACAGACACCCTTGCGAGAGGGGTGAGACACTGAGGGGCTGCAGGGGAAGCTGGCTGGCAGCTGGCCCACCTGATGCAAGACTCTGACCAGTGCATTTAGGATTCTGAAGATCATCTGACAAGTTACGGGGAGCTGTTGGATATTAGAGCCTTTAAAGTGAGAGTGTAAAATGGTCCAACTTCCGTTTAAGACCTGTCACACAAGAGTGCAGACTCTGGGCAGTGCTGAGAAGGTGGCTATGGCAGTGGCTCAGAAGAAACAGACTTGACCGTTTCTTGGAAGTAGAACCAGAAGGGCAGCGGAGTCAGAGACTAAGGGGCTGGGGGTACAGGCTGGCTAGACAGTGATCCCAGTGAGCAGGAGGGGAAATGGGGTAGGGAGGCTGAATTCGGTTCTGTATCTGTTGAGCTGCAAGTATCCAGGGCATATGCATGACTGGGGACCTAGAAGAAGGGGTGATGGCCCAGGACCCATTTACAGACTAGATCTGAGTTGGGTCTGACAGAACTGAGAAGGAGTCCCAGGCACAGGTAACAAGAGGAGTCAAGGCCCAAGATGTATGTCAAAGTGCATGGTGTGTTGAGGGGTAGTGTGTGGGCAGGGGAAGCCAGAATGTGAACCTAGAGAAGGAAAAGGGGGCCTCCAGGCAGCAACTTAGACTGAGAAGGATCTGGAGATAATATGGAGAGATGCTGTCCTCAGTAGGCTGGCCCGGGGAATTCCTGAAGACTGGTCAGCAGAGAAAGAAGTGACATGACAGACGGGTGGGTGAGGAACTCAAGGAAGGGTATACAGACCAGCTAGTGGTCGTTCAGCTGAGCTACGACACAAGTCAGAATGGCTATCGCAGTGGGAGAGAGGCAATGACAATTTGAGGGCCACCCTGGACCTGACGAGCTGTGCTCACTGGTTCAGGCTGAGGGACACCCAGTCTTAGATTACTGGATGAACACAATGCTGTCAAAATCAAGGACCACATAGGCAAGAAAGTTTGTAGAGAAGAACAATGAGTGAGGATTCATCCAGAGATGCTATATTGCGGGGTGCTGACTGTCCCGTGTGAAGCTGGAAAGCGGATGGGGGGCTCAGTGGAGCCAGATGGCTGACCAGGAGGAGGGCGGGTTTGAAGCATCATGCTAAGAGCTCAATTAGCTCAATCTGTCCACAGAGAGGGCAGCAGAGCCCCCCAGTGCTGCTCCCGGGGTTAAGGGTCACTCAGCAGTGAGCTTTGTGGAATGAGCGCCCAGTGGGCCTGGTGACGACACGGAGCCCCTTTTGGTGGTGGCTTTCACGGACTGCACTGTGATGCACACTGCACCATGCTCCCGCAGGACAGGACCCTCGCCTCCTGACCCTCCCACCACCAGGATTGTTTGCACCTACTCTGGCGGTAGAGTTCAATAAATCTCTTCTGATACTGTATTAGCTCGGCTCGGCTGGGAACTTCATCAATCTTGCGATGCAAAATCGCTATTTCTCGATTTCTTCGAGCCTAAAGGCAAAAGGGAGGAGGAGACAGTACTATTTGGTAAAAGGTCTTACATGCTCTCTGCCCCCATCTCCTTCTGAGCACAGCCACACACCCGAAAATCTGCTGTGGCCTGAGGCCCCCATCTCAGATTCTGACGGACTCTCCTCTACTTTGCAACACACGGAGGTGTGCGTAGCTATGAACTAGAACCAGAGAAGGCACGATGTTAATGGGTCGGCAAGGAAAATCCTGAGTAGTTAAGGCTTTTGTGGAGAGCCCTCAGCCGTCCCTCCAGGTCCCAAAAGTCTCTAGAGTAGTGGATTCCACCACCACCAGGTGCGGAACAGGTACGGAAAGGAAGGCCTCCCAGGTGATGAGGAACTGCCTCCATATGGATTCCAAATTCCTCAGCCTGTTGATAAGCTCCTCCAATACCTTTCTAGAATTTTCTCCATACCATGGATTTGGGGTACGTTAGCCAAACTGGCCACTGACTGTACCTGGGGAGGCACAGCGGTGCTGTGTGGCTCGGGGAGGGTTTAGGCTCCCGAGGCCTGGCAGGCAGTACCAGTGGGAAGTGGCTGGGTTCCCACACTGCTCCCCACTCCCACTCATGGTCCAGGACTAACAGGCTCTTGGCACTGCCCTTCTCCTGTGCCACCCCATCTCTCTCTGGCCCGCCCTGCTCACGACAGCACGTGTGTGTCTCGAAGAACTGGGGGAATACAAACCTCTGGGAGAGAAGGTCACCAGCCCCTCTGGAGACCACACCCAACGTCGGGTCTCTGAGGCTCTGGTCAGAGGCAAAAATGTGCTTCTATTGGCCAAGACTACCCTGCCCTCTGGGTGCTCAGGCTCTGACTCTTATGTCCCCGCCCCCTTCCCCTCTTCTCCCCCCCAGGAATCTTAAGATACAATTATTCACTGTTTTAATACATCTTTAACCTTTCCCTTTCTACTGGCTCCTTCTCACCAGCATTTAGACAGGCTACAGTCCCTCATCCCTCAAAAGCCCTTCCCTAAGCTCTGATCACCTTTCAGCCCTCAGCCTCCTTCTGCAACAATAGCCCACCTTCCCTAGCCTCTCAGTGCCTCTTGCTGCCCCCATGCCCTGTGGTCATCCTCATGGCAGCTGGCTTCTCCAGACTCCCACTGTACTGCTCTCACCAAGGTCACCACAGGCCTCCTCTGGGAGACAGCTCATGGACAACCATCAGCTTCCAGCTTTCTTGATTTCTAGCAAAATTCACTATTCTCTCTGCCGAGCCCCCTGCTCAGCTTCTGCAAGCCCCTGCACTTACCCATCTGGCTTCCTTCCCTCCTGGGTTCCTTCTTTCCCTCTGCCTGTCCCCACACAGGGTTTGCCCCATTTCCACAGCTTTGGTTATCACCTACACAGTGCCAACATCCAAATCTCCAGCCCAGACTATTCTGAGCATCAGACCTGACATCCAATCATTTCTTGGACATTTCTACTTAGTCGAGTGCCCCAACTTTTAAAGCTCGTTAACACTCCTATACACACACGCCCTGAAGCCTATTCCTTTTGTTAATGCTTTCACTCAGTGAATAACACAAGTATCTACCCTACAGCCTGAGTCAGAAATTCAAGTACCATCCATGACTCCTCTGTTTCTCTGACCCAATTGATGCTAGGTCCTATCAGATACAGCTCCTCAGTCTCTCCTGTGCCAGGTCATTTCTGCCCATCCCCATGGCCCCTGCTCTGGCTCAGCCCCTCAGCAGGACTATGGTTTTATGGTAGCTTCCCTTTAGCTAGTTTCAAGCTGCCCACAATAGGCAGTTTGCAGCTGCCCACAATAGGCAGTTTGCATATAAACACCCTCGTACTTTGATGTATATGCACATATCTTGGTTCTCAAATAGCCAGCCAGCTCCCAGAAGACTGGCCATCCCATTTACTATTCCTGGGACCTAAGGCAACCCTGAATATACTGTAAGCACACAGTCACAAATTTTCAAGTATGCAGCTGTGTTTTCCTGATTTTATTTAATTCTGTTTCTTTAAAGATTAGCAGTGTCCTTGTATTAAGGATGAATTTGACATATCCGAATTTCACCAAATAGCTCAGCAAAAGAAGCAACAGCCAGAGACAGGAGAAATGAGGGCTCACCAGCCCCGGCAGCCCTTTGGCCATTCCCATCAGAGCCTGGCTTTCTCTTCCCAGGAACAGGAAGTAGGCCCAAGCCAAAGTACAACACAAGTTAGGTCTTGGCTTCTGAGCTTCTGTGAGTCAGATCCTGGCAATGTAAGGGATTTTACCACGCAATTTTGACATTATGTCCATTTATCTTTGGGACCAACTCTAAAACCTACTTCCCCCATATTTAATGGCTTTCTTACAAACCTCCAAGGTTATCAAACAAGACAGCCAAAATGGGCACTGTACGAGAGCACTAGAACTTGAATGCCGGCTCTGGCACTCACCAGCTGCTTGACTCTGGACAAGCATGGAACGGATCTGAGTCAGCTTCTTCATACAGAAAATGGGGCTAAAACCTACTCTCCACCCCGGGTCAGGATCAATCAACATGAAGGAAAGTAACATACCGAAGTGAGGTGTTATTGTTATCTTAAACCACGTAGTTACCCTCCAGAAGGCAGCCTCAGCACCAACCTCGTTTTTAGATACTGACAATTCCTAGTTCTGCTACAGGACATTCATACCTAGTTAGGTATATTTATCTATCTTTTTGTTCGTGCTTTCACTTACCTGTAGTAAACGAATCTTGTAAAGTTTCTCTTTCTCCATATTATAACGTTTGTCTAGGTCTTCCTAAAAATTGGAAAAGGACACAACCATCTAAGAGCAGGAAACTTTCATTCTTCAATGAAGTCTTTTGAAAGTGAAACTTTTTTTTTTTTTTTTAGAGACAGCGTGAGTAGGGGAAGGGGCAGAGGGGGAGAGAGAGAGAGAGAGAGGGAGAGGGAGAGAGAGAGAGAGAGTGAGAGAGAGAGAGAGACAGAGAATCTTCAGCAGATCCACACTCAGTGCAGAGCTTGATGCTGGGCTCGATCCCATGAGTCAGGTCAGGATCATGACCTGAGCCAAAATTAAGAGTTAGACGTCCAACTAAACCACCCAGATACCCCAGAAATTGAATATTTTTGTCACATCTTTCCATTCTGAGGCCCCAAATTTCTTTTCTCCAATGGCTGAGTTTAGGGTCTGGGTCTCTGTGTTATGTAAGACCCTTGAGGCTCTTTCACATCACTTTATTACAATTCTTCCTTCTTCTGGGGTCTAGGTGAAATCTAGTGTTCTTAAGTGGAGTATCCCCCAATTTATGCCTGCCACCAAAATCTACAATGATAAGGAAGTCATTATTAAAGAATCTCTTGTTCTAGGTATCTGCGTTTACAGTGACGCTGGATTTGTTTTCTACGTTTCTACTTAGAGCTACACTATCCAACATGAGAGCCACTAGCTACATGGGGCTGTTTAAATTTACTTTAACTGAAATTTAAAAAAAATTCAGTTTCTCAATTATGATAGCCACGCTTCCAGTGCTCAGGGGCCACACAAGGAGCTAGTGGCTATCAGAGTGAACAGTGTGGACACAGAACACTGTCATCACTGCACAACGTTCTTTTGGGCAGCACTGAATTACAAGAAACTGGTTTAACAACCTGTGGGCCAAATTCACCTCTCTGCTTATTTTTGTAAATAAAGTTTTATAGGAACAAAGCCATGTCCTTTCATTTACATACGGACCCTGCCTTCGGGTAGCGGAGTTGGCACACAAAGCTGAGGCTATTTCCTGTTTGGTCCCTTACGGTGTGCTGACCTTGGAATGTAGTACCATAGGGACAGTTTCCTCGCTCTGCATCACCCCCACCCCTCCGAGCCTGTGGGTTGGGACCAGCAGGTGTGGCCAGGGCAGGCCTCTCGCCTTCTCAGCTGGGATACCAGAGCAAACACAGAACGCCTGAACAAAGTCTGGGAGAAAACCCTCCAGAATGGCGGCCTTCAGGGCGATCACTGGTTAGACCCTGCTTCCATCTGAGGGGCCAGGTGTGTAAAATGGGGCAATGCCCCTGAGAGCCCACACACCAAGACGTGGTCATAGTGAAAATTAAAGCAGGTGTGAAAACTGTCAGGGGAAGGTACAACGCTGGTGGCCACTCCTGGGGAGGGCAATGGCAGTCCTGAGATTGGGTACGTACTTACATTATGAGTCATCACAGGGGTTAGGGCACCATGTGGATCTCCAGAAGACAGGGTCTGAAATGATGAAAAGTAATGAACATCCTTCCTGAGTAAGGGGTATGGGACAGAAGCTGAGGGTCTGGATGTAGGAAGGGGTGGGGGACAGTTCATGGGCCATGTCTACGGGCCCCAGATTTTAATTTGTTTTTACATGTGTGTCACAACAAACAAACTGCAACTGTCTTTGAATGTAATAATTCCTCCAACAAGATGTGATTGCTAAGAAGAGAAATATGATCTTGAAAGTCTGATTTATGCAAACTCAGTGGCTGAGCTGACGATTTGAGCCTCAAAGTTTTAGAAAAACCAGAGAGGCTGGCTGTCTGATGAAGGTTCCAGAACACTGCTGCACTGCACGGCCAGATTCTGCTACTCTCCTGTGCCAGTCCCATCCTGCCAGCATGGAGACACCTCCAAGACACAAATCCTGCACAGCCAGGAGCACGGTCCCTGAGCTAGGGTACGTGGACTGGTGCTGGGTGGCTTGAACCAGCCTCTTCCCCTCCTTGAGCTTTGAGCTGCCTGAACTGGATCTAAAGGGAGAGGGTGCAGTCAATGGGCTCTGAGACAACCAGCTCCTGCGTCTTGCATCGTAAGCACTTGGGGCCTCAGGGGAAGAGCTTAGAATGAAGTGTGACAAGGAAAAACAAAACCAGTAATCCCTAGTCTTACTTGGTGAGAGACACAAACTTTTTTTCTGGCCTGTGTTTTCACTTAAAAAAAAATTATTATTAAAAAAAATAATAAAAAAATAAAAAAAATTATTTTTTAAGTTTATTTATTTATTTTCTTTATTTTTGAGAGAGACTGAGAGCGAGCAGGGGAGGGGCAGAGAGAGAGGAAGACAGAATCCCAAGCTGGCTCCACGCTGACAACGCAGAGCCCGATGTGGGGCTCGAACTCACAAACTGTGAGATCTTGACCTGAGCCAACATTAAGAGCCAGACGCTTAACCAACTGAGCCACCCAGCTGCCCCTAACTTAACTTTCAGCGGAAATTCCCACTGGCTCCCCAGAAGAGCAAGTCCTGTGTCCTGAGAGCCAGCCACATCCAAACAAACATCACAGAATCCAGAATTAAAACGTCAACTGCGGAAACATCAATGAGTTTCAAGAAGAGCAAGTCCTGTGTCCTGAGAGCCAGCTGGTGACATCCAGCAATGCTCCAGTCATGCTGGAGCTCTAACACTATGCCTTGTTCCTTGCTTACTGCTGCCTTTTAGGGGCAGGGCATGTCCCCAGGCAGCAGCAGAGGATGAAGTGAGTAAATTGGTACAAAATTTAGAGAACAGGTTGCTCTTTGAAGAAGGTTCCTAGAAACACCCCTTCCCTAAGTGGAGGGGGAAGCCTCCAGAGGGTAAATGAGAGGGATGGAAATCTAAGGAGAGGGATGGAAATCTAAGAAAATTCTGTGATGAAAACAGTGGAGAAGCATGTGTTCAGAGGACCAGGTTGAGGGAAACTGGTCAGTCCTTATTAGCATCAGACTCTTTGCCAGTCAGTCCTCCAGAAATCCTCCCGCTGATAAGTCACAACAGCACCTAACAGTCTTGAGGACTCCCTCCGAGCCTGTATTTACCTTTTCATCTCCAGCTGGCACTCTCTCGGCTTTCAGGTTTTCGATTTCCTGCTGCAGCCGCGTCATCTCCTCCTTTAAAGGCGATACGAACATTTACAAAATGCAGACAAGCTGGCGAATGGACTTGTGCCCGCACCACCCCTCTAGTGACCACCAGGAGTGAGGGCTTATCACAGGACCCCCAGACATCCCAGGTTTACAGGACAGGCCTGGGTTCACATGATGTTATTCTTTCACACTTTATAAGACTTCTAAATATACATATAAATTAGAACACAGTGTTTGTTAGACTGTGCTCTCAGTTTGGGGGTTTGACACACACAGTGACCGATGTGACTCACTTCCAGTCTCCTCAGGGTGGCGGGTACCCACCATAGGGCCCCGTTCATCTTACACAACTGACACAGAACTGCTCCATGAATCTACGTTTTCGGCTGCACTGGAGTCGGATGCCACAACAGCACAAGGGGTGGTGACATTTCACAAGAGTCCTGGTTCAAGATCTGCTCACATCAAGCAACACTTACTCGACAATGTGCTTTAAACTCCTGTTCCTGACTTTTCAGATTTTCATTCATGGCTACAAGTGCTCTCAGGTTCTGCAGGATGCTGAAGAGAAAAGACCAAACAATGACATATGGAAAGCCATTATGATTTTATGAATCACACCTAAAACCAAGTCCCCAGCTAAAGAGGGACTCCCTTTTAAATTTCCTTTGTCTCTCTCCAGAGTGTCTAATGGGTTCTCCACAAATGATAATGACTCCCATTTAACTGACATTATCATTCATTTATATACTCAAGTCCATCGGGCCACATCCAAACAAACATCACAGAATGCAGAATTAAAATGTCAACTGCAGAAACATCAATGAGTTTCAAGAATACTGCATCTACTTGTACCAATTACTCAACAGTATTCAGAGCATAGATGGCATCACACAGTTTTTAATTTCCACGAAAAGGAGACAAATTACTTAAGGTCATTAGAAGAATTAATTTGAAAATAAAAATGTCAAGTATCTGACAATACTTTGCTCCATATCATGAAAGAAGCGTTGCTAATTATAAAGCCAAGTAATCTGTGCCTTCTTTGCTAAAAATGTCCTTCAAATCTGGGACTGCTCAATCTGTGCCTGAAGCTTTTTATGATTTACAATATCATTCAGGGAGATTTTACCTGGCACCTAAACACTTTGGTGCCAAAAAAGTCAAATGTCAGTGTGTCTTACACTTTATTTAAATTGTTTAAAGACAATTAAAAAAACTAATAAAAATGAAGGAAAAAAACCAGCATCTATTCTTTGATTAAAAAAAAAAAAAAAAAAAAAAAAAGACTGCACCTTGAATCCCAAGGATGCAGGGCTGGAATGCTGCCAGTAAAAAACTGGTAACAAGGGTTGACTCCAAGGAGAAGAACTGGGTGGCTGGGGACACGGGTGGGAGGGAGACTTTCACCACATGCCTTTTTGTTCTGTGAACGGATTATTTGGTTTTTAAAACCAGAAGAACAAAGGTGGCGCTTGGTTGGCTCAGTCGGTTGAGCATCCAGCTCTTGATTTCAGCTCAGGTCATGATCCCAGGGTCCTGGGATCGAGCCCCAGGTAGGGTTCTGTGCTGAGTGTGAAGCCGGCTTAAGATTCTCTCTCCCCCACCACCCCCCCCCCGCCCCCCCCCCCCCCCGCCCATCTCTCCCACTTGCACATGCTCTCTCTCTGAAATAAAAAACTATATGAAAATTAAAAAACCAGAAAAACAAAAAAGCAAAAGCAAAATGAAAAGTGTGTTGCTTCTGCTCCCAACAGGAATTAGGAGAACGAGGTGGCCAACTCAGTGCGGCCCAAGCCTCTCAGCAAGTGCCGGAGCAATGGGGAGTCGCCACATTCTGGATGGGGCGTGTGAACCGAACCGACCCGCATGGGGCCAGACCCTCAGCTCCTCAGTCCTGTGTTCAAACAAAATAAGCCACCAGACACTGTGGCAGAGTCAGTTTCTTCAAAGGGAACACCAGGGAAAAGGGAAAGTAAACACCAGGCAGAGTCACTTTCTTCAAAGGGAAAGTAAACACACGCGGAAACGTCTTACTTTGGATCAGCTTTGGATTCTATCTTCTCCAGGGCTGCTTGCTCCTTGTCCAGTCTCTCACTGTAGCTCTTCAACTGTGAGACAGAAAAGAGGCATGGCTGCTAGACACTTGGGGGGACAGGAGAGTGAGCGCGTGCATCCTCCCTCCCCCGGCTCACATCTGTGCCCCACTTCCGACAGCTGGCCAAGCCCAGTGGACCCAGCTGTACACGGATTAAACAGGTGCACAAGAGAAACAGGACGGGGGTGGAGAGGATGACACGGTCAAAACCAGACCCATTGAGACACATTCTGCTGGTGAAGGGAATCTTGGCAATGACTTTAAATCACAGCAGCACACAGATGGAAAGCCAAAGTAAGGCCGACGGCAGGTGCCTTTCGGTAGGTCGGTATGAAGAGGGAAGTAAAATAGGCTATGAGAGACAGACCTGGTTTAAATTCCACAACACCAATGTCATGGCTATCAGCAGGGGTAGGGTTAAATCTATCTTCTTGAGTAATTTCACTTTCTTTTTCTGAGTCAGAGTGAGGATTTAAAAAAAGAAATTTTAAAGAAACTCAGATTTCCATTTATGAGGTCTACACGTATACAATAGAATACAAAGGTGCTAAAAAGAGTAAGAAAAAAGCATCTCTTTTATGACGACCTCTAGCATCTACTGTTAGTTGTTAGATAATGACGTACAAAACGTTGATTCCCATGTGTTTCCAATGTGTATAAAGGCATGTATATATCGAATGTGTACATGTATAAAAGGATATACGCATGAAGTATTTGTAAAAAGATTCACAAGAAACTGGTGATCCTCTGGAGAGGGTAACTATATGGCTGGGTTACAGTGATACAACTATTATACTTTTTGAATTTTGAACTGTGTGAATGTGTTACCTACTCAAAAAAACAAGATAAAAAGTTCTAAGGGTACTAGTTGAAAACGGAAGACCAAGCACAAGTTGCAACAAGCCCTTCTTGCCAAAGTCCTAAGAAAAAACAATTATGTTTAAACTGGGAGCAGCTACCGCAGGGACAAGAAGATGGCTGCTGGAAAGGCGGGGCTGAGGAGGCCTGCTGGATGGGATCAGCAGACACAGGAAGGATGGTCTGCAGGGCTGGCATCGCAGTAGGAGAGCCAGCTGCGCTAAGCAGTGAAGCCTGGCTCCCCTAACGATGAGCTGGAGCTCAAGCCTCAGAGGCAGGCGGGCTCCCAGAATCCGTAATGCCCAGGAGAAAGGTGGAGTGCCCCCCCCAAATCACATACTACCGGCTGATCTCACCCAGCAGTAGGACCCACCCTTCTAGAACAATCACGGAAAGCAAAGCAGGCTGCATAAAATGGATACAGAATCCACACAGCCGGTAATAGGAAGTTTCAGAACCAAAGATAAGCATACCACCAAGAATTACCCAACATGTAAGACAGAACCACAAATGAGAAAAATAAAACTGAACAAATCAATTTTGATCTGAAGAAATTGTTTATAGATCAAGAAAAACTTTCGACATGATGGATGCCCTTAGAGAGGTGGGAGAGAATACTGCACATACTACAAAGAAACCTCACACGTAGGAAATTAAAGCTGCGACTGCTGAAATTAAAACATGGACAGGCCAGAACCCGGTGGCTTGGTGATGCAGGAGCACGTAGCCTCCCCACAGGTGTCATGGGCTGTCGTCTGTCCTTGACCTTCCCTGCCCTCTCTACTTTACTAAATTTACTGGAAAGACAGGTCTCCCCTGGTTTTCAGTGCCACCAGGTTATCCTGGAAGGGCAGGTTTTGCTGAAAAGGTGAGAGGGGTCAGAATGCTCGTTTTGCCCAATCCTTGACTTGAACAGATAAGGAGGCAGAGGCCCAAAGGTGAAGTTCATTGCTTGCTCAGGGGTCTGGTCTTCAGGACTCTGACCAGCCAGGCTTCTTCAGAAGTTGCTGAATGCTGGGTTTTATACGGCTTCCCATTTTCCTAGACGGGACTTAGTTTGACCGCCCCATGAGAGAGCGAGCTCTCAGCAAGGTCTTTGGTGCCCGACAGCCAGCACTGGAATCCCGGCATCCTCAGTGTAGCTGTAAAGTCCCCAGCTGCACGATGGGGATGAAAACAGTGCTGCTAGTGTTGTTACAGACAGTCCACAGACTGATATAGGTGAGGGGCCCAGAGCACAGCCAGCACATCCTGATGGTGGCTGCTATTATTACCTGAGGATAAGAGGCGATCTCCTATCACTGACTTAAATCACTTCCTCTACCTCCCAGCACATGGAGCTCAGCAAATACCTGATTTAGTGTTTAATACAAAGAAATGCCTTTAGAGCCACTTGGGATTTATACCCTAAGCCATACAAGTGTCTTAGGAAATTGATATCAAGATGCTTTGCCTTTAATCTCTCCCAGATGGTTATACAAAAACTGATCCATGGCTTGGCAAACTTCATGCCAGAGACTGTGGCAGTAACATTTAGACAGCAGCAGGGGCTCTGCCCTAGGAGTCTGCCACCCAGCCCATAGGAAGGTAGTCACAGAGCAGTGTGAAGAAAGCTCATCTGTCCAAATGCGACACAGGCTTCTCTGGGAAGCATGACAAAAAATCTCATTCTGCTGTTCTTTTGCCTGCCCTTTGCAAACATTCTGACAATAACTGAAGAGACTGGCCCAGGTCAGAATTAAAAAGTTTCGTCAGGTTGACAGCAAGGCAGTGAGCTGAGTGCTACATATGGCTATAGAAATAAGAATTTTAAACGGGCACGTTTTGTGTGAAATTACAAAAAAGGGAGGGGGGTACTGCCTTAGTGTCAGAGAGGTTGTTGAAGACCAGTCCTGCTTCCATGTGGTTCGGAAAGTACCAGGTGGGGCCCCTGTAGGAGGCCCCTGTAGAGTGTGGCTATCGCTCGAGCACCAAAATCACCATGAGGAGAGCTTTTCCGATCCAGAGGAGGATAGCTCTCTATGGAAACACGAGGGACAGAAATATGTAAACTCCTCTCATGACAGGGCTGGCATCAGAAGCATCTGTTTTCCTGGCCTGGTCTCCCAGGCCATCACAAGTAGTAGGTGAGCCACACTGTAAACGCCCATGTGAGATGGCAGATTCCAAACCTGGGGTAGAAAACGCATCATGTGCTTCGAAATATACCCACCGCCCCCCTGCCCCCCCAATCGGCCTGGAAGATAACCAACAATGCTGAACAACAAATTACAGCCTTCTGTAGTTCTCTCATCTTATGAAAAGAAGCCTTCTCGTTCTTAAGGAATTCAGTACTTTGAAGCTATTCTACAATCTGTGGGCTTGTAGAGGAGCCGGGCCCACTTACTGGGCACGGCCCCCCCAAATTCTACGTGGCCCGTGCCCTGCTGAGTGGGCTGGCCTTCCTCGGGAAGCCTTTCCCGATGCTTCACGGCCCACGACAGTGTGGATAAACTGGCTGCAGGGGTCATACTGTGAGCTGGTCCCATGTCCCCAGACGGCCCTGAGCCCTGAGAAGTGGACAGTGATGCCTCCCCACAGACTGATGATACAAGGCATTCCATTAGGGGTGCAGGCCAAAAGCGGCTCTGCAAATCTACTCACCTCTGTCAGAGTTTTCTTGGTTTCATCATATCTGGCTTGTAGGCTGGTATGACTTGCCTGCAGCTATAAAACAAAGAGGAAATACCTGATCTCATTTGATCCTTACAGCAGCACAGCTATGGGCGGATCCCCGTCTCACACATGGGAAAATGGAAACTCAGAAGACACTTAAACTGAGCGAATGTGGGAATTTTAGAATGGCTGTCAACAAGTGAAGAAAAAATTCATATAATTAGCACCAACTACATGTCAGGTGATACGCTAGATATTCTGCGTAAGTTCTATCATTGAATCCTTAAATTCAACGGAAGAAGACATTATTCTTAGTTTATTTTTTTAATGTTTATTTATTTATTTTGAGAGGGCAGAGAGAGACACAGACAGAGGGAAAGAGAATCTCAAGCAAGCTCTATGCTGTCGGTGCAGAGCCTGGCAAGGGGCTTGATCTAAGGAACTGTGAAATAATGACCCGAGCCTAAATCAAGAGTTGGAGGCTTAACCAACAGAGCCACCCAGGCGCTCTGACATTATTCTTATTTTACAGATGAGGAAATAAAGGCTCAGAGGGGTTAAGTTACTTGATGGCAAGTTTCACAGCTATTAACTGATAAAGCCAGGATTCAAATTCAGGTCTGATGTTTCTGTTTGTCTACACTCAGTTTGGTTAACCAACCAGCGTGCCCATTCACAGAATACAAACTGCATTTCAGCACTCAGGATTCTAGCACAGACTATGACAGGCCGGCAAACAATCTCAGATAGAAGAAAGAATTCAAGACTTCCAACACTAAGAGAAAGAAAATGAATTCCCTTTACTGTTCAAAGTTACATAATTGTAAACGTACATCTGCAAAATGTCATGTCGCTTTTCCTTACTAAAAGGTATATCCTTGTGCTGTCTGTGAACTTTCAGAAATCTGAAAACGTTCACCAAAAGCCCAGAGCGTTTATACATTTCCACTCTGAAAAGGGGAAGTGGCTGAAAATGATATCGGGCTCTTTGGCTGTTACCCGAGTACATATTAACAATGAGAAATTTTATTCTGAGTCTCAATGATTGCTTCAAAATAACGTGCCCCATCCTTGAACCTGTAAGCAACCTATTAACAGTTATGTCGCCTTCAGAATCATGACTCCTAAATCATGCTTCTAGTCTCCATGACTGATGGATGGTTACACTTCCACGAGGCCTATCAAGAAGCCAACTCAAGCAGATAGCAAAAGTGATAAAGGAGGGAAGCAGGTGGGCTTTGGCTTCTCCCTTTTCAAAGGAGCCATCTGTGCAATGAGAACTTCCATTGGCCTGGTTGATAACTGGTAGAGAAGAATATTTCTGGAGAAAGTTTTTCTCTTGAAACACTAGTGGTTGAACTCTTGAAGCTCTTTTGTGGCTCCAGGAAGGGCTCCTGGCATTTCCCACCTGCCTCACCCACCTTGCTGCCCACCTCTCAACCATGTGCCTGACCAGCTGCCATTTGACATTTACCTCATGCTCCGCTCACATGAGGTGTGTGGGAGGAGATGATGAACATGGAACAGTCCCTGCACTCAAGGAGATGGACCAGGAAACTGGGGATTAGAGTATGAGAATAGCTGGGGCAGGGCCAGACCTGGGGGAGGCCCAAGGAAAGAGCCTGGCTCACGGGGAGTCTAAGGAAGGCATCACAACAAAGACTCAAGCAGGCTGGGTCTTGGCAGAGATGCAGCTTTCTAATTAGAGAAGACTCATCTCTCCTCTTTAACTGATTTCATAAGAGGTCTTTTCATCTGCTCATCTGACCATCTTTTCTCAAACAGGATGTCCCAGTAGCTTAGCTGAGCTCTTCATCTTACTGGAATTCTTCATGATTCTCCTACCCCTATTTTCTTCTTCATCATTAAACCTTAGACTCACCCCTAAATTCAGTAGCTGGCTACCTCCATTTCTGGGTTCCTCTTTCCTTCCTCAGTCTCAGGTTTCTTCTCAGTTATGTACTAGCTGCGTCCCAGCGCTACGCCTCTGCAGCACACTCCCTTGTACCCAGAGAGGCTCTTTATTCCTTCTCTTGCTTTTGCCCCTCCTCCCATTGGTCTACTGGGCTAGAACCCTCCCCAGGGTTATCATCAAGGCCACGAGAGTATATCCGGGTTGCCTTCCACCTGCATGACCTTGGATGAGGAGTTCTTGGATTTAAGGAGTTTGGGTTCTCTCATATACTACTGGTGGAAATATAAACTGGCAAAATAACTGGTGAATAATTTGATGGCTTCTAGCAAAATAAAAAATGCATATATTTTTTGACCCAGCAATTCTACTTCCTAAAATCTATCTTACAGGAATACTTACATATTTGCACAAAGATGACTGTACAAAGAGATACATAAATTTGCAGTGGAGAGGGGGAACCTGAAACAATCTACATACCCATGAATGGGGGCAGGTACAATAAATTATATTACACATGCGCTACGTCACACTATGCAGTCAATTAGAAAGAATGAGGTATATTTATATAGTCAAAGTTTTGGTTTCACCATTAGAAAGATGTGTGATCACAGGCCGAACTACCTCACTTCTCTGTGTTTGTTTGTTTATTTGTAAAATGAGGAAAATAATAGTACCTCTTCCACAAGGATGTTGTGTGAGAAGAATGAATGAGTTTGAAAAGCACTTTGTAAGTACTCAGTAAAAAAGTCCTTATTAGCCATTATCACTACTGACAGAGAGACATCTGTCTTAGAATAAGTGAAAAATGAACTGAATATTGTAGTCAGACAACCCGTTCTCCCCAGGTAAATGGGCATATACAAGTGTTTGCAAAGTTCTCAAAAACAGTGGCCTTTTCAAAGAGTAGAGGGGACTGTCATATTTTGGGGGAGGGCGGACCTTCATTTCATGATATAGTTCCATACTATTTGGTTTATTTACAGTGAGCTTGTACTATAACCTGTAATTGTTAAAAGTGGTTAAAGCTATTAAAAACGGATAGGGACAAAAAATGTGTGTAGCAGACCTTCACACACAGGCATGTGGAGTATATGGTCTCTCATTATGACTCGCTGTTCAGTGCTCACCAAGAAGTGAGTGAAGGCCGGGTGAGGTGGCCAGGGAGGCAGTCCAGGAGGGTGACAGAGGAAGGAGCTGGGGCTGCCGCTCCAGAGACCTGGATTCTCACACAAGAGGCTTGTTGCCGATGCTGTGACTTCTGGTGGACAGAATCAGAGACTACTAGGAGGTGAAGGAACTCTGCAGACCAGCAAGTCCAGAGGTGGACAACTTTTTGCAGAAGGGCAAATTTAGGAAGAGCAACCTTTTGTCAAAGAGCAAAGTCAAATTTAAACTTTGGCAACAATGTTTGTTTGTTTGTTTGTTTGTTTATTTTGATAGGACATTCCAAATTAAAATGGGTGGAGCAAATTATCTAGAAATGAAAAAGGCATATTATTATAGCTCAAAACATTTTGAGAAAAAATGTTTATGAAAGTGTTGATGTTGGCTTTCAATCTTTACATTCATTTCTATACTTATCTGAGAAGCTTTCTAATCTTTTATTCCTTATGTCTGCATAAGGCTTTGGTTCATATAAGTGCATTCCTGTTTATATTTTCATTTCATCCTTGGAACTCTCTCTCTTTTTATCATCTGAGACCCCTAACTCATACGTGATAAGTGACCTTGGCAAATATTTCCCTCCCTTCATCATTTTCCTCGTCCAGCTGACTAGCTACGTGGCTAGGGACTACTGTACGTGCTGGTCATCATTAAGAGCACTACTTGCAGTAATAATTATCGCTGTCCTTTACAGAGCCTGCTACATACGGGCAGTGTGCCTGAAAAATAACAGATGCATGGTACCCATAGGTTCTGGACCAACTGCAAAACAGACCCGAGTCAGAGAGGACTGCCCCTTCAGCTGAGTATGCTCCGGGACTGCCACTGCAATGACACTTAGCACCCCTTATCCCCAAGTTTAGATGGGAGAGAAAAAGCAAACATTCATGCTGAGATACTCTGCCTCATGGGGTCTGCAGTATCTTCAAAATGATCTCCCTCCTGAGAGTAAAGACATTATGATAAAGAAGCATCATCCCTAATTCAGGCTTATCTTGATTCTGTGATGAGTTCTTTTTGAACCGATCACTCTCAGGTTCTTATCATAATGGCAAGGGTCAGGAGTAGAGAGGATACTCTCTGAGCTATGAGTTAAAATGTCTAAATAATAAAACAGAAATCAAATCACAATCTTTGTATCCTTGTTTGCTTATTATCCAAGGCATTTTGGCAAAACCAACCTACTGTTTGTTCAGCTATGGTAGAACAAATTCTAACAGAACAAATTCAAACAAAAAATGATCGAGCAAGCCCATTTGATGTATTAATATCTTTTGAATACGTGAGACTTGAAAGGATAAAAAAATGTACAAGTTCAAAATGCCAAATGGCACCCATTTTTGGAAATCAATTATTATAGGAACTACTGGTGAATGGTTCTTTACGAAGCTGTATTCATTCCCATAATCTTCTGCTACACGTGCTTTTCTAATTAATTAAAGCGTACTGCCAATGCAACTGAAGCATGTAACAACTTTTTATCCTCTATTGATTGTTCCTGAGTCAAACTCTACTTTCTAGAATGAATATGTGAAGGTCTTTCCAAAATAGTCCCATCCATCACCAAGTATACAGAATACCATGTCCTAAAGCTCCCTTGAAAATAAACTTGTTTCCTCCATTTCCCCTACCTCATCAAAGCCATCAACAGCTCATGCCTGGACTACTGGATCAGCAACCTAACAGTCAGTCCAATGAACTCATGCTCCCACAACAAATAGAATGGTCTCTGAAACATGCAAAGCTGATAATGCCACTCCTTTCCTTAAACCTTCCAATGGCTTCCACTCACCTTATCATGCCCTGGGAAGTCCTGTCTGATCAGCTTCTGCTAACTAACTGCCCCACTTAAGACTCTCCAGCCACAAAACAGAAACTGGCCAGGACCCTTCCTCTTCCAGGTCCTAGCTCATGTTGTTCCAATAATTCCCAGCCAAGCCCCCACCTACTTCCCATGCAGCCTTCCAGCCCAGCAAACACCTATTCATCTTTTCAGTAGGAGTCCTCTGTGACTGAGGCTAGGTCAAGTCTCCCTATCTTATCACTCTAGAAGTCTACTTCAAGCACTTATCACAGCTGTAATTAAATGGTGTTGTGTGTATGATGTATTTGTTTAGAATATGTTCCCTCATTGCTATCTTAAGATCCTTAAAAGCAGGGATAACTTGTTCTTCATTCATCCCCACGGCCTAGCAGAGTAGTGTTCAGTTAACATTTGTGAGCCAATAAATGCTCTTCTTGTCATGTGACCTTCTTCTAGAACAGACGTTGGCAAACTTTTCAGTTCGGGTCAGAGGATAAATATTTTAAGCCTTATGAACCACATCTGGAAAAGGCCAGAAAGTAAACTATCTTGGGCTTTCTGGGACACGTGATGTCTGCAGCAACTACTCAGTTCTGCCCCTGGAGCTTGAAAGTGGGCACAGAAAGTATGTAAACAAATAGATGTGCATGTATTCCAATAAAACCTGACTTACAAACACAGGTGGCAGCTGAACTGGCCTAAGGGCTGTAGTAGGCTAATTCCTTTTCTAGAACTTCTATTCTAACATGAAGATCTTCACTCCTTCCCCGCTTTCTCCCTTCTTGAAGAATAGCTTCATTTTACTTGAATGTAATTATAAAAAAAAAAAAAAAAAAGCCACCAACCTCTTCCAGATGTTTGGTCTTCTGCAGAATCTGCTTGTTCAAGGAAATGACTTTCCGACGATGTAGCTGGGAGGTTCCTAATTTTTCTGGACTTTCTTCTGCTGACAACTCAGACTGCTGTGGGAAACACGGAGGGCAAGCCCAAAGATTTAGTTAGCCCATCTCAGTTTACGTGAGACGGATCCATCCCTGCTCACCCTGGGAAGAGCACTACGAGCAGCCTGTCAAAACCAAGCCAGGGCAGGGTCCTATGCAAAACCCCGGTCCAGAGAAGACTCTGACACAATGATCAGGTTCCTCACCAACAGAGTCTGCATTCCTGGCAGAGGAGCAGCGTGTGCAGAAGCACAGGAATACATAACTGTGGTTATGTTGGTATCATGTAGGTCATATAGGCAACAGGGCACCATCAAAAGGTTTTAAATAGAGGAATAACACAGTCATATCAATACCTTCATGAGACTACAATGGAGTTATCAAGAATGGCAAACTGATTCACTTTCACTTTCACTGAAGTATTGTAAGTATATGGTCAAAAAGTTTAACTGTTTGCAAGTATTTATAATGAAAAGCCACAGCCTATCAACTTATTTCTCTCCATCCTATGGATCCACTCCCTTTCCATTCTTTTGGTGTTCACAGAGGATAAATATGAAAGGGATGAAAGTTGGTGAGGGGCCAGCAGGAGATTCCTAAAATTGTATGTGAGAAGGGAAGGGAGAAAAAGGTTGTGTAGGAAGTAGAGACCTGTCAGGACTCGAAGTGGGTAAGGGAGAGATTTCTGGGTGAATGCAGCAACGGCACTGAGAAACCACACAGAGGAGGAGGCAGCTGGGTAGAGACACTGAATACAACCAGCAGCCTCACCCTAGTGAGAAGCCTTAGGACAAACGAATTAAAAGGTTGATCCTGTTGCAACAGGAGTCCTTCCCATGCTTCATAGATAATCATAAAAAGCTTAGATAAGCTTTATTAAACAAATGCCCATTTCAACCACATTTCCTTCTTTACTGGAAGTATCCCAGTTCCAAACTAGGCAGTGACTTTAAGCCCGAGTGCAACACAACTACTTGGGTATTCGATTTTCTCTGCATGTTTTCGCAGTGATCATAAGCTTGAAAGTCTGGAAGATTTGCCCACAGGGAAAAGAGATGGGGAAGTGAGGAGGAGGAGAAATTGGACGGAACAGTCACCATTTATTTTGGTTAAGGACTTCCCTGAATAATTCAGCAGCACTACTAACAGATGATGAGTTTTTGCCGCTTAACGGTTCCGGAGGTGGGGAACAACCAGCAGGATATGGCTGCGTAAAACAGTAAGGAATATCCATCACTTTCCATCTCGTGGGCTGGTGGGCCATAAAAGAAACAGAAAAACTAAGCACTCAGTAATGCAACATATCTAGCCTTGAAACCAGGGATTTTAAAAAAATGTCAACTAACATACTCTAGCTTATCTGGATCTCTGGGAATTAGAGTTAACTTTAAAACAAAAAAAAAAATTTTTTTTAATTTACTTTTGAGAGAGAGAGAAAGAGAAGGAGAGTGGGGGAGGGGGAGACAGAGAGGGAGACACAGAATCTGAAGCAGGCTCCACACTCTGGGCTGTTAGCACAGAGCCCGATGTGGGGCTCGAACCCATGGACCACAAGAGCATGACCTGGGCCAAACTTGGAGGCTTAAGGATGCTTAAACCACCCAGGCGCCCCTAGAGTTAACTTTTGCAAATACAACTAATTTGGTCACATCAAGAGATTCGCAACCTATAGTCTAGAGATGGGGAACTGTTTCTGAAAATTATCTGAGTATAAAAACTGGGGGAGGAGGAAGGACGACTCCCTCTCAATTTTTAAATCATTTGTCAGAAACAGATTTATTATGAACCAATTATATCTCCTCTACACTGATGAACAATGTTATTTGCCCACTTTTGTTTGCTATATATATTTAATAGCTTTTTTTTTTTCATAGTTAATTTTCAGATTTGGGTTTTACCATCCAACTTAGATTCCTTGACACTGATTTCCAGCATGTCTCTGGCATATCCTGAGAGCTTTTAACTCTACTAGAATTACATAAGCCTTCTAGCTAATGATTTATTGACAATTGAAACAGAATGGATTCCCTGTTCCCTGGAACTACCCCAGAGGTATGTCCCCATGTTTGATATCAGGACTATCTGGAGTATCCTGACCTCCTCCAGTGGCCTATGCAGGCAAGCTCCAGGGGATCAGTGTCTCACTTATCCCCCAGACTTCTTCCAGTCTGCAGGGGCGAGCACATACTCATTCAGGGCTGTTCTGGACCTTGGCATGGCTTGGATGGTGTTTCCAACTTTTAGCAAGTTTTCCTGCTGATGAACTGCTTTTATGGCTAAGGTCCTCAGGTAATGAAAAGTGTATCTCCAACCTGGCTTCTTTACCCTCTTACCCGTGTACCTGCATACGTACAGCTTTGTTTTAAAATCAAGACCTTTGACTTCACTTCAGAGAAGGCTTCTTGCAGGAAAACCAGTGGCTACCTCGATATCTGGAAAGATATCTAGGCCGGTTTATTATCTCTTTCTCTATTTTACAATCTTTCTACCTAGATTTATTTTACTATTTTATTTCATTTGAGAGAGAGAGAGAGAGAGAGAGAGAGAGGCAGAGGGAGAGGGGGAAGGGGAGAGGGAGAGGGGGAAGGGGAGAGGGAGAGGGAGAGGGGGAAGGAGAGAGAGAGAGAGAGAGAGAGAGAGAGGGAGAGAGAGAGAGAGAGAGGGAGAGGGAGAGGGAGAGAGGGAGAGAGGGAGAGAGGGAGAGAGGGAGAGAGGGAGAGAGGGAGAGAGGGAGAGAGGGAGAGAGAGAGAGAGAGAGAGAGAGAGAGAGAGAGAGAGAGAATCTTAAGCAGGCTCCATGCTCAGCATAGCTTGACCCCACGACCCTGGGATCATGACCTGAGCTGAAATCAAGAGTTGCACACTCAACTGACTGAGCCACCCAAGTGCCCCTTTCTATCTAGATTTAAATTTTTAGCCACATGGTCTGACTCTCCCAGGGGTCGTCAAGGTCAATGTCTTTTTCACAATAATACTAAAATGTCATCTTGTTCATTCTCATTCTCATGATTATACTGTGAAGTTTCTCAGATGTTACATGTCATGTAGTATCATTGCTTTGATGTTAATATGTAATGCATTTATTACTATTATTTGTAAATGCATTAATATGTGAGCTATTGAGACGTCGGTAGTTTTTAAGAGTTCTTAAAGGGTCCTGAAACTGAAAATTTTGAGAACCACTACTTTAATCTAAGGGGCCTGGCCCACTTGGGAATCCTGTATTGGTCCCAATCACTGATTGGGGCCACCTTATTAGCAATGAGCTCCAATCAGTGGAGTGGGCCCACCTATAACTTATATAACCTAGAGAGAGGAAAGTTCCTTCTGATTCCACTAGGTGCAGCCCCTTAAATTTGAATCTTCAAAGCATTAATGTACATTAATATCAGGATATTATATGCCAATTCCATATCTGACATTTCTCCATCCCAATTAAAATGGGTAATATATGCACATGAACAGGCTCAGAGCACATATGAATTGTGGGTTCCTCCGTTTGCCTTTGAGTCTAGTGATGGTTCTATGCAAAGTGCTTTGTTTAATGGGAAGTTATTTTTGTGCAGATATAACCATTTATTCTTAAGCTGAATTAAAGAGTCTTAACCTAGTCAATGGAAAGCCTAGTTTTTAAACATATTTTTTATTAAGCAATCTAGGACTGATAAAGGCAGAAGCAGTTCTTTAGAGCATTATGGCCCATGTGGCATTCTGGTCACTGAGAGTCACAGTGAGAAGGAAATTGAAGATGACGATGTTGGATCTGGAAGGATGAGACAAAGTTGGACCGATGGAGAGGAAACTTTATAGTAAATCTTTCACAGAAAAAATTAAATCCTTGGGGCATCTTAACTGATTTCTACTTGAAAAGTGCAATATCTCTCAAAGAATGCCAATCATCTACAAATATTCCATTTGTGTTTACACTGGAGGGAGGACTAAAGAACCAATCTAATTTTGTTCAACAATTTCAGATTAAGAACGTGCTTTTAAAACCACAGTGTGGATTAAGATGACTTCTAGTACAGATTCAATGTTTTCTAATAAATGATAGATATTCATAACTTCCACTCTTAGGGGAACCACATTTAAATGTCATTCAATAATATTAGTCTGGTTCAAAATAGTAAATTCCTAAGAGAAACAAAAAGTGATTACTTTAGCTAAAACTATATACTTTTATAATGAAAGAGACCCCAAAGGTTATCTACATACAAACCTTCTTCCTAAAATAGAAATCTCTCCTATGTTACCTCCTTCCCCTACTAAAATATGGCTACAAAGCTGTCAGCAATAAAGATCCCTATCTCATGATATAGTTCTCTATACTGAAGAGATGGGCTTCAGTTTCTGGCACGTTGATGAACCCTTCTACTGAGGACAAGTAAACAGATAATATAAAATACTTAATTTTTTAATCTTTTAAAAAAGCTATGAGCTGGCAAGAATGTAAGAAACCTGTCAAGCCAAAAGTTAGTGAAAGTGGAACTCTAGGAAGGTATGTATACCCACTGCAGTTGGCTTTTTTCTTGAAAGTATTTGTCAACACCAGGTGAACTCAAACTTTGATTTTTACACTTCAATAATTGCTTTGCATAAACCTTGAAATAGGTGAAAGAAGAAAGAAAAGTCTGCAGCCAGATTTTTGTGATAGATTGGCCCTTATGCAGTGTGTGTCTAAATCCACACACTACCTGTATGGTCCAAAAAACCCTCAAGTCAAGACTATGTTTGTTTGTTTGTTTGTTTTAATTTTTTTAATGTTTTATTTATTTTTGAGGCAGAAAGCGACAGAGCATGAGCAGGGGAGGGGCAGAGAGAGAGAGGGAGACACAGAATCCAAAGCAGGCTCCAGGCTCTGAGCTGTCAGCACAGAGCCCGATGCGGGGCTTGAACTCACAAACTGTGAGATCATGACCTGAGCCGAAGTCGGACGCTTAACCGACTCAGCCACCCAGGCGCCCCAAGACTATGTATACAATGGACTTGGGCTGGGGTGTCTCCGGGTACTTGCCAGTACGAAAAGGCAAATCTCCTCTGAAAGAACAGAGATTCAACTCTAGGCTTCAAAGAATTTCTGTAGGTAAATTTGCAAGGAATATGAACTCACAATCAAAATTTGAAAGCACGTACAAAACATAAGCAAAAATCCAGCAGAAAACAGAATCAGATCTGCAGAGACACAAACACATACATGTCCATTCTTCCCTGAAGCAACAGAGATTAAGTGTAATCACTCTTTCACATAGTAGTTAGATTTACTGACAAGGAAGTCTCCATCGCTCTTTCCTCTCCCCTTTCTGTAATGGTGTGTCAATACCCTTCCCCATCTTGGCTTCTGTCCTCTAGACATTCTCCAGCTTACAAGTGACCTTTTCACTGGAGTCTGAGCGCTGCAGATGGGATGGGACTATTCGCTCACCCCCCTCTGCTTCTATTAATGAGACTAGATATGTAGATTCTTTTCAGTATTTCTGACTCCCACTAATGAAATTGTGTGAATTTCAAAGACCCATATTCATGTAACACTGCTGAGTCTAACGCACAGTTCTGGGTTGCAGGGCGGGCAGTATCTGCCTGGAATGCACTTAGCATTTAGTATGCATGAGCAGAATCCTATACCTCCCACTTTTATCCCCATGAACTACTGTCAGGTCGCCTGATCCTGAATTGGTATGACTGATTTTGCTGAAATTCAATCAAAGTTCACATTTATCCTCTTTAAAAAATGAATTTGTTTGGGCTCATCATTTCAACCTAAGGTAGTTTTGAATGTTGATTCTATTCTCCAGAGTGCTAGCCATCTCTTCTTTTCTAGCTTTAAATAATGTTCAAATCTGACAAAACAAATTCTATGCTTTATCCAAATTGATACAGATCCTGAGACTGTGGGCTGCACTGTGCAGCTTGAGACCATCCTACCAGGTCAACAATTCATTAGCTGATACAATTTTTTTCTTCTTTAGTTGCTGTTAGTTACTATCTATTGCTTTAAGTCATGCAGATTTCAGGAGACTGTGGAACACTTTAGAAATCCCATATATTTAACATTATTCTTTCCGGATTCACAGGATTCCTTAATCTCCAGATTCTGATTACCGTTCTAAATCTCTCCATCCCAACTTCCTTTGCTTAGCTGACGTAACCTTCACTCAGACCCTGTTATGTATGAGGCACAGTGGTAGGCACTGGGGACATGGAAAAAGACATAGACCTTACCCCTGGACCTTCACAGTCCACAGTCAGGTAAAGCCTTATCCACAAATAAAGGGGTTATCCTCCACATACTCCTCAAGTCTAAATTGTGCCACAGAGGAAGAGAGAGTTTTGAAAGCTCTTCTTGTTCCTTCTTCTCCCTCCCTTCCATTTTTTCTTCCACAAACATTCATGAAAACCCTATTACGTTAGGCACTGGGGATATTCAATGAGCCCAGCCATCACTTACAACAGACATCCTAGTCCTGGGAGGCAGGTAGAGACAAGCAACACAGGACACTGTCAGCAGTGCTAGGAAGGAAACTACAAGGAACTGATCCACGCAACATCTCAGAAGAGTCTGTCTTAGGAGGGAAAGTCACCCTGAATGGCCCCTGGGCGAGTCTCGGCAGAATCTTGTCAGAGTCACTTGTCAGCCTCAATTGAGCATTTATTATGTGTTAGGCAACTGAGATACAGGGATCAAAGATGAAATCTTGCCCCTCCAGAAGTTTACAGATGTAGGATGTGATTTGTCGAACATTCGTGACCTTGTGTGAAGAAATGGAGTCCAGAAGGAAGGGGTATAAAAATCCACCCCTAGAAAAAAACTCTTTTTTCTGTCTGTGGTCACAGCAGGAGCTTCCCAAGAGGGCAGGCAACTCTTTCCTTATACCATACTTGTTCCCTAACTCTACATGCCAGTGCTGCTAGAAGATGGTAAAAAATGCTGTTCTGTGGCGGGGCCAGATGACGGGATTAGAAACATTTGAATCTACACTTACCAGAAACCACGGTAGTTCTAGCTCAGGCCTGACTCTTCAACAAGTAGTCAGGGTCGCCTGGTTGCTAAGGTCCCCATGACCTGCTAATCTTGACAAGGCCCCTGGGGCGTGCTATCTTTCCTCAGTCCCCAGCCCCCTTAGTCTATTCTTTTCCATTTTGTCTCAACTGGGTATAGTTTTAAAAAGTCACTCATTCTGTCTATTTATTACCAGGAAAAAAAAGTTCAGTATCAACTATACCAACAACCAATTTGCTTCGAGCGTGTACTGATGTTTCAAATGGCAACACAAACCAAGCAACAACTGGCATCCACTTGAGATCACCAGGCTATATTCTTCTGCAATTTCTCTCTTTATGGGTTGGTTGACTGCTAACTAGGAGCTTCTCAAGGCAGCGTCCACATCTTCTCATAACTCTGTCCTTGCCCCCATACCTGACACTTCCTGGGACACAGTACGTGCACAACAGGTGTTTGCTGCAAGAAGAGATCATCCCATGTAGGGGCTCAATTCTCTCAGTTCTCGGCAGAAAAGAAATCAAGCTGAAGACTTAAAATATCCCCCAAATGATACCACTTTTCTTTGTAAATGTTTTAAAAAACTAAGTGGAATAGCACTAACTGAAGATATAAAACCAGCGTAGAGAAATAACAACATGAAGGCAGCTACCTCAACAAGGCAGATGACATATTAACAATGGGTTCTTCTGGGTCAATCCTATCCAATTTAGGTAGACAAATTCTCTGCGGTCCTACTGGGAGCGAAGGCTTAGGAGGCGCTGGCCACTGCGTGTGCCCAGCATCCTCTGGTTCATAACAGTTCCTGTGGGGATTCACAATCACCATTCTTCTTCATTCCAGACGGCTGCCAATCAAGGTCAGAACCATGTCGAACAGAGGTCATCCTTAGGACTTTACACACAGAAGTGCGGTGGGTGTGAGAAGACTGACAGTCTGTGGTGAAGCCACCAGGTGACAATGCAGAAAGAGACAGAGTGAAACAAAGGCAGAAAGATGAGACAAGGCTGTTTGAGTCTCTAGGAGCCCTGCATTCATGGACCTCCCAGTTATGACAGCTGATAAATGCTCCCTTTTGTTTATACCATTCTGGACACAGTTCCTATCACTTGCAAACAAAAGGCTCCCACACAGCATACTGTCCAGGTTAGTGAGTGGCAGAACTTAAGAGACAAGTTTTCTTTGCTTGTTGCATCACAAGTGGCATAAAAATTATCATGGTAGACAAAACTCAAATGGGAAGAAATAGAAAATTTGAACAGACCCACAACTAGTGAAGAAATTGAATCAGTTATCAAAAATCTCCCAACAAATAAGAGTCCTGGGCCAGATGGCTTCCCAGGAGAATTCTACCAGACATTTAAAGCAGAGTTAATATCTATTCTTCTCAAGCTGTTCCAAAAAATAGAAATGGAAGGAAAACTACTGGACTCATTCTATGAAGCCAGCGTCACCTTGATTCCTAAACCAGACAGAGACCCCACAAAAAAGGAGAACTATAGGCCAATATCCCTGATGAACATGGATGCAAAAATTCTCAACAAGATACTAGCAAATCAAATTCAACAGCATATAAAAAGAATTATTCACCATGATCAAGTGGGATTCATTCCTTGGCTGCAGGGCTGGTTCAATATTTGCAAATCAATCAACGTGGTACATAAGAACCATATGATCCTGTCAATGGATGCAGAAAAAGCATTTGACAAAATACAACATCCTTTCTTAATAAAAAAAAACCTTAAGAAAGTCAGGATAGAAGGAACATACATAAACATCATAAAAGCCATATATGAAAAGCCCACAGCTAATATCATCCTCAATGGGGAAAAACTGAGAGTTTCCCCCCTAAGGTCAGGAACACGACAGGGATGTCTACTCTCACTGCTGTGGTTTAACATAGTGTTGGAAGTCCTAGCATCAGCAGACAACAAAATGAAATAAAAGGCATCAAAATTGGCAAAGAAGAAGTCAAACTTTCACTTCTTGCAGATGACATGATCCTTTACATGGAAAACCCAAAAGACTCCACCAAAAGACTGCTAGAACTGATACATGAATTCAGCAAAGTCTCAGGGTACAAAATCAATGTGCAGAAATAGGTTGCATTTTTATACACCAATAATGAAAGAACAGAAAGAGAAATAAAGAAACTGATCCCATTTACAATTACACCAAGAACCATAAAATACCTAGGAATAAACCTAACCAAAGATGTAAAAGATCTATATGCTGAAAACTATAGAAAGCTTATGAAGGAAATTGAAGAAGACACAAAGAAAAGGAAAAACATTCCAAGCTCATGGATTGGAAGAATAAACATTGTTAAAATGTCAATACTACCCAAAGCAATCTACACATTCACTGCAATCCCAATCAAAATTGCACTGGCATTCTTCTCAAAGCTAGAACAAACAATCCTCAAATTTGTATGGAACCACAAAAGACCCTGAAGAGCCAAAGTAAAATTGAAGAAGAAAACCAAAGCGGGAAGCATGACAATCCCAGACTTTAGCCTCTACAAAGCTGTAATCATCAAGACAGTATGATATTGGCACAAAAACAGACGCATAGACCAATGGAATAGAACAGAGAACCTAAGACTGGACCCACAACATATGGCCAACTAATCTTTGACAGAGCAGGAAAGAACATCCAATGGAAAAAAGTCTCTTTAGCAAATGGTGCTGGGATAACTGGACTACAACATGCAGAAGAATGAAACTAGACCACTTTCTTACACCATACACAAAAATAAACTCAAAATGGATGACAGACCTAAATGTGAGACAGGAAACCATCAAAAACCTAGAAGAGAAAGCAGGAAAAAAACCTCTCTGACCTCAGCTGCAGCAATTTCTTACTCAACACATCTCCAAAGGCAAGGGAATTAAAAGCAAAAATGAACTATTGGGACGTCATCAAGATAAAAAGCTTCTGCACTGCAAAAGAAACAATCAACAAAACTAAAAGGCAACTGATGGAATGGGAAAAAATATTTGCAAATGACATATCAGATAAAGGGCTAGTATCCAAAAAACTTACCAAACTCAACGCCCGAAAAAAAATAATCCAGTGAAGAAATGGGCAGAAGACACAAATAGACACTTTTCCAAAGAAGACATCCCCAAATGGCCAACAGACACATGAAAAGAGGCTCAACGTCACTCATCAGGGCAATACAAATCAAAGCCACCCTGAGATACCACCTCACACTGGTCAGAGTGGCTAAAATGAACAAATCAGGAAACAACAGATGCTGGTGAGGATGTGGAGAAATGGGAACCCTCTTGCACTGTTGGTGGGAATGCAAACCGGTGCAGCCACTCTGGAAAACAGTGTGGAGGTTCCTCAAAAAATTAAAATAGAGCCACCCTATGACCCAGTAACAGCACTACTAGGAATTTATCCAAGGGATATAGGAGTGCTGATTCATAGGGGCATACGTACCCCAATGTTTATAGCAGCACTTTCAACAATAGCCAAATTATGGAAAGAGCCTAAATGTCCATCAGCTGATGAATGGATAAAGAAGATGTGGTTTATATATTCAATGGAATACTACTTGGCAATGAGAAAGAATGAAATCCTGCCATTTGCAGCAACGTGGATAGAACTGGAAGGTATTATGCTGAGTGAGATAAGTCAGTCAGAGAAGGACAGATATCGTATGTCTTCAAATCATATGTGGATCTTGAGAAACTGAACAGAAGACCATGGGGGAAGGGAAGGGGAAAAAATAGTTACAAACAAACAGAGAGGGAGGGAGGCAAACCACAAGAGACTCCTAAATACAGAGAACAAACTAAGGGCAGATGAAGGGGTCAGGGAGAGGGGAAAATGGGTGATGGGCATTGAGGAGGGCACTTTTTGGGATGAGTACTGGGTATTGTATGTCGGCCAATTTGACAATAAATTCTATTTATAAAAAATACATAGCTCAATGTACCAGTAAAAAAATAATAATAATAAAAAAATAAACCAATGAGCACAAGCCTCCAAAAAAAAATTAAAATTAAAAAAAAAACTGTTTATAAAAATTATCACGGTAGAAAGGGACAAAATCTAATCAAATGTGATTGTCTGCATTCTCTAGAGACTTTCTTTCCTTTCTGTTTTTATACGTGCATCCCTGACCATACTCTGGCCATTACCTCTTTTTGGCCACACCCAGCTCTAATTACCTGAGCTCCCCACAAGTGCTCCTGAAAGATATCATTTCAAGACAGTCTAGGCTTTGGATTAAGTGCAAGATAGAGAATGGTCCTCATAATCAACAGGTCAGAAGCAATGGTGCCAGAACTTCTTTTTTTTTTTTAAGTTTATTTATTTATTTTTGAGAGGGAGACAGAGAAAACGAGCAGGGGAGGGGCAGAGAGAGAGCGAGAGAGAGAGAGAGAATATCCCAAGCAGGCTCTGTGCTGACAGTGATGTGGGGCTCAAACTCACAAACCGTGAGATCATGACCTGAGTCGAAACCAATAGTCGGACGCTTAACCGACTGAGCCACCCAGGTGTCCTGGTGTCAGAACTTCTTAATTGTTGGAAAGGAAAATTTCCAAAACCTATTAAGGAAAAACAAATCCTTCCACAAATAAGTCCTTCGGTGGTCCAAAATTCATCGAGAAGTTGACAGTCTTCTGGCTAGGATGTTATTTTCCAATGACATGAAAAACAATGCACACATACACACCATTTTCATTTTACCTATTTCTGTGGCTAGTTCCCAACATGATCTGGCCTCTTCTCTCTACTTAGCTCAAGGTAGGCAGTTGGATGAGGAAAGATGCTAAAGAGGCTGTCATTGCAAAGCCTGGAAGGCAGACACTAAGGATGATGGCAAAGGAGGCCTTCCCCGCTTTCCTGTATGAACACGTCACCTTGCCAAGGAGACAGGTTTCAAAGTCAGATGGTCCTGTATGCAAATCTGGAACTTACCAGCTGCAAGATACTGGACAAGTTACTTAAGACCTCTGATCTTTAGTATCTTCATCTGCAAAATGGATATATCACATGTTTATGTATTGAGCACCAACACTGCCAGGCTCTTGGCAAGGCCCCAAAGTTACAGAGAGAGTAAAAGGTGGTCCACATACACATAAACAGGTAGTTTCGGCTGCATGTGAGTGAGTGTAATGATGAAGGAAGGCAGACGATTACAGGCAAGAAGGCTGCATACTGCTGCGAATTAAATGAGATAATGGTATGCAAGGTACCTGGCACACTCAGGAAAGATTCTTCTGATTCCCCAAGACAGATCTGTGCATCTAGATTTATAAAATGTGCTAAGATTCTGGCTCAGGGAGATGCTGACCAAGGAATGATTTAGCTGGCTGTCAAGTATTAAAGTGGTTGAAACGGTATATAGGTTGGTAGGTATGTGGCATTAGGGAGAGTCCCTTCCCACCCTTTCAGGGACCAGGCACCTCCCCTGGCCCAGCCTTGCCTGGCTCAGCTTCCTTCCCTTTCTTCTGGCTCAGGTTAGTGGGGGACAGTGGAATGGGAGTGGTTTTTGGATAGTCAGGCTTCTTAGTTGCCTGCAAATCACAGTCACAGACTCTCCTTCCTTATAAAAGTGAATGCTAAGATGCAGGGAACAGATTAGACATCCGCACCAAAAAGAACACTGGTGTCTCATCTAGCACCTTCTGAGAAGAGTGTTACCCTTTGGATAAAGAGAGGGATGGTGCTCCTTGGCCAAGAGCCTATGTGAACTCATGAATTATATATCTGGGAGCTTTTTTACATTCCTCTTCCCTGCTGCTCTACAGGAACCATATTAAATCGAGTTACATACCTCAGGGAATTGCTTTGAAACACATGGGTTATTTATCACGTTACACTGTTATAAGAATTTGTGAACCTTACAAAGAGAAGCCTGCACATGTGTTTTACTACATTTTTATATCCCAATGCCTGTCAACTTTCCAACTTGTCCCAGGCAGGCTGTTCGACTCATCCCCTGGTCACAAAATCATTTTCACTCTTCTTTCCTCCCCAAACTATCTTGTCCCCTTTCCTTACTAAGCAAAAATCCATCCTGTTCACAGCCTAATTTGGGTTTCTTTCAAGTACCTCTTGATGGCTTCCCTTTTGGGCATCCCTCAACCCTGTCTCTACTTCCAAGCGGTTCATTACTGAAACCCTGAAGGGAAGGGAAGGCTATGGATTTTAGATAAATTGCCAGTGCCTGGTGTCAGCCTAATTTATGGCAGTAAGATTACAGTGAAGAACAAACATACTGCGGTGGACAACCTGACAGCAGCCCCATGGTGTCTGCCTCCTGGTGTTCAGGCCTTTGTGTCATCTCCTCCCTTGAGTGGGGGTGGGACCTGTGACTTGCTTCTAACCAAGAGAACACAGCAAAGGTGATGGGATGTATGTGAGTGCATATAGATAGCTATGCTACATAAAGCTGTACTGTTTATCCCATGAGGAGCTGCTGCCCCTCGCTGGCTTTGATGAAACAAGGGGCAATGTTGGGGAAGACCACGTGGCAAGGAATGGAGGGAAGTCTCCAGCTGACAGCCAGCACGAGCTGTGGACCTCAGCCAACAGGTGGCAAGAAACTGAATGTTGCCAACAACCACATGAGCTGAGAAGCAGATCCTGCCCCAGTTGAGCTTTGGATGAGACAGCAGCCCTGGGAAGCACCTTCACTACAATCTTGTGAGAGTCTGAAACAAAGAACCCTGCTAAGCTGTGCCCAACTGCTAGCCCACAGTGACTGTGAGATAATGAATGTGTGTTGTTTTAAGCTACAACCTTTGTAGTAATACTGCTATGCTGGGATAGATAACTGAATATACACACAGAGGAAGAGAAAAGCAGCCTCTGGCATCTGTGAGCCCAGCTGGCACTCTCAGCAAAGCCTGATTTGTGGGAGCCGGCCTGTGCATACTAGGTCTTCGTGTTAAACATACACAATTCCAAAGAGTGTCAACATCACACAAGGTCTTACAGATACAGGTAAAAACACGACCACTCTGTAATCACATCTGAGCATGGACAAAACCTGATCACTGTTCAAACCACAAACATGACCAAACATCCCCCTATACCAGCTAACAGGAGAATACAGCTTTAAACTTGATTCGTTCCCACCTTTCTAGAATTTTTTTCATCCCTCCCATCTTACTGATACAATTTATTTAGACACTCCTTTATAGAACTGCCCTTCCTTAAAACATCCAACACAGAGCAAAGTCCTACTTTCTTGGTCCTTCCTCAAATCAGCTAAAGTGAGCCCGAATTCCATAGTAAGTTTTTCCTAATGCCTCCTTACTGAGATGCCAGTTGGTTCCCCACTGGTGAGCAGTCTCCCTCACTACCACCAGCAATAAACCTAACTGTTCAGTGACAGTTGTGTTCCTGGTGGTCTCTGGTGGGGGGATATTGACAAAACAAGAGCAAACAAATAAAGCAAACAACATCTACAACAAAGTCTTTCTATGAAAGTTGCATTAAAAACCCATGCAAAGAAGCACTGACTTGGGGGGGTGGGGGAAACAGGAGAATCCCACCCCCAGACATTCTAAGCCATTGTATTGGCTGTCCTGCTCAGAAGACCCCTCACTTGGTGGGAGGTGGCCACCTGCTGTGTTTACAGTAGGTCATAACTCCCAGTTTCAGGAGACATCCCTTCCCCAACTACATCATCTGTGCACAATCACTTGAGAATATTGCACGGCGGGTCAGAGCAGAACTAATTTGTCGTCAAGGCTCCTGAGACAGGGAAAGCAAAGCTGGATGCTTCAACAGACATCAACGGTTTAGGGGGATAGACGGAGTACGGCTGGGGAAGGAAGGATGTGAAACAATGCCCTGTAAATCTGATTTTACCGATACTACATCTCCGCCAGACCAGAATCAGTTATGTGCAAAATGATTAATCACTGTCTCCCTGAAATAGTCAAGGTCCTGCTGCCCATTCTTAGGAGAGGGAAAAAAATCTAACACTGAAATATGACTTTCAGGCTTTAGTTCATTCTATACACTTTTAATAAAGTGGAACAAAAAATTTTGCCTTGGGCTTGGTTGAGTTATGGGGTTTGTCTCCTAAGCGGCAAAGCTTATTCCTCGACCCAATCACCAAACTGGGCCCAAGTTATAAGAAGCCTGGTAGAGGAGAAATGCCTGTGCTATACCTCCGGCATCGATTTATCAGATGCGATAATCGCTCTGAGAGACAGGTTTTCTCTTTATACGTATAGAAAAATAGGCACTGCAGAGGAAAATTTACTGAGCTAACGGGCAGATGCTGTTGGCTTTGCGTGGCATGCATGTTTTTGACAAATGTTGCTGATGAATTACAACTTGACTCCATCAATGCTGCGAAAGGGTGTAGGGGCAGAGAACAAATCCTTGAGGCATCACCTGAGGCAAAGATGCCAGCCAGGCCCCCACATACCTTCTCCGCGTACTCAGACACAATCTGCTTGATCTCTGCGGAGCAGAGTCCCACGATCTGGCCCACGGAGCTCGCGGTGAGACGGCTCTGCAATCACAGGGATGGGGGGTGCGTAAGGCCATGCCTTGTCTTTCACAGAACTGGAAAATGCTCTGAGTAGTATACCAAAACAGATAATATTCCCTGGGGGAAAAGTACTCTGGCTTTTGTCTAGGCATTCATCAACAAGGAAGGGAGAAAACAATCCTCGGGACAAATGTTAAGCCCTCTCTCTACCTCCTGAGTCATTCAACTGTGCCAGATTCTCCCTGGTCCCCGGGTACCTCTGGAAAATCATTCCTTACCTCACACACCCCATCTCAAGGTCTCTTCCTATGGGTCACTGACAGAGCCTACAGGGAACTTGGAGGGCTTAGGACTCAGGGAAAAAAGAAGTACAAATGGGAGAGATAGAGGAATCTCGGAACTCCCCAAATATCTCTTTACTGCCATAGGCCTTCCCTGGCCTAAAAAGGAAGGATCCTTTCAAAGCCCTTGGTTAAACCTTTTGGACAGGCCTTGAGGTCTGGGCAGACCAACTATAAATGCAGTATTCTATTTTCTACCTAGATGGTGTGGGAAGGAAACAGAAAGTAAGGGCTCTTGTGGAATGGTTGGTTATGGAGAGGCAGGGCTGAACCATGGCTCTTCTACAGAAGCCCTTGGGATGCTGTCTCAGCAGGGACATTCCACTCTCACAAGGGTCCTTCAAGCCCCACAGAGGTTCCCATGGACAGCAACACTACGCATTGGTAAAAAGTTTCCTAAAAGAAAGATCTCAAGGAAACAGGAAGCACTGAGTGCTGAAAACACAGGGTTCTCTTAAAGGTGGTCCCTCTATAAGGAGGCCCCACAGAACAGTGCAGGGCAGTTCCAAGTCCCCACCTCCACACTGTGCCCTCCCCACACAGTCTCCCCTCACCTCTTCATTCGCCATGGCGGTCATCTTGGTCATCAGTGACTGAATTCGCTGCTGAAAGAGGAGTGGGGAGAAGTAGCAGTGAGTGGACCCGACTGCATAAGACTTCCACAACACGTCTAAACAGATCTCTGCGCCACAATCCAAGGCTTGTTTTACGTGATCTGTTATAGTGAGCCTCACGGGGCAGGGGCAGGGGCAGGGGCAGGGGCAGGGGCAGGAGAGGAGGGGGGTGAGAAAAGGAAACTGGAAAGGGTGTGACAGGCCAGCTAACAGCAGGTGACTGAGGGAGGCAGCTGGCCATTTTGCAAAGCTGGGGATGAAAGGGAAATTTCTCTCCAGATGATTTAAACAGAAGCCTCAGGGGACTCATGTGGGCCGCACACCTCTTCAGCAGCTTGAAGCTCATCTTCTTCCTGAGCATCGGCTCTTTCTGCAGTCGAGAGCCCCGCAGGGAGTGTCGTTTTCTTGTCCTCGGTCTGGAAGGGAAGATGCAAAAGTAGCTGAGCACTCGAGATGAAGACTCAGCAGAGAAAGGACAACAATGCAAGGCACGAGTCTGGGAAAGAAAGCACACGCATCTGGAAAGGTGTAGCAGTCCCTGACAAGTGGAAAATCCACAGACCTGAGCTTCCATTTCAAATACAGACCGAGCAGGCTGAGCTCCAGGCCTTGGCCAATGCCTATATCCATTTCTGAACTACTTGCTGATTAAATTCCTATCAGGTCGTACACACTTGCCAGCCTTATACTTTGACAGGGTCTCTCCCCTACTTTAATGCCTTCGAGAGTAAATCACTGCTGAACAGAGTGCTTTCTTCAAACTGCCAGTTGAGACCCATCAGTGGGATATGAAAGTAATTTAGCAGGTATGACCAGCATCTATATAAGTTGAACAAAAATGATAGAACAGGACATATCAGAGTGTTTTACATGTAGTAAAGGGTTAACTTTTGTTAACAAAAGGGAAGCTTTTGTTTTTGAGGTGTCTGCGCGTGGGTACTGAAATCACCATGAAAAACAGGATTCTTACTGCCAAGAAGCAGTCAACGAAGTTTAAAAACCTCTTGTGCGAAGGATAAAGATCTAAACTGCTTTGCTTGGTGATTAAGCTTCATGCTCCGGACCCAGCCTCAGGCTCTAAATGTACCACACTCAAGACACCCAGATTAGATGCTGTTCCTCAAACATGGGCTGGAAGTCTAGAGTGCCTGTTTTAATACCACCTCTGCCACCCATCAGCTGGGTGACCTCAGGCTTACCTTCTCTGGATATCGGGGTCTTCTAGGGTGGAAAAAGAGAACTGGTCTCAGAGACCCTTCTCAGACCATCCCAGTGCTAGGATGCTTTTCTACGACATGCCCATAATTGATCCCAGGGAGCACCGTGAGCTCCTATACAGGTATATCTACACATGTATCCCCTGCTTTTCAAAGCTCACATTAGGCCACTTTGCTTTCACAGAAGACCTACGTGAGTACCTGTTGTTGCTAACCAAAAGAAATCTGAAAAGGATTTTCACTTTTACAAAAAAAGGTGGAAGTGAAACCAGTTTTCAGGGCTGGTTTAGCAGTGAGCCATTCATTATGGAGGCAGTGCGTGCCCTGGGCAGTGAGTGCGGCCCACCAAGCTCCCGCCCTGGGACTGACTCTCGGCATCTCAGCATCAAGCTGCCAGAGCTCAGAACTGTATCTGAGCATCTGTGCTTCATCTCAATTTATTTTGTGTACCTGTTAGCGAGGTATGTTCCACAGTATCAGAGAAGCCTACGAGAGGTTATTTTTTTTAGGTGTAGGAACACTCACTCAAATTTTTTTTCATATAAATGAATGGCAACTGCTTCTTAGCTTTACTCCATTTTAGCTTATAAAAGGCTTCATATGTATGCTCTGCTTTATGATACTGGAAGAAACCTGTATCTATAGGGGACAAGACAAGCCCAAAGTGAATACTATTTAATGGGCATTGCATGATTTTTCCAATCATAATTAATATATCCAATACCCATACGCATAGACAATTTTTTCAGACTAAATTACATATCATATCGAATGTACACATCAAATTCTTACTCTATATCAGACACTACCTGACATTACTCAACTCCAGAAAACACCTAGCATCAGCGGAAATGACTGTTGAGTTGAATAAAAACACAAATGTGGAAAAAAATAAATAATGAGAAAACAAACAAAAAAGGCATCATAATCAGTCCATGACTGATTACTAATGAACTACTGCTACAGATAAAATAGCCATTGCTTATTAGATATCTCTGTGATGGGTGATTTTATATCCTTTACATTTCAGCCTTCACAACAATGCTGTGAGGCAATATGATTACTGCCCTTATTTTGTAGACTCTGTGAACTAAGGCACGACAATTAAGTACATTGTCCAAAGTCACACAGTGAAGGGATTTGAAACCAGCCAGTTTGGCTTCAGAACACATGCTCCTGGTCACTATTCAGGCCCCCTGCTGACTGAGACAATTCCTACATAAAGCAGAGGGAGGCTGGGAGCCAGGGAAGGCTTCCTGGAAGGACTGAGGGATGGGGTTCTGGACAGAGGCAGGGGTGGCAGGAGAACAGAGCTGAGGGAGTAAGTGTCCCATGCAAGAATATCTGAGTGTCTGATGGGGAATGAGGAAAAAAAATGGTATCAATAGATCTTGAACTACAGGACTCTGCTTTTTAAGAGGCCACTGACAACATTAGTTAGTGCTTTATTTAAAAGAGTGATTAAGGGCAGAGACTTTGATGTCACACAGACCTGGGTTCAGATTCTTATCGTGGCAAATTAGGAGCTTGCGTGATCTTGGACAAATCAGGGAGCCTCTCTGGGCCTCAGCTTTCTGACCTCAGCTTTTCTGAAAAAAGGTAGCAAGCATCTTCCTCATAGAGATGTTCAGGGAAGTAAGTGAAACAAATACACACAGAGCCCTGAACAAAGGGCCTGAAACACAGTAAAGGTTTGGCACTGTAAGATTGACAGGACAGCCCTGCAGCCAACAACTGAAGATCATCAGGAAATACATGAATTAAGAGAAAGTTTTGAGACTGCTTTGTGAAGTTAGAAATCCCCTCTTGACTTACCTGATTTCTCCACGCTAGGTACTAGGTTGTCTTAGGGCAGGCCTGTAATATGTGGCTGTGTTCTAGCTCACTGCGAGCATCCTGTTCACATCTGTCTAGGGTCTCTCTCATCAGATGGGGAGTGCTCAGGGCCCTGGGAATGGACTTCATTGTCACACTTTTGGAGTTATCAGAGGGCACGGAATTGCCCTTGGGGCCATGACTTCCAATCACCTCTCACTTTGAGCCCTGCGATGAGGCTGCTCCCTCAAGTTCCCCGACTTGCCAAGGTGGCTGGCTGCAGATACAAGGGAGGTGCGGTGGCCAAAGGCAGCTGGTACATCCCTCGTGCACCAGGCTGCCCAGCGACCAGAGCACGGACATCCCACTCTTGCTAGGCGGGCAGCCTGTCAGTGTCAGACAGACAAAGGTGGGGGGGGGGCACTTCCATCTCTCCAATGTTCTCTCCCATTATCTATGCTTGTCTTACCTTCTCTGTTTTGCTCTGGCGGCTAAATCCATATCTCCTGCAGGCCACAAAAAAGGGGAGTTCAATTACTATTCAAAAGTCACACAAATTTGGTCAAATGCATTTTGGTTGGAGTTTTATACGCAAAGTACCAAAGAAAATTTAGGCCATATAATAACTGGAGAAAATGTTTTAAGTGCCTGAACCAGAAACAAGTTCCACTGTTCTTGAACAAAGGGCCAGCCATTCTGTTTGTCATGTGAATACTACCAATGGCAACTCTCAGAGGGTGCAGAGTATAGTATTCTCTTAAAGTGCAACCATTACTCTTTGAACCAGGGGCTGCATTTCAGATCCACGGTTTAAACTAAAAGCCTTAAAACTTTCTGTACAAACAAACGTGAGTGTGTTTGCTTGGGCTAAGCATGCTCTCTAATGGCTATATTCAGAATCTGGGGTCCAGCCCATTTTTCATTCTCAAACATAGTCCAAGCAGGATGTCAACAGTGTTATGCATTCACTTCAGGCAACCTTAAATTCAAAGAAACTCAAAAATGCAATTTAGTTTAAATTAGTTTATTTTTAGGCTCTTTTTTTTTTTTTTTCTGTTAAGCAACACTGCAAAATCCATTCAACCTAAGACAAAAAGCATTATGCAAAACACCCTACCTCACTTACCTTCCGAATAGTTTAAAAGGAAATAAAGTTACACGCAGCCATTTAAGAGAAACCAATCAAAGACTCCTGCTCTACCTTTACTGACACCATGCTGATGCCACGTGTTGGTCACTGGGTCGGTACGCTGGCCTCCAGCCTCACTGTGTTCCCGCTCTTCCTCCCACCTCCTATCTGGCTTCCAGTGGCCTCATCCGCATGAGTCACTGGCAGGCCTCTTCCCTCCTGGGCATCCACTGCCTGACACAGAGCTCTGCACATCCTGGGCTGTTCTCCTCCTTTCCTATTCACACCCCGCACCTCAGCTCTGGAGCTACCTCCTCCCCAAAGCATCCCCCACGCGTGGACACTCTGCCTGGGCCAATCCATCCCACACCTGTACACGTTCCTCCACCTCCTAGAGACAATCATGTCCAACTGCCTGTATGCACGTGTGCATCCACTTCCCAGAGGGCATGGGAGCCACTTTTACATTTAGTATGTCTAATGTAGAACAAATAAACTAAAGATAAGTGGAAGAAAATGCAGAAATCAAGAAGCCAAAGTATCACCTGGTCTTGCAGTAGGTTGTCATGTAACTGGAGAGACCAAAGAAAGAGTCCAGGCCGGGCACAGTGTGCCCACTCATTAGGCATAACTCTGTAGGCCCAAAGTGCAGCAGACTGAGGCTAAATTCTGAGTATCCACACACACTCTCTGAGTATCCACACACTTTGACCTTATGGCAAATCCTGTGAATTGGTTTCACGATATCTATCGCACACTCCTGTACTGCAGAGGCTGGAAAACAACTCTATTTTCTACACTCCTGTGCACCTAGGGCCTGGAGTGCTATGTAGGCTCCACCTGTCAGGTGCCCTTACTGGAGATCTGAATGTGCAGCAGCTACGTGAGGAGAGAGGGAGGGTATGAAGGGTGTGTTGTATGACTGTGGGTCACACCGATACCCTGGTTGGGGGCCAGCAGCTGTCACAGTGGTGTTCTGATTTTGGCGGAAGTGTTGTGGTCTCTCTGTCAGCAGCTGTCGTATCGGCTTCCTAACTCCACAGGCCACTAGCTAGCTTCCTGGTGGTGGAGGCAAGAAGCAGCATCCTTGGAGGCCCAGTTCTGATGTGCTACTTGGGGAGTGACCCTGGCTTGGCCTAGGTCCCACCTTTCAAACCTTCCCAAGGATCCGTGTAGTCAACCTCTTCTGTTGAAACTGGCCAGAGGGTTTAGGTTCTCACCCAGTGAACCCCAGCCAACAGAGGGTCTCACAAAAGTTTCCCTCTCCTAGAAGTAATCCTGCACCATGGGTGTTCCTTCGTTTTCCAGGCCTTTAGTTCATGCAGACCCTTGGGGCAGAAGACATGCTTAGGCAGACAGCCTTCATCTAAGGCCCCTGAAAACTATGGATTTTCCAAATGAAGCAGTAAACAACTAAATGTGGGAGACTGGATTTCTAGGCTCCTTCTACTCCTTCATAAAGACAGAGGCTGTGGGAAGGCCTTTCTGACCACCCAAAGGCCTAGGTTAGGCCCCACAGGTATGCACTTCTGTGTTTACACCATCAACGTGCTCATCTCACAGTGTGCGATAATTATGTCTAATCCTATAACTCTGTTGAACTCCTTCAACAGAGTGCTTCACTCATTTTTTTAAAATAATTTTTTAAATTGAGATATGACTTGTATAACATAAAATTTATCATTTGATACTATATACTTCAGTGATTTTCAGTAGATTCACTCTTTGTACAACCATCACCACTATCAAATTCCAGAACAGTCCCATCACTTCAAAAAGAAACTCTGTATCTATTAGCAGTTAGTCCCAATTTCCCTCTCCAGCCCCTGGCTACCACTTACCGATTTTCCATCTGTACGGATTTGCCTATTCTGGACATACCCTATAAAATCTTACAGGAATCTTATGCGGCCTTTTGTGACTGGCTTCTTCACTTAGTATGTTTTGAAAGTCCATCCATACTACAGTATGAATCAGTACTTCACTGCTTTTGATGACTAGGTAATATCCCTTTATATGGATAAACCACACTTTGCTTATCTATTCCTCGGCTGATGGACAATTGGGTTGTTTCCACTTTTTCGTGAACAGTGCTGCTATGAATGTTCACAGACAGCTCCACCAGCTTTTGTATCCTCAGCACCTAGGACAGCTCCTGGCACACAGTAGGTACTCAAGAAATGCATGCTGAATGAAGAGTCTGGCTGATTTTTCTAAAGCCCTCCTTCTCCGTGTGACATGGTGACACTGCTTCCATGACAAAGAGCTGTCCCCAGATGCCTATTAATTCCTGTCTCATTATGTTCACTGGTTGAGAGGTTTCTGGGAGACTTCCATGTTGCTTGAGCTTCACCAAGAGAACATGGTATCCCTTTCTGGCCTATCACCCCTCAAAAAGAACAACGGGATGCTTCAACTTATTTCTACAAAGCATTTACTTCTCTTTTATCTTTCATAGGTATGCTGCTCTCTCCTCCCACCTCCCTCTCCTCTCACCCTGTCTGCTCTGCCCTTGCCTCACAAGTGTCAGTCTGATCTGTGCTGCCACATGCTTCAATTTGTTTCTGCCTTTCCCTCTGTTAGCTCTGACCAACCAGTCCTGCTGATGTCTTACACTGTCAGCACCAACACAGCTCTGGTCTCTTTTCACCCACTTTACTTCCTCACACCCTACACCTTACACTTGATCTTTAACATCAAGGATGTACACCTTCTAGAACAGCATAGTCCGAAAAAAATATGATGAGAGCTAAATATATAACTTTAAATAAGTAGGTTCACACATTCAGGTTATTCCAAACAAACTTCAACTTTTTCCAATAACTAAATCAAGCATGAGTCTTTCAGTGCTACTTAATTAAAATTAAAATTCTGTTCTTGAATCACATTAGTCATATTTCAAGTGCACAATAGCCACATATGGCTAATAGCTACCATACTGGACATCACAGTTTTAGAAAACAAGCTAACCTTCAAAAACAACTGCCCCAGGGCAAATTAAGACAGGTACCAAACTATGTGAAATAAAACAAGGGCATAAAAAAGCTCTAAATACTAAGGGCTGTGGGCCCTGTTCTTTGTTCATTTCACAGGTATTTGCTTAACTACGAGCGGTCACAGGCCTTACCATCACAGAGGATCCAAACAGGTTGGGAGAGACATGCCATATTTCCTTTACTAAGTACAGAATAATTCAAAGCAACTAAAATTAGGCCTCAAATAGTGTGGAATAAGCCAACACCAGTATTCTAGTGGTAGTGCTTCCAAATTCCACTTGCAAGTTGTTAAAAAGAGAGCCATGGGCCCAAGGTGGAATCCCTCACCCCTGTGAACAAACCAAGACTTAACTGCAGCTTCAACCTCTCTAGGAGTGGAATTTTAACCCAATCAGTCTGGAATCTTCTGGTCAGCACCAAAGAGTTAATCTGTCATATGGACTCTCCCCATCTTCCAGAAGAAGATGAGGTAATCCACTTAATAAGATTCCCTCCTTTCCCCCTAAAGGAAGGTGACCTTGCCTGAAACAATCCTTTCTTTCTAAGGATTGCTAATAACTTCTTGCCTTACCTTCCTTCCTATAAAAACCTTCCATTTTGTACAGCTCTTGGAAGCTCATCTCTACTTGCTAGATGGGAGGCTGCCGGATTCATGAGTCACTTAATAAAGCCAATTAGATCTTCAAATGTACTCGGCTGAATTTTGTTTTTTTTTAAACAAAGTCAAATATACCGCACATAAAATGCATTTCCCCACAGTGGCAGTTTTAAAGCATGGTTAGGTGTTTTAATTTAGCTCCTAAAAGCTGATTGGGCCTATAGTAAAATTGAAATATTATAGACTTACAATTTTAAGTGTAAAATCAAAACCACGAGTCTTGTTTTTCCAAAACCATAACATTTAAACAAACCTATCCAAACATGTTTTTAGCAGGCACACACCATGCTTAAGGCCTTCAGCATGGGTGGCCAGGCTCAAAGTTCAACTTCATTTTAGTGACTGAGAGTTAAAAAAAGGTGGAAGCAGCTGGAATGTTGACCTCCAAGCCACTGTGGGCCCAAGCTAATGAGTAATCTTCAACCCCAAAGAGTTTCAGAACTTCTAACTCCAGGAGTCAAAATACTTTCCCTCTTTTCAAAAGGTGAGATAATGAGGAAACTAGAGGCACTGACAAGAGATGGGGGTTCGGATTCCCAGGTGGGGATGAGCAATTAAGGGGTGCCACGATGTTGATACTCAAGGGAGAGACAGGATAGAGGTGACTGAGTCCCGGGACCAGTGAAGGCCCGGCCTTGCCTGACTGGGGAAGGGAAGGGAGAGTGTGCAAGACTTCTCAGGCTTGGGGGAGGGCTCGTGGTGGGGTACAGAGCACACAGGAACAAGGAAAGCTGAAAGGAGAGCCGCTTTTGGATCTACGGGTCATATTTAAGGGCATCTGAGAACTGAAAACTGCTGCTGTTAACGATGATTATGGTGATGAGGATGATGAGGGCAGAGCCTAACAACTGACATTTACTGTTTCCCACACAGGACAAACTATCCAAAGCTCTTCACATTTATATTGTTAACGTAATCCTCATTTAATGGGCCAGACCTCCATGCAGGGGATGGTACTGACAGAACCCCCGAGGAAAAAGTCTGATAGCCAGAAAGGAGGGGAGGGCCTTTCCAAGGAGGGGGCATGAAATGCACACTTGCTGGGGCTTTAAGTTTTTTCCAGTTTGCCCCATCAGTTTTAATAAGCACTCTCTTTGTTCAGTGTCAGACCAAACAACAAAGACTGGGCTTGTCTTTCTAAAACCAGGAGCCAAACTTCCCCTGGAGGTTCAAACAGTATTTGTAGGTAATGACAATGGCACGCTTTTGGAGTCCCAACAAAACCTGAGTTCAAGTCCCAGTGTGAGGCTCTTAATAGTTCTTAATAGTAGTTAACAGTGGACTTTGGGCAAGTTATTGTTTAAATTTTCTGAATGCTGTCTTTACCATTCTCAAAAGAGAAAACTGAGCTAACTAAACCATCAGAATGTCCTACGTACCCACTTCCCCACCTCTCACAAACTCACCCTCTCCTCATCAGGAAAGCTAAAAAGAAAGCAAAACCATCCTTCTCCTAAAAAAAAAAAAAAAAAAATCCTTCATCAAATACCTACCCTAAGCTTAGAACGCAGAAGTCAGTCTGACCCCACCGACAGGAATTAAGATTGATAGGGACACACTCTGCACTTTCTTACTCCAAGTTTGAGGAGAGTCACAAAGAAAACCTGTGGATTGCTCCCTTCCCTAAAGAAAGCCCCACCAGACTCTGGGCAGGGATGTCCTGAAGTTGCCCAGCCATCAGATGATAAGAATGACTACCCTCTACAACACATTCGAAAGAGCCAGTTTAAAACCGGGATTTTCAAAACAAAATGGTGAAATGTCATCAGCCTGGTCGCGGTGAGGTGGACAGTTTACTGAATCCCTGACTCCTTTACACGCCCAGGAACGTTTGGAGCATCCATGACAATGGAAAACATGGAGGTATCAACAACAGAAACCACGAAAACCACAGCATTCTCCCGAGTATTCTTTGGCTCTGGAACGTGTGATACCCAGGGAGGTGGTCTCTCCAGCTCTGGCTCCCCCAGACTCACATGCCCACCTACACTGGGGCGTGGCTGCAAAACCCCATCACAGTGCCCAGGGCCTGCGACCTGCCAGTTGCTCAGGGCCCAAAACTCAGAGAGGGTCCCACACCTGGTTGTTGCTGCTGTCTTGAAATTCTTAATAATTAAGCCTTATCAATAATGATTATTTAACAAGGGGCCTTGCATTTTCATTTTATACTGGGCCCTACAAACTATGTGGATGGTCTGGTGGTGCCTGACTCAGAAGAGGAATTCCATTCACAGCAGCAACTGGTGAGCCATGGAGCGGCCGGCACACCCGGCTTAGGGCCAGAACAACACCTTCCTTGGAATGGAAGGGACCGGCTTCCGTCCTCAGGAAGTGGGACCGGACACCACACCACCCCCTCAACAACAAAGAGGGAAAGAAGCGTGGCAAGTTTTTCTGAAGTGTTTCTCCACTTGGAAGGTGGAGTGTCTATAAACCAACGAAGCCTACTTTCCTTCCCATTCTCTCCAGCACTAGTACTGGAGCACTGCCCCTCCAGAGGGGGCGGCCATGAGACCGATGTTCGCTCAGAGAGGTGCTCGAGGCAGAGCCGGCTGGGCTAGCAGGCAGAGCAGCGCACGGCAACCACTCCCAGGGCAAAGAAAGGAAGCACAAGGCGACATACTCACGTCAAGGAGTCAGCTACCCTAAGTAGAAAACGCAGGACATAAATGAAGGTTAATACCCAAGGTCAACCAAGAAACTCACCGAGGAGAGCGCTTCTTTGTGAGTTTTGAAGTAAAAAAATGAGGACACAAGACAACTGGTTTTGTAAAACATTAGATAATTAAGAAGTGACAAAATACTTCTAAATTCTTCATCTTCCTGCTCAGGACAATTCCTCACAGGAAACCAAAACTATTATTCTAACCCTTCGAGTAAAACTACTGTAACCGTTCGATTCTTTAGCTTACCTAAAGATTGTAACAAATGGCAGGGGTATGATGGGTGGCCCACCCCCAGCCTCTGCAAATACCGCCAGCCCCCCAACTCTGAGGAGGGCAGAGACAGGGCACACAGTTACACGCAAGTTTCCGGAGGGGCACTGCAAAGAAAAGGCCTCCACCATCGTCAGGAAGCTACCCACAGAAGCTTGGGAAAGAAGTCCCCGGTGATGGAAATCTCGGACCCAAACCGGTAAACTCAATCAGGTAAAAGCCAACCAAATTAATCTCAATGAAGCAATCCAACTCAGCTTTTCTTTTCAATGGTTTTATAAAATGGACACTTCAGATTGGGTCCCCTTTATTACCTGCCATATTCCAAAAGCGTAGCATGGACTCGAGATTCTTCATCCAGCAGCTCTCCTGCTCCCTGTTGGCGTCTGTATTTCCGACGGGGCTTGTAAACATCCTAAGGAGTGGGTGAGACAGAGGACTTACTGAGTGTGAGAGGGCCCTCCTCCTGAACCGGCTGCTGGGTGCATCCCGGCCGGTCAGGGAGGCTAGTCTTTCCCCATGATGGCGACTGTACCCCTCTCCTGCAGGAGAGCCGGGGGTGCTCAGGGAGGCCACCCTCAAGGAGTCTGCTCCTTTGATGTGCACATAGGTAGCAAGTATTTCCACTCAATATATTGCCCCTCAACTTTGTTTTCACTTGGTGGGTTTCTTTTGTCCTATGGCATTTTAATACTTTATGTGGTCAAACGTAATCATTTTATATCTTACTTCTTATACCAGGGATTGTAAAAAAAAAAAAAAAAAGTTCTTGTATGTTACTTGTATGGGTTATATTTAGCCTTTTAAACTACTCAGAAGTCTTTTTCCTGAATGGAAAATTAAGAATGCCAACATCTTCAGTTTAATAGTCTAGCCTTCCCCTGATCTGAATGGCATGCATATATATACCATGTACTGGTGTTACCCTCTTCTATTCCTCCTGCTTTAGGAACCTTTATCCTGTCTCCACTGTTCTTTTGCAAATTTCCTGGCTGTTCTTATACTTTTTCTCTTCCAAATGAATTCTAGTAACAACTTGTCAAGTTTGTAATAAAAAGCAGTTGAGTTTTGATCAGAATCACAACAAATCTACAGATTATTTTGGAAAGAACTGATATATTTATAATATTGAATCTTGCCTTGAGAAGCAAGGTTTATCTCTCTATTCAGATCTATTTTATTCCTTAACAAAATTTTCCAGAAACAAAACAAAACAAAACAAAACAAAACAAAACCGCAAATTTTCTAGTCACTGCGTATCCAGACCTTTTCACCACCCGAGCCACAAACCAGTTCAACAATCACAGGTGTGTATGTTAACCCAGAATCCTTTAAACAAATTCCTCAAGTGGTCAAGGAGATTTCAATTCTTAGACTCTAAAATAGCAGAGGAGTAGATATAAACCCTTCAGCAATACATATCTTCTTTATAAACGTGTTGAGGTTTATCCTCAAAAAGTGTCTAAAAAAAATAAAATGCTCTATCAACTTTCACTGACTTGTACAAATGTGGAAGCAAACATAGATCTATTTTGTGTAGGACACATCCTGAAACTACACATATGTACATATATGCCTCCTAAACAAAGTACGTGGTATGTAGTAGATGTTCAATTAATGCAGGTCTTTACCCCCACCTGATTTAGCGTTTTGCCCAGATGAATGTCCTCCTTGACTGCCAAGCTGGCAGCCAAATCATATCTTAAAATATGCTCAGGCCTCTGAACACAAGCAGGTGAATATTTATGCCAAGGAAGGTATTCCAGTCGTTTGTCCCTGGATTTTTTCTCCTCCACCACCAGACCTCATCATCACTATCCTCGACCTGGACATCACTAGGACAAGCATTACTAGCAGGCTGCTCCATAGAGTGGCATTTTTATTCCAATTAGAGTCGTTCCTCCCTTGATATTTCTGGTTAACTTTAGTATTGTACTTTTTATTATGAGAAGTTTCAAACACACAGAGAAACATTCTTTTGTAAGACATACTATATAATCTTAACAGTTTTGTAAAAAAGGAACAGAATAGGGTCTGGGATGATGCTGGAGTGGTTTTCTTATAACTTGCTGCCAGAAATAATCCCTAGTATGTCGACATGAATAGGAAGCTATGAATAACGTAAAACAGATTTATGGGGAAATGCAAAATATAATGAACCCACATGACGTCAGTTACTGCCCATGATTTAATTCTCACTGAGCTCTACTATTATAGCAGTACTACATAATTGAGCTTAACTGCTATCTTCCTTAGTTACCACTGATAGAGTCAATGACCCAAGACAGGAAATTGGATTCTTCCAAAAAAAGGGCTGACTCCAAAACAATAGCATGCCGAAACCAACAGCTACGAGGACCTTTTATTCTGCCAAACAGTGACAATGTTGGCCTTTGCATAATTATTCCTCCTACTTAAAAGCACCATGTCATATACTGCTCACCTTTTGCATCTCATAACTACACTAAGAGGTGGAGGCAAGGCAGATGCCATTACCCTCACTTTCCTACTGAAGAAGCAGAGGTTAGATAATTTGTCCAGGATCTCTGAGACAGTACTAGGTCCCCTGGCTGCTGGTCCCAGGAATTTTCCAGTGCACTGACTTGCTTCTGGTGGGCATTCCTGCTACCCTCCAGCCATCTCAAATGAGTCCTCTCATGACACCATCATACACCTGAGGCTGCCACACGGGTCATTACGTGGTTTGCTTAAGTGACAATGACCTAAATTTCAGGGCAACTATAGAGAGCTATTGCTAAGTCACCCTTTAAAGCAACAGGGAGTCAGGAACACTGATGTCTAGCGTGGTCTCTTGCCACTCACTGGCTCTGTGACCTTGGGGATTTCCTTCAATGGGCCTGTTTCCATATCTGCAAAATGAGGACTGAACTAATAGCTCTTGGACAGTTCCTTGTTCTCTGTGCTAAAGGACACATGAGCCGGGTTAAAATATTAAAGTGACTCTTTTGTAAAGCAGAGAACTCTTGTCCTGTGAGAGTCACGTATTTCTACCTTACAGGTTTGGCTGTAAGTCACTGGGTGAAGTAACTCCCGAGTCATCTCCAAAAGGCTGGGAAGGGAAGTGGAAGAGCACAACGCCGGGGCAGTGTTTGGAGCAAAGGCCTGATCACTGCCCCCTCAGTTACGGCAGGTACCTCCTTTATGGAATACCGAGCAGGCAGCAAGACACCCCCACCAACGTCTATGGTCAACAGTTCCAGGGGGGCCACACCCAGGCCAGTAGGAAGTGACATCCTCCTGTCTTGGGTCTGTTGACCTGAACACATCATCTCAGGGCTCACCAGCCCAGACCAACTCTCACAGATACACCTCAGCCCAGGAGCCCCACAGACTAACTCTGGTTCCGCCTAACGGGGATCCACAGAGGTCTCCACCATCAAGGGCAATGTCCTGAAAGATCCTGTAAGAAAAAGTTATTGTAACTGGGACAAATATTTTTTTTTTCATTCTGTTAATAAAATAACAGACAGAACAAAACCCCTGGGTACTGGGTGAAGGAAATGGGAGACAAATGGATGGCGACCATTTCTGGAGAGAAACATGTCTGTAGGGAGGAAAGTTAGCTGGGGAGGTGGAGTCTTCTCCAGACTCTGTTCCTTTTCTCTTCTCTTTCACTTGAGCTCTGCTCTGCTCCTTGAGGACCAGCACACATCCCACCTCAGGGCTCCTTGAATCAAACAATATAATTTGCTGGGTAAGACTAAGGTCACTGCACTAAATAAAGGAGCCAAACGCGGCTTTTGCATGTTGGTTCTTAGGTTCGTGTTCCTCACAGCAGGCCGAGACCGACTGGATCAGGAGTGTGCCAGTGCCAAACTGAAATTTTCACGCATCCCGTTCTTTTTTTTTTTTTTTTTTTCTCAACGTTTTTTATTTATTTTTGGGACAGAGAGAGACAGAGCATGAATGGGGGAGGGGCAGAGAGAGAGGGAGACACAGAATCGGAAACAGGCTCCAGGCTCCGAGCCATCAGCCCAGAGCCTGACGCGGGGCTCGAACTCACGGACCACGAGATCGTGACCTGGCTGAAGTCGGACGCTTAACCGACTGCGCCACCCAGGCGCCCCAACATCCCGTTCTTTTAAACACGGCCCAGACGAGCAGATTTTTAGCCACTGACAGCCTATGTTGCATACTCCATAAAACTGCATTTGCTAACCACAGATTGGATAGGCCCTGGAACTGTAAAGACCCCAAATCACTGCTGCCCTTCAGAGATCTCTGATGCAGATATTCCCTGTGCCGGTGCTGAGTGACATCGCCAAGGCACACGGACAATTTCCAGGATCCCCCGGGAGTTCCCTTGCTCCCTTCCCCTTCTAGATGCAGCCTTGGAGCCTAAAACTCTGGACAGTGGCTCGCTGTGAGGGACTGCCCTCTCCTACAAGCAAACCTGTCAAAGCATCACTCAAATAAAGCTTATTTGTGCTACTGCCCCCTTACGGTCATATCTTTTTCCTCGATGAGACCCCAAATTCCCTTAAACCCTTTCCTGGTGGAACATCACTGCTTTTACCTCTTCTCCTACGGTGTGGTCTGGCACACAGTGAGTGAATACATGCACAAGCAAGGTTTTAGCCCTAACCCCATAACTTACCACCTGTCTGACTTGGGGCAAGTTACTTTAACCTATGTAATTTTTCATCTGTAAAAAAGGTATAAGTAGAGTTATTGGGAGGTTTAATTATTTAATAGTATCTGACACACAGTAAGGGCTAAAATATACATTTGTAACCTACGTATGAATATATATTAATAAAATGTACTAATACTGTTTTACGTATGTTGCCACATTTATATTGTACGTGTTGAATGGAAAGGCCTTCCTCACAGCATCTCCTGTGGTAGAACACAACACGTGAGAGTAGTTACTTCAAATGACATGGTCTCTTAGGTGATCCGATAAGTTCTGCAAAGCATTTTCTTTCAACTAGACTGGAAACTCTTGGAGTCTTCTCCCCCCACCCACCCCTGTTCCCTCTATTCTCAAACAAAATTCTAAACATTACCAAAAAATGTTCAGTGAATAGTAAACATTTCTTGGAACTTCAGGTAAAAATTCACGGTACTCTTTACTCAGGGTTAAGAGAGAGGGACAGACCCCACTGCACAGAGCAGGTACTTCAGGAATACGAAGGCTGACAGCACAGAAAAGGAGGAAGCAAGCCGCACATGAGCACAAGAAGTGAGACAAATGAGCGATTATGTTATGACACGACAAAGAGAAGGTGGTAAGGGGTAACCTGTCCTGGGTGGCAATAGTTTTGTTTTCTTATGTGCTTTGAAAATATTACCATCAGCAGGCCTTCTAGAAAGCAGCTAGTTAAAGGAGGAATGGAGAAGCCAAAAAGGAACACATCTCAAAGAGGAAAGCCAAAGAACTGGGAACAATCCCCAGGAAGAAGAACAACGAGGCCACGACAAAGAGAGAGAACCACAAAGTGATGAGCTCAGAAATTCAAGTTCACAGCAGTCTTTCAGCCTGACAATCTGCCAAGAGGTACAATAGCCTTAGGCATAAACTTTGACCCAATTCCACTTTGTGAAATGTATCCTAGGTTAATAAAGATAAAAGAAAAAAATTAGCTATGAGAATGTCCTATATAATGGCCAAAAGAAAAAAAAAGATACAAACTAAGCTGGTTAAATCAGTACCACACAATGAATAATCTACAGCCAGTAAAAATGATGTGGAGGTATATTTACTGGCATGCAAACATATTCTTAAGCAAAATTATACATTCTTGAGCAAAAACCAAAACAGAACGTAAAATATAACACCATTTTTAGAGAACTCTAATTCTCTCCATTGATATACATATTTTATATTTCCTACTTGGAATATAGGTCAGTAATTATCCCTGGATGGTGATATCATGGTGACTTAGTCTTTGTATTTTTTCCCATTTCTTAATTTTCTATTATTATTATGAAGGTACCAGCACAAAATATAAATAAGCTATTTTAAAACAAAAAAATCATGCACAAAAAAATGGCTGGGCTACATAACCAAGGACAAATGCAAAAGATTTGGGCTACATAACCAAGGACAAATGCATCCTATAAGGATGGCTAAGGATAAAAATAAGCTAAACATTTTGAAAAATATTAAAATATATTTTAATAGTTATTTTTTTATTTTTTTAATGTTTATTTATTTTTGAGACAGAGAGAGACAGAGTGCGAGTAGGGAGGGGCCGAGAGAGAGGGAGACACAGAATCTGAAACAGGCCCCAGGCTCTGAGCTGTCAGCACAGAACCTGATGTGGGGCTTGAACCCAGGAACTGCGAAATCATGACCTGAGCAGAAGTCAGAAGATCAACCGACTGAGCCACCCAGGCCCTTTAATAGTTATTTATTAAAAAGAGGTTATAGCTAAGTACGAATATGTCAAAGCCTGCTGGTTGAGGGAATATGGTATTATGTTAGTAGATGACGAAAGAAAACAACATGATAGTCTCCACTTGGCAGACATTCTCTAGATGGACAAAGGCTCTTCTAGTGGAAAAGTCATAGTAAATGCCCCCATAGGGGACTGAAGAGGTGATGGGAAAGCACCCAGCCAATCTGGATACATTTGAGTCTTTGGGACCTAGATGAATAATATCCCAGAGCCCTGAAGTAAGTCAGGAACATTGCTGTAAAATCGGTGCCAGAAATATGTGGGAAGTCAGAGTCCAGGTGAAGAGAGGAAGCGGGAGAAGCACCATGCCTGTCGTGTTTGAGGAGTCAGATGTAAAATCAAAATGTGGCTGCCTCTTCCTATTTTGCAAATATGTAGGGAATTTGTTAACTCTTTTGGCTTTGAATTTCTGATTTTAAAAATCAAATCAATGATAGGGGTGTCTGGGGGCTTGGTTGAGCAACTGACTTCGGCTCAGGTCATGATCTCATGGTTCGTGAGTTCGAGCCCCACATCGGGCTTAGCACTGACAGCGCAGAGCCTGCTTCAGATTCTCTCCCTCTTTCCTGCTCCTCCCCCGCTCATGCTCTCTCTTTCTCTCAAAATTAAACATTAAAAATAATTTTTTTAATGTTTATTTATTTTTGAGACAGAGAGAGACAGAGCGCGAGTGGGGGAGGGGCAGAGAGAGAGGGCGACACAGAATCTGAAACAGGCTCCAGGCTCTGAGCTGTCAGCACAGAGCCCAACGCAGGGCTCAAACCCACGAACTGTGAGATCATGACCTGAGCTGAAGTCGGATGCTTAACTGACTGAGCCACCCAGGCGCCCCAACATTAAAAATAATTTTAAGAATATAGAAATAATAATATGTAACTCCCTGACTGTTGGTAAGGAGTTAATGACACAATGCTTGTAAGATACCTAGTTAGGTGCCAAATACACAGAAGGCCCTCAATCAGTACAGGGTGGCTAGGGACATATTTTATAAAAGGCGGGGTCCAGAAATTAGGCACCCATTGTTTGACCTTATTTGAATCCTTAATTTACTATTCACAATTCAAATTTGGGATTCCAGATTCGTCAATAAGGAGTAGGTAAGAAAAACTGAGGAGGCATGTGAAGGGCAGTGCCGGCAAAAAGGTGGGCAGGGAAGGAAACACGCGTCAGAACCCAAGACCTGCAAAGAGCCACACCCCTGGTAGTCTAGGAAAGACTTCATTCCCTTCGCAAAGGGAGACATTTCCCTTAGAGAGAGTGACAGTGAATGAAAAACAGCAAGCGGCTTCATTTCTTATGTGACTCACAAGGATAAGCCAGGGACAGACACTGCAGCCCTGGAGTCTCTTGTAAGCTTCTGGAACTCTCATTTCAAGGCAAGGAAGTGAAGAAGCACTTGCAGAAGTGGTGGGTGGAAGGGATGGAAGTTAATGGCAATGGAGCTCAGCTAAGAAACCTACGAAGACAGCTGCCAGAAGTGAGAGGTATTTTCAATAGATAGGAGAAGAAGCAAACCAACAAAACCCAAAGTTCAGCTCTGGCCATCCATCAAAATTCTTTATCATTCCTGCTACAAATGTATGGACAGTCAACTGAGGAGCAAATTCACACATAAAAAAGGAAATAAACTGAGTATTATCAAAGAGACTTGCAAATTTTTCCCATTTTCCTTTATCTCGATATTATTTTGTAATTAGCTGCCAACAGCACTGTATCGAGAGGCCCACAGTTACAAGACTAGGTTTGCATCCTGGCTCCATCATCACCAATGTGACCTTGTGCAACTTGTAACCTATCTGTGCCTGAGCTTCCTCGCCTGTTAAAAACAAGAAAAAATACTACTACCTCAGAGGACTGTTGTCAGGACTGCGTAGGTTATATATAAATGCTTATAACAATGTCTGGGTACCATGTATTTGTCATTATCATTACCTCCTTCAATTCTATGCAGTCCTATTACCAAGCAGAAGACGATTTTCTTTAAAAATTCCACTACAAATGAGAGGAGGGGAAGAATGTGTCCCCAGAGGCCTGAAATGTCTAGTGGGCATGATGATGACAGGCCCAACTTCGTGGATAGGACGACAGACAGCTATGCTGGCCTTTCCTTCATGGTGATAATGCCGAATGAAAACTGTACTGTTTCTCACTCTCTACCCAGGGCTCAGAGTGAGATTTACATAAGAAGATATTCAATTAAGCATTTCGGAAATTTTACTTTTATTTACCGTTTTTGAATAAGTAACGCACAGACTTGGTATTAAATCCAGATAGTATAGGCTTTCCAAGGAGAAGAGCATTTCCCCTCCTCTCCTGCTCCTGGCTCCCCATTCCCTGTATGGGAGGTAATACCATCACTTGGTTCTTGTACCTCTCCAGAAATGAAGCATCATATAAAACAAGAAAAAACAACAGCATATCCAACAAATTGATTATTAGTTTTCATGACAAATGCAGTTAGGGGAATCTTTAATTGCCTATAAAACTCTATATTGGTAAGCTAAAAAAAAAAAAAAAAGCCCACAAAATTGTATTTAAAATAGGACTCCAATTCAGTATAAAAATGCACATTAAAAACATGCAAGAAATATATGTCTAAGCTCCAAAAGAAGCTGCTTCTGAGTTGTGAGATTAAGGTTCTCTTCCTCTGTATCTAGCAACCTTTATTTAATTTATTTAATTTTTTTTAATGTTTATTTATTTTTGAGACAGACAGAGACAGAGTTTGAGCAGGGGAGGGGCAGAGAGAGAGGGAGACACAGAATCCGAAGCAGGCTCCAGGCTCTGAGCTGTCAGCACAGAGCCCAATGTGGGGCTCGAACCCACAGACCATGAGGTCATGACCCAAGCCAAAGTCAGACGCCCAACTGACTGAGCCACCCAGGCGCCCCTCTATCAACCTTTAAAAAAATAAAAAAAATAAAAAATAAAAAAATAAACTGAATGACTATTTCATAACCAGGAAAAAATTCACTCTGATATCATATCATATCCTCTTATTATTTAATACTGCCACTGAAACCGGAAATAGTACCTGGCTTTAGTGTATAACTATCTTGATGGTATTCTACTCCTTCCATTTCCAAAATAGAATTGTGAAAAAGATACAAATTACAACTATAAAGTGACAAAGACTTTCTTTCTTTTTTTTTTTTTTTTAAAGTTTATTTTTGGGAGAGACAGAGACAGCGCAAGTGGGGGAGAGGCAGAGAGAGAGAGAGAGAGAGAGAGAATCCAAGCAGGCTCCATGCCATCAGTGCAGAGTCTGATCTGGGGCTTGAACTCACGAAGCTGTGAGATCATGACCTGAGCTGAAACCAAGAGCCGGACACTTAACCAACTGGACCACCCAGGTGTCCCAAGGCTTTCTTGTTTTAAAGGAGCATTTCATGTCATTAAATGATTGTTACTCTTTTTAGAGTGATCATCTTGGAAGACCACACATTTACTCTTAAAGTAGAAAAAATAAGTAAAAAAACGCTACATGTTATTTTTGGAAGAAAGCAAACAAACCCCCAGGCATTGTGGCTTCATTCCCAGCAGCTCAGGTAGGAAGGCTGGGGCTGGGGTGGGGTGGTGGCACTGATGAGCTTCTACTGGGCCCTGGCCCAGAATATTCTGAAAAGCTCTTCTCAGCCCTTGCAAGCAGAGATCCCACGGTTCTCCAGGCATGGAAGCGCAGAGTGGGCATGCGAGTGCAGATCCCACGGTTAAGATACAATGTGTGTGTTGACCAAGGCCATCCCCGTGTGTCCCACACAAAGCTCAGGAGTAGCTCTCTCCAAAGCCATCACGGGGTGCTAATCTCAATTTGCCACCTCCAGCTCATCATCTACTCTTTGGAGCTATTCAAAGTTTACACCTGCCACTGGCACAAGTAAGGAAGGGCTTTGGATCTGGAAAGTTTCTCCCGTAAAACTGGAAGTAAGGAGGACACAGGACGTGGTTGTGGCATTTTCTGCCCATGAATGCTGGCATCCAGATATGGGCACGGGGGCAGGCAGGGCTTCCTTCACACGCACACCTGAGGTCCAATCCTAGGCAATCCCAGGAAGACCTTGGCAAGGGTTTTGGGATTTGAATCACAGGGCTATTGGGAGGCCATGAACCTGTCCTTCCCTCACAGAAGAATACGGGCAGGGGAACTTACTGAAAGGTCAACAACTGTCTTGATGGCCTTTTCTTTTCTTTTTACAAAGTCGTCATCCTGTAAGACAAAACACAGTGATTAAACAAATCCTGTGTGAAGACTGGAACTCAACTGGACTTTTCAGAACCCTGTCTTACAAACTGACTTCTCGTCACAGCTTTGCCTGCAGACGCCTCTATCGTCTAACAGACTAGAATATATTCTGCGTGGGAAGAAGCTAGGGCCTCTGCAGGTGGCTGTGAAACAGAGCCCCACAGCCGGTGACAGTGAGGGGGCCCACAGAGTGTGCTGGTGAAGAGAACCACTCTCACTCAAATCCTTATGAGCTCTGAAACCCTGGGCAAGCTGCCTCTAAGCCTCAGCTTCACCATGTGTAAACGGGGCCACCACCGCCTACACCAGGGAGCGGCTGTGAAGACAAAAGAGGGGTAGGCATGCAAGGGGCTGGGAATTCATGCAGTAGACATTCAATAGTTACCAGTTATTACTACTGTGGTGGTGCTGGTGGCTGCTATTAAACTATTATGATAGGAACGCCCTTGGCAATGACCTAGGTGATCTCTCAAAAAGCTTTATATGGCTATAAAAAAAATACTCATTCTTATAATTTAACAAACATTCTGAATCAAGTATCAAAGTTGAGAGAAAGAGACAAAACCGCAGGGCTTTACACCCAGTGCCTGCTTAAAGAGGCAGTTCTTATGAAGCAGGAGGCCCCCTTTCAAAGCTGACCGGGTAGGGGCAGAGATGCCACACGGAGGGATGGGGAGCCTGAGCTTCCCCTGCTCCTTCCCAGGGAGCCTCTGAGCAGGTGCACTGTTCTCAGTTGGACAAGAGAAGGAGAATACTGACCTCGGGGAGACTGTAGGTTTTTTGGAACTGGGAAATGGAGTAGGAGCGGATGTAGTCACCCATTTCTTCCTTTGTTTCTATAGCTCGCTTCACCAGCCACTGGGAAAGAGAGGTAGGACATGTGAGGACAGGGGTGAAACACCATCGTGGTCGAGGCCAACTCAGAGACGGTACGACCCATCAACCCGAATCACCACATCTGAAATGACTAGGTGACGAGAAACTACCCACGTACACATGCTGTCCCATGTGAAAAGCAGCCGGCCGGGCTTCTGAGAGGCTAAGAGCCAAGGGCATCTGGAGCAGAGTGGCCGTGCAGGAGCTCTAAAGCCTCACTTCAGATCCTCAGTTTCGCTCTGTGCAAAGTCGAGGTGAGAGTATCAGTTTCTTTCACCTCACAGAGCTACCGGGGGAGCAAAGGAAATCACAAGGACCAGAATACTTTGCGACTAAAGCACAGCAAAAATATAGTTGTTCCCCACAACCCCCCGGTTCCAGTGGCAGATCTTAACATAACTTTCCCTGTGCTGCCTGTACTACAGACCAGGGAAAGGGAAGAGAGCCTCAGAGAACATCTAGTACAACCTCCTCTTTCATCGATGGAAAAATCCCTCAAATACTCGCATTTGAGTACAGGTTTGCTGAATACCCGGCCCTAGACTTCAGGTGAGTGAGGCAGTCACGGCATTTGCTCTCTTAATCCACACATTATATGGCAACTGGCACTGGCCATGTTGTACTGAACCTGAAGTTCAGAGCCACTACAGAATTTGTCTGTTCTTATTCCATAGGTAGCAAGCACAAAGCTGTCACAACTCACAGGCTCTTCCACACGGGAAGACCGGACAGAATGTAAAATACAAAAACAGCCTTTGCTTCTCTTCCCTGGCTCTTCATTCAGTCCCTATATGACTGAAGAACATTATGGAGGGAGGATGCCATCTGTCAGTCACCGTTCTCTTTCCAGAAAGAGCTACTACATCCCCAAAGCAGCTTGTGGACAGTAGTAGTATTTCTTCTGGAGCACAGCACACTTGGCAAGGTTTAGCTACTTAGGACAGCAGATGCATGGCATATGGGCTGGTGCTCCTGCAGGGATAGGCAGAATGCTTGCTCACAGAGGGCAGCCAGCTCGAGGAAAGGACGTATTTAGGAAGTACTTGCCCAAGATAGGAGTGGCTGCAAATAACTCTGGGGGATATTCTTTTGTTGTTAGTATCTTCCATTTATTTCCATCACTCCATTCCACCCCACCTCCAAACAACAGCCTCAGGCACTGACTAAAACCCAGAAGCAGGGGCAGAAGCTCACACAGCCTTCAGAGCTTCTCCAGACCCTCTCCCGCACCCCCATCCAGCACCATGGCCCAGGACAACTATGGAGGCTGACTCCTTGCTCAACTCAGTTTCTACTTCCCTTTGGATGGGAAGATCCAGTTTCTGGACTTTCAAAGTTGTCTCTTTCTCAGATGCTCCTCCATAAATTAGATCTACACTGAGCTGTTAATTTGGCTGGATCCTGGCAAGTGTGATCAGATAAGGAAGGTAAGAGTCTTAGGATTCAGAGAATCGATCGCTGTAGTGGACTTCCTAGAGTGAAGGGCTGTGGAGGGCACAGCCAAGCTCTGCCCCAAGTCCCTAGCATTTGAGAAAAATACCTACCCTCACAGGATTCACATGTCTGGCCTGGGAGAAGAAGATGTGACCTAGAAGTACTGGGGCCTGAAGTCAGATCCCTTCTTCTCTAGGCTGGCGTTCAGCGCGTTACTACAGCTGTGCTAAACAGCGCAAACCTGGAGGTGAGCCTCAAGAATCACACAAGACAACTAACTTGACGACTGCTCTTTCACCGGTCTCCGGCAAAACAGGTACAAACTACAAGCTGTGGTTACTTTTTCATAATACTTTCATGTATTTAAGGGACTGTCCATTCAAAGGACTGTCCTTTATTCCAAGACTGGGGGGTTAAAACGCGTTTCTTTTAGGAAACGATAAAGCAAGATAGTTGTCACTTAAAAAAATGGCTTTTTCATTAAAGTATAAATGATATACAACATTCTATTAGTTTCAGGTGTACAACATAGTGATTCAGCAATTCTGTACACTGCTCAGTGCTCACCACAGTAAGTACAGTCACCATCTGTCACCACGCAACGTTATTACAATGGTATCGACTGTATTCCCACTGCTGTACTTTTCACGTCCGTGACTATTTTATAACTGGAAGTCTTTACCTCTTTATCCCCTTCACTTATTCTGCCCATCCCCCACCCACTTCCCCTTTGGCAACCACCGGTTTGTTCTCTGTATTTAAGAGTCTGTTTGCTTTGACAGTTGTTACTTTGAAAGATGTTCTTGCTCGACAAATTACAGGTGGCAACCATAGGCCAACCTCCATGTGTGCTTTAATTAAGAAATCTGGTAACCACTAACCTAGGTTCTCACATCCAGAGAGGAAGCCTTCCAGCATTCCACGTACAACAGGGAACATTCAGATGCTCAAAATGCCTAAGATAGCGAAAGAAGATCACTTCCCTTTCATTGCCTTTTCCTCTCTGGATCAGATTTGTTGCTCTCAGAGTTCTAGCATAGGGCTGAGTAAGGCCTAATCACTAGAGATTTAGGCTTTGGGGGGAAAGGCAACAACTTCACATTATGGTGGTAGTGGAAGTTTCAGTAATACCCAACACAGGGTCGCTAGCTCCTGTTTTCACAAAAGGAATCAGGTATCATCCTCCTGCATCAGAAAGTCTAATGAACCTACAGATCAAATTCTGAGTTAAAGTTTTAACTTCCAGTTCACAAATTTCATGGTATTTGATTGAAAGTCTAGTTTGGGGGAAGTCCCCAATAACAGTAACAAAAATTGAAACAACTATATGATACTTACAAAGCACTTACTAAGATGGGCTGGTCCTTCAGCTAAGTGCTTTATACATACTAAAGTACTTAATTCTCATCCTATCAGGTAAGTACTATTATTGCTTCTATTTAACAGATGAGAAGTTAAGTCATTTGCCCAGGGTCACACAGCTAAGTGGCAGAGGCAAGATTTGAACCCAGGAAGTCACTGGAGACCATGCTCTCAACCCCTGTACTATTATAATCTTTTTTTTAGTTTTTTAATGTTCATTTACTTATGAGAGAGACAGAACACAAGCAGGGAAGGGGCAGAGAGAGAGGGAGATGGAATCCAAAGCAGGCTGCAGGCTCCAGGTTCTGAGCTGTCAGCACAGAGCCCGATGCAGGGCTCGAACCCACCAACTGTGAGATCACTGACCTGAGCTGATATCAGATGCTTAGCTGACTGAGCCACCCAGGCGCCCCCATACTGTTATAATCTTAACACAGGCTTAGAAGACTTCTGAATCAAGGACCGCATGAACGGCAGAGTGGGAAAGCACAAAGTTTAGTGACAAGGAGTTTAGACTGGAATCCTGCTTGACAGCTCACCAGTTCTCTGCCCTTAGGTAAATCAGTTACTCGCTCTGAGTCTCACTTTCCTCAGACATAAGACTGGGATTATAATAGATGCTTCCAACAACTCTATCAGGATCATTTGCAAAGCGCTGTTCACACAGCAGGCCCTTTCCTTTGCTCCTCCTCTTCTCGAAGTGCCTGAAGGGGAGGGTGAGACACAAGACTGCAAGAATATAGGGGGCTGTACAGCATATGCCACTTACTCACAGGAGCTTGGGAAATAGCCACGGTGGAAATTAGCCTCCCATTAGACATCCAGTCACCAAATAAAGACTAATTGCCTACACAGTCCCAGACATTCCACCAGGTGCTGAAAACACAACAGTGAGCAGGACAGCCATGGCACCTGCCCCCAAGAAGCTTAGTCTGACAGGAGGGACAGAAATAACCAGACAGATATACATGGTTACAAACAATAGTAAGGAAGGATTCCTACAAAGGAAAGGAATATGGCCAGTATGAATGGATACAGCAAAGGAACCTGTTCTAGATTAGGGGCTCATGGGAAGCTTTCTTGAGGAGGCTGGGTGGAACTGAGATCAGAAAGATGAATATGAATTAAGCAGGTAGGGAGAGAAAGGTAAGAGCTTTCCAGCTTGAGGGAAAGGCCTTGTGACAGGAGGAAGCATAAGATGGATGAGGAAATCTGAAAGTCAGAGGAGCTAGAACAGAAAGAATAAAGAAAAGCAAGGAATAAAGTCAGGCTGGATAAGTGGGACAGGACCAGAACATGGAGGGCTCTGGAGTTCTACCTTTACCAAAAGGGCAATGAAAAGCAATTAATGGGAACATTCAAAGGTCACAACAGGTGACAGTGTGAACCTAGGGAAGAACACTGGCGAACTTCTGAGGATGACGTCAGGAAGTCCCATCACGTCTTGCTCCACCAACTCCACGCCACACCCGTTAAATCCAGGATCTAGGCCAGGTGGCCCAAGAGCCAGACCCGTTATAGGAATTCTGGTGTTCAGAGGACAAGAAACCACACAGAGGGTCTCACCTGAACAACAGGAAATATGTGAATAAAATCCATGCCCTGGATCTGGTGGGGCTCCAGCTGGTGTGGACACTTCATCCTTGGCAGGACTGAGACGATTTTTTCTGACAGTGCTCTGTTTGGAAAAAACAACAGCAAAGAGTGAGAACACACTAAGTGGCTCTTAAGACATCTCTCAAGTCTGGGCAGTATTCCAGAAGAATCTGGGGCTTCTCAACGCCAGATCATGACCAAGCTTCTCCCGACTGACTGCAAAATGAGAAAAATAGGCACAATTCAGATGTGTCTGTGTGCACGCGGCTAAGGCCACAACACGGCTTTCTTTCTTTATTCTACGGTTTTGTTCTTCCCACCTACTTTATATTAAAACATATCGTTTACTTACGACATTATGGTGATGTTTGAGGTAATAATTATTATTTTTTAACATACTTACGTTGTAAAATACAAAGTCATCAGTGCCCCAAGTTCTTTTACATTTCATTTTACTGACCTACTTTTTCCAAAAATCTGGGAACCACTAGGTTACACATTAAAAAAATTGTTCTCTCTCTCCTTCTCCCCCGTGCGCATGCGTGTTCTCTCTCTCTCTCTCTTGCAAAAAAAAAAAAAAAAAAATTGTTCTAAATATCATTCAGGAAACAAATAATTACCAGACCCTGTGCTAGGTGCCTACAATAGTAAGACAAAACATGGGGCCTGACGCTAAAACAAAAAATTTAGAGTTCTCTACTCTGGTATAAAAGTATTTTTAAAATAAAAAATAGCCTTTAAATTTTTTTTTTTTTAACTACTTTCAAATTAATCCTAGATTTGGGGGAACCATGTCCTTGTTCTTTTTTTCCAGAGAGGAGAACGCTTCTGCTTCTCATCAAGAGCATTCTGAACGCTCTCCAACACCTTGCTTCAGTCCTGTGAAATGTCCAGGAATAAGGGAAAGAATGGGGCTTCCCGAGGCCTGAGAGCATTCTTGTAGCCCAGTCAGGAGGCAAGCATCCTCCGCCTGCTGAGAGTTTCCACAGCTCCTGCCCAGGCCTGGGTGGGACAGTTTTAAGGCAGGCACGACAGCAGGGTCTGTGTACAAGTCCACAGATGTAAGCCTCCTTCTCTACTTGGCTGGTATTTGACCTCCAACTGTCTGCTTCCTGTTTCTTACACTTCAATTGGATTTGGTTCAAGAGGGGAGAGCAGAGGTTACCAAGTGGGTCTGCCTTGAGAAGACAGTCACCAGGCATGACCTTGTGGGGCCATATGGAGAAATGGGGGCTTCTGGCTCAGCTTACGTGGATAGGTTAGGTTAATAGTCTTATTCTAAAACCCTTTAAAAAAATCTTAGCCCCTTACAGCAGCTACTGTGGCCTTGTCTGCAAGTGAGAACTATTTTCTGATAGATGAAAGCCCTAGTGAACAAGGTCCCTAGTTCTTACTAGATGCTTCAAATTCAGCAAGTGGGTCTACTCACACAGTGTTCCTTGTTCAAAGAAATCTTGTATGCTTTTATCTCTCTGCAGTCCCATAATCCTTCCCAAGAGACAGACACCTTTAAGACTGACATCTAACAAAGGCCTGGGTCAGAGCAATTATTGTCTTACCTATGCTGCCCTTAGTAGGTTTTATCCTCTTGGTCTTGGTAGGAACTAAGTGAAATCCAGGGAGAAAAGCTAAATGGCTCCCCAGGGAATGGTCCCTGGAGAACACACTACAAAACTTTGTTCATTCCCAGGAAGAAGCTTTAGAAGGTGGCACCAATGTTAGAACTACTAAGAGGAAATATGGATCATAATATCAATGATATTATGGATCATAATATCAACGTCAAGTCTGATAGGTCAATCATAATATCAATGTCAAGTCTGATAGGTTTAAGAGACAAAAATATGGAGAGGAGAAGACTGATACTCTACTGCACACATTTACAAAAGGAGGGAACATCTACCTCCCAGGAGGGAAGCCTCTGGGAGAACATTTTCACCCCTAACAGAGTGGGCACGTGTGTGACTCATCCAAAAGGTCAGAGACATGGAAGGAAAATGTCACATGCCTCTCAGCCACTACTGCAGTCCCTCCTTTCTGAGCAGCCTGACTTCAGGATACAAGTGTCTTTTCTGTCATGAGGTACGTGGCTGTCCCAGTGGGGAAGCCTATGGCTGTCCAGTTGTTTCTGGGGCTCAAATGGGATAGTTTGGTAGGCAAGTATTAATGAACCCATTTGGCAGCATATCTAAGGCTCTCTCTATAATACACTTTATCTTTTATTTTAATCTCCGACAGACTCTCATGCCTTTCTTCATTTTCTTGAAACTTGTGAGGGGAAGAGACTGGTGCTTAATTGACACAGCTCCCTAAACTCCAAGCTTAGCAAATACAGATGATCCTCACTTGGCATCCTCGTTTAGGGCAAGTCTTAACTGTTGATATCCATGGGGCCTTTCCTCTCAGTCACATTCTGGTTCAGCGGGAGAAAAGCTCCCCCTAGTGGCTACAGATCTGAGTCTGCATAGGGTTACTGGTCCGTAACAACAAGTCAGTAGCTTGAAAACAAGAGGCTGAGACCCCCAGTACCATCTAGCTCAAACTTCTACCTTCAGACCAAGTTGTGTCTGACCACTGCTCAGAGACTGCCTCCTTTCCCAGTTCATAAAGGCCCTGAGGGAAGGATGCTGTGGGTCATCTCAGGGTTTACAAGCCTCTTAACCCTCCTCCCAGAAATCACTGCCAAGACTGAGGTCTCACTCAACAGCATATGGAAGCAGCTGGAGGCAGAACCACTCCTGGGCCAAGGGAGGGATGTGTGGGACATACAGGCAGGCTGGGGTAGGGGACAAAAATCAGGAGGACTTCTTGAAACCCACCAGCCCCTCTCTCTTTTTCCCTGGAGGTCAGGGTAGACCCTCTGACTTTCTGAAAATCTGGGTAAGTGACCACGCAGAGGTCCCCCGTGAGGTTTCTTAGTCTAAGATTTTAACAATGCCCACTTGCCACTACAGGTGATTGGTTTGATTCCTGCAGTTTTTAAGAGTGTTCAGTACACAGTTTCCTCCTCCACTGCCAACAGTTTGAAAGAGAGTGAATTAACCAGGGTCTAAACTCCAGCTCCATCACCTGCTCTGGGACTTCTGGCAAGTCATTTGGTCCCTCTTGTCCAATACTCCCATCATACATGAGGAATAATGCCTGTCCTACTTACTCAAACTTGTTGCGATGTTTAGGTAGTCATAGGCAAGTACAAGTGCTCTGCACACAGGTGCCTCCTACTCATGTGTTGTTGAAATGAACTCAGTTATAAGCCTGAAATCTCATTTATGGACCTCTGAACATAGGAATCTGCAGTCATGGGGCTTTACGACAGGCTAGGAGGGTAGAAGGAGGATGTAGACAGAGGGTAGAAGCTCATGAAACCCTCAAGAAAAAGGGATCAACAAGAAGAAAAAGGCCCCAATTGGGCATGTACAGAAAACAGCCTGAAAGATAATCATGCCCTCCTCAGACAGTGCTACCTGGCCACCCACCACACAGTTTCAGCTGGGACATACTGAAACACTGCAAACATAAGTCACTTTTAGTCTAAATTGCACCTAACCAAGAAACTCTGTGGAGAGGAACCTCAAACACAGAACACATTCCAAAACCAAACAGAAAAGATGTTTGAATAATTCGGTGCCCTGTGACTATGGCATTTCCCTTACAGGTAAGAGAGATCCCACTGTCTGATGCATTGCTAGGAGTCTGCTGAGTCTTCAGTCATGCAACCCCCCGGCCCCGGTTTCACCTACAATTACAGTTCATGGCTCTGGACTTAAAAAGCTACACATCAAGTGTTTACCAGAGAACATAATACTGTACATCCTCAGCCCCTTATCCAAACCCTTTGGGGCCATAGGTGTTTCAGAATTCAGAACTTTTTAAATGTTTGCACTTTAGTGGACATAAGAGGCATATACTACATATTATGTAGAGCCCAAGTGAAATCTAGAGCAAACTGTACACTTGAAGAAATTATTATTTCTGCAGCAAAACTTATGAAAATTCCTGTAAGTGGGATCAATAAAGACTAAAAATAGTCTTAAGTAGGTTCAGGTCATGTTTTGTTTCCAAATGAGTTTTGTATCCACACTTAGAAAGAACAGACCTGTTTTCAGTGGTTTTTTTTAGATTTGAGAAACATGGACAAGGGATTAAGAATCCATATAAAACCCACCATGCTCCAATATCTCCTAAGAGTACTGCCAGTGACAGGAAAGTATCATAATTCCCAAGGACGTCAAGGTGAAAAGGGGCTAAGGACCACTGTAAAACTCTAAGGGAATTTGCAAAGAAGGGATACACAGAATCTAGGAGATGGTAAAAGTGGTGCAGAAAGAATGCATTTGAAATCAAAAGAATGCAAAAGACATCCCAGCATAGCAGGGGTGCCACAGGCATAAAAAGCAATCACTCAAAATGGAACAGAAAGAGGCCTCAATCAAGAGTGTCCTCGAGAAGATAGTAAATTTATGTTAGTAAACAGCTAAAGAATCTGGGTGATCTTAGCTACAGGTAAAGCTATGTGCTTCTTGGTCAAAAAGGGGAAAAAAAGGCAATCAGAAACTCAAGAAAAGTAAGCTGTATACAGACAAGGCAAATTACAACGTGCCTGATGTTCAGTGACTTTTCATAGAGACCACTCCACTGGCTCAGGCCAAACATCTCAGAATCACTCTTGAGTCCCCTCTTCCTCACACCCAAATCCAATCTGTCATGACATCCGGTTGGTTCTACCTCCAAAATAGATGAAGAATCCCACCAACTGCTAGCCACCCGTCATGGCCACCATCCTTCTGTGAGCATGGCTACAGGGTGCTAAAGAATCTCCCTGCTGCCAACTTCACCCCTTTGATCAGTAATCAGAGAGTTCCTTCTAAAACCGATTATGAACAGAACAGATTATGTTCCTCATCTGCTCAAAACCCTTCAAGAATTTCCATCTCAGTCAGAGTAAACTCAAAGTCTTTATTCTGACCTACAAAACTCTACCCGATCTGGCCCCCCTAACTTGTCTGCACCTCTGCTATTGCCCCTCTCCCCCACCTCACTGCACTCCCGGCAGGCTTCTGTTTGGAGCCTTCACGCTCGCGGTCCCCTTTGCTTGGAACCCTCTTCTCTCAAGTCTTAGCTCCCATATTCCCTTCTCAATGAGGCCACACTGACTTAAAGTTACAACTGCCTCCAAACCATGTCCCTCTTCATATACCTTTTCAGCTTTCATTTTTTTCAGAGTGCATATTACTTCCATAAATAACTCAATTTTTTATTAAATTAGTTCTTTATTGTCTATCTTCCCCCAAAAGACTCTAAGCTCTGTGAGGGAACGATATTTTTCATGAATATATCCAAAGTACCCAGAACAATGCCTGACCCATAATATGGACTCAATAAATATTTGGTGAGTCAATGAATAAATGAAGATATTCCTCTTGACTGTAATATTTTGAATATTTCCCATCAAACGGCACCATTATGATCGAGGAGATCACATTTCCTTTTCTTTGACACCATCACAACTCTTAGTTCTTATTGTAAACACTCTTTATAAATTTACTTTTACAATTTACCTGTAGATTAAGCATGGACAATTTAATTGCTATTATTATTGAACAGATTGTAAATATTATGCCCTGAACATTGTAAAAGTGATGATATGATGGTAGATGGAGGCTGAAAGGAAGAAGGAAAAACAGATACCAAAACATTTACCCTAAGTAGCTAGGAACCAGGAGAAACTATCTTTAAAATTTTTTTTTTAACGTTTATTTATTTTTGAGACAGAGAGAGACAGAGCATGAATGGGGGAGGGTCAGAGAGAGAGGGAGACACAGAATCTGAAACAGGCTCCAGGCTCCAAGCTGTCAGCACAGAGCCCGACGCGGGGCTCGAACTCACAGACCGCGAGATCATGACCTGAGCCAAAGTCGGCCGCTCAACCGACTGAGCCACCCAGGTGCCCCTTGGAGAAACTATCTTATATTAATGAGTCAAGAAACAGAAGCTTATGTAGATTACAGCTATACAAGTGATCACAGGACAACAGATAATAATTATAAGACTGGATAATGGGAAACAAAGGGGATGTGGTGAGCAGTATAGTGAGCTAAATTCCTCCTCTTATTAGACTTGAATGAAACATACATAGTTGGAGATGCACAAGTGACCTCTCTGAAAAATCTAAAACCTAAATAGGCAAAGATGATCCTTTCCAGGGAATAAAACCAGGGTATACAATGGGAACAGGGAGAGACATCAGCTGTATATTTTGTGCTCTTTGGCAGTATCTGAATTTTTTTTTTAATTTTAATTTTTTACTTCATGGATGTAGCACCTATACAAGCAAAACAAACAAACAAAGACGCAGGAATAAAAATCTACCCCTGGAGTTAGCCTGACCAGCAGAGAGCAGAGCCACATGCCTAGACTCTATCACACTGTCCCCAGTGAAGGACTTTTCCCGATAGGTCACTGGATGCGATGTCACAGTCCCAGAATGACAGATGCTGGAGATGTAGAGCTCCGCTATTCATGGCTGAGCACTGATGAGCACAGTGTCACAGAGAACAATACGTCCTCTTTAATGAGGAGCCAAAAGATGTCCTTTGGTCTTATTATTAAGAATTTCGGTGATTCTGTGGGACCGATTTTTCTTCTGTGTGGAAACAGAATTGGGTAATTCATCATGTTTTTCTCTTTTTTGTTGGCTGCCAGAAAGCTTAGAGCCAAATCTGTGGCCCACCCTTAGAAAAACAAGGCATTTTGTGGCCTATGACAAATGTTGTAGCCTTATCCCCAACTCCCATTTCTTTTTCCTTTTGCTTCGCTTCCCCTTTTCTCTATCACTGCTTCATATGCGTATTTGTAAACTAGCTTTAATCCATTTGGAATAGTTTTTTTCCTGGAGGAGGATAAGGCTTCAGATTTTTCATCATTTTTGATGAAATAAGTCACAAATACACACAGATCTGAAATCACAAATCCCTCTCCTGACAAATAAGGGAACTGTGACTTGCCCAAGGTCACACAGCTGCCCATTGGCAGGGCTGGGCAGAACTGGGGATCCCAAGTGGTCTAATGAAATCACCAAGCCCCTAGTGAGCTATGGAAGACTGGGTGGGACACTCAGGTGAAATCTCTAGCAAGGAGTCCATGCTGCCTCCTCTCGATGACAGGCATGACCACAGAGGCAATGGGGAAGGGCGGGGGGGAGGGGGGAAGATTCTCTTCCTCACTCTATTCAATATTCAACTTCAATTTAATACATTCGTCCCAGCTGCCCCTGGAAAGAGATAAAGTAAGAAGCAACTGGAAACTATTAGAGAGTATTAGAAAAAGGATGAGAGTTGCTGAACATCAGTAATCATCAGAGAAATGCAAATCGAAAGAAGGGCTATCATCAAAAAGATAAGAGATAACTAATATTGGCAAAGCTATGGAGAAAAGGGAATCTCGTGCACTGCTGGTGAGATTGTAAATTGGTACAGCCACTATGGAAAACAGTATGGAGGTTCCTCAAAAAATTAAAAATTAAAAAATTTTAAATCAGAACTACCGTATGATCCAGCAATTTCATTTCTGGGTATTCATCAGAAGGAAATGAAATCAGTATCTCAAAGAGGGTATCTGAACCCCCATCTTCACTGCAGCATTACTCACAATAACCAAGATACGAAAATAATCTAAGTGTCCATCCTTGGTTAAATAAGATGTGGTGTACATGTAAACACACACACACACACACCCAGGAATATTATTCAGGCATAAAAGAAAAGAGGAAATCCTATAATTTGCAGCACCATGGATGGACCTTGAGGATAAGATTTATGCTAAGTGAAATAAATCAGAGAAAAACAAATGCTGTGTTATTTCACTTGTAAGCGGAGTCCAAAACAACTGAATTCAGAGAACAGATTGGTGGTTGCCGGAAGTGAAGGTGGGGGTGAGGGAAATGGGTGAAGAGGAACAAAAAAGCACAAAAGGTACTTGCAGTTATAAGATAGATAGGTCCTGGGGATATAATGAAGAACACAGTGACTATAGTTAGCAATGCTGTAGCATATATTTGACAGTTGCTAAGAGAGTAGATGATAAAAGTTCGTATCACAAGAAAAAAAATTGTAACTGTGTGGTGATGGATGTTAACTAAACTTACTGTGATGAACGTTTTGCTATATATATATACACATACATACATCAAATCATTTTGTTGTACACCTTGAAATAATACAGTGTTACATGAAAATTATATCTCAATGAAACTAGGAACAAAAAAGAGAGAGATAATGTTAGAAACAGCCTGAGCATTAAATGACTTATATGCTAGCTGTGTGACCGTGGCTTCTAACAACCTCAGTTTTATTACCTATAAAACTATGATAATATCTGTTGTAATGAAAACTAAAATAAAACACGTAAAGTGTCTTAGCACAACTTTTGGCACATAGCAGACACTCAAAAGTTAGCTCCCTTCCCCCCCTTTAGCCTCTTCCATGGCAAACCCTGGTAACTTACATTTTTTGACCTATTGTAGAGTTTTCCTGAAAGAGCAAATCAACGTCTATGTCAAAGTTGCAAGTGGTGATGCACCAAGTCATTCCTCCTACTACCTGCAAGACACAAAGAAAATACCTGTTTTCTCTTCCTGGTTTGGGGAGAGGGGAAGTGGAAGGTAGGAAAAAATGTAAGTAGTTTTTATAGAATCAGTGACCCTACAAAATTATTTCTCTTTAGAGAGAGAGTATATGTGCCCTTCTGACTTCGTCCACTACAATTCATCTAAAATAGCACCACTCGATAAAACTTTCTGTGGTGATGGAAAATGTGTCTGTACTGTCCAATGCAGTGGCTACCAGCCACATGTGGCTACTGAGCACTTGAAACGTGGCTAGTGTGACTGAGAAGCTGACTTATATTACGAAATGGACGTATCATTCATAGGTCCTCTTTATACTGAGGGAGACGGACATTAATTCTCAGCCAAGAGAAGTCTTACTCGAGTTTCAGGTAAGTGCCAGATTCCAGAGGAATTATGTGTTTTACAGACCAGACAGGTGAGTAGCAAGGCTGACATTTGTGGTTCATTACTTAATTTCCATATATATATTTTTCACATATCTAAAGGAGAGGAGAATCTCTGGTCCACTTTTCTCATAGGATTTCTCAGAGATGCAAATGAGACTAAGGCTAAAAAAACACTTTGAAACAAAACAAAATCCTTTTCAGACATGCCTTGATGTTAGAAAAAACAACAGTGACTCTCATCTCTGGCTGTATTTTAGACACATGTGAGATGCCTATTAAATACAGATTCCAGGGGCGCCTGGGTGGCTCAGTTGGTTAAGCGTCCGACTTCAGCTCAGGTAATGATCTCACGGTTCGTGAGTTCGAGCCCCGCATTGGGCTCTGTGCTATCAGCTCAGGGCCTGGAGCCTGCTTCGGATTCTGTGTCTCCCTGTCTCTCTCTGCTCCTCCCCTGCTCATGCTCTGTCTCTCTCTCTCTCCTTCAAAAATAAATAAAAACATTTAAAAAAAAAATACAGATTCCAGGCCCCAGACCAGATCTAAGCAAAATATCAAAGGGTGAGGCCTCAACGTCTGTATTATGAAACAGTCCACAGTGATTGTTATGTAGAGCTGGGACTGTGGCCCACTGGAGCACTCAACACTTTCTCCCATCAGGAAACTGTCCTGGCCTGCTCTGGCTGATCTGCAAGCTTCATTTCTGTGCACAGTTGGCTGCTGCCTTTGCTGCAACATGCCACTTATTCTATGTATGTTGCTTTACTTGTCTCCCTTTCCTATTCTATAGAAGCTGGGCTCTCTGAGTACAGGGCCTTGGTCTTATCTCTGTGCCCTCAACACTCACTACTATGCCTTGTGCATAATAATTCTTCTAGGTTCTGCTGAATTAACACACTTCATCCCACAGTGACTTCTCCCTCCTCCAAACTCAGAATTGACCATCTTTAGAAAAGCTGGCAATTGTCTGTGAGCACACTGACCTAGGACAGCTCCTTACTAGCTCAGATTATTTTATCTTACGTAAGCTTTATCTCTTCACTCAAACTGTAAGTTCTTTAAAAGGAGGAACTATTTCTGATGCCTCTTTGCACTTCCCAAAGGTCTGTACACAGAAAAGGAATTCAAGGCATACCTACTGATACATTTGTGTTTTCTTTTAATAGGAAATTGGAACACTTCCAGTAACGAACCTGAATGAGAGAGAAGCACTGGAGAAAGTAAAAACACAATCTCTTCCTCTTTTCCCTGTGCTGGTAAACCATGCCATCCCAACAAAAATCAGCCTGAGGGTCAGGAAGCTTTCCTCTTACCTTGTCAAAAGGTGACAAGCCTTTAATTCTTGCCCTGAAATACCCAGCTGCAACCAAGAGCTCCAGAATTTCAGTTAGCTTGACATTTTGTTCTTCATCTTCTCTTGTTTCTACCTAAAACAAAAGGTAAAAGATAGGCTCGTAAAAGCTACCTTAGGATAAAGGAACACCAGGCATATCCCCCGATGCCACAATTTAGTTGCCAAGGTGCAAGTGACATTGCCTGTATCACTGTGTTCATGCAGAAGCATGGGGACACAGGGCTGCCAGAGTCACAAAGAACAGAGTCCTTGGGCCTCAATGAGCTGTGTTGACCGTCACAGGTGGGGGGAGAAGACACACACAGGCAGTACAGATTATTCATCGGATGGGGAAGGAATCCAGGGAAAGGAAGATGATAGCATGGTACCTCCCGGTTCAGTAACACAAGGTTTACTTCACAGGCTCCCAACTAAATTATAAACTCCTTACAGACAAAACAAGGTTTTGTTTTGTTTGTTTGTTTGTTTATTTTAACTTTTTGTGCATCTTGGTCCCAGAAGCAACTGACAAATGGGGCTAGAACCAAGAAGGGAGTTTAAACACGTATCTCTCTCTTCAATCATCTTTTTGATCTCTAAGGTAAATTAAGAAAGGCTTTCAACTTGGATACATGAAAGGATGCTGACTACCGCATAACGGGATTGCCTTAAAAATAATAAATTCACCTAATATATTTAAATAGGGAACTGATTTAAATTTTTTAAATTATAACCTACTTTCACTCCTAGGTGTTGATCCATAACTAAAAAGCATCTAAATATTCTAGTAGTACTGCCTCCATCTACTTCTATGAACTGTACCTTCCCTCTCTTCCATGACTGCGGAACATAAAAAACCACTTCTCTACATAAAACATGAGCAACATATAGCTGGTTCAAATTCTGGCACCCACCTCTGACTCCTCCCTCACCCAACAATGTCTGTGCAACCTTCCTTTACCCTGCGTGTCGCAGCCATCCTCCCCTCCCTTTTATTTACACTTCATGCCAGGACTACTGCAGCTGCCTCAACTGTCTCAATCTTTCTGCTCTTAATCTGTTTTCCTCACTCCTTCCTAAATCACAGCTTTCACATCATCCCTTCTTAGCTCATCCCCCAGCCCTTATCATTAATGCATCACACACTGTCTGTAAGATAAACTCCAAAGTTCCTGGTTGGCTATTCAGATCTTTGGCTGCAACCTATCGTTTTAGCTTCATCCTTTACCTCCCTCCAAAACAATCCAGTCATGGCTCTGGCCAAGCTCAAGCATGGTTCATTCCCATTTCTTCACTGTTCCCACCCCTTCCCTTCTCCTGATACTCTCTAACCACCCAGAAACCATCTTCAAATTCCAGCTCTTATTCGACGCCAACCCTGACAAATGCAGCCTGAAATGGTCACTCCTCTGCATTTCTATTTCATTTATAGTTCATGCCACTCATACAATTAAGTATCAACCTCTTCTGAGTAAAACGTCTGGTGTTAATGTACAAGCCTGTCTTTCGAAATGGGCTATTAGCTGGATTAGGAGAGGACCCATATATTATTCAGTCATGTTCACACCTCTTCTGAAGTAGCATTAGGCTCAAAGGACAATTAAATATGGAATGACGTGCTCGATCATTACATAAAGTGCATGACCTATGCCAGCCATGGATTAACGAAATGTTTTCATAGTCATGACAGTGATAATGGAAATTCAAGTTTATTTTGAAGTACAAATTGCCAGGAGAGAGAGCTCACATATTAACATATAGTTGAACAAAGAATTATTAAAGTGATTGACAATCTCTTGCAATACGGGGTGTGACAGTGACAGCCTCGTGCCACTGCTCGTTTTACTTCTTAATCTCAAACCACCCTGGCCCAGCCTATTCAAGCGTTACCCTAATTCTTAGTGGACATGCAAAAATAAAGTAATATTAATTATTCACACAGTCTCTTCCTTTGCAAAAGATCTGGGATAGTTAAGCAACATCTATAAATAGGGAGACCCCAAGAAAAGAGAAAAGCAATATGGTTTACAAAGATGGAGTAGAAAAGAAAAATGGGATGACAGAAGTATTTTCTTATAGCTTCTAGGATGTAAAACAGGAACCCTTCATTTGTTCAATCTTCAGTTATCATGAAAACACTTCCAAGAAGAGGACAATTCATCCCAGGAGGATCATTCCTTCCTCAACTTGTACCTAACGAGAACCTGCTGGCCAACCCCATGGCAGATGCATGGCCCATGCCTTTTATCTACTCACCCCCAGAATGGAGAAGTATATACATTTTTGTGAAATAACCTATGCAATAACTTTCTGGCACAAGACACTGAATGGAGAATGTTAATTAAGACTCCGCATTCAATTCACAGATCAACACTGAAACAATATGGAAAAGGGCCACTGACTAACACACAGCGACTCAAAGAATACCCTCTTTTGAGGGTGTAAAAAGCCATTAGATTGGTTGATACACTCACCATTAAAAAACTAAAATCCTGATAAAGATGAATGACTGTGAGCTCTTAAACCAGGCACACTAAATTTTCAATTGCCCTGTACTATAGTTCATGTAAGCTGGAAGGCAAGCCCAAGTCTAGCTATCTTCCCATCCTTCACAAATCTACAGAAAAAGGTTTAGAAAATTGGATTTAAGGAATTAACTGGATTAGTAACAGTTTAATGACACAGACTATCCATATTCATATGTACTGGTCTTTGAACTAAATGATAATAATTTGATTATATTTACCCTGTATGCCTCCTAATTGCCAAGAGCTGTCTTAGGCTCCTGGAAAACTGACAAGTCAGACCCAGCCTCTTGGCAGTCAGAGAAGGGTTAAACAAAGGACACAGAGGACCAGGTTGCTTTTTATTTTAGAAAGACCCCCATTTGTAGTACTGTAGGACACTGAAACGGAGGGATTCAAGGTAGAACCTGAGAAACCAGAAAGGAGTCTACAGCAAAAGACCAGGCAAAAACTTGATGAGAGCCTAGAGTAAAGAAGTAACAAAAAAGAAACATCAAATATCACAAGACAGTTCTCATCTTGGCAATCCCCTCCCCCTTCCATCAATGTAATTTGCACGTAAGGTTTTACCTAATACAGTTCTGACAACATGACATTTCTTAGGTTTTCCTAAGATTACAACAAAATGGACTTATCCACTGGGAGCACACACTGCCAGGTAAGTCTGTCCTTCCAGCACTATATTATATCCCCAGCTTTTATGCATGGAACAGCGATCCCTCAATTAGTGGGTACCGTACCTATGAGATGAAAGAACTGAGGATTGGCAGGGAGTAGGGTGGGTGGGGGGACACGCAGAGAAGCAAGATTGGCTACAGGCAGCTGTGATGTCCTCCTGTCAAGTGCCTGCTTCAGAACCTTAGGAGGGGGACAGAGGTTCAGTGTGGATTTCATTTCTTGAGTCTTGTAAACTAGACTAGCTTTGGAGGAAATCAGCTGGAAGAGAAAAGACACTGGCAAAGCGCCTCGCTAAATGACACTTGCAGCCTAAAGGAAATGCACGTTCCTTTTATTCGCAGACAACGTGGAAATCCGGAAGCCACTGACTGCCCTGTCCCTCAGGAGGACTGAGTATTTAATAACAAACACCTCTGTAAGGAAAGGTGCCCGCTATGCTCTGGAGAAGCAGCCACGCTTCCGCCAGGCGCTCGGCCCGGCCCCACGGCCCCACTGGACAGCGCGTCGCCTCCCGCACACCGCCCAGTGCGCGCACTGCTTCCAAACTTCTGCTGCCCGGGTCTGGCGCGGGGTGGGTAGGGCGGCATTCCCTGCACACACCAAGGCGGGTGAGGCCGGCCGTGGGGACCCCGCGGGCCCCGTGAGACGGCGGCAGGCGCCACAAGGTCACCGCCCTTTGCACAACCCGAGCCCGGACGGTCCCAGCGCGCGTCTCGTGACTCCAGGGCGCAGCAGCCCCGGGCCTCGAGGCGAGCCCTGCAGCGCCAGGGGTCGGGGCACACTGCCCGGGAGAGCGGGAGAGGCGGGACCCCGAGCCCCGCGGCGTCTGGAGCTGCGTGGAGCTAGGTACTGGGCTGGGAAAGACCGCCTCCGTCCCGGGGGACCCAGGAGCGGCTGAAGTTTGTCCCCGCCCCTGCCCAGGCTGGGGGACCTGCTCGGCCCCCCGGCGCACAGGGCCAGCGCTCCCCGCCGGGGACACACCTGAGGAAGGGGGCGGGGCGCCCCAAACGCTGCCCGGGCCCACTCAGCCGGCCGCTCGGTGGGCTCGGCCCTCTCCCACGAACCCGGACTGTCAGGGAGAGGGGGGGTCCTTACCTCCGGGAGACCCTGGCCCTCCGGCCCCTTCGGCAACCCCATGGTCCTGTGACAGACGTGCGGCGGCAGCAGAGCCCGCAGAGCGTCCGGAGGAAGCTGTCCCCGACCGCCAAGCTGCTACCGGGGTGGAGGCAAAGCGGGAACTTCCTCTGCCGCCGCCACCGCCACTGCCGCCGCCGCCGGCCGGGAGCGCGGCGGCCCCGCGGAGCATGCGCACTGGGACGCGAGCACATCGCGACTGCGCCTGCGTGAGGGCCACCCCTGGCAAGGCCGAACCGCGTGGGGGCGCTGGAGCTGCTGTCCCGCCGGGCTTCTGGACCGGTGTTCCGCAGGTGCTTCGCGCAGGGCTCCGCAGTTTTCTCCGAGGTGCATTACAGGGTCTATTCCTTCATCTCGGGGAATTTTTGCACTGGGCTCCCTCTCTGCTTTTCACATGCGTTGGATGCCCCAAATCGGGGTTCTGTCCGCTCGCTTCACGAGCGGGACTTCGGAAGCCCCCTCACTCTCGTGGGGAATTCCAACATGAATGCGTTTGGGAATTCCAGACACCGGACCAGTTCTAGCTGAATCGGGGTGTCCCCTGATTTAAGCGCACTCGGGCAAACTTCTCGCTGTATATATACGGACGAGGGAACGGAGCCCCCAAGGAAGGCTTCTGCATGACCGCTCCCAGGGTTCCAGCTAGTGCGTCTTGTTTTCCAGGAAACCTGGTTTGGGATAATATCCCTACACTCCCAACATACCCAGTTCTGGGTCTCCCTTGGGGAAAAGTCATCTCAAAGTGTAGCTCCGGTTTTGATGTCATTTTAGCTGCCACATCACTTACATGATGCACCCCTTTTGTGTCCCAGAGGATGGCAGTTATATAAAAGGGTTGTCTCCTGGGCCACAAGCCGCCCCGCCCCTCCGCACTTTACGCACTTGCTTCATGATGGCTTCTCCAGCATTTATTTACTTATTTACTTATTTATTTATTTATCGGGGATGAAGAAGGTGACATGTGAAAACTTGCTGTAGAAGAGATCATTCCTTCTGGGGGAGGAGGGAAGAGTGGGAGATGTGAAACTAGCTCCTTGAGATTAAGAGGTGTGTGTGTGTGTGTGTGTGTGTGTGTGTGTGTGTGTGTTTCCTCTCCGCATACCTAACATCTTAAAAAGTAGAAACTACTCAGTAAATGTTTTTCCTTGAAGAAATTCTGTGGGCTTTTTGTACTTTTTCCTTGATGTTTGCCCTGACAGAATAAACATACGTCTGAAAGGCCCTAAGAAGGGCCATTTCCTTCTTAAATGCAGTTGGCAAATACTTGTAACAAAACTGTGTGCCACGCCCCGCCCCCCCCCCCCCCCACGTATGAGAAATTTGAATGTGCAAATTAAGGCGTTGAGATGGGAACTCTCTTAGAGTTGTCTGACGTCTTGCACTTATCCATTGGGAAGCCAACGAAACTCAGTCTTTAGGCCCCCCATTCTCAACTTACCAAATGTATTTAGTTTTATAATTTAAAAATCATCCTTCCTCCAGATGGTATAGGATGAGGGGGAATGATGGGTAATTTGTGGCCACTGTTAAATGACTAGAAAGTACTGATGCCTAGGGACAAGTAGCAGAATCTCATATAGCAGGCAAGCCTAAATAGCTGTATATAAAGTAGTTCAAGGAATAGGGTCTGGAGAATAATAGAACTCAGGTGGGCCACACACAAGTTCCCTGTTGGAAATGCTTTTGCAATGTTTAAATAAACATGAACAGCTAACTTTCCCAGTTTTACTGTCTGTGTAGGGTGACAGTAGCAGAGTTGGGCTGGCATTATGCCTTTTTTTTTCTTTTTTTTTAAAGATCCCAGGAAAACAGCCATGGCAGCAGTCAAGAAAGCTTGGGCTTCCCATGTTTGAGAGAGGAACCCCAGCGCAGCTTTGGAGAGGACCTTGAACAGACAATGTCAGAGAAGGAGTTTTGTGAGTACTTGCTCCAATAAATGTATCTCTCTCCCTCCCCTGGCTCAGGATACCCATACACATATTTTGTCTCTCTAGTGGGATCTTTGGGGATTAAGAATCATTCTCTCTCTCTTCTGCACATCCAGTACAGAGCTGTGTGACGTTTTGTAAGTGCAGGCTTCTCAGGAACCTCAAAATGCCTTCCTTTTTTGGGTAAAAGAGTGCCATAACAAAAGAGTTTTCTGTTAGGCTCACCTTTATCCTAAATGAAGTTTTCTGTAAAGCCCGAATCATCCTGTTCTCATTTCTCCCAGCCCTTCCAACTCTGGGCACTTGCTGTGACCAAGAAGGAGAATCATGAAGTCTTGAAACAGGAAGGGATCTTAAAGGCATCTGGTGACACTATGGGTGTTGAGGTCACACAGACGTTAGTGGCAGTGCTGAGACCAGTGCCCCAAATTCCTGATTCACAATGTATTTTTATTCATCTATCAAGCATTCATCCATCCAACAAACAGTACTGAGTTCCTTCTATGTCAATGGCTCTCAAATTTGACTGCACATTGGAATTATGTGGGGAATTTAGTTTTTTTAAATTATTTATTTATGGTTAAAAAAAATTAAAAAAAATGGGGCGCCTGGGTGGCTTGGTCGGTTAAACGTCCGACTTTGGTTCAGGTCATGATCTCATGGTCCGTGAGTTCAAGCCCCGCGTCGGGCTCTGTGCTGACAGCTCAGAGCCTGGAGCCTGTTTCAGATTCTGTATCTCCCTCTCTCTCTGCCCCTCCCCTGTTCATGCTCTGTCTCTCTCTGTCTCAAAAATAAATAAACGTTAAAAAAAATTTAAAAAATTATTTATTTATGTAATATAATTTGTCAAGTTAGCTAACATACAGTGTAGACAGTGTGTTCTTGGCTTCGGGAATAGATTTCATGTGGAGAGTTTTAAAAGTTCCTGGGTTCCACCCCCAGAGATTCTGATTTAACTGGTCTGGGGAGACACAGGAATATTGGCATTTTTTCCCTTGGGGTATATTGTTTTACATGCAGCGTGGTAGTGAACAGTGACTTCATTATTGTTGTTTCTTTGTAGATCACAAAATTTAAGATGAACTAAGAGTCGTTAAGTTAAATGAGTTCTCTCTGAAAATTCTTAATCGTATGCTGATCTGTTCTCAAGCAGTAAAATTTTACAACATGCCATCCTATATTTAGCATATTGAGGCAAGACTGGTGCAGACAAAACTAACCCCCTCTGTGTCTGGACACAACCCAGCGCACGCACACACACACACACACACACACACACACACCCACACAGGAATGAGTTTTAGCGCATTTCCCCCAACAAATGATAGTTTTATTAATGGATCCCAACAATCCCCGTAATTTTCACAACCATATTCTCTTAGCGACATTAGAAGGCTTTGACAAGGATCCAGCTACCCAACAACGAATAAGCCTGCCGGAGAACACCTGCCATAGTCTGTATCTCCTGTAGAAAATGATCTCTCACATTTCCTCGGAAAAGTGATTTAACAAACATTTTTTATTGAGGAGGGGCAGACTTTTTAAAATGTTTAAATGTTTAAAATTTCACAGGGGATCCCAGTGAGCCGCCAATTTGAGAACCAGTCTTCTCCGTGCCAGAGAACAGTTCCTGGTGCTGGAGACACTGCCGTCAGCGAGCCGGCCAAGGCAGTTACAACCAGAAATGAAACGTGTCACTTAATATGTTAATATTGGCTACATACATGCTCTTCAGGGGAAAAAAAAGTGCAAAAAACAAAAAGACACCCAAAACAGACAAACAAAAAACCCAGCATAATGAATGTGATTGGGAGTAGCTGGAGTCGGAGGCTCTCCTAGACAGAGGGGTCAGGATAGGACTCTCAGGCACCCTGTGAAGGGAGATCTGAATCTCAAGAAGGCGCCATGGAAAGATCTCAGGGAAAAACATTCCAGGCGGAAGGAGCATCTGGGGTCCCCCAGTCCAAGACCCACTGTCACCCCTCTCACCTTGCTTGGTGCCAGACAAGCTGGCTGGTAAGGGCTTCTTCAGCAGAGCCTCGTATGTGGGCACCTATGGTGTGAGGGTCCGCGGTGTGGGTCCTGGAGGGTAGAGTCTCAGGAGTCATTTGGCAAAATGTACCAAGAACTTAAAAAATATCCTTGGATGGGATGCTTCCACTTTTAGGGCTTATGTACAAAGACCTTCATGACAGTGTTACTGATGAGAGGAAACCCTGGAAACCATGTCAGTAGCCCATGAAAAGGAATGGTTAGATACATTTCAACGTGCCCATTTTGTGTAACATCATGTTGCCGGGGGGGGGGGGGTGGGAATGTTCACTGTAGCAGGCTGTGCAAGAAGGGGGTGAGAGACGAAGCTATGTAAATATGAACAATGTCTGGCCTGGCCTGTCAAAAAATCCATAAAACATGTAAAAGGCAAACTGGAAAAATACTCATTACCTGTGACAAGAGTTCTTACAAATGAGGAAGGAAAATTTAATACAAAAATAAGCAAAAGAGGGGCACCTGGGTGGCTTAATCGGTTAAGCGTCTGACTTCAAAAAATAGTATAACGTAACATAAAATAAAATAAATTTTTTAAATAAGCAAAAGACTTGAAGAGAGCATTTTTTAAAAATTTATTTTAAATAAAAATTATTTATTTTGAGAGACAGAGAGCAGGAGAGGGGCAGAGAGAGAGAGGGAGAGAGAGAATCCCAAGGAGCCTCTTGCAATGTCCGTGCAGAGCCTGATGCAGGGCTTGATCTCACAAACCGTGAGATCATGACCTGAGCCAAAATCAGGAGTCGGATGCTTATCCGACTGAGCCACCCAGGCGCCCCCAAGGAGAGAATTTCTAAAAGAAATTATCCCTAAACGTATGAAAAAAAATTCTCAGCCTCACATTAAAAAGTTAAAATGAGGTACCTTTGCGTGGAAGTAATAATTACTGTTTAAAGGACATCATTGCCATAGCACTCCTTAGTTGTTAAGTATGTTTTTACAAAGGTGCTAGAGGGTGATCTGGCAAAGTTAATTTTTCCCCAAATCTCCATTGAGCGCATACTGTGTGCCAGGCACTTGGAAGCAATATCAATGGGGGTGGCAGGAGTGACTGGGCACCCAGGGGGCATTTGGAATTTTCACAGTGAGTGGAAAGTATCAGCAACATTTAGCACCCAGCTGTTAGGGATGTCACGTGTCCTGCACTGACTTTGAGTCATAAGAATTGCTTTGGCCACAGGAATATGGGAAGCTTTGAGATTGTGTCAGTTCTGGGCTGAGGTGCTAAGAACCTTTCCATATTTCCATCACTCTCTTATCTCCTTCCACCCATCATGAGAACGTATCCAGGCAGCCATTGCTTCCTCTGCCCAGGCCCCCGACTGAGAAACAGACAAGAGAGAAAGGAGGGGACCTGAAACCCCAGCCCAACTAAGTCCATGAGCGAGATATTAATGTTTGTTCTGAGCACTGAGATTTGGAGGCTGTTTGCTAACTATGGTCATTATGGCATAACCTGACTAGTATACCGTAAGAGGAAGAATCGTCCCTCCAAATGCCGTGCGCCCTCCCTCTGCTCCCCTGCAACCCTCTGCCTGGCAAACACTGAATACAGAAAATGAACCAAGAGGAGTTGTGGAGTGAACATGCACCGTCAACAAATAATCAGATCAATAATTGTATGCTTGCATGTTGAAGTGAGTGCTCTTAAGGGCAAGTTGAAAGGTGGGATGAAAAAGGGGAGTAGGAGGTACGATTTTGAGTGAGAAGTCAGTGAAAGTTTCTCCAAGGACAGATGGTAGAGACCTGGAGTTGAGTAAGAGTTAGATACGGAGTAGGGAAAGGCATTTCAGGCTGAAGGAACCTGAACGGCCCAGCAGAGGAGCTCCGCATACCTGAGGGGCTGGAGCACAGATGGCTTAAGGCAATTGATGATGCTGTGCGGCCCAGACCAGGCAGGACCTGCTGGACCGTCAGAAGGGGTTTGGATCTCACTGAAGCACCATGAGAGCAATCAGATGGCTTAAAGAAAAATTGTTTGGTAAACATGTTAGCCCTAACTCTGGAATCAATTCAGCCCTTGGCCTATAGAAAGGGACTTTGAGTTTCAAATGTCCCCAGTGGCAAGATTGCTCATGTAAAATTCCTACTGCCCTTCGTGTTATGAGGACTTAGTAAATAGCCACAACCAAAAATCCAACACTTACACTGTCTGTAAATGGAAGAAAAGGAAACAATTCACTCAGGAAATTAACTGCTAAATAAACTACATTTATATAACATTACCCTAGGAATTACAGTTTAGTCAAGCTTCCTTGGGAAACTAAATGAGAAAAAATCCAAAATTACTTTAGAAGAGAGAACTGAGAACGCTCTTTTTCTGGATCAATAGGAGAGACTTCTTAAGTAGCAATGAACACACATTATGCTTTCATTATCTCGAAATCGAATAAGATGAAAATAATTTACTCATAAGATTCACACATATATTGTAGATTTCTAAAATCTACAATTTCTAAGACCCTTCATGTGTCTTGATAAAGACAAAAATTACTGTCATGTTTCTGGATTATTTTACTGGACTTGTTAACAACACCAAAAATACTCTAATCACTCTACCTACAAATAGACTAACACAGAAGTCATTAATGTATAAGATTGCAGTGAAATAATCTGAAATTGTAAAACATCACCCTAAAAATTATAATTCTAACAAGTGTTTATTTGAACCATTATATCATCACTTTATAGCTAGGAAAGAGAAAAAGAAATCTGAATTACATTGATAGAGAAAAAAATCTTGTGGCCGTTCATTGTAAGTGGGATCAACTTGGAAGGTGACTCACTTCTGGTTTGGGGTTGTGTGGACAGAGGATCAAATCCAGTGCTTGGAATAGTAATGTTTCTTGTTGCTAGCAGAGGATGTGATGGGCCAGCAAAGACCCTCAGTTGAGAGGACTCCTGAGAGATTCTTCCTTACTTTCCAGAACAGGGGGAAGGATAGAGGGTCATCTTCGCAAGAATTGCACATGAAATCAAGGAGATGTGCACGAAACTGCCCGTAGCAAGCATGGTTTAAGATAGAAAAGTACTTAATATGACCTAAATATTCATCAAAAGAAGGGATATATGATTTGTGATATCTCCATGCAGTGGATTAGTATATAGTAGTGAAAATCATCTAGAGTTACATGTTTGAATATAACATAACTATGAAAAATGTAAAGTTAAGTTTTTAAGAAAACAACATTCATAATGATTTGCTAAGTTTACAAACACTCAAAATAATATTATTCAATGCTTATATATACAGAAATGTGTGAGAAAAGTATGAAGGTATGCATGAGAATTATACTCATGATTGTGGTTTTCACTAGGGAGGATGGAAAGGGAGCAGGAGCAGAAAGGAGGACCAAAGAGCATCAATTCTATCTGTAATGTTTTATTTCTTGAGGAAAGGAGATATGAGGCACATGTGGTGTAATGCCAATATTTGATAAAGCATATGATAAATAGATGGGTAGTTATTACATTATTCTTATTTTCTGTGTATTTAAATTCATTATAATCAAAACATACTAAAAATTACCTAAATAAAAACAGCCATTAAAGTGAATTAGAGGCAAGAGAGAGGGGACGGAGGACGTAGACTCCTCTTTGGAGAAGCTTGATGATGATAGGAAGATGGTTAGCGGTAGCATGATTGATGGAGGATTTGTTTCTTTAGCTTTCTTTCAAGATGGCAAAGACTTAAGTATCATTCATTACATTACAAGGAAGAATCCAGTCAAGGGGGGAAAAAGAAGTAGAAAACATAGACTTGAGCCTTAGAACCTTAGCTCTTAAAATTCTCCATCAAATAAAAAAAATTTTCCCCCATAGATTGTCATCTCCTCAAGGAAGAGCTGTGTGTGTTCTATTTATCTGTATGCTTAGAGCTTGCTTCGAACAAATGCACCATAAACGGATGAGTGGATGGATGGATGGATGCATGGATGGACGGATGGTGGATGGATGGGTGAATGAATGAAAAGGTGTAGTGTGGTGATATTAGCATAATGTTTATCAGAGTGGCCACCAGGTGGCAGATGTGACAGGCAATGATTATCCTTTCAGAGAAAGGAGTTCAAATGGCAGCCACAAGTTATAATTTTTTTAAATTAACTTACATAAAGTGGAATATACTCAATATTTAAGTGAAAATTTGAGATTGTCCTGCTATTTGTTGACGTCTCACTTTGGATATCAGTAGGTCCTTAGTCTTTCCTGGAAAAGGAGCTCTTGGTGCAAAAAACATGTTGTATTGACTTGTGGTTAAAAAAGAGACTGAACACACGTGCTCATCTTTTCTTTCTTTTGAAACCCAAATAAAATGATGGCAAAATTATGATTCTACAAGGACCAAGAAAATAGAAAGGGAGACGAAAACGCTATTGTAATCAGTTTATTAAATGGGTTATAGTTGATAAGGTGCAAGCAGGGAACAACCTGGTTTTCTTCCCATTCATCTTCTTTAAAGTCGTTCTGCTAGATTTCCTTTCACCCACACCTGGATGATATCTTGTGCAGATTCTAAGCCTCTTATGGATACTTTTGTAGATTAAAATAGTCTCCTATTTTAGGAGATTTTATTAAAGAGTCCCGCCAAATCTAATCTTCAATCTTTCATCCAGTTGACGTCTTCTCCCCTTTCCTAGCTTGGATCTGACCTTGAATTCTGCAAAATGTAAGTAGAGGTTCATGGTCTATACTTTTATCTTTCACCCCTGTTCTTCCCCCAGTTACTAACTGATGCCTCTGTCCCTCCCATTAAGAGAGACAAGGAAAATTGTATTTGACTGGGCTGTTTGTATTTGGCATTGATGCCTCTGTGTGGCAGGTTCCCCAAGACTGACCCTTTATCAGGGGGTGCTCTTACGAGATTTTTTGCCCACTGCCTTGGGGGGCCTTTGGCCTTGCTCTGTTCTTCCCACACATCACTGGGTGAACCACCATGTACCTGGCATCTCATGATGTTCCCTTAATTCTCCTTCCACATCCCCCCAGTACAAGCTCATTCTGTTGGTGTAGAACTCTTGGGTGGGATCTTTTCAAGGTCAGTCTTTCTTTGCTGATTTCTTACTTAGTTCTGGGGAAAACTCATGAATCTCTGTCTAATGTAATTATGGAAGTTTAGGTCATTCCCACTCTGGTCCCTTCTTTGTTCTATACAGACATCTCCAGGCAGCCTCAGGTGAGTAGAAGGCACTAATCTCCCTGCCCCCACTCACCTGGCTCCCCAAGGGTATGGGTCTAATTCTCTCAAGGACACTGTTTTCCCCACCCTTTGTTCAGGTTGCAACATAAAGTAGGTCCACAGGCTTCTGCAGCTCAGCAGAAGCTGGCTGGGAGTTGGGGGGGGGGGGGGTGAGATGTCGGTCTCTATCCATGACAGGTCATTCCGGGATCTTGAATATGTTCATGACCCTTGCTTGGCCTAAAGGGTGAAAAGAAACACCTACCTTAAATGTTCACACCTCCACATGTAACTCTTCAAAAAAAAGAAAATCCCCACTCCAAAGAGTCTCTAGCCTTATTTGTATGTTTGCTCATTTATTTATTCATTTGTTTGTTTGTTTGTTTATTTATTTATTTATTTATTTATTTATTTATTTATTATTTTCACATCTGGGATACAGACAGGAGGTGGGCTAATGGACTTGTTTTATTGTAATATAGCAAATCCTGTATGAATGGTCTGGTATCTTCCTTTGGAGTGCGTTTCATACTAGACTTTAAACCTCTGCCAAAACTCCAAATTTATTTTTAAAAATCTCATTTAACAGCCTTGTGTACAATGATTACATAATTCTCGTTATAGACAATTCCAGATTATAACTAGATAACTAGTAATCACTAGGATCATTAGAGCTCTTGGAAATTTAAGAAAAGTGATAGCTGAAATTAAAAATCCAGTAGAAGAACTGGAAGACAAAGCCCAGGAAATACCCAGGAGGTCAGACATCTCAACAGAAGGCAGCAGGAGAGAGATTTTCAAAGAAATATTCAAGAAGTGTCCAGATTGAAAAGACCCTCCAAGTGCCATGTATAATAATGGAAAAATGATCTATACTCATGCACAGTTTAGTGACATTTCAGAACACTAGAGATGAAGAGAAGATGCCAAGAACTTACCCAGAGAAAGACCAGGCCACACAACAAAGAAATGAAGATCAGACTGGCGTGATTCCTCCAAAGTAACATGGGAAGCCAGAACACAAATGGAGTGATGCAGCCAAAATTCTAAAGAAAAAATCATTGCTACCCTGGAATTCTGTCCTCTGATAAGACTTAATCATCCAGGAGGATAGAAGAAAAACACATTTAAACGTGCAAAATGTACTTGTGAGTCATCTATGCCATGTTCACTCTCTCTTGCACCCTTTCTAGAATCTATTGGGTGTAAAAATGTGCTCAGTTGATTTCTACATTTCCCAGCCTTTCGTGCAGATTGGTAGACAGGTGATCTACTTCTGAGAAATCAAATGTCAGTGGATCTATCCTAGGAAAAATACTACCGAGAGGTTAAGGCAGAGCATACACACTGTTAACCCTTTTCCTTTCTTGTCTTCCTGCCTGGAAAAATGACACAAAGCTGGAGTTAGAGTAGCATTTCCTCCCATGTCTTTACACAATCTTCTTGGCCTGTACATCCACATTTTTCTCCATTCCATGGCTTCCCACTTTCCAGTTGTGTTAACTAACCTTGAATTCTTCTCCTGCCCAAAGACGATTAAGTCCCCCTTTGATCAAAGCTGCTGACTTCATTGTCTTACTGGTGTCTGTGTTCCCAGTGCCCAGTAGAGTAGGTTTTCAATGACAGGGTTTTGAATGAACAAATGAACCAATGACAGAAGGAACATCCTCCTCCTCTATCACCTTCCAAGATACTCCCACCCTCTTTAAGACTTTAGCACTTAATTCATAGTTTATTTTCCTCACCCTCTCTTGCTCACAACTTCCATGACCTCAGCACCCATGAGACCCTTCCAGCCTCTGACTGCAACGTGCCTGATTCCAAGGGGGTGAATAAATGATTCCAAAGCTCCTTGCATTCCTATTTTCTTCTTCCACAAGTCTTTATTGTGTCTCATCAGCATGATTACAGTACCTTCCAGCGTGCCTTCATCCTATGACACTGCCCTCAGATGTCTCATTTGAACCCCACAGCCCCTGATTTCAAAAACCAACTTAGTACAAGTAGCCTGTGTCCTTTGTTTCCCTGTCACGATCTGATCTCAGCGTGTCTTCCTCTCCTCACCTCTCACAACCACCCTAGATTTCTTACTTTTTCTCAATCCCACCTGCAACTGTCCTAGTGCCTTGCAATTGTTTATACTCTTCTCTCTGCCTGGTATTGCTCTTGTATTCCCTCCAGCCACAGCCCCTCATCTCATGCAACTGAAAGTGTACCTATTATCCTAGGACAAGTCTCAGTGCCACTTTCTCCCATGCAGCATTCCCCAGTGATGGGAGCAGAGTTAATCCCTGGAGGCTTGCAAAAGCTCTTTGCTATTATGTCTATTATAAGTATCGATTAGGACCCTTCATACCCTACATGGTTACCCGCCCACGTGCAGTCATTGAGGATGCTCGGTTTCTGTAACACTCACAGACTCAGCACACAGGGCCTGGCCTGTAGTGCACACTAAAAAATTGTTAGATGAACTGAATTGAGATTCAAGGAGCTCATCCCTGACAGTGATTCAAGTCTAGTGACTTGTGGAAATAGGCAAGGGCAAGGCATATCTGCTCCCTTGGGGACACTGCCTCATAATTATTTTAAAAGTTTTCTATTTTATCAAAGAGCCTTAGAAACTGCTCCTTTTCAAAGCTCCACCAAACTATTATTTTCCTAATTAATTATTGCAGTGGGATAACTATTGCATAAATCAATCCTCAACTTAGTTTGATCGTGATCACTAATGAAATAGATTGGAGATCTGGAGCCCCAAAGAGAATGTTTTCAGATGAATAATATATTTTATTTGTCAGCAGTCCTCAGGCTCAATTTATGGTGAAATTAACTGAGAGTGGATTGCAAATAATTGTCAGCTCATTGTCAGTCTGCATTTCCAAGGCCCTGAATAGATAGAATGACGAAAGGTAATTTCGTTTTTCTTCGTAATTGCTTCTGGATAATACCAGAGCCTTTGAAAGAGAGTGTGAGGCTGTGCATTTTGAAAATGGCAAAGAAAATGCAAAGCTTGGGTTGAATACCAAAAATTCTCAGTATGTCAGATGCAGCAGAATTAACATTTCTAGGGATCTTTGCCGTCGGTTCCACTAAAATTGTCTACAACAGATAACATGATTTTGGACTTGAGATATGAAAAGCATTATTTCACGTGCCAACAGTGATGCTTAGGATGGGGATCTGAGCCCAGGTAGCTTTATGATAATTTTTGAAAGGGGTTAAAAAGCAATAAAGCTTCTTTCAAGTGATTTATAAGGAGTTAGTGTAAGTTTGGGGGTTTGTTTTTGTTTTTGTTTTGGTACCTAAAATTACCGGAAAAGAGAATAATCTCCAGCCAATGAAGATGAATGAGCTTCCAAAGAACAAATACAGAAGACGAGCAGGTATTGGTGAAGGAAGAAATAAAACTTGGTGAAAGACAAGAATAAAACAACAACCTCAGCTTTCCGTCATGTATGCTAGGAATTAATTAAGATAAAGGAGGTTATTGCTTGTCACAATGCCATAAGTCCCTAACTAGTAAAAAGTGCCTGACGACCGTGCTGTCAGACTTCAGATCACTACTTCCCACCGTGTGTTTCACTGAGTAATTCCTTGAATTGCTAATATAGTTTAGCCCATGAAAGGGCTGTGTGGCTCAAGCAAGTTTGGAAATGTTGCACATTGCTTTCCGCTCTTAGAGGATCGTAATGCACATTAACGTAGGAAACCCCCTGAGAGGCATCCTGCGATAGAAAAACTGTCCCAACTTTGACCAACTATTTCACAAGCATTTTTAAAAGTGTGACCAGTTGAATTTGTTTTTTATATGTACAAACTAACATCTTTATTACATCTCTCGATTAAAAAAAAATCCTGTATTATAAGCATTCAGTGTTACATTAGTCTCAGGTGTACAATATAGTGACTTCACAATTCTATACATGGTTCAGTGCTCATCATGATAAGTGTCCTCACTAACCCTCGTCACCTATTTCACCCACCCCCTTGCCCACTTCATCCCTGGGAACCATCAGTGTGTTCTTTATAGTGAAGAGTGTGTTTTTTGGTTTGTCTCTTTTTATTCTTTGTTCGTTTGTTTCTTAAATTCCACATGTGAATGAAATCATGTGGCATCTGTCTTGCCCTGATGGACTTATTTCACTTAGCATTATATCATCTAGTTCCACCCATGTTGTTGCAAACGGCGAGATTTCATTCTCTTTTATGGCTGAGTAATATTCCATTATGTATATATACCACTTCTTTATACATTCATCTATTGATAGACACTTGGGCTCCTTCTATAATTGGCTTTTGTAAATAATGCTGCTATAAACATAGGAGTGCACGTATCTTTTTGATTTAGCGTTTTTGTATTCTTTGGTAAATACCCAGTAGTAGAATTACTGGCTCATATGGAATTACTGGCTATTTTAATTTTTTTGAAGAACCTCCATACTGTTTTCCACAGCGGCTGTCCCAGTTTGCATTCCCACCAACAGTGCATGAGCGTTCCTTTACTTCCACACCAACACTCGGTTCTTAAGCGTGGTTAACTACAGATAGCAATTTGTGCTCCACGGAGCCCTGGTGTTCCCATGGAAGCCTGTCTGAACAATAGTACATTAGCAAACCATGCTGGCTGGTGATGCAAAAGGGTCTTGGTCTGTGTATTTAGACGTAGTCCATCTCCAGAGGTTATGTCTGAGTGTCCATGCTTAATCCTGTGTGTATAGCAGAGACTGACTTAGTGGCACTGCTGTCTTGGACAGGATGGGCAGTAAGGAGAAGAGTTAGGATCTTTATTAAATGAGTGGTTTCCCTAAGTGCAAATTGGAGAGTCAAGTATTGCTACAGAGAGACCCTCAGTCATCAACCCAGACAGTAGAAAAACTACCTGAATTGAATATCCACTCTTTTTTTTTTAATTTTTTTTTAACATTTATTTATTTTTGAGACAGAGAGAGACAGAGCATGAACGGGGAGGGGCAGAGAGAGAGGGAGACACAGAATCTGAAACAGGCTGCAGGTTCTGAGCGGTCAGCACAGAGCCCGACGTGGGGCTCGAACTCATGGACCATGAGATCATGACCTGAGCCGAAGTCGGACGCTTAACCGACCGAGCCACCCAGGCGCCCCCACTCTTTTTTTTTTTTTAAGTTTATTTATTTATCTTGAGAGAAAGAGAGAGGGAGAGAGAGCACAAGCAGGGGAGGGACACAGAGAGAGAGAGACAGAGCGGGGTGGGGGTGGGATCCCAAGCAGGCTCAGCTCAGCACTGTCAGCGCAGAGCCCGACATGGGGCTTGAGCTCATGAACCTTGAGATCATGACCTGAGCAGAAATCAAGAGTCAGAGGCTTAACCGAATGAGCCCCCCAGGCGCCCTGAACATCTACTCTTTTCTAAGTAATCTGTAATAGGTTTCCTCCTTGAAAGCCTCTCCATTGGTCTCAGAGCTCAGTGTCACGTCCTCAACACAGGTTCCAAGTGGCTGCCGATTCAAGCCCAGGCTCACCTCTGCATGCTTGTCCCACACCCCTCCCTCTTGTAGCTCCCTGTGCCAGGCCTTCTGTCACCCTTTCAGATCTCCCAGAGGTCCAGCTGTTCTCAACCCAGCACCTACCACAGGCTCTTTTCTGTGAACTCCTCTTTGAAGCTTCTTCTGACTTTCCCACAGAGGCCATCCTAGACCCCCCAGATCAGATAGGGTCCCCTGTGGAACACTGTGATTTTTCTTGCTGGCACTTATTACAAATGATTAATTATACGTGGGGATATTTGTTAACGTTGTATTGGGGTATGACATACACCCAGCAAAGCACCTAATCTTGAAGAATGTTTACACGTGCATAAATCCGAGGAACCACCGCATGGATTGAGCTATAAAACATTGCCAACATCCCAGAAGGCTGTGCCTTCCCATAAATGATGCTCTTCTCTAACTTTTATCACCATAGGTTAGTTTTTCTGTTTTTGAACGTCTTACACATGCTCAACATTGTGGCTGTGAGATAGACCCAGACTGTCGTGTTTAGTGGTAATTTACTTTTTTTAAGAAAATGTTTATTTTTGAGAGAGAGAGGGTGAGCGAGCAAGTGCACAAGTGGGGGAGGAGCAGAGAGAGGAGGGCAGAGGATCTGAGGCAGACTCTGTGCTGACAGCAGCAAGCCTGATGTGGGGCTCAAACTCACAAGCCCCAAGATCATGACCTGAACCAAAGTCAGGAGCTTAACTGACTGAGCCACCCAGGAACCCCTAGGGGCATTTTACTTTTATTGCTATAATATTCCATTGTATGAATATACCACAGCTTATTTATTCTCAATATATGTAGCTCTCCTCTTCTCTGTAAACCTCATGAAACCACAGAGGATGTGCCTGTGTTGTTGACTGGAAGGTCGTCGGGCCTTGCGCAGTGCCTGGCAAAGAGAAGGCACCCAGAATTTTTGTGGGAAAAAATGGATTTTTTTTCATGTTCATTGGTGTTGGTGTTCATCATTTTTATAAGCTAACACAATGCTCTCATTTTATGGATAAAGAATCAGGACCTCAAACATAAAGAAATGAAGCTAATGTTAAAGCAAATCCACAAATCCAACCATATACAATTATGCAGATGCGTGCCAGGAAATGCCACAGATTCCCAGCAAACTAGAAGCTAGGAAGAGGCAAGGGAGGATTCCCCTCCAGATTTCAAAGGGATCAAGTCCTTGTTGATATGTTGATCTTGGACTTCCTGCCTCCAGAACCATGAGACAATGAATTTCTGTTGTTTTAAGCTGCTTGGTTCATTGTACTTCATTCTGGCAGCCCCAGAAACGAATACATAGAGTAGGAAGAAGGAAAAACACAAGCCTCCCTACTACCCTAGTGGCCGATGACCCCTTTGTGGCACCCTTGAGAATGTGCCTCTCAGATGTCCCACCACCACAAGTGCGATTGGCCACTGGCTTCAGGTGCCATGCTGTGACCCTCATTGCATGTGTATCAGAGCCGTGCTGCCCGATGACTGAGCGCAGGAGGGACGCTTCAGAGTCTTCTGGGTAATTTGAATGTGAGGACTTCTTCCTTCTCCTTAATGTTGTCTGTGCGCTGGGAAAGTGGGTGAGGATAGGGCCGCAAGGGGGGCTGTCACCACCTCAACCTCGATGAATCAGATGATCTGCCAAAGAACCAGGAGCAGGCTGGGCCAGGGGACTGGTGACAACATGCTGGGGCTGCAGTGGCACCTGGCACCCCACGCTGATGTTCAGAGCGTAATAGAGGAGGCCGCTTCCCTTTTCCTCTCTCCAGACTTCACCAGATTTCTCGTCACCCTGATCCAGAACCACACACGGAAGGGGATTCTGCTAAATGTATTTCCCACTTAGCTAAAGTGCCACGATACAGACCACTGTTGTTTGTACCCAGTGTTGTTTCTGCAGAGAAGTTACTTCAGTGTCTTGCTTGGGGATATACACCTGACTGCTGGTGTTCTGGTAAAAGGCAGGAGACAGGAGGGGCTGTAGCCCACAGTCACGATCCACAAGCCATTCCCTAATCTCTCAGTTTGGGGCACAGAACCTTATCCATGACCCCACTCTCCTAGGGGTTCCAGAGTCAAGACTCTGGCCCTTACACTGTTTCCAGAGCATAATTCTCTGGTTTCTGGTGGGAATTCAGAGGGTTAGTGACCCAATTGTAACAGATGGGGGGTGGGAAATTAGGACTGTGTCCAGTTGCTCTAAGAAAGGCTTCAGACAGTCTTCCTGTTATCAGCCTGGAACTTTTCTCCTGCTCTCCAAGCCACCTGGTGCCTCAGCCCTGGGGTTTTGGGGGTTCTTGGTGCTAAATCACTCCCACCATTACTTCAAGTGTCTCTCTTCCTCCCTTTTATAAAGCCAGATACTAGTACTCTATGTCTTTTCCCACTTCCAAGATTTTGTGGGCATTTTCTATTTGCAGGTGCCAATTTTCGTCCACCATGGTCTCTCTTGTTCTGTTGTCCCTGTAGGTTAAACTTTTCTAATATGATTTTCTTACCATTTTAGTTGTGTCTCGGGAAGAGGTAGTGATCAATCTGTGTACTCAAGCTACCATTATAAACACAAGATTTTTCCATTCTCTTTCTTTCTTTCTTTCTTTCTTTCTTTCTTTCTTTCTTTCTTTCTTTCTTTCTTAAGTTTTATTTATTTATTTTGAGAGAAAAAGAGCACAAACTGGGTAGAGGCAGAGGGGGTGGGGAGAGAGAATCCTAAGCAGGCTCTGCACTATCAACACAGAGCCCGATGTGGGGCTCAAATTCATGAACTGTGAGATCATGACCTGAGCCAAAATCAAGAGTCGGATGCTTAACCAACTGAGCCACCCAGGCGCCACCATTCACTCTTTTCATACCCAGGCCCCAGCCTTGTTTCCCACCACCCAGGGAATTCTTGGCACGAGTCTCCACTGATCTCCTAATTCCTAGGTTGGTAGACTTTTTTCAGTCCTCATCTTGCTTCAATTTTCTGCATTACCCAGCCTTGCCCACACCCATTGCCTACTCCTGCCTGGTGGACATTCTGTTCTGTTCTGTGCCTTCTGTAATCTCCCTGATTGCTCCCTCAGTGTTCTTTCCTGGCTTCTCTTTCTTTTCTGTGTCCTTCAGTAACATTCTTTAGTGCTTTATCTTTTCTCCTCTTGCACTGCACCCACCCTCACCATGGTTTTCGTTACTGTGTTTGTACGGGTGATTCTCAAATCTCGATCTTCATTTGTGTTAGGTCAAGACTCCTTATTGCAGGAAACAGAAACTTGATTCAAATTTATTTCAGGATAAAAGGGGACTCTATTAGCTCATTTATGTGACCGCAGGCTCAACCAAGATGCTCAGAAGCTGTACTTGCTCAGAGACTTGTTTATCTCTGCATCTCTCAGCTCTGCTGTCCTCCACGTTGTCCTTGTTGTCACATCGTCTCTCTCTACATGGTGACAAGTTGGCCGCTGGCTGCTCTGTGATCTCGTGGTCCGCGCGTCTTAAGATCCCAGAGGAGGAGGGTGTCTCTTTTCCCCACATAGGAAAGAAGAGGTCGGTCAACCAAAGAAGGGTGGGCTAGGGAAGGACTGGAGAGGGAGAGAAAGGCATATTGCACTCATTTTGATAATTTGATTGAGAAGGTCTGGATACAAGACACCGGATCTACAATCCTGGCTCTTTGGGCCTCTTGTCTTGTGTCTGTAAAATGAGGAGGCTGGACTCCCAAGGCCCCTGGAGCTCCTATAATTTTTACTTTAATTCTAGGAAGAATGGGTATATAAAATAGAACCTCTTAAAGGTGCCTCTGGTCACAGTCTGGGGGCAGTAGAGCGTGGTGGGTAGGAGCAAGAGCTCTGGATTTAGATTGCCTGGGTTCTGCACATGGCCATCATCACGGGGTCTGCTTTGTGGGTGTGTGCCCTGTGCAGTCTCACAGGACCCCATGTGCGGAGAGCCTTGCATGTGGTTTAAAGCTTGGCTGTCGCTGTCTTGACATTCTTGACAGTTTTATGTTTAAACTCAGGTTTTGTAAGTGAAGTCCGACGAGGCGTTGTTGGAGCACGAATGTGGGCAGAGAAGATGTGTGCAGTATGAGTGCCCCCTGTGCCTTTCCATCTCCTTCCCTCACAGGGTTCGTGATGCCTCAGGAGCACAGAGTTCTGGTGGGCCCACACTAATGTGGGCGCTCGGTGAGACCCAAAATGCGTGCAAAGTAAGCCTGTTATGTCTATGACCGACTTTCTGTTTGAACCTGGACTTCCTGTCAATGCAGAAAGAAGACCGTGGCATTCCAAGATACACGAGTGACAGGGAACCCTGCGGGATCGTGCCACGTATTATTTCTCTGTATTAACCAGCCATTTTTGCTGCTAAGGATGACATGGAAGAAAAAGAATTATCGTTCCTTTGCCTTTCAGTCCTTCCTTCCTCATCCACAAGCCAAAGGTAGACAGCGTTGGTAGAATGTGCCCTGATCAGGTGAAATAAACACAGCCGAGTTAATTGTGTTTATTTATTGTGTTAATTGCCCCCTTTCCACTGTTCTTGTAAGAGTCAAATACATATATAAGCTACAAAATAACAAATTGTGTAATCTCAGTGATTTTGCATATGAGTTAAGTGTTCTTATATTTGCATTTAAAACTGATACTGCACAATATGAAAACAGGTGATAAAATTCATACTTATAACTTAAAAATAATTTTTTTTTCTCTGCTTAGAATGACGTTAAGGAGCAAATAAAAAAAATCACAGCAAGGTGGGGAAAGACCAGGGGAGAAAGGAAAAAGCTTTGTATTTTAGTGCCTTTAATGACATTTTCCACTTGTCACTGAAATGAGAGACCCCACATTTGCATTTTGCACTGGGCCCCACAAATTACATAGCTAACGCTGCATCGGCAAGTGATTTTACTCTCAGTGCCTCTGTTTTCTTATCTGTAAAATGGGTGCACTAATGTCTCCATAACTGGATTGTTGCAGGATGAACAGTGCTGGGCATTCAGCAATCCCTCAACAAATGTGAACTTTCATTGTAAAGACAAGTTAGCGGAGAGTGAATCCGTAGGTCACTTGGTGACCAGTTTTAAATTTCCCCCTCTTATGACTTTATGCGAACCACACTAGTTAGCTCATTTCTTCTCTTCGACTTCACGAATGTCGGCGTAGTTCGAATCTTTCACTGTGACTTGAGCACGCCTAATTTGCCACTTAGACGATGCTGTTGAAGTCGGTCGGCAGAGTACCGTAAAGTCAAGAAAAATATTTCAGGAGGAAACACTGTATACCAAACTTTTTCAATTCCAAATAGAAGCCGAGGTGAGGATTAAGCTATTGTTTCTGTGAAAAACAAAACAAAACAAACCAAAAACCAAAAACCAAAAACCAAGAAGACGTTTCCCACTTCCCAACAACAGATGGCGACGTCGCTAAGCAAATGGAGGATACTGTTCCTTGTTAGAGAAATTTCTGTGATCAAGTGTGAGGAAGCAAAGCTATAAACAACATATGGAAAACAATGAATATTTTAATTAGGTGTTAATAACCGAATATTGAATCCTTGTCTTCCACCCAACTCACCACAGTGTTATGACAGCTAATTAATAAGTGATTGTAAAGGAAATGATTAATTATTTACAGTAATAATTAGAATAGCTTACATGCTTGTAATCATAAAATGGTTTTCAAAAGTAGATGGATGCAAAGCAAGTATTGTCCTGCTGTGGTGCCTCTTTTGGGATTATTTCTATTATCATTCCACGCTGTCTGGATTTATTAAACAGGTACCATTATGCATTTCTTCCATCAAGTTTCATTTCAGCCATGGAATATAAAATCACGTATGTGTATGTTTTAAAAGGATCCCCTGTCGTACTTATTTAAAATTATGTACATGAGGAGAAATGTGAAAGCTTCCTTGTGTGGGGGAACTCTTTGGAAAGATATCAACCATAGAACAAACCAAAACAAAATCCTGGACCAGAAAAATAAAGCCTCCCCCTAGAGTCTCTGTTTCTAGTGTCTGATTCTCATATATAAAAACAAAACTAAAAAGCAAGTGTATAAGCCCAAACTTCTCCTCCTCCTCCTCCTTCTCATTCCATATTTCAGATCGCTTTGAACTGCCTCATGTCTTCAGGATATAATGAAATCCCTTGCTCTGGAAGGAAGCCACGAAAGATAGATTTCAAGACTTTTTCCTTTCCTCTTTGCTAGTAGCAGAGCTAATGCAGTTTACTTATTAGATGAGTCACCATGGATACTGATATACTCAAGCCAAATCTACCCAAGTGAGGGGAATTGGAGAATTGGGGCGATTGCCCTCATAATTTAAATAAACAGAGTCCCCCTCGTTTTTGTTTTGGTTACCTGAATTTTTCAGGTGAGTGTCTAATTTTAGTTTTGAATCATCAGAGGTGGTTCTTGCCTTAACCCTCTTTTTAAATTAGCTAGCAGAGCTTTGGACTGCTTTGCTGTGAAGCACCTTAAGAACATGTACCCAAGGCAGATGTACTCCTGTGTTGTCTGCTGTATTATCCTTAAGCATTTCTACCCAGCATTTGGGTAAACAATGGGAATAACTCAGGTCTAGGATGAGACATTTTTGGGAGGTAGACAACATTCACGTCTGGAAACGGTTGCTTAACTAGACCAGATATTTTCCATCAGACAAAGACATTCATAATGCCGTGTCCTCCCTGACAATATGGCCCCCAACATGTCATGCACGGACCACATGTTTCTCCCTTGGCCCCGGTCCAAGCCACAACCTGTACTGGCACTTCCAATTGGGATTTTACGGCTGGTCTTGGCTGCCTCTCCCTATCCTGTCTTCTCAGGCCGTGTCCCAACTTTGCCAGTATGAATCCCCCACAACTCATTACTCCTAGCTTAATGCTGATGAGCATTCTAGGGAGTGAGTGCTAGGGAAGAAGAGTTTTGTAAGTGTAAGGCATGATTGTATTTCCGAGTAACATGGCATCGTATTATTGTTATTTAATATCCATATTTAATGTCTTAATTATTTAGCACCTTTTGTCTTTAACTCACTGTTAAGACAATTGTTAGAATTCAAAGAGAACCCTGGTGATGGTAAGTGCTATGGTGTGAGCCCCAGACGACTCTGATCTGTGTTTCTTTTCATATCGTGTGTTTCTGAAGACTGACTCTCTACTGTGGCCATCCGTTTTGTTCTGACTCAGCCTTGAGGGCTCCTATGGCCACCTCATCTCTAATTTCTTCCTACCACTCCCCAGTAGGAGATAGCTGTAATGCATGTTCAGAGGTTGAGATTCTGTCTGATCTCAACAGAATTTTGTGGGTGGAGGGACTAGATGATAGAAATGGACACTGGCCACGGGTGGACCTGAGATTGAATCTCATTCCTTCACTTCAGTGTTGTGTCCTTCGTGAATATATGTTACCTCCCCTGACAGTCAATTTTTGTTTCTGTGAAACAAGGGTCATAATACAGATCTTGCAGAGTAGTGATTGGAAATGACTTATGTAAATTGTCTGGCATAAGGTGAATGTTTAATAATGGTAGCCATTATTAGAATTGCTCTTCCTGCAACAGGAGCACAGATATTTTTATCTATTACTATTATGCTTCCTTCCTGTTTCTTCACCTTATCAGGACTTTATCCATCAGTACTTCTGTTCTAAAAACAGAATGTAAGGCCAACCTTGTGCTGCTGTGGCTCTGCCTTTAATGAATTGCTCTCTTGTTAAGAAAAAACATGAACAGAGTAGTAGTAATAATAATGTCAACAATCACACCTAATATAGATTGAGAATTTTACTCTGTATCATGCTTTGTGCTAAATGCTTTACAAATTGGATCTCATTTCATCATCACAATAATCCATTAAATGAACACTATTATTGTCACTCCTGCTTTGGAGGAGAGGAAAATGGGCTAAGAGAGGTTAGGAGACTTGCCCAAGGTCAAGGTCACACAGCTAAGAGTGGAAGAACCGAGACTTAAACTCCAGCCATCTGACTCTAGAACCTGGGCCTTTACCCTCTCTACTTACTTGTTCCTACGGGCAATATTAAGTCTACCTTTTTTGTTTGTTTGTTTGCTTTTAAGTAGGTTCCACATCCTGTGTGGAGCCCATTGAGGGACTTAAACTCACAACCCTGAGATCAAGACCTGAACTGAGATCAAGAGTCAGATACTTAACCAACTGAGCCACCCAGGTGCCCCAAGAACAGTCTACTTTTAGAGAACGGAAAAGCCATCATAGGATGGAATGCACCCAGGGAGTGCCTTTATCTGAGCCTGGCAGGGCAATTTTTTTAAAAGTCAAATAGTTAACAGTAAAATATAATAGGCACAAGAAGGTGAGTTAGAAGTTCCCCTCATGAAACCACATATCCATCATTTTTCTGTTTGAGTTTATGCCAGGGCCTGAATTTTCCCAAGTGACTCACTGCTGGTCGAGACACCCCCTGCATCCTGTGAGCCCATTTCTCTTATATCAATCATTAGGACTTCATTGTTTAAAAATCAAGGGATTTGGGTGCTGGAAGGGATGCCAAGAGTTCCATCGTGAACTCCAGAGAGAGGGTATGAGTTGCCCCAGATGATACAGCTGGTCCAGCTAGAACTCAGGCCTCCTCACTGCCATACTGGTCCTTTTTCCACCTTGCCACTTGGGGTCCCGGCCGTTTATGGCAACAGGGATGGGAATGTAGGTTTTACAAAAATCCCGCCGGCTCTGTTTCAAGTGCTGAGTGCGTGCCCCTATTTAATACACATGTCCTCTCAGATACTTTTCCTCTCTTAACCAGGGCGGTAGGTAGTTACCCAAAGACATTATTGGTCAATGTGCATCTCCCTTATCAAAATGCCACTTTATTGTCTTGCTTGGAACCAAACACAATATGCTGAGGGTCCCCTTTCTCCTACTGAGAAGTCATGCTTTCCCCCAAACTGGAGGCAAGAATGTTCGCACTCAAAATCCTGAGGGTTTGATTAGCTTTTAGAGTTGGCCATACACCCTCTTCCTGCCACCCACTATACTATGTGTTCAGCTAGAGACTCTTGTTTTGAAACAATGTCTTTATTTAAAACAAAACTTCAGAGCCTGGTTAGACAAATGCATAAACAGGTATTGGATTCCAGAGTAACTTCTTCGAAGAGGCAGCCTCCTACCCGCTGTCAGTCGGTCCCTGCTGAGTTGTTTGATGCATTCACTGCATTTTATATTACTTAATGTGCCTTATGTATCTGCCAATAAATCTGAAATACAGGTCACAGAATATGCAGCTCAAGGAAATCCATAAAAGTAGTAGAGAGAGGCTTCACTAACTGCATCAGATTGCCAAAAGCTGAGGTCATTTCCTCTTGCTAAAAACGTAGAGCTTCATAAATTATTTTTATCACCTCCAGAGCCAAGCAAACAGTTTCGCACAGATGCCAAAGGGGTTTCATTGCTTTTTTTTTTCTCTTTAAGCTGAAAACATTTTTCTCAAGTCTTCTGGAAAATGATTGTGCTTTTTTTTTTTTTTTTTTTTAAATACATATCGCATGTATGTCTAGGAACAAAACCACAATGGCATCTGGTCAGGGTCTTCAGTGAAAGCGGCGTAGGTACCTGAGCTCAGAAGAGGGTTCCGACCTAGGTTTAATTACTCCCCATGACTGGGAGCTGACGTTGTTTCTTTAAAACATTTTAAGGAGATGTTAGGTATGCAGAGACAGTAAAAATGAGCAGCGAACATTCAGTGAGGAACTTTATAGAAAACACTACTGAATTAACTTACAGTACATTTGTTAAACATGAGCACCTCTAATAATGACATTTCATTTAACAATGCCCTTTGTCTTTTCAGTTCATCAGTTACCTATTTCAGTAATGAACTGTAGTCATACCATTCTGATTTTCTCCTAATGTAAAGGCTCAGCTCACTTCACTGCCAGTGAAGCATGATGCTGTTATTCAGTTCCTGGCTTAGGAAAAAAGCTATAGAATATATCACAATTCTAATTGGCTAACAAATATTAAACCCTACGATTGTTAAGGGCACCCAGCGATTCTGTTTAGCTTTTGATGGGGCTAAGTAAAATAAAGAAAGGGAAATGGTTTGAAGAAAAAAAAAAAAGGTTAGTGTGTATACTTTATGAGCAGTAACCCAAGTATCCATTGAAAAAATATGAGCACACATTATATTTAATAGCTCAAATGTTATCTTAATTCTTTATCAACAATTCATGCAGATAGCTTAATACCAAATATTTTAGTAAGGATTAACAATCTGTGAAACAGAAGGTTTAGCAAATGAGAGACGGAGTGTACCTTCGGCTGCAAGCAGAGGGAAATGGAAGCTCCTGGAAGGCTGGGTCGTGCAGGAGACATTCTTTTCCTGCCAAGTAAATGCAGGCAGATTTGGAAAACAGCCTGTCTATTGCAACTCTGATTTCTCCTTCCTGGGGAAGGTAATGAAGCCTGTGTCCAAACTTATTTTTGTCCCCTTTGCAAAGCTTTCCTGAGAATGAAAGATAGGTGCCTCTCTTGTTTTCCTTTTTCCACGTGGCAGAATCCCCTAAAGCGTCTCCCCCCACCCCCCTTTTGAACTCACCAAAACATCTCATTAGTAAAGGCGAGATTCAGCTCACCGTAATCTTTCCCCAGCTGAGGCAAAGCTGCACAATTTACAATAGATCTTTGGAAAACTGCTTCTTACCGAGTGCTGCTGTATCTATAGATCTCTCTCAATTACCCACAGTAAATTTAGGCATTGTACAAGAGCAAATTTTACAGTCCATGAAGAGATGAAGTGAAATCTAGATGAAATTCATTGTGACAGATTCCCAGTTAGTGCTCTGATGTGTCTGTATTACAGAAGATAGACATTCTATTAGCATGGGAAGCTCCCATAATGGACTGTGAATCATCTCAGGTAATAGAGATGCCAAGCAGAATGACTGAAAAGCACTATTGAATTCCATTAGAGCTCTTTGTTTTTAAATCAGTCATTTCTTGTGAATAACCAACTATACACTTCTTGACCCTATCTCCAAGTGATAATTGTGGACTAATATCACAATACATTAATCTGAGTTACTGTGTGATTAGCATTTCGGTTGCTGGCTGATTGGGGGTTTCCTAAATGCAAAGGCCTTTTCCTTTGAACCTCGGAACTTGTATCACAAATCTGTAATTTCAGAAATGGCCTCTTCCACGGTCCCATGTTTAGTTCTGTTTCAACATCACTGGAATGCATTCCAGTGTATACAAAGATTTTGTATGGTGACTCTGACTTTCCGGCCCTTTTCCTTTAAAGATTTCCCCTGCACCAGGTCACACATCCAAGGCAAAATAATTAGCACAGAGCTAAGTCTATAAGGAAACCATTTTAAATATTCCTGGTTAGCAAGGTTTTTTTAAAAAAAAAAATCTTAAATGTGGAAAATAAAAAAAAAAACACACATTCTGCTGCCTAAAACAGCCCCACCTAATCTATCAATCAAGTGTGATTGATCAGAGTTAGTAATTACTTGGATAATTAGGACAGGGTTTAGGTTTGCACAGTACTCTGAAGCCTTCGGGATGCCTGCATAATTACCACTTGTACAGTAGACCGAGTTGTGTGATTTATTCTGTTCAATTATAACATAAACACGAAGCACTTAGAATAGACAGCCTGAATGCCACACATTTCTTAATTCATTGCATTCGATACAAATGCAATAGCTTGTCATGAAGCAAAGCTCTCTGCGACCAAAAGCTCTGAAGTTCACACGTACACATTAAAAACAAAACAGATCTCTTCTTGTGCCTGGTGTCTTCCGTCTGATTTCCAAGGCAGGGGAGAGGCAATTTTGAAAGGGGACTGTGGTACCCAAAGTGTGGCAACATCAGTTGAGTTGCTTCAATAGTCTCCCATAAATCCCCAGGGACATCTTTAAAGAGAGTCGACTTTACATCTTCTGTCTACGATCATCTATTTTCACATCAGGATGAACAACATTATCCTCATCGCGGGAGGACCCGAGACTAGCGCCTCGACACGAGGCTCTCTCCTTAATGTTGTAATGACAGGTGTAAGATTAACTTTGTTAGGTGTCTAGCCACTCATGCAAACTAAATTAAATTAATGGAACAAATTTCTCTCATAATTAAGATAAAAATTCATGTCAGCTGTAACCTTGCTGTACACTAATTATATACAAATGATTTATCATCTGCTTCGCCCAGAATATTAATCCTTACCTCATTGATAACTGCAGCCAGTGTTAAGAGATGAGAGTTGATTAACTATGACAGATTGGGCAACCACAGCCCTCAGTGCCGGCACAACCAGTGAAACCAATAACACTCAAATAGCTCTCCGAGTTGAAAATGCATTCCCATGGAAACAGATGCATGCTTAATGAAGGATACTGAGATTATTTTCAATAATGACTGATATTGGAACAGTGGGCAGAGCTGATCAATAACAATTAACCACTTAGTCTGCTAAAGACATGGTTAGAGAAAGCAGGTTATTTACACATTAGTGGGACCTTATTCGAAGACGAGAATTCCATAATGTCTCTATGCTGCACTGTTTCTCTGTTTTCCTGCCTGGGAGGGGTTCCACGGTGGAGAGATGGTAACGTGCCAAGCGCCCTCCCGTCGCCTCTTAGTGCCTGCTTACGAAATGAGTGATTGATGTTGCCAGCGGATCTTTGGATGCTCTCAAGATAGCTGCCAAATGTATCAAGGAAGCTCCAAAAGCAACTGTGACCATGAAACTCATATTGCTTTGTAGGGATTTGGTTTGGTGGAAAACTTTACTGCCAAGGCGTAACTCAATTGTACAGAAAATTCTTTTGATCTCTCTTTGTGTGCTCTTTTATTTAATTTTAAAGAGTCTGAGATGAGTTGTGCAGGTATTTCAGGAAAACTTCTGCTTTGGACTCCTGTCATACTGGCTGGGAAGAGCTTTAATAACATAAATTTAATAATAGATAAGGCTTTCAAAGCTATTTGGAAATTTGCACTTTTATTTTGTATTAATTTGAATCACCCCAGGAGTCGAGATCTTGTAATGCTAATTACTAATATAGATTCCCAGAATCCCTGCCCTGACAGTCAGCTTGGAGAAATCCCAACTCCCTGGGCCAAAAAGTGTTAATAAAAAGTGATTAGCTACTTAGGCCAAGTCCTATTATAATAATGCATTATATTTCCCTTGAATGGGTTATGTGTATTCTCATTTCTCTGAATGAAGAAAATGGTTGAGGGAGAAGAAAATCAGGCATTTCAGCTGGCATTGTTACTAAAAGAATCAAGGGTTTTTTCTCTCCCCCCAAAATAGGAGAATGCTCCTTTCTCCACACTTCTTGAATTTGGACTCTAGATCTGAAAATGCAAATAAACAGAAACATACCCTGCATATTTGCCCGTCTAGTTCATCTATTTGTTCCATTATGCGGACCTATATTTGAACTGATGCTAGCCTCTGATGCCAGCTCTAACATGCTACATGTGCATTAGAAGTTTTAAGTTTAGGTGGAGAAAAGAGCATAGCAAGTCTGCCCTTTAGCCCTGTGGGACAGACATTCCTTGCTTAAATCTTCAGCCACAGGGTTTCTGTGGCTGGGACTCCACACAGATGCTGATGAATTTGAAACATTTATGTGGCTGAACAAAAATGGATCCTAAACACCCTGAGTCAAGCGCAGCAAACAAGAAATAGGCTGACACATTTCTATCAGGAAGGCAACCAGAATGTCAAACTCTTGAATGATACTGGGCGATCTCAGCTCTGTTTTATCATCTCAGTAAATAAATCTAGAGATGATAAACAACCATAACTACCTGTGAAGAATGCTCCATAAAAATCAAATCTTAAATGGACACCCCCCCCCCATATCCCTCCCATATCATTGTCCCCTCCCCCAGGAAACCTTTCGCTAAATCCCCAGGTGGGAATAGAACTACATTTAACACAAAGATAGTGACAGTATGTTTTCTACCTACAGGAACAGGAGTATTGGAAAGAAAAAAAGCAGCACTCTTAGAGTACAGGCTCATTGTTTTATTTAGCTGTCTTATTGGAGTATCTGTTTACTGTCTTTCTGGGAACACCATGATCTTACCCCAGTGTTGAGACTTCCATCTTTACTACAACTGAAAACAGCTACACCCCTATACCCTGGCTGGAAATGCAATAGAGGCAATTACCCTATCCCTATCATCTGAACAACACAATTATTGGGAAGATAATAAGATTATCCAGGCTTTTGCTTCTTAAAATTATACTGAGGAACACCGGCTGAGTACTGTTTCTTATGCATTCATCTTTAAAACAAATAAGGGAAGTAAAAATGTGCCGCTAAGCTAATGAGGACCGTGAGACAGAGCCATAGATACATTTTCTCACTTGCCTAATGAGCAAAGTGACAGACAGTGAAACAGTTCACACTTGAGTAATTCTCTAGTCATCAGCAACTGCAGAGCGCCCCCCCCCCCACCTCCGCCAGGGCTTTGGGGTGGGGGGTGGGGTTGGGAGATGTAATAAATAGACCCTGGCCAGAATAAGTTATCACAAAGAGAGAGGTCTTGGGGTACACTCCCCGAGGAAATTTAACCAGAAAAAAAAAAAAGAGTCCATTTAAGGACTCCATGTATCTCCAGCCATACATTCAATTAGAATTAAATTAAAACAATGGAAAAAAGAATCGCCTTCTCCTCTTGCAGGCAGCTGCCTACAGGGGGTTGGGTGGCTAGGAATCTGGAAGGCAATGACCCCTCCCCACCAGGGTCTGAACAGTGCTTTCAAATGGTCCAACGAAGGTTCCATTTCTGGGGAAAGCAGGGAAGATAGAAGAGGGTAGGTACAGGCTAGGGGGTGGCGGGTTGTGTGTGTGTCTGTGTGTGTATATGTGTGTGTGTGACAGTTAAAAATAATCTTTTTACTGACTAGTTCAGGGGCCTCTGCGAGAGTCTAGCGGAGAAGGAGGTTAAAAAGCTACCAGTTTTCCTGTTTGCTTGTGGAAAGGGAAGGACCTAAAATTTGTCCCATACCAACTATGCAGTAGCCCCTCTTTATCCTTATTTTATCCTCATGCTGACATTGGGAAGGAGCTCTGTGTCATTTCAGCCAAGGGAACACCCTGAGGCCCCCAGACTGTGAAGCCCTGTGCTGAAACTCACAAGGCCAGTCATGGAAGCACTGAGATCTGAATTTCAGTCTCCCTGGCTCCATAGCCCACACTCTTTCCACCCAAAAGAACCTCATCATTGCCTTCACCAGAAGGCTGATAAAGGAGAGAGAGTTGAGAGAGAAGCCAACCAGAGAAATGTGGGGAGCACACGGTCCTTTGAAGCCATTACCACTTTGTGTCTAGGGGCTCCTGGGTGGCTTAGTCAGTTGAGCATCCTCTTGATTCCGGCTCAGGTCATGATCCCGTGGTGGTGAGATTGAGCCCCGTGTCGGGCTCTGTGCTGGGCCTGTAGCCTGCTTAAGATTCTCTCCCTCCCTCTCCCTCTGCCCCTTCCATGCTCACTCTCTCTCCTTAAAACAAACAAACAAAAACAAAACAAAACAAACTCTGTGTCTAGAAAAATAATTCTGTGATCTGAGGATTGAGGCTTCTAATTCTTCACTTAAATAATTTGATTTACTTCATGAAGACAGTCCCATGTTACGGAGAGTGAAAGTGAGGTCCATGGAATTTGGAAATCAGCCACAGGTCACACATCTAGGGGGTGAAGAAGCCAGGACCAGACCAAGTTCCCTAGGCTCTTTTCATGACACCGTGCTCACTGGCCTGTCGGCACATAGAATATGAAGGTTGGTCGACATGCTAAAACTGCCTGAAGCTGATGCCCTGGGAGAGGAACAAACGTTGTCCTGCAAACTGCACTAAAAACTTTCTGTTGCATGTATTTTTATTCGTTGGAAATTATTGGTAAGGACACAGCACACGGAACTCTTCCAGCTGGATTAATGTTAGGGGAAAACCGTATACATAAGGAGTTTCACCTTATTTGCATGAGACTGGCTGCCACAAACCTGGATTTGTTACACGGGAGAAGACAAAAAAAGTGTGCCTGAAACGTTTGATTCAGTCAAACAAGGGAGTGATGGTATTGATCCTATAACAATATCAGTTATTAACTTACTGGTGCTATTCACTAAAGTGAGTATTTCACTGAAGGGAAATGCATACACGATCTCTAGTCATGATGACGACACCAAGGTGAGGGAGGGCACTGTGCTTATTCTCATTTTGCAAATGAGAAACCTGAAGCTCAAAATGGAATTTTTCTTGCTCGTCGCTGCCACTTTGTCCCTGGGCCCTGGCATGTTGGCGTGACTCAAGGGGATCTGGCCCCCAGGATACCAAATACCCAATATGTTCAGCCTTCAGCCATTTATTCTGGTCTCATTTATATCACACGTACATATGGCTGAAAACCTGCTTAAAATATTTAGCACATTCTGTATCTTCTAATCTTAGTGCTTTAATTACCACAATATCTTCCAAACCAGAGTGGGCCGATTCTAGCACTTAGAAGGAAGCCTGTTTAACATGTGCCAGCACTCCATCTTTTAGAGAGGTTCTCTACTTTATTCAAATTACTAATCATTTAGAGCATCACTAAAAGCCTTTCTCCCTCGCTCCCCATGCATGCTTAACCTAATTAACTATAAATGAGGAAAACGCTATCCACATTAAAAGAAAATGTTAACGTATAAATTATCCCACTCTTTCTGGTGAGGCTAAGGACTCCTTTAGACAGCTCAACTGTGGGGGCAGACTCTCTGTTTATGAGCTCTCTGTGCCCTCCTTCAGTAGAATGGGCCACAGAATTTTCAGTTCATGCCGGGTCCCTTCCCCTGTACTGATTATGATGCTACATATAATCTTTCAAATTGTCCTTCTTTGTGTTCGCTTGAATACTCTCAGGGAACTAGAAGAATAAAATGAAAAGCATCTAAAATGCTTTCAGGAGGCCCCTGTGGTAGAAAAACAGCAAGTGACATTCTACACTTGTCCCTCAGTCAGGAAATCCTGGTCGTTACCTGCCTCTATAGACAGATCCATCTATAGGAAGCCAGAAGTGTCTTGAAACCTTCAGTTCACAGATTCCCCAAAAGATTCTCCTTCTCTCTGACAACACCCAACCACTCCCAATGCTGCCCTCCTTCTGGTCCGCTCCATTAGATCGCCACCACAAATGGGGAAAGGGCTTCTGAAAATTCGTATTAGGAAGAGTGCCCACTAACACATTATTCTGAAAGCCCGGATTATTTTATCAAATTTTCCTAGCTTTAACCTTTGAGCACTGAGGGAGGATCTCTGGCAGAACGGAATGTGGAGCAGGAAATTGACTTTGGGGCAGTTGGAGAAGCTGGGGATGTAGAGCATCCCCAGGGGAAGCCCGCGTCAGGGAAAGACCTTGCTTGAGCAGCTCATGGACGTAAGCAGAGGCCAAGTAGCAGGCACAAAGCAGTGAGGAAAATGGCGGCAGTGCCCAAAGCAGAATTCCCCACTCTTCAGTCCTGCTCATACTTGTCCCTGCTTTGAATACATGTGACGTATTAGGACAGACAATTCTGAGATTATAGTAACTGGGAAAATGCAACTGGCATAGACAGTTTCTGATTTTATCTTCTAGGATGCCCTCAGTCCTGTCAACCTTTATCTGGCTGTAGAGTGCATAACAAACTCCACTTCGTTCCTATAGCTCTGGGGGAAACTCTGCTCTTTGGGGGTCTTAGAAGAAGGTCTCTGCCCCCCAGCTTTGCTGTGCATTTGCACCTCCATTCCTACCCTGAGCTCTGTGTGGTGGGGAGTAGTGGAGGCTGTGATCAGGCCACTGGGGGATGCCTGCATCCAAGCAGGCTTAACATCCACATGTGCAGTCAATTCTTGATTATCCACACCAATGATCTGTGACCCAGGCCCAGGTAATCCCAAATAATTGACAATCCAAAAGGAATTTCTCTTTGGTTTTGGAATATGCTCTGATTTTTCCAGCTGAAGCTCTTCTTCTCCCACTTATGCTTTCCTTGGTAAGATATTAAGAATCATTTATGTTCCTTTAGCCGGGCATGTGGTCTGAGCAATGGCTTGAAGTCAGCCTCAGATTGAAAATTTGCCTACTCCATAGACAAATGATTCCCTTGCAGGCAGTTGAATTTGACAGTATCATATATTGCATAAAGAATAGTCTGTCCAGGCTAGTGTTGTTCATTCATTCATTCATTCACCCGTTTGACACACATGCATTGAGCTCCTACTGTGTTCTAGGCACTGTACTATGAATTAGGGATATAGGGATGAAAGATTGAGCCCAGGCTCTTGAGGGATATACCTTCTAGTTGGGCTTAATGGAATAGAATTTAGTCTTTTCCTCTTGACCTGCATGTTCCCACTGCATATTCATTTATCACTCCCATTTTCAGCTTAACATCTATCTAGCTCCTTTCATTTGAGAAGTTTCGATATTTTGGGGGAAGAGCCATGGGTGATTGCTGGGTTGGTTAGGGGCCCCCACAGAGGAAAAGAACCCAGACCACTCCATTTTTGAGGACCAGATATACCAAAAATGAAGAGGTGCCAAGACAGGGTGTACATATGGAATACATTTTAAATGTTTACATTTGAAAAATTAATATTTTAAAACTCCAAAATTAGGGTGTTCACATAAATTTATTCAGAGAAAATGTCAAAAGTCTAAATTTCAGGCCTTTGATGAGGTGAGGTCTGGCTGTTCCTCTTCCTATTCCTCACTCACATGCAAACCCTGCCAAATAGAGCCCTGGTTGGAGGGAGGGAGGTCTAGATGGGGTTCAGCGGAGTCAGTTTAATGTTTAGAAGAACCTCTACAAATGTGAAGCAGTTGGTTCATGGCCCTGCGCTCTGTGCTCTGCGGGATTGTTCTCAGCAAGGTGGACACACCATAAGTACTTTGACTCAAAAGGCATCAGTTCTTTTTGTTTCTACAAAGTCGGCCCGTTCCCCAGTGGAAGAGTCCTATGGAGTACTCAGCTACGGGCCAACACTCTGCTAAGTCCATCCCTTCTTAGTGTGGCACCCCCCCCCCCCCCCCCGCCAACTGTCTACACACAGTAATGTCTATCCTCAGACCTCTTCTTGAAAAGCCCATGGAGGATAAGGAACTTTTGACAACGTGAAAATTGGGGTGAAGGCTCAGAGAGATGTCACTTACCTTACGTTTTTGTGTTTGGGAAGGTAAAACAGTAAAGAACACACTAAATACATGTCTGGTGGACAATTCACCTATTCAAATTAATCATAATGGATGCGATATAGTTAATGTTGTCTTAACAGCCATTGCTTCTTAGCAACTTTGCAGGATTTCCTTCCTGAAGAAGATCAATGAGATGTTTGTAAATTGGTTTTTCAGATAATATGCACACTATGAGGCTTGTCCTCTACCTAAATGTTCAATGTTTGTTAATTTTATGACTCACAATTATTAACTCTCACCTCCAAGATCCTGGGTCCCTGGGTTCAGAAATGCAGAATAGTTTGGGTGGCTAATATGGAAAAAGCCTTGGGCTATCTTGATGGCTAATTTGGTATATTTGAAATATCTGTCCAGTAGTAAGGATTATAGCCTCAGCTCTGTCCTTGACCCTGTTCCTACATAGCTCAACCTTTGCTTCCTGGCAGAAATAGGTATTTTTTTCTTCTTTTTATTTTCAATTTCCTTTCAGAGTTCCCAATGTTTCATTACAAAAATCTCTATTCCTCCAGTGCCTTTTCCTTTATTCTTTCTTTTCTATTCCCAACACCTAGTTTTCTCTTTCTTTCTAGTTATTTCCAACAGGAATGATTCACATGTCACACAAATTGGAACTGAAATTTTCGTGGTTGCTAAGAAGACATTCAGAAGTCAATCCTTTAATACTTATATTTCCCACAGGAGAACTTGCGGTTTCGAGGCATTCTCTTGGTGTGTGTGTGTGTGTGTATGTGTGTGTGTGTGTGTGTGTGTGTGTGTGTGTGTGTGTATGTGTAGGTTTGTAGGTCAAACAGTGAGAGCCAGAGTTCGAAAGCCCCAAGAAGACCAATAGCATCAGACTTTTGGTGAAAACTTTTGTAAAGTCAAAATCAGGGTCATTTTATAAAGCATATGATGATTTACTAACCCTTCATGGAAAATTCATTACTTACATAAGAGCTAACATTTAGCAAGCACTATTGTGTCAGGCACTGTGTGAGTGCTTTGTAGAAATGCATCTCACTCAATCTTGACACTTCTATAAATAGGACCTTTGATAACTCCTATGTTGCCCAGCTAGGAAGTAGAGAAGCTAAGAACTAAACTTTGGTCTGTATGCCTTGACTATCAGAGTCTAAGTGCTTTCCCATCACATGCTAATAGCACAAAACTCATGCTTAGCAGTTACTCCAAGAGCAGTGGGGACAGGATGGCATTTAGACTAACATCCTTCTTCCTTAAATCTCATGGATGGGAGAAGGCAACTGGGATGGGCACCACAGCGTGGTCCAGGTACATACTGCTGGGTAAAAAGCTATCTGAAAAACTGCCTATTTTGTAGCGTCTCATGATTTTGTGGTGCAGGAAGTTAGGCAGGACTTACTCAGCTGGGCAGTCTTGCCCCAAGTGGCTTTGATCTAGGTTGCCTAGTGGTATTCAGCTGGTGGGTAGGCTGGTCTAGAGGCTCCAAAATGACTTCAGTTGCATATCTGCCACTTGGCAGAGAAGGTGGAAGATGGTCTTCAGTTGAGACTGTGATAACATGGTGGCCTCAGCGTGCTAGGACTTTTTTTTTTTTTAATTAAAAAAAAATTTTTTTTGTTTATTTTCTGAGACAGAGGGAAAGTGAGTGGGAGAGGGGCAGAGAGAGAGGGAAACACAGAATCTGAAGCAGGCTCCAGGCTCCAAGCTGTCAGCACAGAGTCCGATGCGGGTCTCGAACCCACGAACCGTGAGATCATGAACCTGAGCCGAAGTCGATGCTCAACCGACTGAGCCGCCAGGCGCCCCATGGGTGTTAGGACTTGTTATATAGCTGCTTGGGGCTTCCAGAGAGTACTCCAAGATACAGAAAGTAGACATTTCCCGGCTCATAGGCCCTGGGCTCAACGTTTCTGCATCACTTCTACAGTGTTCTTAAGCTTATTGAAAGGAGAGTTCACTCTCACTAACTCTATCCCATGTATTCCATTTATTGTTCATCTCCAGGGTCCTGCCCCCTCCTCCCTTCATTCTCTGAAACTACCTTCATGCAGTCACCCAGAACATCCTCATCATCAAATTAAAAAAAAAAAATTTTTTTTCTGTTCATATCTCATGTAATGTCTGCAGAACAGCTAACTTTCCTAATCATTTCTTTCTTGAAAGTCTCCTCTCTTGGTCATTCCCACTAGCTTCTCTTCCTCTGCCTTCCTTTTAAATTTTGGTTGACCTCTTGCCTTTATTCTCTTCCAGTGGTTCTCTACCAGGGACAGTTGGACTCCCCAGAGACAGTTGGCAATGTCCAGAGACAGTTTTGGTCATCATAACGGGAGTGTTACTGGAATCGAGTAGGTAGAGGCCAGGAATGTTGCTAAACATCCTACAATGCATAGGACAGCCCCACACAAGAAAGAATTATCCATTCCTAAATGTCAGTGGTGCTGAGATTCAGAAACCCTGTTGTGGCTTTAAAGAGCAAGCACTGGAGAGAGGGCGAAACTTGGTAGTTTCCCCTCTGTGGGGAGCTATCTCTGAAAAGGGGCACCTTCTTGGCAAATAGCATGGTGTAATGGAAAGGCAAAGGCTTTGTGGTCAATGGATCTAGGTTCAAATCCTAACTCTCCCATAGTAGAGGTCATAATTTCTACTCTGTGGAGTTGTCTTGATGATCAAATCAGATAACCCATGTAAAATATCAAGTACATGGTAGGTGTGTAAATGCTAATCTTACCCTTTAAATCACAGAGCAGATGCCTCCTCAAGGCAGGGCTTAGTTCACCATGTAACATCTGGGAGGTACCTGCTGCCCAATAAGAACTGAATAAATATTTGAAGGAGGAAATATGAATAAAGTCACTTTACCTCTTTAAGAAGCTGGTTGCCCTGAAAGCTCTCTAGCTACAGGTGGTTTTCTTTCTTCCACCCTTGCTGGACTTTGTTTTAGAGGGAAGTTTCATAACTCTAATTGCCTTATAGCCCAGCCCCATCGGTATAATAACCAGTGAGGTTTTATGACGCTAGGTCATTGGCTTGGCCTGCATCCCTCCAATTAGAGAGCCAGTGACTGCCCATAATATAAGTCCAAAAACATGGACACCCTTGTTCTCTTGTAGTCACAGCAAAAGTAACACAGGAGGATAAATTCAGAGGCCTATATGGGATCTCTTGGTCCTTAGTATTGATAGTAACTGTGAAAGGAAAGGTTTACATATTCGGGGGTTTCTCTTCTTCCACTTTTTGTGCCTAATAAGAAGGTATCGACCTAAACTTTTTCTGAGATTTGAAGAAAGAGTCATAATGGAAACTACTGCTTTGGGATCTTATACAATGTAAATCATTTACATTTTTTTAATTATTTTATTTTATTTTATTTTATTTTATTTTATTTTATTTATTTATTTATTTTAACGTTTTATTTATTTTTGAGACAGAGAGAGACAGAGCATGAACGGGGGACGGGCAGAGAGAGAGGGAGACACAGAATCGGAAGCAGGCTCCAGGCTCTGAGCCATCAGCCCAGAGCCCAACGCGGGGCTCGAACTCACGGACCGTGAGATCGTGACCTGAGCCGAAGTCGGACGCCCAACCAACTGAGTCACCCAGGCGCCCCTATTTTTTTTTTTAGTAAATCATTTACATTTAACATGTATGCCCCTGTCTCCCTCAGATTTATTTTCCATGTGGTCATGAAGGTCAGCTTTTGGAAACACAAAGCTCATAAGGCACGGTTCCCTACAGCTTATCACATTAGGATAAGAACAAAAGCTTATAACAAAATGTTATAAATCCCCACGTGGTTAGGCTTCTATATCTTCTGCTATTCCTCCTTCAGACTTTGATTCACTTCCCTGACTATGTCAAAGCCCACTCGTAGAGTTGCAGAGTTGCATATCTCTCTGTCATAGTCCTTGGCCAAGTGATACATTTGTTCATTTATTAGTATCCTTGTTTGTTTCATGTCAATCTCTCTGTCATAAACTCTGCTCTGTAATAGCAGGCATTGTGTGTCTTCTACCTTTCTATCCTATTCCCAGAGCCAGACAGATAATAGCTGCTCAGTAAATACTTCTTACATAATAAATAATTAAGCAGAATAGTTGATATCATTAGTAGTCAACATTTCTCAACTTCAGCCTTGGACCTAACCAAAGCCCACTTTTGTTAAAATATGTAACTACCACTTCTAAACCAAAGGAGATGTGAGCTAGAAATAGAACAAGTTCATTGATGATGATGGTGATAGGTAACATATACGTAATATTAATGTATAATTAAACTAATAGAACATTTTACCTAGTAGCTAAATCTTAGTATTTAATGAGTACTTACTGTATGCCAGGTGGTATGCTAGGTAATGTATATAAAATATGGAGCAGACATGGTGACTTTTGTGTATTTTCTCATTTAATGGGTCCATTAATTAGGTACAATTATTTCCCCACTTTATGGATGAGAAATTTGTGGAAGGTTAAGTAAAGTGCTCATGATCATACAGCCAGTAAGTTGGGTATTTGAACCCAGGGGTGACTCCAAAGATGTTAACTATTAAATTGTATAATTTTTAAAGAAAAGAGATTAGGGAGGGCTAGTGCATCAATCTAAGAGGTGATATCTATTGGCAAACACTGCAGATACTGATAGATCCACCAGCATCCAGAATGAATTGGGCATCACTGCATGCCAGGCACTGTTTTAGGTGCTATACATGTATTTTCTCTAATCTCCAAAGCTATTCTACTAGTAGGAATTACTCTCCACACCTTACAAGGCTCAGGTAGGAGGAAGGGACCCGGAGGAGAGCAAAGGCAGGTGGGACACTTGAGAACTTTCCAGCTCCTCAAGTCTTTACAATATAACTTTTAACTTGTATTTTAGAGGCAGGAAAACCTTTCGAATTCAGACTCAATAAACCTAGAATTTATAATATTGAGACACTGAATCATAGACTTTTACAACTGAAAAAGACCTGAGAGATCATCTAGTCTAAGCCCTTCATGGGGCTTCTGATTGAGTATAAAATTAGATAAATCTTAGGTAGCTCAAAACTTTTATTTTATTCATATAATGTCGTGATTTATAGGCCAATCCCAACTTGCCATTTTGAAAGACCTACTCAGTTTAAATGAATTAGTAACCACTTCAGTCAATTTATAACTACGGTTGTATGTAAGACAAGTGTATTTCTTTATAAATATTTTACACTTGTGATAGTTACTAATTCAGATAGGAGATCACCAACAGGGTTCTTCTTAGTAAAGGAGTGAGATATGAATGAGATTTTATTATTCAAAGAAGTCTCAAGACCTGAGGCACACATAGATTACAGAATAGAAAAGCACATTCCCAAAGTAACATGGAGGTCTTCCCTTACACCTGTCTTTCTTTTTCTCTTTCTTTCTTTCTTTCTTTCTTTCTTTCTTTCTTTCTTTCTTTCTTTCTTCCTTTCTTTCTTCCTTTCTTCCTTTCTTCCTTCCCATGCTATTGCTGCACTCTATTGTCTTGGACAAGTGAGGATAGCTCATATTTTAACGCTTTTATCCTCTGGTCATCTGTAGGATCTAGAATGATTCTGGCTCTCCCAGCCATTCAAAAGAAATAACTTTGAGTAGCAAAGATGACATCATTGGTGAGATTGAAGGCCCACCTGAATTTACTTTAATGGGGGGACCCCCTCCTCCCCAGGGGGAAATGTCCGCAAAGATATCACTGGGAGCTCAGAGGAAAATATTATGTTCTAACCTTTTAAAAATTAATCCAACTATTAGCAGGGATCCCAACTGTATTTCATTCAAGCCATACTCCGAAAGGTACAATGATTAAACCAAGACAAATGTAGTGTCATAAGCAAATGTCACGCCATAGATTTACCTACCAACAAGACATTGGCATGGTTCAGGTCAGAGGTTAATTAAAGACATCGAAAGGTCATTCTGTGATTAGGTGAAAGCAGAGTTTTAATAGGGCATCAGTCCGACCCACACTGACAGAAGATTTATGCCAGCCGCGATGACACCGCCACGAATCCTGCTGATAACAAGAGCCTCAATATTGGACTGAACAGAATGATGAATGGAGCACATATCTCCCCACACTTCTCATTACAGGCTCTTTCACTCCTGGTGGCACTTAGCAGCATTTATTTACTGGGGTTTGAAGGTGTGGGACAGCAGGACAGTATATCTAATACTTTTAAATGTGGACTCATGATATAAAAATGAAACAAGAGATAAGATTAGGTCTTTGAATAATTGCACAGCTTTTCTTCCAAGATTATATTCACGAGTACTAACATTATTTTTCCCCCCTAATGTTCTTCTGGTGTGTGAGCAGTTCAAGAAAATTAATTGTCTGAGGCAGAAGGTCAGGGGGAAAAATTACTGATAAGCATTAAACATGCTATAAAATAGCACCTCACCACAGTTTGCTTTCCATAGCTCTCAGGATGTGAACAAAAGATAATATAAAGCAAAGGATATACACATTTCCCCCTATGCCATATTTAGGGTTGTTTCAGTGCTGTTCTTATTTGGATTCAATTAGGTACAGGATCTAGAAAGAAAGCCAAATAAATGAAAAACAAATAAAAATCAAACAACTTAGAATATTGCTCAGCTGAAGGCAAAATATAAGAGGAGCCAAAGCCCTGATGAATAACGTTTACTTTTTCACGAAACTCCTTTTCAACATGTTATATATTTATCAAACCACTAGAGTGTAAATTCTATGAATAAGTCCTCTCCTCTCCCAACCAGTAGACGCCATGAAAATTATAACTACCGAACATTGTTAGTATTGAAAAAAGGCTACTTTCTGCAGATTCAAACATATCAGCTGCTGCAGTCTCACAATAGAAAAATCGGCCTCTCTCTGCTTGGGCCACTAACCCGGGCCACACCAGGGGAAGATGGCATCCCACCTCACCCCAGGTCGGCCCTCACGTTTATTCGGGAACAAAGGTGAAGCAACCCGAATGGAAGTCATGGGGCTGCCGACTTGCTGCAGGAGATCTCTGAGAATGGTTCCTTCCTTTCTCCCCAGCCAGTTGGATTCATGGGTAGAGAACAAATTGCAGGTGGATTTACACAAAGTAATCATGCAGCCCGGCACATACAACCACTTGGAGCCATGAGAACGCAGATATGGGCGTGTCAATCTGGCACGCAACTTTAGGACCCACCTCTTGGCGCTGAACAAATGAAATAAGCATTTTGAGTGGCCGATTTTACCCTGAGAGTGTACAAGCTGCTAAGAATGAGTAGGATTACCTCGTTGGCTTTTGAAAAGAGGCTTCTTTGATCACTTTTAACTTAGGATTTTCATTCGCCCTGACAAATGCCAGCGGGAGAAGTTTTCAGAATAGATGATATGGCTGTGCAAAGAGATTCTTGTCTCCTCCAGTCTGATCTCTCTGAGGCTTATTTATGTAGGCAACCTGCAATGTTCAAACGACAGGCCAGCCCTGAGAATGGTCTCAACCATGAGTGGTCTCAGGCAGGCCACTCATTCCACCAAGTGGCCATTAGCAGGATCAACATGGTGGCCATCAGAGAACTATATTGATCAACTTCTGTCAGTCCACATTCTGCTAGTGCTCACAGAGCCTTTCAGTAGTGTGTGTGTGTGTGTGTGTGTGTGTGCATATGCTCACGCTCGTGTGCATATGCGTGCGCACGTGCATGCAAGTGCACATGTTTTACAGCTGTTTCGCGTACTTGGAATTGGTATATAGTAGAATGGGCAAAGTAGTAAGGTTCTGCCATTTGTGTATAGAAAGTATAGTATTTTCCAGACTACCAGGAAGAAATGTCTGTCTGAGGTTTTATTTTACTTTCAGAAAAAACTTGAAGCGAACTGATAACAAACAGCCTGTGTCCACTTTCCACTGCAAACCACTAGACTGAAATGGTGTGAAAATAACATGATACTATTTTCTCCCTCCTTTTTGGTACCAGGAACATCTTATAGAGAATTTGGGGATATTGTACTCTTTCCAAAAAAAAAAAAAAAAACAATAAGAAAATCTATTGATTAGCTAATGTTCGTTGATAACCTATTCTGAGCTAGGTGTTACAAATCATAGTCCCTGCCCTCAGTGGGCTTAAGACTCATGGAAACATACAGAAATATCAAAGTATGAGTCCCAACACAGAGCAAGGTTGCATCTGGTAAGTACTAAAGAAACAGTATAGACTTTGGCAAAGTTTACCATAAAAGATAGTAATTATATTAGGCTTGCATGTTATACGGTTTCTGGCTCATCAACTCAGTTCTGCCCTTATAGAGAGAGAGCAGCTATAGACAATCTGTAAATGAATGGTGTGGCTGTGTCCAGTGAAATTGTATTCACAAAAATGGAGGGCAGGCTGAATTTGCCTACAGGACTGGGCTTTGTTTACCTCTGGCATAGCCATTAAGTAGTGGGGGTATTTAGAGAAAGGAGGGAGTGTTAAAGTGGGCGGAAAGGAAAGTCTTCTTGCAGTAGTGGGTGGTTGAAGACTATGTGGGAATTAGGCAGAGAGGTGATGTTCTCGGAACACTGTAAACAAAGGCTATGTATAATAGGAAGTCTCTGTGTTGGGTGAGTGGGAATAAAAAAAAACAAAAAAACAAAAACAGGTTTCTCCATGACAGCACTCCAAGAGGGAAGGGCATTTCCTTTTCTGACAAGCAATTGCTGAGAGATTAAATGCACAAATAGGTCCTCAGATGCTCATTCCTAAAACCACAGTGCCCTGTTTAGGCCTTTTTGGTTTTCTAGCAAGCTGTTATGTTTCTAGCCTATCTCTTTCTGCAGGATTGGCATTTCAGGCTCCAGGGTACAGAGATGAATGAAATTCACAGAAATCTCAGAAGAATGAAATTCATTGTATGAGTATTTGGGAAAGTTCCTTTGCAATGTTTTCTCTCTATTGTCAAGAGCTGCGCGTGAATACAAATGACCAAGGTAGTTCTAAGTGTCTGTCTCTGGTGACAAGAGGTCCTAGTTCAGACCAAACCCTAAACCAAAAGGGTGGCATTTCTAAAAGCGCATCAGTCAGAACACTAGCCTGGCCAAAGGATTCCAGGAAACAAGTGTTCTGTGGTGTGAACTGTACTCCCTCCTAGAGGTTGACCAGGTACGCCAGAAAATTAAAGGATAGGAGAAGGCCTGTGGCAAAGAAATCTGTTTAACTTGCACATCCATGAATTTCCTTAATATTTAACCACAGGACCTTTTTCCATGAAGCATCTATGAACATTTCATGGAACCCATTTTGGAAAACAATGCTGGAAAGAAACAGACGTAGGAATAAATAGTGCAAACAGTTTCCAGTTGTAGCTTCAAGTTCACATGAAAGACAAAGGGGGATGGTGAGACAGAGAAAGATTTAAAAACTCAAATGACTCTTGGGCATAAGTATACGGTGGAATGGAGCCGTCTTATTTCTTGTAGCTATTTAAAGTCTACTGGTCCCAACGTACCCACAAGGTTCCAATTTCAAGTAAACTGGAGTACTAAAATGCTGAGATGGGATAGCAAAAAAGGGAGAGAGGGATATTTAAACTTATTTTCTTCTTCTTTTCCCTTACTGTTGTTGATGTGAAACTTCTGGCTGTGTTCCCTTCTTCCATGTCCTTCTGGAGCCTTTGTTTGACGGAAAGCATGAAAATGGTTGTCATCTTGAGCTATTCTTGGCAGGCAGAACTGAGCTTGGAGGGAAAACAAACGTATGATTAGCAAGTACGTAAACATCCCCATCCAGGCCTAACTCCCCTCCTCTGCAGAGCAGAGGAGAGCTGTGCAGAGGAGCGAAGCAACCAAGAATTCCATTGCAGTATCGGGAGAATTCACTGGGAAATTCTGTGAAATTTGCTGCAGAGTCAGACGTGACAATCTAATTAAACACACTCTTACATCGAAGAGGTTGTCCTCCACATTTCATAGCATTTTCTTTTGTTTCTTCTGTGTGTTTCTAGGACATACTAATCTTTATGTGCTTTATGGCAATCTAGCTTTATTAGGTCACGCATTTAGTAAATATGTATTCAGGTCTGTATAACAAACACTGTACAATGAATACTTGGAAATCGGTGAAGAACACGTGACACGATCCCTGCTTCTGAGAAGCTGGTGGTCAAGATGGGGAGAGAGACCCCGAAGCTAATAAATGCAGTCAGGTGATAGAGACGCGTACGTGCTGGCTGTCTGTATAGGCATGGGGGACTCCAAGGGAAGCGGTTGTCAGTTCTGCCTGGAAATGCCAGAAGTTTCATGCAGGGGCTGGACTTAGAACCAAATCTTAAAAATGAGCAACTGGGTGTGCGCTAGACAGGTGGGTATTCACATGCCCCAGAGATGTTTTACTAACCAGTAATGGAACTAACTAGTTCCATGCACATTTAGTGATCTGCAAATCCTTGTGCTATCTCATTTCTATGCCATCTTGTAGTTGAGAATGTTTAAAAAAAAATTTTTTTTTTAGTGTTTATTCTTGAGAGACACAGAGTGAGTGGGAGGAGGGGCAGAGGGAGAAAGGGAGACACAGAATCCGTAGCAGGCTCCAGGCTCCAAGCTGTCAGCACAGACCCAATGTGGGGCTCGAACCCACGAACCGTGAAATCATGACCTGAGCCAAAGTCGGACGCTTAACTGACCGAGCCACCCAGGCGGCCCAGTTGAGAATATTTTATCATCAGGAATCTTCAAATTGAAATGTATGAACCTAAGGTGGTGGGTGTTCAAGATAATCCACTGCAGTGTGGAAAGAAAATGCCAGAACTTTAAAAACTTCATCTCATCCCTTTGAAATTTCTAGTTTTGAGTTTTATAATGTGCATATGAAAACCATTGTACATGTTTATAATTTATAATTACATATACATATAGTGGTGGTGCACGAGGCAGTTTTTTTTCACTTATGAGGTGCATGATCAAAAAGCTTTGTAGAACACCATTATTGATTGTTCATCCATGAAGTGGCTGCACCTATCTCAGATTTGTCTTCTTTATTCAACAGATTATTCCTCCGAGTTTTCTTAGATATGATTATCATTATTACTAATAGTAATATACTATTTTATGCCTCTGTTGTGTTTCAGATTTTGTACTAGGCACTTTGCGTAAAGTACCTCAGTTTACTTTTATAATAGTCCTAGTGAGACTGAGATAACTATCCCAGTATGTGATTGAAAAATTTAGGAGCAGGTGCTTGGGTAGCTCCAAGGGTTTTGGCTCTGAAAAACCATCTGAGCCCCACGTTGGGCTCTGTGCTGACAGTGTGGAGCCTGCTTGGGATTCTCTCTCTCTTTTTCTCTCTCACTCTGCCCCTCCCCCACTTGCGTTGCCACTGACACAAAAAGAATAGATTGATTTAAATGACAATGTGTTGAACAATTAACAATTGCCTTTTCCAAGTCCATGACAATAAATTCCTAATGTGCTTTCTTTGTTTTGTGGAAGGTGTTAGAAATCAAGTATTCACAGCCTTTTGCACTATAATTTTTCTGTGAAAATGTATATGCCTGTGAGCAGAAGTGAACTCTGATGCTCATTAGATTTATTCCTAAGCCTTTTTTGATACCTTTGATTTTTGAAAATGTATTTCTTCTTTGATCTAGAAAGGATTATCCATATCTGATAATGTATCATAAATAGGAAACATTTATTTAGTACTTACTATATATTAGACGCTGTAGAAATGAATCTTTCCATACAACAGCATGTCTCCAGCTAAGTTACTCCTCAGGTAATAGCTAGTAAGGAATGGAGCCCAAATTGTAATCCAGGCATGTAACTCTGGTTTTCAGGAACCATGTTGTTAACCGTTAGGCTATATTCCCTCCCCACAGAAGGCCATAGAGTTGCCTGAACACAAATGTTCATTACAGTGTTGTCTGCAATAGTAAAATCCTGGAAGCAACCTAAATGCCCATCCACAATGTCCATCACTGAATTATATTCCATATGGTAGGTACCCCCATGTGGAATGGAATACAATTAATGCTTTGCAGCCAAGAAAAGTGTTAATTGTATGGGTTTCCTAGGACTACCATAAGGAATTTCCACAAACTGGATGGCTTAAAATCACTGGAATTTCTCCTATCACTGTTCTGGAAGCCAGAGATCCAAAATCAAGGTGTCAGCAGGACCACACTCCCTCTGAAGGCTCTGGTGGGGTGGAGGTGGGATATGTTTTGTCTTGTCCAGCTTCTGGTGCCTCCAGGTGTTCCTTGGCTTGTGGCCGCATCCTCCAAGCTCTGTCTTGTCTTCACATGGGCCTCTCTGTGTCCAAATGCCCCTCTTTTCCCTTATAAGGACCCCTTTAGGGACCCTAAATCCAGCATGATTTCATCTCAAGACCTTTAACTAATTAAAATTTCAAAGACACTATTTCCTGATAAGGTCACATTCTGAGGTTCTGGATGGACATGAATTTTGGGGGAACATAACCCACTATACTAATTTCAACCTGTATTGATTGAGATGTGAAATGAGAAATTATTAAGTAATTTCTATTACTCAATATATATACTTTATATTACTGCTGTGAGTCAATTTTTATAAAAAAGTATATGTTAACGTGTGTATACATGCAGAGAAAGATGCTTAAAAGAGTACACACCAAAATGTTAATATTGATTACGTCTCTGTGGTGGGATTATGAGTAATTTATGCTTTTCTTTTTTTTTATTTTTTTTAATTTTTTTTTCAACGTTTTTTATTTTTGGGACAGAGAGAGACAGAGCATGAACGGGGGAGGGGCAGAGAGAGAGGGAGACACAGAATCGGAAACAGGCTCCAGGCTCCGAGCCATCAGCCCAGAGCCTGACGCGGGGCTCGAACTCACGGACCGCGAGATCGTGACCTGGCTGAAGTCGGACGCTTAACCGACTGCGCCACCCAGGCGCCCCAATTTATGCTTTTCTTATTATTGTTTTCCATATAGGCTGTTTTGCTATGAAAAGAAATCAGAAAAACTTGTAGTTTGTTTTTGTTTTTGTTTTTGCACAAATCAATAGTTGACTCAAAATTTTCCAAACACTTTAATGACAGACTACAAAATCCTATTGGCCTTAGACCTTTGATGCTTATAGAAAATCACTTCAGGTTAGAAAGGATTTTGATTTTTGTTTGCACAGAAAAAACACTTTGTCAGTTCTTCCTGGCTCCCAAACTTCAAGTCCTTTGTTATTGCCCCCCTACCATTAACTACAAAAAGCCTCTAAACCCATTTCTTTTATTTTCCTTTCCTTTCTTTTCTTTTCTCTTCCTTTCTTTTCTTTTCTCTTCTTTTCTCTTCTTTTCTTTTCTTTTCTTTTCTGTTTTTAACCTCTTGATTATGGTTCTACGTCTTTTTTTCTCCATAGAATCTTCCGACATTAGGCAAAGGGTTTTAAAAGTATTTTACAGTGTGAATCAGTATCCCTTTAATTTTTCCATGTGCAAAAACCCACCTTCCCACCAATATTGGGACTCTAGGTAAAGACTGCGTCACACTTCTTTGTCTTCTCCCATTCTGGTAATCTGTCTCTGAATGCTAAGAAAACATGTGGTAATAGGAGAGACTAATTTTTCCACATAAAGATACCTTTTTAAAATAAGTGTTTAGTTCTCATAATGGCCTAATGTTTTATGAGAAACTGAAAGGCTTTCCCCAGCATGTATGCCTTTTATTTGCGGCAAATCTGCTGTTTCTCTCGAGGTGCTAGCTGTTGATCTGTTACCGTCAGCTATCCAGATGGGATTGTTCCTCTATTTGCTATCTCTGCAGTCAGAGTTCCAGCCCCTTGGGATGTTCAGACTATTTTTGTAGTCACCTTTGGAATTTACTTTCATGAAAAATACATTTGGAGGCTCTTAAGATTGAAAATAATATTGAGAACATTAGCAGGCCCATATAGTCAAATTTACTATGATGTCCCTGCCAGGCTGAGATGTCTCTGAGGACACAAACTGCGTTTTCTCCCTTCTTGTACCCCCATGTCTACCACCCTATCTGGCCCATAGCACTCACTAAATGAGCTTGCTTATATGGCTTCCAGGACTCTAGACCTCCTATCAGCCTCATTAGGCTGAAACTCAGAATATTATTTTCCCATCAGGGATGGGCAATGATAGTGCCCGGCAGCCTGAGGAGAAAGAGGACCAGCAGATCCTTACCTTGCTTCTGAGTGCGGATTTGTCTCTAGGATACAGAGCACGTGAGCATCTTGGTCCTCAGCTCTGGGCACACTTGCTTCTAGGCTGTGATTTAGGGATGCAAGACGATGAACAGTGGGAGGAGGAGTTTCTTCAGTGAACATGAAAAGGATTAAAGATCAAGGATATGTTGCCAGCTCCCCATGGATTCTACCCCAGTCATCAGCCAGGCAAAACATTTGGAATGGCTTCTTGACCTCTGTGCCTCCAACCCCTGTCGTGCACTTTCCCTACGTGAACGCTCTGTACGGTGCCTGGGACCAGCAAGCCCACCACAGACAATGTCCATGAACACCACCCCCCCCCCCCCCCAACTTCTGGGAAGAGTGTTGATACTGACTGTATTTATATATTATTTGGTGCTTGTGTGATGGCAGAAGAGGCTGGGATAGCCAGGGCCAAATGGACTCTGGGTTTCCGGAATGCAGGCACAAACACTGGATGGCACTTTTTCCAGCAGAGACGACAAGGAGCCCAGAGGAATGCTGGTTTACACTGGGGGAGCAGGTGCCACCTCAAGCTAGAGGTAATCCCCTCAGCAGTGGTAGTAAGGCAGTATCCTAAGTGTAGAGGAAATGCTGTATCCCTTTCCCTGACCACATTAAAGATGGAAAGTGCCAGAATTCACTGAATGTTCATTTTGGGATTAGTGGCATGACTGAACTTGGTATTGTTTTGGTAATTGTCTCTTAGAGAAAGGAGGTAACACTGGTTAACAGAGAGTACCGATCATTGGGTGGCTTCGTCCAGAACAGTCTTCAGGATAATATCAAGAGTAGAACATACCTTCCTGCGAGAAGAATAAAACATAAAAGAAAGCAGCTGAGTCAGTTGGGATGTTGAATAACCCAACAACATTCTGCATAATGACTGGAGCAGGGACGAAATGCCTGTGTTGTCTGCATTGTTTCTTGCTTCAAAAAAGAGAAGCTAAAAAACCTGATAAAGACAGAAGTAAATTTTCTGTTTCAAGACTCCCAGTTGACACTGATAGATTCCTGTTAAAAAAAAAAAAAGATGTTTTCCAAAAAGTAAAATAAAATCTTATTGCAAAAATAGCAAAATTGCAAAGGAGGAGAGAAAAGTAGCCTCAGATTTGAGAAAAATATCAATCTTCAAAGTCCATTATCCAAAGACCTTGTACATCAATACTTGATTTGAATTATGGAGCTGGGTTGTACCTTCATTTACATGGTATTTCCCCAAGTAGCCAGATAATATCAATATCTTGCATTTATACGACGATCATCTTCCCAGATGGCTTCATTAAATTGTATGTTTTATGAGACCCACTTTCTGAAATGTGGTCATCTCTGAATGAGAATGATGCTCCTGGGTAACTCGGGGCAAGGGAAAAATCGTGTTTTGCATTTATGGTGTCTTTCTATCAGTGATCATAAAAATCTTTAGTTAGTGAGCATTTCCTGAGCATCTGCGTGGGCAGAGCCCGAGACGAAGCTCTATATGGTAACATACGGAAGATTAAAAGGCGTGGTCCCAACCCTCCAATACCGCAGTCTTTGTTAAGAACAATCTTTCTGTTTCACAAAAGTGAAAACTTGTGGCCAGAGAAGTTTAGAGAATTGGCAAAGGTCATATGCTATATTTGTTCCAAAAATGGGAGTCCTTGTTTCCAGATTTGTGTATGAGTGATTTTGATAATAACATCATAAAATGTTTAAGCTGTTTCAAAGTTGTGTTTAAGTGGAAAGCTTAAGGCTTTCTTTTTGGTTGAAGAAGAAAAGATTGGACCCTAAAGAAGGAAAATGAAGAAGGGTCCTTTATGTTGTCAATATAGATTTGTACATATTGCTAAAATATCTAGGACTATAGAAATGGTGATGAGGGAGGGGGTCACAGAAGGGTAGGTTCCAACTCTGAAGAGTTTGGCTGACTTTACTTCTTTATTTTTTTAGATGTTTTTATTTATTTATTTTGAGAGAGAAAGAGTGCATGCGAGCAGGGGGCGAGAGGGAGGTGTGGAAAGAGAGGGAGAAAGAGAATCCCACGCAGGCTCCACACTGTCAGTGCAGAGCCCTACATGGGGCTTGATCCCAGGAACCATGAGGTCATGACCTGAGCCAAAATCAAGAGCTGAATGCTTAACCTACTGAGTCACCCAGGCACCCGGGATTGGGCTGCTCTTGAAGGTAAGCTATTGCCTACATGTGGTGGTTTCAAGGAAAGAGAAAACCACACTTATGTCTTGAATAAAGACTTAATTTGGTGGCCTCTCTCTTTCACTTGTAAAATTGTAAGTACCTCTGGTACTTCTGGTAGAAGGAACACATTAAGCTATGCCCAACATGATGTGTGGCACTCAAACTTCAGTCCATAGGGGCTATGAGGCATTTACATTGGTTGGATAAATTTATCATAGCCTTTCTTGAGAACTTAGGTTTTAACGAGTTTGGACAGGGAGTAGGGTGGAGAGAGGAAGGTAGGAGTAATGGATGAAAGATAAGAAGATGAATTAGTCCAGAGTAAAAAGAATGCAAAAAGAGAACCAACCGGGGCTGGGAAAAACTTGTCTTCTAGAGACTGCACTGATGTGTAGCATACTATCCATCTGGAGATATGGGGATATAAGACTATTGTATTTAAAATACCTACAAGATCATACATCATGAGAGAAAACCCAATGCTAATACTGATCTTTTGGGACTTGGGGCAAGTCACTTCACTTACCTGGGCCTTAGATCCCCCATCTGTTAAACAAGAGAGTAGACTAGATGATCTCTAAGACAATTTTCCATCACACAGATGTCTGTTTAAGTGGGAATATGGACCATTTGGAACAACAAGTAGGGGACCAATTGTCCTGATGCTTACTTAGCTAGGTAAGGAGAAGGGACAATATTAAAATCAGGTCAAGTAACCCTTTCTTAATATACTACCAGAGCATTTTCAACACATCAGTCTACTGAGCAAACTATATTGGATTCTATACTTTCTTTTTTTTGTTAAAAAAATTTTTTTTAATGTTTATTTAGTTTTGAGAGAGAGAGCACAAGCAGAGGAGGGGCAGAAAGAGGGAGGCACAGAATCCTAAGCAGGCTCCAGGCTCTGAGCACAGAGCCTGATGAGGGGCTCGAACTCACAGACCACAAGACCATGACCTGAGCTGAGGTTGGAAGCTCAACAGACTGAGCCACCCAGGTGCCCCTGGATTCTATACTTACAATCTTAAAAGACCTTAGCCAACTTCCAATGCGTTTGAATAACAGACGTTTCCTCTCTGTTGTACCTTTCTTTGTATTCTTTCTTTCCTAAACTGGGGTCTTGTTCAGAGATGTCGAACTTGTGGTTCTCTTATTTGTGAGAAAACTTTGAAAGTCTTTAGTTAAAAGTAGAACCGTGATCTACCAAAAGTTTTAAATTTCAAAACCTTTTCCCACAAAATCAGACTGCTAGGTTGTATGTTAAAATTCTAAGTGCTAGGGGCACCTGGGTGGCTCAGTCGGTTAAGCGTCCGACTTCAGCTCAGGTCACGATCTCGCGGTCCGTGAGTTCGAGCCCCGCGTCAGGCTCTGGACTGATGGCTCAGAGCCTGGAGCCTGCTTCAGATTCTGTCTCCCTCTCTCTCTCTGCCCCTCCCCCATTCATGCTCTGTCTCTCTCTGTCTCAAAAATAAATAAACGTTAAAAAAAATTAAAAAAAAAAATTCTAAGTGCTGTAAGAATTCAGACACTAGAAAGATCCTAATAGTCAAAGCATGTAGGAAAAACTTCAAAGGAAAAATAGGGCTTAAAATTTGGCTTTGAGGAAATTTAAGACGGGACTTGTTGGAGAAAGAGGCTTTCTAGTTCTGAGAATATCTTAACAAAGACCAGGACTTCCCAAATGCAGGTTTAAGGAACATTCTGGCCAGAATGAAGTTTTCACTGACCCGTGACTGCTCAGTAAAGTAAAGAGCAATGTAGTAAATGTGTCTGAAAACGAAATATAAGCAATGTTAAGGACCGTCTTTTATTTGAAACAGTGTCCTTCCTTTGTTTTCATGTTAAAACCTCCCTTTATGAAATGATAGTTGTTGTGGATGGTATATCTTTTTATTTGGAGAAATAATGACTTTGAATTTGGCCTCCATATAATGTTCTCTCTTTTTCCCTTTGAAGTTTTACTGGCCAGGGAAATCCAAAGATCTGGGTGTCACCAGTGAGGTGAGCATTCCTGATATGCGGCCTTCACCGCAGCCCACATCCATGTAGGCCAAGAGGTTGGGTACAGTCTTCTAGCACAGCCAAGGACCACTGTATGTTATTTTATTTTACTTAGGATTTTATTTACCTGTTCCTGGGATGGCAGTAAGTTCTGATCACACTTAGCTGTGATGTTGATAGAGTTAAGCTTAATACGCTGGACGTAGACATGTCCCGGATCTTTCAACTATATAGCACCCTGGGAAACATCATCTGCTTTGTAGACTTTAATTTATTTTCGAGCTATATGCCACGTTGGCAGCAGGAGAAATGTCAGGCTGCTTACCAAAGTCCCTGCTTTGCATTGATGAAAATAAAGGAACTCGTTCACAGTCCTTCCTCATTCGGTGGTGGCAGAATGCTAGATGGTTGGATTTTTACTTTAGTCCAGATATGCTGAGTTCCTCTCCCAGAAGCCAGTCTAGGGTATTGAAAGTGCTCCTTCACTCCTGCTTTCAGGGCGGGACCTGCCCTCTTAAGCCACATGTAAACACCCATTTCCGTCTGGAGGAAACAAGTGCGGGGACACAGTGTTTTATTACAAAACTTCCTCGTTTTCTGTTTCCAAAGTTGCCCCTCTGACTCCTGGCCTTATGCTGAGAAGTATACTAAGGAGTATAAGGACATTTTAATGGCAATGCTAGGACTGGTGCTGTGAAAAATGAGCTTTCTATATTTTAATAGGCAAATTCTGTAAACGCTGTTATTAGCTCACTATGATCTTTGAGCTGATACGGAAAAAAATACTTTAGAAACACAAACTCTGATTTCATCTTGTTCAACTCAGAGAAGAAAGAAATGGAGGGCAGATTAGATCGTGACTCGTTCAAGGTCACCCAGCTAGTTAGCCGAAATGCAAGGACTCCAAGTTGATCTAGTGGTGTCTCTCCCACCTCCCTCCACCACCCCACTGGAATTGAAATCATTACAATAGCCACTACCAAGTACTTAGCAATGGATATTTGATGGTGGTCCTTTCAGTCTGTGCCACGGTGGTTTTCAGTTTTTCCCTTCATCAGCACAGGAAGGCAAGGACATTGCACTGACTCTAATATATCATGCTTAGCTCTGGATTCCCTTGGTTTTATATTTCTGACTCTTCCCTCAGTTTCTTGTAGGACTTTATGATTTAATTTAATTTCAGCTTACGGCTGGGCTGGCTTTGGTACCCAGAAGAGTGGGAATTTGTCCTTTAAATTATTCACCCAGGGGAGTCGGTGTTCTTAGAAAGTGAGGGAGGAGAACCTACGGGCTTCCTGCCCTCGGAGGGAGGTATGACGCACACTGATCCCTTACTTGTTCCCGCTCCACGGCACCTTATCTCCTGTGTTCAGCCCTGGTTCTTATAATACCTTGTATTTCTGCAGAGCTTTTCACAGAGCAATTCACAGAGTATTTACACACTGACTAGTGACTAATTACACACCCGCAAGCCCTGCAATCACTCTGGACAAGCCACATTTTTCCACCTTAGGGTCTCTGTGGTTATTTGCAGAGAGAAACTTGGGGCAACAGTCTTGGCTCTGACATCGAGACAGTTTATGGAATCTGGGATGCCTCTCTGGACCTCGTAGCTCAGGCCTGTGGTAGGTGCTAGAAGAGAAGGAACGGGTCACCATGCCTCTAGCAGATGGTGCTGAAATTGCTGACAAAGCCAGACAAAAACATACGCAACAACTCACAAAGAACACAAGGTCTTAGAGAGTCACTTGCCAGGGTGTTTGGTACAGATACACAGGTGCTGTCTGATGCACAGAGTCCAGAATGGAGAGATTGTTGCCATTTTCAGTTAAAAGATAATAAGGGTATGAGATGAATACAATTAACAGTTACTGTTTAGTGAGTGTCTACTATGCTAAATTCACTACATGTTTCATTTCATCCCACTGGCATTGAATCCTACTGTCATCCCCATTATCACATAATGTTTGTTTGTTTATTTATTTAAAGTTTATTTCTTTTTGAGAGACAGAGTATGAGTGGGGGGAAGGGCAGAGAGAGGAGGAGAGACAGAATCCGAAGCAGGGTCCAGGCTCTGAGCTGTCAGCACAGAGCACAACATGGGGCTCGAACTCATGAACTGGGAGATCATGACCTGAGCGGAAGTCGAAAGTTTAACTGACTGAGCCACCCAGGCACCCCGAAAATGTACTGCTTTAAAGAGGTAAAATAATGTTCTCCAGATTACCAAGACAGCTAGTGAGGGAGAGCAGAGAGGAACTCTGTCTGACTCTTAACTACATAGCTGTACCTTCCCCATCCTAAGAAGGGGATGAGGGCATTAACAAGAGGCCAGTATCTAGCGTGTTGATGTTAAATGGGGGTTATGCAGGCAGGAGAGAACAAGATTGCCAGCATTCCATTTATGGGGGACTCTAAGAAAGGGAATGAAGTATTTCAAAGTTTAATTTTTGGCAATGGAGTGGCATGGAAGCAACGGGAGAGCCCCTAATAAACTGAAATGACTCCACAGGGTGTTCTCTGGCGAATTCAAACAGAAAGTAGACAGGCAATCGAGTTTGAAGATAAAACAGCAATGGCAGCCGGTAAGAATATTAGGCGCTAATGACCAGAATGGAGGGGAGTATGTGAAACATGCTAAGCCTTCGAGGACTCGTGCACTTATGTAGAGAAGGAAGAACAAGTAACAGATGTCTTTGCTGCTCGGGGCCAGGGCTCTGTTTGCTGGGCTCTGCTAACCTGGTGGCATTTTAAAGACTTGTGTGCAAATTTGTTGACACTCCTCTCATTGAGAGCGGGAGCCCGTGTCTCCTCTCTTGGAATCTGGGCCAACCTTAATGATCGGTTGACCAACAGAGTATGGCAGGTGCAACGCCGTGTGACTTTAAAGGTGACGAAGCTGCTCCCTGGTTTGATATGCAGCAGTGGACGCCCGGAACACCCGGTGAGAATGTCAGATCTAAGGACAGCAGCCCAGGGAAAGAACCCATTTGCTGAGGGGGGCGAGGGGGGGCGTTTACCCCTGGGTGACCAAAGCAGTAGCCAGAGCTCAGAGCAAAGAGAAAATCAGAATATGTCAAGTATCGGGTCTTTGGGCACCTAACCGAAGCAAAAGTGAAAGATAAAAATAAGTCACAGGGTCAAAACTGGGGACAGGGTAGACTGGGAAATGCCAGAATTTAGGACTGAAGTTGTGAACAATCCAACTGTAAGTGGTTCAGGCCTGATGTGATGAGTCACGCAAGGCGTAGTTTCATAGGTGGCCTGAAGCAATGTGCCTGAGGTTTAAGGAGCCTGATACTCGCAATGTTAGCAGAGAAGAGGAGGAAAATAGGATCACTTCACTGTTGTAATTCCTATGTATCCTCCAGCTGAAGGATTGCCAGATAAGGAAGGGCAGCACTGATACTAGCTTTTTAAAATAAGGTGGATGAGGAAACTGTAAGAAAGCACTGGCCGTTCAAAATGCATATATGTCTCATGACCCAGCTGAGGCCTACCTCTCTGGGACACTGAAAGAATTTGGGGATAAAATGGAGGAACTCCTGCCCGTAATTTTTTTTAAGAATCTTAAGGATTAGGGGAAGCTGAAAATGGACAAATGTCTCATTCTCAAAACAGAGGTGAATCCTGTGAACTCTGGGAGATGGGCGTTACATCTGGGAAATTTTCTAGAACGAAGCATCAAAGAGATGATTTGCAAGCTCTCAGCAAAGGAATCAGCGTAAGTTAGCGAGGATGAAATGGTTAGCCTGACTTTCTAAATGAATTTGCCAATCTGTAATGATATCATGCTGAACATGAGCTGGGCATATAGTAAACAGAATTCAATTTTTTTTTAAATTTTAGAGAGAGAGAGAGTGAGAGCATACACATTGGGGAAAGAGAGAGAGAGAGAGAGAGAGAGAGAGAGGGAGAGAGAATCTTAAGTAGGCTCCATGCTCAGTGTGGAGACCAACGTGGGGCCTGATCCCATGACACTGGGATCATGACCTTAGCTGAAATCAGGAGTCAGAGACCTAACTGATGTAGCCACGCAGGTGCCCCCAGAATTCTTTATGATGAATGGGTTTATGTCAAACCAAATGGCAGGGCTCTCTCTAGAGCCCATCACAGGCCTCTGTGTTTGTGCCATACTACACAAAATGTTTATTAAGGACTTGGAATAAGATTCCGATAGCATGCTGATACAGGGCTGCAGGGTAACGTCAGAGCTTAAGGGGGCTTATCATTATGTTGAACTGTGGAATTTGTATGGGGAAGACATGGTTTAAGAAGAAGAATTCAACAGAAAAATCATAACCCCTTTTGTTGAGGCACCCACCCGTCACCCTCAATGGAAAACATGGAAAAATCTAAACACCTCCCAAATTCTACCCACTTCTATAAAGGAATAGGATAGAGAAAATGTGGTTTGCATACATGGCAAGGATTTAAGAACTGTTTAAATTTAACAACTCAATACAACTTAATAGTAGGATGTGACTGCCAAAAATGCTACTGTAATGTGGTCTTGTGTTAAAAGAAGTGTCCAAAAGGAGGGACGTGGTGATACGGCTTTGGTGTTTGTTCTGGAAGTAACTCTACAGAAGGGATGTTGATGGCCTGAAGCATGTCCGGAAGAAAGCAACCATTATGGTAAGGGGACAGAGAACCTGTTATATGGAAAAGGGCTAAACAAACAGTATATTTAGCCAGGACAAGGGTCTGTGGGGGGGCAGGGGCGTGGAACAGGAAGAGAATTTCACAATGTAAAGGTTGTCACACAGAGTGGAGTCAGTGGGTGGGAAACCATAAAAAACCTGGGTGTCGTTGAACTCCAAGAACTCTCTCGTACCTGGAGCTCTGCAAAGATGAAATAAGTTTTCTTAAGAGGTGAGGAAGGTTTAATCCTGGAGGCATTCAACAGAAACAAGAATGTCATTGTTCAAGGAGAATATCAAAGTGATTAGTGATGATGCCCACACAACTATGACCTTTTATGACTACTCTGTCACAGTTATTCCTTATGATGAGAAAACTTTAATGAGGAGGAAATGGAGGACCAGAGAAGGAATGTGACTTGCCCAGAATAACCAGCAGGTAAGAGAGAGCAGGACCTGATACCCCGATGTACCTCATTCTACACAGTGCACATGCTTTTCATTTTCCCCAGGCTCCTGGAAATAAAACTGAGCTCTAGGAGTGGACACCATATCAATTTTTATTTTTATTTTTTAAAAATTTAGGTTTTTTTAAATTTATTTTGAAAGAGAGATAGAGAGTGAGCCGGGGGAGGGGCAGAGAGAGGGGGAATCCCAAGCAGGCTTGGTGCTGTTAGGACGCAGAGTCTGATGCGGGGCTCGAGCTCATGACCCGTGAGATCATGACCTAAGCCGAACCAATAGTCGGATGCTTAACCGAGTGAGCCACCCAGGCACCCCACACCATATCAGTTTTTATTTTTTTTATGTTTTATTTTTTTTAATATGAAATTTATTGTCAAATGAGTTTCCATACAACACCCAGTACTCATACCAACAGGTGCCCTCCTCAATACCCATCACCCACCCTCCCCTCCCTCCCACCCCCCATCAACCCTCAGTTTGTTCTCAGGTTTTAAAAGTCTCTTATGTTTTGGCTCCCTCCCTCTCTAACCTCTTTTTTTTTTCTTCCCCTCCCCCATGGTCTTCTGTTAAGTTTCTCAGGATCCACATAAGAGTGAAAACATACAGTATCTCTCTTTTTCTCTATGACTTACTTCACTGAGCATAACACTCTCCAGTTCCATCCACGTTGCTACAAAAGGCCATATTTCATTCTTTCTCATTGCCACGTAGTATTCTATTGTGTATATAAACTACAATATCAGTTTTTAAAATAGCAGAGGAGCAATGGGACCCTACGGGAGCTAAGGTGTCTAATAAAACTTCTGAAAATGGGGAACATCACCATGACTTTCCAGGCCTTCATTGAGCTACACATATTATTTCCCAGTTTGGAATGTCTTTTCTGCTGATGGTTTTATCATATGTCAATACTAACATTAATTTTATGAATCTAAAATCTGCTTCTGAAAAGTTTAAGTCTTTTTAATTCTCTCTAATCACTATTAAAGTATTAACTCCTAGTCTTTTTTTTTTTTTAAAGCAATGCTTCTCAAATTCCAAAGGAATTAAATTTAAAATCATTTCAAGCAATGTCTTTACTTTTATGGATGATTCTTTCGGTAGTTTCTGTTTTGGGCAAAGCTCAGTCCCAGAAGAAACCTAAATTCAAGCCACTGAGTTTCCGTAAGTGTGCTTTATGTCTGTTACATCACCTAGCCCTATACATATTTCTTTTGGGAAATTTTCGACGATTTGATCATTTGTGTCTTTCATCTGTTATCAGATGAAATCCTCTGCTTTTGTGAATCAGCATGTATGCATATACATGAACAATTGGCAAGTCAGAGGAAATGCTGTGCTACTTTTTTCAGTCTCTGATATAAAAACAATATATGCTCTTAGACAACTACAAGTCTAGCTTAAGTTCAGTTAGAGATTGGAATACGCATTTTGCATTTGGGAGATACTGAGTACCATATGAGCCCCTCCTGTGTGAATTCAGTTTGAATGCAAGAGTGTCACAGAGCTGAAACAACAGTGTGGTGAATTAGCAAGAGAGAACTCTCTTAGAGAACACCTTGTTATGTTTTTGACCTCAAATTGTATGGTCCCTTGTAATAATTAATAGCTAGTGTCGCCTCTCTGTTCTTGGTCTCTATCATTGCCTCTCTGACAAATAGTTTATAGTCTATAGTCTTTCCGGTTGTCTTCTCACTCTGATGTTTCATACCTCAGTGATTTTGTCTTAGAGCTGTATTCTGCATTTGCTTGCTCATCCATGGTGACCTTGTTTGGGCTTTGTTTAGTTTATTTGTTGCCTGATGATACATACCAAGCCTTACAGGGACCATTTGACTTAATATACATTCAATTTATTGACTTGACTTAATATACATTCAATTTATTGACTTTAGTCACCTCTACTTCCTAAAAGACCCAAAAGCACCCCAAAAGGGTTACACCAAGGCCACTACTAAAAGATGATTGCCCTTTTTACTGACCTCTTCTTTCAGAGTTTTGGGGGTTCACTCTGCTTCTGTTCCCTGTCCTTCTCCCCTCTTTGGTCACATGTGATTGTTGTTTTTTCCTTTATAGCCAGCACCGATCTTATTAATAATCACAGGTTGAAGCGTGCAACCATGAGAATTCAGGTTAATTTGCCTGCTGTGATTAGATTGATTTATAAGCACCTCTGTCACTTCCTCCTTCCTTCCCAGTTTGTTTGAATGTTCTGTAGAGTATTTCCACCAAACAAAAAAATTATAAAACCAGGCTAATGAGTTTATATTTAAGAAGATAAACATCCTTATTATAAAATCACCTCACATTTTTGTTTGTTTTTAAGTAGGCTCCATGCCCAATATGGAGCTTGAACTCACAACCCTAAGATCAAGAGTTGCATGCTCTACTGACTGAGCCAGCCAGGTGCCCTAACATCACCTCACATTTGTAACTACTACTGAACGGTCAGTAACTTCTGTGTATTTTCTAAAACATTAAGTTTCTGAAATAATAAAGTGTAAAGTTATGAAATGATAAATGACTTAAATTGAATATTCTGGGCATATTACCAAGGCAACACAGAAGAGCTTTATCTACAAATATACCAAGAATTATCAACTATCATCTCAGGGTTTGTTAAGCTAATACAGGAGAAACAAATTTTTTTACATGATCTACAAGATTTCAAGCACGGTTCTGAGATCAAGGTGAGCTCTATTTTTTTTTTTTTAAAGCACTAAATTAGGAATCAGCTGATCTAATTTCTATTCTGCCCCCACTGCTAGTAAGCCTTGGGTTAAGACCTTCCTCTCTGTGAGCCTCCCCTGTCTACCTCACAGCACTGAGAAAGGATATAAGAAGATCCCACACCTGAAGTAAAAGGCAGGCCTCCTTTCCCTGGTAAAGAATGTTCCATTCCTGGGGCTGGTTGCCTCCTGCACTTCCCGCTCTAGCAATTAGGTTGTGTGTCCATCAAGAGTCCACTGAGATCATTGCCCAGTTGTGTCATTGTGACTGCATAATGTAATACAAAAAATTTGTAACTTGCTGAAATGGAAATGTAAAAAGGGCAGATTTTGTTTCTAGGACAAATAAGTTAAAAGCTATGGGTACTTTGTTAAGGTGGGTGCTATTACAGAAACTTGCAGAGGTATTAGGTGTGGTCTAGGTATTTGTAAAAGGCTGGAAAGACATTTAGTAGAAGGGGTTCAATTCATAGCTGTTTTGGACCCCATAGTCTAAGAACACTTTAAACAAAATTAAAGACATGAAGCTTTTGGATTTACTGAGGTGGAATAAATTTGGAAGGCAAATTTGCCTGAGGGTCAGCTTGTGACTACATTTCCACAGGTCCTTACTTACTATGTTTTTATTTCATTCTGCTTTGCTCCTTTCCCAGTGTGGGTGGGAGGGGTGTTACTTCAGATCACCTTTATGCCCAAGGTGCTATCCTTTGGCTGTCCCACCTTTTATCTATATGGGTTTTTTTTTAATGTTTATTGATTTTTTATTTATTTTGAGAGAGAGAAAGAGAGAGAGTGTGTGTGCGTATGTGCAAGCAGGGGAGGGACAGAGAGAGTGGAGACAGAGGATTCTAAGTAAGCTCCACGCTGTCAGAACAGTCTGACGAAGCTCAATCTCACTGTGAGATCATGACCTGAGCCGAAATAAAGAGTGGGACACCTAACCGACTGAGCCACACAGGTGCCCCAGCTGTCCCACCTTTTAAACTTGAGGTCTCTGAGTCCCCATATTAGCAGGCCCCAAGATTTTACATTTGTCGTCTTGTATGAAAAGTCTGTCAAAACAGAATTTCACTTTTTTTCCAACCAGGAAAACATTTCAGGACAAGCTGCTTTCTTGCTTTGCTTACTTCTCCAGGGTCTACTTTCCCTTAGATTTTGGCCCGGTAATCCCTCTTTATCTTCTTGGCTCTTTGGTGATACTTAAGACATATTCCAGGGGCGCTTGGATGACTAGGTTGGTTAAGCATCAGATTCTTGATCTCACAGTTAATGGGGTGGAGCCCCATGTCGGGCTCTGCGCTGACAATGTGGAGCCTGCTTGAGAATCTCTCTCCCCCTCTCTCTCTTTCTCTCAAAATAAATATACTTAAATATATATTTATATATATATTTATATATATAAATATATATTTATATATTTACAAATATATATAAATATATATTTATATATTTATATATATTTAGATATGTATATATTATATATAATATATTATATATATATATATATTATTTAAGTGTGATATATATATATATATATATATATATATATATATATATATATATATATTCCACTCCCCACCCCCACCCCCAAACGCTGTTGTTTTCAGTGGGAGGTTTTTCTTTACAACCTGGTCTGCATGGCATGGTATAGACTTTCTGCTGGCCACCTATTCATGACTGTTGTTGAGAAACCAAACTGTCTTGAAATTGGTGCATCCCTCCAGAAGAGGTTGATGCCAGGTCTGAAAGCTGAGAAGGCTCAAACTTTTTTCCTAAAGTAAAACTAGACCAACTGGGTACCTTTGCATTATACAATTCTGTCTCCAACGTGCCAAAAGATGTCATAAATTTCAGGTGGACAAATTGCTTGTAGTAATAATTTAATTTCACCTCTATGTCTTGATTTTTTCCCCCTACCTTGTATTTCGAGGAAGCTAAATTTATATAAATCATCTAATACAGGGCTTTCCGGTAAAATTTCATGTGATGATAGAAATGTTCTATAATTTGCACTGTTTACATGGAGCTATTGCATACTTGATACACGTGATTGCAGAACTCAAATTTTAATTTATTAATTTTTTTAAATTTTTATTTTTATTTAGATAGCTGCACACATGGCTAGTGTCTGCCATATTGGACAGTGTAGATTCTAAGACCAATTTCTTTATGATACTTCAAGATAAATATTGGTTATATGAGAGGCTTCATAAAAATGCTTTTGTGATCATGGTTTTCTCTTCAGAAGATATGCAGTTCATAAATCAAAATGGCAGCAACTGCTATTGACATAAAACAAATAACAAATACAACAAAGTGCTGATTAACCCCCAGATATTTATTGAGCTCATTTTATGAAACAGGCACCATGCTAGGCACTGAAAAGTGTGCCATATGCCTAATGATGCTTTTGCTTTCTTTTTTATTTTAATTTTAATTTAATTTAATTTTTATTTTTGAGAGAGAGAGAGAGACAGAGCATGAATGGGGGAGGGGCAGAGAGAGAGGGAGACCACAGAATTCGAAGCATTGCTTTCTGTTTAAAAAAAAAAAAATTCTTTAAACGTTAATGTTTGAGAGAGAAAGAGTACGAGTGAGGGAGGGGCAGAGAGAGAAGGAGGGGCAAAGAGAGAAGGAGGGGCAGAGAGGAGTGTGGGGGACAGAGGATCCAAATCCAGCTCTGTTGAGAGCCCGATGCAGGGCTTGAACTCACAAACCACAGGATCATGACCTGAGCCAAAGTCTGATGCTTAACCGACTGAGCCACCCAGGTGCCCCAATGCCTCTGTTTTCTAGGTAGATGTCATTGATAGAGATACAGAGGATTTTATAAACAGCCTTCACTGTAAAATATGACATCATTTTTTCAACTTTCCCTAAGTATACTAGGTAGAAATGTTTGACAATATATAAACATAGTCAAATACTAGCCCTGTTAGATGCCCTGAAGGAGGGAAAGAACCACGTGTTCCACGGGACAAACTGTGTCCTGGCATATTAAAGGCTCTCAAAATATGTTTAATTTCTTTTTCTAATCCAATGCTTGCCAAATACAAACGTAGAACCCCATTCTCCCCCACAAACTACCTGTTAATACTGATTGTGTGAAATACAAAATGTATTTTGAGAATTGGATATGTATGCTAAGGAATTTTATAAGGCATAAATAATCAAAAATGCTGGATAATCTAGGATAGTTTTTTTTTTTTTCTTTCTCCAAAGTGGTGTTTGCAGATCTTTAGGGGGCATGAATATATTCTCAGTCATCCATAACTTCTCTGAAGAATTTTGAAATGATGTGATTTTAATTATATGACAACCTTCAAAATATTAATATAAGCATGTTCTGGATTATGTTGATAAACACATTATACCAGAGTATTGCTACATGATTTCTCTTCAGATTGGCTTGTAACTGTTTTACATTGATTAAAAAAAAAAAAAAGAGGATGTATATAAATGACCATTTGCTCCAAATAAAGACCAAGTAATGGTGGGGTTCATTGTAAAAATATAGGTTTAATAAAAAGAAGTAGTGAGAGGCTTGAGCCATCACGTGACATACAGTATTAAAAGCATGTTTTATCTAAAAATAATCCACTCTGGAGTGATGATTTAGATATTTACTGAAAATCTTCAATTTCAAGAAAACACCTTTCATGTTACTATAACTTGAAGCTTACTTATTTTATGCTTTTGTTCATATTTATTTTACAAGTGTTTTGGTTTATAGAGGCATATGAGCTTAAGCCTAAGAATTTTTTGGTCCAGATTTATGTTTTAGAACATTGTAATTTTTATAGATTTAAGTAATATTAGGATAAAATAATTGAAGTCAAAACTAGGGATACATAAAAATTATTTATGTGTGGAAACACTGCTCTAGGATATTTATTACATTTCTGAATGCATCATATTGTGTTCTTAAATATTTAGCCAATATTTAAAATTGGTTTGCATTCCAGGGCTATGCATCATCTGTTGAATTTGCTGTGAGACCAGGGAAAGTCTGGAAAGTATTAAAAACTCATCACGGATGATCATGAGATGACTGTATTTAATATCACTGCAGATAAAAATAGCTTTATTGAACTATTCAAATATGGCAATGTCAAAATTGGTGGGTTTTTTTTTCCTCCTGATCTCTATTGTCTTAAAAAAATTCCATACATAGCATACACATTATACAAAGCATGGTTTCAAGTACCATTTATAAGTCAGTGACTCCAGATCTTTATTTTCAGACTATTTGAATTCCAGATACACTTCTGGTGCTCTACTAGATATTTCTACCTGACTGATCCACAAGTATTTCAAACTCAGTCAACTCTACATTCAAGTCTTGTGTTCTTGTTCTAGATCAATGGTGTTACTTCCACTCAAATTCCAAACTCTGACGTCATCTTCCACTTCTTTCTTTCCTTGAGCCTCTCACCAGTGGTTAGCAAGTCTTGCCAATTCTCTTTGTACCCCTGCCGTTGTCTTCATTTAGGCTTGCAACCAGATGTTGCAACCAGCTGACAGCTGCAATAATGCCTACCTAGATTCCCCGCCACCAGGCACCTGCTGTGCCAATCAGAGAGTTTTCAGTTGACTGTCGCTTGACTGCTTCTACCTTGTGTGAGCTGGCCTAGCTTCATTTACTGGGACTTCTGTCTCACAAGGCTGTGAATTTATTGAAGGCAAAGGCTGTGTCTCATTCATCTCTGTGTCCCAGTGTTTAACAAAGTCCCTAGCATGCAAGTGGCGTGTGCCACATGCTGTTGAATGTTGGCGGTACTGGTGAGTGGCTAAGGGCACAGGTTTTGGAATCAGATAGATCTAGGTTGAATTTTTGCCTCCTCTGCTACTTACTTAATTGCTAAGTGCCCCTGGGCAAATTGACTCTATGACAGGGATTCTCAGCTCTTGTTGCATATTAGGATTACACAGGGAATTTATTAAAGTGGCTGAGGTCCCCTCTTCAGCCCAATTAAGTCAGAAGATATGGAGGACGAGGCTCAGACACAAGAAACTTTAATAGATCCACGGGTGATCCTAATATACAGCCAGTATCGAGTATCACAGCTCTTGGCCTTAATCTCTCATCTACTATATAGTATTTATTTTAAAGAGGTTTTTGAGCAGGTGAAATGAAATGAAATTTGTCATAGTATCAGACACATAATATGTGCTCAATCATGATATTAATACACAACCTCAATCTCAGTTGCTATCCCACCCCCCACTGTCCTCTGGGGTTCTGCCTTCTTTTCAATTCCTTGAATGTACCAAGGTTTTCCAGCTTTAAATAAACTAAAATAAATGCTCCGTAGGCTAAAATTTTCCATAAGGCTTTTCTTGAAGGCAATTTCTAAGTGTTTGAAAAAGATGAGTTAGGGGAGGCACAGCTAGATGAATAGAACTTATATTGCTTTGCAGACAGCCTTCGTATCAGGACATCCTCAGGTTGTTTCTAGGTGCCCTTCTCTTTTCCTTTTAAAATTCTTCATCCATTCATATAATCTGCCCAGATCTTATTTTCCCGGGAGTGTAAACACCTATAGGAGAGAAATTCAAGAGCTAGAGGAAACATTAGAGAAAACAAGACAGATCATATTTCCTAGATGCATTTTGTTGCAGATTTAATTTCTACTTTAATTTTCGGAAATAAATGTACTGCTATCAAGTTTAGAAACATAAAAATCCATCTTATTGTTCACCAGCTCAAAGGAAGGAAAAAAGGAATTTCACTGACACTTTTATGCAAAGCTCTTAAGCAATTGTGCTAGGCCCAAATTTCACCTAAAACTTTCCTCAAGGCCATTGTAACCTCATCACATCCACATTATAGCACAACTTCTGACAAAGGGGGGGGGGGGGGTTACAAGATTCTGTATTTTCTCTACTTTGCTATAAACCTCTAAAGCTCTTTCTACGAAAACAACTGTCCCCAAACGGTGTTACCTGATCGAACCTGGGGAACGATTATCAATAAAAACCTTACAAAGTGCTGTGGCATGGAGATGAGTCAAATATCCATTATGTTTTTATGACTTAGTGGGGAAAGGAAAAGCAAAAGCACGAAGATACTGAGAGTCACCGTCCTCGGCGGGAGAACCCGGCGGCCTACGCTCCAGAGCCCTCAATTCCCCTTGGAGCAGAGAGACACGCTGAGGGTCACGCCTCCCAGAGAGTGTGCGTGTGTCAGCGCGCGATTCTCTCACACCGCCCCCAGGGTCTGGAGACTCGTCACAACTCACGGTGGCCTGAGCAGCAAACAACAGCTGACCCAGCCACCTCCCACCGTCTAAACAGTCCACGCCTACCAGCGGCCTCGGATTGCGCGAAGACCGGAAGCCGTTTTGCCCCGTCTCGCGGGCCCACCGACTGGTGCCGGTAGGAACCGGAAGTTCTTCTGCCCCGATCGTCGGAGCACCTCCTCGTCGACGGCACAGGCGCAGTGGAGGTCGGGCGGAGTTGTGGGAGGGGAGGAGGAAGAGCCGGAGGGGGGCGGGAGCCGGTCCCAGAAGATGGCGGAGGCGGGGGTGAGTTGGGGTACCCTTGCGAAGCGCGGGGGACTTGGTGCTGAGGGAAGCGGCCTGGGGAGGGGGATGGCCTTCGGGGAGAGGAACTGCTTGTGATTTTGCATCCTGGGAACCTTGCTGGCAGATGCGGGTAGCCAGGACCACAGATGGGGCCTGAAGGGCAAGGGGCTCCGCTTACCTGGAGAAGGGTCGGGGAGGTGCGGAAGGGGACAAGCGGGGTCGGGCGGAGGTCATAGGAGAGGCCCAAGCTCCCCCGACAGTGGAAGAGTGTCCGAGAGGAAAGAAGGCTGGAGGACGCCGCGAAGGGCGACCCTGGAGATCTGATGAGGGTGGAGGTCGGCGAGCTGTCAAGCATAGAGCTGTCAGGACTTGGGAAGCTTGTAGCCAGAGAGACTCAGGTTTGGGAAGGGGATGGATCCAAAAGGTAGGTTTTGTAGTAAGTTTAGAATCCGCAGAAAGATGTGTTGATATTGGGTTGAGGAGTGGGACTTTGGCATTTTGGATTGGAATTGGACACCGTTGGAGTACGTGTGTGGGTAAATGCAGAGAGAACTCTTGTCAGGACGTAGAAGTCGGTTGGTGATAGTTACTGGGATTTTAGGGTTGCTCAGTGGGGATTGGCAATCTGGAAAAGGAAAGCGGTGTGGATGATAGGAGAGGAGGAGGGGGGTGGGGAGAAGTGTGCTAATAAAACAAGTGATCGTGACCCCATGCCCTGTTAGTGTTGGGAAAAAGTTATGAAAGTATGGTGTAGCTCCCTAGACCAGGAAAATATACCATGAAGAGCTTACTATTTTGTAGGATTGATGAGGAGATGCTTTAAGAAGGAATGGGTAGACTGGACAGCTGCGCCACGGAAACTGGCCCAGATCAGTATTGCGATGGAGCTGAAGATTGCAGGGGAAGGCGTGCTCCAGTCCTAAGTACAGGAAAAATGAAGGCAGCCAAGCAGGCAGTGGCTAGATTGTTTTCCAACGTTGGCGCTTGGCTCTGATTGCCATCCAGTGAGTGAAAATGAGTGAAGGGATTATAGGCTCCCTGAATTATAGGATCTCCACAGAAAAATATTAGTCACGTACTCTTCCTGTTTTCCCCCTTTGATTCTTTCTCTGGACATTCCGTTGACGAGTGTGATTTGTTGTACTTCTCAGTACACATCTGACATAAAGTGACCAAACAGTGAATCGTGTACATTTGGGAAAGGGGTTGATTCTTTTTAAACTGACAACTGTTGCTTTTATATAAGTGTGGATCAGGCAGTAAAGGAGAGGATCAAATGTAGTTCAGAAATTTGGAGACCAGTTGTTTTCATCGTTATCAGAAAATTATTCCCAAATGATAGTGTAACCTTTTTAATGACTGAGATTTGACATTTAAAAGTAGTAATGGGATGTGAGTGCTGCCTGATTAATGGTTTCTGTGTTTGGATGTTGACGTAGAAAGGAAAGATGAATCGCAGTGTCTTCAAGGCACACATGTCTGTCTTTCTAGAAGTTTTAGTGTCCCTGGACTATGATTCACATCCGTGTGCTTTTATTTAAGGAGAGTTAAACTTTTGCATTGATGTAAGTGTGTTTTTCTTGATGTTTATGCTTATTCTATGTTGAGAATGCCATTATAATTAAGAGAGCACATGATGCAAAAGATGTGCAGTAGTGATTTAATTTTATTATATGACAGGCAGTCATATACCTGAACTAATGTTTTTCCAGTTTTGATGATTTGTTATTGATGTATCTAAACTGTCTGAACTATTTTTCTTTTTGTTCGGTAGTGTACTTTATAGAAACTGTAGGTCAGAACTCAAGGAAGATTAAAAGCTTTTTATGTACCGTGGGAGATTTTTCGTTGTTAATTTTTGGGAAAAAACCCACGCATTGTTTTGGTATTAACAGTATTTATCAGTATGACTTTAAAAGCTGCCACTTGTGTGGCACACGGATTGTTTTTGTATGATGTTCGTAGATGGGGCAGTGTGGTGAAATGAGAAAGAACTGTACATGAAGCCAGAGTGTTGGGGAGGTGGGGGAGAGCGCTAGTCCTGATACTACCTAGGATACAGTGTTATCATCTCAGAAAGTTACTTAACATTTTTTGTTTTGTAAAATGGGGATTAAATACGCTTGCCTACTTACCAGGATTATTGTTGAGGATCTGTTGAGGGACTGTTCTTTAAATCTTTATACCAAAGACTTCTTCCCTGATCAGCAAATTACTTGTTGAGTAATCTAAAGTTTTCAAATCTAGACTTAAAAAAAAAATTGGTGAAGAATCAAATTTATCGTTGATGTAACAGTAATATTTAAAGTTATAGGTACATTTTGTTTTGAAAAAAAATTCCAATATGTAATCAGAAAACTGAACTTTACGTAAAAGTAAACAAATTGGGGGATACTTAATTCCAAGAGCTTTAATTTAAATAACTCACTTCCCTGTTGTGTGACTGATACTATAAACAGCATTTTTTTTTTTTTTTTTTTTTAGGAACTTAGCTGTTGGATAGTAGGGAGTGAGTGAGCTTGTGGAATTTCTTATCCCTTTGATGAGTCTGGTCATTTCCAGGAGTACGCTTTACACATCCGTGGTAGCAAGATCCAGTAGTACAGTCTTGATCTTGTCCCCTCATTTGACCACTTTGGGTCTCATTTGCTATGCTGGTAAAATGAGAAAACTGTTAGGTCACTGGTTCTTAACTTTTCTTTTGGATCATCGACTTTTTGAGTACTTGTTATAAATTGTGGAACTCTGCAGAAAAACGCACACACACACACACACACACACACACACACACAACTCTTTTGTTTTGTTTTGCATCAGGCTGACATACCCCCTAGAATAGAGATGGTCTCTCAGTTCCCTTCTGTTTCTTAAATTTTAGGATACTGTGATTCTAAAGCACTCTTTTATTTTTGTCTCCAGTAATTATATACTATTATATTATTATATAGTCATCAAAGTCAGCTTCTTGGATTTTTAAAATATTAGCTTTTAATTAATTAATTAATTTTTTTTAACGTTTATTTATTTTTGAGACAGAGAGAGACAGAACATGAACGGGGGAGGGTCAGAGAGAGGGAGACACAGAATCTGAAACAGGCTCTAGGCTCTGAGCTGTCAGCACAGAGCCCGACGCGGGGCTCGAACTCACGGACCTCGAGATCATGACCTGAGCCGAAGTCGGCCGCCCAACCGACTGAGCCACCCAGGCACCCCAAAATATTAGCTTTTAAAAAACACTCAAACACCAAACAAATACTGTGTTACTTTTAAAGAATGAATGCTTTTGGGGTGAAGTAGGAGACTACAAACAAGCATTGCCAGGGAAGGTTGAATAAACGTCTATGGTAGAATCATGTAAATAGTTTAGAAAGTCTCTAGCTTGAGGAAATAGTCTGTAGCAATGGTGGCTCTTAGTGGGAGGGCACTGCCCTCTGGGGGCATTTGGAAATCTACGTAGGGGCATTTTTGGTTGTCTCAAGTGGGGGAGGGGGCATGCGCTGGCAGTTAGTGGGGACGAGCCAGGGACATTAAGTGTTTTGCAATGCTTAGGGCAGTTCCACACAACAAGGAATTGTCCTGCCCAAAATGCCAGTGCCCTCTGACAAACACTGGTGATTGTGAGCTGAGCCTGGCACAATTGAACAACGCTTTTTAAAGCTGAAGTTATTTTGCTCTTTGGAAACATAATTCAATGCCACATACGCTTTGCCATTAACTCGCTTTTGGAAAAAGCACAGACATAAACAAATGATTTGCTAGAGGAATTGGGGCCACTTAAAATGTATATACACTCTTTGTGCTGGAGTGGCTGTTTTAACAGCAGGAGCTGGGGCGGGTTACTGTGTCTGCTGGAAGTCTGGGAAGTGAAGGAACTTACACAGTAAACGTTGGTGTTACACAGTATGCAAACTGGCCATAGGATTTTTTCTTCTTGGAAACATCTTTTCACACTTTGATGTAAAGGACATTTCAAGACATTGGTACACTTACGATCTTTGTGCTATTATACAGTTGCCCACTTATGTTGACAATCTCTTACACTTGAGTTAGTTTTTCCATGTCTATCATCTTTTAACTGACCAAATACCCTTACATGTATCCATGTGCTGAAAAACAAGTCTGAGCAGTTGGGCTGGAATGGGACTCAGGGTTTAGAGGGAAGAGGATGATGGGCTTTGGAGTCCGACCTAAGGTAAAATTCCAGTTCTGATACTGCATGTCATGTGACGATAAGCAAGTTTTGCTAAATCTCTTTGACTTTGTATTTCATTTGTGAAATGAGGATGGTAATACTTAACCTTGGGATGATTTTGAAGATTCGAGCTAACTATGTCTGGCATGGAGTAGGCCCTCCATCAGTGGGTGCTATGTCAGTAGTCATGACCATGATGATGATGAAGAATTCTGTGGCTACTGAACACCTTGGCAAAAGTAAAGAGAACATACGGCATGCTAATATGCAGGATACGACAGCAAGGAAGAGTCTGCAAAAGCGGATCAGGAGGTGTTTTCTAGACTTTTGAGTTGGTATGGAGTATATTTTCCCATGAATCAGCCATAATACATACTGCTTTCTGTAGTCCTCTAAGCTGTAGAGCTCAGTTATGCTGTAGACCAAGTTAGGTTTGTGAGGACTAGTTTGAGGACAGAACTCCCTCTGTGAGTGTTGGGCACAGAGCTTTGGATGTGGCAGAGGTTCAGGGAAAAAAAAAAAAACGTCTTTTGTCTGTGTTAATCACATGGAACTGATAGGCTGTGAAAGTTACTAGGACTCACAGATATTCTCATTTTCATACTGAATTTTTTTTTTTTCTTTTAAGAGAAAGAGGGGGAGAGCATGCATGCCCATGCGTGTGAGCGGGAGAGGGGCAGAAGGAGAGGGAGGGGGTCCCAGGCAGGCTCCACGCTCAGCACCGTGCCTGATGTGGAGCTCAATCCCACAACCCAGGGATCCCAACCTGAGATGAAATCAAGAGTCAGACACTTGACCAACTAAGCCGCCCAGGTGCCCCTACACTGATTATTTCTAAAGTCAGCACCCCCTCCCCAGTACCCAGTTTACACATGGGTTTTGTTTGTTCATAGAATACATCAAATGTTATTTGCCACGCACAAAGGAAAGATCACTTTGCATCAGATGTTATTTGCCACACACAAAGGAAAGATCGCTTTGGTTAGAGGAACAGATACCTAGACTGATGGTACTGGCACAGTTCTAAGCTTTGGGAGTCAAGAGCCGTGTGGCTCAGACTCCTTGGAGTCCAGCCATGGATTACCCTTCATCTTCTTCGTGTCCTTTCTTCTGCTTCCTATTAAAGATTTATCACAAAAGCTCCTGGGGTTGCAATCAGGGCTGACTGGGTCCAGGCAGGGGTGGGACACAGCTGTGGCCTGCTGAGGGCAGGCCAGGTCTGGTTTCTGTGCTTGATGTGTATGTAGGTGAGTGGGTGGTGGTCTGTGTTTTGTAAGATGCTCTTGCACGAAAATTCAAATACATAAGCGTTAAACAGTAAAACAGGTCATGTTGTTCCCCTCGGGAGGTCATCCTCATGAGCAAGTCACATGTTATTGTGGGCATTACACAATTTTCAGTCAGAATATGTTGATGTTATATGTTAATTCTTTTATCGTTTGTAAAATATACAGATTTTTACCTAAATCTCCAGGCCCATCTGTTGTAACTGATAGGGTTGGAGATTTAGGTAGAAGAAACAGAAACCTGGATTTTAATCTTCCAGACTCTGGTGGTACTGTCTCAGGTACCCTGCTCTGCTCTTCTCCGAGGTGGGGCAAGTTGTTTTTATTATTCATCTAACCTGTGAGCCTCACAGGTCACTTGTTCTGTCCTGGTAAATATATAAATACAGGTAAATTAAAAAAAACACTTTTTTATTACATCATGCCTAAAAAATCCTTTTTAAGTCACTTCTTATTCAGTAAGTAACTAATTTACATAAATATATAAGCTTGTCATTTCATTATTAGTACTTTGAAATTAATTAGTATTGAAATCAGAAAAATTGCAGGATCACTTATTAGACAAACATTGATTTCTTGTTTCTTATCTCTTGCAGGATTTCTGGTAGGTTCTCTTTTAGGACAAGATGCTGTAACTGTAGGATCACCGGCCTGCTTCGATTCACAGACATTTGGTTTTTCCGCTGGGAAGGCTTTTTTTTTTTTTTTTTTTTTTGTCTTGCCGGTTTACTGAACTTATGAAACCATGGCAGAAGGAAAGACAGAGTCGCCTGGGCCCAAAAAGCGCGGCCCCTATATTTCATCTATCACTAGCAGGAGCGTGAACTTGATGATTCGTGGAGTGGTGCTGTTTTTTATTGGAGTGTTTCTTGCATTAGTGTTAAATTTACTTCAGATTCAGAGAAATGTGACGCTCTTTCCGCCCGACGTGATCGCGAGCATCTTTTCTTCAGCGTGGTGGGTGCCGCCCTGCTGTGGCACAGCCTCAGGTATGTGTAGGCTGCTTCTGTGATGCTTAGAAAGGAAGCAAGCAGGGCACATGAGTTCTGATGTTGTCTGAGCAGGACTTATTTTTCCTGGCTTTAATTTAAATGCAGTACGGCAGACCCGTTTTAAATGAGTGGTGTGATGAGTTTAGGCAAATGCGTGCAGTTGTGTGACCCACCACCACAGCCCGTCTGTGGCACATTTCCGTCACCCACGGACTCTCTTGTGCCCCCTTGCAGTCCATTCCCCACCCCCAGCCTCAGGCTTCCACTGATCTTTCTGTCCTTAGATTAGTAGGGACAATGTAATGTAATGTAAATGGAATCATTGGGTAGGTACCAGCGTGTCTGATTTCTGTCTGACCTGTGAACATTAAAAACTTAATCCTAAGAGGTACCTGGGTGGCTCAGTCAGTTAAGCGTCCGACTTCGGCTCAGGTCATGATCTCGTGGTCCGTGGGTTCAAGCCCCGCATCGGGCTCTGTGCTGACAGCTCGCAGCCTGGAACCTGCTTTGGATTCTGAGTCTCCCTCTCTCTCTGCCCCCCCACCCCCACTCGCATTCTGTCTCTCTCTTTCTCTCAAAAATAAATTAACATTAAAAAAAATAAAAAAAAATTTAATCCTAAAACAAATCTTGCTTGCCTTCAGGTTGAGGCTTTTAACTTCTTAATTTTATCCTTTCTTCGACCCACCTCATATTAAGTCTTACTCTGAGTTATTTTGATGATCATTGTCACTGTTTGGTTTGAAGGGTTGGATCTGTGTATGTTATGGCCTTGTTTTTGAAGTAGATGAAAACTTTAAAGATGGAGTAGTTGTATTCAATAAGTTTAAAGCTTCATGTGGGCAATAATTTACTTTCAAAATCACCCAAATTCGGAGCGCTAGGTGGCTCAGTCAGTTAAGCGTCTGACTCTTGGTTTTAGCTCAGGTCATGATCTCATGGTTTGTCGGTTTGAGCCCCACATCCTGACAGTGTGGAGCTTGCTCAGAATTCTTTCTCTCTGCTCCTCTCTCTCTGCCCCTCCCCCGCTTGAGTGTGTGTGTGCGCAGCTCTCAAAGTAAATAAATCAACTTAAAAAAAAATTAAAGCTTCATGTTATTATTTTTTAGATTTTTGGACATGCTTTCTTCTTGGTATCTTGGTTTCAGATGTAGCTTAAGAATAGAGAATACTTAAAGAGATATGTAAGGTAGATTCTCTTTGCTTAAAAATTGTTATCCTATTTCAGGAGTTATTGTAGATCTTTTTTGGTGGACAATGTGTAATGAATAAGGTGGAGCATTTCAGAAAGCCTTTGTAATACCGAGCTTCCATAATGGATACTCTTTAGCTTTTTCCAATGACGGAGACCAATAGATTAATAATATAAAAGAAAGTGATAGAAGGGAGCCATCATTGTGTGGTAGAAGAAAATTCTGATCGAGAGAGAAATTGCTTTTTGGAATGTCCACTTGGTGTCTCATATTTAATATCAGCAACACTGCAGTTAATGTAGATCCTTCTTGACTTCCATCCCAGAGCTGGAGGTTGAAGAGTGAGGAGTTAGGTGTGAGATGTTTTAGAATGACCTCGTGGAATTTAGTGGACAATTGCATGGATTGAAGGGCATTTTTGTCGTAAGGTTCCAGTGTGGTTTATGAATCGATGTTGCTATCACAATATTCACATTAAGGTTTGTAAAGGCAGAGATTCTTAGTGGCCCCAAGATCATTACATTTTCTGAGAGAATAGGCAAACTAGTCCAAATACAGGAGAAAGCAAAATTATATTTTATTCTCTGTCATATCTACTAGCCCTCATATATTTTCTTTTCTTTCATCTAAACTCAAAAGACAAAAATTAAGTTTTCCCACCATCTTTTTCTAGTTTTTTTTTAAGTTTATTTATTTATTTTGAGAGAGAGAAAAAGAGGGAGGGAGGGACAGAGAGAAGGAGGGAGAGAATCCCAAGCAGGCCCTACATGGTCAGCACCCAGCCCGACGCTGTGTGTTCATGTCCTGAACTGTGAGATGACCTGAGCCAAAACCAGGAGTCAGACGCTTAACTGACCAAGCCACCCAGGCACCCCTGGTTTGCTTATTTTCTCCTATGGTATAGCTGCTGTCTGGCTACTAATTGAAGCTCTTTGGGACTTGGAAGAACACATCTTTTCAGGATAGACAAAAGGAAGGTCAGGGGAGAGAAATTCTTATTGAATGCCTCCTCACACGCTAGGCACATCCCTTAACCCCAGGGATGTGTAGGGCAACCTTGGGAGTGATATTTTGGCATTGTGCCTCCTTTGGGGGAATGAGGAACCTGAGATAAAGAGAGGGTATCCGTGAGCCCAGGGTCTGAGGGCCAGTGAGTGGTGCAGCTAGGTCAGATGTCACATGCTGGAGAAGGGGAAGAGAAAGCTACTCACACTTCCCTCTCCTCAGGGTGTCTCTTTTGAAGCTTGCAGATGAAGCGCCAGGCTTGGATGGAACATAGTGTTGTGTGATGTATGTTCGTGGATGGGGGGGTGTGTGGGGGCGGGGGGGCAAGTGAACTTGACTGAGGTTTCATTGTACCTCCATTAAGGAGAGGACCAGGGGCTGTGTCCCCCGCTGTGGTGTGGGCACTTTTGCCACAAACTCATATTTAGGAAAGAAGATTCCAAATGTTAATGCTGAATTTCAGTCACTTTGTCCCTACTTTCCTTCCTTTCCCCAGCCACTAGGTTTGTCACACTTGCAAACTTCACAGCTCTCCGTTTGGGGTATTTACACTTACATTTCTTACTTAAGTGTTTCTTCTGAAAGCAGTGCATTCCACGAGGTAACTGAGCAAGTGAAGGTAGAGAGGCATTTGGAAATCTAGATTCCAGTTAACCCTGCTACTGATTTTGTTGGGTAGGTCATGGTATTTAGTAAATGAGAGCAAAGTACCAGATTTGTGAAAGTTGCCAAAGGTAGAAAATGGATTTCTGCCCCTCCTGCCCCCAATTTTAGGGAAAGTATCAAGGAAATAAAAAGTCAGTGGTATAAGAAACATAGCGCATACAAGTTGATATGCGTTCAAAGTATGTATATGTTTTTCTGTACATGTGCTGGAATGCATTTTCAAAACTCTCTAGGTTCTTAACCATCTTAAGTCAGAAAAACTGAAAATTGTACTTTCATTTTCCTGTCCAACAATATTCATAGATTGAGCTCCCTTCTGGAGGTTCTCCAGAATCACCACTTTGTACATGCAAACCAAAGGGCCCCTGGTTATTTGCTACCTTTCCCTATAACACAGTGCCGGAAAATTGGCTAGCCATGCTTCTAGAGGGACACCCAGTAGAGAAGTCTCGTAAATTGCCTTTGCTCTCATTTTCCTTTTTATGGTTCTCTATTTTTTAATTTAATAATGGCTGGTGTTTCAAGCTGATTAACTTCTCTGTGTGTGCAGTGCGTTAGAATCAGTTAGAAACCTCTTGAATGTTACCGAGGGCTGCAAAGGAATCTTTCTGAAGAATGAATAGAGGAAAAAGATAACCATCATTGTGTGAGTAACATTAACTGGAGAAACTGACTCGAAAAATCCTAAGTAACCAAATTATGTTCAAACCATGAAGCTAATGTCTAATGTAAAAAGAAAAAACAAATCTTTCCAGGTTGGCCAGGCAGTCATTTACCCAGTTCCTGGGGAGCTCCGCAAGACTTCTCCTGCTCTTACCTCCAAGTGTCCAACTTCTGTGTTTCCTCCGTCTCTTTCTTGGTCCAGGCAGGCCCTCTACCAGTCTGATGGGAATTTTCAATTTTTTCCTTTTTGGCTTCTGATTTTGAACTCTGCCTGCTACCCCGTCCTGTGTGGTGCACTTAGTGCTACTGTAGGAGCGTGTTCCTACACGCTCTATCTGGTTCAAACCAGATTTGGTTTGAACCATCTTGTTCAAACTCGATGGCATTATTTCCTGATTCCCCAGTATCTGCAGGGTGAAGTCTCTGATATGGCCCTTGCCGACTTTTATCTTCCTCTGAGGCTTTCTGAAGCTCCCTTTTTGCTTGAAGCTTACAACTTGCAGGTGATAGTGGGTATTTGGCAATTTCCGTGCTTTTCCTCAAATGCTTCCCTTGGATTAGAAAGCCCTTTCCACATGCTGACCTGCTGAGCGCTGCTGCCTCAGGGCCACCTCTTCTGTGAAGCTTTCCTGAAACCTCAGCACCCCACTTTCCCTCAGCACATGCCAAGAGAGGACTGGGCCCCCACCAGGCACTGTCAGTGCTACCCCTAACGTATTACTGTATTGAATTGTTGCTGTGATCACTTTGGGGCTGGGATCGTGTTTTGCTCTTTTTTCTTTTCAAATCCCCAGCAAACGTCAAGAACGAGACACATTATGGGAGCTTAAGTATTTATTGAATGGAACGTTGCTTATCCTGTAGCTGTTTTCCATGAAAGTCTATCTCGTTCAGTGGCTTTGTTTTTTCAGCCCCCTTTCCTTGCAAAACATTTGATTTCACTGTCCCTTGTAGTGTATCACTGAATTAAACACACTTCCATCCAGAAAACATGATGACTTAATATTGATGTCTTACAAACTTATTCTGGTTTTGGCTTGGTAGGCTGTAACTGGTCCTGGGAAATAACTTAAATCTATCCCAAGCAGTGTTAGTTTGCATCAGAGAACCCTGCGATTAAGCAGGATGATGTTTGCATGTAATGTTACACTGGCACGATTTTAACGGTCTCTCTTGTTAGGATAAGAAAGTGGAGAAAGAGGAAAAGAGGCCCAGACATACTTCTGCTGAGCTCTCAAACAGTGGAGCCTCACTGAGCTGTATGTAGATATTGTGATCAGACTCTGCCATGCCTTTATTTAAAGGGAAGGAAGAAGACATTTAATGGGAAGTGACAGGCTTCCTCGAATTCTCCTTCTCAGGGAGCATCCGAGAACCATGCATACTCAATGGATTTGATTTTTATTGGCAAATCCCAAGGTTGGCAGCGTGGCAGTTTAAATTCCTTTTTGTGTTTTTGCTTTCTCTCCTCAGTTGTCTCTCCCTTGTGAGTCTGACATCACATGCATACAAATCTAGTCAATTTTACTTATTTCTTTGCACACACGTCAGTATTCTCTATGTGATAATTCTTTACCTATGGCATCAGCTGCTGAGGAAAATTGACTTGGAATGCCTGATCTTAGTTGATTTCACTCAGCAACAGGCAGAGGGAGGAGAGGGAGAGTGAGAGTGAGGAATGATATGAGCTGTTAGTTTCATGACCCCTTGAGAAAAAAAAAAAAAAAGAGGTAACATTCATTTAGATATATTTCAACTGTTAGGCATGCTTGGTGCCATTTTAATTTTGTAGAAATTTGGAAGTGCTGTCAGTTAACCTCACAGGATTTTAGAGCCGAGCCTTTTAAATAGGAATAGGATATGAAAGTTTTAAATTTACTAACAGATTTTGGAGGTCTGCATGGCTGAAATTTGTTGTTAATCTCTTGATGGTCTGCGAACCCGCTATGCTCAGCAAAAGCCTAACTCAGGAGAGCGCTTTCAGATTTGTAGATTAGGACACAGATATATCATTGTAGCAGCTCACCTCCAGATGGTAGACTGCTCCACTGGTCTGCTAGCCTGCGATTTGTGATATTAATTGATTTCCATTTTTCCTTAATGATTGGATGCATCATTTGTTAAGGTACAGCTAGCCACTGCCGGGCCAGGCAGGGGTTCCTGGTCCTCAGGCACTCAGATCTTGGTACAGTAATTTCAAGATACATCATAGGTAGCATTGGACCTTCTAAACATGCTTTCAACTATTGTAACAGTTGTGTCTTTAACTTAATGGCAACATATCCATTCTGTTTTTAGGAAGTTTAGCAAATCAAAGCTGCCTAGCTATTTCCTGTTTAATTTAATCTGTAAAAGTACATTTTCCTTATAACTTGCTGAAGACTGTTTTGATTCATTAAGGTCTTTTTTTAATGACCGACTTAGCTTTTAAAATCCTCTCCCATTAAATGAATAAAATGTTGAAGTTTGACAAGTATTTTAATTAAAAATCGGGTGCAAGTATTCTGAGTCTCAATCATAGACATTTTGCATAGTTATTCATAACTACACAGTTAACATTAAAGATGTTTTTTCCAAAACTAAGAAATGTACTAAAATCATTCCTCCTTATCTTTTTAAGAGTAAATTTAAATTTTAACTGAAATTTATAGTTCTTACAGATTATATTTCCTAAGTTTTTTCTATGTGCAGAAGGAGGCTCAAATGTAGATTTCTGTTGTAAGTTTCCCCGTTTTGACAATATGACCTAGAGTCTCATTAGAGGGCCAGGGTGCAGGGGAACGTTGGGACCCAGCACTGGGTGCAGGAGACAAGCTGGAGGAACTAAGATAATCTGTGTAGCAGGACAGCCATCGCCATCCGAACGAGCACGGTGTGTGTGATGAGCTTATTATATGCGTTTACGCTTCTAGCTTGCTTTAGATAGTTTGTGGCATTATATAGCATGTTTCATGGTTATGTAGTTTAGAGAGAACATTGCTTAACTGCCAACTGGTTTGATGCTTTTCAAATCTCAGGGATAGTAGTAGTAGAAAAGTAGCATGAATCATCTAGTGCAAAGTGCTAAATTGTGAATCATGCACTGAAATGGTGCTCTGCCAGTTACAGTTGAGGATACTGTGGTAAGCATTTACAGCGCTTTCTTCAGCGGTGGTATCTTTTTTCTTTTGGGACGTAAGTTTAAAAATATCCGTGATTGATGTTAAGTAACTTGAAGAGCTTTTTAAATAGTCTTTCAAATGGTTATGGGGGTTGTAGCTCTTTTAGCTTAAGTTTTGCCGGTATAGCATTGGAGATGACTTAATTTTTTTTTTCTCCTTTTTTCCACAGCTGTGATTGGGTTATTATACCCCTGCATTGACAGGCATCTAGGAGAACCACATAAATTTAAAAGAGAGTGGTCCAGTGTGATGCGGTGCGTAGCCGTCTTTGTTGGTATAAATCATGCCAGCGCTGTATCCTTTCCGCTGTAACAAAATGCATAATCACAAAGCAGCTCCAACAAACCAAAGGTTAAACAGTCCCTTGCAACTTCACTGTTGTCAAACTGTGCTGTGTCTCCTTAGCCAGAAAAAGAATGTGTGCCGTGTTGTTGAAACATCACAGGAGCAGCTGTGGGCTTACAGGGAGGGGTAGAGCCTTTCATTTACATCTTCAGTATCATTTAGAAACTTCTCATGTTTAAAAACTGTGCATGTTTTTCTTAAATTAGCTTACTTCATTACTTCCGTATAGTTTCGGTAACTCTGAGATTGAAACAGGTACATTTTCAAAGGATTTCTTTCCTCTTTTTTCATTTAAGACTTGCCAAGAAGGACATGTGGTGGCTTCATGCTGGCTTCTTTTTTTTTTTTTTTTTTTTTTTAGTTTGTTTCTAACTTAAGGAACCTGTAATTTTTTCAGAAAAAGTCAGACTCATCTATTGGTTCTAATCAATGCCAGCAAACCACATAAATGTCCTTAAAGGTGGCATAATGAAAATATTCAGCTTGGACATTGACCAAAAAGAACTTTTTTGCCTAAGGTACATATTTTTAAAATTTGATCATTTAAGGATTCTGACAATTTATTTTGTGATGAATGAGTATTTTTATTTTTTTGGGTTTTTTTATTTAAAAATCTGTTTAATGTTTATTTTTGAGAGAGAGAGAGAGAAGAGCTCGAGTGAGAGACGGGCAAAGAGAGAGAGACAGACAGACACAGAATCTGAAGCAGTCTCCAGGCTCTGAGCTGTCAGCACAGAGCCTGACACAGGGCTTGAACTCACGAACCATGAGATCATGACCTGAGCCGAAGTTGGATGCTTAGCCAACTGAGCCACCCAGGCGCCCCTGAATGAGTATTTTTATAGTGTCCTTGTTAGAAGGGTGAAGTGGCCTCTGTTTCCCTTCTCCCCACTGTCTTCTCCCCCACAGCATAGAGAAAAATGTCAACCCCAGAACAAACGTTTTTGGCCTCATAAGGTTTTTATCCTGTCATCCTCCCTGCTTCTCTTCTCCCCCACCCCTGACTTTCCTTTGTAAAAGAGAGTCTGGGACATGCTAGTTCAGTCATCCCTTTTCTAGAAGATGTGGCTTAGAGAGTGGAGGGGCAGGAGCTCTGGTGCGGGGATGAGCGTGGAATGCGGGCCAGGCTGCCCAGGGTTCCCTCCTGTGGCTCTGTACCAGGCTCAGGGCTGGCAGTTAGCTGGAGAGAGGCGAGGTCACGTGGCAGGTAGATTCCTTGTCGGTCACGTGGCAGGTAGATTCCTTGTCTTTTACAGAAAATACTGAGGTATTCTGGAAAGGCTTGGGAGGAGGAATGGAGGCAAGCAATAGGGTCCTTGATTCCACAAACACATGGCCTTTCTCTTCCCAATTGTGTTAGCCCTTAGGGCTCTGTGAATTTGGAAGGCCCTCAGTGGCGGTTATTATTTTGGTTTCCCATTTCCTTTTACATGAAAGAATTTCCTAACATGTTTAGCTTGGTGACATCTTTGAGATTTAGGATTTTATGACAAACAAATCTAGTGATTAGAAGGGTTTAAAAAGATAGACTCCTGGAATATTCTATCTAGAGGACAACTAGAAATCACCCAGTTCTACATTTTCTTTATAAAGATAGTAAGACAAATGAAAGCTGGAGGGGTTGGGTACTTTGCTAAAGCGTTCATACCGCAAGGCTAGGACAGAGCTGAGACCGGATCCCGGAGATCCTGACTTGAGTCTATGAAGGGCTGCTTCTTCTATTCCAGAGCCCTATAAGCGTGTAAATTCCTCTCCAACTGGTAGATTAGATGGCTCTACTGTAGATGTTTCAGGTGTTTTTGAATAGAGACATTTAAATAGCCTTTTCTGGGATTTAAAAACCTTTATATGTCTAATTTAAATTTTTTGCTTTGGTCATCTTCTTTCTCTGTCAATGAAACACTTGAATATAGCAATTTTTAACTGTTCTGCCTGCCCTTTAAGTAAAATCCAAAATGTTTGCAAAATTTTAGCATAAATTTATAACGTAGACTTGATATTAGGTCCCTTAGATTTGAGAAATGACATGGTACTATTTTTCAGATTAATGTGTTTTACCTGTTTACCTTATTTTGCTTTGCCCCTTAATGAAGTTAATTTAGTTATCATAGGTAGCACTCAGTTAATATCAAATTCTGCTCTTTAAAAGCATGTTTATTGCATAGAAAAATCAGAGCATATAACCTTTTCTTTGGAGTTTTAGGTATGATGCCTGCTAAAGAATAAGGAAGCTTTTCCAGAAAGCATACAATAAACTATAGGTTTTTTGTTAAGTCAAGCCTAATCAAGAAATGACCTTGAGGGAGTGGCCAACAATAGCCCTCGGATACTGAGGAGTTAAGCAAACCTGAATTCCAGGTTTTGGAGATACCAGATGGTGTGGTGGGGGAAGGGGGATGGTGGTAAACAACAGGATGTCAAAAGGAAGTAAGAAATAGTTTTGTATGCATTTTTTGAACTTCTTCTCTCTTCTCTAGTTGCAGCATGGCCAGTTAGCTTGGCGAAATATCTAGTCTCCCCTGGGGAGCTGGATATAGTGCCAAGATGTGGCCTTTGGGACATAGATAATGCCCTTTTAATGATACTTGAAATTAATTCCTTTAGTGTAATCCTCTAGCAAAGAAATGAGAAAATTGAATTTGTAAAGCTTCGTTTTGCCCAGAGATTTTGGAGTAGAAAAGGGCCGTACATTTGTGAATAGATGCTTAAGTAGGTGACGGAAATAAAATATCATTTGAGCAAACTGTCCTATACCAGAAAGTCTCAGGCACCAAAATAGCTTGGCAGGTTGCAAGATAATGTTCACTTCAAGGCTTTATCCTCAACAAATTAAAACTAGAACAGTTGACATAATAGAAAGGGATACTGTGTCCTTGGTACTCTTGTTTCTGAACTGCATTATTATAAAATGTGTCTGTCAGTAAATCATACAGAGAATGTGGTACCCTGTTAAATAGCTGTCAACTCTTCTATTTTCAAGTTCTTGTATGATTCTCAAGTAATTCTGAACCTGTTTGAGAAGTGATATTGGTTTCTTTTTTAGCAAAAGTATGTTCCTTTAGCAATACTTGTGTTCTGAGGCTTCTGGTTACATTTTTAGCCAAGAAAGCATTTCTCAAATAATGGGTCTGATCTTATAAATTGTGACTGTTAGAGTGCTTTTTTTTTTTTTTTTTAGGAATTACAGGTAGGTGGGATCTGTTAATGAAATTATCATGTGCTCTGTGTATCTTTAGTAAATATCAGAGAGAGTTAGTATCACCCAGTGTCAATATGTTGTATGAAAAGACTGACCACGCTCTGGAATAAGCAATCAGTTCCCGTCCCAACAGGGACATCTTTTAGAAAAACGAACAGGTGGTGTTATGTGGCTACAAGTTTTAAGATGATTCTTTAACACAGATCTCAGAAAGTGGATTTTGATAACAACATACAGTTGTCTCTCACACTGGCTGCACTCTCCATTGGACTGTGGTGGACATTTGATAGATCTAGAAGTGGTTTTGGCCTTGGAGTAGGAATCGCTTTCTTGGCAACCTTGGTCACTCAACTGCTAGTCTATAATGGTGTTTATCAGTAAGTATTCTTTTTGGTGCTTGTTTCCTAAAATAAATGACAAATGATTTCAGAATTGAGCTTTTAAAATTGGGTTAGCCACTTTACAGAGTAACAGCTTATTTCCATTAATAAGTGTCATTGTACTTCCTCGGTGGGTTGTTAAAAACATTTCTATTATTCTAGATATACATCTCCAGATTTTCTCTATGTTCGCTCTTGGTTACCGTGTATATTTTTTGCTGGAGGCATAACAATGGGAAACATTGGTCGACAACTGGCAATGGTAAGCTGATGCTTATTTCATCTGTTATTGAGATGAGAGACAGGTCTTCTCCAAACCAAGCATACTAGAAGTCAGAGGAACCACTGGACAGAAAAACTAAAATGTGTTACGGATAAGGTGCTATGACTTATCCTCTAATTTTAAAAAACTAATCTATAGGTTTCTACTCCATCAAAGAGACAATTTTAAAGGTGAAAAGAGACATGACTAGTGACTGTGTTGCTTCAGTAGTTATCAATTAGGACCATCTCTGGCAAATCAAGGTGTTTGATCATTTTAGTTAAAAAGAAAAAGGACACTGTCGATAACCCCAGTCATAGATGGCAAGGGTCAGACAGAAGCATTCAAGGGCCACAGCAGTTTCATGAATAAGTGCTGTCACTTTTATCGTTGTAGCCAGCTAGGCGAATTGAATGGCTTATGTTACTGTCGTTTTAATAATCTAGCCACCCAGTTATCTTAAGCCTCCTACTTTCCTTTATTTTGAATTGTGGGTGTACATCTATAGCTGTACTTTTAAAATAACGGTTTTGACCAGAAGATTTTGCTAATGTAACAGATTTTTTCCTTGAAATTGTAAAGCTATTTGAGAAAATATTATCTGAATTCACTGTATCAGTCCTGTCATTAAGTTCATGACCTTTCCTTTGCTGATTCACCTTACTGAGCACTCAAAGAAACCCATTCTGCTTCCTTTCATGTTGTAAGATTGATCTGAATCATACTGTTGTTATTTGCTTGAAATGCAGTAACCTTGTCTTTTGCCTGCATTTTCTATGTCTCCTTTCACTTCTAGACTGTGAACTTTCTTTTTCCCTATCACATTTGTCATTTAATTCAAATCATCGCATAACTCTCAGATTCTTTGACAAATAAAGTGGGCATGTGTTAATAAAGTATTAATTTTTAGTTTATATGGAAATTGGTATCCCAAATAAACCTTAATCTGTTAACCTTTTAACCTTTTAATTTTTACAGTATGAATGTAAAGTTATCGCAGAAAAATCTCATCAGGAATGAAGAAGGCAAAAATATATCTTTTGTACAGAAAAACAAGCTGAAAAGGGCATGATAGCTATACCAACAAAACGTCAGACTGTAAAATTGCTAGGATGCAGTTTTCCCCTTGATTGGTGTATAGGTGTGTGTGTGTGTGTGTGTGTATGTGTGTGTGTAAGTGTGTGTGTGTGTGTATGTGTGTGTGTGTATATATATGCATATGTATATACACATATATATGTATATATACACATGTATATACACATATATATGTATATATACACAAGTATATACGTGTATATATACATATATATGTATATATTTACACACACATACATACACACATATGCTCGTATGCATATACATGCACATACGCATATATTACTGCAATCTGTGATTGCTTCATCTGTAAATCAGTTACAAACCTTTATGTATTTGACTTAAATAACTATAAAATATATATGCACTACATTAAAAACATGTTCATTAATAGATGAAATTTTTAAATTAATTTTTTAAACATACCATATATTGTATCACAATGTTGATGTGCCAAAATATTCTGTTATTGTCATGCAGAGTATAAGAATGCTTGAACTGTTAATAAACTTAGTGAAATAAAATAGGAGGAAAGCCAAAAAAAAAAGAAAAACAAAAATGGAAAGCTGGCATATTCTCTTTTGCTTACTGTTGTGCCTTTTTATTTTTCTAATCACAGCAGTATGAGCTATGGGTGCCCTAATGTGTGGTTAGTTTCTATTTTAATGTTGTCTCAGAGAGCTTTGGGTGTTTTAATTTATAATGAAAATGAACGTCTGTAGAACATTTTCAAACCTGCATTACTGGAGAGAGTCCAAAAAAGGAATTACACTGGAGGTAAAAGTGTTGAGCAGGAGAGGTTATCAGCATTAAATTGTTTTAAGTCTAATCTGCGAGACTATATATAATTAAAAGAAGGTACCATTGGGAAATTTAGCTGGAATGAATGTGTTTTAGAAATACAAAAATGACCTTTTACAGTGCCACAAAGTGTTAAATGATATTGTCATTTGTGATACAGAATCCCATTCCTTTTGCACATGGAACACACAAAAAACCCCAAACCGATCAAAATGAAGTTTCTAATTCTCCTGGGTTCTGTAATCTGTTGGGCTCTGTAAAGCAAACCACATTAGCCAGGCTGGGTCATGTGACTGATTATCATTGGAATGGCATCTGGGGAATGGATGAGCACATCACTTTTTAGGTATTCATATGCCCATTAGTGAGTAGTTTAAGCCTGTTTAAGAATGTACTGAGATGGCATATTGTGCATGTTAAAGATCTTGATAACAGTTTTGTGCATACATATCCTTCTAACACCTGGAACCATGTAAATGTGGTTTAAACATATTTTTAGTTAAATTTTTCCCAGTTTTTATTGATGGCAGTTGTCTGATACAAAAGGATGGAGCTTTCTGCTTACTGTGTGTGTGTGTGTGTGTGTGTGTGTGTGTGTGTGTGTGTGTGCGCGCGCGCACTGCGTTGAGTGAGAGAGAGGATGTACATGTAAAAATGTATGTGCATGTGCCCATGCTCTCATAATACGTCAACTAGATATCTTGTAATTTTTGGTTTTAAAACCATTGCTATCAGTCTGAGATCTTGTATGCCAAACTTTAATCTGCTTTTACGTTTTAAGGCTGAAAGTGAGAAAATCCTAAAAGGATTTCATATTGAATATATGTACACAATCTTAACTATAGTGGTGGTAAACATACTACTATAATTTATTATTCTATCTTCCAGATAATGTTATTCATTTAGAACAAATAAGGTATATTTTTAGAATCAACTTTGTAAGCACTATAAATCTTTAATAAGTTATAAGGTCTATGATGTGTTTACTTTGAAAATTGCTGTTAAAAGCAAGATGTATTAAATATATAATTATCATCTTGGTTAAGAGTCTTTTTTTCTTCCCTGTGGTAAATCTTAGAATCTAATACGGATGATTAATTTAATAAAATTAACATGTATGGTTGAATTTGCTAAGAAATAATGAAAGGAAACCAAGTCGAGTGTTATAGGAACTGAATGATTATCATTTTGGAATTCTTAAATTATTTTTAGATCATCTAGAAAACAAGATATTGATGGCAAAAATAAAATTGTTTTGATATTTTGATAAGTATGTGAATATATTACATCTTTTTTTTGCAATGAAAGAAAGTGGTAAATATCTTTTAACATTGCTACATTGTCATTGCTTCCTTTTATTAAAGTTCTGGAAATTGAATGCTTGAAAACTGAGACTAAATTCTGCAAAAGCACAAGAAAACAGTTAACTAGCCAGAATCCTGCTAATACTTTTGTTATAAATGTATTTCTTTGCATGGAGCGATTTTACCTTTATTAAGGTCACTGGAACCTCTCAGTGGTGCATACATTCACACATCTTGTATTTTCTAGGTGGAATCCAGACTTGGTCAGTATTAAATACCTCTCTGATCTTGGCTCACAGTGGAGTACAGCTGACCCTTGAAACAATGTGGGGGGTAGGGGTGCTACCCGCACCCAGTCGAAAATCCGTGTATAATTTTTGACTCCCCAAAACTTAACTACTCATAGCCTTACCAATAACATAAATAGTTGGTATCATATACTGTATTCTTGTAATAAAGATAGAGAAAATAAAATGTTCTTAAGAAAATCATAAGGAAGAAGAAATGCATTTATAGTACTGTACTCTGTTTATCAAAAAACAATGCATGTGTAGGTGGACCCGTGCAGCTCAAATCCACGTTGTTGAAGAATCAAACTGTGTATTCTTCAGAAGGTAGTTCTTCCAGTGATGGTCTGTGTGTAGCAGAGTCCTAGCTTTGTGCATCTGGAAGAGTCTGCTCTTTTCTCCCAGAACATCTTATCAGGCCTTAGAAGTCTAGGTTCCTGGTTTCCCGCTGCTCCCATCATGCTGAAGACTTTTAACTCATTGTTTATGCACTTTGAATCTGTGCGCTCAACATCTTCAGTTCCGGAAACATTTTAAATCTGGCTGCCTATTGGAATTATATGGAAATTTGTAAAGAATGCTAATGCCTGGCTTCCACCTTTGGAGACTCTAAAATCTTTGGCCTGTGGTATGCCCCGCACTTTAGGATCTTCACAAATTCTGTAGGCGGTTTTAATGTGCAGCCCAGATTGCCACTCATTGGTGTGGATTCGTGTGAGATGAAGAGCATGTTTGAGGTCAGAGAGGTATTGTAACTTGGGGAACAAAGAGCAAGGGAAACATTGGCATACATTTTGGACTAGGTCATCTGAACTTGATGACGTGAGCGTGGAGGTGAAGGAAGAGGAAGTGTGATTTAATGTTTATTCTTTGGAAATCTAGGTGGATGGCATTTCTGTAAAGCAAAGAGGAATATAGGGAAGCAGATGAGTGAGTAAAGTTAGTGAGTCTAGTTTGATAAGTTGAGGTCCAGGTGTGTCGGGGACGTCTGGTAAAGATGTGTCATAAGCAGTCAGATAGTTGAGTCTGGGTTATCGGATGTAAATGGGGGAGGTCATTGTTGGCATATGTCCATGGTCCTTGAAGCTGTGGGCATGGGTGTGATCCCCTAGGGAGCATGTTACCGTGAAGGGAGACAGATCCGAGGCATGCTGGCATGTTAGCAGAGGGGTTGGAGGAGGTGGGGAGGGTGTTGTCACAAGTGGGAGGAGAAAGAGAAGAGTGATGTGGTTCAAGCCAGAGCAGAAGGCAGTTCCAGACAGGAGAGCTGGTAGTGTGAAGTGCAGTTGGAAGGAATAACCAACCTTAGAGATAAAGGAGATGTATGGTTTATGTTGAAAAGTGCTTTTCTTTTTGTGTTTTTTAATGTTTATTTATTTCTGAGACACAGAGAGACAGAGCATGAGTTGGGGAGGAGCAGAGAGACAGGGGGGACACAGAATCCGAAGCAGGCTCCAGGCTCTGAGCTGTCAGCACAGAGCCTGACGCGGGGCTCGAACTCACAAACTGACTGAGCCACCCCGGCGCCCCGAAAAATGCTTTTCTTAACGTGTTGTATCTTCACATTTAAAATATTTCATTGTATACTAATAGCTCTCAAAAGATATTTGGGAAACGCCTGATCATATACTAAGCCATTTATTATGAGCGAGGGGAGCTGAGGTGAGCTAGAGGACTTTGAAAGATGGTGGAGGTTTGGACAGCTTCTATGAAGAATGGACACAGGGACTGACAAGAGATGAAGAAAGAATTTCTAGACGGTTTTGAGTCCATCAAGGACTCAAGTGAGGCCCCAGATGAGACACTTGACATGGAGCCAACAGTCAACTTGGTTATGCCGTGTCTGGGGGCTCAGTAGCCCAGCAGTTAGGGCAGTTGTGATGGCAGAGATTGATTCTAGTTAGGAATTTGTTGGAAGACGTGGCATAACGGCCATGTGAGAAATTAATGGAGGCTCCTGACAAAAGATCAGGAGTCTTGCTTGGGATCCAGGCAAATTGGAGAAGGAAGTTGAACCAGCAGTGCTGACCTGACAGTGTGAAAGAATCAGGTAAGCTACAAGGACTGCACATCTTGAGGTAAAAAACGTTTTTTCTAAGAAGGGTCATAGGCTTAGAGTTTGTAGTCAGCAGTTTAGCGGAACGTTTCCAACTCTTGAGGTCCAGGGTGCGATGTAAACAACTTCGTTTACATAGTTCCCTGAAGTGGGTGGAGAAGCACAGCAGCGGAGTGGAGACCCAAGGCCTGGGTGACCAGCTGTTAACAGTGGTGTTGGTGTTACCTGGAAAAATCTCAGAGGTGAGGTGGAAAGAAAGATCTGATCTGTAGTCCTCCTGACCATTTGAATGAAATACTTATCCAGCTGCCTTGATTGTATTGGGATTTTAATTAGAGTCCTTTCTCCCTTGTTTTATTGATTTATTTTTAGTTTGTTTTTTTTTCCATCATCCTACATATTCTGATGTAGAGGAGTAGGTCTTTTTCTATTAATCCTGTTCAATCAGAGACATCTCCTCTTTAATTCTGGGCTATTTTTTTTTTTTGTCTTTGCTCTTATTATTCTTTTGTTCTCTATTCTTCTCAAATTCCTCCATTTAAGAGATCTTTGACCTTTTGTTTCTGTTTTCTGTGTACCCTTTAGCTTTTCTCTGCTGTGCTACACTCTAGAAGAATTAACTGGATCTTCTAGCTCAGTGAGTTGCTCTTCAGCTGTATCATTCAGCGTTCAGCCATCACTAGGCTTTTACTTTCAGTGGTCACAGTTTTAATTTCAAAGCTATTTATGTGTGTATGTATGTATGTATTTATGTGGAAATGCGTTGCCATTCTTATATTTTTCTTGTATTTTTTGAGGCTAGTAATTATTCTTCTTTTAAAGTTCTAAACGCAGGGCACCTGGGTGATGCAGTTGGTTAAGCATCCGACTTCGGCTCTGGTCATGATCTCACAGTTCGTGCGTTTGTGCCCCACGTCAGACTCAGTGCTGACAGCTCAGAGCCTGGAGCCTGCTTCAGATTCTGTACCTGCCTCTCTTGCTGCCCTTCCCCCACTCACGTGCTGTCTCTGTCTCTCAGAAATAAATAAGCATTAAAAAAAAATTTTTTTTTTTAAAGTTCTAAACTCTTCTACAGAGCCATTGCAGGGGAAGGCAGGATGAGCCTGTATCACCAGCCTGTCTCTGGATGTGGGTGCTCCCTTGTTTGGCTTGGGTGGACTGCCATGCCTCTCCACTCCTACCACTTTCACCTGGGGGCAGATACTGTGTTGTCTCTGCCCCGTCCAAGGTGGGCGAGTAGACATATAGTTGGCCAGGTGGCTGCTTCCACAATAGCCTGCTTGAATGCATCAGGTCAGTTACTCTTGGTGTTTCCGTCTCAGAGCATCAGCCACCTCTGAGCTTAGAATCTCTGATTTCATGTTTATAGCAAGTCCCCTCCTTTCATGTTCGGAACTGTGTTTTCTCTCCATCTCTCTGCTCTGGATTGTTTTCTCACTTCGAGGAGTTCCTTGTAGTGTTTGGTCCACGAAGGATATGGTCTTACTTGACAATATAGTTATGGATTCCTTTTCTTTTTAATTTTTGTTGTTATTTCTATGGATTGGGGGTAGGAGGGAGAAGCTATGGCTTCAGGGGTCTGCTGCCCTGATTCAGCTTTCTCCACTTCCTTTTTATACCGTGAGATCATGCCATCTGCCTGTTCATTTGTCTTTACAGGCCGAAAACTCAATTTAGTTAGGAGCTGAGATAAATAGGTTAAGTCGGTGGTTTCTTGTTTGGCCTCAATAAAAATTGAGGTACGGAGAGTATTTTCCCTTTCGAAATACATTCAGTTCATAGGGTTCATTGTGCCAGAGAGTATGAGTATCCTAGTGTCTGTTCCTTTATGCCTCCCTTCTCTTTACCACTGATGAAATCTGTGAAACCTGTCATCTTTCTTTGTGATTTACAAGACAGACTTTTCCAGGGTATGTCAACTGTTCCGAAGACAATGTTGTTAAGTATCAGATTTGGCAGATCAGATAGATAATGATGTGCCTGGGAAAGAATGGGCTATTGATGAGTCTCGTGTCAAAACTGATTGCCATATATGGGCAATTTTTCCCTTTCACCGTTTCCCCGGCTGTGGTCTGTGTGAGGATTTCATGAACAAGGGGCAGTTTTGATTCCACATCAGAACTGTGCTCTAGTGTGACTGCCCCCTTGTCTTCTGCTTTTTTATGGCAGGATTTGCAACTGCTAATCTTCCTGTAGCTTCCCCAAAGGTGGGCGTTAGTAGGAATGAGCACGTAGGAAATATACTGCCATTGAAAAAGAGCCCTTTTTTATTACCGTTCAGAAAACAAATTCACTCAGCACTACTGTTTCCGTAAGATTGTTGCGTTTGCAAGATCTCTTTTTTAGAAACACTTTTTGAGGAAACTTGTACAGAATGATCACGGACCAATTCATTGTGATGAGCAATTGAGTAGACAAAGGAAAGAAAGAACCCAAGTGCTGAATCTGTTTGCTTTAGAAGAAAAGTTTCTAAAATGCATTCCCTGGGAATTTCTGCCACTGAATGAAACTCATTTCTATTCCCTTTATAGTCATCACATGTCACTCCTAGACCTTCTGGGAATGTCTACCCAACCAAAGTATGACAGTGGCAGTTCTGTTTTGAAACAGTCCTTTCTGCGTTTACAAAAGCCTGAGATTTTCCAGCAGGACGTTACAGAAAGACAAAGTGCTACCCCATCATTTTAGGATCAGCTGGATACGGCTGCTGCGCGTAGTCTGCGCATTGGCCCAGGGAGCCCGTGGCCTGACAATTTGAAGATGAAGCTTAAAGATGTTTGTAAAGACAAATCTTTGTGGAATTTCCTGTGCCTCAGACCTAGTGTGTGTCAGTGTCATGCCTGTCTAAGAGAAAGCGGGTCAGTATACATCAAAGCAGATCTTTCCAGAATGTATGTAAAATTCATAATAAGGTTGAGTCAGGTTCAGCTTTTCTTCCAGAAAGAATAAATCAGCGACCCTTAAATGTTCGATAGTATTAGTTCTGGTTCTGGCTCCAACTAACTGTAAAGGGGCTGGGATGTGTAATCCCTCTCCCTGGGGGACAGGACAACGAGATACCGGTGATCAGTGGTAGTGTCAGCCACGGTTGGCGTAAGGCCTTCTGTAGCACTTTCTGCCCGCTAGCATATTTTCCCTCCTAAGTGATTCATAGTGAACACGACTATGAGAAAATAAAATACTTTTTGGTGGTCAAATTAAAATTATAGTCTTTAAGACACGTAGCATAAAAACTTAGTATCCAAGTTCTAGAATGGTGGGAAAGAAGGAAGGGGCTCACTTTTGCCTTTTCCTACCATCTAAGAGAAGAAGTGAGGGGGAGGAAATGAATCAGGCTTTTGCTTTGTGCCTCCTATGAACATCCCCACCACACCCCTCCAGATATGGACTGTTTCATAGCTTCCAATGTCCAGGTTTTTCTTTCCTTTTTTTTTTTTTTTTTTTTTTTTTTTTAATTTATTTTTGAGACCAGGCAGAGAGAAAGAGAGACAGAGAATCCCAAGCAGGCTCTGTGCTGACAGCACAGAGACCGATGCGGGCCTCGAACTCACACACCTGTGAGAGAGACCATGACCTGAGCCAAAATCAGGAGTTGGGACACTTAACCGACTGAGCCACCCAGGCACCTCATTGTCCATGTTATTCTGAAAGGCAGAACAGGGTTTCAAACTCTGGTCTGACTTGGCTCTAGTGACCAAGGGTTCCTCTCATCACCACGCTGTGCTGTCCCTGCCAGTCCCTGCAAGTGGTTTCCATGTGTATTTCCAACAGATTTCTAAGGCCATCCCTTAGAGGGAGTGGCTTGGCGCAGTGGGCGTTGCTAACTCAGATGCACCCTCCACTTCACGGACATACCTTATGTTTAATATGCCACTCCACCCTGGAACCTGGGTTATTTTAGAAAGCCAGTGTAAGCATTCTGAGAGAGCCTCACGGCTTCTGCCCTTCATGATTGCTTTAGACATGGGCCTTGACCCTCTCTTGATAATAGATGTTCTACCGCGGCCTCCACAGGCACCATCCCATGTGGAAATCTGACAGAATGGAAAGGAGATAAATTTTTTTAAACAGGTTTTGACTTCTGACCTTTTAAAAAGTTCAGGCTGGGAGAAGTCTGTGTGAATTATTATGCTTGGTGGTATCGTTTTTGATGCGCCCCATAATACCGGAGAACTGGTGTTGGGGGATCTGTGCAGATGGGTTGTATAGATGATACCTTCTGTGAGAATAAGGACGTGATATTAACCCACTGGTCAGGAAAGGACATGATATTAACCCCACTGGTCTGAAGGGTGGGGACACGTGTAGGGGTGAGGTGTGAAGGAAGGGTCAAACTCAGCTCAAGGAGGGGAGGGCATTTCTCCTTGGCATGGGATGGACAAGAAAACAACATGGACAGACAGGTGACTCTACTCTGAAGAATCCAAAGTCCAGTCTGGAAGTAGTGAGGATGACAGAGGAAATGATGGCAGGTGGGACATGAAACATGGGGACACACTTCTCTTTTGGGGTTTAAATGACCCCTGTAAAGCCTGCAAGCAGGGCATAGCTTCTTGGGAAGGGTCCACAGCTGCCTGTGGGAATCATATCCTGAGGCTTACACATCGAGACTATACTGTCTCCCACTGTTCACGGCATCGCCTTTATTTATAAAGCACCATAACTGTCAGACTTTTTTGAAAAAGGATGTTCTGAGGCTGATCAAGGTGTGATCCTGAGGTTTGGCAGGGTGAATCAGGGAAAGAGCCAGTCTTGGGAATCCGGCAAACCCAGGCTTGAACGCTGCATGAGTTCCTTATTGACCGGGACCCTGGGCGAGTCCCCCAAGCTTTCTAAACTTCCATCTTCTCATCTCTGAAATGGAGGTACACTACCATTTTCCTTTGGGGCCTGGTAACATCAAATGCAATAATATGTAAACAGGCATTCGGTTACATAAATGTTCCTTTTTCCTCGGTTCCCACTTCAAAGTACAGGTACTGAGCCAACACATTAGCACTTCCTTTGCATTTAGATACTCTCCTAATGTTTCTGTCAAAATGAAAGGATATGTAATGCCCAAATCCACTATGCCCACCCACCATCCACCGCCCAGAGCTTCACTCAGCAGGTTGCTTACAGGCCCCAGGCAGGAAAGTGGGGCAGAAGAGTGGCTAGTTGTTACTATACTGAGTAATTGATTGTTGGGTTGGAGGTTTGGCCAGGTTAGGCTAGGAATGTCTTCCAGGGATGGAAGCTCAGACGAGGTGCCACAGGATGGCGTGAGGACACCAGAGGGAAGGAAGGATGTGGGAAGTAAGAGATAGGTTTTGTCAGCATCTTATTTTTGCCTAGAGATGATGGCTCTGTCCTCATACTTTACAGTGTCACCGCTGTGAGACTGCAGTTTCCCGAAGAAGGAGTTACATTTTAATTAGCCATACAGGTACCTGATTTCTTGATGTATCAGTCCTTTCCTCCAGGCCTCATCGTTTTGGATTCTTTTTGCCCCTGTCCGCCACTTGCTACTCCTCTTATGTGTATCAGAAGGAAAGCACCAAGCAGCCTGGAAATCCTATTACCAGACCTCAGGATATTAATTGTCGCGTTCTCCCCCACGGTTACACAAGTGCTGAAAAAGTGGTTCTCTTTCAGTAGTGTCTTGTCAAAATGCCAGGCACAGTTTGTTTTTGACATTTGCTGCTACTGTTAAATAATAGTCTTGCTTCTGTCATAGCTAATGTTGACTTGAAGGCATTTGGAGGGCATTTCTCAACTCCAGCCTTAACAGTAAGACCTGGGTCTTGACAGATTTTTTTTTTTTTTTTGCTTGCTCAAGGCAACCAAATGTAAGGGTTGCAACCTTTGCTTTTCTAACCTCAAGAAAATTTCATACGGCCACGCGCCACTTTAAAACTTCCAATGATTTGTGCGCACACCCTTGCACTCAGACGTACGTGCAGACGCACACGCGTACAAGCTGGAGTTCTTGGAGTGTTGCCATCCTAGGAACGACATTTGAATCAATTAAATAGTCTTCCATTTTAAGACCCCTTAAATCCTGGCTGTTCTGCCTTGGTAAACCTTTATCTTTGAAAATGTCGTACTTAATTATGGATCTCTTCAAAATCAATAAACAGTTTTATTGTTTCTGTATTTGCAACGGAGCAAGCCCTTGAGCACTGCCCAGCTAACAGCATGCACTCGCTGCATGCCATCTGTCAGGGAGAGTCTGGGCTCTTCACACACAGCACTTTCTTCTGTTGCTGTGTCCATTAGAAATTTAATTTAGGCCCTTCTCCCCACTTCTGTGCGAAGGCATTTTTTTGCATCTTTCCCTGAATGTCTTTTAGACGAGTGTGTAGAGACCTTCTGATGGTATCGTAATTTCTGGAACGTGCACCATTTGCCAGGTAGTAGAGGGGAGGCTAAGCAAAAAAGATGGGGCAGAGCAAGTGAGAACTGTACAAGAATTCTGTGGAATTGCGTGGGAGCTGGCATCAAGTGTATGTGAAGAGGCCAAGAAATGCACAGTTGGCTTCAAAGTAAATACCAAAGGAATGGTTAATTAGGCAGTTCTGTTTTGCAGTTGCAGAAAAATAGAAGTATACCAATCATTAGCATTTCCAATAACTAAGGCAACTTGTGTTTGGAGCTTTGTGGAACAGTAGACTGTAAGCCCAGGGGATAAGCATCTATCATGCCCCGTGGCACACTTTTCTCTCACTACCCCTGCATCACAAAATTCGTCCTCAAATTTTGAGAAATAAGTTTTAGAGATTTCCAAAATGGAAACTCTGAGCCTGTGAATTGCCATACTCTTACATCCTCTTATGCTCTCTTTCCTTTTATCCTGAGGCTGATGTTCGTTGGGGAGACTAGATGGCAGCGGTTTTTCTCCTGAGCAGACTATGGGCTCGTTTGAAATCAGGATGTAATTGTCCCATGATGATTCACATGCATCACGTGGCCACAGAACTGAATTCTGAGATGCACAGAGAAGAATGGTAGAGCTAGGGGGGACCCTAACATTCATCGACGACAGCCCAATCTGGGCATTTTGCAAATACAGAAGCAAAACTCACGTTGCTTACCTGCTTGTTCCAGGTCATATAGCCTGTTAGTAGCAGAATGAGATGTTTCAGTAGTGTTAAGAGGGCTGTAACATTTCAAATTATGAGAAAAGGTAGATTCTATTTCATAACTATGGAAGATTTACGGCAGTGTTGACAACTGGTAGGAAATGGACATTCGTGAGTTGTAATTGTTTTGATTGTGAAGGGCATTATTATTTGTTACCTTAAGTGATAGGTGGTAAATAACACTGAGCATTAATTATAAGCTTACATATACTACCTTATTTAGTTACCCCATTAAAGCTATGAGGTCAGTATTATTACCTATAAAGATATAAGATCAGTCCTTTATATGTGAAGAAACAGAGGCTTACAGAGGTCATAATCTGCCAACGTCACACATAGGTAGACTCCACGGCTCAGGATGGAGCCCAAGCTCTCATTCTTCTCAGGCTGCACCTGTGCTCTGCTTGTGATGTCAACACAGGTGTAAAATGGAAGTGAAATGTTGGATGTGTCACATGTATGTGACAGTCATGTCCTTGCCCTTCCTAAACAAATGTAAATTTTAATTGGAACAATGAACCGCTTCACTGGTACAATTCTTGGCAAAGAAGTGGCTTCCGAGCCTGAGATTTATTATTTTCTGATGAAGTAAGTTAGATGTCTTGAAGGAAGAGGTGTGGGAAAAGACTATCTGCATCATGATGTAGTATAGTGGAGATATTTTTATAATATTTTTAGTTTATTTATTTTTACAGAGAGAGTGCATGCAAGCACAGGCGGGAGAGGGGCAGACAGAGGGAGGGAGAGGATCCCAGGCAGGTTCCGTGCTGTCAGCACACAGCCCGATTCGGGGCTCTTATCTCATGAACCATGAGATCATGACCTGAGCCGAAATCAAGAGTCGGACACCTAACCGACTGAGCCACCCAGGCGCCCCTAAGTCAGAACTGGGTTAAATATTCTCATAATAAAGAAATAGAATGTAATGCACTTCTTACCAGATACAGTTTCGTTTATGACTTAAACCTGAGCTTCCAAGCTACTGTTGTTTTCAGTTATAAAATTAAAGTTGGCATACTGAAAAACTTTTCAAAGCTGTTGGCATACCCACAAGAGAATAATGACAAAGCAGACCCGTTCATTTTCTAAATTTCCGTTAGATTTGTGTACGAAAACGCATCACAAGCATTATTTATGAAGTTGGAACTGATTTTTGCATCTTATTCCCTATATTTTGACGTTCATGACCCTAATGAAGACAGGAAAAAAATATGATTAGGCTAATTGCCAGATCAAGGACTCTAATGACTCTAAATGTAAGAAGTTAATTGTTTCCTCTCCCTCTGCCCTCCCTTTGGCTCTGAGAAGAATAGCCCTACATACCACATTAAACCAGTCCTTCCTGAGCACGCCCTTCCTAACCAGGCCAATCAGGAAACCAGAACGGCAAGGTCATGGCGAGCAGTGGAGTTGGCTGGGTGGAAATCCAGGGCTGATGGCTATATCAGTTGGGACTTGGGGGTTATGCTTGACAGAGTGCTTGATCCAAAATGACTTAAGCAAGCAAGCAAGCAAGCAAGAAAGAAAGTTACTGGCCCATGAAACTGGCTTCACATATAGCTGGGGTTCAGGTTTCCAAAATTGCCATCAGGATGTAGCTTCTATCCCTTTGCTCTACTGCTCTGTTGCCATTGGGCTTGGGCTTCACAGAGGCAGGATGGTGTTGGCAACACCAACCTCGTGTCCTCCTCCATTCACACACCATCTCCTAGAAACCTCGGCCAGGGTCTCACCATATCTTGTTGGCTGGAGTCGAGTCAGGTGTCCATTGCCAAACCAATTCCCATGGCTGATTCTCTGAAGAAAAAATTGGGACATGATGATAAGAAAAACAAGGTAAATGTAAAAAGAAACAAAAACAGGTGTCCTATATCAGAGCCAAAAAGTCATAATGAAGCAGAAGCTGGAAATGCAAGAGAAAGCTAGTTGCTGAGACAAACAGACAATAGGAAATGAGAAAAGAGAAGAGAGAGAGGAAAACCATCTGATATCTTTCTCGTCCTCAGGAAACCTACACATTCCTTCCAATAAACTCTTTACAAAGGAGTAAAACAATTTTTAATGTTTATTTTTGAAGGAGAGATGGTGTGAATGGGGGGCGGGGGGACAGAGAGAGAGGGAGACACAGAATCCCAAGTAGGCTCCAGGCCCTGAACTGTCAGCCCAGAGCCCAATATAGGGCTCGAACTCTGGAACAATGAGATCATGACCTGAGCCAAAGTCAGATGCTTAACCAACTGAGCCACCCAGGTGCCCCAGAAAGGATTTAAATTGAGTGGTTTTCCATTCTTTGTAACTAAGTGACCATTAGTAAACTAAGATAGTTTACTAATGTTCCCTTCACTGATTAAGGCTGGATTCCGGGTAATATGAAAGCTACAGATGCCTTACAGATAACTCGTGTCTTTCCTGGGAAGAGAACACTGCCCACCAAATAGATCATCCAGATCACTGGAAACAGTCAGATGTAGGGCTTGAACTAACTGAACTTGGAGACCCCCATAAAACCTGAAGTTCTGAGGTTAGAAAATACTTGCACCCAATTTCATACGAAACTCACCTTTTTTCAACCCTTTTCCCATTTTTGCCAGATACATTTTAATTTATGACTTAAATTTGAGGCAAGTGAGAAAGTTCCCAGCTCAACTTTCTCACGTGGTGCAACAGAGGAGGCTCCTGATAACCTACGTGGTAAAGCACGAATCGGCCACATTTCCTTTGAAATAGGATCTTCTTTTGCAAACAAGAATGTTTAGGTCAGCAAGGCTGGAGACCCTACTGAAGAGATTGCCTAGAATCTGAGCTAGGCCACCCACAACTGAACCATTTCAGTCTTTTCTTTAAAAAACAAAAACAAAAACAAAACTAAGCAAACTGAGAAAGGAAGGTCTAGAACCTCTCTGAGGAATCCATCCTACATTTTTAGCTCGTCATTTGGCATCTACCAAATGCTAGGTTAGAAGGCTGAGGAGATCAGTTTGCTCTTTAGGATGATAGGAATGCATTTTATTCAGTTTCTGCTGCAAGCCCCAAAGCTGGCAGGTTGTAAGACTACCTTTGGACAAATCTTTTCATGATGTCATGATTCAAGACAAGGAGCAGTTTCCCAGAGATTCTGTGCCATTAGAGGATAGGTTTCCAGGGCTTGTTGTGGATCCCATCCCAAATGAGTCCAAGTGGAACACCACCAGTTCCAGCATCAGAATCATGTTCCCTAACCAGTTCTGGAAGCCTCTGTGCAGTTGTACAGGGTGCCACCTCTAGTCATTTGGCTTAGGTCCCTGCCATATTCAGCTAAATGCCTTTGGTTTTTGGCAAGCCAAATAATTCCACTAGTATAGGATGTGCTTACACTTTCAAGATGAAATGGTCTTATTTTGCCAAACCATTATGTCCTTTCTTAGTCAAGTTGATACACTGAGTCAGTCTCCCTCCCCATATGTCCTAAACCCCTTCCTCTTTTCATAATTACTGGAATAAGTATGGAATGGAGCAAAACAAAACAAATCTTGCCCTCCAAAGCCAAGCTAGAGACATGTAGAGAAATGTTAGGTCACTCTTGGCAACAGAAAGGCTCTGAGAGCTGGACTTGGAGATAACACAAGAAACTCACCCTTAGTGTGTGTGTGTGTGTGTGTGTGTGTGTGTGTGTGTGTGTGTGCGTGTGCGTGTGTGTCTCCCCTGACGATTGATTAGTGTTCTCTTCCATCGGCTATCTTCGGTTCTTTCTTGTTCTGGGAAAGTGCCTGTTTCGGAGCCTGACGCCTACAACCCATAAACAAAGAATGAAGGTCATGTGCAAGGGAATTGGAGAGTGCAGGAGGTGCCTATTAAAAACACAAGCCCTGGGGTGCCTGGGGGTTTCAGTCGGTAAAGCGACTCTTGATTTCGGCTTAGGTCATGATCTCATGGTTTGTGAGACCGAGCCCTAAGTGGGGCTCTGTGTTGACAGTGCAGAGCCTGCTTGGGATTCTCTCCCCTCTCACCCCCTCTCTCAAAAATAAATAAATTTAAAAGAACCAAAACCACATAAGTCGTCCCACCTAGAGCATTTATCCCTTGTAGAACCTTAGTTTTTTGTTAGTTCATATATCCTGGTCCTATTAAAAGTGAGTTTATTTTACACTGAGTTATTCAGAAATCAAAAGTATACGTCATTTAAGTAGCCTTCGATGGAAACATCTTTGCATCTGCTATGGTATTACTTCTGCAGCCCTGTGAGGTGAGGCAGGCAGGCAGGAATTGCTATCAAATGATTAGCCCATATCATCCAGCAACTACAACCTCTTTCTATTGCAGAATATTGCTTCTGTACACATGAAAGGCAGTGCTGTATGGTGGGAAGGTTCTGCATGAAGGTCTAAACCTCAAGGATATAGTGTTAGCCCAGCCAGTCATTTGCTGGCTGATTCAGCAACATTGAGACTCTGTTTCCTCACCTGTAAAATGAAGCCACTGGATGAGCTGGTCTCTGAAAGAGGCAACAGAGGAGAGTGACTAAGGTCAGGGTCCTGGCTGTGCACTCACTAACAGTTTGAACTTGAAGTTTTTTGTTTTTTGTTTTTTTAACCCCACTTGCCTTATGGTTGTGAATCTGTAAAACGGGGATGCTACGAGTTTATTAAATGCTGTGCATTTAATACTGTCAGAGATACACAGTACCTAAAGGAGGGCTTGGCTCATAGCAAGTGCTCAAATGTCATTATCAGCAACATTACCATCTAAAATCCCTCCAAGCCATGAATAGGACCTTGTCCTATCCTCCACAGAAATGAAAAAGAGGACTCAACTTTTAAACTTGATTTTGGGGGGAAAATTCCATGTATGAAAAAATTAGAAAACAATACAAAATTATCTGATTAAATGAAAGATTGACTCTTTCTTCTGTCAAGTAGTACCATTAAAAGTTGGAAGATACAGACCTTGGTCACTTTGGGGAGACCTTTTTCTTTATGGCAAGAGTGACTTTTTTTCCTGTCCCTCTGGCAACCATCAGCTCCTCTGTCCTTGTGGGTCTGTTTCTGCTTTTGTTTGCTGGTTCATTTGTTTTGTTGTTAAGATTCCACCTATAAGTGAAATCATATGGTATTTGTCTTCCTCTGTCTGACTTATTTCACTTAGCATGATACCCTCTAGGTCCATCCATGTTGTTGCAAATGGCAAGACCTCATCCTTTTTTATGGCTGAGTAATATACCATTATATATGTGTATATGTTATGTATATTTATGATATATACACACACATATATACACATACATACATATCTCAACTCTTCTTTATTCATTCATCTGTCACTGGACGTTTGGCTTGCTTCCATATCTTGGCTTTTGTAAATAACACCGCAGGAAACATAGGGGTGCATACATCTTTGCAAATTAGTGTTTGGCAAGAATGATTTTTGGTTGGAGATGATCCAATGGACTTTATGATTTTTCCATACCCACTCTTCCCTCTGGAACTGGCTCCTCCCCAGACATTCCACATCTCAGGAATAGCAACACATTCTCTCAGATCAATTAGACCAGAAATGAATAAGGATACAAAAGACCTAAGTAACAGAATCATAAAAGTCGATGGGATGAATATATATCAAACTCTGTGCCCTGAAGATAAAGAACGTATTTTTGCTTTGTGTGTCCATGGAACAGCCACAATTATTGGCCATTCCATTGGTCACCCCAGATGAAATCACAGTAAGTTTCAAAAACTCAGGTAGAGTGGACATTTTCTATTCACAATGCAGTAAAAATTTAAATTAATGAAAGATCAGAGAATTTTAAGAAAGTTGTCCTTTAAACAACTTTTGGGTTAAAAGAAAAGTACAAATACAAATTGCAGAATTTCTAAAAACCAATGATAATGAAAAATTACTACATGTTAGATTCCGTATCTAAAGAATTGAACTCAAGCGGCACTTATGGGAAATATCATAACCTATAAAAGGAATATTTATTTAAATATAAAAGGAATGGAATAGAAAGAATTAACAATTCATCGAAAAAGTTAGGAAAAAGGACAAAAAAATAAACCAGAGGAAAACAGAAGAAAGAAAATACAAAGGATGTTAACATAGCAAAACAAAGTGGGAAAACAAAGTGAATAAGTGAATACCCACATCACTGGGGCAAAATCGGTAGAACAGAGAAGACTTCTCCAAAATCAAGGAGGAAAAAAACAAAGGCAACAAATAAAAAATGGCAAGAAAGAAAAATGCAGAAAGCAAGGACATTTTAAAAACAATTTTACCCAACTTTATCTAAATTTGCAAATTTGAAAGAAATGGATACTTTTCTAGGAGAATGTAATTTACTGAAACCAACTGCAGAATATATAAATAAGCCAATTTTCATATAAAAAAGCTAGATAATATTGTAAAGGAGTTAATATTTAAAAAGCACCAGGGCTGAAAGTTTCCAGGCAAATTTAACCAAACCTTTAAAGGGTGGATGTTTCCAATGCCATTTAAACTGTTCCAGAGCATAGATAAGGAAGAATGATTTTTGTTTTTGACCCCGATATGTTAACATTGATAACAAAGGCTGTAGAAAAAGGAAACAATAAATGAATCTCCTACATGAATACTAATGCATAAATCCTAAATAAAATATTAGCAATCAGAATGCAGCAGCATAGGAAAAGAATAAGTCTTCATGACCAAGTGCAGCTTATTCTAAATATGCAAAGACAGTGTTTCAAAATAGATCTAAGGAGAAAAGTCAAATGATCATTTCCCTAGATACTGAAGATGTGTTTTTGAAAATATAAACTTGAATAAAAAAAACTTGGGAAGGACGGATCAGCAATTATTGAAACTGGTGACTCATGGGGCAGAGACCAGGGGTATAAAATGGGGCAGGTACAAACATAGGTTGGGACAAGGTGCTCCATGTACCTCTTTTTATATCATTTTCATTTTTGGACATGTGATCCTTTTACTTGCTCAAAAAGTAAAGTTCTCCATGAATGTTACCTATTATTATTTAGCTACCATTGCATTCTATGCCAGGAACTTCGTGTTCTTGTTGAAAGATTAAGCTTCAAGTGAATTACAGACAAAAGCAACACTATGTCACAGAATTGTGGGTCAGAGTAAACGAAATCAAAGACCAAATGTGCTGGTTACCTCCCTTCCGGAAGAGCTCTCTTTGCTCATCTTGACTATAGGGTGTAGGCTAACCATGGACTTCCTTCAGCACAAACAGCCCTTCTTACGGACTTTGGTAGGTTGTATATTGTCCGAAGCCCACAATGCTGATCTAACTTTGTCATTTGGTAAGGGAGGAAAACCAGATCTTAAGTGATATGCCCCAGTCATCATGGCAGAGCTCAGGCCTCCAATCTGTCTTCCTCAAAAACAAACAGTTAAGTGGTTAAAGGGGCAGTGTTGGCCAGGACCACCTAAAGGGTTCTCAGACACCTCCTCCAGCATGCTACTGTCATTCCACTGCATGTATCAAGGACCTGCTCTGTGCCAGCTCTGGGAACATGGAACTAAATGTCTCACCACCTGTCTCCAGAGGGCTCAGACTGGAGACGGACACCCAGGCTGGGCTCCCTGCAAATACCTGCTTCTATAGACGTATGCGACAGGTATGGAGGAAACCCACAGGAGAGCTCCCCGACCCAGCCAGGGAGTTTAGGTCAAGCAAGCCTGCCCAAGGTTTAAGGGGCGAGTTAGAGTTTGCAAGACACAATAGGTGGCAAGAGGTGGCAAAAACAGTGTGAGGGCAAGCGGCCTTTGCTCAAGCCACACCTCTGCCCAAAAGGCCCTCCTCCATCTCTTCTGGGGACTACTCTCAGCCTTCCAGTCACCCCCGCAGAGACAGTTCAGGGATGGGCACCCTGTGTTCAGTCTCACATACTGGTGTGGTTGATTACATTTGCCACTGTACCCCTGGTGTCTAACCCAATGCTTGCCATTCTGTAGGTGCTGCATACATACTTGGTAAGCGAACGGATGATTTGTAATTTATGTTCTTGAAAGAAAGCTGGCCAGGAAGGCACCTGGGTGGCTCAGTTGGTTAAGTGTCCAACTTCGGTTCAGGGTCATGATCTCACGGTTCAGGGGTTTGAGCCCCGTGTCGGGCTCTCTGCTGTCAGCACAGAGCCCGCTTTAGATTCCCTGTCCCTTCTCTCTCTCTCTGGCCTTTCCCTGCTCATACTCTCTCTCTCTCTCTCTCTCTCTCTCTCTCTCTCTCTGTCAAAAATAAGGAAACACTAAAATACATACATACGTACATAAGAAAAAGAAGCTGGCCAGGAATTTTTGCATCACGTGTTCCATTTCTTTAGATAAACATCTGTGGCAAACACGAAAACCCATTCAGATGCTTGTTCTTTTCTGAAGGAGCCCATCGGGCCTGACTGTTTGAAGGCATAGTAACAGCTTGTAAATACTGAGCTTGGGGACAGTAATCCCCTGACTTAAGTTCACATAACTCTGTTCCCTTTCCTCTGCCCCCTCTTCTTCTACTTCGTACACACAACTCTTCTCTCCCCAAGGATCATAGGAAGGATATCAAGTCATTTAGATGCAAACACATTTTGAAGGGCTGCCTAAAGGCTGTGCCCTTGGCAGGTGGCACACATACATCCCACTGCTACTTACCCTGTACTTTGTCATCCCCAGCTGCTCACATAACCTCAACCCTTAGTTTCTCCCCCTGTAAGAGAGAAATGTCATTTCTATGCTGAATAGTGGCCAGGTTTGTAAAACTCCCAACAGAACACCTGGTGCATAATAGATGCTCAATAAACAGGAGCTGAGAACGGTTGCTATTATTACTGGCAACGGCAATGGCGTGTTTATTGTTTTATTTATCAGTCTCGGCACATTACAAATACCCACCGGCAGAACCTGCTCCTTTTCCTATTATGCATATGTGTGCAGAGAACAGTGACGAGCAGACAAAGATACTGAGAAGTTAATTCAACAGTTCTACGTCAGTGGGGGCAGTGAAACATGAAGTCTTGGTAAGTGAAGACTGGGGAAAAATAGGACTGAAAACAAGGTCTTTTCGAATGACAAGGACAAGCACAGTCTTTAGATATACCTTAGCCGAGGTTTGAGTACCCAGAACTCCATCGAAGTAGATTCTTGATGTCTGACCCAACCCCCTTGCCCTTCAACTTGCTGGGATTCTTGGGCAGATACTTGCTTCTTTTCCTCACTCCCCTCTGCTCACTCGCCGTCTGTCACCTTCTGGCCCTGCTTCCTGTGCCCTACTCTACAAGCGAGGTCCCCGGTCTTCCTCCTTAGGTCCTGGTGCTTGGCACCCTGCCCCACCTTGTCATGCAAGCCAGGACCCTGTGGTCTCTCTCAATTTCTCTCCCGCTTTCTCTCTCGTCATTCTCTGTGTGTTAAAGGTCCTCATACTTCCGTCTCTGCTGGCGCATTTCTATTTGCAGTCACCGGGAATGGCAGCTGGACCTCTGTGGTAGCCCCCACACTGTCACTCCACTTCACCTGTCATCATCCCCGCCTCTCCCAGTCAGAGCGAGCCTTCCAGCACAGTCTCTGCTGCCCTCAGAGGACCGTCCATCTCCTTAGCGTGGCGCTCAAGGCCTTCAGGACCTGCTCTTGTCCACCTCTCCAAACCTGTACTCTTCCACCCTGAAGGGCAGGAGCTCGGCTGTCACCCACCCCGCGAGGGCTTCCTTCTGATGCTTCTCTTTCCCAGCACACTTTTCCTTACCTCACCAGAACGCAGCTCAGGGACCGTCTCTTCCAAGGAGCGTTTGCTGAAAATCCCCTGCCCTCCACGCAACTTATGCTCACAGTACTGATGTCATAGTATCGTTGCCTCTCAACTGTCCATCTCCCTGTTAGGGACGGCAGTGTAAAGAAGCGTCTGGAGCCAACTTACTTGGGTTCACATCTGGGCACTCCCACCCGTCAGCTGTGAGGCCTTGCACAAGTTTTTACACACACACACACCCCCATCGTGTTTCAGTTTCCATGCCCGCAAAATGAGAGTAGTCATAGCACCTGTTTCTCAGGTTGTCATGAGGTTAAAACAATGACGACACACAGAGCTGGAGCGCTGGGGACAGAGACGGCACATAAAAAGCCCCACGCGTGAATTCTTGTTATTAGACTGTGGTCACTTGGAGGGCAGGGCTTTGTTTTATTCACCTCTGAATCCTCAGTCTCCAGCAGAGCCGCTGGCACTGAATTAATGAATAATAACAGCACTCACGTTGATGATGAGAGCAACGGGCTTTTGTAGAGAGAGCACTGCATACAGTGCCGTAAAATGTTTGCACAGACTGCATCTCATTTAGTCCCCAGCCCCCTGCCGTCACGTACCTATGACTCTCGCCATTTCACAGGTGGAGATGCTGAGGCTCAGAGAGCACTGGATCCCTCCAGTTTGCTGGAGAAGCAGACAGTACAGAGAGTATTTAAACTAGTCATCCTGACGTCAGCATGCATGCTTTGGGAATTTGGGGACTTCAATCGCTGAGATTCGTACGGCATCTTCTCCTGGTCTGAAGTCTCTTTTCCAGATTTCACCTGGCAAAGTCCTGCTTGTGCTTCACCTCCCAGCTTCCAAGTCACTGCCCTCGGGGAGCCTCACTGGCTCCTACAGGCCACCTAGACTCCGTGGTCGGTGACACCCAGTGGCATTGCTCTCTCTCATTCTCCCTTTTTCTGACATCTTCACTCCTCTGTGAGATTTTAAAGGCAAGGACACCTTGTGACTCACCTTCGTCTCCTCCTTGGCCTAGCACGGCGCTGGCAGGTGAAGGTACAGGCCCAAACTGGCCAAAACGTGGTTCCTTCGGCAAGTGACATGCTCACGGAGTGGCGGGCGATGTGGACCATAGACAGAGGAGCAGTGGCCTGGTGGGCGATGGCCAGGGCTCCCGTCTCCCGCCTGGTCCCACAGCTGAAGTTGCTGGGCATTGTTCTCTACCTCTTCCCCCGGATTCTCAACCCTCTGCTGGAGAGCACCTCTGCTGGAAAGCTAGGCACAGCTCCTACCTCCCACCTTCCAGCACCCACCCTGGCTCCCATCTCCAAACAAGCATCCTCAGGGTCTGAGGTAGTTTCACTGTAGGGAGCCAGGGGTGGCTGCCAGGGCACGCACTTCACCACCAGCTTTCCAAAAAGGGAGAAAAAGAAAGAAGAAAAGAAAAAGAAAACTTGTTTTTCCCTTTCTTTTTCTTTTCTTTTTTTTTTTTTTAATGTTTATTTTTGAGAGAGAGAGACAGACAGACAGAGCACAGGCAAGGGAAGGGCAGAGAGAGAGAGGGAGATACAGAACGCGAAACAGGCTCCATGCCTTGCGATGTCAGCGCAGAGCCCGATGCGGGGCTTGAACTGCAAGATCATGACCTGAGCCGAAGTCAGACACTCAACAGACTGAGCCACCCACGTGCCCGTTTTGCCCTTTCTAAAGGCTACCAACCATCTTTTTGAGCCTTGATGGTAAGTGTATACCCCCAAACCCTATGTTATGTATTGATACAAGGCAAGAACAGTGTCTTTTATTCAAAATACCCATTTCTTCTCCTCAAAGTCTGGTCTTCCACAGAATACAAGTCTCAGTGGCTGCGGCCAGGAGCTGCTCACCCCAGACAATCAGGAGGATAACGGGTGGCGAGGCTTTGGACCACCGACAAGGAGGTGGCTCTTTCCTGACATGGTCAGAGCACGTTAGCAATTGATGCCGGTGTGAAGAGTTCAGTTTTCACGGCTAACCAATGTGAAAATCAGGCGATTTTAAACAGGTTGAGAAGTTTACTCAGTAACCGTTTCGAGCCTGGCCAACAAAACGTGTCCAAGGATTGTCCGTGACGCTGAGCTCCGCCTTGAATTATTTCTGTGTGTTCCCACCTCTTTGAGACACTACTCAAGATTCGGATCTTAAATTATGTTGGTTCAGATCCTCTAAGAAGCAGACACCAATATGGTATTACACATGCCTGAAAGATTTATTGGGGGAAATTCCTGTGAAGGAAAAAAAGCAGGAAGCCAGAGTCTTCGGTCAGAGATACAGGTCTGACAGTTTTGAAATGAGGTAGGAGGAAAGGAGAGCAGATAGGAGTGTCGGGCTGCAGGGCAGCCCTCAGAAAGTCCCAACCAGACCAATGAGGAATCCTCAAGCCAAAGGTGATTTTAGACTCCCGTGTCTGTGTGGGATACCCCCATGATTGCCCCTGCTATGTTTAGTCTTTGACTGGGAGCAGCCCAGGGGAAGCATGGCATGAACAAAGGGTAGATCAGAGGGGCAGCATCTGGGACTGTCCATCAATCATGCTTCCCTGAGCTGGAGATCTGAGTAGGGCTTCTTTGCAACTGCTGCTTGGGTGGGGGTATCTGATGGTCTCCCCTGGGTCTCTTGGTAGAAGGCCTCTCAGCCACTGGTCAGCTTCCTGTGTTGGGCAGATGGATCCAACCTTCTTATCTCTTTTGGGATCCTCCACCCCAAACAAGGAGGGTCGACAGGATCTTGGAAGCCCCGAAATGATAAATATCCAGTACAAAAAAGAACTTTGTGAAAGGTGTTGTAACTCATTCCATTAAAAAAAAAAAAAGATTTCGTAGCCAAAAGAGTTCAGAAAACACCTGCTTTTAAACAGTGTTAAACACATTTCCAGGATTTCTCACAGCTGTTACTAGGCTGATATATATCTTGAGTCTTCAAGGGAACAAAACAGTGTATAGAGTTTGTCAAATTTATACGACCATCAACTGCCCCCCCCAATTTTATTATAGTTTTCAGAGTATCTTGTGAGACATGCTTTTGTAAATGTTGAACATGCTCCATATCCCCTGTGTCTCCCTCCAGATCCAGTCCGCAGCCTTCCTTACCTGCTCTGTGCCCAAGAGGCTGACCGTCATGCACAGTGGCTCTCCCTTGCCCTTTATCAAGCTTGTCCAAGTAGAACTTTGGGATGATGGAAATACTCTGTATCTGAGCTGTCCAGTATGAGAGCCACTAGCCGTATGTGGCTATTGAGCACCTGAAGTGTGACTAATATGGCTAAGGACCTCGATTTTAAAGTTTAATTAGTTTAAATAGTTACATATGCCTATTGGCTCCTGTCCTGGACAGTACAGTTCTGGATTTTGGCTGGGTTTGGCCAATAAGAAGCACCCACGGGAGACGAGGGGGGTAAAAGGAGAATAAGAGAGTTATTGATTTCCTTGGCCCCCTCTTATGTGGTCATCATGGGGTGGCTGTGTCTTCTGTCAAAGACCTCAGCTCTTGCCACACGGTCCTAGATTCTGACACCAATGCCAACGTGCATTTCCCGCCACCCCCAACACCAAGCAATTATCCAGCAATTCACCTGAATTCTGACTATTTCCTGAGATAGCATCGGATCCCACAGGATAAGGGCTCAGTCCTATAAGGCCGCCTGTCCCCTCCTTCGACGTCAGTTGCTAACAGGAAGTCCAGGCCATTGCCTGTGCTGCTTACCCATCCGCTATAGGCCAGAGGTTCCAACAACCTTCTTATTGGGTTTGATTAATTTGCTAGGGTGACTCACTCAGAGAAACTCAGAGAAACATTTTACTTACTAGATTACAGTTTATTATAAATTATATAATTCAGGAACAGCCAGATTGAAGAGATGCGTAGAGTGAGGTGCGGGGACGGGGTGTGGAGCTTCCATGATCCACAAGTTCACCCACCTGGAAGCTCTCCAAACCTGACCTTTTGGGGTTGTATGGAGGTTTCCTTATGTGATCGGTTCAATCATTGGCCATTGGCAATTGACCTCCAGGTGCCCCTCTCCCCACACAGGTCAGTGGGGTGGAAGTGAAAGTTCCAACCTTCTAATCAAACAGCTGGCTCTCCTGGCAACTGGCCCATCATCCTCAAGGGCTGTCCACAAGTCACCTCATTAGCATAGCTCAGGTGTGGTTGAAAGGGTTGAGAGGGGCTTGTTGTGACAATCAGGACACTTGTCCTGCTCTTACCACTTAAATTCCCAACGTTTTAGGAGTTTTGTGCCAGAAGTGGGGACAAAGTCCAAATATATATTTCTTGTTATAAATCGCGATTTCACAGCCCTCTCCATACTATCTACCAGGTTCGGCAGGCGCCCCCAACCCTTTGGGGTTGTGGGCTGGTAAAGACAGCCCACGGCTGGCAGGCCACAGGTCTCTGTGTGTTCCCTGCCCACATAATTACAAATAGTCCTGGGAAGCTCCGCTCAATGGCTCAGGGTGAGTGTGCCACCTGTTTCCTGCCAGGCCGCTGCCTGAAGCCCTGATGTGAAGCTTGTGGTTTTTAATTCTGAAAAATATTTATCATGTAGTACTAATGAACAAGTCAGAAAACAGTTATGATGAGAATGAAAATCCTTTCCCCAAACGCTCCTTGCCCCCCACCCAATACATAGAGGCAAGAACTTCGAAACCCTTTCTGGTTTTACCTTAAAATGAGTTGTTCCAATACCTCAAAATAACATGCCAGGGCCACTTTTCGGGCTCTATGGACTCAAGACACTATGCCTCCTGCTGGGCTGGATGAGAATTTCTCTCACATCGCCCCTTCCTCTCCTCCCTCGATCATTCCAATTTTTGATAGTTATAGTAAGATTTTTAGCTTCCTCTACTGGTTGCCATATAGGTTTAAATTATATGTCCATTTTTATTTTAAAGGGAACATCACTTTTGAAGTGTTTTGTGCTTTTAAAGTTTATATATTTATTTTGGGAGAAAGGGAGAGAGGGAGAGAGAGAATCCCAAGCAGGCTCTGTGTTCAGCACAGAGCCACGACCATGAGAGCATTGACCTGAGCCAAAATCAAGAGTCCGGCCCTTAACCGACTGAGCCGTCCAGGCGCCCCTAAATAACATATACTTAGGCTTCTGTTTCTTGTTCCATTGCTTTCAATTTTGTCTCTTAACCTTTCGTTTTTGCAAAATGAAGACCTTTCCTTCTCAAGGCTTCCCTCTTTTCCCCTCCCTGCTTCTGTACAGCTGTATCTGTATTTTTTACATCATCACTCTAGATAATGATTACATTCTGTTTTGCAACTACTCAGTTTTCTATGCTTTGTCTACCAATGTTTCTAAAAACTGAAAGCCAGTAATCAGCATTTACGTTATGTCAATTTTGTTTAGTGCAGAACTAAGCAGCATGCATTTTCTCTTTTTTTTTTTTTAAGTTTTTTTCCTTTTAATTCCAGTATAGTTAACATATAGAGCTATATTACTTTTAGGTGTGCAATATAATGATTCAACACTTCCATACGACACCCCGTGCTCATCACAACGAGTGCTCTCCTTAATCTCCATCACCTATTTCACCCATCCCCCATCCACCTCCCCTCTGGGAACCATCAGTTTGTCCTCTAGAGTTAAGACTCTGAACCTTGGTTCTTCTCTCCCTAGCACTCCCCCACCTTTTTCCTTTGCTTATTTGTTTTGTTTCCTAAGTTACAGATACAAGTGAAATATGATATTTGTCTTTCTCTGTTTGACTCATTTCAGTTAGCATCATACTCTCTAGCTTAAACCATGTTGTTGCAGCTGGCAAGATTTCATTCTTTTTTATGCCTGAATAATATTCTATTATATAGAGACATCTATCTATCTATCTATCTATCTATCTATCATCTATCTATCTATCTATCTCTATATATAGATATATCCTTTATCCATTCATCTATCAATGGACACTTGGGCTGCTTCCATAATTTGGCTATTACAAATAGTGCTGCAATAAACATAGGGGTACATGTATCCCTTTGAATTAGTGTTTTTGTATTTTGCGGGTCAATACCCAGTAGTGCGATTGCTGGATCATTGGGTAGTTATGTTTCTAACTTTTTGAGACTCTCCATACCATTTTCACAGTGGCTGTACCAGTTCTGCATTCCCACCAACAGTGTAAGAGGGTTCCTTTTTCTCCACATCCCCACCAGTCCTTGTTATTTCTTATGTTTTTATTTTAACCATCCTGACTGGTGTGAGGTGATATCTCACTGGAGTTTTGGTTTGTATTACTCTGATGATCAGTGATGTTGAGCACCTTTTCATGTGTCTGTTGGCCATCTGTATGTTTTCTTTGGAGAAATGTCTGTTCGTGTCTTCTGCCCATTTTTAATTGGACTATTTGTTTTTTGGGTGTTGAGTCATATCCTTTATAAATTTTGGATACTAGCCCTTTATCAGATATATCATTTGCAAATATCTTCTCCCATTCAGTAGGCTGCCTTTTAGTTTTGTTGATTGTTTCCTTTGCTGTGCAGAAGCTTTTTATCTTGATGTAGTCCCAATGGTTTATTTTTGCTTTTATTTCCCTTGCCTCAGGAGACAAATCTAGAAAGATGTTGCTATGGCAGATGTCAGAGAAATTTCTGCCTATGCTTTCTTCTAGGATTTTTATGGTTTTAGGTCTCATGTTTAGATCTTTAATCCATTTTAAGTTTATTTCTGTGTCTGGTGTAAGAAAGTAGTCCAGTTTATTCTTTAACATGTAGCTGTTCAGTTTTCCCGACACCACATGTTGAAAAAACAGTCTTTTTCCCATTAGCATGTATTTTGTCTTTTCTAGGTCCAATGTCATGGTGCCTTGCTAGTCAAAGGGAAGCACCCTAGCATCAGGTCAAATGTACTTTCCCCCCCTCTTAAACTTACTTTAATTTGGGTGGTTTTCCATTTAGACCATAACTATTTTGTACAATATTTTAAAATGTTCATTTATTTTGTGAGAGAGAGAGAGAGAGAGTGAGGGGAGGAGGGACAGAGATAGAGGAAGAGAGAATCCCAAGCAGGTTCCGCGCTATCAGCCCAGGGCCTGACGTAGGGTTCGATACCACAAGCTCTGAGATCATGACCTGAGCCGAAACTGAGAGTTGGATGCTTCACAGACCAAGCCACCCAGGCACCCCTATTCTGTACAAATTTTACTTCTTCAAGTTTTGATTTTTTTTCTTATAAAGAGGAAGACACATATTCTTACTATATTCCAAATATCATCCAGCTCTTCATTATTTCTTAGAATTTGTCTAATTACACTCTTAGAATCCTTTTCCGTTTTCCTCTTTAAGACAATATTCTTGAAATTTGGTGACTTTTTCCAGTTGCTTTCAAGACCTGTGGTTGACTTTGTAACAGGGGCTTCTTTTCACTGGAATCCTGGTTAGCTCTATAATTTCCCATATTCCACAGTTCTCCCTTTCTTGGTTTTGCCCACTCGCCCCTCACTGCTCTCTTTTTTGGGAGCACATCCATAGGTAAAATTCTTTAGAAAATGGAGACATGAGGCAAAATCTTCCAAACATGTGAAGATCTGAAAACAATGTTCTTTCTCTCATTTTTAAGCTGGACATGGAAGTCTAGGTCCAACATAATTTTACCTTCATATTCTGAAGCCTTTATTTCAATTTTTAAAAATGTTTTATTTATTTTTGATAGAGAGAGAGCACAAGTGGGGGAGGAGCAGAGAGAGAGGGGGTACAGAGGATCCAAAGCCGACTCTGTGCTGACAGCTGTGAGCCTGACGTGGGGCTCTAACTCATGAATCATGAGATCATGACCTGAGCCAAAGTTGGACACTCAACCGACTGAGCCAGTCAGGTGCCCCATGAAGCCTTTATGTGAGTGTCTTGCAGCATCTTCAATGTTAATGAGAAGTCTGATCCGTTGTGATTCAAATTCCCTTATGGTTCTTGGTTTACACTGCCCTCCACCCCTGCCATAATCTCAGGAACACTATCCTCGGTGATTTGGTATTTAACCATGGTGTGCCAAGGGCTTGGTCTTCTAATTAATTCTGATCAATATTTGTGTTTCCCTTTAGCTCTCGGAATTATTTTATTGTCTCTGAATTTCTCTTAATGGGCTATTGAACCTCCTGGATTTAGCTTCCATGCCTCTTCTTCTCTTATCAGTTCCTTCCCTTGTCATTTCGCTCAGTGTTATGGGAAATTTCCTCAATTACATCATCTAATCTTTCTATTAAAGTATTTTAGTTTTTATTTTGGCAATTTAATTTCCCAGAAATAGTTACTGTTTTCTCATTTTTATTAAAAGAAAAAAAAATCCTTGTTTCCTGGTTTTCCCTTCTGGATATAATGTCTGTTCAAGTCTTTGTTTTCTTGAATTCTATCTCTTACGGTGTGCTTTTCTATTCTCCCCCCGCCCCCCCCCCCCCCACACAAGTATCTGTTCTTCCTTAGTTGTCCATTAATTTTTAAGAATGAATAAATAGGAATGCCATTTTATGATGTGTTTGTTTATCTTTTTCCTTTAAATTTTTGTTCATATTTAGGTGTCAGCTCATTTTTAAGAATGAAGAAAGAAATGCTGTCAGTTTCTGCGTAGGGGGGGCTTGTCATATCAACTGGCAAGCTTCTCTCCAGGGTATTCCTGAACAAGAAAACCTTACTTTAGGATGTCAATACTCACACTAAACAAAATAATGAATTTCTTCAGAGGGAAAACTTGATTTTTGGGGGCTTGGGTTAAGCCTGGAGTCCTGCCTATAAGATGTAGTCCTTTCTCCACTGTCCCCCCCCCATTGTCACTCACCTCATGTATTCTGGGCTGAAGACACCTCCACTTGGTTTATCTGTTGACGTACTGACCTTCTGCCAAATACGTTCTGTCTTCCTGAGATCTGCCGAAATTTCTTCAAAGATGGCACCCCTCCTATTCTCTTCACTATTATTGATTTTATCATTAAAAAATTCCTTTCTATCATTTCGAAAGGATCTCAGGAAGGAGGGAAGGCAAATTCTTGGCCTCAGTTCACCATCTTGAAGTAGAAGCCTCTGAAATATCAATTAGGCAGTCCATGGCATGCCCTCACAGAGTGTCTGTCACCTAAAGGCTTTGACTGTGATGCCTTTAAAACTTCAAAGTCATTTTATGGAAAAAATAATAGGAGATATTTTTGATGAAGAAATCTTCCCAGCTGGAAGTTATTTATCCGAACTTTTACTTTGCAGTGTTGCATTGTGGGTGACATAGTAGGTCTTCAATAAATATCTGTTGAACCAATAAACGAATGAATGAACAAACAAATGAATGACTTAACCGTTAATTAAAAGTCAGTAAAAGGAAGTGGATAATATGTATGTTCAGTAAAAAAAAAATGGAATGATTTATACATTTGTACATCCTATGTTTTGATACATTCTTTTAGAGGTGTAGATATTAATGCAAACAGACTGACTTTTTAAACGAATGTAAATAAATGTATTGACGTTTAAAACAGTTGTCCTGAAAATTATACACTTATTCTGAGGATACTCACTGATGAAAATTTGGGGGGTTCTGGTTTGAACTTCCCTTTGGTCCTATTCCCCTCCCTCCTTTCCTTCCTTCCTTCCTTCCTTCCTTCCTTCCTTCCTTCCTTCCTGTCTTCTTTCCAGTCTTATTTGGTTTCCTCAGTGGGGGAAATCTTTGGCCTTTGAAGGTGTATTTTATTTTTTCAAAAAAGCCCAATACAACTTTGTATGTATTTCTTAGATCAGAATGAACAATATATTATTTTTGTAGTCAAAACCATATGATAAGGCAGATCTCAAATGGGGTAATAAATGGATTATGAATAAAAGCTCCCAAAGAGGAGATTCTTTGTCTTTATTTGCTTTTTTTTTAAGTTGTACTTATTTAAGTAATCTCTACACCAAAGTGGGGCTCGAACTCACAACGATCAAGAGTCACAAACTCTTCCCACTGAGCCAGCCAGGCTCCCCTGTTTATTTTATTTTATTTTATTTTATTTTATTTTATTTTACTTTACTTTACTTTACTTTTCTTTATTTTATTGTAAACAATTGCAGAAGCTTTCGAACAAGTGTACACTTTTCCAAGGCGCCCAATATAAAGAGGATGACGCTCATGCCAGCGTATGAAATGAAGCTCACTGCTTTATAACCTCCCACTATGCATTGTGTTCTCTGCTGTTTAGGATAATGATTACTGTGAGATGCATAATAATGACAGATGTCAGTAATAAGTGCCTACTATGAAAACCAGAAACTTCGCACGCATGGGTCATTCTGTTGGGTTATGACCCCCGTTTTTACAGATGAGGAAACTATAACTCAGAAATTTTGTTTTTTCCAAGTCACTCAGCTAGGAGATGACAGAGCTGAAGTGCATTACTGGGTCTGTCAAGAACCTGTGCTGAGTTCCTCCACCTCACAATTTTACTTGCACAACTTCTCTTTCATATATGAGGAAGCCAAGCCTGTTGACCAAGATGATAGACAAGCTGATTTGGTGCCGGCATCCCAGCCCAGCAGTGTGGCCATAGCCTTCTCCCCTTCACCTGTGTTTGACAAAATTCTGCTAGACCAATGGTGGGCTCCCCAGCCAATCTCTGTGTGGCAGGGCACAACCGTCATGCATGCTTCTGAACGGGGATGCAGAGTGAGTCTTCTGCGTGCCTGTGTCCTACTCACATGCCAGCTTCTTGCAGGGAGGTGAAAGGTAGGAAGCACCCTGGTTGTATTTGTTCAGGAGGTCACCAGTCACCTAGTGTTCTGGCCTTTTCAGTGTGGTTATGGTCCTTGGTCCTGTTCTAACCTGAACTATTTGTTAAGCCTCTGGATCTAGCTTTTATTTGCCTGCTGAATCAGACTTTCTCTCTTCCTGCTAAAACTCAGCTGGGACAGAGTTTCTTGGGCTGTTCCTCTGGAGATCTGGGCACCCCTTTAGGGTTGCCAAGAGTTTAGGCAAGTGGGATGTGGAGGCAGAGTCTTCTCACACCAGCTACCTCTTGACAATCAAAGGCTATGGTTAGAGTAGTCTAGGCCCTGAAATGTGGGCCACAGGACGATACACAAAGGCAAATCTGATCACTAGGGGGGCAAAGGGGCCAGCAAAATGATTCCAGGCATTTCTAAACATAGTGTGTATGGGTGGGTGGGTGAGGGAAGTGTGTGTGCTGATGGTTGTCACGGTTCAAGAACCTGAGGGCTGAGAGTGGCAAATGAATGCTAACCAAAGTTGTGTTAAAATGTGTCCTATATCCACAGGGATTACCTGTGCCCTGAATAACAGGTCTGTGGGACCCAAAAAGTTGGATGCTGGAAGACCTGGTATCACCTGGTATCAGCCCTTGGGCATTGGGCAACCAAAATATATTTCAAAATTCTGCTGGTTTGTGAACTCAAGGCTCTTCATACACTGACTCATTTGCTTCCTGTTGGTTCTAGGAAAGAGTTGAGGCAAGCTATAGCTGGCGCACTGAGCATAGTTCTAGTCCAGAAAGGGATTGATGACAATGAACACTGTCAGATTTCTGAGGAAATCCAAGTGCCCTAGTCAGTGCCCAGCTGAGTAAAAGCGTGTTATGCATACGTCTTTTTGAGGTGGGAGAACATAAGTCCACGTAATATCAAAATATATCTATGATTTTCTGGGTGATCAGTCAGTGTATAAAGGGACTATGGATCACTTGAAGATTTATGGATTTTCCTGATGAACTATGGATCCGTTCTCTCTTCCAGGGGATCACATTTCTACTCCCCAACTCAGCAAGAGGTCTCATTTTGGCTGAGTTCTTCTATAAAAGTTCTCCTTACCTGAGCTGTGGGTGTCTTGACTGTGGTTATCATTAAGACTGTGGGCCAGGTGGTTTTCTTCCACTACATCCAAAAGGCTTCTTTTCTAGGACTTCGTAAAGTCAGGGGAAATATGGGGTTGAGAGGAACCAAACCCATGTGGTGGAGGAGCCCTGGACAGTTTACTAACAAAGACCCTGAGACAAGCACTCGTTTGCAGTAACTAGATGCAGCTATAACTAGAGCAGGATCCTGAAGTGAACGGACCACTGCGTAGCTCCTAGTGTGCCTGTCCTGAATTTTCCTTCTTATTCAACATGGATGCGGGCAGTTCATGAGGGGCTGGTTACATCCTTCTGTAAAGGTTGATATGCTGCCGTACAGGCTTGTCACCTGGCTGCAATCGCTTGAGTCCTGGGTCAAGAGTGCATTAGTCAGCCATGATCCAGAATTCTCGCTGTGATTGCTCTGATCAGTCATGCGCAGTGCTGAGTGAATTCTGTAACTGCCATTGCCTGCTGCAACTGTCCAGAGCCGTCTTCTGGTGCCTGGGGGTGCTGCAGCAAGATTTTATAGAGTCCCCCAACTTTGGGCAGGGACAACTCCCGCGTTGAGCGCCACCTTGAAAATCTCCCTCCATTACTCAAAAAAGGAAAAAAGAGAAAAAAGTGTTTTTTTCTGGTTACTCCAGGCATTTCATTGCTAAATATCACCTATGACTATAACCATTCTGTGATGCCAAATCCTGTATGACTTAGACTATTTGGTCATATTGCGACCAATTATAAGCGAACTCCTTGGAGGAAAGTACTCCCACATTATCATTCAAATGGCATTATTGTGTTCTGGAATGCATTCTTCACCTCTTCCTACTCTCTAGTGGTTGCTGGAAATCCTTGGAACGTCTTGGCTTACAGCTGAATCACTGTAATTGCTGCCTCCGTCTTCACACGTCTGTTTTTCCTTTGGGTGTCTACGTGTTCGTCTTTACCTGGCCTTCTTCAAGGACACCAGCCATTGGATGTAGAGCCCACCTTAATCCAGTCTGACCTCGTCATAGCTAATTCCATCTGCAAAGACCCTATTTCCAAATAAGGTCACACACATGCTGAGGTTCTGGGTAGACATGAATTTTTGGGAGGACGCTAGTCAACTGAGTACCCTTACAGGTCTCTGGACTCTGGGCCCATTCCCCTTTCCAGGTACTCAGTGTCTGCTCCCTAACTGGGGCTTTTGGAAGAATAAAGTGCTGCAGAGGTACATGCAATTCCCCCGTTGAAATTTGGAGTTCAGAATTTGAGTATAGGAATTGGGCTCTGTCTCTGGTACTGCTATAATTAGGTTACCTTTATTCCTCTATGAATCATTAACCTCGCAAACTGCTGGTTCAATCTATGACAACCAGTGATACATCATCTTTAACCAGTCCGCACCACCATAAAAAAAAAAAAATGCTGTGCAAGTACTAATTTATTGCTCCACGACACAAATGGCGCATCTCAAACAAACTCAGCCAATTTTAAGGATGATTTCTGGGCTGTTTAAAAAGAATTCTTCTGCCAGCTTCTTGAAGATGTTGCTTTAGAGATTATTATTTTCTGTTTCAGGACAAATCCATGAATCTGGCCCATTCATGTTAGCTATAGTGAGACAATGCATCTCTTGTCCATGAAACTTGAATGTGCGGGTGTCAGAAGTGATTTTTCTGGAGCTAACTTTTCCCGTACTTTGAGTTATCAGTTTCTGTCGTGCTGGTGTGCATTTCAGCTGAGGTTTTATTACATTGTGTTGGCAGCACATTATGTTTTTTACACATGGATTTGATTGAGAAATGAAACTGGAATAAGAATGAGGTAGCAGCAGCGTCTGCTGTACGGCTCAACTATTGCCGTTGTCAATCAGCCTGATTGATTAAATATGGTGGTACACATTTTTATTAAAACGAAATACTTCTCTTGAAAAGGGACCATTACGCCCACAGATGATAGGACTCTCCTGAAGAGTGGCCCGAGGAAGAGGCCTCTTGGCGGAGTCCGATAATTGCAGGTGGCGGGAACAAATAGGAGAGTTCAGATTAGCTCTGGGTAATTTTATGAATTTAAATTCTTTTTTTTTTTTTTTTGCCGTATGGAAGAAATCAACCGACATTTGGGGGCACTAACCCCCGCGGAAGCATTTGAGTTTGATTGAGTCCCCAGACACTGTCCCTTCCTTTGTTGATGCCCCGTGGTCCCTTGGTTTTAAGGCATCCAGGATGAGCTAGAATTTCTCGGAAGTAAGAGCGAACATCCTGGTCCACTGAAGTGCCACTTCTGTCATTTTCCATTCAAGCCCATTTTAGCTTGCCACCAGGTTGTAAATTTGAAAAACAGACATGCACATAGGGGAGAACGGAGACGCTTGAGAATGAGAATGGGTGGATTATTCCATTGGCTTGGATGAAGACCCAGCAAACATCATCTCTGCCTGTAAAACCCTGAAATTTGGAGTGACTTCAAAGAGAAAGTGGTGGGGGATTTGGTATTAGAGCATTAAAGGCCCAAAGAGGTGAAATGATTTGATTGGGCCTGTTTAGTTTGTGTGTGTGTGTGTGTGTGTGTGTGTGTGCTTGCTCACCCAGAAGTCCTGGGCTGGGGCTGGCTATTCCTGGAGTATTGAGGCTTCCCCCTGGTTTGAGCCAGCCTAAATTCCAGGGGGCCTGTTTGATCGTGGTCCCCAGCAAAATGTCTCTTGTTGGAATCCATTTAGGACAATAACCCCAAAGGCTTTGCATTAGTGTAAAACACAGGGCTTCAGAAGAGGGCTTTTCAGAAAAACAAGTGGGCAATAAGAGAGGAAAAACCTTTGGAGTAATTCCTTTAACACACAGACTGCTTCTGCTGCAGGGCTGGTGTCAAGACTAATCTTGCAGGATTGAGATATTTTCAGCTGTATCCAATTTAGGTTTCGGCTTTTCCTCACAGAGGGATTGCTTCTGAAACAATCTTTCTCACTACTCTCCCTACACTCGTCTTCTAAAGCCTGTTTGTAGATTTGGGGATTGCTAACAGATTTTAAGAACAAGAAATCCCTGAAATACCACGCAGCTAAAAGCCAAAAACAGGAATACTTAAGGAACTTGACTTTTTTTCTTTTTTTAAAAAAAATTTTTTTAACGTTTATTCATTTTTGGGATAGACAGAGACAGAGTGCAAGCTGGGGAGGCGCAGAGAGAGAGGGAGACACAGAATTCGAGGCAGGCTCCAGGCTCCAAGCTGTCAGCACAGAGCCCACTGCGGGACTCGAACTCATGAGCCATGAGATCATGACTTGAGCTGAAGTCGGCCGCTTAACCGACTGAGCCACCCAGGCACCCCTTGACTTTTTTCTTTCTTTCCTTCTTCCCTCCTTTCCTTTCCTTTCTTGATTTCTTTCTTTCCTTCTTTCCTTCCCCCTTCCTTCTTTCCTTTCTTTTTAAAAATATTTTGTCAAGGGGTGTCCTTCAGCTCTCAGTCAACTTTCTCTCTGGACTCAGCCATAAAGGATGAAAACCCCACAGAGACTTGCAGTTTTAAACTTGGAGCTTCCTGTAAGGTCATAGACTGTTAAGGGTATGACCTCTGTTTATCTGGTTCTTTCTTGGCATCTTGGACCTTATCTATGCCAAATCCACAAAGGCCACCAGATGAATGTCTGGATCAGGGTGTCCAATAAGTTGTCTGGGAGCACACAGGGATCCTGCTTGTCCAGCCAGGAGTCTGGAGTTTTGCTGTTGTTGGAGGTCAGGAACAGGTAGGATATCAGTAACCAGATAGGCAGCACACATGTTGAGGGTCAGGCATATACATGGACCAAAGCGAGCCGAAGCTCAGAAGTCCACGAAGCTATGTAAGTGAGATTGACATGACATCAATCCAAACATTGTGTTGTAACCTGATTTAGATACAGAAAGCCTGCTGATTATGAGCATGGCTGTCAGTCCTCCTATACCTTTTGGCAAATGGATTAATCTTTCTATGTATCACTTTCTTAATCTGTAAAGCAGAAATTAATCACCTTTCTTACAGGGTTATTGGAGAGAGACAATAAAATGACATTAACTAAATCTCTTGTCTGGCACACAGTAAATACTTAACATGTCGTAGTGATTCCTGTCTCCCATTTCTAACGTGCCACTCTCAAAGGCAAAGCAGCCATGAGTTTGAGATGTCCTGAACCCACAGAGCAGGTGCAAAAGTGGCCAGACCAGCAGTGGAACATGGTAATAAAGAGACGGTTCGTTTGGACCCAGCGCTGAGTGGACTGATGCTCGCATAGTAAAAAATCAAGTGGACTTGTACTAGCTGTTCTTTTTTTCACCTCCTCAACTGCTGACGATCTTGAAGAAGGTTTAGCTGCCCTAGTTTTGTTGCTATTGTTGTTATTATGGTGTATTTTATTTAATTTTCATGAAGTATCACATACTTCTAGAAATGTGCATAATCATAAGTAGACAACTCAATTTTAACAACTTAATTAAGCACACTCACATAACCAGTAGGCAGATTAAGAGCAGAACAGTTTCAGTACCCTGAAAGTCCCCTTCCTGCACCCTTCTAGCCACTGTTCCTACCCTAGAAAAAGCCACTATTCTGACTTCTAATACCAGAGATCAGTTTTATCTGTTTTTGACTGTATACAAATAAAATCACATACTACATGCTCTTTCGTGTCTGATTTCTTTTGCCCAACATCTGTTTGTGAGATCTGTTCATACCCTGGCTTGCATTTCCAGTTCACTCATTCCAAATATATGTCTATAGTATTCCATAGTGTGCATATATCACTGTATTCATCCTATTGTTAGCGGGCATTTGGGATGTTTCCAATTTAGGGATAATATGAATAGCGTTTCTCTGAATATTCTTGAACATGTCTTTTGGTGGACCTGTGCATTCATTTCTTTTGAGTATGTCCCTAAGAATGGAGTTACTGGGTCGGCTGCAGTTGATGCTATCAGTTTTCCAAAGCGGTTGTACCAATTATGCTTCCCAGTAATATATGCAAATTATGGCTTCTCCACGTGTTCCCCATTATCTGGTGTAGTCTCTGTCATTTTAACCTTTCTGGTGGGGCTAGTGTATTGCACAGCGGATATGAATTTTCATTTTCCAGTGGACGAATGAAGTTGGGCACCTTTTCTGATTGGACGTCTGTGGGCTTGAAGAAGCTAGAAGTTCTCTTCGAAGACATACAGCTAACAGGTGACTACAAAGGACAGTTGTCAATGGTGTGTCTCCAGACTGAGGAGCGGATGGAGGCCATAGTGATCAGATGTATGGCCTCTTTGCATCTTAAGTGGCATATTCCATTCGGAGCCCTACACTTTGAGAAGGGTGAGGATCAACAAGAGTATGCTTAGAAGGGGGTGACCAGGTCCGCAGTCAGACCAGCAAGGGGAACAATCAGAAGAACTGGGATCGTTCAGCCCATACAGAGAGGACAAAGGGGGAACAAAAAACTGCCACTTAATTGCTGGGGGCTATCTTCTGAAAGAGGGGGCAGGCTTGCTCTGTGGGACCCATGAGGCAAAGTTAAAAACTATAGGACTCCCTCTCTCTCTGGCCCTCCCCTGCTCATGCTCTGTCTCTCTCTGTCTCAAAAATAAATAAAACATTAAAAAAAATTAAAAAAAAAGGGGGCGCCTGGGTAGCTTAATCGGTTAAGCGTCCGACTTTGGCTCAGGTCATGATCTCACGGTCCGTGAGTTCGAGCCCCGCATCGGGCTCTGTGCTGACAGCTCAGAGCCTGGAGCCTGCTTCCGATTCTGTGTCTCCTTCTCTCTCTGCCCCTGCCCTGCTCATGCTCTGTCTCTCTCTGTCTCAAAAATAAATAAAACATTAAAAAAAAACTATAGGAATGAAGATTTCAGGATGGCAAATTTAGCCCGTCATCACTGTCTTGTTCTTTCTTCTGGCTTAGCCTGGTAATGACCTAGAGAGTGAGGCCAGGGCAGCCCCCTCACAGGTCATGAAATGTTCTCATCTAATTTGCATAAATTAACTAGAATCTGTAAATAGGAGACACCTGTGAATGCAAGGGGCACCTACTTCATAACGTCATTCTTCCTAACAAATATTTATGGACTCCTCCAAGCTGTAAGTCCCAGACCTGACTTCTTCACAAAGGACAGATACGGTTTCAACTAGAGGTCTCACCTATTCACTGATGAATTCTTGAAAAATTGGTACTTGTAAAACAAATCCAATTGAAGCCAGAACGGGTAAACAGTCAAACAAACTTTTATGCTTAGTTGGCTCAGGATGAGTGAGGGATGTGATGGCCAGGAGTAGGGCAAGTTTGCAGGAGGTCAATGGAGTGTGAGAGGCCTCCAAGAGTATAGGAAATAAGTTGATCCAAAGGAAAGGATGGCTCAACAAGGGCTACTGTGAAGAAGCAGGCCAGGCAGGCCAGGCAAAGGAAGGTAAAAGAGTCAAGTGCAAAAGCAAGAGAGATGAGATCCTTAAAGAAGCATAAGTAGAAGGGTTGGAGGGAGAGAGTCAGGGAGCAAAGAGTGGGAATTATTTCAGACTGTCTGCAAATTCATATACATATCAAATATTAACTGTAGTTAATGTATAATGTCACACACACAAATGTTTATGCTGAGTCTGAAATGTGCACAGATGTTATACTAATTTAAATATCTTTTAAAAAGGTACTGAATTCATAGTTGATTTTATTACGCACTTTTTCCATCAGCACATTTTAAAAGTTACATTTTTTTTACATGTTTGAGTAAGGGGAATTTTTTTTCATTAAACAGGTGTCTTATACTTGCAGTCGTTGACAACTATTAGTCTTGAATATGAATGTTGATGTTAACTTACAAAAAATCCCTGGAAATACAAAGAATTAAGTAGGAGAAAGATAGGTGAAGTTTGAAAGAGAGTTTGGGTTGCTCACTTATCACTCTCAGGCCTAAAGGAATGCAGACAGCTCATACTATATATTTCCCTATTTCTGGCCAGGGCTCAGACCTCCTCCACCTTAGACAGATGACAGTCGATCTGGTTCTCTATCATTATCTGGATTGTTTCCCCCATTTTTTTTTTTTTTTTTTTTGAGTGGAAACCACTGCAGTGGGTACCATGGGAAATACAAAGGAAAATAAAATATGCTCTTTGCTTTCTGGAAAGAGAAATGTAACTATTTGCTTGGATCTTTCATTTTGAAATCATGGAGCTCTCTCTGCCAGGATTTCTTTACTGAATCCAAGTTTGACCTTTGAAGATCTGTCGTAGACTGATCTCAGGATGCACATTTTCTTGCCTAGGGCATCACAAAAAGATGCTTGATGCTTAAAAGATAGGAAGAGCAAGAAGCTAGATGTTCTCTACAACCCATTCTAATACTGTCCGCAGCACTATTCCAACAGCATTAGAGAAAATGTAGTAAGGGCACCGATGGAGTCTAGCTGGAGTCACAAGTATGAGAAAGACATTGTCTCTCTCGTTCCCTCTGCACCCATAGGTATGCGCGCGCGCACACACACACACACACACACACACACACACACACACCTTGCAAGCTATGCACTTGTAAAAAAGCTAATCAGTGCTGGAACAGGCATGCAACACATAAACAAAAGACATTTTAAAGAAGGCTCTTATTTTCTCACTGACAGGACACACATTAACTTAGCAACAGCTGCTCTAGTGGGAAGACATTTTTCTCTGGGTTGTCAACAAGTGGGATCCCTCCCCCGCCACCATTATCCTAGTATATATCTAGAAAAATTCCAATGAGATACCACTATTTTATCAGTTAGCTAAATAGCTGGTGTAATGCAGGAAACATTCTCTATCCCTTTCCCAGGGGAAGGATGGGGTCATTTCACTTTTCCAAAAAGACCATGAACTCTGCACAGAGAAGCACCACCATCCCACAAAATAACATACCTAGAAAGAAGTTTCCCAAACGTAATTACTTTTGCACGGAGCTTTAAATAATGAAATCTGCCATACCTTCCACCCCAGCCAGTGTGTATATTAGTAGCTCGATACATAGTTATTGACTGATTGAACTAATAAATCCCCCAAAAGTTTGCACTTATATATTTAGCAGAAAGATAAGGCCAGGCATATGTGAAAATGAAAGGGGAAACATGGAGATTCTTCAATGTTGTAGCAGGATTAGAAATGCTTCATACTGATTAGCCGAGGAAAGTGAGGAGTTAAAGTAGCCTCAGAGGATCAAAAGGCCAGATGTATTGGGATGACTCCAAAAGCTATTCCATGGGATTGGAGAGGGAGAGAGAGGAGTCTTGTTTGGGAACAATGAGGACTAAAGACCACTATGATATTCAAAATCATTTATTCAAATACTTACAAAAAAATAAGATGAACCCTATCTACAAGGAACTCATAGTCTGCTGGAGAAGATAAGTGCAAAAGCACACAGACTGGAACATAGTGGGGTAAGTGATAAAATATAGTAGACATAGTGTTTTATAGGCTCATATAGAATGGCCACTAACCCCATCTGTCCTTAGGTAAGGAAAGGCTTCTGCTAGAGGATAGCCAGGAAGAGAATGTGAAATGATGTTCCTGGTAAAGGAAATTACATGTGCAGGAGAGTATAATAAGTTAAGGCACTGGTTCCTAAGTATGACCACATATTAGAGCCACCTAGAAGACTTAAAAACAATAACAAATCAACGTCCACTTCAGACTATGATTGAATAGCTTGCACGAGAATATATTTCTCAAAAAAGATAACTGTAACAACTCTATAAAATAAAAAAAAGTTGCTAACTCCTTGAAGGCACTGGAGAATAATCAAAGCCACCAGGCTTTGTGAGGCCAGGATACTAGAAAAAAGTCAGGCTAAATATTTTCTGGTGCTTTTATTCTTAACGTGTTTGTTGGTTTATAAGCAGAGTGGGGTTGAGAGACTGAGCAGAAAGGAGGGAATCAGAGCTTTTGGTAGTCTTACGGGGCCAGCAAGACAAAAATTGGAGTTCAGGACCAGTAAGGCAGCTGGGACTTGGAAGACCAAGATCCTGGAAAAAAGAGAATCTCAGGGAGTTGAGTCCAGTATTCTGTCTTGCTTTCATCTTAAGGCATTTGCCAATATTTCTAAATTGTGTGGGGCAGCATAGAGAGATTATAAAGCAACACAGAACTTTCTGTAGTCTCACAATGTTGGCTGGACAATTGTTGGAGTTCAGGACACAACAAAGAAAAGCACCTAATAAATGTTGAGGCTTTCAATTAAGACCTATAAAGGTTATATGCTGACATTAAAGGTGCACCTAAAATAAATTAGCCCTTATGAAAACCAAAAATCAAGTCTTGAATTATCTCAGTTATTACTCAGACAAGGTGATCTTTTCTACTTTAACTGCCACCCAGAAGAAAATTAAACCCCTACACAGGAAGAGAATGTAATGTAAATCCTCTATAATTTATTATGCATACTCTCTAGCTTTCAATTAAAAATCACTTGGCATTCCAGGAAGAAAAACTAAAGAAAGAAACAGGTAATAGAAACGACCCATAGGAATCACACATATTAAAATTATTTGGCACAGTTTAATTGTGATTAATATGTGCCAAAAGTAGATGAAAAGATAGAAAATTTCACTAAATAGATGGAATCTGTCAATAAGAATGAAAAAGTAATTTCTTGAACTGAAAACTGTAATAACCAAAATAAATAACTCAATAGATAGACCTAACAGAATAATAGACATTATCAAGAGAAATTATTAGGAAACTTAAGTGTAGGTTAAAAAATATCAGAAGGAATCACAAAGAGGAAAAAGGTTGAAAAACGCCCCCAAAAAGGCATAAGAGAGATCTGGGATATGGTGAAAAGATCTAATCATCTGTAAGTATAAATTCAGAAAGAGAAGAGAGAGAATTGGGGCAGAAGCAATCTCAGATGAGACAGTCTGAGAATTTTCCAGAACGAAAATCATCCAATTACAAATTCAATAAGCACCATGAATGTCGAAAGAGTAAATACAAATAAATCCATACCCAGGAACATCATAGTCAAACTGCTTAAAATCAAAGACAAAGAGAAAATCTTGAAAGATGCCATTTAAAAAAGACATCTTAACCTCAAGGGAATAGCAATATGACTTAGAGTTGACCTTTCAACAGAAATGCTGAAAGCAAACAAAACAAAACAAAACAAACAAAATAACAACAATGCAACAATGGAATGACATATTTTCTTGCTGAAAGAAAACATTCCCCATTCTGAAATTCTATACCCAGCAAAAATATCCTTTAAAAAAATAAAAATAAGACGAAGACTCTTTTTTTTAAACATTATCTTTCTTTCTTTTTTTTTTTTAACGTTTATTTATTTTTGATACACAGAGAGAAAGAACATGAACGGGGGAGGGTCAGAGAGAGGGAGACACAGAATCTGAAACAGGCTCCAGGCTCTGAGCTGGCAGCACAGAGCCCGACGCGGGGCTCGAACTCACGGACCGTGAGATCATGACCTGAGCCAAAGTTGGCTGCTTAACCAACTGAGCCACCCAGGCACCCCAAGATGAAGACTTTTTATACAACCCAAATTGAAAGAATTTGCAACCAATTGACACACTAAACCAATTTAGTAATAGAATACTAAAAGGAGTTCTTTAGATAAATGATAAATGATCTCAGATGGAGAGTGGAGAAATGCAAGAGCAAATGAAGAGCAGTACAAAGGTAAATGTATAAGTTAGATGAATATTTACTGTGGATAACAATAACTACAAAATCATGTCTTTGGGTTTTGAAAATACATAGAGTTAAAATGCATGAAAATTATAGCATAAAAGTAGAAATTAAAGTAAGTGGAGTGAAAGAATTCTAAGGTTGTTGCATTTTCTGGGAAACAGTAAAAATATCAGTCCATAGCAGACTATAATAAATCAAGTATATACATTTCTCAAAGTGTGAATCCTGGACTGGTCACATCAGTATCACCTGCAAACTTATTAGAAATGTAATTTTTTGGCTCCTCCCAGGCCTGCTGAAGCAGAAAATCTGAAGTGAAGCCCAGAAACCTACACTTTTGAAAGTCTTCCAGATGTTTCTGATGCATGTGAAGGTTTGAGAACCACTGCCTTAGAATAACCACTGAAAGAAACAGAGAAGAATTTATCATTAATAAGCTAATACTAGTACAAGGAGAGAATGGAATAATAGATATACTTGGTTAGTCCAAAAGGAGACAATAAAGGAAAAAACAAAAGATGAGTGAAGAAAAGGGACAACTAGAAAAGAAATAATAAGGTGGAAGATTTTAAAACCAAATATATCAGCAATTATTTTAAATTTAAGTACACTAAATACTCAAGTTGAAAGATGAAGATTGTCAAATAAATGCAAAATTCAACTAAATGTTACTTATAAAAGACACATTTTATTATTTTATTTATTTTTTTTTTATTTTTATTTTTATTTTTTTTTTTAATTTTTTTTTCTTTTTTTTTTTTTTTTTTAATATATGAAATTTACTGTCAAATTGGTTTCCATACAACACCCAGTGCTCATCCCAAAAGGTGCCCTCCTCAATACCCATCACCCACCCTGCCCTCCCTCCCACCCCCCATCAACCCTCAGTTTGTTCTCAGTTTTTAACAGTCTCTAATGCTTTGGCTCTCTCCCACTCTAACCTCTTTTTTTTTTTTTTTTTCCTTCCCCTCCCCCATGGGTTTCTGTTATGTTTCTCAGGATCCACATAAGAGTGAAACCATATGGTATCTGTCTTTCTCTGTATGGCTTATTTCACTTAGCATCACACTCTCCAGTTCCATCCATGTTGCTACAAAAGGCCATATTTCATTTTTTCTCATTGCCACGTAGTATTCCATTGTGTATATAAACCACAATTTCTTTATCCATTCATCAGTTGATGGACATTTAGGCTCTTTCCATAATTTGGCTATTGTTGAGAGTGCCGCTATAAACATTGGGGTACAGGTGCCCCTATGCATCAGTACTCCTGTATCCCTTGGATAAATTCCTAGCAGTCCTATTGCTGGGTCATAGGGTAGGTCTATTTTTAATTTTCTGAGGAACCTCCACACTGCTTTCCAGAGCGGCTGCACCAATTTGCATTCCCACCAACAGTGCAAGAGGGTTCCTGTTTCTCCACATCCTCTCCAGCATCTATAGTCTCCTGATTTCTTCATTTTGGCCACTCTGACTGGCGTGAGGTGGTATCTGAGTGTGGTTTTGATTTGTATTTCCCTGATAAGGAGCGACGTTGAACATCTTTTCATGTGCCTGTTGGCCATCCGGATGTCTTCTTTAGAGAAGTGTAAAAGACACATTTTAAATACACAGAAACATTGAAAGTAAAATGAAGGAAAAAATATACAAGGAAACATTAACCAAAATAATTGTTGTAACTATATTCATATCAAACAAAGCAGACTTTAAGAGAAGCAGCAATTCTAGATATTAATAAGGACATTTCAAAATGTTAAAAGGGTCAACCTATGAGGATGATATAGAATTATAAATTTTAAATAGCCTCAAAATAAAGCAAAAAAAGAGAGACAGAATTAAAGAAAAAATAGAAATTCTGCTAACAAAATAAGAGACTTTAACAGAGTGCTCTTAATAATGGATAAATAGGTAACATATTAGTAGAATTACAGAAAACTTGAAAAACACAACTACCAAACCTCCTACTTGACATCTATAGAGCACTGAACCCTATAACTGCAGCATACATTTTCTTTTCATGTTTTTATAAAATAATTACTAGAATATACTATCAACTGAGCCATAAAGCAAGTTTCAGCACATTTCAAAGGATTGTTACTACATACAGAATGGATTCCCTGACCATAGTGAAGTTTAACTATATGTAAATTAAGTCCACCACCCAAAGAAGAAATAAAAAGTTAGCAAGTATTTTGAAATGAATGATAATAAAGATAAATTCTATCAAAGCTTGTGGGAGACAGCTAATGCTATGCTTCAAGAGAAATGTCTATCCTTAAAACGTATGTATTAAAGAATAAGACAGAATTAAAATTCGTTATTTCAACATTCATTTTAAGAAGTTAGAAAAGGAATGGCAAATTATAGCCAAAAAAGTAGAGATAAGACAATATTAAAAATAAGATAAGAGGGGTGCCTGGGTGGCTCAGTCGGTTGAGCATCTGACTTCAGCTCAGGTCATGATCTCACACTCTGTGAGTTCAAAACCCACATCGGGCTCTGTGCTGACAGCTCAGAGCCTGGAGCCCGCTTCGGATTCTGTGTCTCTCCCTCTCTCTGCCCCTCCCCTGTTCATGCTCTGTCTCTCTCTATCTCAAAGATAAATAAAAACATTGAGGTGCCTGGGTGGCTCGGTCGGTTAAGCAGCCGACTTCGGCTCAGGCCATGATCTTGCGGCCCGTGAGTTCGAACCCCGCGTCGGGCTCTGTGCTGACAGCTCAGAGCCTGGAGCCTGTTTCGGATTCTGTGTCTCCCTCTCTCTGACCCTCCCCTGTTCATGCACTGTCTCTCCCTGTCTCAAAAATAAATAAAATGTAAAAAAAAAAAAAATTTAAATTAAATAAATAAATAAATAAATAAATAAATAAAAACATTAAAAAATAATAAGATAAGAAATTAATGAAACAAAACGAGCATATTATAGGAAAAAAATCAATAATGTTAGAAGTTGTTTTTTTGAAATGGACTGAAAGAACTGATAAAGTACCACTATGAAAATGGTATCAATATGAAGAAATGAAGAAGATATCTCAACACATCCTAGAGACATTAGAAAGTGATATAGAACCATGAAGATATTATGCTAGTAAATTTGAAAATTTAAACGAATAAGGTCCTTGAAAAGCACAACTTGCAAATACTGAGCAAAAAACAAACAAAGGTACCTATTTAATGCTGAAATTTTGAAAACTTTCTTCTTGATACTAGAAATGAGACAAGTATGCTCACTGCTACAATTTAGACACATCATGATTATGTTTTTAAAATATCCAAATGAATACATACACAGTTAGAATTCAGAATTCAATTCAGCAAAGACATTGTATAAAAGGTCAATATAAAAATTGTGTTTCTGCATACTATTCACAAATGATACAAAAAATAAAGTTTTAAAAATGGTACACTTTATGATAGATTAAAATCACCCAATATTCAAGACTATGTCTACAGAAACAGCAAGACTTCCCTACTTTAAATTACAAAACATTTTTTTAAGAAAAATTAAAGAAGACCTAATAAATAGAAGGGTCCACAATGTTTGTGGATCAGAAGACTTAATTTTGTAGAAATGGCCACTTCCCCAAAACTGATCTATAGAGTAAATGGGATTCCATTAAAAAATCCCAAGTCTTTCTAAAAAAATTGATACGCTGATTCTAAAATGTATACCATGTTATGGGAGCAAGATTAGCTAGACAGTCTGGAAGAAGAACAAAGCTAAAGAAATTACTATGTAAAGACTTATTATAAAGCTATGGTAGGTAAGTTAGGTGGAATAGCTACATAGACAAACAGACCAGCGGAACAGAATAAAGAATTCAAAAACACACCTACACATACATGGTTGCTTGACTTTCATGAGAAGAGAACCACTTCAATGCAGTAAGAGGAGAGTCTTGTCAATAATTGGTTCTAGGTTAACTGGATATCCGTCTGGAGAAAAAAAAAAATTAACTCCTACCTTACATCGTACACAAAAATTTTTTCATGTGTACTGCAAATCCAAATATGGAAAGCAAACAATAAATATTCTAGAAAATAGCATAGGAGAATATCTTTATCCACCTACATGGCAAATATATACTTTTTAAAATTTTTAAGACTTATTTGTGGGGCGCCTGGGTGGCTCAGTCGGTTGAGCATCCAACTTCGGCTCAGGTCATGATCTCACAGTCCGTGAGTTCAAGCCCCGCATTGGGCTCTGTGCTGACAGCTCAGAGCCTGGAGCCCATTTCGGATTCTGTGTCTCCCTCTCTCTCTGCCCCTTCCCTGTTCATACTCTGTCTCTCTCTGTCTCAAAAATAGATAAACGTTAAAAAAAAATTAAAAAAAAAGAAAGATTAAAAAAAAAAGACTTATTTGTCTTTATTACTCAAAAGAAGAACATTAAGAATGCTGGGAATCACTGACTCATTAATTGCATTTCTTGTAGTTTATTCTACAGGAAATAATCTAAATGGACATATCTTTATGTTCCAAGATGTTCACCACAGCACAGAAAAAAATAGTGTTTTTTGAAATTAGAAGCTATCTGGTTGGTTATCCTGAATGTCCATCATGGAGGTGGCAAATACTTTTTAAATGAGATACAACATCACAACAAAAAGATTGTTAAATTGGACTTCATTAAAATCATTAAACTTAAGAACTAAGAGACACCAAAGAGATTGGACAGAGAAGCCACAGGATGAGACAAGATATTTGCAATACCTATATCTGGCAAAGAACTTTTGTACAGAGAATAAAGATCTCCGACAAATCAACATATAAAAATGGAATGCCACTTCATAAAAGAAGGAATGGTCCAAATGGCCAATAAATGTATGGAAAAGCCCTCAAGTTCATTGATTACCAGTGGAATTATAATCACAATGTGATACAACTGTACAGCCATCAGAATGGTTAAAATTTAAAAGAAACTTAAAATACCAATTTTGGAGAATGTGGAGCAGAGATAACCTTCACATACTGTTGGTGGGAATGTTAATTATTATAACACTTTGGAAAACAACTTGGCATCATCTACTCAAAGTGAACAAATATATATCCTTTGATTTAGTAATTTTATTCCTAGGTATATGTGTGTAAACATGTGCGCACCAAAAGAGACATCAAGAAAGTTTGTAGCAACTATTATACATATTATTATATATTATATCCATAATATCCCTAAGTGGAACAACCCAAATGCCAATGAACAGTAAAATGGGTAAATAAATAATAATATACCCACACAGTAGAGTCTCATACAGCAACGGGGAGGAATGAGCTACTGTTGTCACAAAAACATGGATGAATCTCACAAACTATTGGGCAAAAGAAGATATCAAAGAATACATACTATATGATTCCATTGATATGTAGTTCGAAACCAGGCAAAATGTAATCGATGTAACAGAAGGAAGAAGCACTGTTACCTGGAGAAGGGGGTGGGTCATGACTTGGAAGAGGCACAAAAGATCTCTGGGGTGTTAGCGATATTCTAAGTCCTGATACGATGGTAGCCCAGATGCATTCATTTCGGGGTTGGCGGACCTGAGCTCGGATCTGCCTTGTTGGGGGCATAACCCCAACACACTGCTTAAAGTTTCTTCATTGGTGAAGTTCAGGGAAATACGGCCTAGGAAGGGTGAATGAGATGGCTTCGGAAAAGCTCTGCCCTGAGCTAGGTGCTCCCCAGATATTAGTTCCTTTCACCTCACTTGGTGTACGTTACCTGACCTAGTTAGACAAGAGGCCGTCCCCAACCCCTGTGCTCCCCTACCACCAACATACATCAGTGAGGGATTCTTGGTGAAAGGATTTATCCTGTAATGGGCTAACAGCCATCTCTACAACAGGGGTAGAGCCAATGGCTATTCAACAGAATTAAGGTATTTAACTGGACTGGGGACCAAACCCATGACCTTGACCTCATCGGGCTGGGCTGCAGGCTGTCCGTGCAGCATGTATGCCCCAAGTGTTAGGAATCTTTTCTAGTTCCAGCTGTCTTCACGGGAACAGCATGTCCTCTCCGATGCAGAGAGATGCCCGTCATTTTTCTTCATTCGGTCTCCTGGAGTCAGGGATGAGGCAATGATGTGGAGGGTACCCCATGTATTTGGCTGCGTCCCAATGTGCAGGATTGGATTTTACCTCCCTGGACTCTCCCTGCAATTCTCCTTGGATCGAGTGTCCTCGGCTTCCTGTCCTAAAGTGCTAGAGGGTGAGTGCCAGGCAGCTGGGAAACTTCTGCCACTGCATTCCACCTTTGGACAGAGTGATACATGTGTGAATTTTTCCAACGGCGTGTGTGTTTGTATGCGGTTGTATAAAATTTCATTTTTAAGGCCCTTTCTGGAGTCTTAGGGGTGAAAAGCAGCATGGAGTTGACGCTATCATTATTACAGCGAGACCCTCCTATTTCTTTGGCGGATATAATGTTTCCCAGGCATATAACGTTTTTCATTTAAAGAGGCAGCCTCCAGCACATTCCAACTCGAAAGATTTTCCTTTCTGGATGGTGGTTTCCTCCTCCAAGTCCTTGGGAAAATGTTGCCACGTTTTTCACCCGGGTAACTGACTTCCTGGAAAAGAACATACAGAGAGCTCTTGTAAAGATTTAATTTTTATGAGTTCTTTCTAAGTCTTTCCAGAAAACAGATCACTGCCCAAGGCAACTCTATGGGATGTAGAAACCTAGTGCGAAGGTCCTGAGGCCGGGGCCAAAGGCACTCAGTTCCTGCTAGGTGTTGGTGCTGGTGGGGCACTGTGGGCTTTGGAGCTCAGGGCCAGAGGGAAGAACGTGTCTCCAGCAGACTTGGTTTGAATTTGGGCTCCATCTGGTCTTTGTCGTGTGTCCTTGGGCATTTAATCTCATCCCTGAGAGCAGGACCATAATCCTTGCTCTATAGGATCAAATAAAATAGCATACACCAGTGGTCTTCAACGGGACCATGCTGGCCCCTCAGGGGATACTCGGCAGTGTTCGGAGACGTTCTTGGTTGTCACAGTTGGTGTGCGTGTGTGTTTGCGCGTGCGCCTGCCTGGCCTCTGGTGGATAGAGTCCAAGAGGTGCTGCGTCCTATAGTGCACGAGGTAACCCCCCAACAACAAAGAATCCGTGGGCCCAGAATGCCAATAGTGCCAAGGGTGGGAAATCCTGGTGCGATGAGCAAAAGTGTAGCATAGGTCTGTCACTTAGCAGATCTTCTCTCTCTCCTCTCTTTACTTTGATCTGTAATTTCTTCCTCAAGTCTCCCCCTTGCTGAGTGCTCCTTGGAATTTTAGACGTTTCCCTGGTTTGTTCACTCTCTCTTCTTCATAGCGCCGATATTAGATCTCTTCACTACCATCGGACCTCACATCTCACCAGCTCTTTCCTCTCACTCTCAGCAGACAACAGACCTTCAAAGAAAACACATTTAATGAGAATTCATTCAACTTTCAGCTCCCAAACCTACAGAGCTACTTTACCTGTACCTCTGACGCAGACACCCTATTTCCAAACTAAAGCCACCCCTTTCTTCTTTGCCATTGGAGTCTTAATTTTGCCTGGGTGCAGATGCCTTCATCTAAGGGAAGTGGGTCCAGCCCTGGTCTGGGGATGACTCTTAACTCTTAATTTTAGGTAATATGATGTATTAAGGAGTCTTTGGAGGGATTCTAGAGTATATTTTCCTTTTTTTTAGGGGAGAGTTTGTGAGGAGAAACTCTGCCCCTCACCCACCTGTGCCTCCTGACTATGAATCAGTCATGTGAGGGATATGATGCTTAGGGTTGCTGCAGCCATCTTGCAACCATGAGGCAAAGGTGAAGCGAATCACGGGGTTGTTAGTTCTGAGCCCCAGCACTGTTGAGCTGCTTCACTGATGATAGTGAAAAGCTCCCTCCTGACTTGTAAAATTTGAGTTCAAGTCACAGCCCTAGAGGATTTACCTTCACTTGAGCCTGAAAGATATTTCTAACTGATATAGCGTCTTCTCCCATTTTTGTTCCAGTGAAATACCTCCTGGATCCTATCTCCATCCATTTACTTAAGACTCTCCTCCAGCATCATTTCCTTCTTCTCTTCTATATGTTTTTTAACCTTTTCTTCCCATTGGCTTTTTCTCATGAGTATTAAGACATGCTGGAGCTTCTCCCACCTTAAAAAAAAATCGTTTCCAACACCCTCCTTATATTCATCCCTGTCCAAGTACTTCCCTGTCTTTCATGTTAACTGTTATAGTTAGTTCCTGGTAAGTTTTGCCTGCACTTCTTGTCTCCTCCCCTCCCACCTCCCACCTGCCTCTCAACACTGGCTATCTGGATTCCTCTGGAACTTGCCCAGTCACTAAGACTTCCACTTGCCCTCTCCAATAAATACTTCTAAAGTCTTATCTCATCATGACAACACCCTCTCTTTTCCTGGCTTCTGTCTCACTGTGCTCTCTGTGGGGCTGCCTCCCGCCTCTTCAGCTGACCGTCAGTCTCCTGCATTGAGTCCTTTCTCCTGCCCACTTCCTAGGGAGCTCTCTGCCAGCTCTCCTCCCCTCTCATTGTTCCTACTCTCTGGGAAGTCTTGTCAACAGCCCAGAAGCCACTTATCATCCAGATACTCGCAAATTTACGTCTCCAATCTAGAACTTCCTTATTTGGGATCCAAGTATTCATCTGCTCTTGGACAACTGCACTTGGATATGTCCCAAGAACTTCAATCTTGACATACCCCAAATTACTTTCGGGATCTCCCCTCAAAACCTCCTCTCAGTCACTGGCACCACCTTTTTCCGAACTGCCTAAGGCAGACACCTGGGGACCACTGCTGTTATCTTTCTTTTGTCACCTGTCCTCTGGTCTTTCATGAATGCTGTGAGTCATATGCTCTAAACCTCTCTCTGCTTCCCCTGGTCTCTTAGAATGTCTCCCTTAGTTAATTTCCTGCAACTCTTTCCTGGACTGTTTCCCCATCTCTGTCTTGCCCTGTTCCAACCCATGCTGCTTTCTGAAGTGCAAATCTGATCACGTGTTTCACTCTCCCGCTTAAAATTCTATGTTGGTTCGTATGCTATGGTCCAAATTCATTACCGTGATTTATGAGGCTCTGTCTTCTAGTCACTTCTTCCCGTATACTCTCTGAGAAAGTATAGGCTTCAGCCTACAGGAAGTTTCTAGACACTTCCACCCTCACCTCCTCTTTCCCACCCCACCCCAGCATGGATGACTCTACTTGTCTCTGAAAGCTGCCACTTGATTCTAACACACTTGCTTGGATTAGGAGCCATTCCCATGCCTCCCCCCACCCACTGCCATCTTGGAGCCCTGAGCCCACTGGATTCAAGCTGATTCTTTATGTGTCCATATCCCTGTTAAACTGTAAGCTCCTTGAGTGCAGGCCTTATGGCTGACTTGTTCCCCATTTGTAGGTGTTTAGTGAATGTGTGTGGAGTGACAAGAATGATAAGGCAAGCAAGCAATCATGGACATGTCAAGGGTCCCCCTCTGCACCATGAGGGTGACCTCTCCCTCTGCCAGTAGCAGATGCTTTCCCTCCTTTTCTGCATCTCTCTTCTGGCCCCTCTTCCAGCCCATCACCTTCTAAAGTCCACGTACAGTTTCTGCCCACCTTCAGGTTTATAATCTTATCAGGTTTCCCTGAGTCCTCAGGACAATTGTAGGACAGACAGCATTATTATTTCTGTTGTAGAGATAAGGTTGAGAGAGGTGAAGTAGACTTCCAAATGTCACACAGTTGAGAGTGGCAAAGCCAGTGTTCACATGCTTTGTCCTTCAAGCCCCATGCCCCTCCCACTATAGTAATCTTGCATGACTGTCTTACAGGGGTGTTTCGTTCACAGTCCTGTTTAGCTGTTCCTGGGAATTCATTGTACGTTGCTACCCTGAGTGTTGAGAGAGGGGAGCTGGTATTTTTGTAACTAGTATGTTCTCAGGAAATGCTTGTTTGGTTAGCGGACAATTCCAACTTAGAACTGCATGCACGTTCCAGGCAGAGGGGCGGGCAAGAAAGGAGTGTTCTTTCAGGCTGGTGCCAGGGCTCCATCCTTCATCCTTGCAGGCCAGAAAGCTTGTCTGTCACTTCAAACTCCATTGCCAGCACAGAATGGGAGCACGATAAAAGTTAGTTCCCTCTGGCTCTAAAGAACTTTGATGAAAGCCCTTGGAGAACCCTCCAAGGGACCTGGTTTCCTGAAATTTGTATGGCCTAGAAAGTTAGCTTCCAACTTTGTGTTTCTGAGGCTTCGGTCATGATTAGGGGCTCTGTGAACGGAGCCCTAGGGCTCTTAAACATGGCAAGTGGTGACTCTGTCAGTGTCCCAGGGGTCTCAAAGGAGAACATCTCCAACATTTGGATTCTGCAAGATCCCCTTGAGAAATGTAATACCACCCTATCTGTCATCACTGTCTTTCAAGGAAAAGCTACAGTTGACTTTCTTCTCATATTTGTTTGTCCATTTATTTATTCACTCAGTATATATATTTGAAAACCAAAGGCAGGCTTTGCATAATCCACTGGGAATACAGATCACAAACAAGTACAATGGCTGGAAGAATTCTGGGGGCGGAGTGTTAGGAAAGCCACAGTGTGGGAAGCACTCTGGCAGGCACTGGAAGGGGATGCAAGAGAAACCTAAGCCTCAGTCTCTACCTTTCAGAAACTTAAAATTAAGTTAAAAGGGCAAGGCAGCTTCCTGTGATAAGGTTAAGAAACACTGCTGAGTAGTTGCTATTAAGCATCCAAATGAATGAAATAGATTTTAAATGCTGATGAATTCCTGTAAGGTGAGATCACTGGATTTAAGAGACCTGGGAAATGGGAAAGATTTCAGTTTGAAGAGAAGGCTCAGGATGAGAGCCTCACAACCTCAGGTGACCTCCTGAGGAAGTGAGTTCCCCATCAGTAGAGGTATTCAAGCAGGTCCACTTAATGGGTAAGGTTAGATGGTCAGGGGAGGTGACAGAAATTATACACAGGGGAGACCAGTGCATTCTGAACTTCAACTGGTCAAAGACCTCTCATGATTTTTGCTGTATCTCAACTCCAACTGTGTTATTTAGTAACTTTTAATTAAAGAGATATATTTAAAAGGAAGCTAGTGCAGATCTACATTTATATTATAAATTACCTCCCACATTTATTAAGCAAAAGTGGCAAGATGTAAAAGAGTGTGATGGATCCCATCACTTGTCCAAAAGATGTAAATATAAATGTGTGTGTGTATTATACATAACATATGTAAAGTATACATATAAACCATATAACATGTACACATTTTATACTATATACATATATACACTATATACATTATATATAAATTATTTTATATATTTTTTAAATTATATATATTTATAATATATATAAATTATATATTTTAAAAATTATTATATATATTATATATAATATATATAATATATAATATTATAATATTATGATATATAATACATAATACATATAATATATATGTATTATATATATAATAATTTTAAAAAATATATATATTTATATATATATATAAAATACACACACACACACACACACACACACCACCCATAAACTAGAAAACATAAAATAAACTGGTAATGCTGATTGCCTCTGGAAAAGGACACTGACAGACCAGAGCACATATTACACATTCAAAGAAAAGAAATGAATGGGAATCATTTAAAAAAGCAATGTCCGTTATGTTGCCTTTTTGTACTTTAGAATGTGGCTCTATATCACAGAAAGAAGACTTGAGTAGTAAACACCAAGAGGCTGCCTTTCTTTCTTTATATTTTCTTAAATTTGTCCAGGAGACATGCACCTGACTTTTGACTCAAAAACTGTGGTAAATGGCACTGTTGCATAAGGAAGGATAGAGCAGAAAGGTAGAAGAGGTGGCAGGAAAAAGCAGCAAAAACTACTCACACACTTGGAGACTAGAGGTGGGCGGACCATGGCTATGAGGATGTTTGTGATCCAACAGAGAGCTTCAACCTGATTGGAAAGGTTGCACCGGGCGCCGGGTGAGAAGTGTTCAAGCACGCCATCAGAGAGTGACTTCGATGTCCTACAGTGAAAGGTTGTGGGGTAGGAAGTGGCTTTGGCTGGAGAAGAAGTGTGGGGGCTGAGAGCAGAGTAGTGGAAAGGGAATGGGAGGCTGGAGGAGACACAAGGCAAAGAGTCCAGATTGAGGCATGATGGTGGTCACAGGGTGCCAAGAAGTTGTGAGAGCCACCGAGTACCACAGTTCTAGGGGTTACCTTTCAGTTTGCTATTCTTTGCACAACCTCAGCAGCTGGGGATGGCACTCAGGAGAGGTGCTGGGTGGGGCGAGAGAAGTCTTAAGGGTGACCCAGAAATGAAGGTGAGAATGGGCAGGGAGAAAGAAGGGACTTAAGAAGGGTCTCGCACTGGGATGAGCTGGGGCTTAGATAATGAGGGGGCCGGTGGCCAGCCTGGGAGCATCTGGCTTGAGCGAGCTTGTGTCCCAATTGCAGAGGTCGTGTGGGCTGTCTTCCATTTATTTATTTATTTATTTATTTATTTATCTATATTTTAGAGAGACCGTGCAAGTAGGGGAGAGGGCAGAGGGAGAGAGAGAGAGAAAATCTTAAGCAGGTTCCATGCTCAGTGCAGAGCCTGACACCGGGCTCAGACCTACGACCCTGGGATCATGACCCCGGGCTAAGCTCAAGAGTCCGTCAACTCAACTGACCGCGCCACCCTGGCGCCCCTGTGGCCTGTCTTCCTGATGAACACAGGAAGATGTGGAAAGCGACTATGGGGTGCCTGCTGGTCAGCACCTGGCGAATGAGGTCACTGTTATCTGCATGTCACTTAATCCTTCCTGTTCCAGTGGTAGTGGGCGTGCCACAGTTTAGGAAACCCTGGCTGGGGTGGAGGTTGGACAAGACGGTCTCGGAGCCCACAGAGCACCAGTAGGTGCATGATTCCAGACAACTAGGACAAACCCTCATGAACTGGAGTAGTCCAGGGGGAGGGAGGGCCTGTGGTTTCTGGAGATAGAGACAACAAGAGTGAACAAGGTCTAGGAAAGGTAGGGCAACCGTTATAGTGTGATTTGCTGAAAAAAAATGCATGATGCCCATGTGTGAAGGGTGTGGGCAGCAGAGAGGAAGAGAACATGGTCATCCTTCCCCTTTTTCTCATGCTGAACAGAAGGGAGTCCCGCCTAAGTGGAGTCTAATAAAATGAACCTGGACTTTACCCTGCCCCAGACTATTGAAAATTCAAGTTAATATAAGGCATTGCTCTCAGATAGCCTTATCAGTCTCCTCGGAAATGAAGGTAAGGCCTCTTAGAAACCTTAAACTTTGAAGTTCTGGAAACATTCTTTTCCATAGTTCTGGAAACGTAACCCTGTATTTATCCCTCTGTTTGGGAATCCATCAGGCATGGGTGTTTTCATCTTCCTTTCAGACGAGACAACAGGAAGACGCGTTTTCCTTAGAAGAAAATGACATTTGCCTATACAGTTCTATTTTTTTTCCTTTTGGTTTTTAATTATAAAAAGCTTCTAGCAGCTGATTTATTATATAGGGAACAAATTGTGTCTTTGAGACCCACTGCACTGTAATTACTTGAGTTAGCACTGCAGGTATCTATGCAGGGGCCAGCAGTCAATTTTGACTCAGAATAGATAATACACGGACTGCTATTAAGTTTAATGTAGATTAATGTGAGTTGCTTCCCTTTTCACGTATGTATGCAGGTACCAATAATTAAGATTAATTTCCACTAGACAGAATGGCCCTCATTGTGCACAGTGCCAGAAAATGCACCTTTAATAGCTGTTAATTGGATATATTTGCTTTGATGGTGAAATCCTGATTAGTCTTGTTACCCTGAAAACTCCCCTCCTTGCTTCCCCCACCCCCGCCCACTCTTGAGGAGAAAAAGAGATTGACGATAGCAGAGTCAGAGCTTTGGAGGTGGTGAACTCCTTTGTGCCACCGATCCAGAACCACTCCGTGTGCTTCCTTTTCAAGAGAATCGATCCTAGCTGCTTCCACTTACTGAGTGCCTACTAAGCGCAGTGCCTATTTCCATGTATATCCTTAAGGATAACACCAGGAGGTGGAAATGACTACCTTCTTTTTTTTTTTTTTTTTTTATTTTTTTTATTTATTTTTGGGACAGAGAGAGACAGAGCATGAACGGGGGAGGGTCAGAGAGAGAGGGAGGCACAGAATCAGAAGCAGGCTCCAGGCTCTGAGCCATCAGCCCAGAGCCCGACGCGGGGCTCGAACTCACGGACCGCGAGATCGCGACCTGGCTGAAGTCGGACGCTTAACCGACTGCGCCACCCAGGAACCTGAGTTTCTGCCATGTTAAGGCAATTGCATTGCTTTCACATGCCCCGGAAGTGATAGAATGGGGATTCCGGTCTAGCTACTTTCTGACTAAACGCACCAGGGTTTCAAAAATTGTCAGGGTGGGCCATTATCTTGTCAGTGCCATTTCTTTTCCATTTTCCTGTTGCTGTGATGGCCTTAGAGCCCACACGCAAGCACCACCTCCCCTCCCTTCTCTGTGTTTCTCTTCACTGTTCTTTTCCCTTCTTGTATTGCAGTGGTGCAAGGCCAAATGGAAAGAAAACAGAAACCCTCAGATGGTCGGAAGCACCAGGCCAAAGCCCTTTTATTTCTTCAACAGTTTTCAAAGGCTGGTTTATGGAAGGCAAAGTTGCAGAACAGTAATAGCTCTAGAAAGATGTCTTACTTCTCCTTAGCAATAACCCCCTCTCCACTTCCCTTGTACAATGGGAGCTTGCTTCCTTATATTTTCATGTGTTTCACGTGGCACAGGTACTCTTACAAAAAGCAAAAATTCCTGGCTAGCAGTTACCCATAACCAGCTGCTTCTGGCTAACTCTAGTGGTGTTTGGTGGGGGGAGCCCCTGGAGGGGGAGAGAAGGCTCCTAGATGAACTTGGTCTCTCTCAATTTTGCTCAGGTTTGGTAGAGTCTCTAGAAGACCTGAGATGTGATTTGAGGTGCCTGGAGAGAGAGGCACCCCTGCTTTGGGGTGCCCCATTTGTTGTTCTTGTGTGTCTCTGCCGAAGATACTTTGCTGGCTAGGAGAACAGCATTGAACTCTTGCCTCTATCATGGATGAGCTATGTGACTTTGGCCAACTTACTTAGCTGCTCTGAGCCTTTCCTATCCTCCTTAGATCACCTGATTCCCAGGGTTTGTTGTTTCTTTTCTTTTTTTTTTTTTTCAGAAAAAAATTGAGGTAATGTGTGTTAAGCATTGCACTTGATGCAGGATTTGGCACATTCAATGAATCTCATTCTCCTTTCCATTTCTGGGGACTGTGGCCCTACTGATGTGTTTAAGGAGAAGCAACAAGTCTTATGACATTGTTCCTGGGGGAGCTGAACATACAATGCCATCAATGGGCAGCAAAATATCCCCCCGAGGTCCCTTTGGGGGAAATCATTCAAATCCTTTCTGTCTGTAAAATGAGAACATTGGGTTCGGTCAGTGGAGTGCCACTGGCATTTGGAATGGGCAATTTGTCACTGCATGGGACTGTCTCATACATTAGAGCACATTTAGCATAACCCGCCCTATCCGCTAATTGTCTACAGTACCCTCAGCATTGCTACAGCTCACTGTCACATTTGTGAGTGCCCCCGGGGAGATACTATGCTCCCCACACCTGCTGAGACCCCCAGGTTCTAAAATTCCTCCGTGGCTCCCTGCGGCCCTTTCCCCAGAGTGTGGGGGCCCCAGAGTCAGGCTAGCCTTCCTGGAAACAGCCTCTGATGGTGTGAGATCAGCTATGATCAAGGCCCTGTGGTGAGCTAGAAGTCGCTTGCCCAGCTGCAGACTTCCAGGACTGGTCTAGCCATCCACCTTCCCTCCCACTGCTGGTGACAGATACCAACCTGACTCCCAGATTGTCACCTGGCACGTGCTGGCCAAACAGCCTTATGGTTGGGAAGGGGTGGAATGCACTGACCTCCGGGTTTTTCTCTCCCCTTGTGGCTGAGAGTTGAAAGGGGCAATTGAAGTCTTGTGTCCCTTCTGCACCGGGTCTTAGAGTCTGGCTGGCACCTTTGATGAAGAGTTGAAAGCGAAGTTCGAAAAATATAACTGACGTGTCCGTAACAGGACGCGATTCTGGGAGTGAGTTAAGCAGATTCTTTAACAGCTATAAAAGTTTGTAATTGGGCCTAGCTTTTGCTTTCAGAAGTCTCTGTAAATCCCGTTAGAGCCATAAGGTGAATATTCTAAACAGAAGTGTGGCCTGGTGTTTGATGGCCCTGGCTAGGGAGTCCAGCGTGAGTTTGAATCACAGTCTGTCATTTATTAGCAGCCTGATATCATGTGAATTACTAAATCCCTTACAGCCTCAGCTTCTTCCTAAAATGGGGGAAAAAGAAATCTGTCTTGCAGAAAGTTGCTGTGATAACTAATGAAACCACGTCCCAAAGCAACCAATACAATGCCTGGCACAGTGCTATGATTGCTCATGAAAATGCAAAAACCTGAAGCCCAAAGAATGGGCTTCGGTTAGAGCAAGATGGGGTGAAGCTAGCCCTGGAAAAAATTTCTGACTGTATATATTATTTCATTTCAGGACAGAGAGTAGGAGAATGGAATTTCTGGAAATCCTTAGGAACAGGTGACCTTTTCCATCAGAAGCTGTTCGGCAATGGCTTCACCCAACAGAGGGAGAGTTAGTGGTTTTCAGACCTCAGACTGTGCGGATGGCTGTGTCCTCACCTGCCACTGCACGTCTGATGGGCGCAGGTGTGTGCCAGGCAGGTGTGTGTGGGTCTTGCCTCTGTGAGTATGGCTCCCCCAGCCCCTGGTCAAGGATGCATTTGTGCAATTTTTCCCACAGACCTGACTTTTAATAGGAACCAGTGCAGAGGTCTGGCTTCCTAAGAAGGCCACGCTAAAGAAGGAATTAGAAATACTATGCTCAAGTTCGGCTAGAGATGCTGGATTCAGAGATCTGCACACACAGAGAGAACCTAGCAGCAAAGGTGGGCCTCCAAGATAGGGCCATTTGGGACCTGAAACACTGGCAAGGAGTGGGAACTGAGTGGGGTCCCCCAGATTAACCTCAGTATGACGTGAGGAATCATACGGCCGAGTCACAGGGCAGAGCAAAGCTGGTGGCCTATGTGATGGCTACTCTGGTTTGAGTGACCTGGACAGACCATGAGAGCTCGGTGTGGCTTTCTCATGAATGCTCAGTATAGAGGGGTTGAATTTAATTCTGTGATTCTGGAGTTGAGAGACAGCGACACGCCCTGAGGAACAGTTGAGAGATAATGGCATGGATGTCAGCCTGCCCCCCTGGGGCCTAGGCTGATGTCTGGGATCAGGGTGGTAGGAAGGAAACATGTGCTTCCACGAAGTCTGAGGCTGACATTGCTGTCAGGGCTCAGGTTATTGCATTACCTTATTAAGGGCCGTTGTTCCTGGTTTGGCTGGGATATTTGTGATGGAAGGATGGATGGATGGAAAGACAGGTAGACAGGAGGAACGAAGAAGAAAGGAAGAAATGGATGGAAAAACCTGAAGTATAGCATTGAATCGGAAGTGTTCTGTGCAGTTCTGGGTTTCATGCTCAAGAATGGAACTTCAGAGACAGAGAAAACCCAGTGAGAGACAAGGACCAAAGAGGATTCATAAAAGAACATGAAAAAAATAAAGAATTCTTCATTTCACTCAGTATGAGCTGGGGTGTAGTCACAGCTAGCATCAAAAGACATGAATAAAGCCAGTTTGGCAGTCACAAAGCTCTTGGATTTTAGTCCAGTAATCAAAATGCTTCAAGAAGGTAGTTTTAACCCAAATTAAAAGGAACATTTCTTTTCATTCTACTAAATTATTATACGGAACGTGAGGTGGTTACGGGTTGGAATTATTACTGGCACTAATGGATGGGATTTACAATGAAGCAGGTTTAGCAGGAAACTTATTGTTAAAAAAGACTGTGCACGGGCACCTGGGTGGCTCAGTCGATTGAGGGTCCAACTCTTGATTCGGCTCAGGTCGTGATCCCAGAGTCGTGGGATCAAGCCCCACGTCGGGCTCTGCGCTGAGCGTGGAGCCTGCTTAAGATTCTCTCTCTCTGCCCCTTCCCTTCCTCATGCACACGCTCTCTCTAACTCTAAAATAAATAAAAATGAAAAAAAATATTAAAAAAAAAAAAGACCGTCCGGCAATAAGGCAGACTTCCTTGCAACATCTTGAGCAGCTGGTCCTTGAAAATGAACTGTCAGACAGGTGGTGAAAGTGGTTCCAGCACTGGGTATCAAAGACCTCTTAATTCTTGTTTTAATGCCTAGGTTTTGTGTTTCTAGAATTGAGAAGGACTGGATAAACTCTTATGTGGTGGATGCCGTTCTAAGTTTTCCTGCAGGAGAAAGTGTAATGGAATATGTGTGGTGTAGTGTCAGGAAGCAAGGAAGGGAAGAAAGGGTTAGGGATTGCCAACTAACAAGGGCTAAGCCTTGTGCTAAAGTTTACATTGTGTCATTGAGTCCTGGCAGTCGCCCTGTGAGGTACGTGCGATTAGCCTCTCTTAGATGAGGAAACTGATGCTCAGAGAGGCTAAGTACTTTACTGAGGTGACGTAGTTAATTAGCAGCACAGATGGGTTCTTTCCTAGTCTTTCTGAAGCCTGCATCCAAGCTCTCTCCACCGTGCCCTATGCCTCTTAAAAGTGCCTTTCCTGGAATTTCCCCAGATGCTGTGGTCCAGCGTGGCTCTGGCCCGATGGCCTTGGGTCTGATAGGGAACGCTTACCTTGCAGCAGGGTGTACGGGGTTAGTGAATTGGTGTGGAAGTGAGAATGCCTTAGAGGCTCTCCCCTTCACTCAGCTGCGACAAAAGTACTCTCCCAACTGTCCCCTCAACAAACAGCTCGCCAAAAAAAAAATTGTAACTGAATAACACTCTATCACTTATAATTTTTCAGTACAGGGTTTTAACTTGGAAATCACGAAGTAAGTTTCTCATCCCAGGCCCAGTTTTTATTCTTTCTGAGGCTTAGTTACTTTATTTTAAAAGGAAAGGAAAGAAGGAAAAACTAAATTATGTCTAGAGTCTTCCAAATTATATATATTTATGATGATATAATTTATAATAGTTATATATAACATATATGTGCAGATATGTGTATATAGCTGTATATATACATACATATACAGGTTTATGCGAATATTTAAATCAACTTCTGCTTATCTGTACTTACATCAGCCACAGGGATATAGTTATCCAATCATCTAAAACAGGAAGGTGGTTTAAAATTAATCGTTTGGCTTTGGAGTGCTTTACTTAGTGACCCTGCTGCAGATTTACTTAAAGTAATAATGGAAAAGCTTTATTTCCTAACAGCACCCTGATTGGTTGGAACAAGTATGTAGTCCAGAAGGACTGAAGGAAATTCACTTGGGTTGAAACAAAATCATCCACAAAGTGATGGCCGACAGCCAAGAGCTGGCCACAGCCACGTGGGCTCTTTGGTGTCAGACAGGTCCGGGTCTGGGTCCTGACCCTCCCATTCCCTGGGTAGGGTGATCTTAGGCACGTCATTTAACTTCTCTGAGCCTCAGTTTTCCCACTAGAAAGTGGGGAGAATAGTACCTATCTTGTAAAACTGCTCAGGGGGAGACTTGGGCATATTTTGTGCCTGGGACAGGTTGATACTCCACAAATGGCAGCCGTTATTGTCACGCAGGTCCTTATGTTCACTCACACCCTGCCCCCAAGGGCACAGTCATTGTTTCTTCTCTCAGGTTGGTGTGCTGGGCCACAGTACAGGGAGGCATTTGTCAATCATTTGGGTGAGAGGCGAGATCATCTCGACTGTAGAAACGAAAGCCTGAAATGCAACCTCTGGAAAAGTCATTCCCATTTTCTTTTAGCCGTGCCACTGAGGGTTCACGGGGTTTCCCCCTGCCTCTATGAGTTGGTCCCCAGTCACCAGCCTCACCCTCCTCCTTCTGTTCCCCGAGCGCCCTGCAGGCCACCGCTCCAGCCAGGAGGGGGTTAAAACCAACATTTGCAGATAAAGAGGTAAACATATTTACATTCCTCTCTTCACACTTTATGCATATGTCATGCAGTGAATAGTTTTAGAGGTCTGTTTGTACTATCTCTCCAGAATTTTTACAGTCTGGAGGACACAAAATCTCTATAAAGTGACTTATTGAAATAGAAGCAGATTGGTAAAACCGTTTCCCTCTTATGAACTGTGAAGAATGATCCTCTAAATGAAATCAGGAAGGAACTGGACAGAATCTTGTTTAATGGTCTGACAAAATGAATCACAACGATTCCAGACATCCATCACTGCTAAAAGGGAACCACAAATGATCTGTGAACCACTATATATTGATTACCCATGTAGTACAAGTGTCGGATTTAATGTTCACACACCATAGAGAGGCGGCAGGGACAGATGGTGCCTTAACTCTTCTTTGATAGATTTTAATGGTGAAATATTGATTTCTATCTGGCCAAGGCCTGCTGTTAGGGGCCAAAGTCATTTGTTCGGTATTGCCGGACACCCAGTCGGCCCGGCGTAATCAATCATTTTTGGCAAGGCAGGTGAAAAGCCAGAGAGAAGCACCTTGGAACCCAAACTGGAGCGTGATGTGTCTGAGTCCAGCCACCGAGAGAGAGAGAGAGAGAGAGAGAGAGAGAGAGAGAGGAGAGGACTCTTGGAGATTGTGCCTGTAAAGAATTATTAATGATAAGACATGTTTACTGAGGAGAGTCGCAGCGAATCAGAGCTGACATGAAATAGTCTGGGAGCCTCGTGGAGAAAATGAGCCTCTTGCTAAGAGGGACTATATTTTATTTAAACATCCTTCTAAGGCTGAGAACTCAGGTAATCTGTTGTGTTACAAGCCACTGGCTGTTCTTGCCATCCAGAGAGATAACACTGAGGCGCTAATAGGAACACATCAATCACAATCAGGCTGCAATTCCAGTGGTGTCTCGTCCTCCCTGCTCCTCTTTAAGCTCCTTTAATAACGGTGATAACATAGTTCGGGGGCTGCTGAGAGGGGCTCTCCCCTCTGAGGGTCATATTCATAAAGCGAAGAGCTTGCCAAGTCAGCACCCAGGGAAACGGATCCATGCCGGACTTCCGTGCAGGGAGAGAGGGAGGAGCATGGGCGAATGGGGCGGGTTGGAATCCAACAGGAGAATTTTCTGTCATCTGTTGGCCCTCCAAGTTCTGTGATGTCACTCCTACTTCCTTCTAAGAAAGAGGTGTGTGCGTGTTATGTGTAATTATCAAGTAACAAGACTGATTTTCTTGGGCAACTTACAAAATGGTCTTGAAGGCGATTCCCATTTGGAGCTGTCCACGTGTTTTGAGTATAACAGCCTCATGGGAATAGGTATACGGCTTCTCAAGAAGATTCTGGGAGGGGGACGTGTGAGGCAGGTGGGGGCGTTGAGGGGTCCTCTCCACCTCTGCCTCTCTGTGTCAGTCTCTATCCTATTACCCCCAAGGTCAACATCTGTTTGCTGACTTGACTTCTCCATAGGCTATGAGCTACTGGAGGGAGACATTTGTGTCGAATTAATTATTATATCCTCAGTACTAATACATGATCTCGGGACTCACAAGATATTCAACTCGTGAATATGGCTGAACGCACAAATGCAGGTGCTTGTGCTGAAAAGAAGTCACACTGCTTTGCACCTTTTGAGTATCCACATAAATATGTGTTGTGTGTGTGTGTGTGTGTGTGTGTGTGTGTGTGTAAATATACACATTCATGAAGGAATGCACTGACCTTATAAAGACATGTGATACTATTTGTGTGACTTCTTTTTATGAGACAGCATGGCTCAGTGGGTGACAGCCTGGATAGAAGAGCCACACTGCCTGCATTCAAATCCTGGCTCCACCACTTACAGGAGGATTACTTTGGACAAGTTAGTTCAGCTCTTTGTGCCTCAGTTACCTCATCTGTAAAGTGGGGACAATAATGTACTTAGATTTTGAGAATTAAAGGAGTTAGTAGATATGAAGCATTTATAGTAGTACCTTGCATACAGTCAGCATAAATGTTTTACATTGTACATTTATGTTTAAGTTACATTTTTAGTCATGGCATTGTATTCAAAATTATATAAATGAATACATATATATTCATGGAAATACATAAGCCTTTATATGGTTGGTGTTAGGGATCCCAACCAATATTCAAGCCTGAACTGAGAGCAGTAAGTTTGATTTGGTAGTAGGTAGGTGGGGTGGGAGGTATTTTGATTCACTATAAATCTGTATACTCTCAGGTTATTTCATATTGGGGGTTCAACGAGCCTGTACTTGCCTCAGTGTGTTTATCTCCCCAAAGCTGTCGCAAGGGTGTGTGTCTCTAACTGAACAAGTGTATATGTATCGGTGCACACATACAAAGACGCTGCGAGGCAGGATGGCCCCAGCTTTGTGGACCGCCCCAGCTGTGCAACCTGCCCCCAGATGTGAGAGTGCAGGCAGCAGATTCCGCTTAGATTATCTTGCTTACCTAATGATTTTTGCTTCACTGCCTTGCTCGATTGTGTTCACCAGGACGGCAGGCTATTAAAATGTCAAGGCACATTGAATTGTTGTTATCCAGGAGAGAGACCTTTCCAATCAACCTGTGTTCTGGGGGTTGCATAAACTCCGAGAAGGCGATTGGAGAAAGGCTTTATGGCTTTTTTACATAGATGGGGGGTGAGCAGGGAGGTTGGGAGAGGGCACGGGGAGGGGGAGGAGAGGTGGGGCAGGATCCGGGGTTTATGGCAGCTGGAGTGTGCTAATTAAAATGCCATCTCCTCAAACAGGTATTGGTGGCTCCTCGCCTTTGCATTTATGGGTAACTGCAATAGGGCCTTGCTGTGTGATGCTGTGGTTTAAAGGAGGGAGGGGGAGGTGACTCACGGTGGGCGGTGGGGGTGGGGCCGAGAGGCTGCACTGCTGAGAATCAGGGGTGGGGTACATGGAACAATATTGTAAGGCAGAAATTGCAAGGAGTTATATCCCTGCTTGGCAGGAGGGGCCAGAGACCAAAACAAAGGCTTCTTTGGCGCTGCACCGGTCCCAGCTCTGCGGAGGGCGACGCTGTCTGCACCCCCGCCGGCGGCGGCCGTGCCGGGGGTGACAGTGCCGAGCTGCCGGCGGGCCGCAGCATTACCCACGCGGCACCTCTGGCCCGGCCCCGCCTGCGCCAGCTGGGACGGTCTGGAGACGTTCTTCCGTTCACGGCGTCAAGTCTCATCTGGCCGAGGATTTATTTTCCTTTGGGGTCGGAGGGGAGCAGGGGCAAAGGACGTTCCCATAAAGTATCCAGAGATCGGGGCCGCTGGGGGCTCCGAGCAGAAAGTCCAATTTCCCTGGCATGACTTTTCCCCTTTGTTCACATCAGCTCGCAAATATCTAGCTATTCCCGGCTGCGTCTGTTTCACTTTTGTTTCAAAGAGATGGCTTTGTTTTCGCGGTGTGCGGCTCCGCGAGGCGCTCCATGCGTCCCTCCCCCTTGCCGGGGGCGTCACCGCCTAGCGCACCAACTCGGTGGCCGCTGGGCCGCTAGGCGTCCCCGCCTTTGTCAGGCCGGCCGGCAGCGGCTTGACTTCCGCGCGCGCACGCACGCCCGCACGCACGCACGCACGCGCGCGCATGCGCGTACCCGCCGCTCCGCCCGGTGCCCCGCCTCCATCCTAGTCTGTCACGCCCGCCCTGCGGTCAGTTTCAAGTTCGCGCCCTTCCTCGCGGCGGGGCCGAGCCCTCCCGAGCTCTCCGCCTGAGTCTCTGGTCTTACACCCAAAGTCGCGTTTCCCGCTACCTTTCCTTCCGGCCTCTCTGCGCTGGCGGGCCACCTGCGGTGTCTTTGTAAGGCTTCGTCTAACTTCCCTCGCCGTGCGTCCGCCTTCCTCCTGGAGGGTGGCGGGACTCCCGGAGGGGACGTGGCCCACCAGACCTGCTTTGGACCTTTTATCCAGAGGCAGCTTCTCCCTCACAGCACACACACTTCCACGAGTCTTTCCTCCGTTCCCTCCTCTCTCCCCAGTGGGGCGAGTGCACCCCCCTCATTCCAGTTCCCTGGATTCCTTTAGCTCTCATAGCTTCATCAAGCTTTACTGAAAACGCCTTTGTATTTGTCTTGAGTCCCCCCCCCCGCCCCCCCCCACCCCCGATGCTTTCTAGACACTCTGCTAATGGCGGCTTTGGCTCTATCTCAGTGACCTTAACCTCACCCGTTTGTGGCAATTGAGACCCTGACAGTGTTGTTGAAGGCAGCACTTGTGGTCCCCAGGCTGCTGCTTTGAGCCAATAGCCTGCCACAGGGTGAAGACATTGGGCATTGGAGGGGCTGAGTCGCCAGCAGTAAAGGACAGCTCTGTCCCTTCTATGGAACAGTGCAGATAGCGTGGGCTCCATGATACATCAGCTGGAGCTTCTTGGGTTTCATCCTCCCCGAGTTCCCGGTTCCCGATCTGTAAAATGCAACAGTAAGGATCACCTCACAACATCGGCCAGAGGATTTAGTGAGATAGTGTCTGTAAAGTGACCTCTCAATGTCTTGCACAGAGTGCAACCCATCCGGTATACACACAGACACATTCACACACAGCCTCGCCACGGTCACCAGCTTCATCCCAGACGGGCTGCTCTTCATTCTTTCATTTCCATCTCACCCTTTTCTGCTATTCCTTTAGGCTCTTCCCTCCCTCCTGTATTTCCACACCCCCCCCCCCTTCCTCCCCCTGTCTAACGTCCTCCCTTCATTTGGCTGCTTGGCCTTATCCTTTTCACGGAGTTTTCTCCTTTGGGCCCTGCCCGGTGACAATGAGTCGTGGGGTCTGGGGCCAGTTCCTTACCTCTTTGGGCAAGTGCTCCTCTGTCTCCAGGAGCACCTTCCCCAGCAGTGTTCTCTTGTTCGGTAGTCATTCACCTCCATGCCTGTGCCCCCATCTGACTCCCCAGCCCCTTGAGGCAGGGACTGTGGCTTCGTGAGCTGTCACAGAGAGGAGACTTGAAAAGGGTTGGTGAAGGAAAGGAAGGAAGGGAGGGAGGGAGGGAGGAAGGAAGAAATGACTCCTTTTATGATCCAAGGTAGGAACTCCAGAGGGTACACGTGGCTACCACTAGCCCCTACCTACCTTTGTGCAAATTCAAAAGAAGTGCTTCCTGGGGCGCCTGGGTGGCTCAGTCCGTTAAGCGGCTGACTTCAGCTCAGGTCATGATCTCACGGTCCGTGAGTTCGAGCCCCGTATCGGGCTCTGTGCTGACAGCTCGGAGCCTGGAGCCTGCTTCAGATTCTGTGTCTCCCTCTCTCTCTGCCCCTCCCCTGCTCATGCTCTGTCTCTCTCTGTCTCAAAAATACATTAAAAAAAAAAAAAAATTGAAAAAAAAAAAAAAAAAGAGGTGTTTCCTTCTTCCAGCCAGGGGAGTGGCCTGCTGAATGGACTGTGGGTTAGATTTCAGACCTTGTTTGTGTCCTTGGCTGTGTGCAGTTCACACTGCACAGCATGTGAGCTATGCTGCAAAAGAAGCCAAGGAGGTATCCTAGGCTGCTTGGGCACTTGGTCTGACTCACCTTGCCAGGTGAAGTGGCCCAGGCGCTTCTCCTGTTAAAGAAGTCCCTGCCATTAGCCAGCCCCAATGTTATATATTCCCTTTCCCACAGAGCTGCAGTGAGGCATGGGTAGCTCCTCCCCAGTGTGACAGAGCTGTCTCAGCCTACGTAGACACGCGGTCATTTGCCAATGGCTGCCACGTTCATGGCAGCAGAAGGAAGGAGTGCCTCCTACCCTCAAGGACCCTGAAGTTGGCCCTCATTGAACGACCTTTCTGCTTTGATATGACTGTAGAGCATGGCACTCATACATATAGCTTCTTCTATCAAGAGCCTAGTTACTGCTAGTTATTGCTAGTTACAATTAGTGCAATGTTTTTTTGCTCCCCACCAAGCTCTGTGGAGTGGGCAGAAATCTCCTCATTGCACAGACCTGGAAATGAAGGCTCGGAGAAGTTAGAGTTGGTAGAAGACACTTTCCAGTACTCTGCACTCTCTTCTCCCTAGGGATGGGACCCGAGCTCTGGGGTCTCTGATCTGACGGTTCTCTTTAGTGTCTGCCAGGTGTCTTGGAAGGATCTAGAAGTAAGGTGGGAAAGAGTATGTCTGAGTTGGAGGGCGGATATGGTTCAAGAAACTAACTGGCGAGGTTACAGCTTTGTTTGGCCAGAGCCTGACCCATATCAAAACCACATGGCCATTCCTCTACTGGAAAATCATCTCTTTTCTTCTTGCCAAAGAACAAAAAAAGAGATGAAAACTTTGAGCTCCCAGGAGGCAACACACATTTGGAGGCACTTCTGCTAATACAGCTTGCAGGAATATGAAACACTTTTGTCACTTTTTTGAAGCAGAGGAGGCAGAAAAAGGTCACCTTTTCATCTCTTCACGTTTCAATAATAAAGTGAAATTTTTTTTATCTTAATCTCCTCTCTTTCAATAAGTCCCAATGCTCTCAAAGTTACTAATTTTCCCATGACTTCCAGAAATTTTAAGTCTCTCTTGTGCTGAGAGTTGGTGTTTGCCCCAATCTCGGGCTGAGTCTACTGGCAAGTGAGTTTTTAGATAACTTAAAAAAAAAATTCATTAGGAATGACAGCACTGTAGGGATTGGGGGTGGGGTGGAGGTGAGCATCTTCCACAAATCTACATGGAAAACACTAGAGTGACCTGAGTTCAAAAGGCTGTCCTGCCCCTTAGGCAGCAACTCCTCAATCTCTCTGAGCCTTAGTTTTTGCGTCTATAAAATGACAGCAACTGTAGAGGCATCACAGGGATGCCTTGAAGAATGACTGAAATGACGCATGAAGGCATGGGACACGAGCTGGCCCATATTGGTCTCTCCCTGGATGCTTACCACATTTCCTGCCAGTGATTCTAGCCACCTTGTTCACCATTGTAGCCTGCTTCCATGCAAACTTGTGTGACTTAGCTCCAGGCAGCTGTTGTGGGTTCTATGCCGAATCATTGAGTTTTCATTTTGGTTGGTTTTCCTCCTCCCTCCAAATGGGGTTCTGTCCGGGATGAATCTGCTTTGCATCTCTGCCACCAGCATGGGTGTCTTGGGTGCTGCGTCGGGCTTTAAACTAGCAGCTCACCGAGAATGGAGACTCTGTCCCACTTTCTCTATACCCCAAGCCATGTGACCATTTGACACACTTGTCTTTCAGCCACGTAAGGCCAACGCAAACATTTGGCAGAGGCAGTTTTCCCGAGAGGTTATGAGCAGTGAAGGAAGATTCTGACACTAAGTACATACCTGTTGATGAATCACTCAGTCCCTCTGAGCCTCAGGTTCCCATTGGTACAATAGGGACAATGGAGAGTATCTCTCAGGGTTAGTGTGGGGGTTACATGAAATCACAGATGTAAAGAGTGAGCCCTATGCCTATATAGAGTGTCTAATAAACTATAGCTATTATTATTTGCGGTCGGTATTTTTATTCTTTATGTGTGAAAGCTATCTATCTATCTATCTATGTATCATCTACCTGTCTACCTATCTACTTATCTACGTATCTATCATCTATCTATCATCTCAAACATTCCTAGCGATTTTTATTATAATCTTTCATTCTTCACAAAATAAGGGCTCCAAGACTGAATAACAATTGTGCTGCAGTCACTTCAAGGAGCATTATCGCCTGTCCAGGTTATGGACTAAATGCATTTAATTCGCTGTCTCCACCCTTAAGAGAAATTGCTTTATGCCACTCAAATGTAGGATTTTTACCTGCACTTTGGAAAGCAAACAACATCGTCAAATATATTAATATAAGCGCACACGTAACTAGCCTTAAAAGAGTTACTTTATATATGTAGCGATGATTTCTGTTTTCAAAAACAAAGTAGCTGTTAGCTGTTGTTCCTTCTAGAAATTCTATTAACCGTCTCAGTTCATTGGGTCAAAGAATACTTCCAAGAGGTCCTCATCTGTTTATTCCATAAATATTTGCTGAATCACAGGATATGGAGAGGAGCAAGATAGGGCTGGTTCCTGCCCTCAGAGAAGTCTCTGCCTGGTGGGGAGACCAACCTGGATCAATACCCCTGTGCTCTGGTAGAAGTAGACAAAGGGTGTTCTGGAGGCAGAGGGAAGGGCTTTTCATCAGGCCTCAAGCCTGAGTGGTAGGGGAAGAAAAGAGGTATCAGGGGAAGCTTCATGGAGAGCAACCTAAGTAACCAACTAAGGAATTTCACCAAACAGGGAGAGAGGCCCCACGAACTGGGGCAGAGTAAGCAGGATGATGGGGCTACTGAAGGGAGGGGAGGCAGAGAGACAGGCTGAGCTCCAAGAACGTCACCGTGACCAGAGAGTCAAGCCAAGAAGTGTGGATAGGATCCCAAGAGCTGCAAGGTGAGGAACGATGTGACCAGTTTTGTGTGTTAGAGTACTGGGAATATGGAGGGCGCACTTGGAGAGGGGGAGCGTTGTGTCAAAGCAGGGAGAAGGTTAGAGGATTGTGTCCCCAGTATCTGCGCTACCTGGGAGCTTGTCAGAAACAGATTCTTTATCTCTAGACTAACTGAGTCAGGATCAGCATTTTAACAGAGTTCCCCGGGGTGACTGGTATTCCTACTGCATTGGAAGACTCTTGAAGAATTCAGGACTGAACCAGTGTGACCCAGTGGCATTGGAGATAGAAGGGGAAGAATTTGCATCCTGTCTGAGTCTCTGGCTCCACTGAAAAGTGGAATGACTTAGCAGGGAGTAACTGAAGAATTTTTTGGCAAGTTCTCTCTAGAAGCTGCTGTGCAAATGTGCATTTTGTGCCATCAGATATGTAAATTAGTTAGCTGCCCAGAGTTTATTAAGAAGTCATGAAACGTACTAAAAGAGAATGTGAAAGATGAATTACTTACACAGGGCTGTGTTCAGAGAGGGTGCTAGGTAAATATCATTTGAGTAGATAATTTAAAACGAGGGGTCTTGTGTAGCTTGTTCTAATAGCCTTATGGGTGTGTAACGTGCTTGGGGGTGGGCTGCAGCAGCCATGGGTGTGTGAACGAGGCTGGACCGGTGCATGGCTGGCAAGACCTGGGTAGGGGGGTGGGGTGACCTCTCTTTCAGAAAACCGCCATTCATTCAGACATTCATATGCTGAATATTATGGAATATAGGGGCAAACCAGACCAAAGTGTAAACATGTGTCACAAACTGAAGGCGATTGAATGGCCATGTGCATGGATGTGATATGTTCAGCAAGGACAGAATGCTCAGCGGCTGGCCAAGCTTTGGCATATAATAGCAGTTCGTCCTTAAGCACCTGGGTTCTGAGCCAGAGACGCCCTGATTGATGCCTAAATATGGCTCAGACCTATCCGTGGGGTGGGGCCATCAATGTTGAGGGGTTCTGCAGAAGGTGCCCTCCGTGGGCTAGGACACTGAGGAAAGACTTCTCAAGTGAGATGCTGTTGAGACAGGAACATGAGTGATGGGGGAGAAGGGCCTTACAGTCCCAACGGAAGGAGGCAAGAGCAGTGGAACCCTATGGATTTGGAGAGAGAAGGATCAGTAGCCCTCTGACCCAAGGCTCTCACACTGCACAAAGGAAGCAGGCCAGAGGGTGGAGGCTGCTAGTCCTTGCTCATGACCTCTCAGCAGGGGAGCAGTTGTCCTGGGACAGGAACCCAGTCTTCTGGCTCCTGAGCTCACAGGGCGTTGGCATAAAACACCACAGCACACAAGGAACTCACCACTGCCTGGAGTTGGCTATGTTATGAGGCCAAGTGCAGCAGGGTGAATACAAGGAGGCTTGGGCTCTGAGTCTGGTCAAGGATGACATCCAACCTGTCACAATCGGCTGAATCCCCTCTCATCTGGCTCTTACGGTGGCTCCTCCTGTCCCCTCCCTCTCTTCCTTGCCTCCTCAGCTGTGTCCCCAGGTCCTACTACATGCAAGATCTTGTGTTAAGTGTTGGAAGCAGGACCAATCTCTGTCCTCAAAGAGCAGGGGTGGAGAAGGTATTTCGCCGAGAATGGGACTCCACTTGATTGGCAGTGGCAGCCAGTACTGCTCTGAGAGATCTGAGACTCCACTGGGAGCCTGTGGGAAAGCATGCGATGATTGATTAGCAATGCCTGTCAAGGGTGCAAGAAGAGAAGAGCGGTTGCTCCAGAGTCCGTGCCTATTTCCCCAGAAACAAGGTCTGGACCTTGAGAATGTTTACATTCGTGACTCACAACCCTAAAATGTCATGATCACTAGTCAATGCAGTGACTAGATTTGGTACTAGAGCTAAGAAAAAAGATCTGCAAACTAATCAGCCCCAAACACAAAAGACATCCACTCCAACAAGCAGATAAGCAAACAACCTTTCTTCACCCTTAAGAATCCCTGGGGTCTTAAGAGGCCTGGACTCTCCAAAGGGTTAGCTGTGTTTAAGATACCCTTTATGCAAGACTTCAGAGAGTTTTCTTCCCTGGAACCCACCAGATTTGACCACTGGGTTGCATATGTTATTTAAAAAAAATTTTTTTTTAAATGTTTATTTATTCTGAGAGAGAGAGAGAGAGACAGAATGTGAGTGGGGGAGGAACAGAGAGGGAGGGAGACACAGAATCTGAAGCAGGCTCCAGGCTCTGAGCTATCAGCACAGAGCCCGACATGGGGCTCGAACCCACGAACCATGAGATGATGACCTGAGCCGAAGTTGGGCGCTTAACCAACTGAGCCACCCAGGTGCCCCTTGCATATGTTATTTTTAAAGAGTCCCTAGTTTCATAGGATTTGCATATAGAAACCCCTTGCATTGTTCTCGCTATGGCCCCATCTCCATTCCAGCCATGCCCTCTGGCCAGGGCCTCTGCTCCTTTCCATCCCTCCTGCAGGAGACTGCTGAGTCAGCATGCCCCTTGGGAAGAGAATACCCTGAGTAATGCAACATTTACAAAGTAGGGTGGTTATGATGCCTGGCTGTTCCTGGTCAGTGCGCATTCAGGCCCAGGAGCAGTACTCTTTCTAAGCTATCGGGAGGAAGGGGGAAGGCCTGGGTCTACTTCGCTGGTGGTGAAATGGCTTTTACAGATCCGCCCATGCTCTCTGAGCCTGGTTTCCCTTTGTGACCACAAGCATACATCTGTGAGGCTCCTGGCTTCTGGTAGCCGTCCAGCCTTGACCCTGGATTAAAGCAAAGGCACCTGACCTTTGTAGGGAACCAACCTGAGGCCTTATTGACCTGGAGTGTAAACCACATTGGGAAATTGCCCAAAGCGACACAACTGTAGACATTTGCAATGCTCACACTGTCCTAGGGATTCCCAAGCGTGGAGGCAGCATTAATATAGGAGACAAGACAAAGACTTTGGACCCAGACTGACTTGAGTTCATATGTTATGAGCAGCATGGAATTGGGTGAGTTACTCTCGTACTCTTGTAGCCTTGGTTACCTCATTCATAAACTGTGTTATAAGTCATTTCTTTGTTGGAAAAAATAAGTAAGCCAATGTATATGTGATAATCTTAGGTTTGCTATGAGTAACAAATAGCAGTGCTTAAACAGACAGCTGTAGTTCCCTCTCACCAAAGCCTATAGGCACGCAGCCTGACCTGGCCTGGAGCTCCTCTCTGTAAAATTCTCCAGGATCTCCTTTCTCTGGTCATTCCTCCACTGTTCCCAAAGTTTGTCCTTATCCTCATGGTCCAGTGTGATTGCACCCATATCCACGTTCCAGCAGAAGATGGAGAAAGATCTGAAAAAGAATGGACAAAGGACCCGAACTGGCCATCACTGTCACACACTCCCACTCATATCCCATTGGCTGGAACTGAGTCACATGGCTACGTCCAGCTGCAAGGGAGCTGGGAAATGTAGTCTTTATCCAGGTGGCCCTGTGATCTACCAAACATTTATTACTATTTTTTAATGTTTATTTTTGAGAGAGAGAGAGAGAGCAAGTCAGGGAGGAGCAGAAGGAGGGAGAGAGAGAATCCCAAGCAGGCTCCACGCTGTCAGCACAGAGCCAGATGCAGGGCTTGAACTCATGAACCCTGAGACCATGACCTGAGCCGAAATCAAGAGTCTGGCGCTTAACTGACTGAACCACCCAGGCGCCCCTGAACACTTATTATTTATGGAAGGAGGGGAAGAACAAATGTTGGGGGCCAACTAAACCCTGCCCCAATTTATGAACCATTTAGCTCCATGCTTGGCTCAATGACAAGTCCTTGCCTCTTTTGGCTCATTGCATGCATGTGCAGAGGACGGCATGAGCGTGGTTTTTCACTTCAGCCTGGTTGTCACCAGCACATGCCATGCCCGTACCATTTTCTAAATTTGCCACCTGAAGAGTTTGTGGCAGGAGAAATTCCTGTGTTACACTCATATGAGGACTTGAAGACACAGAACAGATGCACATAAGGGGAAGGAAAACAAAAATAATATAAAAAGAGGGAGGGGGCCACAACAGAAGAGACTCACAAATCGGGAGAACAAACTGAGGGTTACAGGAGGGGTTGTGGGCTAAATGGGGAAGGGGCGTAAGGAATCTACTCCTGAGATCATTGCTGTACTAGATGCTGACTCATTTGGATGGAAATTAAAAAAAGAAAAGAAAAGAAATTCCTGTGCTATATATGTAAAGCACTCAGAAGTGCTAGCACAAAGATGGCCTCAGGATTCGGAACCAGTAGTTTTAATTGTGATGTCTCCCTAACTGGCTCTCCAGCTCCAATCCCTACCCTTCCATGTAGCTGAAATGGTAGATCAATCAATGCAGATTGATCTCATTCTGTCCCTGCTCAGACCCCAGTCCTTACCGTGCCATTCAAGCTTCTGTATGATCTGGCACAAATTAATCCAACTGTTCTCCGCCTTCCTACGTTACATTATGTATCGCTTTCATCGTATCATTTGTAATCTGCTTTGCACTGTGATTGGCCGTGAATGCTAGCAACCTCCCAGATGAGCTCTTTAGGGCCAGAACCAGGATTACTTACTCTGCTCTCAACTGTGGATGTGTTCACGTTTTTGTAGCTCCTGTGTCCACAACAGTGCCAGGATTCCCCCAGATTTTGTGTGGTGCTGACCACCAGTGGTCCGTGTTGGTGTGTGTGTGTGTGTGTGTGTGTGAATGAGAGGGAGAGAGAGAGACAGAGAGACACAAAGCATGAGCAGGGGAGGGGCAGAGAGAGAGGGAGACACAGAATCGGAAGCAGGCTCCAGGCTCCGGGCTGTCGGCACAGAGCCCCACGCGGGGCTCGAACTCACGAACCGCGAGATCGTGACCTGAGCCAAAGCTGGACGCTTAACCAACTGAGCCACTCAGGTGCCCCATTCCAGCTCTTTCTACTGTCTTAGTCAGCTTGGGTTGCTATAATAGATCACCACAGAATGACAGTTTCAACAACAGATGTTCATTTCTCACAGTTCTGGAGGCTGGAAAGTCCAAGATCCAGGTGCTGGTTGATTGGGTCCCTGGCGAGACTGCCCTTGCAGATGGCTGCCTTCTTGCCATGTCCTCACATGATGGAGAGAGAGCATGTCTTTTGTGTCCCTTCTTATAACAGCACTAATCCCATTCATGAGGACTCCACTCTTATCACTTAATTATCTCCTAAAGGCCTCACCTCCAAACAGCATCACCCTGGGGACTAGGGTTTTAACATATAAATTGTGGGCCCACACAAACAGGCAAGTACCACCTCTGCTCCTTGTCTGGCAAAATGACCTTTGTCACACTGGGCTCAGCTCCTGGGCTCATTCCTTAACCCTGGACCAAGCTGGTCCCCATCCTGTCTTCTCCCGGAACCTCCTTCTCCTCCAGCCAAAGTCTGAGGTTGTTTGTGGATAGTGAGGAAGTTAACTGGCAGGGGTGGCTGATGTCTGGAAGAAGACGAGCACGAAACTCCACACAGGAGGGGTGGTGGCTGTAAATTGATGATAAAGCTGCCTGCATTCGCTTTGTTGCCCAAGTGAGTATCTTTTGCCTTCCAGACCTCATCTGCCTTCCCCATGAGCCCCGCCTATGGAAGCCATCTCTAGCCCATACAGAACCCCGGTGCAAGTTAGAAAAGTAGGTTCCATCTGGGCTGACCCAGCCCTGCAGGCACACAGTTTGGCCAGCAGATGGCACCTCTGTGTGAATTGGGAAAGCCATGGCCGGTGGCTTGGTCAGCCTAGAGCTGACTGAATTTTAGATTCCCTCATTGCTTTCAGCGGGGCATCTTTGTACAGGACAACCCGGTCTACACCCTCTGAGCCTCATGGAACCTTTGGACACATCAGACCCTTTCTGTAACCCTGACAGGTGCCATTCCTTCCATCTGGAGTTCCTTTCTCCCTCTTTGTAAATTCCAACCCATCCCCTCAAACTCAGCCCTACCTTGTGACACTTTCTGACTTTCTGAGGCAGAGCGGGTGATCTGTTCTTTGGGTTCCTGCATGCACCACAGGGCTGGGCACTGCTGACCCACCAGCATATCCCAGACCGGTCCTGGCCACCCAGCAGGGTTTCCGGAACGTCTATTGAGTGAGTGGATGAATTGGGCCAAACTCTTCAGTGCATCTTCCCATGTCTTCTCTTTATATTCTCTGCCACCAGAGAGGTGAGTAGGTTAAGTATCATTAACTTCATTGGGTACAGAAGAGACTGCTGGTCAAAGAGGGTCAGTGGCCTGCTGGAGGTTCCAATCTATCTCTGAGTGTTATCTCCTGAAGGAACCCTACCTAAGTTTACTCACAATGTACTCCATCATTTCTGATTACTTCCTGCCTCTTGGAGCAACTCTGTACTGTCTTGCCTTTTTGCCTTTACCTATGCTGTATTCTCTTCCTGAATACTCTTCCAGTGGCTCACTTAGTTAAAAACCAGCCCAAGTGTAAGGGCCAGCTCAAATACCATCTGCTCTATGGGGATATCTACAATTTCTGGACCCAGAAGTTTTCGAGGCACCTGCTCAGTATTTGTACTGTATTTTGCCCAGTAGGCTCACATCTCACCTTTTCTGAAAGCTGGAAATGCTCAGTTCTGGGCCTCGTTTGTTATTGTGTCTTTTGGGACTGCCAGGGTAGTGCCATCTGCATGACAGAATGCAGAAAGGGCTAAGGTAGCTTATCTCATTTTGACGCAGTTAAATCAGTGGCTCTCGACTTTTCCTCTAAGACCCATCGTAACAAATGCGTTTTGCATCGTGATCCTGTAGGGGTGTGTGTGTGTGCGTGTGTGTGTGTGTGTGTGTGTATGTGTAGATGTGTGTGGGCAGAATATATGTACGTATATTCTTAAACTAAACTTTTCTAAAACAGCATCTCCACTGGTAAAGTACAACACACTCCCATATTTTCTGTTCAATTCCATTGTGCTTTTATAATCTCTGATTGTGATCGATTAAATTGATTTCACAACCCACCAATGGGTCCTGGCCCTCAGTTTGAAAAGCACTAACTGCAACCACCAAAAGGCAGGATTCTGAGAAAACACCAGCGAGCGGGCTAACCTGAGTCGTGTCCTTGGATAGGCATGGGAGGTAATGGTAGAGGAAGGGTCTGGACCTGAAGTCAGATTTGTTGCCCTTCCATGGCCTTGACCAAATGCCCTGACCTCTCATTCTGTTCCCTGTCTGGCCCTCAGGGCCCTCCTGTCTCCTGGAAGCCCCCTTTGATGACCAGCAATGACAAGGCACTTCCTCTCTACCCCTCCATGTCCATGTCACTCTTCCCACTATCCCAGCGCTGTTGTCCCTGTTTGTCACCCCACTGAGGAAGAGAAGGATGCGTTTTTTCCATTCTTACATCCTCCGTGCTTGCAGAGACCCTGGCCTACAGGTACTTAATGAATGTTGGCTGAATAAATGAGTAAGTGGATAAATACATGGGTAATTATAGCACCAGGGTCCTGCTGAGGGGGTGAGTTCCAGAGGATGCCGGCCCAAATGCCCTCAGGGGTCAGGCAGGTAACAGTAGTGCAGAAAGCAGGCCAGGTGGGAGGAGTTTCTCATCTTTGAAACCCCTCCAAGGCTTTCCTGTTGCTGCTGTAACGAATCACCACAAACTTAATGGCTTGGAACAACAGAAATGTATTCTCTCACAGTTCTGGAGGCAGATGTCTGCACTGAGTCTTCAGGGGCTAAAATCAAGATGTTGGCAGGGCTGGTTTCCTCTGGAGACTCCAGGGTAGCGTTGTTCTTTCCCTCTTCCAGCCTCTGGTGGCTGCTGGTGTTCCTTGGCTTGTGACCGCACCCCTCCGATCTCCGGCTCTGTGGTCATACGGCCTTCTCTTCTTCTGTGTCTAATTACCCTTAGTTTCCCCCTTATGAGGACCCTTGTGATTACAGCTAGGGACCAGTCAGATTTTCCAGAATAATCTCCCCGTCTCCACATCCTTAATCATATCTTCAGTCTTTTTGCCACATAAGGTCACATTCCCAGGTTCTGGAATTAGAACCAGGATATCTCTGAGGATCATTCTTCAGTCTAGGATGATTGGGCAGAGTGGGAGGGAGGTTGGAGCTAAGAGGAACCCCATTTTCTTCTGGCCCAATCTTGTTCTTGTAGACACAGGAAAGTGAAGACGGTCGAGAGGAAGCCACTCGCCCATGGTCATCTGCTGGTTAGGAGCAAGGCCAGGGTAGCATTTTGGGTTTTTTGTCACTTTCACAACAGCTGCTGCTCTGAAGTAGCCTGTGGTTCTGATATATTTTTTTCCAGTGTATCCTCTGCAGTGGAATCTAAAATGCCAGACTGAGATCCAGCACTCGTATTTTCCACCATAAAAGTCAGACACGTGGTCGGTTATTTAGGGACTTTTGGAGTTGAACTAATACATGAAAAGCTGGTGTTACTTTCCACAGAAGTGGTGCATCCTTGAAGTCTTGAGGATTTTTAAAGCCCCCATGAGCTGCCAGGGACACCTTAAAATAAATGTAGGCACTACTCTCTCTTAATCCCATTAATTATTCATGTCTTACTTTCCATTCAAATTACTCATATCCCAAGTACTCCATACATTTTTTTTTCTCCTGGTGGTAATCATGCAGTTCAATAATTCCAAAGAAGGTTACAGCCCTTCTGTTCAGAGGGTACAATCCCTTCAGTTCTGCATGGGGAGGGATTAGGAGATTCAACCTTTTCCTTCTAAACTGAACTCATGTCCGAAAGGAAATATAAGAGCTAACTCAGGAAAAAGCATCAGGGAAGATGTGACGGATCGGTCAGTCCCATGGGACACCCAGGCCACTGTGTCCCCGGATATCTGTGAGGGGGCAGGTGTCTCTGAACATACTAAAATATTCCAATCTACCTTTAAGAACAAACATGGCTTTAAGAAACAAACATGGCTTAGCCAATCTCTTCACACAGGGAGCGAGAGAGAGAAAGAAAGACAGAGAGAGAGAGAGAGAGAGAGAGGACTCTATGCATACACACACAAACATACATAATCTACATGAATGCACACACGTGTATGTAGATGTGTATATGTGTGTATGTGTGTGTATTTTCTGTATGACCCTTTTAGGATAATGCATTCCACAATTTCACCCTAACGACCTCTGTGTAGAGTAGAACTTAATGATTGGGTTTTCTATCACTTTCCAAGGAGAGTGATGTAAGAGGGAAGTCCATTACAACGTTCTGATGTGGGGAACTGTATTTATTTGCCTTCATGATTCTTATTCCTGACCCATCACTTGACAAGACAGATGAACAGGTGTCTGGGCATCCCACGGATGAGGAGGACTGAAAACGTTTGAACTACCTCTCCGCATGCAGCAAGACGAATCACCCGTGCCCTCATGCCCTCGAGGGTGTGATGACTTCTCTGCGCATCTCATGCGTCCCTGCTCCCTTTGAACATTTCTGGTGATGGTGCACTTACCTGTTCTTTCCTGCTAATTTGGAAGCTCCACATCTGGGTTACATCTGTTTCTCCAATCGGAGGACCTGTTATCGAGCCCTCAACAAATATTTGTTGAGTGCATGCTTTGGTTGCAAAGTTTCTGTTCTGAGGTTTTTGTGTTGTGTCTTTTATGGTAGCCAAACTTGGGGGCGTTTCTGTAGCAGAGAATGCGAGATAGATATCCACAAGGGCAGGAGCATGGCAAATGAACCTCAGTGAGGAGGCGGTGAAGGGCAGCAGAAAAGTGCTGTGTCGTGGGGCACAGCGCGTGCTGAGAGGCAGCGCTACCCAGTCTCAGCCAATGTGGACATTTGTGACTATGGGTTCAGTATTTCTAGATCATTCCAGTTTTCAAAATAACCTGGAAAATACCGATTTTAATGTGAGGCTGTCTGGCTGGCGGTAGGTCTGCAGGCCACCCGCTTGAGAACTTTCCTGACGAGAGTTACTCTCTAACAAAACAATCGATTCTGTGCCTGGAATAGTCTAGTGAAACTGGACTCTTTCTCTCTCTCTCAGTCTCCCTCCCTCCCTCCCTCCCTCCCTTCCTCCTTCTCCCCTTCAAAAATACTTCATTTTCTTCCAGGAATGTTAATTACCAAATCATTTCCTTCTGTTGTGCTACATTCATAAGTAGTTCTGGAATGACTTTGTTTCTTGTGAAATGATCATTTGGGAGACTAAATTGAAATAAATAAAATTAGAAATAACTTGTATTGCTTTGCCATTACCTCAGTCAAATTGAGCAAATATTAATCTCTTGCTAACTGGATGGTGGATTCTACACAGGACCCAAAGACAAGTTAAAACATCATTCTCATCCTCCAGGACTAATACTGCCTCAGACTTAGAGGAAAAGGCTCTACTCTGGTCCTGGGTCTAGACCAGTGCGGGCTTAGACGTCAGGTGCACACAAAAGTCCCAGGGAATCTTGTTAAAGTGCTGATTCTGATTCAGAAGGTCTTGGGTGAGGACTGAGATTCTGCATTTCTAGTAAGTTCCAGAACGATGCTGAGGTTACTGGGTCAGGCTACATTTTCAGTGGCAAAGTTTAAAGACTTTTCTCTGACCTTCTGGCTGTGTTGCTCCCCATGAGGTAAAGCATCCTGGGGAGTCAAAGGGTAGTGCCCATGTGGAGACCATGCCTTCCACCTTCTCGGCCGTACTGTGGATGCTGGAACCCTGAGATTCCCTCTTGACTGGCCCCAAGACTTCACTCATGACCCGCATGATTTTCTTTTCTAGATCATCCTCCCAAAGGTTAGACTGTGCCACTCAGATACACACCGTTAGGCCTGAGCGTTAGCTGAGGTGTTTATGGGAGGTGCAGAAGGAACTTGACGTGAGGCCTGAGGTGTCCATGTCACGCACGTAAGGTCTAGCAATCCGTTTACCAAGCCCTGCAGGTGATTCTTCCACACATTCAGATTGAGAACTACTGCTCTAGATGCAGCAGGACCAGAAGTAAAACCAGAAGTTGCTTGGAAGTCCTACAAAATAATAAGACCTCGGTAATCCTAAGACTACGACATTCCTTTTCTTCTGGCAGCATTGCGAGGAAGCTTCCTCTCTCTTTTCCTCTTAGCTCTTCCACTGGCTTTTGATTGATTGTGGACAAGATAGTTCCTTTCTCTGAGCTTCCAAGTTTTTGCCTACAAAATAAGGCTGGACTAGAAATTATTCAAGGGTTTCCAGGTCTAATTTCAGGATTTAGGATCTCCCAGAGGTAAGAGGTGATGTATCTGAAAATATTTTCTTTGACACCCGTGAAATATCTTCAGTTTGTATTCACATTAAAAATGTTATTAATTACTTTTGTAAACCTTTCTCTTTTAACATGCATATGTGCCCGAGAGAGTTGGAAGAGAAAGAACTTCATGGGACAATTATCCTATAGCGGCACATCTTAAACTTTAACGTGCATACCAATGATCCAGGGATCTTGTTAAAAATGCAGATTCGAATTCAGTAAGTCCGGGATAGAGCCTGAGACCGTGCATTTACAGCAACGCCCAGGTGATGCCCAAGAGGCCGTTCTATGATGCAGACTTCAGTAGCAAGTTTCTGCAGTGTCAATGAATTTAATCAGATTGCTTCCCTCTGAAGACCTGGGATCAATCTGAAAAAGAAATGGTGGAATATGGAGGCAGGGAAAGAGGAAGAATAATTTACGGCAGTACACAAAAGCATGCCATTTGGTAAGTAATGTGGTCGGTGAACTGTAAGTAGTTATAAACTAGTTATAAACTCGAGAGAATGTGCCCGTTGGTACTATTTTCCAACTTCTTAAAAGGGTCAAAAAAACTGGGTTCTGTGCAATCGTTTTATTTTCAGATGTGGTCAATTAATTTACATTAAATTAGCTGACCAACTAAAATCCAACTATTTAACTACACCATGTAAGCCAAACACAACAAGTATGAAGACCCAATGGCTTATGAGAAGACAAATTCAAAAAAGGAAAGAAGTCTTTCTTGAGCTCTGGGACGGGGAGGAGAGTAGGGGGAGGACACTAGACAGTCAAAAGCCTGTCTGGGTCCAAGCAGTACAGAGGAAAGGGACATGAAGGTTAATGGGTAAAAACAAAAAATGAAGTAGGAGAACTCAGAACAACTTGACTACTTTCAAAGATGTGCCTACGTATTCCATCTTTTCCTTTTAGAGCTGCTGCGGAATTATTCGCCCTGAAAATTGGGGTAGGGAAAAATTAAGAGGCAAGGGGCTCATGGCTAAATCTGAATCTTTTTTTTTTTTCAACATTTTTTATTTATTTTTGGGACAGAGAGAGACAGAGCATGAACGGGGGAGGGGCAGAGAGAGAGGGAGACATAGAATCGGAAACAGGCTCCGAGCCATCAGCCCAGAGCCTGACGCGGGGCTCGAACTCACGGACCGCGAGATCGTGACCTGGCTGAAGTCGGACGCTTAACGACTGCGCCACCCAGGCGCCCCTAAATCTGAATCTTGAGTGATGTGTTTTAAGTCTAAGGTAGGGAGGGGTCCCAAACCCCTCCGTTGCCCCAGAAGCAATGCTGTCCAGTGGCCCTTGGAGGATGTTTACAGCATCCAACTGTCGAGCTCACTGTTTCACTGGAGTAAACTCCGTGGCCACAGGTTATCTAAGTCCCTGTGGGTAGACTTTTGGATGGGAAGATTCCAGAGGACATCCCCAAAGGAGACTTGGACAAAATAAGTCGGAGAGACATCATCTGTTTCAAATTCTCATTTTGTCACATCTCACATCTTGTTGAAGGCACAGACTAAAACCAAATCTTTCAAAGTAAAGTTTCAATGCCCTTTTCAACTTTGCCTCTGGGTTATTGAGAAGACTAAATGTGGACACATGGGAAAAGTGCTTTGTAAACCGTAAAGCATCACAAATATGTCAGTGATTGTTGGGAGGGAGCAGAAAGCCAGTTAAGCCTGAGTTAGCATCCTAGCTCTTACTGGCTTTGTGAATAGTCAAGTGACTTCTCTGAACTTGTCTTACCACCTGTTAAATGGGAGCAGGTAATGCCTACCTCATGGAAGTCAGACTGGTACCTGTAAAGCACCCGGGGTTTCATCTGACACATAATAGCTCTTGCACAATTAATAGTAGCTAATATAATTATTATTTCTAATATAGTCAAATCTTTTAAAGTTCTTATTTATACTCTGAGATACTTCAAATTTTATTTAAGTATTTTTACATTAAAAATCAGAAAATACTGATAAATAAAAAGAAAAAATTGGTGATGATTCCTATATGTGGAGGTTAATCACTGATACCCACTCTAGAAACTCTTATAGACTTTTATACAAATATTCTACTTGTAAAAATATAATTATAGTGTTTTGCAACTTTTAAATTGACTCAAAAACATATTATGAGGAAATTGCCACCAGTAATTACATTTTTACATCATTTAAAAGGACTGCAGAGTGCTTCTACTTCTGGGAAGGTGGAGTAGATTAACTCTTCCTTGTTCCATCCTTAAGTACAATTAAAAACACTACACATTATATATAAAACATATATAAGAAGATTCTGAGAGATGGAGAGAAAAAGAAATCAATTCAAGACCATCAGGACCCAAAGAAGAATTCAGTGATGAACTTCCTGGGTTTTTGTTCTGCCTCATATATCGGAAAATCGAAGCTGGAGAAGCTAGTAACCTGAAAACACCAATGGGGACAGACAACAACAACAACAACAACAACAACAACAACCAAAGACTACTCTCTAGCCAAAAGACCAGGAAGCAGTTTAGGAAGATAGAAAACTTTCAGACAGTAACCATCCTATTCCAGTTAAACACTACAGAAAAAAAAAATTGTGGTTCCCCCTGCACTCATTCCTGGAAAGACCAAGTGGGGAGCCTAGATTCACACCTTCACAAGGCTGTAATGATGCACCACAACACACAAAAACTCCAAACAGGTCTACGGAGTGGTGTCAGGGAAGGCTAAGCAGGAAGCCACGACTTTCATGTCTACCAGTTGGTAACAAGTTCTTCCCAAACCCAACACCGTAGTGTTGGTGGAGACCTCATGGGAAGCCTGGACTACCGCTCCCACTTGCCAGTAATCAGGCACTTTTCCCTCTCCCCACTAGTATGATATCAGAGGAGGCTTAGCCGGTCAGAACCTAGCCCATCACCCAACGGTAATGAGGCTTCCCCGACCACAATGTTAGTGGAGACTATGTGGGGAGCCAGAACTCTCACCCTGACTAGGAGTAAGGAAGAGTCCTCTCTCCCTATTGGTATTAAACAGAGACCTGGTGGGGAACCTGAACTTTTACCATCACTGGGAATAATGAGACAGTGTCCCTCCTCTTCTTCCTGGAGTGATGTCAGAGAAAGCTAAATAAAATAGAAGATCTAAATAAGATCTAGAGGTTTATGAAATAATACAAAAATGTCCAATTTTCAACAGAAAGTCACTTGCCACACCAAGAACAAGGAAGATTTCAAAATGAATGAAAATAACATCAATAGACATAAGCACAAAAGTGGCAGAGATATTAGAACTATCTGACAAATATTTCAAAGCCATCATGATATAAATGCCTCAATGAGCAATTATGAACATGTTGGATACCAAAGAAAAAAAAATAGAAAACCTCAGAAAGGAGATGGAACGTGTCAAGAAAGAAATAGAAGATATGAATAAGAACCAAAAGAACATTTTGGAGATAAAAAGTATAGTAGCCAAAATAGAAAGCTCAGTGAATGAGTTCAAAAGCAGAATGGAGCAGACAGAGGAAAGAATCAGTAAGCTTAAAGAAAGAATAGAGATTACCAAGTCTGGAGAACAGAAAGAAAATAAACTTAAAAAAAGAGACTCAGAGACCCCAAGACTGTAACAAAAGACCTAACATTTATGTCATTGAAGTCTCGGAAGGAAAGGAGGAAAAGGGTGCAGCTGAAAAAGTACTTGAAGAAACAACGGCTCAAACTCCCCAAATTTGGCAAGAAATCCAAACCAACAGATTCAAGAATCTTAGCGAATCCCAAACAGAATAAATGCAAAAAAAATCTATGGCAAGACAAATTATAATCAACTGTTAAAAACTAAAAACAAAGACAAAGTATGGAAAGCACCCAGGAAAAAAAATGACACCTTGCCTCTAAGGGGAAAATAATTATCGTGGCAGCTGATTTCTTATCAGAAACCATACAGGTCAGAAGGAAGTGGCACAACATTTTTCAGGTGTGAAGGAAAAGAACTGTGAACCCAGTGAAAATATCTCTCGGGAATGAAGGAAAGGTCGAGACATTGTGAGATGAAGAAAGGCTAAGTTAACTTGTTGCCAGCTGACTTACCCTAAAAAAATGGCTAAAGGAAGTGTTTCCACACAGAAAGGGAAAGATAAAAGAAGGAACATTGGAGTGTCAGTAAGGAAGAAAGAATACAGTAAACAAAAATATTCCTTAATATTTTTAATTCCTAAGTAAATTCCTTAGACTTTCGTCTCTTGAGTTTTCTATATTATGTTTGATGGTTGAAACAAAACTTATAACATGACTGACGTGGTTCTAAGCATATGTAGAAGAAATATTTAAGACAATTATATTATAAATGGGGGAGGGTGGAGAGATTAAATGGAAATGAGGTTTCTATACATCAATTAAGTTGGTAAAATGTCATCACTAGTAGACTGTGATATGTTACATATATAACGTAATACTTAGAGAAACCAGTCAAAACCTGTACAAAGAATACGTTTAAAAACCTACTGCAAGTCAAAATGGGATTCTAGAAAATGTTTCCGTAATCCACAAAAAAGGCAGAAAAAAGAAAACAGACAAATGAAAAATAGTACAAGCAGAAAACAAACAAAAAAATAAAATGGTAGATGTAAGCACTAACATATCAATATATAAACTTAATGTAAATAGTCTGAAGACACCAATTAAAAGGCAGCAATTGACAAAGTGGATTGGAAAGTATGGCCCACCTATCTTCTGTCTAGAAACAAACAAATCCCCCTTCATATATACTGATGTAAGCAGGTTGAAAGTAAAAAGATCGAAGAAGATATATAATGCAAACATTAATCAAAGGAAAACAGAAATGGTTATATAAATATTAGACAAAGTAGATAAAATGGACTTCAGAATGAAAAAAAATTGCTAGGTGATGATAAAAGGGTGAATTTAACGCGAAGATATAACCATTCTAAATAAATATACAACAAACAACAGAGCTGAAAAATATGTGAAGCCAAAGCTGGTGGAAATGAAAGGAGAAATAGACAAATCCACACTTAGAGGTGGAGACTTCAACACCCTTATCTCCAGAACGGACAGAACAACTAGACACAGAATTACAAGGATATACAAGACTCAACAACACCATCAACCAACAGGACCAAATCAGCATTTTTTATAAAGCACTCCATTCAACAATAGCAGAGTATACATTCTTTTCAACTGTCCATGGAACACGTGCCAAAATCAATCATACTTTGGGCCATAAAACAAGCCTCCACAAACTTAAAACAGTTGAAATCTTACAAAGTGTGTTCTTTGATCACAATGGAATTAAAGTAGACATCAATAACATAAAAATAGCAGAAAAATATCCAGGCACTTGGAAACTAAACAACACGATTCCAAATCATCCGTAAATCAAGGAAAAAGTCTCAAAAGAGATGAAAATTACAAATAATAGAATTAAAATGAAAGTCTATCAAAATTTGTAGTATGCAGGTAAATCAGTGTTGAGAGGTATACTACTAAATGCATTCATTAGAAAAGAGGAAAAACCTCAAATCAATATATAAGGTCTCATCTCAAGAACCTAAAGAAGAGCACAACTAAAAAGCAAAACAAAACCAAAAAGTCCCAGCAAAATGAAATCTAAAACAAACAGAAGGAAGGCAATAAAAATGATAATAACAGAAATCGAGGAAATAGAAAACACAAAATTAGAGAAAACGAAACAAAACATTGGTTCTCTGAAAACATCAATAAAATTGACAAACATGCAGCAAGAAAAAAAACACAGAGGGCACAAATTATCAATATCAAGAATGAAGCAGGAGATATCACTGCAGACCCTGCAGATATCTAAAGGAAAATAGAAGAATACTATGAACAACTCTAAAAGCATAAATTTGACAACTTAGGTTAAACAGATGACTTTCTCAAAAAATACAAACTATCACAATGTATCCAATATGAAATAGGTAATTTAAATAGCCCTGTAACTATTTATGGAAATTGAATTCATAATTTAAAGACTTTATAAAAGAAATCTCCAGGTCCATAGTGTTTCACTAGAGAGTTTACAAAATGTTTAAAGAATAATTCCTACCAATTTTTACATATTCTCTTCCAGAAAACAGAAGAAGACATACTTCCAATTTATTTTATGGGGTTAGTATTATCTTAACACCAAAACCAGTAATATACATTACAAAATAAGAAAACTACTGATCAATATCCCTTATGAATATAGGTGCAAAATCCTTGACAAAATATTGGCAAATAGAATTCAGCAATACATTAAAAAATTATACACCATGGTCAAGTTGTCTTTGAGCGATGCAAGACTGATTCAACTTTCAAAATTCAATCAATGTAATCCACCATGTTAATAGGCTAAAGGAGAAAATCACATGATCATATTGATTAGAGCAGCAAAACAGACAAAATTCAACCAGTTTATTACAAAACTCTTATAAAAATAAAAATAGAAGAAAGCTCCTCAACTTGATAAGGAGCATTTATTAAAGCAAAACAAAACAAAACTAAACAAAACTAAACCAAAGCCAAAACCTATAGCTAACATCATGGTTAGTTGTGAACGACCTACTACTTGCCCTCTAAGATCATGAGTAAGATCAAGACATCAACTCTTGCCACTCTTATTCAAGATAATGTTGGAAGTTCTAGCCAGGGCAATGAGGGAAGAAAAGGAAATAAAGGCACATAGATTAGAAAGGAAGAAATAAAACTGTCCTTGTTTGCAGATGACATAATTGTCTATATGGACAATCTCAAAGAATATAAAATAAAACCCCCAAAACTCCTAGAACTAATAAGTAAGTTCATCAAGGCCACAGGACACAAGATCAACAACCAAAAATCAATTACACTTCTATATATTAACAATAAACTTGTGGAAACTGAATCTGAGAATATAAATACCACTTACAATCACACAAAAAATAGTTAGGTGTGAATCTAACAAAACATGACTGTATGCTGCAAAACTACACAATCATAATGAAATAAATTAAAGACATTCCAAATCAATGGAGAGACATACTATGTTCAGGGCTTGGAAGAGCCAACGTAGTCAAAATGCCAATTCTCCCCAGATTGATATATACAGGTTTGATGTAATTTCTATAAAATCTTAGCAAATATTTTTTGTAGATACAGTCAAGATTATTCTAAAATTTAAGTGGAAAGGCATAGGAACTAGAATAGCTAAGAATTTTAAAAAGGAAGACCAAGTTGGAAGAAATGAGTCTACCTAATTTCAAGACTTATTATAGAGCTATAGAAATCAAGACTGCAGTATTGGCAGAGGCATTGGCACAGATCAATGGAACAGAATAAAGAACTCAGAAATAGACCCAGACAAATGTGCTGAATTGATACTTGAGAAAGGTGCAAAGGCAATTAAATGAAGCAAGAGTAGCCATTTCAACAAATTGTGCCGGGACAGTGGACACAAAATGATCTTTGACTTAAGTCTCATACCTCATACAAAAAATAAACTGAAAATTGATTATGGATTTAAATGTAAAACATACAAATGTAATACTTTTATTTTAAAAAGCACGATAGAATCTCTGGATCTAGGACTAGGTAAAGGTTTTCTAAAACTTGACTCCAAAGCATGATACATAAGAGAAGAAAATAGGTAAGTTGTACTTCATCAAAATTAAAAACCTCTGTGAAATATCCAGTTAGGAGGATGAAAAGACATCCTAGAGAGTGAGAGAAAATATTTGCAAACCACATATCTAAGAAAGAGTATGTAGGATATAAAGGACTCTTAAAACTCAACAGTAAAACAAACAAACAAACAAACAAACAAAAAACAACCTAAGCAATCCAATTAGAAACAGGACAAAAGGACCTGAATAGGTATCTCATCAAAGAAAATATCAGATGTCAAATAAGCATTAAAAAAAGATCCTCAACATCCTATGTCATCTGGGAAATGCAAATTAAGACACCAATGAGATACCTCTACACACTTACTGGAAGGACCAAAATCCAGAACAGTAACAACATCAAATGTTAGTGAAGAGGGAGAAGTCTCATTCACTGTTGGTAGGAACACCAAATAGTACGGCCACTTTGTAAGACAGTTTCTTACAAGACGAAATAGAACTCTTACCATATGACCCAGAAATCAAGCTCATTGGTATTTACCCAAAAGAGTTGAAAACTTATTCCACACACACACACACACACACACACACACACAAAACCCTGCCCACATGTGTATAGCAGATTTATTTATAATTGCCCCAATTTGGAAGCAAACAAGATATGTCTCTGTAGGTGAATGAATAAATAAACTGCATGTATCCAGACAATAAAATATTATTCAGCACTTAAGAAAAAGAGCTAGTAAAGGGGCGCCTGAGTGGCTCAGTCGGTTAAGCATCCGTCGGCTTGGGCTCAGGTCATGATCTCGCAGTTCATGAGTTTGAGCCCCCCCACTGGGCTTTGTGCTGACAGCGCAGAGCCTGGAGCCTGCTTTGGAATCTGTGACTTTCTCTCTCTCTGCCCCTTCCCCGCTCATGCTCTGTCTCTCTCTGTCTCTCAAAAAATAAATACATGTTAAAAAAAAAAAAAAGAGCAAGTTAAGTCACGAAAAGACATGAAGGAAACTTAAGTACATGTTGCTGGGTGAACAAAGCCAATCTGAAAAGACTATATACTTTATGATTCCAACTATCTGACTTTCTGGAAAAGGCAAAATTCTGGAGACAGGAAAAAAGATTAGGGCTTAGTGGGGAGAGGCAGAGATATAGCAGAGCACTATTTAGGGCACTAAAACTATTCTGTATGATAATACAATGGTGGATACATGTCAATATATATTTTTCAAAACCCATAGAATGTGAAATACTAAGAGGAAACTGGATTTTGGGTGTAAGCTATGTAATTTAAACTATGGGCTTTGGGCGATGATGTGACAATGTAGGTTCATAGATTGTGACAAATGTAACACTCTGGTGTGGGACGTGGATAGCCAGGGAGGCTGTGCATGTATGGGGGTAGGGGATATATGGGAACTCTAATTTCTTCTCAGTTCCTCTCTCATATATATGTATAAATTAGCCATTAAGGAATATAAATTAAAACTACAATGGCATATCACTACACTTTTATCAGAATGACTAAAATAAAAATTAATGACAACGTCAAGTTCTGGCGACGATGCAGAGAAAAATGAATCTTTCATATATTGTTGATGAGAATGTAAAATGGTACAGCCACTCTGGAAAACAGTTTGGCAGTTCTTGAAAAGCTAAACACAAAACTACCGTACAACCCAATAATTCACTCCTGGGCATTTATCCAGAGAAACGAAGGCCTATAATAGTCACACAAAATCCTGTAGAGGGATGATTAGAGCAGCTTTATTTTTAGTAGCCCCAAACTGGTTATAAGCCACCTGTTCTTTAGGGGTGAATGATTAAACAAACTCTGATACATCTGTACCATGGAATACTAGTCAGCAATCAAAAGGAATAAACTAGCGATTCATGCAACAATCTAGATGCATCTCCAGAGAATTAAGCTGAGTGAAAGAGGCCAATCCCCAACGATTGTCTGCTGTATAATCACATTCACATAACATTCTTGAAGTGACATAATTAAAGAAATGTAGAAAGAGATCAGTGGCTGCCAAAGATTAAGGAGGGGAAGGCAGTGGGAGGGTGGTAGGTGTGGCCATAAAAGGCAACATGGAACGTTTTTGTGGAAATGTTGGACACGTTCTGTATCTTGCCATGTTGTTCTATAGTTTTGCAAGATGTTACCATGGAGGGAAACTGGGTAAAGGGTATATGAGCTGTCTCTGCATTATTTCTTACAACTGCTTGTGAATCTACAATGCTCTCAAAATAAAAAGTTTAATTAAAAACACAATTTGATATGTTAAAAAAAAAGACTGCAGACTATGGCATCCTATGAATGTACTGCAATGTATTCAGCCAATTTCTTCATGTCTTACAGGGAGGTTATTATAATTTTCTTATTTCAGAAAGCACTGGTATAAATGCCCTTGCAGCTAAAATTTGGCACATATCCTTACTCATTTCTTACAATATATCCCTGCAAATGAAATTGCTGGTCAAGGGCTATGTATTCTTTCACACTTTCTGGACCTCTTTGCATCCCAAGTACAGAAAGATTCAATATTTGGAGGCATTGGAGTTCTATGTGCATTCAAGATGGGAACGGAACAGAAAGAAAAATTTTAAATGATGCCAATCACCTTCTGAGCAATTTGGGTGTAGGAAGTTGCTAATGTGGTATAATACACACGCGTTGATACACATTTCAAAAGTTTTTCACTTGAGAAATGTGGATAATGTGGATAGTCTCTACCTTGTGGGGCTATTGTGAGGATTAAATACACGGAAAGTCCTTGGAAGAGTGCTTGGCACAATACTAAAGGCTCAGTATTTTGGGTCGCTGCCATTATGATCACGCTATGATTGGAATTCAGAAACGATGCAGTGATTTATACGCGCCGGGAGGAGGAATGTGGTTGCTTCCCATCCTTCGGCTCTCTCTTTGTTGCTTTGAAGGGATTTTTATATAGTAAGGTCATTAACTTATTTGTGGTGAAAATGTTTTTATTAACTTGTTTGGCTTTTAATTCTTTAAAGTATGTTCTCGATACAAAAAGTTTGAAAAGCTTGAGATAGTCATATTTACCAATAATATCCTTAGGGTCTTGGCTATCGATGATACGTCCATAAGAATATTTGTCATAAGAAAATTGCACAAAAGCCTTAATTTTTTTTTACACGCTATTTATTTTTTTGTCGAATCTCAGGTCATGACACAGTGTCATCATTGCTGCGTGCACAATCCTCTTACATGCATTTATTGCTTTGACTTTAGAATAGAATGAGCACCCATGAACCCACTACCCAATAACTAGGATCTCGAAGTAATTTACATTTACCTATGTGTTCTGCCTCCACCCTCTCCTCCTTCTGTTCTCTACTTGAGAAACCATTCGGAAATGTTTATCCTTTTTTTTTTTTTAATGCTCAGATTAAGCAACATACCCGTGTCTCGTTTTACTTTGATGCATATATTCATCTGTGTCCATATACCACTGGGTTTTACACACACACTCTGCCATTTGTGAACATTGAGGTCACTAGTATGCCTACAACTGTTGTGAGCACACTTACACATTTTTTCCTGGCGTACCGGCGAAAAGGTTTCTGTCGGGTATATACCTGGAGGTAGAATTGCTGAGTTAAATCATATGTGCCAAGTTGTTTTCTATCTTTTCCTTCCAGATGCACAGTTTAAGAGATCTCGTGGGACACATCCTCTCCAACACTTGGTATTGCTAGACTTTCCCCCCCAATTGAATAATGTTCTGGTATCCATAAAATATGTCAGTATGGGCATTAGAGATAAAATGGTGTCTTATTATGTCTTTGCTTTTGCGCATCCCTGGTTTGTTCTTTTATTTATTAACTTACGTGTTTCCTCTGTTAAGATGCCTATTTGTCTTTTGCTCATTTTCTTTTCCCAGTTTGATCCTTGCATGTAAATTTTTAGCAACATGAAATTCATTTGTGGTCAAGGTGATTTATTTTTTGCTGGTATGTTTTCCCCACAGCGATCTTATTTTGGAATACTCCTCGAGAAGTTGATAGCTTTCTCCATATACTCTCTTCACAATCTTAAGTTTGTAATAAAGAGCTTAGATTCTGCTGATGAGAATATAATTTTTATTGGTCTTCCTTGATGGAGTTGTCTTAACATTATAAAACTACCCAACAGCCTTGTCTGGGTAGACGCCCTGAACACAGTTCTCCTGGAGAGGCCCTCCTAACCCAGGTGAAGACAGTCTTACCTTCTGCCCAAATAGCCCATGCCAGCCAGCCTATCAGTTTCAGCTTCACAGACCTGGCACATATCAGGGGCTCGGTAAATGCTTGTTGGTTAACATAAGATGAATAACTCAGCAAATGATGCCAATAATTTCACCCAATTGCACATCTTTCTCTCTATGAGCTGGGGTATGCAGGCAAAATGTTTGGTCCCTTCTTTACTGGAACATGGTCTTAATTTTGCACATACTCTTGAAAGCACATCATCAAGTTAGTTTTCTCCTTTGAATAAGAGACCTTCACATAAGAAGATAGATATAACCCATACATTTACGCATATGCCTGGTATTGGATATTCTATTTGTAAAACTCTAGCTTAGCTTTGAGGAAAAAAGATCAACCTTTGGACCCTGTGGTCTTTATCACCAGGCAGGAAGGCCGTGAAAAATGCTCTGTATCTGAAGGCCACGAAAACCCTCGGCACCCTAGTGCTGACCAGCACTTTTGAGAGAAACAGCAGACCCAGGGAACTGGTAATGTGTACTAATGAGCTCTGTATCCTGAAATCCATATTGCAGAAGGGAGTGAAATCTACAGAAAGCCACATCTGTGTGCTCCTCGCCAGACCCCAGCAAGAAGCCTGAATACAGCATGTCATTATGATTAATTGTGGGTAATGAGGGTCTTATGAACCCAAGAAAGAGAAGCGTTTGTTTCTCTGCTGCTACAGTTAGAGCCTCTGATTTGTTTTCAAGCACTCTACAGAGGAAAGCCAAAATAGAACAGGACTAGTCTAGAGCCATTTCTTACTTTCCTGCCAGGCATTTCAGTAAATTAACACACAAGAACCAGTTGGGGACTTTCTAAGCTCTTTCAGCGATGTGATTTTAAAAAAGGGGGAGATTCCTGGTTCAAAGGATTTTCATCAAATCAGGCTGGAGGAAATCTTCTGTGAGTTCTCAGAGAAGCTCACTGGTGCTCTGGGTTTAGATACAAATAAGACAATGTTCATAGAAGCAGAGTGAAAAAAAGAATTCTTTTATGGAAGCATCGGTATTTTCGTCATTCTCGAACCTACCAGAAGGTGGTGCAAATTCACTGCCGATACAGTAAAAGAGGACGTGGCTTTCTTTTCTTGAGTCCTGTTTTGCTCAAGTACAGTAAAACAGAAAAAAACCAAAAACCAAAAACCAAAAAGGCAAACAAACAAAAACCTTTCCATTAAAAAAAATAAATTAACAGACTGAAGATTTCATCTTAAAAAAAAAAAAAAACAACAACACAACTCTCCTCATGTCATATAACATCTGTCAACTTATTTCCTGCCGGAGTCAGTTGATGTAGTAGGTCAAACTAACGAACAAAACAAAACAAGGATGGGATGAAGATTTGAGGAAGAAAATTTTTAAAATCTTAATGTAAGAAAATTAACAAGGTGGGGTTTGTAATGGCTTCAGACAAACACCACGCTAAGGAAATGGCCTTGTTGGGGATACTAAGGAACAGCAAAGAAGCAGTTAATCAGACATACACTGCATTCCATTGAAAAATATTTATTATTGTATTTGAATGCTTGGACATTTAAAAACTATCTTTAGGATGAAGCATTGTGATTTTCCTTTTGTGTGGCAGCTTGTGCATTTTTGAAATGGGAAACCTTCCTTAGGAAGATAATACAGGATGCAGAAGACCCAACAAGAGTGTTTGTAGAACAGACAAACAAAAAAAGGAAACAAACGCCACCATTAACAGCGAAAATAACAAAACCCTCTTTATTTGGTGTGAGGGAAGCGAGAGACAAGCCCTAGCTTGGAGCAACTTCTCAGAGGTATGCCTTCCTGCCCACTTTTCCAATAGTCGAGAGCTTTTTTAGAATGTGACATCCACCTGAAAGGGAGAAAGTTTTTTTTTTAATTTTAATATTTATTATCGCAATAAAATATCAATTGAGGCACTTTCAAAAAATCCTTTTCTGAATCCTCCCAGTTTCCACCACCACTCAGTCTAAACAGAGAGGTAGTATTTTTGAATAAAAACAAAACAAAACAAACAAAACAAAACCCCCAAACCTTTCTATTTAGAAATCAAAACAAAGACCCAAAAGAAGGCTTGAACATTTTCAAATTAGAATTTCTAAAGACAACGCACGGGGAGAGTGACCTCCGAGTTCTGGGTTAGTACTGATTTTTCAGCCCGAATCGAGCACAGTTTTAACAAATGTTACCAGAGAGAACAATGTATTTTTTTCTCCTAACTAAAATCTATCTTTTAAAAAATTAATTTGCTCTCCGCATTGCCGGATTACGTTTTCATTTAACTTCGGTGCCGTGCCTTGTAATTAGTTTTTCTTGATCTGTTTCTTGGAAGAAGAAGAAGAAAAAAAAAAAAGTAGAAAGAAAAAAAAAAGGAATAAAAAAACAAGCTTGTAGGTTGCAGTTAAAATATTTTCCTTTATCACGGGCTAAGGACCAACAACACTGAACCCTGGGCGACTGGCGAGTCACACGTCCCCAGATCTCAACATCTTAAAATCTTTGGGACTTAATGTGAAGCCAAGGGCTCTTGGCGTAGGAAGAGTCGCTTGTGATTTATTTGGGAGAGGGACAGGGTCTTGGAAGGGAAAGCGGGGGTTTTCGAGGAGGACGGGTGGGTTTTCCAGAACAACTTACTCTCGGGCGGGCGTTTGCAGGGACAGGAGGGGAGTTGCTGTCCCTTCCCGGGCTCACCTGGAAAGTCCCCCTCCTGGCACCCGCTTTGTTTGGCGTTCCCTGAAAAGCCTCGTGTTGGCAGAGAGACCCACAATGAAACAAATTCTCATTTTATGACGTCTTTCCCCCTCTAGGAGTCCGAACAGTGTTTGGGGGGCTCGGCACGCATGGAGATAAAAGAGTTTTATTTTAAATGCGATACATGTCAGGATTAGACAGCGTTTCCTTTCAGCCAAACTACAGAGCGGATCTTCATTTCCTATTTCACTGCTTCCTCCGAAAGAAACTTTTCTTTCCTTTCTTTTCCTTTTTTTTTTTTCTTCTTTTTCTCTCCTTTCCCCCACCCCCCTCCAGCCCCCAGGCCCAAAGAGTCAGGGAAAAAAAGTCCCCGGCACCGAGCTGGTCCCTCTGACCCCGGAAACCACGGCGAACTCCTGATCGTGTAAATATCAGGGCAACGTGTACATATCTGGGCAATGGGGCCTCGGCGGCCGCGCCGGCTTTCGCTTTCTTCGAGAGGCTGCGGCCCGGCTGGGAACGGCCTGAGCGTCCCCGCCGCCCCGGGCCGAGCTGCAGACCCTCGGGCGGCCTTCGGCGGGGCGCCAGCTCGCCCCAGAAGCCGCGCTCGTGGCCGTGTCGGGCCGCCGGGTCACGGCCTCGACTCGGAGGCAGGGCACAGCCTGGCCGCCTCCGCTTCTGGGATCCCTTGCTTTTCCTTCTGCGGCCCCGGGGCCCGCGTGAGCGCGGCCTTTGTCGGCGCGGGTCTCAGGGCCACCCGGCCCGGCGTCCGTCCCCCCTCCTCCCCAACCCCCTCTCGGCCGCGGATCCCGGTTCCCGCGCAGACGGCCCGAGAAAATGCGCGCAAACTGCAGTTTGCACTTTTGCGCCACTTGAGCGGGAGTCGGAGGAGCCCGGCAGAGACAACCCGAAAGGAGAGGCCGTTATTTATGGCCGGCGAGTTGAAGTCTGGCACCATATGGTGGGATTTATCAGTCCCTGGCCGCCCCCAGCTCCCCGGCCCCCCCAACGTCGGGCAAACAGTGCCCGCCTGACAATGTCGCCGGCCCAGCCCGCGGGCTGGGAACGCCTCATGGGCTCCTTTCCTTGCCTTCAGACCCCTGCAAATTTCTTTCTCCAGAAGCTGATATTACACATGCTCTTAGGGTTGTTGTTGTTGTTGTTGTTGTTGTTTAAATGGCATTAATCACAGTTAAAAATGTAATAGCGATCTTTGGGCATCAGTACTTAACAACCGCTAGTGGTACTCTCCTTCCCTTTGGAGGAGGCCGCGGTGGGGGCGACTAGGGCCAGGTGGAAGGTGGTGTAGGGTTAAGAAGCGTCAGACCTCGGAGAAGGGCCTCACTTCCTCTTCGTTTTGTAGCCCTTTGTGTTACATACGGGGGCAAGCAAGGTCTGCCAATCACTACCATTTCTCTTTCTTGTTCTATAAAGACAGGGTCGTCACAGCAACAGGGACATGACAGGCTGGTATCTCTCTCGAGCTCCAGGGGGCCCCTAATAGGATTGAAGCAAAAGATCAAGCGAATGGTTTCCTATTTTAGGCCCGTAATAACTCCCAACTGCTTGCATATACATGGGCCTTACAGTATTATGAGGCAATTTTTAATCCCAGCAAAGAGTAGCCTGTTTTCTAGCAGAGTCTATTTTAGAAAACCCTATGGGATCCACCCTCCCTCCCCACCCTCCCTCCTTATCTGCCCATCTTCTCTTTATTTGAGGGGAGGGAGGGAAATCTCCCCTCCCTCCTGATTTCACTTACTACCCCTCCCCCAGAAGCTGAAGGTGTCATTTCCTTTCATTAATTCATTTTACCAGCTCAAAGTAAATACTCCGTTTAGAGGGAACAAAGACACCCCTTTTTGGTATTCAGTTGAAGTCCCTGGTGGGATCAGAAGTTTGCACATCTTTTGGAGAAATTGGCCTTGGATGTGGCTTAGCCAGACACCGCCTCCCCTCCCCCCCACCCCGTAACTCTCTGACGCCCATACCTACAGAAAAATGAAACAAAACAAAACAAAACAAAACCCGCAAAGCAACCCAAGGAAGAATGAAAAGGTTTCGCCACCCCCCCACCCCTGCCAGTTATGTTCAAAATGCGAAGTGAAGTCCTGAAGTCACGTGGACGTGGGGATTTTGTGTGTGCGTGTGTGTGTGTGTGTGTGTGTGTGTGTGTGAGATGAGTGGATGTCCTGTGTGTGCTTGTGCAGTAGAGACAGGAAACAAATGAAATTCACGGGATAAGGGGGCGGTTTGCTTTCACCCCCAAGACCTGGGGAAACCCATCAAATGAGACTGACTTCAAAAAACCAAGACTGCCTGGGAAATCTGAATGCAAACAGCCCTAGAATAATCAGCACCACCAACATCTGTCACCACAGCTGTTTCCTTTCTGGTTGGCGAGAGAACCTGTCTCTCTCTCCTGGGCTGGCAGTGAGCTCCAAGCGTTGGGCCCAGGGTCTTTTTCTTCCAAACAGAATCTTCCAGGTGTCTGTGTACTTAGCCTGCTTGGAAATAAAACACAACACAACACAGCACAACACAACACAAGCATGCCGTTGCCACCTTTTAGGTGAAAATAAGTAACTTGGTGATGTAAGTTAGGGAGCATTTTGGTGTTGTGGTCATAGGTGGGGAAACTGAGGCACAGAGGCAACCAGTGAACTTTCAAATTAATATCCAGAGAGTAATCAGAATTGTCGAATTCAGTCCTCAGCCTCCTGGATTCTGCTGGGTGTCTTGGAAGGCACTGTTAAAACGAGAGAGAGAAAGAGAGAAAGAGAGACAGAAAGAGAGAGAGAGAGAGGTGAGCATTTATATTGCTTGTCCCCCCTTGCGTTTGATCAGAAGATAATTAGTGAGCATCTAGAACGTGGAAGACAAAATGCTTTATGTGATGGAGGGGTGGAGAATGAAAGCTGGTCCCTGTCCTAAGAGAACATGTTTTCCGGGAGGGGCTCTGTGACAAGCAAGGGCATACAGCAACGTGGTGGCTTGGTCTGAGGTTACGGGAGGGAGGTCTGACAAGAGAACCCGGAAGGTCTGGCTGGGGTGACCAGCAGAGACTTCACGGGAGAGGTGGCATTGGAGTCTCCAGGATATGGCAGCTGTCTGAGCTTCTGATAGGGAGAGGTAGGAGGGGACATTGAAAATGCAAGGAAATGCATTCACAGTCACAAGGGAACAAGCAAATTAGTTTTTCAGGGGATGGGGGCCATAAGGCAGGAAAGAGAGAAGACAGAGTACTGCCGGGCTAAGACTTTTGAACTTTAGCCTATGGACAAGGGGACCCCTCAAGTGATGGAGCGAGGGGGCGTTTGTGGAGGGTGAATCCAGGGCAGATGCCCAGGCAGGATTTGGGGTTCGGAAGAAGGCATGGATTCTGAGATCCCAGTGGGGAGGCTGCGGGAGGGCCGCTGCAAGACAGTGACGTAGGGATGGAAAGAAAAAATGATCGTGCAAGAACTGGAATGGACGTAGGGCTCAGAGCAGAGAGGCAGGTCAGAGGTGACTGAGTTTTCAAGCCTGGGTGACCAGGGAAAAAAGGCAGCCTCGTTATGTGCAAGGAATTAAAATAACATTTAAATCCAGCATTACATGCAGAGTGTTGAGAACATCGAGAGCTCCGTGAAAACAGAGAACTTTAGATACTGACACTGATAAGCTTTTACCAGCGTTGAAGAGCTTTCTTTGTCAAAGCCAGACACTTGGCCTCATGGCTGAGCCTCAGCCAGACTTAAAGCCAGCATCTCAGAGCTCAGCGCCTTTGTGGGGTGGACTGAGAAGCAGCCTGTAAAAAGCATATTTTCTCTAAGGCACATTATTCTTCCTTAGCACTCATTTCAATTTTTATGCCACTATTGAGAAAGGAAGTTAGGGATAGATATCCCAGAGGCATTTTCTTCTCCAAGTCCCATGCATGAGGAAATGTTCAGGTGTTAAAATTGGTCTGGCATTTATTTACTTATTTTTCAGTTACATCCAATGTTTGCTTGAGAATGTTCCAGGGGGCAGATCCCTGAATCATCAGACAGCCAATGCAGGCCAGAAGGATGGAAAATAGCGAAAAGGCACTGGATGGGGCCTCCGGGTCCAGACTTCCCTTCCTGCTTACGCCAGCAACGCTGTGTGATCCCATCCGCACAGCGATACTCTCTGGGCCTGATTGCCCCGCCAGAAAAACGAGGTGAGTCAAATGATCTTACAGGTCCTTTCCAGCTCCAGGCCAGTGGGTCATTGAGGCTACTCTTTCTCTGAATTTTCCCAGCCGTTTCTTCCTTATGGTTATATTCTGGGTAGATGGTTTAGACTTTGTTCTGGATTTGAATAACTTCATTTGCACGGAACTTTATAAATATTTTGAAAGCGGCATACCATCCATTCTCCCTCGGTCCACAAAACTGCCGCGGGAAGTGAGCAAGCCAGGGATTTTATCCCCGAATGTACAGCTAATGGTGATCATTTCCTGTCACGGAGTGCCTACGTGGGCCAACCTGTGCCTTACGTTTAATGTCTCATTTACTCACCACAATACCTCGGAGGTATTGTTAGCCCCACTTTACAGATGAGAAAGCCAAGGCTAACAGGAGTTGGGATCTCACTGAAAGCCTCCTGCTTATGGATGGCTGAGTTAGGATTTGAATCCGGGCCCGTCAGCTCCAGCTTTGAGCTTTCTAAGGCTTGGGCAAGTTATACAATGGTCGCCGACTCTCTCCTTCTCCTACACGATATTCCTCGTATGCTTTTATCATCCACATCATCAAAGGACACTGTTGGCCGGTGTGGTCTCGCGTGGCCTTGCCGTGCAAAATAGAAGGGCCAGGATTTAAACCCAGGCAAGCTGTTGACAAATGTTTATCAAGCACCCGATACATGTCTAATCCTCTACCACAGCCATGGGGACCCTGAAGAAATATTAGAAATGTCTCATTGCGTAAGGATTTTACAATCTGAAATGATAAAACCAACAGAGCCAGTAAAATGTCGGTACGTGGGCGGTGTTCCGTATCATAATGGAAATGACCAAAATTTGTAGAACTCTCACTCGGCTCCCAGTGTCGCCTGGGTAATTAGGTGTGATTCTCATGGCAAGCCTGTGCAGTGACACTCTTTACGTCTCTTTTAGGGATGGGGATGTTGATCGAGAGAGAGACAGAGAGAGCCAGAGAGAGCCAGAGAGAGAGTGTTTCAGTCACTGCATGGGGGTCCCACAGCTAGCAAGCGGCAGAACCAGAATTTTAAGCGGGGCCCCTTACCACAAAGTTCTCCCCTTCCTCTCTGTGCACCATGACTTCTCGTTCTTGACACCTTGTGCATGGGTCAGGGTGGGGGACACAGACCTCTGAAAATTGGAAAGTTCAGCGTCTGGAGATGTGATGAGACCACCTGTGATATGCTGAACAGAAAAGCGGTCTCATGGCTTTATAGTCTCGCCTCACAGCGGAGAACAAATTCTATAGGGAGTTTTTAAAGTACTACAGGAGAGAGAAGAAGTCAGTGGGCACTGAGATTTGGGGAATATGGGCTTGGGATGTGAAGCCTGGGTTCAGGTCTCGGCTCCATCCTTTCTAGGCTGGGTTTAATGTCTCTACACCTCAGTGTTCTTGTCTGTAAATAGGGTAATGGTATGTCTCTGTTTAGACTCAGATGTGGCATTTGAAATGGCTGACAGGGTGACTGGCCCCATGGCAGATACTCAGGAAAATGACAGTTACCTGAGGCGGCTGTACAGTGAGAGCCTGTTGACAAAACCCGCAAATAACATGTTGATTCAAAGTGAAGACAGTTGGAGAATTTGTTATTTCGCCAACGGCTTCCTCGTCCTGGGTTTTGATTCATTTCCTGGTGTCTTTATTGCTGGAATTAATTGGTAAGCCAAGAAGACCCAGTTCTGGCTATCTATCGCTGCATAATAAACCACCCAAATCAGTGGCTTAAGGCAACACTCATTTATTCTGCTTATGAATACGAGGGTTGACTGGGCTTAGCCAGGCAGTTCCTGCTTGGAGTTCCTTAGACAATTGTAGTCAGGTGGTTTCGGGGGCTGGGGTCATCTAGGAGACTTCTTCACTGGTGTGTCTGAAGCCTGGGCATGGGCAGACTCAAGGAGTTGGGGCTCCTTGGGGATCTCTGTCTAGGTGGTATCCCCACCTCGCGTCTCTGTAAAACTAGCAGAACACCAGGGGGAGTCCTCACTGGCCTGCCTGGGTCCCGTGCCCGCTCTTGAACCGATCAAGGAGGCCGGAGGGAGGCTGCACTTTGATCGGCCAGACCAGGATCTCGTGCTCCTCCTGGGTCAGCCCCATCTAAACTACTTAGAGCGAGAGTGCGAAAATGATGGTTCTCAAGGGAACATTCAATTGGGGGTGATGCTGGAAAAGCAACACTGGCAACTTCTACTGGTGTTCTTTGTCTTTCCCTGTTGCTCCATAGATACTTGTTATGACACTGATGGATGGGGATACGTCTAACACCCCTCGCACTGAGCTCTCAACACCAGTGGCTTCTTTGCCCGACCCAGAGTTGGCACACCATGCTGTAACCTTGGGGTTGGCGTGGCGGGCAGCCTGAGGGTTTTATGGACTCTTTGCTTTGGCCAGACTTGCATTTCCCTGTACCTATATCTTTGTTTCTGTCATCGCTTCCACTTGGAATGGTCTTCCCACCCATTTCCACCATTTGGAATTATATCGCCCCGTTTCCAAACCCCATTTATGGTCATTTTAGTCAGAGGGGAATTTTTCTTCCTCTGATTTTTATGGCCTTGCTTCTCAGATTGGGGTTCAAGTGCCAGCCACATCAGCGTCACCTGGGGACTTGGCAGAATCTTGGTCCCCACCTCAGATTTTGTGATCAGAACCTGCATTTTAACATGACTCCCGGGTGGTTTGTAGGCACATTGAAGTTTGAGCCACACCACTCCAGAGCAGTGGTCCTTACAGAGTGGTCCAGGCGACCAGGAGATCCCCCAAATTCTTTTGAGTATCTGGGAAGTCAAAACTCTTCCACACGAAGACTTCCCGGCTCACTTTTGGCACTGGGTTAGTGAGTATCCGGTGAGGCCTGCCTGTACTTCCTGATCCTTGAGGGCAAGGAGGGGTCCTAGGGTTTCTCCCTGGGCACCTGACTCCCTGGATTTCCTTTGTCTGGCTCAGGCCTAGACACAGAGCTTCAGAATACCAATGTTTGCAAAACACGTTGAAAATTAGGAAGACCTAATTTCTTAGATCAGCCCCCTTGCGTCATCCTTTCATTTATGGTACTTTGGACTCTGCAACTCACACTGTCCGCCTCCCCATGGGCAGAGGAGGAATTCTTGTTCTCGTTTAAAGAGCAGCAGCACAGATTAAGAGAAGACGTACAACTTGCCAACATCACAGAACGAGCCAGTGTCGTCTGGGACTTGGCTCTCAAAATGCCCCGACCAGACTTCTTGTCACTAGACTGTGGGTCTAGGAGAGTCCACAAATGAGCCCAGTGGTGTCCTGGATGCCTTACCACCACGAACAGCCGAAACACCAAGGGGTGGCAGGGCCAGCCAGACACTCAGGTGCGAGGAACAGAATGTGGGTGATGTTGATGTGGGCATCTCTGCAGGGGCTGACGCTCATCCACCCCTTCTGGAACTCTGTTCATCTTTCCAGGGCTTTCCGTGCGCCCCCTACCTGTACTTAGGGGGTCTCTGCTCTTTCTCTCAGTGGCGTGAGGAAATCTGTACTCTTATCACCCAGGCCGTTCCCATGAGGAAATAAAGGTTTCAAGGGTACCTGACCCTGAGACGAGGCCGGTAAGTGGCAGATCGGCCACTTTTGGAGACCTGCCTCCGCGTCTGCCAAATCCCTCTGGCCCTCTTTCCTGATGGCCTGACTTTGCTGAGGGGCTAGATTTACGATCCCCATAGTGCTTGTTCATCAGTCTGATCCGGTCATTGAGAAGCCCCATTCGAGGACTGTCTTTTGGAACCAACACCCTTTCAGGCTGGACTGCGGTTTCCTTCCTCCTTCCCTCCTTCCCTTCCTCCCTCCTTCCCTCTTTCCTTCTTCCTCCTCCTCCTCTTCTCCCTTCCTCCTTCTCCTTTTCTCTCTTGCACTCTTTCTTCTCCTTAGAAGTTTTTGGAATCTTAGAAAGTGCTCTGTAAGAGGATGGAATCTTCCTTCTCTAGGGTTAAAAATATTGCCGGTCCTGGTGTAGAGATATTCTGGATAAAAGACTCCCCCCTCCTACCCCCCCATGCTTTCATGACACCCTCACCCCAGAAATGGTGAGGAGCTTGATGCTCTGAGAATCTCCCACCTCGTAAAGGGAAGCTTCATACTCCAGCCCTCTGGGCACTTGAAATATCACATTCAGAATCCGCAGGGCTCTGTTTCTATGCCCTACTCCATCCAAGGCAAACTGGCCATTACCCAGTGTTAGGGACCCAGGTGGGGGGCCAGGGAGCTATGGAGAAACCAGCTCATTGAAATCCGGATAATCCCTAAACCTCATTTTCCCGATTGCATATGACTGCCTTTCTGCCCTGCCCCCTTTTACAGGATCGCCAAGAAGCCACCAGACCGCTTTGCCTGGCACTCCTTTTATCTTCCTGGCCTGAGGGGGCCATGGGCTAATGATCAGTGAAATCAGAAAAGGCCAAGAGGCCCAGCTAATCCACAAATTGGATCATCCACCCCTGAATAATCAAGAGTTGCTGGCACAAAAGTTGGTTTCCTCTTTGATCATCAGCACACGGAGACAAAACACACCTACAGTCACTTCTGGTGGGAGTCCTCCGGTGAATTAAAGGCTGGTCGTGTTTGGCCAAATACAATTCGGATGGAAGACCGAAAGAATCCAGTGTCCCGGTGTCCCTGGGGGACTGTTTCAATGTGATATTGAGAAGACGATTCAGATTAAGAGAGATTGTTGTCAATTCACTGGATTTGATGGGTCGGTTCCACTTTGGTGTGGATGCTTCTCCGGCAGGAGGAGAGGGAGTTTAATCATATGTAAACCTTATGCTGTAGCTAATGTTACGTATTTTAATAATGGTGGCATGGTACCGTGATGTTGACACTCATAATTCAGGCATCCACCGCTTTAAGAAAACTCCACGGACAGAAATTTTAAATCTGGGGGAAGAAAGACATTAGGAAGTCATAATTTGTATTACAAGATGACTCTCTCTCTCTCTCTTTTTTAACTAAGGCATTCTTGCAGATTCTTTTAAATAGCAAGCATATCAGTGATTTTCAAGTGATCTGATTGACAAAAATTGCATTTACCCACAATTTGTCATAAGTGGGCTCCTGGGTTACTAATTTTTAATAATGAAGAAATAACCACCTACACTTGATCTTGGCCAAAAAGCTGAATGTAATAGATGTCCCTTTCTCAGCCTGGGAAGTTCCCAGGTATGATGGTATTATGAGTGTGGGTCCCAGAGCAAAGGGAAACCAAGAGTTTTGTTGAATTTTTAGGTCTCAGAGAACTTTCTGAGAAAGAAACCTTTCCATGTTAGGCCCTTGCAATGGTGTGAGCTCTGGACTCTATTTGGAGTCAGATAGATGTGAGATTTAATTCCAACTCTGCTACTTTCCAGCAACATTATTTACTGTCCCTGACCCTCAGTTTCCACCTATGTTCACATCCTGGTCAAAACACTGATATTTTCCTATCTCACTCCAAATAATATCCAGAAGCTTCATTATGGACTACAGGGCTCTCATAATCTGGCTTTTGCCAACCCCTTTGATCTCTTGCTCACCCAGCTGTAACACCTCAGACAAGCCACTCACTTCTGCCTCAGGACCTTTGCACACGCTCTTTCCAATCCTGCCTTTGCAAGCCTCCCTCTCTTATTTCATTCAGGTCTTTGCTCAGATGTTATGTCATCAGAGAGTTCCTTCCTGGCCATTTGTTCTCAAGTCCATTTCCCTTTTGCCCTTCCACTGGCTTAATCTTACTTCACAGTACTTATTATTGCCTGACACATAAAATATTTATTAATTTGTTGATTAATTTGTCTGTCTTTGTTGATAAAAATGTAAGTCCATGGAAGCAGGCTTTATCTTATTCACCCCTGCTGTAACTGTTGCCTAGGACTTTGCCTGCACGTGGTATAGACACTCAATGGTCACAGAACAAATGACCGTAAAAGTGGCAATGTTGGGGCACCTGGGTGGCTCAGTTGGTTAAGCATATTGATTTCAGCTCAGGTCATAATCTTGGGGTTTGTGAGTTCAAGCCCCGTGTCAGGCATTACGCTGACAGTGTAGAGCCTGCTTGGGATTCTCTCTCTCTCCCTCTCTCTGCCCCTCCCCACTTGTACTCTCTGCCTCTCTCTCTCTCTCTCTCTCTCAAAATAAATAAATAAACTTAAAAACAAAAGAAATGGCAATCTTAAGATCTACCTCGCAGGTGTCGTCACCAGTAAGAATGATGTAGGTAAAGCCTGGAACAGAGCAAGTAAATGGTAACTATTATTATGGTTAATATTATTGGCACAAGCCTAGTGAACTCTGAAGTCTTTCTTTGTAAATGTTTGCTGAATCTGTTAGACTTGAAGGGCCCCAAAGGACCTGTGCTGGACAATGAGTCAATTCCTCCTAATGAATACTCGGGAACTCGCGTTTCTGAGGCACCTGTCAACCCCCCTCCCCTTGCTCAAGAGTATAAAACTCAAAAGCTTGCAGAGGCCACACAGAACATAGAAACAACTGAAGCATTCTGGGTGCATCTGCTGAACTGGAGGGGCCTTGCTCAACTCCAGGGAAAGATCTAGGGTTGTCAGATTTTGTATTTTTTAAGAGAGATTGAGAATCTAGATTTTTATGTAAAGTCTCCTTATTTTCGAAGTGATAGTCACTGTGCTGGCGGTCCCCACATCCACCCCCACTTTTGGAGATCCGTTAGAAGGACTCACAGGGGATATAGATGCATCGTGAAAGGAAGGGCATAGCCCAAGGGAATCCAGGCCCCGGCTCCTTCTGCTTTGTCCCCACCCCCACAAGGGGCCACCTGGAGCCCAGTCTTCCCCCAGCAACAAAGGGCAGTGACGCAAATGTGATTCTTCTTTGGGGGGAGGCCGATTAGAGACTCAGTACCCCTGCTTTTTATCGGGTGCGGGTCAATCTGCCGAACACATACTAAAATTGCAGGCTCCCAAGGGGGAAAGCACGTGTCCAACCTACATGATCTTGCTTCACAGGCTAGGCACGGTGAGCTGCTCTGAGGGAATGACTGCTCTCCATGGAAGGAACTACTCACCAGCCAAGTTCCCAGCTGCCAGCCCAGGGCTGACCTTGCAAGCGGACCTTTATAAGGATAGCAGTTTTGGCCCCGTTGTGTTAACTCTTGTACAATTATTAAGTGAAAAAATGTTCAGCCTTTTATTCTGGAACATTCCAAACACATACACACAAAAAGAAAATTGTATGATGAACCTGCATGTGCCCATCACCTGGCGGCTGCAGTTCACACATGCCTGTGTTGAGTCATGTGTGTCCCCACCCACTTCCCATCCCGCCTTGAATTATTTGGAAGCGAATCCCAGACATCATATTCCATCTGCAAGACGTCAGTAGGTATCTCTAAGTGATAAAGACTCTTCGAAAATGTTCTGGCGTGCAAGCTTCCAGTTTCCAACCTCTGCCCCAAGCCAGGCATCCTTTCCAGGTGATGATTCTCGGTCGACCAGCCGCCTTGCCAGAACGGCTTCCCCACCTACCGCCAACATCACTAGCACAGGGATTTGGGCACATTTATGGAGCACCTGTGCTTTGGTCAGGGCCCTGCCGCCTGGCACTGAATTTTAACAGGATATTTGCTTTGCAGAATGATTCCAGTGGCTGATCCTGTGTGTGATATGGGCTTCTTCGTCTTGATTGTATGTGTTAGAAGGCTGTAATGGGACCTGCTCCTAGGGGACCTGTCTTCAGCGAGGCCCACAAGAGGCCCTGGGTTTATAGAACCTGGAGAAGAGGTTCTAGGCCTAAATGGAGCAAGGGAGAACAAGAGAAAGCAGCCACTTCCTGTGAACCAAAAGAGTAGATTTCTGCACAGTCCTGCTCTTGGTGCTGAGAGATACAGCAAAGAGAGAGGAGAGCACTGGACAAGGAGTCAGGATTCCTGGGATGCTCTCCCTTGGCTGGTCCACGACCAGCTGAGTGTCCTTGGCTGAGTCACTTCACTTCTTCAGCCTTAGCTTTCTTGATGGTAAAGTATCTGGGTCTTCATTCATTCACTCATTCATTCATTCGTTCATTCTCTAAGCATTCATTATATAGTATATACTGAGCTTGGCACTGTGGATAGGAAAATCAAAAACGTTGCGGCGCCTGGGTGGCTCAGTCAGTTAAGCATCCGACTTCGGCTCAGGTCATGATCTCACGGTTTGTAGTTCCAGCCCCACATCGGGCTCTTTGTTGACAGCTCAGAGCCTGGAGCCTGCTTGGGATTCTGCGTCTCCCTCTCTCTCTGCCCCTCCCCCTTGCACTCTGTCTCTCTCCTTCTCAAAAATAAATAAACATTTTTAAAATTTTTAAAAAAGTAAATAAAAACAAAAATCAAAAAAGTCTTTAAAAGACAATCCCTGCCCTCAAGGGGCTTACTCCAGTACAGAGCGCACATGTGCACACACACGTACAGGCTATGTTACAAGAGTCATATGTGACGAGTCCTGATTGGAGGAGTGGGGAGGGGCCCTACCAATTACGGAGCTCCTACACGTACCAGCCCTGACTTTCTCTGACACCCTTAAACACATTGCTCTTCCTCGAGCTTCACCTCGAGCCTGTCACAACGAAGTATTCCCAGCTGTGTTTGTCACGAGGGCCGCCATAACAAATAGCACAGACCGAGTGGCTTAAGCAACAGAAATTTATTTCTCCACCGTTCTGGAGCCCAAGATTGACGTGTGGGCTGGGCTGTTTTTTCTCAAGTCCTCTCTCCTTGGCTCGCAGACGGCCACCTTCTCCTTGTGTCTGCTCATGGCTTTCTGTCTGTGTGTGTCTGCGTCCTCTTCTCCTAAAAGGACATCGGTCATGTTGGCTTAGGGCCCAGCCGTATGACCTCATTTTACCTTAATCACCTCTTTAAAGGTCCTCATCTCCAAATGCAGCCACATTCTGAGGCACTGGGCATTAGGGCTTCAACATATGAACTTAAGGGCACAATTCAGCCCATAATACAACCCTCCCACCACAAGTTGGAGAATGGACACTTGAATTTTATCGATGGCCTCCTAGGAGCCCGGGACAAAGCCAAACCTAACTTTTGACAAGGCCAAATTCTTCCCTACACGCCTCTTTTCCTTCCGTCCAATCATCTTTCCAGACACAGCTCTGGGCCTTCTTTCCTATACCTTCTGAGCTCCCTGTAACCTCTCCATCCTCTTGTCTCCTCTGGCCCTTATTAACACATAGCTTCCCACACAGGGGTGGTGGCTAAGAGCTTGAATAGCTTTGGGACAGATACTTGGTTTCAAGTTCAGACTCTATTACCTACCAGCTGTGTGACTTTGGGAAAATGACTTAACCTTTGTACACTTTAATAAATGTTAGCTATTACTTTTGTTATTTGGGGGAGTAATTTAACTCCACATTATTTACAAGTTACATGGTGTTTTTATGAAGGGCTGATCTTTGGTTTTGTGCTGTTATTATACACCTCTTTACATCTTCAATTTTATGTTGAAAACTCTTTGAGGGGCAGGGCTTTAGCACTTTGAAGACAGATACAAAGGCATTGAGGATACAGAGATGAATGGCATGTTTTTAGTCTATAGAATCTTCTGACTTTCCAGCGAGGAGAAGGGAGATAAGTAGACTAGCAATTACAGCCCAGTGCAGTTTGTCTTGAGATAGAAGTAAACTAAGTATGTTCTGGGGACCATAGAAAAGGACGAGAATCCAGTTTGGGGCTTAGGAAGAGGAATTGGAGGAAGTCAGAAAGACTCCTTAAAGGAGGTGACACTTCAGCTGAACTCTTGTTAAACTTTTGTGACCCTCAGATCATTGGTGCACATTAGAATCACCTGGGGAACTTATTAAAAATATAGATATCAGGGCCCGCCCCAACCTACTGACTGAGTGTACAGGGTTGGGGCCTAATCATCTGTTTTTGCTTTTTGTTCTTTTGGTTTTCTGAACCTGCCTGACTTTTATAGGTATTTGTGTTTTTGAGGTCAGCAGAGAATACCAAGTTTGTTTTGATACTTGTCTTAGTCAGTTGAGGCTGCTATAACAAACAAGTACCATTAACTGGATGCCTTATAAACAACAGATGTTTATGTCTCACCAGTTGGAAGTTAGAAGTCCAAGATCATGGTGCCAGCATGGTTGAGTTCTGGTGAGAGGCCTTTTCTGGGTTTGTGGATGGCCAACTTCTAACGGTATCAACATGGCAGAGAGCAGAGGAAGGAAGTAAACTTTCTCCTGATTCTTATAAGGGCTCCCCGCTCATGGTTTCTTTTAGCCCTAATTATCCCCCAGAGGCCTCACCTCCTAATACCATCACTTTGCAGGTGGAGTTTCAGCATATGAATTTGGGGTGGGGGGGGACACATTCAGTCTATCACATTACCTGTTAGAGAACAAAATACTGGTTTTAGCAAGCTCATCTCATTATTTGTGTAGACAGTAGTCGATAAATTTAAATAAAGAACTCAACCTCTGGAAGAGTTTTTGATAATTGGTAAAGGAGATTAGTGACCACAGACTTAGATGCAGAGAATGTGACCTGGAACATATAGAAACCAAGTATGGAAGCTACAGGACCGCTTCCAGAGAAGGATGCCCAACATCACCAGGCACCGAGACAGTGCGGGAGACTCATGTTCAAGGCTAATGTGCAGGGAACCCAACTGATACCTGTAATAGGTTAACCGGGGCGTTCAGCTGTATGAAGGCATGCTTGGGGAAGAAAGTGATGTGCCCAGAGCTGGATATAGCTGTGCACCATAGCGAGGTATGTTATAACCGGGGACACTAAGTATCTCTGGATTCAAACCCTACAGGGAGGAAATGAATGCCCCCTTCTGAACAAGGGGGCCTTCAATTCTGTCATTGGGACTAAGAAGGTGGTTAACAAGTTAGTAAACACCAAGCGAGAATCAAAACTGAATAATAGATTGGTATTGTTTTCTTTTGAAGAAAGTGTTCTGAGGTTAAGAGAGCAGTTTGTTAGCCGCTGATCTTGCCAACTCCCTTCATGTTGTAAATGGGCCCAGGGAGACGCAGGGGAAGTATCTCGCCCAAGTCATTCTGCTTCTGCCGGCTGCGTCTGCACCAGAACCCTTGTGTGGAGCTCTTGCTGTGGTTCTTTGGGCTTCGGTTCCATCCGAGAATGACCCATAGTGGGCTCACTTCTGCAGACGTGATGTGAAGGAACGAGGGACACCTGGTCTACATATGCCTGTGAGTCACCACTGTATCCCCAACCTGTAGGCCAAAATGTAAAACTCCTACGCTTTTGCCTCCTGGAGAAATATTCATGAGATCGCTTGACAGTGGGAACAAGGCATTGCACAGAGCTTCCCGGAGCATCACGGGAACCCATGCTAACCCAGGAAGGAATTTTCTTCAGTATCACAGTCCATCTTCCAGGAATGTTGAGTTGACAGCTAAAATGGACACCGAAGGGTCTGGGATAATGGTGGAGCTGACAAGTTTTGGGGTTTAAACAAAGAAGGCATGAGCCTGCTTAGGTGTTATGGGCCCTGGGGCCATGGAGGGGCGATGGTGATTGGTTAGGTTTTGAATCATGTTCTGCAGTGGTTGTTGAAACTGCCCTGAAAAGAAACAAGGCTGGCATGACTCATGCTAACCTCATAATCTGGAACAAATGTCTGACCTTTATGATCAAGACAACAAACACCACAGGGCAAAGACTGAATTTTATTTGCAGCATGGAGCATCGTGCCCAGCTCGTTGAACATTCAGAGTCCCAAGAGAGCTGGGTTTCGGGGTGCTCTTGAGCTACTGTTTACAGTAGGAATACACTCCACTTGTCCCCTTCAAGAATTGTCTCTCCAAGTCACTTTCCCCTTTCCTCACTATCTACTCTGTCTTCTTACCCCATCATTCAGGACACCTTCTCTCTCATCCATTCAGCTCTGTTCTTCCCTGAGGGGGTGATGGCTCTTTGATTGAGAGAAGCGTGAGGTATGGGAGAGGAGAGAAGGGCGGTGTGGATATTGTCCAAGTATGTGGGTTGCTGGTAGAGGAACATGGCAGGGTGGTCGCTGAGGCTGAGTGTGTCCTATATGCTCACCAGTGGGTTGTGGCTGGATGAAGCTGTATATGCATACTCTAGCCAGAGGGCTGCAGAATCACTCCACAAACATATCCTCTGCTGTACTTAGGCACCTTGGGGCAAGGAACAGAACAGTATTTGATACGTTCCCCTCCAAGGGAGTTCAGGCACAAACAGAAACACCAGAAGATCTCTCTATCATAGAAAGCAATGGTACAAGAAGGGCCATGCAAATGGAGAGGCTTCACATAGATCTAGAACCATGTTATCTGGGTAGCTTTATGGGTGGTCACGTGTGGTTGGGGACATAATGATGAGGAACATACAGGCATGGTATTGTCAGTGCTTGAATGGGCGTGCTTGTTATTAAAAGTAAATACATGAAAACAGAAAAAGGTCACGCATAGACCAATGCTGAGATTGTGACGTGAACCAAGGATCGTGATTAATATAAATCTGCGCATCGAGGCTGGACAAGGGGCAGGGTCTAGGTCACGGTCATGTTTTTGTGTTTTTTTTTGTGTGTGTTTTGTTTGTTTGTTGTTTGCTTTGTTTTTTAGATATATCACTGTGATTGAATGTAGGGGAATAGGACCGATTTAGAAGATTGTGTTCCAGGCTCCTAACTAGTGTGGTGGCATTTGGGGTGGACGGAGGGAGCTGGCTTGAGACCCAAGCAGGAGGACGTAGGCAGGGCCTTGCAACTAACTGGGTGTAAGAGGTGGGGAGGGTAGTGTTCAAAGCTGATGCCCAGCTTCTCTTTGGTTTGGTTTAGGCTTGGTTGTTCCTTGAATTTTTCCTAGCAGGAATTTTTAACGAAGACTCTAGGTTCATATAAGCAGGGTCAACAAACAGATCTTGTTTCTCTAGAGGGTGGGGAAAATATAAAATTCTAAATTTTCACTTGGAAGATGGCCTGCATTAGAGGAACTCAGCCACGTACAAGCCTGGGCCTCCCTGTCCTGGAAAGAGCTCAGGACTTCTCGGGTAACTGGAGCCCTAGAGAGAGACCAGAGCTTCCATATCTTACACAGGCTCGGGGTTTCATGGTAATTGGGGCTTCTTGTTCTGCCCTGTTGGGAAGAGAATGCCTCAGGTCGCAGGGTTCTAGGCCAAGGACCCAGATGCAGGTTGTTTGCTCCCAGGGGAGGCCTCCTGGGCTGCCTGCCCCAGCCAGAACCAGCACTGTGTGCCCTGGAAAGAAGCCCTGTCCCCACTGGAGCCCATGGAGGCCCCTACCTAAATCCATGGTCTGGGGAGCTAGGGAGAAGGTAGAGATACTGGTGTCAGGCTGAGGACAGGTGGGTATGTGGTGCTGGCCGTGGATGGAAAGGCAGGTGAATGTGCACCTTTCAAGACCCTAGCACACCAAGGACCACTCAGGCCCCTTGGAAATAGTCCTGCCTCCCCAGAAGCCACCTGGCAAGGGCAGAATCTCTTCATGACATCTCAGCCAACTTGTCCACCACTGTGAGTCAAGCCTAGCTTGGGTGAAAGGGTAGATTCTAAAACCACCAACTGAGCTAGAAAAATAAGCAAAGAGGCCAGATTAATGATAACAGGTAACATCCATCGAGCTAGTACTCTGTGCCAGGTACTGTGCTAAGAATTCATTAGGTGGAATTATACTTAATTCTCATGAGACTCCTTTGCTATATAATTGCCATTTTACAGATGGGAAACCTGAGGTTCTGGAAGTTAAGTCACTTTGTTCAAGACCACAAAGATGGTTGCAGTGGCTTCCAAATGTGCCAACTTGGCTGGGCTTGGGGAATGTCTCAAAGTTCTCATTCTTGTTTATGAGTTAAGGTGGACAGCAAGACAGACTCTTGTGGGAGATTTAGGGGGTGGGAAGGAGGCAGCAGCCATTCTGCAGCTCACACACATTGTCACTGACCCATTGTCCCCTCATTGGTGTGAGGCTTGCAACCACCTTGTCATCGCCTGAATCGTTCTTCAGCTTTCCAGACGCCTGGGCCAGATACATGTTTAGGTTGTCCTAAAGGACTCTGCGCACTGTAAGACACTCACCACCACTAGGGTCAGGGGAGAAGTAGAGCTGGTGTGGGTCTGAGTCCATCCTGTAGGCTCTGGCTTGTAATTATGGGTTCCTCGATCTTATCCTTGACCTTTTCCTTGATCTCCATCTTCCTTTCCCAACTGCCTGCCTTGCAGATGTCAAGCTTCGGCACCAGATGCAAAGACATACCTCAGCGAGAAAGCTCCCACAGTTGTGTAAGGGCAATTCCCTGTAAAAAATTCCTTTACGTAAGTATCGAGGGGGTGCATAAACACCTACGATATGCGTATATATGTGTGCAGACGCATACATGCATATCCTACAGGCATATATAGGTTGTGTGTATAGAAAGATCTTCTGCTTCTCTGGTTGAGTCTTGACACGCTGATGCAACTGGGATCTGATCTCAGGTAATTTTACTGCAGGACATACATGCATGTTCAACAAGTCCGATTATGTGGCAGTTGGTGAGAGGGGGGTTCCGCTTTGCACAGGCTGAGATTGAGGTGCCTGTGAGATGTTTGGGTGGGCGAGTCATGGGCCATTGGAGGTACCTGAGAAGCTACGTGTGCAGTGGATGATCAGGGAAGGGGGAATCATCGTGGGCTGGCTGGAATTGGAAACAAGTTTCATGATGGTAAGACCTGATTTAAGTCTCAGCGGTAGGCAAGAGCTGGTTAAATGGATGGGAGGGGGTGGGCATTGTGGATGGGCATGAGAATGGCCTGTAGCAGGAATGCGTGGGGTCTGATGTGATCAGCCTGGATGGTCTAGGAGGGGTGTTATCGATTATATGGCCATTGCAATCTAGACAGGTTTGTGAATTTATCTCCCCGAGGATGCGGTGGGCTCTGGGCATTGTGTATTGCACCTGGTAGAGTACGTTTCCGGTTTAATTAAATTCAACTTGCCTCAAACATTTTGTGAGCACCTACTATATCGATATAAATATGAATAAAACATGAACTGCGTCCTGGAGAAATCTGTGTTCAGTTGTAGATAGTGAATGTATTTTTGTTAGTTTGGATTGAATGGACATCTTGGGCTAATAGTGGGGTTGGCTGTGGACCCCTGCTTCCCTTTCTGGCTAATTGTGTGGATGAAATGATGAAACTCAGGTCTGTGTCTCCACCCACTCTTCCGTCCCTCCATTCATCGGAAGCTACCTTGCTCTACTTACCTACCTACCTCTCTTTCATCGCTCTCTGTCTCTCAATCACCTGTTATTTTCTCCTCTTGTTAAACGCAGGCAGGATCTGAGAAGCCCACAAAAGTAGCCATCCACAAAATGACAATTAAAAGAAGCAGAGAAAAAGAAAGTAGGGAGAAACGGATGTTGGAACGACAGGGACTGACTGAATCAGTATTGTAGCTGAGCATCGGGCCAGGTTTACTAGAAACTAAGGCAAAAAGAAGAAAGACAAGGATGCACACTTGATTATCCAGTCGGTGATATTTGAAGAGAGAAGGAAGGCAGGCAGAGAGCTGGACAGTCCCCGGCATTGGGTAAAAGGAGAATTTATCGTGTCCGGGCTGCATAGGACGTTGGGGAGCATAATGGCCACTGTCTTGCCCTGCAGTTCTATAACAGCAGAGAAATGTTCCTCAAATGTTTCTCCTATTGACCCTCTAGAAAGGCTAAGGGCATAACATTAAATCTTACTTCAGCACAAGCTTTCCTGTGGTAAGCTAAGCTAATAATGTCCACCACATTATGTTCTGACTACCGGACTCAGAACAGGGACTGAGCCTGGGGTACTGAGAAGGGCTGCTTAGCTGGCTTTAGCTCTGTCTGTCACATTGTATTTGTTTCCAGAGAGCCGTTGGCTCACGGTCTTTGGTCTCCCTACCGGAAAAATCTCTTCATCTCTTCAATACCTTGTCATCAACTCAGAACTTGCTTAATTCCAGGGCTAAGAGAGCCAGCCTGCCATCCTCCCTTTCCCAAAGCCAGCAGCTGAAACACTGTGCCAAGAAGGTCTCTCAGCTTACAAAGAATTACGGCAACCACACCTTTCCCCAAGCAGTGGAATAACTTGGGAGCCCCTTGGGGAGCAGTGCCTGGAGTTATGGGGTCCAGGGCTGGCACATTTCTCCACCAGCTTGTTTGCAGTGGGGTTGGTCCTGGTCAGTTACCAGGTAACTATCAGCCTGCAGCTCCTCTGCCTCCGGTGCTTGAGAGTATTAGCTGTGCTAGTCCCCAGAATCCGTCCCATGCTCAGGGCCAACTTTTGGGGAAGCAAGGTCAGACCGGAGGGCTTCCTGGAACTGTGAATGGAGAAGCAAGTGCTCCCAGCACAAAAGCCATCGGGCTGTTGTTCCATGAGGAGCCACTGAGCACCTGCTAGGTAGAGCATCTGAGTTGCTATAGTGTGTCTAAAGGGGGGGGGGGGGGGGCTGGCAGGAGAGGGAACAAAAAAAAGGCAAGAGACATGAAAGGGCCGGGCCTGGGTCTTCAGGACTACTCAGAGGGGTCTGGGGAAGACTGGAGACCACCTAAAATGACACGACACAACAAGAAGACTTCCTAATTACAAGTGCATGGCTGTGTGTCTCAGAATGCCTGTGTGACTTTGAGCAAATCATGGGACCCCTTTGCTCCCAGGTTTCTCATCTTTATGAAACAAGAAAAACAGTAAATGTGCAGCTTTCCTGGCTGGAGGTGAGGGAAAGAGGAAGGCTATAGTGTGGAAGTGCATGGACAAATAAAAATGGGCCACATGGAAACTCAGGTGGATGTTGTCGTCAGCGCAGTAACTACTGATCTTAAAACAGTACCGGTGAAATAACGGGCTGTGGCTTCCAGAGTTAGAACTGGCCGGTAACGCCAGGCTGACCAGGGAGGCCACTCCAAGGAGGCAGCATTCACCTGCCCCTCCTCCCCAGCCGGCTCTATCAGACAATAGCCATCTTCCACCGGCCTTCACTCGCACCTGTCTTGACATTCACACTGTCGTCCCACCCTCATATTTAGGCAGGCGGCACCCAACTCATCCTGCCCTCTTGCCAGGTGGTTGGCTACTGCTCCTGCTTATAGTAGAGGTCACAGACCCGGGGACGCTGCCCAGCTCCTCGCTGGTCAGAGAAACCCCTCTTGTCCCAGCTCTCCTTTACACTTGAATGTACAAGTTACTCCCTTTACGGCCAATGCTAAAATTAATATATTATGGCCAGGTATTAATAACATAGTAATACCTAATAATATACAGTACACCATATACTATATGCTATATATATATATATATGAATATATATATCATATGTTCTATTTATACTACATAGTATACTATAAATCCATATTATATATATGATATACACACTAATATATATATTATATATTATGATACTATGCAATACATTACCATATAATTTCTTTTCAATATTCAGAAAACCCCACTGTGCCGTGCAGTGTTGGTGGAATAGTGGTGAGCATAGCTGCCTTCCAGAAAGCCCCACTGAGATAGGTATTTTTATTACCGCCATTTTGCAGATGAGGAAACTGAAGGTTAGAATAGTTTAAGTCATTTGCCCAAAACCATTCACGTCGGAAACTGTGAAGCCATGATCCTGACTTGGAGACTTCTCTTTTAGCCACTGCTGTTTTCTGATTTCCCACTGGTTCTCCCGATTCGGTAATAGTAGATGATGTACTTAACAAATATCTTGGGGGACCTAGCGTATGTCAGGCATTGTGTAGCGGTCACATACAACAGGTAATATGTTTGCCGTGGTCTTTGCTGCTGTTTGGTGGTGAGATAGTTGGGGCAAGCTGTGTGTGTGTGTGTGTGTGTGTGTGTGTGTGTGTACGCATAGACTTCTCAGCCTGATTATCTGTCACTTTCTTGAAGGCAGGAACTGTCTCAGGGCATTAGACCGGGGACTCCCTAAAGGCTACGTGTGCACCGGAAGACTCGACTCTGCATAGGCAATATGTAATAAATGTAAAAGAACCTGCAGAAGCAGTCGTGGAAATAGTCACTGACCATCCTGAGCCGTCAGCTCTGTTCTTCTCCCCACTCATCCTCAGAGCCTTCCTGCAGCTTTTTAAAAGTTTGGCAGTTCGCTCTGTTGGAGGAAAAGGTGAAATATGCAGCATTTAAAAAAGATGGTGAAAGATACATTATTAGCATCTCATTGGAAATGTTGTGACAAGGGTAAGTGACTAAGGTAAGTGAATGTTAGTGGAAGAAAAGGAGAGTTGGGGTGTGTACGAGTGTGAGTATGGACAACATCTAGAACTCAGATTTTGCACTGACAGCAATTTTCCACTGTTGTAGTTGTGAGTTTGATGTCTGGGCCAGTCCGTGTATCTTCCCAGCAAAGATGCAGAAATAACACATCTTTCCCCTTCATGCGGTTACTACATCTGAAAGATTAGAAGCACTTTACAAGCAGTAGGTATTTTATAAACCATCCTTCCAAGAACTACATGTTGGAAAGCTCTGTCTCCCCATCCTAGCCGACCAAGGAACAGTGAGGTAAGGGAGGAAACATGACCCCCCTCCTTGCCTTACAACTTCTGTGCTCATCTCCCCAACCCCCGCCTTGACCTCAAGGCCTTGCCTGGGTCCTGGCCTCTTTGCCCTGGCAACGCTTGCCTGATGGCTCCCATTCTGGTTCTCACTGCTCAAACCCATCCGACATTCCTGAGTCAAAGTAGTCTGTTCAAGCACTGCCTGAGTGAGGCACGAGCTCCTACCATGGACACTAAGGCTCTCCTCAGAGAGGCCTCCATGATTTCTCTTCAGTGGTCCAAAGTGAGCCCCTGACACATTTAACAAATATCTTGGGGGACCTATCGTATGTCAGGCATTGTGTAGCGGTCACATACAACACAGGTTTAAAAGTGACCCGAGTTGGCTTCAAGTTGCTTAGTCTCTAGTGGGGCAGACACCTTACACAATGTTCCGGCTGCTGCTATAGTGGGAGTATGGTTAGGATGCTGGAGGAACGCTGAGGATGCTCTCAGCTAGCCTGGAGCAATCACAGAGGGCTTCCTGGAGGGGAAGACATATCAGTTAGTCTTTTACAAAGTCATCATTTACTGTATCCCAAGCAGAGCCCTCTGCTGCCTCTTCCTGTATGCATTTGCTGTTAGATTGAAAGTCCTTGCCTTCCCTACACCTCCTGAAATGTATCGTTCTTTCCAGACTCACTCAGAGGCCACTTCCTCACCCGTGAATCATTTCTAGATTCCCTGATTTAAAGAGACTTCCTTCTTTGACCCTGGTGCTACTTTGTACATTACCTCTCGGCTCTTTAATTTGTCTCTGGTTTTATTATAGTTACTTATCATCTCAACACACCCTACTCTATGTTTAACTCATTATCTGTCCCTAGCATAGAGCTTTACAGGGCTGTTCTGATAACGTCTGAATCAATTGCTTTGTTTTTAATGTTCCCCAAGAGAGGACCAAGAGCCTCCTGGGATGGATTTGAATGAAAGGCAAAGCCAGGCTTGCTGAACCTGTAGAATAGTGTGTCCATTTCGTTCAGGACCTGGGCCTCATCGGGCTGAGGTCATGGATGGTCCCTGTGCGGTCTAGTGACCTTGGATATGTGCTCTGGCCTCAGTCTGAGTCCCAACTTCCATCACCAAGTGACCCATCTGCAGGGGAAGGCGACGCTGGGTAAGTACTGAATTGGGGGTGGGAGAGAAGCTTTAGGGACAGAAAATCGGGGTTCCAGTGCCCCCTTGCCACTCACAGTTGAGCGGCCAAGAACAAGTCACATCAGAGATCTATGCCTCAGTCTCCCCAGGTACAGAAGGTGGCATTGGATTTAGGGAGTTTTCCAACTCACAACTGTACAAAGGATGAGGGAAACAGCTGAACACATGCATTTCTCTATGGGGTAGAGAGCCTATGTAAATGCTAGTTTGCCCTTGTGATGAGTTGGCATAACCCGGCTCTCTCCATTCTCTGACCCAAGCTGGAAATATCTTCTCAGTTGTTGACGGGAAATTGCGCCCTTTTGGTCAGAAGCTGAGAGAACATCAATATGAAATGCCACATTTTATAGCTTCAATGACTTTGCTAAAAGCTCATCCCAGCCCGCTGGTCATTTGGCTCTGAGAATAGGCCGTAAAAGGCTTCCATTCGCTATATTTCAGGCTATTTTACCCGGAGAGAGTTTGTAAGCAGGGAAGACATGCATTTTGAAGTGCATTAAGAGCTTCTGAAATTGTCATTAACAGTTCTCCTTGATGCTCCACAGTAATGAAATGAGTGACAGTGACATAAGAAAAAAATAACAGCCCAATCTTTGTGTTTTGTAATGAATAATAAAGTATTTTAGCCTCTTTAGGGACTTAACACCACAGTAATCCTTTAATCCCTGGAAAAACCAATTTTGTTGACATGAAAAGGGGGATATTTAACTTCATCCAATTAATTTTCTACCTTCGAGATGCCACGATTATGAGGACCAGATTGAATAGATTCATTAGAGCCACCATATTGTGTATCAAGTTGTGGCTTTGACACCGGAAAGTGGCACCAGCAAGGGAACTCGCGGTCACAGTTGTGTTGAAATGTGCCCACTTTGAAGCACCAGGGCTCTGAGGCCTTCACATCTCGGCCCCGTTGCTTGCCCCCAAGTGCTCACATCTGCAAACACTCAGCCACCACGCAGCCATTAAACCGAGAACTCGGCTGACATTCCCCCAGTACCAGCTCGCTCTCTCTGTTTGAGCTCCAAATTAGGACTGTCCCTGCGAGAAGGCTGCAATGCTTGCCGCAGAAACATTCCCAACAGCAAAGAGTTAGCTAAGTGTGAACTCAATTTTAAATTACACAGCGGGGGGGGGGGGGGGGGGCGGGGGGGGGGACGCCATTCAAATCCTTCTCAGAACAATGGATTGGAATGGGAGATAGATTGGAGGTTTCATTGTTTTTGCATTGGACTTCAACATGCAGACACGGGGAGATTTTAATTCCACCTTCCACGCAACCCCAGGCAGAATTGGATTTGCAGGGATGAAAGAAAAGAGATGATGAAAACCGAGGGCTATGGCAGAGCCACAAGTATCCTAATGGTATCCTGTCTGAAGACGGTCCCTTTGAGAATGAAAAATGGGACATGGGAAATGTCAGAGTGACCCTTATTCTTACCCCAGCAGCCACTTTCAGTACATGTCATTTACCACCAGCCTGTCACCAAGGAGCATGATTATACATGTTGGCGTCCGCTGTGTCGTGCTCAGTGCTAGGTACACAGGCATGTGTCCAGCACGGTGCTTTCTAAGGAGGAAGGACATGGCGTGATGATGAAGAAATGACACTGGCATTTTTGTGTGGCTTGTGAGGGAGCCAGTTCCGTGGAGAAATGGGGGATTTTGGAAACAGAGTCTGAATCTTTGTCCCACCACCCTCGATGTCACAGGCTTGGACTCATTTGAGACTTGGCTCTCTCATCTGTAGAATGGGGAGAATGGGCTCAACCTCTTAAGAGTTTTTATGGAGTTATAGAAGGCAACTTCATGAAAACCCCAGCCCAGTGCTTAGCGAACTGTAAGTGTCAAGGAGACACCAGTTTCCTTCCCTCCCACCATGTGATGTTAGTCTCATTATTTGAGACTCATTATTATTATAAAAGAAGTTTAAGGGACTATTGCATCACTTAGTTTCCCCCTTAGTTTTGCACATGGGAAGTGAAGTGACTTGCTCAAGGTCAGGTGGCTAACTGATTATAGGATGGACCAGAGCATGAATCCTAACTCCTGCATCGGATCTCTTTCCATGACCTCACGCAGTTTGGATTGACTGGCTGGCTCTTGCTTGAGGGGAAGCATTCCTCATCCAGGTCATCTTATCCCAGGTGATTGAGTTCAGCTCTTCCCCCTTGATCCTCTATTTCCCAGCCCCACTTCTAATCACAAATATTCCTGGTTCCTTAAACTTTCTTTGGGTCCCCTGGTGAGTATGCCTCCATCCTGAAACTTCCGTTTACTTTTCCCTTTAGTTTCAGGGAAGATACCGGTTTCCTCTTAGAAGCTGTTCTTTGCGGAACTTTTGCCTGTAGGTGCATAGCCTGTCCTCCTTAGAAAGCACCGTGCTGGACACATACTTGTGTGCCAAGCACCGAGTGAGACACAGCGGATGCCAACTTTTGAGAGTTTCTCAGTCTTGAATAAGGTGTGCCTTTCTTTCAGCTCCTGGGCTTCCTAAGCAGCCAGACAAGAACCAAAGACCAGGCATCCCCCAGTTTGCTAGGAATGAATTGAGGAGGTGGGGCTCCAGTGGTCAGGTGCAGCTCTGAGCTGAGAGCGACAGGAAACAGGTCCCCCTGCACGTGGCAGTGGCCGTGCTGGTAACTCTTGCTTTTATGCTTGCTCTGACCAATTCTAGGATCTGAGTGGTGAGACTGAAATGGGGTCCCCTTGGAGGTGAGACAACAGAGAGGGAGGGCGGCCAAAGCAGGGGCTTGGTGAACACACGGTTCAGGCAAAGGCACTAGTCATTAAGCCTACTACATTTTCTGGAAGAGTATCGTATTCGCTCCTGCCAAAGTCCAACCTTCTGGGCTTGTCTACTGTCAGCCTGGGTCCGCAATCTTCAAACAAACAAACAAACAAAATAGTGGCGTTTAAGGAAACCATTTGTTTAAATGGAAGTGTGCAGAAAGGTCTTGGCAGGAGGCGAATCTGTAGGGACTGGATGTGGCCTGAATGGCTCACAGAAAGGAAAAGAGAAACATTTCTCAGCAAAGGCAGCACACGGGAAGGTGGTCCACACACCGCGGGCCAGCTGCTGCCTCTGCTGAATTTCTTCATTCATTCAGCGAATATTTTCTTGCAAACCTTCTCAGTACCAGACACTAAGGATACCCCAGGGAGCAAATTAGAAAGTGTACTTTTCTTCAGGGAGCCTCTATTCTCCTTCCCTTTTCCCAAATGCATTTCTTAGACTCCCAAGGTTGCGCAGCAAGAAATTTACTTACTGTTTGTAAAACACTCTACGACTTATTAACCACTGATAAACTGGCTTCCTGACAACTTCGTGAATGTATTCTAATTCTCATTTTATCGTAGAGGGAGCTGGAGACTAGTGACATCCAATGTCTTGCCCTAAATTATGTAATGGTTGGTTCTTAGTCCCCATCTCTTAAGAGTGAATTTGCCCTAAACTAGAAAGTGGGTGCAGGTGTACCTAGCTTATCATAAGAATAAGGGTCAGAACTGTAATCTCGGGAGCTCCCCAGCTCGGCAAAGACCTCCTTGCAAGCCAGCATGGGTTCATTTGTGTGTAGCTGGGCAGTCCCTGTTCTTGCTTACTTTCCAAGTGAGCATCACTTTCTTTTTAATTTTTAAATATTTACTTATTTTTGACAGAGAGAGAGAGAGAGAGAGAGCAAGTGGGGCAGGGGCGGAGAAAGAGGGAGACACAGAATCTGAAGCAGTCCCCAGCTCTGAGCTGTCAGCACAGAGCCCGACCTGGCGCTTAGACTCACAAATGGTGCAGTCATGACCGGAGCCGAAGTCGGACGCTCAACCGACTGAGCCACCCAGGCGCCCCAGTGAGCATCACTTTCTAACAAGACTCTCTCTGGCCACCACACTATCTTCTCAGAGTAATCAAAGCATGCAGCCTCTCACTATGAAATTGGCACATGCAAAACCAGTCAGGAGACTGACTTCAGGTACCAATGTTGTTTGAAATAGAAGTTGATTTTAGCTATGTATTTCTAAAACTTTGGTGTGATTTATTTGCTGACCGCCTTGATGTACTGGAGGAGGACTCGAACCCTGCCCCTTGGTTCATTCCCATCAAACTGGCTGATGCCTCATCTCCGTTCTGGTCTGGTCGCCTGGGAACCCTGCAGGTTGAAAGAAGGGCACACGCTCTTATTCAAGGACGGAGACACCGAAACGTGGTCAGCCTTGATGCAATCAGGCTGCCTGCCTGTCCACCCCCCCCCACCCCCCTTCTGCACACAGAGTCAGGATCTACTAACTCTGTAAGAAAAAAAAAAAGACCCAGTGGGGCAGCCTGAGGGAACCATAACTCACCCGGCTCGTGCTATTGCTGTACGGCAGGGGCTCTCTGATGGTTGTGCTGCCCTTGCCAGCTGGCTGTAAAAGGACCCCTCTCTTTAAGAACCGTGGCTCTCGGGGCAATGGTGTCCCCTCGATCTCATGGTCGGCATCAGGTATGCTCTGCCCACAGTGGGGAAGCAGGTCTAGCCCCCAACTGCCGTCGTTGGCCAAGCTCTTCTGCTTTCTTGTCCCGCGAGTCCCAAGAGGAAGGGCGACAGCTTTCAAGCTCACATTTGACTCTTTCTCTGTGTATTGACCCAGCGAGCTGGAGACAAAGAATCTGCTTTGCTGACCCCTGGAACTAGAAGACTAGTCTCTCTTCTCTTCATGAGAAGTAACAGCTCCCGTGGACCTAGATCCCTGCTAAACTATATTCTAAGGCACACAGAAGAAGTGTTGGATCTCTGCCCATGACCGTTTAGGAATGGAGGAGGAAGACTTGAGTGTTTCAACAACTAGAAAGCATCTCAAGCAAAGAATTAAACACAGGCTCGGCTGTGGTTCTTTAAAAAATAATTATGCAAAATTTACTCTCCCTCAATTCCCATGTCCACTTGTACATGTGCCACATTATTCCATCAGCCTTTTCTCTTTGGAGTTTCCACCTGGGACTGGTACCCCGGGTTACTCTGGAGAGTATTCTCCTCTACCCATTATTAACTGGGGTTCCCTCTTCCTTGCCCTCACCTGGTTCCCAGAGCCAAGCCGTGTAGATCGGAATGGGAGGCAGGGCTACCCTCACATTGCAATGAGGCCGGAGCTGATCCAAGAAAACTCCAGGGCAGCCACACGGCAGGTTCAAGTCAAAAGGAAAATCCATATAATTCCTCATCTGCTCCTGGCCCTTAGCTGGGAACCAGTTCCTGAGCCTTACCAGACTAAAAATATAGTAATTATAATACTAGTGGTTAGACTTCTTTTGTACCATTCTACTCTTACCTTTCTTCCATTCACCCCACCCAATTATGGTTGACTTTAAAATATAAAAGGCTGAGAGCCACTGTTTAGGCTGCAAGCATCATAACGGCATGGACTGGAGACCTGAGGGTATATCTGGGAAGAGTGTGAAGGTACTCCGCCTTCAAAGGGCTGGACCGATTGAGTGGGAGGAATGGCGGGGTTTGGGGCCATCCTGAGGCTGGTTCTCCTGGCCCTGACCCAATGCCACATAAGAGCTTTGGAGGAGCCATTACGTTCTACCCTGTCTATCGTTTGCAGATTAAATTTCCCTAAATAGGACTTCGCACTGCAGACTTTCAGCACTCACCTCTGCTTGCTCTGTCGATAATCCATCAATGGAGGGCTGCTAATAATATGCATTGACACAACAGATTAGCCAGACGAGGGCCCTGTCGGTCGGCTCTTCAAGTCAATGGTAGTAGGATTATCAACCCTGCCATTGACGTGTGTTCCATTCTTCCTTCTCGAGTCCCCTGTGAGATGCCAGAGAGAGCTCCATTCAAACCCAAAGGCTCAAAAAACAAAAGAGTAATCTCAGCGTGAGGGCCTGAAAAAGCAATTTAGATCAAGAGAAAGCAGAGACAACCGAATGCTTCCGTCTCTCTCATCACTGCCTTCTCTCCTCTTTGTGCTAAAGTTGTCATTTGTGGAGAGTTTTGCTCTGAGGACAGAGATGTCAGAACCCTCTCATCTTTTAAACCCAGCAGCTACACAAAGAAGGACAAGCTGCTGTCGCCGTGTCCTTATTTTCCAGGAGTCTGGCGAGGTTATGATTATCACCCTGCACTTCTCCCCATTTGGGTAGTGAGCACGTGGCTGTGGATGGGGAGCAAAGGTTTGCCAGAGCTCTGGCCTTTGGAGGACAGGGGACACTGACGTTTCAAGGGGGATAGTTGAGAGCCTGCTGGCCTTTTCCTCTTGGCCGTCTCCTCTTCGGGTTCAGCTTTAGCTGTTGTCGAACATGATGGTTTCAACAGAATGGCGATTCTGCAGTCCTGCAGGTGGGAAGCTGTGCAGATCTCTGGCCTGAGACTGATGTTGGACCCACGGCTCCGTGATGATACTGAGCAGGGAACCAGCCTCGTTCAAGGCAGAAAGCACAGGCACATCTAACACCTAATTTTGCATGGCTGGGGGTGGGGAAGGAGAGGGCAGAGTGACACCACGGGAACCAAGTAGACAAAGGACCTCAAGGAATGATAGGTAAGGACAGGAAGGTAAGAGGATAGCAAGGGCCGGAGGGGGCCTCAGTGCCCGCTGGCTGCACCTCCCGACCCTGACCGTGGTGTGCCTGTTTTTTGTGTACTAACACGATCCCACCTAGCAGGTGAGTTGGGTGGGGGGATGGTGGCAAGGAAACCCCCTCGACAAACTGGCAGTGATCACTGTATTAGTCTGCTGGGGCCGCCACAACAGATTCCAAAGCCTGGCAGGGCGGGGCAGCGGGGGGTGGGGGGTTGGAACAACTGAAATTTATTTTCTCACAGCTCTGCGGGCTGCAAGTCCCAAGAGCGAGGTGTCAACAGCATTGCTTCCTTCTGAGGCCTCTCTCCTTGGCTTGCAGGTGGCTGCCTTCCGGCTGTGTCCTCACATGGTCTTTTCTCTCTACACGTGTGCCCCTGATGTATCTTGGGGTGCCCAAATTTCTTCTTCTTGTAAGGACACCTGTCAGATTGAATTAGGACTCACCCCGGCAGCCTCATTTCAGCCAGTCGCCTCTTTATAGGGCCTGTGTCCAGCTACAGTCACATTGGGACTGTAGGTACCGGGATTAAGGTTTCAACTTATGAAATTGGGGGGGCGGAGCACAATTTAGCCTCTAATCACCCCCAGGGATAGCTCTGCTAGGAGCTGGGAGGAATTAGGCCTCAAAGGATATTTTCCCCAAAGTGGATGCTTACCTTCAAGGACAGGGATTGCTCAGACGACAAGCAATTTTTTCTGGGGCAGCTACTAGATCTAGCAAGGAATGCATTTGCCCCAAGAGGTGAGAAAACAAGTTTCAACGGATTCGGGTTTTACAGGCACATTCTAAAGAGACTGATTTTCCTAGACACCATCTATCCTGACATTTTCAGTAGTTGCCAACAGGCGGACAGTGGTGGGAAGGCCCTGCCCCACTGGCAGACTGGACCCCTCTCTACTACAGCCCTACAGACTCTGTCTGAGATGGTACAACTTCTCCCCAAACTTCGCTCCCTCCCTGCTACAGAATAACATCCCCAGGCCCGTCACCACTTGGCTTGGCTGGCCCTTTTCTGTGCCTGTGGTCTGCTGAGAGAAGAGCGTAGTTCCAGAATGAAGACATGGGGAGCAGATTTGCACCCGACTGACAGCCTGACGCAGAGCCAGTCCAGCTGATCAGCAGAGAAAAATAAACGTGCGCCGTTGGAAGCCACTGAGATTTTGAAGCTGTTTGTTACTCAGCCAAAACTGACTAATGGCTGACAGCGATAATAGGAACTGGGGAGCGGGGAGGGTACTGCTCTTTAAGGGCTCAACCTGGGAAGGCTGACCTACTCTTCCAGTCCCTTCCATTTGGGGATCACCCCCCCCCTTCCCCACTGGCTGTTACTACGGCTGCTTGTTTTTAGGTGCTCAGCCTTGGGAGGCCCTATGCTGCAAGATGAACAGCGTGGCTTGTATTGCTAGGATTGTATCTGCGGCTGCACAAGTTTAAAAAACACATATCTGGTTTCATCACCCTCACACCGGGTCCTAGAGGCTTGCCTGTTAATATTGGCTGAGCCAGAAGTAAAGTTTCCAGTCCCCGCCTCACACCCTTCCTACATGGCTTTCCTGGCTCTGCCCACAGCTGCTGCCCCAGCCCCCGAGGGTTCATATGCTCTCAACAGGCATCTCTGTGAACGATTCCTGAGAGAAGTTCGGGGCATTGGGGCACATGCGAATATTAAAGGCTTATTTTTGGACTTTAAGTTGGACAGAATCAGACTAATCACCTCCTTGGTATGTAACACTCTGTCATCACTGGTCCCTTAGAGGCTTTCGTTTGTTTATTTGATTATTTAATTCAGCAATATAATGATCACTGTATTCATTTCCTACTGCCGCCGTAATGAATTACCACAAACTCAGTGGCCTTAAGAACAGGCATTTGTTTTATCTTAAAGTTCTGAAGGTCAGAATTTGGAATTTGAAACGAATCTCACGGAGCTAAAATCAAGGTGTTGGCATGGTTGCCTTCCTCTCTGGAGGCTCTAGGAAATCATCTGCTTCCTTGCCTTAATCCAGTTTCCAGAGCCCGCCCACATTCCTTGGCCTGTGGCCTGTTCCATGTTCAAGGCCAGCAAAGGCCAGTGAGTCTTTCTCATGTCATATCACTCTGACACTGACTCTGGTGCCTCCTTCTTTCACATGTAAGGAGCCTGGTGATGAGACTGGGCCTGCGTGGATCATCTAGGACCATCTCCCATATTCAGATCCTGAACTTAACCAGGCTGCAAAGTCCCCTTTTGCCATGTAGGGTGACAAATTCACAGGTTCTGGGGATTAGCGCATGGACATCTTCGGAGGGCCATTATTCTGCCTCCCACAGTTACCCAACCCAAGAACTAGACACAACTTATGTGCTCATCTGGTCTGCCAGAGCACCACTATTCTGACTCATTTATCATTCCCTTGACTTATTCTATATAGTTTTATCATATATATCTATGAATTTAAAGCGTATATGAAATACATATGACAAATATATCATATATGATAAGACTATATATAAACTATACTTGTGATGAAATTATATATAAATACACATAAATACACACATACATGTGTATACCCATCTACACACATAATATGCAAATATGTGTAAATACATATGCATGTATAACGTATATGTAAATATATGCATCACACATCTATGTATATACACACATATACATGTATCCACATATGGTATACGCTATATGTACATAGATATGTATATATCTACATAGATATATAGACATGTGTAGGTATACATCACAGTTATACATATACTGAATGATAAATTGCTTCATTATGCTTTTTTTGCAGTTTATAAAAAGGATACCATACTCGATCTAGTATTTTTAAACTTGCTGCTCTCACTCCATATTCATTAGAAATACTCATCCATATTGTCACACGTGGCTGTAGTTCATTCATTTTTCTTGCTATATCTTCTCCAATTGTGTGACTGTACAAGTTATCCATTATTTGGGCTGTTCCCAGTTTTTTACTATTATGAACAGGTGCTGCTATGAACATTACGACACGTTTTTTTGTGCACATGTACAAATTTTTCTCATGACTGTTCAGGAGAAGAACTGTTGGCACATAAGGTATGTGAACATTCGGTTTTGTGAGGCACCTCCTAATTCCACCTGTAACGTCTCAGAGATCCTGTCCAGCCGACCTCAGCCTTCTTGCTTTTGTTAACTGTGGTTCCGCTTTGTATCTCCCTTGTCGCCGATGAGGCTGTCTCTTCATATGTTGATTATCCACCTGTATCTTTCTGCTGTGAAATATTTGCATTTTGCCCATTTTTCTGTTGGATTGTCTTTTTCTTCATAGGTTATAATTCTGCACATTCTGGCCGGGAACCCTTTGTTAGTTAAATATGTTGCACGTATCCTCCCACTCGGTGGCTTGCCTTTTCACCTTCTAAAAAGTTGCTTTTATGAATGGAAATGCTTTATTTGAGTATGGGCAAATTTACCTATGTTTCCTTGGAAAGTTTGTGATTTTTGTGTCTTGCCTAAGAAATCCTTCTGCTGTCCCCGAGTCAGAAAGGTATTGACACTTCTAAAACTTGCAAGTTTTGTTTTTGACATTTAAAGTCCTTCAATCATCTGGAGCCAATTTTTGTGAGTGGTGTTGGATAAGGATTCAATTTCTTTTCTGCTGTATGGATCGCCACTTTTCCTAGTTCCTCTTATTCAATAGTCCCTCCATTCCTTACTGATCTGGGCTGCCACTCCAGCATATATCAAATCCCTCATTTGATGGATCTGTTCCAAGACTTTCTCTGTCCCATTGGTCAGTGAGTCTATCCTTTGCCAATACCACACTGTTTCGATTACCTTGCCTCTACAAGAAGTCCTGATATTTGTTACGGTGAGTCCCCCCTCCCTCCTGTTCCTTTCCCTATCCTGTTGAACTTCCATTTTATAACAACTTTGTCAAGTTCCATAAAAATTGTTGGTGGAATTCTGATTGGAATTTTATTAAATTAAGGATCACTTGGGCCGATTTGACATTTTTACAGTGTTAAGTCTTTGTACTGCGTAAACATGGCATCACTCTCCATTGATTTAGATCTTCGTTAATGTCACCTTCCTGGAAAGTTTGAGAATTTTCTGTGTACGGGTCTTGTACATCTCTGGGTAAGATAATTTCCAGGTGTTTAAAGGTCTTGCAAAGATCTTTAAAAAAAAACAACTATGTTTTCTGGTTATGTGTTGGTTCTGTATAGAAATAGAGTTAACTGTTGAAAGTTGATCTACTATCCCATCGCCTTGCTAATATTTTTTATCATTTCTCATTATTTGACTACAATAAAATGCATTTCTTTTAGGTGTGTAGATCTGACAACTGATGATGCCTATGTACTCACCACTTCAACCAGTACATAGGACATTTCTATCACCACAGAAATTTCCCTGCCCACTGATACCTCCTGTCCCTTGCCCGCGGGAACGACTAACGTGATTTCTAGTACCATAAATCTTTTGCCGCTTCCATAACTTCATACAAATGGGATCCTGTCACAGGAACCCTTTTGGGTTTGGCTTCTTTCGCTCAGTGGTATGTCTGTGAGCCCCCTTGTGGTTCTGTGTGTTTGCTGCCGAGACACTTTTCCTGCCGAGTAGTATTCCAGCGAATGAGTATCTCGCTATTCATCCACTCATCGGTTGACGAACTTTGGAGTTGTGTCTAACTTGGAATGAGTATTTTTGAAGACGTCCATTTTTCAACCCTCGTAGAACCTGAGAATCACCTCTGGGTCAGACAGTATGTTTATATTCAGTTTTATAAAAACCAAGCCCAGACAGGTTTCTAGAGTGCCCGGGTCACTTTACACTTCCACAAACAAAGTATGGATGCTTCAGTTATTTTGCATCTCACACCTGGGATGGTCAGTTTGTTTATTGAAAAACAACTTTCAGGGGGCTCCCGGGGGGGCTCACTTGGTGAAGCATCCAACTGTGGTTCGGGTCATGATTTTGGGGTTCTTGAGTTCTTGAACCCCACATCAGGCTCTCTGCGGTCAGCACAGAACCTGCTCTGGGTACTCTGTCTCCCCCACTCTCTCTGGCCCTCTCCCGCTTGCGTTTTCTCTCTCTCTCTCTCTCTCTCTCTCTCAAAAATAAATAAGCATTTAAAAATAAATAAATAAATAACAACAACTTACCTGCAATATATTACATAAATAAAATCCATCCACTAATTGAGTAGTTTGATGAGTTTTCACACATGCACACATCCGTGTAACTACCACCATAATCAAGATACAGAGCATTTTCATCACCCCCAAAAGTTGTCACATGCCCCTTTCCACTCAGTCCCTCAGCCCAGGTCTAAGCAATTCCTAATTTGTTTTGCCTTTTATCTTTTTACTTTTAGTCGTTCCAGTGATTGTGAAATCACATCTAGGTATAGTTTTAATTTGCATTTCCCTGATGACTAATGATGTTGACCATCTTTTTTTGTACTTACTGGACATCTGTATATCTTCTGCGGGAGTGTCTGTTCAAATGTTCTGCCCATTAAAAACAAACAAACAAACAAACTGGAACATTTGCCTTCTTTTTCAAAATTGCTTTGGCTATTCTAGATCGTTTGTATTTTTATGTAAGTTTTAGAATCCGCTTATCCAGTCCTCCAAAAAGGCCTAGTGGGATTCTGATTGGGATGGTGAATCATAGATCATTTCAAGGAGAATTAACACATTAACAGTATTGAGGCTTCCAACCCATGAATATAGTATATTCTCCTTTGATTTTTCTGATCAATATTTTATAGATTGTAGCCTAGAGGTCTTGTTATAAATTTTATTTCGAAGTATATTTTGTATATTTATTTCTAAGTGTATGCTATTACAAATAGTATTATTCTTAAAAGTTTATTTATTTATTTTGAGAGAAAGAGAGCATATGTGTATGTGTGAGTGGGGAAGAGGGAGAGAGAGAGAGGACACAAAGAATCCCAAGCATGGGGCTCAATCTCAGGAACTGTGAGATATTGACCTGAGCCGAAATCAAGAGTTGGATGCCTAACTGACTAAGCCACCGAGGTGCCCCTAAAAGTTTATTTTTTAAATGTTCATTGTTAGTACATAGACATGTAATTGATTTTTGAGTATTGGCTTTACATACCACAACCTTGCTAGATAAACTCGTAAATTCCAGATTTTTCACTGATTCCTTGGATTTTCTATGTTGTTAATCATGTCTTCAAATAAACACAGTTTATGCTTTTGTTCACCATCTTAACGTCTTTCAAATCTTACAATATGCTGGTTCTCTGTCGTGCAACAGCACTGACTAGAATTAAAAGGGGGCAGCCTTGTGTTGTTCTGATTTTAAAGGGGGTATTTCTAGTGTTTCCCCATGTAGGATGATGTTTGCTGTAGGGCTATCCTTTTGTAGATATCCTTCAGGTTTAGCAATGTTCAATTCTATTCTTAATTTACTGAGAGTTTTATCAATAATGGGAATTAATATTTTTTTTTAATTTTTTTTAACATTTATTTATTTTTGAGACAGAGAGAGACAGAGGATGAACAGGAGAGGGGCAGAGAGAGAGGGAGACACAGAATCTGAAACAGGCTCCAGGCTCCGAGCTGTCAGCACAGAGCCCGACGTGGGGCTCGAAATCACGGACCGTGAGATTGTGACCTGAGCCGAAGTCGGCCGCTTAACCGACTGAGCCACCCAGGCGCCCCGGAATTAATATTTTCAATGCTTTTCTTGATCAGGGGATGTTAATCTGTTTTTTTCCCCTTTAGTCTATCAAAAAAAATGAATATCAGATTTTTAAATATGAAGCCAACTTTTCATTTCAGCAATAATCCAATTTGATCATAATGTATTATCTGTCTTATACGGCGTTGGATTTTTGGTTTGTTAATAGTTTAAAATTATTTGCACCTGTATTTTGAATAACATGATCTTATTAATTTTACTTTCTCCTGCTATCCTTCTCCTCCTTTTATATCAAGACTATAGTGGCCACATAGAATGGATAGGGAAATTATCTGGGAGAACTTGTAAACAACTGGAATGATGTGTTTCTTGGGATTTACATGATAAACAGCAGTAAAACTCTTTAATGTTTTCTGTGCGGGAAACTGTGTGAAGCAGATAACCGCTGCTTCTATATCTACACTTATTATCAGACTATTCAAACATTCTGTGTGAATCAGGTTTGGAAACCTTTACTTTTCTAGCCATATGTCTGCTTCTTCTAATTTTTCAAATATATTGGCATAAATGAGTTGATAGCATTCTCATATATTTTTAAGAATGTTTAAACTCTGTTTCAGCCCCTTATTTCTAAAGGTGCTATTAAGAGGAGGAAAATATTGTCTCCATGAGGACCTATTAGGATGGACAAAACTGAGTGGCTCAAACAAGACAGGATCTTGGGATGGATGAATCACAGCATTCACCGGGGGAAGGAAACGGGAGACCTGCGTGGTGTGTGTGTGCACACATGTACGTGATACCAGTGGGATTTTTTTTTTTAATTTTTTTTTTCAACGTTTTACAGGATCTTGGGATGGATGAATCACAGCATTCACCGGGGGAAGGAAACGGGAGACCTGCGTGGTGTGTGTGTGCACACATGTACGTGATACCAGTGGGATTTTTTTTTTTTTTAATTTTTTTTTTCAACGTTTTTTATTTATTTTTGGGACAGAGAGAGACAGAGCATGAACGGGGGAGGGGCAGAGAGAGAGGGAGACACAGAATGGGAAACAGGCTCCAGGCTCCGAGCCATCAGCCCAGAGCCTGACGCGGGGCTCGAACTCACGGACCGCGAGATCGTGACCTGGCTGAAGTCGGACGCTTAACCGACTGCGCCACCCAGGCGCCCCAGATACCAGTGGGATTTGAATCCAGACAGTCAGAATCTGGTGCCAGAATACTTAACCATTACATTAACAGTTATACTGAGATGGTAGAGAAGAAGAAAAAAAGATACAAAGGACACACTTCTCCTGTGTGTGTGTGTGTGTGTGTGTGTGTGTGTGTGTGAGAAAATACAGCGTGGAAGTTTCCTCATCTCTTTTTTTTTTTTTTATAATTTTTTTAAACATTTATTTACTTATTATTGAGAGACAGAGAGACACAGAGCGTGAGCAGGGGAGGGGCAGAGAGAGAGGGAGACACAGAATCTGAAGCAGGCTCCAGGCTCTGAGCGCTCAGCACAGAGCCCGACGCGGGGCCCGAACTCACAAACTGCGACATCATGCCGTGAGCTGAAGTCGAAGCGACTGAGCCACCCAGGCGCCCCTCCTCATCTCTTTTAAAATATATGCCAAGCTTTTCAGTGGAAAGGAATTTAGCTTGGATCCAAAGGGTAGACCAGGCCCAACGGGTGTTGAATATAGGGGGGAGTAAATTCTGGTTCAACGTAACACTTAGAGCTACCCAAGGAAAGCATGGGTTGTGTCACAGGTAATAAGTTTATCGTCACTGGAATTATTTAAGCGGAGACTTGAAAAGTGGTTGTCAGGGTTGCTTACTCAGTCTCGAAACATTTATTAAGGATCCACTAGGTCCCTGGCATCCTGCTAGGTGTAGGGAATACAGAGACTCATAGGAGATGGCTCCTGTTCCAGTTCAGCTAGAGATCCCATGGACAGTGAGAGTCATAAGCTCTAGAAACGATGCAGGCCCGGCTCTCAAAGAATTTAGCTGAGTTCATAGGAGCTGGTTAAGTACATAAAACTCCATGAGGTATTTACGTATTTATTCATATCGTATGATATGCGAATTCAGGAAGGGTCAAGGTCTTGTTTAATCTGAGAGTCAGAAAACACAAATGGATTATTAGCAAGTATATTGGGTAGGAACTCAGAGACCTGGGCTCCAGGTTTAGTTCTGCTACTACCTAGCCCTGTGACCCTGAGCAAGGGATGCACCCTCTCGGTGTTTCTGGTTTCCTACCTATAAAAGGAGACCACTGAACAAACTTTAACATGCATTCATTATTATTATTTTTATCTTACTGTAGAGCCCTTTTGCAAATGAAATTTTAGGGTAAAGTGTAAGTACGTAACAAGCACCTATAAAAGCCTGTAGCATTATGTGCAGATCTGAATCCTCAACCCCTGGGGACCTCCCTCTTCACACATTCATAGCCACCTCTTCCAGTGGCTCCTAAGGACACTTAGTAGAACCTGTAGGATTCCTCAAAACATAGCTGCAAACCAGTGAACCAGATGGTCTTTAAGCTTTGTCAAGGTCTCTAAGCCTTGATATTTTAAGCCTATGAGTCTATTGTTTTGTCTAGTCCAGGAAGCCTTCTTAGAAGTGGAGTGTTCTGAGTGAATTCTGACAGATAAAATAAACACAGGACATCGGTCAACCGAAAACAAGACCGTCATTCTAGCCACGAGATGTACGAGTATTTTTCTCAGCTCTGTAAGTATGTGGCTTCCACGGGGCGCGGAAGCCTCTTGGGCATGTGAATTTGCATCTCAACCTCTACTGCTCGGTACCTATGTGACTTTCAGTGCGTTGCTTAACCTCTCTGAGCCTCAGTTTCCTTTTCTGTAAGATCGAGCCACTGACACTATGATGGATTGTTGTGAGTATGGAGAGGGTGGGGGATATGTTTCTTATCAAACCTCACAGTACAGTTGCAGTGAGTCAAGTGCCCACGATGTAAGAGCTGATATTATATATCAGTTTCTCCAGAAGACTCCTGGGAAGGTCTCTTTCCACCCCTCGCTCTGACATTTCCCAATTACACAATCTCTTCTGGCATTTCCACCGCCTTTGAAATGTCTGCAGTAGAGGTAGTCTGCCCTTCGCCTGTGCCATATTTGATAAACACACATACTTGCGCCATGTGCCTTCTGCCTTCAAGTATAAACACTTCTCCATTATTCATCAAAAGTATCATCTCGCAAGATCAGCCATAAAAAGTTCCTCACATTCGTTCACACAAACAGGTTTTTGAACCCTTTCCAGAAATAGAAATTGCAGAAGCAGAGGCAAAGGCGTGTTATTGTTTGTAGGCCTTTAAATATTGCCTCACAAAACCACTTTTCATCTTGTTCTCAAAGGGATTAACTTCTGAGCAGTGGGGATTAACTGATGTCAGGTTAGAAAAGCAGTCAACACCAGGGTCGACCAGCCTGACAAGATTAGTCCCCAAATAAAGAATTTACAATCTGTTTTAAGACTGTGTAACTGTAACTTCCTCCAAAAGCTTTCACTACCTTGTGAATGGAAGCAAGTTCCCGAGGCCGAAGGGCCATATGGCTCACAGGCAGGCCTTGAAGTGAGGAGGGGAAGGCAGTGCGATGAGTGGACCTTTCCCCCCATGGCTGCCACAAGGAGGGGGCCACATTTGGGCACCACATCGGTGGAAGGACAAGGAAGTGATGAGCCCCCTCTACACAAAAGCCCCAGCAAAATGGCAAAGGCTACCACCCTTAGGAGTGACACAACAAATTGTCCTGGATGGCCAACACGAGCTCCCTTGTGATGAAGTCGGGCCTATGCCCTCTCCCTCCATCTTAACACTTACCCACACTTCCCACCTTCCAATGTCAAACTCCGCTCCTGAATACTCAACGTCAGAAACCTCCTGTTCACAGTGCAGTGCCTCCTCCTGAGCCACTGCTATGGGCCCTTCTGGGCAGCCTGGTCTCAGTCAGAGGGCTCCCTTCAGGTCCCCTGGCTCCTGTCTCTATGTGTCCAGTACCATGTTGGGCTTGGCAAGGGTAGGCATGGGACTCAGTCTATAGGCCCTGGACTTGGAACCCAGCTCAGCCTTGCGTCAACTGATCTAAACCTCAGTTATGTGCAAAATGAGGATACCAATAGTACCGAATTTATAAAATTGTAAAAGACTTCAGTGAGATAATGCATGTGACACACACAGCAAATGTTCAGTTAAGAAAAGAGGAGCTGGGCAGTCATCACACCCCATGCACTCAGTAGATACGAGACGAATGTGTGCCAACTAAATATATGAATAAAAGGCTCCCGTTCTGGGTTGAATTGTGCCCCTCAGCAGAGTACGTGCTCGAGTCCCAACTCCCAGGACCTCAGAATGTGGCCTTGTTTGGAAATGGGGTCATTGTAAATGTAATTAGCTAAGAGGTAAATGTAATTAGCTAAAATGGTCATATTGGGCCGTACAATGGCTGATGTCTTTATAAAAAGAATGTCATGTGAAGAGACAGAGATACAGGAAGAAGGACAGAGGAAGACAGGCAGAGATTGGGTTATGCATCTGTAAGCCAAGACAGGCCGAAGATCGCCAGCAAAGCACCAGAAAATGGAAAGAGGCGAGGAAGGACTCTTCGCTAGAGCCTTTTGGAGGAGTGTGGCTCTGCTGACGACTTGGTTTTGGACTTCTAGCTTCCAGAATGGTGTGACAATAAGTGTCTGTTGTTCCAAGCGACCCAGTTCATGGTGCTTTATTATGGGCAGCCCTAGGAAATTAATGTAGGCCCCCACAACCCACACACAAAACACTTCTTGCCATGCCTGCTCCCATCCTTTTCGATCTTCTTTGCCTGGCCTCTCTGCAAGGACCAAACCCAGTGTTGCACGCACCATAAAAGGCCCATAGCCGGGACAACAAGACGTGGTTGACTAATTGGTCCGAATCCAATGTGAACATTCATGGAAATCTCTGTTGCTATCCCAGGTATGTGTCAGAGGTGCAGGAGAGGCTGGTGCATGAGAAGTTTCAGGAGAGTTGGCCTGTCTTCATTTCCTAAGTCCCACCGACAGGTGCTTGCCTTCAAAGGCTCTGTCAACATGGGCTTCCTCTTCCTCTGCTCCCTCTTCTGACTTCCTCTTGTAGTCATTCCTTCATCTGGCCATTCCATAATCAGCATTAGAGAGGATGATCCCCAAATACTGAGTGACCAATGAGCATACACTTCATCACCTAAGCAGATGGTAGCATTACTGAGGGCCATCTCAACACCCACCCCCCCCATATATCATACCAACAGTTAGGGAGAATTGATTTCTTTTTCTTCTCTTTGCATGTATATTTTCCTCCCAAACACAAATAACAATCCAGTTGCCCCATAATTAGATTGGATTATGGAATAATTACAACCTTGTTTGCTCTCGGCAGATTACATGGTAATTATACTTGGCATTACCATGAAGAACCAAGAAATTCCAACGATGTCATTACATGGTTATTTGTACAGTACAATGCAGCAGTGTAATTATACATGCAACATTTGTTCCCCAATAGGAGGATGATTAAAACAATGCTAATGCTTCAAAGTGTTGATTAGGCGCCAACATGATATGACATTTACAATGTGAGGGGGGTGTCCGTTTTTTAATTTTTTTAACATAGCAATATCTACCTTCCCCGAGACTCTCTTGCGACTACCTTCATAGGCTGTGCTGTGGTCAGGAAGGTGAACGTGACCATACACTCTGCCCTCATGGGTCTTTTGGGCTCACGGTAGCTGGGGGACCACAGTCCACATTAAAAACCAGAGGTAGCTGGCCCTGTATCCCTCAGCAGGAGAACTGCTTAATTGTATTGCTCTACTTTGCGAGGTTGTCTTTCTGAAAGCCGCCATGGTGGAGGAGGCACGGGTCGTGGAGCATGGAGAGAGCATGTGTGGTTGCATTGTGTTGTGTGCCCCTCTGCACAAGTCAGACAAGGCCCAGAGCCCGCCTGCATGCACGTGTGGTGTGATTGCAGAAACTGATCATTGTGTAGCACCTGTGGGTCAGCCGCTTTCTTCATGGTCCTTCATTCATTCTTCCAGACAGCCTTCTGGGGGCCCAGCACACATTCTCACCAGCGAAATGCACAGCTCTGGTATCCACAAGAACTTGACTGTGGTCAAAAAGCATCCTGTGCTCCTCTAGTCTCTTTTTCCCGGCGCTAAAAAAAAGGAATTATGGGAAGAAGGCTGGAAGTTAGACAGCCACAGCCATCTTCCAGCAAAAGAGTCATCTATGTTCTTCTCCCTCTGTCCATCTGTCAGAATTGCCATGGAAATCATCGTGTGTGTGTGTGTGTGTGTGTGTGTGTGTGTGTGTGTGAAAACTGTATACTCAGGTAGAGAAGGATCATTCTTTAGGCTGATGGGGGGTGTCAGTGGGTCTAGGAAGGAAGTAGAGGTGAGTAAGGGACGGACTAGGGGTGGTGGAGAGGACACCGAGAAATGAAACTCGTTGTGTGAGCAGTTTACAGGCCAAACGGTATTTTTGCAACCCAGTGATCTCTGCAAGCTATCTGGAAGCCTGCCAAAATCCGGGTCCTGGCGGACGCAAAGATCCCTTAACAAAAATCCGGGAAACCAGAAAAGTTGGGTCAGTTAGAAGTATAGACGTTTGAACGAGGAGGTTGGTCTTATCCAAAGCAATTGGGTGTGTAGGGAGCCCACAGGAGAGGGGAGACTGCCCAAAGAGACAAAGCCTCGGGACAACAAGCCTTATGGTGCTGGAGAAGACAAAGGTCCCCTTTGACCCAAGTACTATGTGCTGCAGAAAACCAAAAATCATTGTAGAATGAGAACATTTCTTCAGTCTACAAATACTTTTGAGAAAGTTTTATTTGTTTTTTATTTAATTTTATTTATTTATTTATTTTGAGAAAGAAAGTTTGTTTGTTTATTTATTTATTTATTTATTTTGAGAAAGAAAGAGCATGTGTGAGCTGGGGAGGGGCAGAGAGAGAGAGAGAGAGAGAGAGAGAGACTTTCAAGCAGGTTCTACACTGTCAGCACAGAGCCCGACGCAGGGCTCGATCCCAAGAACCGTGCTGCCAAAGCCTGAGCCGAAATCAAGATTTGGATACTTAACCAACTGAGCCATTCCAACTCCTTGAAAAAATGCTTTCCTGGACAACTTTGGAATGAATATATATACACACTCACATACCTATATATGTATATTTATATTCCATTATATAAGTATTCCACTATATATAAAATATATATATATGATAAATATTTACATAATTTACAACATATAAACTAAACTGAGCCCAGCCGTGTTTCACATTCAGATGGCATGGAAGTTACGAAGGAATGCCTGGTGGATACACAGATGTACAGACGGTTTCCAGGGCTGGGAATGGCCGAGTGTAAACTCCACAGGGAAATTTTCGTCTGTGCATTTCACAAGAGAAACTCACGGGCTTCAAGTTTGACCTGGGCTGAGTGGATTGGTAAATGGTATAGAGTCCCACCAGATTTGGGGAGGGGAGAGTAGGCAACAGGAAGGCCAGGTTTTAGAGCCCCCTCATCACCTGGGGAGGGGGAGGACAGGCAATGTCTACTCTGTTGGCAGGAGCAGATAGGACATCCCACCAGGAGTCTTCTAGTCCTATATGCCCTGGGTGATTCTTGCGTCTATCCTTCATTCTCGGTTTCTTCCGTTGGAGAGGCAGTGCCGGTGTGCAAAGTGGATATAGGGGCCCTGGAACCCGACAGATCTAAGCTCAGATCCCAGCTCTTTCACTGGGTTGTGTGATCTTGTGGAAGTCACTTAGCATCTCTGAGGCTCGGCGTTCTCCCCTGTAAAACAAAGCGAAACATACTTGCTCCACGGTGCCCTGGTGAGGACTATGCAGGATAACTTAGGTAAAGTGCTTGCCATGGTTTTCGGAACACGGTCCAATGCTCGTGAAATAGTAACTGTAGTTATTTTACATACGGAATTCCAGTGGGGTCAGCTAGATTTGGATAGATTCAGGGAAAGGACCTAGAACAAAGGAGCCCCAGATGTCAGGAATGGGGGCTGCCATGGCTGCTGGAGATCCTGCTGACCATTAGGGCCAGGTGCTGGGGTCCCTTGCAAAGCATCACTTAAAGTCTAATGCCTTACTTAGCCAGTTGCCTCATTCCTTGCATCTTCTTTAGCCTGTGGATAAATTCCTAAACACTAAAAAAGACCAAAGGACACCAGAGGGGTTTCTGGAGACTAGTCTGACTCTGTAAGAAGAAGCTGTTGGCTCTAGAGCAAATTTCTTAGAGGTTCTGGCCTCGGTTTCTCCAGCTGTAAAATGAAGGGTTTAAATTGGATAGTTTCTTAGGTCCCTTCCAGCTATAAAATTTTATAACCCTGAGAAGGATTTTTTTTCCCCCTTCCAGGAAATGTGCCCACATTGTATATTTGAGATGAGGTTAGTTTTACTGAGCCAAGCTTCCTTCTGCACATCCATATGCATACTATAAATATACACATAAGGATATGTATACACAGGCATTGAAAGAGGAAATTGTCCCTACACCTCGGTGCTTTCAATTGAGCCATCAAGTGACTCAGGTATTTATGATGGAGAGAAAAATATGTGCACTGTTTTCTTCTCTCTGGAGGACTGTGCCGGAGCTCCGCCGGGATGTTAAGACGCGTGTTGGGAGAAAGAAATGAGATTTTGAGATGGTGATGGCTGCACGGAAAACGATATAAATGATCTCCTCTCTGGTCCCATATTTCCATGTATGAACAGAGCCTGTCCTCTCAGACAGAATATTTGATGGGTGCCACTAATCGATGCCCCCTTCTCTCAAGTTCTTCAACCCTCCTAGTATTTGAATGGGTTTGACCCCCTCTCACGCCTGCATCCCCCCAACTTCTGTTCTGGTGGCCTGTCAATTTCTTTCTCTGTCATTCCTGCAGCCACTGCTTATTGGGCCCCTTCAGTGAAACGCTTATTGTGTCTTAAGTGCTGTGGCTGCTGTCGCGGATAGGACAGACCCCGTGTTCTCCCTCCATACTCGAGCAGGGCTGTGTTAGTTGAGATAAAGCTGCCACCAAAGCTCTCATTGTTTTGATAGAATAAAAGTTTCTTCTTGGCTTCTGTACTATCAATTCAGTGTGACTATTTGGCAGGCAGCCTTCAGCAGAGGCATTCAGGGACCCAAGCTCCTTCCACCTTGTGGCCCTGCCCTACACTAGGGATGCCATGTTCCTTCCTTGCATTTGGTAGATGGATAGAGTGTGACCACGGAGAAGGCCCATCCACGTGTGAACCATTTTAGGTCTAAAGCGTGACTCTCTTCTCTTGTGCTAACACACATCCACATCTCCGTCCGGACTCGGGGTGCTGGGAACAATGTACAGGATGAAAGGGGAACACGAATATTCAGTGGAGAGATGTTAAAGAAGTGCTTTGGGGACAATGAAAGGGGAGGGTCTGAGTGCTGGAGCTGACCTCGCCTGGGGGGACAGAGATGGCCTCTCAAGGAAGCAAATAGCAGTTAACCAGGTACAGGAAGGTGGGGAGTGGGAAGGCAGAGGTCCTGACTGAGCATTTTCCCCATGGGAGTGGGGAAAGGTGAGACAAGAGAGAAGGTATGTGTGGGTCAGCGCACCATGGCGGAGGGAACAGTGGGTGGGAGAGTGGGAGGGGGGGGACCGCAGACCATGGAGGTTCATGTCAACCTGGATAAGAAATTCTGACTTTGTGCTAAAGATGAAGGAAGCAATGGAAGACTTTTTAGCAGAAGAGGTGAGGCGACTGCCACGTTGAGAGACCACCCTAGCTGCAGGGGAGGGTGTGAGCCCGGAGGCAGGCAGATTCACTGGGGGCAATGGTGGTCATCGTGGTGGGGACCATGAGCCATAGCCTCAGCTGCTGGCTGTGGGTTGGAGAGAAGACACAAGACTCAAGAGAACATGTAGGCAGTAGACTGTTTAGAAATACCTGTTTCTATGGTCTGGGTCATTTCTATGGTCATTTCTATGGTCTGGGCCCTCATCCCTCCAACTTGGAAAATCATAATGGCCTCTCAGACATCTTCTTGTTCTCACTTTCTCCACTTCCACCGACAGGCTTCCGTAGTGTGAGCCTGCCCCCCCCCCCACCCCGGGTCAGCGCTCTAAGTTGCAGACAACACTGTTCTCGGGCCAGTTTAAGCAGGAAGTGATACACTTGTGGGCAGAGGATGTGCACAGAATCATCGGGGACAGGAGAAACAGATTCCAGGCAGGTCTTTTCTGGAGGAGTTCCCAGCATCCCCGGCAAAACCACCCGCCAAAGGAGCTCCCACCCCTGCCACCAGAGGAAGTGGGCACCTTCGCTGTGTCCTCCACAGCCAGGCCACCACACTCTGTACCAGCAAAGCATCACCCAGGCCCCGCCTCTTCAGCCCTATGGCTCTGCTCAAACCAAAGCCCATTGCAGGGACACCTGAGCAGGAAAATCAAACCTCAAGTTTGCTCCTGATGGCAACGGAAGCTGGGAAATGTAGTCTTGGGGGAATCTCTGATGGGAAGGCAGGTTTCACAGGACGGAGAACGATTAGCATGCAGAGTATCTAAAGGCTTTGGGGAGCCACAAACGATGGCTGTCACCACGTGGAGAGTCTGGCAGCCTGTTTTTCTTCTATCATTTACAGCTCACAACAGTGCCACTTGAGACATGTCCTGCTCACTCGCAGATGAAGAAACTGACTCAGAGAGGCTGATGGATGTGCCCGAGATCACACAGCAAGCAGCTGGCCCATCACCTGAGCGGGTCCTTTGTCCGTCACCCGAGCCGGTCCTTTCCCCAAGGCATTCGTGGAATTACAATACTTACCGGCTGTTTATTACAGGTATTAATAAACCGCTGTGTATTCTGCCCGTCTGGTTTATTTTGCCCAGTGCGGCTTGGCCACGAGGGCAGACAGCAGCCACTTGTGGAGCTGTACCTTGTTGGCATGCCTGGGCAGGGCTGTGCTGAGCCATCTGTGAAGTCAGGCTGCCTTCTTTTGGAGTTGGCCCTGTTACCGCACAGCCCACAACTGCTGCTCTGGGCAATAATGGCAGAAATACAATCGTTAAATTTTAATTAGGAAGAAACAAGGTTCATTATTAGTTGTCATTCCTCATTGTTTCCTAATTATGCTCATTGCATGATAAAATGAAATACTACATTTCGCTTGCATTGTTCTTGCTCAGGGCTGATGGAGAAGAAAGACGTACCCTGATCCTCGTTCCTCCTCCCCCCTCCTCCCCGCCTCTTCCCTCGTCTGACCTGCCCCTCCATGCGCTCCAAAATGAATAGCTGGGGGAGGGGGAGGTGGGGGGTGGTTAAAAAAACCAGGATTCTGGAGTCAGACCAGCCTGGGTTAGAAGGCTGCCCCCACCACTTATCAGAGGTCAGACCATTTACCACATTGGGCTTGTTTTTCCTTTCATAAAATGGAGATCGTAAAACCTTCTTCCTGGGGCTGTAGTGAGGATAGTGTTACATAAAATAATATTCCACAAATGCCTGGCACATGAGAGATGGTTCAGTAAGCGCCAGCTACTTTTATTATAATTTTAAGGGTTATCATCAACTAGGACTCACATACCAAGCTAAGAAGTCCAGACTGATGGTATAAGTCCCTGAAGGCTTCTCCAGCCAAGAGTGCCATGACTGGGGGGCGGTGGCAGGGGAGGGTCGGGACCGGGTGTTTGGGGTCGTTCATCTCGTAGTTGATGCAGTAAAGGAGTAAGGGAAGGTATGAAGGAAGTAAATTTGGGGTCAGTGCCCATATAGTTTGATTTAACGGAGCTTCCCAAGAAAGATGTGATCCTCGACTTGTTTCTTTTGTGCTCAGGATGGGTTTGCCCTGAGCTCATTGGTGCCATGGAACCGATGTAATCCTTAGCAGGAAAAGACAGACTGGCTTCAGGGCTGCCCATGGGGTAAGAACAAAATGGATGGACCCGGGAGCCTTAGGTCTGCCCCTTTGTGTCATGTGCCAGCCTCTGCAACAGTCAGATGCGTCACGACCTTGAACTTTTTATTTCCCCCACAGTTAATACCTTCATTTAGGCTTAATTATTTGAGGTCCCTGAAATTAAATCCACCTAAGGTGTAAGGACATTGGGAGTTTTGCGTTGAGCAGGTGCCCTTTTTTCCTCTGTGTGAAGTTCATTTGCTCTTGCAGAGAAAAGAAAGAAAGCAAAAGCTTAAGATTTTTTTTTTTTCATTTGATACTGAGCCAAATATATTTATTTGGGTTAAAATGTGTAACTCCCAGAACTGATAGAAAATTCACAAGGCTGAACACGCCTCATGCGTGGCTTGCTGTGGAAACGCTAATGCCACAGGAAAACTGTTATTTGGACTAATTCTCTTTCTAAGAGCAGTTACTGTTATGCGAGGGAAGCGGGGTGATTACAAAAGCACCAGGCAATCTTATTTTATCACTTACTTAAGCAGCTCCCTGTAAGTAGAAATCTTTCTCTCATATATAGAGAGAGGGATGGGGTAGGATTCAACTGGTCAGGGAATGGAGGGAAAAAGAACACAAACAGCTATTTGGATGAAATTAAGGATTTTCAAAAGCCCCGTTGATGTGAATCTTGGAATGTTCTGGGAAGCCAGCTGCGGCCAGAAGCAGTCAGCACTCACGGTCCAGGGCTGGGTCTGGGATTTTGCTATTTGAGGCCTGTTGTCTGTGAACCGCAACCAGTAAATTTAAGAGCATTAGAAGCACATTCAGTATCTGCGTCCAAGGGGTCAAGGGGTGGGTGGGGCTGGCAGGATGGGTCCCCTGACACCTCTTGAGATGGCTGTGTGCTGGGGAAGTCCATACAGCTCTCATCCTTGTCCTGGGGTCCGTAGTTTCTGAATTGCATCCGTATCTATCCACCCAGGGTGCGCTCACACCCAAGGAACTGGTGACCTCAGCCAGACCCCAGAGACAAAAACGGTTGCCTGGGTCGTCCTGGAGAGAGCATGAGCCTGCGATCACTGCTGCATTTTATTTTATGTCTTGGGATGCCTCTGGCCGGGCTGAGGGACGGGGCTTCTGGGTCCCCCATGCCTACTTGCGTATACTAGGAATCAGCTTAAGATTTCGTTAAAATTTTTTTGGAGATCATTCTCTTCACCCAAAGAAGGAAATACCCGTTGTGAAATTTTTCTCAATTTTGAAGTAAAGCTATTCTTCCTAATTATTAAGGTAATATATACATATGATATGGAATCTTCGGAAAATATTGAAGACAGGAGAAGAAAAAAATATCCAATTACTCAAAAAAGACTACCGCTGTTCATATTTTTCTGTATTTCCTTCTAACTTTTTTTTCCTGTTCATATGTTTATATGGTTCAGATGGTACTACCTGAACCAGTGTTTTCACTCAAGATTATTTTTTATTTAAGATGATTCCAGACGTAGGGGCGCCTGGGTGGCACAGTCAGTGGAGCGTCTGACTCTTGATCTCAGCCCAGGTCATGATCTGACGGTTAATGAGTTCGAGCCCCACATCGAACTCTGCACCGACAGCTCAGAGCCTGCTTGGGATTCTGTCTCTCCTTCTCTCTGCCCCTCCCCCACTTGTTCTCTCTCTTTCTCTCTCTCAAAAGGTAAATAAACTTAAAAAAAAACATGATTCCAAATGCATCTGTGATATGCATGTTTTTACTTAACTATTGGTTTGATTCTTTTTCCTCTTCCTACTATTATCATGAACAACGTCATACATTACAGCTTTCGCAAACTTTGCATCTTTTCAAGTCTCGACAGTAGGATTTTGCATTTTGATCAAGCCTCAAAAGCAGCCTTGTAAGTTTAAACCTGTGGGCTATTCATTCATTTACTCATTATGTGTTTATTTTATTGAGGTATGGCTGACACACAGCATTACATTAGTTTCAGGTGTATGACCCGGTGATTCCGTAACTCCACACGTTACGCTGTGCTCACCACACGCGTAGCCACCATCTGTCAGCGCACAACGCTATCACAATTCCGGTGACTATTCCCTATGCTGTAGCTTGTAGCCCCGTGACTTGCTCATTCCAGAACTGGAACCCACTCCCCTTCACCCATCTTGCCCATCCCCCCACCCCTTCCCCTCTGGGAACTATCGCCCTGTTCCCTGTATTTATGGGTCTGTTTCTGCTTCTTGTTTGTTTAGTTGTTTGTTTTCAAACATCTGGGTCTTTGTGTTTTATTTGAGAGAGAGAGCAAGAGAGAGAGCATGTGAACGAAAGAGGGGCAGAGGGAGAAGGAGAGAGAATCTTAAGCACTTAAGCAGGCTCCATGCTCTGCCCACATGTGGGACTCAATCTCACAGTCCTGGGATCGCGACCTGAGCCGAAACCAAGAGTTGGACGCTCAGCTGACTGAGCCACGCGGGTGCCCCAAACAGCTGGACTTTTAAAGGCTTTTGGAATAACACAAAGTTGTTTTGCCGAAGGGGCATATGGACTCACTTATCCACAGGCCGTTTACGAAGCTGCCTATCGTACCATACCTTCGCCAGCACTGGGTATCTTCATTTAAAAATCAATAGCATTCTGTGCTTGCTTCGGCAACACGTATGCTAAAGCTGGAACGCCACAGAAAAGATTAGCATGGCCCCTGTGCAGGGATGACGTACAAATTTGTGGAGGGTTCCATATTTAAAAACAAATGAATAGCACTTTGTTTCTTTGGTTTATAGATTGTTATCTGGTTATATATATATATATATATATATATATATATATTAGTTGTTTGTTTGTTTTTTAAACCAATTGTGACACTCTGCTTTCCTGGATAGAAAGCCTGTGGGCCCCTGCATGTAGGACAAAGTTCCGTGGATCATAGCGGCGATGAGTGAGCACGTAACATGTGAACCAGAGACATCATTTCCAGTGTGCCACGCAATATCTGTGTGCCCTTGGACCAGTCCCCTGATCTTCATCTGAACTCCCTCACCTACGGAAATAGGAAAACTAATACCAATACTTCTAGAGTCATCATGAAGGTTAAATAAGATGTCCTTTGGAAGGAATTCAGTAGAGTATTGGTTATAAAATACAGCTGTAGATCAGTCACTGTCATTTCTGTCACGACTGCATCCATGATCCACCACGAGAATAACAGCCAACGTTTAGTGAGCCACTGACTACCTTCTGCTCACCAGGCACTGTGCTCAGCTCTTTACACGAATGAGCTCACGTCAGCCTCACGACAGCAGGCGAGGGAGATGATACCATAATGTTTGTTTATTTATTTTTTATTTATTAAAAAAAATTTTTTTTATGTTTATTCATTTTTGAAAGACAGAGACAGAGCACAAGCAGGGGTGGGGCGGAGAGAGAGGGGGACACAGAATCCGAAGCAGGCTCCGGGCTCTGAGCTGTCGGCACAGAGCCCGATGCGGGGCTCGAACTCACGGACCGCGAGATGAAGTCGGATGCTCAACCGACTGAGCCACCCAGGCGCCCCTCATAATGTTTATTTAATAGATGAGGGGACTGACTCACAGGAGATGAAGAAACTTGCCCAAAGCTATACCACTGGGAAATAGCAAAGCTGGGACTTGAAATTTTTTTCTAAATTTTTTTTAACATTTATTTATTTTTGAGAGACAGAGTGGGACAGAGCACAAGTGGGGGAGGGGCAGAGAGAGAGAGGGAGACACAGAATCCAAAGCAGGCTCCAGGCTCTGAGCTGTCAGCACAGAGCCCAATGTGGGGCTTGAATCCATGAGTCGTGAGATCATGACCTGAGCTGAAGCCGGACGCTCAACTGACTGAGCCTCCCAGGTGCCTCTGGGACTTGAACTTTTAACATGTGGCCCCATCTCTGCTCTCGGGCCTCCTCACCCCTGAGTCACATGGCACTATGGGGCCTTCCCTTACACAACATGCCCTTTCACCCCTGTGCCTTGGCTTGTGCTCATCCCCTTAATGAACGGGCATCTCCTTCACCCCAAAAGCACTGTCCACCCTTTAATATCTGACTTAAATGTCCTCCACTCTGTGGTCAAATCAGCTTCCCCTTACTTGGTGCTCCATTGTCACTTACACTTTCACCCCTTAAGGCACTTAGCCTGTTGCCTGTGTGCTTGTGTGTGCACACATGTGTGTGCATTCGTGTTGTGCTCACACAAGTATCTTCCTGTCTAGAGTGTGGACCTCCAGTAGACTTCAATGGATTTTTCTATGGATCTCTAATTCCGAGCATGATGCCTAAAGCCTAGGAGGTGCCCAGTGTGTCCTTGATGCACGAATGAACAAACGGTGGCCTTTCAGGCCCAGTGAGGGGTGAGCAGGTGAGAGATCTGGAAGCTTACGGACTTTCTGGAGGCCTCCACACAACCTCTCCCACCTGGATTCTGTCTAGGGCTAGGCCCATAATAAAATGGCCTCTTCCTTTTTCATCGGCCATTGGCCCCACCTCCCATTCCATGTAGAAATGTCCGTGGCCCATGGCTACACTCCCAGGTCACCCAGAGGTCCTCAGCCACCCACTTTGAGGTTTGCCTTCCTGTTGGTGGTGCAGGGGACTGGGCTGCTTCTTATCAGCTGGCCTTGCACTTGAGGTCCACAGGCAACGGAGGAGACACAACAGCGTCTGCACGGGCTCCAGAAAACCAGCCCTTTCAGAACTTGCTCGTTGGCGGGGGCAGATGGCTGCGTGCAAAGGCACCAGAGGTGACCCAGAGCTGGACGCAAGGTGTGTGTGTGCAAAGTGTAGGCCAGAACGCAGCTGTTGGGGTTTTCAGGCGAGATGTAGGAGTGAGCACAGCCTGTGTGGAGAGGAAGCCCGGAACTGAATGAGTGCGGCCAGTATTTTAACAAACTGTATTAGCTTCCCATTGCTGCTGTGACAAATCACCACAAGCTTGGTGGCTTAAAACAGCACACGTTTATTCTCTTGCCACAATACTAGAGGCTAGAAGTCTGAAAATGAGGCTCAGTGAGGCCCAATCAAGGCATCAGCAGGGCCGTACCCCCTCGGGAGGCTCTAAGGGACAGTCATTTCCTTGGTTCTTCTAGCTTCCGGAGGCTGTTCTCATTCCTGGGCTCCTGGCTCACGTCACATCACCTTTTCTCTCCCTGCTTCCGTCATTACACCTCCTTCTTCCTCTTCTGTCCCAAATGTCCCTCTGCCTCCTTCTGATAAAGACACTGGTGGTGGCATTCGGGGCGTACTTGGATAAATCAGCAAAATCGTCCCCCCTCCAGATGCTTGGGTAATCCCGTCTGCAAAGTCTCTCAACCGTGTAAGGTGACATTCATGGGCTCTAGTGACTAGGGCCTCGGTGTCCTTGGGGACCATTATCTAGCCTGCCACAAATGAGTGTCACAGTGTGCTCTTGCAGGTCTCCCCACCCAGGCATGAGATGCAGAACACCCTCTGTGCTTCACGCCTCCCGCTGGCTCGCGTTTGCCAGGACCGGCTGCGTACCAGGCTCCGTGGCAGGCACCGGAGGTATAGAGTGGCGCAGTCGCACCTACTGGCCTGGAAGGGGTGGCCGGTGACATGCAGCTGCAGAGTGAGTGCAGGGTGACAAATGCCACAAGAGAGGCTGGCAAGGAAGGAGCAGGGGTCGCCACTTCCGGTGACAGATGAGGGAAGGGGTCACGCAGCAGGGAATCGCCTGAGTTGGTCCTTAATGGATGAGTAAATAGGGAGGCAAGAGGCAAAGCAAAGGAAACAGCGGGGACTGGTGTGTGGGCCCAGGCACACTGGAAACCTCTCTAGTGAGAGAACAGGAAGAGAACACGAATTTTCTATGATTCTACGGCTCCCATGGTCTATGCGGGGGAGGCTCTTACGTGCCCATCTCTTGGCCCCGTCCTGCCCTCCCGTGGCCTTGCTGCTCATGAGAACATCTTTCCACTTTCTGCCTCCAGCTCCTCTTCCCAGACGACTGCTGGGGAGATGGGCATCATCTCTCTCTCCTCTCCTTCCGGGTGTGCCCGTGCCCTACACCCCCTGGGCGCTGGTTCCTCTAGAGTATGCCTCCTGGTTTCCCTTGCAAGTCTCTGACTTGCAAGTCTCTGGCCTGACTCCCTGCAGACACCTGGGCCTTCCCCGCAACGGAGAGCCAGATTTGCAGGCTTTGTGGAATGATTCCATTGAAGAGCTCACTGGCAGAACTTCAGTAGAAGTTAGGAACATTTGACCATGAGGCTTGAGGGAGGCCAGAGTCGAAGCAAGCATACAACACTGGACTTGTGGAGTGACGCATCTCCTTCCTCCAGCATTATTTTCTCTGCTGAATTAATTGCATGGGGGCTAGAAGCTCCCTGGAAATAATGAGGATAGTTCATGCGTATTGGAGGGAAGGGGTGAGAATACATCCAGAAGCTGGATTTCCCGGGAGACCACAGGGTCTTGGGATAGAACCCACCATGGAGGAAGGAGGAGTCTGACTCAGGAACATTCTGGGCCTCAGAGTCTGAAAGCTGGAGGGGAGCGGTGGTTCCTGAAACAGCGGGTACCTGTCTTTTGAGCTCACCCTTGTTATAGGGGAGCAAAAGGCTTACAATTAAAATACATATGCAAATAAAGAGCCGGCTTTAAGGGGCTAAGTGGGATCCCCTGTAAAAGTGCAGAATACAGGGGAGAGGGGAAGGAGGGAGGGGTCGGAGGGGTAGAGGCCAGTCAGCAGACTGGGGGCCCAAGGCTGGGGGAAGGTGAGGTGGGGGGGCGGGGTAGAGCACAGCCTCCAGTGGGGCGGGAGGGGTGGTGAGGGCAATAAGGAAGCAGTTTTGTAATCTTGTACTCAGCCTTTTCCCAGGCAACCCTTGTTTTGTAAATGGGGGGAGGGCAGTAGGGTCATGGGGGAGGGATTGCTTCATTCTACCTGTGTCAAAGGGCCATTGTGAGATTCAGATGAAATCAAGGTCAAGGTGCTTTGGAAACTTCCAGGTGCTAAGCACAGGTAAAGCAAATGGGACTTATTAAGGGGTTGTGAGAGGGCTTCCGTTTTCAATTCAGTGGAGAAAGTGGTAGGACATACAATTTGCTTTAAAGGTGAAAGCTCTTCTTTTTCAATCTTTTCATCTAGAAACACCGGTCATTTTGATGGGACTCGTCTCCATTCGCTCATCCGTCTATTCATTCATGTATGCAACACGGGCGTGCTGTTACTGCAGAGGGGCCCCCGGGCTGGGTGCAGAGCAGCCCCGGGGATTGCTTCTCTGCTGCACCAGGACTTCCTTCCAGCAAGGCATTGGGGGAGGCCAAGGGGGCAGGGCCTGGCCTAATCAGAAGGGACGTCTCCTTCAGGCCCCAAAGCCAAGGAAGTCAGAAGCAGTGAAATGCCGCATGGTCCTGCACTGCGCTTTGTAAGGGCTGCTGACAGCTGTCGTTAGCTCAGCGTTAGGACAGGAGCTGTGATAATCACCGCTGAGTGACTATAAACACCGAGCGAGCGTCCCTGAAGAATATTCAGAGCGTCGGGCAACTTGTTAGCTTTTGTCTGGGCCCGGGAGAGGGAAGGGAAGTTTTGTCGGGGAGAGCATGTGCCATAGTAAAAACATAAAATCAATCGTATGGTTCTAATTTAATTTTAATTCACATTTTCGATACGTGGCGTTTGTTAGGAAGGCTGACGCTTTGCCGTGAAGATCTACAAGGGCTGAATTGTCCTCGAATTAGAAGATTTTTAAAAGAAGTTCTTTGCCACTGGGTTGCAATTTGTTAAAACAAACAATAGCATAACCACGCTGCAGTCGGATGCCAAGATATTACTGGACTCAGCGAAAATCAAGTAATCTTTTTTAGGCTCTATTCTCTCCCAACTACGCTCCCCAGCAATGTCAGAAAATGACAAATTGCAGGATGAATCGAAGAGCAGTGCCTTCAAAAATACAATAGTTATACAAGCCATCTATTGTTAATGAAGAATATAATGCAATTTGCCTGTCTGTAATACAATTATGCAAATCAAAGAAGGAACTATCCCGAAATCTCTTCACATTCCGATTAAAATGAGATAATTTATCAAACAGAATATTACTGATTATGTTTATGTGTTGCACATTAATCCTGTTACAATAATGTATCCTTCTCCTAATGTAATGGATTTGTGCAATCTAACAGAAAATGACTTTTATACTATCCACAATTATAAAAATATTCAAAGCATATCCATCCTAGTGCAATAGCACACGTCTACAACTGTACAATAAACCTATTAAAACAAGCAGAGCTTATGAATGTAACCTTCATCCCAATAAAGATGACAGTACATTCAATTTTATTGTACTCATTATGTGAACAACTCCATAGATGATAAATACCAAGAGTAAATTAGTTTAACCTTCTTTGTCTTTTTTTTTTTCTTTTTTTTAAGAAAAAAGCAGACTTTAATCGATGGCATTCATGTCCCCCTCCCCATCTGGATCTTCCTTCGGTTGGTCAAATATGACATTATTTTACATTTAAGAGATTTCTGGGACATCTTTCATAAATGAGTTACTCCTGTTCTACCTCTTGGTAGGTGTTTGGACTTGTACATTTCCATAGAGGCAGGAAATGTACACGATGTTTGTGTGCGTGTGTATTGGGAAACAGGTATGTTCTGGATGGGAATGCGGCTTGAGCAGCAGTCATCTAGAGGGGCACTTGAATCTCCATTCTAACATGCACATCAGAGCCAAAAACTAATGACTAGTATTGTCAGGAAAAACAAGAGCCCAAATAATTGGCGAAGATCTCACTGGTGCTTCTATTGCCAAGGATAATCATTTTTGCATTTAAACTAATCTCTTCCACCTTGACGAGAGTCATTAGCATCTGACAGTGAGTGATAATGTGCTTAAATTTCACACCTCTTGGCCTTGTCTGCATTGTCAACATTTCCCACATGCGTACCTCCACACTAGGCATACAGGTTGACTTAAACAAATGTTTATCTTTTGTGGTGGAATTGTAAACCCCAGTGTTTTGCAAGTTCTCAAATTGTTCTCCTTGCCTTTAAACACCTGTAAGCCAGTTTTGCTGAAGGTATTTGCTGAGGTATTATTTTCCCCACAATGCCAGGATTCTCTTCCCCTTCTGATTAGATTGACCTGCCAAGTCAAGAAAGGACAGAAACTCTATGAAAAGCAACATTTTCCCCCCTTCCAAACAGCTGAGTGTGTACTCACACACACATATGAACACAAGGTACAACAGACAGGCCTGTCAGCCTTTACCTCCACAAGCCATCATTCGTTCCAATTGTAAAAGGGTATTTGTTCCCTTGGAGATATGGGTGAGGAAGGGGAAGGAAGGATGGAATGGAGGAAAGGCAAGGCAAGGCAAGACAAGGCAAGGCAAGGAAGAGGAGAGAAGGGAGGGAGCGAGGAAGGAAGGAAGGAAGGAAGGGAGTCATTCATTGTTTAATAAACAATGATTTCATAACAACTACTATTACCCCGAGTGTTTGAATGGTCTTTCCATGTAGACTGCTGAGAAGTGAAAGCTAGCTGCCAGCCCTCATTCCCACAGGGCAGAGTTCCTACAGTAAACAAGAGGCAAGGCTGGAACACGGCTTGTCGTAGCTGATAGGTCTTCTCTTTTCATGGTTGACCAGTTGGTTTGGAGAGCCATTGACTTGTTTTGCCCTCAAGTGTGGACTCTCAAGTGGAGACATTTGATGAAGAAAGAATGCCTGTTGCCCCGGGGCTATCTGGGCAGATTTTTGCATCCCTTCTCTTGATGTAGCCAAGGAGCATTTTCCACTCAGTAAGATTTCCCAGGCTAGAGCAGGGAGCTCTGGAAGCTTAGACCCATTAAAAATGGGAACATTAAAGGTGTAGTCATAACAGGGGAAGGAAGAAGTCTGAGGGACAGCACATATGGAAAACATCAATCTCTCTGCCGGCCCAGGAGGAGACCATGCCTCCCTTTCAGACCCTAACGTGGTGGAGGGTGCACTTACAACTTAGGGTCGGAAGACAATGGCAGTGAGAGAACAGGATTTTGAGGGTGCTCTAGGCTCGCCAGAGTTGTGCCAGTCTGTCTGAATGTGTTGTAGGAATCGGGACAGGGATTCCTAGGCCCCTGGGACATGAAGGTGAGCGGGAGAAAATGAACGTACCGATTCTTTCAGAGCCAAAGAAACTGTGTGGAGAACAAACACATGTGGTGGAAGACGGAACAAGGACATTCCGGAGCAGTTGCAAAAAGTTCAATTTGTATCCAGTAAATATTAACTGAGCGCCGGCTGTGGGTCCAAGCAGTGTTCTTGGCACTTGGGTGAACAGATAGAGGCAAATCTTTACCTTCACGAAGCTTACAGTTTTAGGGGAACAAAATAGTAGATGAGCAAACAATATAATAATGGTGATGGCAACAAATGCTGGGTTAAAAAAAAGAAATTAAAACGGAGTGAGAGAGATCAGTCAAGAGTGAGGCTTGCAATCTTAAAAGGAGTTACACTTGTGTTGTCAAACTTAAAAAAATATATATATACATATATATATATATACATATACATATATGTATATATATTTGCTTTCAATAAAGGAATCTATCTAGTTAAGGCCTCTGTTACCGTGGGAATGGGCAACTAATTAGCATTTCCATAAATAAGTGTGAATTTTGTTACATAGGTCCTTTGAGGGTCTGTTGCCGACTGGTAACTTCCCAGACTTTATGTGTGAAATAAAGATACAAGGTTTGCAGCTTATCCTCTTGTGCTTTGGATGATAATCAATAGTTTTTAACTGGAGTAAAGTATTCATAATTGGCTTTAGCCCAGTGATACTTAGTTGAGGCAGCTCAGCTAGGTTTCTTTAGAAGAAAAATGGTTAAGGGATACCAAAAGATAGCAGGAGGGCCTATGCTTGCCCCCAAAGCTACACAGAAGGTTCTGTTTCTTGGTGGAATTTCCTGTCTCAGCTGAGGATGTCGACCTCGCCCTGTGCCCTGGAACCAGACTCATAATCCAAACATGTAGGTCACTAATGCTCAATCGCATTGGACACAGCAGCATGTAGCCCCGATGTTGCAGAAGGCCACCCGGAGGCCCATTTAGGATGGAAGTGTTCATTTCCCCCAGCTGCTGGGAGCATTGGCAGCATCCGAGGTCACAGCCCCACCTGGGGGCAGCCTCGCCCAGGGATTGGTCAGCCAGCGGGCATCATAAACGCCCGCCCGGTCTCCTTGCCTCAAGAGAGGGCAGCTTCGAAGGGTGGGGAGCACCAGGGCTCCTCCTGGGATGACTGAGGTCTCTGCTGAGACTGCATTTCAGTCTAACCTCTCCCTCCACCCGACTCCGCTTCCTGTAACACCCCCAGAAGCCTCTGCGCGCAAATTGCCTTCCCAGGGTCTGTTACCCCGGGAAACTGATCTCAGGAACTCCATTTCAGCTCTGCATGCAGAAAGCTGCTGCAGAATCAACAATTTATACTGATTATGCCCTTGTACTTACACTCAATTTCATGATCTTTCTGCCAATTTCTGATCCTTTGGCTTTCTCTCCTGTATCCAGTATCACTCTCTGTTTGGACCGCATGATGCCTTCGGCTTCCTGGGTTTTAATCTCTGCCCCTACCAGTTCTGGCTTTTTCTCTAAAAATCCCATCCCTTCCACCCTCCGTTACCAGAATGGAAACCTCAGGAACGACCTGTCTCTCTTTCTCTGTCCTGAGCAGCCGACTTCAGGAATGACTTTTCCTTATAGGTCACACAGTCCTCACTTTATCCAGTGGGGAGGCTCTCGCAGCCTTAGGAAGAAAACACTGTAACACACGGTCACGATAAGTCTGAAATTGTGGGCTATCCACAACATTAATGGGGTCATTCCCTTATAGACAATAGTTGAATTTATGTGCACATGCCAGTTGCCAAAGCCCTGGTATACTCGAAACAAAAGTGCAACAATTGTGGTTTTCAATGATAATGTTTTTATGATGATGGGCTTGGGTTTGAACCCTGGGCTTAGAGGGTCATAACTGACTTAAAACTATACTTTGATTTTTCCTGAAATAATCCTCCTTTTGGTATAATATTACCACCGGCTTTTGTAGACACGGCTTTTCTTGTGTTATTTATTCCAAATGAAACACCACCCCACTGTAAGTGACTTTTGGTGCCCCTTAATATCTCAAGAATCTTTTTTTTTTTTTTTTCAGTGCCTGTCTGTCTAAAATTATCCACGGCTCCTGCACGGGTGGGTAAAGTTAGTGTCTCCAAAGAGTTATAAATCCAGTGTCCCCACTGAGCCCATTGTTTCAGATCCAAAAGTGTATGAATTGCAGCCCCAAGATCTTTCTTTATTCTTTGTTATGAAATAGGTAACCAGATCTCGCTGAATGGAAATCCTCCTTCGAAGACTTTCTGGCATCCGACTCCACTTTCAACTCTTGCAAACCTTATTTTGGAAAAATGGTCATTTATAATATCAACATTTCTAGATCATGTTTTAAAGACGGTTACAGGCGTTTGGAGTAACCACATGCCAAAGCTGTCTACTTCTAATCTAACAACCCCCTAGGTTGAAACCAGAGCGAAACTTAGAGACAGGCGGCCAAGAGCCAAAAAACTCTTGGGGGATATTTATAATCCCCCAATTCAACCAAAATTGTTTCCACTCAAAATTAATACTTGGAAACAGATTTTGAAGCCCAAATTTAGACTCTGCCTTTAGTTTCTTGGGCCATTGTAGAGCCAACTGCTTGAAATAAATGTATTTGAAGCTGATTGAACATTAAAATGATAGTCTGTTCTATTGAGAAGACAAATAACACATAGTATTTAAAGAGATGACCCTCTTTACTGCAGATCTCTCCTAGCCAACGACCAAGGGTTGGCAGATGTCCATAGTGAGAAAGGGTAGTTACCAAGTGTGTGGACTGTACCTCTGTTTACCCATGCGATTCCCCTATAGCTCTGCTAAGGCTCTCTTGTTTGGTGAATGTACTGCGGTTCGTATTTATGGAGGAAATGTGATATGCTGGAAAGCATTTTTTCCTCAGAGTTACAAAATCTAGGTTCAGAGCACTGCTTTATCAGTTCCAAGTAGCATAATCTTAATGAATGTTTTCATCTTTTGAAATCTCAGTTTCTCCAGATGTAAAAAGGAGGCAAACCAGCCCTGTTCTGGCACCCTCTTATAGCAGTCAGAGGCTCAAATAATGAAAGAAATGTGAAAGTGCTCTATCATTACTCCAAATGCATGGTGTTACTTGTGGGTTTTTTTTTTTTAACTTACTTTAAACATTTTTTAAGTGTTTTATTTATTTTTGAGAGAGAGAGAGAGAGAGAGAGAGAGAGAGAGAGAGAGAGACAACGTGAGTGGGGAAGGGGCAGAGATAGACAGAGACACAGAATCCCAGGCAGGCTCTAGGCTCGGAGCTGTCAGCACAGAGGTTGATGTGGGGCTCGAACCCAGGACCTGGGAGATCAGGACCTGAGCTGAAATTGGACGTTTAACCGACTGAGCCACCCAGGCACCCCTGAACTTTCTTTCTAAATATCAACAATGCTTGCCATCTCAAATCAGAGTATCAGATCTTATTTAACCAATACATTGCTGAGAAAAGAGAAGCTTAAATATAAAAAAAATGGGGGGCGGGCGTGCCCCTGGGTGGCTCAGTTGGTTAAGTGTCCAACTGAGGCTCAGGTCATGGTCTCATGGCTCATGAGTTCAAGCCCCGCATCGGGCTCTGTGCTGACAGCTCGGAGCCTGGAGCCTGCTTCGAATTCTGTGTCTCCCCCTCTCTCTGCCCCTCCCCTGCTCACGCTCCGTCTCTCTCTGTCTCTCAAAAGTAACATTAAAAACAAGTTATTTTAAATATAAAGGAAATGGATTTCCCCTATCCTGGACACTAATTAGGGCATCGTCTTGGTCCTAAATCTCTACAGAGACATTTTTCTCAGAGTTTAAAAGGTGAGCCCTGGCCCCTCATCACAACCAATTTTACAAGCGTGAGGTTTCAATTACTCATTTGTTTTTCTATCCATGTGTTTCACAAACACATTTTGAAGACGTATGAGATTCCAGACAACATTCTATGTTAGGATTATGGATAAAATCAGTTTGAATTTCAGCTAAACAACGAACAATTGTAAAGCATAATAGTTACATGTTAAAGCTATCCTCATAGTTACAATCGCCTCTGGGGTGTTGACAACCAAAGTAATGTTTCGAAACACCGTGTTGGCCAAAAACTGAAAACATATTGCACGGGACATATTTACACTAAACAGTTATTCACTGATTGTATGAAATTCAAATCTAACTGAGCCTTCCTATTTTTTTTTTTTTTTTAAGTCCCCAACTCTGGTAGCCCTAGCTCTGGGCTGGGAGTGTCGTCGTACCTGCCCTCAGGCAGCGTTCATCCAAGGAGTGAGACAGACGACAAGCGAATAAAGAGGACAAAGTAGGTCTGAAGAAAACAAGCACAGCCAAGTCAGGAGATAGTGATGAGGGTGGTCTTATTTAAAATAGAGAGGAAGGAAAGTCCTCTTTGGGGAGACGCCTCGATGCAGACATCTAAAGGCAGTAGTGAGCCACATACAGCTACAGGGGAAAGAGCCCGCAGAAGGCATGGCAAGTGGCAAGACCTTGGTGGGAATGAACTTGTCAAGTGTGAGCAGCTGCGAGAAGGCCATGGGACCAGAGCCTGGTGTGTGAGGGAATAGGTGACATCAAGGTTGCAGGGTGAGACCACATCTTAGCCCTGGCAACTTGTAGCCCGGGGGTTTGGTTTTTGTTTGGGTGTGATGGGGAACCACGGGAGGGTTTTAAGCAGGGCAGTGACTTGATCAAGCTAATCAGAGAACTCCAGGAGCTCTGTGGGGAAGAGACAGTCGAAAGACACAAGTGGGAGGGCGATGAGTTAGGAGCTGATCTCAGGGTCTCAGTGGAAGGCCCTGGGGACTTAGAGCAGGGCGGAAGCAGTGGAGTTGGGAAGAAATGCCTGGAGTCATGACGTATTTCAAAGGCAGAGCCAGCAGAACTTGCCGTGGGTTTAATATAGAGGACGAGGAAACGTTGGCGTGAGCAATGGGCCAGCGGTGGTGCCATTTACTGAGATGAAGAAAAGTTCATTTGGAGGGAGTGGAACATTCTGGTTTGCACATGTCATGTATGAGGTGTCCCTTAGCTACCTGAGTGACGGCAGTGGAGGATGAAGGTAAGAACACAGGATGAGGTTGGAGAAGCAGCAGAACCCGTGCCATCCAGAATCTTATTGGCCATAGCAAAAAATCTGGAAACCATTTTAAGGTTACAAAATGACAATGAGAGATTTTTAAGAATAGGGAGGTGAAGTAATTTAACTCTCTTTTTGGGGGCGCCTGGGTGGCTCCGTCGGTTAAGTATCCATCTTGGGCTCAGGTCATGATCTCACAGCTCGTGGGTTCCAGCCCCACATCGGGCTCCGTGCTGATGGCTCAGAGCCTGGAACCTGCTTCCGATTCTGTGTCTCCCTCTCTCTCTGCCCCTCCCTAGCTTGCACTCTGGCTTGCTCTCTCTCTCAAAAATAAATAAACATCAAAAATATTTTTTTTTTTTTAAATTTAACTTCCTTTTTAAAGATCGCTTTATTGGATGAAAAAGAATTGGTGAGTGGGGCGGGGAATGGAAATTAGCACTGTTAGCTCAGGGCTTCCCACGTGAACAATCTTGTTACATTTTAGATTCTTTTTATTGTTGTTGTTGAGAGAGAGAGAGAGAGAGCAAGCAGGGGAGAGGGACAGAAGGAGAGAGAGAGAGAGAGAGAGAGAGAGAAAGAGAATCTTAAGCAGACTCCATGCTCAGAGCAGAGCCCAACACAGGACTCAATCCCTTGACCCTGGCATCATGCCGTGAGCAAAATCAAGAGTTCGACGCTCAGGTGACTAGGCCACCCAGGCGCCCTTATTTTCGGTTCTTTTCTTAATGGTGTGGAGTGACGATTCTGAATTTCTAGCAAGCTCCCAATGACACATAAATAGCTGGTTGGGGACCATACTTTGAACAGAAAGGTGATAGGAGACTTTTATAATAAAACTGGTGAGAGACAATGGTGGTTTGCTGCTGGTGTGCATGGGGAGTGGGCAGACAGAAGATGTAATTTGGAGTTAAAAGTGACAGGAGAGCTGTTGAATTACATGTGAGGGTGAAGGGAGAAAGAATAATCAAAGATGACTGTCAGATTTCCGCCTTGAACAACTGGATGGATGTTAGTGTCATTTATTCGAGTGCAAAAGGCTGGACATGGTGGAGGTGTTTTGGATGGTGGAGGGGGCTTTGGACATGTTAAGGATGACACGCCTATGAGATGGTCAAATAGACACGCCGGGTTGGTAGTTGCACATAGAGGAATCTGGAATGCAGAGCAGAGGTGTAGGCTTCAGTAAAAATTTGTGAATCGGAGACACAAAGAGAGTATTGAAGACCATGAAACGAAAGGTGCTGAGCCAGGGAGAGAGTGCAGACAGGGAAAAGAAGATGGGCCAGGTCTGAGTAGAATGTGATGCAGGTATGCATATCATACCCTCAAAAACTAGGTATACGGCAAAGATCAAGGGCCAGAGAAGGCTGACTGTAAGACAGTAGGGAATGGTGAGGAGCGTGGATCTCACAGGCGTGTATGACTCACCTAAATAGTAGCTACCATCCCACTCCTCCGCTGACTGGTGCCAGGCAGTAAGCCTAGATCCTCCACGTTTTTGAGGGAAGCCAGAAATGCAGACTGTTTAGGGGAAAACTTTTAAGCGTTGGAAAGCTAGCCAAGGCTTTCATATACTATGTTGGCCAAATAAAATGCATCAGTGGATTGGGTCTAGCCCATGAGCTCCTAGTTTGCAGCCTCTGACGTAGATCCTTGAAGGTATCAGATTTAACATGAACTGTTTTGGTTATTAGTGCGGGAAGGGGGTGGCCTGGAAGGTCTGTGACATGGAGGGATTTACAGTTATCCTGAGATACAAATCTGAGTCATGGTCACTGGTCTACAGAGTTGGGGACTGACTCCAGCTAAGCACTGAGCACCCATATTGCCACCAGACTACAGTTCTCTACTCATGGTGATGCGCCATCCTCATGAAGCAGAAAAGGCCAACCCAGCTTTTGTGAGGAATGTTTTGTGAGCAATGGTCGCATCCAGTTTTAGCTGAAGTTGTAAAGTGGTGAAAATTTGGCACGGGGCTATATATAGGGGGAAGGTGTATACAGGAAATTAGTTGGGAACGTGATTCAGGAAGAAGCTACAGGTCTCGATAAAATGTCCACAGCCACAAACGAGGAGGTTTGTGGAAGTCTCTAGATGTTTCTCTGAAGGATACCTTGGAAGATTTCTGAATAGGAAAGGGAGACAACGTGTGGTCTAGTTGAGCACCTGGACAAATTAAGGGACGAGGTAAGAATCCATCTGCTTCCTACTGGCAGCGCAGACCTCCTGTAGACTGAGGGCTCTGGTGAAAAGAAGGGTCTTGTCAGAAAGAGGAGACTTGTATTTGGTAATGAAGTATACGTGTGTTCACGTGCACGTAAATCTTTGCTCCTCTAGGTCACAGCAGTGTTGGGACACAATGAAGGGTGTGGGTAACGAACCCAACAGTTTTTGACTTGAGGTGCCCCAACCAACGTCTTCACAGGGTATCGAAGCCTTTCTTTACTTCCTCTACCCAGTTCTCTAAGTACGTCACACGCCAGTGCACAGATGGTCCCTCTACTTAGCATCAGTATTCCTGGTCTTTCCTCCTTACCATGGTGGTCCCAACTTGTGATTTGAAGGCCAGTACCATTGGCCAAAAGAGACTAAGGAGCTTACGACCGGTAGGAAGAGGCCAGTGCAAAGCATCACTTTCACCCACGTCACTAAGGAGAAAGTTATTCTCCCGTCTTTCTTCATCTGCAAATAGGAATAATAATACAGAGTGAATAGGGACAGTAGTGCCCAGTGTAATGACTGGTAGCCGGTAGGCACTCAGTCATTTTCCTTGCTTCCATTTCACTCTCAAATTTGCCTCAAAACTCAAAGTCTTGGATTCTAAATTGTGCATCTCTAAAGCCTTCCTCTTTCAGGAAGCCAAGGGTAGGATAGAGGAGGCTGGTGTCAGAGTCCTATCTCAATATCCCAGGATTCTCTGGAGGGGAATGCACATTGAATTTTTTTTTTTTCTTCTGGAAACCTTGACCCTTGCTACACTTAATAAATCAATTAGTAAGCATGGCCCATTTATTCTACAAACTTTTACTTACTTACCATATGCTCAGTGTAAGACATGATCTTGGCCCACAGGGGCAAGCCATCCAAGGGGGAATATCTGCCTTGTAAACAAAAAGTGTCATAAAGCATTGCAAATATGTATTGGGTGGCAGATGTTGGAGCCAGATCACCCTCACATCTGGAAAAAATATGGATTGCAACATTTTCTGAGCAATGTCTTCCCCCGAAACTCTGTAAAAGTACTCAGCATGCTGGGTACGCGGGCATGATGTGTTGCCCTCAGACCTGTTGAGGCCGGTCTTCCTTGCAGCTTGGTTAGTCCCTCTCCCGCTGTAGCAACAAGACAGGGGATTGCGTGGGTCATCTGGCCCAGTCTCTCCGCGTGTCGCGTGGTGGTGATATCAGTCTATATGAATCTCGTTATACCAAGGGACAGTGAAGAATACACCAGCTGGTCTCGAAGAGGGAGTGAGCCAAGCCCAGTCAGAAGGGGTCAGGGCTGGGAACTTGGTACCACGTGGTGAACTGAACATATGACTTCCCTCTTGATGTTTCCTGAGGGAAACGCCGCTCTCCAGGCTGACAGGGCTGGGAATGGATGGCCTGCAGACTCCTGTTTTCACACAGTACATCAGGTCTAAGTGAAAGGTTTGTGCTGCTGCCAGGAGCAGAAAGTGATGGCTTGGCATCACTTGTGGAAGAGAGGATGCTTTAAAGCAGACCCAGGCTCCCAGAGAGCTTTGAATGGGGCCTCCCGGGACATCTGGTCTCTGAGGCCCACCCAGCGACGCCCCTTCCGGGCAACTCGCAGGGCCGGGGAATGCCTTGCATGCTTCAGACATCTGGGGTGTTACTCAGATCCTTGCCCTCCACCTCTTAGTGAAGAGAACTGTGGTCTATGCATGAAGATTGAATACAAATCAAAGCTAGCCCTTTATCTGAGCAAGCAGAGCATGGGCTGGCTGCCTTTATGTTAGAGCTTCCAGGGTCTTAATACTATTGATCGTGGTCTAGCCTGGGCACTAAGCAGGTCAGCCTGACCTGAGCCGTCAGGCTGCAGCCAATAAGGGCAAATGCTCAGCCCATCCTTCTGGGCCACAGACTGCATCCTGGATGCCTTTGTTTGCCTGAGCTTGAGTTCTCCTCCAGACCTACTGCTAGGTGTCTTGGATCCCGGGACCCACACTGGGTCTTTGTCCACTCTTCACTCTGCCCCACTAGTGCACACTTTGCTTTCCTTCTTGGATGCCCTGCACACCCCAGTCTCTTTTACCCCTCCTTTCTGGCTTCTACGAGGGATACTTTCCCTTCCTGGTGCCCCAGGATATCCTTGCTGTCTGTCCTGTCCCGACTTGCTTGTTGAGGCTGCCCCATTCTTCCAGATCTTTTCTGTCCTCCCTCTTGAATAATTTTTTAGGTGTATGCTCAAACTCTAGGTTCAACAGGTGCCAAACGAGACCTCTAAGAGCCTGGACAGCAAATAGGTAGACACAGGAGAATAGTGAGGACGGGGGCAAACTTCAGGGCACTTCAGCTCCAGATATGGGTACCTTCTGGAATGCCAGCCCTGTGAGGCCAGTTCTAATTTTTCAAAGAGAAATCAGAAATCTGAATTTTTATGTAAATTTTCCATTAAAACATTTTATTAAGTTACCATTTATGCATGTTAAAAACCTCTAATAGTATGAAAGGTTTAGAGTTAAGGTTAGAGTTGGGGTTAGGGTTAGGGTTAGCTGTTCTAGTAGTTAGCTGTTCTGGTATTTAACCTATTTCTTGGTTTGTCAATTTTCAACGTTATCTGCCAACTTCTACGTTTCTACCATAGAAAGTTCAAGTAGTTACGTGAACTCCTTCTCTCACGTCCTCTTCCTTCTTACCTCAATGCTATTACATCATAATTGTTGCTTACATCAATAGTCAAAATTCATATCATTATCACTGCATAAAAACAACGTGGGCTGAGTAGTTCACTAGGATTACATTTCATTTTTCGAACCTCTTTTATTTATCTTCTCTGGACTTAACCGTTGCCTTCTGATTTAATTACGTTGGTTTTCTGTGTATTTTCTGAATGTAGGGGTTTTTTGGGTCATTTTCCTCCCTAATATTCCAACAGCTTTCTCGAACAGCCATCAATATCATTTTCTATATCGCCAAATGTGTTGATTCCGCGTTTTCTTTCTACCCATTCCCTTGCCCCCTGTATGAATCCACCACTCCATAGGCCTACTGAATACATGTCATTCTGAGATTTCCCTTTGCCACTTGAAAGTGTTGGACCCCTGTATTACTCCTTGACTTATTCTCTTTTTTGTTTTCCTGGAGGGCAGATTCCAACAGCTTTCCCAGAAAAGGTTCATGAGAAGTAAATTGTTTACCCTTACTTGGCTAAAAGTGCCTTTATTCTATCTATACACTTGATTCTTTTGACAAGGTTTAGAAATGTGGATTGAAAATTCGAAATAATTTTCCTCAGAATATTGAAAGCATTGTTCCACTGCCTTTAAATTTCCAATATTGTCATTTGTGGTTCTCAGTCTTCATTATGTGATCTGGTATTTCGTCTTCCTCTTGACTTTTTGGTATCTTACGTTTGCCCATGGTATTCTGCATTTCAGTTATGAGCCTTGGTCGTCTTGATTTCATTGCTCTTTGTAACTGATGAGCCCTTCCCGTTTGGAGACCAGTTCTCTTCACCTTTTGGGGAATTTTATTTATTTTTTTAAATGTTCGTTTATTTTTGAGAGAGTGTGCGTGCATGCACATGTGCATGCATGAGTAGGGGAGCGGCAGAGAGAGGGAGGGGGCAGAGCCCGACGGAGCGCTCCATTCCATGAACCATGAGATCATGACCTGAGCTGAAATCAAGAGTCCTGAGCCACCCAGGCACCCTGCATTTTCTTTCTCTGTTGACTTTTTTCTTTCTTCCAGTTTATTCGTTCTCTTTTCCGAGACTCTCTGTGAATAGTGAACCTCTTGGACTAAAGTCTTAAACTTTTAAACTCCTCTGCTTTCTCTTTCTCTTTTGTCTCACTTTCTGCACAGTTCCCTCATCTTGGTGGTTGTGGTGTACTGTATCTGCTTGGTTAGCCTGGATGACGTTTTCTAGAACCCTTCCGTGAGTGGTACCAGTGTTGATTTTCTACTCTGTCAGCGTGGCTGCAGTGGAACTACATTGCCCCAGATCCCCTTTCTCTGGATGGTTTAGAGTGATGGCTGGCCCAACGAGAAGTCTGTGCATATTTGGAAGTTTGGGAGGTGGACACGAAGCCAACAGCCATCACGTGGTGGAGCTCATTGTGATCAGAGCTTGTGAGTGGCGAAAAGCGGACAGAGGTGCCAGCAGGTTCCAATGTGTCCTCTGTCCTCCTCTTCCCCACTCCACATAGTCTTACCTTCTCTGTGTCCAGCTCCTTTTCTCTCTTGTGAGCTCTGCTGCCCCAACTGTGACCCAGGCCCACCATCAGATGCTTGGCTGCAGGAGCAGCATGAAGAGGCTGCTACCTTCCATGGACTTCCAGTACAACAACCCTTCACAGCCCCATTCGAGAAGCTGGCTGTGCCTGAAGTCTCCGACTTGTCCACCAGCCTTCAGGAGGGCTCTCTACGGACCCTTTTGGGATCCTCCAGCCCCCTTTGTGAGACTTCCCCAGCTCCTCTCACAGTTGTATAAAGTCTGAACTCCCATAAAAAAATTCCTCACTTCATAATACTCAGGGTAGTACTGCTTCCCTGTGTGAACTCATAGAATACCTAATCGAATTTCTCACTTTGGCTAGTTTAGGTTCAATTTCTAGGTGTGCTTGCCCATTCTGTGGTGGTTCCTTTGCTGTTACCGCCATTTTTGTTCGCACTCTGTGTACTGGGTTGAACAGTGTGCCCACCTCCCAACTTTGTCTACCTGCGACCTCAGAATGTGAGCTTGCTTGTAAATAGCATATTTGCAGAAATAATTGGCTAACTTAAGATGAGGTCATTGGAGTAGAGGGGACCCTAAATCTGATAACTGGTGTCGTTATAAGAAAGCCATGTGAAGACACAGAGAGGGACCTAGGGAGGAAGGCCATGTTATAACAGAATCAGAGACTGGAGTGATACAGCCACAAGCCGAAAGGTACCAAGGGTTTTTAGCAGCCACCAGAGGCTAGGGGACCCGGCTGGGAACACATTTCTTCCACACGAAGCGCTGGCACCTTCATTTCACAGACTTCCAGCTCCTGAACTGTGAGATAATACATTTTTGTGTTTTAAGTCACCTAATTTGTGATACTTTTTAATTTTTTAATCTTTTTACTGTTTATTTATTTTTTGAGAGAGATTGAGAGAGCACAAGTAGAGAGGTGCAGATAGAGAGGGAGAGAGAGAATCCCAAGCAGGCTCCTTACTGCCAGGGCAGAGCCTGACTTGGAGCTCGAACCCACAAATTGTGAGATCATGACTTGAGCTGACCAAGAGGCAGGTGCTCAGCCAACTGAGCCACCGAGGTGCCCTGAAGATTACTGATTATATTTTTAAATTTTTCAAAAAAATGTTTTGATTGTTTATTTATTCTTGAGAGAGACACACACAGAGTGTGAGCGGGGGAGGGGCAGAGAGACAGGGAGACACAGAATCTGAAGCAGGCTCCAGACTCTGAGCTGTCAGCACAGAGCCCAATGTGGGGCTCGAACTCACAAGCTGCGAGATCATGACCTGAGCCGAAGTCGGACGCCCAACCGACTGAGCCACCCAGGCTCCCCTACTGATTATATTTTTAAAGTTCACTTCTGATTCCTGCCTTCTATTTCCTCCGGGGTCCTTGTCTCTGTTTTGGCTTATTTGTTTATTTCGTTTTGGGTTTTTGTTTGTTTGGTGGTCTCCGACTTTCTTACCGGTGATTTCCTCGAATTACTGGTGACCCTCGTCTGGCGGTCCACGTTTAGGCGTGGGGCCCTGCAAGTCAGCTGGAAGCTCTTTGTATGAGGTGAAACATTAACCAGTGCCTTCTCTGTGGAGCACGTAACCGGTAAGCCACTATTTTCACTGAGAATACCGTCATGAGTGGACAGATTCTCACTCAGTTCCCTTATTTTAAGCCCCCTGTCCCAGTGATTCCCACACCAAACTGTTCTTGTGTCCCCACGTCTGGAGATTCTCAGATCTGACTTGCCCAAAGAGAAGGCCAGAGTCTCTGAGCAAGGGGCTTGGCAGGGAGGGGTGACTGGTTTGCCTGGCTGCTCAGCGTGTTCGGAGGGCAGGAGTTCTAACTTTCCCACGTACAACTACCCAACCGGCGACCCCGGCTTTGGCCTTACATCCCATGTCTTCCTTATGACGTTTTGCCTTTGGAAGTCTTGAGCCATTCTGAGGGTGTTCAGGGCAAACTGGATCCACTTTTAATACGTATTGCCCTCTGTGGGGCTCCAGATTGAGCCTCGTCCGTTCTAAATCAGTTATCCCTCTTCCATCTGCCCCTGAAGTCTGTTTGGGAGTTCTCGTTTGCTGTTGTCTCCCATCCAGGTCTTTTGGTCTTTGTGGCTTTTAAACTTTCCTTTCGCTGTTGTTTTTTCCTGGGTGGGAAAGAAACTAAATACGGATGGTCGGTCCATACTGTTAGATGGAAACTACTGTTCCAGTTTTCAAACCATAGCTCACATCCTAATGTTTTATTTATTTTTGAGAGAGAGAGCACGAGTCGGGGAGGGGCAAAGAGAGGGGGTTGGGGGACAGAGGATCCGAAGTGAGCCCTGCGCTGACAACAGTGTGCCCCATGTGGGGCTTGAACTCACAAACTACGAGATCATGACCTGAGCCAAAGTCGGATGCCCAGCCAACTGAGCCACCCAGGCGCCCCAATAGCTCACATCTTAAAACAAATGGTAAGTCAAACGAGAAACGGTCAGGGTCTCATTTGGCCTGTGGCTATGTTGATCTCTGCCAAGGGTTCCTGTGGAGGAAAAACAGAGATGGGGATATCAAGCCGCCATGGCAATGACCATGGGGCTGCTAATATCAGGAAGGCACCACAACGAGAGGGCACGTGAGCCACTCTGCAGGAGAAAGAGGGGTAGCAGTGCGTCCCTGCAATGGGCCTGACATCAGCAGGCCTAGACTGAACCTGCCCGACAAAGCGAGGGAGTCATGGGCCCAGGAGTGCTGGGCAGGCCTCCTGGCGAGAGACTTTACAGGGCTGTGTTCATTATCTATTTTCTGCATCACAAGTTACCCTAAAATGTAGTGGGTTCAAAACAACAAACCCTCTCTCACAGACTGCGGGTGGGGAATTCAGAAGCAGTTTGGCCCACGGGCTCTCATGAGTTGCATACCAGAGGTCGGCCAGGGCTGTGGTCATGGGAAGGTTTTTCCGGGGCTGGACGACCGGCCCCCAGGCTCACTCACAAGAGTCACTCCCTCCCTGGCTGGTGGCGGAGGCCTCAGTTCATTCATAAGCCTTGTGTCCACGATGTGAGGGCTGGTTTCTCCGAGTGAACGATCCAAGAGAACTGGCAGGAAACTGTAGTCCCTTTCATGACCTGGTCTCTAAAGCTGAACATTGCCGCTTCTGCTTTATATTATTTGTTGCAAACGAGTCACTAAGTTCAGATTACTCATGGGGAAGGGACTTAGGCTCCCTTGGAAGGAAGGAACGTGAAGGAATTTGTGGATGTTGACAAACCACCACAGGGGCCTATTTGGGTATCTTTTTGTTTTGTTTTGTTGTTTAAATTTCTTTTATTCACCGTATCTCTCTGGGATGCGTGGTTTCTGCTTAGAAGTCCCCACTAATTTTGGGAGGCGGGAGCACTTCCATAAAGCAGATTACCTTATGTAATCTATCCGAGGTAGGTATTGTCCTCAGTTACAAAGTTCATGGGTCATTTAGTATATCTCAAGTGCGTGTGCTATATGGGGCTCTGTCCTGGGTGCCAGGAGGGGTACAGTGCTAAGTACATAGGAGGGGTACAGTGCCTGACCTCACCGAACTTCAGGTCTCACGGGGCTTCCTTTCTTGTGCAGGTGGTGCCTAGAGGGAAGTCAAAATATGTTCCCAATGTCACAGATCTGAGAAGTCACCCCAAACTGCCCTCATCGAAGGAGTAACAGAAGCAGGGACCGAGGACAAGGAAGGAGGGGGTTTCTTCTTGGTTTCTCAGCACTGCTCATTGCCAAAGAGAGAACGAAGGGGTAGGAGAGTCTTCAATCAGACAAGAAGCCATACATTTGTCAGGGTGCCTACAGGATCAAGGCTTCGGGAAGCAGAGGGACAAAAGCCTGGGTTCCAGTCTCTTCAACCCAAGGAGCCAGCAATGTGGGCATCCTGGGATGGATTGATGGGCCAGATAGCTGAGGACAAGGATAATTTTCAGTCTTCTTCACATCATCTGCGCAGACAGTTCTCCCACGGGACTTCGTCTGGCCTTTGTCCAGCCAATGCATTCAAGGGCTGAGCATCTTGTGACCTGGGGTCTCAGGTAGAGACCCAGGGTCAGTCCAGATGCTAACACGCACTGGCATTGAGGGACAAGCTTGGAAACAAAACCCGGATAGTCTCCGGGGATTCGAGCAGGGGCTCAGGCAGAAGGGAGAAAGTTTGAAAGCCAGAGGTGACAGGGAGAAAGAAACACTTGAATTTCCAGATGAGGTGGGCTGATTCTGGAGCCGTTGGAGCCTGGGTGGCTGTTGGGAGCTTTTCTGCTCTGTTGCGGTTGTAATTACAGCGTCTGAAAGCTTGCGTGACATTGCTAATTTTAGAGAAAATAGGACACTGATATCTGTAAGAACACTCAGGCTCAGGTTGCCGATTAGTGCTTGCGTATCGCAGAATCAAACCCAGAAATAGCGTCGGCATTAGGAAATATTATTATTAGGAGAATATTCGTAACGATGGAAATGAAAAATGTAAATGCCAACTCTTTAGAGAGGTTTAAAGAGATTAATTGGAATAATAAAACAACTGGAAGTCAAATTGGCTATGGAACTGTGCTTCGAAAGGATGAATTCTATTTGAAGTCTGTTTTCCTTTGGCACATTCTTTTTTGGCTAAAATGTAAAAATAAATTAGTAAAACATAAGTGAGTGAGCTTTTCGAAACCATGAAGGACTGTATGATCTGGGATGTGCTGACCGAGTATTTCCTGTTCGCTGTAGGGAAAAAGTATTTCCCATTCGCTGTAGGGAAAAAGAAAGAGAGCTATAATAGGAAGATTGTAAGGTAGGGATATAGGCCAACTTGTGGGCAGGCAGGGAGACCCAGGAACTGGTTATCAAAGATCACTGAAGAAATAATTTATATCGAGAAACTGGAGATACCTCGCTGGAAAACAATAACAATGGGATAGTCTTAAGACAGCAGCTGGAAATGCTACAAACAGGAATGGGGTTTCAAGACCTCCCCCCCCCCCCGCCCCAAATGAAATAATGGAGGTAGGAGATAAGAAGGGAGCAACATTTAGGTCTGGAGTAAACAATGCACTGGTTTATTTGTTTTTTTTGACTAAGGGAATGATTCACATGCAAAGAGGGAAATTAACCATTATTCTCAGGGATAATAGCCTGAAACAAACATGACCAGTGCGTATTATACCACATAGATACAGGCTAAAATCTTATCGCCCGGCTCTGACATTGTGGTGTTTACGGTGTAGTCTTCCGGTCTGCGAGTTTAACTTTCAAGAGGGCTGGGAAGAATATGAACTTGGCGGCCAAGCAGAGAAGGCTTGGAGCTGTGTGACTTTGTGCTCACTTTATTTTGCTGTGCCCCTGGCTCCTCTGCGTGCGGAGAATAATAGTGCTAACACTTTCGGGGGTGCCATGATTAACGAGGCCATCTGCATACAGCATCTTGGCACCTATTACATACTTCGGGGTGCCTCCTCTTTCCCTTTACTTGAAGGGAAAACCACCTATGAAAGGAAACTTCAATGCGATATGTTGCCGTCACCTAAGCTGCCTGGGTCCCAAGCCTCAGGTGCAACCCCTAAGTCAACTTTATGTCTTAAGCTTGGCTCTGGAAAATCAGAACTTATGCTCTTGGACTGTGCATGGGCTCAGGAAAGCTTTACCTGGAACCTTATAGGATTTCATCATAAAAACATCAAAGGGAAATTACTAGAACACTTAGGCTAGGGACACCTGGGTGGCTCAATCGGTTAAGCTTCTGACTCTTGATTTCGGCTCAGGTCATGATCTCATGGTTCATGAGATCGGGCCTGTGTTAGACTCTGCACTGACAGCGTGAAACTTGCTTGGGATCCTCTCTCTCCCTCTCTCTCTCTCTGTGTCCCTCCCCTGTTCGCACTTTATCTCTCAAAATAAATAAATAAACTTAAAAAAAAAAAAAAAGAAGAAGAATTAGGCTAAACCAGAAGTATGGCTTAATATCTATGGTTCTTAGACAAGACATTGAAGTTACTAAGTCATTATTCATATTTGATAAAATATTTGCAGACAGCCTGGCTCTAGCCCTCACTCACTGTGTGGCCTTGGGAAAGTCACTAGCATCCTCTTACTCTTTGTTTTCCCAGCTCTGAAATGGGGATAATAATAGTACCCAGCACACAGGGTTGCCGTGGGGATTGACTGAGACAATGTGTATAAAATTGCTCAGTGGTGTGCCTGGCTCAGATTGGGTACTTCATCAATACCAGATAAAAGGGAAACAAGTAAACAAATAAAATCCTCATCCCTTTTAAAGTGTAAAGAAAAGGCAGAGTCTGTACCTGAAACTCCCAGCACTTTGGTGACTTTTGGCATTCAGCCCCGGCCAAATAATTAATCACAGTACAGCGAACTCTCGATTATCTGCACTACTGAAGGGCAGAGGTGTGGATAATACAAAACAAGGGGCAATCTAAAAGTCATTTATATCTTTGGTTTTGGAATGAAGTCACAGAAAGACACATGCACATGTGCACGTGCATGCACACGCACGCTCACACACACACACACACACACACACGCATCTACTTTTTTGTCTTGGCAAAGGCTTCCCAATGGGAAACTCTATCAGCCACGGGCGGTTTTCTAGGGGCAGGGGGTGGGGCAAGGTACACTTGGCACCTAACGAAGGATATAAAGGATATATGAAGTATTTTTAAAATTTTACAAATGTAAAATGCATACAAATAGCAGCTGTCGTTACTGTTGATAGTAGTTTATTTGCAGATTTTTGACAGTTGGCTAAAAGCATGAATCAGAAGACAGGAGGCAGGCTGTTTTGTATTCACAACTCCTTGTGACAAACCACGTGTTTGTCTGCCGCTCCACACCACCAAAATGAAATAGAATTTCGAGCTGATTAAAGATAGAATATGATTCACTTTTATATTCCTCTAAAGTACTTAACTAACGTAGCGCCTGCCACATAGTAAGAAGTCAGAAATCATTCCAAGTGTGAACTGATGTCTTTCTGGGAGATGTCTGTTTGGGTGAGTGTTGCACTTAGACACGAGTGTTGCACCTAAACCTCCACGGGGCCAGAGAACTCTCAGGAAGTGTGTGAACAGCTCTATTTCACCTGAGATGGTTTTCAGCTTTACCTTCTCGAGCCTCGTGGCCCCTTCTGGAGTGGTTACCCTAGCTCGTCTGCTGAAATACTTGACAGTGATCGTGAAAACGGGGAGTGTTGGAGATTGGGAAAGGTACAGAGAAAGATGTGCCAGTAGCCTCACCACTGTAAACCCCAAAGAATTTTCAGAATCTCCCAGGCGAAATCCCCACATCTCATTCGCAACTTTATTCATTTAACCAACGTTTGCTTAGCATCTCTTGCAGATGAAGTATTGCGCTAAACACCAGGGAAATAGATATCCACTCATTGTATTGTAATTGCTTATAGGTCTGTTTCACCTCCTGCACTCAGCTCTGATTTGCATTGGCGTGTGCCTCTTGTAAGGGATTAACCGCTTGATTTTCTTTCCTTTCCTTGTTTTCTCCCCGCTCTTCTCTCTTTGAATTCATAAGGGCAAGGCTTAAGTCCTGTTCACCTTCCTGTCCCTAGCACTCAGGACACTTCACACCGCACTCAGCACCTGATGGGCGAGACAATGAGGAAGTTGAAGCATGAGGGTGACGCAGAGTCATTTTCGCAAGGAACTCGTTGCTTGGTCAGGGAGGCGGCATGTCAGTAAACGTTTGCCGCACGGTACACACAGTGCCGTTATCCGGGTTTGCTCAGAGAAAGGGTCTTCATCTGCTTGGGTGGATATGGGTAAGGCTCACAGAGGAAGAAATGCATGGCTGGGGTCTTGAAGCAGGCTAGGATTTAGCCAGGTTGAGAATGAAGAGGAGGACATTCCAACAAGGAGGACGAGCCTGTGCCAATGCGGGGCATGTTGAGGTATGATTGGAGGAGAGCATCTCCGGGGAAGAGGAGTGGGAGCAGGGATGGGAGGATGGGCAGGAACCTGAGAGTCAGCCAGCCCCTCGTTCTTATCAATGGGCCACCGTGGATTCCTTTATTAAAGGCTGATTGCTTGAACATTTCCCATCTCTCTCCAAAGTGTACGTGACTAATCCTCTCGAGACAGTCTTCCATGCCTTTTGCTCTGTAGCGCCCAGAACAGATCAGGGCAGGAGGCGCACACAATCAAGACCTTTTGGCCAGCCAGACTCCTGATTCTCGCTAGGGGAGGCTCATCTATACCTTGTGCTGTACTATTTAGCCACCGGTCTTATAGGGTTTGCCCTTTGTCTGTCTGTCCCTCACGCATCATCCATCCATCCATGATTAAGAATACCAGTCACACAGTGGACCCATTTTTCAAAAACGTTTGCTCATCCGTCGGTGGAAAAAAAATAGCAGAATTGGGGTCTTCTAAGGCACGACCCGCATTGGCGGGTGGCTTTAGCTGCTTGACTTTCTTTCCTTTCCTTGATTGCTCCCCACCCCCTCTTTTGGAACAGATAAAGACGTCGCCGTGTTGGGTTCTCGTATCACGATCCCAGTCGCTGATGCTAGATAGCGAAAACTGTCCACCCAGAGATGTCATCTGCGGTGGCAACAACCCAGGGCTGGGGAGAGGGAGAGGGCGTGAGAGGATTTGCCCTTCTCTGTTTATCTGGGACCTGCTGGAAATCTGATGCATCCCCTTTCTGGCGGTCGGGTCATGAGGCGTTCTTAATATCCGCCCCCGACACTAAATATTTAGCGCTGGGCAACTGGAGGCAGGGGAGGGAGGGAGTGGAGGGGCGCTGGCCTCTGTGGTACAGTGTTGCTGCCCACAATGGGAGGGATAGGAATAGAAAAGGCCCAGGCACAACATAAATATTTCCTATTATGGAGAAACTAAAGTCACAATGGAATCTGTCATGCTTGTGATATGAGAGATGGACAATATTTCGGGGCCTCTGCCATGCCGGCACCTGAATGGAGTTTCTATTTTGTTTATGGAGCTGAATCCGAAGCCTTTTATTTTTTTGGTCCGGCCTGTGTAATTCTTCTTCATGGGAGCTCGAAATGGCTGCGGAGCAGCTCAATATTCCATTTATTTTATTTATAAAAGAAATTCAAAGGCTGAAAAGATGAAGTAATTGACTTACTGGGATGACAGTTAAACCCACTAAATTTAATCTTATCCTCTCAAGTACAACATATCGGGCTTACAAATTATCACCAGGCACCAGGCAGCCCCGCGCTCCTCACCTAATGCAAATGGACTGGAGGCCTCTGTTATTGTATTATCTGACTTTACTATCAGCATTAATCCGGCTTAGCTCACTTAATGATGCCACTTGTGGCACTCTGAAGGCAGCGGAGAAGTCTATAAACTACTTCCATTAAAATGCAAATCGGGCCCTCGGAGAAAATAAGTGACACAAAAGTGGGGGAATGGGGCCTGGCTGCCGCCGCCCGCGTGATACAAGGATAATGGCTGATGCCGTGATTATCCGGCCCGCAGCGGCCCCGAGAAAGGGAGCCAGCCTTGCACGGAGCACCACAAAAGTGCTCCAACAAGCCGGGGCATTTAATTTCTGAAGAGATTTATATTTTTTTGTTGTCAGGAAATGAACAAATACTTATCAATGTAAAAACTCCTATCTCCGATCTCCCTGCCAGGTTTTTCAGACTGATATTATTTGCACCCCGTAACACAGGAAATGAAAATCTTCTCTGCCTTTTACCTCCGCCGCTGTATCTTCAAATTCTCTACTAACAGACTTGCCTTCCCCCTCCCAGCTCAGTCTCCCTCCCCGGTAAACAGCAAAGAAAACTTTTCGGGGCTGAGGATGGAGAGATGTCAGGGCTTTGGATTTTTCCAGCCCCCGACTTGGATTTCGGGGACAACGTGAGGGGTTCCTGCCTCTGCAGTGTAAGGGGAGAGCGAGGCTGGGGTTGGGGGAGACTGAAAAAAAGCGGGCAGAGGCTGGGAAGAAAGGCAGTCAACAGTAACATCTGTTTTACTTAAGCAGCCTGATTCAGTTTTAGGATGAAAAAGGATTCCCTTTCAGCACGAGGAATCATGGGCCCTGGGTCTTGTATTGATTCAGAACAAGGCCTAATAAAACACGAGCAGGTGATTTAGTTTCATATTTTGATTCCCGTGTTTAAACAGTTTCTCTCAAGTTCTCCTATGTCAGCTCAGGGATCACAGCATCTCCGCTTTGATGTGGGAGGAACACCAGGGCCGGCCCAGCTCGGCCTCCCTCCCCTCTTGCGGGTGATGCCAGAGTCCAAGGCAATGCATTTCTCACAATCCCCAGGCAGCCAGCCCATCCTCTGCGGTCAGGCTCTCAAATCTGCAAGGATTTATGGTCCTTGCAGAAGGATCAATACTACATTTTAAATATTACAATACCTTTTATCGGGACGATATTACAACAAAAACATTTTATCCTGTCATGGGACCCAATTAAAATTGATTTCAGCCATCTCATTGGTGGGCTGCCCCACAGCTCTGGGTTTGCCACATCGGAGGACAAGTGTGCTCACGGGGCGGGCCGGGTCCACCAGGAGGCCTGGAGGCTGAAGAGACGGGGTGCCCTGGGAGGGCTGACCGAGAAGTAATGTCAGGGGAAAGCGGGCTAAAATGGGGAGAGGCTGGGGCGCCTCGGGGGCTCGGTCGGGGTCGGTTAATCATCAGGTCATGATCTCGCGGTTCATGAGTTCGAGCCCCACGTGGGGCTCTGTGCTGACAGCTCGGAGCCTGGAGCCTGCTTCGGATTCTGCGTCTTCCTCTCTCTCTGCCCCTCCCCAACTCGCTCACACACACTCTCTCTCTCTCTCTCTCTCTCTCTGTCTCTCTCTCTCTCTCTCTCTGTCTCCCTCTCTCTCCCCCAAATAAATAAACATAAAAAAAAAATTAAAATGGGGAGAGACAGATTTATCACGAAGCTCTCAGATGGGGCCAGACCATCCTCTGTGCATGCCTCAGTCTTCTCCCCAGGACGGGCATACATCGGCCACTTTGCCTTTTATCTCCCCGTGTCTGTGTCCACACCCCTCCACTTCCTTCCGTCGCTGGGCAAGGACCTCCCTGAGGGCAGGAGCTGCTTCTGTTTGTTTTCCCAGATCCTGGCCTCTGCAGTGTAGATACCAGTATGTGCTCAGTGAGGGTTTGTCGACCGACTAAAAGAATGGAGGACGAAACGGTATTATACTCTTACCCTCTATCTCTACATATGCTTATGAATTGCCTATGAATGGGTAAAAATGGATTCCCTCAGGCCTTTTAGGTGTACTTGAACCTGGTTAGCCCTGCATGGTGCAAGCCTGGAGTGGCACCTGAATTTGTGCCCTGCCCTCTTCACTGCAGGGCTGTGTATCTTGAGAGAGTTCCTGAGTCGTTTTTCTCAGAGGAAGCACCTAAGGTGACCGCTCTTCTGTGAGCTGGGTGAGATGTACACGGTGGCAGCGGGTCACAGGCTGCCTGTCACCAGTTTATGACAGAAAACACATTAATGCCAACCATTTCTTCAGTTTAAAATTTTAAGTTGCATATTTTTTTTTCGTAAAACTTTGGCACATGTCTTCTGTAAGTGGCTCCTGTGTAATGCAACTGAATATATCCAAGTTTCATGGTGTTGCTCATTCATTATTCTACAGATATTTATAGCACACGCGCTGTATTCCAGGCACTGAGCTAGGTGATGAGATACAGCCGCAGCAAGAAAGACAAGATCAGGGTACCCAGGGGGCTCCAATTCTATAGGGAGAGGTAAAGAAAACAAGCAAACGAGGAAATAAGAATGTAATTGCAAATTGTGATAAATGCCAGGAAGGACATGGAGAAGGTATTGTGATAGGGAATGTTCCAGAGAAAATACCATCATTTCTGGATAATTGACCTGAATGGATGAGAGAATGAGTGTGCATGTGACACCCAGAGAGCACATACACCAGCCTGCTCCAGTTATCTACTGCTGCGTAACAAAATACCCCAAAATTCAGCAGCTTAAAGTATCAATGACACTTATTTTGCTCACGAGTCAGAATTTGGGCCGCACTCAGAAAGGACGGCTCATCTCCATTTTGCTTGCCCTCAGGTGGGGGACCTCAAAGGCTGGGGCTGGGGTCACCTGGAGGCACTCTCATTTGCATGTCGGGAGGGTGATGCTACTTGGCAGCTGGGACTTCAGCCCGGGCTGGGGCTAGAACACACGGCCTTCCCACAGGGCTGCTTAGATTCCTCATGGCCTGGGGGTTGGGTTCCAAGGGCCAACGTCCTGAGAGAAAGAGAACCATGTGGAAGCCGTACTGTCCTTGAAGAACTGGCATTGAAGCCCTGCACTGTCACTGTTGGTGCATTCTGTTAACTACAGGTTAGTCACTGAGGTTGATCCATAATCAAGGAAGTGGATAGAAACTCTGTCCTTCCATAGGAAGAGTGCCAAAGAATTTGCAGACATGTTTCTAAACCACCCAACTCCTCAGTCAAAGAGAGGAGAAGCATTAATTTGGACGATATTATCAAGTGTACTTTACCCCCTTGTTTCATTTCCTCTCCCAGGTGATTATCTTCTCTTTGGTCTTACTTTAGTCTAGCACTGTGCCATGGCCGCTGGACTAACCTTCTGGTCTTCTTCTGTTTGTCATTTTGTCACTCTCTCCTTCCATGAGTCCCCATCGTCTCTCAGAAAAAGCCCAGGATCCTTGTCCAGGCTTTCAAAATCCTTCTATACCTGGCCTCAAGCTTTCTTCCTTATTTTATTACTAAACCAATGGAGAGAGTGTGAATTGAAGGGTGAAACCACTTAGCCATGTTGGGCCAGGTATTTTTACCTAAATGAATCACATTGAGTATTTCTTTGCCACTTTCTTTATCAGGTTGCTCCCTAACACCCAAATTCTACTCATCCTTTAAATCTCATCCCAAGCCTGCCTCTTACTGGAAGCCTTCCCTGACCAAACGTAGTTAATAATAAAAATGGTAAGGGCATCTGGGTGGCTCAGTCAGTTAAGCATCTGACTTTGGCTCAGATTATGGTCTCATGGTTCATGGGTTCAGGCCCCGCATCAGGCCCTCTGCTGTCAGCACAGAGCCCACTTTGGATCCTCTGTTCCCCCTCTCTCTCTGACCCTCCTCTGCTCACACTTTCTCTCTCTCTCTCTCTTTCTCAAAATAAATAAACATTAAAAAATAATAACAATGGTAGCTAGCCTTTATTGAGTACCTACTGTATCTCAGCAAGCTCACTATGATCTTTGTAGTCATTGCCATTAACATTTTGAGAGCAACAACCTTGCAAGTTGCTGTTTGCTCATTGAGCAGATGAGGAAACTGAGGCCTGGAGGTTTACTGTGGGCTCTTCAGCTAGTATGAGGTGCATGGGGGATCCTACTCTGCCTGTCTGCTCTGAGTCCAAGCTCTTGCCACTATGACATCTGCAAAAATCAATGCCGTCTTTACAAGGTAGAAAGTGATAGCAGCTAAGTCATAAAGAAAAAGTACCTGGTGTTTCAGAAGTGAGTGATCTCACTCTCTGGGAGCTAAGCTATCAGGAACTTCTATATCAATGGTATGCTGTTACATAGCCATAAATCCCAAATTGAAAGTTTTTTGTTTGTCTTTAGCTCTATCAGGCTCAGGGCCAGCCATGCTTTTAGGAATTTATTATGATTTCCTTAGGCCTCCCAATTACCAATAGGCAAGTAATACCTTAAGGCCCAGGAGTATTGAATAGAAAGAACAGTGGGCTATGGGTTAGGCTGCCTCGCTGTTTGTTCGTCTGCCCCAACAATTTTGAAATAAAGTTTTGTTGGGCTGGATTTAACGGCCCTCAATTCTCCCCTTTCCCATACCCCTTTACAATGTGTCTTTGATGCCTGTCCCATAACCAAGGAGGGAACTGGAATATCGACTGGCCTTGTGAACTCGCTTTGACCAACAGCACACAAAGGCAGAGACACAAGGGGGTTCCTGGAGCTGGCCTTGTGACTCTGCTTCAAGACTGCCCTGCTGGGAAGAAGCCGGGGTGAGTGGCCATTTAGAGGGAATGGCCCCTTCATCTCTGCTCTCCCAACTGCCATGGGCTGAACCCAGCCCCCTTCTGAATGTTGCTATGGAGGCAAGAACAGACCAACCAACCCACAGAACCGTGGGGAAAGGTCATTTGTGTTAAGTCCCTTGGTTTTGATGTGATTGGTTACATAGTGATGGATAATGGATCTGCGTGGGCACAGTCCCACTAGGGGAAGGCATTTGCAGAGCCTTTAGAATATAGGTGTGGAAAGGGGCTTTGCCTGTAGGAATGAAATGGAATGGGATGAGAGACAAGGCTCATTATCTCTAAGAATTTGATAAAGTTGGAAGACAACAGGCACATGGAGGATGTTCAGAGCAAGAGTTGGTATTCATAATACTGAATAAAGTAAGAGTCATTGTACTGGAAGATTCCAGGGCTGGAGGACCTTCTGGAACCACGCGGTCTGGGAATGGTCAATCGGTTTCATCGTTCTCCAACTCCAATTGATTGGCGGTGGCTGCCTGGAGTGCTAGGCTGAGAATTTTGAAGTTTTGTCTGTTTTCAACAGGAAAGAGGGCTGTGGTCGATTAGTAATGTCTGCCATAGGTGCAGGTCTTACTTTAGTTACTCTAGGGTACAAAACTTTTTGCAGTCTCAGTACCTTTACACGTGCTACATGATCTGTTTGGAATGTCTTTATTTGGAATGTCTCCCCCTGCCCCCCACCACTGTTTTTCTAGCTGGCTCATCCTTCAAGATTTGCCTTTAATGCCACTCTCTCGGGGAAGCCTCCCTGTCTAATGTAGAACTCCCCTATTAATGCCTATTCATTGCACTTGTCCTGATTTGTTATATGTTTGTGTGTGCATGCATGTGTATGTGTGTGTGTGTGTGTATTTGTTTTAATCACTCTTCTTCATTCCTTTCTCACAATACATTCATGTGATGGGAAGCTCCCTGAAGGCAGGGCTATGTTTATTTTTTCCCGGTATGGTAGGTGTTCAGTACTATTTGTTGAAATCATGATTGAGAGGTAATACAAGGCACCAAGTCTGGATGCTCTGAATTAATGTAGTTTCCTTCTCTGACATGGAGTGGTTAGGTCACATCACTTGCTTGCACAGTCCGTCAAATTCCAAGTGCCCAGTCCAATGCCCCTTCTAAAACATCAGGTCTAGAGGCACCTGGGTGGCTCAATCACTTGAATGACCTACTTTGGCTCAGGTCATGATCTCATGGCTCGTGAGTTCGAGCCCTGCGTCGGGCTCTGTGGTGACAGCTCAGAGCCTGGGGTCTGTTTTGGATACTGTGTCCCTCTCTCGCTCTGCCCCTCGCTCGCTCATGCTCTGTCTCTCTCTCTCTCTCAAGAATAATTAAAACATTAAAAAAATGTTTTTAAAAATGTCAGGTCTATAATCCACATGGATGCATTTTAGAGATTGTAGGCTCTGGGCAGGAAGGGGCCGAGACTGTGTGAGAGCAGGCAGTGAGCAGAGACATAATCTACTGATGGGGAAAAATAATAGTCAAGTTTATTTAAACTTTGTTTTAAGCTGAAGTTTGGCCATGTCCTTAGTTTATGCCCACCTAAGTTGTGGGCATGTGAAGGTTACTCTGTCTTTCGCTTTGTCTCAGCCCCCATCAACGCAAATGGAATGTTTAGGAGTCGAACTGCTGTCTGATTGTAGTACCCTCTATCTCAGAGGGAACATATGAAAAGGATTAAGAAACTTTCATGGCCCCAAATACCTTTTAGACATTGATATTTTGAATATAAGATCAATTGAAGATGAAAAATAAAGACAGGAAAGATATGTTGTCTCACAATCAAAATTAGAAGCCGTAAAAACAAAGTAATTGACAGGTGTCCACAGCTATCACCCTATTGATGTGGGAAACCATCTGCATTTGTCCAGAACTTCCACGGAAGGGGAGACACGTTTCACTCATTGCGAATCCTTTCCTTATTAGAAATAACCAGGGTGTCCCCGAGGTGAGTCACCTGCTCCTTGAGCTAAAGAAAAACTAGCTACAGAAAGCACCTCCCTAAATGTACATTGAACAAGAAAGAACATTTTGGCAAGTTTTCATGACAGCTGGATTGTGGTCTTCAAATAGCAGTGGTACACCTTAAAATAATTTTACCGTGTTTTTCAGTTGAAACCATTATTCTTTCTTTATGGGGAGTGTTGTCTCTCCAGATCTGCCCTCTAGGACAGGGGTTGGCAAATTTAAAGGACCCAACTATAAATCTTGTCAGCTTTGCAGGCCACAAGACCCTTGTTGGGACTCTGCCTTGGGAGTGTGAAAGCAGGCAGAGACAGTATGTAGATGAAGGAGTGTGGCTGTTTCCAGATGAATCTTTATTTACGAAAACAGGCAAACTGGATTTGGTCTGCAGGCTGCGGTTTGCCAATGCCTGCTTCAGAAGGACAGGGCTGGTGTCTTTTATTCTGCCCTGAAAGATGAAAACTTCAGTGGCTGATCTCCCCAAACTGCTTCTTGCCTCCTAATATGTAATTAATATAGCCCCCAAGTATAGCCAAATTCGTATGGTTTAAAGTTATGGAAACAACAAGTCTAAGTTCATTGTGCCTCTAAAATGAAGGAACAGTTTCTCATCTGGGAAACTGTTAAAAAATTAAAATGATGAATAATTTCCAAATTCTGCTTCCATGCAGCCTCCCTCCTGCAGTTGAAATTTTCAAGTAGAATAGCTATTATTTCCCACTGATGAACCACAAATGGGCTGCAGATATTTGCATACCTTTTTAGACACAATGTACACCAGTACTCTAACCTCCGATTCTTCTTACCAAATTCCATTTAATTTGTCATTAATTAGTAAATTGTTATGTGAATGCTGCAAAGCATCTTGGGTGAAGCAGCCAGCATGATGATTATTCTTCTGGAAGCTATCTGAAATTGTTACTACTGAGCAATTTCCATGAAAATAGAAGGGTCTTTGGAGCTGTTCTTTTAAAATAAGAATCAAATGAACCAAATGGGGGAGAACAAATAAAGGCAATAATAAATCAAGGACAAAAGACAGGAAACTAGTCCCCAAAAAAGTATCTAGGAAGCAACGATATTCGCTTATTTTTTGCAAAGAGTAGATACTTCTTCAACTCTCCTTTGAAGACGCAATAAAAACAAAACAAACTAATAACAAGTCCAAAAGTAAACCTTGAGAAGTCCACCTTGTGTCTGTCTGCTGTAAGGATCTTCACATCTCTGAAAGCCTTTATCTCAGGTGGAAGGTGGGGGGAATCTTGGCAGAGTGCAGGAAAGTTCAAGTTCCTTCCTTTTTTCTGTTACACCCATCAGATGTAATTGCAATTATTTTGTCAGTTTCAGAATGTGCTTTGAATGATTATCATTGTTTACCTGTCTTTTTCTTTCTTCTTCTTTCTTGCTCTTCCCCTTCCTCCCTTCCTCCCTTCCTCCCTTCCTCCCTTCCTTCCTTCCTTTTCTTTCTTCTCTTGCCTTGCTTGCTTGTTTCCTTCTGTTTCCATCTCTCCTCTTTCCTTTCATTTAAAGCCAGGCTGATCGCATCCTCCAGATCGACGGGATTTTCCCTTCCAATTCTTTCCAGTGTTTAATTCCTCCTTACTGCCACCTCGATAACCAAGTCCAAATGAAAGGCGAGCCTCTATGACCCTCTGCCCTCCCTTTCCTGCCTTCTCTTCTCCTGGGTTTCAATGGTTGATTGAACGGTGTGTTAGGTTCACTGAACTTGGTCTTGGCTTCAGTTCCACCCAGAGACAAAGTCGGCTTCCAGGCCAATTTCCATATGAAAGCAGCTGAGATCTCTTTCCCCGGTTTGGAATTCCAGGCAGCACCCTGGGCTCTGACTTCTCAGACTCAAAGTTTTTACCCAACTTTTCCCCACCCCCACGTTTCAACCCACCCCTAATCTCCTTCCACTCCCGTTTCTTGGGCCACCACATTTCCATTTCTTTCAGCACACCACTGTGGCCCTGAGAGAGTGTCTGTGAACCCAACTCGTGAACAACTTGCTTCACGTTTCTCTGAGGCGGTTGGTGTAAGAGAGGGATTTATTTATTAGGGTTTGAGATGGGCGGCGGGGAGGTGGGAGGTGCCTTGCAGCTCGGGGAGGGAGGAAAGGGTGGATGTTGGCTAGGGCTGAGCTTATGAAAAGCCTAATTCCCACTGCCAACTATTTAGGAAAGATAGCCCCGTTAAAGAATTTATCCCTTTCTCTGTAAATCTACTTTGGGGACTTAGGCAAACTGCCTCCAAAATTTCTACTTCCAAGATGTGGTTTTGCCAAACCGGAAAACGACAACAAAAAGATGTTGCTCCTTCCCAGTGCGTTTCTTGTGTAAGCAAATGGTCTGTCTGGACCCTTTAAAAATGCCATTAGCAAAAATGATATCCCCAAGTTGGAAGGAACCTGGGAAGCCTGTCTATCTGAAAGCCACAGAAACGTGTGTAGGTTGACAGAGGGGAACGCCAGCCTCAGGTCCCCCAACCATCTCAGATCAGTAAGGCTTCAGAAGCTGCTGGTGGCCAAACCAGCCCTTATTTATTTACCGGTGTGTGTTCATATCGGGGCCTTGATGTTTCCGCTGGAAAGTCTTTCCAGTATTAATACCTGGTCGCATTTCGGTTGTGGTCTGAACAATGCTTTGCTTCTTCCTCTTGCTGGGGAGCGAGCACAGTGATTTATAGACTTCTTGTGGGTGCAGCAAACACTGTAATTGTTTTCATTACATCTCCTAAAAAATGTCACTTCTATAGTGGGTGCGGTTATCCGGAAGACCATAACTATGGCTATAATTTGATTGTCCCAGAATCCTTGTCATGGGTATGAGGACCTGCACTCGTCCAGATGCGTGAAGGGTGTTGGTGTGTGTATGTGTTCTTGCGTATGTACTTCTATGGGGGTTTTTGAATGCGCTCACACATATGGACAATGTATGGGTGTGTATGCGGTATATTTTCGACCTTGGGTGCACAAGAATACTTGTGCGTGTATGTGTGGGTGTGTGAGTCACATATGCACAGGAGGTACGCGCGTGGATGTGCACGTGCGTGTGTGGACCTGAATGTGTGCGAGTGAGCATGTATGTCAGGGCACGTGTGTGGGGGCCAAGGTGCAAATCAGGATGCGGAGCCCATCCAATGAGAAGTATAGCAGCCGAAGGTGTTCAAAACTCGTTCTTACAGTCATATTCCCGGCGGGCTCCAGGCCTCAGCTTCTGCCTCGAGGTATACAGTATGCTTTCCTGAAAGGAGGAATTGTTGAAATACAGAGTGTCGGCTGTTGTGAGCTCAAAGTCGACCAAGTTGTGTTGGCCAGGTCCCCAAGAAGCAGCCTGGACATCACTGAAGATGCAGGCCTTAAGCTGAAACATACGTGCACACCTCTGCCTGGGAATCCAATGGCTTTTAAGGAAAGGGATCTATCTCTGCATAAGAGTAAAGATGAAAAACTTCACGGCCCCGCTGTGTGTAGGCGAAGATGCCCGGTGTCATTTATTATGCTGACCAGGTACCTTCTCTAGGGATGGTAATAAAATAATCTGCCCTTGTTTCGTCTCGAGGACCCTTTCTTGTCCCGCATCTGGCTTTTGTAATGAATTCATACATAGATGGGTGACGACAAGGAAGAAGAGTTTAAGTATTATGACAGTGTTAGTATTGATCACAGAATAGATGAAGAGACAGCCAGGAGGAATTTCTTTGGAGGATCAAATTCTCCCCCTTCCCCCAGCCCCCCCGAGACAGCCCCAGCAGCCCCAGACACCGACATTTGTCAATGCAACAATTCCAACTCTTGAGCGAAAAGTCTCCCATCTCAGAAATTTTGCATCTAACAAATCACTGCATGTTGTCCTTAAATTTATCCTGTGGCAATATTTTGGCAGGACTGTTGGACTGTGGGCTAAGGGAAACGAAGAATTTTCGAGAAAGGATTTCCCACCCCCAGCTGCTGCACACTAAACAGCATTGTCCAGGGAGAGGTGGTGATGATTAATCACGTCCAGTTCCCTAGAACCCACTCTCCCCTTCCCCCTCTCTTTTCCATTCCTTCCCCTTTTCATAGGCTGCTATGACAGGGAGAATGATTTACTGACTAGTTGAGGATAACAGATACAGGTCTTATGTCCAATCTAGTCGAGCGTCTTTTAAATAAGCAGGCCGGGCCTTGCCTTGGACCCTAAGGCCATTGCCTTTTCCATGGCCTTTACCCTGACCAGTTTGTCTCTGCTCCCAGAGCTGACCCCTTGACTTAACTCTGTTGCCAGACCCAGAGTCTCAGACTGCTAGACTCAGTTGGCCGACTTGCATCCCCAGTGCTGACCTCGGGCTTCCCTTCCTGATTCAGTTCTCATTTGCCTCTCTGCTTACTCTGTTTCAGGGCTCCCTGCAGAAGCGCTTTGCCTGACCCCACCCAGCATCACTGCTGGGTTATCGATAATTCTGGGGATGGAACCCGAAGACTTGGCCAGCTCCAAGTATGTTCTGAGAAGCATTTCAGGAATGAGATTGAATCAAAAACAAAGAGGAAGAGGTCCATGGCTTATTGGGTATCTATACCCTGCCGAGTGCAAAATGGCTTTATTATGTTTGTTACCTGATACAGTGAGATCCGTGTTATCGTGCCCAGCTCAACTTTGCAAAAGCTGAATCTGAGACAGATGGAATAACTTGCTCAAGGTCACTCAGCACAGCTGATGAGTGGAAGAACCTGGGTGTAATCCCACATTTAATTGTTTTTCTGTTATCTTACTCTGTCCTATAATCCCCACCCCAATTACAGTAGTCTTTATGTCTGCTAGGCTCTGTCCCCAACAGATTGGGCATATTATTTTTTTATGCCTTAAAAACATTGAGATATAATTCACGTACTGCAAAATTTACTCTTTAAGAGTGTATAATGCAGGGGTTTTAGTATATTCACAAGGTTGTGTAACCATCATTCTCTGATTCCACAATTTCATCACCACAAAAAGAAACCCATACCCATTAGCCGGCGCTCCCCACCGTTCTGTCTCCCTAGCCTCCTGACAGTTGCTGATGTTTTTTGGTCTCTATAGAGTTGCTCATTTCGAACATTTCCTATGAAAGGAATCACATACTATGCGGCCTTTGTGTCTGGCTTCTTTCACTCAGTCAAATGTTTTGAAGGTTCATTCATACTGTAGCCTGTATCAGCCCTTCCTTCCTTTTTATGGCTAAATAGTATTCCATTGTGGGGGTGCATTACATTTTTTAAGGATAACCTTCACAACACTTACATGGGGTAAGTGTAATTATCATCTCCAAAGGTAAACTGAGCCATAGAGAGAATAAATGACTTGTTTTAGGTCATATTCTTTGTTGGTAATTCTTTCTTTTTCAGAGAGAGAGGGCAGGGGAGAGAGGCAGAGAGAGAGAGAAGGAGAGAGAGACTCCCAGGCAGGCTCTATGCCCAGAGCAGAGCCGGATGCCGGCCTCTGCCTCACAACTGGCAGATCATATCCTGAGCGGAGATCAAGAGTCTGACACTTAACTGACTGAGCCCCAGCTTTAGGTCATCTTGTAGGAAAGGTCTGCAAAATGCAGCAATTTCACCTTTGTATTTTCCGTTTGAATTGTTTATTGTCCATCCCAAGCAGGCGATGGACCAGACTTAATACTACGATGTCACATGGATACAGGATGGAAGGCACGTTATGCAAGGGCTCTGCGCAGGCTGCCCCCACCAGGCCCCCCTCCCACCGGGGCCCAGGCTCCATGTGAGGGCTCAGGAGGTGTCCCTGACCCACTTCCGGTTTTTCCTTCCATGACAGGGTCTCCAAGAATGCAAGGGCCATCTCGTCTACAGAGAATAGAATGACAAGAACTGAAGAACTGATTATGTGTTACAGGACTACGTGAACAACTTTTCCTATCAACAAAATTCTCTTTCATGTCGACCTCCAACCGCGCCAGGCTGTCTTTATGATAATGAAATACTGACTGATCGATTGCTCACGGCAGAGCCCGCACAGGAAGGCACAGCTCCGGTTCTCAGGGGGCTCGCACTCAGAGCAGGGAGAGAGAGCCTGCACAGGAGGAGTGGGTGGCAATAGCACACTGGGCCACACGCCGGCCTTGAAAGCGGATGCCCTACAACAGAGGAAGGGAAGGGAAGACCGTGAGGGCTGGAGGGGCTGGTGGAGGGGGAGAAGAAGAGGGGCCGGGTAGGGGTCATCAAGTCTTCAAGGCATGCTGGAATGTAGTCAAACATCCCAAAGAGGCTAGGGCTGGAGAAGATAGTCCAAGGAAAGGCGCTGGGATGAGCTGGGTGCGGCTGGGCCAGATGACTAAACCCGTCTGGCTGGAGTGGAAAGGCTCTTAGGAGGGGCTGGTGAGGGATGCTGGGATGAGACTGTGGCAGGACAAAGAATTTGGAGTTTATTTGGTAAGCAAACAAAGGTGGGGCAGGGAAGCTCAGGCCGGTCAAGCCCAGCACCCTACAGTCTGCCCGAAGCATAGGAAGTGTTGCGTAAGGAGGGAAAGTTTTCCAACTTCCTTACCTCTTGAGAAACAGTGGCAAAGATGTGGGGCTTGGACCAGCCGAGAGGGCATGCTTAGGGTGGCGTGGTCACAGGCAGCCACAGACGGTAAGAGCAAAATGCAGACAACAAGCCAAGGGCTGAGGAATTCAAATGGGCAGGTGCCATGCGGGAAACCAGAGTGAGTCTTCTACTCACTGCTTTGACTTGGCCAGTTTGGTGGCCAAGTTAAGGCTGAGGACGCAGGGACGGGGGATGAAAAATGGGGCCATCATCTGGGATGGATTGTGCCCTACAGTGAAGCTTAAGAAATATGTCCATAATTCATCTCAAAAATCTCTGTGGTTCTGGAGGTCCAATTTTAAACTGTAAACGAGAAAGTTTTCATTAGGACGATAGCTATCACTTTCTGGACTCTGATGTTCAGGGCATGCCATATAGCACGGAAACCGCTCAGAGAGGTCGAGGGCCTTGTCCAATGTCAAACAGCTAGCAAGCAGCAAGGCCAGGGTGCTGTCCTTACACGGCTGGCATCAAAGCCCATGCTTGCTTATTCACCCATGTTATATCCATACAGCTTTTCAGACACTGTGTTGACAGAGAGGCATCTGTGTGTGTTTTCATCTCAGTCATCTTGGTTTCTGACTTCTTAATCCACATATGAGGAATGCACTACGGTCCTGGCTATGTTTCCTTGCTCCGGTTGACAATGTAGGTGCTGAACACAGAGCCAGATTCCAACATGTGGGGGATTGGTGTCTCTTCTGTGCTATACGGTCGTTCAATAAATGCTCTTTGTGCACGTCTGTGAATTTTATGCCATAACCACGTGGCCGAATTTTTCTGCAGTTGTCAGCTCTGTAGTGCTAGTATCATGAGATTTAAGAAGTTACTTTCTCTGTAGAAAGATTTCGTCATTTAAACAGAAATAGACTTTGTCACTTTACAGCTTTTTGCGCACCCTGGGCTCTTTGTCCACGATATTTATCGGGGGAGTAAAGACGTGCGTGCACACACCCTCCACCTTCATTATTGGCATGCAACGAGCACATTAGGGAATGGGAAGTGGTCTGGCAAAGGAAAGTCTCTGTGGGTCTGGGGCGGTCCTCACGGAGGCCATGCTGCGGGGGTCTGTGCCTCAGGGATGGGGTACGGGGGTGGGGGAGGGTGCCTCCCCTGACCTTTCCACCCGGGATTCTGGCACAAACACTGACATTCCAAGCATCCTCTCCGAGGGCACTGCTTGGGGTATGAGGCTGTTCACATCAAGCCAGGAAATTTCATCCATATGTTTCTGATTCATTTACACTCATAAAAATGTGATTTTCAAGAGCGACGTGACGTGCACTAAGCTTTCTCAGCCTTCTCTCCCGCTCTGTCTCTGCTCAGAAGAGCGGACAGATCCGTTTTGCCAAGAGAGAGCAAATTCAGACCGCAGGATGCTCCGCCCCAGAGGCACGAATGCCAGCAAGGCTCACCCAGGATGGTCCCCTGCCAGCGTGAGGCGACTCCCACCAATGCACCGTGAGGCCGCGACTCTGCCCGGGATCTGGCCTCTCGCTTCCCCAAGGAGCGCTAGTTCAATAACCCGACGATAATGATGGCTTTTTTCCTTGCCCTTTTTATTTTTTCTACGTCTCATCCTTTCCTTTGCTCTCGTTACCCTAGGAGCATTGATTCCCCCCCCCCCCCCCGTTTACTGTTCAAAATACTTGCCACCATGGTTGTACCTTTGTTGCTTCAGATGAGCTCATCGCAAGCCAATCCATTCTACTCCCTTTGTTTTCTGTTTTTAGTAACTGAGATATTGCAAATTGCCAGAAAAGACCGTAGCTCTGTTTTATTCTCGCATCCGTAGGGCCTTTCGGGCCATTTGGCTCAGGAGCTGTGTCTCTTGGCCTCTGACGAGTGTACCTAGTTTTGCCATCATACTATTCCCGGTCTGCTCTTGTCTTTTTTGTTTAGCTGGCCAGCCCTTGTTTGGTTTTCGCTTTTTCTGCTCCCAGAGGTGGTAGGTGAGGCCCGTTCCCCTGACGGTGCCTTTTCCAAGTGACGGAAAACACGTAAAGGACACTGCTCCAAATTAAGGGCAAGATGGCAGCTTTGGAGGCCCACAGATGGCTCAATTATCCCTGATCCTACTGCCTCCAAGTTGCATGAACGTGGGGTCTTAATTTCCTCCTCTGTATTGCGAAGATGATAAAACCCATCTCACAGAGCTGCCGTTAAGGATTTTAAACGATTGTATTGTGCTTGTCCCCCGTACAGCGCCTGGCACACAGGAGGGGCCATTTCGTGTTAGCTAGAGTCAGTTTTGCCAAAGGCCACCAGCAGCAGCCTGCAGTTACGAAAGCTGTGTCGATGACCCCTTGCAGCCAGGGAGGGCACAGACCTGGAGAACCATGAACCGTCCAAGTAAGAGGGTCTTTGAAAGAACCTATAATAAGATTTGGGCCTTAGTGGAGTTTTGGGGGAGAATCTAAAAAAGCTGAGCTTTGATGGTGTTAGAAAGTGGAGGTAATTTTGTAATTGGGTTTCTCGCTATATCTGATCTCTAAGGAGGGAAACTAGAACAAAGATAAAGGTGTAATTGGCAGAGAAGTAGCCGTCGCTCATTCTGGCCCAGCAGTGGGGGTGTTGGGTGTATCGGGCGTGGCACAGTGACCTTGTTTTGTCCTTGCTTAGATCCAATGAAGACATGACTTGCTTTGTCTCATTTCGTCATGATCTCAGAGGAGGCTTGTCTAAGGCTGGTGTTCTGTGAGTTGTTTCTGTCTAGTGGGAGAACAGCAACGTTTAGCTGTGAGTGCCAAGTGGTTCTGAATGTGAAACGCTTTTCCTTTTTTCTTTCTTACTGACTTCTGCCTTTTCTCGCTTTCAGGAGGACAGCAGGCTGGCCAATGGCTCCATAAGAAAGCCGAGTTAGGGGATGAGGAGCTCACATGTCTTGCTATAACATCAAATGGTCCCCCCGGGACCCATGTCTGTGAGAAGGTGACTACCTTGCTTGGTGAGCAGTTCAGGCAGAGGAGGCGGGGGGCGGGGGGGGCGGGAAGTGAAGCTGCTGTTGGGGAGGGGACTGAATATTATCTGAATCCTTGTCCTTCATAAGCGGGGAATTAGGGGACCCAGGAGCTGGGGCCGGAGGCAAAGAGGAGCAGGACATCCCCAGAGACTGCAGAGCACGGTGCCATCTGGTGGCTGGGCAAAGCCAAACACCGCGTGCGCACAGTGGATCTAAGCTAAGTGGGGGGCCCAAGTACAAACACGGAAAGAAGCACAGACAACCGGGGAAGCACCGGAAGCAGCGAGGCGAAGTAAGAGGCTCAGGTATTAGAACTTGGAAAGACCTTATAGCATACCAGAGTGGGGAGGCAAGGATTTTATTAGATGTCTTGGTCCTTACCTACAATGTGGGATAGAACGCTTGAAGGCGCTGGACCGGTTCACATAAACACAGCACATCAGGAAACCGCGGGGGAAACATTGGCCTGGAAGTTGGAAAGGTGGGGAGCGACCGGCTTATTGGCACTCTGAAATGCAGCGCCCCTGTCCTCCACTCCATACGGTTATTTGCCAGGGTTAATAAATTACAACAGTTAGGCTTCGGGGAGGCTATAGTGATGTTACTGAAAGGTTGGTGTTTCCTAGAAATCTTTCCCACCCCGAATCACAAAGATGATGCCTCTGCCGTTAGTAGGACTTAAAAGCTCTTAGCCATAGGCTGACTGTTTACGTCTCCCCAAATTTATATGTTGAAATCTAACCCCCCAAGGGATGGTATTTGGTACCATCAAATGATGGTACCAAAAGACGGTACACCTACCAGCGCCTTGATCTTGGACGTCCTGGCCTTCAGAACTGTGAGAAATAAATTTTTGCTGTTTATAAGCTACCCAGTCTAGTATTTTGTTATAGCAGCCTGAACACGCTCAGGAACAAACCTATCATGTTTGGCGAGGATGCAGCTCTTTCTTCTCGCCGTGACTCATAATCTACCACCTGGCTGGTGTGTCTGCAATAGGGATATCTTCCTTAGCAAAGTCAACACCAGAAGCTCCAGCCGGTGTTCGCCACTCTTGGTCTGGGCAGAGAGGGCAATAAGTAGACAACCCCTAGCTCTGACAGTCTACGGCCTGGGGTCCCTCTTAATTCCTGTCCTGGTTCTCTAGATCCTTTTCTAGATTATTTGTCTTATTCCAGACAAATTAGCCTCTTTGATTTTCCTGCTTCCCATACAACTTGGAGTTCTATATGCCCGATTCTTCAGGTCTTTTCGCCTATTGGATTTCTTGTCTATCATGAGAAAATTGGCTTTGGGCCCCGAATTCTTGAGTTGCAATGACCACCAGCTTCCAGTTCCAACCTTAGCTCGGACTCAGTTCCACATGTCCTCTTTTTCAGGCCCTGGTTCTCTTCCTTGATTCCCTAACATCCACTAACACCCCTCTTTTGGCTGTGAAGCCTGCCATCGAAATGACGGAGGTGGAGAGAGTATGTTCGGTAGAGAATAATCCCGATTATAAAGTCATATTGAGGAAGATGAGATCTGTTGGAGGCTTATCTTGGTTGTTGAGGGAAACTGTCCTGCTTTTCAAATACATTGTACTGAAGCGATGGTGCCGGAGTGGGTCTCCACTGCTCCTCCAGAGCTCTAGGGAATGTATTTCCTACTTTTTCCCTAAACACGAGACACGTAACTTTGTTTGGCTTGTGGTCCGCAGAGCTGTGGGGTCATTTTCACTGCACGGAACCCTACCCACTATCTGCCCTGCAAACTCTGCAGCCTGGTTCCACTTCCGTATTCTTTTGCAACTACCCCAAATGACCAGTCCCCAGCTGTGCCTTGAACTGAATCGTATTTCCCTTTCACTTTTCTCCGGATCTCTTCCAGGTCGCTAATTTTCCAAGTACTCCTTCACTCTTGGCATAAGATACTGCATCGTATCTTAGAAGGAAAAGAGAGATGCCAATAGGTGGGATGTCTCCATCTTCCTGCCCCCCCCGCCCCCACCACTCAAATGTCCTCGTGTAAATACCCACCCTTCTCTTCTCCAAGGGAAACACAAGAGGTGTCCCTTTTCCTGTTTAAGGCTGACTTCTCCCGCTTCCCAAAGGATCACTTTTCATCTTATTTCCCCAAATTATGTAATTGTCTCAACACCACTCATTAAATGTGTCCTACTGACTTAAAATGCCAACTTTACCCTATACTAAATTCCATATATTTTCAGAGTTTAGATTCTTGTTTTGTAGTCAAAGTCAAACAAAGCGGGACACTGAAGTGTTGAAAACGGCTTGTTATCAGTCATGCACTATTGCAATAGGGGAAAGAGTCCAGCATGAACTTACCTCAACTTCGACTTGTACAGAGGTGACTGGGCTTTCTAAAGGAAGAATTAGGGAATACAGAGGGACATAAGCAGGACTCTGCAGAGTCAGGGAAATGAAAACACACAAAAACCAGGAAGAGGGCTTTGTCCCCATGAAGCCAGTCTGGGTTTGCTAAGTGGAACTCCTAGAAGTTAGGCTCCCCCCTACCCCCCGCCTTCAAGGGTGAAAGACAAGTTCTGGCTGGGAAAAACAGGCAGGCACTTTGAGGAGGGCTAGGATCGTCTTAAGGATGTGGCCGTGAACTGTTAGAAGCTATGTTGTGTTTTATGCAGGTCCTCACAGGCCACCGTGGAGGCCTAATTGAGAAAGGGCTCAGAGAAGGCTGGCTAGGGGTTTGGTCAAGAGGAGAGTCTCAGTCACTGTGCATCGATTGTCTATTCCTGGGTCAATGCCATAGTCTTCTAAGTATTATAGCTTTATGTTCCATTTCATACTTAATAGATATGAATATGCTGTGTTTGTGTATTTATGTATTATCTCCTTACCAGAATGCAATTTCCGTAAAGTGGGGATTTGTAATCGTTGCATACTGTTGGGTCTCCAGCACATGACGAGGGCTCCATCACTCTCTCTTTGTTCATTGAATGAATTTCCTGTGCCTTTACTCTCTCCCACTCCGATGCTTCCTTCTTATCAACATTTAAACAAAGTCTTTTCACTTGAAACAGTAAAGCAATTCTCTGTCTACCCCATTCCTTTATTATGTATGGCTCTATCTTTTTCTATTTCTTCATGGTCATATTTTTTTTTTTCCAGAATGTTATCTACACCGTATCTTCAATCTCTTCCCTCCCCACTTCCTGCAGTCTGACTTCCACTTCTGTGGCTCCCTGGGAATTCTCTTGCTACGGGCACGTAGGATGTCTGCTCCTAGAATATGTGATGCCCCTAAAATCGCACCCCAAGCAAGATGCCTCTCTGAGCTGCAGGACCATGTGCCCACCTCTGATAAGCTTTCCCCACCTGCTTTCTCACACTATGCACCACGGAGCATAAAATCCTCCCTTTCCTTTCCTCACCTGCTCGTCCATGCTCCCCATCGTAGAAAGTGGCATCCCCTTGTGCAAATGACAGATCCAACACATTCTCAGCCGCTCCAGCTTCCTCACTTCCGGTTTCCAACATCTCCCTCGTCACGAAGCCCTCCCGAAACACATCCGCAATTGCTTCTCTTTTGCTAGTTCGGGCCACGGTCACTGTTTGGATCACTACGGCAGCCTGCCAGTCGTCATGCCTCTTGCCTTTCTTCCCCGAGACCCTTCTCCATTCTACAGCCAGAGTGAGCTTGGAAATGAAGTCGCACTCCTGTCCTCTCACTGTAAATCCGTCCCTGGCCGTGACCGACCATGGAATGAAGCTTCAAAGCGTGAGTGTATATGTCTCCGGTCATTCTTCAATAGTTACATGACGTGCACAGTCCTTCTGAGACCTAGCTTCCTCACCTGTAAGGTGGGGACGATAAGCCTCGTTCCCGCCTATTTTGTAAGAAGGATGAAATATCTTCAGAGATAAAGTGCCTTATGAATTAAGGAATGATAATCCGCTGCTCACTACATATCTGTTGAGCGGATAGACGAATTGCTTCCGCCACTCGGTTCCCCTATTCAGGCCCACTGGATGGGTAGGAGAAGCAAGCAGTTGGGGGGTAATTTCCAGCCCCTTACATCTGAGGGGTTGCTGCTTTACAATCTGGGACCAGCATGTTCAGTGCTGACTTTCCTTCTCTTCAACTGTCTTTATTGTATCCATTCAGAAATCCAGCTGTTGAAGAACCACTTCAAATAAGCTCTCCTCGGCATATATCACCACCCCCTGAGGAGGGTATGTTCTGTGAAGTTAAGGGAATAAATGTAGATTTTTCTAGAAGGGAAGAAAAAGGAAGGACTTTCACTTTTATTCAATTATCACTTCAGCGGCTGTCTACATGACTTGGGAAATTCCCCTCCTATCTCTCAGTGGATTCTCTATTGCCAAAATCCCCGTTCTCACTGGCTGACAGAGACTGGTTTTTAGTGCCAGCAATATTTGATGTTGAAATGTAGAGGGAGGTGACATCAGGATCTGTTACTCCACATTAATCTCTTTATTATTTCTGACATAGATATTGTTCTGTCATCACAGATCTAATGGAGGATAATGGTGATACAATTCGAATGCATTAGGTATGATCTGGGGTGACTACAGTCTAAACTTTAATATAAAATAGATATTCTGCACGTGAACACAAATGAGCTTGAACACAGCCTCACACAATGAGTATCACAAAGGCACTGCCTTCACAATAGGGAGTGAGAAATGAACTTTTCATTACTGGATATGATTGACATCTTTTTGTGTCCATTCATGGCTGCAAAAATCCCAGTGTCATAGCAGAGAACATGAAGAATTTCTCTAACAGCTGTGATGGAGACTTTAAGGCACGAAGTGGTGGGCGCTTGAAGGCAATTGTTTCCAAAAAGTGCAGAGCAAAATGAAATAATTTTGCACCTTGCTGTTAGTCAAGATGTTTCCTTCTAAGGCTTTTTTTTTTTTTTTCCACCCAGTGGTATCTAAATAATATATATCTTTCCAATAGCCACAGGTGGTAGGTGTCTGTTCCAAGGATTTGCCTTTAAATGTTTCCAGCAGGCCCCCATGGAGCTAAAGAAACTAGAAAATCACTGCCCAATGCTTCAGCTCCCGCCCATTCTAGCTTCTTAGAACTAACTTATCTTTCCCTTTTTTCTTTTCTTTTTTTCTTTTTGTTCCTTGTCTTTCATGTGGGTTTTACATCTGGGCTTTTCCTTTTTGCCCAATGCCCCCGTGGATTAGGAATTCAATTCTGACTGTCTATTAGTTCCTAATTTGATACTTACTCCCTTGAGTTGATTTTTTTTTTCCCTCCAAAATCAGCCTCTCTCTGATGACAGTTAAAAGAAACACAGCACCCACGTTCCACTGCAGGATCTCTGGGGGCTCCTCCCAGGCCCTGCGTGTTTTGCAAGGGGGACCAAAGTGACAGGTCATGAGGATAGGACCACGAGCCCCATTTTATGGATGACAAACTGGGGCTTGGAAAGGTCATGTGCATGGATTATCCTAACTCCCAAGTCCTATGTTCATAGGACATAGTTGGTTCATAGGAGACCAAGAAAAATAGCTGGAATGGAGATAGTTTCCTATATGGTTCATAACCAAAATATTTCATAAAGCATTAAAATGGATTCACACGGGTGGTGGTAGTTTCCTTTAACTTTGGCTGGAAGAATATCTTTAGATGTGTATTTCTTAAGAGCTTCTCCTGACTCTATAAACTATTGAGACTTGGCAGGAAAATTTACTGCCATAACGAAAACAAGGAAAAAAAAAAAAAAAACCAAGCAAACAAGAAAAAAAGACCCCAGCCAAGAATCTCTTAGAATGTCTCATAATTGTGAAATGTAATAACACATCTTGCAAAACCATGAGCGGTTTAGCAGGCTTATAATGGATCAATTTCCACCTAGATTTATAAGGAAGACAAAAAACATTCCAGTTTGTAAATCAGCATTTTCTTAGGGTGCTGGCGAATTTGGTTTCTTTTTCTTTGAAGGTACTAGATTCAAATAGGAAGTCATAGGAGGAATCAGCTAATTTTATAAAGCTGAACTGGAGACCCCAAGCTGCAAAAACACATTTTATCTGAGAAATCGCCCCATCACGCTGGTCACTTAAGGCAAGTTGTTAATAATATATTAGAGAGAGAAAGAAGTGACGATATTTAGGTTATAAGGAGCAAAAGCACAAAGAGTGAAGACTGAGGAGAGGGATAGGAGAATTGTATCTGGCCAGACAGCATTGTTAATATTGTCATGACTACCATACATTGAGCTCTTACTATAGCCCATTGATTTATGTGTGATAATTTTAATTTTTCTCAATAACGCTGTAATGTTGCAATTATAATTCCCACAGTGTGGGCAAGGAAAGAGAGCTGGAGTAATTTGCCTAGGATGCTAGGCGGCTTGTGACAGATGTCCCAAAGATTCCCCTTTCCTGGTGTTCAGACCTTGTGTCATCCTATCTGCTCAACTGTAGGCTGGACCAATGAGTTTCTTCTAAGGAACATAAAATGGCAAAAGTGAAGGGAGATCATGCCATGATTAGGCTATAAAAGACTGTGATTTTCATTTTCTCTCTAGTAATTTCTCTTGCTTTCTTATTTGCTTTCTCGGACGAAGCCAGCTGCCATGTTGTAAGATGCTCTATGGAGAAGCCCAAGTGAAGGAACCAAGGGAGGCCTCCAGCTAATAGCTCATGAGACACTGAAGCCTCCGTCCAACAATCCACAAGGAGCTGAATCCATCCAAGACCATATGAGTGAACTTGGACTTGGATTCCCCAGTTGAGCCTTCAGATGAGGCACCCAATACCTTAAGTGTAGCCTGTGAGAGACCCTGAGCCAGAGGTATCCAGCTAAGCTGTGCCAGATTTCTGGCCACAAAATCTATAGGATAATAAAACTTTGAATTGATATCGATTGATCTCCAGTGGTATGTCATTAAGTGAATAAAGTAAAGTGTGGAATAGTAGCATTCTAGTTATTCAATAAGAAACACTGAAGGGATGAACCAGGAAGTAACCCCCCTAAAACAAAATGGTAAAGAAGAGAAGTGGAGGGTAGGGGAGCGGTGCGGAACGAGGCTACTTGGAGTGTATCTTTTTGTATTTGCATAGTTTTGTATTTGTATAGTTTGACTTTCGAGTTTTACAAATGTCTGAATCAAATTAAGGAAAAGCAAATGTTACAGTTGAAAATAAAGTGAAAGAAATCAATCTAATTATACATGAGATTAAAGGGAAGAGTTCTCCCAGAGAACATTTGAACACAGTCTTCTGGCTGAGACCACATAAGGCGTATATAGGTACCCCCACTTTCTGGAAGGTCTCATTACACCACCATGCTTTTCTGGAAGACTGACATTAATACCATAATGGCGTGGGTTTTTTTGTTTTTTGTTTTTTTTTTTTTTCATACAAGTGGAAATCCTTTTCAGATTTCTTTTGGTTAGCAAAAACCAGGTACTTGTGTAGATTTTTCATAAAGGCAAAGTGGCATATTGTGAGCTTTCAGAGAGTGGGAGTAGGGGAACACATTTCAACTCGTAAGAGCTTTCACTGGAACACTCCACGTTCAGATGGTGGGGATAGGGCGAGCTGTATTCTATGAATGTATAGCATTGACTCCACTCAGTATTTTCATGTTAGAAGTATTGCTGGAAAGCTAATACACATTACAGGGTAAAGGAAATGTCCCTGTTACCAGGAGCAAGATTTTCGGTATAAGAGAAAAGAAAAACGTTATGACATCATGCGCCAAACTCATAGTTTTACCCTATCTACCCTAAACCCAGAATCAGACATTTCTCTAAGAGGTTCTGGTTCTCTTAGTAGGGAGTGGGATTTAAAAAACATAATCCAGCCCTAGAGAATACTGAAAAACAAAAACAAAAACAAAAACCCTGTTTTGCTGTGCCCTCTTGTTGACCATGCTTTTGGACGCAGCTGCTTTGGTTTAGTTTTACCTCTAGCTCACAATGGGAGAAGGAGATGAATTTGGAAGGGTTGGTGCTGTCAGATGGTAAAGGGCATTAAATGCTTATTATCTAACTCTGGACATTAGCTGATCAGTGGAGGGGAACAGGTGAAGGTTACTGGGACGGAGGTGCCCACTGTTGACAGCAACAAAGAATAATGCTGAGCCTGATACACATTATGTACTTAAGTTATGTCGTCTGGATCTAACATTAGGGTTCATAATTTCTTGTTTGCCAGCGTTCCGTAACCTAGTTCTAGAATGAATACAAAACCTTTTCTATAACTTTGCAAATCTGGATAATATGTCTTGCTCTGCCATTGGACCTCCTGGGCTGAGCTCAGCAGGATAATAGTTCTACCTTGTTACTGTCACAATTGTAAATATATATTGAACTTTAAATACGTGGGTAAAAAAGCTATGCTTGGCAGCCCAATGCTTGCACTAACCCAGAATGTCCCCAAATCTACTTCTCAGGAAATGTGAGAACTTACTGGAACTTCTATTTTTGGTCCCCGTCTGTTTTAGACACTACCCCTTGACTCATCATTATTCAGAAATAAACTACTACCTCTATGCTACGTTCCATTTTTTCTCCCCTGCACCACTTTCCCTCCTTCATCAGCTTTATGTTTTTGTATGTTATCAAGGTTTTGGCATTGATAATTCCATTCTGTAATTACAATTATGTGTTAAGTGCTTTGTCTATAGGTTTCAAATCGATAAATACAATTTATAATATCATGATATGTAAATATTACTTACTGCAGAACCAAATAGTGTGATTAGATCCACGGAGGAAATTAATTTTATATCATCACATTTGTGTTGCTTTGTAAGAGAATGTTCCAAGTGTCAAGACCAATGAGATTCTCTCTTTCTCTTTTTTAACGTGCCATAAGTTGCTTAAATTAACACCATAATTTAGTGCATTTTGCTTTTGCCTCTTCATGACTTTCTTGTGCGTTTTCATTTTTACTAGAGCTTATCACTGTATCTTTTTCTTTTTGAGAAAAGAAGCTGGACCATGTCAGCATGGTACTTGGATCTTTCAGCTCCCACTTAAATCATAATATTTGTTGGGTAAAATTTATTTCCTTCAAAGAAACTTTCTTTGAGACCCTCTGTCTGCTGGTTCTAATTTATATCAAGCTGGTATTTCTTTTGTTGCTCTCTGTAGTAGCTTCCGTGTTTTTTAGAACCCATGACTTATTTCCTGGATGCCTTTCTCATGTACTTAAGGACATCCTCAAGTAATTTTTTTTTTTTTATAAAGAGCATTTGGTCAGTAAACTTTATGACTCATGTATGAGAATATCTGTCTTCACTCTTCACTGATAGTCTTTCTGGGTATAGAATTCAAGATCTAAAATATCATATTTCTTTAGAACATCGAGGACACTGCTCCATTGTCTTGCAGTATCCAGTCAATCTTGAGTCAGTATCTTTTTCTAGCTCTGAAAATTTTCTTTTCTAGTATTTCATTGATTTCTCTCCCTTCCATGTTTCCTTTTCTTTCCCACCTGAAACACCTATTAGGTAGATTTGATCTCTTGGATTATTCCTGTATATTTCTAACTTTGTTTTAGTATCCCATATTTATATTTTGTTGTTGTGTTGCTATAATTTTTAGTAGCTTTCCCTAAAGTGGTTTTAGCCCTTTGGATTTGTTTTTATTTAGACTGCCTCATTTTTAATTTCTAACATTTGTTTTAAAAATTATCTCATTGCATCTAGTTAGTAGTAGCCTATTCCTGTTTTGTAAACTTCTTTGAGCATATTTTAAGTTTTTTTAAATGTTTATTTATTTATTTTTGAGAGAGAGACAAGCTGGAGCAGGGGAGGGGCAGAGAGAGAGGGAGACACAGAATCCGAAGCAGGCTCCAGGGTCTGAGCTGTCAGCACAGAGCTGGATGCCAGGCTCGAACCCACGGACTGTGAGATCATGACCTGAGCGAAGTTGGACACTCAACTGACTGAGCCACCCAGGTGACCCTTTGAGCATATTTTAAGAATTAGTTTTAAAAATCTCTCTTTCCTCTGAAGTCAGAAACTCTTTGGTCCTTCTCTTCTGTACTGCTCGTTTCCTCAAACATCTGCTGATCCTTGGTTATCTTTTCATACTGTGAATTAAGCATAGAGGTGAACTACACATGGTTGATGTGAGTTTCCTCTGCTATTTCCCTGACATACGTCGTTTGCCTCCAAAAGGGGTAGTTGCTTGGAAGCTTTGGTTTGTGGGTGGTGGACCCATCCCAGGTTTCACGCTGGGGTTTTTCGAGGTGGAGTAGGGGATGTTGCCTGTTTTCAAATGTGAAAATATGACAGCTTTACTCTGAGATGCCACATCCACATTCGTGATCTGGACTTGGCCCTAGTGCATTTTCCATGTTAGAGAGGGCTCTCTGGTTTGTGCTGGGGTACAAACTGCCTCTGCCAATCTCTCTGTCCACTTGGGCATGATGAATAAGGAAGATGCTTTGAGGCACAGTCGTTGCATATACCATTTATTGGCATCCTTCTGATTTCACCCCAGAAATCCCCTCTCTACCTTCCTTCATCAGTTCTGCAGCCCTCCCTTTCACCGTCTCAAGGTCGATTATAAATGAGGAGTTGGTGGGCATTTGGGGGGAGGGGTCTTTTATCAGTCCTTCATAGGTGATCTGGCTTCTCTGTTTAGGATGGGGGGGGGGCGCCTTACCTTTCCTCCCAGCTTTAGTGCCTCAGTAGCAACCCAAACCACAAGAATAGTCCTCGTTTAACATCTGCTTGAAAGTGGAAGAGTACTGTATGGTCTCTGCACAGTCTGGCCTCTTCCTGCTGCTCTGTTTTTCTAGAAATAATCTGGCCAAGGCTACAGACTTAACTCTGTAAAGTGTCAAGCCTTGGGGCAAAAAGAGAAATAAAAAAGACAGGGGAATAAAAAAGACAAAGCCCGCTGGTTGAAGACGGGGAAAGCGAGCGCCCTGTCTGCTGGCGCGCTGTGAAGTCCCGCTCGGCTCCGAGCGAGCGTGGCGGCCCGGCACCTGCAGCTGCCTGGTGCGTCTCTGCCTCACTCTGAAAACGTGAAATTGTGTTCTTTCTTCAGGAGAAAGCCTTCTTGACAGTTGCAAGCGCTTGGCGGGAGTGTTTGGAACGCGGCTGTGCAGGCGCAGCGATTAGGCCTCGCTCCGTGCGGCTGACAGTCTGTCACTCCGGGGCTAATCCGGCCCCAGCGGCTCTGCCAGGAACAGCGGCCGGGACCGACGGACGGACGGACCGACAGCGGGAAGGGCGCTCAGGGAAGGAAAGCCTTATCCTCACTCCACTCCCAGGCCAGCTGCAAAGAAAGGGTCCTGCGGTGGGTGGCGGCTGGCGGGGGTGGGTGGGGGGGGAGTGCAGGAGCCAATTTCTCCCTGGGGCTGAAATGATAGAGAAAACCCGCTCACCTTCCAGGGGAGAATTGACATCGTCTGCCCCTCCCATTGCAGCACTCGACGTCCGCGACGATCGTCTTGAAAACCGGAAATAAAATAATTGGAACTAGCAGTTTTGTCGCACCCACTCTTACAGGCTCTGTCACAGGGTGCTTTCGGCGCGATACTCTACCCCATTTTTGCAACCTGCTTCAGAGAAGGTCTCCAATTCACATGCATGTGAGTAGAAGAACCCAGATTTGAATGCAGGTCAGGCCGGCTTCAGAATGCTTTCGCCTGCGTTAAAATCCACGTTTATAGAGTACTTGTGAAACACTGCATTAAAATCCCCTTCCTCTACTAATTACATGAGTTTAGGTAAGTCAGCCTCTTTGGGCTTCAGGTCTCTTATTTACAAAGTGGGGATAGTAGCATCGACTTTATCATCTGTTGTGTGGGTTAAATGAAATAAAGAAAGAAATAAACAAAGAAATAAAAATAAATATAAACATAAAATATATAAATATATAAATAAATAAATATGTAAGCCTATAGGTCTATATTATATTTCTACATTATACATATTTTTATAGTATATTTATATTATATAGATATATAATATAACATGTGTATATCTATGACTCAGTACCAGGCTGGCACGTAGCACACATGCAATAAATATTTGTTGAGTAAATAAGTAAAAAACAGTAATAGTCTTCTAGAACAGCCATTTCCTTGAAGCAGGGTTTCAACTTCAGCGCTGATGTTTGAACACTGACATTTGGGCGTTTTAGACTCAGTAATTCCTTGTTGTTCCGAGCTGGCCTACGCATCGTGGAGTGTCCACCAGCATCCCTGACCGCCACCCAGTAGGTGCCAGGAGCATCACACCCCTCCCCAATCGTGATGGCCAAGAATATCTCTGGACACTGCCAAATATTCCTTGAGCTGGGGGGCACAACCGAGAGCTACAGTCTTGGAGGGAACCGGTTCTGCCTTGGACACCATAGAGGAACAATCTGTAAATAACAAGCAGTAACTAGTGTAAGTCTTTGTGGACCTCTGGTCCCTGTTGCGACTCCTCAGCTCTGCCACTGTAGCGGGAAAGCGGCCACAGACAATATGTAAACAACTGAGCATTGCTGTGTTCCAGTAAAACTTTACCAAACCAGGCTGGCCTGCAGGCTGTTGAGCAAACGCACAATAAGTGGAAGCGGAGTATCCTTATTAGCTAGGCCAGCCTGTTACTGCGTCATATGGCCGGGGACTGGTCCTGCCTATAGGTAGAGGGTATTTCGTCTACATGTGGACTGTAAGAAGGGCCCCGACCAAGCCCTTTGCCCCTTACGCGAGGCAGGGTACTTGCAACATCACAACGGAAGGGTTATCTTGTGGAGAGCCAAGCTTGGCTTTGACCAGCACCCTCTTCGTAAGAGAACCTTCCTACAAGAGAGCTAGAAGATAAAGCTGTGTTCACCGAGTACCACATACATGTGAAAGTTTCTCCACTCAGAGGGATTCCTGATCCCCTGGAGTCACTGAATCCTGGAAGAGGATAAGGAAGGAGAACGGACCTGGAAAGAAGGGGCAAGTATGCAAAAATGTGCAGCAGGGGTCCTCAACATCAACTTGGCTGACTTTTCAAATCTACTAATAAAGACCATCTTCAGTTTAAACTGACGAGGAAGAGGCACGAAAGGCAACTCTATTATTTGGCAAGGGTGTAATTAGGCTCACAAATGGACCTTTATTAAAAAGGAGCACTGAAATCCTTCTCTAAGTGGTACCCTACCACCACTGTGTCGGCTGCCGGCGGGTTAAATCATGTCCCCTGTTATCATGACGATGCTCTAGACATCAATCTCAATAAAGCAAAATGTTATCCTGCCACAAACACACTCTCCCAGGGCCCCGGTTAGAAACTTCGCCAAGCGTGAGCGAGAGGGTGGTAGCTGGAAAGTTAAGGAGTCTGACCTATACGTGCTTGGGATCCATGCCCTACTTCATTTAATTCCGATCTGCCTCCTGTTAAACAAGAAACCCTTTAAAATATTTTGACACGAGGCCATGCTTCCTTTCTGACATGACTACTGTAACTTCCTTGGCAGATGGGAAAGTCAATGAGTTGTAAGCAGCAGTCGTGAGAGGCTTCAAGAAAAGCTCTTTAAAAGGATTAACTCAGTTGTTATGATGGGGTTCTTGAGCAAATGGCTAAGAAAGAATTCTTAAGATGTTTTTGGTGCAAAAAGGTGATTTTATTAAAGCACGGGGGACGGGACCCGTGGGCAGAAAGAGCTGCCCTGGGGTTGTGAGGAGTGACTGATTATATACTTCTAAGTTAGTGGGGGTTAGGGACAGCCTAAGTCTCTCTAAGGAATGTGAAAGCAAGGCTTTCAGGACCTTGAGGGGCTAGCTACTCTTAAGATAAGGTTACTTTTAGTCTTTAATAAAACGAAAACATTAAGGAAGCAAGGCAGCCTCGAGTTCCTTGGGAAGGTCACGCTATACATGTTCCAGGTGTCTATCAGTGAGCTGCAAGCTGCAAAGAGATTTCATCTAAGCTACATTTCTCTTGCCTTTGTTTTCCTCATCAGTTAGATCCATTTTGCCTGTCGGCTCTACCCCTTTATTTCTGCCGCAAGATTAGTTGTAGTGGCTGGGGTTTTTGCAACCATCTGTAATCAGGAGTCTGGGTTGCTGGTGACATAAAGCGGCCATCGAGTCCTGGGGAGTCTATCCTTGGACCTATCCCATAAGAATGAAAACGGGGGTGGGGCGCCTGGGTGGCTCAGTAGGTTAAGCGTCCGACTTTGGCTTAGGTCACGTTCTCGAGGTCTGCGAGTTCAAGCCCCGCGTTGGGCTCTGTGCTGACTGCTCGGAGCCTGGAGCCTGTTTCAGATTCTGTGTCTCCCTCTCTCTCTGACCCTCCCTCGTTCATGCTCTGTCTCTCTCTGTCTCAAAAATAAATAAACGTTAAAAAAAAAATTAAAAAAAAAAAAAAAAGAATGAAAACGGGGGTGCCCGGGTGGCTCAGTCCGATAAGCATCTGACTTCTGCTCAGGCCACGATCTCACAGTTCACGAGTTGGAGCCCCACATCAGCCTCTGTGCTGACAGCTCGGAACCTGGAGCCTGCTGCAGATTCTGAGTCTCCCTCTCTCTCTGCCCCTCCCCTGCTCGTTCTCTGTCTCTGTCTCTCAAAAATAAATTTTAAAAAATTTTCCTTTAATTTAAAAAACAGATGAAAACCAAACATCTTTAAGGAGCTATTTGAGGAGCCTTTGCTATAACAACTTCAGAAACTTAAAGATGACCACGGTTCTTTTCCGCCTCTTGCCAAGGGGCAGTAGAATCTGCTCCCCTTGTCTTTGAATCTGGGCTAGCCCTGTGGCCTGTTCCTGACCAACAGAACGTGGCAACATTGAGATCTGCTGGGTCTAGGCTTTAAAGTAGCTGCAGCTTCCCCCTTCGCCACTTAGAACACCTTCTGTTGGAACCCAGCGGTCACGCCGTGAGGAACCCAAGCCACATGACGAGGCCACATGGAGAAAAAAACGGAGACACCCTGATCCACAGCCCGGCTCCATTCTCTGCTGGGAGCCAGCACTGACTTCCAGCCAAGTAAAACCAGCCTTCTGGGATGTTCCAGCCCAGCCAAGCCTCCAGATAACTGCAGGCCTTGCTAATACCACATCAAGCCAAGGAACCCTGCGGCTGAGCCCAGTCTTCCAGAGGACAACGCAAAAGCGTCAGATGTGGGAGTCCTGTCGGACGTGCCAACCCATCAAGGCTCCAGACATTGCAGCGCCACCGGGACAAGCTGGCAGCACCCGGGACAAAAGAACCAGCCGGCTAAGCCCAGTCAACCTATGGATTTGTGAGAGAGAATAAACTAATGAATAATAAAACACAATAAAACAATAAAAAGAATAAAATAAATTGTTTTAAGGCACACCGCTAGGGTGACTGAAAATAGAAACCACGCAGAGAAAGAATGAAGGTTGCAGCCCTGTGCACCTAGGGAAGCCAGGAAAGAGAAAAACTTCAGGTCTCAAGCCTACATTAATCATTGAGAAATGTGATGCTTAGTTCTCTGCCTAACTCAACATTTGGAAAGACCCTGAACTAAGAATTAAACACGAAACTGGCTTAATCTTTAGATCTCCGGGCTAACCAACAATGAAACTACCTCACAGGTCTCCCAGCATGACCCGGGGGACAGAGGACACCCCTCCAAACCCAGAAGATAATGCCTGTGGATTGGCTGTTGGATGGGAATTACAAAGCACATGGGGAGATACAATGTATAACTTCTTGCAGCAGCTGAGGAAAGGTCACAGCCCCAAATGGTAGGCAATAAGAAAGAAGAAAGGAACTTTAAAATTAATGTTTAATATATCCAGAACTAAAGGATTAAATTTGTAAGGCAAAAATGGAATATTATAAAAAAATGAGCAGGAATAGTTGGGCAAAAAATTAAAGTGATAGCTTACAAATGAAAACTAAAATAACTGGAATATAAGAAGTCTCAATGGACCTACTAAACAGTAAACTGTATATGTCTCACGCACACATAAAGAACTAGTAATTTGAAGCCAGATCCGAAAAATTACCTAAAATATAGCACAAAATGCCAAATACAGCAGTGCCTGGGGGCTCGGTCAGTTAAGTGTCCGACTCTTGATTTCAGCTCAGGTCATGACCTCACGGTTCATGAGATTGAGCCCCAAGTAGTGCTTTGTGCTGATAGCACAGAGCCTGCTTGGTATTCTCTCTTCCTCTCCCTCTGCCCCTCCCTTACTCATGCTCTCTCAAAGTAAATAAACTTTTAAAAAACTTAGTAAGAAAGCAAAAGTATTCTGAATCCCAAATAATAGCATTTTCTACACACTGAATTAATGACTGAGGTATATATAATATAAACATATGTACCCACTATATATATGCACTATGCATAATATATGCCATATGTATTATAAATATAGTATTTATGTATATTATGCATAGTACATATATATAGTGGGTATATGTATATACATATATATATAATTTAGAAGCACTTGTGGCTTTATTAGAAAAGAACTCATTTTCATATCATATCTTTTGTAATTTCCAGTCATAATAGGCCTGGATCTTTGGTCCTTCTTCCTCACTTTGGCCCCTTCCCACATATCTGTGCCTCCCCTCGCTGTGTTCCTTTATCAGGAATGGCCAATCCCATCTCCAGTGCTGGGCAGAGCTCTGCCAGTTTCAGAAACCTCCTCGGACCACCACAGGGCATTGTCTCTACTTTCTCTAAAATTTTACAACCCTGAAGTGTGTTCACCTTGACTTTTGGCCATTGACTTTTGAAAGAGCTCTTTGGAAGCCTTTTCAGGTTGGGGGCCTCCGTTCATATTTCTCTGGACTCCCCTGAGACTTGATTTGTTCTCAAGGCTCGGTAGTTCGTTAATTTAGGATAACCTTTGGGGCGCCTGGGTGGCTCAATCAGTTGGGCATCCGACTTCGGCTCAGGTCATGATCTCACAGCTCGTGAGTTCGAGCCTCACATCGGGCTCTGTGCTGACAGCTCGGAGCCTGGAGCCTGCTTGGGATTCTGTGTCTCCCTCTCTCTCTCCCCCTCCCTCACTCACACTCTGTCTCTGTCTCTCTCTCTCTCAAAAATAAATAAATTTTAAAAAATTAAAAAAAAATGTGTGAGGTTAACTTCTGGGAAGATGAAAGGGATAACAATGAGAAAGGGGTTGAAAGCCTTTGAAAGAGCATGATTTTACCCCCACTGGTTCGCCACACAAATAAATACCACCACTGCCATCTCTGTGACTACTGCTACTGTGACCACTGTTAGCACTGCTGTTACTGCTGATGTCTAGCCAAGGCTTCCACGTGAAACACAAAAAGCTTGAGCAGAATCCCCCGAGAAACTGTAGAACGAGAGGATGACTGAGTGGTGGTGGAAGCAGGTAGAGGGAGGAGTTTCGAAAAGGGAGGGGAAACATGGGAGGGACCAGGACCCGGCAGGGGGAGGGACGATGCTGTGAGAGAGAAAGAACGGAGGCCTGGGAGTCATTCTCTGATTGGCTGGGATGCTGGGAAGAAAAAAAAAGTGAGACAAAGCACCACATAAATGGCATGATGGAATTTATTCCCGTGGGCTGGAAGACATTGAAACTTCTCCGTCCTATAGAAGATACAGAAGCTAATGAGTGGCTCTGAGAAATCTGGTTGTCAAACCCACAGAATCGCTTCCCTGGAGATGTAGCTTCGTTCTTTCAGTGACCCAGATTCACTGGATTAATTAGCAACTATGTCAGAGGCTATGGAGGCCAAGAGGCTTCTCTGGGTATAGCCTTGAATCAATCCAGCTTGATGGGAACTGGAGCTTTGTTGATGTGACAGTTTGGGCTCAGCCAAGAGATGAGTATTTTGACTCTTTTCTCCCAGAGTGATAAAACTAGAGAAGTACCCGGATTGATATTGCCAAAACCACCAATAGATTTGTCATAACCATCAATCCTTAATCACTGACCAACTGGGTTTATTTCCACAGCCTTTCATTTTTTACCATCTTCAGAGGTAAGGTAACTTTATTTTTTTAATTTTCTTTTTCTTTTCTTTCTTTTTTTTTTTTTTTTTGAGAGAGCACGGGAGGGGCAGAGAGAGAGGGAGAGAGGGAATCCCAAGCAGGCTCCGCGCTGTCAGCGCAGAGCCCGACTCAGGGCTTGGTCTCCTAAACAGTGAGATCATGACCTGAGCTGAAATCAAGAGTAGGATGCTTAGCCAACTGAGCCACCCAGGTGCTTCAGGAAAATAGCTTTAATCCCAAATTTCTCTAATATCCTGGATGAAGTTCCTATCATGTTATCCCTCCAACGTCAGATCATTCTTTTCTTGGTTAATTTATTAACTGAGCTTTCTACACTGTGTGTGATGGCTCTTGATTCAAAATGTCCCGCTGAGCACATCGATCTGTCTAGCTGCTGACTTTCAACTTCCTGGCTCCATCAATCACGAAGCACCCTCATCTTTCTTGGCTTGTCCTGAATTACATTTGATGCCAGTCCAACCTTATCTTTAATAAGCTCACCTAGGTAATCTGCATATAACAAACAAATTAGGGCTTCCAATGATTATTTATAGGGTGCCATAGCCATAAATCAATCTAGAAACAACCTGTTTCTAGAGACCTTCAGAATGGGGAACAGAACTTAATGAACAAATTAACGTTAATTCTCTTTCTCGAGTTCAATTTGTTCTTTACAACTGTGCAGTTCCCTCTGTCATTTACGATGAACTGTTAGATTTAAATCAAGCATGAAAGTCATACTACTATTTGGATGTTTTGGCACGAACTCTTTGCTTGTTTTGAGTACATGATCACAAATTTGTAGTGTTTCTTTGTGCTTCTTTAATGGCACAACTGTAAGTATACATGTGGAGTGCTACAGAGTAGAGAGACAAAGGCCTAGACACTCCTTTTGGCTCTGATGTAGAGTATCTGTGAGTTTTGGGGTCATATGCCACCATTCCCCCAATTTCCCCACTCTAAATTAAGGAGCATGGGGTCCATTGATAAGCTTCAAGTGATCTGCGAACTCTTGAAATAGCATGAAACTTTTTTAATGTATTTGTGCAATGTTTTCTATTTAAAGAGGGCCAGAGCTTCAATCAGAACCTGTTTTTAGGGGCATCTGGGTGGGTCAGTCAGTGAAGCATCTGACTCTTGATTTTGGCTTAGGCCATGATCTCATGTTTGTGGGTTTGAGCCCCTCAATGAGCTCTTTGCTGGGTGTGGAGCCTGCTTAGGATTCTCTCTCTCCTTCTCCCTCTGCCCCTTCCCCACTTTCTCTCTCTCTCTCTCTCTCTCTCTCTCTCTCTCAAAGAAACTATTTCTAACATCAAAACGTTAAGAAATACCAGGTTAGAGTATATTCCACTCCTATCTCTGTACTTACATAATATAATTTGATTACTACTTTAAGTTCTCAAGAGATAATTATATTTTTCAATAAGTCAGATTATTATGCAGCAAAGTGTGCTGTCTAAATTGAGCACACCTGTAAATGAGAGGTGTGAGGAAGGATGGATTTTTGATAAACTATCTTGGGATAATTAGTCATTCATATGGAAAAAAAAAATCAATCCCTACCTCACGCCATACACAAAACCCAAATTCCAGATATACTAAAAACCTAAATATGAAAAGCCAAAATGAAAAACTTCCAGAAGATATGGGAGAATATCCAGCAGCAAAGTATTTCTCAAACAGGGCAAAAATTTATGTCACAGAAGAAAACATGGATTCATTTTACTGTGCTATGGTCGTGAACTTCTGTATGATCAAAGACTTCTAGACAAAACATACACACCCTAGAACAAGATACTTCAACACATATAGCTCACAAAGTGTTGATATTTTGAATATACTAAAATGTTCTTTCTCTACATTAGTAAGGAAAAGTTAAAAAATAGGAAATGGGGAAAAGCTATGGAGGGGTAATATAAAGTAGAGGTGCTAGGAAGGTCCTCCACTATTCATATCTCTTCAAGCTCTAACATGCCCTGCTGTTTCTAGAGCCCTTACTTTTCCTGCGATTTGTTTTTAAATTTATTCTGTGTTATTTGCCATGGTTGTCTATTTCATTTGGGCAATTCTTTATGTTAAATCTCTCGAGATAAGCACTATGTTTTAAATGTTTAAATGCATTTATTAGACAGCCTCTAGCGCACCACTAAATACCTAGGAGGAACACAATAAATACCGTACTTTTTCCTACATGTGGACATCTCCAAAATTGAGATGAACATTGCAATCTATGGCACCTGGCACCATCACCCAGGTAGCCTTCAAGACATAGTTGCCTTTAACTGCAAAAGCGTAAACTGGGTTATCACTATCCTCACTTCAGTTGACTTGTGTGCATCGACGGAACTACGTTTACGGAGTTTAATTATTATTTAAATATATTTTAAAAGATAGCACTATCTTTTGACATTGGCTACGAAAGGTTGCAGCGAAGGCGGAAGGCATGAAAACAAAGCAGTGGGACAAAAAGCAAATACCGTTGGCTGATGGCCACAGTTCCACATCTTCTTGCAAAAATGAAACCCAAGTGCTTTATGGGGTCTCAGAAAAGAAGGGACCCACAAGAAAATGAAGCTGTCCCTGGAGGTATGTGCAAAGCATTGTCTATCATAAGCCAAGCAGTGCAACACGAGAGGGATTGCCAAGTCTCAGAAGGAAATTCAAAGCAATAAGGGCTGATGTAAATGATTCAAGCTGCCTCTTATTCAATCAAGAAAATGTCAGCAAGAAAACTTCAAGAATGTGTTAGCAGCTTGGAATAAAATTCTAGACATAATAGTGGAACACTCTTTGAGACATGCTGTCTCATCAGATGTACTTGATGATATTGCGTGGATAAACACGAATGTTGACCCTCAAGTCAGATTCTCAATATGAAGAAAATTTGGAATGTTTTCACTATTTCACTTTTATTTTTTTTGTCTGCACAATAAAAATCTGAGTAAATATGTCTAAAAGAGCTCTTTCAATAAGCTTATAAAATAAACACTACTAATTGATTAAAAAATCATACTGTGTCATAGTTGTATATAAATAAGGGTGCATTCTATAGTTAAGGTGGTAGAACTGAGACGGGGCGCCTGGGTGGCTCAGTCGGTTGAGCGACCGACTTCGGGTCAGGTTCTCACTGTCCGAGGTTCTAGCCACGCATCGGGTTCTGTGCTGACAGCTCGCAGCCTGGAGCCTGCTTCCGATTCTGTGTCTCCCTCTTTCTGGCCCTTCCCCGCTCACGCTCCATCTCACTCTCTCTCTCAAAAATAAATAAACATTAAAAAAAAAAAGGGGGAGTAGAAGTGATTGTTTTCATTAGGTTGTGGTCTACCCTTTCACTGAAACTGGAGTAGCCTTGTGAATATCTTTGATGGAGAGAACGTGGTAAAAGTGCTGATTCCAGGACTAGCCTTTAGGAGACCCGGCAGGTTCAACTTTTACTCTCTTGGAGCCCAGGCATCATTCCATAAAGAAGTTAGTCTAGACTACAGAAGAAGAGAGTCCATACGGGGGAGGAATGAGGCACTTCCGTTGTTGCCAGCGTCAAATGTCAGATAAATGAGGCAGACCTTACTGGGTGATCCAGCCCAAGAAGCTGTGAGTAATCTCAGCTAACATAACGTGGAGCAGAACCACCCAGCTGAGCCTTGACAACCTGCAGAATTATAAGCAGTAGTAAATCACTATCGTTTTAAGAAACCAAGTCTTTTGAAGGTGCTTTCGTATGCAATGATAACTGAAACAGATTTGCCCCAAAAGGGGTTGTTACCATCACAGAAACGTCAACGTGTGGGACAAAATATAAGAGGAGGCTGTCATGGCGGTAAGGAGATGGCGGAAAAGTAGCAAAAAGATTCTTCATGAAGGCTAGAAAATGGTGAACATTCAGTGTGGACACTGTTATTAAAGGCTGGGGGGGTGGGGGTGGGAAAGGGACCAATATCATGAAATGGAACAAGTATGAACAGACCTGCCACCTGGGGTAACTCGGAAAAGGAAGAATTATCACGGGAACTTGTGGATCTAGCTGAGAGTATTTCCAGGCAGACTGTTGAAAATACCAATAGTTCCTTTTAGAAACATATAATAAAAGGTTGCAAGAGAAAATTGAGTTAAAAATGAACTGTTTGGTTTTCAAGCATAATTTAGGATACAGAAGACTTAGAACATTTTCTCCAGCTGACAAAACATTTTCAAAGGAAGAAATGGACTCATGGAAAAGAACAGGTCTAGAGTACTTCCAGTAAAAGTGTCCTTTGGGTCAAAATTAAATCAGTAGTGTAGCTGAAAGACTCTTTTTTGACAGATTTAAAGTGGTGCTTGTAGACCCTTCCAGCTAAGCACAAGCACCTCTAAAAATCTTAAGACGGTGTCTCTCAGCAGAGATATCTGTCTCAGGATGAATAATGGATTTGGTTTTGAGGCATAGAATGAACCAGATAATAGAAAACCCACAGAATTTTTAAGAGGATTGTATCAGACCAAATAAGGAGATATTGGCCAAAGGTTTAAAATTTCAGTTATAATATGAATAAGTTCTGGGAATCTAATATACAGCATGGTGACTGCGTTTAAGAAAAAAAGGTGTTGTATACTTGAAATTTGCTAAGAGAGGAAATCTAGAGTGTTCTCACTACCCACACTACCCACACTTACCCAGAAGGTAACTATGTGAAGTAACGAATGTGTCAATTAGCTTGTTTGTGGTAACCATTTCACAATATATATTTATATCAAATCATCACATTGTACTTCTTAAGTATACACATTTTTTTTTTGGTCAATTATACCTCAAGAAAGGTGGGAAAAAATAAAGTTAAATAAATAATAAGTTAAGAATCATTTGACAACTTCTTGGCTCTCTGTTTTGTTCCATATCCATATGTCTGTCTTTATGCCAATACTACACTCCTGTTTATTATTATTGTTATTATTATTATTGTATCTTTGAAATTAGGAAGTGTGAATCCTCCAACACTGTTCTTTTTCAAGATCGTTTTAGCTATTCAGTGCCCCTTTGGGTTCCAGATGTATTTTAGGATGACTTTTACTGAATTACACACATTGTCATGGTTTTTTGACATAGAATTACATTGAGTCTATAGATTGCTTTGGTGGTTTGTCATCCTTAAAATGTTAAGTCTTCTAAAATATGGGATGTTTTTCCATTTGCTTAAGTCTTCTTTAATTTCTTCCAGCCATGTTTTATCGTTCTCAATGTGTAGGACTCTTGTCTTCTTAGTTAAGTTCACCCATAAGTATTGTTTTTAATGCTATTGTAAATGGAATTGATTTCACAATTTTCTTCTCAAATTGCTCATTATTAGTGTATAGAAACATCACTGATTTTGCATATTAATTTTGTGTTCTGAAATTTTGATGAATTTATTTATTAATTCAAAAATTTTTTTGGTGGAATCTTTGGGTCTTCTACCCAAAGATCTGTATCTACAAAAAAGAGATAATTTTACTTCTTTCCAATTTGGATGGCTTCTGTTTCTTTCTGTGGTCTAATTACTCCGGCTAAACCTTCTAACACCATGTGTTGTAAATGGGCATCCCTGTGCTGTTTCTGATATTAGAGGAAAAGCTTTCTGTTTTTCACCATTGAGTCTATGATGATTGCTATGGGTTTTTCATATATAGCCTTTATTATGTGGAGATAGTTTTCTTCTATTTTTAGTTTAGTTTAGTTTGGTTTAGTTTAGTTTTAATTTAGTTTATTGAGGGTTTTGATTGTGAAAAATTGCTGAAGTTTGTTAAATACTTTTTCTGTATTAATTGAGATAATCATGTTACCCCCTCCTTTATTCTGTTAATGTGGTGTATAACATTAGTTGATTTTTGTATATTGAACCATTCTTGCAATTTAGGAATAGATCACACTTGGTCATGGTGTGTAAGCCTTGTAATATGCTGCTAAATTTCGTTTGCTAGTATCTTTTTTTTGAAGATTTTTCCATCAGTATTCATAAGGGATACCAGTATACAGTTTTCTCTCTTGTAGTAGTTTTTTTGACTGGCTTGGCACTAGGATATTGCTGGCTTTATACAATGAGTTTAAAAGTGTTCTCCCCTCCTAAGTGTTGGGGAAGAATTTGAGAAGGATTGGTATTCATTCTACTTTAAACGTTTGGTAGATTCAGCAGTGAATTGAATTGATTGAGCAGGTCAATCAGATTTTCTATTTATTCATGAGTCAGTCTTGGTAGATTGTGTATTTTTAGGAATTTGTCTGTTTCATCTTGCTTATCCAGTTTGTTTACTAACAATTGTTCAGGGTTGTTATGGTTATGTACTTTATAATCATTTTTATTTCTGCAACATTGATTGTAATGTTCCCACTATCATTTCTGATTTTAGTAATTAAACTTCTCTCTTTTTATGTGCTTACTTGATCTAGCTAAAGGTTTATCCTATTGGTGACATTTACAAAGAACAAATGGTTAGTTTTATTGGTCCTCTTCTATTTTTTTTTTCCTATTCTCTATTTTATGTATCTCTACTCTGATCTTTATTATTGTTTTTCCTTCCACTAGCTTCGGGTTCTAGTCTCTTAGTATGTAAAGTTAAGTAGTTAATTTGAGATCTTTCTTCATTTTTAATGTGAGTATTTACAACTATAAATTTCCCTCTTAGCACTGCTTTAGCTGCATCTGATAGGTTTTGGTGTGTTTTGTCTTTGTTTTCATTTGCCTCAAGGTATTTCCCAATTTTCCCATGTGATTTCTTCTTTGACCCACTGGTTATTTAATACTGTGTTGTTTAGTTTCCACATGTTTGTAAATTTTCCACCTTTCCTTCTCTTGTTGATTTCTAGTTTCATTCCATTGTGATCAGAAAAGATACGTCGCATAATACAGCCTTTTAAAATGTATTAAGGCTTGTTTGTGGGGGTGCCTGGGTGGCTCAGTTAGTTAAGCATCTGACCCTTGGTTTAGGCTCAGGTCATGATCTCACAGTTTGTGAGTTTGAGTCCCACATCAGGCTCTGTACTGACAGAGCCCTCTCTCTGCCCCTCCCCTGATCACTCTCTCTCTCTCTCAAAAATAAATAAAATGAAACTTAAAAAAAAAAGAAAGACTTGTTTGTGGACCCTCTATCCTGGAGAATGTTCCACGTAGACTTGAGAAAAATGTGTATGCCTCTGTTGTTGGGTGGAGTGTTCTGTATGTGTCCATTGGTTTTAATTGACTTCTAGTGTTCTCAATTTCTCTATTTCTTTATTGGTCTTCTGTCTGATCTTTCTCTAACTGAAAGTAGGATATTGAAGTCTTCAACTATTAATATAGACATATGTGGTTTTCCTTTCCATTTGCCAGTGTTTGCCTATATATTTCAAAGCTCAAAGGTTTGGCACATATATGTTTATAATTATATTTTCTTGCTGTATTGACTCTTCTATCAATATATAATGTTCTCCTTTGTTCATTTAACAGTTTTTGACTTAAAGCTTATTTCATCTAATGTTAGTATAGTCACTTCAGCTCTCTTTTGGGTACTGTATGCACGGAATATCCTTTTCCATCATTTCACTTTCAACCTATTTTTGTCTTTAGATCTGAAGTGAGTCGCTTATAGATGGTGTACACTTGGATTATTAAAAAAAAAATCCATGTTGCCAATCTATGCCTTTTAATTGGGGAATTTAATTCATTTATTTTTAAAGTGGCTACATATAAAGAAAGAAAAGACTTACATTGCTATTTAGGTATTTGTTTTCTGCATGTCTAATAGCTTTTTTGTCCCTATCTCCTCAACTACCACTTTCTTTAGTGTTTGGTTGATTTTTTGTAGTATCATATTTTGATTCTCTTCTCATTTCCCTTTGTGTATATTCTATAATTTTTTGGTGGTTATCATGGCAATTACATATAACATTCTAAAGTTTTAACAATATAATTTTAATTGTACCAGCTTAACTTCAGTTGCATATGACAACTCGACTTTTCTATAGCTCCTTTCTCTTTCACTTATATTACTTATGTCAGAAATCACAACTTTATACATTGTATACCTACTAACACAGATTTATTATAATTTTTTGCATTTGTCTTTTAAATTCTGAAGAATATAAAATGTGGACGTACAAACCAAAATTGCAGTAAGACCAGCTTTTACATTTGCCCATTTATTTACTTGACTAAAGATCTTTATGTTTTCATGACTTCAGGGTCCTGCCTACCATCCCCATTTCAAGCTGGAGGACTCTCGTTAGCATTTTTTATTGGGCGGGTTGAATGTTAATAAACTTTCTTAGTTTTTGTTTTTGTTTTTCCCCTCATTTTTGAAGGATACTTTTGCTAAATATAGAATTTTTGGTTGACAGATTTCCACCCCTCCTCTGCACTTTCAATAGATCATCCCACTGCCTTCTGGCCTGCAAGATTTCTTCTGATAAATTAGCCACTAATATTTTTATGGATCCCTCAAACCTGACACGTTATGTCTCTCTTGCTGTGTTCAAGATTCTCTTTCTCTTTCGACACTTTGATGATAATGTGTTTCATTGTGGATCTCTGAAATTTGTCCTGCTTGGAGTTTTTTGAGCTTCTTGGGCTTGTAAATTCATGTATTTGATCAAACTTAAAACGCTTTTTGGCCATTATTTCTTCAAATAATCTCTCTGCCCTTCCCCCTCCTTCTGCAACTCCCATAATGCACGCATTGTGCTGCTTCACGATATCCCACATGTTTTTTTTTGGGGGGGGGGTCTGTTCACTTGCCTTCATTCTTTCTGTGCCTCAGGCTTGATTATTTCAATTTTCCTGTCTCACGGTCACTTATTCTTTCTACTGCCTGCTCCAGTGCTGTTGAGTTCCTCTAGTGAGTTCAGTTATTCCCTTTTTTTTCAGTTTTGTAGTCTTGGTTCTTTTAATAAGCGACTCTCCAATGATATTCTTAATTTGTTCATACATTGTTTTATTGATTTCGTTTAGCTTGTGCTTGCTTTAGCTCTTTAAGCATATTTAAGAGCGCTGTTTTGCTGTATTTGTTTGATGTCTGTGCTCCATCAGGGATGATTTTTACCAATTAATTTTTTTGAATGGACCATGGTTTGCCATTTTGTTGTATACCTTGTGATTTTTTTGTTGTTGCTGAAATTTGGATATTTGTAAAAAGCAGCCACTTCTCCACGTTTTTACGGGCTGGCTTTGTGCCTGGGTAGTCATTCACTGAGTAGCAGGGCATGCTCTGAGCCTAGGAATCAGCCTGAGGCGAAACCTTATGGTCTTCTCAGGTCCTTTCTGAACATGTGTCTTGCTTGGGCTTACACATGGTTCTCTCAGTTTCCATTAAAAATCCCTCTTTTGAATGTCTCAATTTCCCCAAAATCTCACCCAGATTCTCCTTGGGGCCTTACGTGGTCTAATGTATGTCTCCACCCATAATCTTTCGCCCAGGCTTATGTGGGCCCATAGTCCCTCTGCAGCTTTCACAAGCAGTCATCACCAGTCTTCCTTACCCAAGATCTGAGTTGGGCAAGACACAGACCAGTTCTTCAGTCTGTCCCCAGACAGGTTAAAACGTTGCAAGAACGATATACTCTGCTCTCTCTAGTTCAAGGGAGGACGTTGTGAACTATGCCTCTTTCTGACCAAGACCATGCCATGCAGAGAAGGGGTGGGGAAAGTTTGAGTACGAACACTGTGAAATTTTCCTGTCATTTTGAATGTGGATTTTTCTTCATTAGGCATTTGCTTGGTTGCATTTTACTGTTTTCTAGAACTCCCATAAGGTTAGGTCAGCGAGTTTCTATTTTTTGTTTGTTTGTTGTTTGAGGTTTCTTTTGGAGAAATAAGGGCTTGAAACTTCCAGTTTACCGTTTTGCTGACATCAGCCCATTTTCTACATTTTCTTATTTAAAAAAATTTTTTTAAATGTTTATTTTTGAGACAGAGAGCAAGTGGGGGAGGGGCAGAGAGAGAGGGAGACAGAGGATCTGAAGTGGGCTCTGTGCTGACAGTAGAAAGCCCGACCCAGGACTCAAAGTCACAAACTGTGAGATCATAACCTGAGCCAAAATCGGATGTTTAACCGACTCAGCCCCCACGCACACTCATTTTCTACATTTTGAATGAGAGTTTCTAGTACAGTTGCCCAATCCACATCTTACAGTTGTATGTTGGACATTTGAGAGCAAATAACACCTTTTTTTAGTGTACTGATCTCCATATCAAGAGTGTTGCAGCAAGGAGCCTCATACACATGGAGACCTGATTCAAATGACGATTTGAACTTGGACCTGCTGCCATAATGAAATGAGATTCTTGAAGGAGGAGTGCATGTGTTTTGCATGTGGGAGAGACATGAAAGGTTGTTGTCAGAGGATATACTATGGTAGATCATTTTCAAAAATGACCAAGAAAGAAAAAAACACATGTTCTTTCTTACACACACATACTCACCCTTCCATCTAGAGGTGAAGTGCATTTCCCCTTCCCTTCATCTGGGATGGTCTTATAACTTGTAAATAATGGAATACAGTTGAAATGATGCTCTTGAACTACCAAGCCAAGGCCTTACAAGATCTTATATCTTCCACTGTCAACCTCTAATTCAGCTGTCATGTAAAGGATCGTGGGTTAAGTCACTGAATTGTGATAGACCACATGGAGACACAGGCTATAAACAGTAGCACAAGGCTCCCCAGCTGAACCTCAGCTAAGTGTAGTTGCATGCACCATACGTCTATACCACGTGAGCAAAGTGCCACCCAGCTGAGCCCGGCTAACACCAAATGTTAGCCTTCCGCTGAGCCCTAACCAAATTTAAGAATCATAAGTAAACCGAACTGGTTATTGTTTTAAGTCACTAAAATGCTTCGGGCGGGGGTGGGAAAGGGTATTGCCACATCATTTAACTGAGAAAACTATTTAACTCATTTTCAGGAACAATTTAGACTAAAACATATTCATCTATGTGGCTGACCTCAAAAACTAGCCCCTGTTTAAATGAGACTCCTGTCTATCATGTCTTTTTCTTGTTACATCCACATGCTAGAGAGGAAAGGGCATACATTTTGGGGATACAAAACTTGGGGGTATTAAATTCTATTTCTACCATTTATGTTACGACGTCGTATTAAGTGATTTCACCTTTCTGACTCAAGGTTTGCTATTCTGTAAAATAAAGATAATAACACTGACAGGGGTTTCTGGGAGGATGAGATAGGTTAATATGTGGAGTTGGACCCATATGTATATCTGCACAACCTACACAATGGTACACAGGGATGCTGTTGTGCAAAACATGAGGCGAAGCTCCGGGCATACAGTGGGCGTGTGGACGGTGGTAATTAGAGGAGTCCTCTTCTGTGATAAGGGGGGTATTCTTCAACACTGAAATGAGATCAGACCTCAAATAAAGGAATCTATCATGGTAAAGGGACAGATGTTTGGGTTGTTAATTAAGTTAGTTAAATTGAGAACATGAGTTCATACCTGTAAAGGGATTAACAGTGCTTGTCCACAAAATAAACATTAAAGAAATGTTAGCTAGTATGATTGTTGTTGTTGCTTTGATCACAAGGGCAAGTGATTTCACCTAGCATCCTTCTGATCACACCTAGGAGGAAGTGTTTATGTCAAGTCTTGCTTTAGGTCCTGGTCCTCGTGCCGGCAAAGCATTTTTGGAACTTGTCTTTTTCCCACAGGAGAAAGCAATAACACCACAATCTGTATCCCATGCCTGGCAGGTGCATCTCTTTCATTCTGACATCCTCAATTAGCCATGCTTCCTCCCTACCTTAGACATGTTTGCTCTTAGGTGTAATTGAATGGCTTCATTATTATTACTATTTGCTAAAGACCATAAACTTGGAGAAATGCTTGATTGCTAAAACCAAAATGCTCCTAGAAATGTTCTATTTCTTGTCTTTCTTCCCTTCCTTTTCTCTCCTTTCACTAACCTGATAACCTACCAAACTTAAGGGACAGAATTAGTTCTCTAATGCTGCATAACAAATCACCCTAATACTCAGTGACTTAAAACAATAATAGTCATTTATTATTTCTTAGTTTCTGTGGGTTAGAAGTTCAAAGGCAGCGTGACTGGGTTGTTCTGATTTGGGATCTCTCATGAGGTTATCATCAGATGTCAGCTGGGGCTGCAGTCATCTGAAGGTTTGACTGGGGCTGGCGGCCCCACTTGCAAGGTGGCTCCCTCATGTGGCCGGCAAGTTGGTGCTAGTTATTGGTAGGGGGTTTCAGTTCCTTCTCAGTGCCACATGGGCTTCCCCATAGGATTTCTTGAGTATCCTAACAACATGGTGGCTGGCTTCACTCAGAGCAAAGGATCCAAGAGAACAAGGCAGAGGCTTCCATGCCTGTTACGACTCAGCCTAAGAAATCAAACCATCACTTCCCCCTTTTTCTGCTGGTCACAGGCTTTTAAGGAGACTATACAAAGGAGAGAAGATCAGAAAATACTGAATTATTCAAAACCATACTGCAGGCTGACCACCACATACCATCACCATGCTTCATTGAGTTTTCTGCAGGGGGTCCAAATGTAAAATTCTGACCAGCCCAAACTACATATTTCAAGAATATTACAGGCTCTCCTACAGTTTATGAAAGTACTTTTCTTTTTCACTTTCTTCGAGCTGTTATCTCTAACAGTGGTTAGAATTGGGTCTAGAATTGATTATTTCATTTGTGCAACCCTTAATAACCTCTCCTATTTTCGAAGGAAGAGAAGGAAGGAAAAGAGTAAGGAGGAACGGAGGTAAAATCCTTCCTAAGCTTTTTGATCTTCGTTCTTAAAGTGTTCTGGAATTTCAATTGTCACACTGAAGAGAGTGTTTTCCAGTCTCTCGTTTTGAAGGATCCGGCCCATTAATGATTTTCAAACTTCCATTTCTTCCTCTATTGAGTGTATCAACTTGTTTTGTGTGTTTTGACAGGCTCTCACACTAACTTCATGATGTGAAAAGTGATATTTTTACAAATATGGTTTTCTAAGTTCATATCTTCTCTGTGTAGATGGCGAATATTTAGTATTTCCCATCAAACACACAGAATGTGTAGCAATTAGAATTTTTGCTAGCGTTTGCCCTACAGATACTTTGCTTCCGAAAAGAGCACCTATTTGCATTTTAAAACAAAGATCTACATGGGTGCTGCTGCCCACCATCTGGTTTTCTCTTTGTTAAACTTGGCAGTTTTTTCTCTAGGTCATATAGACACAGGCCTTACATGAAACTCATAGATGATTTGAGGCAGGATAACCTAATGGGTAAGGGATTTGGCTCTGGTATCTGAACTTGAATGTGAACCATGGTTCTGCCAGTTATGAACTGAGGTGGCATTTGGCAGATTTAGTAAATTTTCTAAGATTGAGTTTCCTTAATCTATAGAAGGAGGATAAGAACCAAACCAGCTTTACAAGGATCGCCAGTTCGACAACGATCTTCTCAGCCATACTCAAAAACTGGTTTTGATATGGAGTCTAAAAACAACACTAGCCATTGTGTTGACGTGTGGAGTGGAATAGTGTAGGCTAAAGTGCCTTGAAAAACGAAGACTACCATATTCTGGAAACCTACCTACCTTGATTCTTCATGAAGATGAATTGGGGCAATGGCAACTCTGGGAAAACACTCCATTTGTGACACTGGTAGACATATCCGGCTCGAAATAGCATAGGTAAACTTCATCATAGATATAATGCAGACTTTTGAAACATTAAACTCAGTGTTGAATGGAAATCAAGCTTTATTGATTGATTGATTGATTTTTGCGAGTACTATGAGGTCTCTGTGTTTCATGTCTTCGTAGATCTGGGGTCATCTATGTGGTGGTGGGGTTCTCTTCGGATGGAATGTTTTTGTCAGTTCAAAAATGAGAGGATGTGAGTCTCAACAAGATCAATACTTTTTATTTATAAAATATAAACACCGTCAATGTTAATAATATATTCTATCCATTAATAAAATGAAGCATAGAGTTTTACATAATGAACGAGTAAAAAAAAATAGTGGTTGCCAGTGTTTCTTTGTATATCCCAATGCAATGTTTTGTCTGCATGAAGGGAAGTGAACATCTTACGTGGGAGACAGCTGTTTACTCTTAATTGAACAAGAATAAATGGTCAGTGAAAACAGCAAGATGATACCACCACACGCCTGTTAGAAGAGCTAAAATTCAAAACACTGGCAACATGAATTGCGAGTGAGGATGTGGAACAGCAGGGAGTCTCATTCATTGCTGGTGGGTCCAGCCACTTTGGAAGACCGTTTGATAGCTTTTCCCAAAACCAGACATAAGCTTACCGCATCATCCAGCCATCATGCTCCTAGAGGTTTACTCAAATGAGGTGAGAACTTCTCTCCACACAAATGCACGCATACGAATATTTATAGTGCTTTATTCAAAATTGCTCAAAATTAGAAGCAACTAAGATGTCCTTTGATAGGTGAACAGATAATCTGTGGTAATCCATACAATGGAATATTATTGGGCTATGAAAAAGATGGTCTCTCAAGGCACGAAAAGCATGGGGAACCTTAAATGCATTTTGCTGAGTGAAGGGAGAGGCTGCCTACTGCGTGATTTCAACTCTGTGACATTCTAGAAAAGGCAAAACTACAGAGACAGTAAAAAATGAGCGGTTTCTTGGGGTTGCAGATGGGAGCCGGAAGGAAAGTGGGCTGGGGAATGAACGGGGGGAGCACAGGGCTTTTTTAGAGCCATGATCTATTCTGTATGATTCTGGAATGGTGGACACAGGAACATTTTTGTCACATCCCATAGCATGTACAAGGCAAAGAGTGAATTCCAAACTATGGACTTTACTCAATAACAATGCGTCAGTAGTGGTTCACCGATTACCACAAGTATAACACAAGAATGTAGCATGTTAATAACAGTAGACACTGGGTGGGGAAAAGAGGGAGACTACGAGAACTCTGTATTTTCTGTGCATTTTTTGTGTAAACCTAAAACTGCTCCCCCCCAAAAAAAATCAAATCTATTTAAAAAAACACGGGCTCTGAAAACAAAAACAGGTGCTTTGACTGGGTGTGACTGGGTGTGCTGACAGACACGGGGTCCACTTTCTGGTGGGACATGCTTGCGACATGACAAGGAAAGGGGTACGTTTTCTAAACATTCTGTTGCAGGTAGAAGATTGGGTTCCCTTTCTGGAAAGACTTGTGACTTGAAGCAGGCCAAATCTGAATCTGCGTTCCAATACTTACAAACACGTGACCATGAGACATTCACTTGACCGTTGAGTCTCAGTTTCCTCACCTGTAAGGATTAAATAGAGGAGACGTAGATAAAAGACTAGCCAGCTGTAGGCAACAATGAATGATAGTTTTGTAGGGAACTCTGAGTAACTACGTTCTAAGAATCATCATTACATATTCCACCTAGGCTTATACATTTACTGAAAATAAGTACCATGATGTCTATTAAAAATTCTCTCAACGACGCTCAGCTTTACTGAAGCATAGGAAGTAACTGGGAACCATAATAGTTCCGAGAAATGAAATAAAATGAGGCTAAGGTAAATAAAAAGGAGTTACCTACTGGCGTTTCCCAATTAATTAGCATATGCCCATTCAATTATTCATACCTTAGGGAACTCATTTAGGCAATCAGGTATCCATAAATATTCATCCTATTTACCTCAGTGTCTCTGTCATTAGGATTGGAAATTGGCAGTGTTTTCTCTCTATATTTCACAACTGGTTGCTTTGAAAAAAATTACCTGGGACTAAATTCCTATGTCATTAATGGTGAAAATGATCTGCCACATGAATGCCGAATTAACAAAGGGCTGCTCCAGGCTTCTTCTCCGGGAACTGTATCATCTGCCTGAGAGGCAGCTCCGTGGGGCGTGCGGGCTTCAGGGCGGCCATTCTGACCTTCGGCCACTAGTATGCGCTCTTGAATAGTTTTTCATGGCAGTCGGGCCCTGGGCCCACAGGAACTGAGAGGCTACACCTCCCTGGTTCTAATTTGTGCAAGAGGCAGAAAGAATGTGATGTGTCGGTGTGAAAGCCTTGGGCCACCAACACAGACATAACCTCGCCTAAGTAGGCTCTTCGAGATACCCAGGATGGTCCAGACAGCATTCACGGAGGCGAGTGCGCCATCGGGATGGGCCACATCGTTTGTGGGATGTGGTACAAAATGAAAATGTGACCCCCCCCCCCCCCCCGGTTCAGAAAATTAAGAATTTCAAAACAGCAACAGTAGGGGCCCTTCTAAGTGTGAGGCCCTGTATCACCGCACAAGTTGAAGACTGTCGAAGCCGGCCCTGTGTGCAACACTCTTGTCACCTTCTCCCAAACTGCCTGGCCTCAGACAACAAAACAGGGACAAGTGACCCTTTCTGGTTATTAGGAAATGGTTTGCTTATAAATATGATTTCTGGAGTGCTTATCAGAGCTAGGTCCTGTGCTAGGCTCTGACATTATCTCCAACCCTTACGTCACACCTCCGAACTAGATTTTACTGTGTCCATTTTACAAGCAAAGGGACTGAGTTTAGAGAAGACACGTGACTGGCGGGAGCCTGTAAATGACTGAATCAGGGTGGAACCCCAGGGTTGTCTGTCTGCCTCCAAAGCCCACTTGCTTCTCACATGGACCATGCGGTTTTGTAGAGTTGGATGCTTATTACACGCATCTAAAACACAGCATGTGCCGTCTGAGGGGTAACTTTTCTATTTCCAATAATTTTGTTTACCTTGAAGGATTTTGCAACACTTCTCAGCCCCCCTCACAGGCCTTGTACTCCCTTTTTCCAGTAATAGGAAACACCATTTTTTTTTTTTTAAAGAGCAAATTACAAGTGTTGCTACCACCTTTTGCCCTCCAGGCGACAGACAAAAGCTCTTTTCATTGTGTCAAAGGGATACGGTCAGCCAAACAGTATAAACTAGCAGGACGATTTAGTTTCCAAAGAGAAGCCTAGTCTAAACTTTTTTGATCCACACTTGGAATAAATCAATATGGTGCCGGACGGGTCATGAAAGACCCTTTGAGAAGGGAAAGACTTCAGAATACAGAGTGGGGCCAAGTTGCTCCTAACTTTCTTGCCCACAAATTGTGTAAAAACCAGGGGCCGGGTGGAGGGTGGTGGGTATCACAGAACGGCCTCTTGAAAGTCTTTTCTTGCTTAATGGTAAGGAAACAATCCCAGAATGTCCCCACCTTCGGAAAGGAAGGTCTCTTTTGTCCGAAGCTTAGCCAAGTGACTTTGGTTGCCATGAAGACAGAATCAGTACAGAAGGGGACCCTTTTAGGCTGTGCGCCTCTTGGAAGCCAGGCCCCCGTGCAGGCAACAAACAGCATGAGTGGCCCAGCTTTCCTGAAGCTTCGGCAGCTCATTAGAGCCATCAGTTAACCCCCTGCCCCTGCCCATTGCCTACTTATTGTAATTAATTTTATGGCCCCTTTAAAAAAAGAGAGAGAAAAGAAAAGAGAGATCGCTACATTTTATGCTACATTGCACAAGCAATTGAAAGTTGCAGGGAAAGAAGAAAAAAAAAAATCCAAGCACCAAATGTTTAGCAGGCTTTTCTTCTATTTTAAATGAGCAACCTATTTAAATCAATTATCAGCTCAAAATGAGCAGACTGATCTAATTAGTCTTGGCCCCTGGTGGGTTAATGAATGAAAGGGAGGTGCTGGGTAGAAGTGGGCTTTCTCTGGAGTCTTTGGAACTGACCACACTAACACAGACCCTTTCTGGGTTGCTAAGTCTTATCAAGCAGAATTATAGAAAGAAATAAAGACACACACACACACACACACACACACACACACACACGAATAACAGAATGAGAGGGATAGGGGAGAATTATGAGCTTCATCAACAGAATGACTAAGCATTGCATGGCATATTTTCAGCCTGTGTTTTACCAGGCAGTGATCATTACCGTTTGATAAGTAGTTCAGAATTGTAAATAAATCAATTCGTGTTTTCTTTAAGCATGTTTGAAATGGAACAACGTATTGACTTCAGAAGAAAACAGGCTGGTGAGTGATGATAGCTCAAGCCCTGAATCTTGGCACATATAACCTCCTCCCTCTTCCCGCCCTAGTCATGTCTTACCATAATAGCCCCTGGACATTAATATATTGTTAATTAAAGAACTAATATAAGGAAGCAGGAGTGGGAAATAGGATGAACAGTAAGTCTGTGAGTGTTGGAAAAATCTCAACTTTCTCAGGATTTTTTTGTTTTGTTTTAAAACATCTTTTTGAGTATTCCTCCATGCGAGAAAGCAGATATTTGCTTTTGGGGTTATGACATTTCTTACCCCAAATGTTAACTCTCTGGTAAATGTTACAAGTGTTTACAGCTTGGGAATTTGATGTCTATTACTTTGTGGGTTCTCCTTTTCTCATGGAAATGACATAGGCTTTGAGATCAGGCGGACCATCTCTGCTTCTGAAGAGCACGACCGTAGGTAAATTTTTTCCTATCTCTGAACCTCCATTTTCTCATCTTTCATATGGGGACAATCCCACTTAGTTGTTCTGGGTAATAAACAGAGGGACTCCATAAATGATCCATCCGGCTGTTCTGGGGACATAGCCAACAGGTATTACTGGATTAGAAAAACATCAATGAAAAGCTGAAATGAATCATCATTGTCATTAGGGTTTCCAGTTATGGGGTGGGGTGGAGAGTGACAGAGGTTGGGTGAAGGTGTTCAGGTCGCCCAAGCTGAGCTGTGACGAAAGGAAGTGAAAACCTGTGGAAGCGGTCCAGACATAGCACTGGCTATGGAAGAACCACTCTCCATAAAGGACCCTTCTGCCCAGCCCTCTTTCTCCCCCACCAGATTTTATTTATCGGGGTCAGAGAGATTTGGGAAACATTGGATCATCTTTGAACGACAAAATTCATACGGCTATGTTGGCTTACATGGCAAGATGCTTCTTTGCTGCAAAACAGCTATATCTTTAAAGACATTCCCAAGAACTCCGTCTTTAATCAATAGAATGTCCAGAAACATTGGCCTTTACAGAAATCAAAATCCAGTTGTTCTATGACCACTTGGAGAGATCACGACTCTTTTTACCAAGCACCCAATCTCATCAAGGAGGGAAATACTGTTCCTCCATCATTCTAGGCTGGGACACCTCACGGAGGAACAAAATGCCTTGTTGGAGATAAAAGTGGGAAATTTTGAAAGATGAGGGAAAACTGTGCAGAATCTCATGTGAACTGGAGTTTGGCTCTGTGGGGCAAAGAGTGGGCGTGGGAGCATTCAGGAGCACACATAAAGGAATGCTGGAAATAATTTGCTATTTTTAGAGACCCAGAAAGACACAGAAAAAAAGGGAAGAAAAATCTTTTGCAGCCAGGGAATGCAAACTTTGTGGTTCATCATAGTTTCACCACGGAGTCTTACAATGATTTATTCAATTAACCTCTTGCCTGTAACCCCCCATCTTTAAATAAGCAGAATCCGAGAACAACAATTATAACTTTGCTAACGAGAAGCTGGGTAAGTATTAAGTGTTTAAAAAATCCCACTATTGGAGCCTGGTAATTTTTAAACATATAATTACCTCTTTTATTATACTTTGATTAGATTAAAATTAATGCATTATTAAGTCATGATATGTTCAACCATCTAGACCTCTGTATAGACACAGATAGCAGCTCCCTTTTTTCCCCTTCCCCAGGTCTAAGTTAATTAAATTCCCTTTAATTATAATTTACTAAAAAGCTTCACTTTTGCCACTATTATGTCTTTTGAACTTTGAAATTTGAAAAAAAAAAAAAAGGACCTTAAAATGGTCTTTTACAGGAGAAATGAACTGTCAGCGAATTCAGGCAAAATTAATTATTTCAGCTTGATAAACCTTTTCATCTATTTGACTCCTTATACAGAAAAGCCAATTAATAATGTCAAACATGCTTTGCCTCCAGGGACCTGCAAGTTCTAATGAGTCTGTTTACTGTGGAGTGGCTAGCAGAATGAGCTTCATGTAGAAATTTTCTAATCGCGCCACACCTGTCAAGCTCAGTCTCATTATCTGTGTACCAAGGGCAAACCTCATTTTGTCAGTAGCGGTTTTCGAAGAACTAACAGATGCCTGGGGGAACATGCAGGACTGTCCGCCAGTAGACGAGTCACTTAATTACCAATCAGAGCAGCCGGGGTGAATGCCTAATGCTCCTTAGTCCCCGACCTTCTTCATCCCAACTGCTCACGTCCGAGTTATCGGAGACCCAGAGCCTGGGTCCTTCTCTGCGCCGAGGGCTCGTCTACTAGGACACCTTTCTCCTAAGGTGATGATTGATGAGGCGCCTGTGGAAACAGTGATTAGTCAAATGTGTATTGTACCACCAGTGGGCCAGGCTGGGGGGCTCGGCATCCACCTGCAGGGAAGCTGATAATTGTTTGATTGGTGCAGGGGGAGCCTGTAGTGGAAGGTATGGACACAGCCACCCCTAAAAGAGACCACGTGTCCCTTCCCACTATCCATTTGCTTCTTTGACTTACAAGAAGCCCCCGAATGGAGATATTTGACAGCATTCTCCAAAGTGCACGTACTCTACGGCAGAGCTTCTCAAGCTTTGATGGCACGGCAGTACCTGGGGATCTTGTTCAAACCAGCTTCCGATTCATTGGGCCTGGGTGGGAGATTCTGCATTTCCAACTAGCTGCTGCTGCTGCAGGAGTGTCGATCATATACTAAGGCCAGAGTTGAGACCAGCGATCTTGGACAAGCTGCCAAGCTGTCCTGATCCTTAGATCCCCGCCGAAGACTCAGTTCCTCCCTATTGCCTTTAGAGTAACAGGCTCCTTTGTGTGCACCCTGAGATGCACCCTAAGCTCTGCCCAGCCTCTCCGCCTCCCTTTGCCTCGGTCCCTCTTGCAGCCTCTTGGGGCTCCCTGAAAGCATATGCTGCCTGAGCCAGGCTCGCCCACCTCTCGCTTGGCCAGTTCCTCCCACTTTATTCAAGACTCTGTTTCGGCATTGCCTCTGACAGCGTGCCTTCCTTGACTTTCCTCCCTTAAGCCCCAGACCATCTTAGTGGACTCTCCTTTGTGCTTTTGCTGATCTCATAGAAGCCCATGTTACCCTATGAACCATTTCCGCGTTCGCCTCTATCACTTAGTAGGGAGTTCATTGAGGGAAACTGTCTCTTAAGCCTGCTGGTCCCCTCCCTGCACCTGCTTCCAGAGTCTGCTTTCTTTTTCTGAACACACTTCTGCTTTAATCACAAATATTCACGGTTTCTGGACTATTCTAGCCACCTTCTCCTTGCTGGTTTCTCTGATTCCAGTATCTTTCCTGACTAACCCATTCTTAACACGGTCAGCAGGAGGATTACCTAAAGTGAACTATGCTTATGCTGAACACCATCCTCTGCCTCCAGCACCTCAAAAGCTTAAACTTGCCAGTTTCCCCATCCCTGAGAAGGGATCTTTCTGCTGCCAGCTCCAAGTTCTGAAGGTCAACACACTTCTTCAGTTTCCTGTTCGAGGAGAATTTGCCTTGGCTAGCTTCCGATCCACAAATCTCTGAAATTCACAAAGGTGAATTTCTAATGTTGCATTGTGCCTGGGAAGGACTGAGATTTGAAAAGCAGGCTGGGAGGCAGTCACACTCAAAGCTGAGATGTCGAAGAGCCCTGAATACAAAATGGAAGGTTGCCACTTATGGGCACGTTACCTACTCTTGTTCCGGCTCAGTTTCTAATTTTGTAAAATTGAGGGGTAATATCTAACTGGCTTATCACGATAAGAATTAGAGATACAATTTAATAAATGATGGATATTTATTACTATTTACTGAAAAAAATTGTGCAAGGGCTTTGACATTTAGATGGGTGCCATCCACCCGCAAAGCATCAGTAGTATGACTTTTGGATTTGCTCACAAATGTTTTTCTTGTGTCTTCTCTGAGCAATGCAGTGCACTGAGCCATGAACTTAAGGTCCGAAAGAAATCAGACAGGTCACATAAAATCAGGCGGTGGGCTTTGACAAAATCAAACATAGTTAACCTCTACTTTCATTAGCTTTATTTCCCCAGGAAAACTGTGTATCTGGGGAAATCTCAAAGTGTATCTGATTCAGCCAGAGCCTTCTAATTTCTTAGCCCAGGGAGCAAGAGGAAGCTGGAGAATGGAGCCTGATTAATTCTGTCAACACTCTACTAGCTTGCTTTCTATGCTGCCCTCCTGTTGAATGTTGGGCAGAGGGATGGCTGGACGCCAAGGGACTCTTCTGTCGTGTGTGTATGCTTCAGTCAAGCTGACACTGTTGTGTGTCCCTTAGACCTTCAGTCTGTTGGCCACCATAAAAAATCCCCAGGTACTTGGTAAGAATTAAAAAAAATTTTTTCAGCAGCATTTCACGTTGTTTTCTTTCAATAAGTGGAAATGGAGTAGTCCGTTCTTAAGTGTGATTTTTTTCATTCTGTGTTCCATGAACCCTGGGTTTCCAAGGAAATACCTTGAGCCTTTCTTGGAGGGAGGGGACAAATGAAGGGGTAGAGCCACAAGTTTTCCATCTCAGTTTCAACCAGGTCTGCTTGTATCTGTTTTATATACTGGTGTTTCATTAAAATTTTATTTGAAAAAGAGCACCGCAGCTCTTAAAAATGTTGGAAACCGTTTTTCTGGCTCAAATTTCAGTGCTAACAGGGATGTTTGGCTCATGTAGTTTTAGGGTGGTTCTACTCAACACCACATACTTGCTGACTACAGCCAGCCATTGTTTGTTATGACCTATAATGTAGACCTTTTGCCTGCATTCCACCAATAGCCTCCAGGTTACCCTAGTGAGCTTTATCCTTAACAAGAAAAGCAACAGAATCCAAAATTTATTATGCTGACATCATTACTGATCAGTAGCTACCAGGGAGGCTGTCCATCTGATCTCCCTCTCTGGGACAGAAGAACATGTATAGAGGAGATGGATGGCCCATTTTATTCACAGTAGGGGTGACCAAGAAAGTTCTTTGGGGTTCCAATGATTTCATGATTCCCGTGGTGTTTTGGTATTGCCAAATGTCCTTCTACATTTTAACGGAGAACTCATCTGTAGGGTCACAAAGATCGGGCATCTTCAAATTGCTTCTGCTGACCTAGTTACACCTGGAATATTGGAATTTCTGTGACTATGGAAACAAGCCCCCTTTGTATAGTATAAAACCAGATTTCAGAGTCTGAAAGAACTGTTTTTGCTCTACCATTTACTGGAAAGCTACCTAAGGTAAGCTAGGCATTCCTAATGCTCCATTTCTCCCATTTCTTTAAAAAAAATTTTTTTTTTTACATTTATTTATTTATGAAAGACAGAGACAGAGCGCAAGTGGGAGATGGGCAGAGAGAGAGGGAGACAAAGAATCAGAAGCAGGCTCCAGGCTCTGGCTGTCAGCACAGAGCCTGACGCGGGGCTCGAACTCACGAACTGTGAAATCATGACCTGGGCTGAAGTTGGACACCCTGCCAACTGAGCCACCCAGGCGCCCCTCCATTTCTCCCATTTCTGGGAAAGCAGAGCCCTCTCCTTTTTTTTTTTTTTTCCATCAAACCCACCTCATGCTTAAGAGCCAGCTCATGTTAACAGAGATATTTTCAGCCAATCTGAAATGCAGGGGGTGGGGTGTGTGATAGGAAAGAGTATTTCAAGGTAGATTGCAATGCAACGCAATGCAATGCAATGCAATTCACTGCTTATCTACTAAGCTCCTATCTTAGTCAAGCACTGCCCAACATCCAGTGAAGGCTACCTTCAGAGGTGAGTCAAACATACATCTTGGAGCAGAGAGATACAGACCACACCCGAGCTAGGGTAAGGGCTACAATCAGAATGATGACTCTGTCTTCATAAATGACTGACTTCACATTCTGTAGCCCCTCATGAAGACTGGGATGTTTCATTTCATTTCTGTCATTAAAGTAAACAAGCAAAACATGTTCTATAAGTTCTTTAAAACCTTGCTACAGTTGAAATGTTTATCTTTTATTCCTAAAACGAACAGGTACAATCTGAGACCTCAGTTAGATATTATCATGCAGACAGTAACCAAACCCACGAGAACATTTGAGAAGGAAGGGGGCAAGGTGATCCTACACCTACTTCATTTTACTGTGAAGAAACCAAGGTCCTGAGATAAGGACGGTTTCATGGAAGGTCACATCTCTTGTCCCCCAGGCCACAGCATCGTTTATTTCACATAGGCGTCAACTTAAAGAACACCGCATCACACCTCCTGATGGCCCATCCTGGGCAGGTTGACACAAATTCCATATTCATGTATGCTTTAAGTCTACTTTCTTTTCGTAAGTCCGGAAGCTTTCCCCACTTTTTAAAAGAATGTAACTCTCACCCTTCACAGCTTTCTCATTGCATTACTGTGTCTGTCCGACTCTCCTGGCAAGCCCGTGAGCACTTCTGAGCCCCACAGAGTCCCGTGGTTAGAAGGAGCTGGTGGAAGCTAATGCTGATTTCTTGCTGCAGAGTTAGTTTCAAACCTCCTTTTATCAAAGCAACTAGAAGGTCTGGAGGCAGGTGATTCACAAGCTCAGTAAGTGGAAAAACTCTGCTTGGGGATGCCATGGTGAATGGTATTTAAATACAACTTCTCGTTACCTTTCTAGGAGAGAACTAGAATGTTCCCATAGAATGTCCCCACTCACTCTCTGGGCTGGGACTCTTCATGAAGTACACTTCCAGACAAGATCGCAGTGCTGCATTTTCTGGGCAGCCATCGCTTGTCAACTTCTTCATTTTGATGTGCTAACGATCCCACTGCAGACCATGAGTATCCAGTCGATGAATGGACTACAACTTAGCCTACCTTTGAGAAGTGTGAAGCTTTGAAAATTAGCCTGGGGAAGCATATCATGGAAGCATAGACCATATTAATTTATCTACCTGGCTTATCATAGGCTTGATACTTTGCTAAACCATGGGGATTAAGAAATAAGAAAGTTATGGGACTGCATTCCTGAGGAAGTCATGATGCAGCAGAGAGGACTTAAAAGAGAACACAGACTTGCACTCCAGGCTGGTGAGCGAAATAACAGAGTGAGGTACAAGCAGTGCTGGTATAAATACATCAGAGAAAACTTCAGAGAGCGGGTATGAAGTGAATTGGATTTCTAAGGGTGAGTGAGCGTTCTCCTGGGGCAATTTCAGACAGAGGGGATATCCTGGGAACTCTCACTTATGCCTCACAACTAGGCATTTATTCCCAAGACCCCATGAAGGCAGCTGGTTACTGGAGACCCTAAGACAATATGGTAATGGTTAAAGACTCCAGACCCAACTGACTGAATTTTCAAGAGTGCCAATTCTTAGCTAAGTGACCCTATGTAAGTATTTACCTCTCAGAGCCCCAATTTCCTCATCTGTATAATGGATATGACAGCAACTTCCTTGTGGATGGTTGTAAGGATCAAATGTTAGAAGTAATCCATATGAATTGCTTAAGACCAATGCTTGGCATGGGGTATTTATAGCGTATGTTACCTCTGTGATTTCATTTGTCCCTCCCATATCCAAATATCTTCATTATTTGCCTACCACAGTGCCTGCTACTAGAACTGACCGTGTAAAGCAACAGAGACCAATTCTCTTCCTAGCAAAGTGCCATTAGTCCATAGGCCCAGATATAGCCGCCAAAGATGGCTTGATCGCTTAGCGATATTTGCCATGGATATAAGAGGGAGGGTGGGAATGTGTGATTCTTCGTTGTCATCCTTCTCTGGAGGCCTTTAGGAGGTGAGGCCCAGAATGAGGAAGTCTCAACAGTATGGGTGTCCGGGGAAGGGTGCCGAGGCCAGGGAAGAGGGGAGTCTGGAGAGGAGGGTCTGTGTTGAAAAGACAAAGCACTAAGAAGAGACTGGGAGGAACCGGGTAGGCAGGAAGGAACCATAAGGCTGGATTGGGAGAGATGTAAGGAAGGGGATCCAGAAAGCCATATCCGCAAATGTTAGAAGTATTTACAAGCCAGGGTGGTGGCACCAACGAGGAAATTACTGGTTCGTTTGTGGGTGATACGAACAGTGCTTCAGCAAAAGTACCATCAATAGTGATGTCATGCTTCATTCATTTATTTCCTGAGCTCCTCATGGGAGTTTCTTTGGAAGCATTAGGTTTTTGAATTTATGAAATTAGGTTTGACCACACAGACTTTTTTTTTTTATTTTTAAAAATTTTATTTTTTAACGTTTATTTTTGAGACAGAGAAAGACAGAGCATGAATGGGGGAGGGACAGAGAGAGAGGGAGACACAGAATCGGAAGCAGGCTCCAGGCTCTGAGCCATCAGCCCAGAGCCGGACATGGGGCTGGAACTCACGTACCGCGGGATCGTGACCTGAGCTGAAGTCGGACGCTTAACTGACTGAGCCACCCAGGCACCCCCACACAGACTTTTTAAAACTATTTATCCTCTAATGTATCATAAGACTTTCTGTGATGTCATTTCTCCTCTACAGGTAATTTTTAACAAGTTGCAAGGGCATTCCAGTTTTTGATTGTATCATAATGTATTTAATGAGGATTTGTGATTGTACAGTTATGTTGTTTCCAAATTTTCTCTATTGTAATCATGCAATAAACATCCTTGACGACACATCTTCGTGCACAACCATAATTACGAGGATACAGTTTTACAAGCAGTAGCACTTGTAAAGTTATAATTAAAATTTAATTTGTTAAATTTAAGGCAAAAAACATCAGTAAGGCTTTGGCCACATGGTGCTCTCGGGACAGGTTGTACCGAACCTGCTCCTATCAGCTTTAGAGTTGGGATTAGAAGTTTAAAAATCCCATGTCCTTTTATTTTCAGTTAAATGTGGGATCTGTTGACAAGCCACTAAAAACTGCCCAAGGAAAGCTTGGTGGAAAACATGCACGCGCTCATTGAAAACGTTCAGCAGATTCTTGAATACCCGCGGACTCATACGCAATGTAAGCGTTTGCCCGAGCAGCGCGTTGGTGAGGCACAGGGAACAGGAAGACGGTGCCTCCAAATGTTAGTTTATAAGAAGTGAGGGAGAAGTGCCTCAGGAGCGGTAACGCTACTCTTCTATTATTATTGCCTCCATTCCTAGTGGGGACGGTGCTAGAGGTGAGGTCTTAAAAATCCCGTCCAATCCAACCCGGGCCGGCATGACCCCAAGGTCTGTGAAATGGCGGGGGGTGGGGGGGCACCCTGTGTGACTGCGGGAGTCAATCCACAGCCACACGGTTTCCAGGTCTGCGTGAGGGCAACATGTGCCACCTGGGCGTCACTATCTGGGCACTACCTGGTGTTGCTGTGCTGAGTGCGGGGCTGTGTTAGGCCCTTTGCAGTAGCCCTGTGACATGGGCATAACCCTCATGTCATTGTTGAGGTCACTGAGGCCCAGGGTCATATAGCAAGTGAGTGAGTGGGAGGACCTAGACTTGAATCCAATGGGCCTGACCCAATGTTTGTATGTCACCTACCCCTGGAGGTGCTCTGTGCTGCCAGTGTGGGCTGGCATTCGTTGGGCTCTGTGCTGCCAGTGTGGAGCCTACTTGGGATTCTCTCTCTCTCTCTCTCTCTCTCTCTCTCTCTCTCTCTCAATAAATAAATAACTTTAAATGTTGCCAGTTACAAAAGGAAGGTAAGGAAGGAGAGACGGAGGCAAAGTAGAAAGGAAGGAATGAATGAAGAAGAAACAATGAACTTGAATCTGGTTCAATAATTTGCCCTGGGGGATCTGGAGCTTTGTGGTGGATTCCAGGGGCCCTTGATGACTCTGGGGCAGTTGGCAATGGCCCTGCACCCTGTAGATAGTGGTGGGCCTCCCTCCACATGGGGTGCTCCTTGGGTTCCTCCCACCTTGATCTCTAGGGCGCACCTGTCTTTCCCTTCCCACTGGAGTCAATACTGTGGGACACAGATCTTGCTTCCAGGTCCCTAATGAGAATTTTGGAAAGTATATTTTCACTTAAGAGAATCCTTTTTTTGCAGAAGCAGATCTTGGGGCGCCTGGGTGGCTCAGTCGGTTAAGTGCCAGATTTCGGCTCAGGTCATGATCTCACAGTTTGTGGGTTCGAGCCCCACGTCGGACTCTGTCTGACAGCTCGGAGCCTTGAGACTGCTTCGGATTCTGTGTCTCCCTCTCTCTCTGCGCCCTCCTCCCGCTTGTGCTCTGTCTCTCTGTCAAAAAAAATAAATAAATAAACATAAAAAAAAAAAAAGAAGCAGATCTTAACCTAATGGCCGAGGTGTTATTCTTTCAAACTTTCTTTTTCTAAAAATGAAAAAAAAAAAGAATATTCTATGCAATGATATGTCATAACATTACAGCTTTGTTGAGTGATTTTCTTTTTTTTCTTTCTTTCTCCTTCCTCCTCTCTGTCTTCTCTTTCTCCTTCTCCTTCTCCTTCTCCTTCTTCTCTTCTCTTCTCTTCTCTTCTCTTCTCTTCCCTTTTCTTTCTTTCTCTCTTTCTCTTTCTTTCTTTCTTTCTTTCTTTCTTTCTTTCTTTCTTTCTTTCAGTAATGCTTACACAACACATCCTGCTGAAGAAGCCAGTGAGAGAACATTCTCTTCTCTGGTGTGGTTTAATAGAATAATTATTACTAATTACAGCAATAATGAACCACATTCACCTCAAGTTATAAAAATGAAATAATAGCCATCCTAAGACTCCATAAGGGTGTGCTGCTTTTGTAATTCCCAGAGCATGCTCGCAAACATGATCTCACTGGGTTTTCACAGCAGTTGGGTAAGATGGGGACAGTGGGAGCCATTGCTCCCATTTTCAGGCCAAATGGGGAGATCAAGTGTCCTGCTCAAGGTCACACAGCCTGTCAGTGGTAGATGGAGAGGAAGAATCTGTACCCCAACCTTGATAACCCTGCACTTTTCCAGAACACTTGGGATAATCTCACATGACTGCCCCTGTGCCTGGCTGTGGGATTCTAAGGTCTAAGTGTCTAAGCCTTGGAGGTCATGGGTGGCCAGGCCAGTGGTAGGCATGTTTTTATGTATGCCTAAGTTTAACAGAAGGCTCAACCTCACCTGAGATTTAGTGAGAGAATAGATTACGTTCTCCATTGGCCATAGGTCAGAATGAGACTGTTTAATGATGATGCAGTTAGGGCCATGGGGTCTGGGGACAACAAAGCTGGCTTTAAATCCAGGCTCTGATTTTTACCAGTGTGTGACTTTGAGCAACGTACCTCTCCCAGCCTGTTTCCCCATGTAAAATTTGCTTCAGAATAGAATGCATTGCAGAGACGATTTTGATAATTAAATGAGATATAGAGCACTCAGTGCATAACAAGCAGTCAGTACCTCTTAGCCATTGTGATTATTAGTATTATCATCACTAGGTGGTTGGGAATTCATCCAGACCTCCTTCCTGTCTTTGGCCTCTGTCATTTGGGCCCCAAAGATGGCAGAAATATTGGAGCCACCACAAAGGCATAGAGCCCCCTTGCATGGAACCAAGTGAGGTTTCCAGACTCGGCAGCCCGGTCCTTGGTATTATATCAGTTCCCTATAAGATTAACCACAGACTCAGTGGCTTGAGCCAACACAGATTTATTACCTTAGTGCTCTCTAGGTCAGAAATCTAACGTGGGTCTCCCTGGGCTAACATCCAGGTGTTGGGAGGGCTGTATTCTTCCCTGGAGGCTCCAAGGAGAATTGGTTTCCTTGCCTTTGCCAGTTTGTAGAGGCTCCTGCATTTCCTGGCTCCTGAACACCTTCCTCCATCATCAAAGCCAGCAATGGCCACTTGAATCCTTCTCACATCAAACCACTCTGATGTCCTTTGTCCCCTTCTTCCACTCTCAAGAACCCTTGAATTACGTAATCCAGGATAATTGCACTCTCTGAAGGTCAGCTAATCAGACACCTGCACCCCTCTGTACCCTTGATTCCCTCAATTCTGTGGGTTAGGATGTGAACATTTTGGGGGAGAGGACATTATTCTGCCTACCATAAATAGCCAAGCTCTGCTCACTTAGGTAAAGCCTGGAAGCAGAGTCCAGCCTTGGGAACCACAGCCAAGAGAAGGGAATGATACAAATATACCCAACCTATATGGGTGTCTTTCCAAGAATGTTCTGTGCATCGGCATCAGAATCCACCTGGTGGGCTTGTTTAAATGCAGATTCCCACTTTCTCCTCCATCCCAACATCTTGGTTTAGTGAGTCTGGAATAGACTCAAGGACTTTGCACAGGACAAATTCCCGGAAGTGCAGGTGATCTCAACATCCACTTAATCTTAAGAACCACCTCTGTAAAGCACCCAGGCCTGTGGGGGCACTAACAGACAAACACAATCCAGAGCTCCGGGATGAAGAGGCAGGGCAAGAATCTGTAAGTAAGGAAGAAACAAGAAGATCCCCTGAAGCGTCTCCTTGCTGATGGCCCGGGTCAGGCTGGGAATAGAAGATGGGATCAAGGTCAAAGCCAACCTATCCCATTGTCTCAGGCACTGCTGCTACCAGGGAATTAGAGGCCTGGCCTTGAGTTCACACAGCACATTTTCAACCAGCTTTTGGGCTGCTTGGAGGAGGGGAGGGGTCCATGTAATGTTTCTGGAAAACAGAGACATACTGAGTGTGAAATACCTGCTCTCTCCCCTGGGTGGGAAGTGACGGGACAGGGCTGACTCCTAGGACCCTGCTCACTGCTGAAGAATGTGAAGGATCCAGGACATGGGCCCCTCCCTGCCTTCAGACCCTGTGCCAGGTCTCCGGAGGTCAAGCAGAGTCTGCGGGGGCAGGGGTGGGCATGGGGACCCAGGCTGAATCATGCTTCCCCTGGAGGGGTGTTGGGATGACCTCATGTGGGGCCGGTACCTCCCTCACAGACTTGTTCTCACAGCGGGAGGTGGCGTCCTCATCCCAGGCAAGTTCATGTGCGGAAGGTGTTTATGGGGTTCTTGCAGAAAGCTCAGCTTCTCATCACCTGAGATGGGCTCTGCCCCCGCGTCTGTCTCTCCTGTCTTCCTGTCAAGTGGTCCTTGTTTCTTCTCCATTACTCTTTGAAACACTCCATCCCTTCGCTGGTCCCAAGATCGGCTCCAGACGGACAGACTAGGGGTGCACCAGTGCCGGGATCTGGGGTGCCCTGGAACAGGCTTTGGCACCTCAATGACCTCCACGTGTGCATTCAGGGCACCCCTCCTCCTCCTGGCCTTCTCGCCAGAGGGGCCTGGACTTCTCACCAGATTAACCTCCCAAGATGACAAGATGACAATGTGAGGACATTATTTCCTCACGGTTTTACTTAAAGTCCATGAGACACCTGCTAATCGCTTGTGAGCTCCTTCTCTGCTTGCCAGGCCTTTCCTGGGACCAAAGAGCTCTACCAGATGACCTTCCATTCTGAGGGTTCAGTCTACCTCGGAGGAAAGCACATGATGCCAAGAAGGAGAATAGGATTTTTAACCAGACAATTTCAGTGCAAGTCTCAGCAGAACTGTCTGATTGCTATGATCTTGGGCAAGTACCTTAACCTCCCTGGGATTCATTTCACTTGCCTGACTCACAGGGTCATTTGGAGGATTAAATAAGATAATGCATATAAAAACACATTATGAAGAGTAACACATTGTACACGTTCATTAAACATTTATTGAGCCCATTCATTGAGTGTTTATTCTATGCCAGGCCCTGAGCTGGGCACTGCGGGCATGGACATTTAAGGCACAGCACATACAGCAAGCATCTCAAGGTGTAGCTTTCATCATTATGATTAATAATAAGCAACCATTTGAAGATGAGCAATCCCAGAAATGGTAATGAGGGTGTGAGGCCATATGAGGATCCAGGATGTGGTGGTTGCCTGGATGGCAGGGTGTGGAGAGTCAATTTTTTTAGTGGCCTTGGAAAATCTCTACATATATCTGTGTCCCTTGGGATGGAATGTGGTCCTGTTGTCTCTCCTGGCGTCTTCCTGTTGAGATGGTCCTAGACTTTCCATTTGTTCTGCATGGAACCTTTCAATTTTGGGCGTCCACTGGACTTTGATTCCTTGACTGCTTGACTCACACACAGCCTCTTGTCTGAATCCTTGGGGCTTGGTGTGTTTCAGAAGTCAGATTTGGATCTTAGAGAAGTAATACTATTTGTATTAAGCAACACCCACAGCAGGATCTGGACAGCACCCCCAACCAAATGTGGAAGCATTTCTGCAGCAGAACATGTGATTATTTTCCACTAAGCAGGGTCGGTAAAGACTGTAATCTCATGTTGCCAAATGAGCTATGAGTTAACTTGCTTTCTGAGTTTTTTGGGTTTGAGAATTTCGAGTAAGGGGCTGTGGATTTATACAGCCTAGCCCTTGAGCTACTTCCTTTCAGGGCTAGACGATCTCATTATTTTTATATTTTAATAATTTAAAGAGTGCATCTCCAGCGTGCTGCCATAGAGGATATAAGGTATTTTGGATCCTGTTCTTGGAAATCCTGGGTGTCCCTTCTGGAGCTTTAGCTATAAATAAGGACCTGTGCACCTTCTCCAATATTACATTTCCAGCCAAATTGAGCCTACCATGTGATTCTACTAAAAACAAACAAACAAACCAAAAATCAGAAAGCAAGGAATTTGGAGGGGGCTTGGGTGGTTTGGTTAAGCATCCAACTCTTGATTTCAGGTTAGGTCATGATCACACAGTTCATGAGTTCAAGCCCTACAGCAGTCTCTGTGCTGACTGCACAGAGCCTGCTTGGAATTCTCTCTCTCTCTCTTTCTCTCTCCTCCTCTCCCACTCACACACATACTCTCTCTCTCCAAATAAACAAAAATTAAAAAAAAAATAAAGGAATTTTGGACACCTGAGTGACTCAAGTTGGTTAAGTGTCTGACTCTTGATTTCGGCTCATAATGATCTCATGGTTCATGAGTTTAAGCCCTGAAACACACTCCACACTGACAGCACAGAGTCAGCACTCTCCCCTGCCTCCCAGCCAAAACAAATGTAAATAAACTAAAAAATAAAATAAACAGTAAAAAATAAAGGAATTTGGAATGGGCCATTTACAGCAAAATCATCGTCTTCCCTAAGTAACTAAGGGTTGACCTAGATTACTGTCATAAGGGTACCGCTCGCCTCCAGCCACACTTGGCCCTCCTCATTCACTCCTTTAGTCACCCATTACTCACCCATTTTCTCACACTTTTCATGGTTGATTGAATTGTCCTTTCATTCAATAAAAAAAATAAATAAATAAGGTCGTCAATGAATTCATATCAGACTCAGCGCCAGATCCTGGGAAAAGACAGATGAGACACATTCTTGCCCTCTGAGGCTCTCAGTCAACTACTGTAAGCAAAGAGGAAACCAACACTGATGCATTTCAAAACAGAATGAAATTTGGTGGAAAAACGTCCAAATAAAGGATCTAGGTGGGGTAGACTAAGAAGGTGGTTTTGGAAGTCATTTTCAGGAAAGACTTGATTGGCCCAGAAGAACAGTTGGATTTAAATAAGTACAAGAAGTAGGACGGTGGGTGGGGTAGGTGGGTGTTCCAGACTGGGGGGTAGGCACAGACATGGAGGGTTTAAAGTTGGACATATCTGTGGAAGAGTGGAGAGTGCTACAGGATGGGGGTGGGCCAGTTCAGGCGCTGTTACAGCTCCTATTATGTCTATGAGAAAGATATCGGTCCAAAAATTAGGTTCCTGGGACAGGCATCCCCATAACACCCTCTAGAGAATGCCTTTAGAGGATGCTTTTAACTTTTATTCTCAAATGACATTTCTTGGTGCAGTATGATACCTCAGGTAGTTATTTGGCTTGCCCTGGTTTCAAGCAAATACTTGTTAACAAAGGTCACTAAGGCAGAAAGTGGTGGAAGGAGGATACACTTTGACCATCTTAACTCCCCAGACCAACTGTCAGTCAAGCCCATGGTCTGGGTGGCATTCAGGTGACGTGAATAGAGCATTGTTGGGATTCCAATTTTAACTCTGGTACCTTTCAGCTATAAGACCTATGGCACACTGTTTAACCAATCTGAGCTTCAGATAGGTTGTTGGCGAGAACAGGCAAAATTATATGGAAAGCTCCAGGCAAATAGGATGTACTCAGGGAACACCAGCTGTAAAGCCAAGGAGGATAGGGTTTTTTTTTTTCTTTTTAAAAAATCTGTTTGCTGATTGCTATTTCCCCAGGGCTTTTAACTGGCACATAGCAAGAGATCAACAGATATTTGTAGAGTGAATTAAGAACTCTTCTTCTTACCTTTCAATGGCCAACACAACCTGTCCTTGTTGTTTTTTTTTCTTTTTCTAGCCATAAACACTTCCTTTCTCATGCTCAACTTCATGTGTTCTTTTGATTTTGAGGTATGAGATTGGCATGACACCTTTACGCAGGCAGGTGTGATAGGAAAAGATTCATGACGCATTTACTGATCAGGCTCAACCCAAGAATTGGATGGACCTAAGTTAATAATTAGAAAAGTTCAACTCAATTTGACTGTTCCAAGGAAAGAAATCATGTAAAGCAAAAATAATTCATTAAAAGGAAGGAATTGTGAGCAACCTGGGGATAAAAAGTTAAATTCATCTCTTCATCTCACATACCTGACATCAGGACCAACAGGTGTGTATAGTAAATACCCAGTGAGTGTTGAATGGAAAGATAAACAAAGAAAAAAATTAATGAATAAGTGAATGCATTAATTAATTAGAAGAGAGTAAGAGGCAAAATGAATGAAAGACCTAAATGTAGATAGGAAACCATTAAAACCCTAGAGGAGAAAACAGAAAAAAACCTCTCTGACCTCAGCGGCAGCGATTTCTTTTCAACACATCTCCAAAGGCAAGGGAATTAAAAACAAAAATGAACTATTGGGACTTCATCAAGATAAAAAGCTTCTGCGCTGCAAAGGAAACAATCAGCAAAACTAAAAGGCAACCAACAGAATGGGAGAAGATATTTGCAAATGACATATCAGATAAAGGGCTAGTATCCAAAGAACTTACCAAACTCAACTCCCGAAAAACAAATAATCTAGTGAAGACATGGGCAGAAGACATGAATAAATGCTTTTCCAAAGAAGACATCCAGATAGTCAACAGACACATGAAAAGATGCTCAACGTCACTTCTCATCAGGGAAATACAAATCAAAGCCACTCTGAGATACCACCTCACGCCGGTCAGAGTGGCTAAAATGAACAAATCAGGGGATTATAGATGCTGGTGAGGATGTGGAGAAACGGGAACCTTCTTGCACTGTTGGTGGGAATGCAAACTGGTGCAGCCACTCTAGAAAACAGTGTGGATGTTCCTCAAAAAATTAAAAACAGAACTACCCTATGACCCAGCAATAGCACTACTAGAAATTTACCCAAGGGATACAGGAGTATCGATGCATAGGAGCCCTTATACACCAATGTTTATAGCAGCACTTTCAATAATAGCCAAATTATGGAAAGAGTCTAAATGTCCATCAACTGATGAATGGATAAAGAAGATGTGGTTTATATATACAATGGAATACTACTTGGAAATGAGAAAGAATAAAATCCTGTCATTTGCAACAATGTGGATGGAACTGAAGGATATTATGCTAAGTGAAATAAGTCAGTCAGAGAAAGACAGATACCATACGCTTTCACTCATATGTAGAACTTGAAAAACTGAACAGAAGACCACGAGGCAAGGGAAGGGGGAAAATAGTTTCAAACAGAGAGGGTGGCAAACCATAAGAGACTCTTAAATACAGAGAACAAACTGAGGGTTGATGGTGGGGGGGGGAGAGGGTAAAATGGGTGATGGGCATTGAGGAGGGCATTTGTTGGGATGAGCACTGGGTTTTGTATGTAAGTGATGAATCACGAGCATCTACTCTCGAAATCAAGAGCACAATATATACACTATACATTAGCTAACTTGACAATAAATTATATTAAAAATAAATAAATTTTAAAAATTAAAAAAATTAAAAAAATAAAAAGTATAGACTGAAGTTTAAAAAAAAAGAGGAAAGTAAGAGGAAACTGTACTGAGAGCCCATCATATGTCAAATTCTGTGCTGGTTAAAATTCGCTTGTTAAAAAAATTCTCCTTTTGATGAGTCAATATTTCCATCTTCATTGATAAATTATTTTTTTCTGGTATCAGACATTTATCAAATTCCCTAAATTTAAGATGAGGAAGTCTTTTTCTTTGCTACAGTCTATGAGGGACACATGGAAACAAGAGAAACTTCTGTGTGACTTCAAAACCAAGCGGCTCAGAAAACCTCACTGAAATGGCTTCCAAATGAACATTGCACTTATTTTGTTTGAGTGGAAGACGAGAATGGAATAGACAGTCAAATTATGGGTTAGTAGGTTCATGCCAATTGGGAGGTGAGCATACACCCTTCAAGGCGCAAGGAAGGAAAAGTTTGTCTCCCTGTATTCCACTTCTGTGTAAATCAGTCAACACAGATATCCTGAGCTAGGAGTACAAAGATGCATCTTTGACAGTGTGTTCTGAATCCTTCTTATTCCTTAAAGTTAAAACCCTCCTTTGTTCTCTTCATTACCTTTGATGAATGGATGTTTCATTTTTTTTCATGATAAATTTTTAGCCCTTTCATCAATAATATTATACATATAGCCTGGATTCTCAATACATGCATTGTTGAATTTCTTACCATAATATCTGTATTTTCTCATGAAATAGAAAAGCATTATCTACCACAAACTTATTCTGACCGTGGTCTCATCACCCTCCGTGATGCTAATTCTTTCTTTATAGCTAATGGCGGTAGTGGGATAGCCCTTCATAGTATGGAAAACAGTGGTTGGAGAGCAATGATGAAGAGGTAGCCCGTGACATTCCCATTTGTGACACTTGCTAACCTCCAGCATCTGTCTCTGCCCACACTTCTAGGCTTTGGGGGTGGGGGCGGTTAACCAAGAACAAGGTCTCCAAGTACTAACCACTATCTTCCACTGTGTCCTTTTCAGGTGCTTTGTGGTGCTGTCTGGTCCCAAGCACCGGTGGAAAGTCTTACAATACAGGAGTGATTGTTGCGATTATCGAGGCACGTATAACATGAAAATAAATACTTGTATTTATTTCACGTTTATGTAGTGTGTTTGTACTGTTATTTCCTTTTATACCAATTGCTGACTTCAATTAAAAATGAATTTGGGGTTGTAATTGGATTAAGGTCCTAACGCCAGCAAAGAATGGAGGCTGGCCATGATCTGGGACGAAGGCTCTCCCGATGCTTTCAGGCTTGGTGGGTTACCAGCTGTTACAGTCCAGTGAAGGGGTGAAAAGATGAAATTGACCTAAAAGAAAAGGGAGAAGCTGGAGGAAGGGGTTGGAGACTGCCTCCCTCAGAGCAAACCTACTCACTTCACTTGGAAGCAGGCCCAGCTTTCAAGGCTACTTGAGAAACACGTGTCCCAGGCCCACCCAGATGGCTCCACCCCACCGTCCTCACACAAGGGATAGTTGACTCCTGCCTGCAGACCTAGCTGTGGCCTGGGTCCTGGAAACAAACCTATTCATCATCAGGAGAATTTGAGGCAGGAGCCGATCAACATGGGGCTCGTCATCAGGAAGGGCACTGGAAGGTTCTTCTGAACAATTGCATGTGTTCCATCAGCCAAAGCCTTGGTTGTTTAGAGGGGAGCTGACCTTGTATGCCATTCACTTGTCCGGTAAATAATGATTTAGCGCTTACCATTGTGTCACCTCTCTTCCTCTACTAGGTCCTGGGACCCAGTGGAACGTTCATACACCCTCTCTCCATAGAGCTTATGGTCTACACAAGGAAGCAGCATGAAGTGGGGGGTTATATGGTGGTTGTGCTCAGTGCCAAAAAGAGGAAGCCCAGTAAGGTATGGAGGGTGCAGAATAGGAGGTTGGGGGGGGAGTTCCCTCAGGAATTGCCATTTTGTGCCAAATCTCAACGGCAAGTGGGGATTACCCAGGTGAAGGGTTGGAGGGGGAAGTACACCGAGAAGAGAAAATGGTGGATGTGGGAAAACCGTTAGCGTTGAAGCAAAGAGAGGAAGGGAGAGAATCCCGTAAGATTAGGCTGCAGCCTACGACCCAGCCTTTCTCCTCCTAGGTGAATACCTCACAGGAGGACGTACATTTGTACATCAAAGATATGTACATAAATGTTCATAAAACTAGTGTTGGTAACAGCCCCAAACTGGAAACTACCCAAATGTGTATCAACGCAAAGATGGAGAAATGAATTCTGGTACGTTCACCCTGGAAAACTACTCAGCAATGAGAGTGCATGAGCCACAAGTATGCACCACAGTATGGTGGCATCTTACAAACACAAGGGTAGGTGGGCGAAATCAGACACAAGCAGGTACACTTGCACGGTCGTGCTTATAGAGGATGCAAAAGCTAAGCTGTGGTTCCCCTTTGGGGGCTTAATGACTAGAAGGCTGCTCAGAGAGGCTTCTAGTTTGCTGGCAGCAATCTGTTTCACGATCTGGGTGCCGGTTACGCTGGTGTGTTCAGTTTGGGAAAATTCATTAAGCTACACACTTCAAACTTATGCCCTTTATTTTATGGAGGTTCTACTTCAATAAGAAATGCGAAACTGTGAGGCTAGACAGACTGGCAGAGACCTGATAGATCTGGTCTAGGTTTTGGACTCCACCTTGCTTGTGTCCCTGACCAGGAAACTGGGGCTGCCTATTCTTTCCTTCGATGGCCTGACTATGTGTCTCAAGTCCTACCACTGCAAGCTGACACTTTCCCCACTGCTGGGGTCTACACTGTCTCCTGCCAGCAGCCTGTCACCCAGCTCACACGCCTGGACTGCAGATCCCCTCCCTCTATCTCCCTGCCTCACCCACTTCCCGTTGATAGCAGGTGTTACACCCTTCCCCCCGAGGCCAAATGGGCAATATCACTGGGACAGGCAGAGGAAATAAATATTTGCTTTTACTCCATTTAACTCGATCCCTAATGCCACAGAAAATCTCTGGGTTAAGGTCTTACTCAGAATGTTCTAATTATTTATATTTATTTTATTTGTTTGTTTATTAGAAACAGAGAGAGAGCAGAGAGGAGGAGAAGGGCAGATGGAGAGAGAGAACGAGAGAGAGACAGAGAGAGATCCTCAAGAATCCCAAGCAGGCTCCCCGCTCAGTGCAGGGCCCCAGTCGGGGCTCGATTCCATGACCTGAACCAAAATCAAGAGTCGGGCGCTCAGCTGATTGAGCCACCTTGAGCCACCTGGGCGCCCCATTCAGAATGTTTTTAAAGCTTATCATCTGATAGGGGTGAATCTTGACCTCTCTCTGCCATCAGAATCCTTGCTTACGGCTTCTTGTTAGGAGACAAAATAGTAACCCGATGTTGTTTAAGCCACTTTTCATTGGCTATTCTGTCACCCGCAGCTGCAGGTGTTCTAATAGGCATATTACGTCTGCACGCAAACCGCAACCACTTCCTGTTAGGTCCTTTATCTGCTGCACAAGGGTAGTACAAAGTCTTCTGTGGACAGAGAGGAATCTGGATCTGGAGGGAGGAGACCTGGGAGCTAACCCTCTGCGAAGGAGTGTCAGACCTTTCGATATGGAAACAAACAAGCAAACCAAGCAACCAAACAAACAAACAAAAACAAAAGCAAACAACAACAGCAAACCCAAACAAGCAAATTGGTGAAGGAAGAGGTACAAATTGATTTAGGTGACTGTGGGCAGTTTAAAAATCTGAGGACTTCAGTTTCTGTCTCTTAACTTTCTGGGTTACGCCGATTTAGTGCTTCCCGCATTTCAATCATTTGCTTCCTACCTTCTTGATTTTTGCCATATTTTCTTGGCACCGGAACTGTTCGAAGTATTTTGCATTTGAATTGATTCCCGTTATTTAACTTAAATTTATTTCATGAGGAAACACACCGTTACTCTCAGTGAAAAATCAGAATCACTTACAAGGTAAAGAAGGTAGCTAAAAATGAGTACAATGTAAACAAACCAATGTTATTAAATTCTGGCCTGATCTTGCTGGGTGTGGAAGGCGAAATCGAAATCAGCAAGTGCTAGGCACCCCCTTGATGTCATCAGAAGGTTAAGTGAGTGTTCAAAAAGGACCCGCTTTCTTACTGTGCAAGTCAACGTTCGCTCATGCCTTGCCTGTCCAACATCTAAAATCATTCTGGAGGAAGAGCTGTCCTAAACCTCGGAAAACGCTGGCCTGGTGATTCCTAAGGACGTGGCTAAAAGAAGCAAGGAAAAGAAGCAAGGGTGAAGAAGGGAGCGTGTGGAAGTCATTCCCGTCAACAAAAGGGAAAAACATGAGACAAATACTTTGCTTTGCAAGTGTCGACTGGTCCCGCGTCCCCGCGCTTCTCATTGTTTGAACGGAACCAGCAACCCAAAGGTATCCATACAGCGAGGATAAAAGAGAAAGGGGCTGATGGCCTGCATCCCTCGCCATCCTGCCTGCTGGCCTTGCTTGTCCCCAAAGTGGTCCTGGCTCTTCCCTCACCCTCCACGGCCAACCCCATCAAGACTCAGGAAGAGCCCAGAAGCCCTCTCAGTGTGGGAGCAGCTGCCTGAAGCCCCTCCTGGTCCTAAATCAAAACCAGACTTCCTCAGATCTTTTTGTATTTTGTATTTTGCATTTTGGCTGTATGGTAGGATCTTTTGGGGGGTACCGTTCCCAATCTGTATGGAAGTGAGTCGTGAATGATGAATACCGTAGATCATCTTGTTTGTGAATGGCACCTTAATATGCTGAAAGTAATATGAAGCCATATATCTTTCTAGACGAATACATCCAAGTCCTGAAACAGCTTAATAGACTCCCCTACCCCCTTCAGTTATTGTTGAGGCTCATCAAGTGGAGTTCACCAAAAGGCATTATGGCTTTTGACCAAAACTAAAATTTCCTGTCTCTGATTTCCTGTAATTTCAAAGTTATTTCCCTTCTGTCCTGTAACTTGCAAACCCAAATCCCCAAAGCGAAAGAGGCCCTATACCTTGGCTTCTTCCATAGGCTTATAATAAATAATTAATATCTTACTGTTTTATGGTGTCGCTTTGCCCTCAGAAAGGATTGCAAGACATGGCACATTCCATAGACTTCGGTAGATGCTCCTTTAGTTCTCAGAGAAGCTAACATTGTCAGTCATTTTAAATTTTAATTAAGATGTTAAGAAAGAATAAAAAGCCTGTAGAATATTCTAGTTTCTGACCAATATTTCTTGAATCAGGTACTTATTTTTCCTTCTGTATTAACTGGAGCATCTATGAGCTTGCTTCTTTAATCCATGGTAATACTTCTGTTGTCCACTCAGCTTTAGGTGATTTCCAGTTTCTTTTTTTTTTTTATAATGTTTATTTATTTATTTTTGAGAGAGAGGTGGTGGGGGGAGAGAGAGAGAGGGGAGAGAAAATCCCAAGCAGACTCCACACTGTCAGCGCAGAGCCCACCACGGGGCTCGAACTTACGAACCGTGAGATCATAACCTGAGCCAAAACCAAGAGTTGGATGCTTTAACCGACTGAGCCAACCAGGCACCCTGATTTCTAGTTTCTTAAGTCATCCTAGAAAACAATGTCTGCTTTTTTTCTTTAAAATTTTGTTCTTGTTTCTTGTCCCTCTGAAACTTCTAGGAAAAAAGAAAGAGATGATGTCTGGTTTTTGTTTTTTTCTCTTTGTTTCAGCCATTGTCTAAGTCAGTGTTTTCAAGATGTCTTATGTAGGGGCGCCTGGGTGGCTCAGTCGGTTAGGTGGCCGACTTCAGCTCAGGTCACGATCTCGCGGTCCGTGAGTTCGAGCCCCACATCGGGCCCCTGTGCTGACAGCTCAGAGCCCGGAGCCTGTTTCAGATTCTGTGTCTCCCTCTCTCTGACCCTCCCCCGTTCATGCTCTGTCTCTCTCTGTCTCAAAAATAAATAAACGTTAAAAAAAAAGATTAAAAAAAAATGTCTTATGTAGAAGACTAGTCCTAGGACATTCCAGTGTCAAAATACTTTGGGAAATGACACATACCATATCCTACTCTTGGAGATTAACTCTTACGTATCAGCCTTTTCAAGGCTCTGAGAATCCTGGGGAGTTGAGAAAACTGTTTAACTTTGTGTGACTATATTTTGCTAAGCTCACATTACCCGCAGGTGTTCCATAGTTATTTCCAGAACTGAATTTAGATAGCGGATTTGTGTCTAAAGGGAGGGTGGTAGTTTAAAATATGGCCTCAAGTTCTTTGATGATCCCTCCTTCAAGAGTTGGGTGGTCTATGTCCACGCCCCTTGAATCTGGGTGGATCTCTGAAGGGTTTAAACAGTGGAGTAATGCAGACATGTGCCCTGTGACTAGTTCATACATGTCCCGGTAGCCTCCACCATATCACATTTGCAGTCCTAAGCCACCACGTAAGATGTCTAACTATCCTGACACTATTATGATGACAAGGCCACATGTAAGTATATCGATCAACAGCTAAGCCCAGTTGTCCAGCCATCCCTATAAGGTACCAGCACAGAAGTGAAGTCACCTTGGATCCACCAGACCCAGCTTCTGTACCAGCTGAATACCACCAATGATGCCTTGTAAAAAAGAAGGATCCCCCAGCTGAATCCCTAGCCCACAAAATTATGAGATTTACATTTTGGGTGACGGTGTTACACAGCACTAGATAACTGGGACAGGGATGGTTGAGTTCTTGAGGTGCGGAAGAGAAATCTGAGTGTGTTCTCTGAGACATTCCAAAGCTAGAAAGGTCAGACTCCACAAGTTTCTCCATTTAGTTTCTCCCCCCTGTACATGTTACCCCAAGAACGTACTCATCAGGAGTGAACTCTTCCCTTGGCCAGCTCTGGGACCTTCCTAATAATTGCACTCCCAGGCTGCTCTACAAAGAAAGCCAGGCACAGATGACTGGATGCTAGACTTTGACATGAATTAAAAGATGGGGAACAGAGGGGAAAATGTGACATTCCCTCACAGTCCTCACAGATTCATACTAAAATGGCTGATACTTACGTGCAAATGCTCTCTGATCCAATTAGTCATTAGGACTTGACAATGCCACCTCCTAAATATATTATTAAGCCAATAAATCCTCTCAATCGCTGCTTTAGCTCAGACACTCATCATCTCTCTCTTATATAACATTTGCCTTCTGACTCATCATCCTTCTTCCAATTTCTTCCCAACCATAGCCTGAGGGGTTTTTCTAAAGCACAAATCTGACATATCACTCTCCTGAATAAGACCCTTCTCATTACATACAGGATAAAGTCCAGACTCTACAGTATTACCATATTAATTATAGTCCACTGAGGAAAAAGGAAACTATTCTAGGTCTTCACATAGATGGGACTTAGAGAGGGAACTGGTTCCAGAGCCAGAGGAAGAGCAAAGAGACCAGAGGATGATCATTGAGGCAGATGTGGGCAGAGGGGATGTGCGAGCTGGAACTGAGAGGGGCACGAGGGGGAGCTTCCGACACGGGGATCACAGAGCTGATGCTGGAGAGGTCGCTCAGGGCAGAGCAAGAGAGGAATAGCCTGGCTTCTGTCCGGCCCCCATCTCCCACTTTTCTACCTGTGCCACCCATGGGTTTAAACTTCCCAGAAAGCCAATCAGCGAAGGACCCCACCCTTGGTCTTGGCTGGAGCCCAGGATGAATGTAAGCGACTAGCTCGGCAACATATGAGACCTTTGAGGTCTAAACCTACTTAGGTCTCCATCCTTCTGTTTCAATATCTCCCCAACTTCTCCCTCCCCCTCCTCCACACCCCCACCCCCATACTGAAACCACCATTACTCTCTTTTCAAGGCCATGGATTGGCACTTGTTCCTTCCACTTCTGATATCCCCTCTCAAACTGATTCAAATCCACTCACTTTCTTCCATTAAAGTCTTCCTCAGATCTTTCTGAAACAGAGTCATCTGTCCTCAGTGATTTCTACCCTGCCTCCTGTTTCCTTATGATAACATTCATCACATAATATTAGTCAGGGAGGCCCCTAGTTTTCTCTCTTGTCTCATAATACGAAGGCCCCTGTTTTTCTCTTAGGAACCACATGTCCTGGTCTTTCAGTCACATGGATCTGTGTCCTTGTTTTGGCGATTGACATGCGACCCAGGTTGAACAATTGGAGTACCTCATCTCAGTGACGGGGTGGTGGCAGGGTCACGTGTAAATGGCCCATCAGACTTCTTCCTGGAGACTAGTGTGGATGTCAGAGGACAGAGTCACAATCCTTCACAACATGCACAATGCAAGAAGAGCCTGGCCACTCTTGGAAAAAACCCACCTGAGGATCAGAGCAAAAGAGAACAAAGCTGGTCCAGGTGAGAAAGACAGACTCCAGACGTGGTTTGGGCACCTGGGTTCCGGTGTATCTGAATGCAATTAACCCCTAAACTTCTCAAGTGAGTGAGGCAGCAGAGACTGCTCACCGTTCATTAAAAAATGGCAGCATTCCTCCTTTGCCCTTAAAAAGAAAGTTTATTCTCTGTTATTGGAATTCAGAATTTCATGTATATCCTAAGAGCTACTTTATTGTGTTATTCAAACTTTCTTTAAAAAAATTTTTTTTTTTTTTAATGTTTATTTCTGAGACAGAGAGAGACAGAGTAAGAGTCGGGGAGGGACAGAGAGAGAGGGCGACACAGAATCAGAAGCAGGTGCCAGGCTCTGAGCTGTCAGCACAGAGCCCAACGCGGGGTTTGAACTCACAAACTGTGAGATCATGACCTGAGCCGAAGTCGGTGGCTCAACTGACTGAGCCATCCAGGCGCTCCAAAACCTTCTTTTTTTCATGTTTATTTATGTATTTTTTTTTTTTTGAGAGACTGCATGCACACGTGAGTGAGGGAGGGGCAGAGAGAGAGAGAGACAGAGAGAGAGAGAGAGAGAGAGAATCCTAAGCAGGTTCTGTGCTGTCAGGGCAGAGCCCAATGTTGGCTTCACCCCATGAACCCTGGGATCATGACCTGAGCGAAATCAAGAGTTGGATGCTCACCCGGCTGAGCCACCCAGGCGCCCCTGTTATTCAGATCTTCGATCCTTACCAGTTTTTTGTCTATTTGTTCTGGGCTGTGAGAAATGTATTAAAGTCGTCTATTATCTGTGCATTTCTGTCTATGTCCTCCTTGCTTTGCCTGCAGTTTATGTTTCATGCAAGTCGTTGCTGTTTTATTGGATGCAGAGATATTGTTATACGTTTATCGTGAATTATAGCCTGTAGTATTATAAAATACACTTTCAAAAAAAAATGCCTTTTGGATCTCTCAGTGTGTGTGCATGCATGTTTTCTACCATGTGGTATGTTTATTTGTTTTCTCACTTTCTTTTGGATATCTCTCTTACTATTTGAGAAGGTTCACCTTTTTTTTTTTTTTTTGTCTTGTGCATTACCTTTCAATGAATATCTTTACATAATACCTTTAATGCCATATTTATCAGGTATCTTCTATTAGTTTCTTGCTATGAACACTCAGGGCTCACACTTACTACCCACTTAGTGGGTGGGTGAGGGGAACTTCCCCTTTAAAATACTTCCATTCTCTGAGCTCCAGCCTGGCTGGTGTGGGCACTCCTCAGCCTTAAAGGGAAGTGTAGGGTGCAGGTTTTATTTTGTTTGTTGAATATTCTGACCTCCTTTTCTTTTCCAGCCAGCCATTAAGATATCCTTCTGCCTGTCCTCCTCCCCATTTGGGTTGCCTCCAATGTGAGACAGAATGAGGTGGGCAAATCTCATCTCCGACTCCTCCCTTCTGACCAGCTCTGGCTTAATAAATTGCTCAGTGAACTAAGGGGAGGGGTCTCTTGCCCAGTCCACAGCCTCACTGGGCTGCACGCTGCAGGATTATACAGATTCTCCACCACCATGGAGAGCACAAATGTTCAGGGTTTAACACCCTCCAAGGTCCCTTCCCCACGACTGTCCACCCACTTGGGCATGGTTCTGCCCCTCTTGCTGTCCCCTTCTGTTCTCTCCTCAGCCTTTCTACTTCCTTCCTGGCTAGCTCATTTCTGCCTTGTCTCTCAGACTCATCAATGGCTTAGACAAATAATAAATGCCGTTTTAGCCCCTCTCCTACCAGCAATTTGCACGCACTGTGTCAAATGCTTCAAACTGTTTGGAGTCGATTTGCAGAGCGTTGGAAAAGGTGCAAAGCCCAGACGTAAGGCCTGGATCAGTCTCAAAGTGGCTGGGAAGCCTTTATAGATGTTGTTTACTGAGTCTGTTTTGCAAAGACTTGTGTTACAACCATGCCTCACTGCTGGATCTGTTTGTAAGTTGCAAAATCCTGTGTGATTTGGGCTAAATATACGTCAGATAGGGTCACTTTTGGAGAAGGACCCCACTCTCCCGGGAAGAAGGGCAGAAGATCTAGCCAGGCGTGTTAGCGACTTTTATGAAGTCCCTGAAAGGCTGTCAGCAGGAACACCTTCGCAAGGATCTCGCCACTCACACCTGGCACCAGCAAGCACTCTCCCACTCCTTGTCCCACGGTGGGAATATTTGGGAAGGCTCTTTTCCTCTTGGACTCATTTTAAATTACATTCTGGCAGCAGTTGATAAATTCTATCTGTCTTCTGAGCCCCAGGCCCCCCTGAGATCGCTACTTATAATTGAGGAAAGAACAGAAACCAAAACTTGACTCAGACAGCTTAGGTTTATGTTCTTTGTCAATTTACCTGGGTTATTCCCCAGAGGACCAGGAGGATGAAGTTACCTGGGAGTGAAAGGCACCGAAGAGAGGTCCTTGCAATGGGGGTTCTGCTTTACGCTAAATAAAAATGAACAGTCGACCTCTGACACAAGCGCTTTGATACACGAAGGCCAAATTAAATAACTTGGAATTCATGTCGAGCCTTCACATAAACATCCAGCCCGTAGCCAGTGGTGCACAATTGCTCTGTGTGGTGTTTTGTCTGCACCGGGCAAGACACAGTTAGTTAGACTCATGTTAATGACTTCAGGGCTCTGGATGTGGTTTCCACACAGGCAGGGCTTTGCCATGGCTACGGACTTCCTGCACGCGTTAGTATACCCCAAAGCGCCAGGATCAGTCCTCAGTGTCTTCATTTTATACCCTCACCATCTGAGGGCTCATCTGGCCTCATGACTTTAATTATTACCCCAATGTGAGCGGCCTTCCAGAACTACATTTTTCCATCTTTTGCTATCTTTGGAGCACCAGTTCTGAGGCCCAGGTAGGGTGCCCACCATATTTCCGCTGTCTCAACTACCCAAGCACACAGCTCCCTCCACCACCCAAAACTACATTTCCTTCTCAGCCCTTCTTTATAAATGATGCCTTCGAAAAAGGAGACTACCCTCCCACTAAGGAGTCTTCTGCAATACAGAGTAGCCTGGAATGTTCCAGTGCTGTTCACAGCAAAAGAAATGAGTTCTCTGGCTTTAGTAAGGGGCCAAAAACCAAGCACTTTTTTTTCATTCCCTAGAGTTTTTTTGCAGCACAGGTGTGTGTCCTATGTTGTAGCCACAACCATTTTGGCCTGTTTTATTTTTTGCTCCAGACTTGGTGAAATCCTTCAGTGCAGGAACCGTATTGCTGTTTTTTGTGTGCCCCGCAGAACATCAAATAGTACATGCTCAATAAACATTTGCCGAAAGAATAAATAAGAAAAGAACAAATGAGCAAGTAAGATGTTCTCTAGAAGGAACCTCAGCTTTGAGTTCTCTGGTCTTTAATGACAATATTGGGTCCTGTGGCATTTCAACAGCATGCCTTTTCTGCAAGTCTGTGTCCCATTCTTTCTTTTTTGAAAAATTTATTTATTTAAATTCAAGTTAGTTAACATCCAGTGTAGTATTGGCTTCAGGAGTAGAACCCAGTGATTCATCACATACATTCAATACCCAGTGCTTATCACAAGTGGCCTCCTTAATACCCATCCCCCATTTAGCCCATCCCCTTACCCACCTCCCCCCGCAGCCACCCTCAATTTGTTCTTTGTATCTAAGAGCCTCTTATGGTTTGCCTCCCTCTCTTTTCCTACCTTATTTTTCCTTCCCTTCCTTTATGTTCATCTATTGCGTTTCTTAAATTCCACATATGAGTGTAATCATATGGTATTTGTCTTTCTCTGACTGACTGACTTTGCTTAGCATAATGCCCTCTGGTTCCATCTGCATTGTTGCAAATCTGGGCCCCATTCTTTCTAAGCATTCACTGTATGGCTAGCCAGTGGCTTCTAATGCTGTTAGCTACATCTAAAAGGCTAGATGGCTGGCATTTGAGTCTCAGAGGTTTCAAAAATCAAATCTATACATACCGATGCCCCTTTTCCTCCCTCAAAGGACAGAAACGTGGGACAACCTCCTGGAAAATGCACATTCCAGGCAAGTCTCTAGGTTGGGGTTGGGTAAGAATGCATCACCATTTTAAAATTTGATACATATCATGAAACTTTGAGCACTAACCTTGTGGGAACCACACTGTGAAGTTAATCTGGAAAGACTCGTAGCTCGCCTGAAGGCATTTCTTCGTGGGATATGAGAGTCATTTAGAGTTCTAAGGATTCTGCATTCAAGGTCACAGAGAGGATTTTGATTTTTTTTTTCCTTTTCAAAAAAATGCATAAAACTGCATGGGTAATGTAAAGAAGCAAGGATAGGAAACCCTACTAATGAAATGAAACCAGCTGATCTCTACAATCCTTTCCACTTCAAAAATTCTGAGTAGAGTATGAATTAATGCTTAAGACACACTAGGGATGTTCATCATAGAAAGCTACCAACTTCACATAATCCCTAATAATTCGAATTACTGTACATAATCAAGTATCTGAACATCGTGGTGTAATTGGCTGAAACCATTCCAGTGAACTCCAGCATACTTAGAGTAAAATTTATACTCCTCACAGTGGATGGGGAAGTCCAACATCAAGCCCCCACCAGTTTTTCCTACCCCATTTCTTTCCATTTTCTCCATCACTCTCAATGTTCCATCCAAATCAGTTCTCTCTTGATTCTTTGAAATATCAACTCCGTGCCTAACCCTACTCGTGCACTTTTCACTTCTTGCTTTACATGCCTGGAATGTTCTCCCACATCTTTGCATAGCTGGTTGATCCTCAAGTCTTAAGTGACTTGAGAATTATTGAAAGTTGCATGTCAAATTCTCTCCCAGTCATTTTTCTCTGCTATATTTTTTTTCTTACAGCTCTTTTCACAGATTGGAGTTTCCCTATGTATTATCATATACCTCCTATTTGTTTGTTTACCTATCTATGTGCTTCTTGTCTGTCCCTTCTACTAGAATATAAATTCCTCAATAAGATGGCCCTGCCAGTCCTTTCCAGAGGAGAGCCTGGCACAGAGTATGTACCTACTCTTAGAATGTAGAAAACCACAGAAAAATATAGCTCCCAACATGGCACTAAGAAAAAGCTGAATAAACCTACAAAATCAAACTTTCCTTGAGCCCATCAAAGGCTGAGGTCGGAAGACAACAAATAAACTAAAATCCAACAAGTGATAAACCTCTTCAAATGGAGATGAGGCACACAAAGTGTGTTTGACAGAGCATGAGAGAAAGAAATGACCTCTGCTAATTGAATTCTGAAAGACCGATATAGGTTGGTGTGAAAATTTAGAATAACGGGAAGCCCCAGACCCAAGAGGAATCTGTAATCATTCACAAGCAATGTTTTACATGCCTGTACTTGGTGCTCCCCAGAAAGACTGAGGGAAGGACAAGAGACCAGCGGACCTCCCTCCATGGCAGAGGCATGCAGGAGACCATCAACAGCAATGGAGTAAAGAGCCAGGCATGAAATACCATGCATTTCCCTCAACCCTTGTCTCAGATGAAGCAAAGACTTCAGCCACTGAAGGAGGGATAGGAAATCTTTCTGCCCTGGGTGTGGGAAGAATCCATAGCTTTTGGGGGGAGGGGGGAAGACAGTAATAGGAAAATGTGTCTTTTGCTGGGGGAGAGGAAGAAAATGTTTTTTAGTCCCAGGATCCTGCATGGGCACAAAGCAGAAGTCTGCTATTACTGGGGGAGTGGCAAGAGATTACCTCTTGTCCAAGGGTGTCCACAGATACAAGGAAGAGTTTGACTGCCATGCCGGGGACGGCAGCCCACAGATAATGCTCCACTCCTGACGCCCAGGTACTTAAGACTAAGACTAGACTAGAAGAACCAGGAATCCTCCTGTCCTCACTGTTAGCTTAGGACTGAGTAACAAACAACAGCCGACTCCTCCTGAAGGAAAGGCAAGAGCTTGGTGCAGGTGTGCAGAAGATCCTAGACCTCATTCCAAGCACAAGGTAGCAGCAGCCCAATGAAGAGAAACTTGAAGTCTGTGGTCAGTTTGCAACAACAAGACATGAATCCAGATCAATTATCATCTACATTGACTCAATCTGCTTCCCCCGCCCCTCCCCAACCCAGTAGCCTGATATGAGAAGAGGCATGGTTATTTCCAGGCAAAACCACTATTTGTCTGTGTCTCTACTGTCTTTTTATACATGATATCTGGCATGTAATAAAAACAAATTATGAGACATATATAGATGCAAGTTAAAAAAAGTACCCCATTATTAAGAGACAAGGCATTGACAGAGCTGTGCTCAGAAACTCAAAGATATAACACCTACATTGGAGCTTTCAGAGTTTTTAAAATGACTATGATAATTTACATAAAAAAAATCTAACATGAACAACAGGCATCAACAAATGGGGAATTTCCGCATGGAAATGGAGAATTATAAAAAGGAGTCAGGTAGAAATATTACAAAAAGAAGGCACAACTCCCCAGGGTATCAGAAATGAATAATTATCATGATGGGCTTATGATAAGACAGAACACACGTGAGGAAAGAATCAGTGATCTTGAAGACCCATCAATACAGAAATTATCCAAACTGAAATATATATAGAGAGAAAAATAAATGACAAAAAAGCAAACATAACATCCAAGAACTGTGAGACAACAGTATGAAATGGTCAAGCATATCGGTTACTGAAGATCCAGAAGGAAAAGAGAGAGCCCGTATACTGAGATTCATCATAAAACTGCTAAAATCAAAGTCAAAAAGAAAATCTTGAAGGCGGACAGAGATAAAGGAAACATTACAACAGGGCAGCAAAGAATACAGCAGACATATAGGCAAACCTATGCAAGCCAGGAGACAATAGTGTCACATCTTTCAGACACAGAAGGGAAAAGGAAAGTAACCATGAAGTCACAATTTCACATACAGTGAAATGATCTTTTTGAAAACGAAGAATCCAGGGCGCCTGGGTGGCGCAGTCGGTTAAGCGTCCGACTTCAGCCAGGTCACCATCTCGCGGTCTGTGAGTTTGAGCCCCGTGTCAGGCTCTGGGCTGATGGCTCGGAGCCTGGATCCTGTTTCCAATTCTGTGTCTCCCTCTCTCTCTGCCCCTCCCCCATTCATGCTATGTCTCTCTCTGTCCCAAAAATAAATAAAAAACGTTGAAAAAAAAATTAAAAAAAAGAAAATGAAGACTCCTTTTTTTCATGTTTTCAAACAAAAGCTAAAAAGGTTTACTGTTAACCAGCATGCACTAGCATTAAGAAATGTCATGTTCAATGAAACGCTTCAAGCAGAAGAAATAAGATGCTCGATGGACATTCGTTTCAACACAAAGAACTGAAATACACTTGAAAAGATGAAAATGAAGGAAGTCACAGAATATATTTTGTTATTTTTAATTATTTTAAGGGATGATGATTGAAAGCACGTGAAGAGATGCCTGACATCCTTAGTCATCAGAGAAATGTTAATCAAAACCACAATAAAGTACCATTCTGGAGTCACTAGAGTGACCAGAATAGAAAACCCAGACAATACCATATGTTAGGGAGGGCAGAGAGAAACCAGAGCCTTTCTACACTGCCAGTGGAGGTGCACAATGGTGCAACTGCGCTGAAACATAGTTTAGTGGTCCTTTAAACAGTTAAATGTGGATTCACCACATGACCCAGCAATTCTGCTCCTAGGTGTCTACCCAAGAAAAATGAAAATGCGTCTACACAAAAACCTGTACAAGAATGTTCATAGTTGCACTACTCATTAATAGCCAGAAGGTGGAACCCACTGTGGTCTCTCTGTATGATGGAATGTTATTCAGCAATAATAAATGATAAAATACCAACACATACTAAAACATGGATGAGCTTTGAGAATATGCTAGATGAATGAAGCCAGTCACAAAGCATCACGTATTCTACAATTCCATGTATATGCATTGTTTAGAATTGGCAAACATACAGAGGCAAAGGCAGATTAGTAGCTGCTAAGGGCTGCGAAATCAGGGCCGAGGGTATGACAGCCAAAGGACACAAAAGTTCTTTCTGAGGTGACAAAAATGTTCAAAAATTTACTGTGTGATGGTTGTACATATCTGTAAGTATACTAAAGGCCATTAAATTTTACTTTGTAAATGGGTTAATTGTGTGGTATATGAATTGCATTGCAATTAAGTTATTAAGCTTAAAAGAAAAAGAAATGGATTCTCAGGTGGAAAAAGAGTAACAATATACTGTGAACTTTATAACATATGGAGAAATAAAATGTGCAATGATAAGAGCACACAGGTTCGAAGGGAACAAATGGAGGTTCACTACTGTAATCACATTGGAATACTACAGCTGAAGTACAATAACTGAAACGATCGACTCAATAATAATAAATTTGGGACCGAAAAACAGGATTCATGAATGGAAAGACATGTCAGTAAAAAATATTCAGATGAAGGCAAGGAGACAAAAAGGAGTGGAAAATGGGAGAAAGAAAATGTATGTTTAGTTGGAATTACAAAAAGAGAAGAAAGAAAAAAAATGGGCACAGATAATATTTGAAGAGATAATGGCTAAAGTATTTTCAAAGATTCAAGTATGTCTCTGAACTTTAAGCAGAATAAATGCAGAGTAAGTCATACTTGAGTACATCATAATAAGTAAAGCTGCTGAAAACTGAAAGCAAAGAAAACCATTTTTGAAGACCAGAGAAAGAAGGACTCATTACCTACAAAGGAGCAATGAAATGACTCACAGGTGACTTCTTTTTTTTTTTTTTTTTTTAACATTTATTTATTATTATTATTATTGAGAGACAGAGAGAGACAGGGCACAAGCAGGGGAGCGGCAGAGAGAAAGGGAGACACAGAATCCGAAGCAGGCTCCAGGCTCTGAGCTGTCAGCACAGAGCCCCACCCGGGGCTCGAACCCACAAACCGCGAGATCATGACCTGAGCCGAAGTCGGACGCTTAACCTACGGAGCCACCCAGGCTCCCCCTCACAGCTGACTTCTAAACAGAATTTTTGGAAGTAAAGAGACATTGGTGTGACACTTTCAAAGTGTGGACGGAAATTGTCAGCCAACTTGGAATTCAGTACTCAGGGAACATATGCAAATTTTCAAGTGAAACTAATGTGATTTTGTCATACATAAAGACAACTTGTTCCTAGTAGTTCTGCACTAAAATTAAACTGAAGACCATCTCTCAGATTGAAATAAGGAAATGTAAGAAGAGTAGAGCAATTATTGGAAGGTCTTGTGTGGCTAAAATATATGTAGAATTTAAGTACATAAATACAATAGCACAAAATGAAAGAAGAGTAAATAGAGATAAATATTTTACTTTGAATAATACCTTTAACGTGCTTGACCTTTTTGGTTTATACATGACATTACACACCGAATATACATAATACAAATTCTTTCTGGGTGCAAAATGAGCATTTGTCAAATTGGTCACATTGTAAAAACAAGGCAATTCTCAACACATTTCAAATGATTGAAATAGTAGTGTCTTCTCTGCATGGATTTAATCTAGAAATCCGTTTTCAAAAAAGGTCCTGGGGAATTACCAGGACCTTTAAATTAATTACAGTCTTAAAATTAATGATACACCTCTGAATGATGGGTGGGTCAAAGGATTATTTGTAATGGGTAGTGGGTAATATTTTGAACTAGATGGCAATAATCATATAATATGTATAAACTTTGGGATACAGCTAAAGCCATGCCTGGAAGGAAATTTTCAATCATAAATGCATCTACTAGAAGAGAAAACTTAAGTGATTGAAATATCCACATCAAGAAATTAGAGAAAACAAGTTAAACCCAAAGAAAATGGAAGGTAAAAATATAAGGAGCAGATATTAATAGGACAGAAAACAAGTATATAGTAAAAAAAAAAGCTGTACATGCAAATTCTTTGGAAAGGTTAATAAAATTGAAAATCCCTAATAATACTAAGCAAGATAAAATGAAAGAAGCCAAAAATTATCAATATCTGTAGTCTAGAAGAGGACATCACTACAGATCCTGCAGATAACTAACAGAAAATATCATCAGTGACTTTATTCCAAGAAGCTTGAAAACAAAGATAAAATGTACACATTATTTTAAAAGTACAGCTTATAAAAACTGACAGGAAGAAAAAAATTAAAAATTCCTATTTTGTGAACTAAATTCATTATTAAAAATCCACTCTTTACAAAACTTTGTGGTCACATAAATTCACTTGTAACATTTTTTAAACATCGAAGAAAGAAATAAAACTAATATCACAACTATCTCAGAAAATAGAAAAAGAAGACACTCTTCTCAACTGGTATTATGAGGCCAGGATAACCTTCATTTCATAATCTTTTCAAGGACATCATAAGAAAAGAAAATTACAGTCCAATCTCTTCCATGAATATAGACACAAAAATTATCAACAAAATAGTAACAAATAAAATCCAAAGAAATGTATAATGATAATACAGCTTGAGCAAATTGGGTTTATTCATTCCAGGAATGCAATGCTTATTCAACATTAAAGTGTCAGTGTATTTGTCATATAAATGGAATAGAAACTGCCCTATCATCTCAAGAGTTACAAATCCTTTGATCAAATTTAACATTAGTTCACAAAAAAATCTTAGCAAATCAGGAACAGACAAAAATTACCCTAATATAATTAATGGATTTCTTATAAAAACCTTTCAACTAACATCATGATTAATACTAAAATATTTAAACTTTTACCACTAGGAAACGAGACAAAAATACCTGCTACCACACTTCTATTAACATTGTCCCGGAAGTTCTAGGCAGAGCAAGAAACCAAGAAAAGGAAATAAAAGCCATTATGATGGGGTGTTAGTTTCCTGTGACTGTTATAACTAGTCACCACAAATATGGCGGCTTAAACAGACACTTATTCTCTTATACAGGTCTGGAGACTAGAAATCCAAAATTTAATGATTGTGTTCTCGAGGAATTCTCGGGGAGGATCCACTCCTTGTCTGGTAGTTGACCTGCTTCTGGTAGTTGACCTGGTAGTCTCAGGTTTGAGGCTGTATCATCATTCCCTTCCTCTGTTTTCATATAAACTCCCCCTGTGTGTCTGTGTTATCCTCCTTTTCTTTTCTATTCTTTTATAAGGACACACATGATGGCATTTAGGGCCCATCCAGTTAATCCAGGGCAATCCTTTTACCTCAAGATCTTTAACTTAATCATACCTGTAAAGAGCCTTATTCAACATAAAGGGATGTTTACAAATTTCAGAAATTAAGATTTGACATTTTGGGTAGCTGTCCATCTACCTTAATGGAAAAGGAGTAAATAAAATTATCATTATTTACAGACAACATGATCTTATAAATCATTAACTAGAAGAATCTATAGATAGACTATGTAAGGTAAGTGAATTTGAGGAGATTGCTAGATACAAAGCATTATTTTAAAATTAATTTCATTTGACATACAATTAGAAAACAAACTTTTATAAAGATACCATAAACATTAGCATAGAAACCCAGTGCGTACCTAGAAATAAATCAAACAAATGATGCACAACACTCCTACGATAAAAACTACCGTAACTGAGAAACACTGGAGAGGGGGTAAATAGCTGGAGGGGTGTATCATGTTTCATAGATGGAAATATTCAATTTTGTAAAGATGTCAGTTCTCCCTAAGTTGATCAATGGATTCAAGGCAATCCAAATAAAGTTTTTCATTGTTTTTTAAAAATGGAAGTTGACAAGCTGATGCTAAAATGTGTGTGGGAACACAAGGGGCCAATAATAATCAAGATAAGCTTGAAGAACAATAGCAATGCAGTTCTTAAGCTACCAGATACCAAGACTTAATATAAAGCTAAACTAATTAAGATAATGGTATGCGTAATGAAGACACATTGGCATACTCATGGGAAAGAAAGTCCAGAAAGAGAGCAGCACTAACATTACTCTTTCCTTAAGTTATTTTCTTCTTCCAGAATCCACTTCTAATTGTCCCGACTCCCACCCTCTCCTCTTCCTTCCTGGCTCATCTAACCCTCAGTGTACATTTTTTTTTTTTTTTAATGAGAGAATTGTCCGTAGGTTGATCTTAAGCCTCTACTACTATAATCTTCTGGAAGGAAAACAACAAATCTACTACCTCTTTATATGTAATAAATACTAGCTCTCTTTGTAATTTCACTCACAGAAAGGAAGCCCTGCAGAGAACCATCTAGACAATCCAGTCCAACTTCCATGTCTTATTGAAGAACACGTTTCAATTCTGAAAGGTAAAGAGACCTGCTAGAGTAACATATGTAGTTAATGGAGGAACCAAACCTAGAGTCTGGGTAAGAAAAATTTTAAGCTGACAGTCAGGAAATTCTAACATCTCCGACTCCCTATGAAAAATACGAAGAAAATACTCTGACCCCCTATTAAAAAATAGCCTTTGCTCTTCGTGTATTTCTTATAATATGCTGATCTGTTTTATATTAAGACCTGGCAAGTCTCCTCAGAATGGATTTTCATTTATAGAGTCAATCCTCTGGGGAAGGAGTGGGACGGAAGGGGAGGCAGGAGAGGGCAACCCAGCAGCTCTGAGCCCTCCCTGCTGCATTTGGTCTAAACCTCGAGCAGGGCAGACATCTTGACAAGTGCTCCTGGTGGTGCTGTTGGGGTGGGAGGATGAGGAATTAAATGGTCGCACCTTCTAGAGGAGACGGGAGAAGGAGCCCCCAGCTGTTGGCAGTAAGCTGAGTGAAGGTGAAGAAGTTCCATCTTGTGAACCACAGTCTAGGTTCTGAACTGATTTTCCCTTTGAAATCTTATCATGTATGGAGTTTATTTCAGTTCTGCATAGGGCATCAGGGGAAGGGCCATAGTCCAGACATAGGAACAGTGTTAACAGACTGTGGTCCCACCTCTGCTCAGAGGTCAGTGCTGAGGGACAGGAGTAATCCCAGAGCACTCCAAGGAGGAGAATCTTGGGGAACAAAAGTAGCCACCTTAATGGCCTGAGGACCCACCCAAGCCAGAAATCTCTCTCTATTGCACACTTTTCTCTATTGCATGAGTTAACATTTGTTTTATGAAGGAAGTTACTTGTATCTTTATATCCTCAGTCTTTTGCTTCCTCTGGCATGTGAACCATCGCGCTGGGGAATCTGACCTCACTTTTTTACATCTCTGGTCATCCCTTTCTCTTATCAGAAGATCGGTCTCCTTAATACATGAGAGATTCATTCACAAATAAGCAATCCAACTTCTCACAAGCCAGTTTTCCCTCTCTGTCCCTCTTCTCAGGCTTCTGTCACAACTTGAAGCTCTGTAGCAGGAAACGCATTTGCATCTGGTGACTATGAAATGAATTGCCAACAGTCAGGTGGCAAGGAGAAGAGCCGAGGGCAGGTATATTAGCGGCAAGAGGCTCAGACATCACAGATCCTGGCAGCATTTCAATGGGAGCAGAGAGAGACTTCCTGAGGTGGGAAACAAGACTCTTCCAACAAGAAAAGAAAATTAGTCCCACCATAAGCTCCAAATGACCACAGCTAGCTGCCTTAGAGAGTCAGCCAGGCTCCATTAATGAAAATAACTGGTGGGCAAGGGTTAACATCCGCACCCTAAAAATCTCATTTGGTCTCTGCCTTGAGGGACAGGCCCATGTCAAGACAAGGTAGCCATGGGAAGAGAAAGAGCCTTATTTTTTCCCCTCACCCCTCCATAATGCCCTGTTGTGTCTGGGAAGGAATGGGGATAGAAAGTATGGTGAGAAATTTCACCACATCAAACTGTCTCAATCCCCGTTTTTATAGCTGTTATGGAAAATGGAGGAAGTGTTTAAGCCCTTGGTCCATATGCTTTAAAAAATAATTATAAAATAAGAGAAATATGCATTTCATGCATGAAGCATTTTAAGACACTGGAGTATGAATTTCACAAAAGCCCATGCTTAGGTCAGAACACTGGTTGGCATTCATCACTTACTGTAAACCTTGACTTTAGTGCCTGGATTCCTGGGGAGCCTGTGTCTGCTCCAGCAGCTCCTGCCAGCTTTAGAGTTCATAGCTCTCTGGTATCACAATTTCACATTGTGAGAGAATGTGTCATTCAGGACATACTCTCATAGTCTTTGGTACAACGCATGATGAAAATGGCCAAGGAATATGTCTTCTATGGATTCCTTTTGTTTTTCCTTTTGAAAGGTTTCAGGGAAGATTCGGTGGGTGTTTTAGGAATCACAGGCTTTGAGGGGAAAGAAGGTATAACCACTTATTTAGTGAAAAATTATATGGTAGAGCAGGATGGCCAAGGTGGTAAGGTCTAGGGCTAGCCTGCCTGGCTTTACTTCTCATGTGCTTCAATTACCAGCTGTGTGAACTTGGAGTGTCTGTGTCTCAAAAAATCTTCGTACATGACAAAATGGGGATCATGACAGAACTTAGGCTCATACAGTTGTTGTATGTAAAGGAACACATTGCTGATGAGTACATTGAATACTTAAGAGTTCCTCAACATCCATGTGGGAAACTGCCTTTTACTTGACCTTTAAAAAATAAAATAACAGAGAGGGAGGAAGGCAAACCATAAGAGACTCCTAAGGACTGAGAACAAACTAAGGGTAGATGGGAGGTGGGGGGGAGGGGAAAGTGGGCGATGGGCAGGGAGGAGGGCACTGGGTGTTGTATGGAAACCAATTTGACAATAAATTATATTAAAAAAATAACGTAGAAAAGAGGAATAAAAAACATTCTTGTTGCCTTACTCAATGGGAAACATTGATTAAATTTGGTATGTTTCCCTCTGGTCTTTTTATAACATAGATTTAAAAAAAATGACACACAGTTGTGAATTTTTAAAAAATTTTTTTAGAATTTATTCAATTTTGAAAGATGAAGAAAGACAGAGCATGAGCAGGGGTGGGGCAGGAGAGAAGGAGACATAGGATCTGAAGCAGGCTCCAGACTCTGAGCTGTCAGCACAGAGCCCGACATGGGGCTCAAACCACAGACTGAGAGATCATGACCTGAGATGAAGTTGGACACTTAACCAATTGAGCCACCCAGGTGCCCCACACAGTTGTGAATTTGCTACTAATCCCAATCAAGAAGATGCCCTGTAAACACAAATGTACTGAGTGGCTTAAAACTGGGCGACCCTGTCTCATTTTGTTTGCTGCGTTGTCCAGAGTGGTTTCTATGGTCTCTACAGAGTCCTGCTTCCCCAGTCAGAGGGCAAGAGCCCCAGGGGGAATTTTTGCAAACATAGGTCTCTTATTTTTACAAACATAGGTCTAGGCTATGATAAATTCTCAGTAAATAGTTGGAGGACAGGATTGAGAAACCATGCACTTATTTATTATTGTTTGGTAGTCATACTACAAACCTTAGCTAGAAAAGGACCAAAAACCTCGTTTGCTGAAACTGCTGTTTCTAAGTGACAGTTACTGTTAATAAATTCAAAGAAGAATCCCGAGTATTGCCTTTTGAAGGTAACCTTTGGTCCTATTAGGGTTAATATCAAATCTTAAGAGCTGGTTTGGAAACTTTTAGAGAGGAGCAAGGGTACCTGAGTAGCCCAGACCAAACATGGAGGCTGATTAACTTCCTTAAGGGCCCAGCTTGAGGAGGGTCACAGACGGTGGGATGGTGGAAGAAAGGCACAACTACTCAGTTGGCCACGTCATAGTCTGGTTGATCTTGCCTTGGATATTCTCACAGGTCTGGCTCTCATAGAGAAATCAGTGTTAGTCTTTGAGGTCCTCATCCTCTTCCGGGTGGCAAACCTACTCCTAGACTCCTTGAGGTACTTCTGCATCCAGAGTTGATTTCAGGAAACCAACCTTTGTCCGCCATTTCCATGTTAGTAGGAATGAATCACTGTGCTCCTGCTCCAGGGTGGATTCATTCTTTAAGCTCCATCTGTCACTGTGGAAAAGGTATTTCTGGCTCCCATGTCAGGCAAGAGGAAAGGGAAGAATTTGGGGAGCCCTAGATCCACCCCAGGTCCTGGACTTGTCCTATAAAAATGGTCACTGCATAATGCCTGTCCTTGCTCTTACTTTCCCCAGGGCTCCTGGCACTCTCCTCCTAATGACCCTTACTTCAGTATTCCTTCGATCTTCCTTTCAACTATAGGGCTGCACACACTAATTTTCTCACTGGATCTTTGCAATAACCAGTACAGCTGATAGGGAAGAGGTCAATTATTTCCATTTCGCAGATGGAGAAACTAAGATTTCAAAAGAAGAGTTGTCAAAGCAGAGGTACACAGGGCTTAGTGGCAGGGCCAGGAGTAGAATCCAGGTGCCCTGACGTGGACCCAGAACGTCCTCCTCAGCAGCACACCACTGTGGGGAGGTGGTATCTGAAGTCAGGGCCAGTAGCCCCTTCTCGGGGCTGGGTCCTCCTTGCCATTCACTCCAGTAAGGACCAGGCTTTGGTGGAAAGAGTTTGCTTGAGTCCAGTGAGTTGCCACCCACCTCCACAAGTCTGCCCATAGGTGAAAAGAGAGGTGTGGGGTGGGTCAGGTGGACAGACTGGCTGTACTTGACCTCTGCTATCGGTCCCTGAAGCAGCCCAGGACCTCTTTCTATTGGAGCTGAGAAATTTTTCCCCAACACTTGAGAGAAACAAGGCCTTATGTGTGCAACCTCCCCTAGCAATTCCAAGTCAAAATTCATAGTCTTAAAGTCTATATTTACTCTACTCCCTTTTATTTATCTCTGGTCTCCAGGGCTGCTGGTACTTGTTGATGGAGAGGGGCTGTGAAGACAGTCTACTGGGTGGGCCATGTTGATGTGGGGGTGGGGGCTGCCTGTCCCAATCTGTCAGCTCGGATGCTGACAAGGTAACAGGAGCCACTACTCTCTGAATATTTGCTTGACTACATGCCGCTGATGTCAAGCACAGATAATACATCTAATGTGTCATGTGTATGTTTATATCATATATTTATGTGTATATATTTATTATGTATAAAATATTTGTCGAATTGATTTGACTTGAATTAAACAAACAAAAAAGTATGGTGTAGTAAAGGCTATTTTGAACAGGCTGAAAAAAAATGAGTCTATGTGACATTAGTCCTGCGTTATACAGTATATGTTGAATTAATCCTCTGTTAGAGGAGGATCTATCCTCTTATAAGTGTGAGGAGAAAGGAGATGGTAATATATGCTCACTATGAGTATTGGGTTTGGAACTTGAGACTCTCAGGCTTAAATCTTTATTTTGACACACACACACACACACACACACACATATATATATATATATATATATATATATATATATATATATATGTGACCGTGGTCAATGTAACTAATTTTCTCCAGTTTCTTTTTTTTTTTCTTAAGTATAGATCTCAAATGTGGAGAGCAGTCATATTTTAAGTTTATTTATTTATTTTGAGAGAGAAACAGAGATCAAGGGGGTGAAGGACAGAGAACGAGGGAGAGAGAGAATCCCAAGCAGGCTCTCCATTGTCAGTGTGGATCCCAACTTAGAGCTTGAACGCATGAACCATGAGATCACAACCTGAGCTGAAACTGAGAGTTGGACGCTTTAGCTGACTGAACCACCCAGGCGCCCCTAACTTTCGCCAGTTTCAATTCTGCCATCTGTAAAATGGGTGTGATAACAGCCCCATCCTGTAGGTGAGATAAATTCAGAATTCATGGAAATCGCCTGGAACAATGCTCCCTAAATATTAGGCATTATTATTCTTCCAATTACCTGAATGAGAAGAACAATGGGGGGTGGTTATGAAGTGGGAGACTCAGAGAAGGCAGGATAGAAAAGGCTTTCAGGCAGCTATGTAAAGGACAGACCGCAGGGGTGTGAGTTTGCCCAAAGAAGGTCGGTTCTAAGTCTATTTGGAGTGCAAGGGATAATGAGGAGGGCTTGAACTAAGACAGTGCCCATGAAGGTGGTGAGGAAAGTGTGGATCTGAGAATTCTTTAGGAGGTAGAATCAGAGGGACTTGGAGGTGGGGAAAGGAAGAATTAGTCTAACTCCCAGGGTTCAAGTCTGGGAGACTGGACGGTGTCATCAACTAAGAGTTGCTTTGTGAGAGACCACGATGAGCTCAGTTCTAGCTTGTTCCCTTCAGGTGCTATAGGACCCACAGGTAGAGAGGACTAGAGTCCATGGGGGCATGTGGTTCTAGGCTTCTGTTTTCTCTTTTTCACAAATAAAGATAATACTTGGATACTATCTGCATAGGAGTAGTAGGGGAAGCCAAGTGTGTGTGTTACATTACCCAAGGATAATACGGAACAGGGTTTCTCAGTTTTGACACTATTGACATCTTGGATGGGATTGGTTTTTTTGTTGTTGTCGTCATGAGGAACTTGCCTGTGCGTTGTGGGATGTTTAGCAACACTCCTGGCCTCTACCCACTGGATGTCAGTAGCATCCCCCCTCCCTAGTTACAACAACCAAAAAGATCTCTCCAGAAGTTGCCAAATGTCCCTGGCAGGACACAGTTCTCCTGGTTAGGAACCATTGGCTAGAAGGCAAGAGGCCATTGAACTGAACCTTGAGGTCCACCAACATTTAAAAGGAGGATAGAGGAACAAGAGTGTGAACAATTGAGAGAGGAGCGCTCCAAGAAAGAAGTGTTTGGAAAAGCCAGCCTCCCTAGTGAGGTTACATAAGAAATGGAGAGAGAGAAAAAAAAAAATCTTTGAATTTGGTGATAAGGAAGGTGCTTGGTGACCTTATTCACAGGATTGACTGGGGGCAAGAGCTTGGAGGTAGAAATAAATGGAAGGCGTGGGGGAGTCAGGGGAAGTAAACTCTACTTTCAATAAACTTGAATAAGAAATGAAGGAGCAAGAGAAAAAAAGAATTGAAGGAGCAAGGAGCACAGTGATTAAAGGGGCGGGGCATCAAGGGAGTGTCTTCTAAAGGAATGAAACTGCTTACTGCTTACGTAGCTCTGGTTGGTAAGCCCTTTGAAGCAATGGCCATATCCTACTTCTTTTTGAAATGTCATCCTGAATTGATAGGAGAGGCTCAGTAAATGCACATTGGTTAAATCGGGGACTTATTTTGTACCCTTTCTTGGATTGTGGATATTTTAAAACAACTCCAGGAAGAAAGGGATGTTTAACACAAAAGGATGAATCACAAATGGCAGAATTTCAGACATGAGTCAGAGATATTTTGGGTGTAGACTTGCCTTGCGTCCTGTAACCCTACCCACCTACTCACCTCGCATTTCCCCTATGAACCGATTGTTCTTTTTGTTCCCAACCGGACTCGGTTCCCCGTAACTCAGGCCACGGGTGATCGTGTCACCCTTCGCTAATTGATGGTGGCAAATGGCTACTAAATTGGGCAGGTAAGGAGAACAAATTTGGCGTCCTTGTCTTTCCCGGACTCTTGAGGCTGGGCGAGACTGGAACGTTCCCCTGGATTGAATTGCACAACATTGTACTGTCAATCTTCAGGATGTCTGCCTGAGCTAATGAGATGCAAATAGTGACACATCAGAAAAAGAACCCAACCGAAAACCTCATAACTTATAATGTTGTCCTAAGGGCGGCAGCAGAGTACATAAAAGGAGAGGGAACAAGAACACAGCTAGCAGAAGGACTCTTGCGTGATGAGTTGTTGGTTTATCTGGAGCTTATGAGCCTAATCTCCGCCTCAAAAGAAGAGATTCTGAGAAAGGAAATCTCTTATTGGAAGATGTAGAATTGTAATTTTGTAAAGCCACAAACAAAGGCCAAGTTTATTTTCATTTGGTTTTGACCTCAGTGCGCGTCTCCTCCCCCCGGAAGAACTCAGAGCCAGAAATAGCTTTGGGTTTTAAATTTGGGAGCCAATATCATTGACACCAAGAATCATCCCAGACCGTAGCCACCGAGAAGCCAGGCCTTCCTCAGGGCTGTGCTTTGTATCACTTAGCCTGGTGTCTGTCACCTAGCAGTTGCTTGGTTAATGTTTACTGAACGAAAATGGAGAGATTTTTTTTTTTTTTTGAACTGAAAAAAAAGTAGGATTTCAAACGTCTAATTTGATTTCACATAAAAACTCTCAAAAGTCAGCCTAGCATCAGGTGATACCATGGGCTTTGAGGAGAACAGCTCTTAGGTAAGCTCCAACTTTTGATGTATTGCTAAACAGCCAGCTTAATCAGAACGCCTTTCTTGAAGCCCAGATGATAAGCAGTGACATGCTAATTGAAATGTACTTTCCCCGGTGAACCACTTAACAATTTATATAAATATCAAAGCCCTGGGCTTTACTGTCAGTCTTTGTTTTGGAATGAGAAATTTATAAAAAACATATGTTTCCAACTGTCATTGACAGAGTGTTCTGAAAATATGGCCACTGAATCACATCCGACTTTTCCTTCTACAGACACCAAACTAGTCAGAGTACATTTCTCTGTTAATAACATCTTTTTTTTTTTTTTCTTTCCAGAAGGAATCTACTCCACACCGGGGTTTCATTACTAAATTCCGGGGAGCTGTTAATAATGAAGGCGGTGTCAAAGAAAAGAATGGCCAGGGAGAAAGAGCTAATGTCTTTGAAATTCTAATTCTGAAAGATGAGAAAAGGGAATCAATTATGAGAGAAGCTGCTGGCTTGGTAATCCTAACGAACAATATTGTCTAGAGGCAACCGTTGGACTCGAGTCTGTGTCCCTTTCACGGGCCCGGTTCTGTGATTGGAAGTGAAATCCTTCCCGAATCTGGAGACCTTCCTGTTTGAGTTGGGCGAGGGACAGTCAGACTGCAATGCTAAGTCTGGCTCACAGAAGGACTTGGGAGTTGAGCTGAAAGTGTGAAATCCTACAATAACTGTATCATTGTGCCAGACAGAGCCTCCTTTGTCTTCTTAAGCTATCTGACTTTCCCATAGGGTTCCTTTCCCCAAACATGCCTCAAATTGTGTTGCTTAATGAAAAATGCCACTCAGGACAAGGTAGCTTTCACCAAAGACCATCCGCGGTGAATATTCTAGTAATTCTAGTCATATGGGAGAGCAGGACAGGCTTAGGCAGCTTGGGAAAATGAGTTCAGAGAGTGGCACCCAGGCTGGTGGGGCAGAGGGAACGGGTCATATGTCAGCCCATGTCCTCCCCAAGCCTCTCCAATGCATCTTGAAAATGCCACAGACCCCAAAACCCATGCAATTGTTTTGTTTCTGGTCTACATATAAATCTTTTAATTGCATGTCCTAAGCCTTGAGACATTTATGTGGAATAGTTTGGGGTGGGGGGGAAGAAAGGAAGGAAAGAAGGAAGGAAGGAAGGAAGAAACTTGCTGGCAGCCAAGAGATCTGCATTTCATTTCAATTTAGATAGTTTTCTCTACATTTTTTTCCCAAGGTTTCCTGGATTTCAATAATATATCTTTCATCACCAGATCACCAAAAACTGGTTGTGTTGAGCTGTCCCTGGGGCTTTGGAGTGGATATCAGGGATTACTTTATAACTGGGAACTTATGAATTGTATTGGGTTTACAAATGACTTGTTTTTCTCAGTTTAATGGTCAAACCGTGAAACTGATAGCTTATTCCGGGAAGGGTATGTGTAGGATATGTTAATGGGTCTTTGAGAACAGGATTAAAATGCAATCAAAACACACGCACGCACACACACACACACACACACACACACAACTAGTTTTAAATAAGACATTTGCTGCATAGAGGAACTCTGCCTGCCGTGAATTGCAGGCTTTAAAATGTCCATTTTAATGTGTTCTTATGTCTCTCTACCCTTGACACACCTATCCTGACTACTCTAAGAGCTTTGGGGCTGATTTTTTCAAATTCTTGGCAGCTGTCTTTTGACCTTGCAACCCAAGCAAAGCATTGTGCACCCCCGTGGGCCCCTGGTAGGGAGCAACAATGGAGAAGCCCTCAGCTCCAGTGTCTGCTGACCTGCACTGTGGAAGTCACTGGGTGCTGAGGGTGGTGGGTGGGGAAGGGCCAGTGAGCATGGCACCTATCTGAGCACATCTGTTTTATTTCCTATCAGTCTGACGGCTGTAACAGGGCGGGGGGGGGGGGGTGGGAGGTGAGAGGTGGGGGGCATCCACAAAAGACATGTTTGGATTTCCATTTTATAGGAATGAAAGGTCCTGTGCTTGCCAAATTGCAAACTCATAGAAATATCCTGGGCTGGGAGCAGGGAATTCAGCTGCAGCCTTTGGAGAAGAGGTGATTTATGGCTGGCCAAAGGAAGAGCCCAGGCCCACAAGGTGAGGGAGGTGGGAATTGAGGAGGCAGACCAAGAAAATGAAAGAAGGACTGGAATTTTCCTTCCTCTCCAAACGCTCTCTCAGTATAACATTGCGAGGAGTTGGGTGTAAATGAATCAGAAACATATGGATTAAACTTCCCTCCAAGTGGGGGACGTAGTGGGAAACAATCGTTGTCAAACCGGGGGTGTGGATAATTCTAATGTGAACTCACTTGAAAAATATCCCAGCTGACTGACAGATGAAAGGTCTCCCTCTCATGGCCTCTCTCCAATTTTGGAGGACAGTTACATTGAAAGCTGATAGTCAAAACTGCCTCTATTATTCCCGAGACGATAGATGTTCTGGTCTTCGCTGCCTGTCCCTTCCTGCCCCCTCCACCTCCACGGCCACCTCCAAACTGTAAGGACTTTCTATTCTCCTCTTAGGTGGCCCCTTGGCTGCCATTGCTCTTACCTTTCTAGGTTCAGTAGATTTTCAGGACAGTGATTTTAATGGCAATATCCCCTCCAAAGACAGGGATTAAGAATGTGTGTTGTTTAACGTCGTAGCATCATTTGGTTTATCTTGGCAGGCTCTGCCATAGGCACGCTACGCATGACAATTTCGGTTCATGGTTAAAAAAAAAAATTAGAAATTTCATCTGGAGAATTTGTAGCTCTGTGCCATGTCGCTGGGTCCCTGGAGTGATTCTTGGGCCGACGTGCCCTTGAGGACGAGGTTGGAAGAGCGAGAGACAGAAGATTACAGAGGAGTCTCCTGAAGGTAATCTGAATATGAGGCTGAATATGGCTGTGCTGTTCTACATCAGCATGGAATGTTCATCATAACGTTTCATGTCATAACATGGCATTTCTGGGCTGCTGACAATGCTCCGGGTCCTCTGCTGAGATTTCAGTGTGTCCTCTGAGAGTAACTGGGAGGGAAAGTGTGTGATACCCATTCTACAGATGGGAAAACTGAAGCACAGAGATGTCAATCGCTTGCTTCTGTTTACAAAGCTGGTAGTCCACAGGGGGACCAGGGTGAGGCCCCTCAGGAGAGGCATTTAAGAGAGAGCCCCGAAACACAGTAATCTGGATCAATGATATTTATTTTTTATTCTTTTTTTCAGTTTAAAACTGTTACTGTTACATTAATTTCAGGTGTACCCGATAAACGGTATTTTAAAATAAGATTTTTTTAAAAATTAAAATGAACACAACATGCTTAGCAACAAGCACGTTTCCACAACTCACTTTCCTCATCTGTAGAGTGGGGTAGGAATCCTACCCACACAGAGCAGTTGTGAGGAAGAAAAAAGAAAAGTCAGGTGAAGACAGAAGACATTTAGTAATCGGAGCTGCTCCAGTATTTGTTAATATCATTAGGGGTTGGCTAATCATCATGAAGTCATCTGCCATAATTATTATACTGGAAATAGTAAGAGTAAAGACAGCTAATGTTTATAGAGTGATGACCATGTGCTAGGCACTGGACTTTCACCCTTTCAGGCCCTTTACCCCTCTCTCCCAGGTTAAGTACTGTGCTATACTCGTTTGATTGTTAAATTAGTCCGACCATGATGTGGTAGGCACTGGCTGACCACGGGGGGGGGGGGGGGGGGTTGTTTCACCACCAATAACATTTTGAGATTTAGGATGCATTTTATAGTGAAGTTGTCTTAACAGAACTTAATGTCTGCCCACCCTCAGGGCTCAGAGCAGCCCTGGTTCCCTCTGTGGAGTCCCCTGTGACCAGCACGGTCTGTTGCAATCCCTTCCACTCGTGGGTGATCGGTCCCACTCACCGTGATAACTATACCTCAACTGGCCAGGACGGGGATGTGGTCTCGTCATTCCTCTTGCGTTTTCCTCCACTTCCCTTTTGTCTGGGGATGCCCTGTTTTGCTCCAATAGCAGCCTGGGGTGGACACTCTGTCTCACATTATTTTGTCTTCCTCACACCCTCAGTGGATGAGTAAATGAATAAGTGGTATACCAGAGAATATTCCATGACTTACTACATCTGTTCACATGTAGCTAAAAGTAAACGTTTGATTTCCATTCTCAATGGCCCAAGAGGGGAGTTGGTGGTTCTGTTCTGTTTTATCGGTGGTTTCATGTCCTTCTGCCAGAAAAAAAAAAAAAAAAAAAAAAACCACTACCACCCTCTATAATCCTAGGGTGCTTGCCTGGGTAATAGCACATTTGAGTGTTTGTCTTTCTAATCTCTATTTCACGGAAGATCTTAGAACCTATGCAGGGGAGGACCGCAGGGAAGATGCCAGAGAATTCAGTTCGTATCTCCTTGGCCCAGTGATATGATGTGAAAATAGCTCCTTGAGTTTTGGAGATGTCAGCATGCTGAGTGCCTGATAGGTAATGAAAGCGGATTGTTCCCACACATTATTTTTATGGGCTCATTGGCTCAAGTTGTGGAATAATAGAAATAAATCCTGTTTGAAACTATAGCCTCACACTTCCAGGTAGACTTAGCACCCTGAGAACAGCCAGTGCAAGCTGCAGCCTGGCCGGGGGTGAGCATTGACTTTTACAGCTCCCTGGGTAGCAGAAATCTGTAGGGAGTGAAGAAAAGTAGCCTGTGTGCCCCCATTTCCCACTCTCCTATCTGTGACAGACATCACTAATCCGTTATAGCAATCGCTCCCACTTTGCCCAGTTCAGTCTCACTATTCTCAATACAGTGTTACAGGCAGTCATTCCCAATCAGATGGAGCTGGAATGAGGAACGAAACTTTTTTGCTGACCATGGTCTTTCTGTAGGCAGGTTCATGTTGAATTTAGTATCATTTGGCAGCTAAAGTGAGACTGACTTTTAACGATGAAAAGTACCATCTATCTATTATGTATTTGACTTTAGGAATGTTACTTAATGTTTTTCAGCCTTGGTTTACTCCTCTCTGAAGTGGGAAAATGATGGTAAATCCTGCAGGGCTATCGGAGTGACTTATAAGATTATGCACTTAAAGTGCCTAGCAGAGTACTGGGGCATTCAGTGAATTGTGGCTTCTGCTATGACTGGCTTTGAAACCTGAAGAGCTTGAGATCCCATTTGGTCCATGAGTCTGTATCTGGACCGAATCCTGTTTAAACCTTTCCCTTTTTGGCTCCGATGATGAGAAACTTCAGATGATGAGAAACTTCACCCGCTTCCCTCCTCAGCCTCCTTGTAAGTTTTACAAATGCCCATGTGATAATACGAATTGGCAGATTCTCTCATAATGGCTTTCCTTCAGGAGGGCATGAGTGTTGGGGTTGACGCAGAGATTTGAATTTAATGTAGTGACACCAATCATTTGGATAAAGTTGAAAAATCTACTCCAGTAACTGCACTACGATGGCTCGTTATTGTCACCATGTTAATGGCCTTGGAATTGGTCAGCTGCTTCTACTGGACCACAGTGCATTCTTCACACAGTTCCAGTGTGTTTTAAAATGCAAATCTAACAGTGCAATTCTCCTCCTTAGAGATTTTCAAAGGGCACTCTACCAGTCAGCATTCTGGTAAGCAGAGGTGTTCAGTACAGGGTTTATACAAAAGTGTGGGCAGGATTAAGGGAAACCAACACTGAATGAGCCAGCAACAGTGGGAGCCATCACCACCTCGAGTTTGAAGGGTCAACATGAGGGAGTGCCTGTAATTCAGGCATTCTCAATAAAGTGATAAGACTCCCAAGGGGGAAAGATTGGTTGGGAGGTTGTGAAAAAAAAGTTTTTCTTTTTATGTCTAGAGCACATGTATATGTGGAGCGCATAAACACATACATACAATACATAAACACATTTTGCTGGGGAGTGATTAGGAAAACAAAACGCTTTAAAAAGTTCCCTGGGAGGTGATAATGAAAAGAAGATTGAGAAACGCTGCTGTGGCTAAAGGATTCGTGACATCTAACAAAATCTATGACCTCGCTCCTTGCCTGTCCTCTGATGGTCTGCATGCACTGCCTACGGGCGGAACCCAGCTGGAAGCCAGAGCCTAAGGGGGAGCTTTTTGATATAGACCATCAGGTGGGCCTCCTGGGGCCCAGAGCAGAGTGAGGAGGGTAAAGAGTGGATTTGGAGGGGCAAACCGAGATCAGCCAATGGTACTACCAAGAGCTGTTAGGACGAAGAGCCAAAGATGTATTTTGGCTCATAAAGGTCCAGACATCTGGTCTCCCACCCTGCTCTCCCTTCATGCCCCTTTCACTTGATTCTACCTTCTCTTCCTTTTAGTGCCCCAGCTAGCTCCTGACCCAGGGCCTTTGCCCTTGAACACGTTGTTCCTTTGATATGGTACCCATTTTCTTCTCTGCTTCTTATCCTTCCTCTCTCAGCTTCAATGCCACTTTCTCAGGAAGCCCTCTTTGGCCCCCTGGCAGAAATCCATTTTCTCCATTATAATTTATCCAAGAAGCACCCAGGGCTGCTTCTTTATAGCACTAATTATAATTGTAATTTAAATACTTATTTGTGTAATCATTTGCTTCACTTCTGTCTCTCTCACCAGACACAATGCTTTATGAGGTGGGAACTTAGCACATAGTGAAGGCTCAATAAATGTTTGATGAATGGATAGATACGTGCCAGCAAGAAATAAGTGCACCAAAGGCACAGAAGCTTCCTGAAGCCACGGTCTGTGTTAGAGCATAGCTTTACCACTTATTAGTTGTGTGATCATAAGCAAGTTGCCTAACCTCTCTTTGTCCCAAACTCCACTCGTCTATGAAATGAGGATAATAATAGTAGCTATTTCATAAGGATGAGGAGAGAACAAATAAGTTAGTACATGTAAAGTGCTTGTGGTAATTGCTCAATAAATGATATCACCATCATCATCATCATCATCATCATCATCATCAAACCTTCATTGTGTAATTCTATTGTTGACTGTCTATTTGGCCGTGACATTTGTGCTAGTCAGAGCAGGGAAAGGGGTATGTTACTCAAATAGTACTGACTCTTACCATGTCATTTTTAGAACTAAGAACCCAATTCTCTTAGACACCAGGTCCTAAAAACAATTTTGTCTTTCGTTTGTCATGCAGTCAACCTCTGGGGAAGAGTTATTTGACAACAAACCGGATTTACCCTGTAAAAAGCAAAGATGCATGTTTTTGCTATTGAGATGGTATGTGAAGGCTTGTGTTGCTTTGTAAAGTCCTTGCTTTGTTGGTTCTTTCCCAAGATTTTGCTCCTGATTCAACAGGGACAAATTAGGGACAAAGGAAGAGAGAGAGAGAGAGAGAGAGCAGTGAGTGGCATCAGGATAGCTGTGTTCCCAGGGGCATGGTCTTGGGACAGTCAGAGTTGTTTCCTGGGAGGTGTCACTGGGAGATGCGGAAAGATCAGCTGAGGAGCTGCTAATCACACTGAGGGTGGGGACCTCGGATAAAGGACCAGGAGAAGCCAGCGAGGCAACAGGAGTGATATCTCGGGACAGGAGCACTGCCAGCACCGGTGAGACCCAACTGAGAAGTTCTTCTGGATGGTGCAACTCCTGTGTGGGAACAATTTGATGAGGTCCGACCTACAACACTGGCTTTTGCATGCAACATTTTAAAGGTTTCTTTCTGATGCAGGCACAGGCTGCATCAGAGTCTCACGGTGGTCAGAACCTTCCCACTCTGTCCTTTAATAGTGGAAGAAAGCGAGGTCTAAAGAAGTCAAGTGACTGACCTCAAGCCATGCGGCTATGACAGAATCGGTGTGTGATTTTTCATCTCCCTGACTCCAGGCAGGTATCATTGCCTCCCTTGACTTTCCTTTCAATCCAGCTCGTACCTCCTTTTGTTGCCCTCTTTAGGCTGTAAAAGTTAAAATTAATTCCCATAAAGTCCCCTAAGCAAACCAACTCCATTCCTTGAGCCACACCACCTGAATGGGCATTATGACAGTCACACACACACACACACACACACACACACACACACACACACACTCTACCTGCTATCCCAGCTCGTTTTTTTTCTGGAACCTGAGCAAAGTCAGCACCATGTGTCCTTGATTTTTCCGAGTGAACCGTGCATTTGACACGGGTGGGGGCATGCATGGCGGAGCCATCACTGTCACAGAGGAAAGAATTTATGTTTGCATCTGTGTCTCACCTCTCTTCACATCTGGTCCTGGTGGGCCTTTGGGAATTTGTTGGGGAAGGGAAGGGAGAACAGCGAAGAGGGCTCTCCGTACTGCAGGAGCCGGGGCTGAATAAAGATGAGATCGCCAGTCTCCCACCTCAAGAAAAGCAGTGGCTTGATGTCCTTGGTCTGAATGGTTCTCTTGTCAGATATTAAGGGCCTTAGAAGCATCTCAGAAGGTTGGTTTCATGGTTCACAGAGCCAGGATTTTTTCCCCAAAGAGGGTAACCAAGGAAAAAGAGTATATCACATCTTCAGAGATGTGTCTCCCTTATCAACCAGAGGTAGATTTATTGCTCACGAATCCATCCAGACCATTTTGGAATAGTGCAATTTCTATATCATCTTTGAGGTAAGGTCTCATTTTTTTTTAGCTCATGTTGATAACGTAGGTCCTTCTTTCTCCTGTGACACTGGTCCAGGACTCAGGGATGAGCAGCAAAGACCTTCTAGATTTTATAAAGGCCCATTTAACCTCTCCCCAGCCTTTATTCTCATAGCCAAAAGGTCTGCGCCCTTTCATCAGACTTCATACGATAGTTTCTCGATCCCATGGCTTATCATACTTGCCTCCCACTTGGACCCCACCTCTTTGGATGCCAAGAACAGAGCCATATGCAATATGCCCAGTCTAGATATACCATGGGCCAGGCTGAAAGAAAGGGGAAAGTCTTCTCTTTGGCCTGTTTTGACCCTTAGGGAAATGCCACACAATTGGAAAACGTTGTTCCTGTTAATAGGGTACGTTGCCTCTCTTTGCCATAGAGCGTAGTAGCCTGATGACATCAAGAAGTGCATTATCTACAAGGATGATTTCCTAAACGCAGATGGGTTCAGAGTACATCACCTTCCAAATAGTATCTCTTCCACACTGATGTCCTGCTCACCTTCCCAACACTGTGGGGCCATGCTCTGGCGACCACACGACCTCCTCTGAAAAGTACACTTGCTCAGCATTGTTGACTTAGCTCAGGGCACGAGAGTTTGGTGTGGAGGGCACCCCACGGGCTGGGTGAAAGACAGGTATGCTGGCAGGTACCATCCTTTCTAGAAGGGAATGACTCACAGTGGCAACTCACAAGAATGCATTCCAAGCTTTTTTGTCTGCAATGCATGAAATAAATATATTCTGCATTGCAAATCTGTATATACACACAGGCACATACACACATACACACATCTAAAACCAAAATTTCACAAAGTAATACTTTAGTATACTAAGTATAATACTTTAGTACACTAAGTGTGCTAACAGGTAAAAATAAACAAAATATGGCTGAAACCATTCCCAAACAATTATTTTTTCAAGATGCTAGGTGTATAATACTAAACTGATTTGTGACACAAACTGCTGAGCTGAGGTTAGCAGATTGAAACACAGTAGGTTGTAGCACTTTTATGCGAAGGACCCAGAATTTCTCTTTCCGTTCTTTACTTTGTTTAAAAATTTCTTTTCCTCTCTTCCTCCTTCCCTCCCTTTCTTTCTTCTTAGCTTTGTTTCCTTTTTGAGAAATGCTTTTGTAAAGAGATCATAGTTACAAAGTTAGCAATGTGCCAATCTGATCCTCACTGAAAGATCTGAAATTCACTCCATTTCCCAGTCTCTGACTCATATCCTGGGTCAAAGACTGTAAGCATCCTCAGATTTACTGGTTATTGCCAAATTATGCCCCAGAAGGGTTACACCAATTTACCTCCCCAGCAGTAGTGTATGTGGGCTCCCAAGTCCCCACATGCGTGGTAACACCAGTATTGTGAAACTGTAAACATTTTGGCTAATCTGGTACAAAATTGGTCAAAAGATCATTTCCATAACTATTAATGAAATTGACCATTTCTCTGACAACTGTCAACCAATCAGATTTGCTTGTATATGGAATGACTATTCATACTTTTGGTCTATTTTTCTATTAGGTGGTATTTTATTATTATTTTGTAGCATTGTTGTATATCTGATGCACCATGCATCTGTATACTAAACATTTGCTAGTTATATACATAGCAAATATGTTTTCCCTGTATGAGAAGGTATAGAAATTGCAAATAATTTTTCCCCAAACCATACAATTAAAAAGTCCCTCCTTGTCTCTCTGATTTGCCAGACCATTTCTATCACTTTACCAAGTTTTTATCTATGCCCAAGTCTCAAAGACTCATACTCTCTTTTGTTGTCCTATTTGGTTGTCTTGGAACAACTATCATACTGTTTAAATGGGTTTACAATGTTTATAATGGGTTTGATATCTAGAAGGGCAAATGTTCAATCTTGTTCTTCTTCAAATTTACTTGGCAACTCTTGGCTCTTAATTCCTCTGAGTTTTAACATATTTATTTAAACTCCAATAAACAAACAAACAAACAAGCTCCATAAAAATTTTTGTTGGTATGCGAATGGAATTATGTTAAGTTTAGTGACTAATTTGAGTAGAACTGCCATCTTTTGAAACTTCTCAGATTGTTTAACAAGGTCTACATCTCTATTCAGATGATCTTTTATTTTCTTAATATTTTCTAAGTTTTCTCCGTTAGATTTATTGAAAATATCTTGTTAGATTTATTCCTAAATAACTTAAAGTTTTATTAACATATTATATTTTCCATAAATTTTCTAATGGATTATTTTTGGTGTATAAGAATGTTATTGATTTTTTTTATGTCAATCTAGAAATCTTAATGAGCTGTCTTCCTGCTTCAAAACTTTGCTTGGATTTTCTTCTCTTTTTAAAAAAAATTTTAATATTTTTTTAAATTTATTTTTGAGAGAGAGAGACAGAGCAAGAGCGGGAGAGGGACAGAGAGAGAGGGTGACACAGAATCCGAAGCAAGCTCCAGGCTCTGAACTGTCAGCACAGAGTCCCATGCGGGGCTCAAACTCGGGAACCACGAGATCATGACCTGAGCCAAAGTCCGACGCTTAACCGACTGAGCCACTCGGATGCCCCTGCTTGGATTTTCTTAACTAGCTACCTGCATTATAAATAGAAGGATTTTACGGTGTTTGCTTATTACCAATAAAGCTGTTATGATGACTCACGTGTAAGTATTTATGTGGACAAGAGCTTTTGTCTTTCCCAAGTAAAGAGTAGAATTACGGGTCATACAGTAAGTATGTTTAACTTTTTAAGAAACTGCTGATCTGGTTAGCAAATGGTTGTATGATTTCCCATCCGTTCCCCCTAGCAGTGTCAGAATATTCAGGTTGCTCAACACCCTTAAACACTCACTACGGTCAGCCTTTTTAATTTTAGACATTCTGGTCAGTGTGTAGATGTATTTGATTGTAGTTTTAATTTGCATTTCCCTAATGTCCTATGAGGTTGTGGACCTTTCTGTGTGCTTACTGGTCATCTGGTCATTTTATTTGGCCTAGTGTCTATTCCCATCTTTTGCCCAGGTTTTAAAATTGGACTGACGATCTTCTTACAATTCGCTTGTGAAGTTCTTTATATATTCACGATAAAAGTCCTTTGTTAAGTAGATGTTTAGGCAACTATTTTATCCCAGTCTGTGGCTTGTCCTTCATTTCCGTAACAGCTTTTTAAAAATTTATTTAAATTTTAGTTAGACCTTAACAGTGTCTTTTGAAGAGAAGAAATTTCTAATTTGATGAAATGCTGTGTTGATTTTGTTCTTTTATAATTCATATTTTTAGTGTTAACAAGTTTTTTGCCAAACCCAAGGTTATTAGGATTTTCTCCTGGTTTCTAAGTTTTATTCTTATCATTTTAGCTCTTACATTTAGGCTTATTCATTTTGAGTTAATTTTGGCATTAGGTAAGAGTTGAAGTTTTTGTTTTGCTTTATTTCCATGTGTTTATCCAAATGTTCCAGCACCATTTGCTGAAAAGATTTTCCTCTTCCCCATTAGATTTCCTTGGCACTTTTGCTGACAATCAATTCCATAAATGTGAGATCTACTTTTGAACTCTCAATTCTGTGATCTACAAGCCTATCTTTTTGTCAAAACCACATTATCTTGATTACTGTAGCTTTTTTAAAAAAAAATTAATGTTTATTTATTTGTGAGAGAGAGAGAGAGACAGAGTGTGAGCCAGGGAGGGTCAGAGAGAGAGGGAGACACAGAATCCAAAGCAGGTTCCAGGCTCTGAACTGTCAGCACAGAGCCCAACGCAGGGCTCGAACTCACGAACTGTGAGATCATGACCTGAGCCGAAGTCAGTTGCCCAACTGACTGAGCCACCCAGGCGCCCCTATTGTAGTTTTATAATAAATCCTGAGACCATTACTTAAGTCTTCCAACTTTTCTCTTTTTAAATATTATTTTGGTTATTTTAGGTCATTGCATTTCTATACAAATTTTAGAACCAGCTTGCCTATTTCTGTAAAGAACAAGCTTGCTGGATTTCTATTGGGATTGTATTTAATACCTACATCATAGCAGCCCTAGCTGTAATAGTCCTAAACTGGAAAGAACCGAAATTAACCTATCAAAAGGTTAATGAATAAACAAATTATGATATATTCGTATGATGAAATACTATCTAACAATAAAAAGAAATGAACTTAAAAAAAATTTTTTTTAAATATGAAATTTATTGTCAAATTGGTTTCCATACAACACCCAGTGCTCATCCCAAAATGTGCCCTCCTCAATACCCATCACCCACCTTCCCCTCCCTTCCACCCCCCCATCAATCCTCAGTTTGTTCTCAGTTTTTAAGAGTCTTTTTGGCTCCCTCCCTCTCTAACCTTTCTTTTTTTTTTTTTCTTCCCCTCCCCCATGGTCTTCTGGTAAGTTTCTCAGGATCCACATAAGAGTGAAAACATATGGTATCTGTCTTTCTCTGTATGACTTATGTCACTTAGCATAACACTCTCCAGTTCCATCCACGTTGCTACAAAAGGCCAGATTTCATTCTTTCTCATTGCCACGTAGTACTCCATTGTGTATATAAACCACAATTTCTTTATCCATTCATCAGTTGGTGGAATATTTAGGCTCTTTCCATAATTTGGCTATTGTTGAAAGTGCTGCTGTAAACACTGGGGTACAAGTGCCCCTGTGCACCAGCACTCCTGTATCTCTTAGGTAAATTCCTAGCAGTGCTATTGCTGGGTCATAGGGTAGGGCTATTTTTAATTTTTTGAGGAACCTCCACACTGTCTTCCAGAGCGGCTGTACCAGTTTACATTCCCACCAATAGTGCAAGAGGGTTCCCATCTCTCCACATCCTCGCCAGCATCTATAGTCTCCTGGTTTGTTCATTTTAGCCACTCTGACTGGCATGAGGTGGTATCTCAGTGTGGTTTTGATTTGTATTTCCCTGATGAGGAGTGACGTTGAGCATCTTTTCACGTGCCTGTTGGCCATCCGGATGTCTTCTTTAGAGAAGTGTCTATTCATGTTTTCTGCCCATTTCTTCACTGGATTATTTGTTTTTTGGGTGTGGAGTTTGGTGAGCTCTTTATAGATTTTGGATACTAGCCCTTTGTCTGATATGTCATTTGCAAATATCTTTTCCCATTCTGTTGGTTGCCTTTTAGTTTTGTTGATTGTTTCATTTGTAGTGCAGAAGCTTTTTATCTTCATGAGGTCTGAATAGTTCATTTTTGCTTTTAATTCCCTTGCCTTTGGGGATGTGTCAAGTAAGAAATAAACTTTTTCTTTAAGTTTATTTATTTTGAGAGAGCGGGGAGGGGGGCGGGGAGGAGGGGCAGAGGGGGAGAGAGAATCCAAAGCAGGCTCCACACTGTCACCACAGAGCCTCATGAGGGGCTGGATCCCATGAACCGTGAGATCATGACTTGTGTTGAAATCAACAGTCAAACGTTTAACTCACCGAGCCACTGTGAAAAAGAAATGAACTTTTGACAATGCAAAAACATGGATGAATCTCAAAATCATTAAGCTGAATGGAAGACTCTAGACCAAAACACAGTATGCTGTATGATTCCATTTATATAAAATTCTAGAAACTACAACCAAATCTGTAGTGGAAGAAAACAGACCGGTTTTTCCATGGCACTGGGGGTTGGGGCTGAGAAGGAAAAAGGAAGGGATTGCAGAGGGATATGAGGGCATTTGGGGGTGCTCTGGATTTTTTCATTGTTTTTATTGTAGCGAGGGCTTCATGAGTGCCTGCATATGTCAAAACTTAGCAAATTGTATACTTTATGTGTGGTTTATATGTCATTTATACTTAATAAGTTTGTAAAAAAATCTTATAGCAATCTTTTAAAAAATCTTTTGCTTCTTGACAACACTGTGTAATATAGGGGTGAGGGGGGGCATCCTTGTGTTGATCCCATCACGTAATGAAGTGCTCTTGTTGTTTCTAGGGATTGCCCTTTCTCTTTTTTCTTTCTCCCCTCCTCCCCTGTCTCTTTGTCCTTCCCTTTCTTTTTCCTCCTTTTGTCCCTCCTTCCCTTCTTCCTTCCCTCCTTCTATCCCTCCCTCCCTTCCTTCCTTCCTTCCTTCCTTCCTTCTTTCCTTCCTTCCTTCCTTCCTTCCTTCCTTCCTTCCTTCCTCTTTTTTTTCCCTCCAGGTTTTATACAATCTATCAAGTTAAAGATTTTTCTAAATCCCTAATAGTTTTTTTTTTTCCTAATCAAGTGTGAAAGTTGAAGTTTCCAACTGTTGATTATTTACATTTGAAGAATATGTTTTTATTCTTGTTAGTGTAAAGGAGTATATGCATACATATGAATACATAGGTACATATATATATATGTGTGTACGTATATATATATGTGTATAAATATATAAATATCTTGCAATTTTTAGGTAAACCTTATTTATTTAGTCCTGAAACAGTTTTGTTCTTAAAATGATAGATTTGTTATGCTACAGTTTCATTTGGGATTTTTTTTTTTTTAATGAATGTTCCAAAGTGAGATTGGCCAATAATATTTCCTCTTCGTTTTTCCAGTTTCGATTTCAGGTTTGGACTCATAAAATGTGTTCAGATATTTCCCTCCTTTTTATGTTCTTTGAAGCAATTTATACAATATACAGCTTATCTGTTCTTTGAAGGTTTATAACCTCATTTACAAATCATCCATTGTTGTTTTTTTAGGACTAAGGCATATATATGCATATTTACAGATTCAGTTACTTTAATGATTATGAACCATCTAGGCTTTCTATTTCTTCCTTCATTAATTGTTTACATGTTTATTAATTTGAGAGAGAGAAGTGCAAGCGGGGTAGGGGCAGAGAGAGAGAGAGAGAGAGACAAAGATCCAAAGTGGAGTCTGCACTGACAGCAGAACCCAATGTGGGGCTCAAACTCAAGAACCATGAAATCATGACCTGAGTCCAAGTCGGATGTTTAACCAACTAAACCACCCAGGCACTCCTCCTTCATTCATTTTTTAAAATAACTTTCATCTTTAGAGCTGTCTTAGGTTCACAGCAAAATTAAGTGGAAAGCACAGAGATTTCCGATGTCCCCTGCCCTCACACCCCCATAACCTCCTTCATTATCAACATCTGCCACCAGAGCAGTAGATTGGTTATAATTGGGAAACCTACATTGCCACATCATAGTCATTACAGTTCATTCTTGGTAATGTACATTCTATGGGTTTGGACAAACATATACCACCAGGTATCCATTACTGTGGTATGACACAGTATTTTCACTTTCCTAAAATTCCTCTGTGCTCTATATATTTGTATCTCTCTGGCTTAACCTCTGGCAACCACCAATCTTTTTACTGTCACCATAGCTCTGCCTTTTCCAGAATGTCTGGAGTTGGAATCATGTAGTATATAGCTGGAAGACCGGCTCCTGTCACACAGTTACATGCATTTAACATTCCTCCATGTCTTTGCATGGCTTGATAGGTCATTTTTTTCAGTGCTGAATAATATTCCATCGTATAGATGTACCACAGTGTTTATCACTCTTAGGTAATTTTTGTGGTTTATGCTTTCTGGAAACTTTGCCATTCTAATACGTTTGAATGTATTCTTTTAAAGATACTCATCCTATATATTTGTCTATATGTATTCATTATATATGTATACAGAGAAAGAAAGAAAACCTCTATTTTATCTGTAGTTTTGTCTTATTTGTAACCCCTAATACCATTTTCTTGTGTTTTCGACTACTTACTTCACTAGGCTTGTTGAAGTTTGTCTCATTTATTTTATTTTTTTAATGTTTGTTTATTTTTGAGAGACAGAGAGAGAGCGAGAATGCAAGCAGGGGAGGGCAGAGAGAGAGAGAGAGAGAGAGAGACCAAGGATCTTATCACAGAGCCCGATGTGAAGCTCAAACTCACAGATTTATTAATTTATTAATTTAATATTAATTAATTTATTAATGTATTTATTAATACACTTATTACATGTATTAAATGTTTTTTAGTTTTTATGTATTTATTTTGGTGGGGGAAGAGCAGAGAGAGAGAGAGAAAGAGAGAGACAATCTCAAGTAGACTCCATGCTGTCAGCACAGAACCTGATGCGGGGCTCGAACCCACAGAACCATGAGATCATGACCTGAGCCAAAATCAAGAGTCAAATGCTTAACTGACCAAGTCATCCAGGCACCCTTCAATAAATACATTTAAAGCTATAAATTTCCCTCTACCCACGGCTTTAGCTTCATTTTACAAACTAAAATCTCTTTATCTTCTTGTGCTAAGCCCAGGCTGAGTCCTTAGAACTATTTTGCATTTCAGTTTACTCTCTACATCCAATCTAGACTTTAAAAAGTAACATGTTCTTTCTCTGCCCCTTTTGTATGCCTTAATTTTTTTTCTGTTTTTGGTTTTTAGCCACTTGACCATGCTGAGTCTACGTGTGGTTTTCTTTGTGTTTACACTGCTTAGGGCTTCTGATTCTGATTCTGTGGGTTGGTTTCCATCATCAGTTCTGCAAAAATTTTCTCTAGAATAATGCCTACTTATCCTTCGTCTCTCTCTTGTCCTTTTGGGACTCCAGTTACATGTACCTGAGTTCTTTACATTACTTCTCCCATGTTTCATGCTCTGTTATAGTTTTTCATACATTTTTTTCTCTTTAAACGTCAGTTTATACGTTTGCTATTCACTTATCTTCAAGTTCCTATCTGCAGTTCTTAATTTTGGATATCGTATTTTGTGGTTCTACAATGCTCATTGGATTGCCTTTTATAATTCATATGTCTATTAATTCTTTATTATATGCCAGACATTTTATGAAGAGGAATTGTAGAGGCTACGGATAACGTGTTCCACCAGCCTGAAACTCTGGGCAGATCAGGACGGAGCTGACCACCTCAATCTAATCAAAACTTGACTTTGATTGGGACTGGGCTGCTGTTTTAGTAAGATTCATTTCATTCACCTCTGTTTCCTTTCCGTTTCTTGGACATATCTCCTGAGCTTTTGACTGATAAGCTTCTAGGTCTCTATCTCCTTAATCTTTTTTTTTTTTTAAGTTTATTTATTTATTTTGAGAAAGACGGGGAAGGGAGGGGTAGAGAGAGAATTGCAAGCAGGCTCCCCACTGCCAGCACAGAGCCCCACACAGGGCGCAAACTCATGAGCCTGTGAGATCGTGACCTGAGCCGAAACCAAGAGTTGGACAGGTAACTGACTGAGCCACCCTGGCACCTCCCCATCTCCTTAGTCTTAAAATACTAGAGAAAATTCGGGCTCATCCTTCAGGAGTGTGTAGTTTTGTCCCTTCCAAATTTGTTAAGCGTCTTGTGGAGGAGAACAGGCATGCATGTGTGAGATGGGCCACACTCTTCCAGCAGGACTGTTTCTCCTAAATATTATGAGACCAGTGGACATTTCCCATCTTGTCAAAGTTCCATAGTCTTTCATATAGCCCTAAATTTTGAAAATGAACCATGGAGAAAGTCAGGTGTGCATGAATGGCTCCTGAGGTTTCCAAACGGTTATGCAAGCACTACTAAACCTCTACAAGTTTTGCTCATTTCTCTTCTTTCTAACAAATCCCTTGCATTTGCTAGGTCTCATACTCAGCCAAAACCAAAATTAACAGATGGTGCCCGGGGGGTGGGGGGGGCGGGGAACAACAACCAATAACTGTCTACTCACACTGGAGGAACGCTTTCTACTCCGAAAGTGTAGTTCATTTAATTCTTTGTTTCTACAACTCTCAGTCTTTAAAGACATGACTTTTTTTTTTTGCAATGTATCTGGATTTTTAAGGTGTTGCAGTGAAATCGGTGGCCGACCATCAGCTAGTTTTACATTTCCCCCCTAACTGATCTCATTATAAAGTCATTTTAAGATGTCTCTCTTTGGGGCGCCTGGGTGGCGCAGTCGGTTAAGCGCCCGACTTCAGCCAGGTTACGATCTCGCGGTCCGTGAGTTCGAGCCCCGCGTCAGGCTCTGGGCTGACAGCTCGGAGCCTGGAGCCTCTTTCCGATTCTGTGTCTCCTTCTCTCTCTGCCCCTCCCCCGTTCATGCTCTGTCTCTCTCTGTCCCAAAAATAAATAAAAAAACGTTGAAAAAAAATTAAAAAAAAAAAAAGATGTCTCTCTTATTTTCATTTTATTTGGGGTAAGAAATTTTTTTTTACTTGCCATTTTAATCATATTTTTTCACGTTTTTGGGATTTTGATTTGTAGGTTCATCCTGAATGTAATTTTGTTTTCTTTTTTGCTTGCTTTCTCTTCGTACTTATCACTTAGGGTTTAGTGGTTTTGTAGTTACCTCCTTTTCTCCTTCTGGGAGCCTCCAGACCAGAGCTGTGTTGTGTATTGGCAGTTTGTGGTTCCTACTCCCATGGAACCAGCAGGAGGCTTCTTTTAAGTCATGATTGCAAACTTCCTCTACCTAGGACAATGTGGACAACTTCTTCAGCTTTCTGTTATGGGCAGGGATGAGCTCCCTCTGTTTCTGGTTCCAATCAGTGAGTTTAGCTCTGCTATCCTGCTTCATGCATATGTGTGTGTGGTATGGGAGAGAGTGGTGTTTTCAGCCTGTGAGCCTGTGAGAATATGAATTGCTTCTACCTTTCTCTTCTTCTAGACCTGGGCTCCAGCAGGTGTCCTGCCGTATGCCTGCTTATCTGTTGATATTTCTGCTCTTTTGTCTTTCTATGGAGATGCCCATCATGTTTCTGACCATGACTGTCTTTTTAATTCTAGTTTTTATATTTTGTCCACCTTAGCTATGCATTTGAGTTGAGAGGAGATGACTGTGTTCAAAAATAACATTGCAATGCAATTTCCTCCAAGAGTTGAATTTGAGATTTTTTTTTTTTTTTTAGCCATTGTTTTTTGGCCTTAAATAACTAGTGCATATAATCTTCTTTGGGATACAATAGGCCAACATCTCCCACTATCTCCTTTGTGTACTCAAGAACCTCAGTGTTATAGAAGCAGGTTTGGATCAGTAACTTTTTCAGAATGTAGCATTGAATTCCACAAAAAAATCGGTCATTAATAAGTCTCTCCCCAGATTTCCCAAACAAAGGAAATGAGATTTAAATGAAGACTCTATGTGACCTCAACTCATAGTGATGTATATCTAATACATATTATATACCAAGTATTGGAACACATTTCTCACCATTGTCATCAACAAATAAAAAGCCAGAGATTTCAAGCAAGCTTATTTTCCTTTTATCTTTGGTCAATTGTTAAAAATTTTTCAGATATCTTTAATTTTTACCTTTGCCTTTGGATCACTCCTCTTTCATTGGGCAAGCATTTACTGGGCATAGCATTGTGATTAGGATATGTGTCGATAGCACATCGGCAGACAGATCTTGGGCAACATCCATTCAGGAACTTCTCATGTTGCTTTCCTAAAAATATCTCCCCAACGTTCTTGACTAATGTGAAATGCTCATCATCACTCTCCTTTGAGGGGCAAAAAACTTTTGTTATAGTCAAATATCTTTTAAAATTTTTCTTTTTGAAGAGTTCCATTGCCATAATATATTGGAAGAGATTAGTTCAAACCTGATTTGAACAGGATACAAGCAAGTGCCAGAGAGAACTGTCTAGAACAAGATATTTATGAGGTTCATGGAAATGCCCCCCTGGATTGCCAAGAGATGGTGGGAAGGCACCATTCAATTGTCACCAACAGGAGAAAAAACACCTAGGTTGAGGAAGATGGTTCTAAAATGAAAAGTTGGGGGGCGCCCCTATGGCTCAGTCGGTTAAGCGTCTGACTTCAGCTCAGGTCATGATCTCACAGTCTGTGAGTTTGAGCCCTGCGTCAGGCTCTGTGCTGACAGCTCGGAGCCTGGAGCCTGCTTCGGATTCCGTGTCTCCCTCTTTCTCTGCCCCACCCCTGCTCCTGCTCTGTCTCAAAAATAAATAAAAACATTAAAAAAATTTAAAATGAAAAGTTGGGAGGCAGTTTTACAGAGGAATATTTCTGACCTGGAGCATCTGAAAAGCACCTTGTTTGTACAAACATGCGTATGGAGATGCCCATAGCATTGGGAAAGTCAGAGAGAACCTACTCAAAGGGTGAACAGAGTGTGTTTGTACATGTCTGCTGCCTCCATGCAGACACAGATGCCCAGGTTCCGGGAATCACAGGAGCAGGATGACTGGGAAGGACAGCTCCTCCAGCTTCTATCCACTGCCTTGACTGAAACACAGTCGGTCGTGGCGAGAACATGGGACCCCAGGCATACGTTACAGATACTGGTTCTGGTGTAAAAGCAGGTATCTTCCAAAGTGTCTTGACAGACAGCAATGGGGATAACTCAACTGCTCCCAGATACAAATGATCTCACAGGAAGAGAATTTTTTTAAAAGCTTAACAAGTTATAGTATATGTTTATATGATGGATTCATTTATGTACAATTTTCATTTGGTTATCAAATATTTATCGAGTGCTTCCTATGTGCTATGAAAAGGAAGCACTAGGTCCTGGAAATACAGATGAACGAGATGTAGTCCCAGTTCTCAAGGGGCTCACAGCTCATTGGAGAAGACAGACAAGCACACAGGGAGGCACCAAGAAGAGTGGAAGGTGCACAGAATGTCCCCCTCAGGAGAGGGGAGTGAATGGCTGGACCCAGGAACACTGAGGGACTGAATTCCCCCCTAGAACATGCTGCTTCTTACATGTTTTTCCTGAAGAAACGTGAAGAATAACAGCCTTTCTTTCACTTTATGAGAAGGATGTGGGAATGTGAGAAGAATCTACATCATGTTGGTAAGCAGGGTTTGGAAGCTTCTTTAAGTTTGGATCTTCTTTAGAAAACAAAGCTCCCTTTGGGGCATCTGGGTGGCTCAGTCGGCTAAGCGTCCGACTTGGGCGCAGGTCATGATCTCACGGTCTGTGAGTTCAAGCCCTGCGTCGGGCTCTGGGCTGACAGCTCAGAGCCTGGAGCCTGTTTCGGATTCTGTGTTTCCTTCTCTCTCTGTCCCTCCCCCACTCGTGCTCTCTCTCTCTCTCTCTCTCTCAAAATTAAATAAACATTAAAAAAATTTAAAAAAAAAGAAAACCAAAGCTCCCTGCCCCCACCCTCTTACCCCTCACCTCCCCACCAACAAGAAAGACAGTGGATGAGCAAGTATGAGGCATACAGAACCTGTAGGAACTTGCACTTGGCCATTGGTCACATTTATCCAGACATGCAATCCCTTGGTTCAGCCCTCTAGGAAGTCAGACTAGGCTGTTCTCACCAATTTTCAGGATCCAAAAGAGGGAAGTACTGAAAATGACCCTCCATTATCATAAAAATTGTGGCGCCTATTGTGTCCCACAAATAAAAAACAAACTACTAGAGAAAAAAGCAAATATGAGCATTCTAAGTTTCTCATTTACGCGATGTGAAATTTTAGAGGATTTACAAATGTCTGGAGGTTGGCCATAGTGTAGAATAACGATACCTGCCGCCACTTCTTGAGATATTACTATGTGCTGGGTACTGTGTTAAGTGCTTTATAGGCATAATCTCATTTTGTATTATTGTTTCCATTCAATACATTAGGTCTAGAGGTGACAGCATGGTGTCTCCTGGGAAGTGAAAGAGATTCACTGTGAGCAGAGTATGGTCTGGAAGGTGGGTAATGTTGAAGGATGAGGCTACAAGGTAGGGAGGGGACACATTCTGAACGACTAAGAAATGCAGATTTTTCTGACTCAAACCAAATGAGATTGCAGAATTACCATAGCCAAATGTGCCCAGCCAGCTGGGAGTTTTGGCATTGTGATTTCTTTCTCACCCCTGAGGTTCCCAAATATCTTCTTGCTTGGGAAATCCCCTCCAATGGCAGGTCTGTGCCCATCTACTAACCAAGTCCTCCCTCTCCTCTCTGCAGACTGGCCCATCACCAGGTGGGAGACAGCGATACAGAGCTGTAGCCCCACAGCACCCCCACCCCTGCCCCAGGCAGGGGCTAGTGAGGGGAGGGCAGCCACCAGCGTTGGCCTTCCCCAGGCTCACCCAGAAAATGGTTTTCTCTGGGCCTAATTAAGGATGGCCTGATGTCTACGCAGCTACACTTAAGTCTTTGTTGGCTTGCTATTGTTCCCACTGAGCGTGACAAGGCCTAAAAGCTCTATTCTGGTTGCCTCAGCCAAGTGCCAAAGGGGAAAGAAATTAAAAAAAAAAAAAATCACTACTTTCATTCACTAAACATGCCCATTTGCTTGTTTTTCTATTTTATTGCATTAGTCATTGCTATAAACCCTACGTGGTCTATTTTTTTCCCCCTTTTTATGATAGTGACATTCCAAAGCCAGGTAAGCACTCAAAGCACGAGACAGGCCTACAACACGTATCCAGAGATGTTGCTTACAAATCCAACAAACGTGCCCCTCCGTATGGATCCCCAGAGGCTCCCAGGCCTGGAAATCCTTTGTCACTTCACCATTCAGAGACCCTTTGAAAGGAAACCATTATCATTTTGGAGTGTGGTATTGACCACATTCTTCCTTCTTTATTCCAAAAACTAGAGTTGCCTGACGTAGCAAATCAATGTGAGTTTCAGGTTAATAATAAATAATTGTTCAGTATCAATAATGTCCTGAACAATTTTTGGAATAGCCTTATCCTGAAGTATTATTTCACCCAACAACCTTACCACCAGCTCAACTCTGTAGACTCATATTGAGTGCTCTCTCGATGCTAAGCATTGTACTAGGTGCTGAGGAGTCATTCATGAATCAGACACACGTTTCCCCCTGAAGGGGTTCAAAGTCCAAGAAGGTGGAGAGAAGTAAGCAACTAATAAAAATAAATCTGGATACTGACCAGACAACTCATACGTATCCACTCCACCCAAATGCACATGCACGAACACCAACCAAACGTAAATTGCATGTAAGTGTGAATTTGAACATACACGAAAATGCAAATCAATCAAATGTTAGCGCATGGAAAAGTATTTGGGACTACAAAACAACAATAACAACAACAACACACAGAATAATGTTTCAACCAATTAAGATTCAACCCTGGAATGGAAGAGGGAGTTCAAAATGCAAATATCTACCAATGTAACACATCACATTATGAAGTCAAAAAATTGATAATCTCGACATGTATCGAAAAGGAACTTGCCGAGTAAATATTTATTCATGACAGACAAGTACTTAATATGACAAGATAAAGAAATAACATTTATTCCTAATGACAAGCACACAAAAGTCTTAAAAAAACAAGAATAAATACCTGTGTGGCAACCATAGACATATGGTTGTGTGTGGAACTAAACATAATTTATCACATGTGCAGGTCCTACATGAAGGAAACTTTTTTTTTAAACTTAAGCAATTGTTTTTACGTTTATTCATTTTTGAGACAGAGAGAAACAGAGCATGAGTGGGGGAGGGGCAGAGAGAGAGGGAGACACAGAATCCGAAGCCGGCTCCAGGTTCCGAGCTGTCGGCACAGAGCCCGATGCGGGGCTCGAACCCACCCACCACGAGATCATGACCTGAGCTTAACCGACTGAGCCACCCAGGCGCTCCTACATGAAGTAAACTTTAAAACTAAGGATCTTGTGGGACGCCTGGGTGGCTTAGTTGGCAAAGCGATCAACTCTTGATTTTCACTCAGGTCATGATCTCACAGTCGTGGGATCAAGCCCCGGGTCGGGCTCTGTGCTGATCATGGAACCTATTTGGGACTCTCTCCCCATCTCTCTCCGCCCCTCCCCTGCTTGCCTGCTGTCTCTCAAAATAAATAAATAAACTTTAAAAAAATAAAAAATAAATAAAACTAAGGATCACAAAAGTGGTTCTGTGGTAATAAAAGATACGCTGAGTTCCTGGATAGAAAGCCTCAATTTTATAGAGCTCTCAGGTTTTTTTCAAAATTAATCTCTAACCGGCAATCTTAATGAAAATATCCAGAGGTTTTTTTTTTTTTCTTAGCTTGATACTATTATGTGACATTCACCTGAATAAACACCTGAAACTTTCCAAAAAGAAGAAAAATACAGAGGAGACTAGTGTTACCAGGATTTCAAATGTAGTATATAGTTACAATAAAATTATACTTTGGACTTGAAGAAAATAATTTCAGGTGAAAAAAATCAGTGGAATGGAATAGAGAGAAGAGAAATAAATGCAAATATATGTGAGCGCTAAGCATACGATGAAAGAGTTGAAAATCCGTTGGATAAAAAGAGTTTTTCAAACTGAAGTATAGTGGACATACAGAGTTACATTAGTTTCAAGGGTAAGAGATTATTTTAAAAGATACTACAGTTGGACCACAGACTTAAACATGTAAAACCACAGCTACATAAGTTTCCCCAAATGAGAAGTATAAGAAGCTTTCATAAAGCAGACACATAATTCAGCAATTATAGAAGAATAGAATGGCAATGTTGAGGAATTAAAATTCAAAGTTATCTGTAAGCAAAACTATATACGGAAAGTGAAAAAAGAAGAAAAACATCTGTTAGACATATCAAAAAGGGCTATTTGTTTTAATTAACAAAGAGCTCATAAAAGCACTGAGAATAAAGAATAACACCCACTCAAAAAAATATGCATGAGGCTTGTGAATAAGCAACTGACAGAAAAAAGAATGGACAATTTCTCCTAATTTCATAACATCAGCAGTCATTCTGTGTAACTTATCAGATAGGCAAAAGATAATGGATTTGGTAATATCGAAAATTGGCAATTTACATAGAGAAATAGGCTTGCTACGCCATCGGTGGGCATGTAAGACCTTCCTACTGGACACCTAGATGATATCTACCAGAGCTAGAAATATACGCTTGTTCCCTGTGACTGCTAAGGTCACTTGTAGGAATCTATCTTTCAAATACATGTATATTCTTGCAAATATTTGCCGAAGTAAATGTACAAGGTTATTCACTAGAGTATTTGTTTGTAATTTGGAGCGGGGAGGGGAAGCATAGAGCCCACTGTTATGGGATTGGTTAAAACTTTTGGGGGTATATCTGTTTGATGGGCAAATATGAAGTCAGTGAAAAGAGTGGAGTATGAGGTTATGCTGATATGGAGGGATCCCTGGAGGAGTGTTAGTGTGAAAATATAAAGCTGAGGTGAATGGTGTGATACAGTCTCGTGTGAAAAAACATATGTTTTGTATATAATATATAAATAGAGATATGTATGCATAGAATATTATGCAAACATAGATAAGATATATAAATAAGTATAGACAGAAAATAGCTGTGAGACTCATGTACTGGCAAATGCAAACTTGTTTGTAAGAACAAAAACTGTTCATCGTGTTGACCACTGAGAGTCGAGATTGAGAATCAGAAGAGGAGGCAAACTGTCTTCCATTTTCTGCCTTTCTCCACGCGTTGAATTTCTTAGGCATACGCATGTATAGCTTTTAATTTTGCCTCCATGCCACCTGGACTTATATGGGGCTGTGGGATTAAAGACTTTTTTTTTTTAATTATCTTTATTTTTAAGAGTCAGGTATGCTTTACTTATGACAATAGTAGTGAATGCAATATTCAGAGAACTTATTGTCTGGGTTTTGTAACATCCGATCCTACCAAAATCCCACCCGTCCTCTTGCCCCTTCTCCCCCGCCCAGCAGTACAGCCCAGGGTCTGTCATTTACTTAAGGCACCCTCCCTGCACTTCTGCACTTCCCTCCACCTCCCTAGCCTCGTGTTTAAGTCCAAGCACAAATGGAGGACTGACGCCATTGGATTCACTGAACCAGTCACAGCTCCAATATTTTGCATCTGCCAGGCTCCTGCGTGTCTTTTCTTTGCCCCCACCAAGTGCTGGCCTGGAATCCCCCATGCTTGAGCGGTGCTGGCCACCTCCCAGCCTATCCCTCCAGAGGAAGCTTCCCAGGGAGGCTGCGTAGTCGGTGAGACTCCAGGTAAAATGCAGGCGCTGCCTCTTGCTGGCTGATGACCCTGCTTCACTTGTCCAAGCCTCAGTACCTTCAGCTGTCAAATGGGAATAATAGCATCCTCCTCCTAGCTCTGCTGCGGGCATTCAGTGAAATAGTGTATGTCTTCAGTGGGGGTGGGGGGGGGGGCGGGGGGAGAGAAAAACTAGCTTCTTTTTGCTTTTTATTTCTCCTTAACTCCCCATAGTTTTATTTCCTTATGATGGTGGGAAGAAGGGAAGGAAGGCTATTGCTATGTCACCAACCAATGTGACAGAGTTACAGGGTGACTTAGCAATGACAGCCTTGGAGCTGTCCCTCTTCCATATCCTGTCCACCCTTCCATTACCAGGTACCCGAGTCAGAGAACTGCACCGCACCAGTGGCTGATGGGCTCCCAGAAGCTCTCCTGGAGTGAGCTCAGGTTTTGCCAATCCTTTCGTCTTTGTCATCTGATTTACAAGACACACGCCTATGATAGCCGGGAGGTCTCTGGGCATGGGCATCCAAATAGAAAAGAGCCATTAAAGTTCAATCAAACCCAGTGGGTAAAGTTCCAAGTGTGCGGTGAGCCAGGGGCCCGGAAACCTAAGCTCTCCATGAAGGAGCACCGTCAGCCCCAGCCTGGTGCAGGTGCAGGCAGACCATAGTCTTTGCTTTGATTCTCCTACCAGAACCGTGGGGCAGGTTCTTGTTGCCATTATTAGCATTCGGGAGAATTCAGCTTTTGTTTATTTTCTTTGGAATTTTCCAATTCCCCTTTCACATGACTCAAGTAAATCCATAAATCCATACTCTTAAAGCTTGTTCTATTTAAAAAGATAGGAAGGCGGGGCACCTGGGTGGCTCAGTCGGTTAAGTGTCCGACTTCGGCTCAGGTCATGATCTCGCGGTCCGTGAGTTCGAGCCCCGCATCAGGCTCTGTGCTGACAGCTCAGAGCCTGGAGTCTGTTTCAGATTCTGTGTCTCCCTCTTTCTCTGACATTCCCCTGTTCATGCTCTCTCTCTGTCTCAAAAATAAATAAACATTAAAAAAATTAAAAAAAAATAAAAAATAAAAAGATAAGAAGGCAATGAAGGTGGTCCCCACAGGTTATGGGGGTAGCCTCCGGAGAGCACATACCCGCCGGCAAACTTCACGTCAGCTGCAGAGAAGCAGACGCGGCATTGAAGTCTCTGTAGCTTTGGTTTCCTCATCTGTAAACTGGGATAATAGCATTCTCTACTTGAGGATCAAGGTAAGCCCAAAACACGAAGCACCTAGCAAGGGCCGGGCACAGTAAGCCCACAAGTGGTGTTGTCTATTACTATGATGGATCGGCACCATAGGAAGCGATTTAAAAGTGAACTCTAGGGGCAGTGCCTGGGTGGCTCAGTTGGTGAAGCCATCTGACTCTTGATCTCAGCTCAGGTCATGATCTCAGGGTCATGATTTTAGGATTATGACCTCATGGTCATGAGTTCAAGCTCTGTGTTGGGCTGTGCATTGGGTGTGGAGCGTACTTAAAAAAAAAAGAGAGAGAGAGAATTCTAGGGGTAGAGTGCTTGGGGTTCTAATCCAGTCTCTGCCATTTTCTGGCTGCATGACTTTGTCATTACTTAACCTGTCTGTGCCTCCGTTTACTCCTCTGGGAAATAGGAATGATAATGGTCTCCACATCAGGTAGATGTTGTGAGACTCAGTTTAGTCACTACGTGCAAAGCGCTACTTAGAGCCTGGTGCATAGTGTGTACTACGAAAGTGCTTGTTTTTAAAAGTATTGCTAACGACAAACACCCAACTGAAGAAGTCCAAAACGGCGAAATTAAGAAAATATGTATACACGCACATAACCAACCACGGTGAAAGCAGCCAGAACGCAACGAGATGGTGTCAGAAAACAAATTTTATAAACAGGAAGGTAGAATTGATAAATACACTGAAATGAAACAAGCTCACACACACAACACCGAAAACGCAAGCTTCCGGTGAGCAGCAAAGGGACAGAAGACACATAAATGGAATCAGCAACGCGAGCACGACGTTCCAAAACCGAGGCTGGAAATGCCTGAGGTTGGAGGTGGGCCCGGCACAGCCTGTAGCTGGTGGAGTCCGTGTTGGCAGAAGGCCCACTTCGGAGACATGCGGTCTGCCTCCAAGTGGGGCTGCTTCTACCTCTCGCCGCCACTGGGTATCAGCCACCTGGTGCCAGCTGTGCTGCCCCAGGCACGAGCTTTCTTTGTCGTCCCCTGTCTCTGTCAGGGTCTCTTCTCAGAGACCCACTGTTGGCCCCATCTTCCCCTCCTCAGACCTCCTCTTGCCTTCCCACACGGGGTGGGGACCACCCAGCTTTGCAGCCAGCTTCCCACCCACCAGTCCACTCAGGGGCCATCACCAGCCTGGAGAAGTGACCTGGAAAATGACAAAGGGGATTTTCTTCCTCCTCATCCGGTCCATCTTCTGGGTCCCCCCCCCCCCCCGCCCTCCTCCCCACACCAAAGACCTTGGGAGATGGATGTGAATCAACAAACATGAACCTGTGCCCGATACTTGGAGAATATTGGACCAGTGTGGTAGCAGGTGGTGGGGTGTAAGAGAAAGAACTGACTTCCTCCTGCTTTCCAAGATCTCAAATGCGTTGAAGGGAGAAACCGTGCAGATACTGGATGCAACCAAAAATACGTCAATAGAACAGCCCATGGAGTGTTTGCGAAATCTAAGTGTTTGCCCCTGGCAGTGAGTGCCTTGGGCAGACGAGGAAGGGAAGAGATGGCTCTACTATGGCGGAGGAAGGAAACTCTTCGAAGGACCAACGATGTGGTGGTTGGAAATATGGGTGAGAGAACACAGGGGAAACTTCAGTGACTCAGAGGCATCCAGCACTCTGTCTAGGCCCCACGTTAGGCCCCCAAAATGCGAAGCGTCCACTCATTTGGCCTGGGTGGAAGGTGCCACTATCAGGGCCCCATCCTCGATGAGGAGACCGAGGCCCAAGGGAGTAGCCGGCCCGTGTTCTCGCAGTTGCCAAGCACAAGGACTCAGACCTGTGCTCTTGACCCCCCCACCTCAGCTTTGCTGCCACAGATGGTGTGTGTGTTTGGACTTGGTACTTACTAGCAGCCTGTTTCCTCAGCCTTAAAATGGAGGTGATGATACTACGCCATGGGCGTAGTTGTTGAGTCTCATCTCAGTGAGATAAGTAAGTAAAGTCTCCGGTTCATAGTACATGCTCAGACGTCCCTGGCCATCCCTTCCACAGTCCCCCTGAACCTACCTTTGAGCGTTATGCACGTTAGTTCCTACCCCGCAGGGTCAGCTCTTCTGAAAGGCCCGTCAGATTTCCAAGCCTTTCCTCAGAGGGTTTCTTCTACCTGGGCTGCCTTCTCCTTCTATGTCCAGGCTTCCAAAACTGACAAGCCTCCAAGTCCCCATTTATGTAGCATTTACCCATGAAACCTCTGGTGGTCTCCAGTGGCAAGTGGCTTTTCTTCCCTCTGGTCCCCTGGGGTCTTCTGGGTGGGTTGCTTCTGAGCATCCTGGGCCTCAGCTCTGCCACCTAGAAAGGGGGACGATGACCACCCCTCCCCACAGGAACTGTGCAAGACGTGCTCCACTTGGACAGAGCACAACAAGCCCCTGATGGTATGAACTAACCATTGCAGCTAACCATTGATTTTGGTTTCTTTTCTCTCCTAGATGAGAGATTAGGGCAGGGATATTGTTAAAAAACGTTTTGTTTTTTCCACGATCCCCAGCGCGGAGCCTGGAACGTAAGAGGTGCTCAGGGGAGTGAGGGTTGAAGGGAACAGAGATCAAGCTAAAGATCACACAACAGGAGAGGTTGACCTGTATTCACAAGAATGAGGCTCGGTTCACATCTGCTGTGTGCTAAGCACTTATGGTTTGCAAAGCCTCATGCTAAGTGCTATAGAGAGTATCAGAAGAAACCCTGGGATGCTGTCTGGCTCCAGAGACTGGCCATCTGGTTGGGACTGAGAGAGGGTCTGGTACACCATTGATCCGCAAAACACAGCGATTCCAGAAGCAGTGAGGCCACCCTTGGGTAAGCTTGTGAAAAAGGTCTGGCAGAATGCAAGTCCTGTGGCTACAGGGACGTTCTCTTCTTTATCTGCTGCTAGATGTCCTGTGTCTAGCCACGTGTCACAAGTTTCATGGGGCCACTCAAAAGCACACCATGGGTTATATGAATGAAATATGGAAATCATGGGGCGCCTGGGTGGCTCAGTCAGTTAAGCGTCTGACTTCGGCTCAGGTCATGATCTCACGGTCCGTGAGTTCGAGCCCCGTGTCGGGCTCTGTGCTGACAGCTCAGAGCCTGGAGCCTGCTTCGGATTCTGTGACTCCCTCTCTCTCTGACCCTCCCCCGTTCATGCTCTGTCTCTGTCTCAAAAATAAACATTAAAAAAAAAAAAAAAAAAAGAAATATGGAAATCATCCCGAGGGGCAGGAGAGAAATGGTGTGAGTTGCTGGGGAAGAAAAAGATAGGTGTTTTAGGTAGACAGAAACCAAAACAACAACAACAACAACAAAAACCCAACTATGCACAGAGGACAGGTAGCAGAAGTCTGTAGGCAAAATATTAGGGACAGGCTATATAGCCAACAATTAAAAAGGTGGTTATGTAAGTGATGACACTGCACTCAATGTAATTACTTCTGGGCATTAAAAATCAAGTTTGCATAGACCTTACAACAAGATAGAATTATGAGTGACAAAGGCAATGATAAAAAATCGCGTGGACCCGAAGATTATAGCTATTAAAGATAAAAGCAGAGACTAGAAGCAAGCACAACAGACTGTTGGAAGCGGCTTTCTTTAAAGCCTAGGTTTATGGATGATTGTTTTCCCCTCTCTTTGTTCTCTTTTTTCCGGGTTTCTCAAAATTTCTATGACCATACACAGTTTTTATGGAAAACACAATGAAGTTATGAACTTGAATTGTATAATAGATCTACACTAATTAAAGTGTTTTCTAGAAATAAGCTGACTCCTGGAGGTTATAGTCACAGACTCTAGTGCGATGTGTGTAAATATCCCTTCCCTTTCCTGATTTTGATAATGGAGAAGATAATGAGTATGTTTTACATGCATAACATTGTAGGGGGTGCATGTGCGATTCTCTCTCTCTGTCCCTTAACTTGAGATTAGTGCATGCGTTTATATCCTTATGATATATACAAATACACATATATACACACATACACTGGACCAGAACATAGCTGGGGTGGGGAAATGTGGACAGATGGCTAGACTGGTGGGTAATAGAACAGGATAGACCCCTGGTGTGTGCTGGTAAGTTCAAAGGTGTGTTACTGACTGAGAGAGGCAAGACGTTCTATCCAAAACGCATCCTGTCTCTGAAATGGACTCAAAGTTTAAGAAATAAATGGGAAAACAGAGACTATTTGTGGGTTCCTTCCTTCCCACCACTTCTCTCCCTGTCTCTGTGTCTCTCTCTCTCTCTCATACATACCCGCACACGCACACACACACACATCCTGTCCTCTCCTCCCTCTCTCTCCCTGTCTCTCCCTCTCCGATGGATGCGTGAGTTGTCCAGCCCCTAGGCTGCCGCAGCTGAAGAACACTGTCCCTCTGTCCCTGGGCATTTTGCCGGCTGGAAAGAGGCAAGCAGGGTTTGGGAGAAAATGTTTCTGACAATGACAAAAGCCCAAAGTGGTCAAAACGGGCTGATTTTTTTGAGACAAAAGATCTATTTTTAGACCTGTCTGGGCGGGGCTGTGTTTTGAAAATAATTATTTAAGATTGAGAGTAATTCATTTAATGTGCAAGGAAGTTACTAATTTCAGAGAGAAATAAAGATCCTCAGAACCCAGATTCCTCTGAGCTCTACCTCAGCCTTAGCCTGGGGTGATCACTAACTCCTCTGGTGAGAAGATAATTTTATTTTAATTCTCATGCACTAGCTAAATAACTTCCATCCAAATGCCGGCTATCAATCTTTATGAGTAAATGATTGTCCTCACAATCAGGGTGTGGTACAGGGGAGGCTGACATACTTTAGGAGCTATAAAACTTCTTGGATGTAATTTTCTTCCTAGGCCATTATAAACATAACAACCTTATTTTTTTAATAGCTTAAGCCATGGAAACACTAAAAAGAAAAGACCTCAACAACAATGCAGATACTGCTTTGATAAAGGAGGACGAGATATATATATATATATATATATATATATATATATAGTTTCCATCTTAGAAAGAAAAATGACTTTCCCCTCACACTTTAAAATGTGAATGAATTAATTTGACTTTGAAATTCTCTTGACACTCCTTGAGGTAACAGGAGCCACATGTGGCAAAATTGGATTTGGCAAGCGAGACTTTTCCAAGCTTTCTTTTCTTTTCTTTTCTTTTCTTTTCTTTTCTTTTCTTTTCTTTTCTTTTCTTTTCTTTTCTTTCTTTTCTTTTTTCTTTTCTTTTCTTTTCTTTTCTTTTCTTTTCTTTTCTTTTCTTTTCTTTTTTGCCTTCTCTTCCAGCAGACTGGCTTGCAAGGATCCCCCAACTCACTGGAGAAACACTTCTCCAAAGGATAAGGCCCCCAAGCCTGAAATCCAAGCCATGACTTCACTGGGGAAATAAATCATTGATGGTTTCAGGGCTCTCGGCCTTTGGATTCGAAGAAGGGTAACTATCCAGAATTCAAAAGGACAGTGGAGGGAAGTCAGATGTCTTTTATTTACCTGATGAGGAAATGAAAGTTAAGGGGTTCAAATAACCTGCCAGAGTCACTTATGGTTGGTGACAGAGCTGGGACCAGAACCCAGGGTCCTGGGTTGGACCCCCACATGGAAGGTGTCACACAATTGCTCCTCTGTTTCACCCACAGAAAAGCCACAGCCCTGCCCCCCCCCCACGAACTCCCCCGTGGGACCTACCCCAGGGGGTCATGTGAAGGTGAAGTGAGTCCGTTCATACAGAGTGTTTACAACAGTGCCTGGGACACAGTCAGTGCTCAGTCTTCTTCCTATCGGTTTAACCAGAAAGATGGTCCTCGTAACAGGAGAACCAGACAGTGAGAAGTTTCCAGCACTGACCACCAATGAGAGGATGTGAACGCCAGAATAATCGCTGATCATGTGTGAAATCTGTAACAGGAACTCAAGTCACTTACTCTTTCTTGACATGTTTACAATCATTAAAGCAAGGCTTTGGAATTGTAGTTGCTTGCACTGAAAATACTTAAGCTTTGTCCTTATCTTTCTGTGAAGAAAAAGAAACGGGGCCGATGCGGGAGGTTCGGTGCCATTGTCACAAATATAAGAAGGCAGTTGTTTCCTGTGTTAAAGCTAAGTTTAATTTAAAGAATCTTTTGGGTTTTTTTTTTTTTTTTCCCCTAAAGAAGCTGGATATGGGTTGTACACAACCAGCAGATCTCTCAGTATCCTGCGCTCATGTCCTCAGGAAAAAGGATACAAGGATCCATCTTTGTTTCCTATGCATGTTGAATGGTTTCATATAATTTGTTGTGTCAAAAGAAGAAAACTGCCTGGTGAAATGAGAGCTGTGTTTGTGCTCCCCCTCCAGACTCCTTTTTCTAAAATCTGAAGATTATGCCAGGATCTGGACTGCCTGCTAAATTTCTGGAAAGTTGTTGGCTCCTCCTCTCTGCCCCCAATCCCATAATTAGCTCCACCCCCCTCCCCACTCTGTGCCAGAAAGGAGCCCCCTGCTCCCCGGGCTCCACACACTGATGGCCTTCCTGGTGGGCTGGGAGTGGAAGTACGTCAAGTTCAAGTTCGTCAAGTTCAGGGCACCTGTGGGGAGACTGGAAAGGGCAGCTTAGGCCCATGGACTGAGCCAGTCTCTGAATAGGCAGCACGACTCTCCCCTACCCAGGGATCTCCACTGCTCCGTCTGTTGGGTCTGTAAAGCTGCTTCTTACAAGGAAGCCTAGCCTCTCTGTGCCTGGCCTGCCGGGCTAATCAACAAATTGGAAATAAACACTGCTGTTATGGAGGGCATCCTTTGCACTTGACATTGTGTTAAGTGCCATCCACAAAGCGTCCCTTTCAATCCCCCACAGCACCTCTCAGAGGCCAACATCACCCCCACGTCCTGGGTGAGGCTCAGCAAGGTGACGTACTCAGCCCAAGTTCAGACGGCCAGCGAGGGGCAGGGCCTGTGCCTGAGCCTGTGTGCGCCCCCACTCCCACGATCCGGGACAGCAGAGCTGTGCCCTAATTTCTCCTGTTTTTCTCCCTTATGAGACAGCGAGGTTACATGTGGGCTTCAGCCCTAGAAAACAGACTGCCCTAGCGCCTCGGCCCTGTCAGCGTCTGCCTCGGTGGCTTTCAACAGAATGTGTGGCTCTTCTATTAGATATGGGACAGTATTCAACCTTATTTTCTTAGATTCTAGATGTTAATTCTGTCCAGCAAGTTCCTTGCATTTGTGACAGCCTCGACATGTGAGTATAAAGCTTTTGGGTCTAAGACATTGTTTTCTACTTGTGCTTTCCCAAAGTTTGCCTCAACCTGGGGATTTAATAGGATGAAGCCGTTTTCTCTTCAGATCATTGGATTGTATTTAGGCATCATGAAAATATGCAAATTCTCTCCCCTCAGGCTTGCTCTCGTTTAAAAATCAGACTCCAAATCTAGAGATGAGGTTGGGGCGCCTGGGTGGCTCAGTCAGTTAAGAGTCCGACTTTAGCTCAGGTCATGATCTCACAGTTCGTGAGCTCGAGCCCCGCGTCGGGCTCTGTGCTGACAGCTCAGAGCCTGGAGCCTGTTTCAGATTCTGTGTCTCCCTCTCTCTCTGACCCTCCCCCGTTCATGCTCTGTCTCTCTCTGTCTCAAAAATAAATAAACGTTAAAAAAAAAAAAAAAAAAATCTAGAGATGAGGAAAGAGGTTGGAAAGGTCGTTGGTTAGAAAGAAATAATCCCTCTCCCCCCCACCCCCACCCCCACCCCACGTGCACCTAAGTCCTGTCTGGCTCCTTTCTACCAACCAAGATGGACATCCCGGATGGGTTTGCCAGCGGTGTCCTAAAATCTCCCGGGACTTCTGTCCCATAAATACACTGGACACAACTTCCTCTTCGGGCACCTCCCTCTTTCTAAGGGTTAGTTTGGGGCCCACAACCTAGAAATTGTTTCTTCTTAAATAAATCATTGTGTCTTGGCTTTTCGACCCCGCACCCATTCATCAAAACCTGTTCCTTTGCTTAGCCTCTCCGATTGAGTTCCGTCCCCAACCAGTTCCCCTGTGAGCGGAATTTCCAGCTTGAAGGTTACTTTGATTTTGATCTTGAGTTTTTTAAAGACCTCCATCCCTCCCCTTCCCCATCGGCAAAGCGCGGTTAGGGGTGAGGGATGCTGGGCGTTCCGTGGGAGAACCGTTTTAGCAACAAATCTGACTGACCAAGTGCAGGAGCAGAGTTTGACCCTTTGAAAACCAAATCAGTATAATAATGAGGGGTGGGTTGTTGTTGTTGTTGTTTTTTCCCCCCTGGGATTCTGATACACTGGATGTTTGATAAGCCTGCTGCTTGCAACTTCTCCCCTGAAGTAGCAGGCAGGCTTCGGCTCTATCCTCCTGACGTGCACCTGAGTCCCATGTTCGATCTATTTTTTAAACACGTCCCAAGGGAAGCAAATACTCAATTTTCGCTCTCATTTTCCAAATGCAGTTAGGTTATTAGTTTTGACTTAATGAAGAATAGTTGGTGGGAACAAGCCAGGCTCTGAAACACCAAGGAAAGAGTTGAGGGCTCTGAAGGGGTTGGGGCGGGGGGGGGGGGGGGGGGGGGGGGAGGGAGAGGTGGTAGAGAATCAAGTCTTGCAACTAAGCACTTTTCACATTTCGCATTAAACAGTTTATGCCATTTTTTAAAAGAAGGAAAGAAATATTTTAGGTATTCTAAGCATAATGCTTAAACCACAAATTCTGTAAAAAATGAACAGCATAAGCTATTAGCAGCTGTACGCGTCATAAACACCTTAGGCGAGACAATCAGATACTAATGCCAAGAGCACCTCGAAGCCATCAGTCTGCACAGCGCCCGACTTCTGCGATTTCATAAGATAAATGCTTCTGCTGTTTTAAGATGATGAAACTACAGCTAAGACGAATCTCCGTATTTTTCACCAGTGATTTAATAAAGGCCAGCTCTGAATAAATAGGGGACGGCCACTCTGGAAGCTTTTTGAGCTTTGTGCTGAAATGCGTTGGAACTTTCTTCCGTAAATTGATTGTATCCAAAGTTCTGATTCGTCCATGCATGGAAGGAAGACGTTTACGCAGTCGTGGACCCGAAACGTTCCATGTAATGTGCTGCGGCTTCATGGGGGAATTGAGGACAAGATGCTTTCTTGGGGCAAAGCCGGGGGCGGGGGAAGTTGACCCTACTTTTTTTTTGGCCTGACATGGGTACCAAGGGAGATCGAAGAGAGAAGGAACTGAGTCCTGGATTTTGCTGTCCCTAAACTTACGCTTCTCAAAAAAGTGCTCAATGTCCATATGATGTCACACTTGCCTTTGGGTTTATTTTTGCGTCTCAGGCTGTGTTAAACCCATGCGATCAATGAGTAGTGAGACAGGTAGATGGATATGTAGACAGACAGTCAGAGGGGCAGATAGATAAACACACTTCAAGATATTACAGGTAATTACTTCCCAAAGTAGTCAAAATCCTCGGGGACAAGGCTGACTATAATTTTAGAGGATCTATTTAAATCGTATATTCATGAGTAAGAAAAGTTTCTTCTCCCCCATTTTTGATGAGCAAGAGAGGAGAGCAAGCAAGAGAACAAATGAGGAAGAACGGATTTATTAATATTTCTTTGGGCCCATGTTCTCAGGAACTAGCCGGTTTAGCATGTCAACTAACCCCTTCCAGGGTTCCTGATCGGCTGTGCGTGTGCGTCTGTCCGTGTGTGCATCTGTCCGTGTGTGCGTGTGCGCGTGCTTGGCATTGGTCTGCAGCCCGCTTTTCAAGATGACAAGAGCTTGTCAGGGAAAGGCAGTGGTCCCCGTGTGAGGTTTGGCAGGGTGCCGGCTGTGTTGAGGAAGCCCCCCCACCGCCTTGGAACACTGCGGCTGGGGGCCGTGTCTGTCGGAGGCCTACCCCTGCCCTGGGCCCTGCTGACTTTAATTACTCCCTCCTTGGCTGAATTCACAGGTGGCTTCCCGGGAGGAGGCGTTTACCGCTGCCCACACCCCCCGGCTGCTCATTTCCTCAGTGGATTAGCAGGGCCACGATGAAACAGAAGCTTGTGGCTTCTCCATTCTTTACACAACCTGGTGTTAGAGGTTGACCTTTCACCCCTGGAGATTCGGGGGATTAAGGCCGCTTTTAAGTCCCGCTCTGGTTACTAATCCACCACTTTCACTGGATGTTATGTAAGCACTTCCTGACTTACCCTTTAAATCCTGTAAACATAATAAAACAGAGTTTAACCTTTACCTTTGGATTTCCCCACTATCTTTTGCACTGTCGAATCAACTGGACGGATCCAGGAACAGAAAGCTAATAAGTGATAGCCTGATCTTTTTTTTTTTTTTTTCTTTTTTTTTTTTTGCCCTGGGACATGTAACAAAACATTACAATCTTTAATATATTCAGGCCAAATAGTTGCAGGGGAAGCACCAAAAGCTGCAGACCGGGCAAATAATGTTTCTCTCCCTTTTAACTGCATACATTTTCCCACAAAACAAGGAAGCAGATGGTATTGGGTGTTTCCTCCCCTCCCCCTTTTCAACAAATTAGAACCAATAAGGTCCAAATGATAGCTGGAAAAATAGGCTTTTGAGGAGGTTTGCAGTAATACAGACCTTCAGTGCTCCTGTCTCAAGCCTGCGGCCTCCTGAGAGTGTCCCAGGGGGCCCGCTCATGCAGACTATGCACTTTTAAGTATGAATATTATTAGCTAGCCCGATTTCTAGACCCAAAGAGCAAATCCAAACTTGTTTTGGACAAACATAAAATGCATCCATCCTTCTTGTTTTCTGTTCGCGCTTCGACTGGTCAGACGCTTTTCCTGAATGCTCTTTCTCGGGGACTGCATTACAGAATGGCCAGAAAGACGGTCTAAGAGCTCCCATTTGGTAGCGGATTATCACCAGGCTCCTGGTTAGTGAGGCTACATCGTGAGGATGTACTAGGGCGTTACATCATCAGTGATTACATTAGTGAGGGTGCAAGCCTTTGATATGTCGTTATTGTCACCGGGAAGTCACTTCCACCACAGAGCTCCTGAGCTGGTCACCTTTATAATGGTCCCTATGGGTAAAAGATTCCAGAGAAGATTCTGAGCGAGATGAATTCTTGGTTTTGTTGTTGTTGTTGTTGCTATTGTACTTGCCCTGTTTTTGCCTCTAAGAGAATCTAGCAGATTTATCTGGGGAGCAGCTGGTGGTGAAAGGGAGGCGTTGCACGTGCTAGTCTGCCGGCCAGGCAATGGGATGGCTTGAGACCAGCCAGCCTGTGTCCCTGTGGATGTCACCAATCGCATTTGGCCCTCAATTTCCCCATCTTCAAGTGGCGACAATGTCCCTGACTCCTCTGGATCGCTGAAGGAAAAATTGTGTGCAGTGCTTTGAGACTGAGAGAATACATGGTTGAATGTTCACAGCACAACTGTGATTGGTTGCGTGGGTGACAGACTATAATGAAAGGATACCTTTGTCATTAAAAACTTTAATCATGGAATTAAATTTGGAAATGACAGCTCTTTCAGATCTCTAATGTGCAATACAAATTTATCTTATCTTTGACCCCCGTGGTCCCAGGATACATCCGAAGGGTCTAAAATTATCAGTATGTCCCCAGCCTTACACTACTCCCCAGCCGGGTCCTGTCTTGGTAGTGATGCATCTGATTTTTTTTTTTTTTATAAATGAGGTTTTTTTGGGTTGTTATGTTTATATATTTATTTTTTGAGAAAGAGATAGAAAGTAAGCAGGGGAGGGGCAGAGAGAGAGGCGGGGGGGGAGAGAGAGAGAATCCCAAGCAGGCTCCGAGCCGTCAGTGATCCAATGAACAGTGAGATCATGACCTGAGCCAAAATCAAGAGTCAGATGCTTAACCGAGACTCCCAGGCACCCCTATAAAAGAGGTTTTTTTTTTTATTGTGATGCATCTGATTAATTTACTCCACACCATAGCCCCCATTGTGGGTAATAGTGTCCTCCTCACCCCAGGGAAACTTAAATTCAGAGAGGTTAGTGCGGAACTGCGGCCCACACCGAGATCCGCCTGGGCCCTTCTTCAGCACACGTATGAGCCAGTGTGGACACGGCACCTCTTTCTCACTGCAACTCTGTGAATCCTCACGGCCTCGCAGGCAAGCCGCAGAGTTGCTTTCATTTGAGAGTTGAGATAATGAGGAGCCATAAACATAAGCTTTGATTTATTCTAGTGCGTGGATATTTCGAAACATTCCCTGGAGAAAATGTGAAGGGCCCCCGGGTGGGGTGGGACGCAGGAATCAAAGGGTTGTTGGCCTGAGCAAGTGAGGAATCTCCGGATTTTGTTAGGGGGGATTTCCCTGGGATTTCCATTGCGTCTCCCCTCTTCTCGGCCCCTCGAGATACCCTGCAGCAAGGCAGCTCGGCCTTCTCTGCCGACGAGGACAGTCCTTGCCGGTGTCCTCCGGGGCGGAGGTCTTGCGAGCTGAAGGCTGAGAACTCACTTGCTGCTGTTCCCCCACGCCCCGTACAGCAGACCTTCCCGCTGCCACGGAATTAATGGGCACCTCAACACTTAAGAGGTGCTTCCGGACAAGGAACACATGTAATTTGGGCCTTGTGGTAAATGCTTGCTCGGTGAGTCTCTGCAGAGGTGTAATGTCCTGTTGGGGACGAACGTGTCCTTTCCTGCAGGTAGATGTGTCACCGCTCTGCTCTCTCAGGAGGATAGACGCTAGGATGTGCTCACGGGTCCACGCACATGCCACACCCTACAGCTGAGGGAGGAAGGGCCCCCCCCACCCCCCAAGGCCCAGCAGCACCTTCCTTGGTATTCGTGACCTGTCCTTGAGGTGGGGAGGAGAGCCATAGAGAAGGCAACATGGCTGCCAGAAGGGAGATGCTCCAAAGCAGGGTGAATCCACATCTAGCTCGGCCCTGGGACGTCAGGCCTCATGGCTGTCGTGTCCCCCAGATGTGCACACACCTGTGCACACTCCTGCACACACTCAGTTCCTTTGCCTCCTCTCCCCTGACAAAGTTCACCAAGTCCTGGGTCCTGCCAGATGGAAAGGAGAGAGTCCGGGGTGGGGGGGGGGGGGGTCTCTTCACCTGTGCAATGGGAAGATCAAGGCCACCTAGTGCTCAGGAATTTTGTGAAGGTCACAGGTGACGATAGGAGTGAGAGAATTTTTAAGCCACAATCCACATAGAAAACTCTAATAGAATTTAGGTTCCATGAAGACAAGGATGTGGTTTTGTGTGCCACAATATTTTCAAGCCCAGCAGAGTACCTGGCACTGAGTAGGTATAGAGTTAATATTTGATAAAATCAACGAATCAAAAATTGTGGGATGGGTGCCTGGGTGGCTCCCTCCATTAGGCATCTGACTCTTAATCTCAGCTCAGGTCTTGATCTCAGCGTTATGAGTTCAAGCCCCACGTTGGGCTCCACACCTGGAGCCAACTTAAATAGTAATAGTAATAACAATAATAATAATTATGGGATACCAATAATAGAGTAATATAACTCATCACAAAACCATGGAGTCCCATCCCTGTTTTGGGTATCTTTGCAAGGGGACACTGTATACATCAGCTTACCAGGTAACAAGGCCTTTTTTGGTTTTTTTGCCCAACACTCCTGTAAAGGGAATTAGTAGCATCTCAGTTTTCGACAAGATACAAGAACGTTCTTATAGTTGTAGTGGCAGCAGTCACAATGATTACAGTAAAATATCCTTAACTCAGAGCCAGTCGCTCTGCACTAAGGGATCCGAAAAGCAGCTGAGGCCCCAGAGGGAACAGAAAGTCTTGAGTGGCCAACACAGATGTCCTAGGGCTCATGTTTGAGCTCAGCCATCCTCATTTTGAATCTACTCACTCTTACTTTGCACCTGACCGTAACACACACATGTGATTTATCTTCGCACACGGGAAGTGAGAGTTCACAGTTAGAGAGGAGGCAGAAAAGGTACTGAAAATAAAAAGTCACACACACTAAAAATATCTAACATGGGGGTCAATCACCATAGAGATAAACTCCCTGACAAATTCTTACAGTCCTTACATAGTCATTTTTTAATCTTTAAACAACTTGAAATTCTTCTTCCTTTTTGCATTTAATTTAACCATACACCAACGAATAATTGACGTTTTGAGGGCTTACGGTGTGCCAGACGCAGGGGTTAGAAAAGTGAAGAAGTGGTAAAATATTCTTCTCTTATGGAGCTTAGGTACCTGAGCAAGATGTTCCACTGCAACCAGTGTCTGTCCTCCAGTGGGTCCAGTCCGGCTCCTTCTCCCCACAGCTGAACATCAGCAGTGTGCTTGGACACAGGAGCCGGCTTCTATGAAGACATATGTCTTCTGACACACGAGCCGTCCTCTGCAACTCAAGAAGCTGTTGCTGTGGGAGGGAGGAAAGAAGTGAGAAGATGAAGGGAATAACAGAGGAATGCTTGTTCATTTAGCCTAAAAGCAGGAAACTGCCGTGCTTCTGATTCACGCTCTTCTCTCTTTCCTGAACCCACATAGTTGATTTCATATCATTCAAATGCACATATGAGGCGCCTCTACCTCTTCACGGTGTATTGTTATTTGTGAAAAGCTGCAAGGCAGTGTGGACACAAAGCCTCTGGGGTCAGAGAGACCTGGTTCATTTCTCGTGTCTGCCTTCTCTAGTGGATAAATAACCTTCTACTTCTTTAGGACTTTAGTTACTCAAACCTAGTGTCGATGAAATGATATGCACTTTGTAGGGATCTTGTGCAGGTTTGAAATATGTAAAACCCTTCGGCTTATTTCACATAGATGCATAGTGAACAGGATATATTTGTGTTATTGTAGCAACTTGAAATTCTTAATGCTAGTTCAGAGCTACCTAGAAAAGCTTAAAGAGGGGCGCCTGGGTGGCTCAGTCGGTTGAGTGTCCGGCTTCGGCTCAGGTCATGATCTCACGGTTTGTGAGTTCAAGCCCTGCGTCGGGCTCTGTGCTACCAGCTCAGAGCCTGGAGCCTGCTTCTGATTCTGTGTCTCCCTCTCTCTCTGACCCTCCCCCACTCATGCTCTGTCTCTCTCTGCCTCAGAAATAAACATTAAAAAAAAATTAAAAAAAAAAGAAAAGCTTAAAGAGTGCCTTGAATCTGCTTTCATAAGAAAAGAATGCATATTTCTTGTCAAAGGGACCTGTAATGGCATGTATGTAGAAGGACAGCTAGTCCACTGAGGTGACAAAGAACATGGACCTTGCCGTCAGGCAAAGCCAGGTCCAAATCTAGGTCCTTGGTTCCCAGCTGTGAGTCACTGGACATGTGACCAAACATGGCAAAGCCTCAATTCCATCCCCTGTTAAAAAAAAATGAGGTTGATTATGAACTTAGATAAAAAGATATGTTAATAAGATGCTTAGCACCTAACAGGAATTTAGTTTAATCACTGTTATTTTTAGCTGGAAAATTCCATTGTATTGAATGCCCCAAATCTCAGCACCTCTGCAGGATATTAATAATCAGAATGATAGCAATAATTAATAATCATATCAGCTAGCATCTAGGAGACGATCGTAAAAGAATCTTAACCAAAAAATCAACGCTCAGTGTTCTGAGAACTTTTTTTTCCTAAAAATGTTATAAGATGAATATTGTTAGCAACAGATGCATTTGCTAAATTTCATGCCACAAATAACCATAACCACTTAGAATTATAGTTACATGGCTTCTTTGTAACTCACACTTATAAATCAGTAGGGGTTGCTAAGGCCAAACCGTTCCCAGGTAAAATGGCAATGGACAAAAGAACCAGAGTAGGTGTGTTTTATGGAGAAAGACCCTTTTCAAATTGAAGTGTGAAAAGAATCAATACAACCAGGGGCCTAAGTGTCCCCAGAATCCAGGTAGACCAATTACTGAAATAACAAAAATGAATGCAGGAGAGAAAAAAAAAAAAAAAAAAAAAAGCCTTCCTACCAAGGTAATTCTCAAAAGGCAATGCAGCACCTTGTAAACCTTCTGTTTCCATAGCTCCCCAACAAACAAGGGCTTTTGACTCATGGAAAAACTGCATGATCTATAGCCAAAACACCCTGTGTGAAGGTGACTTTTCTAGAAGGAAAAGTAACTTAACTGGGGTATTGCGTTTCTAGACAATTCTTTCTGTTCTGGACACATTTGATATTTTGTGGGTAAGAAATGGCCCTCTTTCCGCATCCATCTTGCCTTCTAGATATCAAGGAAGTTGGATTAGCGTTTAAAAAGTTGTGTGGTTTTTGTTGTTGTTGTTGTTGTTGTTGTTGTTGTTGTTTTGTTTTGTTGATGAGGTGAGGACTCCTTGATTCAGTGTATAAAAGAGATAAACAGAAGATACCGTAGCTGATGCTGGACTGCATTGTCTCACTGCCCTTCCCTTCACATGAAGGGCCTGTGGAAACATAGAGGAACCCTAGAACTCAAGAGAAACCATCAGAAATTACTCCCTCTTCGCATCCAGCTCTACTCATCTACAGCTATTTTTATTCTTACACTAAAAAAGAATCCAACCCAGTCAGAAATTTCCCATGTTTGAGGACCTGTTTGGAGGAGTAGGACTGCTGGAGAATTTCTTGAAGTTTATAATAAGGGAAAGCCAGCCCCCAACGTGCTAGAAATTGTGACATGAATGACATTTCTGATGACACAGAGCACATCATAATCAAATGGCTCTTGGGAAACACAGAGTGATGAGGGTTGGTCCATAGTAGGGGCTACAGTCTACGTTCTTCTTTAGTGCTCACCCTTCAGACTCATATAATATCCAGGGGGAAGAGACCTCAACGTGTTAGACCTGGAATATTCAGTGAATAATAGAAGAGTCAGTTGGGGGAGAACCTTGAGAAGGTGGCAATTCCTTCCCACTGTGTGCAGGCAGATAGGTGCCATTATCTCAAGACTTCCAGGGAAGATCTTCTGTGACCCTCCCTCACTCATATCACCTCCACGACCGAGAAGCCCCTTTTCATCAGTGAACGTAAACCTTTCATGCAGGAATCGGTGCCCATTTTTTGTCTAAGAGACAATCAAGAATTGCTGATGACTATTCTCAACACCTTTGAGCTTTCTCAAGTCCCATATCTTCGGTTTATTTTTTCCATGGTGTGGAAATTGCAAGTGACTTCAAGCTACAGACGTTGTGAATTAATTTCCTATGCCTGCCCCTCGGGTCCTGGGAGGAAATGGGTGCACCTGCCCCAAATCAAATGAATAATTCATATTGCATCTGGGTCTAAAAGGTGATAGGCAGCATAGAAATGCAGAAACAGCTGGAAACAAGATTAGGGATGTCCTTCCCCCTCCCCACCAAAAAACCCACGAAGGCAGGAAGGCAAACTTGTTTAGGTGATTGCACTGGTGTTTATTCTTCTGAGCTTTGTTAGCTCACGGGTTCTGGCATGCATATTCTTCTGAAAGCTCTGGCTGGGGAGCACAGAGGACAGGAAGTCAAAAGAGGACGAGGCCCAGGACTGTGTTCTTCATGTTAAGCGATGATCGCCCAGCTCTGGGGCCTGTCAAGTGTGCCTCTGGGTACTCAGACATCAGTGGACAAGCGTGTCTTCCTCCGGCTGGGAAGATGGTGTTGTTAATGAAGGGCAGGGATTTTAGTGCAGCCATATATGGGAGAGGACCCCATAGTTGTGTCACTATGGGAGATTGTTTTTTTGCAAAGGTGTCCTAGGTATACTCCATCCCATGTGCTTTCCTTTCATGTGACACTGACACTGATCTTCGAGAAGTGGTGTCTATGTTCTCTTCCTTGAAGGTGGATGGACATTTGTAACTGTTTCGGTGAAACAATGTGGTGCTTTGTGGCCTCTGAGGAAGGTCTTAAAGGCAGAGCTTCCACGTGGCTTCTTTCTTTCTCTGGACGTTTGCTCATGGGATCCAGCCACCATACTGTAAGGAAGTCCGGGCCACATGGAGAGGACACGCAAAAGTGTTCCAACCCACAACCACGGCAGACAGCCCAAATCAACCTGCAGCCACGTGAGGGAGCTGGTCTGCAGACGAATCCAGTTCCCAAACGTCAAGTCCTCCAGCTGAGGCCATAGACATTGTACAGCAGAGACAAACCCTCTCTGCTCTGCTTGGTATGAATTCCTGGTCCACAGAGATTGTGAGAGACCGTGATTATTGTTGTTTTAAGGCACTAAGACTTGGGATAATCTGTCTCACAGCAACAGGTAGCTGGTTCAGCCACCTTGGGCAAATCATTAGCCTCTTTTTTCGCTGCAATTTCCATATTCTCTACACAGTCTGCTCTCCACAGTTTTCAGGTAAAACAAATGAGGGAACAGATGTAAAGGCCCTCCTGTCTAGTCTGCGACTTGTAAAGGGCCTTCTGTCTGGTATGTGGAACTAATGTGACGTGGGGGGCTGAGACAAGCCAGAAAATAGCCCGTGGGCTCACCCACTTTGGGCATCTGTGCATATCACCTGGGGCCAGTTACGTTTATGACTGCACCATGCACAGAGCGCCTGCTCTCATCCTGGGTGCCCTTGTTTCCCCCCCAATTTGCCCTGCTCAGGTCTCCACCCAGGAGTGAGATGGTGAGCTCCTTGTGGGCTGAGCCTCATCAGTCCAAGCACGTAGAAGGCATGCAGAAAATACCAGTAACCCTGTTCGTTTTTAGACTCAAGGCTGTTGCCAATCAATAGAGATAGTGTGTGTCGGGAGAGCAGGGGAGGGGGGGCGGTTAGAGAAGGAAGAGGTGGAGTTCTCTTCCTTCTTCCTGTGTTGGTGATTGATTCTCCCTTGTCTTTCCAGACTCATCTGTAGGCTCCATCTCTTAGGAAACTTTGAGACCTTCTTTGAAACCCCTGACCTCCTTCTCAGTTCCTGGATGCTTCTAGGACAACCATGTTTCCTTCCACGCTTACCACCAGACTTTCTCCATTACCCCCTGCGCCTCATTAGACCATAGTCCTGGGGAGGCCAGATCAAGTGTTTTATAGCCACATCGCCAATGAATGACCTGCCCAGTTCTTGGCACAGAGCAGGTACTGAAAAAATAGGGGCAGATGAAAAACACATGAATGGATGAACAAATGACTTAAGGCCACCATATTGGGTTCATTTGCCACTTGCTGGCACAGTGACCCCGGGTAAGCCTATTTATTATTTGGGGGGCTACTGTTCTCATTTTCATACGTGCGAAGTGTTTATACCCAAGGGCCAAATGGGGTTGTGTGTTTGAAAGCACTTGCACACTGCAAAAGTGCTGCTCAAAGAAGAGAATCATCATTTGTTCACTGTTATAGAGAAGAAAGGTTGGCAAGAAGGGGGTGGGCAGACAGAGGTGGGGAGGCAAGGGAGCAAAGAGCAGTGATGGTTCACTGACAAAAGAAGTAATGATAATCCCCATACAGCAGCTTGCACTTAACACGAATTATGTACCAGGCACTCTCTGAACCTTTTGTCTTCTCAATAACCCATGGAGCTAGGTACTGTTCTTTGTGCCACCACTTTGTAGCTAAGGAAATCGAGGCACATAGTGGTTGAACTTTCCAAGGCTGCAGAACGGGTAGGGCGCTGAGCTGGCATTTGAGCCCAGGCCTTTGACCTTACAGTCTGTACTTTTGACCACAACATTGAGCTGTCTCCTCAAATTCACCTACACAGGAAGGAGGAACCCCCACCCCACCCATCAGGAGTTCCAGATGCCTCCAGACCCTGTAGACTGGGCTAGAACATGCCAGCACGGAGACATTTTGAGAGAGCTTTGTGACAAGCTGGAAAGGTCTTATCTAAGACATCTTCCTCCCTGGGTAGCCACAGGGCTGGGATTGCCACCATTAGATCTTTGACTTCTCTGGACTGCCCTTCAGAGGACCTGCTAAGTGTCCATGTTGCTAGCATGATAGCTCACAGCGGTTTAGCAAGAATTAGTTCTCAAACTTCCCAGATTCCTCTCCTTTTGCCACTCGCACCTCAAAAGAAACTGGCTTCGTTCCCTCGTCATCTCTCATACAGACCCTCTCTTGTCCCTACATTTCTATCAACCCACTCATTCTGTCAGGGATGCATTTCTCCACGACGTTTGCTACTAAAATCTTACCCTCTCTTAGACGTAGCTTGAGAAGTAACTTCTCTAAGAAGTTTTCTCACATTTCACTGGAGGAACCTCATTCTTTCATATAAGGTTGTTAGAAGAACTACATTTTTTTAGCAAAGAACAAATTGCCCACTGAAGTAAAAGACTTGTCTTCTCGGGAGACATCCTTCTTCCATATGGCTCTTCCCTCTTCAAATCCAAACATACTTTCTAAGAACAAGTAATTTTATAGACTGACTCCCAGAGCATGTATCAAATTTTGACAACCTTTTCAAAATTAAGAGCTGGCTCCCATATATCTACTAGGTTACCTCACCCTCCCTTCTTTTTTTAAAAATATTTTTAAAGGTTTATTTATTTTTGAGAGGAGGAGGAGAGAGAGAGAGAGAGAGAGAGAGAAAGGATGAGTGGGGGAGGGGCGGAGAGAGAGGGGGTCAGAGGATCCGAAGCAGGCTCTGTACTGACAGCAGTGAGCCCGTCGTGGGGCTCGAACTCACAAACCCGTGAGATCATGACCTGAGCTGACGTCGGACGCTCAACCAACTGAGCCACCCAGGCGTCCCATCACCTTCTCTTCTTTTAACCCAATATTAACCTATGATGGTGTCGGAAGCTACTTTGGCCCTTCATCTAGACAACTGCTCTCTTATAAAGACTTGTCTCTGTCAGTTTTTCAAAACACATCTGAATAGTGATGTAATCGTTATTAAATGTAGTGTCTCAATGGTGAAATGTTAAAAACGAGGTAGAGGTTGGACCACTGTGGAAACTGGTAGATGACATATTTGGTCTGAAATACAGCTGAACTAACAAGAGGTTATGAAAAGAGGACACTTTGGCAACAAAGAGAAAATTTCTGCTCTCTGTTCCTGGACTTGGAGGGCATGTTTATTTTTATTTTTATTAAAAAAAAATTTTTTTTAACCTTTATTTATTTTTGAGACAGAGAGAGACAGAGCATGAACGGGGGAGGGTCAGAGAGAGGGAGACACAGAATCTGAAACAGGCTCCAGGCTCTGAGAGGTCAGCACACAGCCCGACGCGGAGCTCGTACTCACGGACCGCGAGATCATGACCTGAGCCGAAGTCTGCCGCTTACCCGACTGAGCCACCCAGGCGCCCCCTGGAGGGCCTTTTTAGAAAGGGCAATTAGTCAATCTGGAAAGTATCACCATCAACTGTTGTTCATCAGCACAATGGAGGAGGGAAGAAAATCCAAAAATAATTCTCTTGTGCTCTGAGCTTCACATCACGATCTGGGGGCCACAACCAACCAGTCAACAGACATTTACTTAGTGCCCGTGGCGTGTTCGGCACCAGACTGAACGCGGAAAACCGGTTTGACATCCCGATCTGCTCAGGTCACAGTTCTGGGCGCCTGGGTGCCATCCAGGCCACAGGGAGGAAGACCCGGGAGAGTGTGGAGCAGTGGAGAAAACGAGGCTGGGATTACCAGTCAGCCACCTGTAATCCATAAACAGGAAAATCCTCTCCTGCAGAACTGAGAGTCAACCGCAGAGGCATAGACTACGCCACGCTGGGCAAGACCTGCCCTGCGCTATGGGGAGCGTGGGTCACCAGCACGGCTCCAACCCTCGAGCTTGCAGTCACCTCTTCTGCTCAAGGGCAGCCCACATCCCACCACACGGCTGTGAAGAGCTGGGCTGCAGGGGCCCGCCAGAGTTTCACGTTCATTCCCTGTCTGGGCTGGACAGAAAAGGGTGACGCCGAAGAAGGAATTGTTCCCATGCTTTGCATCACTGTCCACCTCGTACGGTTCCGCAGTGGAGGTGGAGAATGGCCGGCCCAGTGTCCCAGGAGCCTGCTTTGTGGCACTTCCCTGGCTCTGGAAGTTTCCCACCAAGCCGCCCCTGTATGTGCCTATGCTTGGGGAAACCGCCCTGGAGCTCAGGCTAATGCCTGGCGATGCCTAAACAGCGGCCCTTCACTCTCTGTCGAAATTGGTGGTTTCAGCTCTGACGACACATTAGGATACCCTGGGGGGGGGGGGGGTTAAAAATAGACCCATGCTGGTGTCCACCAGAGATCAAATGAACCTGAACCCCCGAGGGGAGGCCTGCGCCTTAGCAGTTCGGAAGCTCCCTCTAATATGCATTGAGGGTCGAGAACTCATTATTAAGGGCGCTCTTTAAGCTAATTAATCTCTTGCAGTTTGTCTTTCAAAGTGCCCCCCAAATCCCTATTCACATTCCCCCTGGAGGCCGACCCACGTGTCAGGAGCCCCGGGGTCACAGAACCCCAGCCGCCGGGTGTGGGGCACAGCCAGGCACACATTTTCCCACAGATCTGGGCGTCTCCGGGTGGCCTGGGGCCGCCTCCCCAGGCCAAGAGCTGACATCAGCGGGGTTCCTGGGCTGTCGCTGCTATCTGCTGTATCTACATTGTCACCAGCCCCACTGCCGTCCTGTGAAGAGTCACCCCACTGAACGCCCGAGAAAACTGAGGCCCACAGAGAAAAGGAGCTCGGGAATTGCTTTCTTCTGTTTCACCTCAGTGCCCTGAGCCTGGGTGTCCCGCGTGTTTCCTCAGCTGGAACATTTCTTCCACCTCCGGGTCTCCTCAGAGATCGGCTCACCCCATAGAGAGAGCCCCACTCCGACTGGCAGACCTCCTCACGGCCTGCTCGGTCCCCCACACCCAAACACACGTTTCCATGGGCATCATAGATCCTCCCCGCCCGCTGGCTGAGAAGTTACTGTTCCAGGCATCACCTGCAGTCTGTAGAATGGGGCAGACGCCTGAGGCCCAGGCTTCTTCTTTAAAAAAAAAAATAATAATATTTATTTTTGAGAGAAAGAGAGACAGAGAGAGAGAGAGCACATGAGCAGGGGAGGGGCAGAGAGAAAGGGAGACATAGAATCCGAAGCAGGCTCCGGGCTCCGAGCTGTCAGCACAGAGCCCCACGCGGGGCTCAAACTCATGGACTGCAAGATCATGATCTGAGCCGAAGTTGGAGGCTTAACCGACTGAGCCACCCAGGCGCCCCGAGGCCCAGCCTTCTTGTCCAGGGAGAACAAACACCTCACAGGAGGAGCTGCTTCCCATAGCAGTTAAAACCCAAACTTGGGGTGACACTTAACCATGGCTGCTCAAAAGCCCAGTACGTTTTCCAATGAACTCGCCATCAAGCTCACACAGGCAGCAACCCCGTATGAGGGCTCTGAGAGTTCCCAGGGAGGCTGTGGAATGAAATCCTGCAGTCACCGGAATCATTCACTCATTTTACCGACAATTAAAATCAAATGTTCCGGGGCGCCTGGGTGGCTCAGTCGGTTAGGCGTCTGACTCCGGCTCAGGTCATGATCTCACAGTTGGTGGGTTCGAGCCCCGCGTCAGGCTCTGTGCTCACAGCTCGGAGCCTGGAGCCTGCTTCAGATACTGTGTCTGTCTCTCTCTCTCTGCCCCTCCCTGCTTGTGATGTCTCTCTCTCTCTCTCTCTGTCTCTCAAAAATAAATAAACATTAAAAAGCTTCTTTTTTTAAATAAAATCAAATGTTCCAGAATTTGAAGCTACCACTTTCTTGCTCTGCGGCCCTGATACATAACAATCGGAGCCTCGGTTTCCTCATCTGTAAAATGGGGATCACAATGGCCTTTTCCTCACTAAACTCCTGTGGGGTTTTAGGAGGTGCTAGGAGTGAGGCATTTTGCACAATGCCTGGCATGCCGTAAGCGCATAATACATATCTCTTGTTATCTTCACCTCGTGCTTCTTGCCGGTAACCTTTCCCTTCCTTTCCTCCTGTCCCCCACCTTCGCCCCACCAATAACATAGCTGTTATTTAAAACCAAGCTCAAAAGCTTTGCCCCCTCTCAGGATTTGTCCTTGGACCAGGTGTGGGGTTTGTCGGGCCTCTGAACGCCTTCCTGCCCACATCTCCCTGCCTCGGCGTAGACCTCACAGCCCCCGCCCGGATCCTGCCACCGATCATCTCTCCACAGACTCTCGGCCACCATCTCTTCCACATTCCGGGCCGTGGCTAGGCCAGTCCTGCAACGCTCATCTTATTTGTGACTCTGCATCCGAAAACCCTCTGGTGGTGCCTTGATGCCTTCAGGGTGAGGCCCAAGCCACCAGCCGCCATGCTTGTCTCCACGGGACTGGGTCCTTGCTGACCTCGCCGGCTTCTTCCATCTCCCCCGCGGCCGACGGGCTTCTCAGATTTTAGGGACAGGTCTCCCTCCTCTCAGAATGGTACCACCCGGACCCCCTTCCAGCTCCCACCACCCCACAGTGAGCCGACGCAACACGGCAGCGTATTTATTTAGTGAGTCATCTCCAAAGATCTCCTCTTGGAAGCCTCTCCTCACACAGCACAGGCAGACAGACCACATCCTGCATTTGTTATCTTCCAATAGACTTTGATCACTGCCACTGCATCTGGACAATTAGTTGTTAGTCACTTCTTACAATCTGCCGCCATCTTGACAAGGGAAACATGCGAGTAAAAATCACAAGCAAGCAGGGGCGCCTGGGTGGCTCAGTCGGTTGAGTGTTCGACTTGAGCTCGGGTCATGACCTCACGGTGGGTGAGTTCGAGCCCCGCGTCGGGCTCTGCGCCGACAGCTGGGAGCCTGGAGCCTGTTTTGGATTCTGTGTCTCCCTCTCTCTCTGCCCCTCCCAGGCTCATGCTCTCTCTCTCTCTCTCTGTCTCAAAAATAAATTAAAAAAAAAAAAATTACAAGCAAGTAGCAGCTCCCATTCATTGTTTTCCAGGGCTCGGCACCATTGAAGGCATTTCACTACTTATTATTAACTCACTTAATCCTCACGACACCGTGAAGTTTCTGTTATTGTCCCATTTTACAGATGAGGAAACCTAGGCACAAAGGCACTAAATAATGGTTCTAAGATCAAGCAGTTAGTTTATGCTCAGAGCTTAACACAGTGCTGATGTATAAGAGGCACTCGGTAAATTCTGTGAGACTGAAATATTTTGATTGTGGTTGAACTACCCCACATTCAGTTGGGTTAGGGACCAGTTCTCTTGTGCACTAGCTAAGGCTCTTCACCTGTGGGTCATTAGCTTGTATTCCAGGCTGAGGCCACACGGTGTGGGACTCAAGCGGGTGCCCGGCTGGCACGCATCCCCCCCTCCAGGTTCTCGGTTAGTTGTTCTGTGAATTCATAGCACACAAATATTTTATGACTGCATTTATTCTTTATAACAATACGAATGAGCAACTGAATAAAAGCCGAATCCCTTGTGAAGCCAGAGGAAGAGTGATTAAATTATAATCATCCTGGATTAATTAATCTATAATATTTGCTCTTTATATGAAAGAAGAAAATCAGCCTTCAACATAAAGGTTATGTACTCCTGAGGTCTGTGTCTTAATAAAGGAAAGGCTTGGGGAAAAAACTTGACAAGCCCCCAAGATACGACATGTTGTAAATGTAGACAGAAGGTTATTACTGATATAAAATATATTCAATGTAATTATCAGCCACAACAAATAATCAGAGCAATGATAATGAATAATTAACATTTTTATACTCCTATAGTAATGTGTCTAATAGATAAGTGCGCAACATTGAATTAATTTATTGTGCTGCAGTGTTTTTAGTAATGAAAATTGCCTAATCAAAACATCTTTTCCACGGTATTGCCAGATATTGGCAGAAATCGCCGATAAGGTTTATTTCTTTGTTTTCCGATCTAATTGCAGTAGAGATGCTGTGAAATATTTAGAAAAACCTAAGTAGAGAAATTGCAGGAAGAATAGACTCAAGGCAAGCTAGTCTAGATCTCAGTTCAGGGAGAAATAAATTTAAAGACATCACTTTTGATCCTTGGAGTCAAGGATTCATCAGGGTGTGGGAAGCTGTTGTGCCTGCCCGAGAAAAAAGCCTGTCCACAGGAGAAGGAGGCTCGTGAGTCAGATTCACACAGATCTTCCACGGGTGTCCCTTTATTCGAACCGCCCCTTCCTCGGGTCTTCCTTTCTATAAAACAGGAAAGGGAAAGATGACCTTCACCAGCAGTTTCACTGCAGAGTTCAAAGTCACTTCCTCTCTGCCCCACGTTATTTTGCGCACATGTTGGACTGTAATGATCTGTTACTTACACCTGCCTTCCTCATCAAGCATGGCAAGGGCCATCTCCTGGTCATCTTTTTATCTTCTGGGCCTTCCCCCAATGCCTGGATGCTCAGTGAAATCATTGATGAATAAATGAATTGCAAGCCTATCTACTTCTACTGCCGGTGGGAGATATAAATGTTAATGGATCTAACATGGTCATAATCTCACCCCTTTAGAATCCATTAGCTAAAGCAAGCCTGGTGGCCGAAGATATTGAGGAGCGGTAATATGTGAACAATGACTGATTCCACTTAAGGATTCCCATGAAGCAGAAGTCAAAAAATAAAGGAGCCCCCTCTTAGGAGTGTGGAGGGAAGCGTTACCAAGCAGGGCATGACATCAGTTAGGACTTAAGGGGAGAGGCCAAATGGTATCTTAGACCTCTTCTTCCTGTTGTTGTTATTGAAGTTTCTCTATAGCGGCCTCTTTTCAAACTCTAACGTGCATACAGGTCACTGCAGATCTTGTTACAATGCAGATGCCAACCCTGTAGATCCGAAGTGCAGCGTGAGATTCTGTACTGCTCAGAGGCTCCCAGGTGATGCCAGCACTGCATGCACAGGACCTGAAGAGAAACAAACAGCGTCTTAAGTGCGAAGCGCATATGCTAAATGCACATCCATGGTGTGACGGTGTCTCATTTTCAAATGTAATGGAGTTGCATGGTGTGTGGTCTGTGACAACCAGAACACGCCTGCCTGTGTAGGTTACACACCGCCCTCGTATTAGTATCTCTGCATTATTTTCACACCAACGACCAGAATTCTGTCGAAAGAGCGAAGGAGATAAAAAGAAGGAAAAGAAATAACCCAACCTATCATGACAATAACTCCCATTAAGTCAACAACGCTGGGAGCCTCGTTCTGTGACAAGCCTTTTATCTGCCACTGAGGCAACTGGGGGGACTTGGGAATCTGACCGAAGCCACAGATCTCAGATGCTGCTGAGCCCAGAATTAACCCCACACCTGCATGAGGCCAAACTTCATAGTTTGGACAACTGCAGGAACTGTCCGGTCCTGTGACTTGGTCACACATGGTCTAGGGCATTATAAGACCAGAAAGTATACAACAGACACGCGGCCTATAAGGGCTTACCCTTGGATGAATGACGTGAGGCACACTCATGACAAGAGAAATCAACATGGCACTGTGGACTCACCCCAAATGAGGGGAGGGCCCGACTTAAAACCTCCCAGGGAAGGAGGAATCATTGCCAATCAGGGTTGCCACTGGTGGCTTCTTGAAGATGGTTAGGACCAAGTCCAGCTCTAGGGACTGAAGTGATAGTGGGATTGCAATAAGAATGGAGCGAGAGGAGGGCCTGAGCAGAGGCAGGCATGAACAGGACTTAAGGGAGCAGTGAATGGAGCAATCTGGCCAGACCAGAGAATTCTATGTGCCCTAGGGATGAGTTTCCCAAATCTGGCTCTGCATGAGACTCACTCACAGAATGGAGTCAAAACACCAACTTCCAGCCTCCCTTTCCCCTAGACTGAAGGCATCAGCATCTCCCTGATAAATCCATGCCAATGTGATCCCCAAGCAGCCGCCTGCACGGGTCGGGGATGGAGCTCCGGGAGAGCTCTGCCAGCACGAGAGTCTGTGGGGTGGGACACAGGTCGTTCCTCTCAGTGTTCCCAGATGTCGTGAAGTGGCTGGCAGGAATTAGGGGCTCGGTGCAGCAATAGAAATAAGCCAAAGTGGCCCAGGAAGGAGAGAGAGAGAGAGAGAGAGGCTTTGCTTCGAGAATCTTCAAAGAAAGGTTAAACCCTTGGACTCTTTGCTAGTGGAAGGAGAAACTTGGACATATCTTTCCACAGAACAAACCCCATCTCAAGTGTGTGTAAGTTGTGAGTCTTTTGGCCAGGAACAAAAGTGGGCTGCACCAAACCTGGCTGGACTCGAGACCTCCATCTTGTCATGCCTGGGACTGAGCCAGGGCCTTGAGGTGAACTAGGTGAAGCAGGCAGGGCTGGGCTTAATGAAGAACGCAAGCTTTGCTTTGCTTTTATGCCCAAGGCAGCCCTGATTCCCCCGTCAGCCTCCATGAGGACTCCTAATGCAATCTCTTTAATTCTTGTTTTCAGATTTCTTGAGGGGTCCGAAGAAATTTGAAAAGAGGAACCTCCATGTTTAGCCACTATTGATTTATTTTGGTTCCGGTTGGCAGATTTTTATATAAAAACAAAGAACAAAGTAATTCTCCAGGGCTGGCCTGAGCTGATTACATTAGAACCCGTTCTACCCTGCAGAGTTGGGGAGGGCCTGATTTCCATCTGAGCTGCAAGCCCGAGACCAAGAACGATGCAGACACACCAACAGGGGAAAATGAAAATTTAAAGCAAATGCCTGGATGTTGGGGAAGTAAAATGCTGCTAGTTACAGAAGGAGAGAGGTAAGCAAATGACATTCACCGCTGAGTCAAAATCTCAAACCAATTGGTTGGCCTACACTGGTTGAATATATTGCTCACTCATCCTCTGGATTTTACCAGTATAGACAGCTTCAAAGATACAGTTAGGAGCTGGCTTATCAGTGGCTGCAATCTGAAAACCAATGGCTTAAATGATTGAAGCACAAATGAGGTATCTGGAGATGGCTCATGCAGGGATGTTAAAAAGGCTCCATGAAGCCCTCAGGGCCCCAGGCTGTGTCCTGTTTACTGCTCTGTCATGCTCTCCATCTGCCTGCTGCTTCCAAGATCCAGGCAGAAGTAGAGAAGACAAGAGGCAGAGGGACACATGCCAGCTGAGTCTGCTCCCTTTTGCAGGACCTTGCCACAGAAGTTCCACCCAAAACTTCAGCTAATATTTCCTTGACCCGAACTGTTCCCAGCACCACAACTGCCATAATCAAGATATCAACCATGTTCATCAACACAAAAGTTTCCCATATGCCCATTCAAGTCAATCTCCCCCAGGCAACCACCAATCTCCACACTTTCTGAAGAGGTCAAATCATCACTCGATTTCGAGAAAAGCAAGTCAGACTTTATTTTTTTTTTTAATTTTTTTTTAACGTTTATTTATTTTTGAGACAGAGAGAGACAGAGCATGAACGGGGAAGGGTCAGAGAAAGAGGGAGACACAGAATCTGAAACAGGCTCCAAGCTCTGAGCAGTCAGCACAGAGCCTGATGCAGGGCTTGAACTCACGGACCACGAGATCATGACCTGAGCCGAAGTTGGACGCTTAATTGACTGAGCCACCCAGGCGCCCCAAGCAAGTCAGACTTTAAAAATGGAGGATAACGACTGACTCCAGAAGCCATGGTAAAAGGCACATATGGTTCTGGGGATTATGGGGTCTTTGCTATTGGCAGAACATAGATGGTTGAAGCTACGGGGATCTGATGCAATAAGACAGAAGAATGGAGAAAGGAGCAAAAGAAATGAGGAGCTGAGAGGCAGGAGAAGAAGACAAAAGGAAGAGGGAGTACTCATCAGACAGATGAGAGGGACGGATCCGACAAAGCTTCACTGAGGAGGTGCAACATGTAAGATTCTAAAAACTGGGATCACGGTTCCCAGGTGCAATGGAGAGAAAGGGCTTCCCAGCAGAGGGAAGCACAAGTGCAAGTGCATGGAACACTTGAGAGAGTGTGAACTGCAATTCGTTCTAGCAGGAGGGACCACAAAAAGGTCGTCAAGAGAGTGAGGATCACACATGCCGCTGTAAGCACTGTATGCTGGGGAGAGTCATTAAAGGATTTTACGGGTGGAGAATCATACGATCACATTTGCGTTTTAGGAAGCAGAGCCTGGCCGAAATCTGTAGGTAAGATTGAAAGAATAGCAGAATTAAGGAGTTGGAAACTGGTACAGTGAATGATCCAAGTGAGAAGTCATGCCATTGACATGGAGACAGAGTGGGAAGGGAAAGGAAGTGACTCTAGGTAAGATGGTAAGAAGGTAAAATAGGCAGGTTATATAGATTAAGCAAGGTCACATAGCAAAGAAGAGGCAGAGTGGAAGTTTAAACCTGGCCACGTGACCTTGGACAACTTACATAATTTGGGGCCTTAATCTCCTCATTTGTAAAATAAAGCTAATAATAGTACCTGTTGTTGAGATAGTTCTTTGTGGGGCTCAAGTTTCTGCACATCTTGAGGGAAAGGCACTGACCAGCCTGTGTTTTGGACTATTTTTTCAAGGATGTTTATATAGCCTTGGAAGACAGATATCATGTCTCTGTCCAGAGTGAAGGGTAAGCATGTTTACTGCCCATTAAAAAAAGATTCAGGTCCCTTAAGCTGAGGGTTTATCTCAACCCACTGTGGGTACTAGTGTCATCTGGTCCTCTTTGTATCACTCTGTGGGAATTGGCACAATAATGCTGGGACGCTGACTACTTCTATTACTGTGAGTAACATTGTTCTTTGTCTCTAAGCCAGGAATCTTCTACTAGCCTCCAACAAATGATGGCCGGCTAACTTGTCAGCTTGAAAATAGGTTAAGTCTCACTCAGACCCTTCACGGTTCCTACCACCTATGTGACAATGATTGGGAATTAATTGGGTTTATACTTATACAGCCCTTGACCAGTGGCTTATGGTAAGCACTCAGCAAGTGTCTCTTGATTCAGGCATCAAGCATAGAATCTTTTGAGTATGCTTCCTGAAGCCTGACTGCCTGGGTTCAAAGCTGGTTCTGTCACTTACTAGTCATAAGAATTTGGGACTGTTACTTCACCTCATCAGTTTCCTCATCTTTCAAATATATATAATAATCATCATGATAACTACCTCACGGAGTTGTTATGAAGTTTTAATGTTTTAATGAGATAACGCACATACAATGCTTAGAACAGTATCCAGCCTATAGTGAGCTTTTTAATAAAGTGTAGCCATTATTACTAGGTTATTATTTTTGAAGGAGACAAACCATTTTCTATAGAAATAGAATCATTAAGTGACCAAATTTCAAGAAGTTGTTAACCAGCATTGACTGTAGATATAAGTTTAATTTCAACCTTAGGATGGTGGTGGTGATGATGATGATGATGATGATGGTGGTGGTGATGAGGGTGATGGTGATGATGATGGTGATGATGATGGTGATGATGATGATGATGGTGACAATGGTGATGATGATGCTGGTGGTGGTGATGATGAGGGTGACAATGGTGACGGTGATGGTGGTGGTAGTGGTGATGATGGTGGTGGTGAAGATGAGGGTGATGGTGATGATGATGGTGATGACGATAATGATGGTGACAATGGTGATGGTGATGATGATGGTGATGAGGATGATGATGGTGACAATGGTAATGATGATGGTGGTGGTGGTGATGATGGTGGTGGTGATGATGATGGTGGTGGTGATGATGAGGGTGATGGTGATGGTGATGACGATGATGATGGTGACAATGGTGATGATGATAGTGGTGGTGGTGATGATGATGGCAATGATTATGGTGATGATGATGATGGTGACAATGGTGATGGTGATGGTGGTGGTGGTGATGATGGTGGTGGTGATGATGAGGGTGATGGCGATGATGATAGTGATGATGGTGACAATGGTGATGATGATGGTGGTGATGATGATGGTGATGACGATGATGATGGTGACAATGGCGATGATGGTGGTGGTGATGATGATGGTGGTGGTGGTGATGATGAGGGTGATGGTGATGATGATGGCAATGATTATGGTGATGACGATGATGATGGTGACAATGGTGATGGTGATGGTGGTGGTGGTGATGATGACGGTGATGACGATAATGATGGTGACAATGGTGATGATGATGATGATGGTGATGATCACTAACAAATATTGGGCATTTTTATGTGCTGAGCACCATGCTATTACTTTTATATGATTTATCTCAATCTGCAAAGCAACCCTAGGAGATATTATTATTGTTATGGTTATTGTTATTTTAGTAATAAGAAAACTTGAGCCACTTGCCTAAGGAAATGGTGGAGTAGTGACTCAAACCAAGAGTATCTGATTCTGAATCCCATGAGGATTCAGACTACAACCTTATCTCAAACTACAACCAACCCCATGGCAGCAACGTGGTGGCTTGTCCTCTCATGAGTTGTATTCTAATTTCATCTAAAGAAACATATAATAGACCCCTGGGTAGTAACACCTGGACCGCTTACTTTACCTTTAACATCACCGACTTCCTTGAGTCCTCGGCAGCTACTTCCAGGAGTGGCGATTGCTTAGGAACTTATATTCTTTCTCCATTCCCCAGGAGGGGGCCACAGGAGGTGACTAGGCAGAAGCTCACTGTGTCAGCTAGTGTACTTTCAGCTGCATACAACTGACAATTCTCAATCAGCTGGCATAAACAATGATGAACATGTATTCTCCCATAAGATTAGTTGCGTCAGCAGCACAGTCATGGACTGTCCACTTCATGGACCTAAGTTTTTCCATCTCTCTATCATCTTGACAATTTTGCTCCATTCTTTGACTTCTTATTATAAGGAGAAAAAGCCTCCAGGAGGTATCATCTCCCAATGACACATTGGCCTGAATTGTCTCTCTTGTTCATGCTCGAACCAATCGGTGGCAAAGGATGTTATGCTATGAAGACTGTTTTAAACCAATCAGTATTCAAACCCGTAGGGAGGAGTCTATCTCCCCGGAACCACATGGACACATAGATAAACATGGAAACCGGAATAATATGGGGTACCATTTGGAAGGAATGGATGTTGGATAAGCAGCCAATAATGTTTTCTATAGCTAACTGAAAAAAAAATGTGCTGGTTCATTAGGTTTCTGCAGCCCATTTGGAGTGCTTATCTCTCTGCCCAACATTTGATTGGCATAACTAGCACTTTTTCAGATAAAGTAAGCATATAAATAAGGTAGAGACAAAAATGTACCTTCTGTGCTATCTGCCAAGCTACTATCCAGAGTTCTGTCTAGGGGATCCCCTTCAAATAGTGAACCCTTCTAGACATGTCCTAATCATTTTGACTCCTAGTGAGAATGGATTAGACTCAAGCTAGGAACGCTGTTACCTACATACTCCTGGTGAAACGGAGGCTCAGATACATACTATGTAACTTGCACAAGGATAAAAGGTGGTAACCTGAGATTCAAACCTACATACTGGATTGTATGTCCCAACCTATTTCACTACTTGCAGGGGAGGTGGGGGGGGGGGGAATGGGAAAAGAGGTGTAAAGGACTTAACATTTTGTTTCCCATCAGTGGCTTAATGAGATCATGTTTCTAAAGCCCCTAGAGCACTGGAGGCACAGAAAAGGAAAGCAAAGCTCAGAAGGTTCATGAGAGGCTCAAAGACGCACAGTAGGCAGAGCTCGGAAGAAAGCTCTACTGTCCTGGGACTCATAAGAGAAGGTAATGAGTCTTTGTTCCTAAGCAAGACCGCACCGGAAACAACCTTTTCTTTTGTTAAAATTATCTGCTTGTGTATCTAAAAGTGAAAGTTAAAAAAAAAAAACAAAAAAAAAAAACCCAGTCTCTAAATCACATTCTTGTTTTTTAAAGAAAAGCATTTAGGGGCGCCTGTGTGGCTCAGCCGGTTGAGCATCCGACTTCGGCTCAGGTCATGATCTCACAGTCTGTGAGTTTGAGCCCCCGCGTTGGGCTCTGTGCTGACAGCTCAGAGCCTGGAGCCTGCTTCCGATTCTGTGTCTCCCTCTCTTTCTGCCCCTCCCCTGCTCATGCTCTGTCTCTCTCTCTGTCTCAAAAATAAAACATTAAAAAATAATAATAATAAAGAAAAGCATTTAGAAGTCTTCCTGCAGCAATTAAATAGTCCCAGCTACCCAAGTTTATCTTCTGTTAACTTTTTTAAGTAGAGGCCCAGGTTAGCAAAGTCTTTGCCTGTTTATTTCAAGCCACTTCCTCAGCATTGGGGTTAGGGGATTTGAAAAAGTGGTTTGGTGTCTCTCTCCTTCGGACTTTCCCCATTTTTCCGCGCAAGTGCCCCCCTGGAAGTACTCCTAAGCTGAGAAAAGGTGAAAGGCGAATACTGAACAAAATGTTAAAACCACTAAGGATTTACAATTTGTTCCAAATATGAACAAGGATTCCTAGATAAAAGATTTAGGTTTTGCAAAACCAAGGATAGCGGCACAGCCCACAACAAATTAAAAAGCATGGCTCTCTTCTTGATCAAGATGCACAGTAGTTTTACCTCAGATCTCAGTTATGCGTATCCCATCAAATGCCTACAATGTTACATTAGTTTTGGGCGTACCACATGGTGATTCAACATCTCCATACCTTATTCTATGCTCACCACAAGTGTGGCTACTGTCCGTCGTTATGCAACGCTATCATAATACCATTGACTATATTCCCTATGCTGTGCATTTTATTCCTGTGACTCATTCATTCCATAACTGGAAGCCTGTATCTCCTACTTTCCTTCACCCCTTTTGCCCATTCCCCAGCCCCTCCCCTCTGGGAACCATCAGTTTGTTCTCTGTATTTATAGATCTGATTCTACTTTTTGTTTGTTTGGTATTCAGTTGTTTTGTTGTCTGTATTTGATTTTCATCTTTAAGGAAAATCTCAAGTTATATGGATGGGCTATTGAAGATTTCTGAGTCAATAGCATTCATTATCATGAAAAGGATTATTGTTCTCTTTATATTTGGGAAGCACTATTCATATGTATTTATCCAATAGGAAGAGTCCATCGATTGCTGATATAAATATTATACATTGTGTGCCTGATGGCAATCCAGGAGCAGATTTCAAACAACTGGGATATCAGATACTGACCTTGGTACCCACAGCGGAAACAGATGCACCAAGATTCGCAAATTCTCTCTCTAATCCAAAGTGAATGACACTTGAATTTCCTGAATGGCTTAAGTTGAATGTCAAAGATGAGCTCTCCTCAGGAAGTAGAGTGAACACGAGAAAATTACTCAAGTCAAAGGGAAGAATCAGTAACATATAGATTAGGAATGGAGCAAGAAAGAAGGGGTGGGCTGGGCAAAGGGAGAGCCATTCTCTAAGCCACTCCAGGGAGTGAGACATAGCTATGGAGAGACTCCTTTGCCATCTCTCTATCCACCATCCTTCGTCTGTATTTTGGGTGAGTTCAGAGCTCGGAGGCGTGGGTTGACTACCGAAGCTACCCCAGGTAGTTGGGCTGAGCCAAGTTTCCAGAATTCCAGCCAGTTCTCAACTCTCAACTCATCTTCTCTTACCAAAAATCTCCTAATAACTCCCTCTGCTCAGGAAGTACACACCAACTGGATGGGTCTTGAAAAAGATACATCATGGAGCAGAGAATTTCCAAGCTGGAAAAAACATCAGAGATCATGCAGCCCCTTCATTTAGCAACGGGGGGTGGGATGGAGGGCTATAAAGGATTCATGAGTTGTCCACCATCACCTCTTTTCCAGATTTCTCCCTGGAGAAGTGATTAGAAAGAAAGAAAGAAAGAAAGAAAGAAAGAAAAGAAAGAAAGAAGAAACAGAAAAGAAAGAAAGAAAGAAAGAAAGAAAGAAAGAAAGAAAGAAAAGAAAGGAAGAAAGAAAGAAAGAAGAAAGAGAAAAGAAAGAAAGAAAGAAAGAAAGAAAGAAAGAAAGAAAGAAAGAAAAAGAAAGAAAGAAAGAAGGAAAGAAAGAAAGAAGAAAGAAAGAAAGAAAAGAAAGAAGAAACAGAAAAGAAGAAAGAAAGAAAGAAAGAAAGAAAGAAAGAAAGAGAAAGAAAGAAAGAGAAAGAAAGAAAGAAAGAAAGAGAAAGAAAGAAAGAAAGAAAGAAAGAAAGAAAGAAAGAAAGAAAGAAAGAAAGATGGATGGGAGGATGGCCACCATGTTTTATCCCCATGGGTACTTCTGCTTTCGCCCTCACTGCTGCCTCATTTCCTCACTCCATCTCTCCTCTCACGACGAAAATCAAAATAGGCTCCGAAACCTGGGGCCTTGCATTTATTCCACCCCCTCTGCCCACCTTCTCAACCCAGATGCCAGCTGCCAAATACCTCCTTACTCTCCTCGACTGCCTCCTCTTTTCCACTCCACTCCTTCATCCACATTCCTTACTTCTCCCCTGTGTTTCTATAACCACCTCATCACCTCTCCAAGCCTGTCCTCCTCCAATCCACTTTCAAAACCTCCAGCGCGTGCATCTGACTATAGCACTTTCCAGATGAAAGTCTTGTATGGCTTAATTATCTTCAGAATAAAATTCAGGTTTGCTGTCCAATTATACAAGATCCTTCCTGATCTGACCCATGCCTTCTCCAGCCGCGCTTCAGTTACCCATTTATTCACTGAATACAGATGGATGGAGAGTGGAATGTGTGCCAGGAAATCTAGGCACTGAAAGCACCTGCACACACTTGGCCATACATTTCTCTTCACACTTCTGCTCTTGCCAGATAGAATGGCTTAAAATTCCCCAAGATGCCATGCTTGCTCAAACTCTGCCTATCTGCTGCTAGTCTGACCTTATTTCTCCTTTCTCACTCTTACTTATACTTCTTTTTGTTTTTTCTTATACCTTTCCCTGGCTTAGATACTTTCTCCTCTGAGAATCATTCTCTGGCCCCCTAGGCTGGATCAACGACTGACATTTTCCCATAGTTCTCAGAGCTTGTCAGACATTATAGGAATTGTTGGCTTGTCTACAGCCACCACTAGCTGCAAGGTTGTAGAAAGCAAAGGTTATTTTTCTATCGCTGCACATCTAGCACGTGACCTGGTGCATAACAGCATAATAGGAATTCAGTGATTATTTGTTGAATGATTGAATATATAAATGAAGTCTTATTCTGCTAAACAGATGGCTGTTAGTCCTTCTCAGCCTTGTCTGTGGGACTCAACTGCTTGACTATACAATTTTATCTCTAAAGGATGTGAGGCACGATTTATAGACCAGAGAAAGAAAAAAGGACTATGGATTTTAGTACAAGCCAAAAGAAGGTTGACGTGACTTAAAACAATTCTTCTGACATTATTTTCTGTGTAACCTTGGGCAAATCACCTCCTCTTTTTTTATTTTCTTCATCTGTAAATGGTGGTAAAGAGGAATGAGATTTGCCCTAAAGTCATATACATCATTTGACCACATAGTTAACAACTGCATTAGTACTGACTTCTAACAGTAATTTTTTTAAAATTTTTTGAACTTTATTTTTTTTAATGGTTATTTATTTTTTAATTTTGGAGAGACAGGGCGAGACAGAGTGCCAGCCGGGGAGGGGCAGAGGGAGGGAGAAGTAGAATCTGAAGCAGGCTCCAGGCTCTGAGCTGTCTGCACAGAGCCTGATGAGAGGCTTAAATCTACGAACGTGAGATCATGACCTGAGCCGAAATTGGACATTCGACCAACTGAGCTACCCAGGCACCCCTATGTTTTTTTTTTTAAATCTATTTTTGAGAAGGAGAGAGAGACAGAGTGCAAGTGGGAGAGGAGCAGAGAGAGAGGAAGACACAGAATCCAAAGCAGGCTCCAGGCTCTGAGCTGCCAGCACAGAGCCGGATGCAGGGCTCAAACTCACAGAGATCACGGCCAAAGTCAGATTCTTAACTGACGGAGCCACCCAGGTGCCCCAGTACTGACTTCTAGAAAGTTAACGAGAGAAAACATTCATATAAAAAAAAAAAAAAGCTCCCGTAGTACAGGTCTGACAAAACAATGAACCCCAGGTGTGTGGGTGTGTGTGTGTGTGCGTGCGTGCCTGCGAACTGAAGTAGTATAAAGAAAGATAGTGAATCTTCACCTCTCACATGTCCTGCAGTTAAAGAAGAATATTTGCTTTACTTTGTGACCTTATGGAAATTATTTAGCTTCTCTAAAGATTAATTTCCCCATCTTTAAATTAAAAGAATATTTACTTACTTAGCAAATTTGAAGAACATCAAGAAATAGAATAGTTGTACCATGAATAAGAATTGTTGTGGGTCTTAAAAATTAAATTTGCTCCATTCCTTGCAGGGGGAGAACTACTGTAAAGAATAAAAACAAAAAAGCCATGACACCTAAAAATATGTTAAAGAAGATGTGGTTTATATACACAATGGAATATTATTTGGTAATGAGAAAGAATAAAATCATACCATTTGCAGCAACATGGGTAGAACTGGAGGGTATTATGCTAAGGGTATTATTCAGTCAGAGAAAGACAGATATCCTATGTTTTCACTTATATGTGTATCTTGAGAAAATTAACAGTAGGCCATGGGGGAAGGGAAGGGGAAAAATTAGTAACAAACAGAGAGGGAGGGAAGCAAACCATAAGAGACTCTTAAATACTGAGAACAAACTGAGGGCTGATGGGGGGTGGGGGAGAGGGGAAAGTGGGTGATGGCCATTGAGGAGGGTACTTGTTGGATAAGCACTGGGTGTTGTATGTAAGCCAATTTGACACTAAATTATATTAAAAAAAGAACTAATGAACAAGTTCAGCAAGTTTCAGGATATAAGATCAGCATTCAAAATTAAATTGTTTTTCCATACAAGAACTATGAGCAAACAAAAATAAAATTAAGAAAATAATATCATTCATAATAACACCAAGAAGAATAAAATACTTAGGAATACATTTAATAAAAGGAGTAAAAAATTTATAGTCTGAAAACTACAAAACACTGATGAAAGAGATTGAAGAAGACCTAGATAAATGGAAAGGCATCCCACGTTCATGAACCAGAAGGCTCAGTACGGTTAAAATGACAATAATCCCCCAGCTGATCTGTGGAGTCAAAGCAATCTCTATCAAAATTTCAGCTGACTCCTTTACATAAATTGACAAGCTAACCTTAAAATTCATATAGGAATTCAAGAGACCCAGAAGAGCCAAAACAATACTGAAAAAGAAGAAAAAAAGTTGAAGGGCTCATACTTCCCAAATTTAAAACATACTACAAAGCTACAGTACTCAGGACAGAGTGGTACTGGCCTAAAATTAGGCAGATATATTGGTGGCATAGAACTGAGAATCTAGAAATAAACCTTTACAATTACAAGTGATTCTCAGCATAGTGTCAAGACAATTCAGTTGGGAAAGAATAGTTTTTCAACAAACGATAATGGGGCAATGCTACATCCAGAAGCAAGGAAATGAAATTGGAGTGCTACCTTAGACCATATATAAAAACCTACTCAAAATGAATCAAAGTCCTAGTGAAAGAAATAAAACCATACACTTATTTCTTTTTTTAATGTGTATTTATTTTTGAGATAGAGACAGAGTGTGAGTGGGGGAGGAGCAGAGAGAGATGAGACACAGAATCGGAAGCAGGCTCCAGGTGCTGAGCTGTCAGCAGAGAGCCTGACGTGGGGTTTGGGCTCATGAACCACGAGATCATGACCTGAGCCAAAGTCTGACACTCAACCAACTGAGCCACCCTGGTGCCCCAAACCATACAGTTCTGACAAGAGCATAGGCTTAAGTCTTCATGAGCTTCGTGACCTTGGGTTAGGCAAAAGCACGAGCAACAACAACAAAAACATTAGCTGGCTGTGTAAAAATTACAAACTTCTGTGCTTTAAATAAAACTGTAAGGAAAGAGAAAAGACAACTTGCAGAATGGAGGAAATTTTTTTCAATTCATATATCTGGTAAAGGGCTTGTATATAGAATATATAAAGAACTATTACCATTCAATAATTAAAAGACAAATATCCCAATAAAAAATGGACAAAGTATCTGAATAGATATTTCTCCAAGGAAGATACGCAAATGGCTGTGAAAAGATGTGTGTCTTGGCCATCAGGGAAATGCAAATATAAACCACAATGAGATACCCATTTAAGATGGCTGTCATCAAAGATACATAATAGCAAGTATGACAAGGATATGGAGAAACTGGAACCCTCATACACTGCTGAATGTTACATGGTGTAGCTGCTTTGGAAAATCGTTTGGCAGTCCCTCAAATGGTTAAACACAGTTACCATGTGATTCAACAATTCTACGCCTATGCATAAACCCAAGAGAAAGAAAAGTATATGTCCACGCCAAAACTTGTACATGAAGGTTCATAGCAACATTATTCATAATGCAACCAAAAAGTGAAAACAACCCAGATGTCTATCAGCTCACTAATGGATGGATAAAACTGTAGTGTATCTATAAATAGATTATTATTAATCCATACAAAGGAACGAAGTTCCTGATTCAAGCTACAACGTGGATGAGCCTTCAAAATATGCTACGTGAAAGAAGCCAGTCACAAAGGACGACATACTGTATGATTCCATTGATATAAAATGTCCTGAAAAAGCAAACCTACAATAACATGAAGTAGATTAATGGTTGCCTAGAGCTGAGAGGGTTAGAGGGGTTGGGGAGTAGTAGCTAAGGGGTGTGGGGTCTCTTGTCGGGGTAATGAAAATATTCTAGTGATGTGATGAATACACAGTTCTGCGAATGCCCTAAAAACCATTGAATTTTACCCTTTAAATGGATGAATTATATGACATAGGAGTTATATTTCAATAAAACTGGCAAAAACAAATTAAAAAGCTACAGCCCCACCGCTTAGATTGTTTTTCATCCAGAGGATTTTCTTTCTTCAGAGACTCCATATCCCGTGCTTCATGCTAGCCCACCAAGGGCTTAATTACCCAATGCATATGCACAGACACACTCACAAAGTTATATGAACACACACACTCACGCACATAAACGGTCACAAACTCACACACAAACACACATGCACGTGCACATGCTCAGACAGACTCACACAAACACAAACACATATTTACACATTAATCAGCCCCCTGGACACAAGAAGTGCCTGGCTTTTTGGTTGGGGCCAGAGCTAGGGACTCCTATGAATCAGTCCCAAAACAATTGTTTTCATTTATTTTCCCTTGAGCCGGAGGGAGGGAGCGGAGAAGGGAAGAATGAAACGTCTCGCTTGAACTTCTCACTCACTGCGTGCGTGGGACTCTGATCTCACTTCAGCAGCCTCCGAGCACAGGTCCCAGGAGTGAAAGAAATAATGAAGTCTGGCTGGACCAGCTGATGCTGCCTTCCCTGTGTCGTCGAGAAGCAGCTGCCTCAGTGGTGTGGCTTGGCAGAGCCAGAAAGGACTGTGCCCACAAATCTCCACCCAGCACCCTATTCCGGGCATAAGGCATAAGAACTCCCTTACTTGGCACAGATAGAAGTCAGACTGCTGTGATTCAGGTTCTTGACTTCCCAGAATCGGTTTCATCACTAGGACTCCTGCCTCAGGAGGTAGACTGACTTGATTTAAATACAATCCCAACTTCGTGATTCAGGAAAGGGTGCTGCCCTGATTACAATCTTTGATATGCAGAAAGAAATTTACCATTGACTTTCTTCTTGGCTCTGAAAAAAGTCTAGGGGACCCTCTGGCTTTGTCTTCCTGGATATGAACTAGGAAACACTGCTGTTTGCTCCTGGGAACCATCCCATACCCACAAGGGGAAACCAGGTTCAGGGTATTCCTAGAAATGGTAGGAGTGACAGGATGAAGTTCAGTCGTTGGTGTCAGGCTCCAGGTCAATCAGTCCCGGAACTGTCTATTTTTCAACTTCCTATTTACTAGGTGCAGCACTAAATCCATCTGTGGTTGAGGCTATTTGGATGAGATTTTTGATCCTTGAGGTTGAAAGCATCCTAAATGTTGCAGAGACTTCCAGGGGGTGTGTGTCACAGCTCGGAGGGGACGGTGACAGCAGTTGGCACGTGTGTAGAGAGCCGTGGGGAGGGAGGGTGCTGTCCCACTTGCCTGTGTATCTGTGAGTAGACACTGAATGTGGGGAGTTGAGGACATCCTCGGATGACTGAGGTCACTTACTCATTCAACTCATTCATGAAACATGCCCACGTTAAGCTTTCACTATGCCCAACAAACCCCTAATGTGAGGGGAGGGTTATAAGTGTACGAGTATGTGCGTGTGTCCCACGTGTCTATTTTCTTCCAGAGGATGATCGGATTTGCTGCAGTCCGCCCTCCTGGCTGAAGTCAGTCAGTGTCTCATGAGGAGGAGTCCTTATCTCCACGTCCCTCCCCTGTCTCATCACGAAGTCTGTGCTAATTCTAGGCTGACCAGAAAGGCGAAGACTACTGGGGTGGAGGGGCGGGGAAGATCAGTGCCAAGTGGTGTACAAATGACAGGGCTCTGGCATTCGTGATCTTTGCACCAGGAAGCAAGGCTTTGGACCTCAGAGGGGGCAGTGCACAAAGCACATCCAAACAAGGTTCATCTCCTATAATTGATTTCTTCTGGCAGGTCTGACCTCCATAATAGTGCCCCTGCCTAAGCTGGAGCTATTATAATTAGTCTCTGGTCCCCAAGACTCCAACCACATTCTGGCTTATAGACACTGGCTTTCTGGGTTTAGAAACTTGTCATAGGTAATTCACAAAGCAAATATTTCACTTTACAGAATGGTGCTATGTTTCAATCCTCCCTTTTGCAATGCTGAATTGTTGGTGTGATGTAACATTCAAATTATTAATATCACACGGTGCTAATATGTTAAATTTAAAAAGAATTGTATTCCCTCTATAGATACCAAAAAAGCCATTGGATTAAATTCTGCTTCAATTTCTACTTTTAAAATGTTTTAGGAAGCTAGAGCTATATATTGCCACAAAATGATAAATAAAATATTGTTAAGGCCAACAGCCAGAGTTATAGCTAATAATTAATCACTGGAGACATTTCTATCAAAATTAAGGAAAGATGAAAGTGACCTCTATTTAGGCACTACTATTTAAGATTGTCGTGTAAATACTGCCCAATGAAACAGAATTTTAAAAATCGAAGGAAGAGATACTAGAAATTAAAAAAAAACACACACATATTATCGTTATCTTGTAGAACCTTGACATGCTTTATTTTAACAATGATCTCAGTGGTTATAATTGATTTCTGAACGAATTTACCAGCCAATCTGGAAAAAGAAACACTATTCTCTACAATGATTATTTGACTTTATGTTATTGCTCTGGGTACGACACCAACCAAATCATTATTTCCACTGGTTACAGGTTCCTTATTTCAAAACTCAAACCACTGTATTCAGCAAGTGTTGTGCAACATTAAACTGGTCATGACTGATAATTTGATATAACACATGGGGGTGCAAATTTGTAGATCCCTTATTTCTTTGATTTTAAGATGCCATTTTAAAATTGTAAATATTTGAAACATTGGAGCACATTTTATAGTTGATGTATCTGCTTAATGTGGCTGTTACTATTTTGTAGTCTTAGAGTGGGGCAGCATTGCTCAAGATTGGAGGTATGATGAATGTTGTGTTATGGTTTCCAAGGTGGGCATAGGGTAATATCTACAGTGAGCATGTTCTAGGTTAGGCCCATTGGTCTCTGAGGCAGCAATATGGCAGCTTCGCCCAAGTGTGAGTCCGGTGTGTTATAGTTATTTCCAAGCAGTGGACTATGGCCGGCCCAACCCATAGGTTTTCTTTCAGCCTCCATGAGGAGAGAAGAAGTCTTTCCTTTTGAACACAGCTATTGGTTAAGCTTTGTAATTTTCATAAAGAAGCTCTAACCTTATCTACCTAGTTGATTATCAAGGCATGTGACCAGTCACTGCATTTGGAAAATGTTCACCCCAGATTCTTGCTGATGAGAACAACCCTGAACTCACTTTCATCCCAAACTCATCAAGAGCTTGGGGATGAGAGATAATGCCTGTAGATAACTGTCTGAGGGACACATATCTTTCTCTAGATCAGTTGTTGTATTTAAGTGTTTCTTAACCATGGAAAGGTTTGTTCAAAGATAAAAGAGGTCGATACAAAGATATTTTTTTTTCCTTAAGCTTATTTATTTGGAGAGAGAGAGAGAGAGAGAGAGAGAGCAAGCTGGGGAGGGGCAGAGAGACAGGGAGAGAGAGAATCCCAAGCAGGCTCCACCTTGTCAGCTCAGAGCCCAACATGGGGCTTGATCTCATGAACTGCAAGATCATGACCTTAGCCAAAATCAAGAGTCAGACAGACACTTAACCGACTGAGCCACCCAGGTGACCCCAAAGCTCTTCTAATTGAAGTGGGTGAAGGAATAAGAACCTCATCTACACCCTTAATTCTCTCCCCACCCCACCCCAACTCCCCGGAGAGTGGGAGGAAATTGATTACTCTAGATGTCTTTCATTTTTACCTGAGTCATTCAAAATCACTCAGAATCATTCAAAATCACCAGTGCTGGTTCTATGAACAATTGTTTTTATTCCCTGAACTTTGAGGATAAACCATGAATCTCAATAAAGAGATACTATCCAAATATGTGCACGCACACACTGTGCACGCTCATTCACACCCACCGACCAGCTAAATGAAACACAGTGTTTCTTACTCAAGTTGTTGCAACTTAATTGTAATTGGACATGTCAGGATGCTGTTAAGGACACTGCTACCAATAAAGAGGACACTTAAAAAAATTTAAAAATTGTACGATACTACGTTCCAGGTACTCTTCTAAGAGCTTTGCACATCTTAACTCATTTAAGTTTTATAAAAGCCCTGTACGATAGATCCTACAATTATCTGCACTTTGTAGATAAAGAAACTGCGACACAGAGAAGTCGTGCAAACAGCCCGAAGTCACACAGCATTTGAATCTAGAGTCCACTTTCTGACCCACTAACTGCCCCCTTTTTATAAACACTCACAGAAAAAAAAAAATGCTTTCGGATTTCAGTAATTGGACAAGCCATTGTTGTGAACAGATGGTTTTCTTAGAAGTTGCAGGCACTGATTCTCATACCTAGCCTTCAGGCCTCTTGACCAAGCCTTTACAGGAGCACAGAGGTATCAAAGCCGCTTCCAAGAGGCCCTTTCATTCCTCTCACAAAATGTGAGACTTCTGCAGTCTTGTACTTTTTTCACGGTGGCAAAGTTACAATGTCTCCTGACCTTCCACACTATGCACGTGGTAGGAGGAGAGCCCCTCCCCAGCCCACAGAGGCCCCACTCGTTCTTCTCTGTATTCCAAGTCTCTACCCAGATCAGGCATCAAGAATCTTTCCCTCTGCTGACCTAGAGCATCCACCCTAGGGTGCTCAGAAGGCAAAAGCACCCATCAGACCCAGAGAGGCCCTCACAACCTCACAGAAGAGACAGAGGAGAGCAGACACAGGGCACAGCAGTGGGCACGGGGCACGAGTCAGGCCGGGCAGGGGTCCTGGCCAATAAGGGGAGCCTGATAGCCGACAAGAGCCCAAATTCAGGCAGGCAGTCAGGTCATTGTAGGATTTGGCAGCTGACGCTGGAATTCATGGGCAGAACCCCTCAAGTCCCCTAGAGGGTAAACCAAGCAGGAGAAACGGAATTTTTCCTGGTCAGGTGGGTGCCTTGCCTGGTCCAGTTAATTATCAAAGCATATGAATTGTCCCTCAATCTGGAAAAGGAAATACTTACAGTTTTTGGTGGGGATGGTAACAATCTTTGAACTCACAGAGCAATCTGAGGCAGGAACCCAGGCACAGCAGCAGTGACATAATTGAAATGACTGGGCTCTGGGGCTCATTAGTGTTCTCCACCGTGCAGGGAAATGGACTTAGCCAAGCACGAAGTGACGTTCTTGTGAGAGGGGCAGTGGGAGGGCCCGTGTTTGTCCTAGAAGTGGGGGATGCCCACCAGAGAGTTAAAGGCAAGTCCTCTGGCCAGTCACACGGTCGTTGTAGCCCTGAGTGCTGTCTTGGAAGGTTCCCAGAAGCTCAGGGCCACTGGGAGCCTGGGCTTGTGTCCTACAGTAGCCAACCACCTGGTCGCACAGAGAAGACTGGAGGCAGAGGTTCAGGATGAGAATGCCTTCACCCTACTTTGTACATCCTGCCCCCCTACTGCCATCCTCTTCCTTTAGATCATTCTAGGTGCAAAGAAAGAAGTTACCTCAGCAGCTCAGGTCCCAGCTGAGGGACACGGATGCTGGCCAGGTGCATGTCCTTCAGAGGCCACGAGTCCTGATCCGCTGCAAAAGCCTCATGTTGCCAGTGTGCAGACGTATGAGCCAGGAACCCAGGTGTTGGAACTGAGGTGAGGGAACAAAGCAAGAGCCTTTTTACTGAAAACAGGAGACCAGGCAAAAATCAGAAGGGCAGCTAAACCAAGAGGTGACAAACGACGGAGCTAAGGCATCCGGGACCCTCTTTTCCCCAAAACAGGGTTCTCTATTCAGCCTGTACATTACAATCCCCAGGGATATTTATTTTTAAAAATACCACAAGCTAGGGGAGCCTGCGTGGCTCAGTCAGTTGAGTGTCCAACCCTTGATTTCGGCTCAGGTCATGATCTCACAGTTCGTGAGTTCGAGCCCTGCATCGGGCTCTGTGCTGACAGTTCAGAGCCTGCTTGAGATTCTCTTTCTCCCTCTTTCTCTGCCCCTGCCCTACTTTCTCTCTTCCTCTCAACAATAAATAAATACATAAATAAACTTAAAAAATTTTTTTAAAAATACCACACGCTAGATCCCATTCCCAAAGAGTCTAATTTGTCAGTCTGGAGTAGGGCTTTGCTTTGGCTTTTTACTTTTGTAAGCAGCCGTGTGATTCTAATATACTGCTGGGATTGAGGCTGTACCAAGCCTGTGTGGGTGCTCTGTCTACCAGTGAGGTTTAAGAAGCCCTGGATAGACTGACAGAGAACCTTAGGGTCTGGTTTTAATGGCACAGAACCTACGCTCCTCTCCTCTCTCCCTCTTATCTAAGTTACACTTTTACATTTCGGGGATTATTTAAATAATGTCTTCCTCTTCACCTGGGCTATGAGCTCCATAGGACAAGAATATGCCTGTTGCTTCAAAACATAGAAGTAAAAAAAAAAAGGGGGGGAGCATAACTAAAAGGAGAACTTGATAAATCCACAATCATAACTAGAGATAGTAGCATAATCCTTTAACACAGTGCAAACCAAGATTACCCCCGGGGATTGGAGAGACAGACTGGTGGCCCAAGGAGTCAAGGCGGGTTACCAGGGCAGAGACTCACATGCAGAAACCACCATGGGAACCAGTGCCAGGGTAAGAAAACCTAAACTGTAATAGACCAATTGTTGGAAGCTCAGTGTTGGCAGGGGTGAGTTAAAAATTCCAGGGGGACCAAATCATAGGGGTGCCCACACACTCTTGTGAATTTTACCTCCAGTTGCTGGAACATGTTCTCATAGTAAATATCAGAGAGAAATTCCCCCAGGCTTCCAGCAGGGGGAAGGAAAAAGGAATTATATAAAATATAGTAAATATGGGTAACCAACTGCTAATCACGAGAAACTTATCAGTTCACCTAGGAAGATGCTTGACCATGAAACCATGCAATGATTTCCTCCTACATGGCCTCCCAAAACGTGTGGGCTACCTCAGTATTTGCGTGTCAATTGATTTGCTGAATTCCCTTGTCTTGTCTCAATAGCATTTTCCTCTAACCAGGAACCCCCAGCTGTCTCTGTACCAGTATCTATGCATCTCATGCCTTATATGGTCATCGTATTACTCTCCTTTAGTTTTCAAATAAAGGAAAATATACGTTAAAAATTGAATTGGTCAGATGTATACTTTCAGTCATGCTGGAGTAGCTAGTATCAGATTAATTTTCTTGCTAAAAGCAATTATAAAAACAGAATATAATTTGGAAGAAAAATGCTGGAAGCCATTAAAAAACAACAAGGAAATCCAGGATTTAAGGGACAAAGATATGGAAGAAAACAGAAGTGCTTTGTGTTGAGCATTATGGGATGAATTGTATCTCTACCCAAATTTAAATGTTGAAGTCCTAACTCCCAGTCTTTCACAACATGGAAATAGGATCTTGCAGATGTAATTTTAAGATGAGGTCATACTGGAGTGTGATAGGCCCCTAATCCAATAAAACTATATACTTATAAAAAGGGGAAATTTGGACACAAAAACAGTGATAACAGGAAACTATGTAAGATTGGAGATATGCTTCTCCAAGCCCAGGAACTGCCAGAAGCTAAGACAGAGTCCTAGAATATATCTTTCCCTAGAACCTTCAGAGGGACCATGGCCCTGCCAGCACCTTAATCTCTGACTTCTAGTCTCCAAAGATACAAGGCAATAAATTTCTGTTGATTAAGCAACTTAGCTTGTGGTACTTTGTTATAGCAACTACAGCAAACTAATACATTGAGTTTGATATTTTGTATACCTTTTTCTCTCCAGTCACTTGTCAACATATAGGTTACATGTTGAGAAGCCAAGAAGGAAGTGAAAAACTAAAAAGTAAACAGAGATTTCCATGGAGTTATAGTGCTCAGTAGTGAAAACTTGATCTTAGCACCTACTCAGGAGGAAAGGCCTTGTTAAACAAACTAGAATTTTAATGAATAATCAGGAATTAGGAGAAAATGGAAATATACCAGCATTGTCTGGATCAAGGTAATATGACTGGAGTCTAACTGTCTGTCAGGAGCAAATTAAATGCTCATTGGGGGAAGATAACTTGTCAAAACCTCTACACTTTATCTTATATAAGTCAGCCCAGACACAGACCCATAGGTGCTTTGGATAATGTAGATACCAGACCAGGATTTTACAATATCTAGTAAATTTCATCACAGAATTGGAATCTATCCATAAAAAATCAAATAAAAATAAAATAACAGAAAGAATATTAAATAGACAAAGTTAATATATTAGATCATGCAAAAGACAGAATTAGTAAACTAGAAGATAGATCAAGAGGAAATATACACGTAGAAGTCCATAGAGATAAAAGAACAGAAAATGCAGACATTTCCACTATAACAGACCTTTCCTTACAGAACATGATACAGAAGTCTACCACATATTTTTTCCTCCCCACACCAAAAAAAGAGGGGAGGACAAAAGTAATATTTGAAGAGATACTAACCAAACATTTTCCAAAAACATTGAAAGACATCCAACCACACATTCAAGTAATTTTAAGAATCTAAAATAGTCAGGCACTTCATAGTCAAACTGTTGGAAACCAAAAGAGAAAAATCTGAAGGTATTCAGATGAAGATATGAGCATGATGATATCCTATAAATGGGTATATGTAGATGGGTATACATAGAAATATTTATAGATGTGTGTATATATGCCCACAGATATCTTCTTGCTCTGTCAGCTGAGAGAAGCAAAAATGCCATTAACAACGAGCACAACTAGCACCCACATCTTGGTTTCTGATAAAATTCTCTAATAAAAGGAATGAGATATCCTTGGAGAAATGGCTGATTCTAGGGACTGAGACTGGGAATGTATCAGATGGGCCTGGAGGATCTTGTAGGCGAGAAAGTAAGGAAGTGCTATAAAAAAAAGCTCACATTAATGATGGCAAAGGCACATATTAACACAGGACCCAACTTAAAGAGCAACCAACGACCAAACCTGGAGTAGGTCAAGCAAAAACTAATTTAGTGTTGGATTACAACACAGAGTATAAAATACCTAACAGTTCATACATACATACATACATACATGCATAGGGGAGAATAGACAGATCTTCCAGGCACAAGAATTGCAAATAATTTATGTAGATGCTCCAAGCTCAAAGGCATGGAATATAACTCTCCACTCCTTAAGCATGGGCTGCCAATAGTAACTTTCTTCCAAAGAATACAAAATAAAGAAGGAACAACTTTACAGTGGAGAATTACCGTGGCCAGGTCATCAACAATGATTGCATGCTGTTAACATGTACCCTTGACAGGATGTGATAAGAATGGCGCTTGACCTCTGTGGTCTTCCTCCCCAAAACCACAATTAAAGAAGGCAAAAAAAAAAAAAAACTGGAAAAAAAAAAAGAAGAAGAACAGAATATCCAAAGACTGTGGGACAACTACAAAAGTTGTGATATACAAGTCATGGGAACACCAGAAGGAGAAGAGAAAAAGAAGTGAGCAGAAGAAATATTTGAAATAATAATGACTTCAATTTTCCCCAAATTAATATCAGACACAGAAACTCAGATCTAGGAATCTCAGAGAACACCAAACAGTATAAACATCAATAACATATAAAATACTGCATGTAACAACTGAAAAATAAACATTCTTTCAAGTACATGTGAAATAGCTACTAAAATTGACTATACACTGGACCATAAAGAAAATATTAACAAATACCAGAGGATTGAAATCATAAGAATATATTCTCTGACAATGGATCTAAACAAGAAATTAGAGACAACTCAAAATTAGAGTAACTCAAAAATCCTTCATGTTTTTAAATGAAGCAATATGTTTCTAAATAATCAATGGATAAAAGGGAAAATCACAATAAATATTAGAAAATATTTTGAAGTGAGTTTTAATCAAAAGAGTATCTATCAACTTTGTGGGATGAAGCTGAAGCAGTGCCTAGAGGGAAATTTGTAGCCTGAAATGCATATATCAACAAAAGAGAATGAAAAGCAATGATCTAAGTACCTATCTCAAGAAAGTGTTTTTTTTCTTAGTACAAGTTAGTAAATAAGGCAATTCAATCCACAGAAACTATACCAAAGAAAATAAAAGAAGAGAAGAAATTAATGAAGTCAAAAGCCAACATGTAATGGAGAGCAATGACATAGTCAAATTAAAATGACTTACTAATAAATCTTTAGCAAGATGAGTATATATATATATATATATATATATATATATATGCATATATATGCATATATATATATATATATATATACAGACTCTGTCTGCATATATATATATATATACATATGCAGACAGAGTCTGCAAGCCCTAAAAATTATAAGAGAACACTACACACAGCTTTATAACAATAAATTTAAGTTAAGGATGTCTACTATCACTACTTATCAGTACTTAGACTCAGGATGTGCTGGAGGTCCTTACTGATTTGAAGTTAAAAAATAAATAGATAAATATTAGAAAGGAAGAAATTAAACTTACCATATTTTCAGATAATATATTTTGTGCATAGAAAACCCCAAAGCATGTAAAATTAAATTATTCAAATTCATAAGTAAAAAAGTAAATAGTTTCGTACAGGAATAGATCACTAGAAAATGAAATTTAAAAATGAAACCATTTACAATAACATCAAAACCATCAACTACAGAGGAAGAAATTTAGCCAAAGTTGTACAAGACCTCTACGCAAGAACCACATGACCGCACTGACAGAAAAGAAAGAAGACCCGGACAAATGGAGAGATATAGTACGCTCATAGGTTGGGAGGGTAATATTTTCCAAATGTCAACTCTTTCCACATTGATGTCTCTATTATTCTAGAAAATTATCTTATAAAATTATAACACTGTATAAAATTTTATTCTATATAATTATAAAATTTTCAGCAAGCTATTTTCAGAACATTGACAAATTTAAAATTTATAAAGAAAGGCAACGGGTCAATAGTAGCAAGGCAGTTCGAAAGAAAACAGAATAGAATTGGAGGACTGCTACTGTCAGATACGAAGACTTTTAGACAAGAACAGCAGTTAAAACAATGTGCAACTGACGCAAGAGCAGACAGACCAATGGAACAGAATAGAAAATCCAACATCAGACTTTTGTATATAATATCATATGTGCTACTGAAAGGCAGTGAAGAATAACCTTTTCAATAACTGATGCCTGATCAATTGGTTATCCCTACGGAAGAAATTGAACTTCACCTCTAGGTCATACCATGTGCAGAAATCAATTCCACCTAAATGTGAAAAATAAAACAATAAAGTTTCTAAAAAAATAATATAAAAGAATCTTTATAGCTTTGATATCCAAGCTTTATAGCTTTGGTTGAGATAACATAAAGATATCCTAAACAGTACATATAAAGAAAAATCATAAAGGAAAACACTGATAAATTGAACTTGTTAAAATTAGGAACTAATTAATGTTCATCAAAACATATGATTCAAGCAGTGAAAAGGAAGCTATAGAGAAGAAATTTGCATAACATATCTGACAAAGGTCTCGTAACCAGAATACACAAAGAACTCCTATGAATCAATTGTAAAATATAGACAATCCAATAAAAAAAAATGGGCAAGACATTTGAATAGGCACTTTTTTTGCAATAACTACTAGAAGTGAAGTTTTGCCTACACTTTTACCTAACAATTGCATTCTCTGGCTAAACTCAGCTGCCAGAATCTTGTCCTGGGTCACAAAGATAAATGTTATTATCTAGCCTCAAATGAGATTTGATACATCAAGCCTATAGTTGAAAGTATCATAGGGGGTATATTAAGGCTTTTAAAGTCAGAATCAAACTGCTTAGGTATGAAAAAAATTTAAGTCTTTATTTTATACAATAGGAAGGAAAATCCAAGGGCAGAATAATTTCAGATAATGTGTGATCTTGGAACTTAAATGATGTCATTTAGGACCCAGTTACTCTCTCTTGGTTCTGTCATCATACTGGTTTTATTCTCAGGCACCATGTCGTGGTAAAATGGTGGCAATTGCTCTAGTTCCACTTCTTTCCAGGTTCAAATCTGGCTAAAAACTGAGCACTTTTCCCCAGTTGCTCTATCAAAAGTTGCAGAATTAACTCTAATTACAAACTATTGAGTCACGTGTTCACCCCTGAAACAATGTTCATGGTCAAGACAATGTAATTACACTCATTGTTTAGGCCTGGGTCATGCGCTCTTCCCGGAACCAATCCCTGTGGGTGGAGGATGCAGAGTGCCGGCTGGCCAGTCATGAGTTATGCTCTCCTTAGGTGGAATTAGGATCCTCACCAGATTTACATGGACTGAGCTAGGAATGGCCAAAGGAACCTTGAGGTGTTGTTCACCGAAGAAAGGGGTAAAGGATGCTGAACACTTAAAACCACAAACATGTCCCACAGAGGGTTGTTTTGTGAGCCTGAGTTTCAGAGAATAAGGCAACAGATACACAGAGTGTCAGGAACTGGACGTAAGAACAAAAAGCTTCGCTTAAAAAGCTAAAGAAAAGTGGGCTTTTACTGAAGGCCGTGAAGATGCAGACGGGCCCTTAGACCTAAATTCTGTCACGCTTTCTTCCCTCAAGTTCTGGCTGGCTCCAAGGCCAGGGAAGAGAGGTACCTCCTGCTGGGGGAACAGGTTGCCAGACAGTCTCCTAAGGTATCTGGAAGCAATCCCACATGGCCTTCAAGGGGGAAGGCTGGGATGCTGACTAGGAGCCAGGAATCTGGTGGCCTGGCTGGGCCTGGGTGTCCAGGATTGGCAGGACGAGCCTTCTGCACACTATCTCCCCACAGCACCATCTGCAGCTGCCGTCTGCATTTGGCCCAAAGACAGCGTTGCCAATCACTTCAGGGGATTGCTGGGCCTTCTGCAAGCAAGACTTGGGAAAGGCCAAATTTGACACTTGGCTGCTCTCCTTGAAGTTAAATGACCCGGCTTAGGTCAAGAAATACGAAACAAAGAAAAAAAAGAAAAGAAACACCTAGCATGTTGCCTAAGAGAATGCAGCCCTGTAAGACTATAGACCAGAAAGTACATGCCAGGGAAATGGACAGAGGAGGTAGGGAAAGGATCTATAGCCTTGGGGTCACTAAAAGATGCTCTAGCTAGCTTGAGGATTTTGCTTTTAAGAAAACATGAGGCTCAGAATGAGGGCAAGACAGAAAATAAACCATAGATTTATCCTTCTACCTTCTTTTCCTAAGAATCGAAGGGACAAGTAAGTAAGTAAAGTCAGTTAGTCAAGGGCTCGCTAGTTGACTATGGTTGGGCTGAACAATGTCTGATCCTTCTCTGTAATAAGGTGGGGGCCACAGCAGTGGCAGGCTTAGTGAGGGAGGATCCAAGAGATAAGGGCACTGGGCTGACCACTGTCACAAAAAACAAGGCAAGGAAAAGAAGCTGTGACCTGGGGGAATACCAGAGCCTTAGGAGAGCAGGGAGGAGGCGAGACACTGGCAAATCCAAGGGTCCAGCCCAGTTAGTTTGTTTCACCTTCCTCTATCCCCCTATCCTGACCGGTCTGGGCACTAAACTAAAAGGATGCTCACTGCAGCCCCCATCTGTGGAGGGGGGCAAGCACGATCTCTCAGCCTGGCACAATGCGTTCAGCAGACTGCCAAACTGCAGCTGATTTTCTGAACTTCTCGCTCTTCACGTTTGGCCTGCAAGCCTTCTACCTTCCCTGGAGACTGTCACGATCTCCAGACCATGGCCTTGTTTCTCGACGTAGCTTCCACAGCCTCCTTGTCCCAGATTAATGTGTCCTCCAGAAGACACCTGCCGTCTGTTTCTCAAGTTGACCCCGAAGAAGGCAAGGCCATCTGGCCCTACAGCGAACTCCAGCTCTAGGATAAACCCAGATGCTGACCGTCCAATATCCAATATCCATTTTGGTAGAGAATCAAGTAGCTATGGCGGAGGGAGGGTGGAGGGGGAGGTGAGGCAATTGGTCAAATATAACCAAATGGTCAAATGTAACTGAAAGGCAGGTAAATGTACTGTCAAACCGGAAGCTGGGCAGATTGAAGAGCAGGTTGGACATCATCCGGAGTCAAGACTCGCCCTCTGCCCCCGGCCCTCTGAACTACCAAGGAATATCTTCCAAGACAGCTCAGAAGGAGGCTCCTTCTTCATACTTACTCCATAAAAGCAGGGGCATGAACAACAGTCCCCATCACCTAAGTGTGTGACAAGGCACTCCTTAGCAAAGCCCCAGGTTCCAAGGCCATTCTGTACTGAAGATGATCATCAAACAATGAATGATTCCCTACGGTCTGCCATGAGACCGTGGGCAAGTAAGTGATACAGTGCTTACTTTCCTTCTATTAAACAAATACCATGCAAACGTTCTTGAAACTTTCAGGGACACCATAAAACAAGATCCCCACACCCAACAGAAGGCCGGATACAGTGATGTCAAAGGTTCTTTATTAGCTCTCGGTCTGTTTCTTTGGTGGTTCATTTGCTGGGTGATCAGAGACTGCCCCATCATCTCTCCCAGCCTCAGGCTTCTCATCAGCAAACTGGTGGGGGTTTGACCTGCTCTATCAGTCTGAAAAGTTGTTGTGAGAAAAAAAATGAAGGGCCAGATGTGAAAAGAGATTTGTAGAGAACGAAACCTTATATAGGGCTGGGAAAACCATAGGGATTGTTAAAAAGCATTTGGCAAAATTCCTCAGTGGGGAAAATTTGGTCAGGAAACAGAGAAAGGAAGCAAAAAGGACATATGAAAGTGTGGTACACAATGACATGAGAAGGTTCGAAGGTGCCCGGGCAGCCCCAGAGGAGGGAGGAAAGGAAGCCTGCTTGGGATTCTCTCTCTCTCTCTCTCTCTCTCTCTCTCTCTCTCTCTCTCTCTCTCTCTCTCTCTCTCTCTCTCTCTCTCTCTCTCTCTCTCTCTCCCTCTCTCTCTGCCCTTTCCCCCCTCTCAAAATAAATAAACAAAAAAAAAATCAGGGCGCTTGGGTGACTCAGTAGGCTAAGCGTCCGATTTCAGCTCAGGTCATGATCTCACTGTTTGTGAGTTCGAGCCCCTGGTCAGGCTCTGTGCTGACAGCTCAGAACCTGGAACCTGCTTCAGATTCTGTGTCTCCCTCACTCTCTGACCCTCTCCTGCTTGCACTCTGTGTCTCTCTCTTTCTCAAAGATAAAGAAACATTAAAAAATTAAAAAAAATATATCTGGAGGTTCGTTTTGAGTTGAGAAGTAACCTCCCTCCATTCCCCTAAGTCTGTTTCATACAACTTCCTTATGCAGAAAACATTTTGGGGAAAACAGAGGAGTTATATTCCTTCTTTAGGGTGACTCAGGATGGAGGGGACAAAAGAGCCACAGAAGGAAAGATGATTGAGATTTCAGGAGTAAAAGGAAGGCAGAGCAAAAGCTGAAAACAAAAAATTAACCCCCTCAAAATTCATGATAGATTTGGGAGGACACTGGCCCTAATAATAAAAGGGATGGAGGCTTGAAACAGTTGTATTTGACTATTAGTTATTATCCTTATGGTGGCTTTTCAGGGTAGGAGTGCTTGGTACTCATATGTTTTAGCTTGAGGGTTTAGAAAGGGATCTAAAAATATTTTGGTTGGCTGAAACATAGACCTGAAAGTAATCTACATTAAATGAACTTGAGTACCAGAACAGTCTTGGTCTCCTGTAGAGGCAAGCCTCCAAAGGTTTAGGGAGAGTGAAATGGTAGAGTGGATTTATTATGCAAGACCTACTTATTCACCCTGAAATGGCCCAGAGGACACACCTTTACTGTAACTATGAGAAGTAAATATCTAAGGGGATCTCCAACATCCTTGAAGAACTTTGTGGTTGCTCTTCTCATAAGTCAGAAATTACACTGAGAATTGCTACCGTTATTTTTAACTGCTTATTTATTTATTTTGAGAGAGCACAAGCATGGGGCAGGACAGAGAGAGAGAGCGAGGGACAGACAGAACCCCAATCAGGCTCCACACTCAGTGAGAAGCCCCACGTGGGGCTCAATCTCATGCCCGTGAGATCATGACCTGAGCTGAAATCAGGAATTGGAGGCTCAGCAGACTTACCTACTCACGCACCCCAAGAATTGCTACCACTGAACTACAGTGCTTAAATGCAATGGAGATCATCAGATCCCTGGGTAGCAGGGGACAAGTGACAGCACTTGATTACCAAAGGCAAGGTGGGTGTGGTTACTGTAACGGACAGCAGTGTGAAACTAGTAATCAGACTAGTCCGATTTACAGAGACCTATGATATTGACTAGTTAATCTTCATATCCTTAGGAAAGAAATTGATAGGCACTCTATGTAATTTTTACTTGATCGGTATAAGCAGAACTCCAGATAAAATAAACAGCACTCCAGTGCTAATCATCAAAACAAGGCCACAGCACTTCAATCAATTTCCAGACTGGAGCAGTTTACAGACCCAGAACCCACTGAATGAAAGGAAAGTGGTGTCCTCTTGAGGGAGAACCTCCAATATACTAGCAAAAATATATGCTGTTCATTTTTCTCCCAGTCTACCCCAAAGGGACCGCTGGCCTATATCAGGGTGAATGTGCACGGGGGCAAGAGAAATATTCAGACCTTCTAGGATCTCCTGGGCGCTGGCTCTGGAATTGACACTAATTTCCGGAGACTCAAATTATCACTGCGGGTCACCAATCAGAGTAGACCCTTATATAGGTCAAGTGATCAATAGTGATTTAGCTCAGAGTGGGTCGAGTAGGTCCCTGAGCCCGTCCTGTGGTTATTTCCCCAGTTCTAGGATGCCTGAGTGGAATAGATATATGCAGACATCCCGAACCAACTCCCAGAATCTCAGATTGGTTCCCTGACCGACGGAGTGAGGGTTATTATAGTAAAGAAGGTCAAGTGGAAGCCACTAAAACTGTCCCTACCTAGACAAATAGTAAGCAAAAGCAATACTGCGTTCCTGGAGGGGAACTGACATCATCAGTGACTTGATGGATGCAGGGGTGGTGCCCATTCACCTCTTCTGTTTGGCCTGTTCAGAAGACAGAGAGAACTGGGCACAGGACAGTGGATTTTCCTAAACTTCATCATATGGTTAGTCCAATTGCAGCTACTGTTCCAGATGAGGTTGTGCTGCTTAAACAAATTAACACATCCCCCGGTACTTGGTATCCAGCTTGGCTTGAAGACTGTTAGCAAAGATCCCTCAGAGCAGTTTGCTTTCAACTGGTAAGACTAACAACACACTGTCACAGTCTTACCTCTCTAGTCCTATGCATAATTCAGTGGATGGAGACCTTTATACCATTCACATTCACCAGACCCCACATTAGTCCATTACATTAAAATGTTATGCTAATAGAACACATTCAGTAGAAAATAGCAATTACTCTAAATATATTTTAAGGCATTTGCATGTCAGAGGGTGGGAAATAAATATAACAAAAATCTACCTGGTTGACTTTTCTAAGGGTCCAGTGGTACGAGGGATGTCAAGATACCCCTTCTAAGGTGAAAGATAAATTGTCACATCTGGACCCTCCTACAACCAGAAAAGAGGTACAATGCATGGTGAACCTCTTTGGGTTTTGGAGGTGATGCTTTCCTCATTTGGGTGTGATACTCCAGCCCATTTACCAAGTGACCTGAAAAGCTGGTAATTTTGAGTAGGATCCAGAAAAAAACAAGGCTGTCATGCAAGTTTCTCTGCCACTTGGTCCAGCAGATCCTATGGTACTTGAAGTGGCCAATAAAATGGCTGTTTGGGGGTTTTGGCAGTTCCCTATAGGTGAATCACAGCCGACTTTCAAGATTTTTCTGCAAAGTGCCGCCATATTCTGTGGATGACCACCCTTCTTTTGAGAAGTAGTGTTTGGCTTGATACTGGGATTTAATAGGAACTGGACACTTAATTATGGGCCGAGCTGCCCATCATGAACTGACCCACCAAACCCTAAAGTTGGTCATGCACAGGAACACCCTATTATCAAACGTAAGTTGTGTATGTGAGATTGGACTCAAGCAGAACCAAAAGGCACAAGTAAATTCCAAGAAGAAATGGCCCAAATATCCATGGCTATGATTCCTACAATCTGCTCTATCCCAGATTGCATATATGGCCTCATGGGATATTCCTATCAATAGTTGACTTAGGAAAAGAAAACTCTGCTTGGTTAATGGTTCTCCGTTACCTGAAAATGGAAAGTTGCAGCACTACAGCTCTTTTGTGGGACACCCCTCATCTCTGAAGAGACAGGCAGAATTTTGAGCAGTGCCCCTGATTGTTCACAGGAAGGAGAAATGGCCAGAGGTCCCAGTCGATACCGATTTATGGGCTTCAGCCAATGGTTTGCTTGGTTGGTCAGGGACCTGGAGGGAACATGATCAGAAAATTGGCAACAAGCAGACCTGGGGAAGAAGTATGTTACAGATTTCCCTGAATGGTCAAAGAATGAGGAGACATTTGTGTCCCATGTGATGCACACCAAAGTGTGACCCTGGCAGAGAAAGATTTTAATAATTAAATTGATAGGATGGCCCATTCCATGGACGCCAGTCAGCCTCTTTCCCCAGCCGCTCCTGTCATTGCCCAAGAGCCACAAAGTGGCCACAGAGGAAGGGATGGAAGTTAGGCAAGGACTCAGTGACATGGGTTTCCATTCGCTAAGGACAATTTGGCTATAGTCACTGTGCCAGGTTGTTGAGGAGCAAAGACCAACACTGAGTCCCTAATAAGACACCATTCCCTGGGACAATCACCCATAGTGATTTACTAGCAAAAACCTTTGCTTCCCATCCCCATGATCTTATTCTCTTCTGGTCTAAAGGTTTTAGTTCCAGAGGGAAGAATGTTTCCAGCAGGAAATACAACAATGATTTTATTAAACTGTAAGTTCTGATTGCCTCCTGGCTATTCTGGGTTTCTCATGCCTCTCTTCTCTACAGGAAAAGTAGGTAGTTATACACATGACCAGTTGCAGAAATCAACACTATAATAGTTATGAGTATTTATGCCTTATTTTATTTATAAATGTTTCTATGTATACTAACAGAAATTTTTATTTTCTTCATCTCTTGTCTCCTTATCATCTAACATAAGATATATGAATGAGAGTTAGCTTTATACCACAGTATTTAAATGATAAGATATCAAAGGAGAAAAATGAACATTTTCCAAGGACTTTGCATAGTCTTCTGGGGAAAAGGTCAGCATGTTTTTGGTTGAATGCAGAACGGTTGTCTCATTTTAGGTGTAAGTATAACTTTGTTATTACCTTTATTTGGAAACAAAACATGGTCCAAGAAGATCCATACAGATGGCAAGTCAACAAAGAATGGACTGTGATGATCAGTTTGCATGTCAACATGTCTAGACTGTAGTCACGAGCTACTCAATCAAACACTAATCTAGGTATTGCTGTGAAGGTATTTTATAGATGCAGTTAAAGTCCATTATCAGTTGACTTTAGGTCAGGTAGTTTACCCTAGATAATTTGGGTGGGCCTGATTCAACCAGTCAAAAGAACTTAAGACCAGAAATGAGGTTTTCCTAAGGAAGAAAAAATTCTACCTGTGGATAGCGGCTTCAGCTCCTGCCTTAGAGCTCTAGCCTGCCCTTCTTGGCGTCCTGCCCTATGGACTTCATACTTGCCTTCCCAAACCTCACAATTATGTAAGTTAATTCTTTACAGTAGGTCTCTTAGTATACCCCTCCTACTGGTTCTATTTCTCTGAACACTGACTGATAGAATAAGTTATATGGCTATCACAGGCATAATAATATGTGAGAAACTCTGAATAGTACTCAGCTGGATTCTGATGGTGCCATCCAAGTTTTCTTTAATGGCCCAGACAGTTAACCTGCACAGATCTGAAACTGATTCCCATCTCCATCACTTTCTAACCAGGTGATTTGGGACAAATTAGTTAATCTCACTGAGCTTCTGTCTGGTGTGTACCAGACAACACTGACCTTGTGGAATGTTAGTAGTGTTAAACAGAGAAACTAGTACGATGCCTGGAGTGTCAATGCAAGGAGTATCTTCATCGTTATGGCAATTGACGAGCCCCTTAGTCAAATGTGACTGGAAGATTGTTTGGGGGCACAATATAGTCGTCTTTTGTCAAGCCAGTGTACCATCTTCTCTCTTGTATTATTCCTTTACCATGTGGTCCAGGCTGGAGCTGGTTGCGTCCTTGAATCAAATAACAAATAAATAACCAGAAAAGCTACAGTCTTTACCTGAAGTTGTCCAATTCAGATTTTTTAAAACAATAATAGCAACTGTTAATTTTAAGGAGGAATTTTTTTTTCTCCCAATAGTTTCTGGAAGACATCTGCCTCGAATCACTTAAAGTGAGGGAAGTTCTTCTGTATTTGCAGGGTTCTTTCTGTAAGCATCCTCTGTCTCATGCTTTTTTGTGCTCTTATAATAATAACTTTCACTCTTAAATATTTTAGCGTATTTAATGTTCACACCAACCTTATGGGATATATACAATAATTATCTCCTACTTTACAGATGAAGGAATAGGCACAGGCAGCTTAAGTAACTTTTCCACAATCACATGGCTAGACAGTGGCAGAGGTAGGCTTTGAACCCCAGCAATGTGGCTCCAGAGTCTGTGTCCTTGACCGCTGTATCACACGGCCTCTCATTACCGAGCCTGCGCCATCTGCCAAGAAGAGTAATTAGGTCTGGAAGGACAACGGATCTGCGGCTAAACAGAAGCCTGGGTGATGGGATGGGTTCTATGTGCTCATCAGCAAGTGATATTACATGAGTGTAACTTTCCTGGGAAAAAAGCTGGACAAGGTGGCCTGGGAAGAACTTATCCCACTCCCTGCTGAGCATTAGAGACCTGGGAAGCCTCTGGCTTGGCTTCCTTCTGTGGAGGTGGGAGATGAGTTCAAACCACAAAGCCTCTGCACATTTTCCTGAGATGATGACAAAAGTGATACTTTGCTAAAAATGGTTTTGTTTTTGCAAACATGACAAGTCATCTGCAGAAGTTAGCACAGCTCAACTCCCAATGACTGAGATGGAGCCCATTCAACACTCTGAATGTTTGCAGTCCACCAAAGGACCATCCCCACTGGAGCCTGCACGCCTCCAAGGAGAGGGATCCAAGAGAAAGGGCTGTGCTCTGTCCATGGTATCTGTGGGGGTATCGTGACTTTGGGGTAAAGGAGGGAGGGAGAGAGGAGTACAGCCCCATATCCCCAAACGCTGACTATGGCCTGGCAGCCAGGCCTCAATCCCAGCATGATATGAAGACTCTCCAACCCTCCTCTGTACAACTATTTTTCCCTGTAGGAACCCAGTGGCCTAAGCTCACTACTCATTTCCATGAAGTGTGCTCTCTAGAAAGGTCCACAGGACACCCACTATATATAACCCATCTTCCTCTTGCAGGTTGATTTGCAGCCTAATCCTTGCACCATGATGTAGTAGATGGCTGTTGCTCATGACAGGATTTTGGAAACCCAGGAGCAAACTGAGAACAATTTTGTGTGTCAAAAAAAAATCATTCCCTAAGTGCTCCCGTGCTCCACAAGGGTGTTTGTCTTATCTAACGAGGCCATCATTCTCAACTTTGGTTGTCATAAAATCATCTGGGGGCTTTAAAAGCATTCCAAAGCCCATGTTGCACCCCAGACACCTAAATTAAGATCCCAGAAGCAGGACCCAGGTCTCTATGCTTGTTACCCTCCCCTCCCCTACCCCCCTGCCGGGGTGATTCCCATGTGCAGCCAGGTTGAAAGCCACTGGACCAAGACCTCATGGGCATGATGCAAATTTTTATCATCTCCCTCCAGGAGACACTTAAGTCACTCCAAAAGTTCTAAGCATCATGACCAGTCTCTGTGGACTGACAGACTCTTCTCTCCATTGAGAGGTTACTCTCATCTGGGGGAGGAGTGGGGTTCCTCTGAGCAGAACCAGAGCAGGATGGGTTTGGGTGTGCACACACGCTCCTCGGGGGTGTGGACGTGTGGTTCTGGTGCAGCGAGGTTTCAGGATAATCCGGGACAGTTGTGCGACTGAGAAAGCATTGTCCTAGTCCTGTATACTTCCAGGTCCAGCCACACACCAGGTGCCATGGGTGTGCCAGGGAGTGCCCCTTGCTGGAGGAGACACACTGCTCACCTCTCTTTCTGCTTTTCAACATACTCCCGTCCGAGAACTCCCCATCACTAGCGAAGCTGTGAGGCCAGGCCCTGTGGCTCATCGCTGCAACGGGAGGGAATCAGCAGCCCTGCCTGGCACGGACACATAGAGGTCCTGTGACAAAGCTGACTTGTTATTGGACCAACACCCCCTCCCTGCTGCAAGGGATACTGAAATCATGACTGGGGTATTCAGGAGTGTTTAAAATGGTACAGGTGCACAGTACAGGTACCTGTTGAGGACAAAGAAGGCCAGAGACTTCCCAGGTCTCTAATGCTCATTGTATTTACACTCCTACTTCCCAGGAAAAACAAACAAACAAACAAAAACAGTCTTTCAAGATTCCAATATAGGGGCAATTTTGCCAATTTTTACAAAGTCACAGTGTGGGGGAGCCTGGGTGGCTCAGTCCGTTAAGCATCCGACTTCAACTTGGGTCATGATCACACAGCTCATGAGTTCGAGCCCCACATCGGACTCAGTGCTGACAGCTCAGAGCCTGGAACCTGCTTCGGATTCGGTGTCTCCCTCTCTCTCTGCCCCTCCCCTGTTCATGCTCTGTCTCTCTCTCTCTCTCTCTCTCTTAAAAGGAAATAAACATTAAAAACTAATAATAAAAATAAAAAGTCTTAGTGTGTAGGAAAAGGAACTAACACGTATGGACATCTCTGTTAGAAACTCCACATGCATTAAATGATTTAATCCCAAATAGCCCCAAACATAAGATAGGTATTCTTATTCTATTTACAAATCACAACACTAAAGATGTCAGACATTAGGTAAATTTCTCAAAGGCGGGGAAGAGTGTCAGAATTGCTGTTCACCTCACCTCTTTCTGACTCCAGAATCTGATCTTTCCTCCAGACCAGCTTGCTCCAGGGTCCAGGGTCTATGTTGAGGCTTCATGATGTAACTACCGTTAGCGTTAATGCTGTGACTCCCCATTTCTCAAGCACTCTTTGCGCCCTGGGTCTTCTGCAGGAGCTATCTTAGTTTTCGCCACGGCTGTGGGATGCGAGCAGTATTCCATCCATTTCACAGATGGGCCAACAGGGTCAGGGAAGTTAGGCTGGACCCACAGCCGGTAAATACAGTCAGATCTACTCCCCAGGTCTTCACCTCGCCATTTTTCCCTGAAGGGGCTCAGGAACCTTCAAAAGCCAAAGTGATAAGGGGCTCATGATAGAATTTCAGCCTTCAATAGGGTGTGGGAGGTTTTAGGGGATAGAGATAGGGAATTTCCACTGACCTCAGACCACACTGCACTGGGGGCATTTTCTCGCTCCATCTATACGTAAGGGCTGCTGAGAACTTCCAAAGTGAATTCAGGATTCGGAGTGGGCTGCAGACAAGGCAATGGACGGTAAGGACTGTGTCACTTACTTTGGAATGTATTTAGAACACTGCCGCAAAGACCTTTTGCACGTTCCCTGTACCCCAAATTTACATCTACGCCATTGTCCTCATCAGGCTATGATGTATCGCAAAGGCTGACAATAAATACTTTCCTCCTTTGATAATGGCAACAGACAAGCTCCTTCTAAAAGGCATTCAAAGATGATAAGCAGGCAGGCAGCCGGATTGCGGAGATTCGCGGGCCAGCCATGAACAATATTTATTATTCCTATTATATATTTGCGAGTCTCTAAATGAAAAAACTCTCTTCTTTAAGGCTTCCACGCCCTTACTTTCGGCACCCCCTCCCTCCTGTCCTTTCTATTTTGGCATTTCATTTGCAAGAAGTCCCCATCTCCCTTATTTACATGTGAAAAACCTGGAGCATCATGTGGTGAGGGTTCGGGCAGACACTGAATTCCATTCAATTCTCATTTCCTCTCTGACAGTCACCATTGAATCAATCATGTTCTCCCTGCCCTCTCTCTGACCACCTCGGAGATCCCAAATCGCTTTTCATCTCATGTGTCAATCACCCTCAGACCATGTCCACTTTTCATTACTAACACGCCATCACATGACCCTCTAATCTGTCACTTTCTGACAGCGGTTAGTGTGCCAATTGATTTAATTAGCAATCAATTAGCTTGTTACTATTGGAAGTAATTACCTTTTATAGAGAAAAGAGTGCAGCTGGTGAGGGCAATAAAATTGCACTAATAAAACTGCATCTACTCCCCTCTGTACAGCAGAGCCACTGCACTCAAGGGCTGGCCAAATTATGGGTGACACACACATCTTTTGAATAGCCCCCGGGGATGTATTTCCCCTCCTTATTACGTGCAAAGCCCCTCTGTCATTGATATTACCCAGAACTGGTATTTTGAGGGGAAGACTGGGTTAATTGGTGGTGTTCTTGCCTTCAGAGCATGGACTCTTCAAAAGGCGTTAAGGTTTGAAGTAAGGAGAAAACTTGGAAACACAGCTAGCCCCTCCCTTTTCCAAAACACAGAGCTATTAAGGCCCGAGGGAGGCCAAGTGACTTGCCCAAGGTCACACAGCCAGCCAGCACCGGAGTCCCCTCCACGCTGCCCTCCCACATGTTGGGAGGGGAAGGATCAGCTGTGTCTGCCAGAGGGGATGTGGGGGGAGGGCTTGTATTCGAGGGGAAGCCTCTCATGGTCTTGAAGGTAGGAGCCACTGTGATTTTAGAGTCGCATCTTGAACCTGAGCAGGAAACTCTGCCATCCAGTGAGACGTGGGCATGGTGCAGCTTGGGTGGCACAGAAATGCAGCGATTTTCGGCACAATCGCCTCTTCCTGTAGTCACGGACTTAAAACGGACCCTCGACCACCCCTGACCCAGGGCTACAGTACATTTCCCGTACTTTCGCTATTAAATTCAGCCTCCAAACTGCTCCCCAGGCGCGCCATGACTCGCTACATTAGCTCCGTGGTGAAGGGGAGGGAGTAATGAGATGACTAAGGAGACCCGGATTCCATTCATCATCCTGTTTGCTCCAATATAAGTGTTCTTTTATCAGCAGTATTGGTACTGATGTCATCGCAGGAGGCATAAATCACCTCACCAGTGACAGGGTCCTATTAAGGGTCACGGCCTAAAATCATTATTGACAAATTAAGGATCACACTTGGCCATTTTGTCGGCGTGCCCTCAATTGGGGGTACGGCCTGGTTCCTGTATCTGGTCAGAAATTAAATAGTCATTTAGCACCCTGAACAGCCGCGGGGACTAATTCAGAGAGCAGTCACCTCTTCCTCTCCCTCAAATTTCAGAAACTCGCAGCTGAGTTGGGCAAAAGCAAGGAGTCTTGTGTCCTTATCATACATTCTCCTCATTCCGGAGGCTGCGGGGACACATTACATGACATTATAGAGTGCCTAGTGGCACATCCTGGTTTGGATGGGGACAGGCAGCTGGGGGCTTGTCAGAGAATTACTGAGAATTCTCACTTGGAATGCTGTCACTTTGGTCCTTGTCCATCACCACCTAATGTGACCGCAGACGACTTTTTTGGATGGCAGGCGAAATGTAGATGAGGGGACAAGGTAAAGAATTAATACCAGCATATATTTCTATAAATGTGATACCCCTTCCCCCCCGCCCCAAAAGAAAAATGGCTTTTCCTGTGATATTTGGCAAGGTTAGTGCTCTTAGGTTTTTTTTTTGTTGTTTTTTTTTTAGGGTAAGCACCCAAATCGGCTTTGTACTCAAGTCACTTCTAGTATTTGAACTTCAAGCACTTATTTATTTATTTATTTATTTATTTATTTATTTATTTATCGAGAGTGCAAGCGAGCGGGAGAGAGAGGGGCAGAGGAAGAGAGAGAGAGAATCACAAGCAGGCTCCATGCTGAGCCCAGCGACGTGCTGGGTCCCGCTCCCCTGGGCTCATGACCTGAGCCGAAATCAAGAGTTTGACGCCCCACATACTGAGCCACCCACGTGCCCCAAGTACTCATTTTAAGAAAGTGATCTGGGCACAGAAGCAAGTTTAGGACTCTTAAGCTGTGAATCATTGGCAGGTTTTCAGCATCCCGTGAGTCATTTTAGATAATATAATCTGAAATGATGCTGAAAGTTGTTTACAAAACACCTGAATAAACAGCCTTACCAAGTCCTTGGTTGGCAGGCATCAGTGTTGTTAAGATGGCAGTTTGCTCCAAGTTAACCTACAGATTTAAAGCAATGCTGTATTGGGGCGCCTGGGTGGCTCAGTCGGTTAAGCGTCCGGCTTCAGCTCAGGTCACGATCTCACTGTCCGTGGGTTTGAGCCCCACGTCGGGCTCTGGGCTGATGGCTCAGAGCCTGGAGCCTGCTTCGGATTCTGTGTCTCCCTCTCTCTCTGCCCCTCCCCCGTTCATGCTCTGTCTCTCTCTGTCTCAAAAATAAATAAACGTTAAAAAAAAAATTAAAAAAAAAAAATAAAGCAATGCTGTATTAATTTTAATGGCATATGTCTGTGTGTGCACATGAACTTCATAAAGTGATTCTGTAGTTTATATGGAAGAATGAACAAGCAAAACTATGCAGGAAACTTCTATAAAGAGTGAGAGAAGATTCCTTCTTCTATAAGATTCTAAAAGGTATTACAAACTTGTAGTAATCAAAACAGTGTGGCAACAGCATCAGAATAGATGTGGGAGATCATGAAAAAAGAAAGTCCAGAAATAAATACAAGTATAAGAATTTAGTACATAATAAGATGGTACTTCAAATAATAGAGAAAACATTAATTATTTGATAATTGATATTATAAAACATGGGTTAACAGTTTGGAGAAACGATTACATTCCTAACGTATACCTTATGAAACCTTAACTTCCTTAAAATATAAACATAAAGGGGCGCCTGGGTGGCTCAGTCGGTTGAGCGGCCGACTTCGGCTCAGGTCATGATCTCGCAGTCTGTGGGTTTGAGCCCCGTGTCGGGCTCTGTGCTGACAGCTCAGAGCCTGGTGCCTGTTTCAGATTCTGTATCTCCCTCTTTCTCTGGCCCTCCCCTGTTCGTGCTCTCTCTCTCTATGTCTCAAAAATAAATAAATATTAAAAATATATATATATATATAAACATAAAATATAAAGCCACAAAAGTAATGAAGGCACTTTCAGGTAAAAATTTATATACTTTTAAGAGAGGGAAGGCCTTTCTAAATAGGACACCTAAACCAGAAACATAAAGCTATACAAGTGTAAGATTTAATTACATAGTAATTATGGAAACATGGCAAAAAATTAAGATTAAAAACAAACCACGAACCAAAAATGTATGAAGTGGACAAAGGGTAAATAAAGAGTGGCTACCCCAATAGAAAAAAAAAAAATAAGCCAAAGTGAAAAAAGCATACAGTACTTACTTAAAAAGGAAAATGAATAAGCAATAGATATAAAGACCATACGAGTCATTAAGAAAATGAATTTGAAATAATAAAAAAAAAAGAAAAAACACCACTTTCCTTTATCAAATTAGAAACATGTTTAAATAATACACCATGCTAGTAAGTATGGGAGGAATGAGGCACATTCATATTTTGTGGACAGATATAAAAATTGTTAGGGTGTTCCCGAAAGGTAATTTGACAAGGCAGCAAAATTGTTAAAAAGTACTTTTTTTTCTTTGATGAGCAACCCAACCACTAAAAATTTATCCTAAGAAACAGTTAAATATGTAAATATGTTCTTAACAGATTTTTCATGAAGTGCTGCTTAAAACGTTTTTTAAAATTGCAAAGAACCTAATTGTCCCATAGTAGGGAACAAGAATCTTTAACACATATTATTTATTATAAAAGTGGAAATAACCTGAAACTTCAATGGTGGGTTATTAGTTTGATAGTTTCAGAAAGATGTTCGCGATATCTTTTGGAACAAAAAGCAGGTAGCACAGCATGAAAATATATACATTTGCAGGAGCAAAAATGTATATACACATAATTAAACTCAAGTAGACTTCAATCTGGATATCCAGTTTAATTTACTTCAACTTGAATATGGTTATGAATTTGAGTACCTTATATTACTTTTTTTTTCTTTCTTGAAAAACAGTGCAAATGATAATTTTGCTTATGTGGGCAAACTGCGCACGGAAAGAAAATGTTAATAACTAGCCATGTAATAAAGAAGTGATTTCTTTTGGGGCTTGAAGCTCAAGCCTTCAAATTTATACTGTTTCCTTGTGGAATTATTTGATCAAGCTGAAATTAAACCCCAAAGAGCTAACTGGGTCTGGTCAGCCTTCTTCGCTGTCCCAGATAACTACCGGAACTTACATCTTCTGCAAAAGCAGAAAGCCACAGTAATGACGGGAACCTTGCATGGGATTCATCATTTATTCAACTAATATTAATTGAGCACCTTCGTTTATCTCAGTCACCTCCCTGGTGGGAGAGATTGCTTATAACTAGCGCTCTGAACAGAACAGATAGCGGGAACAAAGAGACAAAGCCTGGGTGCCAGGAAGGGGAAGGTGCGGTCTGAGAATTCAGGCTGATAGTGAGAATGAGCCCAAGGCACAGCCCAGGTGACAATACAGTAACTCTGATCCTGAGCGTCAGCAACTGCTAAATTTTTGAGTCAGAATTTTGTCGCATTTATCCCAGCATCTTCACACCATGTGTATAACATTTAGTGCAATTTACGTAATAAAGTATACAGACAACATAAGGCATAATCCAAATGCAATTGCTAAGGGACAGAACGGGCCCCACGTGATTCCCTCGGTGAAGACCCTCAGTTCTGTCGGTTGGATGGGTCTGCCATACACATTGGGAAGCTGGTTCCATCAAGAGTAACTTCTCTGCTTTCCAGGGTGGTGGTCCACCCTGGTGAAGAGACTGGGGGAGAAGGAGAATGGCAGGTATTCATCCTTTGGAGCTGAATCTGGTGGCATGGGCTGCCATTCTTAAGTGCCTCTTGCAGAAGGTTGATGGGATTGGTAAACCAGAGACCACCCAAGCAGGGCGGGAGGCCCAACACAAATATCGATGCCTGAGAGATGGAACTAGGAAACTGGAAGGCCAGGGCAAGGGAATGAGGGCCAAGATAAAATGAATACCTGGAGGGCCATTTTGGTCCAACCGCTGAAGGCAAGGATTATTGCCTTTGGCGAGCTCCTGTCCTCTCTGTGTTGGGTTTTCTCAAACTCTGGCCCCATTCAAACCCCATCTGGAATCTTTACTTAAATCAACTTTCTTTTTTTGCCCTATGTAAATTCATTTAAAATGAAAATTTTAAACTTCGTACACTGCTGTTAAATGGAAAACCAGTCTCATTCACCTCAAAGAGATGGCAACTATAAAAGTATAGATAGTAAAAAACAAATATTAATATTGAACATTTCCTGATGAAAGCTCTGAGCCCAGAGCTTACTGTCACCTTGTTAAAAAGGAACTTTAGCCTGAGTTAGGGAGGGAGAAAAGACCAGCACAAATAGAGACCCTCCTTGGGCTCATCAGAAAGACTGAAAGAGCATTCCAAAGAGGGCTGCTCTCATTCTTGGTGGCCTTCGGTGGTTTTTACCTGCCTTTTGGGGGTATAATACCTAAAATCACATGCCAGATCTTATGAACCTCCCTTGGCGTGTCCTCATTTCTCAGGACATGCTGGTCGGAGGCTCTGGGTCTGGTGGCTGTCAGAGACAGGGAGCAAGTTGCCCTGAAACAGAAGGGCCACGGTGCCCCGAGCCCAATCTCAGTCTCAGTGCCTGATAGCTGCAGAGATGACGGCTGGTCCTGTTTTCCTGGGGAACAAAAGCACTAAAGAGAAGACTCTAAAACCAGGCTGTGAGCAGACATGTCCCTGTTACTCTGTGCAAAGACCTCAGTTCAGGGCTCACAAGACAGAAGCAGCCTTGACGCTGGACAGGCTGACCCCAACGGGGGTTTTGAGAAAGACGGGTCATCTCCCCTGTCCCTAAGGGAGATGCGGAAAAGAATAGAAGGGTGGGCTCCGGACAGTCAAGTCAGCCACCGGTGCGGTGAGATGTCACTTGAACCCCTGGCTCAGCGAGGCAGGAACGTGTGGGAGAGCCGGGTACTGGGGCTCACGCCTCACCTCTCCCTCCTCCTCCACACTCCACCCTGCTCTGGGCAGAGCCTCGGGTCGTTAGAACAGGAGGCCTTGGGATCATCTGCCCAAGCCTCCCACTGACAAACGGGAAGACTGAGGCTTCAACCGAATGCAGCAGATCCAGACCACAGGGCTGGTTCTCACTTCCTTCGCCGTTGAGGGGCAGGACCTCCCTGCTGACAAGCACTTGTCCACCACCTGCCGGCCCAGCACCTCCTTTGTGCTCCGGAGGCCACCAGGAGGAGGCAGGCCCCTGACTGTCCTCCGGGAGCAGTTAGGGCTGGTGACCGTGAGATGAGATGACACAGATGGTGGCACTGATTTGTTCAGCCAACCGTGCTCTTACTTTGGGGACCTCTCCCGGGAACTCTGCAGCGCAGAGAACATCCGCAGCGCAGAGAACATCCGCTTTTCCTTAAAGGAAAGGAAATAAGGGGCGCCCGGGGGGTTCCGTCTGACTCTAGGTTTCGGCCCAGGTCATGATCTCATGGTTTTGTGAGTTCAAACCCCACATCTGGCTCCATGCTGACAGTGCAGAGCCTGCTTGGGCTTCTCTGTTTCCTTCTCTCTCTGCCCCTCCCCCACTCATGCTGTCTCTGCCTCCCTCAAAATAATTACATAAACTTAAAAAAATAAAAAGAAAAAAAAGAAAGGGAAATAAAACCCTTTCTCAGAGGTACTAAAGAGTCACAGTGCCCTCCCTCACCGTCTTTTTCAGCAGCGTGGTTTCAGCCCTAAATCCTTAGAACTTTCCTTCTGGAACAACTGATCCCACCTGGCTACTTCCTGGGCCTGGCCCTCACAGTCCTGCTCCCTCACTCACCCTGCTCTGAGAAGACAGAGGGAGCATGACATACTCCTCTTCACTACAGCTCGCAGCTCAGGCCCCCTGTCCCTACCCCACGTCCATGATGCTCTGTAAAGGCTTGACCAGGGAACAGCCATATTTGGCCTCTGTTCCACTTCTGTAAACAGAGAGTGTTAAATTATCAGAACTCTCAGCCTCCTTCCAGCTCTCAAATCCTGAAAACAGAGGTGCAGAGAGGGCGGGATGGGGGGTTGCGGGGCGGGAAGAAGAGGAAGAGAAGTGGTTTTCCTGCAAGGACGGAGGAAGAGAGCTCAAACATGAGACGCTTGGTGGGGACAGTGGGAATTGTCACCTGACACAACGCTCACCTCCTACCATGTGCTGCCATAGAACAGCTTCCCCACTGGCTGCCTAAGCCCTGTGAAGGAATGGGCGAATGGCGTGAAGGTGTTCAGAGCATGGAAAGCTTGATAGCTTTGGAGTGGACGCGGGGTAGGTACCAGCAGAGGGAAGAACCAGGATGAGGTACTCTGATTGCACCACGCTGCTAATCAGCCCAGAGTCACAGGCATCCTTAGCCACCTGGTGGAATTCAAGACCCTCCTTGCCCTTGGGTCATTTGGTGAGTCGGCCTGGTCCAGGCAGAAGCACCTCCGTCTTTTCTACTGGCTTTCACTCAGGGCAGGCGAGAATGAGCCCCAGGAGGAGACCAAAGCCATTGTTTTTTGAGATATTGAATTTTTATGATTAAAAATTAACTCCAGGATGAAAAGTGCAGCATAAGGAACAGAGTCAACAACATTGTGATAACTTTGTGTGGTGACACATGGCGCCTACACTGATCACGCCGAGCATAGAGTAATATATAGAATTGTTGAATCCGTACGTTGTGCACCTGAAACTGTGTAACACTGTGTGTCAACTGCACTTTTTAAAAAAAGAAAAAGGAGGGGCGCCTGGGTGGCTCAGTCGGTTAAGCGTCCGACTTCAGCTCAGGTCAAGATCTCGCGGTCCGTGAGTTCGAGCCCCGCGTCGGGCTCTGTGCTGACAGCTCGGAGCCTGGAGCCTGCTTCAGATTCTGTGTCTCCCTCTCTCTCTCTCTGCCCCTCCCCCGTTCATGCTCTGTCTCTCTCTGTCTCAAAAATAAATAAACGGTAAAAAAAAAAAAAAATTAAAAAAAAAAAGAAAAAAGAAGGAAAAAAATTAACTCTAATTTTGCCTCGAAATGTACTTAAAAAATCTTCCATAATTCCATATTTTTTCAGATACTTGCATTAAGAAATAAAATAATAAAATGAAATTTCTTCTCAGGCCTCATTCCCCATCTTAGTAATAACGACTGATAATTGCTGTGTCCCTTTCTCAACCACTGCCTATGCTTCTGCACATTCATTTATTTATATATTTATTTTCTGTAAAAAAAAAGGGGGGGGGGGACAATGCTGGTGTAGCCAGCAATAGAAAACAGTATTGAGTTTCCTTAAAAAGTTACAATTAGACCTATCCTATGATCCAGCAATTGCGCTACTAGGTATTTACCCAAACAATACAAAAATGCTGATTCAACGGGACACATGCACCCCTATATTTACAGCAGTACTATCAACAATAGCCAAATTATGGAAAGAGCCCAATGTCTACCGACTGATGAATGGATAATGAAGAGTTGGTATACATGTGGTATACAATGGAATATATATTATATATACACAACATGTATAGTGGAATACTACTTGGAGATCAAAAAGAATGAAATCTGGCCATTTGCAACAACGTGGATGGAGCTAGAGTGTATGATGCTAAGCGAAATAAGTCGGTCAGAGAAAGACAAATACCCTATGATTTCACTCATATGTGGAATTTAAGAAGCAAAACAAATGAGCAAAGGGGAAAAAAAGAGAGAAAGGCAAACCAAGACACAAACTCTTTTTTTTTAAATATTTTTTAAAGTTTATTTATTTTTGAGACAGAGAGAGGCAGAGCATGAACGGGGGAGGGTCAGAGAGAGAGGGCGACACAGAATCGGAAGCAGGCTCCAGGCTCTGGGCCATCATCAGCCCAGAGCCCGACGCGGGGCTCGAACTCACGGACCGTGAGATCGTGACCTGAGCTGAAGTCCGACGCTTAACCGACTGAGCCACCCAGGCGCCCCATAGACTCTTAACTGTAGAGAACAAACTGGTGGTTACCGGGGGGGGGGGGTGGTGGTGAAATACGTAATTGGGGATCAAAGGAGTGCATTTGATGCGATGAGCACTGGGTATTGTATGGAAGTATTGAATCACTATATTATATACCTGAAATTAATATTATATTGTATGCTGACTAACTGTAGTTCAAATAAAAACAAAACAAAATGGGAGGATGCCATATATGTCACTCTTCAAATTGCTTTCAAGGTTAACCTTTTATGATAGGTATTTTTCTGTATCAGCACAGGGAGGTCACCCTTTCTCTTGTTCCACATTGTTTTCCACTGAATTAATATACTACCATGTATTTATCTATTACTTTATTTGTGGACATTTACAACATGGCCAATTTCGTATCAACTTCTTGTTACTTTAGACAACACTGTAGGAAACATCTTTTGTACTCATATCCTCATTATTTTATTGAACTTTCTCTAGAACAGATTCTTACGTGAAATACTGTTGGTTCTTATGCATATTAATTAATTAATTTTATATTATTTATTTTTTAAAAATTTACATCCAATTTAGTTAGCATATAATGTAACAGTGATTTCAGGAGCAGAACCCAGGGATTCATCCCTTACATATAACACCCGGAGCTCATCCCGCCAAGTGCCTTTCTTAAAGCCCCTTGCCCATTTAGCCCGTCACCCCACCCACAACCCCTCCAGCAACCCTCAGTTTGTTCTCTGTATTTAAGAGTCTCTTATGTTTTGTCCCCCTCCCTGTTTATATTATTTTTGCTTCCCTTCCTTTACGTCCATCTGTTTTTATCTTAAATTCCACATACGAGTGCAAAGACCCCGAATAGCCAAAGCAATGCTGAAAAAGAAACCCAAAGCTGCAGGCATCACAATCCTGGACTTCAAGCTGTATTACAAAGCTGTATTGTAGTCATCAAGACAGTATGTCACTGGCACAAAAACAGACACTCAGTTCAATGGAACAGGATAGAGAACCAGAAATGGACCCACAAACGCATGGCCAACTAATGGAAAACTGGACAGCAACAAGCAGAAAAATGAACCTGGACCACTTTCTTACACCATACACAAAAATAAACTCAAAATGGATGAAAGGCCTCATGCATATTTAAATGTGTAGTAGATACAGGAAACTGCCAGGCAAAAAGTCTTCTAATTTATACTTTTACTGGTAAATAGGAAAGTGCCCATCTCCCCGCACACTCACCAGTATTACACATTTTCAATTAAAATTACATTTTTTGACCATTTAGTAGATACAAAGTGCACCATCATTATTGGCTTAAGTTGCATTAAGGTACTATTTGGGATGAGTTCATTTTCCTGTATTTATTGTCTGTGAACATTTCTTGTTTGAATTTTCTGCTCATATTTTTTGCCACTTCTTTTACTGGATTTTTTGTTTTTTTCTTATAGAACATTGTTATATATTAGAGAAACTGACCTTTGCCTATTAAATATGTTCAAATATTTAGTGGTGTCGGCCATGCAGAAGTTTTACCTTTGGTCTGGCCAGATCATCACTTCTTTTCCTTTTATGATTTTTGAGGTGTGTGTGTGTGTGTGTGTGTGTGTTTTAATTAAAGGCCTTTCTCACCCCAGAACTCTAGGATACGGTCAGCTCTCTAGTCATCGATACTTTCAGAGTTTTGTGTTTATATCTACAACCCCTACAGATTGTTTTTAATAGAGTGAAATCAGAATTAACTTTGTTTTTCCCAAATGGAAAGCCAGCTGTCCTTATGTCATTTATTGAGTAATCTATTCTTTTCCTACACACTTTAAAAACGTGTTTCCCCCTAAATATTTGAGAAAGTTAACGCTTAGGATAGTGGTTCTCAAAGGGTAATCTAGGGAGTTCTAGGAGTCTCCAAGACTAATTCAGGTAAAAACTATTTTCATAACAATATTAATACACTGCAATATTAATATGTGCTCATTCTCTCATGAACGTACACTTGAGTTTTCCAGAAGCTGCATGCCATGCCATGATGTCACTGTTCTTATGGATATTGGAATGTATGCTTCTGTATTCTTGTGTTCCAGATTTTATGTTTTTATTTCTAATAGAGTAAATATTGATAGATATAACTCACATAAACAAAAGATCTTTGGCACCGTCAATAATTGAAGAGTTACATAATGTGGCTCTAAGACGAAAAAGTTTGGGAACTTTCGGTCCAGGAAGACATGGCATGTTGAGTCTGTAACTTTGGATTTCCTCCGGCATACCTCTCCCTATCCCAGAGTGCACATCCCCGAGATTGAGAAATGAACCGTGCAAGTAGAGAGAGAGAGCACAGCTCTGAAAGGGTCTCTGCCCTGTCACCTGTCACCTCCATTTATTAGTTCTGTCAACTTGAATGAGGAGTCTAACCCAAAACAGCCCCTAGAATGTGTTTTGCCAATGTTTTCCTCTTCATTTACCATTAGTCTTTCTCCAACTGAGACACAATCATTTCTGGTCCCTGAGATTTCTGGTTCACAAATGGGATCTACTTGCCACCCAATGGTATGGCCCCAATTCAACCTAAAGCTCTTTAAGAAGGGGGACCAATTTGAGTTTTACTGGTCAGGAGATGGAGTCGAACTCCCAGGTTGAGGGTGTTTGGCCATTTATTTCTGGCAGGTGCAGCATCCCACATCATGGGAGGGAGGGATGGGGAGCAGCAGGGATCTGGCCCCTTGAAACTCAGCCCAGTGTTCTGGAATCATTGCAACCGACAAGCTTATCACTGGCAGTCAGCCCTGCCAACACAGGGAGATATATAATAAGATGGAAAAAGACAGCGGTCATTAGAATCTTAAGTTCAGAAGGCATTTCAAATTTGTCTAGTAGTGAGTATAATCCTTGTCTTGGGACTGCATTGCCTTTTATAATCTCCAACAGGCCATTGTGCAGCGTGTGCACTTCAACACTTGCTTGACAGGGAGCTCACTACCTCTTGAAATAACCTTCACTGTTGAACAACTCGATTTATTATGTCTACCTAGAAGTGCTTAACCTCCTCTCCCCTCAAACCACACCCAGTAATTGCTGTCTCACTCAGGTGTCAATTCCCTGAGAAATTCGCCCTCGACTCTGCTCCCTCTAGGCTCTGTGTAGAGGGTTGGAGATCCTCCCTAGTGCTCCTGGAGCACTTTGGCTTACCTTGACCATGAGCCTGGACAGAGCAGATTAGTTTCCCAGGCTTCTGTAACACATTATCACAAACTGCGTGGCTTACAACAACAGAGATTCACTCTCTCACAGTTCTGGACACTTGAGGTCTGCAATCAAGGTGTCTTGGCCAGGCTGTGCTCTCTGAAAGCCTCTTTTAGCCTTTGAAAGACTAAAAAGGAGAGCCCTTCCCTGCCTCTTCCAGTTTCTTGTGGCTGTTGGTGTTTCTGGTCTTCCTTTTTTTTTTTTTTTTTTTGTTTATTTATTTATTTTTTAAGAGAGAGAGACACACAAAGGGAGAGAGAGAGAGAGAGAGAGAGAGAGAATTCCAAGTAGGCTCCTGCTGTCAGTGTGGAGCCCAATGCAGGGCTTAAACTCATAAACCGTGAGATAATGACCTGAGCCGAAATCAAGAATTGGCCGCTTAACTGACTGAGCCACCCAGGCACCTCTCTGCTCTTCCTTGGCTGCATCACTCCAAACTCTACTTCTGTATTTTCTCTTTTCTCTTTTGTCTCTTATAAAGACACTGGTCATTGGATTTAGGGCCCACCGGGATAATCCAGAATGATCTCACCTATAAATCCTTTACTTAATACGTTTGCAATGACCCTTTCTCTAAATAAGGTAACATTCCCAGGTTCTAAGGGTCAGGCCATGGACATAACTTTTTGGTGCCACTATTCAACCCATTATACGAGGGAAAGCAAAACGGCCCCCCTTGGGTCAATTCTTTCCCTTTCCTGCATAATGTTTTATGCATTTGGACGTTCCACATTAATATCTGGATTTCCAGCTTTTTTGGAAAAAGCAGAGGATCTGGCCACACTGGGACTGCCTTCCCAATGGCATCAAGCAGGGGAGCTGAGCAGACGCTGTGTCCTTTAGGGGGTGTCTGTGTTCTCCAGATCACCCCATACCCACCAATTCCCAGCCTACTTCACTCACTTGAACCTGACCTGACCTGTCAGGTCCCCATATACATTTGATTTTGTGATGCTTAATTTAGACTCTGTCACTCTTGCCCCCACCAGTCTTTAAGCTGTCTTATCTGACTATCCATTCTTAATATCCAGGACAGTGCCTGATACAGAGTAGTTGCTCAAAAACATTTGTTGGATTAAAGAATGTAGAACTTACATTGAATAGAAACATGTTTCCCTCTAGCTCCTACCTGCAAATAGGTCTCATTCTTGCATTCAGAGCCACACAGCATAGGGGCTTTCTCCCTGTTTTATTTCTTCCTATTCCTACATTTAAAAAATATATAGCATAGGAGAGGGCACTCACATTTGCGCTGATTGATCTCTATTACCAAAAAGGGGTGTTTCCGTTAACATTTATGAACGAGGAGGGCCTGAAAAATAGTGGCCAAGTCAAGATGAGGATCATTTCTCTCCCATGAAAAAGAAATCTGGAAGTATGCAGGCCAGAAAGGACATGATGGCACCTTTGTCTGCTGTCCTCTGTGTGTTGCTTCCATTCTTGGAGTTGTCTCTCCAGACATCTCTTCTGCTTTGTTCTTTCTTCCTGCTCTTTCTGGGACACTGGATACACGTATATAGACATGTCAGCCACACCCTGCGGCTTTGGGATGCCCTTTTCTCTACTTTCCACACCTTTTCCCTCAGGAGCATCTGTCTGAATGAATCCTCTTGATCAACACTCTGGTCCGCAACTTTGCTTACAATTATATCTGACCTGCTCTCAAAGCCTTCTGCAGAGTTCCGAATTTCAGTGACTTTATTTTTCAGTTCCAGAATTTCAATCAACTTCCTTACGTTTTCCAGCCCCTCCTTGGAAACTTCCCACCTTGTTATCTCATTTGTTAACACATTGAGCACATTGATTTTAACATTCTTGTCCAATGCAAATATCTGTTTCACTTACAGGTCCATTTCTATTGACTGTATTTTCTCTTGGTTTTAGTTACAGTGCCCTTGTCTTGTGGTAAATTGCTATTTTGGTATTTCGGGTAATTGTTATTGTGGTAAATTGTTATTTCATGTCAGATATTGTAGCTGAAAGTGACAGAATTAATTTTAGGTCCAAACATGATGATCTCTTCCTCTGAAGAGGTTTTGCTTTTATTTCTGGCAGGCAAGTACGGTAGGAGTAGTTTATCTTGTTCTAACTAGGACTGAGCTGATTCAAAGGCGTACTTCCATTTTTATAGGATTAACCTGTCACTCCACTTCTGGATAGAACACCATAGGGTCCCAGTTGAAGCCTGGGTGTTTATCATGGCCTCTCCTGCTTGATGGGCCTGGACTCTAATTTTTGACCACAGCCCTTAGTCTGGTGAGACTGCTGGCAGCTCTCTTCAGCTTCCAGGGTCTCAGCCAATGCTTCCTGCTGCTTTTCAGCCCCTAACCACCACATTGGAATTGACGAAGCCCCAGTGGGGAAAGAGGCAGTGAATTTGGAGCTCACCTGACTCCCCTTCTCTAAGAATCTCATGAACACGTACCTGTATGAGTGTGGTGGGTAAGCCTTGCAGGGGATAGAAGACAAGGTTCCTCAGTGGGCTCTACACCCTTTGTGCAAGAGGTAGTACAGTTTACTAAGCTTGTCCCAGCTCCCATGACCTTTTTCGGGGTGACCAGATCACCTGCTTAAGGATGGTGCCTTTGTGCCTCCCACTCTTGACCTTGGGAAGAATCCAGCAGAGAGGTCATAGATACCTGGGGAGCACAGGAGAAGCCTTTGGAACCCCAGTATCTCTGTCCTTAGACCCTCTGACTGATGGAAGAGGACATAGCACCCCCTCCGCTCCTGCCGTTTGGTCTGTGGAATCCCTACCACCTTGATAGCTCCTGAGACCTTTAAGTAGATATTTTGTTAAACAATAAAAATAAAAAACTAACTCAGCTTGTCTAGTTGTTCTCAGTAGGAATATTAGTCTGCTAATCTAGTACTGGTACTAGGTTAATCTAGCACCTGGTACTAGGTGCCAGGACCAGAAGTGGAAGCAATTTAAATTTGAAAATCACCTCATAATCTTAAATGGCCACGAGGACTCCAGACATTTTATGTGTAAGGCTTCCAACAGGGGGAGGGGTCACATGAGGACCTCCCCACCCCCGAAGGAGCCATCCAGAAAGTACCACACAGCACTCTGTTTACATCTGATTAGTCACAACTTAATCATGTGGCCACATTACGATGCAAAAGGGAGGCTGAGAAACGTAGTCTGTTGACTTCATACGTGGCTGTCCTGTAAAATTCCAGACTTTTGTTACTAAAGAAAAAGGGGAGAATGTATAGTGACGGTGAGTCATTAGCACTTGCTGCCCACAGGGACGTGCCAAAAATATCTTTTGTGAGAAATTTCATAACTAGGCTGAGAAGGGTTATGAGAATGAGGTCTTTTGGGGGTGGGGGAGCAGGCTGCAGGATGAAAAGTTTCTAAATGATTAAGGATTAGCAGAAGACAAAAATACATCTCAGGGTGGAGGAAGGAATGATGACCACGTATAAAGGGTTTGCAAATCCAAATTCCTATAAGCACCAGGCAGAGTATCATGAGGGGTGTAGGGCCAGCAAGAGATGCGTTCTTCTCGGTGGTAGCCTAGGGAGCAGCTCCAGAGAGACGGCCATCCCTCAGTGGGCAGTCTGCCACCGTCTAATGTCTCAGGCCCTCGAAGCTGGATCTTGCCTTGGCAATAGACATGACTAATAAGTGGCAGAACCCAGCCTGGACATCGACGTGGTTTCTTAAAGAGCTGCCTTTGGAGCCACAAGGAAAGCATCTGGATGCTAGTGTGTCATCTGATCACCTTGAGCCTCGCTTTCCATTCCAGAAAGGAAGAAATGAGCGTCCTGGTAAACCCTCCAAGGATTGTCGTTCCCCGGCCCGCGTCTGAGGGCATTCATTGTTCATTCATTGTTCGGGCAAGTGAGAGTCACCTGTCAGGTGCTGTCAGTCACACGCAGCCAGGCGCAAGCTTAGGGGAGCAGACCCGGTGGTCTGGGCCCCGAGAAGTCTTCTTTGTTTCACACTCCTGCTTATGACTCCTCTTGGCTGGTTCCCAAATCTTCAGTATTAGATTGGATAATCCCACTTTTAATAATGCTCGGGATATTTGCCTCCCTCGGGGGACTGCGATCACAGCAGTGGAGGGTATTAAACTGGAGCTGAATGCCACGCAGAGCACTTACCCTTTAAGCTGTGTGTATGTGGGCACTGCGTTTTGCATGTGCACACACAGGGGGATTGGCCGCATGTGTGTGTCTATGTGTGTGCATTCTCTTGGCCTTCTGAGATTTTTGTAAACAGAATGCTACATGGAGCACCCAGTTTATTCTCAGTGTCAGAGCACTGCCAAATCGGCTCAAAACTCAGATTTTCTAAATCATTGAGGTTATTAACTCCCAAATTCTGTGTTTTTATTTCCCCTAAATGGCACGAGCTCAGCATTAGCCTTAAGGGCATAGTAACACCTCATGAGACCCCAGAAACGTTAAGTTAATACATAGCTGAATTTACTCAAAGTTATTTGAATTGTGCCTAGTATTTAAAACTTAGCATAAACTGAGGGGTAATCACGGACATGATTTGCTCCGATTTATAATAATATATTTGGGGGTCCATGTTTTTTATCCCCTAAACCTGACTATTCCGGCAATCAAGAGGCCACGCTGAAAAATAATTGGTAGAGAACAGAGAAAAGAAATATACAGAGTTACTAATATACACCAGGGCTTAAGCTGACATGAAATTTTATCTTAATTATCGGACAAATTTGTACTCCCACTATCTAATTCAATTTGCATGCATCGGTAGACACTTATTAAAGGTAATATTACATCTGTCATTTTAAGACTGGTGAGAATTTTATCATATGAGCTGCATGAAACAGCCACTCTATTATGTACAGAACTCTTTTGTATGGCTTAAAATAACCGGCATTGCATCCTAATTAAGTATTTTTTGTAATTGTCTTCGGGGCAGTCATCGTCTTGTCCATTTCGTGTCCGTCTTGTAAGTTATTTGGACACAGAATTAAAGTTGCAGGAATGTACTTCTCCTCCCCTCTGCTTCCTCATTCTGGGTGAAAAATGAGAGCTTTGCTAATAAAATGTAAACTGGAATCCAATGTTCAAATAAGGTTTTATGAGAAGCATGCAATGCATAAACCCATCTTATAATTCTCCGCTGGATTTGGAATTCTGCTGTATACAAATATATCAGGCTGCTGAGGCATTAGCAGTTGAATACATCAGGGCTATTTTTGAGATGAGTTTATTAGATTTCTACTTTGTGTAAAATGAATTGGGGGAGTGCTAATATAGCATCATCAATTCAGGATAACACTGGCAGTTTCTGAGCATATACAGCCCTGAAATGCCATTAGATGTTGATATGATACTTTCCAAACAGACCCCAAAGTAAGCTTGCAGATTTCTGCTCTCAGCTTCAGGACTCGGTGAGGTCTGCGATAAAAATTCAGTTTCACGAAACACACATTTAATTGTACATTTGCTGCCCCAGCTACAGCCATCTTGGTTTCGGAGCTCTTTTGTTCCACCCACTGACGAGAGTGAAAGAAATGAGTCAGGAATGAAGATAATAGTGGGCAAGCAAGGACGGTAGAGGGGGAAGTCCGGTAGGGCTAGTGCATCCAGACCAGACCGAAACTGCGGGAGCGAGACTCTGGAAAAGTGCGGGGTGGGGAACATTGGGTGATGGCCTCTTCGTCCCTGTCTGCCTCTGTTTTCCCCGAGGCCCAGATCTCCCTGGAAGTGGAAAAATCAAACATTGCAGCTTTTGACTGGCTCATCCCTGGGCCCACCAGTACATTTGGCATGCTCAGAGACCCCTTTTCTGCTAGGTAACGGGATTTGGCTTTTTTTGTCATATCTTTAAAAAAAAAAAAAAGCCACCTTTGTCTGTAACTGGACACGAGCTCCCACAAAGTTCAAACCTGACATCACCCAGTCATGAAACTGTCAGAGCGTTCGGTTGATCACAAGGCCGATTTCTTAAATGGGAACTTTGGTGGGGTTTGTTTTTTTTTTTTTTTTTTGTTAATTCAACCGAGATATTTTATCATAGGATTTTATCTATCTATCTATCTATCTATCTATTTACTGAGACAGACAGAGCCCAATCTTCAACTGTTTTCTGGGGATGGACAATTGAAGTTGGACTGAATCATAAAAGTGGTGTTTTCGTCATTGTTTTACGATGACTCAGGTCTGTAACAGGATGCACTTGGTCTTTGAGAATCATGCTCCTGTTTTAAGCCACCTGAAAAGGAAAATATTCTTACACGTCTTGCACGCTGCTTCTTTTTTCTCCAGCAGCCAGCCCCTTGCTGTCCTTAAGTCCCCAAATACGTAGCCGCGCGTCTTCCGGGTCTTGGAGTAAAGGGGAGGGGAGGGAAGGCTCTATTCTCCCCTCAGCACCATCCAGGAGAAGCAGATGAATAATTCATGGAACCACACGCAGGTCTTCTCTGAGACTTCTCCGGAACACGTCTGAGCCGGCGAAGGACCAGGGAACTTACAAACAGTCACAGTGTGCTGTGTCAAAGAACAGTCAATCAATCTCCAAAGAAATGTGAAGAGAACAGGTTTTTCATGCCTGTGCGTTGGGAGGGAGCCAAACGTGTGTTGCCATTTGATGGTAGAATCAGCATACACCTGTTCCGACCAGCTGTCAACATAACCTGTGTCAGAGGCACGCGTCGCACCCGCTGCATCCTCACAGCGGGCCGTGTCTGTGTGACAGTCGGGACAGACAGCACCAGGAACTTGGGGACCAGGAGAGGGGGAGCGTGCAGAGCCATCGCGGGGACACAGATGTGTGAGGAGCGTGATAAAGGAAGGAAACATCTGAGGGAATACGCTCAAACAAAACAGCAAATGTCATTTGCATTATATAATTACGGCCAACCATCGAGTCCTTTGTAATAACACTCAGTAGGCCAATGTTAAACCTACAGTGAGTGATAAAAAGGCCTCAGCTTGAAAAAAGGTCAGCGTGAATTAGTATATATTTGCTGATTAATTCAGAGTGTGCCTTCGTAAATTTTATAGTCCAGGGCCCCGGCCTGGTTTGAGACAGCCGCCTATGAAATTCAAATGCGCTCGATTCAGCACAGACTCACATTCCAACCTGGCACCGTGCTTGCTGGAAAACCTCATCACACAAACGTGGTCACATGCAGGCAGGTGGCAAGACAGACAGACAACTGGAGGCGCGAAGGTATAGACTCTGAGGAACTAGGCATGCACCGTCTCCACAGCAAAGAGGCCCCCTGGGTTGACTCTGATCACACGCCTGAAACGAGACGTGTGTCTGTGGACAGCATTGCCACCTGCCTGTGCGCAGGTCCACTGGAAAGATTTCCGCCTTTTCACCAAAACCTCCATAGTCAGGGCTGCTGATTGCAATGCTAGTCTCTTACCATGCTGTGTAGTCAGTGTTCAAAGGAAAAAGTAGCAGAGAGTGTGTGTGAGGCGTGTGCGGGTGGATATACGTGCATTCGGGGAAAACATTTAGCCTAAAGGCATGTTGCCCTAAAACTAGTTTTACGGTTATAAATACAGCTTCTGGGGCGCCTGGGGTGGGTGGCTCAGTCTGTTAAGCGTCTGACTCTTGGTTTCAGCTCAGGTCTTGATCTCACGGTTCGTGAGATCGAGCCCCAGGTCGGGCTCTGAGCTGTCAGCGTGGAGCCTGCTTGGGAGTCCTCTCTCCCTCTCCGTCTCCCTCCCCTGCTCATGCTGTCTCTGTCTCTGTCTCTCTCTCTCTCTCTCAAAAATAAATAAATAAACTTAAAAATTTTTTAAATGCAAAAAAGATTATAAATACAGAATCGGCTTATAGATGGAACGCATGTTAATGAGCACCTACGATGGCCAAGTTAGTTTGTCAACCTAAATTCTCAGTTGATATACCAACTATTCTCCTCATGAGACAGCTCTCCCAGGACGGGACAGCTGTCAAATGGTGAAGCTGGGATTTGAAAGCAAGTGTGACTACCTCCCAAAGCCCTTCCTTCCCACCTCACCCTCATTGTCAGTTGCTTGTGACACTTGTTTTTGTACATGTTTGCTGAATCCCTGGCCAGATGCTCTGAGTTGGAGACCCCCATGTAGAACACAGACCCTTCGAGGATTTCAAACGCTTACCTCGGTAAGTGTAACCCAGCGCCTTCCCCAGCAAGCCAGACCTGCAGCCAGAAACTCCGCCCCATCCGGATCTATGACGAAAAGACCTTTCCTCCCACCTCGAAACCCACGTTTCCCTCCTTTGCTTCTACATCCTGGCTTTGCCTTTATACAAAGGGTGGAGACCCCACCCATAGATTCTGGCGGAGCTTCTCTGCCCCCCATCAACAGAGGCTTTAAATGAACCAAACAGCGATGAATTGAATTTCTTATAAATTGACGAATCTGTAGGTTTCATTGAACAACAGAGCCCTTCTCCGTTGTTAGGGAGTTTTGCTGAGGTTTCTGGAGAAGTGTTGGCTGCAGGGCGGGCAAGAAGAATCAGTGAGGTTACGGTGCAGGGTTCTAGATGTTTGTCTGGGGGACTCAGCCCTAAACTGGGGACTTCCTGTCTGCTTCATATTTTACAAGACCAAGACTGGGAGGCCCAGGTGGAGTTATCAGCTAGGTGGTGGCCTGATGGAGGAACACAAGCCCGGAGGTCAGCACGGCTGCCCCCTCCCCCAGGTTCTATCTGCTTCTAGCTTGCAGAACGATTCTGGGCCCATGTCAAACCATCTTGGGCCTCCATTTTTCTTGAGCGAAGCGAGTATTACATCACCAACGTGTCTTCCGACTTCAACCTTACGCTATTAAAAATGAAACCTTGTATTGTGAGAATTTTCACGGTTCACAAAGTGTTCATATATCTATTACTGGTACAGAAAAGGCTCAGGGGGGTAAAGCGACTTGCCCAAGGGCAAGAAAGAGGTAGAAACTCAAATGGTCGGACACTGAACGGGGGTTTGCAGCTCCCTCTACACCAGTCCGTTTGTGGGATAGCTCCTCAGACAGGTTATTCACTCCCTGAGGATGTGCTGGGTCTGGTCCATCTCTGAAATGACATGTCCACGGGTTTCCCAAGCCAGTGTCTGTCCTGCTCCCCTCTCCCTCCTTTCAAGGGCAACGCATGTCTCAGCCCCACCCTATGCACCCTCCCTGATCTTCCTTCTCTCAGCAGCGCAGCAAACAGAGCTCTGCATTGCCTGACCTTTACCCACTGCTCTAAGAATGTAACAAAGGGTCCTAAACAATCTCCAAAGACCCACCTGCCTGGCTTCACCATCTCTGCAGCCACTCACTCAATGCACCCCTTTGCTTCTACACACGGGTTGCACGCGTCCTCATTCTGAAAAGCATTTGCCTCTCAGGGCCTGGAACGTTCTCCATCCTGCTCCTCCTCTCTTTATCGTTTATACCTTTCTTGTCCCAGCTTTAATGTCGCTTCCTTGGAACAGAGTTCTCCAACTCCTTCGCTGGGGACGATGCCTGTTTTATATTCTCAGAGCTCCCTATCATTTTTTCCTGTTAGCACCAACCACAAGTTTAATGCATTACCTGTGCGGTTATTTGATTAACGTCCACATTCCCCCTCGCCAAAAAAAAAACAAAAAAACAAAAAAAACCCTGATCTCCGCCTTGCACATTTGCATCTGGCAAAGAAGCAGCACTTACTAAGTGCTCAGCAGACACTTAGGCCCAGCTGGCTGGACCCCAGGAGAGACAGGAGGAGCATGAACTGTCCTTCTGAGCAGGATCTGTGCCTGTAGACCTGTTTGTCACCGTGTCTAGAATGGAGCTGGACGCCCAGCAGGTTCCCCCATGTCCGTGAAGTTGGCCTCTGGGAAGTGAATAAAGTCAGGGAGGCGACAGCAGGTGGATTCCAGCCACATCACGAGGTTCTGCAAAGTTGCTGCCAAGCCTGTCCGGATGCAAATGATGCAGGGCCGCTGACCCCCGGGGCCTGCACCCTAAGAGTTCCAACCCTCGGCTCTCCAGGCTGAGGCCCTTTAAAGGTAGAAACCAAAGGGCGCCTGGGTGGCTCAGTCGGTTAAGCTTCTGACTCTTGATTTCAGCTCAGGTTATGATCTCGCGGTTCATGAGTTCAAGCCCCACATCGGGCTCGGCATTGACAGCACAGAGCCTGCTTGGGATTCTCTCTCTCTCTCTCTCTCTCTCTCTCTCTGCCCCTCTCCTGCTCATTTCTCTCTCTCTCAATAAATGAATAAACTTCTAAAAATAAAGATGGAAACAAAAATCAAGGGAAGAATTTAATGCAGTTAAGACTAACCACTATAACACCAGAGTTAGTATTTAAATTTTGCTTTCCAAGGTATCGGGGTGTTTCCAGAACCCCACCCGAGCAGGAGTTCATAGGTTTCTATGAAATAGGCCATAAAATAGAGTAGTATCTGTTCCCATTTGCCAGCCTGTGCTGGAGTGAACAGCCATCCTGGTTGGCCTGAGACTGAGGGGTCACCCGGGAAGAGGGGCCTTCAAGGTCAAAGCTGGCAGAGCCCCAGGCCTCCCCGTGGCAGATGCAGTGAGAACACCGACGACACAAGCTGGATTGGCTGGCAGGTTTATCCTGATCTCGGTGGGCAGTTCCCCAAAAGCAAACCTGCAAGAGTAGGACTGGAGTGCAGGCAGTTTGTTTGAGAGGTGATTGTAGGGAGCACAAGGGAAGAAATGCACAGTACAGGATAGAGGAGGGAGGAAACCAGAAGGCTGGTTTCCATCAGGGCTCAGCAGGCCTCTCTGAGAAACCATGTAGAGTCTTAAAAATGTCCTACAAGAGGATGGCGGAGGAGGCAGTGTATTCCCCCACTGACGTCAACACCCCATTTCGGCTAAAGGTTTCTCCCTCGGGGTGACTTCCTCACCCTTGGGGCTATTCCTTCACTAAGCGGGCACCATTCTGGAAATTCTCTACGGCAGATGCCGTAGGTGGGCAAAGAGGTTATAGGCCAAGGGGTTACAGGGTGGGGCATCAACAGCACATGTTACAGCCTAGGAGACTAGAAACAGATGAGTCAAGGGGTGAACTTGAGTTACGGTCAAAGAGGGGGGCCAAGGGTTGGAGAAGTGGAAGCTGGTAGAGACTCAAAAGGACAGGTTGAGAGCGGTTAGTCTGGGAAACAGACCTGGACCAAGGGGAGTACTGGTCGTGTGTATCTGCCAGGATTCAGTGCAGGGAACAGAAATCTCTCTGGGTATTTTGAATGCCAAGACTTAACACAGGACGTGGTTGCTTGCAAAATACGAGGCAGTTCTAGAGGAGCAGGAACCACCACTAAACTATCTCAAGGTCACACCACCTTCATCCAGGGGGCAGGAAGCTGGTGCTCCATTGCTGCCACTGAATCTGACCGTCACTGCCCTGCCACTGCCGTGATCCCTGAAAGTTGGCGTCTCTGCCCAGCCTCCTTTGCCCGCGGCTGAGATGGCCACTGCCTGTGTATTCCAAACTTCCCCAACAGGCATTGGATTTGCAGGACCTAATTTGTATGCAGCCAGATCTTCTGGACAACGAAGATTTTCGCTTTCCAAGTTTTTCAAGGAAAATGGAAGGAAAAATGGAAGTTGAGAAAGCCTCTCCCAGCATGACCACATACAACCTTGGATGGGTGCTGCTGTCTTCAAGTGGTTTTATTAAATCTAAGTGTAGCCGATGGAGATTCCCGAGAGAAACAGAGTAAGGCCAAGGTTTTGTTCATCTTTCTTCTCTATCTCGTGCTCTCTTACAGTCCACACTGCTCCATAAAGACAAACGACATTTGGGGACTGCAGGGGTCGCATTTTAGAAGAAACCCCACTCTCGCTGCCTCCAAGTTGAGACCGACTCTTCTAGCCACTTCCAAAAATACAAGGGGGGCCCTCCTCTGTGCTTCCATTCAGCTCTGAGCTCACTTCATTCACTGTCTGTGTCTATTCCGGCTTCATCCATCCGATGATGATCTCCTTCAGGTCAGGGCTGTTCCTGTGTTGTCTTTGAATGCCCTACAAGGTACTGGGCATCTGGAACGGGCCAGGGGTGCAGTAAATGGGCATGGAATGTACACGCTTCCTGCCTCAGCAGGCATGTGGTGGCTTTGTGGAGGTTCCATCATTCACCCAGCCCATCTTGCTGGTGCTAAGGACCCTCACGAAGTTGAGAGAAAGGGCCTCAGCCGGAGCTGTGAAACAGGTGTGGCCCCTCTGAGATAAGATGGCCAACTTGAGATGAGACTGTGGCCTCCTTCACAGGCTCTGTCCCGCTGAGCTCATGCCCCTCTTCGTCCATGACCAGGCAGGTTTCCCAGGAGCCTTGCTGGAGAGCACTGCCGTGCTCTGGTACTCAGAGCAGAGCAGTGTGATTTTCCTTGGTACAAATCCACTGCATTTGGGAGCCAGGGTTATCGATCATACGTGGGGAAGCACTAGCTTCTCCCTTCCCCCTCCCAACCCTCTGTGACGTCTACCCACAGGACCCGAGGAAAGATCGCCCTACTAATCACATCCCCGTCATTACGAAACTTTAGATTTAGTATTAGGAAAGCAGAACCAGGCTGCACGCCCATCCAGAGCTGCTTAATTTCTTTCCAAATTACGGATCCGATTTTACTGCCATCAGTTCTAGCCAGAGAAAATACAGCTACTGATCTTAAAAATATAAAAATTAAAGCCTTCCACCTGATTCCAAGCCACTATGCCCACTAACATGGGAAAAATCCCTTTCAACTCCACGTTCTTTCTTCCTTTGCTTTTTCCATTTGCTTCTCAGAAGGAAAAAGGAAAAAGAAAAGGAGAGTGGTAAGAAAAAGTGAGTATTGGGTTATAGCTACACTTTGTAAAAAGTTGAGAGTTATTTTCAAGTGAGACTGATGTGGCCAGAGAGTTCCATGTTATCACATGTCCCAGGCTACCCATTTTGGCTTGAGTGGGATCCGAACTGTTTATGTAATGGGCCTCTCTATTCCCTTAGTCTCTGCAGAAGCCAAAAGCAGCCCAGATAAATTTCTAACTAGACCACCAGAGCCCAACTCCCAGGGATTTTCATGTCTGGCCCACCCCTTGGCCTGGTTTCTGTCATGTTGAGAATGGCCTTAACACCCAAAAAGTAAAGGCTGGTCAATTGATCGCCAGAATCCAGGCAGAGGAACTTTACCTATTGTATAGACACCTCTCTCCCCAAAGCAGCCAACAGAAGTTCAATCGTAAGACACTGGAAAGCCTTTTGGGCTTTTGCGTGTGCCTGCAATTGCCCCTTTACAATCTGTTACTTTAGGGGTGTGTGGGCAGCTGAGTGGATTGAGCATCTGACTCTTGATTTCTGCTCAGGTCATGATCTCACAGTCATGCGACTGAGCCCCACATCAGGCTCAGTGCAGAGTCCAGAGCCTGCTTGGGATTCTTTCTCTCTCTCTCTCTCTCTCTCTCTCTGCCCCTCCCCTGCTCATGCTCACTCTCTCCTCTCTCTCTTTCAAAATAAATAAACTTAAAAAAAGAATTTTAATAAAATAAAATAAAATGTATTGCTTTGCATCTCAAAGTTTTCTTGTTCTTTAAGGAAACCCTATTAAAATGGGATTTTGAAGTCCCCTGAAAAAAGACCACCTTCTTAAAGAATAAGTTCTAGCATCTGGATGGGTAGACAGAAAAGGAAAGAACAGGAAGGCCAAGATGGAAAGCCCTAGAGATGGACTTTGCCTACTTTACATCTTTATTGAGAGCCAGGGCTGCCAAAAGAGACCAGCCTGGGTCTGCTGTGTATGGTCGTTCAGGTTGTTCACTGCTCAAGAAAGCCTGGCCAAGGGAACAAGCAGTGCCAAAATCCAAACCTGCACTTTAGTCGCCAAGGACTATATGACTTGGTGGGAGGCTGCAATGGCACAAAGGAAGAGAACCTTTCCCCAATTCACTTACAGATGTCATATAATATTGATGTCAGTGGCCACCATGCTCCAGACCCAGGCTAAGACATGAGACGCTCCCTTTGGATACTTCAGTTAGGCCTCAACATCTGTCCTTGCTAAATGGCACCTGTGGGACTGGCAGTAAAGACTTGGAGACGGTCATCCCAAATAGGTTCAGACATGTTCTTATGTGTAAGAGAGATTTCTTTTGCCTGGTTCTGCGGATGACGGACTATGGAATGGAATATGGAGCCAAGATTGTGCAAGAGGCAGAAGGAGATGAAGACAATGAAGATGGAGATAAAGAGGAACAGTAGGTGGGACACCCACCTGTTGGTGCAAACGCACGGACAGCATGAGCTCCAGATACCTTCCAGATGTGCGTCTGGTCTCCGGGGGTGGTTGCCATATCCACTTCCAATGTGTTCTCCATGGCAGAGGTGGACTTTACGTCTTCTAAAATGCACAAGAAGGTCCATTCAAAGGGGCAACCTCAACGGTGTCAGAAACCAAGTTCGGGCACACGCGTGGGTCTCCTTGGAAGCGCAGAAGTTACAAAAAAAAAGAAGAAGAAGAAGAAAAAGAAGAGGAAGAACACAGTTTTTCCGATGAAATGGCTTCTTTAGCCTGAACAAGGCAGAGACCCAGACAATAAAATAATGATTTAATAGCCTCGAAGTCAATCAGCCGAATACAATAACATTAATTAGGCTTTTATGCCTAACTCACAACTAATTCTGTTGTCTACTTATTTTTGTTCCAAAAGGATTACTAATGAAATATTTAATATTTCACCAGGTTCCAGATTCATTTCCACACTGGCTGGTAATTTTCTCTTATATAGCTTGAAATTGTACTCTCGATAAATTCACTCCAGAGAGTATCTACATCACAGGATCACTGACTGCAGGAGGAAACCCTCCTCAGTCTTTGACAATCAGATAATAGCTTCACTTTTAGCCAGTAGAGGAAGTCAAGAGCAAGAGAGTACAGATAATGTGAGTATAATTCATTATTCAAATCTGCAAGTGAAGCACCGAAAACAAAGAGGGAAGAGGAATAATGGTGTCATTATTTTTACTACTCTTGTTGGGTAAACCTAGCGTGAAACATTTAAGGAGACCGGGGTGAGCTTTCTGACTGTATGGTGACAAATTGACTTTCGGAGCAATATTGATGAGAGGAAAGTAGAGAGACGGATTTTCTGTACAAGGTTTGCTTTCTTATTAGTGGTCCCATTAACTATCTTCTTGTTGCTGGGTGCTTCTTGAAATTCCGTTGTTTCTTGTCCTTCTGGGTCGTAACAATGGCTGGGAAGTAATGGGGTGTGGTTCTCTGAGATCCTGGGACCCCAGAGCCCCTGTGCCCAGAGCATGAATAACAAAGGCCAAGTGAGAGGGTTGCACTTGACTCTCCTTCAGAGACAAAGGGACTTCAAGTCACAGGAGGGCATCCATCTGAGAAGGAGGGGGTTCACAGACTCTGACGGAAACAGGAGTGTGGTAGGTCTGTGTTATCTCACGCTTTCAAGTTCCCTCACCCTTAGCCATTTTAATGAATATTTCTTTCTAATCATTTCTCTTCCTGGGTTCCCTGCCACCCAGAGACGCCAGCTAGGGCAGTCTTTCTAAGCTTTGTGAAGAAGCTGGAGACCTGGCTGGGTACACGTAGGGATCATCTTTTGGGGATGGGTCATGGAACCAGGTGGGGCAAAAGGTGAGGACCCTCAGCATAGCTGCTGTGAGCAAGGCTGGACTCTTGCTAAATGGAGAACGAGGTGCCTGATTGGTGTGATTCCAGGGTGACTGGAAAGAGTTCTCCTACCTCTTCTCCCCTCCGAGAATAGTTCATACTCCGAGGGAGGGGCAAAGACTGAAAGAGAAGCCTTATGGGAGAGTTTTCCAGAAAGTTGGGAGGCAGGAAAAATGCACACAAAAAAGAGGAGAGATAAGGAATGGCAAGACAAAAGTACAGGAAGTCACGTTCTTACTAACTTGACATGAAGAAAATTAGCCATGCTGTGGTCCACCCGACCCCTCTGAGGGTGACTTTCAGGAAATAACAGTAATAATTCAGGAAATAACAGTAGCAGAAGCATGAATCGCCTGTTCAAATTCTGATGAGGGGCTCACTAACTACCACAGGAGATGCCCAACTTATTGCAGAAAGCCCGCATCGTTAAACCCCGAGTAAGCCAGGAGACTCTTACTAGAGGCCCTGGGTTCAAGATGACTTAGCTTATGTGAGCTTCGGGAACCACTGGACATGTCTGAACCTCAGTTTCTATCATCCGCAAAATGGGCTTCTAACGTCAAGCCCCACATGCACACGCTCATTCATTCACTTATTCAGCTGGGATTATTGGGCACTTCCTATGTCTAAATGCTCTCATAGCAGCTGTGGATATTAAGCGAGAAAACAAAATTTGGCAAAACTTCTATCCTCCTGGAGATAACCGTCTAGTGACAGTGCTTTGGAAAGGACTTTGTGAGTAGTTAGGTACTGCACTAATGTGAAATAGTAGTTTTGTCGAACCAGAAATATTATTTTTTTTAATTATTTTTTTTAACGTTTATTATTTTTGAGAGAGAGAGAGAGATGGAGAGCAAGCAGGGGAGGGGCAGAGAGAGAGGGAAACACAGAATCGGAAGCAGGCTCCAGGCTCTGAACTGTCGACACAGAGCCGGACGCGGGGCTCGAACTCATGGACCGCGAGATCATGACCTGAGCTGTAGTCGGCCACCCAACCGACGGAGCCACCCAGGTGCCCCGGAACCAGAAACCTTCTATCTTTAAATTCTAGTTTTGTGTTCCTGAACTGAATCTTTCCCTCCAGGTATTTGAAGACAGCTCTCATACCCGTTCCGCCCTTTGCCTCTTCATCCTACACATTCCAGGCTTCTTCAGTTGCTCTTCCTGTGCCACGCCTTTCCTCCCTGGTTGCACTCACTGTGTCCCTTATAGGGTGGGGCACAGGACCGACCCCAGGGGAGACGGGGGCACCATCCGCCTGTAAAGCAGACTTCGAAGTAGACCCAACATGCGTGTTTGGCAACCATTGTTTTTCCTTGCCACCAATGCCCACATGCACACAGAACATTCAGGCCAATTTACAGAAGAGTCAAGTCTGAAAATGAGACTCCAAGCCTCGCTTTGAGTAGACAGAAACAGAGCTGGCCCATCAGGGCGGCGTGCGCATAATCCCGCGGCCTCCACGATTTAATAGAGAAATAACACTTCCCGTTCTCATCACTAGAAAACAATCACCATATGAATGCACTTTAGCTGTTAATACTTATTCTGTGATGCATAAACAATCTCATTTGAAAATTCTCGCTCCCGGAGATGCTTATCTTCTGCAAGGGGAAGCACGTGGGTGGGGCTGGGGAGCAAAAGGTAAGCAGGACGCATCATGAGCAGCTGAATTCCCAGCCAAACTCACAGCCTTAAGAAGAAAAAACAGTTAATGAGTATCATCGTAGTCGGCGCCCCAAATAGTGAGATACAGAATTCCATTCACTCTATCACGGCCATGACTGACATTTAATTATTCTCTATTTTTTGGTGCTTATAATTCCATTCTTATCATTCATTGTAAATCCTTTGGAACCCCTAGAAAAGGCGAGATCGAGTGACAAAACAGAGATAATGAAATCAGAGGCAGTAGAATAAAATTATATCTTGTAGGTAAAGCGATGATTCAGTAGAGCAAGTTATTTCAGAAGGTTGCGGAAGGTGGGGGAAGGGATCGAGATTAATGTAGCAGGCTCTCAGGAGAGCTGAGAGGGGATCCATGAGTTGGGGGCACACAATAGACAGGAAAGTAGGGTATTGTGGGAAGAAGAGTTGACTAAGCATTAACCCAGCTGTGCCCCGTCTAGTCTAGCTGTGTGACCTTCGGCCCATCACTTAACCCTCTCTGGGCTGTCCACTTTCTCACCTATAAAATGCCATCACATGCTTCGCAGCATTCTTATCAAACCTAGAAAGAGGCACCACTGCTCTACAGATGTAAAGATTGGACTTATTTCCTAGTATTAGAGGTAAAACCAGAAGCCTGTGGACAATAACAAAAGACGAAGAGTATAGTCAGTTTAACCCAGAGGCCCAGGACTGTGGGGATTCCCTTGCTCTCTTCCAGTGTTCCCGGTGGGAGCCATGTGCCCTGGCCAGCACGCTGTCCCCACTCTCCCTGACTTGCCACTAACACTGGGAACTGAAGATCAAGGGCCTGGATTGGCCAGGGGGCCCTGCTGAGAAAAGGTGGAACAGAAAATGATCCCACATACAGCTGTGGGAGCCCCTGAGCCCAAGGAAGCATGCCATGTTGAAAACCCATGCCGTGTTGAAAACCGAGGTTGCTAAACCCAAGAAAGGAATACGAATGGGTTGCCAAGAAGGAAGGAGAGTCAGTTAAGGGGAGTTAAGGTGCGAAAGGAATCAAGGGATCAAAGATCCGAGAGTCAAGAAAGTAATAGGTGGGGTGGGCCTTCGGGAGGCTAGTCTGGCTTTGCAAATGGCTGGTCTCCAAATGACTGGTTCCAGTCAAAGGGATATATCAGGGGGTGCCTCGACTTACCAGTCTAAAAATGCAGAGCCAATTGCATGGGATACCTGGCAGGAGAGCTTACCTGTCTTCCTCTTTGCTCATCTTTCCTCCCTCCTTTTTCTGTGTGCCTCTGCTCGTGGTGGCAGTTTCCTTCTCTCTGATTGCTGACGTGTCTGTTTGCTAATAGGTTACAATTCAGGCTTTCCCTTCTAGATGGGCACCTTGCCCTTCTGCTCCTGTGGCAGCCACGAGAGGGCTCCTCTTAGATCTCTGACGTCAGACCCCACTGCTGTGTTCTGAACTCCTCAATACCTCCATGCTGCCACCGCTGTTTCCACAGTGCCCCCAGCATGGCAGGGATACTGAGGCAGGTGCCCTCCTGGGAGACAGGGGCCTTCTGATGGGCGAGTGTGGCATGGCACTCACTGAAAGCCTTGTCAAACTTCCCTTAGAACTTCCCTGCACTCTGAAACGCCTCTACCCACCCTCTCTCCTTCACTCAAGGTCAGTCAGCATCAGTCAGACTCTCCCTCTCTGTTGCCTTTTGCCACCATTGCCTCGAGTATATTTTCTGCACGTCCTATCCTGTCTTGATGTCTACTCCAAATTTGCACAGGTCACCCAAAAGAAGAGTGTCAAGGGTGGATTTGGGCCCCACTCATAATTTCAGAAACACGTCCTCACATACACTTGATCAAGTCCAGAACCCAACATCATGCATCTCTCTTCTTTTTCAGGAAAAACCTCCAGGCTCCTTAGAAGCAGAAAGGTCCCTATGATGGTGGGGAATATGAAGACGCACAGTAGGGAACAATGAAGGCCATTAAAACACTGGTTGGTTTCCTCCTCTTCCTTCTTCCTCTCCCTCTTCCTCTGCTTCCCATCCGTTCGTTTCAGTCTTAAAGCTTTCAGGTGGGGCTGAACAAGGTAGGTGTCCATGCTGTGGTTGAGGATGGGGAGAGCCACAGTGGCTCAGGGTGGGAGCCAGAGGCCATCACAGTGGGGGAATCCATGTTGGGGAGTGTGGCTCTACGTGGGGAGTCACCTCCCGAGAGGACCAGGGAGGACCCTGCATGGAGGGGTGGCCCGAGTAAAGTGGGGAGGGATTTCCCCAGAGGGGAGATGGTGCAGTGGGGGAGCCCCATGTGGGTGGCCCAGCATAAAGTGTCAAAGCCCGACTGAATTTGGAGGGAATCTGTTGGGGGGGAAGGGTGGTGATCAACATGGGAGATGTGCTATATACATGAGGCTTGAACAAATTAGCAAATATGCCCAGGGTAAAAGGATCTAAGGTTCTTGTTGTCAAAGAGAAGTGTTAAAAATATGGGAAGAGAAAAAAAAAAAAAAAACACAGGAAGAGAGAAAACCAGGCTCACCCTTGGAGTGTTGGATTGAAAGCACCATTGTGAACTTGTCACTTTCAACATACATAGATAGGTATAGAAATAAATGTAAGTTTAATGTGTGTGTGTGTGTGTGTGTGTGTGTGTGTGTAAATATTATTCTCACAGGGCTTCTAAAAGGAAACAGGGCTTCTTTGGGAAATAGCTGAATCCAGGACTGAGACAGGGAAAGTGTAAGATGAGTCGGAACATTCCTGGTGCCAGAGGGCAAGAATCCTGAAAGATTGAGACTGTAGACAAGTCAGACGTGCACAGGAGCCAGCTGGGAAGGGCTCCCACCAAATAAAGAATGATTGTCATGGAACATAACCTGTGGAATAAAATAGAAAAACATACTAAGAAATATCGATACACGAGTACACTGAAAATCTGATGGGTATTTACACGGTTTCCAAGACCTTCCTAACAAAATATTAATTTGTGCCCAAATCCCTCCGAACAAAATACTAATTAATTGTAAAGAGAACGTCACTTTGAAGTGAAGCAAACAGCCACACCCGGAAGTGAGTGATCAAAGTGAACGTCGACAGAAATGGGACAAATAAAACTGGTGTGCCCCCTGCTCGGATGCGGGGAGAAGATCCAGCGTCACTTGTGTGATATCTCTGCCAAGGGTGAGTGCTTGGAATCTTATCGCAAGGAAACACTGGAGAAACCCAAACTGAGGACCACTCCGCAAATTGGTCCCCACTCAAGGGAGAGCGGAAGGACTCCTCCAAATGAGACACCACACTGAAACCAACAGCTGATTCCAGCCTGGACCTGTTCACTATGAGCGACATTATTGGGACTGTTGGTGATATTCAAAAGGTCAGAGGATTGCCAGTTATCAGATCTGGAAGGTTGTATTGTGGTTACATGGGAGTGTGCTTGCTCCTAGGAAATGAGCAGCGATGTATTCCGAGACTGGGGGGGTTGGGGGGAGGTTGGGTCTGTAATGTAGTCTCAAATGGTTCAGAAAAAAAAGTTGTTTGTGCACTACTGTGCTTGCAACTTTTTGTAACTGCATGATTATTTCAAAACGAAAAGACGTTTTTTTTTAATGCCAGCTGGTATATTGTAGGTGGGAGTGAAAATTGGCACAAATGTTTGAGAAGTCAACTGGGCCTGAAGCGTCTAAATTTAAAATGCACATTCCCTTGGACCATCGGTCCTACTGACATGCTCTCACTTGAGAACACAGACATGCGTACAGGGATATCCTTTGCAGTGTAACGTGTAATCAGAAGCAAAGAGATCTAAAACAATCAAAATATCCATTAATGGAGGACTAGCTACATAAATCATGGGGCCTACAAATAACGGAATACTATATAACCTTGGAAAAAAATTTTTAGAGTGAGCCAAACTCCAAATAAGTTGCAAAGTAAAGTGTGTGTGTGTGTGTGTGTGTGTGTGTGTGTGTGTGTGTATAAAAATACCTCCAGGGGCACCTGGGTGGCTCAGTCGGTTGAGTGTCCAACTTCAGCTCAGGTCATGTTCTCGCTGCTAGTGAGTTTGAGCCCCGTGTTGGGCACTGTGCTGACAGCTCAAAGCCTGGAGCCTGCTTCGGATTCTGTTTTCGTCCCTCCGGCCCTCCCCTGCTCGTGCTCTGTCTCTCTCTCTCTCAAATAAAAACAAAAAACATTAAAAATTTTTAAAAATACCTCTGGAGGCATACCCTAGAAACCGTTGAGAGTGGTTGTCAGGAGAAGAGGGTTTACATACTTGTATTGTGTTTGCATTTCTTGTACCATATTTATTTTTACCTTTCAAAAACCGTAGTTTGGTTTTTAAAAGGATATAGGAGAATCGGCTCATACACTCTGCAAAGAGAAAAATGTATCTGCAATTAAGTGTTTGTCAAATTTCTTCACTGATTAGCTCAAACTCTTGGTCCTCTGACCCCTCTACCCTCACACATCAGTGCAGCACACATACGGCTATTGCCCAATTTCACATCCATGACAGGCATTGCTAATCGAACCCAGAACTCATTACCCCTGAGCTCAGACATGGACAGTATCCTTCTCAGCCCAGACAGCTTAGCAACTACTCTGTATTCATCAGTTTGGTGAGAAAGGAGAAAGCCTTTCGTCCCTGTCCTCCAGGGAACACTGAGCAAAAAGGAAGTCTTCAGAGGATGCCGTCTCTTCCAAAGGTCTAGCCGGGGGCCTCTAGCCTCCAGTAAGCAGAACATTAAAGCACTGGGCCTCACCTGACCATTCACAGTCTAGCCCAGCCTGCTCACCCATGCCTACCTGTCTGTTCCATCTGGACTGATGCCAGCCCATTCCTGAAACTTCTAGAGGACCTGCTTACTGCTTAGCTTATGCACCACAGGATGGAGTCAGCAATGCCTTCAACCAGCAGAGCCACCTACTTCTGCAACTTTGATGTGCTCTTGAACCCCTGAGAATCCTGTTGAAAGGCAGACTCGAATTTGAGGTCCAGGAGGGGGATGTGAGATTCTGCCCTTCTCACGGGCTTTTTGCTGCTGCCTCCCGCCTGGTCCTGGGACCGCACTTTGAGTAGCAAGGCCTTAGAGAAGTGCTTCTGAAACTTTAGCTGCAATCGGAATCACCTGGAAGGTTCACTGAACCACAAATTGCAGGACCCTTCCCCAGAATTTCTCCTGCGGGAGGCCTGAGGCGGGGCCCGAGAATTTGCATTCTTTAACAAGTTCCCAAGGGCTGCTGTCGCTGATCGAGAACAGAGGTTGAGTTTCTCAAACATCATGGAGAAATTGCCTCCAGGAGCATTCACTCTCTGTCCTCCAGGAAGCCCGTAGAGTGAAAGAAGCAGACAACTTGGTGGCATTGGATACACCTGACTTAAAACCCGCATCTGTCACAGGAAAGCCACTTCACCATTCTGAGCCTCAGAGCCACTGTCTGTGAAATGGGTCCAGCAATGCCTCACCTCACAGAGCTGCAGTGAGGACTCAGGGAGCAAATGCAGGAAAGGGCTTAGCAAAGTGTTCATTGTAGTTCCGTTCCCTGCTTTGCCTTGGGGCAGGCATCCCACCATCCCAAGTGTCTGGAGGCACATGGGGTACATCCCCTATATTAGAGGGGTGGCCCCAGGCAGACCTCAGATTTAGAGCCTGTTCACATTCGATAGTTAACAGGTGCCCTCAGTGCTAACATGGCAACAGAAGCCAAGTTCTCCCCTTCAGAATCTTCCCTCCTGCCCCAGCCCAGTGCTACGCCCATGAAGTGGTCTCAGGCTTCCTCCTGGCCACAGTCCAGAAGGCTTCTCTGCTTTTACAGCACTCGTGTGAGGGAAGAGTAACCACAAGGAACAGGAATCCAGACTGGGGTTTCCTTGGCCTTTTGTCCAGGCTCAGCCTTCTGCACATCCCCCACCATCCCGCAGGCCCCCGCAGTCATCAAATCTACAAACTTTGTTGCAAATTCTTGGCCTTGGCCAGGTGGTGGAAAGAGAAGAAGGAAATGCTGTCTGGCCTGAGGCAGCTGGGGGTTCTAGAAAGGCTTGCTCTCTGTGTGTCTCCCCAAGCAGCACAAAATAGAGACGGACAGAGCACTTGACAGCAACCAAAGCCTCTTTCAGACGCCTGGCCATTCTGGGCACGGCGTCCATTAGGGCCTCCTGGGAGCCCCACCCCCCACCCCAAACCCCCTGAGGCCAGAATCTCATGTAACCCCCTAGAAGAAGGAGAACGGCCATAGGAAGACCTGACTTTATGGGGAATTTAGATAAGGGCATTTCCAGATAACTGAGCCTTTTAACCCTCTAAGAACCAAAGCTTGATTCTCCAACCGCCCCCTTCCCCAGTTCACTCTGTTTGTTGCAAAGCTTCCCCCCCCCGCCCCCCCCCCCGGGGGTCATCGTGCATTTCCATGCTTCCTGCAGTAGAGGCTGCACGACATCATTTATTTTTAACCGCAAGGACTCAGGGTCATTCCTGGGACATCAGTTAGTGCGTCTACCTGAACCACTTTGACAGTCTTCTTAACATCGGAGCCGCTGGCTCCACGTGCGCTTTTTGTATTTCATGCTTTTCTTAAGTCACTTTTTCCCTCGGACCTCAGATGTGACAGCTTGGCTTTTTAAAATGACTATTCGGTGTATGCCTTGCTCTGCTTCTCTACGGACTCATCTCTTCCAACTCGGAGCCAATGTTTTCACTGTCTCAGATTCCTCTGGATTTCGCAGGAGCACAACTCTTGCCCTAGAGCGGTGGCTAGAACTAGCCGGTGGGAGGGTCCTTCCTCCCGTGATCGGCGACGCCTGTCTTCAAGCAGCTTCGGACGCTTGCTTCAGTTCCTCCGTGCTTCTCGCCCTTTTCGTTCCTACCTGCTTGGTGTCAGTCACCCGGTCCTGCTTCCCAAGTACCTGTTTCTAGCTGTCACTGTCTTGCTGCAGGGTTTTCTGCTGCACGGCGTGCCGTCAAACAGCCACGCGTGTTAGAATTCTGCACAAACTAAGGATTGGTGAGCTCCGAGTGAGGGCTTAGACGGCTTTCCTAAGACGAACGTGCATGCATTTTGGCTTTGCTTCCTGCCTGTTTTGACGGCCCCAAGGCTGACTCCTAGTCTGCATAGCTGATGGGATACAGAGCCTTACCTTTTAAGTATTAGTTAAGACATTGTTTTAATTTATGGTGTATGTATTCCTATAATTCCCACACAATGGAGAAATAGAGCCTCATCCCGGGGAAAGGACACAGATCAGCTATTCAAACCAAGCACATGATGGATGAAGAAGCAGCCGTTCAGGGCGAAAATAAACTTCTTGCTGAGGGTCTCACAACTATTGAGGGTGGATCCTGGAATCTCCTTCGTAGCTTCTGGTTCCCAGTTGAATTATTTTTAATATATCACCAGTGGTTTATTTATTTAAAAATTTTTTTAATGTTTATTTATTTTTGAGAGACAGAGAGAGACCGAGCATGAGCAGGAGTAGGGCAGAGAGAGAGAGGGAGACACAGAATCCAAAGCAGGCTCCAGGCTCTGAGCTGTCAGCACAGAGCCCGACTTGGGGCTTGAACTCATGAGCTGTGAGATCATGACCTGAGCCGAAGTCAGATGCCTAACCAACTGAGCCTCCCAGGCACCCCAAAGCTATCCTCTTTCTAAAATTTATTTATTTATACTCGAGAGAGAGAGAAAGAGAAGGAGAGAGAGAGAGCAGGGGAGGGGCAGAGAGAGAGGGAGACACAGAATCTGAAGTAGGCTCCAGGCTCTGGGCTGTCAGCACAGAGCCCGACATGGGGCTTGAACCCACAAACCACAAGATCATGACCTGAGCCTAAGTCGGAAGCTTAACTGACTGAGCCACCCGGGTGCCCCTGTATCACCAGTGGTTTAAATCATCATTCCTTACACATTTGCAGCAGGAGCCCAATATGTACAGATGCAGTGGATTCAAGGGTTTGTATTCAGCCTGTGCCCAGCTGAAGCATCGCCAAAGAAGTCGAGTTTTAGACCCAGTCTGAAAACTGATACCCTGTGTAATCTGCACAACATAATCCCACCTGACCCTAGGTGAACCAGGAATTACATTCTCCATGTTTGGGATACGACAAAACTGAATCCAAAGTGGTAAGGTGGGTGGCCCAAAGTCAGTCAGAAGTTTAGGGCTAGGACAGAGCCTGGCATCTGGGGTCCTGGGTCCTAGCCCTCTCTTCTCCAGATAGACTATGCTCCTATTTCTAATATATCAGCCGCTTCTCAGAGAGGGATTCTTTATGCTTGAGAAGGGAAAGCCTGTGGAGATGCTGGTCTGGAAATGGTAGGCTCCCTGGACGAGCCCCTGGAGAAAGCCAAGAGGGACCTACCACTTTACTCACATCCTTGTCAACACCTGGACGCTCACTCAGCCCCTGGGGACTTGCTCAATGATTCAAAGTAACGGCACAGGACCCTTAGGACTCCACACGGCTGTGTTGATGGACACCGAGAGGTTATGTTCCCCACAAAGCCAGAAATGAATAGAAATGCAGCAGTGTGCACGGTCGAAGTCCTGAAAACTACGATTAGGGCAATTGTCCGTCTGCCTTTTCTCTCTCTCTCCTCCGATTTATCGTCCACACTGCCACGGAAAAATAAGCCTTCTCAATCACATGCTTCCAAACCTTCGATCACGTTCTGTTGATGATAGGAGAAAAAGGCCAAACTCTTTATCAGTTATTAAAAGACAGGCACTCACTTAAACCACCAGCCCTCTCAGTCGTCTTCTTGAGGTAGCTTCTACCAACTTCCTCTAGTTGAAGTCCCCTTAATGCCCTCCAGGCTTTGTTATCTGGGGCCTCTGAACAGCCATTTTCTCTGCTGCAATATGTTCTCCCCTTAGAGCCAGAGGCCCAACTCCTACCGATGCTCCAAGATCCAGAGAAAGTGCCCAGAAGCGCTCGCTGCCTCTTCCAAATCCCTTCATATTTTATCTGTACCTCTTTCCAGGCATTTATCACACTCTATTCAGTATCACTATTATTTATAGATATGTCAGATCTCAACTTTCAGACCATTTTTTTAAAAGTAGGATCCTCTTCTGGTTTATTTTTACATCCTTTGCAGGATTTAGTGGTGCCCTGATCACAGGAGATTTATCGTAGCAGAGTAAGAACGGCCTGGAATTTCCAGTCACAGAGGCTTGGATTCAAATCCTAGCTCCGCTACCCACCGGTGGCCTGTCTTTAACCAAGGTGTTGAACCACCCCAGGCCTCAGTTTCCTCACCTGAAGGAAGAGACTATCTGCTTTGCAGAGCTCTTAGGTGAGTTAGGGACGAGTAAGATGTCTGACATGGGATTTGGGATAATTAGATAATAAATAAATGGGCACATTAATAAATAATTTGGTGGGGGGGAGTGGAGAGAAGGAATAATTTGGGAGCATGCGTGAGACAGAGATCCAGCTCAGTTGGAACTGACAAGTGAGAGACCTCTTCTGATCCAATCGAGAAAGCCCAAGGAATAGTACCCCTCCCTTCCTCCTTTCTGACCCCAACGGGACAGCGTCCCCAGATAGGAAATCTTTGTCACTTTCACAGCCTCTCCATCCCACCGCTGATCCTTGGCCTCTTCCAGTTTGGGGCAATGCCTTTGAGGTCCCCCCAGGATCCTCTCCCTAAACCACAGCCTGCGGGTGCTTAAATATGGCCCCCAGATGGCTCTGAGAAAGAGGGGACGCCCCCCCCTCCCCCCCCCCCATCCTGCCCGCCTCACCCACCAGGCCCAATGAGAAACAGGTGATTGCAGAGGGTACTGGGAGAGACTTTGATCTGCCGGCTGCACAGAAGCCAGCTGAGCCAAGAAGGGGTAGTGTCAGATTTATTGCGGCCCTGAGAAGTACAGATATTAGGTTGGCTGTAGCTCACTGACCTCTTCAGGCTTTCCATTTTGGTCTGAGATTTATTACCCTCCTCGGCTTTTTTAATTCCCAGGGATCTGTGCCTTTAACATTTCTGCGCAAGCCCCCCAATTCACAAGGACTTCCTGTTTGCCGAGACCACAGATAAAGAAGACACAAACCACAGAACACCAACACTATGTAATTTTTTTGTTCCTGACTCCTTAATTTCTCAGCCATCCTAGGTGTTCTGTCAAGATGCAGTCTGAAAGTCTAGACCGAGAGATATCTATGATAGAAAATGTACATCAGTATTTCAAGTCCCCTGAATTTATTCTAGCCATTTGACAGTTGCTTGGAGATACAATCTCAATTTTTGCAATGGCCCCTTCAGCGAGATATTTATGGCAGATACAACTGTAATTATTTACCTGTAACAAAGTCCAGGTCTGTCTGCTTCAGGTGATTCAGGCAGCAGGGGGACAGGAAGAAAAGATTCATCTTCCTCTTGTCCAAAAGTTGACCTTTTGCCCTCAGGTTCCTGCCCCGCTCGTTATAAAAATGCTGATGCACCGGGCACGGGCCGTTTCGCATCCTGTTAGGGGTACCACTACTGAAATAGGTGGGCCAAAAAATACGACGCGTGCATGATGGCATGGCGAAAAGACGGCTTTGATGAGCTCCTTCAAGACGGGCATGGGATGTGCTTCATTCTATCTATTTTCTGGTTGCAGCTTAGGCGGGGACCAGCTCTCCATCAGTATTTAGAGCTTTGGCTTTTTCCTGCAAACATATGCACGTTAATACCTGACAGTGAGTGCTGGCCCCCGGAATAGTCCCCTGCCGAGATTGCGCGAGAGGAGAGTTCCAAAGCTGGTCATGCGAGAGAGCTTGGTGCCAGCCCCGTCCGCATCCCCCTTGGCAGGTGATTTCTGTCTCTGGTCTTTCCAGTCACATTTTGCTCTTACCAGAAAATGTTTCCCAAATTAATCGCCCGGTTTAAGGACAGACAGAGTTTTCAAAACGCTTTTGGAAAATCACAATCCATCTTGAAAAGGCCAAGATTTGGCAACACTGACCACATCCATAAGCCTGGGCCGTGGATCCCGGGACAATTCCAAAAAGAAGACAAAGATTTTTCCTAACCGAAACAGCAACGAGGGAATAAATGTATCGCCTGTCTAAGGGATTGTTTTTTGTTTTTTTTTTTTCACAGCACCAGTATCTATTTGAAAGAATATAAAAATTCCTGTGTGTTTGTAAAAACAAACACATTTCAGCCGCGTTTATTTATATTCTTAACTAGTGTGCTTTTGTGAGGGCTGTGGTTACTTGCGCTCTCGCTGGGAGCTCCCAGAACAAAAGGCATTTGTGTGACATTCAGTGCTTGGTGATGGTGGTGGTGGCGGGCTGGTAAGATTGTTCCTTGGCTCTTCTGGCATTTGCGTGGTTCAGAACCTTCTCGCCATCGTGCTGAGAAGGGCCGCCACACTGCCGACTGCAGACACAGCCCTCCAACCTGCTCGTTTCCATATCATGGCAAGAAAATTCTGCTTAATTTTTTTTTTCCATTTCAAAATGTGACATGCATCCTGGAGTGTTTGCAAATACCTCAAAGGAGAAAGCCAACAAGGACCACCTAGAGTCAAGTGATTGATTTCTTTCAGGGACTGTTTTTCCTAAGCCGATGGTTAACACGTTTGCAATCAGGTGAATATATTAGATTTTATTCGACATTATAGGACGCGCACCTTCAGATCTTAGGGAAAACTCTTCATGCGCGTCACTTTTAACAGCTGCACTGCTTCTCATTAAGTGGATGTGTGCCTGCATTGTTTTATTGTTGTCAATTATTGATATTGTTGCTTCTCCAGTTTGTTACTGTTTCTTCTTCAGGACTCCGAATACAGGAGCAGCCCGGAGAATGCAGAGGGAAGTGGTTGGTGTCTACGCCCAAGTGGAGAACCAGTGTTCCCCGTATCCGCTCTAGATAGAGCCAAGGTCTGCTTCGGGGGCTCCTTGCTGTGACAGAATCTGTCAGCTGTCTGCACTGCTGGGTCAGAGGTGTCCCCCCGTCGCACCACCCGGAGACAAAGGCTTCCCCTGAGTCCCACAATGGGTTGATTCTTTCAACCGAGGGCCCCTCCAAAGTCTTGCTCAGTCTTACGTCAGAACACGATCTGAGTGCTTTGCTCCCTGGTGCCCTAGTGGGTTTATCCCAGCTCCGTGGCCCTTGCATCAGGGCCCCAGGGGCTTCTCCTGCCTTTCTAGAGAAAATCACAGCAGATCTCAGTAGTGTGTTACAGGGCCCAGCCGAAGCTAGTCCTTACGAGGTGCCTGGCCCTTTCTTCAGGCAAAGGTAACCTGAAGACCACGGCTACCCAGTGCAATCAGAAGATTTCCGGGGACGCCTAGGTGGCTAGGTCGGGTAAGCATCCAACTTCAGCTCAGGTCATGATCTCACAGTCCGTGAGTTCGAGCCCCGCGTCGGGCTCTGTGCTGACAGCTCGGAGCCTGGAGCCTGCTTTGGATTCTGTGTCTCCCTCTCTCTCTGCCCCTCCCCTGCTCATGCTCTGTCTCTCTCTCTCTGTCTCAAAAGTAAAAAAAAATTTAAAAATTTAAAAAAATTAAAAAAAAAGATTTCCGTTACTTGTAGCTTAATGCCGAGAAGTCGCAAGATGTGTTCCTGTTGACAAATGCTATGGGCGTACAGAAATATGGTTACACCTAAGTAAAAAGTAGTCATACTTAATGTGGTTAATGGTGAGGCCACACAACAGTAGGGCACTGTGCTGCATGAGGGAAACCAGCTTCCCTAATACCACACAGCAAAAGAGCCCCGTGGCTGGGTTTAAGTCCCCATCTGCTGACTTCAGAGCGTTTCGCCACTCTCTCCAGGCCAGAAATCTTTGGAATTATCTAGGCTTGTTTTACACAAGAGGATCCCAGTACCTCGAGAAGGAAAGTTGGGTGCCCATCGATCCCACGGTTTGTCGGGGACCAAATCGAGTCTCCGAAATCTGTCCAAAGTTGATCGCTTGGGAGCAACAGCAAATAAAACACAGTTTGCAAATGGCGTGAGTCCGGGATAGCGAGGAAGGCGCAAAAGCCTCCCTACAGCAGCCAGTTGTTCTCCCAGGCTCCCTGAGGGTTTTCCACTGTGTTCTGTGTGCTCCTGAGCCCCCTGCCTCCCCGGCCTGCATGCGTGCCAGCCCGTTTGTACAAGAACAGCACGTTCCCATGAACTCCAAAGAGCGGGAAGCACTGGGGGAATTCACCCCAAGCAGGCGTTCCAAACTGGCCTGGGGACCTGTCAGTCGGTGATCAATTTGCCCGTCACCGTCACCGAGCCTCTAGGAGATTAGCCAGCCCGGGACAGGTGGATCTGGTTTCCAAGCTGGGATCCGCGGTGACTGCTCGGAGCATTCCTGGAGGGTGGGCCCTGGGAGGCGAGAAGGTATTGCAAGCCTCCAAGCCCCAACAAATCCTCCCCGCAGCTGGGGAGGGCCCTAGACAGTCAGACACCCTAGCTGAACCGATTTGGCACACCCGCGAGCAGCTGACGTGGCTGTCCATTTTGCACGGTGCATCTTGAGAAGCTGTGGGCCAAAGCCTGCCTGGGTGGTAGGGTGGGCACTGGGAGCCGATAGGTTTGCTAGACTTGTTAAGCACTCAGGAAGTAGGAGCAGCGTGGCTCCGTCTTGCATTTATAGCCTGTTTTCTCCCAAAGAGCCTCCATACCCGTTGCCTTCCACAGACGTTCTGCTCGCAAAAGCACTGCAAGCATAGTTGAGAAGGCATTTGGCCAACGTAGGCAGGAAAGATCCGGAGGAGAAACGAGCGCCTGTGGGTCATGTCGTCAGTCGGCCAAACGGGCACACAGTCTGTCTGCCTTTCCCGGCTGCTGATCACGACCTCTTCCTGCTGTAGCAGCGTTCGTCTTGGGAAACCTTTCTCGTTTCAAGCTGTCTTGTTGTCTGGATGACTATATGTGTGTGTGTGTGTGTGTGTGTGTGTGTGTGTGTGTGTGTACATACTCCCTGATTAAAACCCTTCAGTGGCTCCCCATCAACGACATGATAGAGTCCAAACTCCTTACCAGGGTATCTGAGTGCTTTGGGACCGTTTCCCCCAACCTTCAATTCCCTGAACACATCAGGGGACTTCATGCCTCTGTGCTTCCGCGTCAGCTCTTTCCCCTCGTTGTCATGCGTTCCCTTCCCCTGTCTACCTGGAGAACTCCTATTCATTCTTCAAAACCTTACCCAGGCATTAGCTCCTCACTGCATATCCTCGAGGCACGCTTCCTCTGGATCACTTCATAACTTCGTACATCTGTGAGTTCAAAGCCCACATACATAGATCTCTCTCTCTCTCTCTCTCTCATTCATTAGGCTGAAAGACTATTCTTATGGTAACATTTGGAACTCAAAGCATGGCACAGTGCCTGACACATAACACATACCAAATAACAGCTTGCATCCTTGGCCTGTAAAGAGGATTCCATTGGCACGAATCTTCCGAGGAGTTTGGCCCAAGGATTGGGGAAGGGAAACACGCTATGATACATCTCTACTTAGGGCCCAAGAGGCTTAGCATGGCATCGTAGCAGGATGAGCGGCTGGGACAGAGGCTGGCTTCTGCCACTCATTCCTGAGCTCTGAGATTACAAATGGCATCCCTTGTGGTGCAGGCTAGGTCCTGGTTGCAGAGCCAGGAGCCCGATCCCATTCCCCAGCTAGGTCTGCCGGCGTCTACACCATGGCACTGTGTGGCTCCAGGACACTTCAGACATGGTGGAAACAACAGTAGATGACCAGCCTTCATGGCGTTAGCTTCCAGACTGACCTGCTTCCTCATGACTGTAGCATCACTGCCCACCTCCTAGATTTCTTCGGTTCTGCTCCCGGATGTTTCCTACCCATTGACAACCACTACCAACCCTACTTGTGATTTCCATTCTGGTCTTGCTTTCAAACCCCTCTCTCCCTAGACCACATAACTGCAGACGGTTTGTGACCTTCTTTTAATGGTACAGCCCCAGCGTAGACCTTTCACGGTAGCAAAGCCCAGGCGAGCCCACCCTCTGTATTTCCTCCTCCCAGAGCAGCTCGATCTGGGCATGGTCCAACCTAGCAGAGGGCTTAGAAACTATGTCCGAACTCTGAATGGAGGGACTCCATTGCTATTACTTACGGCCTTGGAGGCTGAACCCCAGCTCTGCCTTCCTCAAGCTCTTTTGGCTGTAGTCCACCAAGATCTGGGGATTAGTAAAGCAAAACACCCCATTTGGGGTCTGGGTGTCTCAGATGTTTCCTGCTGCCCAGGGAAGATTTCCAGCCTGGGCGAAGGTCCACCGAGTCTGAGAAATTTGTCTGAATCCATCAAAGTCATATTGGGACATAAAATTCAAAACCCCTCTCCCCAGCGGGAAGGCTCCTCTCTGCCAAGACACCAGCATGCCCTGCCATCAGCAATAATTGCCGACAAGAATGGAAGAACCATGTGAAATAAAAAAAAAGATTTTAAGTTGTTCAGCCATCCAGAATTGTCTATGGTCACGATACGGGTGCCAGTTAGAGGTGAGGAAGGAGACCCATCCTTCTGAGATTCACTGCCCACCCCAGCCTCCCACCCCACCACCCTAGTTCTCAAACTCTTGTTATCTGTCACCCCTTCCATGCTGAGCCTGGGCTATTGCTTTCTCAGCCCAGCTAAAATTAACCCCTTTGTGTCCTTGGCCAACCTGCAAAATGGAGCCATTAAACAATAAAAGGGCAGCAGAGAAATAAATGGAAGAGAAGAAGTATTGAAAAAAAAAATTTTAAGTTTATTTACTTATTTCGAGAGAGAGAGAGAGAGAGAGTGGGGAAGGGGCAGAGAAAGAGTGGGAGAGAGTGGAGCCCGAGTGTAATTCGACCCAGGACCCAAACTCACGAACCATGAGATCACGACCTGAGCTGAAACCAAGAGTCAGACACCTAACCGACTGAGCCACCCCGGCACCCTGAGAAGAATTATTTATAATATTTGCCATTGTATTGCTTTTGAGCTCCTGGGAGAAATATTCCCAGATACTGTAGAATTATCTTGAATCGTTTTAAGTGACTCAAAACAACTGTTGTTGAAAGGCGTCTCATTCTTTGACAAAATATGGGCGCCAGGGGCATGCATACGAAACAAATGGAGCTGTCACCCCCCAGACAGGAAAGCCCACCTGAAAACATCATGGACCCTGCCTTGTAGACCATCAACACTGGGTGCTGAAAGTCAGGGCGAGGGATGGAGGGAGGTGAACAAAGAGAAGTGGAAGACAAAGCCTATTGGATGAAGTCAGAGTCCACTTGGGGAGACAAACAGGAAAAGCCAGCAATGACAACAGGGTACCTGGGTGGACCGGTCAGTTGAGCTCTTGATGGCTTGGGTTGTGATCCCGGGGTCATGGGATTGAGCCCCACATAGGGCTCCATGCTCAGTGTGGAGCCTGCTTGGGATTCTCTCTCTCACCCCTTCTCTCTCTCTCCCCCACCCTGCCCCTCTCCCCTGCTCTCTTTTTCTCTCGGAAAGAAAGAAAGAAAGAAAGAAAGAAAGAAAGAAAGAAAGAAACAAGAAAGCAAGAAAACCGACAACTGCAAGGTATAAAAAGGCACTTTGGAGTTCAGCTGCCACCCCCGAAGCCTGGTCGGAGCCAGGGGAGTCAGGGGGGACACTTCTGGGAGGGCCAGGCCCTGAGCTCAGCAGGATCTGGCTGGGTAGTGAAGAGAGGGCCCGGGACAAGCTATGGGATCAAGCTGACAGGCCAGGGAGGGTCGCCCGAGGAGGTGCTCGGTGAGACCTCAGGCTCGATCATTCTGGCCTCCCTCGCTGGCCCTGCTCAGGTGTCTGCCATGGGTATTCTTCTCCTGTGGTCAAGCTAATCCCTGGGCTTTATCTCATCTGTTTGTTTATATATCTTGGTTGCGTTAGTCAACAAATGGGTGACGAAGCAGACTCTTAAACGGTGAGTCAGAGTTAAGTGGGAATAGGAGAAAAGATGCCCCTGGCAGAGGAGTATTTGGTGAAAAGTCCAGAAGCTGCAAACATCAGGCCTGTCTAGGAGCCCGTATGGTTGGCGAGGCAGGAATGTTCCAGGTGGGAACTAAGAGCGTCCGGGCTGGGGGCCTGGGCAAGGGCCCCATCCTGGAAGAACTTACAGGCTTTGTTATATATTTGAACCACTTCCAGGAAATATAGAAATATTTGCTGTGTTTTTCTGATGTCTTTCCCAATACCAACAAGGAGGTGGTATTTGCAAGTTGGTTTGGGTGGTTGAGGGAGCAGGAAGTAGATAGGGAGTCCCCTCTCTGAGCTCGAATCCCAAGCAGTCCCAAAGTTTTGGCATTGGTGTCTGTATGTGCCTTTGTGTGCTTTTCCAGATGTCGAACTGGTGTGTTTGGGAGGGCAAACCATCAGGCTTGGTATTGGGTTTCCCTCCTTCCTCTCCCTGGTGTGACTCAGCCTGGGGCTCAGTGGCCTGGTTTGCAGCCCCTGGCTCCCTCCTTGTGGTCTTTTTTCATAGGAGGCAGGACAACGTGTCCCTTCAAACAGGGTGGCTCTTGGCTGCACTCAGCCCTAAAGCTCTCTCTGCAATTCCCCAGGCAGGGGCGATGCCTGTTGGGGCTCCAGCGTAGGCTCTCGGATCCGCTGTCTAGTTTGGAGCTGATTTGCAATCTGCAAGTTAATGGTTGCTCTGGCCGCTGGCAGCCAGCTGAGTGAGAAGTGGCTCTAAGATAAGAGAACCCCTCTCCAGTATTTACAACTGAGCTATGAGAGTCCAGACAGCCTTCAGAGGCCTCAGCCAGGTCTGGAGGGGCGGGGCCAGCAGTGGGTGGGTGGCCCAGGATCCTGGGATAAGCGGGGGCCATCCCAGCCGAAGGAGAAAAGCGCTTTGGGCTGGGAGTCTCGAGCCCTGGGTTCTCCTCCTGGCTCCCACCCAAAGAAGTGGCGAGACTTGGGGCAAATTGTTTCCTCTCTCTGAGCCCCATCCAAACTATTTCCTCCTCCCCCAGATGGCATCCGTGAAGGGACAATGTGAGAGTTGAAAGCTCCATGAGAATGTCCTGGAGAATAAAGACGGACAGGGAAGGCTCCTTCTGAAGTGCTCACGGACGACAGCCCATATGGCCCGGGGTGCTTATGAGGATTTCAGGAATTACACATTTTAATGATTATGTGTTTATGCTAACGGGTATTAAGATATGCATGAAATAAAACCTGTGATTTGCGGCCTTTATTGTTTAGATATGGCTAAAGTGCAAATGTAGGGGCGCCTGGGTGACTCCTTCAGTTAAGCGTCAGACTTCGGCTCAGGTCATGATCTCTCGGTGTGTGGGTTGGGGCCCCGCATCGGGGCCTCTGCTGTCAACATGGAGCCCGCTTCGGATCTTCTGTCCCCCTCTCTCTCTCTTCCCCGTCCCCCTCTCCCGTTTTCTCTTGCTCACTCTCTCTCTGAAAAGATAAATAAACATTAAATAAATAAATAAACATCAAAAAAAAAGAAGTACACATGTAAATGAAAATATTTCAGGTGCATCATGATGTGGCGATGTCACGAAGGTGTCCCCAAGCACGTGGAGGCGCGGGCTGGACGCAGAGCGTCATCATTTCATTTAAACTTCCACCTTACGGCGGAGGCATGAATGTCCCACGCCCTGGCCAGACGTCACCCTTGCCGGCTCCACGATGATGTGAGAAACAGGCTGCAGAGGTTAGTACCTCGGCCTCTGCCGGGTTCACCCGCTAGAGGGCTGGGGTCAAACCCAGGTCCACAAACCCCAGAGTGTGTGCTTCTCCCGCTACACACGATGACCACGTTCTTCCCTGTGGACATTTGCCCCCAGGGGCATGATGGGGAGGGACTCTTACAGGTGCTCTTTTGTGCCACCTTCGCCACAACCCTGGGAGGTGGGCAGGGACTACTGCCATTATAAGGATCTCACAGATATAAGACATTCTGGAAAGGAATAGAAGGGATGGAGGGAGAAAACCAAGTTACACAAGCAGCAAGCAGAGAACCTAGGCCCCGGAGGCAGGTCGCATGACCCTAAGGTCATCCCCAGTTCATCAGTTTTGGTTCTCTGGAGCTTTATTCATGTCTTTGGCTTCCCCTCTGGAAGCAGGGCAGGGCATTAAAATTCAAAGAGCAGAAAGGACACATTTAAGCCATTCTTTCCGGAAACACAAATAAATAAAACCCTTTGAAATAAAGTCAAGGTCTGGGGAGTGACTGAAGGTGGGAGATAGTTTTTAAACTGGAGGTTGTTTGAGGGAAACATCTCCCCGTTTGGTAGAACCCCAAGTGGAAGGGAGCAGAGTTCCCACATCTCTTTCCAAAATGCAAGCAGCCTGAGGGCAGAGATTTTGCTCTCCCGCAGGCCCAGCACGTCGTGGACCAATGGCCTTCAGGACAGATATCCTGTAAACGTTTGGTGAAGGCCGGAACGAATGATGAAGGAAGAATGGCTTGCACCATAAGCTTCATCGGGGAGAGATTATGTCTCTCACTCGCTCATACATCCCAACACCTAGCACAGAGCCTCTGTGTAACGAACTCTCAGCAAATGTCCATTCGACGAATGCACGATGTGGGAAAGCATTCTGTACGCAGCAAGGGACCACAGGCACCAAAATGTTAAGAGCACTATGCCACCGAAAGGCAGTCCCCAAAAGGGAAACTGAAACGGCGGCCTCCCACTCCATCCACCTGGCTGCCACCGCCGACTTCAGCCAACCACCTGGTTATCTGGAAAATGACTAGCACACAATCCCTTAGTAACAGTCACTTCTGAGGGTGAAGTCAGCTTCCGGATCAACGTGCCTGTGGAGACACAGACAGACTCCAAGCCAAAGGCCAAATTACAAAGGTGAACCCAGAGACCAAGGCCTGCCAAGAGTGGAACCAGCGAGGGCCCATTAGATCTTGAGACTGATCTCTGTGCTAATAATCCAAGCTACCATTAGTGACTTAAAGCAGAGTATTTTTTAAAATGCTAGAATGCATATGATTTTTATCTTGACATTATCCCTGTAATCATTGGTCCTGATTAAAGACTTCTGCCCTCCAAGATGGATGGGCTCAAACACTTAAGTATAAGGTAATCTTTCACCTCTTAAACGCTGCGTCTCCCAAGACATTCTTCCATGCACTTCAATTTAAAGACCAGCAATTGTCTTTCTTCAACGATTTGTCTTTCTTCAACTGTTTGAGAAATACCAGAGTTGGGTCAGAGGGGGATGGTAAAAAAATAATAATAATTCTAATAACCTCCATTCTTCCTGACTGAGGAAGTTAACGAAGCAGTTAAGAGGCCTGTTACAATGTTTTTGCAATCGAGAGGCAAATATTTGAAACAATGCCAAAACGTGTTAGTGCTTGTTTCTCCGTAAGTACGCAGGGCAAAGATAGTCATCAGAAAGGAAACGTCGGGTAGATGTGCCCCTATGCACCAGCACTCCTGTATCCCTCGTGGGTAAATTCCTAGTAGTGCTATTCCTGGGTCATAGGGTAGCTCTATTTTTAATTTTTTGAGGAACCTCCACACTGTTTTCCAGAGCAGCTGCACCAGTTTGCATTCCCACCAACAGTGCAAGAATGTTCCCGTCTCTCCACATCCTCGCCAGCATCTATAGTCTCCTGATTTGTTCATTTTAGCCACTCTGACCGGTGTGAGGTGGTATCTCAGGTGGCTTAGATTTGTATTGCCCTGATGAGGAGTGACATTGAGCATCTTTTCATGTGTCTGTTGACTATCTGGATGTCTTCTTTGGAAAAGTGTCTATTCATGTCTTCTGCCCATTTCTTCACTGGGTTATTTGTTTTTTGGCTGTGGAGTTTGGTGAGTTCTTTATAGATTTTGGATACTAGTCCTTAAAAAAAAAGGAAGAAAGAAAGAAAGAAAGAAAGAAAGAAAGAAAGAAAGAAAGAAAGAAAGAGAAAGAAAGGAAGAGAAAGAGAGAGAGAGGGAAGGAGGGAGGGTGGGAGGAAGGAAGGAAGGAAGGAAGGAAGGAAGGAAGGAAGGAAGGGAGGGAGGAAGGGAGGGAGGAAGGGAGGAAGGAAACGTCAGGGTATCTTTCACTTTGTTCTCTCTCATCTGGCTAATGCCAAACAGGCTGGCATTCCCAGGGGACCCCTGTGGCATCTGATGCCCTAAGTTCCCTCCCCGTGCTGATCCATGTGTCCCCTCCCTCAGCCGACAGTCCTCAATGGTCTGAGATACTTTCAAATTCTTTGGGGCTAGTTCTGATCCCAGGCTGAGGTTTCAAAGCACAGTAACTGGGGCTGTGCGTATTCAGAAAGCAACACGAGTTCTTGGTGATGGATGGGGGTTGGGAGTTTTCCTTTCTAGGAGCAAATCTTGAACTTCGACAGCGTTCACCCTATCAGCAGCATCGTAAAGAGCCCCAGCCAAGAGTGGGTATCTTTGTGTAAATCTACACGTTCCTCTTTCAAGTTGGCCTCAAGCAAGACAACTCTTCCTTCAGGAAGCTCGATGTTCGAGGCCCCCCACAGTCTACCTTCAGACTCGTGGCTGGCACGTCCCCAAAAAGAACCTACCTGCTAATCATACCTAGTCACTCACTCTTGCCAGATACTCCGTTAGATCTCCTGTCTCAGTGTCCTCGCTCCGCTGCAGTCCCTGATCCCTGGAATGCCCTCCCTCCCTCCCTCTACTTGTCAGGACTCTGCCTGTTCACTGCAGCCCTCGTGAAGGACATCGTCCACCCCCACATGTTCCCCGGTAAGTCTGGTCACAAGCAATCAGGCCCTGCCCTTTCTCTCCCACTAGGGCCCTGGGCACGTGGGGCTCGTGTGAGAAGCGCCAGGCCACGTGTCCGTCTGTGCTCCCCGGCTGTGCCCACAAGAGGCTCATAGCCCAGCACCTGGCACAGGGCCTGGCACACAGCAGGGCTAGGGTTCGCTGCTGAATCTGAATTCTGCTCTTGGTCCTACTGCCCGTGAAGAGCCTCGGGAAGAAGACATCTATTTGCTATTTCACTCTAAAGCCTCGCGAACACCACTCTCCCACTTCTTTCCTTTTCTCCCCTGCGTCATTTCTGGGGTGGGGGGGGTGGGGGGAGGGGAGGCCTGGGCTCAAATCTGGACTTCCCAGCTACGGGTTACCGCGCAGCTTTATCAAGACATTAGCTGGTCTCTGAAGGAGCTTCCTTCGCGATGAAATGTCTCCAGCACCTCGGAGACTTTGAGCACGTGTCAACCTCCACCCCTTCCCTCTTTTGCTCATCCTGGGGGCCTCCTGTTGGGCCCGTGTCCTCCGGAGAAGGAACCTGGAACTCGCAAGGTGGCCAGGGCGCTGGTGGGGCAGTCTGCTGGTCAAGTCTCACTGTTAGCAAGTCCTTTAGCTCGGGGAGAACTTGAGATTTTAATCAAATGCTGCCCATAAAGCGTTGACAAATAAAGCTCACCAGTGCTCAGCTGCCATTAAATGTTAGCCCTAGATGATGCCCTTTGAGTCAAGGGACTGACAGTTCTAATGAAATGCAAATATGAAGGGATAAACTTATTTTGTAGACAGCCCAAACTCACCCTGACAGCATGGGTACAGCCGCTGTCTCTGGAGAGCAGCAGATGTGGGTTCCAGACCAGGCCCTGTAAGTGATGAGCAATGATGTGGCCCCAATCAGTTGCCTCAGCCTCTCTGAGCCTCCATACGCCAAGAACCTTCTTCCTCATCTGACTAACGTTAAGGGTTAATACACGCAGAGCACTGAGTACAGTGACTGACAGATAGATGGGGGAGAGCAAATAAGGCTGTTGTGAGAAGTGAGACAGTCAGTGTAAGTGCCTTGGAAGATACAATGCACCTTGTCTTTGTGTCTTTCTGTACTGAAGTCCCATGATGGCAACACACGTTGCAGAGTGCCCAAGCCAGATGCCTGGACCATTCCTGACTTATTTCTCTCCTCCTAGCCCCATCTCCCCTGTTCCCCACCCCAAATGCCTTCAAGTCTCTTGGTTCTCCCTCCCTGAGATCTGTCTATCTTGCCTCCTTCCTTCAAGCCCACGGCCACCATCTTGATTCAGAGCCAGAACACTTTTCACTGGGACAATGAGCAGGGCCAATGAACACCTCATCATCAGTCAGAGGTCAACCCAAGCCTTGTCTCTCCCTCATGGTCTCCTGAACCCTGTCAAGTGTTCTTATACCTCCTTGTTCTTCCCCCTCATGGCCATTACCACAACTTGTTATTTTCTGTTTACTTCTGGTGCTGGATTTGTCTTTTCCACTAAACCAGAAGACTAAAGGATCAGAGGCTCTGTTCTGCTCATCACGGTTCATCCCCAGCACCCAGCACAGTGTCCCTCATATGGTGGGGACTAGATAAAGATCGTGAATGAAAGAGTGGATGAATGAACAAACACTGTACCAGCCCTCAGTACCCTCTCTGCCCTGCAACCAGAGTGATCTTTTTCAAAACCAATCTGATCATGTCACTCTCCTGTTTAAAACCCCCCTGCACTTCCCCACGGTGATGCGGAAGAATCCCAGATTACTTAACCCATCACGATGCACACTGCCGGCCCAGGACCCTTTGTCCCTTACCCTGTCCTGGGTGTTTACGCAATGTTCTTGCCACGCCAAACCCCTGACAGGCCCCAAACAACCCCGCTTTGCACACGGGGCTTCCTCCCTTGGATAGCTCTGCATCCCCCTCCCCCACCCCAGACACCAGACCAGCTCCACTCTATCTGACTAAATCCTCCTGGTCCTTCGCGACCCTCCTAAACACAGTCTCCACTCCAAGAAGGAATGCATTACTGCTTTTACCTTTAAGACAATTCTAATTCCAATCGTGTATTTCCCACCCTCTGAATAGAGATGAAAAACCCTCACATACCCTATGCTTTAGTTATTGAAATTAGGCGACTTAACTAAGCTTTTCTTTTTATTTTATCTGAGTAGCTGACACACGATGGTACCTTAGTTTCAGGGGTACACCATAGCGATTGGATGTCTCCGTACGTTATGCGGTGCTCCCAAGTGTAGCCACCTTCTGTCACCATACGCTATTACAGTATCACTGACTATATTCCCTATGCTATGCCTTTTATTCCAAATAAGTAAACGAATAAATAAGAAGGGAAATCAATCAATCAATCAATCATAATATAATATAATGTTATGTACCAATTCTATGGCAACAACACTGGAAAAAGATAAAGCACTTAATTTTTTTTTTTTAATTTTGAAAGATTCTCCTGAGCCCCCTTGTCCAGGAGGCTTCCCTGCCCAACCAAATGGGGCTAGAGGACCAGCTTTTGATCCCCAGAGGACTCTGTGGCTGTTTCCATCAGAGCCCTTTGTCTGTCCTGTATTCCTCTCTCCCCATTGTTCCATGAACTTACGGAGGACAGACACCATATCTTACTCATATTAGAGTCCTCCACAAGGTTTAACTTGGAAGAGGCATTCAGTACTGCTTTAGGGGCCAGAGAGTGAATGAATAAATGAATGAATGAATGAAACCACCATTCCAAAGGAACAGGACCATCAGGGCAGCAATTATAGAGCACCTAGGACTGAGTGAGGCAGCGGAGTGGGGTCTTCTAGGCATCCAGGAAACTGCCGGGGTGTTAAACACTGTGTGCTATGCTGGGGCCACCGCGGAAAATGAGAGGCGGGACCTTGGACATCACAGAGCTTGCCTTCCCATGGGAGAGAGAGTTGCACACAGCGTACAAGTGGCCGAATAGACAAATCTGAGGTCACTATGAATTATGGTCAGTGTTTTGAAGACAGCAAACAAGGGAATCTGAATTGTATGGTCATGGAAGGCCTCTATGAAGAGTGATTGTTTAGCACAGGAAGATGAGAAGGATCCCCATGAGAACTGAGGTGCAGGAGGAGGATTAGAGGCTGGCTTATTTGAGATCCAAAAATATATACCACCAGTGTTGTTAGATCACAGTGCTCTACAGAGCTTATCAGAGCTACTACACACACACACACACACACACACACACACACACACACACACTTGTGGTTACACCCCACCCTGCAAAGTAGTCTCTAGACTTCTCAGTTCGCATCTCATCTCGGTTTTCTTCCCTGACGTGACAGATGTGAAGACCCAATAAGATCATATTCTCCTGACAATCCCCGTAGAGGCCCACGATTAGGATTAGGCTACTTCCTTCCTGGTTTGGTGTTGGGGGATACAGAGAGTGAGCTGAGGGCTACACGAGAGTCAACGCTGGCAGCTTTACTGACTTGCCAAGCTGTCTCCACATGTAAACGCATTTATAGACTCATGCAGGCATATACGTACAAATACAAGCACACACATGTACAAACGAGTACACAGAGGGAATGGGACTCGCGGGATCAAATACAATGAATACATGTATATATGCCTGTAATCCAAATAGACGGTTTTAAGGATCTGTTACTTTGTTTGTTTGTTTGTTTGAGGCCTGTTCAACAATGACAACCCCGGGGGGCGGGGCTATGTTTTCTTTCTACAACCTTCTTAAGGGCAAATTCATAGATGGAGAGGACCAAATAGGCTTTACCTTCACAAGAGGGCCCCCTGGGTTTTGGAAGTGAGAGTGTTGGCTGTTTTGACCAGGAGGCCAAGATCAGATGGCTTCCACATTGATCCTTGGGAACGAGCAGCCAACTGCTATCTGGTCACTAGATAGCAGGTCCTCATTAACAACTGCTTTAATGACATTAAAGGTCATAGAGTGGCTGTCTTAATTACTTTGCTCAAAGAGACCAAGAGCTGTGTGTTGCCAAATAATTGGGAAAACGTGGGAAACACCCCCGGCACTTGCGTCTGTTAGCTTATGTCGAACGTCCCCAAAGTCCCAGGTATCCTTAATTATAGGATCCAGAGAACTCAAGTGGGAAACACCCTACTCAACTGTTTTCTCAACTTTCATCTACACAGTAAAGAATGTCCTTTTCCTTATCCAAACCACCAGCAGGATAATCTCATTCTACATTTTGCTGATTGGTCTGCAAACATAATCTTCAGTGGCAAAAATCTTGAAGGGTTGCCTCGAGATTTGAGCATTCAATCAGTCTAAGGAATTTCTTTTGGCAACAATACTTAGGCTTGGTCAGAACTCGTGGGGCCGTGGTTGGCTCTGTGTCTCTGAGGTTGGGTATGCCCGGCGGTGTGGTTAAATATCATTGACTCTGAAGTTGGCCATGGGGTCCATTTGAGGAAATGTTGCTGCTCTGATTTTGAAGAAATCTTAAAGGAAATGGCGCTATTTCTCCTGAAGAACAGAAGACTGAAGAGCAATTAGATTTCTGTTTCCAAATTCAACAGTGTCTCTAACCTCGACCCCAGCACAGAACATACCACAGGATCTTGCAGTGGCCTTTCCACCATTGGAATGGGAGCCTGTGGAAAGCACAGCAATGTTCATTCACGTCTACGCCTCTGGATGTCCAGAAGATGTGTGCCAACTTTTGAATTCATGAATGAACAGAAGAAATGATATGCTATTTTCATTTAAAAAAACTAAGCAAGAGGGCACACGCTCAAGCTAAATAGTGATTTCTGGTGTATATTTGGAACAATTCCTGGGCCAGCCAAGTGGCAGCCAAGTGAAGATAGAGATTGTAAGTAGGTTTATTGGAAAAGTTGACGAAACTCTATCCTTGAAAATATTTTAGAATTCTTAGTCATCAATGATGGATGCTTAAGTTTATTTATCTTCACATAGATAGGTGACTGGATATGTCAAGTTTTCCCAAAGCTTTATTCTCCAATTAGCATAGTTTGAAGTAAACCCCACAGTTATATGAATCTAGACTTGTAGAACATTTCAGTCTTTACTTCTGCCTAGAACACCACTGAATATAAACTAAGTTCTTGATACATTCATGGATGCTCTAGACACCATTTAGCATACAGCAAGCATTCAGCACATGGGCCTAAACTCTCCCACATGGTGCCAATGGCAGACATTGCTAATCAATCATGAAACTCCCAGTGAGTTCAGGTGCTGCCTCAAAATCCTTCTCAACCACCTCCGAGTAATCAGTGTTGCCACACAGGAAGAAACCAATCTGCCATTTCAGATTTAGTAATTCTCCACTCCAAGCTTTTTGAATAAGGATTTGTTTGGCCCCAGCGGTACGCAGTCTATGCCAGAAGGTAAGTGAATTTACAGGAAGAAAAAAGGCTCACAGTAGTTAACTTTTATAAAATGCTGAGGGGACAGGGAGAGATTTTTCAGTCTCTGTGCTTTTGAAATCAATGAGGGAACAAACATTTCCTGAGAATCTCATGTTAAAGGCACTGCATCAGGCCAGGGGGACAGCAGTGTCTGAGACATGCAGGCCTCCTGTCCTCAAAACACTTTCATTCTAGAATACCAGGCAGATAATAAGCATGTAGACAAGAGATACATTTTATAATTTCAGACTCTTAAAAGTAAGATGAATACAATAAAGGAGGGCTATGTAACAGAAAGTGTAGGTGGGGTGTGTTACTGCTTTAGTTGTTGCATCAGTAAAGGCCTGTGGAAGAGATACCCCAATAAATAAATAAATAAATAAATAAATAAATAAGGCAGCCATACAAGACTAGAAGAATTTCCAAGCAAAAAAAAAAAAAAGAAAAAAAGAGAGAGAGAGAGAAAGTATGGTCAAAATTCTTGAGAACACATTTTGAATGTTCAAAGAGACAACAGAGGACCAGTGTAGCCAATGAAGAGTAAATGGTGGTGGGGGGTGAGGTCAGAGAAGTAGGTAAAGGAGAAATGAAACAGGGCCTACGGGCCGCATGTGCATTTTAGCCTGGTTTCTGTCATAGGGTTTTCAGCACAGGAATAATGTGATATGATCTGCACTTCAGAAAAATCGCTCTGGCTGTGGGGTTGGTAGGCTTTGGGACTGTGGGGGAGTGAGGCTGAAAGAAAAGGAAGGAAGCTCTTACTGTGATCGGAGCAAGAAAAGATGGTGGCTGTTAGGGGCTGAGTTGGGTCCCCCCAAATTCATGTTAAAGCTCTGACCTGAAGTACCTCTAAACGTGCCTGCACCTGCATTTGGAGATAGCGTCTTGAAAGAGGTAGTCAAGGTAAAGTGGGGTCATTGGGGGGCAGATCCTAATCCAATGTGATTGACGACATTTTAAGAAAAGATTAGGATACAGACAGGTATAGAAAGAAGACCATGTGAAGACACAGAGAAAAGATGGCCATCTACTACCAAGGAGGATGTCTTCAGAGGAAACCAACCATGCTGACACCTTTATCTTAGACTTCTATACCCTCGAACTGTAAGACAATTATTCCTTTTGCTTCAGTCACCCAATCTGTGGCACTCTGCTATGGCAGCCCTAGCAAAAAAATGGGGCTGAGGTTAGGGCTGTGGGTGAGGAGTGAAGTTGTCAAGTCCAACATACATTTTGGAGGAGAATCGAAAATTCTTATTAATGGATTAGATGTGGAATGTGAAGGAAAGAGAGTAATGAAGGCTACTCCCAGGTTTAAAGCCTGAACGTTTGTGGCAGGGTAGGGTCCTGGTGCCATTACAGAAATGTGGGAGAAGTCCAGAAGTCTGTTTGGACTAAGTTAGGTTGAGATTGATCTTAGATTCAGAAAACTTCGAAGAAATCTCATGTGTTCCACACCTAAACAGTCCCACAGGATACAAGTTCTCTTCCCTCTGCCGCTAAAGATTCCCCAGAAGAAATGTTGGCAAAGCATCATTTTAACTAAGACATGACAGAAAGCTCTCAATTTCATGAGCCACCCATTTTATTATTGTTAGGATAATTGCTAGGAAGTTATTCCTTTGGTTTAGTGGAAATTGGCCTCTGTAAATTCCATCCATCAGACTTCATCCAACCACTGGACAAAACAGAACAAATCTATTCTCTCATTTAATGGCTTCTAGTAATTACACACTTGGTAATTAGGACCAATCCTCCTACAGAAAATAAGTAGAAGAGATGAGCAAAGAGTTTTTAAACGTTACTGAAGTAATGGAGAAGTTCCAGGCCAAGATCCAGAATAGAATGGAAATCTAGAGATATAATTTTGGTAGGTGTTGCATTTTCCCTGGAAGCAGATGTTGACTCTTGATGTGGGGTAGTGGGGCTATGCTTCACGTGGCTAAAGAACAAGAGGCGAATCCAGAGCCAGCCAAGGGAGAGTGACGGGGAGGTAATAAACCCCCATATTTTAGGTTGCAACCCTTAAGGGCAGTATCCTAGAAATAAAAGTAAATCAGAAATAAACCAGCTCTGACACAGTTTCATGTCCTATGAATGGCCCTTAAAATCTCAAGCTATGAAGTTGGATTAAGATGACCCGTGACTGCTTCCACCACCTTCTGCCAGAACTAACACACACACACACACACACACACACACACATAAAAACAAAACAGAAACCTTTCTGGAAATAACATCATCTCTGGTCTCACTTTTTCTCAAGCAATTTTTTGGTACAATTCTGAAAAACACAACCAAAAAAGAAGTCGGTATACAAAGAAGTAAGGCAAAATGATCAATAATAAATAGAAATAACAGAAGACAGAATCAGATCCATAGGGTGTCCTGCTATTGAACTTATCAGATAAAGACCTTTCAATAACAATGCCTTGGATGTCAGAAAGACAAAAACACAGAATTAAAAATTTCATCACAGAGCTGAAAATATACAAAGCAATGTAAAATGGAATGGGAGTTCGATAACTGCAAAACCACATAATAAAACCCCAAATGATAGGTTTAATAGCCAAATAGTTCATTGGAGTCCTAGAAGGAGAAAAGAGAGAAAGGGGCAGGAGCCCTATTCAAACACCAAAATGGTCGAGAATTTTCCAAAACTGATGAAAAAATCTCAACTGATAGATTTAAGAAGCTTAAAAATGTAAAGTCTGACTTCATGTTCTCTGTAAGATTCTCTTCTCCACACACAGTAACCCAATTCCCTTCCATACACGGCACTGGATCCCTGATTCTCATCTCTAAGCACTGGTACTTCTGCATTTCGCCTCAAGTTACTACCTACCCTAAAATCCACTGCTTCAGATGGAGCGTGACCACCATCAAGTCCAAGATGATCAACCCATCCCTAGCAGGAACTGCAAACTAACATCTATTAAGACAAGGTAAGCTTGCAACTAGCCTTTTTACAGTATTGTCTCTTTCCTCTATACTTTCCCTTCAGCTTTAATATGGTGTCCCCTATGCTTTGCTGAAACTAGAGTCCTCTAACTTTGCTAAAGATGTGCCATCCATGTAACCCTGGGCGAAAAGGCGACGAGGTTAGTTTGGTGTGACACGTTCCTAGTGACCCTGACGACTAGAAGTCACCACAGGATTTTCTCATTTGTTTTGGTTTGTTTGCTTGTTTGTTTTATATTAAATATAATTTATTGTCAAAATGGTTTCCATACAACACCCAGTGCTCATCCCAACAGGTTTCAAAATGCTCACTTACCACCTATTTAACAGTATGTTCTGGAACTAACCAAGAGTTGATACAGTCTGCCAGTACAAAATTTCTTGAAGCATTCTTGCCCCATTAACAAAAATAAGTATATTCTTTGACCACCTCCAATCTTCCTGAAACTTTTCAAGCACTACTGACAGTGAGATAAGTCACATCTGCAGGTTCTTATCACGTGTTGGGACATAATCCACACAGGCCAGGACTCCCAAAATCACCTACAAGGGCTAGAAGCTCTCATACTGACTCACCACAGATGCTGTGCCCACATCCTGTTTCCTCTCCGTGCTCACTCTGTATTTCCCAAGCAGCCACAAAGAATGAGAGACGGCACCAGTAACCCCTTGGAACGTGGTAAAGATGGCTTCCTCTGCCTGAGATGTCCCCTGCTTCCGGCCCCAGGCCCCCGCCCCTGCCCTGGCTAATTCACAACCATTACTGCAGATGCAGCGCCTGAATCTCATCTTCTGCCCAATCAGCTGCTTTAACTCCTCGACCTGGGTTGGAAGCTTCTCTCTGGACCCGTACAACCCCTGCATCTTCCCGACATCACGGCATTTATAAATCTGACTCCTAATCATGCTCCTGTTTGCATTCTCAGCTGAACTGCATGCAATTTGAGGACAGGAACCAGTTCTTATGCACGGTGCCGTATGTTCTAGCATATACTATACTGTCCGGTACATGTGACAGTTGGAAACTGGGTTTTGAATTGATGCTAAAAATGTTAGAAGCTGGATGGCAGCTAAAGTTGACTAAGGAAGAAACAATGGTGGGTGCAAATACAGACAATCTGCAATTCCAGGATCAAGACGGAGATATCTGAGGTTCATTTGCATTGACTGAATGCTCTGGAAAACCTGTATGAATGCAGAATCAACCAATCTTAAAGACCCAGGAAATAATCTTTGGAATGCCTGATGACTTAGTCACAAGGATGTTAATGTCATTATTATTTCAAATGGTAATGTGTACTTATTTAATGTAATATTATTTTACTAATCATGTAATTATTATATGTTTATATGCAATAATAGAATAATAACCTATTTGATTTATTTATCCATAAAAACAATTTTATTAACTATTTTCAGGAATCAGCACTGCAAATGATTCAGCTATCCAACACTGGAGGATCAGTTAAATTAATCAAACACATCAATACAACAGAATAGTACCTATATATTGTCATTTGAAAAGACGCTATGGGGGTGTGGAGATGGGCAAAATGGGTGAAGGGGAATGGGAAGTACAGGCTTCCAGTTACAGGATGAGTAAGTCACGGGATGCAAGGTACAGCACAGAGAACACAGTCAATGGTATTGTACTCGCGTCGTATGGTGACAGATGATGGCTACACTTGTGGTGAGCGTAACATAACGTGTAGACTTGTGCATCACTACGTTGTGCACCTGAAACTAATGTCACGGTGTGTGTCAAATAGGTTTCAATTTTAAGAAAAGATTACGTAACTGTGTATTTATTGGTGGGTACATATTTTCATAAACATGTTTTTGAAGCATTGCTCTGAACATTGTAAATATGATCAATAATACTTTTGGAGATTTGGTCCTGGGGGTGGAGAACAAACCGTATGACTAAAGTTTGGTGCGTCCGAGGTGGCCAGAGGTTCCCGGGTCCCGGGTGCAGTGTCAAAAGCGGAACCGTAGCAGTGAAGGGGACCCCAGGTTCTGCTGCCCTGACCCACCATCCTGCAGGAATCTCTGGGCCAGCAGCCATGCCCGCATTCCCAGCCCATCTGCAGATGGAACCCTCTGTGGTCCTGTCGACCCTCCTCTTCTTTGCCAATACTGACTTCATCTTCAAAGGCCAGCCCCTTGGATTTGTTTAGAGATGTGGAGCTCTTAAAACCTGAGCCAGCTTTAGAGAACAGTCGCCTCCCTTCCCTGGATGGGCTGATTCGCCGCTCATTTACGCCAGGGGAAATTTACGCATCTCTTCTCACCAGCTCGCCTAGGTCCTTGCTAATTCCCTAATCATATTGAATTATTTGGAGTTTACTGTGTCATCCCTGGTCACCTACGGATTCCCTCACTTCATTACTCCTTGGCCAAACTGTCTTTGGAAGGCCCCTGTGACAGATTTATATTCTGAGCAACAGACAGGAATGTGTTTCTCTGCTTTTGCTTTGCTTGTACCACATAAACATGTCCCAGGACACTCCCAGGCAGGAGCCGCTGCTCAGACCTTGCTCACAGAGGGGCTCCCAGAGAGGTATCTTCAGAAAGCAGAGGTCGCTGGCAAGGGATGGGATTACTCACCAAGGGCCTGATGCCTGAAAGGTGTGTTTAAACTTCAACATGCCTCCTGAAAATCGAACTATTGAATTTGGTAGAAATGTCTATGACTTAAATGCACTCTATTGGAGTTACTGATGTCTAAAAGGAGCTATTTCAACTTTTGGGTTTCAGACAAGACCTTCATATATATGTGCTGGCACACTTTAGCCACACTTATCACATGGAGATTGCCCGTCACGGATTAGCAGTTTGGTAGAAAGAAATCCATGTTGAAAGTTTTCTAGCACATTCTTTTATAATGATTAAGTCTACAGAGGTCATATGTGACTACTACTCTTTTGTCGTTGTTCCACTGAGAACTTCTCTTTTAAGAATTATAATTATAATACATAATATAATATGATATAATATAATATAATATACAATATAATGTGCTATGGATTATAATATGTTGTATATTATATATTATAATTATTGGCATCAATTGATTTTGATGCTATTGCTGCTTTTGTTGTTTTCTTGCACTGAAGCTTAGGATTAGACAAGGTTTTCACCCTGAGGAGCTACAGTCTAGCAGGAAATATGGGTATACAAATAAATACATTATTCCATGACTGGTACAGCATAGAATTATAAATAAAGCATTGTAGAACCACAGAAAAAGCAGTTACTAAACGTGGTGACACTGAAAAGACTCTTGCTTAGATGGGAGAGACTTGTAATGGATGTTAAAGATGTATAAATGGAGTCAACTCAGAAAAGGCAGAGAAGACCACCCAGAAGAAGGCAACAGCGCAAGGAAAGGCACGGCGGCTTAAAAGGGCAGGGTTTTTTTGAGAAGTGTTGAAAAGTTCAGCTCATCAAGGACAGCAGACAAATAGCAAGGTTTTGCAAAGTAACATAATGTGACTAGATTGTTCTTCTAGAGCAATAGCTCCGGCATTTGCATCAGGGTGTATGGTAAGAGAAAACGGAGATGGATGGAGGTCGATGGAAGAACGATCACGAGGTGGCTGCGGGAGAGCAACAATAAGAACTCAAACCAAAGTCAAACAGTCGGAATGGAAATTGGGTCAAATTCAAGCCAAGTTTAGGAGACATACGGGGCAGAACTTGGGGTTAATTAGAAGCAGGGCTGAGCGAATGGAGGAGTCTGTGATGGTTAGGACAATGTGGTAAAGAGAAAAGCAAAAAGGCAAATTTCCCGGCCACCGCCTGTGCCCTTTTTGCTGTAACTGAGCTCAAGAATGCAAGAGATGGGGGTGGTCTGAGGTTAAGGTGATGTATAAAATTATAGTCATGTTAACTTGGAGGCACCTTGCCCTGGCAGTCCTTGCTCTTCATGGTGGTACAGGACCATGAAAACGACTGGGCAAGCTGAACCCACGCCGAACAATCTTAGTAGTCAACTACAATTGTTCTGTGACCTTTACAAATGTTTGTGAAAACATTAGAAACTCTTACTGCCGGCTATAAATGGATAGGAAAATGAAAAAGAAAATAGGACAACTAACATTTCTTGAATCCACTGTAACTTAAAACATTTGAAGAGAATTAAAGTATCTTATTCCCTGAAAAAAAGAGCTGATCAAGAGTGATTGCCTTCTCCTTGTTATGTAACTTGGTATAGGGGTAGGGTCTTTTTGAAGCCTTGGTCAATTTTCACACTCCTTTCTGAGTTTGGATCAGCTTCTAACACCTAATCTTGTTGCTTCCCATACTGTGAGCTATCTCTAAGGATTCCTTTCGCATGAAGCCTTTTGCTGGTGTCACTTCCCCTGGGACATGATCCTTTTTGTGCCAACCGGTTTCCTCATTTATGTCAGCAAGTTCATCTTCATTAAGTTCCTCAGGCTGCATGCCTACAGCTCCCTGTAAAGCCACAGTGTCAATGTTCCCCTGGTCAGCTTTTTCATCTACATTTCATTCAAGTTTTACTCCAGTATTATCATATTTTGTTTTGTTTTGTTTGTTTGTTTGTTTGTTTGTTGCTGCACCTTCGCCTCTGCTGGCTAATCTCTCCTTCTGGTCATCTATTTTTGTAAAATATTATGTAGGATTATCACGGGGAGACAAAGAGGCAACACAACTACGGGCTTCGCTATCTGTGCGTCAACTGAATAATAGATGACCAGTGACCACAGGCTTTAAAAGATACGGTATGCATTTGTAATCATGACACATATGTGTTATTCATGTGATGACTTTTGGAATTAACCTCTAACAGTGAAGTTTATGCAGTCATGCACAACTAATGGGTCATGGTAACTAAAGTTTGAACCATCTTATTGGGGATTGGTGTTATTTAACTAAACTATGGAAACTAAACCTTGGTATAATGCACCACGCAAAGGAAGGACTATCTATAGTTATCCAGGGGAACACAGGAGTAGGTAGGAGTCTGGGAGCAAAGAAGTTGCAGGAAGTATGGATGCATCACTGATGTCAAATACTGACCTCCAGGGAGGCAAAAGGAATGAGTCTGGAAAGAGTCCCCTTGCTTTGTTCACTGGGAACCTTCATGACTAAACTGTGAGGTGAAGATCCAATTGTAATAGGGTTCAGGAAAAAAATGGAGAAATCTGATGAAATAAATATTAGTTATTTTTAAGAAATTCGGCAATACAGGGAAAGAGGAAGTTAAGTTACCACATGAGAGGAAGGCATTTAATGTTTTAAGATGGAAATGTACACTTACTATGAAAGCACTGAAATGTGCAGGTATGATTCTGAGAGACTTGGTCAAAAACTTTTAAAATTCAGGTATATCTTATCTACAATAGTCCCCATTCATATAAATTCCTATGTTTCACAACTTCGGTCCACAGGAAGGATGTGAGGCCTGCCTGCCATTTTCCTTCACCTTCACCACGGGTTCCCCCTTTCTGAGAACTCACCAGCTCTCATTTTGCCAACTCTAAGGTCAACGCTGGCCAACAGAAACCATTGTTATAATTAACATGATGCTGGAACAGAACAATAGCACTCTATCTGTCTTGAGATCTTTCTAAGAGAGACTTTCAGACAACTTTCTGGCAGCTGGCAACATGGAAAGCCAGAAATCAATGGGAAATAAATAAAATGGTTTCAGTGATGGCGGAGCAGACACCAACAAAGCAGACACGATAATAGATGAAAAATGTATTTCCCTTGGACCACCATTCAATTCTCAGTCTCATTACCTCAAATTAGGATTTTATTAAGACAAATAGCCAAGGGCTTTAGAATTCAAATGTCAACTTTACTACTTAGTAACTTCCCAAGTCTGGGAAAATTATTGAATCTCACTCCACTCATCCGTAAAGTTGTGTACTAACATCCACCTCATGGGGTTGAGGTGAGGATTAGGTGAAATTATATAAGAAAGGGCCTTGATTATTGTTTCGCATTAGCTTGGAAGACAACCCAAAAATGTCAATTCCCTTCCAATCAATAAGAGATCTGAGCCCAGTTCTCAATGCCAGAATTGGGATGACAGACCTGGATGAGACTATGCCTTGAACATGAACGGTTATAATGCCACTGAAGCTGAAACACCTTTCACACTCCCAGATGGTTTCAATAAAACGTCATCACGATAGATTTTAACAAAACTGCCATAATGATCTCGTCCATGCCTGTTCTTCCTTGCCTTTCGAAAGAGAGCCTTTCATTTCTGCCTACCAGGAGTCAAGGTGTTTCCCCATCCAGCTGTTCTCCAATGACAACAGGTCAGCCTGTGTCAGGCTGTGTCAGTCCTTTGTCCACTGACACAGTCATACCGCAAATCTGCTCAGAGACCCTCCAGAGTTACAACTCTCTCCATCCTCATCATAACCAAGTGATACATTCATTCACTCATCATTTTTCTCCCCACTACCCAACCCCCCCCACAAAGATAAGCTTATGTAAGCAAAGATGTGGTGCTTCCCCCTACACTCCAGTGTCCACTGTAGGGTACTGGAAGGAACAAAGGAAAGAAAGAGCAACTCTATAAACTTTGCAGAATGCTACAAAGGAACTGAATAGACATTTCTTCAAAAAAGACACACAAATGACTGCCAGGTATATGAAAATGTGCTTAACATCACTAATCATCATGAAAATGCAAATCAAAACAATAGTGAGATATGATCTCACATCTGTTAGGATGACTATTATCAAAAAAAAAAAAAAGGTATGTGTTGGCAAGGATACGAAAAAAAGAAAACCTTGGTGCACTATTGATGGGGATGTAAATTGGTGTAGCCACTACGGAAGACAGTATGGAGTTTCCTCAAAAAATTAAAAATAGAGGGGCGCCTGGGTGGCTCAGTCGGTTAAGCGGCCAACTTCGGCTCAGGTCATGATCTCGCGGTCTGTGAGTTCGAGCCCCGCGTCGGGCTCTGTGCTCACTGCTCAGAGCCTGGAGCCTGTTTCAGATTCTGTGTCTCCCTCTCTCTGACCCTCCCCCATTCATGCTCTGTCTCTCTCTGTCTCAAAAATAAAATAAACATTAAAAAAAAATTAAAAATAGAAATGCCATATAACCCAGTAATCCCACTTCTGGGTATGTATTCAGAGGAACTGAAGCAGGATCACAGTTCATGGCGATATCGTTCACAATAAATAGCCAAACATGGAAGTAACTTAAACGTCCATTAGCCGATGAATGAATAAAGAAAATGTGTTACGTGCACCCAATGGAATATTATTCAGCCTTTAAAAAGAAGGAAATGTTGCCATTTGCAACAACATGGATGAACTTGGAAGATATTTTGCCGAGTGAAATAAGCCACATACAGGACAAACACTATATGATACCATTTATATGAGGAATCTGAAATAGTAAATTCATAGAAGCAGAGAATAAAATGGTGGTTACCAGGGACTGGGAGAGGAGGAAACAGGGAGGTACAATCAAAAGATACAAACTTTCGATTATCCAAGATGAGTGAGTCCTACAGATATACTACTGCATTGTGCCTATAGTTAATAATGGCTATCCCATGGGGCGCCTGGGTGGCTCAGTCGGCTGAGCATCCGACTTCGACTCAGGTCACGATCTCACATCTCGTGAGTTCGAGCCCCGCGTCGGGCTCTGTGCTGTTGGCTCGGAGCCTGGAGCCTGCTTCGGATTCTGTCTCTGTCTCTCACTGCCCCCAACCCACTTGCATTCTGTCTCTGTCTCTCTCAAAAAATAAATAAACATTAAAAAATAAAAAAAAATTAAAACAATAATGGCTATCCTATATTGTATGCTTAAAAATTTGCTAAGGGATGCCTGGGTGGCTCAGTCGATGAAGCATCCAACTCTTGATTTCCGCCTCATGTCATGATCTCACGGTCTTGGGATCGAACCCTGCATTGCTCTCCGCGCTGGGCATGGAGCCTGCTTGGGATTCTCTCTCTCCCCCCCTCTCTCTCTCTGCCCCTCCCCTGCTCATGCTCTGTCTCTCTCTCTCTAAAACTAAAAAAATATGGCTAAGAAGATAGATAGTATGTTCAGTGTTCTTATCACAAAATAATAATAACCATAATAGTAATAATTATAAAGAAGGTGGGAGAAAACTTAGGGAGGCGATGGATTTGTTTATGTCATAGACTGTTATGATGGTTTCAAGAATGTATACTTATCTTCAAAGTCATCAAGTTGTATGCATTAAGCAGGCACATTATTTTTTTGCATGTCATGCCAGAAATAAAAAAACAAAAAAACAAAACATAGAACTCGTATAATGTCCTCCCTGTTGGAGAAGTCAGGAAAGCAAAGCAGAGAGGACCACCAAATTGCCTGAAACCTATGTTTAAACCACTTGACTCCTATGGCCCCTTGCTGAGCCTGAGACCCTGAGCTCAAGGCCAGGCCTTGGGCAATGGGCCTGTGCCAGCGTCTCCCTGCAAGGTCACCAGATGGGAGGGGTGTGGGTTGCCTTGTGGATGCCGCCTTTAGGCTGAAGACAAGGCCATGGCTCCTTTGGGGAGTCTGTGCTACCTCTGGTGATTGTTCCCACCAAGAACGTGCTGGAAGCTGTGGGAGCAGGGGTGTTCCCCTGCCAGAAAGAGGAAGGCCAAAGGCTCAGGATGAAGTGTGGAGAGACTGAGTTTCCAAAGGCATAACAGGGGCCTTCTTTCTCCCACCCCTACCCCACCATGAAGTATTGCAACTGGCCCTGTCAGCTTGGTATTTGAAAGAAATGGGTCGGGCGATGGGGCCAGATAAATCACAGTGATTTGAAATGTCGCTCTGTTCTCCTATCGTGCTTGAATTTCTTCCATGTTACAATAGATCTTCTCTCCTTGCCCAAGCCAAATCAAATCCCCCTTTTTCTGTTGTTGGAGGAACTCAGGGTAAGGTTGCTGGTGCACGAGTAAAGGGACCCTTCCCAAAAGCCTCTCTCTCCATCCCTCCCGGCAGTCTCCCCGGGTCTCTTGCCAATCACAAGGCAAGACTTCTGAGTTGTTACCAGTTTGCAAAACATCTGCTTTTGCGATTTGGCATAGTGTGGGGTTGGGGTGACAGGGGATTTGATTGGCCTCACAGGACTTATTATATTTGATACATTGTGTGTCAGACTCGGGACCCCTCCCCTCCCTCATTCCCATGCTCTGCCTTCAACCCTGTGACTGGCTTGTTATCAGCTTTGTTCTTCCAAGGCCCAGAGTTTTAGGGTTAACTTGTCCTTTTTCTGCTGGGGCCTCTTGGTCCCTTCTTCTTGTACTCTCTTCTTCTTAATAAATAAGGGAAGCTGCCGGCTTTTTTGTTCCTGTCATCTTCTGGGGCTTCAGAGGAAGAAGTTGTCCATAAAAAAGACTCCTGATTTACAGATCATCTCCTCATGCTCAATTGGGGCCAACATTCCTCAGTGCTGTGTCCACATGTGTGCTTGGCTGGCCAAACATCCATCCAGACAGCAGGGATGGCTCTGAGATCCAGCAAAATCAGCAGTCCTGTGGCCTGGAATGCCCTCCTCCTTTCCCACTGCCCATCCGGGTCTTTCCCAAACTTCCCATCCCGACTCTATGCTCCCCTCATTTGGGAGGCCTTTCCTGACCCTCACCCTTGCACACCTTCCCCTGCCATCACATTTAATCCCTGTGCACATCACTCATTTGGCTCCTGCCTGGCTGCCTCCCACATCGCTGGCTGACCATTTCCCTGCTGCAGAGAAAGGGCCAGCCAGAGCTTTGGAATTAGTCATACCTGGTGATGAATCTCCGTGGTACCTTGTATTCCCTTGCTAAGGCTGCCACAACAAAGCAGCACAGGCTGGGTGGTTTGAACAACAGAAATTTATCTCCTCACAGTTCTAGAGGCTGGAAGTCCAAGATCAAGCTGTCGGCAGGGTCGGTTTCTTCTGAGGCCTCTCTCCCTGGCTTGCAGATGGCAGCCTTCCCTGGTGTCTTCCCATGCCCTTCCCTCCTTTTGCGTCTGTGTCCAAATTTGCTCTTCTTAGGAGAACACGAGTCACATTGGATTGATTAGGGCCCACTGTCATGACCACATTTAACCTTGGTTACCTCTTTAAGTAAGACTCGGTCCCCCGATACAGGCACATCTGAGGTATTGGGGGTTAGGTGTTCAGCCTATTAATCTTGGGGGATGCAATTCAGCTCATAATTGGAGCAGGACCTAAAGTTAATGTTACTTCATCTGTGAAAATAAAAAGAGTTCATAGTCCCTCCTGGGACTACAGAGATTAAACAAAACCCTATACGTCAAGAACATGACATAAAATAAGTTTTCAAAAGACCAGATCCTTTCCCACTGTCCCCAGTCCCTCTCTTTCCGGGCATGGGCTGTGCTTCCTCGTGTCAATCAATCCATAGATGCTGTTTCCTGAATTTTAATGCAGATAGATTGAGTACCTTATTGATTTCCGAGTGCCTCTTTCAGCTCTCATCAACTGTAATCTCTTCAAAGGAGACAATAGATAGGGCAGCACAATGCAAGGAAGACAAGAGCCATGGTGGCTCTGGGTACCAGCGCTGGAGTCGGCCTTAGAGCACATTACTAAAGCTCCCTCTGCCTCATTTCTCCTCCACGAAAGAAGGCTGGGTAACGCGCATCAGCAGGATTGTTGCTTGGATTAAGGGAGGAGCCCCATGCAATGCTCAGCACACAATGAGTCCTCTTTGATGCCAAGTGCTACCATTTTTACTCTCAGCACGTGTTTAGCATCGTCCATGAGGATCCGAGCTAGCTAATTTGCCCCCATTCAATGTGCAAATGTGTTCCAAAAGTTAATCAAACAAAACAAGGAAATCGGATAACGTTTCATCCTATAGGAACAGTGCTTGGTTGCAGCCTGCCTTGGGTGAGATTGGCAGCTGTCTGCCGACCATATAAAGAAAGCCCCAGTATGTTGCTTCTTCCATGGCCAGATGTCGCAAAGAGCCCTACCCTCAGCCTCTCCTTTGGGTTGAAGTCACCACAGCCTTTGTGAAATTTTAGAGGTCGGTCTAGAAGTGGAGGTAATCTATGAACCATCAGCTTAGCCCAGCTGAGAGCAGAGTCTGAACGGGGGCATTAAGAACAGGTAGGTTTCAGAGGGCAGGGTCAGAGAGCACCTGTAAGTTAGGGAGTCCCCAAGACCATCCTCACTTTTGACACCAATTGAAAGCTCTGGGGTCTCCAAGACTACCCAAGGGTTCCCTAGGGGGATTCACAGGACTTACTGCATGTGTACTAACTTGATTGCTTGTTTTACCCCTGTTTACACCTTATAATAAACTCGTATAGAACTATTTAGTGTAAAAAATGGTTGATTGTTACCTACATCCAGTTCTTCCTCGGGCCAGTTATTTTCGATTAGTATTCCACCCTGAGGAAGATTTAACTCAGTCTGCCAGTGCATTGGATCGTCATTATCAATATTATCATAAGAGGTGTTCCCATAACATGGTTGAATCTTAACCACCAATGCCAGTGTGAACACAATATTGCAATGTGGTGATAGATGCACCATGAAACTAAGAGTCAGAAGCTAAATCATTAGAATCCCACTCATTCGTTAACAATTGGTCCAGTTCAAGAAAGCTTTCAAGTCCCATCCTCCACGAGAAGGACTAGTGTCCAAAAGAAAGGTCATTCACCAGGGAAAGAAGCAATTCCTTAGAGAGAAAATAGGGCTTGACTGGGGAAGAGGGTGGCTTAGCCTGCTCTATTCTGAATATTGAGTGGTCTGGAAAGAGTTCCCAGGACGTGAGGCTTAAGAATAGTGCAGTAGAGGGGCATCTGGGTGGCTCAGTCGGTTGGGCATCCAACTTTGGCTCAGGTCACGATCTCGTGGTCTGTGGGCTTAAGCCCCACGTCGGGCTCTGTGCTGACATCTCGGAGCCTGGAGCCTGCTTTGGATTCTGTGTCTCCCTCTCTCTCTGCCCCTCCCCTGCTGGTGCTCTGTCTCTCTCTCTCTCTCTCGCTCTCTCAAAAGATGAATAAACATTAAAAAAAATTTTTTAAAGAAAAGAATAGTCTGGTAGGGATTCCTGGGTGGCTCAGTCAGATGAGAGTTTGACTTTTGATCTTGGCTCAGGTCATGATCCCAGGGTTATGGGATTGAGCCCTGTTTTGGGCTGCACACTGAGCAAGGAGCCTGCTTCAGATTCTCTCTCTCTCTCTCTCTCTCTCTCTGCCCCTCTCCATCTGCTCTCTCTCTCTCTCTCTCTCTAAAAAAAATAGTGCAGTAGATTGAATAATGCCCCTCCCCAAAAGTCCTCATTCTAATTCTTGTGAACTTGCTACCTTACATGATGAAAGGACTTTGCAGATGTGATCAAGTTAAGGGCCTAAAATGGGGAGATTCTCCTGAATTATCCCAGTGAGTCCAGAGGCAGGAGAGCCTGAGAAAAAGATGTGATAGTGGAAGCAGAGGTCACAGACAGAGATTTGAGGATGCTGTGCTGCTGCTGCTTTGAAGATGGAGGGAAGGGCCATGAACCAAGGAATGCAGGCAGCTTCTAGAAGCTGGAAAAGGCCAGGTAGCAGATTCTCCCTTAGAGCCTCCAGAAGGACCATAGCCCTACTCACACCTTCGTTTTAAGCCTTAAAAGGGGCTTTAAGGGGCTTTAAGACTTATAAGCCCAAAACTGAAAAAGAACAAATGTGTGTGGTTTCAGGCCGCCTGGTTTGCGATAATTTGTGATAGTGGCCATCGGAATAGCATCACCTATAGGGAGATAGGAAGTGAGGAAGTACCACTTCTACCTGTGGTCCAGTGGGATCTATAAATAGACAGAGAAAGTGCCCCTCTTAAGGGTGCTTAATTCGGAATCCATAGTCTCCGGGTAAGATGTGAGAAATCCTCATAGCCCGTGAAACTGTAAAATTCTACATGTGGGCAATTTTCAGGAAAGAGATGGCCCAGGAATCTCTGACCACAGAATGGCTCAGAGCTACTTATTTAAGAGAAGAGACAATCTGAGCTGAGGAAGAGCTCCCAAGTTGACAGAGAGAAGTGATGTCAGGAGTCCCATGGAAGAGAATATCCAGTAGACCACAGGCTGGTACTATGGCTGGGTGTGCTGGAGTCGTGGCTTGTTGCCCATGGGGGACTGAGGACACGATCCTGATTGAACAGAGCTATATAGAGAATAGAACAGAAATTCAGCTCCATCTATTCTGAAAAATGGGAATTTATTACCCCCCCCCCCCCCACCATATGCAAAGTAACAGACACTTAGCTTTTCCAGGAATCATAAGGAAGCAGCTACAGTCTTCAGTTGCCTTCCACTCTTACCCTGAGGCAAGACTCTGATGTGAATCCAGGGAGCCAGGACATTTGTGCCAAGACTTCATCCCGAAAACCTGCTGCTGGCTATGGTCTCCCCTGTCCCATTAGACTGTCACCATGTCTTAGGGGATGCGGACCAGGTCAGAGTCAGTGTAGGGCAAGTTACTGCTGGGGGGAAACAGAGGCTCCCCAAATTCCCTGAAGGCAGAGGGGAGATGGTCCTCTGGTCTGCCCGCTAACTGCTAAAGCATCATTTCACCACTTAAGGGTAAATAAACCAAAGCCACATGCTCCATTTTAATCCAAATGAAAAGAGAGTTCTAAATTAAAGGAAATCATGCCTGTGGATAGAGCAATCCAGACTTCAGTGTGGCGTTTGTAACATCCAGCGGTACCTGGTGACTCCCCAGATGCAGTGGGAGGGGGACAACGAAGTGAAAACTACCTCCCCAGGTGTCTCTGTTTAGCCGACACCCAGGCAACTTTGGAAAGAGGCGTCCATAAGAAAGGTGACCGAGGGAAGTGACCACATTAGGAATCTTGTAGTTTAGGGCCCTCAGCACTTCCAGGAGTGTGCATGTCGCCGGGCAGATGGAGAGTGGCAGTGGCATTATCCAACCTAGATCACTGAGCAATTGGCAGTGCATAATCCTGAACACACAGGATTGGGCGTTCGGTTGTGTTGATCACACTCACATGTGCTGCATAGCATGGCTGTGAAATAAAAAGACAACTGCAAAGTGCACAGATGTGTTTGTGTATATTTGTAGTGGGGAGAGGGGGGAGGAATAAAGTATGTGAGAGAAGGTCTCGGCTAGTAGGAGAGAAAATGTGTTTTCTCCATCACTTAATAGTTTTTCCATAAAGTCACAAAAATGTTAGGTTGGAAACCTGGTCCCGTTGACTCACCTAACGGGCTGGCAAGGACTCCAAAGTGCGAGGAGATGAAGGGCCCTCTCAGGTCCCAGGTTTTTGACCGAAACTCTTCTAAATGTGGAAATCAAAGGAAGGTGTTCATGGCTCAGCATGAGTTTTCTCCAGCTGCTCTTTTCCAGAAATTCTCCTGGCTCATTCTCTCATTTCACTCAAGCCTCTGCTCATGGGTTGACTTGTCAGAGAAGCAGTCCCTGTCCACCCCCATTTAATACACACACACACACACACACACACACACGCACACACACACACCACTCAAGGGCAGTGAACAATGCCTTGTAGACAGTAGGTGCTTAATGCATGCCTGTTGAAGGTTGTTGAATGAGATCAGGTAATGCTGCCTTGCTGGGCAGCCTTCCTGGAGAACAGCTGCATGGCAGTTGAGAACTCCGCCATCTTAATTTGACATCGCTATGCTATCTGCAAGGCCTAGGAGATGAGAAGGCACTGGCCTATACTCGAAGAGCTCATCATCTAGTTGACGATGCAAGGATTGCACCCACGAAACTAATTAATGTAGCACAGCCTCACCCACGAACCAGCCAAGATCCTGTAGGAGCGAGAGAAGACGATGCAATCATGAGAGTCGCTACAGACGGAAAGTTCTATGTGAGTTCGGGAAAGGGAGAGACCAGTGTGGGCCGGGAAAGTCTTCCCCGTGCGAGTGAAGTCTTAACAGGAAAAACACATGCTAGTCACACGGTACGTGAACCGGGATGAGAGGCCGGCCCGCTCAGGGCACACACACACGCAGAATTCCAAGCCATCACTGGAGTAAGTCGTAACTACGGTGCCAGCTAACATGCAATTTCTTGCGTAAATGGCAAAACTTTCACTGGTCTTCACTTTTTTTTCTGTGACTAAGAAAGCCCTGTTTTCTTCATTTGACCATGTAATAGGAAAAAAATATATATATTTATGGCTCCTCTCTGCTTTCTAAGATATTTGAAGAAAATTTTGTTTTCTCAGTTACTCAGCCAGTCACTAAGTATTTATGAAGTGCCTCTGCTACGCTGGACTTTTTTCTAGGTTCTGAAGGTCCAGCTGTGAACAAGAGAGCTGGAGGCTTGTCTTTCGGGCTCTGCTCCGAGTGACTATGGGCCACAAGGAACAGCCACTGCTGGCTGTTGTGGGTTTGGTACTCAGGGGGTACTTCCTGGGGATCAACTCTTTCCTGGGGGTGGAGAGTGTGTGTACTCAAGATTTCTGCATTTTGTTGTATGCACATACACTCTACTTAAATGTTTACGTTAAAAAATAGAATATAGAGAAAGGCCAATCTTCGGCCAAAGCAGCCTTGGGGGCAAATACCCCAGGGGGTGCTCAAGGCGATAACAATCTATGCAACAATGACATTGGCTAGATGTTAGCATTAGGGGGAAACTGAGTGAAGGGTGTATGGGAATCCTTCACGTTTTTGCAGCTTTGCTATAAATCTCAAATTGTTGCCCCGCCCCAAAGAATTTACTTAGCCGGCCACATTTGCCTAACAACTTATAAGCGTTAATGCAATTAATTGCGAGTGAATTGCTTCACATGCTTGGAAGACATTGTCTTTCAGCACTTTATAAGCACTCACCCATTTCTTAACACTTAAACAACTATTGTTCCACTTAGAAGCGTTGCAGCCAAATAAAGTCACACCACTTGAAGGCCGGAAGGAAATGTTAGAGCTACTTATGTTTGCTTTTTTATCTCAAGCATTATTTCTTTTCTGTGTATGTATGTTTCACGATGTGCACAAGACCTTAATGTGTAGTTCACGTCTATAACTTCTATACATATAATAAAGGGGTACGTGCCCCATACGTTTTTCTGACGGAGGAACCCAATCAAGATAACGTAGGGGCTCCTGGGTGGCTCAGTCGGTTAAGTGGCCGACTTCGGCTCAGGTCATGATCTTGCGGTCCATGAGTTCGAGCCCTGGGTCGGGCTCTGTGTTGACAGCTCCGAGCCTGGAGCCTGCTTCGGGTTTGGGTCTCCCCCTCTCTCTGACCCTCCCCCGTTCATGCTCTGTCTCTCCCTGTCTCAAAAATAAATAAAACGTTAAAAAAAATTAAAAAAAAAAGATAACGTAGAGCTCACTGAGAGATGTACACAAAGCACGCTGTGTCCTGAGAAGTTGTCTGCACATCTATCTTCCCACCTGTCCTTAAGGGAAGGAATCCAGCTTCTCCCCAGGCCATGCACATAGTAAGTCCTTGACCGTGCTCCCAGGACATCTGGACTCCCCATTCCTCCTGGCTACATTTGTGCTTTGAGAACAAAACAGTGCAGTTAACCTGGGGGATTAAGTGTGTGACTGGAGAAGCAAACTTCTCCAGGTGTCCAGGTATTTGGAAAGCCTATCTCCCCTCCTCCCCCCATTTATAATTGCTTTCTGTTGTCCCTCCTTTTTTTTTTTTTCAATCCTTTAAAAAATTTTCATTGTCATGGTTTGTATGTGTATTCAGCTTGAAGCTGCCTCAAGTCCTTTCTGGAGGAGGCAGAGCATAAATCATTAATAGTTATAAGAATGATCTGTGAGAAAAAGCAGGAACTAAACAATCGCAAAGGACAATGGCGAGAGAGTTGCGCAACATATTTAGGAGAAACGCGGGTTTTGAGCGCTTCATAAGCAAGCATTTACATTTGAGCGATTAATGCTCTAATTACAAACATGCTTTTTGAATAAAGCCGGGTCCTTTTGGCAATGATTTGTTAGCCTAACGCACAACCCTTTCTGCTTGAACTGAGCACGGTGGCGGGGCTTTACCCAAAGAAAACCTGACGGTGTAGACTGACTCCGGTACATGTGTCCCTCTGCTTCCCCTGCAGACGCCAGAACACTGCCCTGCCTGGGGTTGTTACTTCGCAAGTCATTCTAAACGTCAGACCGTGAGATGTGGATGGGCCTTCAGAGACGATTTGTTTCAAACCCCAGTTTTGTACGTGAGGAAGTACAGATGCAAGGAGAGGAAGACTCCCACCTAACGTCACCCAGCGAGCTGCTGGCAGAGCCCGGATTAAAACCTGGTTTTTCAACCCCTTGTCCCCTGCTCTTTCACAGCAAACTCTCTTCCAACGGTTGAGCTGGATTTAACGTAATTTAGCCCTTTCAAGTATCCTCACTGTCCTTCACAATGAGTAGCCCAAATTACTAAGGTTTTAGAGGGCTTATCGTGATTTCATCTTGGCCCATTATTCTGGGAGAAGGACTCTCTGTTCACGTAGAGAAAGCGCCCGTTCTCCATTTTCTCCCAGCTTCTGACAGCTCCCTGACATTTGGGAGGAGAATTAACGAAAATCCTCCTCCCACGGCCACCACAGAGGACTCTGCAAGCCAAAAAAACGTGAGGGACTCAACCGAGCGTCATCCTGGGAACCGACTTCTTCATTGAATTGTCTGTGAAGAAATCAACAACTATTGTTTTTCTGAGATCCCTCATATGCCATTGTTGCCGCACAAGACACGCTCTCTGATGGGAAAGCCCAGGCGACAACGGGTAATAATGCAACAATGGGCCTTCACCTCATCAAGGGGGACTCCAGGAAAAATCATTACAAGCAGGGATGCTCTCCAAAACCCACAGATGGCTCCACCAGCTCTTTCCCCAGAGTTAAAGACAGAGCTGACAAACACCATCAGCCTCAAGGATATCAAAAGTGGAGAGAACAGGAAAAACGGGGGGAAGATGAAGACATCGCTAGCTGGACCAAAAGACTCCGAGGCAGTGAGCAGCGGGAGGGAGGATTCTTGAGTGAAACAACATCACAGCTGACATCATCCAGGCAGGGCAAACTGAGAAACAGCTGAGCTAGCAAAACAAGCTCCCAGCAGGCTCTAGAGACAGTCCCGCGGCACAAGATAATCCTGCAATAATCGTTCTGCAGCAGCACAGAAAATTCCAGCAAAGCAGGGGCGGGATCCCAGTCGGATAAAAGATTTCTTAAGACAAAGCAAGGCAGGGTCAAGACCGTTACTCTCGTTCTTAGGATGAACGGATCCTGTCCTCATCCAGAATGATCTAGAAATGGTAGCCAGTAGTCAGCCAAGATGGTGAGACCGGAGTTCTGAACCTACCACTCACTGGCTACTTATCTAAAGGTGAGCAGCCTGCTCCAGGTGTGCAAACCAATTCTTCTTATTTACAGAAAGAAGGAATCGGATTAGACCTATGGTTCTCAATTTTTAAGCATGAGATCTTTTTTTATTGCCATACAACATTTTACATGGGAGATGTAAAATGTTTTAGCCCCCAGGGGCTAAAACAAAACATAAGGGGGCCTTCAAGTTGAAAGGGAAGTGGCCAGTGCAGAGCTTCGCATATAGGACCCTCTCATCAGCCTTATGCAGCCGAGGCCCATCTTTGAACCTCAATACTTGGAGGGTTTGAAATGGTTGGACTAGAAGCTCAGAAAAGCTTTCCAGCTCTCAGGCTCTGAGAATCTCAAGCTCAGGATTCTGAGAACCTGTGGATTCGGGAGGATGGTAATAAGACCACTGCGGGCTAGTTGGGGCGGGCTTTGAAGAATGGGCCAAGCTGAGGCAAAGGAATGAGAGAGAGAGAAGTATTCTAGGCAAAGAGCAGAAACACGAAGAAGCAGCAGAAGAGGCTGTCCAGTTGAAATAAAGTGTTTGGATAGATACCGTAGACCCCGCAGGGCACGACGGTAAGGGAGGCATCAGTCCTTCCCGGGAATGTTTGCCGTGGGATCCTGTTTTCATTATGTCCTATCCCAACAAACGGGAAATGCATTCCAGTGACATCTTACGTTGCAGTTCAGACGGGGATGCTGAAAACCCAAATCGGCTTGGCAGATGGCAAGACACCTCGTCATCTCAGGTGCCCATGGAAGCCAAAGCTTCACCCACCGCATCATCTGTGGAGAAGGGGCTTCAGTGACGGGCCGGTGCCTTCAAATAATTGCTGCTCTCGTAACAAGACCACAAGGCTGTTCCCGTGTGGTAGAACTATACTAGCTTCCCGAAATAGGAGCTGTGGCTCCTTTCCTTGGGGAGCGTGCAGTTTGTCCAGAGGAAAAAGAAAGACATGCGTTTCTGGGGAGAGAAAAATAAAAAAAAGGCACTATATGAGTAAGTCCAAAGTGCACAGTTAAGAGTACAGTTAATTTCATCAGGAAATTGGCAGAGCACGGAGGGAGAAAATGTAAGCTTTGAGGAACAGGGGTACATCTACCTTCTGGTGGCCTTCTGATGGCTGTCACTGGAAGTGCACAGAGCTCCCCCAATCAAGAGGAGGCATCTATTTTCCCTCCTTTTGAATCTGTGACTTGCTTTACCAATAAAATATGGCGGAGATGACCCTGCCAGTTCTGCTCTTGGCTTTTAAGAGGACTGGTAGCTTCCAGTTTCTCTCCCTTGGAAGCCAGCCACTCAGGCTTAACTAGTGACCGATGAGAGTCCACCTGGGGAGAGAGAAAGACAGTCCTCATGGAAGAGAACTAAGGTGCCCCAGTTGACAGTCAAAACGAAGGCCCCAGACATGTGGCTGACGTCATCTTGGACATCTCTGTGCCTGCAGAGCACCCACAGGACCTCCCAGCTGACTGCAGCCATATAAGTAACCCTAGCAAACACCACATGGAACAGTAGACCCACCCAACTGAGACCGACTAGCACACAGAATTGAGAGAAATGATAAACTGTTATGATTTTAAGTCATTAGGTCTTGGGATGGCTTGTTACGCAGCCATATCAGAAGTGACATATCAGAACTGGATGATATGAAGATTGCATGTAATAGGGTCCCTGTTCTCGAAGGCAGAGATCTTGAATTGGAGATTCACGGGGTTTTAGGGGCTTTGGAGATGGACCTCAGAGACTCCTCCAGAAGCTACATGCAAAATTGTAAGTTCCTGGGCAGATGAACATTTCTCAAGGGAAAGAGATCATAGAATTAATCAGATTTTCTCCCTTAGGAGTTAAGCTAGTCAAATTAGTTGGGCTGGACAAGGAGTGGAGACTTCTATCTCTTTACTGTGACTCTAAATGTCTTTTTATCTGGTTTAGCATATTCAAACTTTTTTTTTAAGTATAGAGTGAGCTTTCCAAAGGAACCAAACCCCAATGCATAAAGTAGAAAAAAGAGAAACTTCTCTGAATGCAGAGGCTCAGTTTCTTCCCAAAGCGATTTTACCCTCATTTAACGTTGAGTCCCCAGAGACACCCCTGAGACTGAAACCTACCAGCCATGGGGATGATTTTTCCCCAATTTTTTTGCCTTTTCCAGAATGTCATATAAATAGAATCATATGGCATTTGGTCAGCTGAGTCTGGCTTCTTTCACTTAGCATGAGAATTTTGAGTTTTTCCACATTGGTCCACCAGTAGGTGCTTCCTTTTGGTTACTGAGTAGTATTCCATCACGTGGATACGGCAGTTTCTTTACCCATTGGCCTGTTATTGGATAACTGAATTGTTTTTAATAATGAAAGAAATTTCTAGGGAAATTTGGCAACTTCCTTTCCTGAGCGTTACAACGTGCGTGGGTTTCCTGGGAGGGCGACGGAGGCAGAATATCCCCTGTGGTCTGGATCTTAGGGAGGCGTCCCTGAAAGTGACAATGTAGCTTCATGCCGATGATTTCCGCCAGCGTGTCATTTGGTGGATGTGGGAGTTTGGCACAGCCAAAGAGGGGGGCTAGAGGCCAGTAGGACCCCTCCCTCCCGGTCCCCACCCACTCCGGGGTAGGTTGGCACCATTGGAAGCCTGCGGGTGTAGATGAATTCCCAGACAGTTGTGTAAGAGCATCAGTGTAACAGATAGGCAGGTGTCACAAAGCATGGGCACCCAGAACCAAACAAGCTTTATCGCATTTCACAGTGTTTCAGGCCTTCCCTTCCCAGCGCTGATTCCATGCAGGGCCCTGAAATCGATACATGCACTGGAGAGCCCAGGAGGGCCCCCATCCAAAACTGCCTGGGCAGGATGTGCCTTAGTCTTGGTGCCTGAACCGGGCCTCGCCACCCAGGAACTCAGGAGACAACTGCATTTGTAGGGCATTCCTCTTCACGTCTGGCGCCGGCGGTTTCACGGGCATCTTTCCCTGCTTGGCAGCCCCCAGGAAGCGGAGATAACGTAGCCTGTGAACTCTACCCATGGGATTATGAAATATGTTTTGTTGCTCGTAACAAGGCAAGGAAAAGCATTAGCCCCAAAGCCAAAGCATTGTTCCGTGGGGCGGCACTGGAAAGAAGCTCTCAGTGAACAAGGTGACCCTGGAGCTGAGGATTTACCTTTCCCTGGAATGCCTATCCCTGTTGCAATGAACTTCCCCCTTGTCAGTCCGGCCCAAGGTGGACAAATACTCCTTCCGATGCCTTGCAGAGACTGGGCTGCGATCCCACAGAGAAACAGGGAACTGGAAGGTCTGTGCTTCAGTGGGTGGCTCCCTGTTCAGCTCGTGCCCTCCCTCAGACCCTTCTTAACCACATCACCCAGGACGAGATGCACAGACCCCTTGATTCTTAGGGTGTCCACCAAAAGTAAGAAGCTGAGCTTGTTTTTCCGGTCTGCTGGGACCCATCGCCTTCACTATCCAAGTTCTTGTGTGAGAATTTACCTCTTTGATAAATGATTTCAACAAGCAAAACTTAACTGTGGGAGACCCAATCTTTGACTCACAGGGTCATGGCTTGACTGTAACATTCGTTGAAGAAAACCAAAGTACAACATGCTCACTAATAGCATGGGGTGGAGTGGGGTGGGGTGGGGTGGGGAGGTCAGCATAGCAGAAATGTTCAAGGCAGAGCCTCTGGGATCAAACTGCCTAGACCTATCACCTCTTCACCATGAGACCATGGGCAAGTCACTGTATCTCTTTGAACCTTAGTTTCCATACCTGTAAAATGGGATAATAGTAATGCCTATCTCATTGGACGTAATTGGTAAAAAAAAAAAAGTTTAAAGGAAGTTGATATGTTGGTGCCTGGCACATAATAAGCACATAATAAATAAAATATGTGTTCCTGTTGATGTATTCTCACAATGCTCTGTTAAGGACAGTTTCTGGTTGAATGCATAGCTCTTGCTGATGCAATGGCCTTAGCTATCAATCACTTCCTCATTTTCAGGCAGGGCCCTGAGGCTCCGAGTTTAGATTCTTCATAAGGACCGATCAGAGTAACAGTGTCACTTACCTGAGGCCAGTAGTGCTTGGCCCCATGGGCAACACCTGCAGCATATGGGCACAGGTGGACAGCAAACCGACCAGACCATCTCACTGGGACATCGATCCCATGGAGCTGGAAAGAGAGGCCATCCAGGTTCAAAGTTGAGAAATGGAACTCAGCACTCTCCCCACAACCTTCTAGACTCACGTAGAGTCACGTACATCCCACCCCCGCCCCCCGCCCCGTGCTTCACACATGCTGCTCCCTCTGCTGAGTACTCTTCCCCATGCTTCACCTAGTTCACTCCAGCTCATTACTCAGATGCAGCCTAATGGCACTGCCTCTGAGCTACCCTTCTTGGCTTCCTCCACTGTTCTTGTCACCCCAAGTTTTTACTTTGATGGCACCTATCACAATTTTTAATTATACACTTATTTGAAACTTTGTGGTTCCCTGTCTCTCCATCTGTCTTAATTTCCATGTTTTCTTGGTTGGTTGCTGTGCATTCAGCCCCCCGAAGAGCAGTCTCTTGATTTGCTGAGTGACTGATGGGATGGGTGGGTGGATGGATGGATGGATGAATTCCAGAGGGCTAGATTAGGCTGAACCATATGAAATTGCTGTTATTCAACCATCTTCAACCTACAAAAACAGCAGTTTCATGTTTTGACCTAATATTTGCCATATGGGGAATTCACCTTCACTTATCTGTGATAGCTTTATAAATTATAAAGGGCATAGGAAGCCTTCAGTGAGTGTGGGCCCACCCCACTGGTTGGGACCCTACACACTATCTTCGTAAATGTAACAACATGTGAAACACCAATAGCTCTCCTGGATTCACCCATGATGAAACGAGCGGAGTAGTTAAATGACCTGCCCAAGGTCAGTTTTGCTCCTGGTTTAGATTAGATACATGTGTATTTACGTATATCAGCAATTTTTAAAGCCCACATTCAGAAGCAAAAAAAAAAAAAAAAAGCTTGGCAAATTAAGGGAACATACATTGCTGAATTTAAAACAACACAGTTAATAAAATGCTTTCACTGTTTTTGAACTTAATGGCAAGCAAGGTTTTTATTGATTCAATTCTCTATGCTCACCATTAACTCAACAAAACTGCTTTTTAATTTAACTCAAGTGCTTTTAGCTCACAATTTTTGAATTCAATAAAAGTCATTTTAAAAGTCACTTTATTGCTCTGTTCCATCTGAATTAAACATTTCCCTGACCTTGAACAAGACCACTTTACAAATGGACACATTTCTGTAAATACGCATTGCCATCTTGCATAATTTAAATCTGAGCACCAGTCGATGGGCACAATCACCAATTTCTGCATTGGTCAGAAAGTTGTGGCTGATCTCAAAGACTGGTATGGGATTATTAAACCCTGGCGGGGGTCTTTCTAATGTTTGTTGTGATAGTAACTTCCATCAATCCTGCAATTTTACCCAACGGTGTTGAAATTTTTAACTGATACGTAAAACTTCAGAAGACGTGAAGATTAGCTAGCTTTTGCTCATGTTAACATCATCAGCGTCATTCTGGACCACAGGGCAGCAGAGTGACCCCCGACCCCCACCCCAAACTCCCAAGTGAGCGGTAACAGTCTGCAATCAGTTCCGATAAATGCTACATTTGTTAGCTCTACGAGTCTTCTCTGAGCCTCCCGCTACAACCATTTTCCCTGAAAAGCTTAAATTTGAGGTTATGGCACAAGTTCTACGTGGGATGGAACTGTTACCACAATTAAGTTTTTATGTTAAACTTTATAAGCGTAAGCCTCTTTTTAATGCTAAAAATTCCTCAATATTGACTTTTCCCATAAACACCGGCCAAAAACACAAACAAACAAACAAAAAACAAGACTGAGAAGTATCGTCACTTCTGCGGACTGGTAAGTGCGGACCTATTTTTCATGTGCTGCTTTTTCTCTCGTTCCTATGAGTGTCCAGGGGCGTCAATGGCTTTAACACCATTATATTTTTAAAAATTGCAAAACTTTTCAAAGGAGAACCTTTCCTATTTTCTTAGGTGGTGGTGTAAGTGCCAGGGCACGTTAATCGGAAACCATTGATTATTAGTGCATCCACACTCTCTCGCCTATGTCAGAGTGACAGGCCATGAGACATTGTATGAGACGAAGTGACTTTGTAATGATGCTCTGTGAGGTGGAAGAGCAAGCTAACAATATTGTTCCAACTCCGGCCACCGATGCTCCACATCCTCGGAACCCAGCTGCAGTTTGCCGTGGGCCTGCCGATGCATTGGTACCGGGTGACAAGGGGCTCCCAAGGATGGTAAGGTGGGCGACTCCTCTTCCGCCCTTCCTCTAAAAAGAAGAAGCCGAGAAAAACATGAAAGAGTTTATTAACGAAGGCAACAGACCAAAAGCTACAAAAATAGACGGCGGGCCCATGTGTGCTCGTGGCGGGGCAGGGGGAAGGGGAAATAATCATAAAAGCATGCGTGAAAGCCAACGCGTCAGGGCCATCACGCAGCCCGCTCGGGTGGGCCAGAGGGAGCGTTTGCAGCGAAGGAGGGCAGAACCACAAAATCGCACACAGACGTCCCCCAAACAGGCTCGAGGAGTGGACAGCCAGTAACGTGGGTCACAACTGACAGCCCAGACCACAGACATCAACCGCAACATCAAAATTTCTTTGTAAAAAAATGCTCCGTCGCCCAATCTGTGAAAATGGAAGGCAGCTAACCCGTTTTCTCGGACCGCATTCATATTACAGCTGCCTGCACCCGGGCACCGCTCTGCACTTGCAAAGAACGGGCAAGCTCCGTGAGCTTGAAGACTAAAGGTTAAGGAGTTGAATTGTGGCCGCCGACTCCTCCCCGAGCTCTTAACTCAATACTTAGAGAAGAGTCTTTATAACCCAAGAGTAAGAGCAAGTACAATGTCTCCTTTACCCACCACCTTGAATGCTGGTCAGCCCTGTGTACACAGTTCACTCTCTGTCATGTGCCCCAAAGCTCTATGGTTAAGAACCTGAGCAGTGGGGACGCCTGGGTGGCTCAGTTGGTTGGGCATCCAACTCTTAATTTAAGCTCAGATCATGATCTCACGGTTTCATGGGTTCGAGCCCCACGTGGGGCTCTGCAAACTTACTGCACGGAGCCTGCTTGGGAATCTTCCTCTCTCCCTCTCTCTCTGCACCCCTACCCCCACTTGCACTCTCTGTCTCTCTCAAAAATAAATAAATAAACTTTAAAAAAAAAAGACAAAGAAAAAGAACCTGAGCTGCAGATGACAGAACCCTGGTCCTCTCACTTGCTACCATCATGACATTGAGCAAATCGCTTAAGCCTCTCCGTGGCCCCATTTCTTCGTCTTCGTCTGTGAATTTCTTCATCTGTAAATGTGAATAAAAAGAGGGGACTATTGCATGAGTTGTTATCAGAACCGGATGAGGGGCGCCTGGGTGACTCAGTCGGTTGAGCATCTGGCTCTGGAGATCAAGCCCCATGTCAGGCTCAGCGCTGATGGCAAGGACCCTGCTGGGGGTTCTCTCTCTCCATCTCTCTCTGCCTCTCCCCACTCATGTGTGTGCACACTCTCTCTTTCAATAAATAACGTACATACATAAACAAACTTTAAAGAAAAGAACCAAACGAGATCTTCATTTAAGGTATTTGCAATACCATTTGGCTCGTAGTAAGCCAGTAAATATTAGTTAACATTATTAATATTATAGCTATCCCCACTGGCCAGACTGCTGAGAACTCAGCCCACTTTATATCTCAGTTGTGACAGAAGGTAGAACATGTGTCTGTTAGCCATCTGGTGTCTTCTTTGGGAAAGTGTCTATTCATGTCTTCTGCCCATTTCTGCACTCGATTATTTAGCTTTCGGGGGTGTTGAGTTGGTAAGTTCTTTACAGATTTTGGATACTAACCTTTATCAGATATATCATATGCATGAGGAGATGCTCAACATCACTCATCATCAGGGAAATAACACATCAAAGCCACAATGAGATACGACTTCACACCTGTCAGAATGGCTACAACCAAGAACTTAGGAAACAGCAGGTGTGGGCGAGGATGCAGAGAAAGGAGAACACTTTTGTACTATTGTGGGAAAGCAAACTGGTACAGCTACTCTGGAAAATGGTATGGAGGTTCTCAAAAAATTAAAAATGAAACTCCTCAGCAATTGCACTATTAGGTACTTACCTAAAGGATACAAAAATGCTGATTCAAAGAAGCACATGCACCCCCATGTTTATAGCAGCACTATCAGCAATAGCCAAAGTATGGAGAGAGCCCAAATGTCCATCAACTGATGAATGCATAAAGAAGTGGTTTATATATACAATGGGATATTATTTGATGATCAAAAAGAAGGAAATCTCGCCATCTGCAACAATGTGGACGGAAATAAAGTGTATTATGCTAAGTGAAGTAAGTCAGAGAGAGACCTATCATGATTTCACTCACACGTGGAATTTAAGAAACAAGACAGATGAACATGGGGAGAAGGAAGGAAAAGAAGATAAAAACAGAGCGGGAGGCAAACCATAAGAGACTCTTAAATGCAGAGAACAAACCGAGGGTGGCTGGAAGGAAAACGGGCGGGGGATGGGCTACACGGCTGAGGGGCATCAAGGAAGGGCCTGGTTGAGATGAGCACTGGGTGTTACATGCAAATGAGGAATGGCTGGGTCCTTACTTCTGAAGCCAGTACTACGCTGTATATTATCTACCTTGAGTTTAAATAAACCAATTGAAAAACAAAAGGAAGGTAAATAACAACTTCCCGTTCCCTTTCCTTCTAATTCCAGGTTTTCATCTCCAGTCTGCTCACATCATTTCTGGCTAAACCATAATTTCCCTGACCCTTCTTTTCCTTTCTTTTCCTTTTACTGTGGCTGCTTCGCTTACCATTAATAGCCACCCCCATACGGCCATCGCTGTTGCCAACATCTATACCAACTGTGGATGGTGACCACCATCCACAACAACGGTTCACGGACTCCACTTCCGCCTTGACCCCTGAACCACTAACACCTCCCCCACAGTTCTTCCACCATCACCGCCACCACATCAGTCCACGACAACTATTTCTTGAACTAAACATCTTCCATCCTTAAATCCCGTGTCCTGCTTCTTATTTGTTTTAAGTTTGTTCACGCATTTTGAAAGAGAGAGAGAACGTGAGGGGGAGGGGCAGGGAGAGGAGAGAAAGGGAGAACCAACCCCAGGCAGGCCCTGCGGTGTCAGCATGGCGCCCACCGTGGGGCGTGATCCCACGAGCCATGAGATCACGACCTGAGCCGAAACCAAGAGTTGGACGCTTAACGGACTGAGCCACCCAGGGGCCCTTGTAGTTTGATTTTTGAAGGAACTATTGTACTATTGAAACCAGCGCAAAACCTTTTTGAAACAAGGTATGGTATAAACATACAAGTAACTAGCCACTAATGGAAAGACCTAAAGGCGATAATGTGCCATCTAACCTGCCCTCCAAATGATTTTACTGAAAATAAATTCATAAATAACGCTGTACATCACTAGAGATTACAACGTATAAGACTTCCCTTGTTTCTATTTTTGTTCCGTTATGTGTGTAGAAGCCCATGAAAGTTACTTAAGTTCCAGTAGCATCCATTTCTTCTGTAAAAAAGAGAGAGGAGTTCCGGCAACAACTTCTTCCTGGTGCGCCCAGGAAGAAGATCAGGTTGCATGGGCACAAGGAATTGCCCATTTCTCTAGTCATTTTAAGTGACGTTATACTATTTCCCATCGAAGTTTCTTTCACAATGAAAACGAACTTGTATTTTCTCGGCTTGGTAGTGTGGTAACGGTGAATGTGGACCTTTCAGCAGACTAGTTTCTGCAGGAGGGGTGTAGAGTAGCCTAGTATGTTAGCCTTGGGGACATAGCGTGGGAAGAACTATGTGTGATGATCCCTTCATTAATGGGGTGCCAGGCTTCAACACGATCTACTCGGTGTGGAGGTGCATGTTTGGAACAGAAAGAATGCAGCAAAGTTGACAGGAGCTGCTGGGAGTACAAGAATAGTTGGGCCATATCTCAGCACCAAGGGCCACAGAAATGAACAGCACCAAAGACAAGAGGCAAAGTCGGAAGCAGAGACAAAACTGTAGGACTCGGAATTAGGAAATGGAGAGCCAGTGAGCTCTAATTTTTCAAGCAGATGGGAGCAAGGGGTTCGAATGGGAAGGGGCAGAGGGAGAGTCCAGAGCACTTGCCTAAACCAACAGAAGGAATGTCAGTCCACCTTCACGGACTATCAAGGATCTGATGGGTGGGTCTTCCTGGCTTACTACTGGCTTCTTAATTTATTCATGCATTTAGACACCATCTTCCTCCAGAGAATCTTCAAGAAGGTTCAATCATGTACGCCAAACACCACCACAGAACATCATAGGGTTGATCTCATCTTCCCGCTTTCAAACCGCCAGTGCCATCCCATGTCACTAATCCTGGTAAATGCAGGAAGATCCAGGCATTAGAGGCCGGTCTAACGTAAAGAAACTTTTAGAGGAAACATCATTTGGTAGCAAGTTTTCCAAAACCGCTCGAAGTCACAGGCTAGGTGAGTATTGGAAAGGATTACGCAAGCAATAGTTCAGGCGTTAGGTTGGAGCGGGGCAAGGGAAAGCAAGCGGGGGTTGTGATCATCGACTTTGGATTTGAAGTGCAGATAAAAGCACAGAAATATTTACGTCTGCAAATACTTCAAAGAATAATTAGGCTTTTTTTGTATGGCCCGTGGCTAAAAGTAAGGAAACAATTTTGGCTCTACGCAGGAAGTACTTTCTATTGGAGTCCTCCAAATAAAGCAGATTACCTTGTAAGACAATGAGCATCCCCACACCCACCAGCCCACCCCCTCCCCCCCCGCCCCGCCACCTGAATAGCCAAGATGGAATGGTGGGATATTTGGAGGGACATCGTAGAAGGGGTTAAATGGGAGGAGTCACACCCAATGAACTTAGGCTCCATGGTTCTGAAAAATGACATATAAATAACTGATACTCTACTTGAGAACTTGAAAACCCATGCCAACTTGATTACCCTATTAATTTGTTTGCCAACTTTTTTATGTAGATAAAGCTCATCCTTGGTCAAAATATGCCATGACTTCAACACGAGCGGCCCTTTAATTCACAAAGATTTTATTGCATCACCACAGAATCTAACTGTAATTCAATTTGCAGCCAGCACTACCCCACCACACACACACACACACACACACACACACACACACACACAAAGTGATTTCTCCTTGCTGATACACATGACCTGGATCTACATCACAGACTGATTTACAGATGCTCAACAAATGGCGTTATTCCAGGAAGATTCGTATATTATAAGGGACCACAATGGACGTAGTAATTACAGAAGTGTCGATTGAATTGTCTGTGGTGTGGACATGGCCCCCATCCTAACTGGGCCCCCACCACCCTCACTTTCAGCCCCGCAAAGCAGACCCGATCACCTGGCTGATTATTTTTCGGCATCCTCCGCCACTACTGCCGACTGCAAAAGGATCAATATTTACTCAATAGCAATGTGTGTTATATTAGGAAACAGGAAAAATAACCCAGAACAAACATGCAACTCAATTCAAAGAGCTGTGAAAGCCCCTCCTTGAGGTTATTATCTTTCTCTGCAAGCAAAGGCAGAAATACTCTGCGGCTACCTGTGCTGTGGTTGCTCCTGGGCCCTGAGAACAAATCACACGGCTGAGATGCCAAGGCAGCAGGCAGGTGGGCAGCATCGGCCCGGATTAGTGTCTCCTCGGCACCCAGGACAATGGACACGGAAAGAAGCCCTGGGCTGCAGGCTGCCACGGATGGGTGTCAACGTTCACTGTGCACAGGACCAGCTCGCTCCAGCCCAGCCCCAGCTTGCAATTGTATTTGTCCCTGTGAACAACATGTGCCAAGATGGAGGTGGTAAGGGGCAGTGTGTTTATTTCACGGTCAGTTTATTTCAGGGTTGGGGTGAGAAGCCTCCAAGGGAAAGGCTGGTTACTGCTGGGGAACCCAAGAAAGTCAGGATGAGAAAATGGCTCCTGTAGATGGCTGGCCAGCATGCCTCCCTTCTTCCCTTTGTCCTTCCCTTTGTCCAGAAGGCCGTCTGGGCTGGGTGTGCCTTCTCCTCTCCCCACGGTACCTCCTTGGCCCTGCCCCTGACCTAGGCAACACACCTTCCCTTACCCCTTCCCTGCGGCCCTTGTTGGGGACTCAGCAAGATTTCCCTGCAACCCTAGCACCTTCACCTCCAGCTCTGCCCCTGTCGTACCTGGGCTTCCTCCTGGTACAGTTTGCAGCGTCTGGCCCAGGATCTGACCCTGCGCATCTGACTCTCCACTAGACTGGAGCTCCTTGAGGACCATGACAGCATCTCATCACCGATGCACCCCCAGTGCCTGGCATGTGCCTCGCCCACAGTAGGTGCTCATGTGTGCTGAACGGATGAACAGAATGTTTGGAATTGACAACAGTTGACAGTTTTCTTTTTTTTTTTTTAATGTTTATTTATTATTGAGAGACAGAGAGAAGCAGGGCATGAGCGGGAGAGGGGCAGAGAGAGAGGGAGTCACAGAATCCGAAGCAAGCTCCAGGCTCTGAGCTGTCCGCACAGAGCCCGACGCGGGGCTCGAACCCACCAACCGCGAGATCGTGACCTGAGCCGAAGTCAGACGCTTAACTGACTGAGCCACCCAGGTGCACCAACAGTCGACAGTTTTCAATGCAAATGTACTTTGGAGAAGAAGGAGCCTCACTTATGCCTTCCCAAACCCCCCTGGGGTGATTAACTTTCTAAAGAAAGGGCACAGACAGATATCTGTCCCCGAGGTCCCTTTGGGGAGACAGTGTTGTTTCTAAGACACGTCTCACACCACCACCTTGGAAAGCAGGCTACCATACTCGCAACTGTAATGTATGTGAGGGACACAGCCCACAGGGCCCTGCCCGGGGTCTTCCTTTGGCCCTGCAGCCAGGGTTTAACTCAGATTCCATGCCCCTGCTGAGTGTGAACAGAGCACTTCTCACCTGGCCAGACTCCAGCATAACCTCCAGAACCATCCTTCCTCTCTACCCAAAGAACTGAATGACTAAGACCCTTTTAGCAGTGGCCTCACCACATGTGCCCAAGTGTCCACCAAGTTACCAGTCTTCTGGAACGCCCTTCTCCTTAATAACCAAATTAAGGACCCAGTTCCCAGTTTACATCACACGGTTCTTAAACCTCTTAATTCTTAAAATTACTGCTTAGTTGTCTAGGTTGTCGAACATGCCTTTCCAGGAGGCTTGGGTGTTAAGGGAGGCATCGCATCTTGTTCCTGAAGCTTCCTTCCCATACCTTTCCACAAGGAATCGTTGAGCACTCTCTCTCTCTCTCTTCTTGGGCCACTTAGACCTCCAATGTTGTGAAGGTATTTTCCTAACTACACATCTTTTCTCTCTTGTCTGTTCGAAGATCACAAAGCCAGTCTCCTGGCCTGTTAGGAATATCCCTTCAAATTCAGAAAACAATCAGTCTGCTCGGGTGGGCTACTCTTCGACTTGTACATGAAGAACAATTTATGTTCTTATCACTCTAATTCTCGCTATTCTGGAAGAAGCTCCAGGCCTAACACTGCCCCCACCTAACAGCCCAAAAAAGGATTTTCCCAAACAAAATTGGAGGCTTCTCTTTGCCAAGGATGTCTCTCCACGGCACACTCCCCATCCTTCCCCTAACTAGAATGTAGAAACAACTCCCGATTCTTTAAATAGCAAATGTTACTTCTCTGTTTGTTGAGATAGCTATCCGTACCTTTGTATCATGGGACCCGGTGAGGGAGAAACCCACAACCTCCACCCAGAAAAACGTTTATAGTGCCACCTGTCACAGTATGGAGGAAGGCTTGGTCGGCCTGAAAAGGAGCCTGGAGAGGTCATGTGCCCCCAGCCTCCTGCCCCCGAGCTCCCACCACCACACTGTACAATAGACTTCCCTCCCATTCTGAACCATACCCCAAGACTTCCTTGGCTTAACCTCCTTGCTAAAGCCTCCTGCTGGGGCGCCTGGGTGGCACAGTCGGTTAAGTGTCCGACTTCAGCCAGGTCACGATCTCGCGGTCCATGAGTTCTAGCCCCGCGTCAGGCTCTGGGCTGATGGCTCAGAGCCTGGAGCCTGTTTCCGATTCTGTGTCTCCCTCTCTCTCTCTGCCCCTCCCCCGTTCATGCTCTGTCTCTCTCTGTCCCAAAAATAAATAAAAAACGTTGAAAAAAAAATTAAAAAAAAAAAAAAGCCTCCTGCTGATCTCAAACCCACTTTTTTCTCTGGCCCACAGGAGGGTCAAGTTGTCATCAACCTCTTTCTAATGACTTTCGCTTCATCCCAAGATCAGGGAGCCGCTCATTTGATGGGATATGCTCAGATTCCACCTCCAGCGAGCTGGGACTGAGACAGGAGGGAACTGACCCAGCAAGAGTACTGCTAGGAATTTACCCAAGGGATACAGGAGTGCTGATGCACAGGGGCACTTGTACCCCAATGTTTACAGCAGCATTTTCAACAACAGCCAAATTATGGAAAGAGCCAAAATGTCCATCAACTGATGAATGGATAAAGAAATTGTGGTTTATATACACAATGGAATACTACGTGGCAATGAGAAAGAATGAAATCTGGCCTTTTGTAGCAACATGGATGGAACTGGAGACTGTTATGCTAAGTGAAATAAGTCATACAGAGAAAGACAGATACCATATGTTTTCACTCTTATGTGGATCCTGAGAAACTTAACAGAAGACCATGGGGGAAGGGAAGGAAAAAAAAAGTTAGAGAGGGAGGGAGCCAAACCATAAGAGACTCTTAAAAACTGAGAACAAACTGAGGATTGATGGGGGGTGGGAGGGAGGGGAGGGTGGGTGATGGGTATTGAGGAGGGCACCTGTTGGGATGAGCACTGGATGTTGTATGGAAACCAATTTGACAATAAAGTTCATATTAAAAAAATGAATTCCAGGAAACTCCAATTCCAATGGAATCCATGCAGGGCAGCAGGGCAAGTGCATGCGAAGGGGGACCCAGTAGAAATCTAGGTGCATTTTCCTGGTTGTCTGTTCAGTAGCATGTCGGCTCTTGCAGATCAGGCTTGGGTAGCAAATATTGATAGGAATGAACACTTTTATAGCCTTACAACATGCCAAACACTGTTCTTTTTTTTTTAAGTTTATTCTTATTTATTTTGAGACAGCGATAGAGAGCAAGCAGGGAAGGGGCAGAGAGAGCGGGAGACAGAATCCCAAGCAGACTCCCCACTGTCAGTGCAGAACTCACGAACCATGAGATCATGACCTGAGCCAGAATCAAGAGCTGGATGCTTAACTGACTGGGCCACGCAGGCACCCCAACAGATACTGTTCTTTGTTCCCAACGGCAATTAGCTTTGTTAATTCTGTTTTACATATGAGGAAACTGAGGCACTATAAAAGGGATGATTTGCATATGGTTAGGTAACTTTGGGTCCCTGTCCAGTTTTCCCACCTAGGTAAGAGGTTGTAGGGGAGAGGGGCCTTGTCAGTAGACAATGTTTTCTACCCCTAGAGACTGGTACCCCGGGAATCCGCATATCCGGATTCAATAAGTGTCTCTAACTGGGTTCTTTCCCAAAGAACAAATGGCTTCTCTCAACCAGGTTCATTCAAGTATGAAAAATTTGGTACTCTTGGGGCACCTTGGTGGCTTAGTTGGTTGAGTGTCCGACTTTGGCTGAGGTCATGATCTTGCAGTCTGTGAGTTCAGGCCCCATGTTGGCCTCTGTGCTGACAGCTCAGAGCCTGGAGCCTGCTTCGATTTCTGGGTCTCCCTCTCTCTCTGCCCCTCCCCCACTCATGCTCTGTTTCTCTCTCTCTCTCTGTCAAAAATAAACATTAAAAAAATTAAAAATGTGGTACTCTGTGTATTTCTATAACCTGCATCAAATATCCTTTGTATCAGAGACAAGTCCAAATTCAGAAGTAAATAAAAAATAGAACGGTTATCACTCCCTCAAACTTTAGGTAGAAGTGAGTTGCCCTTTCTAATGGCTCTGACTTTGCCCCAGAGTATGTGGAAATGGACAGATATACATATTAATGTCAACAATACACATGACATTGATCGCACAATTTATTAGGCTACATTGTAGTCATTTATTTGCCCATTGCTCTGTCCCAGTGGACCATTAACTCAAGGACAGGGCATGGGTCCCCAGTGCCTGGCGGAGTCACTTGTTAAATATTTTTTAAATAAGTGAATAAACAAATTAACAAATGAAAAAAGAAACATATGGGTGAGTGAATGTGGCTGTGCCCCCGAGCCCCCACACGTATGTCATATGTAAGTTGTATTCGAAGTAAATCTCAAAAGGGAATGATATCAATGCTAATGAACAGTTCGGCTTCAGTTTGATTATTTTAAATTTCTTTTTCCTACAGCAACACGACTTCAGATATAGGGACCCAGGACTTCCGGGTGATTGATTGGTCCACAGGACCAATCAGAGCTCCCACTTGCTCCAAAATTGATGGCCCCAGCCCCACCGTGGTACCGCAGTTTTTCATTATATGAAATGGAAAAGTGATTTAATAATTCTTTCTGTCTTATATTGCTTTAAAGAATTTCGGACAGTTAAAAATTGCATGGATTTTTCCACCATCTGTGTGAGAACGGGGAAAAAAAGGCTGGTTTTGTTTTTCCTATTTTTAATATGAGCCAGATGAAACAAAAAGATTGTTTCCCTGCAAACTATAGGTCAACTACCTATAGAGGCTCGGGGATGCTCCGTAAGTTATCATATTATCTTTCTTCCTTGACAGGATACCATTAGATGGTGTATCATTTCAACATTTATTATCTCTCACGTCCTTTTATCTTCACACTAGGATTTCTTTTAAAATTCCGATCTGTGCGTTTGGTTTCATTATACACCACTGTCTTTTACCAAACCAATTTTTGAGTGGCTTTCAATATTCTTCAGCTTCACATTTGTCATATCAGCTTGAAACAGTGCCCTAGTTATGTCTGTTTTAGCTTGTTTAAAAGAAGCCTCGCCAGGGAATGAAGTGCTGGGAGATCACACCTTTAAAGGTGAGCATTAAGCGTCCCGGAGAGATGGAAACGGCTCAGTGGGGAAAGGCAACCATTGCAGAAAATGAAACAAAAATGTGGAAACCAAATGCAACAACCGGTGTTGGTTTTTTAGGGTAGCGTCAATTGGTTTAACATCTGGAGGCATTCCGTAGACTACAGCAATTTTCTCCTATGGCCCATGTGGGGATACGTCCTGATTCACAAATGGGTTGCCCAACCCAAGTGAAAAGTGGTCCAGGGTTTCCATTGCTTTCAGAATCAGCGACATAAAAAGCTTCTAGAAGAATAGCAAAAAAAAAATAAAAATGCTTCCAGCTCACTCTACTTGGTTGAAAACGGGACAGCCTATGTTTACATGACTACCAGTGGCCCTGTGAAGCATCATGACACAGTCTTAGGATGCTGAGGGCTTTTTCAGGGTCTATTTCGATGTCTTCATTTCTACCATGGCTTTACTAAGCTAAAGGGATTTCCATCACAGGAAATTTGAAGGGTTTTGGAGAAATGCTTCCAAGTCTCTGTTGCAATGTTGTCAATTAGAGTTGTGTGAAGCATAACAGATGGGCGGGACTGGGAAGTGTCATTTCAACAGAGCAAGGCACCAACCAGAGCAACGCAAGGCCCTGACGTCATCGTACGCACGAGTTGCCCCACACACTGCCGCCCCCACATGGGGCTGACGAACAGAGGAGGCTTCAAACAAAAGATAGGTGTACACAGTCATTTTTATGTGTCAGAGTGAAATGGACATTTTAGGAAAAAAAAGAATCTAGAACGATGCCCGATTCAAGGAATTGGGTATGAACAAACAACAGAAATCCAAGGTGAAGCAAAAGCGGGTGAGGGGTGCTATAGAGACAAAAGAAAGGTGATTTGAAATGTTGGAGACTGGATTTGTTTCCTCTCAGGCTGCCATATAAATTAGCATAAATTGGGTGGCTTAAAACAATAGAAATTTATACCGTCCTAGTACTAGAGGTTAGAAATCCAACCCCATGATGGGGCGCCTGGGTGGCGCAGTCGGTTAAGCGTCCGACTTCAGCCAGGTCACGATGGCGCAGTCGGTTAAGCGTCCGACTTCAGCCAGGTCACGATCTCGCGGTCCGTGAGTTCGAGCCCCGCGTCAGGCTCTTGGGCTGATGGCTCGGAGCCTGGAGCCTGTTTCCGGTTCTGTGTCTCCCTCTCTCTCTGCCCCTCCCCCGTTCATGCTCTGTCTCTCTCTATCCCAAAAATAAAATAAAAAAACGTTAATATTGTATTGGTATTTCTCCAGTCTCTACCTCTTTCATCACATGGCTTTCTTCCCATGTGTGTTTGGTCTCTATGTCTCCCCATATAAGGGCACAAGGGCACCAGTCATTGGATACAGGGCCCATCCTAATCTAGTAGGACCTCATCCTAACTAATTCCACAAATCTGTAAAGACCCTATATCCAAATAAGGTCACATTCTGAGTTTCCAGAAGAGCACAAACTGGGGGGGGGGGGGGGGGGGGGGGGACACTACTCCATCCAGGACAGAGATCAGTCATAATCTTGGAGAGCTTTGTAAATTTTCTCAGTCCCATTTGAGCCCTCAACCTTTATAAACATGTTCCTTCCAAGTTCGTAAGTTTCACAGTACTCTTCAGACAACAAAGATAGATCTCTAAATCCCGAACACGTTTGTATTGGATCCAGTATGCTTTGCCTCTAGGACAGATTGAAGCTTCCTACTTTGACAATCTGACCCCAAAAGAAACGGTTTTGGCTAGTAACTATGGTCAAGTTGGTCTCAGACGTTAACACCAGGTGGGATGAGTTGAGGAAGAATTTTTTATGATGTGAAGGTTCCAAGTACCTCTTGGATTGAATACCAGTCAACAGAAAGCATTTATGGAATCCTCTATAACACATAGAAGGTGCTCAACAAAAGTAGAATTGAAGGCTAAATTATGATTTGATTTTTGTTTAGACAATTTTGTACAATTATTATACCAGTTGAGTTTATATTAAGCCATAAAAGAGAATCAAAATAAGAGGCACTTAAATAAGGCAGGTTATTTCTCCCTTTCTGTAACATGGAAATCCAGATGTGGGTGGTCATCTATCTATGCTTCATGGAAGCCTTAGGGACCTGGGCTCCTTTCAACTCACCACCTACTATGCCTAGCAACACGAGGCATCATGTTCATGGTCCAATATGGCAGCATCCATTTGCCAATATGAAAGGGTCATGAAAAGGGCATATGCCAGATAGCTTTTAACTTTGGGTTTATGAGGGCCCGGCATGCTGAAGCAGCTGGTCATTCCTTCAGCAGAGCCTAGCCATTTCTTGCCTGTGTCTGAGTTTAGATGCTGAATGCATGAAAGATATGTACCTTCACGGTCTGCTGAAAAATCAGTAGGCACCTATATTCATTTGACACACAAAGTTACTATTCTTATTTTTAATTGTGAGATACAATTTGCATATAATAAAACAAATGTACCCATTTTTCATTGTACAGTTGGATGAGTTTCGACAAATGTAGATTCTCCTGTAACCACCACCCCAACTGAGGTATAGAATATTTCTGTCACCCCTAAAAATTCTGTCTTGCTCACCCTAGTCGATCTCCCTTCCCCACTCCAGGCAAACATTGATCTGGTTTCTATCAATATAGATTTTTTTTTCCTATTTGACAGCCTCATATAAATGGAATCAGGTGGTGTGTGTTCTTCTCTGTCTGGCTTCTTTTGCACAGTAAAACATGTTTGAGATTCCTCCGTGTGTATGCATCAGGATTCGCTCCCTTTTTTTTGGAGGCAATAATCCGGTGTGTGGGTGGTTTGCTCATCCATTATGTTACCCACAGACGTTTTGATGATTCCCAGTTTGGGGCTATTATGACAAAGCTGTTCTGACCAGCTTTGTAGAAGTCTTCGTGTGAACATATGTTTTAATTTCTCTCAGGTATATACCTAGGAACGGAATTGCTGGCTTGTGTAGTATAGTATGTTTAACTTTATAAGAAACAAAAACTGTTTTCCAAGGTGTTTGTACATTTCACCCTCCCATCAGCAATGTATGAGAGTTCTAGTTGTTTCTGTCTCTCTGTTCTCTAGTTGTTCTGTTTCTGTGCTGTCAGCACAGAGCCTGATTCAGGGCTTGATCTCACGAACCTGAGAGATCATGACCTGAGCCAAAATCAAGAGTCAGATGCTCAGTCCTCAGCCAACTGAACCACCCAGGCACCCTCTCACTGTGATTTTAATTTTCATTTCCCTGATGACTAGCAATGTTGACCATTTGTTCATATCCTTATTGATCATTTTCTATCTTCTTTTGTTAAATGTTCAAATATTATACCCATCTTTTTGGGTTGCCATCTCAGTATCATAAAAGTTATAAAAGTTCCTTATATATTTTGGACACAAGTTCTATGACATATGTATGCATTATGAATATTTTCTTCTAAGAAACATTTTCTCCTGGGGCGCCTGGGTGGCTCAGTTGGTTAAGCATCCAGCTTCGACTCAGGTCATGATCTTATGGTCCGCGGGTTTGAGCCCCCAATCAGGCACTGTGCTGACAGCTCAGACCCTGGAGCCTGCTTCCGATTCTGCAACTCCTTCTCTCTCTGCCCCTCCTCCTCTCTCTCTCTCTCTCTCTCTCTCAAAAGTAAATACACATTAAAAAATTAATTAAAAAATTTAAAAAAGATTTTCTCCCATGCTTTCTTCTAGAACTTTCATAGTTTTAACTCTTATAGTTAGATCTATAATTCATTTCACATCTATCTCTTCACATGGCATGAGATAGAGGCTGCAGTGGGTTTTCTGTTTGTTTCTCCTTATGAATGACCAGTTATTACAGCACTGTTTGTTAAAAGGAGTATACCTCTCTGTTGAATTAACTTAGTATAGTCATTAAAAATCAAATACATGTGCATCTATTCATGAAGTCTCTATATTCTGTGTTATTGAACAATATGTCTACCCTTAAAAAGCACCATGTCATCTTGATTATTACATCTCTGAAATAAACCTTTAAATCAGGCAATGTTAGTCTTCTGTCTTCCTCCCTATCAAAGTTGTTTCAGCCCTCCCATGTTCCTTATCTTTCTGAATAAATAAAATCAGCTTGCCAATTTTAAAATAAAAGGTCTACAGGTGATTTTTTTTTTGTAGACGTTGACAACGTGATTCTAAAAATTGTACAGAAATGCCAAAGACCTAGAGTAGCCAAAACAACTTTGAAAGAAAAAAAAAAAAAAAACAAAGTTCAAAGACTAACATGACCTGACTTCAAAACTTAGCACAAAGCTACAGTCATCAAGACAATGGGATATGGTACACATCGAAACCATATAAACACGTCAATAGAACAGAATAGACAGTGAGTTTAGAAGCAGATGTACACATAGGCAGACAATTCATTTTTAGTAACGTGGCAAAAGCAATTCAGAACAAATTGTGCTGGATTGGATACCCACATACAAAGAAAAATTAAGATGTGTGATATCTGTTATGGACCAGCTGTTTGTGTCTGCCCACCCCCTTCATATGTTGGAAGCCCTGTCCCCGCCATGTGATAATATTTGGAGATGGGGCCTTTGGGAGGTAATTAGGACTAGATGAGGTCATGAAAAAAGGACCCCCAAATTCGGATTAGTGGCCTTATAAGAAGAGGAAGAAATCTCTCCCTCTCAATCTCCTTTTTCTCTCTCTTTCCTCCCTCCTGCCCCTCACAGGTGCTCACTGAAATAAGGCAATGTGAAAAACGTAGCAAGAAGGTGCACATCCATAAGTCAGAAGAGAATCATCACCAAAACCCAACTCTTCTAGCACGCTGATCTTGACTTCTAAGCTCCAGAAGTATGAGAAAATAAATTTCTGTTGTTGAAGCCACCCAGTCTGTGATCTCTTTTAGGGCAGCCCTAGTAGATTATGACACTATCGTTAGTCATTAAGGAACACAATTTAAAACCACAGAGAAACCACTGCCCACTTACTAGAACGCTAAAATTTCAAGGACTGGCCATACTATGTGTTGGAAGAATGTGAATGAACTAGAACCTCTATACACTGCTGGTGGGATCATAAACTGTTATGACCAGTCTGGACAACAATTTGACAATTTCTTAAAAGCTTACATATACGTCTCTTGCAAAATCCAGACATTCTACTTTTAGGTAACTGCTAAGAAGAAATGAAACCATATGACCATACAAATATCTGCACATAAGTCTCTTCGCAGCTTTCATGGTGAAAGCTCCAAATTAGTAACAACCCAAATGTCCACCAACAAGTAAGTAGTAAACAAACTGTGGTATATCCATTTAATAGATTTCCAATCAACAATTAAAGAGAATAAATATTGATCTATTCTGACAACTTGGATAAATCTCAAGGTAATTACGGTGAGTGAAAGAAAGATATAAGAAAGAGTACATTTATATAAAATTGCAAGACAATGTATAGAGATAGCAAATCAGTGGCTACCTGGATGGGAGGGGTTTGGAAATGAGTAAGAGGGAGGACTTAGAAGAGGCACAAAGGAATTTGGGGATGATGGATATGTTCATTATCTAGATCAAGGGTTGACCAACTTTTTCTGTCAAGAGCCAGATAGTGAATATTTTTCGCCTTTGTAGCTGTATATTTAGTCTCTGTCACAACTACTCAACTCTGCCATAGAACAAAAGCAGCCGGGGGTGCCTGGGTAGCTCAGTCGGTTGAGCGTCTGGCTTCAGCTCGGGTCATGATCTCAGTTTGTGAGTTCGAGCCCCGCATCAGGCTCTGTGCTGACAGCTCAGAGCCTGGAGCCTGTTTCGGATCATGTGTCTCTCTCTCTCTCTGCTCCTCCCCTGCTCATGCTCTGTCTCTCTCTCTCTCAAAAATAAATAAACATTAAAAAAATTTAAAAAAAAAAAAAAGAACAAAAGCAGCCACAAACAATATGTAAACAAATGGGCACAGGCGTTTTCCAGTAAAACTCTATTCGCAAAACAGTGGTCAGCTATATTTGGCATGTAAGCTACAATTTGCCTACTCCTGATCTAGACTGTAGTAGAGGTTTCACAGGTGAATTTAGCAACTTGGGCAAAGTGTGTGATTTGTTCCATGCCAGTTACACCTCAGCAAAGTTATTAAAAGAATAGAGGTCAGAAAAACAAAGTCCCTGACTCTGCTCGTCTTGGTAACCACAACCACCCAACTCTCCTCTTGAAGATGACTGCACCCCCATTTCGTTTAGATGTGACCTGTCCGATGCTCCCCCATAAGCAAAGCATACTTTCCCACCCAGGTGAAGGCAGTTCATTGTAATGACATATTTTGCTTCACTAGTTACGCTTCTCCCTTCCACCTTGAGAACAGAGTCCCACATGAGAGGACACGTGGAGCCAATGTGCATACAGCTTAGATCAGATTCTTAGTCTACCCATAATCAACGTTAATGTAACAAGAAGTGAATGTTTGTTGTTGGAAGCCGCTGAGATACTGGGATTGTTTTTTCTACCACGCGGAAAACCAATACACTTGCCCAATACGCTAAAGAGCCCTCAAGTTTGGCTTCTCAATCCTTTCTTGAATGATGTTTTACGCACATTCGCTAACTCACATTTATCGGATGCTTGCCATACACCAGTCACTGTGGCAGGCACGACTGACACTGAATATATCCACTGCCTCTGTTCATTATTTCCCTATATAGTCTAATGAGAAATGCAGAACGAAAACATAAAAATGTGAAAAGGCATAGCGGTCGTCTGAATGTTATGAGAGCCAAGAGCACGGGGACCTTAGGAACATGAAGGAGAACAGCCCTGGACCAAATAGAGGGAGTTGAAGGCACCGACGGACAGATCAGAGAAGATTCCTCGCGGCACTAGACATCTGAGCTAATCCTGAAAAGTGGAATAAGGGTGTGCCAGGCCAAAGTAGGCACAGACTATGCGGAGAGGAAGTTGTCCTGGGCAGTGCAAACATTGCGGGCACAAGTTTGATGATGAGAGAAAGCCTATTTTACTCCTTTCTCTGTGTATCTGTTAATGACTTTTCATCACAATGACTCTTGAAAAGTTGTACCACGTTCCAGATAACACCTCCCTCTTATTAAAAAAAATTTTTTTTTAATGTTTATTTTATTTTTGACAGAGAGAGACAGAGCATGAGCAGGGGAGGGGCAGAGAGAGAGGGGGACACAGAATCTGAAGCTGGCTCCAGGCTCTGAGCTGTCAGCACAGAGCCCGACACGGGGCTTGAACTCACGGACCGCAAGATCATGACCTGAGCTGAAGTCGGACACTCAACAGATTGAGCCACCCAGGCACCCCATCCCTCTTATTCAATGTACAAGTTGCTCACCCCTCAACACTGCAAATAAATATGTTGGAAAAAGTGAAGGTTCGACATTATGGTTCCAGGCAAAGACTCACTCAACAATTTACCTGACACCACATTTTCTAGTTAAAGAATACCACTAGGGCCAAAATTGAATTCACATTTGAATGAACCCAAAGCCTTGGGCTTTATGGACACCAAACAAGAGGTTTGAGTCCACAGAGGTAGCACCTTCTGTGGTGCTTTTTGGTCTGTTAAGAACATGCCTTATTTCCATGTGCCTCGATGCACTAGTATAATTAGCCTGGATTTCCTTTAAAGGTGTTTTGCTTTGCCACTGCTTTTTTAAAGTGTATAACTCGATCGCACGATACTGCAGGTTCCCCCAAAGTTACGTCAGGTCTAAAAAAAATAATGCATTAAACAAAGGGTGGGTGATGGGTATTGAGGGCACCTGTTGGGATGAGCACTGGGTGTTGTATGGAAACCAATTTGACAACAAATTTCATAATAAAAAAATAATAAAATAAAATAAAATAAAATAAAATAATAAAAAGAAATAAAAAAAAAAAAGAAAGCACTTTCTCAAGAATGACTCCTTCGCTTCCACCAGCTTCCATCTACTATCTGGTCTTTGATTCCTCCTTTGGTAAATACCACAATTTTTCACTTTACTCACAAATAAAGCTGATTGATTTACTTTCAAGTTGCTCTTATGACTTAACAGGAAGTGGAAGGTCCTAAGACCACTTACAGTGGGTGGGGCGGGGGGCGGGGGGCAGGTGGGAAGCGGAGGTGCTTTTTCCCACGCCACCGAATGCTTCACCACACCAGCTGGGTATCTGACAATTCGTCTCAGTTGTGACACTATCTACTAGAGACAGCATGAGATCCCACTGGTGAAGGGCTCAGTGCTCCAAGACTACCTCCTCCCCTGGCCCCCTTCAGAGGCCAGTCTGAAGTCCAAGCTGTCACCTGGGCTCCTGACCAAGCTGTTATAGACTGGAGGTTCCAATGGACGCCCCCTCCTCGGGTTCTGTTAATTTGTTAGAGTGGCTCCGAACACAGAAATACTTAACTTACTAGATTGCAGGTTATTATCAAAAGATGGAAGTCAGACACAGCCAGATGGAGTAGACGTGTAGGCAAGGTGCGGAGCAAGAGGAAGCCAATCTCCCAAGTCTTCACATAGTCACCAACCCAGAAGCTCTCTGAATCCCATGCTTTTGGATTTTTACGGAGGCTTTGTTATAGCAGCTTGGTTGATTAAATCACTGGCCATTGGTGAATGAATTGGCCTCCCCCCCTCCTTTCCTCTGCCCAGGAGTTCAGTGAGGGGGCACTGAACGTTGCAACCTTCTAACCGTGTGGTTGGCTCTCCTGGCAACCAGCCCCATCCTTGAGGGAGTGCCGAACCTCACCTCATTAACATAACAGGAGGCACCTTTCCTTGGTTTCATCATTTAGGACATTCCAAGGGTTTGAGCAACCCTGTGCCGGAAATGGGAACCAAGACCTGATACGTATTTCTTATTATAAATCACAGTATCAGAAACTTATTTTCATTGTTTGGTTGACACAATTTTCCCTTGGTAAAAATTCCGGAATGAAATTTACCATAACTTTTCCTCCCAAAAGAAGCGAAAGATGTCTGCATTCAACAGTCTCTCTCTCTCTCTCTCTCTCTCTCTCTCTCTCTCTCTCTCAGAGACAGTGAGTGTTTGGGGGAACAAATTAAAGACGCTGAGCAAGGGACAGGTACACAATGTGGCCTGATTCCAATTGGGGACACAATGAAAATGTACAGGAACCCAGGTTCATTTGTCTCTCTCAACCTTTTAAGGGACTCGAGTATGTGGTCCCCCGTGCTCGGCCACCCCTCACCCTTCGCCCAGCCATCTTGTTCACACCGTCTTGGCTGCACTGGGTCCCTTTTATCCCACCTCACCCAGCTGGGGGCTGTGGATCTTTGAGTCCGATTCTCCCCCCGGGGTAAAACGGGGCAGCAAAGCAGACAACACCCACATGCTGCGACACAGGAGTGGAAGGGAGAACCCCATGAGCCCCCTCCCTCAGGTTACTATTTTGTCTATGTAGGTACAGCTGGAAAACTGACTACGTGTATTGCATTTCTGTAATATCTCTTGACTTGTCTAACCTAATCCCACACTTCTGCTTCTGGTTTCTCTTCACACTTGCCTGTGGCTCCACTCTATTCTCTCTGTCCTCAGGATCCTCCTGCCCCTTCCCTCACCCTCTCTACTTACTAGAAAATTCAGAGCTTTGAGGCCCACAGCATATGTCTCTTCTCTGCCGTACTTTTGTACATATATAATGAATATAGATGTGGCCCGAGATGGTTCCACAAGGGTTTTATTTTAGGCCCCCAGGTAGACCAATGAAGGTCAAGGTTCTCTGAACCCCAGTGGTGCCAGCCCAGGGTTTTAGCACATAAGGTGCTCTGTTGTGCTGAGGGGGCGACAATTTCTGCAATGCTACCAATTAGTTGTATGACTTACTTACCTCTTGGGGACCCAGCTCACCCCACCATTTAATGATGCAGGATAGTTAAAATAAAAAATGCTGACCTTTGCTGTCTCTTCTGAATCTGAATGCCCGGATGCCGGTAAACAGCTTGCTACCTGACTCTGCTGGCAGAAGACATCGTCTAAAATTGATTTTTAATCCTAAAATCCTCTTGTGCTCCTTCCCTTCCAGAATTGTCTCTAAATGGACCAATCCAAAAACTGGCTTTCAGTGGGTGATGGGCATGGAGGAGGGCACCTTTTGGGATGAGCACTGGGTGTTGTACGGAAACCAATTTGACAATAAATTTCATATATTGAAAAAAAAACTGGTTTTCAAAAGTCCATCAGATTCTGTGCACTACCTATATTTGTAGTTGAACTCCAGTGTCTACCATTGTTACCACTGTGTGTGTAAATACACACACACACACACATGCACACACACACACACCACTCGGACCATACCTAGGACACAATTGTTGTTTGATAAATTCTCAAGGATTGACTTTTGCATGTATGTACTTAGCAAGGTCATAGGAGGAAAGAGATGAAGGGAAAGTTTCAGACAAGAAAGAATGGAAAATATTAGGCCACTGTATAAGTGTTCCACGGGTGTAGAAATCAGAATATTTGAGATAGTCTAGAGAGGAATGTCGCTAGGGGCAATGACCTGAAATCAAGTGGAGGAAACGTGGAGCTGAGCAGCAAATTTCCCAGTTGGCCTGTTACACCAGGCTTGACAGCCCCAAGGAGCCAGTGGAAGCTTGTGTCATTAAAAACCTCTTGCAGTTACACGCTGCTAATGGGAATAATCCCATTTTGCTGGGATTAGAGAATGTCTCTTAGACCCCACAGCTCGCCCCCTTCCTTTTTCTAGGTAAGAACAAGGGGACCAGAGAAGGGAAATCACCTTTCCTCCGCATGACCTCCAGGCCACCACGGGCAGTTCGCAGCCCCCCCTCCTCCCTGCTGTCTAGGAAACGTCTGGTACATTTAACAGCTCCCTTTCTCTGGTGGCACCCTTTCCGCAGCTGCCACAATCCCGGCCACCCATCTTCCGAGTGCTTCTCCAGCACCTGAGTCAGGGCTGTCTGGAGTAGGGTGGCTCTCAAGGCTCGGCCCAGCCTTCCGTCTTCTCGCTCCTCCCCTCCTCCCTGTGTGATCACGACCCCTACCACAGTGTCAGCATTCCCCAGGGGATGGCTCTGTCTTTGTCTCTTGTCTCTTGTCTCGTCCTAGAGTTGAGGATCTCCATCTGGCCGCCCAGCAGCCCTCCCTTTGCGCATCTCACGGGACTCTCAAAGCCCGCATGGCCCGACCTCAACACCCACCCACACTGCTCTCGCTTCCTGCTTCCCCATCGCGGGATTGACGCCACATGCCTTTGCGCTTCCAGAACGCCCCTGACGCCATGTCCCCCTCCAAGTCATGTCCGTGCCGCCTTCTACACATCTCTCACCTCACCCATCTCCATGGCCAGTGCCCTGGTAGGGCCACCACCTCCTCCCACTTGGGCCCCTGCCATCCCCTCCCCCACTTCCTCAGCCCCATCTTGCACCTGCCGCCATTGTGCCCACCCAACCCCCCACAACTAGGTCTTTCCTGCCTCCTGACCCTCCAGCCCCTCCCCACTCCAGCCGCTATCCATCCCTCAGGTCCCAGCTTAGAAGTTAGAAAACACAGCCTCTGGGCAGCGTCCCCTGACCCCTCCAAGAGGTGCAGTCTCCAGGTCAATTGCTCTCCCTGCATTCTCCTTCTTCTTTATCATTACGTCACCACAGAGATCTTAAATGACTCATACAATGTGTGCCTCCCCCCTCCCCCTCAGACCATGAGCTCCAGGAGGACTGGGCTCATGCCTGTCTCCTTTGTTCCTGTGCCCCTGGGCCAAGCACAGAGCACGGCATGTAGCTGATGTTCAGCAAGAGTTTTGAAAAAACAAGCAACATGATGGCTGTTGTATGTTGGTCTCACGGGAGGCTGCTTTTCCCGCCTTTGTGGTCTCCCTTTAAGGTGGAGGATCAAATAATGAGAATAATGGAGTGTGAGAATTTACCCAACTCATACACTCAGTGAATGTAGGGGTCAAGCTTGGGGACATGTCAGCCAAGCAGGTGGTGCTGAGAGACAGGACTCCGGAAAGGCAGGGACTCAGTGAATGTGCACTGGGAACCTGAAGACATCATACGTGATTCTCATAGAACAGAAGGCACATTTCTTGTCCTGGAAAAGCTTAAAGTCCTCAGAAGAGAACTGAATAGATGCCTAGAAAATGAAGTTTATTTATTTATTTATTTTGAGAGAGAGAACACATGAGTGAGCAGAGGAGGGACAGAGAGAGAGAGAGAATCGCAAGCAGTCTCCACACTGTCAGCACAGAGCCCGATCCGCGCTCGACCTCATGAACCATGAGATCATGACCTGACCGGAAACCAAGAGTCGGATACTCAACTGACTGAGCCACCCAGGTATCCCTGGATGCCTATAAAATAAAAGACATAGCCTGGAAACAAGAAAGCTCTCTTTGAACCCAACCTACATGCTAACCTTTGCTGTGTGTCCTTGGCAAGTTATTTACTCTCTCTAAACCTCAGCCTCTCCCTCTGGGAAATAGAAATACACACAGCGGGGGGCGTCTGGGTGACTCAGTCCGTTGAGCGTATGAGTTCGGCTCAGGTCATGATCTCACGGTTCGTAAGTTTGAGCCCGATATTGGCTCTGTGCTGACAGCTCAGAGCCTGGACTGTTTTGGATTCTGTGTCTCCCTCTCTTTCTGCCCCTCCTGGACTTGTGCTCTGTCTCTCTCTCTCTCAAAAATAAATTAAACATAGAAAGAAAGAAAGAAAGAAAGAAAGAAAGAAAGAAAGAGAAAAAGAAAGAAAAGAAGGAAGGAAAAATGAAAGATAGAGAAAGAAAGAAAGAAAGAAAGAAAGAAGAAAGAGAGAGAGAGAGAGGGAGGGACAGAGGAAGGGAGAGAAGGAAGGAAGGAAGGAAGGAAGGAAGGAAGGAAGGAAGGAAGGAAAAGAAAGAATGAGAGATAGAGAAAGAAAGAAAAAGAAAAGAAAAGAGAGAAAGAAAGGAAGGAAGAAAGAAAGGGAGGAATGAAAGAAAGAAGGAAAGAAATAAGGAAGGAAGGAAAGAAGGAAGGAAGAAAGAGAAAGAAGGAAGGAAGAAAGAAAGAGAAAAAGAAAGAAAGAAAAGAAGGAAGGATGAAAGATAGAGAAAGAAAGAAAGAAAGAAAGAAAGAAAGAAAGAAAGAAAAGAGAGAGACAGACAAAAAGAAAGAAAGAAAGAAAGAAAGAAAGGGAAGGAGGGAGAAAGGGAGGGAAGGAAGGAAGGAAGGAAAAGAAAGGAAGGAAAGAAGGAAGGAAGGAAGGAAGGAAGGAAGGAAGGAAGGAAAAGAAAGAACGAGAGATAGAGAGAGAAAGAAAGAAAGAGAAAGAAAGAAAGAAAGAAAGAAAGAAAGAGAAAGAAAGAAAAGGAGAAATGAAAGAAAGAAAGAAGGAAAGAAATAAGGAAGGAAGGAGGGAAAGAAGGAAGGAAGAAAGAGAAAGAAGGAAGAAAGAAAGAAAGAGAAAAAGAAAGAAAGAAGACAAAAAGAAAGAGAAAGAATGAATGAATGAGAGAGAAAGAAAGAAAGAAAGAAAAGGAAGAGAAAGAAAGAAAGAAGGAAAGAAAGAAAGAAAGAAGGAAAGAAAGAAAAGAAAGAAGGAAAGAAATAGGAAGGAAGGAAGGAAGGAAGGAAGGAAGGAAGGAAGGAAGGACATCGGTGTGGCCTGCGTCAGAGGGCCACCGTGAAAATAAAGTGCTCTGTGTGAGGCCATGTTGTAAACCGTAACCCACCTTCAGAAAGTGAGGGGCTGGACAGTGGGAGGACGTAACTCCAGGAGGGGCTTATTTACCTAGAAAACTCAAGTGCTTTTGACACCACAAATTAACCTGGGCTCTGGACACAGGCAGCACCAGGACATCAGTCAGACTCCGTGAGGACCCTGGGGCCTGAAGAGGTCCGTGGGGTGGAGACCGAGCTGGCGCAGGGCAGGACCCGTGGGGAGCAGAGCAAGGGCTTGCTGTCACCTGCCGCTCTGCCCAGGCTGAGCCCCGCGTGGGACTTGTTCAAAGCTGTCACTCTAATTACAGCTCTCCTGGACCGTCTCCTTCCCTTACCTGGGCCCCAGAACCCCATGGCTGTCTGCTACGTGACACAAAATCCCTTCTGACTCACTTTAGATCCCTTGTCTGAACGAACCAGGGATGGTCAGAATCAGCCCTGGTTTGTATGAACCCAGCATCTGCCGTTTCCAGAGGTCCCGAAATTCTTAAAATTCAAGGAACTGCTGTTAACTTCAGTATTAAAATAAAGGAGGCTCGATACCCCCATCTCATGTAAAATGGGAAATTCAGCATTTCCTACCTCAGTACCTTCAGGGATTCACAAACCCGGGGAAAATCTTACCTTTTGTGATAACGCCCCGCTCCATGTTCCTGCTTCTGCCAAATTGTCTCCTTCATACCTCACCTACCGCATCTAGAATCTTCTCTCCGTGGCATTCTGACCTAGATCCAACCGGCAACCAGCCTTTTGCCTTGATTACCTGGAGGAACCGGCATCCAAGTCTGTACATAGAGCTGGGTTGTGCCGAAGAAGGAGCACGGGGGATTCTCAGCCTAGCAAACAACCAAAAACTCAAATGGGCAGCCAAGTTCCTAGAAGGAACTGGTTCCCTGAGCCATTACCACCCCGGAGAATTACCTGCTGGATTCTTCACCTCAGGCCACCTGGTATCTTGCCACACTGGGGGGGCCTTTGCTTCCTGAAGATCCTTCTATGAAGCCATGGCGCAGAGGGGTTAATGCTGGAGTTACATTGCCTGAGAGCAGATGAGACCAGTGACCAGTGATTCTGAGCAAAATGCTTAATCTGCCTGTGACTCTGTTTCCCCACCTATGAAATGGACACATTGGTTGTATATACTATTGTTGCGCTCACGGTATTAAGATAGCCCAGCACTTAGAACAATGCCGGGGCTATCAGCCATTATTGTCGTCTTCTGTCCATCCGCACACTGCTTCTCATCTGCCTCCGGAAATGACAAAACAGGATAGAATCAACTGGCAAAAAAAAAAAAAAAAAAAAAAAAAAAAAAAAAAAAAAAGGAGCCCTGTGAGTGGTCAGCGAGCTTAGATGTCTCCCCTAGTTCAGACAGCGTGGCCTTCTAGGACTTTAAGCCCAAGTTTTGAAAGTGTAAACTAAACACCTTCTGCTTTAGAATCACTCAGGGAGCTTGTTACAAATGCAGATTCCTGGTCTTCTCCCACCCACTGAGTCAGCACCTGGCCTGGGCTTCAGGACTCTGCATTTTAACCCCCTTCCTCCCTCTCATCACTCACCCACCAAATCCAGCAGATTGGGAGTCACCTAGGGTCAAGCCCGAGGGCCCAGGGAGGCAGAACGCCAAAGTCACAAAGAGTGATGGCTCCGGGGACAGATGCCTGGATGCTAATCTCAGCTCCACTGACTGATGGCTTTGTAAACTTGAGCACATGGCTAAACCTCTCTGGGCTTGAATGTTTTCATCTATAAGATGTTATAGAGCTTCACCTAGTTAAATAAGTAAAGATCTCAAAACAGTGCTTGGCCACGGCAAATGCCAGATGAATACTAGCCATTTTTTACTATCGGAAGAGAGACCATGCCTAAGGGCTGAATACTCCCTGAGCCACAGCTTCCTGGACTCTGTGTTGGGAGACAGGACATAGCCTGCAGCCTCTTGCCCTTGAATCCCAGTGTGCTAAGCCACAGACCAACAGTGCCCCTGTATTTTTTTTGCTTCCCTGTGAAAATCTGTTAAAAATCGCCAGCTTATCCAGTTCAGGACATAGAGCAGTGGTTTTCAACCTTTGCTATGTACTGGAATTGCCTGGAGGGTTTTAAGAACTACTGATCCCTTGGCCCCATCCCCAGAGGGTCTGGTATCATTGTTCTGGGATTTGACCTGGGCATTTGGAAGCTTTGAACGCTTCCCAGGTAATGCCAATATGCTGCCGAAGTTGAAAAGCACTGATAGAGGGTAGAGTTACAACCCGGTGATAGGAGGTAGGATATTCCCAGGGTAAGAAGAGGATATGATCATTTCCACTGTTAATCTTTCGGCACAGAGATGGGCCCTCTGGCAGGAAATCTCAGTAATTTAGAGGCTGCTCTTAAACCTGCAGAGTGGGGACTCTCATCTCTTTCTGGGTTTTGTGGTCCTGGAGCTGGTGGCAAGTTCAAAGGCAGCCTCTTCCATAGGAAATCAGGCTGGGGATTGAATAAGGTGGCAGTGGCCCCAAAAGAGTGGCTTGCTCGGGTGGTTCTGGTTCGGGCTCTCTCTGCAAGGTTGCGGCTAATTTAGGGCTATAGTCATCTGAGGGCGTGACTGGGCCAGATGGTCCTTGCAAAGGTGACTCATTCGCTTGGCTGCTGGCGGGAAGCTTCACAAGCCACGTGGATGGATGTCTCCATAGGCTACTTGAGTATCTTTACAACATGGTGGCTGGCGTTGTTCAGTGCAAGTAAGAGGGACACACACACACACACACACACACAGAGAAAGAGAGAAGGAAGGGGAGAAGGGAAAGGAAACCACACTGAAGTCACACACCATCCCCTACTGCTAAATCTGTGGTCAGAAGCAAGTAACTAAAATCACACTCAACGGGAGGGGAATTAGCTTAGCCTCCATCTTGGGAGGAGAGGATTGCCAAAGAATTTACGGACACATCCAAACCCACCACACTGTTCATCTGCAGGTTTCAACTAAAATGGCTTGTCTTCCAGGAAGAGGCCCATGACCCAGAAGCATGAAAAGGGGACCCAAGCTATCCGCTGGCCTTCTGCAGCACCCTTTGCCTATGTCTGTCACTATTCTTTGCTCTCTGCTTCACTCTCCATCTCTAGCCCCGTTCTGGAAGAAAGCAAAAGTGGACATTTCTAAAGGGCAGAGACTGAGTCTCCCTCGTGGCCATGTTCCCAGTGCCTGTTGCAGGGTTTGCTCCGGAGAAGAGTCTCCAAATGTTCGTCAGAGCAGCTCCAGCACTGCTACCAGATGAGCGATCCTGGGTGAGCAAGGCTTCTCTTCATCTGGCCTCCAACCATGTCGGAGTCTAGTGCACGTTTCTGTACAGCCTAGCAGCTGGCTCCTAAGACAGCAGAAGCAGAAGCCGTCAGGCCTCTTAAGGGCTAAGCCTAGAACTAACACAATGTCACTTTTCCCACACTGTGCAGGTCACAGGGCCAGCACGGATTTCAGTGTGGAGAAAACAGACTGCCCCTGCATGAGAAGAATGGTCTGTGTTTACAAGAGATGGAAGGAATCGTCGCTAACCATTTCTACCACCGCCACCAAAGAAACGTGGAAAATCGTAAAATTAAACAAAGGAAGCGAGATCTGTCTTTACTGGTGTTTTACCTGCAGCAGTTCTCAAAGCCTTTTAAATACCCTTGGTCATTATGAGTCTCCAAGAAGGCAATATTGTTCACAAAATTGTCCAAACTTACTGAACCACAGACACACTCATTGTTCCTTTTGTTTGTTTGTTTTTCATCTTGGCAGAACTGGTATCACTCAAAACCCAAGATCTTTAATGGTGCCTCCGGCCTTAAGATCGTTTGGTTTCCAAATGGAATGGGTTTTTCCAATATTGATGAGAAAGAAAGAAAGAAAAAAAAAATGGCTAAGTCACAGAGCCCCTGGCTGCAAGTTTCTTTGGCACTGTAAGGTCTGTGGAAAGAGGGTGTCCTCTTTTTCCCCTGGTTCCTTAACCGCCTCCTTTTTGGCTAATTGGACTCTCTGATCCCACCCCCTTCCTGCTGTGGGTAGTTCTTGTCTTGGCTAAGGGTCTGAATACACCATCCGAAGCGAAAGAAGTGATACAGAAACATCACCCTGGAACTTTGCAAAAATAAATAAATAAATAAATAAATAAATAAACCTCCTCCCGATACCTCCCTGCTTTCTGGAGAGCCCAGCTGAATTGTCTTTATCAGCTTGCCAGTTAGAACCAGTCCCGCCCATCAGCGGTGTTCTGCCTGGTACCTGTTCCTCCCCATCCCCAGCTGGGGTCTTGCGTGGATGCAGCCACCCTCCCCTGAGCTGAGCTCTCTACTGCTGAGACACCTCTGACAGGGAGGGACACACGGGCGGGTCAGGTCCTGCTGTTCCCCTATGCACTCGAACCTACCTCTCATCCCAGGGAAATTCTTGATGAGTTCCTAGGATCCCGCAGGTTGGGGCTGAGATGAGAGTTCCCCATGGGGACACAGCGGCCTGTAAGTTCATGGATAGAAGGTTACTTCCTCAGGGCCTGCTCATGGTCACCGCTGTGAGATTGTCCAATGAATGAATTCCCACATTTTGAGGTGGAGCCCCGGAGCACATCTTGGAAATCAAGTGACTCACACACACATAAAGGTGAAAATCACCAAGTTCCTTTCTTTCCCAGGAGGAGAATGGGATAAAGACCAAAGAGAAATCCGGGAGGCACCAGGAAGAACCAAACAGTGAAATTGAAGGCTTGGGATAAATGATAGCTCAGGTTTCTTCCTGCTGCTGAAATTCTCTTTTCTGCTTCATGACCCATCTCCTCAGAGCTAGAGGGGTACATAGAATAGAAAACAAGTCACTATGGTCACTTCGTGTTTTTCTTTTCTTTTTTTCTTCCTTTCTTTTCTTTAATTCTTTTTTCTTTTTTTATCATGGGTAGGAAGGTAAATAAAGAGGACAACCAGGAAGAGAACCAGAAATTATCTATGGGTTTTCCTTATCTGTTTTGTATCAGTTCCCTATGGCCATTCGACTTTTCTGAGGTGGGGGGAATCTTTGAAAAACACAAATAACTACAAAGAAAACAAACTTGCTTGTAATCCCATCACCCAAAGACAATATTTAATAGTTGAGTATATTTCTTTTCAGAATTTTATTATATTTATAATATATTATATTATATTATATTATATTATTATATATATTATATTATATATAATATATTATTATAATATATTATATATATTATTATTTATATATATAATATATATAATATTACATATATGTAGAATGTTCTCAATTTCATTAAATATTTGTGTGGGTAGGGGCACCTGGGTGGCTCAGTCGGTTAAGGGTCTGACTTCGGCTCAGGTCACGATTTCACGGTTCGTGGGTTCGAGCCCTGCGTCAGGCTCTGGGCTGACAGCTCAGAGCCTGGAGCCTGCTTCGGATTCTGTGTCTTCCTCTCTCCCTGCCCCTCCCCCGCTCACACTCTGTCTTTCTCTCTTTCAAAAATAAAATAAAAACATATTTAAAAATTAAAAAATATGTGTGTATATACAGTATATAATATACATATTGTATATTTTTTAATTTTTAGATTTTTAAAAATTTTTAAATTTTTAAATTTTTAAAAATATACTGTATATTATATCTGGATATCTATTATCTACTGAATATACAGTGTGTATATATTATATACTGTATACATAATATGTATACATAACATACATATTATATACTGTGTGTGTGTATAGATAGATAGATACAGTTGACCCTTGAACAACACAGGTTTGAACTGTGTGGGTCAACTTACATGTAGAATTTTTTCAATACAGTATGGTAATGTAAATGTATTTTCTCTTCCTTACGATTTTAATAATGTTTTCTTTTCTCTAGCTTACTTTTTTGTAAGAATGCAGTATATAATACATATAACACGCAAAGTTTGTGTTAATCACCTGCCTATATTATTGGTAAGGCTCCCAGTCATCAGTAGGCTATTGGCTAAGTTTGGAGAGACCAGAAAGTTACACACATATTTTTGAGTGAGTAGGAGTCTGGCCGCCCTACTTAATCTCCTCATTGTTCAAGTCTCAACTGTATACTGTATTACTACGAACATACATATATATGTACATACACACATCCGTGTACTTTTAACAAAATTGAGAACATTCTGTATATGCAATTTTGTGCCCTGCTCGTTCACTCAGAGAACGTGATTATACTGAGTGTGTAATGTTCCGTCAGCATCCGTAACTCTCCCTACCTTCTCTGCACATGTCTGTCACAAATACTTGTGTGTAAGCCCTCGTGTCTCTGATGGTTTCATGAGGCAGTGTCTCTCAACAGTGAAATTACTTGAGTGTAGAAAAGAGACACTCAGTAAGTCATGAAACACACGAAGGAATTTATACTTGAGAAACGTTGTACTAAATTGTATTCTAACCAGAGTGCCTGTTTAATCATTGCCTTAATCTGTATTCACAGATTATTTTATTCTTTCCGATATGAAGAAAGCAAAGGGGGATCTGGCTTTTGTACAAGCTAACTTTTAGCTCACTGGCTAACAGTAAGAATGACATATTTTCATAGGTTTTTTTGGCTTCTTCCATTCCATTCACTAAGTAAGTACTTAAATTCTTTACCTATGGATCTTTAAATATTTCTTATGTTTCACTTACCTATTTTAAGAGCTTTTTTACATATAAGATACTCCTCCTTTTCTTCAATATTCTATTTTTCTCAAATCGCCACTTGCCTTTTAAGTTTTGTAGGTAATCAAATTCGTCTTTTTCCATTTGTTTTTGTCTACTTTTAAAAAGTTCTTCCTGATCCCCAAATCAATGAAATGTTTAAATGTTTTTCCCATTTTATAATCTGCTATTGTATGCTGCAGTCTTTAGTCTAACTAGAATTTAGTCTGTTGCATGATTATGCGTGTGGAGTGGTTTTTCCTCCCAACTAACCACATGTTTGCTTGCTGGAACCCCCGTGCTCAGATGGCTGGGGGCTTTCAGAGACGATTACTTTGAAATTTTAATCTGTATATTGGAATTACAGCTTTAATGTTTATTAACATTGGGTAGAGTAAGTCCTCTTCTCCTTCTATCTATTCTGGCCACATTGTTCTTCCAGATGAACTTTAGAACCATTCTATCATGTCTGAAGGGATTTATTTTAAAACCAGGAACTATTCTGAAAGTAATGAACATCTTTACAACGTTATCACTTGCCATTCAAAAGCATGGGGTTTATTGGGAAACTTTGTATTCTCTCTGTGCAACTGTACTTTTCTTCCTATGGATTCCAGGCATGTCTTGGCACTGTTTTGCTTAACTACTCTGTTTTCCACTGCCACAGGGATTTTTTTTTTTTATCCTATTATCCTTTTAACTGGATATTGCTTGCATTTGGGAAATCTAGTTTTGTTGCCTATTTATCTTGTATCAGGCAATTTTGCTGAACTTTCTTATCAATTCTAAAAGATTTTCTGCCAGTTATCTAGGGTTTTCTATGTAATCTTATCATTTGCAAATTTCAACAAACGGACCTTCTTTCAATAATAATTCCACTACTTTCTGTTTTATGTTCTGTTGTTCTCTTAGTGAAAGTAAGCATCTTTATTTTGTACCCAATGTTAACGGAAAATACTTCTCGTATTTTGCTATTAACTGTGATGTGAAATGTTGGTGTGAGTTAGGTATTCTTCATATGAAGAAGAATCCTATTGTTGGGGGCTTCCTAAATATTTGAAAAGCAGAAGTGGTGTTTAATTACGTCCAATGCCCTTTTAGCATCCAGTAAGAGTGGCATGAGTTATATTATACTGTTATATTCCATTGATCATAAAATACATGGTAATTTCAGAAATGTTTAAACATGAAAAGGAAAAGGTACATCTTAGAATTGAGATAGATGTCCTAACGTTCCCTACTAGCTCGTGAATAAATGTTCTTTTTTATTATATTGTTGAATTTGGTTTGCTCAACGTTAATTCAGAATTTTAAAACTTATATTCACATATGATATTATTCTATAGCTTTTAAAAATATATTTATAGGTATTAGGTTTTGATATCGGAGTGTCTCTTGTTCCATAAAACAAATTGGCTAGCTTCCCCATTGTTTTCTTTGTGCAGAAAATGTTTATATGGCATGAAAATTACGGTTGTTGTAAGATTAAAGTACCACATCACTAAGTTTCTTGTCTCAGGGCTTTGCTTAAGAAATAGTGTTTTAAGAAATTCTTTATTTTCACCGTTATTGAATTCTTCCAGCTCTTGTTTTTTCTTGAGTCAAAGCTTCCTAGTTTTCTGAAAAATGATCATTTCCTTTGAGATGCTTTCATTTGTTGGCAAAGAAATGTACATAACATTTGCTCAGTCTTTAAAGAAATGTCTGTCTCCTTTGATTTATCCCTTTCTTGTCTCTGGTTTTATTTGTATTTTCTTTTTCTCTTATTTACTCTACTTAATTCATGAGAGATTTGCCCTTTTTTTTTTTTCAGAGAAACAAGTTATTGTGCTAACTCATGTGCTTTTTATTTATATTTAATCCTTTAATCTTTCATTCTTTCATCTGCTTGTTTTACTTGTTAGGTTTTTAAATAACCTCTCATAGTGACTATTGATTGGTTATTTCAGTTTTTATGCTTTCCCATTATCATGCTATTATTGCATTTTAAAGGTAACGAACAGACTTTTGAAGAAGACTGGCCTGTCACATCCATTTTGATACATAATATTCTCATTTTTGTTATTTTCTAAGGAATCTATAATCATAGTTTTTATTTCATTTTGACTCAATAATTAATAAGAAGTATATAAAGTGGCTTTTAAATTGCGAGCTACTTTTAGGATTTGGATTTATGTATCTCCTTGTATGTGTGTCTCACCCCTTTGCTGTTAGTTTTACTACACTGTAGCTGAAAAACTTTTGCCTTTGTGCAAGTTTTGAATTGTTTTTGGTTTTGAAGGGTCTATTGTATGATCAATTTTATGTATGTTTCACGCATATTTGAAAGGAAGATGCAATCACCATTGGCTGGGTATAAAACATTTACTACACCGATTAATTCTGTCTTTTAAGTTATGTTCCCCAGATTCTTTATGTATTTATTTCTCCTGTCCCATGACTGTTAACTACTAGAAGGATCATTCCTCACAGGTAGAATCTGTTGTCCCCTCAGTCCATGTCCCATTTTTGCTTTCTGTCATTCACGACAGTCACGTTATATGTTACTTTTATAGTTTCATTGTATATTTCACCTTCCATCATCGTAAGAGATCTCTTTCTACCCCATGTGACACTATTTGCCTTGCAATCTACTGGGTGTGAAATTTATACTGCCACCCTGATTTCCTTTGGTTTACACTTCCCCGGTAAATCTTTTCCCCTTTCTGTTGTTAGAATTTCTGTATCACTTTATGGTACTCAATTCATAGTTGGATATTTTAAACCCATTTGAAGGTATCTTATTTTTAATAGGGGTAAATCATTTATGTTTGTCTCATAAATGATATGTTTGGTCCTCTGTCTTGATGTATGTTTTGGCTTCTGCTTTTAAATCTTATTTATTCTCTTCTGTCTTTTGTTACCAGGAATGTACTCTGCAATCTTCTCCTTGACTTGGACGATATACACACACTCTATTTTTAACTCCATATTTTTCTACTTATTTTTCTACTTGGATTCCTTCGACTCTGATTCAGAGGACAGTTATTGTGCATTTAATGCCTGGAGTGTCCCCAACTTTACTTTTTTTTCTAATGTATTCTTGGGTCAGACACAATTATTCTTGATATTTTCTTCCAGTCTTGCACATAGGTTTACAAAATTATTTAAACCTGATTACATTCATTCCTCTATTTATTCAACAAATACAAACTGATCATATCCTACAGACCAGGTACTAGGGATACAACAAAACCCCTAAACTCATGAAGCTTAGACAGATAATAGCGTGTCATAAATTTCAAATAAATAAACAGTGTAATGCTAGCTAATGCTAACTGCAATGAAGAAAAAACCCAAACAGAATAATGTAAGAGAAGTCGCGTGTCATTAGCTTGGGTGGTCAGGGGAGAAGCTTCTTTGGATAGACAGTATTTGAACGATCACCTGAATGATGAGATAGAACCACCCATACACGGATCTGGGTGAGAGCTTCCAGGCTGAAGGAGGAGCGAGGGTCAGCTCAAAGAGAAGAAAAATCAATGAGGCTAAAGCATGATGAGCAGGGGAAGAGGGGCTCAAGATGATCAGCTTTTTGTTCTCTTCAGACCCTCAACTGACCACCCACCCACATTAGGGAGGACAGATGCTTTCCTCACTCTACCGATTCAAATGTTAATCTCCTCCAGAAACACCCTCACAGACACAGCCAGAATAATGCTTGAACAAATGTCTGGGCACCGTGTGGCCCAGTCAAGTCAATGCATAAAATTAACTATCACAAGGATATAAGAAGAGGGGTAGATGATATTTTAAATATGATGGCAAGCCATTGAAGGATTTTAAGCGGGAGACTGCCGTGATTTGATTTACTCCTAAAAAAAAAACAAACAAAACAAAACAAGGACTCAGATACTACCTGAGACACTGCTAAGATGCCGGCAAGGGCGTAAGCAGGAACAGAATTAGGCGTCTATTGTGATAGCCCCAGAAGGAGAGACAGAGATGAGTGGTTGCCAGGGAGGGAGGCTGGAACGGGGAGTGCTTACTTAATGGGTAGGAGTTTTCTTCTGGAATAACGAAAAAGTTTCAAAACTAGAGAGAGAAGGTGGTTGTGCAGCACTGGGAATATACTAAATGCTACTGGATTGTACCCCTTAAAGTGGCTGACTGTTAGGCAAATTTTACCTTGATGTTTAAAAAAACTCCGGGGCGTATTAGCAGACTGTTGTGGAGATGAGAATTCCAAACTCAGTCTCACTGGACCAAAGTCAAAGTGTCAGCCAGATTAGTTCTTTCTGGAGGCTCTGGGGGCGGCGGGGGGTGGGGGGGGGCGGAGAGGGGAGCGGAGGCGTTACCTTGCTTTTTCCAGCTTCAGGACACTGCCTACATTTGTTTATGGTTCCTCCTCCCACCACTCCAATTTCTTGTCATGTCTCCCACTCTTCTCTCTAATTCTGATTCTTCTGCCTTCCTCGTATAAGGACCCTTGTGATTACATTGGGCCCATCCGGATAATACTGAATAATCTTAAAACCCTTAGTCACATTACCAAGTCCTTTTTACCATGTGAGGTAATGTATTCATAGGCTCCAGGGATAAGGAGGTAGATATCTATGGGGGTCACTATTCAGCCTACTGTGAAGGCTAAGGATCTAAATGTGGGAGTCTTAGGGCACCTGGCTGGCTCAGTCGGTTAAGCATCCAACTCTTGATTTTGGCTCAGGTCATGATCTCACTGCTTGTGAGATCGAGAGCCATGTTGGGCTCTGTGCTGGCAGTGAGGAGCCTTCTTGGGATTCTTTCTCTCTCTCTCTCTCTCTCTCTCTCTCTCTCTCTCTCTGCCCTTCCCCTGCCCATGCTCTTTCTCTCTCTCTCTCAAAATAAATAAATAAACTTTAAAAAATAAAATAAAGTAATAAGTGTAAGAGTCTTTGCCTATGGATGGCCTTTGAAGCCATAGGGGCAAAGCATGAATACTCACTACACCCCTTTTATATCATGACTTCCCCATTATCGAGGGCTTATCTCTTTTTAAAAGAAAGGCACATTATGGGAGTGCCTGGGTGGCTCAGTCGGTTAAGCGTCCGACTTCAGCTCAGGTCGTGATCTCATGGTTCATGAGTTCAAGCCCCGTGTCAGGCTCTGAGCTGTCAGCTTCCGATGCTGTGTCTCCCTCTCTCTCTGCTCCTCCCCTGCTCACACGCTCTCTCTCAAAAATAAATAAAGATTAAAACAAAATTAAAAAAAAAAAAGAAAGACACATTATGGTTATATTATCTAATTCCTCTAGCACAGGACTATAAAATTCTTTAGTTACAATGTTTTTCTACAGAAGTTGCATAACCACTGCTCTATTGTTTTCTGTCTCTATACTACAGCCCAGGATAAGGATGACATCAGAAAAAAAAAGTGGGTTCACTTGGGGGTAGGGAAACGAATTTTTCCCCCACGAATGCCTCCAGTGCCCCTTCTTTACTCAAAGCTTACCAGTACATTTTTAAGAGTGGCTCTCTTAATTAATATGATCTGATATGACAAGCTCCTCTAATATATACACCTAGGTCTTTTTATCTAGCAGGAAAAGTTCTTTATTTACATCTCCAAGAACCGTTTTTGGAGAGGCTACTCTATGGTAACCGTGAACAAGAATGATTAGGTGTTAGTGCTTGTGGAACACACCGTCAAATGGAAAGAAACAAACAAAAATGACAGATAAGTAAGTAAAAAAATATGTAAGATAGAATTCCAATCAATGATATAAATGGCAAAGGGGAAGGAAAAGGGTAGAGATCTAATTACGTTTCGTCCTTACTGATGGTTTATGTGAAGCCTAATCATCGTCTCCCGTCCTCCACATCTGTAGTGTTCTTGCTTCTTGTCTTCTTAGTTTACAGTCAAGAACACTGAGGCACAGAGAGGTTATAAGACTAGCCCAATGTTACTGTTACTATGGATGCAGTCATCCCAGGGAGTATGCCTTCAGAGTGCATACTCTTAATTCTTTTTAGTTATTTTTGAGAGAGAGAGAGAGTGTGTGTGAGTAAGTGGGGACAGAGGATCCAAAGCGGGCTCTGTGCTGACAGCATAGAGCCCAATGCGGGGCTGGAACTCACGAACGATGAGATCATAACCTGAGCCGAAGTTGGACACTTAACCGACCGAGCCACCCAGGCGACCCCACCTTGGTTTGAGTCTATGCTGCAGTTCTATTCATTGCTATGTCCATTTTTCTCTCCCCTTGGGGGTTGGAGGTGGGAACTATCTGGTCTGTCTTCAGTATTTTTGCTTCAGTCTTCTGCATCATCAATTTTGCTATTTTCTCTCTTCAGTGAGGATTTCCATTCTGCAGTCGTATAGTTAGCTTCTTTGTGGTCCACATTAGTATCATTTTAGGCTACTTCTTCCTCATGGTGCTTTGCTCCTATTTCGTGGAAACAAGACTTCACGCATCCTTTAGCATATTTCAAGAAGTTTCTCGATGTTTTATTCCCCATCATTTGTTAGGCCATTTGTTTAATATGTTCCATGCTGGGTTTCTCCTGCTTTCCAGCCTTAATATTATGAAAGACGCATTCAAACATGGTGCTCCCCAGCAGGTGCGTTTGTATAGTCTCCTTTACCCTATTTGCTGACACTTTGGTTTGGGAAAACCCCTTCCCAGGAACGCAGCTAGTGGGCAGAAGGATGTGCACAGACAGCCAGAGCTCCAGTATCTAGCAGATACTCATGAACTACAACTCTACTGTGTAAATGTCCATAAATGCGCTTCTTTAATTCCCTGGCTTGTTGACTCTAAAACAAAGAAGTAACCCCCAAATTCGACTCCAGCATGCAATGCTACTGGGGTCCTTCCTACCTGCAGAATTGTGCTGACTGAGACTACAGCTTTCATGTAATAATATCCACAGCCATCATCCTTATTTCCTTTCTTCTCTGTAGTTTTATTGGAGTTTCATTCTCTCGGGGGACATGGAAAAGAGAATTACTAGGTGAGAGGGGAGGGGAACTGCATTTGGAGCATCTCAAAGGACAGTAAAATGGGAGGAGACAGTCCTGGACGGCTCCAGTTCCAATTGTTCATAGCAGCCTCTACTCTGATGTCTGGTGTCTGTGTGGTCATGGTCATTAAGTACTTTGAATGTCATTTCTGGGTAGAGACACATTCTACAGGAGATCAAGCTTGCCCTGTTTTGTTGGCAAAATGTACGTTGCCCCCCTAATTGTGGTTCTCATTTCAGTTTTATAGGTCTCGTAACCTTTGTGAGCACTCCCACGGATTCCGATGGCACATTGGCCTTCATCTTGGTTATCGGTGTGGTTCATTCATTCCCCAAATAGTAATGAGAAGCTACTACGTGCCAAGCATTATGCGAGGGCCCCGGGGCTACAATCTTAAGTCACAAATACATGATTCTGCTCCCACACATTTCCATCTTTTCCCATGCCTTCACAGTTGCAATCTGGAAAACCCTCTAGAATAGCCATCCAGAAATTATTTTAAGCTGAAAATAATGCTCTTTTAATGAAAATCATGAGCAAAGCAATGTGGGAAATAGAAAAGTATTGGACTGGAAACCAGACAGCTTCAATTCTCATCTTTGCTTTGCCACTGATATCTGAAGACCTTGGGTGAGTCCCTTAACCTCTCAAGATCTTAGTTTTTTAGATGTGAAATGAATGGGTTGGACCGGAGTCTCTCCAAGATTCTTTCTAGCCATAAAATTCTATGTTCCCAAGATAAATGTTCTTCCCATTAATGTGGGTGTCTCGGGAGCCATTTTTTATCAGTGGATCTCAAACCTTATGTTTATCAATACAGTAGTCTGATTCTCCTGACCCTCTTTATACCATTCCTAATAAGAAATGTACCAACCATATGTGAAACACATGGGGTCTGTCCAAAGGCCATGCGAGATACATAAATTTCACGAGTGAAAGATGCAAAACACATGCTGACACATCTCAAATCCACATGTACGTTTTGGTTACGGTTTAATGGTACTTAATTTTGAGGGTTATTCAGAAGTCTGTTTAAGGTACTTTATAGAAATGAGTTTTATATGGGACCCAAGAGCTCCCTGTGCACAAACAAGTCAAGTTGTCCAAATTTCTGTGAGACGCACAGAGCAGACATCTTCTGACGTTGGTCATGGGGCCAGACATTTCACACCTTGGGGCATCTTGATAAAGTCCCAATAAAACAGAAGGCTAAGTGAATATCAAACTAGCTGTCTCTAGACTACACTCTCACCTATAAACTCACAATGGAAAGACACAGCTGGACCATCTGCTTTGGCCATCAGCCCCAACTCGGGGCCCTCTTTAAGAGTTCTGCATGTGCTGGCCACACAAGTATAAGTTCATGCCCTTCTCGCTGCCTGTGGAATTTCTACTCATTCCTCAGGACCCCGCTCCAACATCACCTCCTCTGTGAAGCCTTCCCTAATCCAAACCAGTGGGCTACTCCTCCATTTATGTCCCTTACTTTTTCTCTCTGTCTGATTCTACACCTGTAATTGTACCTGTCAGGCTGAAAAACATTTGTTTGGTTTTCATATTGAGTAATTATTGAGTTATAAATGTGCTTTTGTGATCATTGGAATCCCCAGTGCCTAGCACTATGCCTGGCATGTTTGTTAAGTTAATGAATCCATGAATTCATGAATGAGCATCTGTCAACACTGAAAGTCTGAGTTTCAGTTGGCTCTGTAACCTTGGAGGTTGCAACAGGAACAGACTGCTGAAGCCCTGCTTCAGAACAGAGACCTCAGCTCTAGGAATTTCCCATCATGGAAGAACTCAAACTCTATTTGAAAAAAAAAAAAAAGAGTATACTAGGTCAAGAAGACATAGTGAGCACCTCCTACAGTGTCCCATACCACCCTGCATCCAGAAGAGTTTGCAAGGAAAGGAAAACACAGCCTGGCCAGGTGCCCTCAAATTTCCTGCTTACTGTTCAAGTTGGGGAGTAAGCCCAGGCACATGATACAGAGGATGAGGGATCCCCAAGAAGGGAAAGCCCAAGGTCTGGTCAATCAGGGTCAGCCAGCAGCAAAGCCAAGAAGCCAGCAAAGCATCTATAGTTATCAATAACTCCCTTTATCTTCAAAGCCTGCATTATCCAACATGGTGGCCACTGGCCAAAGAGCTAGGGAGCTCTTTGAACATGGCCAGCCCAAACTGAGATGTGCTGTAAATGCAAAATGCATACCAAGTTTCAAAGACTGAAATCAGAAGGGGAAAAATGTGTACATATCTCATTGAATTATTCTTCATCTTGACTACATGTTAAAATGTTGAATTGACACTATCTTGGATATATTAGATCAAATAAAATGTGTTGTTTACATTAGATTTGCTTGTTTCTTTGAACTTTTTTTACAATGTGGCTACTAGAAAGTTTCAAATTACACATATGGCTCACTTTTATGGCTCACATCACATTTCTAGAAAATGGTGCCTTTCTAAACCATTGTTTTCCCTTCAATTCCAGCCAACATCTCATTGGCTTCGAGTTATCTTTGGTCTTGGGGGTGCCAACCAGGAAGCTCTGGAAAGAGAAAATATCTCCAAGAAGTGTCTGTTGTCATGGTTGACTGACATATATTCATGGAGGCAGGAGACCTTACCCAGCAGCCAACTCAGTAGACCTCACGTCAACCAGCACTGATGCCTGCATGGCTTTCTCAGTTCTGCCTGACCTTCCCCCTTCACAGCAGTCAAAAATTATAAAGAAGGGCTGATACTTTCCACAAGCACATACTGATAGGAGCAAGTGACCCAGGCTAAGGGCAACAAGCTCCAATGTCTACAAGGGCCAGGCAGGTAACATAAACAAGGGAAGCAAGCCAAGGGTATTCTTTCAATACTGTCAGCTTTCTCTTCATATTCAACACATAGGAATTTTCTTCACTTCCCCAGAGAAATAAGTCCTCTTCCTGTTCTGTTTTTGTTTTTGTTTTTGAAACGTATGATGTTCTTGGCCAATCTTTCATTTTTCTGCTTTTGCTATAAAAAGAAATTTCACTCAACTCTTAACTCAATTTAGGAATTAAAAAAAAAACAGTGCAAACACAATGATAGATTGCATCTGACACTGGCCTCAGGGTTGGGGCTCAGTAGGGAGTTGTGGGGGACTGTGGAGAGGTGGGGAACGCGGCCCCACCCACAGGAGCAGCCCTGACTCCTCGCCAGCCAGTAAGTGCCAAGTGCTAACACGGGCCCCTGTGGCCAGAGTTGACTTTTCAAGAGACGTCGGAAATCTGGATATTTATATGAAATCTTCCAAATTCAAGTGTCTCCAACTAATTCAAATGGTTTAAAAACATAGTGAAAGCCAGAACTCTGTGATCCAAACAAAACAATATCTTCAGACTAGGTCTAGCTCATAAGCCACCAGTTTTCAATCATTGGTCTAGGGCTAGACATTATCTGCCTCAAAGACAAAAAGAAAATTAGTGTTTTTTGAACACTTACCGTATACCCGGAATTTTATGTTCTTTTTCTCATTTGACCATCCCAGTAACCTATGAAGCCTCATTTATATATTTATGAGGCCTGTTATTAGCCCCCTTTTCACAACTGAAGAAATAGAGGTTCATTTCAGTGATTTGTCCAAGATGACTCAACAAGAAGCTTCCAACCTGGGAGAAGCTGTCAACTGAGTACTCCCTAAATCTGTCTTCTTACCAGTGCTCTGTGCTCACTCCCAGCTGGGAGGCTTCCCCCGGCCACCTGCTGTCCACCTTCACCCCTCTTCAGTCCACCTGCCGTTCACTCCTGATCTCTTGGGTGCTCACTCCCTGTGATGTATTCTTGGCAATCAGAATGCAATCACCCCTCTGTTGGCTCTATCCACGTAGGCAGAGACTGGGACCCGTGTTTCTGAACCCTCAGTAGGAAGAATAAGGACCCCCATTTCACACAGACTCCATATCTGTTTATTGGTTGCACTATAATGTCATCTCTTGGCTTGCTTATTCCCCCAGCCCCTCTTTGTGTGCGCTCCACTCACATCCTTCACCCCTTCACTTGAATTACTCACAGTAACTCTTTATTACATCAGTGACAGAAGGGGTGATTTCCCCCAAGACCCACAGAATAGGGAACAGGTGCCGGGAAAGGCGTGGGGTCAAGCCTTACGAGCCTTCATTTGCCAGAGGATCCTGGGGCCCAGTGGGAGTAAGGAAGGGCTGGTTCAAAGTGGAAGGAGAGCCCAGCCTTGTAGATGGTAGATCCCAACTGAGGGACTGAGTCCTCCCTAGCCAACTTCTTCTTCTTTCCCTAACATTCCGGGAGTGTCTCCACTCTCTCTTCAACACAATGAAATTACTTTTGGCTAGACTTGACAGTATCCACTCAAAATGGCACCAAGCTGGAAGAAGCCCGTCCTCTCCTCCTGATTAGGTTGCCAGCTACCCACCCCAGGGAGCAGGGGGAGGGCTCTAGCAGCCACTTAGGAGTCCCATGAGGGGAGGGAACATTGCAATAACCAGAGTCTCGTATATTCCTGAAGCAGCTTATACTAGAAACAAAGGACTTCCGCATCCCTTATTTTGTTTGACATTTACAAGAACCCTGTAATTAACAAGCAGATGTTATTATGCCCACTGTACAGATGAAAAAATTATGGACCACAGAGGGTAAGAGACTCGTCTGAGTCATAAGGCAGCACTGACACTTGAACACAATCTTCTGAATCCTTAAGTGGTATCCTTTCGGATTTTCCTTTTCCACAATGATTTTTTAAGCCTTCTAGTTTGAAAACTTCTGTCCCTCCATAGTATAAAATTGAAAAACTATTCAAAGACAGGAGGAAGAGAATAAATGGCAGTTTCAGTCTTACAACTTAAGATAATTATGATTAGCATATTGATACATATTTTTCCTTTCTTTTTTCCATGTATTTTATTTTTCATGGAATCAGGAGTATAGTATTTATTTGTAATTTGCATTATGTTTACACTTCAATTTTCTTAGAAGTTTCTGTGTTGTTAAGTATTTATTAAGAACATGATTTTAATCATTGCAAATATTCTTTTTTTTTAAGATCAGGAGTGACTTTCTTTTTTTATTTTTTTAATTTAATTTAATTTTTTTTAATATAATTTATTGTCACATTGGTTTCCATACAACACCCAGTGCTCATCCCAGCAAGTGCCCTCCTCCCTGCCCATCACCCACTTTTCCCTTTGCAGCAATGTGGATGGAACTGGAGGGTATGCTAAGTGAGATAAGTCATTGCAAATATTCTATCCAACAAAGGAAACTTTCCCTATTTGGACATGATTTTCCAATTAAAAATGATACTGTGATAAAGATCCTTAAGGGTAAATTTTGGTCCACATCTCTGGATAGGTTAAACAACGAAATTTTTCATTAGGAAATATAGTGAACCAAGCAATTAATCAACAAGCATTCCAAGGCCATGGAAGAAGCTTGAGCATCTCATAAGTGCCAGACGCTGGAGACACGGGGAGCAAAAGCCATGGGCATTCTTTTCTCAGAGGCAGACTCTTTACACTTTTGCTGCCCAACTATTTCCCAAATCTGATCCTTCCCCACTGCCTCCGCCCTAGTTCAGGGGATTCCTGATGGTTTCCCCACCCCCCCCCGCCCCCCCCCCCCCAGCGCTGCCCTGCCCCAAGCCTCTGCCCCAAATCCCCCCTCTGCATGGCAGTCCAGATGAGCTCTCTCTCTCTAGGGCTGTATCTATGCCATTCTGCAAAAGAAAACCCTACACTGAATTCTTATTTTCTTCCAGAAAAAAAAATCCAGATTCCCTCAAACTCTGACCCTGTAAAATTGGAATCAAAAACAGGTTTTGGCACACAGCAAGCACTCAATGAATGCCCTTTTCACACGCATTTCCATGCCTCTCACTCTCTAGACCAGTTGGTGCCCATTATTTCTGTTTCTAATGTTTTTCGTCCTTCTGCTGGCCTAAAAGTCCCTTTACCACTGATCCCCATTCTGTGTCTCTCCAGCTGGCTGCAGCTTCCAGTTCAGGCCTCTTCTTCCTGGGAGAGAGGGGTAGGGGGGAAGCACTTATGGAGTGTTCTAGATGAACTGCTTCTTTACATTTAGAAAGGAATCAAGACCTAAACCTATAATCAAGCCAATCTCCAAGGAAAACCCCGCTCAGAGAACCTTGGAGAAGCTGCTAATGGTTTCAGACAGAATTGTCACTAAAATTTAGGAAATATCTTAAAAATAGAGTTTGAAAACCATCTCCTCCTTTTTTTTAGGGACAATCATCTCCCCACCACCCCCTCCCCCTCCCCACCACCTTCCCTTGATTTTTCAGCTTTGCGTGGGGTCCCCCGAGTTCTGAAGGCTCTGCCAGCAGCGTCTCATCAGTTCTGGTTTAGGGAAGCTCACGGTCCTCAGTCTCAACAGAATCCTCAAGTTAGTTCCATTTCTATTCCTTCTTAAATGAAAAAAAAAAAAAAAAATGAAGCCACAACGTCAAAGAATGCTGTAGGTGTCAAGGTGGAAGACAGTGACTTCTTTAGAAAGAAATATGTCATTCCTCTTGTAACTTCTCTCTGCATCAAATGCTCCAGCATCTCAGCAGCCAGAACTCTGTGGCATGGCAATGATTGCTGTCTATTTACAGATCACATACACTCTCTCCTTGGACTTTTGCAGCACGGTGCGCAGTAGCTAGGGCAGGCATTATTCTCTCTACAAAGGACGGGTGACAACTCTGAGCTGTGGACTGTGTTAGTGGCTTGGCCGCAGTTCAGAAGCAGGAAGAGGCCAAGTCGGGGCACAGACCCATCACCTTACCCAGCCCGTGGCCACCTTAGCGTTCGCCTGAGACATCCTGGTCATTGGGGACAACTGCCCCTCTTTCCCTGACTCCAACTCCGCCCCTTGAATGGTGGAGAATCGGATTTCACATTGGCCTGCCTGGAAAAGTCACATAGATGCCCTGAGCAATCTTCTCAAAGAGGAAGGCAAAGAGATTAGACGTTCTTGAAGTTGGCATTGTGGATGTCACTCTCGCCCCAGCAGCCTTACAGGTGAAGGGGTTGCTTGGGCGCCTGCTGTATTGCAGTCCCCACCTCCCTGCTCAGAGCATTCATCACCTCAGCCTGGGACTTTTGCCACAAGATCCCAGCCCCTCCCTGTCTCTGATCTTACCTCCTCCACTCTTTCTTCCAACCAATTATCTTCATTTGTCTCTCCTCTCTGCCCTACTTAAAACATCGGTAGATCCCGTCCTCTGCACAGGAAATAGACATGTTAGCCTAGACTAACGGCTGTCCCGTCCACCATGGGCTCTTACCCCATCGTGCTGCCAACCTCGTCCCCACACCTCCCACACAGGGGCCGAGGAGTTAGCCTGCCCTCACTCTGAAGCTCCGCTCACATGCTTTCTTCAAGACCCCCAAGCCTTTCACAAGCCCCACCGCCTTCCTAGAATGCCCAAACCCCACCCCTTCAAAACCCACTTCAAGTCCTATCTCCAAGTTTCCCAGCCTTCCCCAGCTCCTGCACCCTGATGTCCCAAGGGACTGGCCCACTGCTCTCCTTATGTCGACCCTGACCTGTAAGCTGACATTCATCTACTGTAATGAGGCTGTTGGATCATGTTAGTCTTGGCTCTCCAATTTGCTAACAAATTCCTCGAAGGCCACAACTATACCTTAATGACTTCTCAGGGAGCCCCAAACCAAGCTGCTTACGGCCAAACTCAGTGTAGGTGCTCAAAAGTTCCTGGACTTTTGGATACCCGGACATCAGCACCACGACAGCAGGTGTAAAAGATCGAGGAGTCAGCTGGAGGTCAGGAGACCCGGCAGTTAGGAAGCCTTAGGAAACTTTCTTTCTCCTTCCTAAGCTCATGCCACTCATTTATCAAATAGAGATGAGCTGAGATCATTTCAAATACTTCTTCAATCTCTGTGAAGCCCTAAGTGTATGGGGTAGATGGGACCTTCTCCGCTAGGAGACAAAATTAAAACCCGGGAGGGCCACACCTCTGCCGTGCATGAGAAACAGTCATTGAAGACTTGCGTTCTCACCAAATGTTGACCATGCATCCCTGCAATTCCACTGATTTTTTTTCTAAGCCCCTGCAGACCCAATGGCCATAATGAGATCCACACACTTGTCAGGTGCCAGAGTCATTTGGCCTTTGGCCTTAATCTCACCGGCCCCCAGCACATGGGAGTTGGCCACGACTTTCACACACGTGTTCCCTCTTACCTAGTCTTTCGAAAGGAAACACAGAATTATAAAGTTTACAGAGAGACAGACAGGAACGAGAAGACAGACAGTGAAGAAAAAGAGAGCTTGAAAGATAGTTTCCCAACCAAGGAAAACACGTGGCAAATGTGTGGGCCGTTAAACCAAAAAGCTGTTCTGAATTTGGGGGACTATTTTTGTGAATGTCTAGGCTGTAGTCGTTACAACGCACACAAACACACACCCTCCAGTCCCATCGGAGCATAAATGTAAGGTTTACAAGTGAAGCATATTTGTCAGGCACCAAAACAGTGGTAATTAGATTCGCGGGGTATGTGCATTACAGAAAAACCAGAATGCCAGCAGCCCAAGACCTTATAAAGTAGCCAATCATCACCAGCACCATAATTACTTATGAACCCAAGGAATGTACGCCAGGCCTCCTCAGACTTGTCTTCATATCAGGCAAGAAAGCACCATAATTATATTTCATATCTGGGGCCAGCCCAAGAAACATGTACGGAGGGAAACATCGACTCAACTCTCTGTGCCCTCTGAGGTGAATCCAGGTGCTGGGACTTGTTGCCTTAGAGAAAAAGAGCAAGTCTTGATTGAGCTAAAATTAAAAAGAAAAGAAAAAAATCAGGAAAATAGTCCCACATGTCAAACAAAGGGGAGAAAAAAGTCCCCTTTAACTTAGTGAAAAAACTAAATGAAATGTTAAGTGGGCAAAGGATATGCTGTCACTGAAGCTACAGATTAAATTAAATTAAATTTGTAGAATTAGGTCAGTAGATGTGAAAATCTCAAGCTCCATCATCACAGAATATAAGACGTTTTCATCACGAACATAAAAGCTTTCTCAACTGGATGCTATGCAGTTGGAAAGTATGTGAATTCCATTACTTCTCTTTTGACTCCAACCATCTCTAAGCAGTAATCCGAACAAGGGTTCTTAGTCCCTATTTGCCCGTTGATAAACCTACCATCCTGAGCGGTGAAACGACTCAGCCAAGATCACAGAGCTGCTCACCAACAGGGTTGGAACTAAAGCCTGAGCCCTCAGAGACCTGATCACACATCCACCTCTCTCCTCCTCCGCATCACCCCTTGGGGTTGGAGGCATGGTGATTTATTTCTTGCTTCTGTAAACTCTTGGCTAGGAAAGAAGCTAATACACTTATATTGGATTTGGATTCAGAACAAATTGCTTAGTCCAGCCAAGCAGTCTAAAAAAACACTTTCACCTACTTAATCTGGTTTGAATCTCAAGATTCTAAGAATGTCCCATAAAAAGAATTTAAAACATTTTTTTTCCAGCATCAAGTGTAAGCAGGCGAATACATCCCTAACCGCTGAGGCAGGGAGCCTCTCACAATCAAGTGTTAGAATAAATTAGATCTTTGAGGCCACTCCACCATGGGAGTCCAGGGTCAGAACCACGGATCCACCACTCATTAGTTATGCGACCTTAGGCAAATGATTTAACCTCGCCAAGCCTTGGTTTCCTAATCCAGAAAATGTGACAGTACCTACTGATCAACACAAGAAATTTCCTGACACGTAGTAAGTACCAATGATGGTTAGTCCTGTCCCTTTCTTGGTCTAGTTTTCTTAAAATTTAGCTTGTTAAAATAATAAGCATGCTTCTAAGGTCGTGCTGCTCGAAAGCCCCTTGACCATTGCATCTGTTGATTTCCAATTCAGAATCATAGTATGACGCCATTCATGTTCAGCCTCTGCTCTAGGTAATGGTCTCGGGGTGTGGAACGAAACAGACCAAGCCTTCTTAGAGTTTGTGTTCCACAAACTGGACAGCTTCTTGACTTTGGTCAGTATTTCTGCATCTGGAGGGGGGTATGCTTAGTGAGCAAGTTCACCTGTGAGTTGGCCTCGCCAAACATGATCTGGTCCACTCACTTCCCCCAAGGCAAAGACCAGCCCCCTCGTACACAGAAAGGTATTGAGCAACTGCTGTGAACTCCTTTGCAGCTACTAAGGCAGTCAGATGACTCTTTGCTCCAGAATCATCCTGGGGTCATAGCTTTGTCCGATGCCGTGAGACACCCCCGGCCACCATGCTGGAAGGGAGGTGGCTTGGTGTACGTGACGACTTACCTGGAAGTTGGGTTTGTCCCTAAAAGCTTGGCTCTGACTTTTTCTGACTGACAGATGTGTTTCCAGGACATGAGAGGTGGTGACAACTTATGTCACTTCAAAGAGCCCAACCAGACCTCCGCCAACAGTATACCCCTTTCCTCTCGGCCACAGACCTTACATCCAAGTGGCCATTATGATGAAGAAACAGAACAAAAGGCCAGCCAAATCTGCCAAAGTCCCGCCGACTCCCATGCTCTCTTAGATTTTCTGCAGGATTCAGGCCCCAGTCTGGGGTCCTTGGGAACACCCCACACCAAGCAGGTTGCCAGTGGGGGACACGGCACAAAGTGTCTGTGTGGCTGCATGAGCAGGTCCCCCCCCCTTTTTTTTCATTTTTATTTCCCTTCTCACTGGCTCCTAACAGAATCGTTTTCTGGTTTTGAAAGGCATCTGCAGGAATGCAGAGAACAGAACGGTGACTCAGAAGATGGTGACCACGTCATCTGCTTTGCATTGTCGAATACATTTTTCACATGTTACTGGGTGAGACTAGCACTAAAGGGCATCAAATGCCAGAAATAGAACAAAAAGAGATAAAGAAAAGAAAAGAAAAATATATATATCTTACTTCCTCTAGAGAAATCTGCTTTGATTCGAGACACTGGTGTTGTAGGAAAAATCATTTTGCTTCGAACAGCTCTCTTTCTGACTCACTTTTTGGAAAGAATGCGCTGAACAGATAAACCCCCCTCCCCCCGAAACAGCACTGCTGAAATCTGAACGCCCTAAGTCCTCCTTGTTGACTTGTGAAAGAGATCTCTCTATATTCATTTGGACTCTGTGCACGTCACATGATACCAATACATTCCAAATGCTAAGATACAGGATTACTACTTAGCCATAGAACAAACCAACAGGAATTTTAATCAAGACAATATCCAATAATGAATAAAGATGGAATGTTTTTGGAGGGGTTCCAGAATACACATTTGGGAATTTTTAATCTTGCTCATCTTTGAATCTAGCAAAAATATTTTAAACTTTTCTGACCATGCCATTTCAGGCTGAATCCAGAAACCAGCTACTATCTAAGGTATTAAAGCATTTCATCTACACAGACATTGAATTTCCAAATCTGGGCCCGTAATTGATACCAGATTAAGTGAAATATGAATCAGTAGACAAGTTCCTTTAAATTCAATGTTTGAGCTGAATTATTTTATGATAAGAAAGATTAAAAGAAATCAAGATGATAATGATCAGTACGTGACAAGGTTACTGTTTTCAATATTGCTATGTTTTAGGATTTATCTTAGTTTACGATTTGTATCCAGGCCAGATTCATTTGTAATAGTTCATCAAATTGCTTAATTAAACCATTCTCAGCTATTGGGGTCGGATAGACTATTCAGCAGGAGTCTGAAAGCTACCTAAATCAACACTAACTGTAAAGGAATGCTTTTTTGCAAATCATCATGATCAGCTGTATCGCACCTGAAATGTGGATTTCAACATTATTTTAGCTGTTTTTTTTTTATTTTTTTTAACATTTATTTATTTTTGAGACAGAGAGAGACAGAAAGAGACAGAGAGAGACAGAGCATGAACAGGTGAGGGCCAGAGAGAGAGAGAGAGAGAGAGAGAGAGACACAGAATCGGAAGCAGGCTCCAGGCTCTGAGCCATCAACCCAGAGCCCGACGCGGGGCTCGAACTCACGGACCGCGAGATCGTGACCTGAGCTGAAGTCGGACGCTTAACCGACTGAGCCACCCAGGCGCCCCTATTTTAGCTGTTTTTGAAACAGTTAGAAGGCAGGAGCCCAGTAACGAGGTTGATAGGGAGCGTCGATAAATAAACTATTCTTCTTGTCGTGGGATGGGGAGTTTTCCACACTCACCCCACCCCAAGCACCACCACCAAATGGAAACAAAGGAGACTTTCCTTTCTCCATGCTGCTTCGAACCCTGGGTGCTTGGGGCTTTGAAAGGGACCGAGTGATGCTTGGAAGAAAGATGCGGAAGGAAGAACATAGATTAAATGTGACATGTTACACTATAGGAAAGGTATTTTTATAGAACATGCACACAGTAGATCAAAGACTTCCCTGTGCTTATTTTTGTCTTCACACACCTACTAAACCTGCATTTCTGCTGATGAGTGAAATTCTAGCTCTTTGGTGATCCCAGGACCCCAAATTGATACATCGTCCAGCAGCATTAAAATGTTACTTTTGCATGGTTAAAAGTGTGGGTGCACAATTTCACAGGGAGGAATGAGAGTGGCAGTCATTTAAAGTAAATCAAGACGAAACCAGGAAAATGAGAAAAATAGCCTGTGTAATTGCCTTGTTGGTCATCTCAGTGTCCCTGCTGAAGGAGATTGGAACTGAGGTCTGAGCTAGGGATTGTCTTGAGGGCTGGATGCGAGTCTTCCCCAACACGCCTTGAGTGAGCTTCTGATTTGGGGCAAGGAGGGAGAGAGGGCTGAAAAATATTTCTGGAACAATCTTAGATAGTGATTGATGTCTGCCTTCCTCTCCTTCTCTCTTTCTCTCTCTCTCTCTCTCTCTCTCTCTCTCTCTCTCTCACACACACACACACACACACACACACGCTTTATTTATTTGTTTAAAGAATTATTTTCAAAGCACCTCCGACATTACAGATTTTGTCTGTGTTATCCTGACCAAACATTTCAGAATAGAACCTAGGACAGGCAGTTGAAAAGCTGAATAACTCTGAGCCGTAGAACAAACTCGTCACAGAGGAGAACTGACAGTGTTCCCAAAGAATAGGAGAAGCTAATAGAGTTATATATGTTTTAAGAGGTAGATACAATCACGTGTGCACAATATAAAACAGAAGGTTTCTAATGATTGAAAAAGGAGGGGGAAAAAAGCTATTTGGTAGTAGCTTGGTGAACTTTGGCTGAACTTCTCTGTTTGGCAGGCTCTGGTGCGGACAGTCTAGGATGAGGCATTAGGGCTCGCATCTGAGAAGTTGACATCAAGCAGACAGCAAGACATGATATCTTATTTTCCTGAGCCATGCTGACACAAATTGAACTCCCCTTATTATTTTCTTATGCCAGTAAAGTTGCACTTGGAATTTAAGCATTTTGTGTGCAGATGTCGGAGGCTGGGTTGGTTTAATTTAAATAATTTGCAGATTGTTTAGTAGCACTCCAAAGATGGGAGTGTTCTTCATCTGAGTTCAATTTTACGAGCTTTGCTTTCTGATCTCCTACAAGGTAAACCGGAAGCATTTCAGGTTCGGGAAAACCCGAGCGTTCCCAGTCCTGACTTGGTTAATTGCAGAAAACGGAGAGGCCCCATATCATCTGTAATTTGCTCAACTCTGTACCTTTTCGTGGTTCTCCACTTGAGGAAAAACCGAGTGCCTTAGAAGGATCAAATGAGGGCTGGGAAGGATGAAGTACCAAAATTAAAATCCAGACGTAATGAGGGCCGGCTTATTATAAAATACTCATTCCCGTCTTTCTGGCCATAGAATCGCTGGGTTTCCAATTTTTCTGGGCCATGGCAATTATGCATTTGCACTGTTTATGCAGCCCCCTTCCCCCACCAGACATTTCTTTCACTGATGTTTATTTACCCAGTGTTTCTACAGATTCTATGTGACCTCCCCGGAGCCCAGGCATAGATGTATGATTGTATTCCCATTTATATAAGAGTCGAATGCCTTCATTTTCCAGGCCCCATGTACTAAACAATATGAGGGAATGCTTCTTGGAAGAAAGTAAGATGTCAGAGTACATTACAACCCCCTGGGGTAAATGGAGAGCATTCATAAAGGACTAAAGAAATGTACTTTATAATGAAATGTACCTCATATAATTTATGACCCAATAGTCAAGGATGAGTTTTTCTCTTTGGCAGTGTATGTCTGTATGTGAGACAAGAGAGTGTGTGATTGTATAAAATTCTTAATAACGATCTGGGGAAAAAATGTTCTTTCCAGTTTGGGCAATGACCAAAAGTGATTTGCACTGGCCTCTGCGAGTTGCTGAGAAGGACGTGAGGTCCCTCTTCCCCCAACTCCTGCTGTGGTCAGGGTGCTGGGGGTCATGGCCTTGACTTCAGATGTGGAGAGTTTTCTCTCCCTGCACAAAGGGACTGGAAAGGTGGGATATGCATTACGTGTATGCTCGAACCAGGTTGGGGGGTCCATCTGGCTCCTTTATTTGGGGGCTCTCAGAGCTCCCCTCCCCAAAATAACCTTCTGCATCAATGTACTAAATTGCAAGAGATACCCACAGTTGGAGTTGAAAGTTGTGGGTTGTTAGAGCCCCTATTTTTCCTTTGTGATGGACCAAATCCTTTTTTTTTTTTTAGAGAAGAAAATACTAATAAATTTTTTTTTTCGCTTTTTTGCTTTAGCTCTCATAATTGAAAAATCTCACAGGGGTGTCATGTTGACCTTTTGGAGAGGGGTGGAAGCATCTTCCAGGCAAATGCAGGCTGAATGGCAGGAATTGGAGTTTCTCATGAGATTTTAGAGTTGGAAGTGGTTGTAGAAATCACCCACTCTAAGCTCTCATTGTTCAGACAAGAAAGCTGGTTCCCAGAGAGGCAATGTGACTTCGCCAAGGTCACCCAGCTTGCTAGTGGAAGAACAAAGCCCAGAAGCCAGGGCTCCTGACATTCTGCCCAGATCTCAATCCACCACATGACTTGACCTTCCCCCACTTCTGTGGGAATCCCGCTTCCCCCCCAAATCAACGCAAAAAGAAGGAATGGTGTCTCCATGCTATGTCTCAAAAGAATGTCCACAGATTACTAACGCAGCTTTACAAGTGACTGGGTCTATAAATCCTCTTTCTTGCCGCCTCCCAAGCCAGAGACACCCAAACACAACCCTGCCAAAGCACCAGGCTGAGGGCAAAGAACTCCCACACCCAGAACCTTCCCCGGCAGAGCCCCTACTCTCTCTCCCTACATCCTAGGCTGAGTTCCTCAGAAAGGTGAGCCTAGGGAACACGCTCATGGGCTCTCCTTTCACTAAGAATGCAATCCAAGGAAGCAAGAGTGGAGGGATATGGAGATTAAATCAGGAAAAGAGGGGTGGCCCACGTGAGGGGAACATGTGTTACTGACAGGAAGGGGCCAGTTGAGACTTTGCTCTCCCCATGGAACTACAATCCCAGAAGCCAGGTACGCTGCCTCTGACTGGGGAAGGGGAGACAAATGTATTCATGGGTCCCATCCTCCTTAGGTCAGAGTTCTGCCTCACACGTTCCTCCACACTTCTGGGTTGCGTACATGTGCACCTGAGCACTGAGCAGAGTCCCAAGACCGCCTCAGTAGGGAAGCTCTGGGACTGGAGTCAAAAGGTGGGGACCAGTCAGAGGCGCGACCTGCCAGAAGTGAGGCACTGTTGGGCTGAGTCCTCCCAGAGCTGGAACAAGAGTAGTATATAGAAGGCATCTGATAAACCTTGAGAAATAAATGATCCCCTTTAACCTCCTATTCCAACATATAAATGAGAGTTAGTGATATAGATAATACCACAAGGACAAAGTTCAAAACTGCAACCCAATCCCCTTCCCGTTGATTATGTATATTCAGTGAATACCGAATAAATGTTGGTTGAATAAGAGAAGGTTGGGGCGCCTGGGTGGCTCAGTTGGTTATTAAGCATCCGCCTTTGGCTCAGGTCATGATCTCACAGTTTGTGGGTTTGAGCCCCGCATCGGGCTCTGTGCTGACAGCTCAAAGCCTGGAGCCTGCTTCGGATTCTGTGTCTCCCTCTCTCTCTGCCCCTCTCCTGCTCACTCTCTGTCTCTCAAAAATAAATAAATGCAAAAAAAAAGGGTTTTTTTTAAGAGAAGGTTGTGTCAAATTGCTGATTCAATGACTCAGCCATAGAAAGCAAAGCAAAGCACATTCATTTACAAACACAAGATGATACAAAGTGGCTTTGTCTTGCCCTATTCTCTACCTTTACAATTGTTTTTCATTCATAACCAAAGCTTTAACATCACAAAAATCCCCTGATCACTTGGCAAGTGCCAAAGTTCAAAACAATTGGTATAACTGATGTCATCAATGTCCCTCAACGAAAAGTAAATCACCGAACAGCTTTTACCTTAATCAAGGTCATGAATTAACTCCCCAGGAACTCCTCCCACAGAATCTCTCTAACTTATTCCTCAGCCTCCAAAGTACTTTGCCTTGACCTACGTAAGAGAAGCTTGGGTTTGATTCATTTTATAGGTTATGGTTCGCCAGCAATTACGCATGACAGCAAAGTTCAAAACTACTTGACCACCGAAAGATCAGCTGATTGTTGTTATCCCACCCCCTCTAATGACCTAGGGACCCAATAAAATGGTTAACAGGAGTAGGAAATCAAAGCTAATGTGCAGTCTACAAATGGTAGATCAGCGAAGGTATGGATGCTTCAGGACGATTTCTGTGGGTTCTGGGATGACCGACTACATGGCTAATTGCAGCAGATACTTGACTCTCATTGGTCCCAAGGACCATTGTACCTTCCACAATACCACCTTTGGGTGCCCCAGTCAGGTAGGAACTCGGAGTGTGGGTTCTGGGAGGGCCTTTCAAAGATACCCAGTGGTGAATGCAAACTGGTACAGCCACTGTGGAAAACAGAATGGAGATTCCTCAAAAAGTCAAAAATAGAATTACTCTACCATCCAGTAATCCGTTACTGGGTATTTAACGACCGAATACAAAAACACTAATTCAAAGGGATACATACACCACTGTGTTTATAGCAGCATTCTTTACAAATAGCCAAATTATGGAAGCAACTCAAGTGTCCATTGACTGATGAATGTATCTTCCTTAAGGAAGATACGTATCTTCTTTATCCATAATTCATTATATATAATGGAATATATAATATATATACATATATATTATATATATAACATAATGGAATATATAATATATATACATATATATTATATATATAACATAATGGAATATATAATATATATACATATATATTATATATATAACATAATGGAATATATAATATATATACACATATATTATATATATAACATAATGGAATATTAGTCAGTCATTAAAAAGAATGAAATTTTGCCATTTGCAATGACATGGAGACAGTGAAATAAGTCAGTCAGAGAAAGACAAACACCATATGATTTCACTCATATGTGGAATCTAAGAAACAAAACAAACAAGTAAATGGGGAAAAAGAGAGAGGCAAACCAAGAAACAGACTCTTAACTATAGAGAACAAACTGATGGTTACCAAAGGGGAGGGGGTGGGGGTGGGTGAAATAGGTGATGGGGATTAAGGAGTGCACTTGTCCTGATGAGCACCAGGTGATGTATGAAAGTGTTGAATCGCTATGTTGTACACCTGAAACTAATATTACACTGTATGTTAACTATTCTGGAATAGAGTAGAGTAGAATAGAGTAGAATAGAGTAGAGTAGGGTAGAGTTGAATAGAGTAGAATAGAGTAGAGTAGAGTAGAGTAGAGTAGAGTAGAGTAGAATAGAGTAGAGTAGAATAGAGTAGAATCGAGTAGAATCGAATCGAATCGAATCGAATCGAACAAAGACACCCAGTGGTTTAACTACCTGGTACAAGTTGAATTATATCCCTTAAAAAGAAGATATGTTGGATCCCAATCCCCCAGTACTCAGAATCTGACCCTATTTGGTGGTAGGGTCCTTACAGAGGTAATCGAGTTAAAATGAGTTAATTAATCCAATATGACTGTGTCCATATAAAAGGAAGAAATTTGGATACACACACACACACACACACACACACACACACACACACACAGTACACCACGAGAAGAAGAAGACCGAGATCAGCCTGATGCACCTAGGAATGTCAAAGATTGACAGCTAAGCCACCAGAAGCTAAGGGAGAAGCATCGAACAGACTCTCCCTCACAGCCCTCAGAAGGACCCAACCCTGTAGACACCGTGATCTGGAACTTCTAGCCTCCAGGATGGTGAAGCAATAAACTTCTGTTATTCTAAGCCACCCGTTTTTTGGTATTTTGTGACAGCATCCCTAGGAAACTAATATCTTACTTATATTATTGCTTCTCTCTCACTGTGGAAGTAAATGGGGAAACTGAGGCCCAGAGATGAGAAGTGGCTTGCCAGAGGTCACAAAGCAAGCTAATGGCCGAACAAGCAGGAGCCTCCCTTGCCTATGGCACCGGCAATCCATGGGGCTGACCCAGGAGAGCCATTAAGGTGTTCTCCAGCCCTGCTGAGCTCAGCCTAGACACAGTTCGCTGTGAGGCTGGCAAATGAGGGGCCACGTAAGAGGAGAATCCTTTTTCCTGTTTTCCCTTCACAGGACAAAGAATTCGCCCTATGATGTTCCCTAGACAGGACAGAGCATCTGACAAGCAGCTTCCCCAGGCCCCTCCCTCAGATTCTCTCCTGCTCCCTCCCCAAATAGTTGACAAATGGTCAGCAAGCTCACAGCTACGCGATGGCTCATGCCCCATTCCCCACCTACCGAGGAAATGGCTGACCTTTAAGAAACAGAAAGATCGATCTGTGCTGGAGACAGCTGGAAATGCCAAAACAGGGGAAGCACGGACGAGGTGTGGATTGGGGGTAGAGGACAGCAAAGATGGCCAGGGGGCATTTCCTGGCATGCCCCCTTTGGGGCACTGGGCTCTACTGGCTTGGGCACTCAGTCGGAAGCAGGCACCAGATCTATAGACTGAACGTGACTGGCTGCCCTCGGCAGTGGTACCTTACTTAACAGGTAGCTCCTGGGGCTCGTGAGGCTCTCACTGACCACTCCGTCGGCAGGTCCTAAAACAAGCTGGAGAGCCTCTCCATCAGGAGCACCCTGGAAGGATTATAATTCATGCTGTCAAATAATTCCCAACCCAACAGCCCCCCTCTACTCAGCGCGACGGTGTAGTAGAAACAGTGCGGCTTTCGCAGGCGATCTGACCTTGGGACAAAATCCAACCCCAGAATTTCAAAGTTTGGCTGAGCTACCTTCAGGTAGACCCAGAGGTGCCCCATCCAGACCCCACTTCCTAGAAGGACTCTTACAGGTCCTTCCTGGGGCGGCCACACCTGGTGACTGGTCCGAGCGTGGACACCAAGGCCTGGCCACTTCAGCCGACGCGAGACGGTCCTGGGGTGCAACCTCTGTCCTGTGTGGTTGAGTGTTTGCTGGACCTACACGGCAATTCACCCCCTCCTTCTGCCCAGTCCTGTTCCGTCCCCTTCCTCTTATGGATATTGATCTGCCGTAAATATCTGCACCTCAGTCTCCAGCATCTACTGCTGGAGAAGCCACCCACAGCCACCTCGTAGAGCCTCGTTTGATCATTTGTGAAGTCAGAGTAGCAGTGGTTTTCTGTGGGGCTGCTGGTCAGGAGAAAATGAGGTGGCAGGTGTAGACCTTCCAGCCCCATGGCCGGCACAGGGGCATGCTTGTTAATGTTAGTTTCCTCTCTTTTCCCCCTTCGGAAAGCCCCCGATCCAGTGGGGGAGAAGCAGTTTCACCCTTAGGTGCCCTCCGCTCACTGATGCTTCCTGGACACCAGCAAAGGGGCAGGTGGCACTGCTTCAGAACAGCCACCCTTGCTGCCCCCACTTCGGCCGGGAGATGAGAGGGTGGGCCGTTCAGAGAGAGTAAGGATGGATTCACGTGTTCATACCAGGGAAGCAGAGGTGTCTGCCATGAAGGCTTGCCCATTCGAGACTCGGTCCGCTGAGTTCAGCCAGATAGCTACTCACTTTTAAAAAATAATTGATTAGATTTTGCTCAACTGAGGTGCAGCCTGACCAGAGCTCCTCCCTGAATTGGACTTAGGACTAAAGAGGCTTTCTCTCTCCAAATAGTAGCTGGGGGGTTGGGGCGCAAGCCTGGAGAGTCTCCTTTCCTGGGAATGCCCCCTATAAAACTGGGTCAGGGACGGAAAGAAAGAGTCAACCAAGAGAAAGGGAATCCAGCAGAGAAATTCCCCTGCACGGTAGTTCTCTGGGTGACATCCAGCCTAGTTTAATAAAGGAACCAGAGTTTCCATCTGATAGCTATTAAAGCAAGAGAGTTAAGAGAATTATTGGTCGTATTCAAATTCCACGTGTCCTCAGGGCCAACGCGAGAATGAAAAGCGGAGCGGGTGTTAGCATTCATGCCCTGCGATCTCGATCTCGGAGATGGGGCCCAGGCCCCAGGGGTCTGAGAAGCCTCCTCCTGCTCCCCCCTCCCTGCCCAGGGGCTGCTCTGAGGGAGGCTTCTGCTGAAATGAGGTTGTCAATAATCCAGGGACGTTAAACTTGGAGAAAATGTGTCCACGGCCCCTGTTTGAGAGGTCTGAGAATTGTTTTGTGAGCTGGAACCCCAGAGTAAGGGGTAGCCCCACCCAGGGAGGGGTCCTTCCCAGAGGGCCAGGTAGAGGAACGTGTCCTTGAAGTGCTGGGAAGACGAGGCCAGGAGCTTAACTAATCCCATCAGGAGGGGCTGTCCATACAACAGAGTGGAACAGGCAGGAGCCACGTTAGGTGGTAGAAGCTGAAGGCTGTGGAGACAGCGAAGCCTGGCAACAAGAAAACATTCCAGACAGAAACCCAGAATTGGAAATCTTGCTGGGGAAGAGACAAAGCTCCACCGTCGTCAGATCTGGCCTCGTGGAAGCAAAAGGCACAGGGCAGTTTTGGGGATGAGGTTGGGGGCCAAGAGCGGAAGGAGGGGTTTGTTAGGGAGAGTTTCTCGACTGCTGGAAGGGGGAGGAGGTTTCAGGAATTCAGCCAGGAGAGTCCTGTCAACATAAAGAGCGTCGTCTAAAATCAGCAGGCACTGAAACACAGCCCTCACGGGCATCCAGGTCCTTTCAGGAGACTGATCTGTAAGGAGACACGGAAGAAATGAGGGAAATGGATTGGAGAACAAGTGAAGACAGAAGAGAAAGTCATGGTTCCTATAAATAACCAAGGAAACCACAAAATAAGTTTTTAAACAGAGGTATGTGGTGGTTTCCTCACGTCCCCCAAGAAACACAAACTTTATGACAGCCCCAGCAGCTCCTGGCATCCCTGGAAGCCCGTGGAACTAGGCAGAGTCAGCACAGAAACCCACAATGCCCAGAACCTTCCATATAGCAGGCGCCTTGTGAAGCTCTGCATTGGATTCCACCGACACCTGAAAAGGGACCATCACCCCAAGTTGCCAGCGAGGGAACTGGCGTTTCACAAGACAGGGTGCCTTGCCCAGCTTCCCGTGGCTGAAGAGACCCAGAGTGGGATTGGAACCCAAGGCTTCTTCACTGGTGTCCAAGATACCAAAGGTTCCTAACCCAGTCCTGGCCCTCCTGTGGGTTTTCCGGCACAGAGAGGGGGCAAGCTGCCTGCGAAAGCGGTTCACAGACCAGACGCATCCCTGCAACAAAAGAGCCACGCCACGTCCAGCCGGCAGAATAATGGAAACACATTTTCTTCCTGGTGCCCGCCCGTGGCCGACAAAGGTGTGTGGAGAAGTTCCCTCTCCCGCTCGGGAGAGGAGATCCAGAGGGGAATTTGCTGAAAACATCTGGCTCGTGAAACCAGAGTTCTAAAGGAAATTCCAGCTGTCAGGGGGGCCCTGAATGAAAGGCAGACAAGGATCTGATCATCTTTGTTTCGTTCCCCATCCTTTGCCCAGGGCTGCCCAGTGACCTACGTCCCTAGAATGATTATTTTGTTTTTTTGTTTTTTTGGTTTTTTTTTTAGTGTGAGTGTAAATCCAAGTCAGGGGAAGCAATTAGGCAAAGAACAGCTCAGGTATGGGTTCTGATGGGAGATAACCACATTGAGAGACAGGCTGAACCAAGATGCTCCCTGGGGATGGGGGGGAGAGACTGGGCATCGGGAGGCAGAGCTGGGGCAACCCCGAGCGTCCCCCTCCCGGAGGCGGGGGCAATCACTCACTGTCAGGGTGTTTCCGGGGGGCAGAAACGCAGACCTACGGGCTGTGCCTGCCCGTAATTACCCACTCCCTTTCCTGCACTTTTAAACTCCTGTGGTAGGTGTTCATCAGTAGCTCATTTCCAGTGAAAGAACCTGACTTTTCAAAATTAATATGTGCTTGTTAGCTCTGCCCTAAGTCAATGTATCATGTTAATTACACTTGGCAATAAGAAATCGTGCGTTTGGGAAAGCAAGTTAGTGCAGGAAGCTTGTTATGACTGATGAGTGTCGGAAATGTTTCGGGAGGCAGCTGTGGGGCAATTGTGGGGCATCCTCTGGGCCCAGAGCCAGAGCGCTCGCTGGTGAGCGCACACTGCCATTCACCTCCGAGGAGAGGACCCGCCATGCATTCACCGGCCCCGAGGATCCCTCTGTAACACGGAGGCACCCGTCCTAGCTGACAGGTGTATCATGACAAGGCACATGGGAAAGGCCCTGATGTAGGCACTCAACACACGTGAGCGAGCTGGGGATCCTGCGTTTGCCCCCACAGACCCAGCCTTTGCCAGTCCGGGACACGGCTTCAGCTTCTCCCCCACATGGCTCCCAGTTGGGTGGGCTGAGAGCGAGCACATGCAGGGCAGGGCAAGGGGAGGCATGGGAGGCAGTGAGACCGAGCCTCCCATCTCCCTGAGGCTCCCTCCCTCTAGGAACCCCAAAGACTGATTGCGCCCTGCCCAGGAGATCACTGCTTCCGCGGGACCACCCTTTCTGTGTAGCCTTCTCTCTCTCCTTGTTCTGGGGATGGCTCCCTCCCCTGGTGGCTCCCCTGCCCTCTAACCACTGCTTGGATATAGTCCCTTAATTAAGTTCTTCCGAGATGATCCCAGTCTGGGGGTGCCCTTAGCTCCCTGCCAGGACCATGATTCACACTGCAAGCTTTCCTCTTCAGGGCAGGCTGATAGGACAGACGGTGGGGGGGGGGGGGGGGGGGGGAAGGGCTGTCACCTCCGGTCACATCACAGCCTGTGGGTGCTTGGGCAAGAGGCCAGCCAAGGCCACTGCCGGGGGCCTTGTGCAGACAGCCGCCAGGAGCCGGCCCCCACTCCGGGGCATGGGGAAGGGAAGGGAAGGGAAGGGAAGGGAAGGGAAGGGAAGGGAAGGGAAGGGAAGGGAAGGGAAGGGAAGGGAAGGGAAGGGAAGGGAAGGGAAGGGAAGGGAAGGGAAGGGAAGGGAAGGGAAGGGAAGGGAAAGGAAGGGAAGGGCGGGCCTGAGGCAGCTCACAGGGGAGAAGACGCTCAGGGAGGGAGAGAAGGTGGTACTGGAGACACGCCTCCCGCGTCACCCTGTCTGCCTGCTCTGACCTCCTGGCCACGGCCAAGTTGACCACACCTCCACTCGCAAGCCCTCCTTACCTGCAGCCCTGAAGTCCGGCCCCCAGGAGAACTTTGTTTCTGTGCCATCACACGGCTACATTGGCAGAGGGGAGGAGAAAAAGAGAGTGAGAAAGGCTGGCAACGTTAGAGGGAGACAATTAAGAACTGGGGGCGCCTGGGTGGCTCAGTCAGTTAAGTGTCTGACTTCGACTCAGGTCATGATCTCACAGTCTGTGAGTTCGAGCCCCGCATCAGGCTCTGTGCTGACAGCTCAGAGCCTGGAGCCTGCTTCCGATTCTGTGTCTCCCTCTCTCTCTGCCCCTTCCTCCCTCATTCTCTCTCTCTCTCTCTCACAAATAAATAAACATTAAAAATTTTTTTTAATTCAGAACTGAAATCAGAAATCTGAAAAATAGAGAGCATATAGTGCAGAGAATAACCAGCTTGGGTCTGTCTGCCGCTCTCGTAGCACTGGTCCCATCTGTGGGCAGAATGTGCCCTGGCCTGAGTGGCAGGAAGGGAGGGAACACTCCTGAAAGACCCCCTCAGGCTTTGCAAGATGCCTGCATTGATTCCTACAGAGATTCCCCCCCCCCCCCCGTGTGAGTCTTGATTAAAGGCAAATAACACTTTAAGAGAGTGAATTGAAACCTTTCTCCTCAGATCCTCCAGAATTCTGAGAAGGGGGCCTAGCAGTTGCCTTTAGGGGGAGAAGAAGCCCAGAGAGGGATGTGTGGTGGGCACGGGCCACGCCCCCTTGCCCCCACAGCACCAGCTCTTCTGTCCTCTGCTTCTCTAGAGGCAGAGAAGTTTCAGAAATCACTGTTCTAAAATATACCATTAAGATCTTGGATTGGTTAAGTTTACAAGAGTCTACACCAGAGTTTAGGGAGGAGGTCTCAGTCCATAGAGGTATGGCAGTTTTCAAACATGGCCACCAATTCTTTGACACCTCTCCCAGGGAGAGACGGTCCGTCCCCTCTCCCCTTGAGCCCCAGTGGGCCCATGACTGGCTTGACCCCCGGCAGACGTGGCACTGTGATCTTCAAGGCTGGGTCACAAACAGGCTATGGCAGCCTAGTTGTTCCCTGGGCCACTCCCCCTTAAATATGGCAGCCCCTGAGCAAGCAGATGCCATGTTGGAGGCCCTCAAGGGGGCATTCTGGTCAGCACTCCCAGCTGGGCATGCTTCAGCCGTGCTGGCCAGGTGCCGGGCGCGGGAGGCAGAAGCCACTGAGATGTGCCTCCTTAAGCTCCAGTTCTGTCGCTGGAAAGAGCTGAGATGTCCCTACCACACCCTTCCTGAATTTCTGACCTGGGCCTCCCATAGACACACGCGAAGTGAGGGTTGCTTTCCTCTGCTAAGTTTTCGCGTGGCTACTTCCGTGGAAATAGATCACCGGAGCACTCGACAAGGAAGAAGGCATTGATGAAGGAAGAGGTGAAGGAGGGACTTAAACCTTTCTGAAGGCTCTTTTTGTCCGTTCAAGCTCCTTGTATGTCCTGTTTGGGATCTGGTCTCAACCCTGTCCCCAGCCCCAGTCTGCCCCCGGCTGCATGAAGCTTTGCCACCTGCAGTACCCTTACCACGTGGCAGCGTGGCTCCTGCCTCTCTCCTTTCCTGGTACCCAGGATGCCCTTCACCACCCCCCTGTGCTTACCTGACAAACTCCTGTTCGTTCTAAAGGAAACTCTTGTGGCACCTCCTCCAGGCAGCCTTCTTGGGACTCCCTGCCTCTGCTGCTGCTGAAACCTGTGCTTGTAACATTAGCATCCGTCCATCCTCTCTGTGAGCCTATGATGACCACAAAAGCACCTCTGTCCCTCTCTCGCCCAGTAGGGACACAACCATGCTTGCTTCCTATTCAAGGAACGAATGAATGTAGAACTTCAAATTCTGTCCTCCCAACTGTGTGGCCTTCCGGCAAATTCCTTAGCCTCCCTGATCCCAACCGGGTGGGGCTGACATAATGTGGGTGAAGCGTAAATGGTAGCAGCCACCAAAGTGCCTCAGCCCTACTCACCAATAAGCGTGCATGCCAGTGATTCTGTAACTTGGAAGGTGGGAAGCATTGGCTCCAAAGCCCCTGCTTCTAAGGGGGCCTTGAGTGTTGCATGCCTTCTGAAGACTCAGGAAGGAAGCGGGGGGACAGGGAGGCAAAGAAAGGAGGGGCAGAGAGCAGCCCTTCTTCAGGACCAGGCTGCACCACACACATGGAGCTCACTTTGGGGAACCAACTTGGCCTTGCCTGCCAGGTCAGGGACATGACCTTACCCTTCCAGGGAGAGGCTTCGGTCAGGTTGTCCCCTGTCTGGCACGTCCAGACATGAGTGTCATTCCACACTATCAGCTTTGGGGACTTCACTAATATCCCCCTTAATTGCCTTTTGTACTCAGGTACTGTTTTCATGATCTTTCGGGAACATTCTCCCAAACTCACTCAGCTTGCTTGCTACCCTTGTGGGGTCTGCAGTCACTCGATGTTCAAAGCAGGAAGGGTGCCGGGCACTGAGTGACACCTCCAGGTACGTCAGCCAGGAGACAAGGGGTGAGCAGAGCACTAAAAGGAATCCAACGAGCCCTCTGGCGGGTCCTCCTGAATCCCAGTGACGCTCAGGACAGGCCACTGTCCTAGCAGCTAATGGGTTAACTCCAGCCTTGCTGCCTGTCTCGATCTTCCTGCTGCATTGTAAGTTCCGAAAGAAAAGCACAACAAGTTTGCCTGCCACATCTCTGGACACACTCAGTGAATGTGTGTTAAATTAATTATTCAACTATGTGGCAAGAAACATCACTGACCACAACTGGCTGGGTCTTTGGGATGCAAACTGATCTGTATGCATCGTGATTATCAAATACCACAGTTTGCCACCACTGAATATAAAAATGAAGGGTGAGGGGGCGCCAGGGTGGCTCAGTCGGTTAAGTGTCCGACTCTTGACTTTGGCTCAGGTCATGATCTCATGGTTCGTGGGTTTGAGCCCTGCTTTGGGCTCTGCACAGCACAGAGTCAGCTTGGGATTCTCTCTCTCTCTCTCTCTCTCTCTCTCTCTCCCTGTCTTTCTCTGCCCCCCTCTCTCTTTCTCAAAATAAATAAATAAACTTTAAAAAAAGAAGAAGAAAGGAAGGGAGAGAGGGGTAACTAGCCCTCCAGCAAACACCATGTGCCCATACATGGTGGGTAATTATACATTACATGCATGCATAACATGCATTATATCATGCAATCTTCACAAACACCCTGAAAATCCCCATTTTGCAGATGAGCAAACTGAGGCGTGAAGCCCTGAAACAATGCATTCGATGTCACCCAGAGGCTAATGAGTGGCAAAGCTAGGACTCAGACACGGGTATTCTTGTCTAACTTTTTGATAGATTTTCCCTGTCAAGCGTTCTGGCCCTGGGTGTTTGTTTGTGGGTAGAATTTTGATTAGGAGATTAATGTCTTTGCCGGTTATTGGAATGTTCAAGGTTTCTACTTCTTGCTATTTCTTTTGGTGGGTTGTATATTTCTAGGACTGTCTTCTTCAGGATATGTTTAAAGCACTGAGCCACATTGTCTTTCCAGAGAAGACGACATGTGAGCAAGTTCGAAAGGCCCAGGTAGACAGAATCTGAAAAGTCAGGTAAGATGGGACCGGGAGAGAGCTTCAGCTCAGCTGGAGAAGCCCAGGGACCAGGGCTGAAGCTGTTGGTAGGTTTGTAGACATAGGGCACTGGCCAATGGCTTGGTGGCCCACTCGGTGTCAGGGCCCATTGCCCTACATCTATGGTGGTTTCTAGGCCCAGGGGTCTCTGTGTTCACCAAAGCCAGAGGAGGTCAGTGGCCCACAAACCATTGTATTGTAGGATGAAGGGGGTTCCAGGGTGAACCTTATTCCTTTTCTATTCAGAGTCTATCTTTTATCTTCTTCGACCAAGAATTTGGTTATTTCCTTCCATAGAACATTCCAGCAGCACAGTCTGAAGATAACTGGATATCTAGAACTTCACAGCTGTTTGACCTTGGGGAAGTTCCTTAACTTCTTGATGCCTGTCTTCCAACGTCTGTAAAAAAGGGGCTCGTGATGGTTTTTATCTCACAGAGTTGTTGCAAGAATTAATCTGGTTAATATCTGCACAGTGTTTAGAATAATGCTTACCACATAAGGACAATATGTGTGTGTTGTTGTTATACTTTGTTTCTAGTTCTTTCATTTTAATGGATTTTAAAAATAATTAATTGCTGCATTAGTAATCACAAGCTTCTCAAAACACAGGCTAATTTTAATGGATGTGGTCGTGACCTATTTTTCAAATAATAGCTGCTTTAAATTGAATAGTCCTTCTCTCGTAGTTTGACAAGTGGCATATTTTATTGATGTTCCAAATTTTGTGGGTTTTTCTCTAAATCATGCCTAACATTATTTGATTCAGAGGGTGAAAAATACTCCATCTGACGGACCACTAACTACATAATTGCTTTAAAGCAAATCTTAGCATGTGGGTTTTTTCTTTTCTTTTCTTTTTTCTTTTTCTTTTTTTTTTTTTTTTTTGGCCAAACCAGTCACGGTAACATGTGTTCTCTGATGTACAAGAGCAAAAAAACAAACTGTTCTAATAGCTACACTATCATTTCACATCTATATGAAAGTTGAAACACAGAGAGGGAGTATGAGTTCTTGGTTGAGGCGAAGGAGACCCGCAATTCTATTTTTAGTACAGAAAAGTCCAGACTAGCAGCTCTGAAATGATTATATCTGCTACCTTCCAAATTACTGTAAGCCAGACGATGGAGTGACAAAGAACAAAAGTTTCCTTCGTATTAGCATATATGTCATGTTTAATCAATCAGAGAAGGACTGTGATTGCTTTGCTCTCTTTTTAGCAAACTTTAAAGAAAGGGAGTCATGAACTTATAAAGTAAATGTCATCCTGTTTGGATAGTCATAGTTTTATAGGTAATTCGTTGCAGATTTTATTCAGATAACTTTTAATTATTTCCTTTCCTGTACATCTTCAATCCTGCAGGCAATTTCAAACACAAACATAAGGGCCACAGATGTAAAACTGGATTGATGTTACAAGCTAATTATTGTAATTTGCTTCATGCAACACATATTTGTTTATAGGCCAAGGACTTACCTCTCCAAGCAAGGGTCCCCTGGGTGGAAGAGAGCAACGGTCAGGGAACACATGTTCGTGGACCTCCATCATCAGTCAGGGGGCTCATCATGGTTTGGGGGATGGTGGGTAGGAAATATGGAGTCAGGTAATTCTGTATTTATATTCTGGCGTCCATTCTTAGACAAGATATTTTGTGTTCCGGAAGTTTCATTTCCCTGACTTTAAGATGGAATACTAACACTATCCTCAATGGATGTATTTGCAATTGAATTGAGACCGCCCCCCCCCCCACCCCCCGCCGACACACACACACATAAACACACACACATCAGGTAATACCTGACGATAGTCACGTAGAATAGACACATAAGATCTGACCTCTCTTGCTAAGTGGATCATCCTCCACACCACTCCATACATGTTCTGGCATTATAACTTCCTAGCTCTTAGACTTTGCTGCCTCTCAGCTGGCAGAAACCTCTCTGGAGCATAATTCTTTCATCCCCTCCTGTCTCTCCAAGGGGAAGTAGGAGCCTGGTGGATATTTCCCAGGCAGAACTCAGAGAGCCGACACGAACTGCTCAGAAGTTGAGTTGGAAAATCGGGGCTACAAAAGAGAAGCTGGCTGGCTTGAACAGTTGGCTCACCGAGTCCCTCTGTGTCTTCCCAAGTGCTCAGCGTACCCTGCACCCACTCCATAGTTTTCCCCTCGGTGTAGGAGCCTGGGACGTCTCCAGCAAAGACTCTAGCCCAAATCATCCAATACACCTACGACCTCACATCGCAGGAAATGGGCCAGGCCAAATGGCTTCTCTCAAACTTCTTGAGCCACGCCCTGTGTTGAAAAATGAGAACTCATTCCCCAGGTGATGACACACTTTGGGTGCGTCCATTTCTGAATTGATGCACTCTTTGATGAATTATTCTTGGCGAGATGATTCTTCCATATTGAAATCATCATTCAACCAGAGTCTCCAGGCTGCATGAGCCCGCCTTGCCTGCAGTAGACTCCACCCCCGGATACCTGGCTTGTCCTTCTGGATGCTCGCTGGCTGTGAGGTTGAAAGACCAATGGAGTGGAATGCAGAGACCTGGCTTTCACTCCACCCTAGATGGGAGACCTGGCCTGGTCACTGCTTGGCCTCTGTACCTTTCTTTGTAAAGCAGAAGGACAAATTCTTGCCCTACCTACCTCACCAAGACTTGTGAAAGGCTTTAAAAAGTGTGGTGTGGGGCTCCTGGGCGGCTCAGTCAGTTAAGCGTCTGACCATTGGTTTCAGGTTGGGTCATGATCCCATGGTTTTGTGAGTTCGAGCCCCGTGTCAGGGTCTGTGCTGGCAGTGCAGAGCCTGTTTGGGATTCTCTGGGTCTCTCCCTCTCCAACCCCCCTCTCTCTCTCTGCCCCTCCCCCACTCACGCTGTCTCCGTCTCTCTCAAAATAAATAAGAAAACCAAATGCAGGGGCGTCTGGGTGGCTCAGTCGGTGAAGCATCCGACTCCAGCTCAGGTCATGATCTCACAGTCCGTGAGTTCGAGCCCCGCGTCAGGCTCTGCGCTGACATCTCAGAGCCTGGAGTCTGCTTCGGATTCTGTGTCTCCCTTCCTCTCTGCCCCTTCCCCCTCGCACTCTGTCTCGCTCTCAAAAATAAATATACGTTAAAAAAATGTTTCAGTTATGTTTAAATAATAACAATCACCCAGTATCAGGCACATAATAGACACTTGATTAATTTTTTAATGGATTAAATTGAATTGACTTAAATCAGGCTGCCCAAGTCAATCAGCGAAATGGGCCAGGTCTGAGTGCAATAGGGACAGAGGTGAACGAACTGAGGGGAGTGTGCCCCACCTAGAGGGCCAGCCGCTGCTCCGCACCAGCCAGATGGGGACAAGCAGGAATGTGGCCCAGATCTACCAGGTAAACTGGTTTTCCAAGAAAACCGGCACCCAATTTTCACATGAAGCGAGTTGATACCAGATTGAACTTTTTCCACAAAGGCCCAAGGCCCACAGGTGGCCAGTGGGTCACAACCCGTGATTTATGGATTCAGTCATGCCTCTTTGCAACAAATAAAAACAAACGCAAAGATTCCCACCACACCCAGTAATAATTCCTCCAACAGTTCATCGGGACAACGAAAGTCAGCCCTGCCCCTGATGATCCTGCGGGCCCTCAACCCTCACAACCCCCTGTGGGAAGTGCCAACAGGTCCCCTGACGCTGACCTGCATCAACGCATGCCAGGTGCACCTCAGGAACTGCCACAGAAGGAATGTTTGTGTCTCTCCCAAATTCCGATGTTAAATCCTAATGCACAATGGGATGATTCGTGGAGGTGGGACTTCTTTTGTTTTCCCACGCCAGTCCCTCCCCTAGGGGAAGAGGCTCTTCCGCATCCAGAAGGTTCCGTTGATCACAGCCACCTTGGTGCCAGCTGCTAGTTCCTCCTCTGAGGGACCATCTTAGAGGCAGCGGACACCTTTACCTGCTGTTGCCTCCACCTTCCCACCCGGGAATTCACTCTCCTTTGGGGGAACTTGTCTTCTCCTTAGCCCAGACATCCAGTGCCAGCAGGAGCTGCACCTGCCCGTGTGCTCCCCCCGCCCCTGGCTGATGAAGATCCTCCCCTGGGGGTTTTCAAGTCAGTCCCTCTCTGGGGGCCAGCGCCTTGTGATGGGAGATCCGTAAATGGTGAGCGGCAGCGTCTGGCACCATGTGGAGGAAGCAAGGAAAGATAGTGAAATAGACATAGAAAGACACAAGATGACAGAGAAAGAGAAACCGACGACGAGAGGGAGTGTTGGAGGCCGCCAAACTTTCCTTGTTTTTAAAGGCTAAAGGCTTCATTGTATGTATACGCTACATTTTCTTCATCCATTCATTGGTTGATGGGCATTTGGGTTGTTCCCATATCTCGGCGTTTGTAAATATTGCTGCAATGAACATGAAGTGCCTCTATCTCTTCAAGACCCTAATCTTAATTCGTTTGCATATATACCTAGAAGCAGGATTTATGGATCATACGGCATTTCAATTTTTAGTTTTTTGCGGAACCTCCATAGCATTGTCCATAGCAGCTGTGTTAATTTACATTCCCACCAGCTGGAATGAGAATCCCAGTGTATGGGGTCCCAATTTCTCAACATCCTCACCAAAACGTGTTATTTCTTCATTTTTTTACATACAGTAGCCATCCTAACAGGTATGAGGTGATAGCTTTCTGTGGTTGTGATTTGCATTTTCCTGATGATTAGTGATGGTGAGCACCTTCTCACGTATCTGGTGAAATAAATTGTATGTCTTCTTTGGAGACATGTCCATTCAAGTCCTTTGCCCCCGTTTAGTCAGTTTATTTGTTATTTGGCTACTGAATTATAGAATAATTCGGGTTTGGGATATTAACCCCTTATCAGATAAATGATGTGCAGATATTTTCTTATTGCACAGGTTTGCAAGATAGACATACAGACTGATGGAACAGAATAGGAAGCCCAGGAAGAAACCCGGACTTAGACGGTCCCCTGGTTTTCACCAAGGGTGCCAAAAAGATGCACTGGGGAAAGAACCGTCTCTTCTACAAATGGTGCTGGGGAAAGTGGATATTCATATCCAAATGGAACTGAACTCTGATCTCACACTATACGCAAAATCAGCTCAAGACGGATTAAGGGCTTAAACATTGGGCCTGAGAGTGTAAAACTCCTAGAAGACACCATAGGGGAAAATCTTTTGGACGTTGGTCTTGGCGATGATCTCTTGTGGCTTTGGACACCGAAACCAAGAATGGACGAGCAGGACTGGAAGAAACAAAAAAGCTTCTGTGGCACAAAGGAAACCATCAACAGAATGAAAAGGTCTTCTGCGCTGGTGAGGAAGCTAACACACCAGGCAGGTGAAGCGCCCTGGCAAAGTTCAGGCAATGGTTGGTGGCAGCATCGGGGCCGGGACTCGGCACTCCTGTCTCCCGGCACCGTGTCCTCTCCAGTGAGCCTCACAACCGACGTCCCACACACCCGATGTTTGAATTGATCAAGGCACATACCAACACATATTCTCTAGAATCGGTACCTCTCAGAGCCCCTGATCCACCGGGAATGAAATCACTTTAATACTGTGGGTATCAGATGACGGATTTGGAGGTGTTTTAGGTATGATTTTGGGGCTCCCCAGTCTCCCTGTTGCTACCATGCCCCCCTCGCCTTCTTCCTGGGCTTTTGCCACAGATAGCAACTGAGGATCCAGCAGATGGAAAGAAGGAAGGCAGAGGAATCACCAAAATGGGCTCATCCCCCCAGGCTCCATGACTGTCTTTTAACCCACAGAGATTTAGCCCACAGTCAAAATACCAGCCCTGGCTTCCGGGGCCCATGGGCATCGGTTCTCACCCTGGCTCTGCCCATGCAGTGTTGGACAGACTGGAGCCTCGGTTCTCTTGTCTAGAAGATGGAGAGTGGAACTGGACATCCATAGGGGTCTTTACACTCATGGGATTCACTCGTGGGAATCCACCACATCGGGCAGACCCTGGCGGCTCCTGGCTTCTGTGCCCAGTGCCATCAGATCCAGAGGACTGAACGTGTCTGTCCTCGGAGAGAGACAAAGTTGCAAACCCGCTGGTCAAATGGATCTCTAAAGGACGTGTGCGGAGGGTCTCTAGACTTCCTGAAGCAAACGGCCCCTGTTCTTTGAGCCTCTTCTCAAAGGAACCCCTGCCACTCGCTGCCTTCGGCTCCTCTTAGGGTCCCCCCGCTGTTGCCATGTGGAAGGCACACTCCCCCGCACGGCCCCAGTTTCAAGTCGCAGGCTGGGAACGGGCTCCAGCTTGCGCCCCGCGCCTCCTCTGCACCTAGCGAAGCACCGTGCGGAAACCACAACCATACCACCCGACGTGTGAGTCTGGGGGCTTCTCCCTCTCTGCAGACTGCAGAGATGGGGCAGGGGCAGAAGAAGGAAGGAGAGGTAAAGGGCCAGCCGGCTCACACCTCACTTATTTGTAAGTAGCCCATGTGGTTTCACTTTGCACCCACTTCTCCAGTGGGAGTCTGCATGTTAGCACCTGGGGACACCTGTCTCCAATTAGCCCCACCGTTTCCCTAAGAAACGATACCCCCGAGAAGATGGGACGCCAGCAATCTCCTCCGGCCCACTGAGAGAGCTGTGGCTTTCCCTCTGCTCTCCAGCCGGCAGCAAGGCAGAAATAGGAAGAGGGACAGAGGAGGGAGGTTGGGGAGGAAGGAGCAGAAACGCCTCCCCAGCCCTGAACCTGCACTCTGGCCTGAGAACACCTGGTGGCCTTGTGGCTTCCAGGCACGGAGATGTTTGGCATTCCTCCGTGGCCACGCTGGACCAGAAATGGAAGCCAGCCTACTCGGAGGGCTTCAGAGGGCGCTGGGGCTGCGGGGGTCAGCTTTTGGGGGTCTGGCTGGATTTCATGGTCCTGGCTGTCTGGATGATTTGCTGAGGATTCCAGCCCGCTGGGCCGCCCGCTGTGGGGCCTCACCCAGCCACAGAAAGGCCTGCCAGTGGCTCAGCCGGGCCTTCGATCACACTAGAAAAACAAAACAATCCCTCCTCCCCTCGGCTACCTTGAGAGCTCCCCCCTTAACGCATTTGATTGACTGCAAGTAAATTACTTATTCTCACATCTTCAGCAGGAGATCAGACTTCCAATATGGAGCTAATAGGGCTCAGTCCTCACACAGAGACTGGGAAGCATGGCTTTGTGGAATCACAGGCACGCTCTGTAATTCTATTTCGAAAGTGAACGCGTTGATTAATTCCTCTGATTGGATTCGGAGGTCCCTCAGCAAACAAGCCAGGAAACATCCTCACGGCTCAGCCACTTAGGTTTTTCGGGTTTTTTTTTTTAATTCATGCCCCATAAAATTGAGATATAATTCACAAGCCATAAAATCCACCCCATTTCAAGTGTACAAGTCAATGGGTTTTAGTGTAGTCAGAGTTGTGCGACCATCACCACTATCTGATTTTAAAACATTTCTATCACCCCAAAGAGACACCTGTTATAGCAGCCACACTTTTCTCCCCTCCCGAGCACCGCCCCCCCAACTCCCCGCCCCCTGGGAACCGTTCATCTACTTTCTGTCTCTTCGTGTCTGCCTCTCCTGGACACCTCGTAGAAAAAAAGAATCATGCGGTATTTGTCTTCCTGTGACTGGCTTCTTCCACTTAGCTGAATGTTTCTGGGTTTCCTTCACATGGTAACAGGTGTCAACTCCTCACCCCTTTTCAGGGCTGAACACTGTTCCATTGCTTGGATGGACCACCCTTTGCTTGTCCACATATCAGTGGATGCACATTTGGGTCGTTTCCGCCTTTTAAATGATTATGAATAACGCAGCTATTTATGTATAGGCTTTTAACATAATTGGGAGGGGGGTCCTTCCTTTCGTTTGACCTCTCTTTGAAAAATAACAAGGCTTAAAACATCTACCGTTGTTTCTTACCCACCACTTTAATTTTTCCTTTATAATTATTCAAGGATGATGCGCTCAGGGCTTGACACTGAGGTCGCCAAGGCGGTCCTCAATCAACCAACAGGAGTTGGTGCTAATTCTAAATGAAGGTCACTTGTGAGCCTGAGCCATGGTGAACCAGGTCACTCAGAACAGCCAACTTGGAATGCCGTGGAGGCCTTGTGATGGGAGCTATTGTCCATTCCGGAGCCAGGAGACTGACATAATCTCAGAGCCCTGGACTACTCGAGTGGTTCTTTGGGATGATCCAATCTGATTCCTTATTCTCATAGACGGTGAAGCCGGTTGAGGGAGAGAGCTCTGGCCCCCCCGCATCAGAGGACCTGGGTTACAGTTCTGACTTCACAGCTAAGTAATCGCAAGATCTTACCCAAGACACTGTCTCTCTGAGTTTCATCTTTTCCACCTGCAAATCAGAGATCCAGTGTGTGCATGCACACGTGCTTGTCCACACACAAAACAGTCACGATGACTCCCTTCCCTGTTAGTGACTGGTTTAGATGTGTGCTCCCCTGCCCTGCTTTGGCAAAAATCACTGGTTCATGAATCCTGGGGACCAGATCTGGGTTTACTAGGGAACATTGGAGTCATATTGAAATGGATCGTCCGCCCAAGAATGTAGCTTGACACAGAAAGTGGAATCCGCCAGTAAGAGGCCACAGAATGTGGTGGGTTGTCAGGACTGGCCTCGTGACAGAGCCCGACCCATTATGAAGGAGTTCCTGGACAGGCCCAGCAAGAAAGTCTCTTGGAACCCCTAAAAGTGCCCACTGAAGCAAGAGGCAGCTGCAAACATCTTCCAGATGCAGACAGCCTGAAGTCACCAGGCATCGGGCAAGTAAGACATTTCCTAGCCTTCTTCCATGCCTCCCTGCCTCCCACACCCAGGATCAGTGGAGACAGCAGCTGGTGGGTAGAGAAGGAGAGTCCCAGGAAGCAAGCAGCCCCATCCCTCACCTGCCCGTAAGCTATGCTGGAATCAGGTCATCTGGGAGGAGAAGACTGAACACCTCAACTATGTGTGGATCACAGAAACATAGGACTTAGTCAGTTACAGTTGAAGACGAAAGCCATAGGTCTTCCCCAGTTGGCTTGAAGGGCAAAGGGGAGGACTACCCCGCTAAGATTCAAGCGGCCGTAAGAAACAAAAATACAGTGGCTTTGGTGTTGGCGGTATTGAGTCCTGGGCTTCCGGTGTCCTGGCATTTCCTCAGGGTGATGGAAATAAAGCAAAGGACCCCATCCAAGACTGGGCTCCGAGATGAAGGGCCACTCCGGAAGGCTGCTATTAGATGGGCCTGAGTCTGCCTTCTGGGTCGGGCTCCCACCACCTGGGTGAGGGCAGTCACTCTACTCACTGTCCTAGAGCCCTTGCTTTTTGTATCTGCCAAATGGGCGCGAACCGCTCTGTGTCACGGGGTTGAGATCCTCCACACCCTCATATGCGCGTGAATGAAGAGAAAACATATTTTGGATGTATAAACAAATGAAACTATTTCGCATGGCACCTCTGAAGATAGGAGCAGGTTCATGTGGCAAGAGAGGGACACTGAGGGGCAAAAGGAAGCCTATCACTCTTGGGGGCTTACTCTACACTTCTGTGCAGTTTGGGGGGGGATTTAGATTGGTGGGAAGGAGGAGCTCTCTGTGCGTACCTTTCCCGGTGGTCGTGATACACGTAGGGTGTGCCTGGCCCCAACCATACCCTTTTCATGCATCTTGTTGTTTGGTCCTTACAAGCATGTGATGACATAGGTAGTAGTGTTATTCTTTACTTTATTCCTGAAGACTTTATTCTTTACTTTATTCCTGAAGATGAGGCCTAGAGAGAAGCGATGTGACCAATGGAGCCGGAATTAAACCCCAGGGGTTGGCTTCTGATACCCGCAACCAACGACGGAGGGAATGTTTGTAGGTTTTGTAAACCGGTGCCTGGAATAGTGCCAGGGACATAGGACGCTGTCAGTACATTGTTCGAATGAATGAGTAAGTCTATACATTACAAATACACTCATTGTAGAAAGCCTGGAAACCCCAGGAATAGTGCAGAACAAAATGTAAATTATCCAGAGATAACCGCTGTATTTTTGTATTTTTCTTCCAACGTTTTTTTCCCGAAAATAGTATGTAAAGGGGAACAATATTTGCATAACTGGATGTACAATGTACATATGCTCTTCTACCCAGCTTCTTTCACTCAAATGGTATCAGGAGTATTTTCCCATGCCATTTAAAATTCTTCCAAAGACTTGTTTTAATCATTGCATGCTATTTCACTACACTGTGATAGTCAAGTGTCTTTAACCATACCACGACGGTTGGATGTTTGAGTTGCTTCCAAGTAACTCTGCATTATTATTAGCCTAGCTGAACATGTTTCTATGTTCGTTTCCCATTTGTTGTCCTTCTCCCATAAATATTCTGTCTGTCGTTCAGTTTCCTCTGTAGTATGAATGTTTTCTTATTGATTTCCAAGTGCTTTTTATATATGAAGACCACCGCTCCCTTCTCAGATTTGTTTCACCAAAATTTGCTTTTGATTGACGGAATCTCCTATCTGTACCTCTTAACTCTTTTCTCCAGTTGTCCACAAATCAGTTATAACTACACTTCCAGTGACATCTTTAAACGTGTCACCGTACACAGCCTGTCAGAGAATAAGCCGTCAACAAGGACACATGTTGTCAGGAGATAGCCTTACGCATCACTGAAAACAGAGAGCGAGGCGCCCAGCTCGCCGTGCTGGACCCCGATTCTACCACCCTCACCCGTGTCAGCTAGCTGCCTGCCTGCTCGCCTGCCCTGGGGCCAGGCCATGCCTCCGACACCGACTGCTCTGACAGGCGTGCACTTGAAGTGGCATTTTACCAATCGCCAGCCTCAGATCACAGAACTCTGGGCTCAGCTGCAGGTGTCAGCAGTCAGGATGGAAACCGTGACAATGATTAGTGACACGGGGCGCCAACAGATGTTTCTGTCCCTTACAGTTGCTGATCTAAGAAGTCATCTCACAGCTGGTCCGGCTCTCCTGGGCCCCACGGTTGCAGGGCTGAGGGGAGGGAGCTGGGGAGCTAACCTTTTCCATTTTCTGAGGCTGACGCTGGGGGTGAGGGCCAGGGGAAGGGTGGCTTCAGAGGGCTTTAACCAATTGGGTGAAGGTGACGTTGTGCATGCGTGTGGCAGGACTGCCTCAAAATACAAGGTCCCAGGGGCCCGCGTGTCACCCATTGATTCATTCCTTCATTCATTCAAACCACGTCCACCAGATGTGACAGGGGTTGGAATCAGCCCTCCCAAACAACGCTTGGCAAGAGCTGACGTGTAAAGGATAATTGGGAGCTCAGCAGGAAGGGAAGGGCACTCCAGAGAGAGGGAACAGCATTTTCAAAGGCCCAAGGAACGAGAAAGAACTGTATGTTTCATCGTCTCAACAGAGTAAATCTCTTCAATGCAGCTGAGGGATACCTGCTCACCAGCGTGGTAGGTAGACAGCACCTCTCTAAGCCCAGCATTTGTCACCTCTCCCGGGGGACCTGAAAGCCAGGGCCATGACCCCGCCAGCCCCTGGCAAAGTCCTCTCCTTGCCTTGAGATTCAGCTCAGGGCCCCTCCTCCTTTGACAGGCCTGCCTTGTCCCCCCCAGCCCCAACCGGTCGTGTGTCCCCATCCTGAGGGCCCACGTTCCCCCAGACTTACCCTTCTCCCGCCCTTCACACTTCAAGTACTGTAATTTCTGTGTATTTGCTTGACTGGGCTGGAAGCCTAGGAGTCCCTCGAGAAAGCCTGTGTCTTGTTCGGCATAAATCCCCAGGGCTGACGGAGGCCGGGATTGGAGAAAAGCCTTAGAAATCTTGTTCGATCCCCTCAGTTTGTAACAGCACAACCAGGCTCAGACAGGCTCTAGGATGTTCTCCTGGAAAGAGGCAGTGCTGGGGTTCAGAATCATGTCTATCTGCACGTCCACCACGTGGGGTGCCCCCCATTATCTTCTGTTTGCGGAGGGGTGGGGCAAAGTCAGCAGCCAGACAGAATGGGCCCGAAGGCTGGGAGTGGGTGAACTCTGGGGTAAATGCTAACCCTGTGTTGGTGAGAAGTGACACCTTCAGGAACATCCCCGCCTGCTCTGCGTAGGGTCCCTCAGCTTGGTGGGAGGAAGCAGCTCGGCCGGCACAGGTTCCAGGCTTCCGTGCACGGCTTCCGTGAGAGCCGGGCAGACAACCCAATGTGCCAATATTGTGTGTGTGTGTGTGTGTGTGTGTGTGTGTGTGTGTACATGTGCTGAGTACTCCATGGACCCTGTCAGTCAACAAACTCATGACCTGCAGTTCTAGGAAAATTGCCAGCGTTGATTCTTTGAAAATTCCCCCACTTTTATTTTCCCTAGTCTTCATTTTTGAAAGCCTATTAATAAATTGTTGACCATCCTGGCCGGTCCTCTAATTTTCTCATTCTCTTTCTCCTGTGTCCCATCTGTTTGTGTTTCTCTTCCCCTGTCATAGAAATGTCATCGATGTGTCCTCCAAAGTTTCTATTAAACTCTTTAATACGCTTATACCTTTAATTTCCAACAGCTCCTTCTAGTCTATGAACGACCTTTTTTATAGCCTTCTGTTCATATTTAATAGATACAACCTACTTTAGCTCTCTGCTTCTATGAAGATATTATAGTCTTTCTCTGTTTCTGCATTTTCTTCTGTCCAAAATTCATAATAGAATTTTTCCTTCAACGCCTTCTGAGCCCTGGCCCACCTGTTCATGCTCACGTGACGGAGACTGGAAGCCCCTGGAGTGTCTATGGGCAGGGATGTGGCATGTTGACAGGAGAGCTTCCTATAGGTGAGAATATGCTGGGCCAGCTTTGTCATTAGGATCCTCCAGATGTCTAGTCTTAACCGGTCAGTGTCCTTGGGCAGCAATCCCAATCTCTTGCAAGACAGTCCAAATCCTGGAGGTGGGTTTTCAGCGGGCCAGGCGGCAGAAAGGGGAAGGGGGAAGATGGGGTCCCACTGTTCAGAACATGGGCTTGCCCTCATTCCTTGTTCTTAATTTCCCCTCCTCACTGTATGGGTGTCCAGGGCGTAGAGGTTCTTTCGCTCTTTTTTCCAGAGCTGACCTCCACTGTGCCGCCGCAGGAGGGCAGGGCTGGTTACCTGCCGTGTGGCATGGGAGAGGAAGTCTGGGGGTGTATCTGCTCTTCACAGACTTTAAACTGTCTCACTGCTTGGCTCTCCTGACCTTCACCCTCAGGGCTACTCAGTGCCTCCAACTTCTGAGCATTTCTGGGATAAGCCTGCTTCTTGTTGGCTCCCACCGACTCCCTCCCCATCCCGGCGAGCTAGGTTTCCGCCTTCCTCGTCTGCTAAGTAAGTTCCTACTTGTCCGCTTTCCGTCTCCAAACATTTTGTGGCCGTATCCCATGTGTTGTCATGTCTTCTCTCGTTCTCTTTGTCCTCAGGAGTTTTTACTTTTCGATTCTTTTACTCTAGTGTGTTAGGGTTTGGGAGGGAAGTATATTTAAGTGAGTACATTTTTAAATGAATGCTCAAATCTGCCTTGTTTACCTCTAAGTACTTGATTGAAGCATCTATACTAGAGAAGCCGAAGAAGCCGCCTGGAATATTTTTCTTGCCGTGGAATTCAAGAATAATCCTCAGCCCAGAGAGGAAGAAATCTCCATTCCCTTTATTACAAACATCAAGTCAGGAAACAAGTATTAAGCCCTTGTCACCTGCCAGGAACAGAGCAAGATGCTGGGGTGCAGGTGTCTGTGTTCTCGGCCGGCTGATGGTCTAGTTGGGGAGGCAGACAGGCAAAGGGTCCCGTGTGATAATCGAATGTGCAGAGACAGAAAGATGCAGTGAGTGCAGAGAGCTTGAACGAGTCAGTGTGCCGTGGGGAGGAGGCCGGTGGCAGGGGTGGGGCCTCTCCCTGCAAAGCTCGGAGATCTCGCTCCAGACTCCTACGTGCCCACACGCTGAACCATGAACACCACCACCACCAGCGACACACGGGCTCCTACAAGAGCGGTGTAAAGTTCCTGGGCTCTAGTATGTGCTCAACAAATACAGATCCAGTGAAAGATCTAGTTCTAAAGGACCGCCCCACAACACATTAGCTGTGTGACTACAGAGGAATAGGTATAGGGAGTGATTCTTTCTATTATGGTAGGTTAGGGGAAGCAGGTGATAGAGGCTCCTTTCTTTTTTTTTTAAATTTTTTTTTTTAACGTTTATTTATTTTTGAGACAGAGAGAGACAGAGCATGAACGGGGGAGGGTCACAGAGAGAGGGAGACACAGAATCTGAAACAGGCTCCAGGCTCTGAGCGGTCAGCACAGAGCCCGACGCGGGGCTTGAACTCATGGACCGCGAGATCATGACCTGAGCCGAAGTCGGACACTTAACCGACTGAGCCACCCAGGTTCCCCTAGAGGCTCCTTTCTGTATAGCTCTGAGATATGCTTCCATGGATTCACCCACCCGTGCATAAATTCTTTATCTATCATCTATCGATCTATCTTTCTTACAGACACACACACCTCCTACAAAGCTCCCACCCCGAGCTTCTGAGCCATGTGAATTTACAAGACAGAGGTCTGCAAACCCTGTTGAATGCATGGAGTTCACAACAAAGGCGAAGTCAGTAGAAGGAAAGAGAGTGCCAAGAAGGACGGGGTTTGGGGCACACACCAGCCAGGGACTGGCCCCAGTCGTAGAAAATGAATATCCCGCCCTGGGAATTCTCACCACACACAAGCCTAAGAAGGAAGTTGGGGGGGGGGCTCTCGGGGGGTGGGGGAGGTGGTGAGGCATGGGAGACAATGTACGGCTGTCTTGGAAAAACCAACAGGTTGGTCCCAACAAAGCAAAAGGTGCCAGTGGGGAAATAGATTTGCAGGAGCACATGTGCTTGAAAGGGATAACTCAGAGCTTTTGAGCAGGAATTGGAGCGACAAAGAGAGGAAAGCGTGGAGGTTTCTGATAGAGGAAGAGGCAGCCGGGGACTCCCAAGCCGCCAAGTGCCAAGAATGGAGAGCACGCTAAATCCTGCTGTGACAAAAGCGTGGCTTAATATCGAGCTGCTATCAATGGCAGCAGAGAGCGTGTGCCCCGTGCCACCAGGACAGGGGGACGGGGAGAGTGAGGCTCGGGGCAGCCAAGGGAAAAGCAAGTGTTATCCACTCTCTGTGACCTGTTTCCCCTCAGCTGGCTGTGAAGAGAGATGGTGGTCAGCCCACAAAAGAGAGTGGAGGGAAAAGAGGGCTCAGCATCTTAGGGCAACCCTGGGGCACAGTGTGCTTTTCTCACATTACCCTCATCATCATGCACTGGTGTAGAGGTGAGGTCCAGAGAGGCTGAGCGTTTTGCCTGAGGTTGCACAGCAAATCAGCTGCAAAGTTAGCACCAGAATCCAGACCTCCTGACTCAGTCCGGCATCGATTCTCCCAGAATTTCTGCCACGCCTTCTGTCTAGTAACGCAACCCAGCTTTCATAGATCTATAGTCCTATGACACCAAGGTGCCCAGGCGGTAATTTCGTCCCCAGGTTGTATGTAGTTCCATGGACATAAGCTGGACGTAGCCCCGAATCCGAGGAGGCGGGACTCGGGCCGTGGCAGTAAACCCATCTCCTACCCGCTTCACATCCCTAAATACTCCCTTTCGCCTCACCCACACTTACCTCCACCGTCAGTCTCGTCTAAATCAGAAAATACTCTGCTGGGGCTGGTTCAACATTCGCAAATCGATCAACGTGATACATCACATTAACAAAAAAAAAGAGAAGAACCATATGATCCTGTCAATCGATGCAGAAAAGGCCTTTGACAAAATCCAACACCCTTTCTTAATAAAAACCCTTGAGAAAGTCGGGATAGAAGGAACATACTTAAAGATCATAAAAGCCATTTATGAAAAGCCCACAGCTAACATCATCCTCAACGGGGAAAAACTGAGAGCTTTTTCCCTGAGATCAGGAACATGACAGGGATGCCCACTCTCACCGCTGTTGTTTAATATAGTGCTGGAAGTTCTAGCATCAGCAATCAGACAACAAAAGGAAATCAAAGGCATCAAAATTGGCAAAGATGAAGTCAAGCTTTCGCTTTTTGCAGATGACATGATATTATACATGGAAAATCCGATAGACTCCACCAAAAGTCTGCTAGAACTGATACATGAATTCAGCAAAGTTGCAGGATACAAAATCAATGTACAGAAATCAGTTGCATTCTTATACACTAACAATGAAGCAACAGAAAGACAAATAAAGAAACTGATCCCATTCACAATTGCACCAAGAAGCATAAAATACCTAGAAATAAATCTAACCAAAGATGTAAAAGATCTGTATGCTGAAAACTATAGAAAGCTTATGCAGGTAATTGAAGAAGATATAAAGAAATGGAAAGACATTCCCTGCTCATGGATTGGAAGAATAAATATTGTCAAAATGTCAATACTACCCAAAGCTATCTACACATTCAATGCAATCCCAATCAAAATTGCACCTGCATTCTTCTCGAAACTAGAACAAGCAATCCTAAAATTCATATGGAACCACAAAAGGCCCCGAATAGCCAAAGTAATTTTGAAGAAGAAGACCAAAGCAGGAGGCATCACAATCCCAGACTTTAGCCTCTACTACAAAGCTGTAATCATCAAGACAGCATGGTATTGGCATAAAAACAGACACATAGACCAATGGAATAGAATAGAAACCCCAGAACTAGACCCACAAACGTATGGCCAACTCATCTTTGACAAGGCAGGAAAGAACATCCAATGGAAAAAAGACAGTCTCTTTAACAAATGGTGCTGGGAGAACTGGACAGCAACATGCAGAAGGTTGAAACTAGACCACTTTCTCACACCATTCACAAAAATAAACTCAAAATGGATAAAGGACCTGAATGTGAGACAGGAAACCATCAAAACCTTAGAGGAGAAAGCAGGAAAAGACCTCTCTGACCTCAGCCGTAGCAATCTCTTACTCGGCACATCCCCAAAGGCAAGGGAATTAAAAGCAAAAGTGAATTACTGGGACCTTATGAAGATAAAAAGCTTCTGCACAGCAAAGGAAACAACCAACAAAACTAAAAGGCAACCAACGGAATGGGAAAAGATATTTGCAAATGACACATCGGACAAAGGGCTAGTATCAAAAATCTATAAAGAGCTCATCAAACTCCACACCCGAAAAACAAATAATCCAGTGAAGAAATGGGCAGAAAACATGAATAGACACTTCTCTAAAGAAGACATCCGGATGGCCAACAGGCACATGAAAAGATGTTCAACGTCGCTCCTTATCAGGGAAATACAAATCAAAACCACACTCAGATACCACCTCACGCCAGTCAGAGTGGCCAAAATGAAGAAATCAGGAGACTATAGATGCTGGAGAGGATGTGGAGAAACGGGAACCCTCTTGCACTGTTGGTGGGAATGCAAATTGGTGCAGCCACTCTGGAAAGCAGTGTGGAGGTTCCTCAGAAAATTAAAAATAGACCTACCCTATGACCCAGCAATAGCACTGCTAGGAATTTACCCAAGGGATACAGGAGTACTGATGCATAGGGGCACTTGTACCCCAATGTTTATAGCAGCACTCTCAACAATAGCCAAATTATGGAAAGAGCCTAAATGTCCATCAACTGATGAATGGATAAAGAAATTGTGGTTTATATACACAATGGAATACTACGTGGCAATGAGAAAAAATGAAATATGGCCTTTTGTAGCAACGTGGTTGGAACTGGAGAGTGTGATGCTAAGTGAAATAAGCCATACAGAGAAAGACAGATACCATATGGTTTCACTCTTATGTGGATCCTGAGAAACGTAACAGAAACCCGTGGGGGAGGGGAAGGAAAAAAAAAAAAAAAAGAGGTTAGAGTGGGAGAGAGCCAAAGCAGAAGAGACTCTTAAAAACTGAGAACAAACTGAGGTTGATGGGGGGTGGGAGGGAGGGGAGGGTGGGTGATGGGTATTGAGGAGGGCACCTTTTGGGATGAGCACTGGGTGTTGTATGGAAACCAATTTGACAGTAAATTTCATATATTAAAAAAAAAAAATAAAAATAAAATTAAAAAAAAAAAGAAAAAAGAAAATACTCTGCTGATGCGTTGCCGTTCTCCCAGCGTGTTACCTCTTCCCTTACTGGACTTCATCTGCCTTGTTCGCCGTGGTAGTCCCAGTGCTTCTCCAGAGCCTGGGGCATCGCATTAAGGACTTATTCGTAAGATTGGTTAGATGAAGGAATGACTGAAAACAGCTCTCAATGCCAGCTCCACCAATTATTAGCTGTGTGACCTGACCTAAGTGACTCAACCTCTCTGAACCTAGTTTCCTTAACTGTAAAATAGGGATAGGAGGAGCTAACTTTGTGGTCAGGCGTGAGAACTTGTTACCATGGGAACAGCAAACATGGCACACGATATGCCTGAACACAATACCCGGTGCCCACTCAGTTGCTTAACCCGCCCTTAAGAGTGAAGGCCTTGCATTGGCAGCTATTAGAAAGATGTCAGGGACGCCTGGGTGGCTCAGTCGGCTGAGCGTCCGACTTAGGCTCAGTTCACGATCTCGTGGTTTGTGAGTTCAAGTTCCGCATGGGGCTCCCTGCTGTCAGCGCAGAGCGCGCTTCAGATCCTCTCTCCCCCTCTCTCTCTGCCCCTCCTCCACTCACGCTCTCTCTCAAAATAAATAAACATTACCAAAAAAAAAAAACAAAAAAACAAACAAAAGATGTCAGTGATCTGGGACATGGACTCATCCCCGTCCTGCCAGGAGCCCTTGTCAGGAGCTGCTCTAGAACCATCCACCCCCCACTCAACAAACGTAGCATCATAGAGGCTGGCGTCTGCCATGAGCACACAGGTGCCTTCTGCTGCCCCAGCTTCAAGTGCATGCTGCCATATCTAGCCCTGCGCCCCCTGCCGGGCCAGGAGCATTCTGAGCCCCCATTTCCCACCCTCGGAGGGGGGAGGACCATGAGCCTGTGTGAAGGGCTCCCCTCTGGGTAGTGAGGGAGAGACATCGTGGGGTGGGGGCAGCTGGCAGAGGCCCAGGGTAGCTGTGAGCCTCTCTTCTGGAACGAGCAGGGCTGCTGAGAGACTTGGTGGGGAGAAGGGAGCCCACTCTAGTAAGGCCATGATTTAAACGGCCTGGGAGAGTATCTCTACTCCAAAACAGGACCCCAACGGAAGGCTGTATGTTAGGAAATCTCAATATTCAAATCATATCATTATTTTAGCAAAGCACAGAGGGATCCAAGGGCATCTCCACCTTCCAGAAACTTAGCCTAAGACCTTCGCCTTGGAGACGACACCAGGTTAGTTCATGTAAACTCAGGTCCTGGTGATCTAAACCCAAAATCATATCTTGGCCTAAGACGAGTGGAATAGAACAGTGTCTACAGAATGCATGTTAGAAAGAACAGAATGTTAATGATAAAGAAATAATGTAGAGAGCATCTTTAGAACTTTCTAGATAATCCTTGGCAGATAAGCAGCATTTGGTTTTTTTTAATCATTCCTCATTTTATTTTACTGTTTTTCATAATCTGATCTTTCAAATATGTTCAGCCATGAAAAGGACGCCTGCTGAAGTCTGAATCTTGACCTGTGTGGATGGTGACAAGCTTTTTAGAGAGAGAACCCGGGGCACAGTCCACAAAAACGAAACACAACCGAGAAATACTTTCAAATGACATATCTAATAAGTAAATATGCACGTACATTAATTTGAACAGGAAATACACAACATATGTGTGATTGGAAATTATGTCTTTATGCTGGGTTATTTATTTCTCAATGTCATAAATCCTATCTTTAAAAAAACACATTTTAAAAAGAGACCAGTAAGGAGGAAATTAATAATAATTTCTAATAGATCATTTAAAATAATACGTAAAAAACATATGATGTTGCTTAACTCATTTTTACAATTTTAATTCCAGTATAGTTAACCTACAGTGATATGTTAGTTTCAGGTGTACAATATAATGATTCAACATGTCCATACAACACCCAGTGCTCAGCACAAGCGACTCCTTAATCCCCATCGCCTACGTCACACATCCCCCTCCCTCCTGCCCTCTGGTAACCATCAGTTTGTTCTCTACGGTCGCGAGTCTGTTTCTCGGTTAATTTCTCTCCCTTCCCCCCCCCCTTGCTTGTTTTTGTTGGCTTATTTCTTAAATTCCACATTTAAGGGAAATCATATGGTATTTGTCTTTCTCTGACTTATTTCACTTAACGTTGTACGCTCTAGATACATCTGTGCTATTGCAGTTGGCAGTTACATCATTCTTTTCATGGCTGAGTATTATTCCGTTGATTTTATAAACACCACATCTTCGTTATCCGTTCATTCATCAAGTATCACTTGGGTTGCTTCCATAATTTCGCTATTGTAAACATTGGAAGGTATGCGTCCCTTTGAACCAGTGTTTTCATATCCTTTGGGTAATTATCCAGTAGTGTAATTACTCGATCATACGGTAGTTCTGTTTTTAATGTTTTGAGGACCGTTCATACTGCTTTCCACAGTGGCTGCACCAGTTTACATTCCCACCAACAGTGCACGAGGGTTCCCTTTCCTCCACATCCCAGCCAACACTTGTTGTTTCTTGTGGTTTTTATTTTAACCATCCTGACCGGTGTGAGGTGGTATTTCATGGTAGTTCTGATTTGCATTTCCCTGATGATGTGTGATGTTGACCATCTTTTCATGTGTCTGTTGGCCACCTGGATGTCTTCTCTGGAAAAATGTCCCTTCACGTCTTCTGCCATTTTTAACTGGATTTTTTGTTTTTTCACTGTTGAGTTGAATAAGTCCTTTATATATTTTGGGTCCTAACCCTAAACAAGCAATATGTCCATAGCCACATTCCCAGAGGGCTTGCCTTAAAGAGAACTAAGTCCTCAGTATTGTTTCCCAAAAGTGATGAAATATTTTGGAGCCCAGATAGCCCTGGATTTGAGTCTCAGCCTTGGTATCCTACACACCAAATTCCATGGGACCTTGGTGCAACCACCTGACCTCTCTGACCTTCGGTTTCCACGTGTGTAAAATGAGAAGCTTACTTCCTACCTTTTGTATCATTAATAAAATCAAATAACATAATATCTATAAAGTGCTTCCTACAACAGTGTTACATGCAACATAAATGTACTCTACTGTTTCAGTTACTGCTACTGAATAACAACCCAAAATTCAGGAGCCTAAAACAATAATTACCTTAATTTGCTCATGATTTTGTGAAGCAGGAATTCTAGGAAAGCTTGGCTTAAACATGGCCTCTCCAGCCTGGCCGTCTCAGCTTAGTTAGACTTGCTACATGACATATGGTATCTCCCAGAGCAAAGCACACATCTCGAGAGGACGAGACGGAAGTTGAAAGCATTTTCTTACCTCCTTTCAAAGTCAGTAGAATCACTTCTACTTAACTCTTTTGGTCAAAGCTGTCCCAGTCCAGCCCAGATTGGAGAGGAGAGGACATAGACCCCATTTCTCAGTGGGAAGAGTGTCAAAAAATTGGAGGTCATGTCAGAAACAGCCACAACTACATTAGTCCTCCCCTTATCCATGGGGGATACGTTCTAAGACCCCCAGTGGCTGCCTGAAACCATGGATATCACTGCACGTTGTATGCACTGTTTTTTCCTATACATACATATCTGTGATAAAATTTAATTTCTAAATTAGGCGCCCTAAGAAATTAACAATAATTAATAATAAAATAGAACAAGTTCACAACGTATCATAGTAAAAGTTATGTGAGTGTGGCCCCTCTCTGTCCCTCCTAGTATCTTATCGTCTTGCACTCACCCTTCCTTTTGTGATAATGTGAGATGATAAAATGTCCACGTGATGAAGTGAGTTGAATGACGTAGCATTGGACTGCCATTGACCTTTTGACACTGCGTCAGAGGGAGGGTCATCTGCTTCCAGACCACAGCTGATGGTAACTGCATTCACAAGTAAGGGGGGAGCTGTGTGATTATATTCGTCTGTGATTATATTCATCTCCTAGAGCCAGTAAACGGCACTATCCTTTCCCCCGTCACAGCGGGGTACGTGGGCATGGGGCTCAAGGGAGTGCGAGCCATTATTATGTTACGAAACCCTGGCTTACCGCCATTCCAAACTACAGTGTGCTAACAACACCTTTGAGGTACGGTGAGGCCAATCAATAAGGAGACAATCGCCATTGAAAATATGGTTGGTTACTCACTACTCCTAAGCACAAAAGGCACGGCAGGCCACAGGGGACCACATGGAGAAGCAGCAGACGTGGGGGGCCAGGAAGCAGAGGGAGCAGGAGGAACCATGGACAAGTGCCTTTACTGTGGTTTCCACAGGAAGAAACAGATGAGTCAGGGTAAGCACGTGTAAGATTGGCTAGTCTGGGGGCCCCTGGGTGGCTCAGTCAGTTAAGCATCTGACTTCAGCTCAGGTCATGATCTCATAGTTCTTGGGTTCAAGACCCACACTGGGCTCTATGCTGACAGCTCAGAGCCTGGAGCCTGCTTTGGATTCTGTGTCTCCCTCGTTCTCTGCCCCTCCCCCCACTTGTGCTCTGTCTCTCTCTCTCTCTCTCAAAAATAAATAAACATTAAAAAAATTTTAATAAAGAAAAAAAGATTGGCTAGTTTAAATAATCTCGGTTTTTGGGGGGGGGGGGGCCTCCAGGGTGTAGGGAAGGCGTGTCCCTAGTTATCTGGTACCTGTCTCTGGAGTGAGCAGTATTGGTGAGTATCAGAGCCTGATAAGGAGGTAGTTGGAGGTGTGGACTCTGGATGGATTGGTTTGTATTTAAAAAGCATATGCCAGGCGAGTTGTTTGTTATCTCCAGGAACTGGCTAACCCGGGGAGGGGCAGTCCCTCCAACGTCACCAAGGCCCCAAGATGCTGAAGCATCTTGCTAAAAAGCCATGTTAACCTGTGAACCGAGGCCACACATTCCACTGGTTGGGAGACCCCGGACTAGCCTACACGGCCCAGGTCCGAGCCGTCCCCCGCCCCCCCACCTCAGACGGAGCAGGACACCCCTCCCCTGAGGGGCTGCTCCATTCGCCTTGTCAAAAGCAGAGCCCGGGCCTGTCCCTGTCTGTCCATCCCATCCAGCATTACGTTTCCATGGACGCAGCCAGTTAGGTCCCTGCCGCCCCCCTGCTGCCGATGCAGTCATAACAAAGATAAGGCTGGGAGGGAAGCCCTTGTCTTAAGCAGTTCAACGCGGTGTGACAAGAGGCTTTCTAAACATCATCTCATGTGGTCAGCACTTCAAAACCCCCATCCCTCACCCGAATCACTCTGGCCCTTGATCTAGTCTTAAATGAGTCTTTCGGTGCCAGGAGCTTGTTAGACATCTGGTTCCACTTGACTTTGCAGGGGGCTGCTAAGGGTGGGGGTGCGGCTACCTCAACTAAAACCAAACCCTCAGACTCAGAAACACGCATCAAATCAGATGGCACGGAACGGCGTTTCAAAACAGTGAGGAGAGACCCGATGAGAGAGACGGAGACAGAAAACCACCAAGGGAAACCCACCTCCCCAGGGCCTGGCCTGGCCCCCAGACCTGGGCAGCAGCGGGCATGGCCGGTCCGCCCGAGAACCCAGCCTCGGCACTAAGAGGTGCCCAGGCTGGAAACCAGCTCCCCTCCTCTCCGTTCCGCCCCTGGGTCCATCTGCTCTCACCTTGCTGCTAAGTCAAAGCTACTCTAGTCTTCCCCGGACCCACAGAACCCTGCTGGCCGGCCTCCTGTGCCCACACTCACCCCTTTTAAAGGGTTCCGACTTCAGCAGCTAGAAAGCATGTCCAGCAACAGACCTGATCTGAGCCTTTCTTAAAAAACGGAAACTTGGGTGGCTCAGTCAGTTAAGCGTCAGACTTCAGCTCAGGTCATGATCTTGCAGTTTGTGAGTATGAGCCCCGCGTCGGGCTCGGTGCTGACAGCTCAGAGCCTGGAGCCTGCTTCAGATTCTGTGTCTCCCTCTCTCTCTATCTCCCCCAAACCCCCCCCCCCCCCGTGCTTGCACTCTGTCTCTCTCTCTCTCTGTCTCTCTCAAAAATAAATAAACATTTTTAAAAAATGGAAACTTCTTCGAAATGCGGATCTAATCAAGGCCATCCACAAATCTCAGGATGAAGATTAAAACGGTTCACAGTGCCTGCACGACCCACCGGCATGGTCCTGACCTGCTGCCACAGCTCCACCGTGCTCAGCCCTCCCTTCCCAGACTTGGGCTCCAGCCCCGGGGCCTTTGCACACACTGCCTCTGCCCCCCACCCCCACTCCTCACCTTCACCAGCTCTGCATCACTCAAGCCCCTGCAGTTTCGGTCCTCACATCCCAACTCGACCTCTCTCCCAAGGATGCAACTGCTGCTGAGACCCACCCACGAAACATTTCTTTGTTCCAAGCTCTGGCGCAGCTGTGGCTCTCCCAGCCGGCACCTCCTCCCCCACTGTGCTCCTGGGTGATTTCTTGTTAATACTCATCTTCCCTACTAGACTGAAAGTTCTATAAGAGCAAAGGATGTATCTGTCCTTCTCACTATCTAATGAAGTACCTGGCACACACTTTTAACTTGATAAGTGAAAATGATGATGAAAAATGAGTATTTCTTGCAGGTAACCATAAGGACAAACTGTGGCCACCCGCCTGGCACATGCTGGGTCCTCACTTAGGCTCCGTGATAGATGTGTGTGGTCGTGGAATGTTCACTTTATCTAATATGCAGCCTCTGGTGACTCGACTGTCTGGGGATTTGAACATGGGTCTGGTGCCTTTGGTAGGTTGGGACGCTGCCTTTTGCGTTTTCTGTGATATCTGCAGAGCTTAGGTGTTGGGAGAGGGGGAGATCATAGCGCTATGAACAAAGAGGACAAAGAAGCAAACAGAAGAAGAAACAAAGAAAAAGGAAAGAAACAAGCTAAAAACTACAATTACATGATCTTAAGACAATAAAAACGAAAGGATAATCCACATCATAGCAGGTGGGGTGCAGAACAAAGCTGCTCCCAATGGTCAATGCATAGCACTGGAAAAATAAAGAGCAGAGCAGTCACTTCAAGGAGTTGGGAAAAGAACAAAATGTATCCCTAAGGGTAGCAAGAGTGAAGAAATATTAGAGGAGGAGAGGGGGATTTAAGGATTTAAGAAACAGAAATCTGCTATGAGACTGTCTGCCACCATGGACAACAGCCAGTCGTGAAACTCACTAGGTGAATAGGTGACCCTCTCAGCTTGCTGGCTGCCCACCCTCCTTCATCCTCCTTCCACCTTCAGTTTTCCAACGTCCTCCCAAGAAAGGATCTAATAGCCACTCATTGGAAGGAATACACACCTGGTAGCAATTCTACAATGTTACCTGGGAGAAAGGGACATTTCAACGGGAGACAAACTAGAGATATATCTTCAGATAGAAAGATAAACCTCCAGTTAGACCTAATGAGCAGGCAGAAGAGACCTTGACTTGGAAAGAACCAAAGAGCATGGACCAATGAGGCCACAGCCCACATGGTTTCAGTGGTTGGGCTTTTCCCCGGTGAGTCAATGAAATGGAACATGGCTTCTCGATGAGAGAGTTCTGTAAAGGGAAAAGGATGCTAACGCTTATTAAGCTGCTCTTTTGTGAAACACTGTGCTGGGAACTTTATATACGTTTAACTCAACACACCGATTAATGCCGGGAAGAAGGCACAATTATTCCTGTTTTGTAGATGAGGAAAGTGAGCCTCAGCCAAGACAGGCAACTGGTCTGGACCCTCGCAGTTTTGGGTGGCACCGCTGCCGTGTGAGCCCTTGGGGAAACCATCGTTCTTTCCTCGAGTCCTCACCGCAGACGCCAAGAGCCAACTGAAACCAGGAACCGAGCCCGAGCCACTTGCAACAGCATTGAAAGAGAGAAAAAAAAGCTGGAAAAGACAGAACAGGTGGCAGAACAGGTTGGGGGTCCAGCCCTCAGGGTCTCTGAGTAGTTTCGTCCCCACAGTTGACCCCAAATAAAACCAAAGATTTTGTTGACCCCGAGACACAGGTTGTATCCCCACGATGTAACATCCCTAAAAGCAGGATGTATCCTAGGTTTGCTATCAACCAGGCAGTGGTCATGGCATCATCTTCACCATGTCCCTGTGATCATAGATCCTCAAACTGTCTTGCTTCCCTGGTGCTGTGAGTGCTATTTGTGCCCTATAGTTTAACTACTGTTGATAATGTCCTCCCAAGGTTATGATTCAACATTGAAACAAAACCCTGCGGGCACACAGAAGGGCATGGAAACAGCACACGTCTTGGTGTCAGTGAAGCAAACTTAGCACTACAGCAATGACTGCAAGTTCATGTTCTCTTGCAAAGCAGAGGAGGAGCTTGGGTGCTTGGTGCACCAACTCAGGGCACCACCATAGCAGCCCTGGACTTCTTTTCTGTGAAAAATCAATCCCCAACTTCTTTAAGCCCCTATAACTGGGGCTCCCTTGTTATCAGCGCCACAGGCTCTCGCTGGCTGATGAGCTACTCAGAATCGGGCTACAAAACAGTGGTCTGGGGGTCAGGCGCAGCCCAGAATGCCGGAGGCGACTTGGGGTGCTAGCCTGCATGATGATGATGATGAGGAGGAGGAGGAGGAGGAGGAGGATGGTGATGATGGAGAAATCCATTACCAACACTTGGAAACTAAGAGACGTGAAATAAAAACCTGACTCCCTAATTTCATTTGAAAAATCAGACGTGCGATACTGAGCTGTTATTCCTGCAGGCTGAGGGAGAGAATGGGAGGGGCACGCCCCAGGCCGGGGGGTGTCCTGCGGGTGGCTGCTGCCCCCATTGGGCCCTGACTCCTCTACTCCACCTGCCTGAGGCCTGTGGGCATTTGGATTTGCAACCCCAGCCCTAGATAATCTTCGCTGTCCCCTCTAACCCCAGAAGTCTAGCAAGGAAGGTCTCGAAGAGTTTTGAGCAAATTGCAAGGTGGTTGGATAGAGTACGTTTTCATCTGAACACAGTAAGTTGTTTTTGTTTCTTACCTGATGGTAACCCGACTGAGAGAGCTGATTTTCTCCCTTCCCCTTGCAGAAAGCCCTCCAGGCTCAAATCCTAGGTCTGCTAAGAGACGGCAGGCTTCAGAATTTCTGACTTCCCTCAGGTGTCCTGGTCCTTCCTGCACCTGTTGCATGTCTGATGGAATAAAGATCCTGTATCACAGCCCAGGGGAGTGTTCATTCACCTGACCCATTTCTAAAAGTTCGCTCCCCATTTCCTGTGGCTGCACTAGCCCTACCCCGTCCACTCCCCCATTCCAACATAGAGGCTCCATTCCTTCATCCCCTAGGCCAGGGTTTCTTAGCCTCAGTACTAGTGACATTGGGGGCCAGATAATCTATTGCCCCGTGTTGGGAGGGTGCAGCTGTCCCGTGCATTGTAGGATATTTAGCAACATTCTGGCCTCTACCCACTGATACCAGTGGCACCTAACCCCCTTCCCCTAGTTGTGACAAGCAAAAATATCTCCAGACATAGCCAAATGTCCCCTGGGACAGAAGTCGGTATGGTTAAGGGCCTCTGCCCAATGCCTCCTTTCCTCTTTTTCCTATGAGGCAGACAACACCATTTTAGGACAAAGTCCTTTTTGATCCTAAGGAAAGGCTAGGGAAGGGAGAGGTGGTAGACAGAACTCTAAGGTGGCCCCCCTAATTCCAGCCAACTCGTGTGCACACCTTGGGTCACCTCCTCCCCTTGAGTATGAGTGGGGTTTGTGGCCACAATAGGACATGACTCCCATAACTTCTGTTACATTATATGGCAGGAGAGACGCCACAGATATAAATAAGTCCCTAATCAGTTGGCTTTGAGTTAATCAATAGGGAGATTATCCCAAGTGGCCCTGATGTAATCAGTCAAGCCTTTCAAAAAAGGCAGAGTGATTCTAAACGGGAGAGAGTCTTCTGCTGGCCTTAAAGGGGCAAACTGCCTCCCTGTGGAGAGTGTCCACGTGCAGGGGACAGCAGGCAGTCTCGAGGAGCCAAGAACAACCCCTGGCTGCCAGCCGGGAAGAAAGCAGGGCTCTCAGTCCTACAACCGCAAGAAACGAAATTCTGCCAACAGCAAATGAGCTGGGAAGAAAATCCTGAGCCTCAGATGGGACCACAGCTCCAGCCGATACCTGGATTTCAGTCTGACAACACCCTACGGAAGAACCCAACTGTGCTGGGCACAGACTTCTGAGCTACAGAAGTTGTGACATAATGAATGTGTGTTGTTTTAAGCCACTGAATTTGTGGTAATTTGTTACGTGGCAATAGGAAACGAATACAGGACGGAGAGGTTCCAGGGCTTGGGAGTGCTGAAGATGTTTTTATTAGGAAGGGGAGAAAGGAAGGGAGGCAGGGACAAAGAAAGGAGGGAAGGCGGAGGGAGAAAGGAAGGAAGAAAGGAAGAAGGGAGGCAGAGAAGGGAGGGAAACAGGGAAGGACGGAGGGAAGGATTGAGGGAGGGAGGGGGGACGGGGGTGGGAGAGAGGGAGGGAAACCCACTTTAAAGTATCAGAGCCCACAGTCATGCCTCCAGCAGGAAAAATAACCCACCAGGCTACCATCCATTGGTCCTCCTGGAGCAGCCGATCTTCCTGCAGAGGGGGTGAGTTTGGAGGTGATGTCCCCATCAGAGCTCCTGGTGAGGGGCAGATCGCTAGCTGGCCAAGCCGCCTGCTCAGATCCCAACTCAAGCATCACTAGTGGGAAGCCCTCTCCACCTCCTTGGGCTTATCTCCTCTGTCCGTGAAGCTTCTAAAGCTAAGGCTTGCAGACTTAACTGCCAATCAGATCAGTGTCGACTCTGTTCATTCACTGGACCCATTTTTTTATTGAATGCTAGTTGAGTGTGAAACAAAGTGCATGGTCCCAGAGAGACACTGGTGAATGTGAAAGACACCAGTACCCCTGCCCTCCAGGAGCTCACGTTCTAATGGGGAAGTTGAAGGGAAAAAGCCAATAAACACGCCAAGAAGCATAATACATATGACTTGAGCTAAATGCTGAAAGGAAACAAGCCGATTGTGTACAACACGCTGTCATGACTTCACTGATGCACATCCCATCGCACTGCACAGGTGCCCGCCATATGCTTGCTGAGGTCTCTCCTTACTCACTCCCACCAAGAAACGTTCATTCTAATATCCCAGCTTTCAAGATAAGTCAAGGGAAACATCAAGGGAGGGCATGCCAGTCGGAACAGAGAACTGCCTCCAGGCTTAGAGATTATTGGCTTGTATTTCTTTCTTCCTTTAAAATCTGTGCCCCCAGTTTACTCCACACAGGACTGGAGGCAGGAAGAGAAAATATATACGACACAACAATGTAGAAAAAGATTTTAAGTAATGGTTAGGGAATATAGAAATAGAATAGGGAGCTAAGGCCAATGGGTAGGTAACACATACCTATGTATATTCCCAAAAGAAATCTCTAGTGATGGGGGCGTCTGGGTGGCTCAGTCGGTTAAGCGTCTGACTTCGGCTCAGGTCATGATCTCACAGCTCGTGGCTTTGAGCCCCGTGTCGGGCTCTGTGCTGCCAGCTCAGAGCCTGGAGCTGCTTGGGATCGTGTCTCTCCCTCTCTCTCTGCCCCTCCCCTGCTTGCACTCTGTCTCTGTCTCCTTCAAAAATAAGCAAACATTAAAAATTAAAAACAACAAAAAAGGAAATCTCTAGTGATGAATTTTGAGCTACAACTTTAGCCCTGAGTTTCCAAGCAGGCAAAGTGAAGTAAAAAATAAGATGCATTAAAAAAATTCTCATTGTGTAAGAGAAAATAAATTCACTCCAAGAGAAACAAATATGCCAATGATACTTAAATCTAAAATAAGCTTCCAGCATGGTTTTTCATATATGGGACACTGAGAGGACATGTGTTTGTCATATTTGGTCCTTTCCAAGTGATTAGATCTTGGAAAATAAGGACCATGACTGGGACCACGAATGAGAAGAAAGATAAAGGCAACAAATCCTACCTTCTTGCCTCAACTAAAACTTGGAAGCCGTCCTGCGTTCTGAGTTTGAACATGAGGCTAAGGGCCTCGGTCTGCAGCCCATATGTATCACTCCCCGTCTCTTCTTGGCACACTGCCCTGCATTTGTGTACTCGAGAACAGAAGCTCCATGAGGATGCTGATGTTGTCTGTTTATGTTCACTGCTATTGACTCCAGCCCTCAGGATAGCACTCGACGCATAGGAGGCGCTCAACAAATATTTGTTGAATCAACGGATGAATGCCTAACCCTGTCTACTGCTTCTGGCCTTTAAGAATTAGAGCCCCCATTAAGGAAGACAGACTATGCCTCATTCAGTTTTGCTCGCATACCCTGGCTGCTTTGCATTATCAAGTGCTTTTCAGATTCGAGATCCCCTTAATCATGGTTCACACTGTCTAACCGGCCATGCATTTAGTTGTCCTTCTACGTGCATTATCTTATTAGATGCCTACACATTTTCAGAAAGGACTGGACTCTCATGAACGTGATTTGGTTGAGTCAACTGAAGGCTAGAGATGTTAAGTGACTGCTTCAAAGTGACATCCTTAGTAACAGGGCCATGCTTGGCATCTAACGCCTTGATACTCAGTCTGGTGCTTTCCATTTTCTCCAGAACTATGTTCTAATATCTCTTGAACTCCTCACATGAACAAAGATATTTAAGCATGTTGTAGGTACTCAAGAAAATCTGGAAGCTACTTGAATTCCTAACGTCTCCTAATGCTCTATTCATCCCTCTCTGTGTGAGTCGTAATTCTTGAGCGAGTCAAAATCCTCCTTAACCATAATGGTCAATTAACTAAAGATGATCAGTGTAGCAGAAAAGTCCAAACCTGCTCTCTCTCTCTCTCTCTCAACTCTCAATGTATAGACAACCTCTAGATGACACAGGAAGTGGTGCCTTCCTTTTATCCTTTTAGAGAAGCCTATTGGAGGATGTAGTTCTACAAAGAGCCATTCAAAAGAGCTTCCATTTGCTGCCTCAACCCAACCATCTTGGTACCCTGTCCCCATGGTGCCTGATCCCGTAAAGAGGGATCATAACAAGCAATGAGGAACCCCACAGCATCTGGTAGCCTCCAGAAAATACGCTTTTCCTACGATCCAATAAAAGGATAACCAAAAAAGCGACAATGTGGTGCCTCATTCATTCAGTGAACAACTGGTGACATCCAAGGGACAGACTGCTCTAGGCACTCAGACAACTACAGTATAATATCGTAAGTACAAACACAGATTTATCAGCCTGGAGCTAGTGGCTACCTGAGGAAGGCAACCTCTACCAGCTTGAGGTGGGAGTGAACGATGAGAGGAACCTTCCCGAGGACTTCATACTTCAGATATGAATACTGTTTTTGAAATGATGTGTCCCAGTTCTCTCTCTCTCTTTCTCATCATCTCTCTCCTTCCCTCCTCTTAATGCTGTGCTCTCCAGCACATTGGGTTTATTCTCAAATATGGCAGAAAAAAAATTGCCATCCACCCAGACTTAGACGACCCTGAAGATATGGACTCTCGTCACATACCCATGTAAATTCCCAAAGGATTCCGACTGGCTGACTTGAGTTATTAGAAAAGGTTATACAATAGAAAGCCTTCTACCAGGTTAGAGAAGGGACAGTCGCAAGAGAAAAGGATTCTGCTATTAGAAGAAGAGACAAGGGGAGCAGGTGCAATCACTCCCCACCAGCCCCCCTCCAGACCCATGAAAGCCCAGGCTAGGGTGTTGACTATTTGGTTTGAAAAGAAGCAGCTCAAACTGACTCTTCTTTTATTTGAGCCATGGTAGAGCCACAGTCCCAGCCCCACTGTCCCCCCATGGCTGTGGTACTCAGTTGCCCTTTCTCTTGCCCATGCTTCTCTTCCTCTTCCCCCAGGGGCTTTCTCTGGCACCATGGAATTTGCTCAGCTGACCCAAACACAGCCCTGAAGAGAGGGGGCTATACCCCACCAAAGGAGTTAGTGGATAAATGACCAATCACCCCATGTCCCCTGGGTCGGTTCTACAGAGGTTACCTTGCGGACGTGAGTCTTCCTCACTAACACATGCTTTGCTGGGTTTTATTCCTTCCTTACCCACTTGCTAAATAGCCACATCCAACCAGGATTTTATCCTTGGGTCTGCTCTTGGGAAATGCCAAACCAAGAAAGTCTGGACAAATATGAAAATGCCATAGGAACGTACTGGTCTGGGCCACACTGACATTGATCCTCTAAGTGAAAGAACTTCTCAAGGCATCAGTTGTGTGTCCCATTTATCTTTTTGGTCATCCTCAGTGCCCATCATTGTGGACATTCAGCAAGTATGTATTAAAGGGAATCAAACTGCTTGATGTATATGTCCAGGAGATGTGACCTCTTTGCCTGCACAACCACGCGTTAGCTAAGAGGTGGGTACTCCTAGGACAGGAAACGTAGTAGAGTGTTTTTAATGAGGGATCTAAAAACAGAGAGACAGAATTAGGGATGCTTCTCATAGCTGAAAGAAAGAAAAAATGACAGTTAGTTGATAAGTGATGAGGAGAAAGTGCATCGTGTGTCTCCCTCCCCCACCCTACCAACTGCGTGTTCTGGACAATACAACCCGGTCAATCAAAGGCACCCTCGGCACCATGGGGAAAGATTCCTGTGTCCGGGAGTCTCAACAATTAAGTCAGCACTAGTTGGTAAATATCAACTTTCATAGCAGGCCATTGATCCTGAGACCCATGGCAGTCAAGGGTATCATTCACTTAAGCTAACAATTCTGAGACCGTCAGGTCTTCTTGTTTGAGACATCATGGAGCTTGAAGAATTACCACAAGAAACGCCAGCCCTTTAAGCCTAAGGTTCAGGTATTGTCTTTCAACAGAGAGAAGGGGAATCATGTTGTCCCTATGGACTTCTCCATTTCCATCAGGTAGAGACTCCAGCATCCCAGCCAGCACGATGGGAATGGATGTTCCCAGACTCGTCACAGTACAGATTGATTATCCAAGAGATTGGACCCCGGTGAATTCCGTACCCAGAACATTCATGAATCTTCCCTCCCAGTTGGAGGGGTTGTCTTCTCTCTTGAATTCAGAAGGAGAGAATTCCTGGAAGATAAATAGATGCACGCCTCTGCACAATATTTTATACAGGTACATGATTTGGAAAATTAGGTCAGAGGAGGGAGGGAAGATGGTGATTCATTACCAGAGCTTGAGAGAGGCAGGATTACCTCATCAGAAATTCAAAGGTAATCAGTTTTTCCCAATTGTCATGGTAATGAATCACCATTGTTAATAAATTGGGAAGTCAGTTACACCTTTGAGTAGCTGGATAAACCAGAGTTGCCTGGCATCTGTCTTCATTAGAAAAGAACCAATGAAATGATGGACTGGTGGACAGGGAGGGGGTGCTGGGTCATCTTGATTCCCTTCATCGCCTGAGGGTCAAGAAACTAGACTTTTTCCTTAACAGTATCTTCGTGGCCATGTCACTGAAAGCCAGCCTAACCAAATAAGTCTTTAAACCTGAAGTCACCCATCCGAGATCTGTCAAAGTCCCCTGATGAAAAATCAAAGGCAGCAGCAATTTATTTATTTAATAGAGGAACGGCGGCAGGAAATAATTCCTGAACATCCCTCGGCACAGGCGGAGGTCTTTATTAGAATAGATTCTTTTTTTTCCCCATGCAAATGAAAACCAGGATTGGAAAATGAGTTCATCCCCCCCCCACCCCCCCCTCCCCCGCCTCTCTGAATCTTGAGGGTCTAGGCCTCAAGATGGTCATTTCAGAAAATCCAAATTCAGTGGTTCAAGCAAAGTGGTCGGGGAAGAGCCCACTGCTGTGTTTTATGGCTCAGTGAAGGATCGGGCCTCCAGCTCCAGGAGATAAATCAGCTCAAACTCCATCAGCCTTCAGGACAGACAAATCTTTGGTCATGGAGTCGTCAATAATCCAAACATAACTTGGAATGCAGTTATAACTCTTTATTGCTTTTAGGCCCACAAAAAAAAAAACTGAGACGAATTCTGATCTATATGACTTGATAATGGCATCTGACAAGTTCCCATTTATTCGAAGGGTGGGGGATAAAAATCTTTTTTTGTCTGATCGTTGTGTCAAAATCCTGGAAGTCATTTCCATTTCTCTCTCTCGGGCGAGATTAAAAAGCAAACCCCCATGCATTCTGTCATACGATCCTGGTGCTGAGAGTTCGAAACATTTCAACAGTAATTTAATACAGGGGATTTGAGGAGATTGAGAGAGAGACAGAGAGAGGGAGGGAGAGACAGAGAGGGAGGGAGAGACAATTCGTGCGCCCTGAGAGGACCAGAGGGGTTACCTGATAGGAGACAAGATGAATATCAAACCTGTCACCGTGTCTCATTTCCCCACTCAGGAGGGAGCTGCGTATGACATCTTCCACTGCCTCACAGAGAATTCCTGCAGAAACAGGAGGAGGTGGAGGAGGCCAATTGGACTTCCAGACCTGGAAAGAAGGGCCCGGGTGCCCTCCCTACCCCAGCTGTTTCTACTGCAAGCACGCTGCCCTGATTGGTCCTGATGCGCTCCTCTGCTGTGAGAGGCTCAAAACAAATTCATCATTCATCCAAACACCAGCCCTCCACCCCCACTTATGATCTGGATGGGGGATAAGCAACTTTAGGTCTCCATGGCAAGTTTCATTCCACCCCTGTCCCCTCACCTGCCCCCCCAGTGCACAGACAAGCATGCACACGTGGGCACACACACACACACACACACACACAGAATGCACAAGGCTCAGCCCACTTGTTTTCTGTGTCTCATAAATGTTCAGGGCTGCGAAGTATTGCTGTTGTCTAACCCTTGCTAAACCTCACCCCATTCTCCACGTCTGTCTCTGGTGAGAAAACCATGATTATGCCTTATGCAAAAATATTTTACACAACTGGTGACTATTGTGGAGATATGGAATCTTAGTGTAGGAAATATCAGTCCCACTCCCAGAGACGGGGGCTCAGCGTGCCCTGGGGCCACTGTGCCCTCAGGAACCACCAGAATATACCTCTACTGGCTTCCTCGAGAAGACGCCCAGGCACGTAAAAATGGTAACCCTATCCTCCCTTGGTTTTCTCTTCTTCCTGAGTTTCTCAGAGCCATGCAACGACCCAACTTAAATATTTCTTTAAGCATTGTTTTCTGGCCTCCTGATACCTGCTTCTCCCACATGCACTCCTTAGGATTGTCGATTTTTCCCACAGAATCACCCCTCACCAACCTGGCAGTTTGGGACAGATTGGCCCACACCAGTGTCCAGAGAAGGGGCGCATGGCCCTGAACTAAGATAGTCAGTGTGACCCCGCTCCTCAGTGGGATGAATGACTCGATGAAGGGGCTGCTGGGATGGCTGTGAGAGTGGCAGGTGCCTTCCCGCTGGGCTTGAAGCAGGAAGATGTCAAGTCTGGAGCTCCCGCCACCATCTCTGAGGCCAAAGGAGCACCTGGCTCAGGTGGGCACGGAACCAACGTGGATGAGAAAGGAGCGGAGAGAGGGCCAGGTGCTGGCGATGTTACCCGAGCTCCTATGGCAGCAGCTCTAAGACCTCTCTGCCCTTCCCTCTTGGCTTGTGCCACTCTGTTAGAACTTCTGTCCCTGACACAAATCTGTCCCACAGCACACAAGTGCAAATGAGTCCCCACAGGATAAATAGCACCCTCGCAGAACCCCAGCTTCCTCTCCAAGTTTTCGCCTCATCCAGTATCTTTCTGGGAGGCCCCAGTGGAAATCTCCAATGTTCTTGTGTAGCTGCTTCGTTCCAGTCCGCTGCCGGGAACTCTACCATCCCTCCCTCCAGGGAACCAACCTCAATACTTTTCTGGGACCCACGCCCCCTACTGCCCTACAGAGATCCCCTTAGCTGATATGCTTCCGCATTGCCCCTTTTCCCAGGGCCCCCTGCTCACTGGACTCCTGGACTCCACCTCTGTCCTGCGAGCAGAAAAACGCAGGACACGACCTCGGTGTCCTCCTTTTCTGGAGAGGTGCCTCAGTGGAGTTGGGAAAGCCCCTGGTGCCCAGCGCTTGCACACAGCCCCTTATCACCCCACCTTCTCTGAGTTGGCACATAGTCCCCCACGGCCAGATCAAGTTAAAACCGTGGCTTTAGGTCAAAGCTGCCTCTTAGACCCACAGCACATCCCAGAGGCGGGAAGATAGCAGCGTCCCTGGAGGTCACCGTGCTCTTGGCATGATCTTATGAGATACTGGCCGATTAAACCGAAGATAACTAAGCAAAACTTCGTACTCATCTAGAAATCATTCTGGATAAGAAGATAGCACGCCCCAGTGGTGGTAGAACCGAATCCAGATGGTCTTTACTGGGTTTTGACAGCTCAGCCCCTTGATTCCACTTAGGGAAACCCTGTGTGCTGCAGGAACACGACTGGAAACTTCTGGGCTAGAACAGAGTGAGGGAGCCAAGGACGGCCAAAATATCAACGCTACAAAGCAAGAAAAGTTAAGTGAAAGAAGCAAGTTGCTGAGTATGCAGAGAGTAATCCCGGAGTTTTAGACAAAGAATCTTATTGGTACGTATATGCGTGTGAGCGCAGAGAAGGATAGGAAAGGAGGTAACAATCAGTAGCCTCGAGGTGGTCAAATTGTATAATTTGTTATTTGCTGACTTTTAACATTTACTCAACTTTGTTTGGTGTCACCTAATTCTAAAACAGTGTATTATTTTTTTTTTTAGTGTTTGAGAGGGCAATAAGATATTTTCAAGTATAAAAATATAGACCAAGAAGCTTAAAACAGCCCATCAAGCTTGTGAGTGAACGCTCTTTAAAACAAGAGCATTTAAATAAAATTTATACCAAAATGGAGTCGGGGGGGGGGGGGGCGGGGGTGACCCCAGGGAGCCAGGGAAGCCACCTGCCTACTGGTGGAAGGGACAATTGCAGGTCAGCAGCTGCAGGAGAGAAGTACTTGGAGCCCCAGAAGGGAGGTGTCTTCCAGGGGCAAGGGTCCAGTAAGACCAGGGCGGCCTCCAGCCTACAGACAGCTCGGCCTGGAAGAGGGGACAATGACCTGGAGCCAGAGTAGAAAGACGATGAAGAAATCACTTCCAGAAGAGAATGCCACCAAGCCTCCCAGCAGTGCCCAAGCCACCTCGGGATCGAGCGGGGGGGAAGGCGCCGAGGGCAGCATGCCCAGAATTGGCACGAGCCAAGCTACTCTGTGGGAAGAATTAAAATAAGGAATTTGACTTTGCAGAAGTCAATCATGTTGTGCCACAGTGATTTCTTTGTTTCCTTTTTGTGTGGCCATGGCATCTTAGTAGAGCTCTGTTTTGACAATTCCAGACTTCCTCAGAGCTGAGCTGGGAAGCAACGGGTTTCTATTCATGGTGAACAAGATGGGGTGGGGTAGGATGTGAGGCAAAGTGGCCAGAGATAAAACAAGGTCCCTTATTTGAGGCGGCCGAGTTTGGGGAGTGCCTAGGTGAGAAAGAGCCGAGTATCCACAAGCAAGCCAGGGCAAGCAAGTTCAGTGGTCAAGTTCAGCGGTCAAGTTCAGAGGTCAAGTTCAGGGGTCAAGTTCAGGGGTCTGGGGACAGGGCACAGTTGGCATCCAACGGAAGGAGGTCCATCAGGATGGAAAACGATGGGGCGGGGAAGGGTTTGCATTTGCCTCTTCTGGCCACCCGTCAGGTGACATGTCAGGGGTCTAAACACCTTAAAAGGAAATGTCGTGGGGAAGTGGGGGGAAATGCAGCAAGAAGGAAAATGCCAGGGAATAAAGAAGTATGTCTCCCTTATAGACGGGTGCCGGGAGCCTCAAACGCACGGGCCGGTGTCTCCCCCAGCCCCACTCTTCTTCCCCCAACCCCCTCGGATCAGGCTCAGGATCCTGAGTTCAGAGTCCCGCCCTGGGACAGGCATGTATTCGCTGAGCCAGTGTCTTCAAACTGAGTGGTAGAGATCCAGAGACCCCATAAGCCCCTCCAGGCCCAGCTGTTCAGGAGACGGGAGAGCAAGGAGAAAGCAGGGATGGGGTCCAACTCCAGAACCTACGCCCACTAGACCACCACCTTCATTTGGCCCGTTTCACACTCTGGGCTCCCATGGCAACTTTGGTTTGAACAAAGGGCTCTGTGGAGAAAGTACGTTTGAAGACCTCTGCTCTGCAGTGATGGTCCCTACAGAGGAGTAAGAAAGCCCAGCCCTAAGGCTCAGCTGCCGAAGGACAGAAGGTCTGGGCAGCTCCCCACAGCTGTACCCACCCTGGTGTAGAAGAAGGGGTGAGGAAACATTCTACCAAGAGGAAGAGAGAGTGCCTCACCAAGATATCAGGAAAGGGTGTCAAGGTGAGAGAGCAGGAGGCTTAGGTTAGGAGAACGAGCAGAAACCTCCATAAATTCTGGGATGCTCAGAAAGGAGTGAGCTGAGACCAATTCAGGTTTCTACTGGGCTGAAACACACAGCGCCAGCAACCACGCCTGTGAACTCCGTCCTGCTGTCTTTTGCAAGCCTCCAGGTGTGTGAGCCGGGGACGCGCTCTCAGTGAGATACGACAGGAGTCAGAGGGTGCGGGTTCAAATCCTGATTCCGCCATCTACTGGCTGTGCTACCTGAGCAAGTCGCAGCCGCTCTGCCTGTGTTACCATCTGCAAAAGTGGACAGAACAGCAACCGTGCAGGTTTCAGGGCCTCGGGGCAAAAACGGTGCCTTTTCATTCAACAAATATTTAGGGAGCATCCCCCACGTGCCAAGAGTTCTGAATTCAGCTTGAAAGGTAAGCGGCGTCAGACATTTAGATTAGCCCACCAAGGTTCCCCATGACCAAGCTCTGGGAGGTCCTCGAGGGAAAGTCTGAGTCCGGCTCAGCTCAGAGCACTCGAGCCCATGTACAGTGCCCGGCTCACAGCTGATCTTTCACAAACATCACTGAATGGATGGGTGAGGTGAGGAGACAAAAGATTAAATGACAGACGCAATCCCCCCAAATATCAAGGACACTTATATAAGGGAGAAAAAAATAAAACAAGGATTAATGTGCTTGCAGGAGGAGAGGCATTTTTTTTTTCTGGACAGTTTCTGGGAAGTGTTTTTATACCCCACACCTCTCTTTTCTCACCTGAGCCATTCACTTCCTTCCTGGTGAAGCCAAATAACAGACGGTCTTGTTCCAGCCACGAAAGTCCCCAGAATTCCAGGGCAGCAGATGGGGGGAGTGTTCTCAGAATATGAGAGTTGACATGCTCTCATAACATTGATATCCTTAATGTGGCCAGTGGGGTGGAGCCACATTGACCCGATGGACGCACTGGGGAAGCTGGTATTACATTTCGGCTAATACCTGAGACCATATGGGTTTTGCTTGCACTATCTCTGCAAGGAAAGAGTCATATAACCTGAACCAACTGTTTATTTCTATACTCCAACCTCTCTTCTGCCCCCCACAGAGGGCTACAAATAATCAGAGCTTGATTACTGAGATAGTGGCAGGAGTCACTTCCTTCTTCTGTTGAGCTGTAGCTAAGGTAAGCAGGACAAGAGTGTTAATAATTAGAGATAATTTTTTTCTCCTTTTCTCCAGAAAAACTATTGTCCATTGCCACAACACAATAACTGAACACCCAAATGACACACATTTGCACATAGGCACAACTATGCTTAGCCTTCTGGTCAGCCTTCTAGAAAAATGCAGTTAAGGTCTATGGTTATGGTAGAGAGAGCTCAGCTCCCTAGGGATCTGCAGTATGGGGTGAGGGAACGCAACTTGGAGAGTAGCCGTTCAGGACACAGTGAGGGGGAAAAAAGAGGACCCAGTGTCTTAGGAATCAAGCCATCTGGATTTGGGTCTTGGCCCTGACATAAACAACAACGTCTTGGGTAATATGAAACCTCTCAGTGTTAACTATATATATATAATATCTATCTATACAATGGTATCTATAAAATCCATTCTTGCTCTTTCTCTTCCCCTTATTCCCCCTCCCCTCTTTGAATAATTCGCTCCCAACCCATAAAGTGGGACTGAAAATGGCCTGAGGTAAGCTGAATAATAGCCCCTCTGCAGATGTCCACATCCTAACCCCCAGAGCCTACGAATATGTTACCATGCTATGTGGTAAAAAGGACTTCGTGGAGATGATGAATTAAGGATCATGAAATGGGAAGATTATAGTGGATGATCTAGGTGGGCCCAATGTAATCTCAAGGGTTTTTACAAGAGGGAGAGAGGAGGGTCACATAGAGAGAGAGAGAGGCCAGCAGCAGGGGTCAGAAAGGAGAGAAAATGCAAAATTAGTGGCTTCGAAGATGGAGAAAAAGACCATGAACCCAGAAACGTGTGCAACGTCTAGAAGTTGGAAAAAGCAAGGAAATGAAATCTCCCCTAGAGCCCCCAGAAGGAACGTAATCTTGTGAATCCATTTTATGCTTCTGATTTCCGGAACTGCACAATAACAAATTTGTGTTGTTTTAAGTCACTAAGTATGTGGTGATTTGTTACAACAGCAAAAGAAAGTTAGTACAATGTCCATGAGGGAGGGGCTTGAATAGTATGAGGAGAACATTCTCATGGAGGGGAGGTAGCTTTGGTGCTCCCACATGAGGTGTTGTAGACTAAGAGGTTGAGGTCAACGTCCATGCAGGGTGCTGCACAGTGCAGGTGACAGTACCCACCCAAGTGGGGACGTGAGAGGGTCCACACCAGAGAGCAGGAGCAGCAGTGAAAGGAGTTTGGTTACACTGAGAGAGACTTATCAAATAAGTACATAGGATAAAGATAATAGGGGCGAGATCTCTCACGGTCAGAGAAGGTGCTAGATTAAAATCAGAGGTGAACCCGTGGTTTCTAAATATATACATATTCTCAAGGTCTGTCCACTGAGACCAGGAGAGCAGCAACACCTCAATAACTGTGAGCACTCTGAGAGACTCAATTGTGGCTTCTAAATACCATTCTCCACTAACAAGAACTGTGTCCCTTAGAGAAATGGCTGATTTCAGGACTGGGGCAAGAAAGAATCCACCTGGGTGGTTCAGTCGGTTAAGCGTCCGACTTCGGCTCAGGTCACAATCCCGCGGTCCGTGAGTTCGAGCCCGGCGTCGGGCTCTGGGCTGATGGCTCAGAGCCTGGAGCCTGCTTCCGATTCTGTGTCTCCCTCTCTCTCTGCCCCTCCCCCGTTCATGCTCTGTCTCTCTCTGTCTCAAAAAAAATAAATAAACGTTAAAAAAAGTTTTAAAAAAAAGAAAGAATAAAATGAGCCTGAAATGTCTTTTCGTGCCAGAAAGTAAAGAATTTCTCAAAGATTGACAGCGCATATCTAAAGGACACAGAAGGCAGTTTGAAGGTACTCCCAATGGCCAAATTTAGGGTAATTGGATTAGCAATATAGATAGATAGAAATAGGTTCGATACATACATAGAAACCTATTATATGTATTATATATTACAAATAGATAATTGCAACCTATTCAATAAAATAGGAAGCTATGAGTTGTACCCTATAAATAAATAAATACATCAAAACTTTGATGAGAAATGGAATGTGTGTATACACCCAAAATACCTCTCCACAAAACGTAGAGAAGTCTAGCAGACGCTACCTTGCTCAAGTGATCAAAGCTAACACCAACAGTGATAGGAAAAATGAAAATTGTGTACTCTGTGATAGAATGCACTGAGAATTACACAGCATCACTTCTGCAATATTGCTGCTAAAGTTGTATGACTGAAGATACGTCCAGCAAACCCTAATTATAGGTCATTCTATAAAATAAGTGAACTCTCCTCTTTAACAGTACCAAGACCACGAAAGTCCAGGGAAGACTTTTCCAAATTGGAGGAGACTAAAAAGACATGACGAGTAAAGGCAACCATGGTTCTGCACTCAGTCCTTTTGCTATAAAGGACATTAGTGGGACAAGGTACGTTTTCATAGCCTTCACCCAACACCATGAAAGAATTCTTCCTTTCCACTAAAAATTACTGGAATTTTTTTTTAAATGTTTATTTATTTATTTTTGAGAGACAGAGACAGAGCACAAACAGGGGAGGAGCAGAGAGAGAGGGAGACACAGAATCTGAAACAGGCTCCAGGCTCCGAGCTGTCAGCACAGACCCCGACACGGGGCTCGAACTCACGGACCGTGAGATCGTGACCTGAGCCGAAGCCAGACGCTCAACTGACTGAGCCACCCAGGTGCCCCAAAATTACTGGACATGTAAATGTTTGTTTTAACATTACAAAATTCATTTTCAAATCCCAAGTCAAAAACTGCCTTTCAACCGTGAAATAGACACACTGCACGCGGAAGTTCTACAAATGCCATTTAATTGGCACAATAATGGATAAAGTAAGCGTTTTCTCCCAGAATTTGGGGCCACGAGTACGTCTAGCCAGGCTCCTTACCTGCACTTTTACTTTCCTTCCAGTCTGTTTTCCATCTCGCTGCAGAATGTCACTCTGAAATGCAAGTCTGATCGCATCACTCTCCCGCTCAACATTTGTCAGCGGTTGTCTGTTGCATAAGTAAGGGTTCTTAGCCTGGGCTTCCGAAGATAGGCGAGCCTTGTAATTGCAGTCACAATTTTGTGTGCATGCGATACACGCAGTTTTCTTAGGAGAGGGTCCATAGATTTCATCCAATTTCTGAGGGATCCACCAAGAAAAGGATGAGGACCCTTGGACTCAGGATTAAGTCCAAGCTCCTGAGCCTGGCAGACAAAAGCCAGTAGAGGCTGCAGCTCTCCCACCGCTTCCCTCTTCATACTTTTTTGTTCGAATAATTCCAGGCTCCAGGTGCTTAGAATTTCCCACCTTCCACCATGCTGCTTCTGCACCCCACCCCTTCACTCCTGCTGCTCTTGCTAGCTGGAATGTCCTCCCTCCTTCCTTCTCCTGGCTGCCTCTTGCTCATCCTTGAAGGCTCAGTGAAAGTAGTCCCCTCCCCAAAGAGAGACTTCCAGAACACTCACACTGGGCTAAGCACCTCCCTTGTGTTCTTCTCCAATGCCCCGTGCATGCCGTAGTAATGATGCTGGCCGTGATCTGTTCTAGCCATTGACTCATGCACCTGTCTCCCCACTGGGCTGTAGGTGCCTTGGAGACAGAGAGCATGTGCTGCTCATGTCTGCATTTCCTGGATCTCATTCCAGGCCAGGCACAGGATGCGCATTCGAGAAACATTTACAGGACTCAGAGGAACACCACACAGACCAGTGATGCTGCTATTGTCTCATCCATTAGCACCTTATTTGCTTGGCCCCACCATTCTGGGAGACTCTTGCCTCTGCCTGGCCCAGGTAAAGGGCCTGGAGGGAGAGACGGCCTGGCTCCACTCGTGACCTTGGGTGAATCACCTCACCTCTCCCTGACCCTCCCTTTCTTCTGTGTCAAATCAAGCTAATAGTTCGGACCCGCCCTGTCCCACCCTGACAGCGCAGACAGATGGGATAATAGGTCTGAAAAGCTTGGGGGAAGGGGCCCGTGCATATGTGGAACACACTCACCGCCCCACACATGCGGGAAGAGGATGAGTGTGTCAGACTCCAAGGCCAGGCGCTGTGAAGAGAGTGCCCTTTGCTTCTGGTGTTCATATGGAAGAAAGAAAATCAGATAAAATCTGATGCCACAGGCTCAGCCCTTTAAACCTCCCTCCAGCTTCCCCCAAAGGTGGTGGGGCGGGGGGGGAGAGTTGCACGTTAATTTTGTCTTCTTGCAAAGAAGAAGCTTGCAGCAAAGAGGAACCCAGAGCAAGAAAGGAGGGGCGGGGAGGCAGTGCTGATAATGAATCGCCGGATAACCGAGAGAGAAGCGAAATAGGAATTGGACTTTCTGCTGGCAGCTTGCAATAATCCCACCCTTTGGAATGTGCCTCGAGCCTCCAATCGCTGTCTTTTGGCTTCGATTAAACCCGGAGATAGCTTGCCAAAGTTTGAAACCCACCCGACCCTCACGCGCAGTGTGTGTTTTGAGCTCAACTTGAACTTTATGAGGTGCAAGTTAATTTGCATTTGGCAAAATGCAATTTCCTGTTTCTAAGAAAAAGGGACTTTAAAGATTTATTTAAGAGACACAAATGGCTTCCTGGACATCAAATAGCTCTTACAAAGCAATATTTTAATAAGTTAAGTGTAAATGAATTGAAAACACATGAATCTGATTCCCCTTGAACTGCAGATGGGCTTAACAAATACGGGGGTGGGGGGGGGAATGGCTTGGCACGGGGGCGTGGGGGTTTTCTCCATCCAGAAAGTTGCAGAAAGTAAATCAAGATGTTAGACAAACCCATCCCCACTGCAGGGCTCCCTTGCCCGGATTGTGTATCTCCCGGACTCTTGCTTTCTCTGTAAACAAAGGGAGGATTCCATACAGGCTCCGCCGGGCAAGTCCCCCTTACCTGCTTTGCTTCCTGCCTCCGCACTGCCAAACCTTCTTCCTTCTGCCTCTCTCTCCCCTCCTTCCCTCTGACATGCCAGGCTGTGGTTTCCTCCCACCTTTCCCAAAGCCTCCCGCTTGGGCTCCACCGCGGAGACAATACAGGCACTGGGGCTCAGGTGGGGGCCCCGTGGTGCCCAGTCCTACTCTCCAGCCTCGGCTGCTCCTATCTGAAGACGTCCCTGCCCAGGACCTCACCCCCATCTAGGGGACCGTGGAGATGCCCCAGTCACCTGCCCTCCATGTCGCCCCAACCTCTCTCGGCTGAGTCCATCATTTTATAAGTCGAAGCCCGCCACTGGACTTGAGGTTGGTGGCCAGGGTGCCGCCCCCGCTCTCTAGTGGATGGGGTACTCGTTATGGGGCGATGGGCGTATGGGGACACTCTCGGGCGAGGCAGGCTGGAAGGCAGCTGCACACCAGCACATAGAAGGTGGAATCTAACCTGCCGGGAGGTGGGGAAGGCATTCCCGGGGTCCCAGAAAAGGCGGTGATCCTCGGACAGGAAACCAGATGACGAGAATAGGCCCGACGTGAGCAAGACTCATGACTTCGGAATCAGCCTCTCTTTCTTGGCCTGGTGCCCCAGGGCCTTGCATGTGCTCCTGGAGGGTGGGCAGAAATCTCTAGACCCGATGACAAGCTGCAGAGGAGGGGCGTGTGCCATGAAGTCTCTCAGAGTCCTCACGGTGAGATGTTGCCGCTCTCCTGGTCTCAGTGGACAGACCTTGAGAACCGATGCCTGTTTATCTCAAGAAACCAGGAGTTCACCTCTGCTTTCAGTCTAGCACCTTCTCTGGCCATGCGAGATCTCGCTCCTAGTATCTTTGTCCTATGTACCTTTTTGGTAAATCCCTCTCGGTGTAACCACCCTCCTGTCAGGAGGGTGTGCCTTTCCTTGCCAGATGTCAGGCGGGGGCTGCTCTTAGCTCCGGAAGCCGCCTCCATCCTCTGCCACCATGTGCTTTCCATCCTCCAACCGGAAGTGGAGCACCTCTGAGCACCCTCGTGCTCCAAATCTCTGACAATCTCTGAGTCCTCTGTCTCGGACTTCAGGCCTACGTTTAAAGGGTCATGTGATTAGGTCAGGCCCACCCAGATACCCTCCCTGTATTAAGGGAGATTTTGAGGGCACTTAAAGACTCTTGCAAAATCTCTTCACAGCAGGCTCTAGAAGGATGTTTGGCTGAAAAACGGAGTTGTGTGTATACCAGATGTCAAGAATCTTAAGGCCCATCTAAAATTCTGCCTGCCCCACTCCTCAAAGAGTAGAAAAAAAAAAAGAAGGAAGAGGAAGGAAAGGAGGGAGGGATAGAGGGAGGGGAGGAAGGAAGAGAAGAAAGGGAGAGGGAGAGGAAGGGAGAGGGGAGGAAGGAATAAAGTCACCTTGCTAATTTGACGTAGGGCTTCAAAACATTCTCACCCTTTGAGTGTTTCAGGCTGGGGAAGCTGAACTAAAGAAAGAATCTGAATACAGGGGGAAGGAATCTTATAAATAAAGATGTTCATTGTAGAATCATTTATAATCATGAAGAAATAGAAGTAACATAAATGCAACAATAGATTATGGGGGAAAACATCTATAGTAATGACTTTTACTGTGTCATTATTCCATCATAATGACAATGATGGAATGAAATGGAGTGATTTTAAATGATGTAGAAAAAGGTTGGTTATCAGGGCACCTGGGTGGTTCAGTCGGTTGACCATCTGACTCTTGATTTTGGCTCTGGTCGTGATCCCAGACTCCATGCTGAGCCTGGAGCCTGGTTGGGATTCTCTCTCTCTCTCTCTCTCTCTCTCTCTCTCCCTCTGCCCCTCTCCCCCACTCACGCTCTCTCTCCCCCCCAAAAAAAACTAAATAAAAATAAAAAATTTTAAAAATTTAAATTAAAAAAAGATTAAAATTTTTTTAAAGATTGTTTATCAACCAGTAAATGTTTAATGTGAAAATGCCTATTAAATATATAAATCCTATATTTAGTATGAGTTTGACTATGTTATGTTTATATATATAAACATATGCATATCTATATATGCAAACCACTAGCTAGGTATGCACACAGATAGACACAGATAGGATAAAAAGGGAATACATCACAATGTTAATAGAGATTTTCTCTGGGCACTAGAAAGACTGATGATTTTATTGGCATTGTTTTCTTCGCGGTGGTAAAGTGTACAAAACATAAAATTCACCATTTAAGCATTCCAAGTGTAGAGTTCAGTGACATTAAGTACAATTCACGCTGTTGTGTAGCCCTCACCGCCATCCATCTCCAGAACTTTCCAGTTCCCAAAGTGAAAGTCTATGCATGAAGCAATAACTTCCCACTGGCCCCTCCCACAGCCCCTGGCCACCACATTCCATTTTCTGTCTCTGTGACTGTGACAACATTACTGTCTCATGTAAGAGATCAGTCAGCCTTACATCTCCAAGATGGAGTCATCTTGTAGGATGTGCCACTGAAATGCATCTCTCCTTTCTTTTTTTATGTTTATTTATCCTTGAGACTAGGAGCGTGAGTCTGGGAGGGGCAGAGAGCGAGGGCGACCGAGGATCTGCGGCAGGCTCCATGCTGACAGCAGAGAGCTCGACATGGGGCTCGAACCCATGAACTGCAAGATCATGACCTGAGCCACCCAGGTGCCCCGCAAAGGCTCTCTTCGTAATCAAACATCACTCAGGCTCTTCTGAGCCCTTTACTCGACTGGCCTTACCCTTGGTCTTCGTCCTTGCCGGGAACAGCACCACCTAATCACAGCAAGTATCCTACGAGTCCCTGGCCTGTTGTCAGCAAGAATCCTGTTCAGTCGTAACCGACTGAAGCCCCCTACCCTTGATGTCTCCTCTTGGTAATTTTCCAGCCCCTCCCCCACCTGCACTCTGCTCCTTGGCTACAAATCCCCATGTGTCTTTGTTGCATTCAGGGTCAAGTCCATGTTTTCTCCCCTCTAGCGATGCTGTCGACACCAATTACAATAGTCCCGAAAAAGTCTCCCTTAGCGTTTTAACGCGTATCAGAATAGTTTTTTCCTGGTCAAAATTAATTTCCTTTTTAAGGCTGAGTAATACTCCTTTGTGTGCATATACCGCATTTTGTTTATGCATCCGTCCACTGATGGACACGCGGATTGTTCCCACTGCTTGGCTCTTGTGAATAATGCTGCCATGAAGACGAACGTGGGCGTGCCAAACGTCTGTCCAGCTCCCCGCTTTCAGTCCCTCTGGTGCATTCCCAGCAGTGCAGTTGATGCATCGCATGGTAATTCCGTGTTTAATTTTTTCGAGAGGCCATCACACTATTTTCCACAGCAGCTGCCCTGTCTTACCTTCCCACCAGGAATGCACCAGGTTCCAACTGCCCCACATCCTCTCCAGCACCTCATATTATTATCGTCTCCTGTTTCGATTAATTTTTTTCTTAACATTTATTCATTTTTGAGAGACAGAGAGACAGAGCATGAGTGGGGGAAGGGCAGGGAGAGAGAGGGAGACACAGAATCCAAAGCAGGCTCCAGGCTCCGAGCTGTCAGCACAGAGCCCGACGTGGGGCTCAAACTCATGAACTGAGAGATCATGACCCGGGCTGAACTCAGATGCTTAACTGACTGAGCCACCCAGGCGCCCCACTCCTGTGTTGATAATAGCCATCCTAAAGGTTGTGAAGGAGAACCCACTATGTAGTTCTGATTTGCATTTCCCTAAAAATTACTTACTTTGGCATCTTTTTATGTACTTACGTGCCATCTGAGCATTTCCTTTGGTGAAATACCTAGTTGAACCCTGAGTTCGTTTTTAACCAGGCTGTTTTGTTTTGGTTTGCTTGTTTTGAGTTGTAAAAGTTCTTTAAGGTACTCTGGATATCTACCTCTTGGAGATAGTTTACAAACGTTTTCTCCAATTCACGGGTTGTTTCCTCACCCTGCTGATAGCGTGCTTTGGCACACACAAAATAATTGTGTGCGTGTGCGTGTGTGTGTGTGTGTGTGTGTATTCCAAAGTTGCCACAATAAACACGTAGTACTTTCAAAATCGAGGGGAAAACTTTAAAAACTCAATATGATGCTTGTGAAGAGTTTTTCATAATATGAAGAGATACATATGTAATGCTGTCTGGCTAATTGAAACACAAGAAACTCAGTTATAAGTACAACTAGATATCCACAAGGAAGAAACATACAAGCCCAGTAGAAAAAGATCAGAAAACAAAACAATGTTGTTGTTTTCTCTGGGTGGCCAGATTATGGGTGAAATGTTTACTCTTTTCCTTTTTCTGTATTTTCTAACTTCCTATAATAAACATGCATCACCCGTAAACACAGAAGGAGGAAAAAATGACACTTAAGAGGGAGGGAAAAAAACATCTGGACTCTCAAGCACCAAATAAATCTTTCAGAAGTACAGAGGAAAGTAAGAATGTGTTTTGGTCCCTTCCCCTGTCCTTAGGGTCTCTCTGCATGATTGCTGTGTTGTGTTGTGTTTGTTCGTTTTTTGCTTTTTGTTTTTTGGGTTTTTTTTTTTTTGTGTGTGGTTTCTGGTTTGGGGAGTTGGTAGTGGTTGTTTTTTGGGGATTTTTGGAACTAGTAGCTGAGTTCTCTTACCCAGTAGGTAGGATCAGGACAGGGACCTTCCAAATGCCCATCTCGCTCAGAGGCCAGATCTTCAACATGCGTTTTCAGCTCCCGAGATGGCGAGGCAGATTGGGGAGCGAAAAAATTTTTCAGTTCTATTTCTGAAGATATCGTGACGGCCAACTGCTTCTGCCCTTACGGAAAAGGGAATTTGCAGGTGACACACATTTTATTTGGGTGAGTTTTGCATTCACTCACCTCAGGGTATAAAACTCGGGCAACACTGCCACATGCTAATCTTCAGAATGAATGAGCAGAAGTAGCCAACTCATCTCAAAGAACTGTAAATGAACAGGGTCTTAATTCATGATTCCGCTACCTCTCCCGCCCCTGCTTTGGGGGAGTCTATGCGTGTCTCTACCCAGGTAGGGTGTGTGTGTGCATGTGGCTCTGTTATAGGACATCACATGCTCTTTATGGAGTCAGAGCCAGCTCGAGGCTGTATTTGACTATGGGGCTACAGGCTTTCTTGAAGACAGGAGCAGTATTTTTTTTTAAGTTTATTTATTTATTTTGACAGAGGAAGAGGGAGGGGCAGAAAGAAAGGGAGAGAGAGAGAGAGAGAGAGAGAGAGAGAGAGAGAGAGAAGCCCAAGCAGGCTCTGCACTGTCAGCACAGACCCCAAAGTGGGGCTTGAACTCAAAACCCCAGATCATGACTTGAGCTGAAACCAAGAGTCAGACGCTCAACCAACTGAGCCACCCAGGCACCCCAGGAGCAGGATTTTTTTTTTTTTAAGCTGGGTGGTACGGGTTCCAGTCTTGAGGTCAGAGCAGTGGCCCCGCTCTGAGAAAGTCATGTCATCTCCCTGAGGTTGAGTTTCCAGAGAGGAATCCAGAAAACCATTCCTCCCTCACATAAGTGCCCAGCTGACTCTCCCTTCCTTTAGCTCTTTCAAATCATCTCCACCTCCTGTCCACTAATAACTTCTGTATCAACCATCCCCTGCCCAGCCTCATGGTTCTTCTAGTATTTTACTGTCACTCCAACATTACACGACACGTTACTTTGCTTGCTCATTGCTGGTCCATCTCTCCTACAGAAGGCAAGTTCAACGCTGACAGGTCTTTGTTTCGTTTATTATGCACCCCCTAGGATCTAACACAGCACCTGGCACATGGTAGGTACTAAGTGTTTACTGCATGATTTAATGAGTCGATTCAATCAGTCTCAACAAATCAGTCATTAAAATAAGTTAGCCTCCACCTCCCTCCCATGTTGAGGATAACGTGAGACTATTTTTATGAACTTCAAAATTCTTTATCGTTGTCAGATATGGTTCATCTTTGTATGCCCCCCCCCCCCCAGTGTCCTCAGTGCTCTGCATATAATTGGTGATTAAGAAATCTATCTGGTGAATAGGGGCACCTGGGGGGGCCCCGTCGGTTAAGTGTCTGACTCTTGGTCGCGGCTCAGGTCACGATCTCATGGTTCGTGAGATCGAGCCCCGCATTAAGCTCTGTGCTGACAGCACGGAGCCTCCTTGGGATTCTCTCTCTGCCCTCCCCCACTTGCACTCTTTCTATGTCGCTGTCTCAAAATAAATAAATACACATTCTTCAAAAATCTGGCGAGTGGATGACTAAAGTAATCCGTAACGTAGTTACGGTCAGTCAACTTTCGATCATCGGCATTAATGAGCGGGAGGCAAGCGACAGATCATTTGGAACAGAAGCTGCTCTGAAAATCATTGCTGTGGGCTGGAATGTGTCCCATCGTATTCGTAGCTTGATCTCCCAATAGTGGCCACGGGCCTGGGAGCCAGGGCCGGCTCACTAGCTCCGTGCACCTAATGACTCACTGCTCAGACGTTTGAAGTCCCCTTTGCTGCGTGTTCCAACAAACGTATTCATTTCCTGCTGCCTTTTGAATCCCAGCCTGGCCTGAATGGCTCCACCCCGTCCCTTCAGCTCTGATTTACAGGACCTTTTCTCAAAGCCAGAGGCATCCACAGGCGGCCAGAGCCCGGGGCAGGCGCGGAGCACGAAGTTCTCCTGATGAGAAAGGCTGCAAGAGCACATACTGAGAGGCCGACAGAACAGTATGTTCCCTTCAGCAAGACTGTGGCTTTTCCCCAGGACCTCCAAGGCCTCCAGCAGAGCAGAAAACTTCCGGGAACCATTTGCTTTCTGCTTTCTTCTTCTTTGACTTATCACAAGTGCAGCCAAGAGCTGTCATTTATTTCTGGCGCCTGATTTTGCCACGTTTGTGAATTATCTCATTTAAAGCTCAGCATCGCCCTTCGAGATCAGGAGAGATATTCTCTCTCCTCTTGCAGATGAGGAAGTGAGGTTCAGGCAGGTGAGGCTCCCACCCGGGGTCGCACAGCCGAACGGTGACCCAGGATTAGTCGGCACCCTTTGTCACTCCTGCCCCTCACATATCATCTCAATAATCAGATTTTACTTTTATTTTTTTAAGTTGACTCCTTTATTTTGAGAGAGAGAGAGAGACAGAGAGGTCACGAGCATGAGCAGGAGAGGGGCAGAGAGAGGGAGAGAGAGAGAATCCCAAGCAGGCTCCGCACTGTCAGCACAGAGCCCAACGTGGGGCTCGAACTCAGGAACCTCGAGATCATAACCTGAGCCAAAACCAAGAGTCGGATGCTCAACCGACTGAGCCACCCAGGTGCCCCTCAGATTTTACCTTTAAGTAGGTCTTTTCCCCTATAGCCACTGAATTCTTAAAGGTGGTTTATTAGCATTCAGGAGCACGTTTCTGATGAGAAAATGGGATTCCATATACTACAATTTGGTAGAAAGTTAAAGGGCAGGCTTACCACCTTGATTATGTTTTGCTCGGGCCAATGTTAATGTTAGTTTGTCCATCTGATCAGTAAGTATTTGAGTACCTGCTCTGTGCCCAGCATTGGGGGTACAGCGCTGAACAAAACAGATGCATCACCCCCTCCATGGGTCTTATGCTAGACCCACTGATAGAGGCAGTGGTTAGATAAATATGGAGTAGGTTAGTTGGAAATATGAAAAATAAAGTAGGGCAGGGGAATGGGGAGCACAGAAGTGGTGGAAATATCCAAGGAAGAATTGGTTGATAAGGTGGAATTTGAGAAAAGATCTGAAAAAAGCGAGGGAGTGAGCCATATAGATACTGGCCGAAAGAGCAGTCCTGGTGGAGACAATAACAGGCTCAAAGGTCCTGGGGCAGAAATGTGTCCAGAGTGTTGAAGAGACAGCAACAAGGCTATGGTGGCTAGAGAAGAGCAAGAGAGAGTGAGCAGGTGAGGAGTGAGGTCTGAGAGGTTAAGACCAGAGGGTTAGATCATATTGGGCAGGGTGCATGGAGAGCAGTCAGTGTATCTGGGAACCAGGTTGAGAAAAGAGTCATAGCCGCATCAGCACAGCCAACATGACACGCATATTATCTTGCCAAAGACAATCCCATGGTTAAATGTTCTTGTTGAAGCTAAGTCACTGCAACCTTCACCCCGATGTGTCCTTCAAAAATACACTTCAGCCTGTTGATATTTCTAAACCGTACTCACTATATACTGCATTACCAAAGCAGTGCATATACAACTATATCCCGATGTTGTCAATTGTCTGATAACTGTGTACCAATTTCACACTATGAACTGCGGGTCCTAAAATCCCTGTGTCAAAGCCCTCACCTGCAATGTGATGGTATTTGGAGATGAGGCCTTTGAGAGACGATTGGGTCATGAGAGTGAGGACGCCAAGATGGAATTCGCGCCTTCAGAAGAAAAGAAAGAGAAAGATCTCTCTCTCTCTCTCTCTCTCTCTCTCTCACCATGGCCATGCACCAAGGAAAGACCATGTGAAGACACAGAACGCAGCCCTCCGAAACCCAGGAAGAGAAACTTCATCAGAACCTGACCACGCTGCCAGCCTGATCTCAGACTTCCAGCCTCCAGAGCGGTGAGAAAAATAAGCCCGTCAGTCTGGCGTATGGTATTTTTTACGGCAGCCCGAGCCGACTAAGACAATTGGCTGCCTTTGAAATTGTGCGCATTTTATTTCATGTATTTCAAAACATCCTGAGATGGGATCTGTGGGCTTCGCTGTACTTCCAGAGGGTTCCAGGGCACAATAAAGTTTAAGGAGCCCTCTCATGGCGTCCTTTGAGTCATTAGGAGAACAAGCATTTTTATTACTGCTGGGAGAGGGGGCCACCGCAGGGGTAAGCTGCATGTGTTTGTTAACAGGATCAGAGTGACTCCCAAGTTGAGAGTACGTTTTGAGCAAGAGTGAGGAGGCCACTTAGCAAACTGGTGCAAGCATCTGAGCAACGGATGACCGTGGCTTAGTTTAGGGTGGTGTTTTTATTTTTCCCAGTTTAAACAGAAATTACTTAATGAGGGGCTGACAAGGCCATGGGTGATAAGTGACCAAGAGATTAAAGCCTACAGAGACCAGTGAGAGGTGACTGCAGAGGGTGGCCAGGAAGGAGACAGCGATCACAGCAGAGTAGCTGGGTACTTATTTCTATAAATGGCCTTCCTTTCATCATTAGGACCTTATAAACCCCATTTATGGGGCAGCCCAATGGGGACAAATGAGACCGTGGAATCAGCAGTAATTAATCCCAATTAAATCCAGTCTGAGTACCTGGCCACACCCCTCCCTCTCCCAACTCCCCACCCCCTCTCCTCCTGCTCCCTGAACCCCACCCATCACAGGAGGCCAACCCTTCCTGATAAGATCAGGCTCTTTTCAAACCAATTGAACACGTACAGAACAGCAGCACACTCAGCGAGGTACAGCTGGGGATCAAAGCCCGGGGTCCTGTCCAGCTGGGAAGGGACGCAGACTCACAACCGGCTACAGAGCTCCCACAAAGAAGTGTTGTGGAAGTAAGTGCCAAGCAGCCTAGAGTTCAGGGGGAGGGGAGGAAGCACTGTTGGGCAGGGCGACCCCGGCGTGTCCACTGCCAGCAGGAGCTCTCTTGACCCTGCAGGGATGAACCTTCCGGAAGCTTCCTCCAAGCAAGGAAGCCGTCTCACTCACCTTTGTAACTCCCATGCCGTCTTTGCAGCTGCTGCCCAGGGAAGGCAGGTCATGGGAGACAGCAGACCTTCCCGGTGAGGGTAACGATGTGACCAGAGACAGTGAAGGACACGGACATTCAGACGACCAGGCCACTACGTACACAGTTTATGTCAGCAAATTCTAGCCCATGGTCCAAATCCAGTCTGCTGTCTGCCGTACAGCCCACAAACTAAACATGGGTTTTACGTTTTTATAGGGTTGAAAACAAGAGTCAAAAGAAGGTTCATCTTAATTATTTTCATTTTAATTTTGAAATTCGATGTCACTATCTGTAACATTTTGTTGGAACATAGCCATGCCCATTCATTTATATGTTGTCTGTGGTTGCTTTGGTGTTACAACAGCAGAATTGAGTAGTTGTTACAGAAACCATCTGGCCCACAAAAGCTAAAATATTTACGATCCAGCCCTTCACAGAAGATGTTGGCCAAACCCTGCTGTGTGTGGATGGCTCTCCCTCGAATTGTGCAGTGCACAACCTATACCACCAAACACGGCAGCCTTGGCCCAAGATTGGAGTCCAGGGTCCTGGTTGGTAGCCACATTACGCTCTTTTTGCCTAAGCCAATACCTATCACTCTGCTTCAGTTGCATGCCTTCTTTCTCATCTGGTATTTTGGAGCTCAAACTGCCAGGAAGTTTCCTGCAAGTCATTACGGCAAAGGATTCTCTCTCATCATTCAAGTAACAGCTCAGATGGCCTTTCTTGAAAAGAGCTTTCCCTCCTCATTCACTCGGGGCCCCGACTCATCTTCTTCTCACCATTTATCGTTATCTGAAATGACCTTGGATGTGCATTTGTGAACCTGCTATGGCCGTAGTCCCCACTGGAATTCAAGCTCCAACAAAGAACTGAGTCTTGCCACTGCGGTGCCTCCAGCACCTAGAACAGTCCCCATCGCACAACAAGAGCTCAACCAATATTTCCCAAATAAATTTTAACACTCTATGCTGCTAGAAAGATTTACAATACCCATGGACAAGAGAGTGCTCATGATGTTATTCTCTATTTTCACATGTGTTTGGAATTTTTCTTAAGAGAAAAGTTTTCTAAAAAAACATTCTGTAGAGGGGCGCCTGGGTGGCTCCGTTGGTTAAGCATCCGACTCTTCACTTCGGCTCAGATCATGGTCTCACGGTTCACGAGTTCGAGCTCCACATCAGGCTCTGTGCCGACAGAGTGGAGCTTGCTTGGGATTCTGTCGTACTCTCTCTTTCTCTCTCTCTCTCTTCTCCTCCCCCACTTGCTCCCTATCTCTCAAAATAAAAATAAACGGTTAGAAAAATTAACAGATAAAAATAAAGAGAATTCTGTACGTAGCCAAATAAAAACATTTCAAACCAAAACCAAACAAACAAGCAGAAGCTAGGAGTCGATGCCACGGCAACTCAGACTCATGCCACACCTGCTCTCCCACGTCTTCTGCTAAAACTTGAAACTGGGTTTCTTTTCATAGAAAAAAAAAAAACTGTGATAGGCAGAACTCTTTCAATTACAAGTGTCAAACCCTAAATTCAGACTCCCATACGAGAAACAAAACAAAATTTATGGCTCACAAACAAAACAAAATTTATGGCTCACAAGGCGGGAAAGCGCCTTCAGGCACAGTGGGATCTAGGGCCACGGTCTCTCTCAGAGCTGTTGGGCTGGCCTTGCCTCCCTCTCAGAAAGGCTCTGTGCTGCTATGAGCTCTCCTGGCCCTAGAGGGATGGGCCCTGTTGCTCCTGCAAGGACCCCCAGAAAGCCCCGAGGACTCTGATTGGCCTGGTGTGGGTCACACGCCCTTCTGGAATGGATTACTGGGGTCAAGAAGGTGGAGTCCCCTGGCGGGCCCGGCACAGAGTGATGGCTGCAGTCTCTCCGACCCAAAACTCATCACCTGAGCGGGAACACTGTGGAACAGTACGGGGAGGGTTCCCCCAAAGAGAGGGGTGCTGGGCCACACACAGGACACATACATACGATAGGACTTGATGCTGGAACCTGGCTTCTGAGCCTAGAGCAGAGAGGGACAGAGGTGAAGAAACTGGCTCTGAGGGCAGGGCCAGGCAGGTGGGGTCTCATCCACAGAGCGTAGAGTCCAGGAGATGTCCTTCAGTCAATGCTGGATGTCAGTAGGTTACTCTGGACAAAAACAAGGCCACGGGACCGCTCGGAACCAAGAAAACTTCAGTCCTCAGAATGAAGCCAGCAGCAGGGGTTGTGTGGGGAGGCAGGAGCTCTGACTCAGGGTCAGCCCCAGTGCCCAGGACTGTCTCTTATGTTGTCATATCCAGGGCTGTCGCCACACTGAAGGAAGGATCAGACAGGTGACCAGCACAGACATTGTCTCGCCTGCCTGGGTTCAGGACGTGGAAGTCAGCTGCCACGGGGCTCCAGGACACTGTGCAGTGTGTCCCTGGGGACAGTCGGGGTGGGACATGCGTGGTCAGATAGGACATGATGGGGGGGAAGGGTTTAAACCATACAGGAGAGAGACAGAAACCGTAAGCAAGCAGGAAACTGGGGCTCAAAATTACCCCCATCCTGCCTCCCTGTTCATGATTGGCTTCTCCCTCAAGGAGCAGGTGGAGGTGTCTTCCACACAAAGAGGCTTCTTTTCTCATCTGCAGGAAAGGCAGGGAATGTGCCTAGGGGGGTGGCTGTGTAGGGCGAGGGACAGAGTTCATGTAACGCCATCAGCACAATGCCTGGCCCAGAGTAAGCGTTCAATAAGCGGTTATTTTCCAGTGGTCACGGTATGAAGGGGCAGATGAATTCATTCACAGATCGCTACCCGGCACCCTTCAAAGTGACACATCCCTCTTCCTTATACAAAGACGAGTTCCTCTTATTATTTTTCTAGTTAACCAAAAAAAAAAAAATCCAATTTAAGCAAACTCTCCATCAGCCTCTTGTTGCATCCTGTGCAAACGGCTTCCTTAATTAAAAGATCTTAATCACAGCACAGCTTTTCCCATAGAGCTTTCCAAGAGGAGGCAGGACCTGCCACAGTGGGTCTTGCCAGGCATCCAGGGCAGTGAGTCACACACCTCTGCAGGCGCCTTGGAAAATCCAGAGCGTGAGGCTCACCCTTCCCCGGTCTCACCCCCTTTCCTAGGATCACCCCTCCCCTGCTCCCCCCAACAATCTTCCTTCTGGTTGAGATTCACACTCTCTTCTCCATCGCGCCCTTGGCCCCTCTGTCTTGGCCTGTCACACCCACTGGCCACCCCACACTCCGTGTTGCCTCACTCTCTTCCTCTTCCAGTAAGTTCTTCGAGTTGAGGCAGGTGACAGGGGCTGCTTCCTCAGCCTTTGGACTTGTTTACTATGGCGGCTCCTTTGCATACCAACATGTCTCCTGGTGGATAACTGCATCCTTGGAGAGCAGGCGGGCTTCCACGGGGGGAGGTTCCTCACATCCCGCTCCTCCAAGCCTTGTCGGTTGCCTCCGTCAAGATGTAGACAGCCCCCCGTTTCCCTCCCCTTTGATCATGGTGATGAGGAGGAGGAGGAGGAGGAAGACGATGACCACTAGGACCTCCCAACTCATGTGGGACTCGCTCCCACCCCTAGCATCTGAGGACCTTACCATGCACGAACACCGAGCCCCAGCTGGCTCGTGCCTGGGTGGCAGTTCTCAGAGAGCCCCAGCACCATGAATCCGTCCACGTGGGCTTCCCTGGGAGCTGCCAGGTGACCACCGCATCACCAAAATGGGGTTGGCTTTCCACGGGGCCATATTTGAACAGAGCTTGTATTCCATTCTTGCTCCACATACTTTAGACCAAAGGATGGCCTGGCCCAGTTTATATAAAGGGAGAGTTTGGGCCAGATACCCAAGAGAATGTAGACAGACAACTAATTCGGAAAGCGTAAGGCAAGGCAACGGGCAAAGCTGAAGTCAGTCAGCCAATGGTTGAGCTCCAGGGATGAGGCGGGTGGGCAGGACCTTCGGCCATTTCTGGGAAGGCTGGCTGGGACATACTCAGCCTCTTTGGGACTAATATGAATAGCTGGATGGGCCGCCAGGGGGTGTGAGTCAGGAGGGACGGGGAAGGAGTGGGCAATATTTTCAACTTCACATGGACCATAGAGATCTCCTACTCTAAGATTTTTAATATGGTTTTTGAGCCTCAGGACCATCTTTCAATCAAATAGCATGCAAAAGCCTCACATAGATGTTCTCTGGCCTACTTCATCACCTAGTTCAGAGAGGTCTCGCCTAGCCTCCAAAAACAGCCATTTGGTTGGCGACGGTCTGACACAACAGAACTGCTTCAGGATAAACGTCTCTCAAGTTTTACTAGCGCCGGCAACCTCGCTGTTCACTTTGACGTCAACTCGAAGGAAGAGCAGTTTGTGCCTGATGTGCCGTCCGGCTTCTGCGAACATCAAACACATCTCCAGCCTTGGTCAGGAGGGTGGGCGGCTCCGGTCATGACCAGAACGCGATAGAAGGATGAAACACAGACTGCCACCTCTGGAACAGGAGCAGGTGCTCTGCGAGCCCACCTCGTCCCAGAGACAAACGGGGGGATGTCTGTATTCACGCTGAGGCTACTTCTTCCCCAGTGGAACTATTGGCATTCGGTGAAATTTGCAAGTGAATGTTTCAGAGCCCAGGAGCGCTCTCCACAATGTCGCAGGCAGACAGCAATGATACGTACCCTTATGACAGGCTTCTGGGGCTTATTACACAAGTAATAAACACCCATTATGTAATATATAGAAACGCAGATGGAAAAAAAGCAGAGGATGCATTTTGTTGTGTTTTTTTTAATGTTTATTTATTTTTTTTTCTATATATGAAATTTATTGTCAAATTGGTTTCCATACAACACCCAGTGCTCATCCCAAAAGGTGCCCTCCACGATACCCATCACCCATCCTCCCCTCCCTCCCACCCCCATCAACCCAGAGGATGCATTTTGATCACCAGCAATCCTGTCCTGAAAGGTTGCCATTGTTAATAGTTTGATACATTTCCTTCCGATCTTTTGTCAAAGCAATAGAAATACACTGTAAATATAAGTGAACATTTCGTGAGATGTGTTTTTTAAATTTTTTTTAATGTTTATCTTTGAGAGAGAGAGAGACAGACAGACAGAGAGTGAGCAGGGGAGGGGCAGAGAGAGAGGGAGGCACAGAATCTGAAGCGGGCTCCAGGCTCTGAGCTGTCAGCACAGAGCCCGATGCAGGGCTCGAACTCTTGAGTTGTGAGATCATGACCTGAGCCGAAGTCGGACACTTAACCGACTGAGCCACCCAGGCGCCCCTAATGGTATGTATTTTTAACAAAAGTAGGATCATACACATTTGTTGATTATATCTCTTGTTTGCACCCAAAAACGTATTCTGATCATGTGTTAATATCATAAATATGCCTCTACACTGACACTGTCAATGACCACACAGATGATTCATTGTGTGGAATGAATGACAAACTACTCAGCCATATGCCAATCGTGATACATTTAGGGTTTCTTTTCCTTTTTTCTTGTAAACATCATGCTGATAAAGGACCCCGTACACCTATCCCGGCTCATCTGCCCAATTATTTCCTTATAAAAGCACACTTGATGGACCAAAACCACATATGCTAGAGTGGATGGATGCCGTTCATTGGCTGGCCAAACCCCCATCCACAGCCCCAATTCCTGGTCGCGTTGAGTAACATAGCTTTTATTTTCTGTATTCTGGTGACCTCTGGAGCTTCGTTGACTTTGCAGTGACTGCCCCTCCCAGGGTCAACGGATACCTAGCGATAATAAAGGATTGACCTGCAGGCACACTTTCCAAATCAAGCAATCCAGAGCCCACACCCCCAGACACCTCCTCTACAGGCTCTCACACTCTGGGCCACTACTCGCTGCCCTAAATACCCAGGACCGGGTACCCGGCTACTTGGGACAGTTTCTACACCCGAGAGTATTCACACTAGCCAATGTTAAATCTGTCAATCCCACCTTGCCTGTTCCTTCCCAGGGAAATCACAATAAAGGCTCTCCCACACATTTCCCCCTTAATCCTTCTGCCCTCTGACCAACACTGGGGCTTCCCTGTGTGCCCCTTTCTCTTGGAAATGATGAATGACAATCTTTTCGACAGCAGTCACCTCCTGGTCTTGTTCCCCTTACCATACCTCAACTTTTCTATCGATACGCTTTATTTTCAAACACATGGTGGGGGGCACACAGGTCTGTCTCCTTCTGTCTCTTCTGTGACTAGAACAGAGCCTGCAGACAGAAGGCTCTTTGGTGTGCTGTGTGTTTCAGGGCGACTCCGCTGTGGTCACAGAAGAGGGGCTCGGGGTCCAGAATTGGCCACTAACCGAACAGGCTCATCCTTGCCCCTTCCCAGCTGTCTCACCGCCTCCCATAAACAAGTATGAACTCCACTGGGCAGGCCTCTTGAGCCTCTGCAGCTCCAGATCCTGGGCCTGGATACACAGGCATGAACAGAAGTCAGAACGCGACAAGAACAGAAAGAACGCGTTGGACCAAAGTCGCCGGTGCTGCCGAAATACGTGCGGAAGAGCTTGCGAAGCACGGGTATTGGGGCCCGCCATCCGGAATTTGAATCCAATTCTGTCATTGGTTTGGTGAGCTTTGGAAAATCTTCTTAGACGCGTTGAATGTCAAGAGCCTCATCTCTAAAGTGGAAAAATAAAATCCTAAGTCACCAGGCTGTGATCAGAATTAAATGAAACCATGCGTGTAAAGCTCTGTGTGAGTCAGAATACTTTCCATTCGCAAATGACAGAAAGTGAGCCCCCAAGGAAATGTATTAGGGTCGCATAACTTGGAAGTCCAGAGCGGTTAGCTTCAGGCGGTGCTGGATCCAGGAGCACTAAGGATAGGACCCAGCCTCAGCCTTTCTCCCCATCACTCATCTCTGCTCCCCTTGGCCTGCAGTCCTTTGCAGAGAGGCTTTCTGCGTGCAGCTCCTCCCTGGCCCCTGGAGGCCCTAAGCCCACGTTGTCCCATTGGCGTATGATCCTTATAGTGCAAGGGTGATCGATCTCATAATGGTTCCAGTAGGAATCCTGTGAAGGTCTCTGGTTGACCCAGCTTGGCTCACATGTCAGCCCTAAACCAATCATCTTTGTGCCAAGACCGGTCACATGCCCACCCTCAGGGAGGAAGGGAGTAACACCAAGGAGTGAACTTGGGAGAGCTCCACCAAGGAAGAACCGTGGTTTCCTAAAGGTAGAGCTGTTGAGGCCAAAACTACTGCTCCACTACAAATTTCAGCAGAATATGGAACCGAGTTTTCAAACTGGTACCCTCTGGAGAAACTTGCCTGTGAATGTGTTCTGGGTGGTTCACACAGTGTGGTCCAAAACGGCCATCAGTTGGCCACATTAAATATTGCTGTGGGGAGTGTAAATTAACACAACTCTCCTGAAGGGTGACGTGGCAATAACTATCTGCATTTAAAACGCACGTGATTGGGGCGCCTGGGTGGCTCAGTCGGTTAAGTGTCCGACTTCGGCTCAGGTCATGATCTCCGGTCCATGAGTTCGAGCCCCGCGTCGAGCTCTGTGCTGACAGCTCAGAGCCTGGAACCTGTTTCAGATTCTGTGTGTCTCTCTCTCTGACCCTCCCCCGTTCATGCTCTGTCTCTCTCTGTCTCAAAAATAAACGTTAAAAAAAAAAAATTAAAAAAAATAAAACGCACGTGATTTTCACCCAGCAATCTCCCTTCTAGGAATTTATCCTATGACTATACTCCTACACTTGTAGTTCTAAGAAATGACTCCATAGAAGACTATTGATTGCTGTGCCGTGTGTAAGAGTGGAAGGCTGGAAACCACCTAAATGCCCAACAATGGAGGACAAGTTAAAGAAAATAAGACACGCTGGTTCAGATGAATCCTCGAAACAATAAGAAAAACCGAGGCGGGGGGAGGAAATCCCTTTGTGGAATGGCATCAACCACTCTGCAAAATACTTTGTTGAGCGGGAAAAGTAAAGTGCAGTGTAGGGCATAGAATTGCATGGCCCCATTTGTTTAAGATCTGGGGAAACCTCACTGTGGTGTGTGTGTTTGGTTTCACGTGCCTAGAAGGATTTATAAGAAATTGGCGGGGCGCCTGGGTGGCTCAGTCGTTGAGCGTCCGACTTCGGCTCAGGTCGTGATCTCACCGTTCCGTGGGTTTGAACCCCGTGTCGGGCTCTGCGCCGACAGCTCAGAGCCTGGAGCCGTTTCAGATTCTGTGTCTCCCTCTCTCTCTGCCCCTCCCCAGCTCATGCTCTGTCTCTATCTCTCTCAAAAATAAATAAACATAAAAAAAAAGTAAAAAAAAAAAAAAGAAAGAAAAGAAATTGGCAACACTGCTTCCCCATCAGGGAGAGAACGGTAGTCCAAGGGGATACAGTGGGAGGTTGGCTTTCTGCTGAACATCATATTCGATTTGCATAGACTCATATTATACTTTGGAACCACGTGAATCTTTACTTATCTTAAAAATAAAATAAAAACATTGTTATTCTGAAAACTAACTTGCGGGGCCGAGGTTTATTTTTGGAGTTCAGACACAGCCTGGAATCTCAAAGGAAAAATCCCTCAACACATTTATTCCTTCAGCTTTTCCTTCACGTGGTTAACGACCTGGGTGTTTAAGAAACATCTGGGAACGGCTTCCATGGGACGGAGGGAACCAGGGAAGGCTTCCTGATAGAAGATTCCATTTGGCTCTTGAAAGGTGAATGAGAGCTCAGCGTGTGGAGGAGAAGCGGCTTCCAGTCACGGGCCTAAAGCCTCAGCATTATCTACACACACTGTGAGAGGACCCAGCTAAACTCCTGGAAGCCGGAGGGGGCAAGGGCTTGGAGGGGGTGGGGCGGGACCAGAGAGGTCAGCTGGGGCCCTGTGACCAGGAAGCACTCAGGCCCTACCCCATAGACCATGAGGAGCTACAGGTGGGTTTGTGTTCAGTTAGGGTTTGAGGAAGCCAGGCCTGGCCAAACCACAACCTGGGCGTTAATGAAAAGGCCCAACCCCGGGGACCAAAACTGCCCTCTCTTTGGTGGCTTTTCCCTCACACACCGTTGCTTGTGGCCTTCCACTTATAGCATTCTGCCCCCAACAGGAAATGCTCATGAGGAAGAAGCCAATTGATTACTCCTGCCCCTTGGAGACAGCTGTATTTATCCTTCCTCCTTCCAAGAACCCGGCTGCAGTGGGCACTGGGTGGCGCCCCCAGGGCACGAGCCAGCCTCCGTGTGCAACCCCACCCCACTCTCCCCCTTTGCGGACCCAGGCGGCTTCTGTTTCTGGAAGGCACTGAATTGTGCGGCCAGGCTGGAAGGAAGCCACTTGTCCTGGAGCCCCACCCCTGGGCTCCAAGGCTCTCCTTGCCCTGCCCTGCCCTGCCTCTTCCCAGAATGCTCTTTTCACATTGTCTGTCTGCTTTTCCCTTCCCATCATATCTTGTCCCAGACATGAATTACCCCTGACCACAAGAGCAACCGGATGGCCTGTCTGCTCTTTCCCACCAAGGGGCCAATGACCGAAAACATCAGTGAGAGGTGTTTCTCTCCCACACAGGGAACCTGCATGCCAGCCGGGAAAAGTGTGCTGACGTAGGACATCAAGGAAGAGGAAGCAGGGATACAGAAAGGGCCTCGGGACCCCTGAAATCCCACCACCCACCACGGCTCCTGCTTGCCCGGAGTAAGCCTGGCCTGCCGATGGGGCTTTACTGTTCTGCAGGTTCCATGTAACAGAAAGACTTTACAAAAATGGTATTTTCTCACTTTAAATTTTTTTTAGTGTTTATTTATTTTTAAGACAGAGACAGAGCGTGAGCAGGGGAGGGGCCGAGAGAGAGGGAGACACAGAATCCGAAACAGGCTCCAGGCTCGGAGCTGTCAGCACAGAGCCCGACGCGGGGCTCGAACTCACAAACTGCGAGATCATGACCTGAGCCGAAGTCGGTCGCTTAACCGACTGAGCCACCCGGCGCCCCTGATATTTCCTCACTTAAAAAAAAAATTATGTATGTCATCAATATTGACTAATTGTTAAATCAGAGCTTAGAAATAAGCAAAAGGGAGAGAGGATATAAAATAACTTACAATCTGGGTATCCTAAAATAACTGACATTTATGCTATTGGTATATATTTCTAAACCTTTTCTCTCAAAGATAGAATTGCCATCACAGAATGCCTTTCTGCTTATCAAATCTTTCTGCGGCATTAGATATTCTTCTACAATGGCATCTTTTTTTTTTTTTTAATTTTTTTTAACGTTTTATTTATTTTTGAGACAGATAGAGACAGAGCATGAACGGGGGAGGGGCAGAGAGAGAGGGAGACACAGAATCGGAAGCAGGCTCCAGGCTCTGAGCCATCAGCCCAGAGCCCGACCCGGGGCTCGAACTCACGGACCGCGAGATCGTGGCCTGGGCTGAAGTCGGACGTTTAACCGACTGAGCCACCCAGGCGCCCCTACAATGGCATCTTTAATAGGGCTGCACAGGAGCCTAGAGTTTAGATGAACCACAGTGGACACAATCCGCATTACCTTCCATTCTTATTTCTTTCCGATTTTTGGCCATGTAGAGAGCGCTTTGGTGAACATTCATAGACATATAACTTTTATGTTTGCTCGGTTACTTCCTTTATGATACACTTCCAAGAGGAAAACTTCTGGTTGAGTTCTGCCAAGTGAGAGAAAATACATTTTCCGCACCGGATTAAGTCCCTGGTCAAAGGTGTGGGACCCCTGTACTGAGCACACCTACCCTGGGGATGAGAGATGACAGGGACCAGCACAGCGTCCTCAAGGAAGGACGGAGAGCCACAAGAATTAAGCCATGGTGGGTACCCAAGCCATTAGGTCAACGGGCAGCAGCAGCATTCATTATGGTGACGCTTCCGTGTCAAAATGCTGCCTATCTCCATCCTCACGGTAAGTCCCTGAGTGAGCAGGATCCCTGTCTTCAGCTAAGGGAACAGGCTGGGTTGGGTTAGGATGTTTGCCCAGGGTCATGTAGCTGCCAAGAGCAGAGCCAGATCCAAGGAAACCATCCGGGGTCTGACGGATGGGCCCTGCCCCACCCTGAGAAGAGGAAGACTACCGGTCCAATGTTGGGTCTGCTGCAGGGTAACTGGGCCAGCCCTCCCCTTGTCCCCTAACAAATGCTCCCCAGGTCACTGGAGTAAACATACGCTGCTCAGAGCCAAGGGCAAGGTTCCAGATAACTTCCTTAGCACAGTTCTCCAGGAAAAGCTGGCTTGAAGAATTGGAATTCAAATTCAAAGCATTTCCAGGTGCAGTAGGAGGTGAGCGGCAGTGGGGCCTTGACTCCCCGATATCCGTGGTGCGCCCAGAATGTGCCTGAGTCCCACGAGAGACTGTGGAAGGTGGCAGGAGAGCTTCCAAGAGGGGCGGGAAGGACTGACGAAAAACCACGAGCCATGGGGGTGATCTCACCCCTTCGCACACGAATCGGCGTCCGGTTTGACATACTGATTGGAACCAACGAAATAAATAAACATCGGTCTCTGCAAAGCCAATGTCAACTTCTTCCCTGCCCTTCTCGCGCTTCGGAGCGCCTTCAGAATCGCATCCCCATGTAGAAACATATGTTCTATTGTTGAACAGTCACTCCACCTGAGATGTAACTTCCAGCCAGCTCAGGCAGAAATCCATGTGCGCACTTTGCCTGGGAGAAATATTCTTGTCACATAAGAATCCCTCTATTAATCAAAAATCACATTATGGCTCTTGGAATGAAGTTTCCTTTACTACTCTTTAATAATAAGCCCGAGATAAGATAAAATTGGTAATTGCGCGTTCTCTTCTGATGGGAGATAATACAAAAGTGGTATAGAAATTTGACTTAAAAAGAGTATATTCACTTGGCTAATAGGCTTCCATTATGTGGTCTTTACTTATTCATTTGTTACAATTTTTGCCACATACGGAAAACTTTAATTGGAAGTTACTTATTACATTGTTCCTGAGTGTTAGCAGCGGCGGAAAGTTTTCAATAATCAGAGACGAATGAATGCGGGGGAAGCCCAGGATTTTAAAGACACTGAATCCTGCTGGAAGAGACTGCCTCCAGCAACCACAGCAGAGGTTGGTTTCCCTACAGATGACCTTTAGATCAGAGATTAAGGACCAAATCTCATATCGACAAAAACTCAGGTGCTTTTTTTCAGTGGATTAAAGTACAATAAAAGGATTCTAAGAAATATATTAATATATGCGTTTTATTGTATTGCTAACCTGTATCGCACGAGGCAGAGGACCCTAAAATGGGGCTACTGTCCACAGGCAAGGGTCAACAATCGGAAACAAGGCCATGCTTCCATTTATAGGCATGTTTTGTGAGCTCCTCCCAGCTACCAGGTTAGGCCTTCATTACCAGTCATTAATGCCTATTAATCAATTAAATCATATTAACACTGCTGATGTCAGCAGGCCAAAATCAAGCAGCCCTTTCACAAGGGAATATTCCTGATCAAGATGCAAAGCCCCAAAATACCTAACATCACTTGTGTAATTGGAGTAGAAATTGCAGCCTGCCAGGGGTTCGGTGGTTCACATCGGCCCTGGCTGGAGCTTGGCCCTTCTCTGCACCATACCCCAAAGGTATGGACTCAGCACCAGGGGGATGTCTGTGATCCAGAGAGGACCATGAGAAGCTTTGTGAATGGTGTTTCACTGGGCCTTACTTAGGTTGCAGAACAGAAACATCCGACGTAGAATCGTCTGTCCAAGTTGGTTCTTCTGCTTTGACCTTCACCACTAAAATGAGAATGTGTTCATTTACATTTGAGAAGTAGATGTGAGCCTCATTCATTCCAACAGGAAGCTCTATAAGGAAGGCTGGAGAGGGCTTATTACCATCATCATCATCATCATCATCGTCTTCTTCCTCATCATCATCACCGCCATCTTAGAGATGCCAAAGCCAGAAGGATCATGCTCTCACTGAGCCACCCAGCTGGTAAGTGGTAGAGAATGCCAGGAGCCCGGCCTTCCAACCCCTCCTTCCCTGCACCTTCCCTGACAACTGCTTGGGGGGACCCAGGCAGAAAGTCCTCTCTAAACAAGCGAATGACCCACTTTGGGCTGAGCGGAAATCTGTGAATCGATGCTCGCCTTCAGATCTGGCACGCTGCATATTTATAGAGCTTGGATCCTTCCTTCAGCTTTCTCTATCTAAGCTTGCTTCTAATCTGTGCTTGCCCTTAGAGGTCTCTTTAATGAAACCATCCCATTAGATGGCAACCATGCAGTATGAATTGTGGTGGCTCCTCTGTTTCTCCCTTCCAAAATCACAGCCATTAATTAAGAGCATACTGTGGGTGGTACCTAGTCTTGGCACTGACTGGTGAAAAACCACACCCAAGTAGAGAAAGCATCTCACTGAGGGTCCCCATGACCCCCAGGAGCATGCGTGAGAAAATCTAGCACAAAGAAAACTTAAGATGTCAAGGAGGGCTCACTGGCTATTACCAGAAGCAATGGAGATCAGTATGCCCCAGTCAGAGTTCCTGGGACATTCTGGCCTCTGTCACTGACTCATTCAACGGTGTTGAGTATCTGCTTTGTACCAATCAAAGAAACCACTTTCACTCCCCTGAAGGAGCTCACAGTCTGGGGTTGATGGTGAGAAGAGAGTAGAAGACAAGTCAGAATAATCAGTTTGAGGTCACAGTCCATATGGGATGGGAGGAGACCCCAGAAGAGAGGACCTCACCCAAATTAGGGCTGGGGTTGGGAAAGCCTTATCCATGGAGATAGTGCTTGAACTGACTCTTGAATGATGGGTAGGGGCTCTCCAGCTGGTCAAACAGGAGAAGACCATTCCAGCAGGGGACACAGCATGTACAAATCATGGAAGCTGGAGGAACGTAAGTAGCTATCACGACAGTGGTGAGGAATGTAAAAATTCCATCCGAGTGCTTCAATGACAAGCCCATGAACCCATCCCCCCTGGGGTGGACTACGCCAGGACCCCATGAATGTTTACTGACGTGACCAGCCATCACTAGAGCCCTGGGCACTCAGGCACCATGCAGCTGTGGCCTGGTTCAGGACTTGACACCAAAGAAATGTCACTGTGGAGCCCAGATTTGCCAATTTCACACACGAGGTCCCTAGAGACTTCTCTCTTCCTCAGTTTTCCTCATCTTGAAAATGGGACTAATAACACCTGTTCTGAAGGCTTGCTCTAAGCATTTAAAATAATGTCTATGAAACACTTGGAACAAAGGTAGCAGGAACTCCACAAATGGTAACTTTGCTGCTGGCGTTATTTCTGGGGATCCTGGCTGGACCTGGGATGATCCTGAAGCTGCATAAACACGCCATGAGTCACACACTCACCCACTGATTTGAGTTAACGGTGGGTTGATTGGGTGGCAGTGTTTGTACCTCCAAAGACTGTTGGAGGCGGGGCTCTGCCCCATCATGAAGCTTACCTCTTGATATTCCCAGAACCTGAACACCACCTTTTCTCTCCTCTGGTTCTATGTGCTTAAAGAATGCACCCTCCGGGGCACCTGGGTGGCTCAGTTGGTTAAGCGTCTGATTTTGGCTCAAGTCATGATCTCATGGTTTGCGAGTTCGAGCCCTGCGTCAGGCTCCATGCTGACAGCTCAGAGCCTGGAGCTGCCCCTCCCTTGCTCTCTCTCTCTCTCTCTCTCAAAATAAGTAAACATTAAAAATTTTTTTTAAAAAGAATGCACCCTCCATTTATTATTAATTGGAGCCAAAAAAGAATTGCAAAGGAAAGTCTGTCAGAGGGAAAATTCTATCTCAGTCCTGATCCTGAGACGAAAAGAAAGGTTGTTTGCTGTTTGGACTGACTGCACCCCCTCTCTGCTGCTGTATGGAATGATCTGAGCTGGTAATTCTTCCTTCCCTTCCTCCCTTCCCTCCTCCTTTCCTCCCTTCCTCTCTCCCTCCTCCTTTCCTCCCTTCCTCCTTTCTTTCTTTCTTTCTTTCTTTCTTTCTTTCTTTCTTTCTTTCTTTCTTTCTTTCTTTCTCTTTTTGTGCTTCCACTCTTGCCGATCAACTGTTGGGAGTCCTTTGAGACAAAAAATTAACTTTATTTATTATAGGCATGACTGTTAATAGCCACTTTCACTAATTCCACAGCCACCCAACAGATCTTGCCATTAACAGAAAATCAGCCCCCAGCGTCCCACATCCCCCAAACCCCTTAATCCCGGGCAGAGTGGGACCACTGGGCAGCCTTGCTTTATGAATCCCAACGCCACCATGTAATGTGACCTTGGACAAGTTGCTTACCTTCTCTGAGTCCCCATTTCTCATCTCTAAAATACTGATAATAATACCTGTTGCACAGTTGTGAGCGTCTGTCACAGTAGACAATAAATAAATGACTGCTTTCTATTTTCACCATCATCATTCTCTCCCTTTCTGAGTCTGCGGGGATGTCCTGTTGATAAGGACCTTCACCATCATCCATGAAGAGTCCATGCAGATTCTAACCCCTAAGTCTTCGTTGACTCCAGTGTGCCTTACCAGAACATCAGCCTCCTATTCTATGCCCTTATCAAGTTACTGTTCTCCTCCAAAATCTGGGGAAGAGACAGCCTCCTTCAGGAAGTCTTCCTAGATTGACTCTATCTGTGTCCAGTCACACTCTTTTGCAGCCTCCTAGCAGGAAAGAGAAAGCACATTCAGAAGCAATTGCAAAGAGAATTGAATAAAGGGACCATTTGCAGAGACGTGGGTAGGGCTTACAGAGGCACCACAGGAAATCAAGGCCCCAGAGAGTAGCAATGGCGGAAAGCTATATCCGTCCCTTGGCCTCAAGGGAATGGTGTTCCTGGAGCCTGGGGAGAGCTGGAGGCAGGCTGGAAGCCCGGGAGACGCAGCATACGCAGGCCAGCCTCTGTGGCCCCAGAGCACAGGCCAGGGAAGGGAAGGGAATGATCTGGGTGGGGCATGAATGGACAATAAAGCACACTCCTGTTATTCCAGCTTCTCCATTCAGTTGGGCAAACAGATAACTAGGGAGGAATCCGCTGAGACGCTTACATTTTCCATTTGAGGATCTTTTGTAGCGATCATGCGGCAACAGCCCAATATAGTTACATGTTCCCCCACAAGCCTTGACCCACGTCTTCTCCTTCCTCTGGATTTCCCCCCGCCCATGGCAGAAAGCTTACCGTTTTTGAGCACCTACTACGTGCCCAGCACTGAGCCTCACCTGATCCTCACAAGGACCCCGCAAGGGTCCACTCTTTGAAAATGAGGAAACCGAGGCTCAGGAAAGATAAGAGTCTTGCCCAAGATCCCTCAGTCGGGATCTGAATCCAGCTCCGGATGCAAAGCCTGCAATTCTGCACCACAAGACTCCACGGCTTTGTGAAGTCACGCCAGGCCTGCCTCCCTCCGCCATGGCCGGCTGCCTTGCGGGCTTTGTTCAGGCCTTTATTATCTGGTCTGTCTGCACAGCGTTGGGATCTGCTCAGCCCTCAGACTTGAGCCCAGTATTAGATGCACCCAAGCAGACAGACATTCTGTACGGTGATTTCTCCTACTATCACCTCCTGAAACCGTGTCAGATGGGCCACACTGCCCCAGGCCCACGCTTCCCCTGCAACTTACCCTTGGTGGGGTGAGCCAGCATAAAGCCAAGACAAGCTTCATCTACAGCAGGGCACTCGATTGTCCAGACTGCAAGGAGAGGAGAGGAGGCAAGGCTTTGACGTTACGGCCTCAGAAATGAGGAAGTTTCTGTCTCTGACTGTGATTTCACAGGATGAGAAACTCCTACACAAGAAAGGAGGGGTGCCTGGGTGGCTGAGTTGGTTAAGCATCTGACTTTGGCTCAGGTCATGATCTTACCGTTTGTGAGTTTGAGCCCCACATCAGGCTGTCTGCTCTCAGCACAGAGACCGCTGTGGATCCTCTGTCCCCTACTCTCTCTATCCCTCCCCCACTTGCTCTCTCTCTCTCTCAAAATAAATAAGCTTTAACAAAAAAAAGAAAAGAGGGGCGCCTGGGTGGCTCAGTCGGTTAAGTGTCCGACTTTGGCTCAGATCATGATCTCGCCGTCTGTGACGTCGAGCCCTGCGTCGGGCTTGGTGCTGACAGCTCAGAGCCTGGAGCCTGCTTCGGATTCTGAGCCTCCCTCTCTCTCTGCCCCTCCCCACTTATGTGTTCACTCTCTCTCTCTTAAAAAATAAATAAAACATTAAAAAAGAAAGAAAGAAAGAAAAAAGAGATTAAGAGGTAAGGTGATCAAAAAAAAAAAAAAAAAAAAACAGTCCAAGTCATTTAAAGTATTTTTTAAAAATAAGCAGATTCTCACCTCTGTGGAAGATCTGGGTGTGGGTGGAGACCTGCTCAGGGCTGTCAGCGCTCTCCATCTGTGAGTTCAGTGTGTATGCTCCCCAGCGATCTCAGCACCAGGAGAAAGAGCAATGGGTTGCTATTTTCTTCTTCTTCTTCTTTTTTTTTTTTTTTTTTACATTTATTTATTTTTGAGAGACAGAGACAGAGCACAAGTGGGGGAGGGACAGAGAGGGAAGGAGACACAGAATCCGAAGCAGGCTCCAGGCTCCGAGCTGTCAGCACAGAGCCCGACGCGGGGCTCGAACCCACGGACCGTGAGATCACGACCTGAGCTGGAGTCGGACGCCCAACCGACTGAGCCACCCAGGTGCCCCATGGGTCGATATTTCCTCTGTGAACCCAGCACCGATCTTGAAATGCTGTGCTCTGCACCCTCCTTCCACCGGTTTGGAAAACCACGTGCTGTCTTCCTGGTCCCCGTGCCACGGGCTGTTCCCCGCCTCGCCGCCCGTCCCCTCTGTCGAGCTCGCATCTCTCCTGCTGCACCTCCTCTCTTCACAGCCTCATGGAGATGGAGAACAGCTGGTCCTTGATCCTCCGGAGAACAACTTTTTAGAGGTTTGTTTTAGTGGAAACACCAGGGTCCCGAGGAATTTTCCCCTTTGTGTGAAAATGAATGTCTTCCTCTGAGGCCTGCTCTGAGGGGCGTCCACCTGAGCGGTGGTAACTTCAAAGGCTCCCCACATTTCTGTTCCAGAGGCTCCAGGCGGGCTCGGGGCCTCCTCCCGCTGCTTCTGCCCAGGACTCCGCGGGCCTCTGCCCCGAACCCAGCGCCGAGCAGCTGCGGAAGGGCCCCGGGCACATGTGTGATGCGCGTAGGTGTCTGCGTTCGTGCAGAGGCTCCCGGCGGCTTGCGTTTGGGAGTGGGCGTGGGCATCCAAAATACCTCGCTCTCTCTGCATTATTAAGAATCCCTGCTTAGAAAGCAGAGAGACACGAGGGGAGACAGCATCCAGCTACGGCCTCGTGCCTTCGGTTTCAGTCTGTAACAAATATTTACACCCAAGTTACAACAAGTCCTGGAAAAGAAGCTGTTCACAGAAACACAGACGCTTAGCACTGGGCTAATTACAGGCCTCTGTTGCCCTCTCCAGTATATGCTTTATGTTCATTTTTAAACACTCCATCGTGATTCTTCTCTTCCTTTCTTACACACCGAGCCCAGCAGGCAGCTGTTTCCTATATGCAGCTGGGTCCCGCCACAGATGACCGCCTGTCTTTTAGCACCTTTGTGAAGCTTATTTTGAGACGAATCTGGCTGCAGGTGTCAGGTAAGAGTGGGACTTTGTCCGAAAAGACCAAGAACCCGGTGGAAGGGGAGGGAGGGGGCTCAGGAGTGAGAGGGTCCGTGGGGGATACCTACATCCACCCTCCCTCCCACCCCACCCACCCCACCCCCATCTGCAGGGCGACACCATATTTCCATCCTGGGCTCCATGCCTGGGTCCACACAGGAAGATGCTTTGCGGGGCCCAATGGCAGAGCATTTTAATCGCCATGTCCCCAGTGACATCAAATCTCACAAACAACCTCCATAAATCACACCCTGACAGCTACCGGGCTTGTCCAACGCTAAACACAAGTGGAATCTTCTTTTAAGTTGCGTCTTAAGTTATAGGCAGTACCATCAGCCTTCAGCAAACATCTGTAGTTCATCTTATCGTTTGAAGAAATATATGAGTTTCACTGTCTTTTTTTTTTTTTCTTTAAGGCTTTTGCAGCTTCTGTCCTTGATTTGTTTGAAGGCCATCTGCTACATATAAAATTGGGGGTGGGGGCATGCTGTGGAAAAGGAACATTTGTGAGATGTACATGCTGGGAGAAAACGCAAACGCGGTGCATGCTTCTGGCAGCTTCGGTGGGCACCACTTTCCTTTCCGGACCCCCAGCCCCTGAGAGAGCTTTGGACTTGGGATGTCCCTGTTGGCTCTTCCTGAAACTCATTCTGGTTCTGTCTCGTGGCCGTGACTCCACCCCTCAGAGCCAGCGTTGGTGAGTCTGAGATCTTTCGAAACGTGCAAATGCGTGCTACGGTTGACCTCCGGAGGTCTGCTAATGATGCCCCGTGGGCTGCAGGGTAAAATGGGGCACCCAGGCGCCCAAGGGGACGTTTCTCACAGGAATGACACTGGAGGCCCGTCTGGGGAGTGTATGTCATGGCAGGAAGTTACCACAGGGTGGTAGGAGTTGTGCAGCTGTGTGCCCTCACTCGGGCATTCTTCCCTGACAAGCAGAGGCGACAGGAAACCAATGCAAAGAATGGCAGCCAGGGGCTTCCTCCCACTCCTGCCCAAACAGAGGTGTCTGAGCTGATGCCGACTCTGAGGAGGCACCAGATGTTCAAACACTTGACCCCGAAATCACTGCCACCCCTAACCGGGCCTGGCTCTGTTTAATACGGGCCGGGCAGCCTGCATCGCTAAGTTCTGGGGAGCAACACTTCATTTGCCAGAAAATTAACTTAAAGGATGTATTTGATGACCAGCATGGGGGCTGGTCTGCCAGCAGAGCGAAAACAGTGATCGTGGCAGAGATTTCATTCTAAGACCGGTGTTCCCTTCGTGCTGGAAGGTTCTTATAAATCCCAAAGCTTCCAACATCCAGTCTCATTTTCTCCTCTGCAAGGTCCAAAATGCTTTTAGTAAAACTGACGAAGGCATTTGTTATTATTATTATCATTATCATCATCATTACTATTATCAGCAGTATTCGTTTTATTGCTGTAATTTATAGAAAAGTTGTATAAAGTTCCAGCTCAGTCCTGTGTGGGGTTCTCTTTTATTTCTCCTGCGGCACTCTGGCACGCAGCCACAAAAACATTTCAAGCGATGCATCGGGACACAGGCTTTTAAGGCACACTTGAGGCTTTGCCCCTGAAAAAGTAAAGTATCAGTTTACTGTTTGGGGTTTTAATGGAAGAAGGCCCTTCTTAGGCCAAGTGCTCAGTGTCCGGCCAGGTCTCGCTTTGCCACGTGGCTTTGCCCACCGTAAGAAGGCAGTGTGGGGCCACAGTGGCCCCCTTCACGTGCAAGTGGCCGTGATGGTCCCCCCTCCCTGCGGGCCCACCCCTCCACCCTGCAACAAGGCCAGTGGAAAACCGGAAACAAGTAAGCATGGGGTTTCTTTTGAGTACTAGCACAAATTTATCCTAGTCTGTCAAGCCTATGGATTTATGGAGAAAACTTTATCCCGAAGGAAAAAACAACAACAACAACCAAAAAACTTTCTTGTCCATCGATTCCTAGAAGCCGAGTAAACAAACTTGTTGGAGGCTGGTGAGCCGCCTGGTAAAGAACGGCCGAGGGGCTGTGTTTCCAGAAGAGTTGGTTTCGGGGGTAAAATGGAGATGGGCAGGGGGCTCCAGGAAGCTCCCCGCCAGAGCCCGGCCCCCTCCGCCGCTGCCTGTGGACCACTTGTGTCGGCCGTGATTTGTGGCTGCACTTTTATGTAGAAGTGACTGCATCTCTTGGGGTCTGCAGTGCTACCTCCTTGACAGTTCCAGATGTTCTAAAGATAAAATACCTCCTGCTCGAGCCGCGGCAGGACGAGGAGCCCCAAAAGGTGCTCCGAATACAGTTTAAAAAGGCATCCGTCTTAAAAAGAACTTCAACATCTCACTCGCCTATTTGTAAGCCCTGTCCGTCGGGTCTTCGGACCCTCTCCGACTAGTTCAAAAGGCTTGTTCTTACATCGAGAGATTTTACCCAATGAAGTTTCAAACCTTTGCCCTGTTCCTCTCTCTGCCTGGGCCCACCCATTCGGCCCCGCCTGCCAACACCAAGCGTCTTTTTGCATCAAGCTTGAGGCAGAAGGCCTCTCCGTCTTTCTATGGGGCACGTCACCGGCAACCAGCCTTGGCGTCAGGAGGAGGGTGGGAAGAGCCGTGTCTCGCTGGCCTGAACTGACCCCAGGTTCATTGGCAAGAAGGCAGCAAAAGGCCCCGGGGCCAGGCCCACTTCTCCCTCGGACCTCATAACTTACCCCACCGCCAACCTCTTAAAATAGGACTGAGACTTGACCCTTACCAGGACTTTGGAGCGGTGTCTGCGCTTGGAGCGGTGAAAAGCTACTCCCGAGACCACCCTTTAGAAAACCATTCTCGCCAGTGCTGGTGCAGTCATGTTATTCTTGGGTCATTTAACTTCACTCTCAGGGAAGAGTCAAGAACGGAGCTGAGTTGTAAATCACTCCCCTCTGGAATGGATTTGTGCCAGAACTGATCGGCTTGAGCATTCCTGCCTTGCTTGACCATGGTAAAGAGATTATGGTATGTAAAATTCGGCTAAACATAGCTTGTTTCGATTTCCTACTTTCCTGGTTGTCTGTCTCGCTACGAAAGGTTAAGACCTAGGAGGGAAATGGCATCCGTACTGTGGAATCATTCCCACACCAGGGCAACACGTCCTTCCCAGAAGGGGTCCCTGCATGGTGACTCACACCAAGGAAACTCGGTCCCTTCAAATAGATGTGCAGGAACTTGGCCTTGGGGTGGTTTTAAGCGGTTGCTCCCTCAAAGCTACGAACATCGAAGGCCGCCAGCCCAGAAGCCAGCCTGTGGTGTTCCGGGTTTGTGAATCTCTGTTCACATATTCACCATTTCACACAGTTGAAATTAGCCTTTACTCTTCCCTGATAACATTAAGTGAGCCTTGAAGCTGCAGTGACGTCACGTCAGCTGATCTGGTTGCCCTACGGGGGACTCTCCCTGAAACCCTTCGATCCACGTGCATAGTGGTTTCTCCAGCTGTAATCTCTTGAGAGACGGTCTTGTGATCCAAATATCCAACTGCCAAAAAAACAAACAAGTTTTCATTTCTTCCCGCCCATTTGATTACATACGTCCACCAGCCTCCTGGAAGACGTGTGTCCTAGAGGTAAGAATGATATAAGGCACAGCGTCTGTGTCTCCGTCTTCGAATCACCGGGATCCCTTTTGCTTTCTGCAATGTACATCCTCAGCATGTGAAAGATCCAGACTTGCTTCCCTGAGTGGACCCGGCGGAGGGTGCCCAGGTCGCAGAACCCAGTGGGCAGGTGAGAAGACGGGGGAAACCATGACAGGGGGCCCACGCTCCACCTTGAGAGCACAGAGAGGAGGGGGACCGCCAGCATGGTCAGACAGACGTGAGCAAAGACATCTGCAAATTAACAAACTGCAGCCTCTGGGGCCATGTCATGCATTAGTCTTGCTGAATAAGGTAGAACCAGAAAGTAATTTTGATTAGCGTCCGTCCAAGCTATTCATCATAAGAAATCACGCAACTGCGTTCGAGCCCGGGACTTTTACCCAGCCATCCCTGCCTGATTTCTCAGCCGGAGGCAGACTTGTCAGGTGACAAAGTCCCCTTTGCCTGACTTCTGTGCTGTGGTAGTCAATATATAAGGGAGCCTGAAAGAAGATATTTTAAAATTACAAGCTCAAGAAAACAAACCGGCGGAAAGAGAATCCCTCTTTTGTTTTCCCCTCATACAAAAGGAGTAAGCAGTAAGTTTTACCTCTCTAACAGGGGAACCCATACACCAGCAGTCCTAACTGACAAAGAAACGTCCTCCTGTCTAAGGTACGGAAGACATACTTGAATGGAAAATTTCCTGAGGGTGATGGAATCTCTATTAGGAATTACTTTTCATACAAAGAAATCGCTCTGGATTAAGGCGAATATTCTAGCAGTGGCATTTGTAAGAATTTACCAATCTGGGCATCAATATCTTCATATGTGTCCATGCAAACCATTCATTTTCTTTCTCTGTTTGCCCCACCACCAATACACCACGTCCCCAGGTACCGCAGGCAATAATGTTCGCAGCCTTGTGAATTTTCGGGGATCCGTAGACAGGATCGGAAATGCTCGAGAGTGTCATTCGAAGCATGGAATGCCTTTTTCAGATAGGTAAAGTCAGACCAACAAATCACCGGCAGATTTATTTCTTATCTGCCAGCCTTTGTCAGAAAAGACCACGCGGGGTCTGGGACTTGTACCTGATGCACTTTGAGAAGTTGTCTTTTTTTCCCTCGTCAGAGCCTTCTGTCTGGCCAGTGAGTGGGTTGGCAGCACAGTGCAGGATAGGCAGGGCAGGGGCTCAGCCCAGGACGGGAGGAAGCCGTCAGTCCCCTTGCCCTCCAGAGAGCTGGGCTCCCAGGCCATGGGGAGGACAGACACTTGATGCAGCTAATGAAGGCCAAGACACCTGCAGTTAAGCAAAGGGAAAAAAAAAAAAGGTATTTTTTATCATTTCAGCAATCTCAGTTGGCTGCTTAAAGAGAAGCTGTCTCTGCAGATTTCCAGAATAGCTGTGCAGACAGGGCTAAATCAGAGGCCTCCAAATCCTGCCATCTGGCTAAAACCTAAAAAATTCAGTCTGCAAGCGACATGACTTTCCAACACTTCCAAGTTTCTTTTTTTCTGTTTGCAAATACCTGAATCGCTCTCCGCTTGTGGAGAGACATCTCATGTCATTCGGATGAAAGCCCTGTTTTATGGCCCATTGGTACCAGTGGGCCATGTTACAAACAAACTTGGGAAGGACAAAGACCCCTCCTTCACCCACAGGAAACCCAAATATCTCTATGGCCACAGCAGCCGAGCACCTTGGGTGCATTGGGAATGACACGGTCTGCTCTGCTGTGCCCCCCGCCCCCCACCCCTGTCTGCTCAAGGGAGCAGACAGCCCATGCGCCTAGCCCAGCACTGGCTCAAAGCGGGCACCAAGGAAATCCTCAGTGAGGCCGTGTTTGCGGAAAACCCGTGTTTGCATATGGACGGTGATTCCCGGGGGCCGTGCCTGGGGTTTGACGTGTCCTGTTCGGTGGGGGCTGAGCCTGGGGATTTCTCGGTGACGAAAATCCCATAAGTATTTACAACCATCCAACAACTGCCTATATCCTGACGGTTTTACCTCCCAGATTTCTCTTGATACATGCCTCCCAGCCTCCAGGCCCCCGACATCTCTAACCCCCGGCTGGTTCTGTGGAGGGCCCTCTTCTCCAAGAGCAGCTAGAACCATCTCTTCACAATGTGGATCAGTTTAAAAACCTGCAGTGGCTTCCTCCCGCCTTAAGGATCAAGGTCAAAAACCTACAGGAACCTTCCAGGCACGACATGACACAGCCCTTGTCTCGTCTGAGCCACCTGCTCTGGGCCACCCCCCTCCCCGTACTGGCTTTCCTACATGTGCGCAGAGCCTTTGCATAGCCTGTTCCCTCTTCTTAGGGCATGCACCCCCAACCCCTGCCCTCACCCCGTGAGCTCCTGCTAGCCCTTTGGCTCCCAGTTCCAACGCTCTGTCCTCATGGAGACCCTTCCTGACAGCCCCCAACCAGGTTATATTGAAACCCTCACTTACACACACGCACCTACATCCCTACAGCAGCACCTATGGTGCCTTTGAAAGCGTGGCCTCACTTGTGAGATCACTCGATTGTGTGGGGTTTCCCTTCCAGACTCTAAGTGATTTGAAGGAGGGATAAGCGTACATCCCCAGTCCCTAGCTCAGTGGGTTAAGTGTCCGACTCTTGATCTCAGCTCACAGGTTCCCACGTTCAAGCCCATCAGGCTACACGCTGTCAGTATATTCTCTCTCTCCCTCCATCTCTCTATCCCTCCCAGCTTGCTCTCTCAGAATAAATAAACTTAAAAAAAAATTGTTTTAGGGGAGCCTGGGTGGCTGAGTCGGGTAAGCGTCTGACTTCGGCTCAGATCATAATCTCCCCGCTCATGAGTTCAAGCCCCGCGTCGGGCTCTGTGCTGACACCTCAGAACCTGGAGCCTGCTTCGGATTCTGTGTCTCCCTCTCTCTCTGCCCCTCCCCTGCTTGCACTCTGTCTCTCTCTCTCTCTTTCTCTCTCTCAAAAATAAATAAACATTAATTTTTTATTTTTTTAAGGGGAGGGAGGAGAACTCAGTTCTGTGCTAAGCATTTTGTACATCGACTCATCCAATCCTCGCAATAATCCTGTAGATTATTAGACCTACAGGTCTATTATTAGACCTGTTATTAGAAGGTACCTATTATCTAATATCTACCTAATATCTAATATCTACCTATTATTAGAAGGTAGAGTGAGACCACACGATGGCCTCGAGGGTGGCCCCCGTGATCCCCGCCTGCTGCTGTCCCTGCCCCTGGGCAACGTCCTCCCCTTCAGTGGGGCTGCACCTGGCGACTGGCTTCTAAGAAACAGAATATGGCCAAAGGGATGGGGTGTCACATCAGACACGAGGGAAGAAAAAGATTCTCTCTCAGTCTCTCCTTCCCTTGCTCTGGGAGGAGCAAGTGGTGGGTTGTGAATAACCCCTATAGGCCCATGTGGCAAGAACCTGATGTCCCCAGCCAACAGCCAGCAAGGATCTGAGGTCACCAGCAGCCTCGTGAGTGAGTCTGGAAGCAGACTCTTCCCCGCAGTGGAGCCCCGAGAAGACCGCTGCCCAGCCTGCCCCTTGATCACATTCTTATGAGACATCCAGAGTCCCAGGCACCCAACAGCCATGCTCATAACCCTGACCGACAGAAACAGTGACATTTGGAACGTTTATTTTATTTTTTTTTATAAATTTTTTTTCGGGGCGCCTGGGTGGCGCAGTCGGTTAAGCGTCCGACTTCAGCCAGGTCACGATCTCGCGGTCCGTGAGTTTGAGCCCCGCGTCGGGCTCTGGGCTGATGGCCCAGAGCCTGGAGCCTGTTTCCGATTCTGTGTCTCCCTCTCTCTGCCCCTCCCCCGTTCATGCTCTGTCTGTCTCTCTCTGTCCCAAAAATAAATAAAAAAAAAACGTTGAAAAAAAATTAAAAAAAAAAAAATAAATTTTTTTTCAACGTTTTTAATTTATTTTTGGGACAGAGAGAGACAGAGCATGAACGGGGGAGGGGCAGAGAGAGAGGGAGACACAGAATCGGAAACAGGCTCCAGGCTCCATCAGCCCAGAGCCCGACGCGGGGCTCAAACTCACGGACCGCGAGATCGTGACCTGGCTGAAGTCGGACGCTTAACCGACTGCGCCACCCAGGTGCCCCTGGAACGTTTATTTTAAGCCACTAAGTTTTGGGCAATTTTTTACAAAGAAAGCAATGATACAGGCAGGTACTATTCACACCTCCATTGTGTAAAACTGAAGCACAGAGAGGTAAATTAAGTTGCCCCAGGATGTAGAGCAAGGAAGCGTCGGAACCAGGATATGAACCCAGGGAGTATGGCTCCCTGAGCTCGTACGATTAAGCATCACAGGATGCTTCCATAAACGGTCGCATCGGATTCAAGTATCTGTTTATACATCTGCTTCCCTCGTCGGACAGTGCTGTCCATTTCCAACCTGTGCCTGGCACCTGGTCAGCGCCCAGAGCACAGGAGGTGCTGGGCAAACGTTGGCCGAACGAAGCTGTGAGGTGAAGTGACCCATGCAGACTGTCCCGGTGGCTGTAGCCTCCAGCCAGGGAAGGGAAACAGGGCAGAGCTGGAGAGAAAGGTCCCCCAAGCTGCCATCAGCCCTAAGTCTCCTGCAAGAAGGTGGAGCCAGATTTTTTGTTTTCCTTTTTTTTTTTTTTTTTTTGCTGAGACATACAACTCCAAGAAAAATCATGTTAAATTTGGCCCCAGTTTCATGTCCTTGATACAATCTCCTAATCTTTTTCAGGTGCATCTCACATTCAGGAATCTTTATTTGGCTTCCAAACAGCAAGCTGTCTCTTGTACCAAAAAATATGTGACTTGTATCTGTTTATCTTAAGTAACCACTGAAAGATATGTTTATAACTTTTGGGGAATGTCCTACAAGCCTGTTAAACAACATCTGCTGTTGTGTGTACACTTTTCAGGACAAGTCTCTGGATCTTCTTTTTTTTTTTTTTTTTTAATAGACATCTAAGACGAATTTTTTTTCCCTCGTTTTCTGGTCAATGTAAATGAGAACTCTTACCTTCCAAACACTTTGGACAGGAGGGTGGGAAAGTCCAGAGCCCAGATATAGGCCAAGGGCGGGGCCAGGGGGAAGGTGGAGCCGACCATGGGGCGGGGCTTCCAGGGCCAGAGGGCGGGGTGTGCGCACAGGGAGGAGGGGCGCAGGGAAGGGGAGAAGTGAGGGGGGTGCAACGGGGAGGGGTGAGGAGGCTGGAGCCAGAAGGAGGGCTCGAGTCCTCTCCACCCAGCCCAGCAGACGGTGTGATGAAGAGGGCCCATTCTTAGCCCTGGACTCAATCCTCCCTCTGCCTCTAGTGCTGTGGGACTTGGTCTCTGAGCCTCAGTTTACTGATCTACAGAATGGAAGTCATAGTAGACACCTGGACAACGCAAGAAGAGGTTTGCCTTTTCAACACATTTTAAGTAACATGTTGACTCGACAATGACTGTGCTCCAGGGGAGAAGCTGTTAAAGGGACCCACCCGAGAGTAAACCCATGTGTGGTGCTGAGAAGGGGGTTAAGGGGACTCCCCCCTTTAATGTGCCAGTCCCCTCGCCCCCAGGCTTGCCCACGTCAAGGAATCTGACTCCTTTGCTGGGTAAGTCAGGAAGGCTTTTCTGGAAGGCTGCAGGCTCTCTGCGAGGGGTGCAAGAAAGGGAAGACTTGGGCACTGCCTGGGGGGTCTGGGTCCATCCCCTAGTGTCTGGCAGGTTCCAGGAGCACCTATACAGGTACCTCACTCTTTTTCATGCAATGATCCTCTTATTGAGAAGTTTTAAAATTTACAGAAAATATTTGAGTAAAAAATAGGAGTTCCCATATACCCCTGCCCAAACCCCAATACCCCTTATTTTTAACATCTTCTAAGCATTATTCTTCACTAAGCTCTATGGTTTACATCAGGATTCACTCCTTGTGTTACACATTCTGTGGGTTTTGACAAAGGTATATTGACATGCATCCACCATTATTTTTCATCCAGAAAAATAACTTCACTGTCCTCAAAACCCCCTGTGCTCTATCTCGTTATCCCTCTCCCACCCCTCTGCCGCCGAGCCCCTGACAACCATTGATCTTTTACCATCTCCGTAGTTTGGCCTTTTCCAGAATGTTATATAGTGAGACTCACACAGGGTGTAGCCTTTTCAGATTGGCTTTTTTCACTTAGCAGTATTCACTTAAAGTGCCTCCCTGTCCAAAAACTAAAAACTAAGTGAAAATAAAAAAATAAAGTTCCTCCCTCCATGTCCTGTTGTGGCTTGAAAGCTCATTTCTTTTTTTTTTTTTTTTACAGTTTATTTTATTTAGAGAGAGGGCGGGGAGGGACAGAGAGAGAGGAGACAGAGAATCGCAAGCAGACTCCGTGCTGTCAGCACAGAACCTGATGCAGGGCTCAAACTCACGAGTTGTGAGATCATGACCTGAGCTGAAACCAAGAGTCAGATGCTTCACTGAGTAAGCCCCTGGGTGCCCCAAGCTGATTTCTTTTTACTACTGAATAATATTCCATTGTCTGGATGTACCAGTCTGTTTATCTCTTCATCCATTAAAAGACATCTTGGTTGATTCCAGATTTTGACAATTATGAATAAAACTACTATAAACATTTGTGTGCCCATTTTTCTATGGATGCAAGTTTTCAGTTCATTTGGGTAAACACCAAGGAACACAACTGCTAGTTCGTATGGTAAATGTACGTTTAGTCTTGTAAGAAACTGCCATGCTGTCTTCCAAAATAGCTTTACCATTTTGTATTTCTACTAGCAACGAAGGAGAATTTCTATTCTTCTACATCCTCATGAGCGTTTAGTGTGGTCAGTGTTTTAGACTTTGGCCATTCTGATAGGCATGTAGTGGTATCTCGTTGTTTTAATTTGCAAATTCCTAGTACCATACGATAATAAGCATCGTATACACCATTTAAAACAAGGAACTAAAAGGAAATAAGTAAAAATGGAATTTTCTTATTCTGAAAGTTATGCTACACAATCACTGTTGCATTTAGTGTGTGAATTTCACTGAGGATCTCAGGAGATATTCAGGTCTCCTTGCCAGGAAAGTTGGGCTTCTCCTAAGGAATGACCTGCTCATTTTCGTAATCAATCATTTGCCTTGCTTACTTTTTGCTTTTGCTACCCAGAAGCTCAAGAAGTTCTCTAGAATGACACAGGATTTATGGTAGGTATTCTTGCCTACCAATCCTACCCCTCATTTTATCTTACAATCCTACCCCTGTTTTTCCTTCTCTCTAATTTCCTTATTTATTTGTAGTGGAGTAATGGAGGAGGGATTAGAGTAATAAACAGCTACACCCAGGCTTCTGTCGTGTTGGACCACATGTTGAACTGGTTTGAGCTACCGGCTCCCTCCCTGAACCCCACCCAGAAGAGAGGAAGGGGCTCCTGACCCCAGCTTCCATCTGAGAAGTGGTGGGAATCCCACTGGGGACAGAAAGTGGTTGGGTCACATTCTAAGAAAAGAATGTGCTCTAGTGGCAGAATTCCCCGGGGCCACTGATAGATGATAGAAAACGAGAACCAACCATAAAGTGCATGAAATAGGTAATAATATGAGAGGAAATATGCATGGAGAAACTGTGTTTGGCATGGCTTCATGAACTGCTTGACCCAATTTTGTATACCTGAGTGCCAAATAACAAAAAAGGAAGAAGAAACAAACAAAGAAAAGAAAAGAAAAGAAAAGAAAAGAAAAGAAAAAAGGAAGAAAGAAAGAAAGAAAGAAAGAAAGAAAGAAAGGAAAGAAGACTTAACAAAAATGATGGAATCATGCTAAACTATAAAGCAGGTTATGCACATTAGTTACTATTATGTACTGATCTGATCCTTATTGATCCTTATTTGAACCCCTGTAAGGTCAGCAGGACATGAATCATTATTCCCATTTTGCCAATAAGAAAATTGAAACCCAAGATGTTTACAACGAAGAGGCCATTTAAATCTATCTATCTATGCATTCAGGCTCAACTGCCTGACCCAGGATCCAGGAGAATAAGGGCAGGATGGGCCTGTTTTCCAGGAAAGGACAAGAGGGGAGCATCTGAGAGTCCACCTCAAGAAAAGGAGAGCTTCTAGAACCAAAGGTGGGTTGCCGTAAGAATCTGCCATATTCACGATATGATTTTGCACGTTTCTCTGCCTTTTTATTCTTTATATTAACTGGTGTTGTGGGTTGAATTGTACCCCCCGCACCCCCAAAATGGATACATTCAAGTCCTAACCTCCGGTGCTTCAGAATGTAACTTTACTTGAAAATAGAAGGATTACAGATATAATTAGTTAAATTAAGGTGAGATCATACTGGAGTAGGATTGGCCCTTAATGCAATACAACTGACATCTGTATAAAAAGAGGAGGGAGACCCAGAGGGAAGATGGCCATGTGAAGGCACCGAGACAGAGGGGAACACCACATGAAGCTGGAAACAGAGCCTGGAATGCTGCATCTTCAAGCCAAGGAATGGTGAAGATTGCCCGCCATCACCAGAAGCCAGGAGAAAGGCATGGAAGAGATTCTCCCCCAGAGCCCTTGAAAGGAGCCAACTCTGTCAACATCTTCTAGCCTCAGAACTATGAGAGAACAAATTTCTGTTGTTTTAATCCACCCAGTTTGTGCTACTTTGTTATGGCAGCCCCAGGAAATCAATACGGTTGGGGTAGGCTGAACAGCTGTCACCAACACACCCAAGACAGAATGGCTCAAACACAACCAAAGTAACCATCCAGGGCCAGTAACCATCCAGGGCCAGGTTCCATATTGGCGGACAGCTCTCCCCCACACAATCGTTTGGGGATCCAGGTTGACAGAAGCTTTGCCGAGGGGTTTCCAAGGCTGCCCTTGGCCTCACCATTCTAGCCCGTGGGAACAGAAAAAGAGCATGAGAGTTTTGATGGGTCAGACAGAAATGGCCTTATCACTTCTGTTCACAAACTGCTACAAAAGAGTAGGTGCATAGAAAACCAGAGCAAATCAAGGGTCATGGGTAAACAAGAAGCATCCCGTGAGGCTTAACCATTAGGAGATCCATGGGGCTGCCCATGATTTCATCCAAACTTTCTAGGGAAACTTGAACAGAACTTCTCCACTGCCCCTTGACTTTGCTGTGGGGCTGGTGACTTATTTCTTGTCTCTCCCACTTAATTTCCCCTGCAGCCTTTATCAGGTAAGGGACTAAGGGACTCTCTCCCCAGGCAGAGTCATCCTGCTTTATAGCAAAGTGTGGCCAGAACAGAAGTGTTGGGAGGATCCCTGAAAGGTAGACAGTGGGAGCAAAGAGATTCACCAGAGAAGACTTGGCTTTTTGGTTGGCTTCCTTGTTCATTTGCTGGAACCCTGGCTTTGCTGATAGAATGTCAAGAGCATGAGTTTGGAAAAAAAAAAAAAAAAGCATGAGTTTGAGAGTCAGATAGACTGGGTTTAAACCCTCCTGTGTGACCCTGAGCAACTCACGTATCCTCTCTGGGGAGCAGTTTCTCCTGCAAACCAGAGGTGGCAAAAAACAACTCACAGCACCACTGACCACTGTATAGAGCAACCGAAACGACGTCCCGCCCGATACAGTGATCTTCCTTTTTTCACCTCTCTCTCCATTTGGAATCCGTGTCGCAAACCCCGCAAATGCCTTCTTATGGCAAGGGGTGTCCAAGGGGAGCAAACAGAATCTGCAGTGAGGTCAGCTCTGACACCACATTTCACACTTACCTGTGATGGGAAAGACACATGGTTTACTTTAGGTTTTTGCTCAGGCCCTGCATCTCTAATGAGCTCCCTACTCCTTTCCACCCACCAAAACTGTTTCCATAGGCCAAGGCCAAGGCCACAGCCAGCTCTGCTACGACACCTGCTCATATCTTCAAGTGGGATTCAATGTTCTTAATGTGAATGGAAACACCCCGGGGGACAGTTTTTGTCCATCTTGTTCATGGCTATATCCCCAGTCCTTGGGAGAGTGCCTGGCATATAGTAGGTCCTCAATTAATACCAGTTATATAAATTTAATAATTAATTAAACTTTCCCCCATCCGACATCTATAGCCCTACTCACACTACACCATTCATTCATTCCCTCATCTGTCAACGAATATGGTGTGCCCACCGTGCACGGCACTGTGGGAAATGTTAAGATGGCCAGAGAGGTAGGCCTGCCCTCTAGGACCCTGAGGTCAATTAGAGGGCATCAGACATGTACTGCATATACACGTGTAACAATAATGATGCCGGGTAGGGGTCACCGTATGGCTCAGGGATTGTTCACAGGAGAGAAAAGTTGCCTTCTGCCGGGACGATGCGATGGAGAGAACATTATCAAGTAGAGGACTTTGATCTTAACACACCGCCCACTGCGCATTGTGTTACTTATTTTCATGCTTGAGTCTCCCGGTGGCCCACAACTCACCAGAGGTATTGTCATCCCTCCATCTTTGGGGTCCCTCACCCTACTTTGAGGATTCCACTTACTTCCTGTGCCTTGCACAGAAAAGCGGCTTGAATCCATGAGGTTCCAGAATGCAGCAATTGCTTGGGAAGCGATCGTTCTGGCAGGACACATATGGCTAGCTGGAGGAAATGTGTGAACATCTCCCTTTTAGGAGGTAACCAAGTCGGGGAACTGTGTGCCAGCTCAACACAGGGCCTCATTTTCCCACTGACTTAGTTGGAGGATATTTGCTCCGATTCTGCTCTCAGAGCCAGAGGCTGAATCTGGAGGCCTGACATTTGATTCCTTTAAGTATCGTTTTCTACCCTGCAATAAAAATACAGACATTCTCTAAACCTTCTTATCAATGGCAAATCATTTTGTAAAATCTGGCCCACGTCCTTGTTTAACCACTCCTAACCCCAAATGTATCGAGCGAATGGCCCCTCCTAAAGACAGGGTCATCTGTTAAATAACATACTGTTATAATATGAACAAGACTTCTCAGCCTAAGAATGTCTATCAGTGTTCTGAAATGTTAGCCTTCACAAACCCAGGAAGCACTGTGTATTGAAGAGGCAAAGGGTGAGGAGCAAAGAGACCTAGGCCCAACCCGAGTCTTTCCTCTTCCAGGACACTGTTCTGACTTCTCTGTCCCTCACCAATCTATCCTTTCTTGGAATCTTCCTTTCATTAATGACCCATTTCCAATGCTTTATATAATGCGCTGAGCACATGCCTGGGCCCAGCATTGCCATTGTTACCACACAGTCCAACCCTGACCACATCCTATCTTGAACTCTGCTCTTAAAATATCAAGTGTAAACATCTTGTATTATCAAAACAATCCTAACCTTTGAGAACAAGAACCTAGATCTGTACCCCACCCCCGAGGAGACACCAAATGCTTAATATTGTTATTTTTGATTTTTGTCTTTCAATTTGGAAACCGCAAGAATATATGCATGCAAGTTATCTAAGAAGAAAATATTAGGACAATCCTCTGTAACAACTCACATCGGTGGACCATATTGAAGGCATGGCTGTGATCTTTGAGATCTGATTCAACAAGGAAACGTGGTAAGCAGGATTATTGAAAAAATAAAAATGATCCAGACTTAGGAGAAAGGAATAATAGGTATTCCACTAAGAGTGTGTGCGCGCGCACACACACACACACACACACACATACACACACACACAAAGCAGAGAACCATAGTGGACCACAGAGTATAATTCAAATCACTTAGATAGGGCTGTGCTTATTTTGTGTGACTGGTTTTAATGGAGAAGATTGCATGGGAGAGGAGAAAAAGACACAGCATGCATGGTCTGGCATAAAACAGAGCCACTTAAATCAGGATTGCTTTGAACTATCACAATTCAAGAATGATGTGGGAAATATGGAAGAGATTTAGAATACGTTTGCAAACAAGTCCTCTGAACAAAGGCAAAACCCCCAAGTGAGCTGTTACTCTTGAACCTGAAGAAAGGGATGAAGAGTGGCATCGGAGCGTTGTTCTTCCTCCAGGAACAGGTGGGGGCGGAGAAGACCGGTGAGCAGCTGTGTTCCCTCTCCCCACTGAGTCAGGGACGGAGGAAACAGTCAACAACAAGAATTTAGGCGAAACGTCAGGATCAATTTCCTGGCCGTGAGTGTTGTTAAATGTTAAAGTGGCTGACCCACAGATGTTAGGGACTCTCCTTCGTCGACATTCTTGAAAAGGGAAGGTGAATGAAAAAGACCTCTCTGCCTTGAGCAACGTAGGTGAAGACTGTCTTGAAGCAGAGGGAGGCGACACATGGCCTTTGAAACCTCACATCCACATATACGTGTGCCATTTTAGATGCATCTGTGGGGTGGAGACTATTCCAGAACTAAGAGCCACACACTTAGAAAAGATACTCCGCGGGGCGCCTGGGTGGCGCAGTCGGTTAAGCGTCCGACTTCAGCCAGGTCATGATCTCGCGGTCCGTGAGTTCGAGCCCCGCGTCAGGCTCTGGGCTGATGGCTCGGAGCCTGGAGCCTGTTTCCGATTCTGTGTCTCCCTCTCTCTCTGCCCCTCCCCCGTTCATGCTCTGTCTCTCTCTGTCCCAAAAATAAATTAAAAAAAAAAAAAAAAAGTTGAAAAAAAAAAAGAAAAGATACTCCGCCTCGGTGCACACTTCCCTCTGCCGTGACGCTTGAAGGGAGTCGAGCATCAGCAACCACCACCCCCCCCAAAATAAACATCTTTAGGAACAAACTCCGGATTACCCAAGCTCAATATGCACGGCAGGGGTGTTCTACAGCCATCCCAAAAGACGGTCCTCTTCTGTTATTAAATTTAGCAGGAACAAACTGAAACTGTCCCAGCTGGGCTGAGTCTTGCCCCATGTCCGGGGCAAGGGACAGGGACAGGGACAATCTTGGGGGGTGGGGACTGTACTGTGCTCACAGACAGGAGACTCAGATCCTTGTCTTGTGCCTGACCCCAGCCTGCTGGGTGGCACCCGACAGACCTCAGAGCTGTCTGAGTGACACGGTCAATGTTCCCACTTGTGAAATGGGCTGCCAACAAGAACTGTTGTAAGTTAGGGTCAGATGTGACAACGAAAAAGAACAGAGCTCTAAGGCAACGTGTGGAATCTTTATTGCTGAAGTGGATTTCACGAAAAGGAACTCCCTGCTCCATAAGAGGCTGCCGATTTGGACTGAGCTGCTGGTCCGAACCTGAATGAAGGAAAGACAGGGTGAGTCCTCGATTTTGCAAACGCCGTTTGCTCTCCGGGGACCAGGCAGTCGCAGGGGCACTGGGGGGTCACAGCGCCCTCTTTTAGCTGCACGTGCTCACACCTTTTAGACAGAAAGTCCATTTAAAGCCCCCCCCCCCCCCCTTCAGCGGTTGGCTGATCTCTTTTCAAAGAAAATGACCTCTGGATGGAACGTGAGCAGAGGTAACAATGAGAAACATTCATGACCCTATTTTCCAGTGAGACAAAAAAACACTTCCTTGTGAGTATATACAGCTGTGTTGGAGGTCATGTGATTTATTATTATTATTATTAATGTTGTTGTTGTTGTTATTGTTATTATTGTTATTGAAAATGTCCCCTCAGGACCCTTCTAGTTTTAGACTTCCCACCTATAGTGGGAAATAGTACTAGAAAATGTTCTTTCCCGCCTCCCATCACCTAAGAACCCCCTTCAGCAGGTCTCAGTGAATTCGCAGGTGAGGGCGAATTCACCAAAGATAGGCTTAAAGGTGCTTGGGAGGCCATTACTGAAATCAACTGTCCATTAAGGCAGAATAAGAACCATCAACATGGGAAAGAATACAATACAAGGCTGCTGCTCCCTGCCGGGTGACAGCTGGCAGGTGACAAGCAATTATGACATCTTTTTGCGCTTTTTTTTTTTCAGAGTGATGCAAATAAAGCGGGATGGTTTGATACGCAAAGCAAAGGATTCGGAGAGAGGAGAACAGAGTTCTAATCCCAGAACTCCCATGAACCAACTTAGAGACCTTGACAAATACTCTGGGCTTCAGTGTATCCAATTACAAATAAAAAATTGGGCTAGATCAGTGAGGACAGACAGAGTCCCCCTGGCAGGGCCCCTCCAGCTGACCGACAGTGGCTGCTGGGACACTACATGAAAAGGATTCTGTACCCAATGGAAAAAAAATGGTGCTGGGAGAAGTGGACAGCAACATGCAGAAGAATGAAACTGAACCACTGTCTTACACAACACACAAAAAAAAATTCAAAATGGATGAAAGACCTAAATGTGAGACAGGAAACTATCAAAATCCTACAGGAGAAAACAGTTAACAACCTCCTTGACCTCAGCCGCAGCAACTTACACACACATCTCTGGAGGCAAGGGAAATAAAAGCAAAAATGAACTATTGGGACTTCATCAAGATAAAGAGCTTCTGCACAGCAGAGGAACAATCAACAAAAAAAGGCAACCGATGGAATGGGAGGAAATATTTGCAAATGATATATTGGATAAAGGATTAGTATCCAAAATCTATAAAGAACTTACCAAACTCAACACCCAAAAAACAAATAATCCAGTGAAGAAATGGGCAGAAGACATGAATAGACACTTCTCCAAAGAAGACATCCAGATGGCCAACAGACACATGAAAAGATGCTCAACATCGCTCATCATCAGAGAAATATCAATCAAAACCACAATGAGATACCACCTCACACCTGTCAGAATGGCTAAAATTAACAACTCAGGCAACAACAGATGTTGGTGGGGATGCAGAGAAAGAGGAAGCCTCTTGCACTGCTAGTGGGAATGCAGACTGGTGCAGCCATTCTGGAAAACAGTATGGAGGTTCCTCAAAAATTAAAAATAGAATTATCCTACGACCCAGCAATTGCACTACTAGGTTATTTACCCAAAGGATACAGGAACGTTGATTCGAAGGGGCACATGCACCCCAATGTTTATAGCAATAGCCAAAGTATGGAAAGAGCCCAAATATCCATCAACTGACGAATGGATAAAGAAGATGTGGTATACATATACGATGCAATATTACTTGGTGATCAAAAAGAATGAAATCTTGCCATTTGCAACAACGTGGATGGATGGAGCTAGAGTATATTATGCTAAGCGAAATAAGTCACAGAAAGACAAATATCATATGATTTCACTCATATGTGGAATTTCTGGAATTCAAGGAACACAACAGATGAACACAGGGAGAGGGAAGAGGAAATAAGATAAAAACAGAGAGGAAGGCAAACCGTAAGAGACGCTCAAATACAGAGAACAAACTGAGGGTTGCTGGAGGGGTGGTGGGTGGGGGGATGGGCTGAATGGGTGATGGGCATTAAGGAGGGAACTTGTTGGGCTGAGGACTAGACCTTATGTGTAAGTGATGAAGCACTGGGTTCTACTCCTGAAACCAATACCATACAGTATATTAAGTCACTTGAGTTTAAATAAATAAATTTTTAAAAATGAGAAAGGGACTCTGAGGCTGCATCTCGGTTCACTAGGAAAGAGTGCTGTGATCGATTAATGATGCCTGCCATGAGTGCAAACAGCAGCATAGGAATGCGTGCCACGGACTGCCATCCTGAAGTGAATGAGTTTGGGGCCTCCCAAGACTGTATCCCCCCAATGGAGGATTCTGTGAAGCCTTTATAAAGGCCCAACAAGAAATCATCCTCCCTTTTTTATACTGACCTAAAGGGTGTTCTAGCTTTAACTAGCCCCTTCTCCAACCGCTCGCGCTAAAAGTGTCTTCCCTAGGCCTGTCCTGATTGTCCCATGCCCCAGCACACGCCTCACCCTGTCATGGGTGTGAAATGACACCCATCAGAGGGATGAATAGGAGTTAAAATATCTTTTCATAAAAGCCCGAGTGGCAAAGCCGTATCACGTAACTAAAAGTAGCTAACGGGCCATAACGAGATATGACCCACTGAATCAGGGGTCCTGGACTGCAGCCCCAGATTTGCCATCTGCCTTATGCCTCCGTGCACCCCTCTCCTCTGAAGAACCCGAAGCCTTCACTTTTCCACCCGTGGTGGATGATGTCCTCACCTGCCCTCGCTTCCCTTGCTACTGCTCTGAGATTGTGACCGCTCCCTGAACCTATTTCTTGGAACCAGTTGGCCTTTGGACCCACAAGTTCAGAGCTAGAATGAAGCTCAGCCCTTCCCTTGGATGAAGAAACGAGGTCTCAGGCAGAATAAGACTTCTCCCAGGGACTGGAAATTAGAACCAAGTCACTGAGCACCAGGAGAGGCCAGACGTAGTATTCCCCCCCATGGTATCCCAGCCGCATCCCTGCTGTACTCTCTCCCTGCCTAGACCGGGGGTTCCCACGGGCAGGGGGCTTTGGGCGAACAGCAGGAAGATGTCACCGAGTGCATACAGACGTGGGTTCCCTCCCTGGCCTGCTGTCACCCAACTGGGCTTAACACACCCACTGCCCGCTTTAGCGAGCCATCTCCCAAACCCTTGTCCGCAAGACAGAATCACACACCACCTCCTCCAGCACTTTTTTTTTTTTCAGTTTACTTATTTTTGAGAGAGAGAGAGTGAGCACAAGTGGGGGAGGTGCAACAGAGAGGGGGACAGAGGATCCCAAGCAGGCTCCACACTGACAGCAGGCAACCAAACGCGGGGCTCGAACTCATGAACCGTGAGATCGTGACCTGAGCGGAAGTCAGACGCTCAACGCCTCGACCGACGGAGCCACCCAGGCGCCCCTCCTCCCGCAAGTTAATCATGCTTCCTTTCTCACGCATCACCCAGAGTATGTTAATTAATGATTCGTCTGCCTCCCTGCTAGTCTGCATCTCGGAGAAAGTTCCTTATTCGTGTTTACTATCCCCCAGTCCGCAGAGCCAACTAGAAGAAGATCCTATCTTCAAACCGCTATGTCTTCGCCCTGATTAAAAATAAACATTGAAACTGAAACTGACACAGCAACAAGTGTGGAGCGCTGGGCACTCGATCTCATTGGATTGCATCACTATTTCCACTTTACCAATGAAGCAATTGAGGCTCAGAGAATGAAGGAACTTGCCGTGAGTCTCCCAACAAATCAGATTTGAAGCTGGGAGCTGACCCCACTGCAATTTGGAGACCAGAGGCCCCTCTTCGCCCCTGAGCCGGCTACCTCTACTGAAACCTCTAAATGTGCCTACCTGGGCAGGTGGTTGTGGGGAACACACGCCCAAGCCAGACCTCCTCCTGCCAGCATGCCCTGGCGGGATTGATCTGTGCCCCTCTCTGGACTGTCCTTGGCCCAGTGCAGCCCAAATTCAAGGGCTCCAGAGAAACCCAGAGGGTGATTTTTCAGGGGCTGGAAGCTTCGGGTCCTTCTGGTCCTCTTCCCACACTTCCATCTCCCCACAGGGGGAGGGAAGAGGAAATAAGGTAAAAACAGAGGTGAGATAAGATAAATAAGATTAAAAAAAAGAGAGAGAGAGAGAGAGAGACTCTTAAATACAGAAAACAAACTGAAGGTTGCCAGAGGGGGCGTGGGGGATGGGCTACGAAGGTGGGAGTCCTAAGGGCGTGAACAAGTGTGATTCAGGACAACAGGGACCACATGATCCCCTGGAAAAGCACAGACTAAAGCTAGATGATGCTTTGAAAAGGGTTTGGACAAACTCCGGGCTGGCTGGCCTGCAGGGAGAGGTCAAGGCCAACAGCGCCTTGTCCAGCCTACAGCTCTCCTCCGTGCACCACGTTCCTTTTGCCCAGAGCAGCTCCTGGAAAAGCACTTCTGTCATCCTTATGGGACAGGAGGAGGCGAGGAGGGACAGGCAAGTGTCCACTACATGCCAGCTGCGGGGCTGGTGTTCAAGTACATCCTCAAAGTTAGGACCACCGGCCAGGTGGGTGGTGCTGTCAGCCCCATTTCACAGATGAAAACCCTGGGGCTCGGAACGGAGGTGATTCCCCCAGGAACTCCCCCAGAGGGAGAGGGGTCCTAAGGCAATACACTTGTTCACCTGATTGCAAAGATGGGGGCAGTTTGGGGGGGGGGGAGGTGGTGGCATGTTGGTTGAGCCATCTGGTGTGACGGGACCATGCCCATCCTAAATGGATGGCATCCTGAATGGATGGACAAAAATGATCATCCCTGCCCGGCTTCCCTCCTCCTGCCTCTCCCACCCGCTCTCCTCCCCCGTATCGCCTTGGTTATAGATGCACAGGCAAGCGAGAAGCTTCTCTTAGCAAAGGATGTCCCCGAACAGAGCCACCGACCCCGGGGGCCTCGAAGCAAGACGAGTGAGCAGGCTGCAGTGGCCAACCAGTCTCAAGGAGGGGCGGCCAGTGGCCAGCCAGGGCCCAGGAGGACGTGAACTTGGAGTCAGCGCTTCGGCCAGGAGCCGCTGGAGCTGCCCCCGGGCTAACCGCCACAGGCCCGAGTGAAGTTAATAAAGTTGCATCCTAATCGTCTCTGAGGTCTCTTGGGCTTACGTTCCCGAAGGGCCCAGGCATCAGGATGTGCTTTGTTCATTTACTTTGGCAAGTTTAGCTCTGTATGCTTCTCGCTGCACTTCCTCGTCTGTTTTGCAAGCTTAATAAAGTCTTCGTAATGAGGCTTCCCTTCAGTGAGGCTGTGCAGAAGCCACTGAGAAATGGGGCAAAAGTGACAGGTTTTCTTCTTCCTTTTCTTTTTTTTTTAAAGAATGATTGTGTTTGCAAGAGAGGGAAGAACTAATGAGCTTCTAGCCCGTTTAGAGGCTCCATTCCCCGTTTTGAGACGGGGCCCCTCGCAGGGGCACCCCGTTTCTACTTGATTATTTCCGCGTGAAGTTTTCACACGGTCACTCTCAGGAAATGGGGGTCAGGAGAATAAAGACACGGCATTCCCCATGCCTGAGGTTCATCGGCATCCACTCCAGGGGGGAAACCTCCACATGGCTCCTTGCATGTGGCCTGCTCTGTTCGAGACGCTGGCAGGAGCCACAAGAGAAGGAGAGGAGGCAGAGGCGGAGACCGTACGATGGCTCTCCCAGGGACACAAGGTCGCGGGGAGGTCTGTGTCCCCGAGGCCACAGCGCACACTGTCTATACATGCTCAGGGCTGGATTGGTGACACGGTGGGTAAGGACAGCCGCACCTCATGGAAGGGATAGGACTCCGGGGCTAAGGTTTCTCAGAGAAAGCTTCCCAGGAGAGGTCTTGACATTGGTCTTGAAGGAAGAGGGAAAGGAAGGAGAACTCGTATTTTTCTAAACACCGTGTCGGGCACATTACCTCATCAGCCCGTCATGGTAGGGGGTGAGGACTGATATTTAACAAGGGAGGAAAATAAAGCCCAGAGAGGTTAAGCAACTTGCCCAAGGTCCCACAGCCAAGTCAGCCCTCAAACCCACAACTGTCTGACCCCAAAGCCCATGATTTTCCATTCTTCCTCACAGCCTCTGGAAAGCACAGGACTTGGGGCAGCAAGAGAGATCTAGAAAGAAGTTCGAAGACAGAGAGAAGATTGATTTTTTTTTTTAATAATAATAACATGAGAAAGAGACCAATGCTGTCTCTAAAGGCAACAGTCAGGGTGTCTGCAAACAACTGTAAATTCTAGAAGGAGAACCCAACGGAAGCTCGAAGATTTCTCCCATGAAGGAGAGCTCTACTTTACGTGTGGTAGTAACACCCTCCGATTGTCATAACAAATAACCACCAGTGAGTGGTTAAAACAACAGAAATTTATTTTCTCACAGTTCTGGAGGCTGGAGTCTGAAATCAAGACCAGCAGGGGGGCGCCTGGGTGGCTGCGTCAGTTGAGCGTCAGGCTTCGGCTCAGGTCATGATCTCACAGTCTGTGAGTTCGAGCCCCGCATCGGGCTTGGTGCTGACAGCTCAGAGCCTGGAGCCTGCTTCAGATTCTGTCTCTCCCTCTCTCTTCCCCTCCCCTGCTCACACTCTCTCTCTCAAAAACATTTTTAAAAATTAAAAAAAAAAAAAAAAAAAGACCAGCAGGGCCACGCTTTCTCTGAAGACTCTAGGGGAGGATCCTTCCTTGTCTCCTCCAGGTCCCCGTGGCTGCTGGTGCTCCGTGGCTTACGGCCACATCCCTCCCTCCTAGCTCTGCCTCCATCTTCATGCGGCCTTCTCCCTGTGTCTCCTCACAATCTGCCCCCTATCAGGACACTGATCATGGGATGTAGGACCCACTCTAACCCAGGACGGTCTCATCCTGGGACCATGCCTTAAGTACAGCTGCAAAGACCCTATTTCCAAACACTCTCACATTCACAGCTACCGGGGTTTAGGACTTGGACACATCTTTTGGGGAAATGCAGTTTAACCCACGACACCTGCCATGTCGAAAAGTTAACTGCATCCAGATCATCCTAGTGTCTCCACCTCCTTCGCTCCCAACTTCTTGAGCAACTTCCAGGACTGCAGAGGATAAAAAGCTAAGAAATACATTTCCCAGAGTCCTTTAGAGCTGCTGTGCTCGCTGCAGTTTGGGCTCCATCAAGATCTGGAAGGCAGGCATGAAATGGAGTCTCCTCTGCGCATTTTTTTTTTTCCTCCCCTTCCCTTTCTCGCCTGCCAACAAGAAAAATCATGACGGGCAAGGAATTTGCTACAGCAGCATTCCAGCGTCCCCTCTTCGGGTTGCTGGGTCTCGAGAGATATGTGGGGGTGGTGGATGCAGCCCCCCTGATTCTAGCCTCCTGATACCTGGGTCACAGCATCACCGTGGTGGCCTGCAAGGGCTGTCGCTGCCCTGGGGATGGGTTCTTGGAAAGCCGTATTCTGGGAGTCACTCCTGGAGGTCCAGCCTAAACCTTACCTACTCCCTCTGTCACGGTTAGTGAGTTCGAGCCCCGTGTCGGGCTCTGTGCTGACAGCTCAGAGCCTGGAGCCTGCTTCGGATTCTGCGTCTCCTTCTCTCTTTGTTCCTCTCCTGCTTGTGCTCTCTCTCTCTCTCAAAAATAAATAAAGACTAAAAAAAGAAAAAATTAAAAAACAAACAAACAAACACCAGAACCCTATTAGCCTCGTCTCAAGTTTTGGGCCATTGGCTCCAATGGGCAGCTGCTGAAATACTCCTCCAAGTTTATTCTTGGTGATGTATGTCTCATTCCCCATTCTCCTCTCGCATTGCCTGACACTCCATTTTTCTTCCCCCACCTGGCAACCCCTCCTCCCCCGGGACCGTCTGCCACCCACCATCTCAGCGTAAAGTTAAAGGACCTTTAGATCTACGTGGAGATTTATTTTTGCCCAAGAAAGTGCAGCTCTATCCATTTCCCTCGTTTGCCTCGCCCTCCACCCCACCCTTGCACCTCCAGCCCCACTCCCTGCCCCAATACACAAAGCCACAAACACTCTCCCCACTGCTAGAGACAGAGATGGCCAAAATCCTTCCTATTTCTGGCCTCCAAATTACAGGCTTCTGCAGATGGGGAAATATAAGGTGTGAGGCCCCAGAAAGTTCATAAACTTTTATGCAGATTGGTTTTAGTCTGGTTTAAATTAGGCAACAAAATAGAATTTCCAGATGTTCTATTTGGAATTAACTTGGCTACAGAGAAAAGGCTACTAGGAGGAGGGGTTGGTAATAGTGTGATTTTTACATTCCAGAAAGGGAGTCACCAAAAGCATCTGGACTGGATTAGAAGAGAGGAACCTGCTGGTTGGCACATTAAGAGCTCTGCTCTCATTTATTCTGCCTCGAGGACGTGCAGAGGTGCAATGCAACATTCTCAAGCCACTGGGAAGATAAAGGGCCAGTGTGGTGGTTTTGCCCCAGCGGTCAGCTAAACACAGCGGAGATTTTGGTCAGACATAAGGATCTCAGTGCTGGGCCGGTGGTTCTCAAACTCAAGTGTGTGTGTGAACCCCGCAAGAATCTTGCTAAATGCAGATTCTGAGCGGAGGGTAACGCCGATGCCGCTGGCCTGTGGGCCCCACGCCGGGGAGCACGCCGTTGTAGAACAAGGACTTAGGTGGTCAGAGGAGCTAGGAAAGAAGTTCCTGTCAGACTAGGGGTTTCTTCACGACCTGCCGTGGCCCAAACATGCCTCCGAGGCTGGAGAGGTGGGAGAGGCAAGAGGGAACAAGTGAAAGTCAGGCATCATCGTCCTCTCTAGCAACAGTGAGGTATGGAAGAACGAGTACGGCAAGATTCGGTAAATGGGGTCCTCAGTGTATGACTCAGGGCTATACGGGGACCTGAAGACGTGGTGGCCAATTCCATGGGGATGAGAGGAAGCATCAAAGAAACCCAGGTCTCGGGAACTGTGAGGTGTCAGGGAAGAGAGGGAAGGACATTCCTTGTGAAAGGAACAGCATGTGCAAAGTCCCAGGAAATGTTTAGGATGTGGTGAACTGGGGGTGGGGGGGCAAGCACATGGTGGATGAGAGAAGGGTTGGCAAGGGCTAGCCAGACCGGGAAATCCTGGGAGCCTGGCTGAGGAGTTTGGAGCTGGAGCAAAAAGAATAAGCAGGCACGTTAAATAAGAGCAACAGTGGCTTGGATTTATGTCAAGGATGATTATTGCAGAGGAGGGAATGAGATGCCTTCTTGTTTGAAATAGGACAAGGGCACCGTCTGCCTGGGTGGCTTGGACATTAGCCCCCATGACAGCAAGAAGTTAGGCCTGGAGCACCGCCTCTGCCTCCCTCTTTCCTGCTGAGTTCAAGCCCAGTCAGCCTCATGGGTTCACAGGTAGGCTCAAGGCTCCAGGAACAACAGAAAGGCAGGTGTCTGGGACTAAGAAAAACAAGCAGAAGGGGAAGAAAAGAAGGACTCTCGGGGTCCGCAGGAAACGGCTGGGCTTTCATTCATTCATTCAACAAACCTGGGCTATGTCCTTGGTGTCCTCTGGGAAAGAGTGTGTGTAAAGGTGGGTAGAGTACAGCACGATCCATGCCTCGGTAGAGGTAGCCCAGGTACTGGGACGCTGCGAGGGTATGCCTGTGCCACCTTGGGTGGACAGGAAGAGAATGGGGTCACGGGAGAGGCCTAACGGAGGCGATCCCCTGGTTGAAGGTTGAAGGGTAGGTAGAATTCAGCCAGACAAAGAGGAGGAGGGACAATTCAGGCAGCTGGCACAGATAAAAGCATGGAGCATATGGACCGTAGTCCATCCAGCATGGAAGGGGCAACGGGGTTGCAATGGGTTGGCCCATTGGTAGAGATGAGTGTTGGCCATCAGTTAGATCCTCAAGGGTCCGGGGTCAGAGTATTAACACCAGAGAATATCCCAGGGTCTCAGCCAGTGGGAATTGGACAGAACAACAGTAGATCCAACAGGAGGGTCTAGAAGCGGCTTGTACCAGGATCACGTGGGCCCAACTGCACAACCTAGGCCAGCTTATGGGCCAGACTGGGTCAGGATTTCACCAAGCATCTTTCAGTGATGGCTTTGGGCGGACAGGTGAGGTCAGGGTCTGGTCATAGGTCCACAGTGTCATGCTTCCTTTCAAAGCCACCTCAGGAAGCCATCCCCACTGGACTTCCTAACCTAGCCAAACAGTGTGAGCCGAGGTGGGGGCCTCCAAACAGTGTGAGCCGAGGTGGGTATAGACCCAATAGAGGGGTCTATACCCCTCTAATCAGATAGATGTCAACATTAGCATCGGTTGATGAAGAGGTTTTTAGGATTTCTGAAACTTCAGCTTGTTGGAACATCAAAAGCTGGATGGATCATCCCCACACATCACAATCTGAAGGGCCCGGAGAGAGAGAATAAAGGGGAACAACCACACCAAAATGGAGGTGGGAGAGGTGTGACTGTAGGGTCCCACAAGGAGCAGGTGGCAAGGCAGATCACGGGCAACATCAACGGAACGTGTCAAGGCAGAAGGTGTAGAAGCCTGGGCACTTCTGTGTAGGGACAGAGAGGACAGGAGGAACAAAGGAAAAATGGCACTTAGTGACCCAGGCAAAGAGCTTCTGACATCCAGAATCCCAAGTGTCCCAGAAGGGAAGCCAGGTGGGGCACTGGAGAAGAGCCTGAGATTTGTGCCTTGTTCCTGTGCAAGTACAGGGAAGCTTCTCGAGGTGAGATGGTCTCTCATACCTGTGCTGCTAAAAGAAAAATTATTCCGACACTTTTTAAGTGGCAAGCAAGCCTTTTTCTCCCCCCAGACCAGTGCAGTAGGTGTAAAGACTATCACAATAGGGGAGAGACACTGAACTCAACTCTGAATATTACAGAAACCACTGGGGATTTGCCACCAAGGAATGTAATGAGGTAGCCGGTGGGTAGAAAATCACCAAGAGGAGATATCAAGGGTGAGGGGCTTCCAGCCTAGCAGGACTCTTGCTTAAGATAGGCCATGGTGTTCACATATCAAGGGTAAGGAGAAACGAAGAGTCTGATCAGATTTCCCAGGGGTGGGGGTGGGGGCAGGTATTACCTCTAAACTGACCTAGAAGCAGTCTCCTTACAATTCGGCTTAGTAGACCAAAGACGGGGCCCAAGGAAAAGGTCTAGTCAAAGAGACGGCTCAAGGAGCCTGATTAAAGTCTGGTCCAGGAAAGAGAGAGCCTTCACCACCGTATCTGAAGGAGGATCTGTCCAACAGAACATGAGGTGTCCTCACTGCAGGCGGGAGCATGACAAGTGGGGCCAGTATTTCAAGAGTGCTGTGGAGCCTTTCCTTGTTTGGGACGTGCTGATTGAGTCTCCTTCTCCATGCCAAACCCGTGCTCCATCCTCCACGGAGTACCAGTGTCTCCAGCAGTCCTGCCCAGCCGCAGAGGAACCAAGCCCAGTCATCGTGTCCTCTTCTCGAACTTCCTAGATGCCTCCGTGGAGCAGAGCCCCTGAGGGAACCAACGCCACTATCCCAGCTGCTCCCTTATTCTGCTGCCACTGCGGGTGACGTGTCCCATCTGCGGGAGCCAGTGTCAAACATTAGCCAAGTAAAGGATCTGGGCCCCCGTGGTCTGACATGGAAACACATCACAGAAGTCTTCAGAAATCATGTTAATCCCATTACCTCACTTTAAGATGAGGCACTTGAGACCCAGGATGGAGCAAGCGGTGGGTTGTCCACACAGGGACAGGCAGAGACAGGCTGGGTCAGGGTGTGCTGATGAGCCCGGGTTGTCAAAAATGTCCGTTTACTGAGCACCTACTCCACACCAGAATTTCTGTTCACCGAGCACCTGCTCCATGCAGGCGACTCGACTAAGCCCTTTAACACAAATACACAACAGCAGCCACCAGTGGTTGACCAGTGTATGCCCAGCACTTGACATACGTTAGCATATCGGATCTTGAAAAGCGTCTTAACACGTGATTACTGCCACTGTTTAAAGAAACCCGGGTCTAAGGGTGCAAAACAATGTGGCTGGGTCACACGCTGGGTTCACACCTGGGTCGGTCCAACAGTAAACTCTCACCCTCATTTACAAATGTCGTGATCCTCAGCCCCTACAAGTCTATAGTTGGTGTTACTACCCTCCTTTCTATGGTTGACAACCCTGAGGCTCACTGAGGTGAAATAACCAACCCAAGTTCACCAAGTTCTTCCTCCTCCGGTACCCTGAGCCTTCTGACTCCCTAAGACCGGAGAGGAGGGACATTCAAAAATGGCCATTTGGGGGTGCCTGGGTGGCTCAGTCAGTCAAGCATCTGACTTCGGCTCTGGTCAAGAGCTCACAGTTCGTGAGTTTGAGCCCCGCGTCGGGCTCTGTGCTGACAGCTTGGAGCCTGAGCCTGCTTCGGATTCTGTGTCTCCCTCTCTCTCTGCCCCTAACCCACTCACATTCTCTCTGTCTCTCTCAAAAATAAATAAACTTTAAAAAAAAAAAAAGATTTTAAAAAAACACAAAGAAATGGCCATTTGGGAATGCCTACCAGGTATCTACATCATTACGTGCCATGCAACCTCATCAGGGTGGTCCAGGGCACCAAAGGCCTGCACAGTGCCACCTTCTGGGAGTCCCAAGGTTATGACCCAGAAAGAATCCTACCTAAAGACCAGAGGTCCCCCATCTGAGTTTGGCATCTGTGTGGTATTGACTAGAGCCATCCAGCTGTGCCTGAGCGTGGTATGTGTGTCCGGGCCATTAAAGGAGAGCAGAATGGCATTGAGATTGGCAGAACAGAAGGTCCCCAGCATACTGTTTGAGGAATTCTGGAGTCCAGATGGGCATGCAGAAACCAAACGGCATTACTGAACAGTCTCCCCGACCGACGTCCACCCCCAAGCCATACTGCTGCCCACCTGAGTCAATGCCCAGAACCTTCTCTGCTTCCCCACTGACTACAAACAACATCAAAATGCCTCTCTGTCACATTAAGACTCCCTCCCACCAACACACACACACACACACACACACACACACACACACACACACACTTAATATTCCCATTTACTGCTGATTGGTTGTTAGTCCCTAAACATACTTCGTGCTTTTCTGCTTCTGGGCCTTTGCGTCTGCTGCTTCCCAGGCAGGAAATTCTCTCTTCTCTTCCTCTTCTTGCTGAAAACCTACTCATTCTTCAAGGCCCATCCTGATCACCTCACTCTCATTGCTGTATCCCTTCATTTGGAACAAATCATTCTCCTCCCAAACGTTCCAGAAAACACCACTCACACTTGGCTTCTGATTTTGCCAGGGAAGCCTGGTAGTAGGATCATCTCTCCTACGTTAGGGAGAAAAGGCAGAGCAAAGGTCATCTCTGTGGCCCTCTGTGCTAATCAGTGGCAGACAACGGCAGCTTCTTAATGTTTGTTGAATTTAAATCACAGTGTATTCAAAATGCATATTCACTGCCTGGCCGCATGCATCCCAGGCTGATGGCACCCCAAGGACTGATTCATTGCCAGTGGAGGCCGGTGTCTGGCAGGCAGATCCCCAGCCACAACGTGACGTGCACCGGAAGCAAGTTCTCAGCCACCTGATGGTAAAACAGAGGTGATGGGTAAGCAGTGGGGTACTGGTAAAAGTTTAACAACTGGCTAAGGAAGAGAAAGCCTTGGCTGGCATCATGTGCTAATTTCTATGGCATAAATATGGTTACCTTTGCTGCTTTCAAGATACCGATGACATCACTGAACACTGAATTGGGAAGAAAGGCCGAGGAGCTCCTGTGACCAAGTAAGCACCAGATCCCTTACACCACTCTACGTGCCGGGGGAGATTTCTGATCATGGCAACAGCTCCCGGGCTGTGTTGCCAGCTATCTCCTTCTCCCACTGTCTTCACCTTATTTTAAGATCTTCTACTGTCTTATTCTCAGTCACCATCATCAATAACTTTCAATAGCCTCCTGTCTGCTGTGACACCTCCTCGTCTTACTCCCCTCAAACCAGCCAGCCTGGGTGACCTTCTTAACACACAATCAGATCACAGCATTCCCTGCATTTAAAACTTTTGGCGTGGCTCTCCACTTGCAAGATAAAGTCCAAGCTCATTACCACCACCCACAAGACCAGTTTGATTTAGCCCCTGCCCACCTCCCCAGCTTCATCGGGAGCTGCTCCTGGCTCAGCCACACTGAGCAGCTTTTGAGTCTTTCCCTGAGCCACGCTTCCCTTTGCAGACTCTCTCACACATTTTCCCGCCGTCTGCCACCCTCTTCCTCGTACATTCTCTCCTTCTGGCCTCAGCCCAAAGCTCTCCTCCTCAGAGATAACTTCAGGCCCCACCGGTCACCCCTGTTGTTGTCTACCCTAGATCCCAGATTTTTAATTTGTAGCTCTGATCCTGCCTGTAATCATCCACTCATTTGCACGGTCATTTGCTAAACATGAGCTTCCCCCGCTGGCCTGTAAGCTCAGGGAGAACAGAGACCATGCAGGTGCTGCCGGGGATAGTCAGCATTTATCCCGGAGCCAGGCACACGGTAGAGAATTAGTATCTGTGAACCGAATTAATTAGTTAATGGTCTATAAGCTCAAAGAAATAAGCAAAACCATTATGGATGGCCATTCCCCGCACTGATCTTTCAGGAAAGACAAGGAACCCCAGTGAGAAAACTAAAACCAAGAAGGCAGGCTCGAGACCAACGCGATCGGCCACATGTCTTTCTCTGTATCTAGGGCTTCACCATCTTGAGCCTGGACTTGGAGGAATCGAGGAGTCTAGACATCTTTCCTGAGTGGCGGGCGCTAAGGAGGTATGCACCCATGAAGATGATTATCCCTATAATCCAGGTCCTCTACAGGCTCATTCCTCTGACCTGAAAACAATGCATGGATTTAAACTGGCCAAGTGGAAATTACCGAGCCTTGAGCCTTGAGCCTTCTAACCTTGTGATGGGGTCGGGAAACGACGGTATTCTCTAAGTTTGGGCCAAAGAGTGAAAAAAAGGAGGAGCAGTACCTCCTAAGCCCAAAGTGGCTGTGGCGGGAATTAGCAGGAGAGCTCGAGGGCCCACTGAGTCCCAGGCCCGGGGCCAAGAGACAAGCTCTTGGGCATGCTGTACTCACCCACATGGAGAGAGTCCCTCCATGGCCAACTATGGAGCATCTGGCTGTGGTTTTTAAGAAGCATGACAGGAAATGTCTGCACAGTTTCTGATCCTCCACTTGAAGGGCTGATATTTGCGAAAGCTGCTGTGTTCAGGGTTGGCCAACCTTAAGGTGCCAAATGTAGACAAAGGAGCCGCAGGGCAATGGCCCTTGAAGGAACTATGCATTGGCCTGGTCGAGGTGGCTAGACCGTTCCTGGGAAATCAGGACGCTACGAAAGGAGCCAGGACATAGTGATGGCAAGGCAAAGGCGGACATGGGTGGGGACGGGCAGTGGCGGGCAGGCAGACTGGACCCTGTGGCTCCACCATGAATCGTAGGAGCACCAGCCCCAGCCACCAACGCCCAAGCCCATCTCTCGCTGCTCCCTTGGTCACGGGAGGTGGGCTTCTTGACTTCCGGTCAGCCTGTCCGTCTCTGCCAGGAGGCAAGGCCAAAGGGGAGCCCACACCTTCCCAGAAGGCTGCCCCGGGGCATCCTGCCTGCTACGTGGACCCTGATCAGCTCCTCTCTCACTCCGACATCGCCTCACTCATCCGGTGCCCAGCCTGTGCCCACCTGTTCCATGAAGCCCACTTGCCTTAAAGTCTCCACCACATAATTCTACAATGCATACCATTCTGGATCTTTCTCCAATTCAATCACCTCCAGTATGGGATGTGTGGAGAACAAATAAGAAATTCCACTCGTGTCTATTATCTGTCGAAAAAGTAGCACAAACTTTACAAATACCTAATTCAGGATTTAGCACCGTTGCCCTCACAGTGAGACCGAGCCCCGCACAAGGTGTGGAGCCTATTTGGGTTTCTTTCTCTTTCTCTCTCTCTCTCTCAAAATAGATCAGCTTTAAAAGGTGATCAATTGTAGGCTGAATTACACATTTTCCTTGTGCAAAAAAATATGTGTTCCAAATTTGCTGGACCTTCCTGTGATGAAACCAGCTATGGTAGTATAATGGCCGGAATAGTCTTAATTTTTTAAAAACACATCCCTTCCAGGTAAAAGTAATATTTTAGCCAAGTGGTAAATAAGTGTTTTGCCAAAGTAAGGTGTGCTATATAGCAAAGTACCTTGAGCACAGGTGTTTGAAAATGTTTCCGTCGTTGTGTGATTTTGTTTTCTGAGATAATACATGTCATACCTTTCCTTGAAAACAGCTCTAATATGTGCACGCTTTTAACACTTGGAAACAATTTCTAACTTATTTAAAAACTCTCCCAAAGAAAACCGGCAGTGGGTCTTGAACCCATTTGTTAAAAATATAACTTTTGATTAGCTTACAAGAATTGACATTAAGGAAGATGGAAAGTGACTAGCTGACTAGATGAATTTCAATAAAAACCTTTGTGTAATTGCTGGCTGGAATTTTTTTTTTTTAATGAGCATCTTGATTTAGTAAAGCCCAGCCAGCATTGCGTTTCTTCCCGTTGGATTTCTGTGCCTTTGTAAAGATTCTTTTTTCAGCTCTGACAACCATTAAAACTAAGCATTAAACACACACACACAACAACAACAACAACAACAACAACAACAACAACATAACTGAACTTAGAGCCAGAACCTTGAATCCAATAGTCTGTTATGAAGGGTTAAACCGACATTAAAACATATCCAAATATATTTTTCTAAAAACGAATGACAATTTTGAATGGAACCAAAAAGGTTTTTTTGTCATTAACAGATAAACCTAATTTCTTTTAAATACTAAAATTACTACTTAATACTACCATTAGCTCATAGTTTTGCTTCTATAGAAGTTTCCTTCGCATTTCACTTTCTGTATATTTGGTTTCTTTCGTCCTCTCGATACACCAAATGTTTTAAACTGTAAAAGCACCACTTGCTTTATTGTGAGCACACGCATTGGTTTCTTTTGCGGATGTTTTATCCTGAATATCACGCTAGTAAGGCAAGAGACGAATCTGGCTTATAAATAAGTAATCATAATGGAGGACAGAGGACGCACAATCAGAAGTACATGGCCATCACTCCTGATTCACGTGAGTGCCTCGCTTCAGGCATTTATGTACTAACAGGATTTTTACCATTTTCTCAAAAATCCCCGTTTTCTTATGAAACCGAACACCTCTTTTTTAATAACGCGCTTTTTTACAAGCCCTATCCTAAATAGCAGCCTGAAATGAGGAATTGATGAAGTGGTTATTTCTGCCCACGACACATTAAAATAAAAATGTAACTATTAAAATACAAAACGCTGACATTCTTGTTAGCAGGCGTGCACGCAAGCCTCTCTTTGGGAAACGCGGGGCCAGATGGTATTTCTAAGGTCCATTCAGCTCTGAGCCGTGTGAGTCCCTAATTCTATGAATGGGATGAGCCCTCTGATTTCCTGGGAGCTCTCCAAGTCTGGGCACCAGGACGGGAGTCAGGCTTTCACCTCATTTCCTCAATTCAGAAAACACTTCCTGCTTTCCATCTGGAGCGTGACCTCAGACAAAGTTTTGGGGATAAAAGTGGGATCATTTTTATTTCAACATGAGAAGCTCTGTTTTGGTATCAACCACTCCAAACCAGAGCAATATGACACTCTATCCATGAATGTCTGATGATTTTTTTTTTTCTCTTAAGTTGCAAGCTTTTCGCTCAAAGCTTCCTTTCTACCCACAAGCACGGAAGCAGCTTGGATTGCCAAGACTATGGAATTTACACACGTAGTGATGAGGGGACCGAGCTCCATGCTTAGCATCCAGGGACTGGTCTCTGGGTCTAGTCTACCGGGAACTTTCTAAGGGCGTCATTGGGGGCAAGTTGCCTAACCCACCTCACGCGTAAATGGAGCTGTGACCGCTCCTTTCCATCCCACGCATGAAGGATGGAGACAAATACGACCGTTCTGGTCTGTGCATGCGTTGCCACTATTATTCATACAACAAACACAGTAGGGGCCTGGGGTGGAGAAAAATAAAGCCGGGTCAGGGAGATAGACACGTTCCAAGACTCAGAGACTCTTGCTTCCCAGGGCTACAATTCTTCTCCATACCCTTCCTGCCAGCTCCCCTTCCTTCTCTCTCATGCCCAATTTCTTTTTTTTTTTTTTTAATTTAGTTTAGTTTAGTTTAATTTCATTTTTATTTTAGTTTTGTTTTTTTTGTTTTTTTTTTTTTACTCTCAAGTTAGTTAACCAACAGTGTAGTCTTGGCTTCAGGAGTAGAACCCAGTGATTTATCTCTTACATATAACACCCAGTGTCCATCCCAACAAGTGCCTCCTGAATGCCCATCACCTATTTATCCCCACCCCTGTCAACCCTCTGTTTGTTCTCTGTATTTAAGAGTCTCTTATGGTTTGCTTCCCTCTCTGTTTTTATCTTATTTTTCCTTCCCTTTTCCTATGATCATCTGTTAAGTTTCTCAAATTCCACATATGAGTGAATCATGTGATATCTTTCTCTGACTGACTTATCTCACTTAGCATAATACCCTCCAGTTCCACCCACATTGTTCCAATAGCAAGATTTCATTCTTTTTCATTGCCCAGTAGTACTCCATTGTATCCACAAGTATTCCATCTTAATCCATTCAACAGTTGATGAACGTTTGGGTTCTTTCCATAATTTGGCTATTGTCAATAGCGCTGCTATAAACATTCGGATGTATGTGCACCTTCGAGTCAGCATTTTTATATCCTTTGGATAAATACTTAGTAGTGCAATTGCTGGGTCATAAGGTAGTTCTATTTTTAATTTTTTGAGGATCCTCCATACTGTTTTCCAGAGTGGTTGTGCCAATTTGCATTCCCACCAACAGTGTAAGAGGGTTCCCCTTTCTCCACATCCTCTCCAACATCTGTTGTTTCCTGAGTTGTTAATTTTAACCACTCTGACCAGTGTGAGGTGGTATCTCACTGTGGTTTTGATTTGTAGTTCCCTGATGATGACTGATGTTGATCATCTTCTCATTTGTCTGTTAGCCATCGGGATGTCTTCTTTGGAAAAGTGTCTATTCATGTCTTCTGCCCATTTCTTCACTGGATTATTTGTTTTTTGGTTTTTTTTTTTTTTTTTTTTTTGGTGTTGAGTTTGGTAAGTTCTTTATAGATTTTGGATAGTAGCCCTTTATCCAATATGTGATTTGCAAATATCTTCTCCCACTCTGTCAGTCACCTTTTAGTTTTGTTGATTGCTTCCTTCGCTGTGCAGAAGCCTTTTATCTTGATGAAGTCCCAAAAGTTCATTTGTGTTTATTTCCCTTGCCTTTGGAGACATGTCTAGTAAGAAGTTGCTGTGGCCAAGGTCAGAGAGGTTGCTGCCTATTTTCTCCTGTAGTATTTTGATGGTTTCCTGTCTCACATTTAGATCTTTCATCCATTTTGAATTTATTTTTGTTTATTGTGTATGAAAGTGGTCCGGGTTCATTATTCTGCATGTCGCTGTCCAATTTTCCCAGCACCGTTTGCAAAAGAGACTGTCTTTTTTCCACTGGATACTCTTTCCTGCTTTGCCAAAGATTAGTTAGCCATATGTTTGTGGGTCCATTTCGGGGTTCCCTATTCTCTTCCATTGATTTATGTCTCTGTTTTTGTGCCAGTGCCGTACTGTCTTGATGATTACAGCTTTGTAATACAGCTTGAAGTCTGGGATTGACTCACTCCCAATTTCTAGTTCCCCTATGTGTCAGGCCCCATTACTCAGGTCACCACTGGTAGTGTGAACAACCCACCAGTCCCCAGACCCAGACAGGGTGCTGTTTCCCATCTTGTCCTTGTCACACAAGCTCTTATCCAGGCCCTGGAATAAGCAAAGATAAAGCTGGAACCTCAGATCCATCCGCAACTAAGGCAAAAGTCCAAACAGCCCTCTTGTAGGATCTTGAGGAAGCTGCTCAACTTCTCTGGAGCGTCAGGGTCCCTTTTCTGTGAAATACAGATGTGGGACTAGGTTATTTCTAAGGGCCCTTCTAGTACTAAAAAGCCTCAGGTATAATTGCACCAACAGCAAATAAGAATGTAAAAAAAAATAATAAAAATTAAGAGAAGTGGATTGCATCCAACAAACCATCATGACACCCCTAAGATCATTAAGTGACATGAACTCTGAAATGGGGACTGAAAATTGAGTTGACATGACCCCCAAAGTTATCACTAATCTAAGTGAGCTTGGGAAAATATTCACTATAGAACATTTAACCCCGATAACATTGAATTCTTTTTTTTTTTAATTTTTTTTTAACGTTTATTTATTTTTGAGACAGAGAGAGACAGAGCACGAACGGGGGAGGGGCAGAGAGAGAGGGAGACACAGAATCGGAAGCAGGCTCCAGGCTCTGAGCCGTCAGCCCAGAGACCGATGCGGGGCTCGAACTCACGGAATGCGAGATCGTGACCTGAGCCGAAGTCGGACGCTTAACTGACTGAGCCACCCAGGCGCCCCGATAACATTGAATTCTTATTAGCTGCCAGGCACTGTAACTAGACACTCATTTAATGGTCTCCACATTCTTTTGAGAGCTGGCATAGACCTTCACAGCCCTTGTCACAATACGATGTGCCTAGTAACTTCTGCTTTTCCAGGCTCCACCTTGCCCCATGCCTCTCCAGAAGAAAGCAGGGTTCCTGGCCCAGAGGTCACACACTGGTGGCCTGCATCTGGCCCACAGGCATGTTTGATTTGGCCCACACAGAGTGGGCCTGTGCCATATTTTCAAAAGATATTAGGCAGTTACCAACTAATTTCACACTCAAAGAAACAAGAAAAGAAAAGAAAAAGTCTGGCTTCTTTTGAAAAATCTGAGACTTCGGCCCACGTTTATACCTGCCATTGGCTAGAGCTGAGTCATAATCTCCCCTTGAGACAAAGCATGGGCACAGCAGCCTGCCACAGACCCCACCGCTCTCTATGCCTCCTAATCAGGCCCCTTCACTCATAGCAAATACTTGCCTGGCCTTGCTCCAGACCCCCTGACCCCTACCCCAGACCTTTGTCACAGCACTAGAGGATGTCACAATCCAACGAGTAACGGGACCGTGAAACGTTCTCGTCCAAGAGTGCTGCATGAATGCGCATTCGATTTACGTAGGAGCCAGAAATGGAAATAATAATAGCTACCCTTGATAAGGTGTCCCCTTCGTCCCAAGCACTGTGCAAAGTGCTCCATGTACATTATGTCACTTTGTCCCCGGGGCAATCCCTATTGACCTTCCTTTCCTAAAAGAGAGGTTCAGTAGCTTGCCCAAAGTCACACCTTTGGGATTTTGAGCCCACACCAGCCCTACTCTTTCCTAAGCCAGACCACCCCTCAACCCCAGCTCGTGTTTCTGTAGTACTTTTGACTTTCCTAAGGCACAGCTTCTCACTCCATTATTTAAACAGACTGTCTGTTTAGAATTAAATGATGTTTAAAAGTGTCAGTCTGATATCTTTACTCTGCTATGTTGGTGGCAAGGATGGTGGGGGCCAGGCAGGGGGACAGGGGTGGTGCAAGAGGCAGACACAGATAGCCTCGCAACTGCTGGGTCATGTCAACTTTGGGAGTGTACGTGAGACCCCCCAACAGATGCGCCTGTGTCTTTTGCGAGTCTTCAGACATTCCAGGCCACCCGGCCGATCAAACCAATTTAACGGGGCTAGGGGAGAGGGTGAGCTCAGATTTGCTCAATGTTAGGTTGTGTCTGGGCAGGAAAAATACTGCATTTCTCACTGACTGGTCGATGTTGCTGCAGCGGGGAGAGAATTATAGAGAAATGCAAACTGAAAACTGCACACATGTTGCCGGTGTGAGATTCCCCTGCTGCCTGCTGCTCTGTTCTTGTAATAAATGATCCTCTAGAATCTGCTCTGCCGACCCCAATCATAAGGGGAGAGCCATTCTTTGATTCGACTCATCCTTACTAAAGTCATTTTGTGCCCGGCGTGCATAGCTGAGAAACTAAACGTGATCCTTGCCCTGGACAGACCTGGAAACACAGACAGTATTCTGGTCGCCCTCCAAAGCCCAGAATGAGGGAGTTGGGTCCCTCAGCCACTAGCTGTGTGACTTTGACAGCTCAGACACCATTCTGGGACTCGCTTTTCCCCTCTCCAAAATGGTGACCATGCACGACCTACCTCAGAGATTCGTTGAGAGAATGACCTCACGAGCCACCAACGAATGTTAGTTCTTATCTTCCTAAACAAAAGTAAAGCTTTTGAGGGCAGATGCATCCCTTGGGCCTCCAGGGCACCCAAAGACGCCTCACACCTCGGTAGGCCCAAGGGACCCTCAGATAATACTCATGTATGTAAGGAAGGCAGCAGACACCCAAGATCTGAGCATCCTGAAGGAAAGACTCTAGAATCTGCAGAACAAAAGAGGAAGGCCCTAAAAACAGCTAAGGCGGGGTGGGGGTGGGGAGGGGGGGCGTTGAGATTCAATAGGCTTTTGCAAAGAACATCCAATCCAGAAGGGCAGTTGCGTAACTCAGTTACACATCATCGTAATCGCGTCTCGGCCTTTCGGCTAAGATCAAGCATAATTCAGTTACAGGTATAGCTTTTGAGGGAGGGCTTCCTAAGAAGTCAGGGCGGGAGTTACAAACATGAGTCATATCCTGACTCCCCCTCTCAGAGTATTTATATTAGTCAGGAGATCTCTGGGGACCAGCTTCTTATCAGTTAACCTGTTGCCTTGTGTATCATACAGAGGCCCAATAAGGATTTGATGAAGGTGTGACAAGGCCTCTGAACGCCCTAACATCGAGCATGCTCTAGGCTCTTCAAAGCCCACCCTCCACCATCCCTGCTCCATTGTCACACAAGCACCCCACCCCGAAGCCACCCCTAAGCCTTCCAAGTCCCTGAGTCCTCTTACGTTCACCATCTATACCAAATGTTTTGAGAGCAAATTATATTCTGCTTGTTCAGATCTTCCTCGATCTTGCAGGGTAGTTACTTACATCCGGATAAACCCCTCGTAAGACGAAACTAGTGTTAAGTCGAAAACGCATTTAAGACGCCTCGCCTACCAAACATCACAGCTCAGCCGCACCCACCTTAAACGTGCTTGGAACACTTATCTTAGCCTTCAGTGGAAAAACGAAGCCTATTTTATATATAAAAAAAAAAAAGTGCTGAACATTCCATGTAATTGATGGGATACTTTACTGAAAGTGAGAAACAGAATGGCTATCCAGGGACAGAATGGTCGTGAGGGGATCAGCTGCTTGTCCTGGGGATCATTTGGCTGACCGGGAGCTGAGGCTTGCTACCCTGCCCTGCCCAGCACCACAAGAGAGGATTGTCCCGCAGAGCCCCGGAAAAGTTCCGAATTCAAAATTCGAAGTACAATTTCTACTGGAATGGGTATCACTTTCACACCATCCTAAGGCTTAAAAGTCTGAAATTGAACCGTCGTAAGTCGGGGACCGTCTGCATTGTGCACTGACTGTTATTTGCTCAGCACATAGTAAAAGCACAACAAAAATCGATGAATTAAAGTTCCCTGAAGGCAAGCACCATTCTTTTTCTACATGCCAGATCTAGTTTACAGGCTAGTAAATTCTTATAGCTGAGTCGTGTGGTTGCCACTGAGTAAGAAGGTGTGGACGGCCGGGGCCACGGAAGAGGCTTGATGTCAGTAAGTGGACATCCGAGCACTGGCATTGGGCACGCGTCCCAGGGCAGTCCTACCCATCCGCACACAACCGCTAAACAGCCTGAGTGCCTGTTAGAAAGACTAGCCCTCCGGCTTATTCCCCAGCTCTGAACCCTGGGCTGCCCCTGCCCCATCTGCTCTACCACCGCACCGCAGGAGAGAGGAGCAAACGTTCTCCTGTGAGCGATGCTGAAATCTGAACCAGCTATGTGTGAAAAGCCCCAAAGTGGGGGAAATGGTTGCTTGCCAAGTGATGCTTTTCAAACAACGCTTTGAAAAAGTTTTGAAGAGATGGGTCAGTAACCTGCAGCCATTTTCCCTCTTTGGATGGCGGTGATAAGCAATGCAAGGAAAGCATTAGTATTTTTCCCAAAGTAAGCAGCATTAACCCGTTTAATTAATTAGACAGACTAACCCGACATCTTCCTGGTTTGCATATTTAAAGAAGAAACATGAAACAGTCTGAATCTCCTGGAGCTTGGCACTGGTTATTTTTCGGGGAAACAGTAAGATTTATAGCTTCAAACCCAAATTCAAGCAATTTAAGAAATTGCATGTCAAGCCCCTCAGGGCCGAGTTTGGTCTCAGATGACTTTTCTGCTTTGCGCTCGGGTCTAGGCAGGGAAACGGCACATAAAGAGCAAAAGGCCACCGGCTTGTTAAGGCTGGACGTTCCTCCCACCCGGAAATTCTCTTCCGAGCTGTAAGCAGCCGAAAACCCAACCTACATTCTTAAATTCCAGTGGAAAACAAATCTCACCCTGGTTGCGATGAATCTGATACTTCTGCGCTCTGTGCAGTATGTGTGATATATAATCCATATCAAAATTTCTAATCCTAAATGTAATATGCATCCTGGAAAGACAGTAATGCCTTGCTAATCTTTTGGAGTTTATTACATTCGCTGTCTGGGAGTCCTCATTGCTAACAAATCCACTTCTGGCCTTAAAAATCACTCATGGACATTGTTTGCCTATCTCGTAATGTTATCAACGAAGGCCGGTTATTTACGCGATGACGAGCAAGGATTGTCCGACGAGACCCCTCTCTCCGATCTTTAAACAACTGCAGCAACTAACTCGTTATTCAGGAAACGAAACTCCCATTCAACATGAATTTTAGATTATGTTCCTCAGCTTTCTGCACATCGAATTGCAAGTCCGTGAGTTTTACGACCTGATTGTGAGGGTGCAGACGATTTCCGGGAGGGGTAGGGAGATCCGAGATCCACTGGATTGTCATACAGAGAAATAACTGTATAAAATTTTAATTATCCATCTTGAAGGAATAATAAATGTTTGATGAGATAATAATGAGACATGCAGGAAAATGTTAATGAATGTGTGGAACATAAAGAGTTTAAATAAAGGAAGAAGAGGAATCGCTCAGGAATCGGCCATTACTATTCATCTATTTGTGACAGCGTTCCGTCTGGAAGTCAACCGGGATTGCTTCTCGGCCTTTTGGCTAAGATCAAGTGTGGAAGTCAACCGGAGGACGCTTCGTGGGTCACACCGTAGTCAGGACAATACTGTGTTTGTTTATGGTGGAAACAAAGATCTTTGCCTATTTTTCCCCTGGAAAACTGCTACCAAAATAACTCCTGAATTTCAGTTGGGATCTGGAGCTCTCTGTGCTGGCGTCCCGTGTGGAGTTTTTCTTGTCGTCTGTCTGGGCCGGTTCCCATTCCCTTGCCGCTACTGTCCAGAGAGGGCACGTACAAGAACAAGGACGGGATTAGAAGCCTCGGGTCCCTGACGTCGTCAGCAGTCATGGTGCTGGGGCCGTTCCCAACTTAATTCAACAAAAATTAGAGGGGGTTTTCTCTTTCGGTAGGGTTGTGTATTTGGAATAGCACCATATAATTAAAACCATTTTATGAGCTGTTGCAAGGACAGAACTGGTGACTCAAGGCCTCAAGATGCGTTGTTGGGGGTGGGGGTGGGGGTTCTACTCAAGCGAGAAATAGAAAGTATTGGCCAGATGGGACACTTGCAAATAGTTTTTATTTTCTCTTTATGCTGATCGAGGCCATACGCCAGGACTCCGGGAAGATATTTGACGAGAGCAGAACCAGAGACAAGGAGAATGTGAGAGAGCCTTAGACCCACCTCAGGACCCAGGACCTCAGCATCAATCCTGCAGCCAGATCGCAGGGACACCAAAGCCTTTGCACTTGGTGGGAAAACACAATGAGGGAAGAAGATTCCTCAGAACTGGCTCCAGTAACGTGGGAGTGGCAACATTCTGAGTAAGTCTTGTGGTAATCAGAGACAACTTCCAAGAGGTACTTACCACGTTCTAAGAGCCCTAGTAAGCATGTCGCAGGTTATCAGCTCGTGAGCTCCTCAAAACCCCAAGAATAGATACACGTACCCCCATCTTGCAGATTAAGAAACTCAAGTGTGGAGAGTTTAAGAATCTGCCCCAAATCTCAATGCCAGTAAGTGGTGCGCCCAGGATCAAATCTTAGTCTCTCTTAAGTTGTCTGTGGGTTCTCTTTGCACTGGGTGACAAAGCCCCCCCACCCAAGGCCCTTCTCCATGCTGTTGGGGTGACGCATTCCATGTGTCAACGCTGAAGGCACGTGGAGCACCTACTGTGTTAGCAGCCCTTTCAGACTCAGATGGACACATGTGGCAGAGTTTAGGGACAAACACCCACCTGAAGGTCAGCGGCTTCGAGAAAGCTCAGGGACCACCTGGGACAACCCCTCCCCTTTCAGAACAGGATATGGAGGCCTGGTGGGGGCAGGGCTGGGAGGGATACACGCGCGTGATCTCTTTGCTCAGCGCCGGGTTTTCAGGACCCAATCTGTTCCTACACTTTGTGGCTGACTTCATCAACCAACGCCCCCAAAGCACAATGTGTCAGAAGCTTCCACAGCTTAGAGCATCCAGGTGGGGACTTGGGGAGGGGTGGGGAGCAGGGAGGAAGGAAGAGAGCGAGAGGAACTGAGTGAGAAAGAGAAGGAAAAAAAAAGAGAGAGAGAGAGAGAGCTGGGCCTGAATTCAAACAACACATATTCTGTCGGGACTGAATTTTTTGTTGGCCATGTGTCACCCACTCAGCATTTGGGAGGATGCACCCACGTTCTCACAAAACTAAGTCAGATGCAAAATATACCGTCACAGCTTAATATATCCAGGATGTAATTTGTACTTAACAGAGAGGTAGCTCAGACCCTAGGCCTCCTCCCCACCCCACCCCTCAGCTTTCCAGCCTCACGCTGGAAGGGAGGCCTCAGTGCCACCTTTGTTTTTACTCTTCTGATAACCGGTGACAGTGGGTGACTGCAAAACTGCATCAGTGTCCTCTGAGGTCCTGGGGGGGGGGGGGGGGGCTCCCGACGTTGGCTCTTCCGAAGAGAGACCCGGCCCAGGAAATGCTTCCCTGATTCTGGAATGAGCCCCCAAGGCCCAGAGCCCAGACAGAGATGGGGAACGGAGCACCCCACGCTCTTACTTCAGCTAGAGTTACCAAATCAACTTCTGCTCCCTGTCTCCTCCGTAAAAATCAAGGCTGGCCTGGTGGAAGCCGGCTCTGAAGGTGGCCAGAGAGGCTGGGTCCCTTCAAGGCCTGCTCCGTTCTGCCCAAAATGTGCTTGTGTGTCCGTGCAGCTCCTCGCCAGGCTAGACACGCCGGGCCTTGCACAGACCAACACGCCCCCACCCCACCTTAGGATCTGCAGCGCAAGCTGGGTGGTGGTGAGGACATAATTTAAAACTGTTGCCTAGTGTTCTCCTAAGCCATGCCCTACTTTGAAAAAAAAAAAAAAAAAAAAACCTTCATCCTTCATGCAACAGCTGAAAGGCTTGGCTGAATGGTGTGGCCTCAATGTGGAGGGTCACAGGGTACTGATCTAAGGGCTGAGAAGTCTTGCTCACCCAACTGTGGACACTCGGTAAACGGGACAGGCGGGGCTGTTGTGGGCATCTGAGGGGGAAGGCCCCCACCCCACCCCCAGCCAGAGAAAGAATAGGAAGCAACTTCTATTCAGGGTTCACAGGGGTCCCCGGCCCCCCTCCGCCCCCTGCCAAAGCCACCAGGCCTTTTCCCTGCCTCCAAGTTACCTTGTATTATAACAGGATTAAAGTATATTTAGCTCCTCTATTAGCATACTTTAGCCCCATTTTGGCCTACTTAAGGCTTCCGGCTGGCTTTGATCAGTTTTGCGTTCTACTGGCCAACAGGAGGGCCCAGCAGGCCAAAAAAAAAAAAAAAAAAAAAAAAAAAAAAACCCACAAGTGGGGGTGGGGATTCAGACTGTGAAATTATCCTGATGCTCCTTCTCTTATTCACCATATTCCCTTGCTTTTCTTAACCGGCCCAGTTTACACCCAGAGTGGGCAGGCGGAGAGGGGAAGGTGGCAGGAACCAATAATAATTAGGTCTTAGTGGGAAGAGGGGGGAAAGGGTTTGAGCATCTCCGAAGAAAAGGAGGGGGGAATCCCTATAATTTCTACAGTGTCTGCCTTTTTATTGCTTGCATTTGCATATAAATTAAATCCATATTGTAGCTTTAAGGCAAGCCCGGGCTTAGAATTCCGCACAGCTCGGGGTCCCATTGTCTTACACCCCGTTCTAGGCGGCGGCGAAATGAAAAGGGAGGGAGCGCAGAGGAAGGAGAAAGTCAGCTTTGTAGCGTTTTTTTAATTGCCTGTTTGTTTTCTCCGCCAATTACAGGCAAATTAATATTTAAACTTGGGAGGCTGTGAGGAAGTGCTTACAAAATAGGTTTCAGACTCCAGGGTGTGGGGCCTTCTGCTTTGGGCCGTCCTGGGGTTGAAATTTCCTGGTGGTAAAATGAAAAATAATAATCGTAATTAAGTAACCGCTTGGACCTACATCCTGTTTTGATTTCTCCTCTCCTTGTGCCAAGGGCGCTGAGATTCCGTGGTGCTTCTGGAATGGTCAGAGGTTGCCGGGAAGGGCTTTGGCTGGGTGTCCCCTGTCCTCATATTTTCTGTCCACCAGAGGTGGGGCCCAGAGCAGCTCCCCGCCTGAAAAGTGGCCTGGGATCACATTCTCATTCAGTAGCGTGTAGCCAGGGTGCAATCAGACCCTGCGATGGCCGGTTTCAGAAACCCACATGCTACCCCAGCAAACACACCGAGCTGAATGGAAGTGATCTCCTCAGAGAGAACTGCATGAAACACGGGAGAAAGAGTGCCCAGGCTTCTGTCTCAAAAACATTCGGAAGCCGTGGGGAGCAGCAGGTTCTCCCCCCTTGAGTTTTAGCCTGGCCCACCCATAGGATGGAAAGAAACACACTTTAGGAAACTCCTGAATCAAAGAGCAATCGATTACCCAAAGTTCTAACAAAATGTCGGGGCAGGCAGGAGGCCCCAGCGAGGCCCAGGTATCCTTTCTACAGGATGTGCTGTTTCGCTTATTTTCTAAGTTAATATGCGTACCCTGCGTCGAGCCCTCTGCCGCCCACTCCCCTCACCTTCCGGTGACTGGTGCTGTGGAAATGTGTCATCAAATCTGGGAGGAGGCGCCTAGTGACTTACTGTTTCCATTAAACCCCTCTAACAAATCTCCATTCTGACATGACTTCAATAACGGCTTCCACTGTGTCCTTGTTCCTCTGTGGAGTTCTGCGCCTATGCTAAGCCCCCTCAGACCCATTTCTCCAACCTGTGCAATCGCCCACACTCTTCCAGCTGATCCATCTGGAGGTTTTCTGCCTCTATCCGCTTTTGTCCCCCCCATAATATTTCCTTCCTGGAAAGAAAGACAAAAATGCCGCAGCTTCCAAAACACGGCCTCCCTTTTTCCTTGTACTCAGAATCTCAGAAAAAATCCAGCCTGCCCCACGATGCAGATACCACCCCTACCCTCCACTGAGGTCTGGTGAATTTCATTTCCTTTTTTTTTTTCTTTTTTTTCAAAGACCACTCCACATGCTCTGCGTTCCTCGCCGAACGGCACGGGATTTTTACGTCTTTGAAACAAGCCCTTCGTGACTCCTCCCTGACCTGGTCCCACGTGGGCCCTGCCAGATCGGCTGCAGTTTCATGGTGAGCCTAATTGGGTGTGTTTTGCCCGTTTGCCCGATCTGTATCTCTGGAAAATGTAAGCTGCCCACACTGGAGATGCCAATTCCAGCACCTTCCACCGTGTGTCCAAAATAAGAAAAAGTTCAGCCTGATAACTAAACGTTTAAGATCAGTGACCAACTGACTAGATTTACCAAGTTGTTCCAAAATAATAATGATGATGATAAGAATGTCAGCCGGTATCCTTGATTGTTTATTCCAAGTCAGGCTCGGCTCTCACTATGTGCTTTGTGGCACAAGTTATTCCTCACTTTCCATGCTCGTGATGACACGAGATGAACTAGGTACTATTATTATCCCAACTTTACAGATTATGTAACACAGAGAGGTTAAGTAATTTACCCTAAAGCCCACAGCTTGCAATTTGCACAGCCAGGATTCAAACCTAGGCCGCCTGCCTAAAGCCCACTGATTAATGCAGCCATCTGCCATGGCCCAACAATGTCACCTTAGGGCACCAGGCCCCATGGGCGTCTGGGAGGGGGCTGAGACTGCACCCTGCTTCCTCACTCACATAAGCCCTAATGACAGCCCTGCAGAGCGGATAAGATTATCCCCATTTTGCTGATCAGAAACGGAGACTCCGACAGCTTAAGGGCCATGCTCCTACCTATTGTTAAAAGAGAAACTGAGGCATATTAAAATGTTCAAGAGATGGAGGGAAAATTGATTCAAACCGGGCAGCACCAAACGAGAAGTGGCGAGGAGTGCTCTCCCTCCAGGAGCTTGGGGATAGATTTATAAAGAGAAAAGGAGAGAGCAAAGAAAGGGAACTATTTGATTGGCTATAGCTTAATGCCTAGCTGGCTGGCTGTGATTGGTGGTCCTTAGCGTTTTGCTTTCATAACCTTGAGGCATTTACAGGCGTAGATTTTGGTTTCTTCGTGCAGGCCACAACGGCATTACAGCCCCCTTGTTTAATTAATTTAACACTATAATCCTCATATTTGTAGAACCCACGCTCAAACCCAGGTCAGCGTGACTGCAAATGCCATGTTCTTTCTTCTATGCCACCCGCTCCCAGCGCACGCCTCACCTCGGAGAGTGCAGCAATGTCAGATACACCCACTGAACCCAAAGGCCAGCTGACTTTTCGTCACCGTCCCTGTGAGTATCGGCAGGCTTGTGCTCAGCACTATTCAGACAGGTCCCCACGGACTGTGCGAAAGGCTACGAAACCATCCCATCCTCACAGACCTTACCCTCCCGGGATGGGGAGGGGCAAAAGTCAGACAGACACTTGGAACGGGGCCTGCCATTTGACCCAACTGGCCATTTGTTTTCAAGATCACTGGCATTTCAAATGCTCCACTTTGATTCCAGTGTATTTGGGGGTCCCCAGACGTGCTGAGCCAGCCTAGCTCCTCCCCACCCCGGGCCTTTGCAGGCTTTGCGGGCTCACAGCTACATCTGTCCCAGACCCAGCCTCATTCCCTGGCCGGTGCCTCACCAAGGCCACGATCGCCCAAGGTGAAATTGTCATGATGGGTGAGATTGGCCCCAAGGCTCCCCTCTCTGAATCTCTGGTAGCTGAATTAAATATCCATCATTTTTTAAAACCAGGAATATGCATACATGTTACAAAACTCAAAAGAGACCAAACGGCATACTATGAAAAGTTTCCCTCCACCCCATCTCTCAGCCATCCAGTTTTCCTTCCCAGAGGCAACCATTGTTATTATTTTTATCCAAAGATAATCTGTACATTAAAATATAAGCTTAAAATATAAGCAATTTTAAAGATGTATGCACCGACATAGGTGCACACACACACACACACACACACACACACATACACACATATATACACACATATATGTATGTGTGTATGTGTATATATATGCTTATATATTACTGTTCATGCAGATGGTTGCAATTTATCCTGCAATCAGTGTTTTCCCATAACAATATACATTAGGGATTATTCCATATCCATACAGAGAGCTGGCTCCTTCTTTTTAATGGCCGTATAATGGTCTATTATATAGATATACCATAATTTACCTAAGAAGTCCTCTATTTAGGTAGGTTTTTAATTACTTGACTCTTAAATCTTCTGTGATTGCCACTCCTTTGTTGATATGCCTCATACGTGCTCACTTTGCAAGTGTGCTAACGTATGTATGGGGAAAATTCCGGGGGGTGAATGGAAATGTGCATGTCTCATTTTGATAGTTAGTATCAAATCGCTCTTCGTAGAGATTTTATCAACGTATGCCTCCACCAACGTTGTATAAAAGTGCCTGTTTCCCCACAACCTAGGCCAGCATTAGGTGATGTGAGCCTTTTCGATCTTTGCCGATTGGATAGGTCAAAAGCATTGCCTCATGTTTTAAAGGTGTATCTCTGCTATTATGGATGAAGCTGAACAACTCTGTGAATGTTTTAAGAGCCATTTGAACTTCCTATAGTATAAATGATGTATATTCTCTGACAAATTTTCTGTTGGGGTGTTTGTTCTTTTCTTATTAATTTATAATGGCTCCTTATATATTAAAGAAATTCACTCTTTCCCGGTATGATGAACTGCAAACATGTCCCCCAGTTTTTCATTTCATTTTGCTTATGGCATTAGTTTTTTTTTTTTCCCCTATATATATATATAGCCTGGATTCTAGTTTCAACCCTGTCCCAAACTGTGGGTTACTTAATAAATACAGTGGTGTTTGGGGATGCTGATACTACCCTAAGGGATCAGAGATGTTTAAAATGACCACTGAAATTGCAATTGCCAGTAATTCAACAGCTCCAGATCGGTTTCCCGGCCTGTGGGATGAAGGGGTTTGACTACATGCTATAGAAACTCGAGGTCGGCTCTGGCGTCCGAATCAGAGAAATAGATATCCCTGGGCCAAGGGTCTTGCTGTCCATTCTCCTAGTGGGCACTGCTCTTGGAGGCAGAGACCTCCCCTTGGCAAAAGGGCTTGCCTACCCTGGGCTGCAGATTCTTGTCCCCCACCTTTTGGGCAAGCCTCTACTGGCACCTCCCCCAGGCAACCGGGGTGGTGTACGAATTCAGACCCGACCCTCTTTGGCCTCCAGAGCACAAAGCAGACGGGAATCTGAGTTACTGCACACAGCATTTCACTTCAGCCTTCCTGCCAACGCCTCCAAAGCGTCACCTTACACGTGGATAGTCCCCGAAGCCCGCTGACTCTGCTCTTGGAGTTACAATTTAGACCCACACTGCAGTAGCTGTGCTCATGCAGGAAAACACACACGTGTATTTTATTCCCTGGATAACATACGCAACACAGACTTGGGGGCGTTGGGCCGAGTAATACGCTCCAAAGGATCTGGACAGCGGCAGCTGCTCTGGCCTTGGGTACCGCCATCATGGTTTTCCAGACAAATGCCGATTTCCTTTAGCTGGTCTGTGTCCTCCCCTGGGAAATTTATATTTCTTCCTGGCATCCATCCTACATCTTCTCTGGCTACCACGGAGACAAAGAGCTCCTTCCCTGGCATCGAGAATGGCTTGCTCTAGTCAGAGAATTCCTCTCCAGCCTCACAGAGAAGGTCCTGGTGTGGGTATAAGAAGTCCCTTTCTCCCTCCTGCCCTAACCCACAGCCTCAACTGACATTTTCTGAGGTCAAAAACGTGTCTCCCCAACAAAACCCCAAACCCTCCCCCTCGGGCTTCACAGCAAAGGCCTGTCACATAGACACTTACATGATTTAAAGGGCATTAGGGTCTTTGCCAAAGACTTTTGCCAAAGGGAATCTTCTCTTATAGCCCCTGGGCTGGCCAGACATTTCTACCTTCAGTATCACTCTTCTGGATCAGAAATAAGTAAGACCATCATACCCAAATGCTCCATTGAAATTGCCTGTTTGAAATGTCCTGGGCTGGGAATAGATGCTGAGGACAGAGAGGTGAGCAGGCCGGGTGCCCCCCAGGCGCCCCCCGTGCAGGCAGCTGGGAGAGCACAGTAAAGTTCTAGAATGTGCACAAGATTCACAGCCGTGTCTGGGAAAAGAGCTCCGTGGAGCCGACTTGCTGATGTTCTCCTTTCGATACCCAAAGAGTTGTGACCTTGAGAAGGCAAGCTATGGGGCTGGATAATTTCACGGCAATGACAGCTGTGTTTGTGGCATCAAAGGGAAGCAAAGAGAAGAGGGGCAGCTGAAAGGAAGGAGGAGCCCACAGCACCTTGGCTCACCTCCCAATTTTGCCAGAAGCAAAGCCTGGGTCCACCCTTGACACCACATGCCTGCCAGAGCCACACCCCAACCCCCCCTGGAGACAAGCTGGTGCTGTGTCTGAACCGGGTGCCAGAAGCCAGGCTGTGTGCTATGTGCCTTAAGCCAAGCACCCCCTGCAGGGAGAGGAAACAGGCTTGCGTAAGTGGAATGACTTATCCAAGGTCACTCGGCTAGGAACTAGAAGACATGAGACCAAAACGCGGTCTGGCGGCACCTGGGTGGCTCAGTCCGTTAAGCTTCTGACTCTTGGTTTCAGCTCAGGTTGTGATGTCACAGTTCCTGAGATCGAGCCCCACGTCGGGCTCTGCGCTGACAGCACGGGGCCTGCTTGGGATTCCCTCTCTCCCTCTCTCTCTCTCTCTCTCTCTCTCTGGCTTTCCCCCCACCCAAAAAAATAAATAAACTTAAAAAAATTAAACACGTCTGTTTGCATAAAACTGACAAGTGCACTCACTTGCTTCGTGGAATGAAGGCCAGAGGGACACAGAAGACTTTACCCTTTCTCTCTACTTCCAGCCTTCTCTGCTACCCAAAACAGACAGGAAGCAGGCCTGGACCCCAAAGACAGAGCCGTACTGCATGTTCAAGCTTCTCCACAGGACACGGTGTTAGGGTTAGATGGGACATCCAAAAGCACCTGTTTCACAGAGGTTCAAATGTGCTCCAACGGACCCAGGAGGCCCTGAGGCATGGCTGGCACAGCATCCAGACAAGGCTGGCTGACAGGCTGCAGGGAACTTTCCATCTTCAGCCAGCTCAGGGCCACTGTTGTCTTACTAAACTTTTGAATAACATGCTACTTAAACAATGGAATCGTGGAATCCAGTGGGCCCCAAATGTTTAGAAGCCACGATGAGGTCTGAGCCCCTCGTAGGGTCCAGCAAGAGGATGCCGTTAGTCAAGCTGCTTCGGATGTGGAGGCTTATGCTGTGCGGAGCACAGACTGCAGGTGTCTCCAAGGAATCCCCGTCCTCAGCCTGGGAGCACCTGTGAGAGAGCTGAATGGCTGGGGACACCTGCTCCTGGCAGGCAGAGCATGCGTCAGGGTGCCAGCAGCCCAGGGGGGACCAGGGGGCTACAGGGACTCAAGGTATCTGAGGGTCTCCAGCAGAAAATGCCTGTGTTTCAGGTCAGAAAGCCTGGGTTCAGGCAACAGCTTACACACAGCATGAATGCAGTCAAGGGTCTACACAGGCCACGCCAAGGCCCCTGCATGCCCATGGACTGGCCAGCCAAGTGCGGGTTTCCGCACACGTCTAAGTGACCCTCGATACTTTGGTCTCTCTGGGCTTCATGTTCCTCAGCTGCAAAACTGATCCTCTCCTCCCTGCAGGATCAGCGCTCACCCTGGGACCTCACGCACATAATTTGAACTCCGTGTGCTTCAGTTTCCTTCTAGGGAAAAGGGGCTTAATAATTCCCCCACCTCATATTCTCACAGCACTTAAATGACATAACATGCGTAAAGCACCTAGAACAGTGCCCTGCGCATAGCAAACACTTACACATAGTAGCTGCTGCCATTGTCATTACTGATCGTGTTAAACCATCATGGCTGCGTTTGGGTGTCTGGGGGTGCGCTGGGACCCTGGCGGTGAGGCCCTCATCTGCTAAGCTGCTCGGTGCCCCTTGTGGCGTCTGGAATGCTCTTCAGCCCGCCTGGATAACCCGGCACAAGCGTTCCTCTTCGATATCCCCTCCCTGAACACCTCTCCTATGTCAGTGGGCACTGAAGACATGCAGGTTCCCAGAGGGCCTGGCAGGAAGCCGTTGCTATTTTGAATTGGCTGAGTAAAAATCATAATTGTGCCCACACTGCCGGGATGGTCGGGGCCGACTTTAGAAGCCCCTTGACTTTCATAATGGGTTCAAATGACACTTTTCTGGAGAACGGCCCCGACTCTCCACCCCAGTGGACCCACAAGAGAGAAGCAGGAGGTATCTTCTGCTTCTCCCATGGCATAGAAGAAGGCCTGTCGGGAGTGCCCCAGCCCTGACCGCCATCCTGCCCTGGGCCCTCAGCTCCCTCCCACCTCCAGCAGGCCCAGAGGTGGGGGTCTTGGAAGCGGCAGGCCCCAACCCTGGGCTCGGACTCCTGCCCATGCACACTGGCATTGTTCCTTCCAGCCCTTTGTCTCTGGCTTTCTTTTCACGCAGCTTCACGAGGCTTCCAGGAGGCACCCTTCTGAGTGTGGGTTGCCATCATGTTGCACGCGCATGCTCGCACACACACACACACACACACACACACACACCACCTGCCTCTGTCGGGCTCATTTCCACAGAAATTCCACCCAGCCCCCCTCCCTGGGCTGCAGTCCCGCTTGGCAGGCCTCCACTTGCCCCCCAGCCATGCCCTGGCAGCCTCCTACGGACCCGCGCCCTGCCACGGTGTTCGCCCCTGCACACAGGCCCTTTAGAAACTGCGGCAAGAGGTTGTGCATGCTGAGCACTTGCGGAAAATCTGCCGCTTCCGGAGTTTGATCCCGGAGTTTGATCCTGTCTGCCTCTGGAGCAGGTAGGCCAGCGCCCTCTCCAAAACAGCCCAGTTTGCTTTTACGCCCACAGTTCCCACAGGGCCCTCCACGGCAGCCGGGCCTCCTGACACGAGCCCTACACCATCCCAGACGGCAGGGAGGACTGCTATCCTTGCACGTGCCTCCACCGGGCTGCGCAAACGGGGTGCTCAGGAAGCTCAGAGGGATAATCCACCTGCCTCCGGGCACATTATTGCAGGACCTCAGCTGGGTTTCCACAAAAATCCATTCCAGAATGTCAGAGCTGGGGGGTCAGTCTTGGCACCACCAAATCTGAGGCGCTCATGCCTGTTTCCTGTGTGTGACAAGGCAGGAGCCCAGCTTTGGGGGTGAGCATGACAGTGGCCAGCAAGGTGGCCTGCTGGGCACCTGCTAGGAGCAGGCACTGTTCATTCAGTCCTCACAACAGCCCCACCAGGAAGGCTCTGTCAGCCTCGCCCTCTTAAAGATGAGGAAACTGAGGCACAGAGTTGAAGGAACTTGCCCCAAGATCCCTCAGAAACATGGATTAGGGAGTCAAGCCCGGGCAGCTTAGCTTCCACACTCTTAGCCACCCCACTGTGTGCTCAAGTAGGATTAGACCCAAGTCCTGGCTCTCCACTCACTTGCTGTGTGACCTCAGGCAAATCACTCCACCTCTCTGACCTGCTAAGATGGTGAGAATAATACTTATTTCGCAATAGCGAACAACAATGCAGACCAGACCTGCCCATAATGAGGGCCTGGTAAATTAACCCACTCGTTCTTGCCTGATCCTGGGGAAATCTGAGGAAAGCCCACCTCTCACCCTAGTGTGGCTTAATAAGGTTGCTACCCTGTTCTCATAAATCCATTATTAACAGGAACTGGTTCCCTAGCTAAAACACCCAGCCTCGTGATGGAAGCTGGCCTGAGTACTTGGGCTTGCCTATGAGGCACACCCCTAACCCGGACCGTGCACCTCATGTGCAGACACTTTAAGGCAGCCTGTGACTATCCACTTAAAGCTTCTGTGCCTTCACACATGCCACTCCCTCTTCTTGCGTCCTTCAAAATTCAGCGCGGACAGCATCTCCTTCAGGAAGTCTTCCCTGACTGCATCCGTGTTCACACATCTCCGCTCTGGGTTTCCTTAGCACTCTGTCCCAGTACTCACCACCCCACTTTCTTCTAGCACTTCCCACTCCATCTCAGGGAGCGACTTCTTGTCTTCCCTCTCGGTGGTCCTCAGGTTTCCAAGTGCAACTATATCCCCTATGGAGCTTTTTAAACAGACGCACACCAAGGTCGCCTCCTTGAAGCTTTGAGATAGGTGGGGCTGGCAGGCCACCTGTGGAACCTGGGTTTGAAACGCCGCAGGGGTCGGGGTGCCTGGGTGGCTCAGTCGGTTGAGCGGCCGACTTTGGCTCAGGTCATGATTTCGCACTCCGTGAGTTCGAGCCCCACGTCGGGCTCTGTGCTGACAGCTCAGAGCCCAGAGCCTGTTTCAGATTCTGTGTCTCCCTCTCTCTGACCCTCCCCCGTTCATGCTCTGTCTCTCTGTCTCAAAAATAAATAAACGTTAAAAAAAAAAAAATGAAACGCCGCAGGGGTGGTTCTGCTGGGCACCAGCGGTGGGGAGCCTTCAGGGCCAATCCCGTATCCTGGTCTCCATGGTAACCACAGCATCTAACAGAGAGCTGAACCCCGTTGGCCCCCAACAATTACTCACTAAGTTAACAGGTTTCTGCCTCAGTTCCTCCTATCCCCCAATTTGTACCAATACCCCTCTGCACAAGTTTGAGAATACAGTGGCAAAGGGGTGGGGAGATGGGGAGGGAAAAGAAAGGAAATGAGGGATTTAACAATCACCCGGATAAATCAGGCCGCTGAGTTTGAATCTAGTTATTAACCACTATAATCCTTTTTTTTTTAATTTCTAACTGAAGTACAGTCTTAGTTCCAGGCATATCACATAATGCCTCAACACTTATATACCTTATGAAATGGTCGCCACAGTAAGTCTAGTTACCATCTGTCAGCACGCCAACTTACAATATTAGTTTTTACTGTTTATTTATTTATTTATGTAGAGATAGCGTGAGGGAGGGAGGGGCGTGGGGAGAGAATCCCAGGCAGGCTCCATGCTGTCAGCAGAGTCCGACGTGGGGCTCAATCTCACGAAAGGTGAGATCGCAACCTGAGCCAAAACCAAGAGTCGGACGCTTAACCGACTGAGCCACCCAGGCGCCCCTTATCACAGTGTTATTCACGGTATTCCCGAGGCCGTACTTTTCATCCCGGTGACTTACTTATTTTATAACTGGAAGTTTCTATCTCTGAATCGCCTTCACCTCTTTTCTGCACCCCAACGCCCCACCCCTCTGGCAACCATCAGTTTCTTCTCTGGAGTCATGAGTCTCTTTCTACTTTTTCTTGTGGTTCGTTTGCTTATCTGTTTGTTTTCTTTTTTAGATTCTACTCTAAGTGAGATCATGTGGTGTCTGTCTTATTTCGTTTAGCGTAATACTCTCTAGGCCCATCCATGTTGTTGCACATGGCAAGATTTCATTCTTTTTTATGGCTGAGTAATATTCCATTGTATAATACGCCACATCTTTGTTTAATCCATTCATCTATCGATGGACACCTGGGCTGTTTCCATGTCTTGGCTATTGTACCTAATGCTGCGATAAGCATAGAGGCACATGTCTCTTTCCAAATTAGTGTATTCCTTTTCTTCGGGTAAATACCCAGAAGGACAACCATAATCTTAACACCCTTGCTTCAGTGGTTCTTGACGAGTCTCAAAAGGGGTTCTTCCTGTGAAGAAAGCAGGGCAAGGATCATCAACCCCATTTCACAGATGGCCTCAAAGAATTTTAGAGAAGGCAGAGATTGAAGAGATTTTTCTGGTGGTATCCCATTCATTCTGAGATCAGGAAGTGAGGCCCATGGAGAGTGAGGGGAGCTCTTGATGGCCAGGGTTATAACTCATGCCTCCAGATGTCCCTTGCTGCCAGAGGGGGCTGTGTCACTCGTCAGCCGAGCGGAAGGGGGGCCAGTCGTGCTGCCAGCTTGACAGGGCAGTTCTCCCGTAACCCTGCCCCCACCTCACTCTCTTCCTTTTTGGCTCTCGATGATGTCACGTTGAGGGATGTCCTGGCAGGTGTCTGAGGCTCACTGGCCCACTGAGCCAGCAGCATGAAGTTCAGTCCCTAGTAGCTTTCTGGGTGATTCAGATCTCCCCTCTGGTTAGATCCTCTGCTCAGTGGACACAGCAGGCTGTGTCCCTTCCCTGGAACTTGCCTCCGTCCCGCGGCTTCCAGGACCTCCTCCTCGCCCCCATCACGGTGTCCCTGCCTCCGGTCCTCCCTTGCATAGCAGTGCTTCTCAGGACTCTCCTCTGGGCCTCTTCTTGGCCCCCTGGGCAACCTCCCCCGAGCCCACTTTTGCTCCCGCCCATGCAACAGACCCCAAACTTACACCTCTGAGCCATACTCTCTCCCAGACCCTACCCAGGACCGCCACAGCCATGCCCAACTAAAAGGCTCCCTGCCACCCAAACTCAATACATTTGTGACAAATCTCACTCTCCATCTTCACAAAAGACAAGTCTGCCCTCTTCCTGCATTCCCAGCCTCAGTCACCCCACACCCAAACCTGCCCTGAGCCTCAGCTTTTGCCACCCGTCCCCCCGCCAACCCACCCACCGGTCCTGTCAACTCAGGTTTATAAGCATCTCCTGACTCCTCCCTCGGCCGGCCCACCAGACAATGCCAGCCTCACCCCTCCAGCCACCCCGAGTCAGGGCCACAACTAGGCCACATCACCCAGCTCCGCGAGGGTTCAGGCTCCCCACCAGCCAGCATTTCCGGAGGACACGGAAGGGGAAAGGGCTTCTTATACTGCCCATCACAGTGCTACACTAAGAAACAAGGTTTTGTGGTGCTTTTCAAACATTTTTTGCCACAAGTCACAGTACAAACAAAAACAATTACACGGCAGTCTAGGACACACACACACCTATCTTTCCGGGGGAAGAAAGCTCACAAAATTACGCTTCTCCTTACTACACAGGACCAACAGACTCCTATTTCCCATCCTATTATCTACTGCGCCTTTTTTGAAAGTTAGTTGCAACCCAGTGAACTGGTCTCCTGACTCACGAAGGGGTCACGAGCCACCTTCTCAAAGTCACTTGTCCATGTAATTTGCATGTCGGGACCGGTGGGCGGTGCATTGTGCCCAGAACTGTGCCTCCGAGGGAGGGTCCAGGAGACCAGAGATCTGCTGGCGCAGCCTTTTGTGTTGAACGTTTGGATGTGAATCCATCAGATGAGGTGAGTTGCATATGGCAGCGCAGAAGCGCGTGCAGCCAGGGTCTGGTGGATGGGGCTCATGTGCGCGGTGCTACACCTAAGAGGAGCTGTACGCGGGCAAGAAGCCACTCCAGCTGATGTGACCAGAAATGCCCGAACGTGTGTACCCAGGTGAGGTGACAGCCATGCACTCGCTCCGAGAGAATCAGAAAAGAATCACAACAATCCCACCGTATTTCCCAGTGTTCCCTGGAGATGCGAGCCTTCTTGCGTCCATCCCTTCCTGGTGGAAGCAGGGACAGAGAAGATTCGAGAGAAGCAACAGTGGCCAGGCCCTGGGGACCCAAGGAAATTCACAAGTGCCATGGGAGAAGGTACGTGAGCCTGAGGCCCGGGAGAAGATACGTCCGCGGACACAGGTCATTGACCGGGGGAGCCACACCAGAAGGAAAAGGAGAGGCATCCAATGCCCAGAGGACCCCAGCCCACTGCGGCCACAGCATTCCTTTTCCCCATGCTTCACTCGCTGTCACTTGCTGTCCCCCACCCAGGCTTCTCCCAGAAACCTCCCCAGGTCTCCCCTTAGCCTCATGGTCACAAAAACATCACAACCACCGCGCCTCTTCCGAGCCTCTTGTTGGCCATAGCTCGTAGTCTACTTACACCAGTTCACATTCTATTTCACCCAATAAGACGCGGCACAGGTGACATTCCCAGGGAGACCTGATCACACCTCGGGCTGTGTTCATACTTACCACTTCATCTGAAATATCTTACAGCGTGTAAACGTCTAAACCCTGAGTCAGATCAGGGCACCCCAGCTCGGCTGAGAGCCCCCCCATGACTCCGTGCACTGAAAATCAAACCCTAACAGCCTCCGGCTTGACCCGCAGGCCCTGCCCGCTCAGCTTCCCCACGCCCTCCCTCACCACACCCTGCCCCGTCTCCCCATACCTCCCAGAGAGCTCGCCCTGGCCCCACACCTCTTCCCCCAGAACCTCACGTGCTGGTTCCCTCTCATCGTGCAGAACTTGGCTCAAACACTAATCATCCCCTCAACGGAGTTGATGCTAGGGGCTGGGCTCTGGGGGAGAGCATACACTAGCTTCTTCCTCTCATAAAATCCTAAGCGGCTCATTCCAAATCAACATCACAAATAAATTCCCAAGGACACATCCAAATAAACTCCCAACTCAAGAAAAATGCATTTGGAGACAAAAACCTCTCGCCTGCTTTCCGCCCAGCTGCCCCTCCAGACCCTGCCACCAGTGAACTCCCAGTTTAAGCATCTGGTATCCTTTTCTAGAACTAACGTGATGGCAAATTCTTATCTTTGTGTTTACCTGTTGCTTGGTTGCGTCTCAGACTAGACTGTAGGGTCCACGTTGCCTGTCTCATTCAGGCCATATTCTGGAGCGTAGCAGGTGTTCCACAGGCATCTGTTGAATGACTGGGCCGACCATCATTTCGCCAGGCCCACAGCCAAGGCCTCCTTATACAGAGACAGCAGTCTTCATCAGCAACCTTTCCGAGTTGCTCAAGACCACCTAAAGGAGAAGGGAAGAAAACACTAATGTGTATTGAATGCTAGACACTTTGCACACATGATCTCGTTCAATCCTCTTAACGGTTGCAAGAAATAAACATCAGCCACCTGGCAGTGACACCCCATTCTCCAGGCTCCCACCAGCCACATATACCCCCGAGGCATCGGTCAGTGAACTTACTGCCCGTCCTATTCCCCTCCCCGGGCAGCCCAACCCCTCTGTGCTCTGTTCCCACTGTCCCTGCCCACCTCACATGTCCCTCACTGACAAGATCAGGTATAAAGGACCCCCCCTCAAAATGCAGCCTCGGTGACTGGCTTCAATCCATCGGGGCATCCCTGGGCCCGGTGGGATATGGGCAACCATTGATAATGTTGTGGTCACAAAGACAATGTAGGAAAAAAAGTTTCTGATATCAAAGTCAGATGAAATAAAAGATCGTTTCTAGCCAACGTTTGCAACTGTCAACATGATGTGAACAAATGGACAGGAGCCAAAAGGAGCTGCAGGAAAGCGAAAAATGGTGGTTCAGAGTAGAGCGGTACAGCTACGCTATGAATGATTTTTTAATTAAGTTTTATTATTGCTTAAATGCTAGTTTTAAAAAGGAAATATTAGGGGCGCCTGGGTGGCTCAGTCGGTTAAGCGTCCAACTTTGGCTCAGGTCATGATCTCGCGGTCCGTGAGTTCGAGCCCCGCGTCGGGCTCTGTGCTGACTGCTCAGAGCCTGGAGCTTATTTCGGATTCTGTCTCCCTCTCTCTCTGACCTTCCCCCATTCATGCTCTGTTTCTCTCTGTCTCAAAAATAAATAAACATTAAAAAAATTTAAATAAATAAAGTAAATAAATAGTAAATATTAGGAAGGAGAGAGGAAAAGGAAGGAAGGAAGGAAGGAAGGAAGGAAGGAAGGAAGGAAGGAAGGAAGGGAAAAAGGGAGGAGGAAGAAAGGGAGGACGGGAGGAGGGGTGGGAGCAGGAAAGTAAATCCTCTGCCAATTTTTCCTGGAATCTGACTGTTGTCCACAGAGCAGGAGTGCCAGAGCCCCCTTGCCACCAGTGGGCAGAGAGGTCCCTAGTAGCCAGAGAGAGACAGAGCCAAAGGCTTGGGAAAGAAACAGATGTCCAACCATGTCACCTGTCCCCAGAGCGGCAACCATGGTAGCATCACTCTCAACCTGACCCTCAGAGCAGGTCAGCCTTCCACCATCACCCCAGAACCAGCATTCCACCTCTTGTCTCTCTCCTGTACACATGCCGCCCCTAGCTCAGTCCACAACCTACCCTCCTGTCCCCTGCTTCCTGCACCCTCTCTCCTTCAATAGCCAATTCGAAACTCTCTTTTTCCTGGAAGCATTTCTGGATTAACTTTCACTCTATGACTCTTCAGAAACTTGCTAATGTTTGTCTTTTTCATATTGTAGGTTATTTCATCAGATTGCAGCAAGTCTTGAATATTTTGACAGAGCATGGGCTTTGGGGCACCTGAGTGGCTCAGTTCCAACTTCGGCTCAGGTCATGATCTCACAGTTCATGAGTTCAAGCCCCACGTCGGGCACACTGATGTCAGTGCAGAGCCCGCCTTGGATCCTCTGTCCCCCCTCTCTCTCTGCCCCTCCCCCACTTATGCGCGCTCTCTCTCTCTCTTTCAAAAATAAATAAATAAATAAATAAATAAATAAATAAATAAATAAGAAAGAGCATGGGCTTTAAGTCCCAAGCCTACCACCTCCTAGCTGTGCAATCATGGGCAAGTTGCTTAACCTTTCTGAGCATCAGTGCCCAAAATTATCAAACGGAAATACTGGTACACCTTACAGGGCTATTCTAAAAACTCTGAGAAAAAATAAAAATTAAAACTCAGTGAGAGAATATATATGTGAATATCCCAGAGAGTGTTTGGCAAATAGGACACGGTCAGTAAATTGTTGTTCTTATTATGATGTATGGCATAAAATTCTATGAAAGCAACCTTGCAGTTGGATCCTGAATTGCATTACCTTGTCATGAACTGGATGTAAAACTCAATGAGGAAGAAAACAATCCCTTTTAAGTCTCACGTCTCAGGGGCTGGGTGGCTCCATCGGTTAAGTGTCCGACTTCCACTCAGGTCATGAGCTCCACGTCTGGCTCTGTGCTGACAGCTCAGAGCCTGGAGCCTGCTTCGGATTCTGTGTCTCCCCCTCTCTCTGCCCCTCCCCTGCTCATGCTCTGTTCCTTTCTCTCTCAAAAATAAATAAACATTAAAAAAAATTTTTTTAAGTCTCATGTCCCTCCCGAACCCCATCCCTATTCTCGTCAGAGTACATGACCCACAGTTAGCAAATGGTCAAGCAGCTGGACTCTTAGGCTGTTGAGGTCCAAACTCAAGACTCTGCCCACCAGAGCTGGGCTGCCAGTGCCCGCAGCAGTCTGGGGCCAGCTCAGGGCTAAGAAGGAGTTAGGAGAAGGGTGGGCTCTAGGTGAAACTGGGCTGGAGCCTCTGCTCCCCGGGGTTTAGTGGCCCCACATGCCCACCCTATCCTCCTGCACCAGGAGTTTGCACCCAGCAGAACCCAAGACTGTATTATTTCGTGGAAAGGTATGGAAAGCAGCCCCACCCGGGCTCCCAATCATCTCGCCATGAGTGTCCCTGCTATCGTCTACCTTTTAGGAGCTCTTGCCGACCCCACAAGTTATAATATTAATAATAATGATGACCATTGCTTACTAAGGACCAACGTATGCCAGGTATCTTACAAATGTTATTGACTTTTAAATATTTATTAAATAACAGTACCATCACTGTCCCATTTTTCTTAATCAAACACACGTATAACTGCCAGCCAGAGCTCCTGGGCAGCATGAAATAGCATCCATGAACACAACGAACTCGTATTCCTCCAGCCCAAAGCAGGGAAAGGTCAAGTGTGGTCGACAAGGGCAGCCTTAGCCAGCAGAGTACAGAGGTCCTTCCAGCCCTCGCCTGAAAACATAGGTCCCTCCTCCCCAGGACCCTCCTGTCAAGGACCTCAAGTAGGCGATGCTGCTCAGCTAATCTGGTCAGTTTATCTTGCAAATGATGGGCTCACATCCATAGATGACAAAGGTCCTAGTTAAGATCACACCGCCGGTGGCAAAAGCTAGCCACAGTATCCTGTGCTGAAAAGAGCAGCCTAGCTTCCCAGAGATGGTGGTCAAGACTGCCACACAAGTTACCCCACGCTACACCCCTCCAGTGGGAGGCCCTGAAGCCCCGCCTCAGCCCCTCCACGAAGGCAGGCACGCAAGCACGCACACCCCTCCCCTCCTGGGGCTTTGACTCTGGGCTCCTCCTCCCGCGCACGCGGCGTAGGGTTCCATCATGCGCTGGCTGGTTTAGAGTGCCCACAAATGCAATTCAAGATATAACAGCCCTACCCAGAAATTTAGGTATAAGGAAATGTCAAATATCAGATCACCTCCCCCCAAATTGTTTGAGGAGTCCTTGCTTTACCAATGCCACGTGCTCAGACTGCCCCCCCCCCACAGGGTGTATTCTACTGCCCTCATTAGCCCTCTTCCAGAGTCCTTGTTTGTAGGAGAAAGGGTGGGGCATCCTGAGGCTGAATAAAATATATACATATTACATAAAAAAATATAGATATAACATATAGACGTAAGAAACGCTTGGAAACAAACAAACAAAAAAAAAACCATGCTTGCTGAGGATTAGGTCTTCCGTCACCAGCGAGGTAGTCTCAGAACTTGCTTCATGGCTAATGAATTTTTATCCATCCCTGTTATCTGCACATCTATATATCATGGGGAGGAAAGTCTTAAAAAGGCAAGTAAAGAGTTTGCTACAAGACATAGCACTGCCAGTTCTCCCATTTCACCGTGCCCTTAAAACCAGGCCATTTGATTTACATCTGAGGAACCTGCCACCCTACCTTGCTTGAAATTCAAACAAATATTCACTACTTCTCCAGCGACCAGAGGAGCAAGGTCCGGGCTGGCTTGGTGTGGCGAGGTGGGCTGCAGGACGGCAGATATACTGGCTAAGTTGTTTTGAGAACGGAATTCGCACCAATGCGCAACTTTCACATCCAAAGCGTGCTTTGTCCCCTTCCAAGAGACACCCAGGGACTCGTAAGTTTCTTCCAAATACGCTGCCGTGCCTAAAACCCTTAAGAACGCTTCAGGAAGTGTGTTGGAAATCCCCCGTGGTAGAGAAGTTTCTTGCTTCAAGGCAGATCTGAACTTGGGAAAGAGTCGAAAGTCCTTTCGAGCCAAGTCTGATGAATAGGTGAGTGACCACACTGGGAAATGCCATTTTGAGCAAGAGTGAGGTTTGGATATAAAATCACAAGACCGCTTTTATGTGTCTGTGACAGGGCATGTGTATTAATATGTGATTTGTAAACTAAGTCATAAAGGTAGTTCTGAAAGAGAGGCTCTTCACAGATCATGAGTAGTTACAGTATTGTGGGAAGAAGGGCGTGTCCCTGCGAAGTCATTGCTTCAAAGAGGTCAACTGTCATTTAGAAATACACACAAAAGTGTATAAACCCAGGCGTGAGATCTTCGCCTTGGAACCCACTTGGTGAAAGAAAGCAGAGATCCCATCAGAGCCTGGAGTGGAATCCACTCTGAGGCCAGGCCCTGGGCTGCACACATGTTTGCATGTCCCCTCGGGTGGCAAGGCTGGGAGGGGGCCAGGCGGCCCCCTCCTGCCGGGCCTGCTGGCTTGTCGGCTCTGTTCTGAATGACAGAGCTAATTAAGGTGAGTACTACTGCAGCTCTGGGCTAAAATTTCCCGAGCAGGCTAGCCTTCCTTGTGTCTCAGCTTCCAGATGAATCCATATTTCAGGGGTTAACAGCTCATCTGTAAATAAAATAAAATGTCCTCTGGGCTGCAGCCAGGTAGCCCAGTCCTGCCTTTGGCCTGAATGTGATTAGCACGTTGGGGTGGAGGCAGGGAGAGGGCGAGGGGGGTCAGCAGGAGGAGGGAGCCAATACGAGATTTGTAAGACCTCTGAGAAGTCACTTTGGTGATTGATTTCCAAGAGGGGTTACACCAAACACACACACACACACACACACACACACACACACACTACCTCCCTAGCTCCCAACTTTTGAAATTAAGAGACGAAATTAAGAGACAAAAACTAACATACTATATGAACTACTTACGGCTCAAGGCCCCAGAGCAGAAATACTAGGGCAAGGGCGCTGGACAAGCTTTGGACTTGGAAGGGAAGGGCGGAAAGAGGGGAGCGTCGGGGTTTGGCCCAGTTTTTTGTCAGATCTCAAAGGTGACAGCGAGCAGGACCCAGCAAGCCAGCAGGGACTGCGTCTCTAGACGCAGACAGGCTGGAAGGGAGGCGAGGTGAAACCACAGAGACACCTACTTGAAAACAATCCATCAGAGCCGTTCCTCTGACTAAACCTAGCTATTTTGTTTAAGCAACCCGCTATTTGCATACCCTTAACTGTGATTTTATTTTCTAAGCTCATCTTGTGTGTGAAGCCCCGTGTGTCTGCTTCAAGGGAGACAGGAGCCCTAATGAAACTACCCAAACTGCATCAAATCTAGCCTCTGAAAGAAAGAAGCCTTCCTTCTCTGGAGAATGAACTCAGCTGAAAACCTGTAACTGTTACAATAATCATAAAAATAGGCAACAGTCTCCACCACTTTCCTGTAACCCTCAAACTCTTCAAAGACACAAAGCTGCTTTAAAAATTTAAGGTGACATCACTTAGGTATAACATACACTTCTGTAGCAAATAACCAGCAGTCATACTGGGTTATGCTTTGTTTAATTTCCCAAAATACTCTCAGTATGTGTCCAGGTGATATTTTTATGTCTATTTTATACGTCTATCTATTTAGCCTCTTTAATAAGCCTGGGATGATGATGCATATGGGTTACATTAAGAGCTTGAAAAGTTTTCTCACATCCAGCAACACAAGAAATGGCTCCCACTATATCTAACTTGTCTGCTTGTCTGCTCCCTTGTGAGCATTCCAGCCACCTTTCCTTTCTTCGCCCCAATTTCAGCATGTGGTGAAGGCATTAGCCAGGGTCACAACACATTATTTCCCGGTTCCAGTTAGGTGAGGAGAACAGTTGACTGTACTTCTAAAAGTGCAGTTGGCTTTGGAAATTAGCGTTCTTCCTTTCTTCCTCTCTTTTCTTTTCTTTTCTTTTCTTTCTTTCTTTCTTTCTTTTCTTTTTTTCTTTTCTTTGTTTTCTTTTCTTTCTTTTTTCTTTTCTTTCTTTTTTTCTTTCTTTTCTTTCTTTCTTTCTTTCTTTCTTTCTCCCCTGCTTCCCTCCCTCCCTTCCTTCCTTCCTCCCTCCTCTCTCTCTTTCTCTCTTTCTTTCTTTCCTTCTTTCTTTCTTTCTTTCCTTCCTTCTTCCTTGCTCTTTCTTTCTCTCTCATTTTCTTTCTTTCTTTCTTTCACAAACAGTCCAGATGTAAGAAGCCTCTCACTTCTTAGCCTGTTGTAGTACTCTTAAGAGCCCAAATCTTTAACAATTGTTGTTCTTACACGTTAGCAAAACAAAACAAACAACAACCAAAAAAAGCACACACACACACACACACACACACACAACTCAGCATTGCTATTTCTGATATCATCTTCAAAATATTTCTAACAAATCATTCCTCCATTGGGAGTTGCAAAGGAAAAGTTACATAGGACAGGGGTTTTTCTAAAAATCGAAATCTGCACAGGAGTTTCCTGCTTCCATGAAAAGGTTTCTAAAATGTGCACAGAAAATGAACTTCCAATAATTGTCTCCACAGCATTAATGGGTATCTTCTGTGGGGAGAAAATCTGTAACCTCATCAAGGAATAGAATTCAAATAAATTTTCATTGTCCCAGTGCACAAAGCTAAGCTTAGGCGAATCCTAATTTGTTATTCATTCTTCTTGTTTAATTCATAATTTGATGCTAAACGTGGTGACACAGCAGTGTCTCACAAATTCGATTGCATCTGTCCTCAGATACATTTCTTGCAACTACACAAGGTTTGTATTTTATACTACAAATGGTTTTAAGCTTACAGATGTGCAGCATAAAGGGAGAGTGAGGAAGTTATTTTTTCTACACACAGGGAGCCAATGCTAATTTCCTTCTAAACTCACTTTTTACTTTGTTTATTCTTTTGTACACTTTTGTTTTCCATTCGGGCTAATTGTGCTTCGCCGTACTTCCCGAACCCTTACGGGAGGCAAAAATTCATCCTGACAAACGTTTTGGGTTTAACACGAGTGCCTGCCTCCACTGGGTAAGTGCCGTAGATATAATAAGGCTTTTGCAAAATATTCCACAACCTGATTTTTAATTTACTGCATCATCAGCTACTTTTATGATAATATTTAATCTACTGAAACAAAACCAGCCTTAGGGGGGAAAAGGCAAAGAAATAACAACAGCAAAGAGAAAGAGAGTTTATTTTTAGCACCCCGTCCTCAAGTAAGGTGGCTGGTAGGAACAGAAAGAACTTCACTTAAGGGCACTAATTCTCTCTCTTTATCCTTTCTCACTGTCTTTCTTCCTTCTTTCCATTTGTTTTTTCCTCTCCTTTTTTTTTTTTTTTTTTTCCTCCCAACGGCTGAGCTAATCACGTTAAAGGTTATATTTCACTTAATTCAGTTAACAAGTCTCAATAAGCATTAGACTCCAGGAAAGAAACAGTCCACCCCCCCCCCCAAGAAAAAATGTATAGCGTGATGAATTGTGAATGTGGTCACCCGTGGCCCAGATGTGCAAAACCCTGAAGTAAAAAGGCGTTTAGCGAGTGCGTCACTTCATGAGGTCAAGTTTGGAAAATCTGGCCCAGGTGCCCCCAGTGCCCGGCCACGATGGTGATACTGTCATTATTCGTAAGTCAGGAACATCGGGAAGAGAGATAATAAAATGCCTCAAAATTCAGCGGGCTGCGTTCACCTAGGCACTTGAGACGTTTTATTCCAGGGCCCCTTGGTTTAGACCCAACTCAGATGAGAGAAATCTGGGGTGTCTATTTCCTATGTCTGTGAAAACAGATTTCCCCGGAACGAAACACCCTAGTGGGAGACAGCTGAGCCTCTTACAGTGCAAGACGAAAACACTCCGGCAAAAAAAAAAAGAAAACACACACACACACACACACACACACACACACAGACACACACACAAAACTGTGCCCTAAAGATGCAAACCGTAATGGAAACGGAGCCAAGCCAACGGCCCCCTCCCCGAAAGGAACTGCTTCCCTATCCTAACGGGAGCCCTCTGCCAAGCCTCCGCATTTATAAGCACTGGCCCGGATCCGGCCACGCAGAGCCAGGAGAACGGGCCCTTCCTGAGTGGGAAGACATTACTGGAAGTTTCTGCCTGCGTCTTTGGGAGAAACTGGTCCTTTCCAGGAGCGCTGCGCTGGCGGCTCCCGGTTCGGCAGCGTAGGAAATGTCACTGGAGCGTGAGCCGTGGCAACGGCGTGAGCGTGTACATGCCCGCACGTAGCCTTGCCTCCGCGAGCAGCTGTGGCCGCTTCCAAGCGCAAGGCGAGCTCAGGGTGCAAGAGGCCAACAAACCCGCATCCGAGGGGGCTGCCGGTCGTGGACCGCCGTGAGAGCAAGTTCAGGTTCTGGAAGCATGTTTCCCTGGAAATGATGGGGAAGTTTCCTTGAAGCTCCGTAATTAGCTTGTGCGAAAGCTCTCTCCGACTCACCTCCCTACCCTGATTCTTACTATCATGAATTTTGCATCATTCTGCGCACAATAATGCACATAAAATTAAATAAACAATTTAATTAATTTAATTAAAATTAAATATTAAACATATTGTGTGTAAGGAACCTGCGCCTTTGATTTAATTGGGCAGGAGTACCCAAAGCAGTTTGGGTAACAGCAGAAAATAATTAAAACCAACAAGTACGTTAGCCTCTGGGTACAAGAAATAGTTGGGAGCCTCCTCTTGAGAAAGGTTTATTTAATTAAAATTAAACTAATCTTTGGAAAACATTTGATAAGCATTTCATAATACAAATCATAATCCAAAAAATGAGGCTCAGCCTGGCTCTCCACAATACAGGAAAAATCATGTTAAATAATTTATCTCTGGCGGTAGCTACTTTTCTCCTTGACATACACACACAAACACACGCGCGCGCGCAGTAATTCAATAGACAACGTGTTTGCTAGGTTCAAATTCTAGGTAACATTTGATTCTTCCAGAATCTAGACAAACGTTAGCAAAGCGCATTCAGCATCATACGTCCATAGCGAGAACTGGGGAGACTTAGTGCTTGCTTTTAAACTGAGTGTGGATTTTCAGAACCAGCCAGCCCCATCAAAACACATTTTCATGAATTTACTTTAGAGGAAAATGCAAATGTTTTGACAAGTCAATATCCTGGTCAGCGCTAATATAGCCCTCAAACACAGAAAGAGCTGGGTCCTCCCCTGCCCTGCGACATCCTCAGATACATTTAATCCATGAGACATGCAGGTTCGCGCTCCTTACCAGGAGAGCAAGACCATTTATATTCCCGCTTGTTTCCTCCAGTTGGTGTGCCTAGATCTGTTACTCAGTTGCAGATCATTAGATAAGACTAGACACAGACCACAAAAGAAAGACAGCAACCAGGCCCACGCGCATGCCTCCCCAGTGACCCTTCCCAGGGCCTGACCTGCCGGGACCCCCAGACATCCACAGTCTTTAGCAAACCAAGGCCTACTTTGACACCTATGGCCTGAGCAGGAATATCATTACAATTTGTTTCGTGGTCCAATTTCAAAGTTCCTGAATGCATGCAGTTTGGCTGACAAGTGCCTATGGGCATAACTCTGAGCCTAACACATGTAAATTCCAATTGTCTACCTCTCACACATCCCGCACCCCTCAAGGAGGAAAAATCAAAGTTAGACCATGCATTTCCTCAAACGCTTTTCACTTCTATTTCAGTATATATCATAACTTAGTCTACCAGAGGAGTTAAGATAGTTTCTTATATTCTAATAATTCATAACGGATAAAGCAATTAGATGCACCTCAAAGCTCTGCGAGGCGTATATAACACTGTATTTTGTTCTGTTGTTACAGCAAAAGATTTTCTGTATGTATCCTGACACCAAGTCATAGTCTTCAGTGGTCATAGGTCTCCAAAAACTCACTGTGGACTGTAACATGCCCACAGGTGTCATGCACACTGAAGAATACGAATCAAAGCTTAGTCCTGCCTACACCGAGGTTATTTTGTAATGTCTTTTTTGCTCTGTAAAGAAATCTCCAGCAATGTAAAGCACGCTATTTCATAAGCAGTAATTCATAATGGCAACTAATAATTATTCCTGTAAATATCAAGCATTCCTCAAAAAAATTCAGCTAAGCTTTTAACCGCTTCTCTGTTTGGTTCAACTTTTCTTTGATCAGAAGAACAAAGTACCTTCGGAGACTTCCAGTTGGGCCCAGAGACAACAGCGATCCAAAGGGCGGCCTGCCTACTGCCAGACGTAAATTCAAAAACAAAAACAAAAACAAAACACAACCAAAAAACTTGGAGATGTGGCACAGCTAAGAAGGATGCAAGCAAAAGATCCTAGAGCGATCTCCAGTTCAATTAACTCTTTCACATAATTATCGGAAAAGGGTGTTTAACCCTCTAGAAAACACCCAACTGAGAGCCTGGTGCGGCCCTGACTTCCTCCGGCCAGGACCACAGCTGCAGAGGGCTTCTCCTCTGCCATCCAGGGTTTGTCAATGGTGTCCTTTATTTGCATGTCAATCCTTTTACATGATTAATATGTATTTATTGACCAGGAGGCCTTCCCAACCTAGGACAAAGGGAGACCGGCAGTCCCCTTTTATAGGGCAGCCATAACTTTCCGAGCAGGACGGACAATTGTGCACGGAAATAATTCTCTTCCAGAGAGAAAGCTCCCACCATTCAGACACACGGAGTGATAGAAAGAAAACAGTCCAAATGGAGTGCCCAAAGCTCAAGGGCACCCCCCTACTCCTTTCCCCATAAAGTCATTGTAGGCATTTCCTACCACTTCAGCTGGGGGGTAAGGACAGGCACTTGGAGGACAAAAATGACCCCTGGCCCAGGAGTCTGGCTGGCTCCTCCCCCTCATGAAGGCCTCTGCCCCGAGTTACCTGTGGGGAGGGACCTGCCTTCTTCAGAACGTGACTCAAGAAACGGAAGCAAACTGCATCCAACCCGTCCCCTGACTTGGTACCTCATGAATCTTTTATCCACTCAAATACACGTCACATTTCCCAGACTGACATGTGCAGTTTTATTTGTTAAATGGCAAACTCCATTTTTTAAAAAAAGAGCAGCCTTAAGTCTACCGTGAAAGATGCCCAGAAATCCTCTCCCCCTGTAATCTCTTCACTCCCTCCCACACAGGAAAATAAAGAAACAACAGATTCGACGGACAAACCGTGGCCTAAACTTCCCTTTTCGCTCTGGCATCTGCCTGTTGGAATGCCAGAGATGAGATTCTAAGTAAGTTTAGAAAAACAGTGCAGAGATTGTGATGACCCATTTGTCCTGATGCCAAAGGTAAGGAGGCCCATCATTCGAGGAGGCTCTTTCCGTCTTGACTGCAGTGGTTCTGGAACTTACTCTGGTCATTGGCATCCCACCTCTGTGCAAATTAAATTCTTGGCCCCACCGAGAGGCTGGCATCACACTATCTAGGGTTCCCAAGGAAAAATACACAGAACTATCTCTTTATAAAGGTCTTTAAATGTAGAAATTAATAAGAAGAAAAAAGGAAGTTTTCCTTTAAGTTGTAGCAGTTCAAGTGCAGCCTCTATGTAGGTACCATAACCTCTCGGAGGAAACACACACACACACACACACACACACACAAGGGCCTAGGATTTGAGTTCCAAACCTGAACACCAATGAGACATGAGTCACCTTTCAGTTCAAAGGCCCCCTCTTGACTCCTCCCCCTGGGGTTCAACATCCTCCAACTTTATGAAAGGTATTTGCTAGGGGTAAATTCACTTGATTTCAAAAGGGAATTAGTTCTGGAGTGCCAGTCCCTCCCCCCGCCCCCACCTCAATCTGTCCCCTTTCCTACACCCTGTGAAACTCCAGGAAGTTGGGGGCACGCGGTACCCTTTGGGGGAAGCCCGGCCACAGGCCTGCTCTCCATCCACAGTCTGGTCTGGGCAAGGTGAGGAAAGCAGTTTAAAGAGCCACATTGCTGTTTGTTTGGCTTCGACCAACTCCCATTTCACCGTGTCGTTTTTACTCAAACCAGTTTACGTGTATAGACTGTGCCTAAAAGAATCCCAGAAAGAGCACCAGAATTCCAAGAATGTAAACTTCCAGGACAACGCCTGCAATGGTGAGCTCACCGCAAGCTATTACACACAAAATGGCCCCAGTAAGACGTTTCAAATTTCTGCCCACGCTTTCCCCATTCAGAAATGCGATGCTTCCGATGCAGAAGGTATGTTCTTGAATGTTACCCAAACTAGCCCTGGAGCCATCTCACTCATGCCCCTCCGGCTTCAGCCACTTCCCTTGACAACCAGCACGCAGTGTCACCCTGCAGCCCAGCCCTAAATGCCCAGTTCCAGACCCAAGGCCACACTTGAGATCGCTCTGTGCCAACGCCATCCCCAGAAAGACCCATCCGAAATGCAGGCACACGTAGCAGCGAAAAGCAAATACAAGGACAAGAAGAAGTATCAAGGAAAAGCACACCTAACCTCTAAATTCTGTAAATCCATGGTATATTCTACTCACCTCAACAGATGCTGTGTGGCTGAACTAGGGAAGCAATCTTTTCTTTTCCTGAAGCTACGGACATAACAAACGAAGGCCAGGTGCACCTTAACCTGACTTTTGTTTTTTTATTCTACGGATCATAAGTTCAGCTAAGTTAACCCACCAAAAAAGGTCCCAGAGGGATTGTCTCTGACGTTGCTAAAGTTAAGAGATGGGCTTACCCTACGCCAAACACCTGGGTGTAGCCTTCAGGAGCCCATTCGGCTAATCTGAAAATCTGGGCTACACCACACCACGGGCACCTGGACCGTGAGAAATCCTTCCCACTGGTGCCCACTTTGTTGCACCCCAGACGCTCAGTTTAGGCCAGGCCAAGTGACTGAATAATTGATCAGGACACAGCAGAAGGTTTTCCTTCTGATGTTTGTCATCATTAGCCTCCAACCTCTGTTCACTAAAGAATACCTCTTGTTTTAAGTTTTCAGTTTACTGACCACCACCTCGGGCATTTTCTGGGGTGGTGGGGGGGGGTGGGGGGAGGTGGGCAGGGGGGAAACCAAAACAACCCAAAAAGCCCTCTAGATTTGAAAGAAGGTTTGAATACCCCTCAACACCTCAACTCTGTCTTTGGCCCCCTCCTCATCTAATTTTGCAGCCCATTAATCCAGAATGGGCAGGCAGCAGAGCATTTTGGTATTTGCTTTCGCATTGAAGTGACTGAGTAATTAATGAAAGTTGGCAACTGTTCATGCAAGCCGCAAGCCCACTTTCCTCCTTTCCCGACTCAGTGCAGTGCGTTCACATATACTTCAAGTGGCACCCCCCCTCCTGCCCCACCTAGGGAGCCCCACTTTCCTTCACTGCATCAGCAGAAGCTTCCAGGCTCTGTGGGGTGACCTGACTCTCAAAATCCATTTCCAACTGCCCCTCTTCGCCACTGAGGACCTCTGTGGTGTATCATCCTCTATCAAGGGCAGAAAAAGCACCTACATAGGCCTGACTCCCTTGCAAGCTGTACACAACTCACTAACTGTATAATAAGGGAAACTACATTGTTTTCAGCCTGGTCCACTGATACCAGAGGGCAAATCTCACTCTCACGCTTCCAAGGGCTATCTTCTTAAAAAAACGAAAAAAAAAAAACAAAACAAAAAAAACAACAACAACAAAAACAAAAACAAACAAACAAAAACCACAGGCCCCCTCTGAAACAAAAGCCGAGCTTTTGCTTTCCCTGCAACCTGTGAGCCTTGTAAGGTGAGAGGAAGAGGGGCCGGCCCCTCCCGGTTATCCACACCCCCCCCAAACAATAGGTTTTGTGTTAGAGGGGCTCCCAGTGTGGGATGGCCGGAATGTGGAGACGCCACTGTGTTGGAGTTAATAACACAGTGTCACAAAGGAATTTAAGCCTGAACTTCGGGAAATTCTCCTTGGAGAAGCTTATACTTTTCCCTCTTCAAACTTTCCTTCTCTGTCTCCAAAGAATAAGGACCCTCTGTCACTTTTCTCCTGGAGGCCATTATACTTCCTTCCAATTGTCCATTGTGAAATGACCAAAGGATCCCTGATTACGGAGGACACAACCATCAGGTCGCCAGGTGAGGTTTGTATATCAAAGGTTAAAAAGCTCTGGATCCATTTCTAAAATGACCCACCCTTTCCAGAAGGACTTGCCTTCTGGGGCTGTGCATATGTACCAAAATAAAACCGTGGGCAGAGAGCCGTCACTATGGACAGAGCCACTTGACCAAGCATGGAGAAGGTCACAAAGGCTGGTGTAAGGCTGAAATGTGAATGTGAATGGGGCCAGGAAGTGGCCCAAGGGTCTCCCGGTTCTCTCCTGCAGTGCGCCCCCAAATTCCACTGTCAATAGGAAATGACAGGGAAATGCAGTAGCGGGGGTGACCAGCATCTACTGCTCGGGCATAAATTCAATTCCTCACAGATCTTCAGGGATAACACCCTGGACTCCCCACCCCGGCTTCCCCTGGTCCCAAATCTCTCAGCTCTCAAGTCAAGGGGTTGGGGCCAGGTCTCTATCCCACACAGCCAGCGGGTGACTGCCGCAAGGGGCCCCAGCAAAGCAGCTCTTCCTTTCCCCAGGTAAGCCCACTGCAGGCGCTTTCCCCGACGCGTCTCACAGCCAAGTGAGCTTGTGAACACGGAGACGGCTGAGGATCCGAGACAAGGAGCTCGCTCGCTCGGTTTTTCCCGGGCCGTGTTTGCCATTTGCGGGAATAAATGAAGCATCGGTAATCTCCATAAAAGAGCTTTCACGCTTCATTCTCTGAAACTAAGTTGGGGCTTAGACGGAAAGGAAAAAAGGGACTTTTAATTTAAAGTAATGATCATCAACACTCTGGCTCTGGAGGGTCTCGAGGGGAGAAGGGGGTTCCCCACCCCACCAGGGGAAGGGGAAGCTGGAGGGAGGGCCGAGCCCCGGCCTGCCGGGTCTGGAATTGCTGGGATTGGTGGGCCAAATCCAAACGCGGCAGCTCTCCTAGGAGGAAGGCAGCGATACCAACAAAGATACCTGGGGTGACTGAGGGGGTGCGGGAGCCTAGGGAGGAAGGGATCCAGACTCGTCCTCCCTGAGAAAGGCAAATGAGCAGATTCAATGGAGACCTCCGCTTTGCCTTGGGCCACCACTGGGAGCAGCGGTGTCTTCTTCCCTGGCACTTCTCGCAGGAACGTCAGCCGTCAGCCGTGGTGGTGCCTCTCTGGTTACTTTCACTTGGTGGCTGCTTCTGTTTGGGGCCAAAGTTTGCACGCCGGGGTGCCCAGAACACAGTACCTCCTTTCCCGACCCGGTACTCCCAGGTCCTGCTGGGTGGGAGGGCCCCAAAAGTTTTATTCCCCTTGGGGAACTTTGTTTACTTTAGCTGAATACAAGTGACCTCCCTTGGGAGACCGTATACTCCAATCTCCCCCCTCCCTCAACACTCCCCCAGAACCCCGGACGCCTCACTTCCTTGCCATTGGCAAACCAACCAGCACTAGACATGAACCGCCAGTGAAATCGGCCCTGCGAAGGCATTTTAGACAACAGATAAAGAACTCAAGGCCTGGTGATAGGGGAACTGAGTCCAGCCGTTCTCTCTGGGGTCTGCATCCCCAGTCGCCATGGCTTGCGCCTAATGAGGACACAGCACCGGGAAGGAGCCCAAAGTGAGGAGGCCAGCGGTGAAAGCCTGAGCTCCGTCGGCAGCGGGGAGCAGAGGTGGGAAATCGAGCGAAGGATCGGATCGAAGGATGCTTCCCAGCTAGGCCGAGGCCTGTCTCGCGCCCTCATCGCCCGGCCTCGCCCTTCTGGAAGCTCCAGCGAGGCCTGGGCGGACGCCGCCCAGAGAAGACGCAGAACAAGGGCAATTTGGCGCCGCTGGTTTTAAAGAAATTCCAAGTAAACAGTGAACCCGAGCGGGAAACCACAGCTGTGCATAGGCAAGCGACTTGGCCAAATTATCTCCAGAAAAGGAGAGGGAAGGTGGGCAAATGTCTGAGCCCTGAAGGTGCTCGCTTTGTTGACGGGGGAGGCAGCAGGGGACTGGGCTGCTACTGCAACTTTTTCTCTGCCCAAAAATGGATCCCGCATGGGGGATTTCGGAGGGCGCTCACCTAGTCCGGGAAAATTCAGCTGGTGGCCCTTCTGGGGCCAGGTCCTCCCCAACCACGCACGGAGGAGGCCGCCGCCGAGCCCTCTGACGCCAGGGCCTTCGGGCGGGCCAAGGGCGCGCAGGGCGCTGAGCCGGCGGGTCGAGCCAGCGAGGGCTTGGACTCCCCGTGGTGTGTGTGCGCGCAAGCGCTCCTCGTCTAACCGTTCAGGACAAGTTGAAGCAACATAAATAAAGTCGGATCTCCCAGCCTTGAGGTCCACCCCTCCTCCTTCCTGGTTTGACCCCAGGCCGGGGCCGCTCGGAGCCACGGCGTGTGCAGCCAAGATTGCAAGCCGCTGCGCGTTACTGCCAGGGGAAGGGCGCCGCCCCCACCCCCCCGCCACCAGCGGCCACGACTCGGGAGCCATCGAGTCAAGGAGGGGCAGGGATGACCAGAGAACCCTGAGGGGCAGCCTGGCCGCCTCCAAGGTCAGCGCTGGTCCGCTGCGCCGGCCTGAGGAGGGGGGGGCAGGAAGGTCGGGGACGCGCCAACCTCCCTAGGAGCAGCGGGGAGCAAACTTGGGAGCTGGGCCCCGGGGAGAGGAGAGGCGGAAGGCGGGGAGCCTAAGAGACCACGGGCACACCCGCAGCGGAGGCCGATTCCGAGCGGCCGGAGAGATTGGCCACAGGAGGATGGCCTCCGCAGCAGAAAACAGAAAGCTTGGAGGAGAGGACGTGGAGGCACTCGGGGGCTGGGAAGCCCATAGAAAATGACAGAAAGAAACGCGAACCCGGCCTAGACGCAAATCGAAACTGCACAAAGAACAGTCACTTGGGAGAACCCGGGGGCGGGGGCGGGGGCGGGGGAGAGATGCGGCCTGAGCGCGAGTCCCTGTCGCCTGCTAGGAGGTCGGGCGCGAGGACCGGGCCGGAGTGGCCCTTCTCTTGGCGTCCCCAACGAGCGGAGAGGCACGAGCCACGGCACGAGCTGGAAGGCAGAAATGGGGTTTCGCGGTGCCCGGAGGGATCGCGAGCCCCAGAGGCGTTCCCGTCTCCAACACGCCACTCGACAGAGGGTGCTCGGGGCGGTCGGGGCCTGCGGCCTGGGTCGCGCTGACCGGAAGTGCATCTGCGAAGTGTCCTCTGGGCAGGGCGCTGGCCGCCGGGCCGGGCTGGGACAAGGACAAAGTCGGAGTCGCCCGGCTGGGGCGGGACGCTTCTACCCACCGGCCTGGGAGCAGGTGGGAGAGGAAGGAGGGAAGCAGACCCCGCTGATTGTGGAGGGCGGGGGCCCTCTGGATGGGGAAAAGACGGAACCCCCAGGAACTCCATCTGAGACCCGGGTGGAGTGTGGTGTGAGAGCAGGAATTCAGCCCTGACTTGACTAACTTGAGGGGAAGTACAGGGTCGGGGGTGGGGGCTGAGAGCCACTCCTTCTTGAGAGTCCAAAAGACAGAGACTAGCCCTGAACCCAAGTCTGCGCCTCTCCCTACCATGTGCCAAGCTCTCCCTATGCTGGAGACTTGATACTGAGCCTGTTGCCAAGGCGAGTCAGCCTGGCAGTTTACGATGCATTACTACAGTGTAAGTTTTAATGTGGTTTGGTGTGACTGTGGCAAGACGGCCCTAGACCTCACTTTTCTCATCTGTAAAATGGGGATGATAACATCCCACTCAAAGAAGTGCGTGCGGCTGAATTAAGTAAACTATGCCAAATAGCTAGCAGTGTGCGCTGGCAAGTAAATTATGATTATGTTATTAACCATTTCAAACTTCTGGAAGTGTCTTCTGAATTGCCTTCATCCTGTCCAATGGACAAGTCCCGCCGGTGGAAGTGAAGGGGAGAGGAGGACAGGGTGAGCTCCGCTGAGGTGGTTTCTGGGACTTGCTTTGTCTTCTTCAGCACATACATTACCTTCAGCTTGGACAACATTGCAACTATTACAGGTTGCTTCTCCCCAGCCCCCTGGAGGCCGCCAAGCAGCAGCAGAGGTTTGTGGTCAAGTTTCCCGTTGTGTGGGCTTTATCAGATGGCAGAACTGTGGGTCTTTCTGCGGAGTTCGTTGGCCTCCGTCAGGGCTCTAGCCCACTCTCACAGCGCTTGTGGCCACATTTTAAATATTCGTGGGCCCCTCTCTTCCTGCGACTCCTTCCGTCTGGCCCCCCGGGGGTCTCCCACCCCTCTGCGCTTGCAACTGTGTCCCTCCGGCACCTGCTGGACACGTCTTCAGACCTCTAGAAGGATGAGTGCACCCTGAGGAAGCTTCCAAACACCCAATGGTGTGCTTGGGGGGGAGGGAGGGGGGCAGGGAGGAATCCGCTGGTGGCTGTTAGTCCCCTAAAGCTTTCTTGAGTTTTACCCCCTCCCCCAGCAGAGTCGAGGAGGGGGGATGTTGGTGCCCATCACTTCCCTCTACACAACACTCCTACTGCCTCTTCCCACCCCACCACTCCATCCCACCTCACTCCCGCTGCCAACAGCCCAGGCTAGAGTGAAAGATCCCAGTTCTCGGTTCAGGGTATGATGTGTGTACCTATACACCCACAGTAAATCCTGCTTTTTACAGACTCACCTATACCCGGAGTCTTCCATTACTGAGGCTGAAATCTTCCCAAATGTCCCCAAAGCAACCCACTCCCACATCTGTGGAGAGAATTCCAGAGTCCCATCTCCAGAGTGACACCTCAGCGGAGGAAAGGCTGCATTTAGAAGGAAATTCTAGGGGCAAATATGGCCCAGGACTTACCAAGCTCTCTGAAAAATCTGCTTTTCGAAACCTCCCTGCCTGAGGCCCGCCATTCCCCCAGGAGATGCACCTGAGAAGGTGCAGGGGACATCGTAAGGATGGAGAGAGTTGTACTAAGTGTGCCTTGTGTCTGAGCCCAGAGCCACCCGGACCCAGCAGCCTCCTGGGTGAGAGAAGGGGCCACCCCACCACTCCCCTGGCTGCCCTGACTCCAGTCTTCCTGGCCCCCACCCAACCAACCCACCCACCTCCACCCCAGTTCCTCCTGGGGGCCTCCACGGAAGGGACAAGCAGGTACGTCCCAGGCTTGGAAACAACGCCCTGTCCCTGTACAGGCTAGACGGGAAGCCCAAGAGCTGGGGCATGCAGATGTGTATTGCACACCGCTATGTGTACTCCTGGACCATGCGTGAATGTGTGCCAGAAGCTTCTACACAGGCAACGTCCCTGTGCTTGTGGGGAACACACCTCTATAGCTCAGCCCATTCAACATTTTTTTGGTATATGTGCACATATTTTACACACATGCACATATATAGGCATAGATGAATGTATGCACCTGCTCTTTTGTGTGCAGAAGCATGTGCATGTATGCAGAGCGGCTGTCTGTGCTTCAACACTGCCCACTCAGTGGCACACAGGGAAGAACACTGGACTCAGGGGAAAGCTGGGAGGGAGGGGCGGGGGCCGGTTTCCTCTCCCTTGCTTTTGAAAGAGATACTTACTCTCTCAGGACTTCCCCCCACCCCCACCCTTCCTCCACGCTCCCCCAACCCCCAACTTCCCCGCTACCCCACCCCTGCCTGTGCAATGCAACCTTTTTATTCAAGGATCCCTGAGGACCCCCTCCAACAACAGGACTTCATTAAAAGACTGGCCTAAAGCATTTGGGGGAGGAGTGGGGGTTGGCAGGGTCCCCAGCCCTGTCCCTCTCCACAAGTTGCCACAGGAGTGTAACCCTCTCACCTGAGTTCAAAGTGAGAGAAGAACGAGTTCGCTGGTGGGGGTGGGGGGAGGAGGACACACGGCCACGTCCCCATGGAGAGGTGAGGCAAAGCTAAGGGAGGGCTGCTGCCCACTGCCCTGCCCTGCCCCTCCCACCCCTGCGCACGTTGGTGCATACCGGAAGGCAGTTTTTATTGCCAGAGGAATGGGTTTTCTCCAACACAGAAAATCTAGGCTAAGCACTGGAGGGACTGAGGAGCACACCTGAGAACCGCAGTGGACACCTGGACACAGGACAAGGAATTTGAACAGGGCCTCTCCAACCGTGGCCTTGGCCTCTGGCCTCCAGGAGTCAGCCAAGCCTCACCCCTGCCCCTGCAACCAGGCTTTTTACTGAGGGCATTGGATGGGGGGGGGGTGGTGGCAGCAAGTTGGGATGGGGAGAGACTAGGACACAGTGACCTCCCTGGTGATAACACCTCTGGAAGTGCTGTCATAGGTCACAGGGCTGTGGGGGCCAGGTAGGGGGGCAGGCTAGCAGACCACTCCTTCTCTGTGCCCTGGGAAACCCAGCCTAGGGAGCCAGAGAGCTGGGCACACATGCACACATTCACAAACACCAGTCACTACTGGCATCCATATACCCAAAACACACACTTCCATCTCCCAAGCTGAGGCACAACTACCCAATACCGTCCCATACCAATGCCCCACCACACACAGGACAACCCACAAACGTGTAAGCTTGCCCAGACACACAAGGCAGCCCCCCACACCCAAATATCCCCTCCTCCATCCACAGCCTCCCCCTGACCCTACTGAAGGAACAAGACTTTTGAGCAAGAAAACAGAGACCTTTGCCCTCAGAAAGAGCCAGGGATCAATACTGTTTAGACTCGGCTAGTGTGCATTTCCTTCTGGGCTGAGGAAGATTTAAGTTTATGGTTCAATCCGCTCATTTTTAAAAAAAAGGTAGAAAATGAGGAAGTTGGGATAGCACACGCCAGTATTTATTTCGATGCAACCTCAGACTTTAATACACAGGCGGCTCACTAAAGCCAGCCCCATAAATCAGAGAAATCAATGCCTGTTTATGATTATTATTACTTTCTTTTTTTAGAGGGGGAACAAGAAAGAGAACTGACCAAAGTCCTCTTCCTCTCTCCTCAGCCCCAATCAGGAAGAAAGGAAAATGAGGACGGAGGAAGGCAAGAAGGTGGGAAGGTCAGGGCCTTGGCCAGGTTCCCGAGGTAAAGTCAGGTGCTAAGAGTAGATATGACACAGAAGAAGACACACAGCCACGGACAAGGCACGGAACAAATATTTAAATTCTCCGAGCTTCAGTTTCCTCCACCGGACAAAGAAAATTCTCTTTGCCCATAATGTTTGGAAGATAAAAGGAGATATGGGCAAGAAATCAAATTACATAATAATGACACATCCATAGACTTCACTAATACAATCCTGGGGAGGGGTAACCACCTCGTCCCTCTCCCCCAAGGTTAAGGGGAAGAGCTCTTAGCTTTGACCTCCTGAGAGTGCTGAAATGGAGCCTTAAGGAATAGGATCGTTTCTGGAGTTGTTGCTTGCATTGGCCTCTACCCCAGCCGCTAGATCTGGTGGTCTTGAAGTGGCCTCGGGACCCCCAGGGCCACCATGAAGAAGGATGCAGAAAGGGTAGCCTCGTTTCCAGGCACTCGAAGGAGAAGGTTCTCGACAGAGCAGGGCGCCCCCAACACCACTTCTGGATGTGGCTAGATGTTCCGAGCTACCTGGAGGAGAGGGGGAGGACGGTGGGCTCCAAGTCTCTGACCCTCTAACCTGAAGCCTTGGAAAGTTTGAAGATCCCAGGCCCCCTTCCCCACCAAGGAAGGCAAAGGATGTACCTCCAACCCCCATAAAACCATGCATCTGGGCCACCCCAGGGAAGGGCCCAGGCCTCTGCTTCCAATTCTTCACTCAAGGATTGACTGAGCACCCATTATGTGCAGAGATGAGTCTCCACACCCCAAGAAGGCGTGAAGGGGGTAAGAGGAAAAAGATTTACTGCAACAAAGTTGGGAGTCCATGGCAATACCACACCTACTCTCCAACTCCAGGCCTCTGAACCTCAAGCCCCCAAACCCTTGAGCAAGAACTCGGAGCCGGCTCAGCACTGTCACCTCCCCAGATAGAGGCCCAAATCAGCGGGAAGATTTTCAAGGAAAAAGGCAGAATGACGCCACTCTCACTTCTCACAAAATCAATCCTACAAAAACAACAGGAAAGAAACCCAAGGGAAGAACACAGAAACAGAGTTCCCATGCAGACCTAAGCCCCGTAAACATACCTGCAAGCATTCTGGTGTGCAAACACAAACGACCACACGAACACATGCCATGAGCTCACAAACATCCAAGTGTGCATCCAATTACAGAGCAACGAACACTCAGCGAGCACAATAGTCACACATGCAGGGACACACAAGACCAGGTAGCTACCTATATGCACCCGTGTTTGCACATGATCACATACGCACACAAGTTCACCAGGACACCTACACGTCTAGCCACACACAGGTACACGCACACATATTTCAGAAGACAGGAAGGAGGAGGAAAGGAGAATTTATCATAAAAAACACAAATCCTGGACAAAAAGATGATACCTCTTGAGGAGGGGCCTCTCGTTCCTCCCCCTAGTCCCTGAATATAGGGGGCCCAGTGCCTGCCCAGGAGGATAGGCCCCAGGGGGAAGGGGCAAGAGTGCAGACATTTCCCTCTGGGACGTCCACGTGTCCTAAGGGTCCTGGAGGCTTGTGTCTGCGCCCCCCTCAGTCAGGAAGCAAGCCTTTGTTGGCATTCTGAGAGTGACCCCGCTTAGGTTTGGGGTTTGGACGAGGCAGGCTTGTGCCCACTTGGGAGATGGCTCAAAGTGATCCCAGCAGCAATGTGCTGCTGCTTTGCATAGCGTCCCAGGATCCGGGCCTCTTCTCCCTGGGCTATAGGAGACCGTGAGATCCCGGCCAGGAGAGGCTCCTTGTGCCGCCCTGGCCCCACCGCTTCGCCTACAGAATCGCTTCTCCGAACTAAGAGCGGTGAAGACCAGGCGGCAGAGAGGGCAGGCCCAGAGGCCAGGCCGAAGAGCCGAAGAGCCGTTGGCCCTGGTGGGCAGCTTAGCTGGAGGCAGCCCCTCACCTCTGCCCCGCCTTGGGAAGGCCTTCTGCTTCCGGAGGGAAAAACGTCAAGCAAAGCCCGCACCAGGCTGGGAGGGGAACGGGAGGGAAGAAAAGGGAAAGGTGCAGGCCAGAGCGAGGAGCAGAGCAGGTCGAACAAGAGGAGGCCAAAGCCAGGTTGGTCCTGGCCCCGCACCGGGAGCGGCCCGACAGCCCCAGCAGTGTTTCCGGAGTCAGGACTGAGGTTTCGCCTTTCTGGTTCCCTTGGACGCCATTGGAGACCAGGCGTGGGCCTCCAGACCCTCCAGACCCTCTAGACCCGGATCCGCCCGGATCTGGGCCGCCTCTACCACCGCGCGCTCGTCTGGCCCCCGGGATTCGTTGCGCGCTGGTGGGAAGGCCGGCCGGCCGGTGTGTGCGCGGTGCGCGCGGGAGCCCTGCGCCCGCGCCCTTCCCGAACCCCCAAGGAGGAGGGCCGCCAGCGGCTCGTGAGCACAGTGAACACTTTATTTCAGACTACAGGTTTCTGAACATAATAAAATCTTTGGCTTGTAGCGGCGGTTCAGTCTCGCAGTCTGTGGGGTCGTATTTCTCAACGAGTCTCCGGAAAACGAAAGGGGAGCAGGACAGACAGACCGACAGATGGGGCTTGGGAGGTGGGGGGGAGAGGCGAAGGGCAGACACGCGAGGAAACACACTCTCACGCACACAAAGAAAAGTCCCAGAGAAACGAGGGCCAGCGATGCGGGGCGGGAGGCACCGGAGAAGCAACAACATTCAAAAGAAAAAAGGCAACGAAAACGAAACTGGGCCGGGGGCAGCGAGGCGGAGGTGGGGGATAAAATAATTATAATAATTATAATAATTATAACAATAATAATAAAGGAGATTAATAAAAAGTCCAGCAAATAGAGATCGCTACACATATTTCTTTTCCTTACCTGAAATTAAATATATACAAGGTCGTAAGCTGTTTGGCTAGATAGAGCTTTAAGGAGTTCGCAGTTTCGCCCCTTATACCGTGAATAGAGAATAGATCTTATTTTTCGATAGCACCTGTCCGAGTCTTTCTCCCTTTTTAAAAATGTTTCGTTCAAACGTGACTCTCCATTCTGAGAAACTCTCTCTGTCTCTCTCTCTCTCTCTCTCTCTGTCTCTCTCTCTCTTCCCTGTTGCTCCCTCCCTCCTGTGCGCGGATTCTTTCTCCCCCGGCGTGGGGCCGGCGAGGCGGAGGCGGCGGTGGCGGTGGCGGTGGCGGTGCCAGGAGGGGGCGCGGGCGCGGCGGCCGGACCGCGCGGCCCCAGCCGGCGGCGGCTACTCGCTCTCGTCTTTGTCCTGGACCGTGGTGGTGGAGTGGTTGTACAGTCCCTGCGCCATGAGGTGCAGCGCCAGGCCGTTCTTGATGCCTGTGGCTTTCTTGATCTTGGCGCGCTTGTTCTGGAACCAGATCTTGATCTGGGACTCGTTGAGGCTGAGCTCCTGGGCCAGGGTCTGCCGCCGCTGCTCCGTGATGTAGCGGTTCGCCTGGAACTCCGCCTTGAGTCTCTGCAGCTGCTCGGCCGTGAACGCCGTCCGCGGCCGCTTGTCCTCCTTCTCGTTCTTCTTCTTCTTCAGCTTCCTGGTGCGCGGACCTGCAGCGGCGGAGAGGGCCGGGTGGGGGTGGGGACGGAGGGCAGAGGGGAGGGGGTAGAGGGCAGAGGAAGCCGTGAGAATTGCAGGGCCGAGCGGGGATCGCGCCCTGCGCTTCCGGGGCGTTTGCGGAGGCCCTGCGGCGCCCCCGGCTCCCTCCCGCCGGCTAGCCCCTAGATCAATCCATCGCCTGGCTGCTGGGGTCGCCGAGTTCCCTTCTGGGGGGCGCCAGACGGGCCGCGGAGGAAAACTGGCCGAGGTTGTCTGTACACCCCACACCCGAATTCGGAACCAGAGAGCCGCGTGCCAGGCTTAAATCCCATAATCCAAGATGGAGACACATTTGGAGCCTCATCCGGTGGATCCCAGACCTGGAGGTCAGGGGCCTGCTGTCTTCACAGCCCTGGAATAAAAAGAGTCTCAAGACTGGACCAGTGAAGACACTAGGGCGGGACTGCCCTGAGGGAATTGCCAGCCTGCAAACTAATCCTCCCTTCCTCCTCAAGGAGCCACCTACACCCAGCACAGACAATAAGACCCCATCTGCTTGTGGCTATTGACCCCAGAAAATAAGGGGATAAGAAGGGGACTTGGAGGGGCTTGCCTAGATCCAAAGTCTTTGGTGTATGTTCTCTCCACGTCTCCTTTCTCTTTGGCCTAACGGAAGCCCTTTCTAGAATCCCAGGGAGACACTGACCACCCCCGTCTCTGAAGAGAGGAAAAGGCATTCACCCGGTTGCATGTCTTACCCACATGACCCTGGCCCCCAGGGTTCTCCGCTTGGCCCCTTGCATGGTGCCAGTGAGAAAGCGAGAACCCTCCCCACTCCTCCACCGGGCTCTCTCTTTTGAACACATAAGCTACAGTTTCAGGATTGAAAAATCCTGGATTAACAAAAACAGACCAGATATGCTTTCCCTGCCCATCTTAAGACATTTGCAAAGAGACTACATCCCTCTTGACCCCATCCATGAGCAAAATATGGGCAGAGGGACAGAGACAGAGGGAGAATACTGCCAGAATTTTGTGCTTCGCCCCTATGACGAATATGGGAAGAGGCCCCAGCAAACCTCCCCCCAAGAAGGTGAAATCTCTCCCAAAATCTGGTCTGGGAAGAGAGCTGCTATGGAGCCCAGCCCTGAGAGAGGAGGGGGAAAGAGGAGGCAGCCTTTAAAGCCTGCACCTCAGTCTATCAGCCTCACACCCAAGTCTTCAGGCACTTACTTGGTGGGCCCTGTCCTGATTATGGGAGCTTACTGAGCCAAGTTAAGTCCCTGTTGGGCCTTTTAATATCTGAAACTGTCTGGAAAGAATGGTCTTCACCGGAGTCTCCAAACCTAGCAACAGAGGGGTAAGCTGGGCTGCTGGCTCCTGGGGCAGGCCAGCGCCTGGGGTCACCAGCTGTCCTATGACAAAAGAGTCCAGGCCTGGCTAACTGCAGCGACTCAGGTCTGGGTTGAGGTTCATCTCCCTGAACTGCCCATGCAGGAGGAGCCAGTACCCTGCCTCCCCAGGCCCATAAGAAGGAAAGCGGCCAAGAACAAAGGCAAGGCCCACTCCTAAGCTCTGTGCAGAGAGGACTAAGAGGTAGGGTGGGGAGGGAGGACGGCCTCAGTTTGGATTAGTAATTAGCTGAGCGGATAGAGAGATTGCCCAGGAAATGTGCACATCTCCAGAAAGGCCCCGCTGCGCGTTGTGCGTCCGGGACGTTGTTAAGAGTGCTGTTGTGTACGTGTGTGCAGAGGCACGGACACTTGTAATAAAATCGTAGCCTCCTGGCCAGCCTGAGCCGCACAGCCTGACAGCTCAATCACTCTATCCATCAAGCGAGTCAATCAAAGCAGCTTTTCGGAGGTTCAGGGAGTCCGACGTGTCAATAACGGGGCTCGAGATGGCGGGGGCTGATAGCGCGCATCGATCCGCGCCCGGCCGGCAACCGTGGGGGAGGCTAGACAGCAGCCGGAGTAGAGAGGCGCACGGCTACGCTGTGCCCGGCCTCCTGCCGGACCGGGTGCCCGGAACGCCAATTGTAGGCCAGAACCCCTGCTGCCCTCCTCGCAGTGCCCACCCGCCTCCCTGGTGCTGCCATCCCGGGAGGCAGGCAGGCCCCAGCCTCCTCTCCCGGGGCCTTGGGTTGTCCCAGCGCGGGTCTCCTCGGCCTCGGGTTCTCCTAGCGCAAGGGACAGGCGGAAAAAGGGCCGAAGGAAACCAACCTACGGCTGGCAGAAATCTGCTAACTGGCAGATACGGGGAAGAAAGGAGTGGAAGAAGGAAGGGGCAGAGTCGGGAGGATGTCCGAGCCCGTGGCACGGAGAAGCTGCCCAGGAGGCTGTCAATCATGTCCTGTGCCCCCGCGGCCTGGCCCGAGCCTGACCGGTCTCCTCTCCTCTCCCACTGTCTGTGAGCGCTAGAGAACCAGGAGCCACGGGCTCTCGGCACCGACCGTTTTGGCAACCGTCTTTCCCTGGATTCTACCCACCCGGGTCAGACTCTCTTGCCTACCCGGCCTGGGGAAGAAGAGACAGCGATCAGAGGCTTTTCTCTCTCTTTCTGTGTGTCCTCAAATCTATCTCGATGTAAAGAAACTCTCCCCAGAAAATACAGAGATGGTGTTTGCGTGTGTAAGAACACAAGGCAATGATTTCTCTGATCAGAGCCTTGCTGGATTTCGGCCTCCTCCGGACCTGGCTGGCGGATTTCAGACCCAGATCACTAGGCCCACCTTCCCGCCGGCTCTAAACATCTCTCTCCCTGGAAGAAAATCAATGACTGACTGTGTCTTTCCTAAGAATAATAAAGGTAAAACACAAAGAAGGCCCCAGGGGCTCGGACTTCAAAACCAAAGGATCGAGCTTCTCGTGCCAGGAGCTGTAGCCTCTCCAGTGGTGGCCGCAGAGGCCAGGAGCGCTGGACTGGGGGCACACCCGGCTGGGACTGGGACGGGGGTGAGGCGGAGGAAGCAGGCGTGAGAGGAGAGAGCGGCGGAGGCCGACTTTGCTCCCCCCGGCACGGTGGCGGCTGAGAGTTCTGGGGACAAGGCGCAGCCGGGGTTGGGTACTCACCGGAGGACGGACGATCCGAGTAGCGCGTGCAGTACACCCAGGCCGGCCAAACGAGGGGCTGCTGCGAGTCAGTTTTGACCACGGGCCCGCCGTTGGCTGAGCCCATAAGCAGGATGGCGGGGTTGCCGTGCTCCGGGTACTTGGCACCCGGCGCACCAGGGCTCCCCACGCCGCCTCCACTGCCGCCGCCGCCGCCGCTGTCCGAAGGCTTGGCCGCTGCTGCCGCCGCCGCCGCTGCCACGGCTGCCGCCGCCGCCGCCGCCGCCGCGGGGTTCCCGGCTTTGGACGCACCCGCACCGCCGCCGGCGGCTGGCGGAGAGCCGTCGGGTGGGCCACAGTTCACGTCCGGGGCGCACAGGAGCGAGGCGGCGCCTGGCGCCCGCGTGCCCAGCGGGTGGACAGGGTCTCTACCTGCGCCGGTCTGGCCTCGGTCACGCTCGACCCGGCCTCCTCCTGCGCCTCCTCCGGCCGCCGCCGCCACCAGGAGCTGCGGCGGCGGCTGCTCTTTTTTGCAGCCGAAGTCCGGCCTCAGGATGTTGTCGATGAAAAAGTTGGTGGTGCGGTGCAGCTGGGCCGCGGGCTGCGGCTGGTGAGCAGGCGCCGCGAGATGCTGCTGCGGCGGCGGCGGCGGCGGGGGCGGGGGGGTGCGGGGGGAGGTGCGGGTGGTGGGCCAGGGGCGGCAGGCAGGGCGCCGCGGGCGGCGAGGGGGGCGCGGGCTGCGGGGACACCGGCACGCTGTCTCCATCGCTGCCGCTGCTGCCGCTGGCGCCGGGGCTCAGGCTCAGGCTCAGGCTGCCCGGGGCCGCCGCCACCGCCGCCGCGCCGAGGCCCGAGTCGCGCTGACTTTTAGGTTCCGGCTGCTGTTCTTCCATGCTCGGCCGCCCCGCCGCCCCGGCCGCCGCGCCGGCCCCCGCCCCCCCCGCCTCGCTCCCCACCCCACTTTGCCAGCGGCCCGTGGGGGTGCGCGGAGGAAGGAGGCCGGCGAAGCCCCAGCGAAGGCACGGGGCGGGTGCAGGAAAAAAAGCCCAGGCGCCTGGCCTGGATCGCTCGCTCTTATCGAGCAGATAGATCTCGCTGTCTCTCCCTCTCTCTAATTTGTAGACATCCAGATATGGAGACACTTGGCTATTTCTTTTTTTCTTTCTGCAACCAGATTCAATGATTTGTTTTAAATGGGGAGTAAGCCACGGCCAAAAAGGAAAAGAAAAAAAAAAAGAAAAAAAGAAAAAAGAAAGCAAGAAAAAAGAAAAAAGCTCCAAGAAAAATTTTTTTTTCTTAAAGGGAAAAAATAGTCTTTAAAGTCTAGCCATCTTCCTAGGCAGGAGTGAGGGGTTTGACTTCCCCGAGTGTCACGCTCAGCTGTGCCCAGAGCGCGAGGCTGGCAGCGCCTTTAATCGCCTTTGCTTTTTTTGCAGCGAGAGCGCGTCTCCGCCAGCGCCGGGGCTGCCTTTTTTTTTTTTTTTTTTTTTTTTTTTTTTCTCAAATCTCTGACAGCTCGGATCTTTGCACAAACTCTCTCGCTTAAAAAAAAATCACCCAGGCACACTTTTTGCCTTCAAACCGGAAGCACGTGAGTCAGGCCGCACGTGTGCGGGGCCAATGGCGAGCCAGGGTTCGCGCTGACACCCGGGCCCCGGCCCAATGGGCGCGCGCGGGACTTTGCGGATAAATAATCCGGGGGCGGCGGCCGCTGGCGGAGAGGGGGCGCCGCGGCCAGGGCCCCGCGCGTCCGGCCCGCCCTCCCCCACCCGCGCTCGAGCCCCTCCCCCTCTTTCAAGCCAGGACCGAGCCAGAACCGAGGAAGGGGCAAAGGAGACCAGGGAGGGGTGGATTTCGGGGTGTAGGCAAATAGAGAAGCAACTCCATAAACAACTTGTTGGAGAAATGCAGGATTATGGGGGCGTGCGCGCCGGGCATAGGGTCAGGAAGCAGGGGCCTCCGCTCTTTTACATCCCTTTGCCTAAGAAATTCAGCCTTTTCTTTTCTTTTTCTGTTATGAAGGGTGAAATGGGGTCGGTGTGTGTGTGTGTGTGTGTGTGTGTGTGTGTGTGTGTGTGTGTGTGCGCGCGCGCGCGCGTGAAGGGAGAGGGCTGCGACGAAGAGGGTCAAAGATGTGGAATAGACCTAGAGTTGGTTACTTTGAGATAATCAGTTTATTTTTCATAAATCACAAACCCCGGAGGCCAGCCGCGCCTAGCTAGCACCGTCTGTTGGTAGGTTTTGCAGTGCTTGCCGGCCAGCTATTGCGTGTGCTTTCCGGAGTATCCGTACCCACGTCCTACCCTGTCCGGACCTTCGACAACCCCCGGGAGCTGTCCTGGCGCCATTAAGCCAAGCCCAGAGGGCGCGAGAGAGCCCAAGCGCCGGGCGCGCCAGGCGCCTGTTCTTTTCCTGGCGGTCGGAGTGGAAGCCATCCGGGCGTCTTAGAGTTGTCCTGGGCGGGCCCCTGGGCCAAGCAGGTCAGGGTGCCGTTGTGCTCGACTCAGGGCTTTTGGGTTCAGGGCAACCTCCGTGTGAGATTTTCCTGCAAAGTGAAGTCAAACAAATGTGAAAGTGCTGCACCTTAAGTGTTTGCCCTAGCCTGCTGACGATGTGGACAACGAGTTTGCCCTGGTGGCCCAGAGCTCTCTGGAATTACCCCCGACCCCCTGGAGATCCCTGGCTCTATCCCTGCGTGTTCTTCCCAAGCTTTGGGGGACCGCGGAGGCTCATGCCACCCCCACGGTCAGGAAGACCAGTCTCCAGTCCTCCGGTCTCTTTTTTGCTGTTTCCTGGTCGAGGCACCCTAAAAGCTTTCTGGTGGCCAGGGATGGGGGGTGGGGGTGGGCAGGTGAGGCGCTGGACACCAGCGGGGTTTGTCTGCCCAGCTGTGTTGGAAGGCCAGGCTCAGATTGTGTCCTGAAGCCTGCGGTACCGGAGAGTGGCTAGAAAGACTCCAGCAACTTAAGGCCTTCTCAGGGATGTTATCTTGGAGCTCCGGCGAACCTGTTCTCCCTGACGGCCGTCCGCAACAACTGGGACAGCGAAGAAAGGATCTCTGGGGATGTTGTCTTAGAGGACAATGCAAAATAATTCCCTCGTGCCCCCGAAAAGCCACAGAAGGTTAGGAGGAAAATAAAACGAAAATCCCAGCAAGCTAAAAACCCCCGCAGTAGCCGAAGTTTCTCAGAGGGGCTGCTGGAGAGCGGGAGTTCTTGTTGCTGGCTGCATCGGTCAGCCCAGCCGAGGGTCTTCTTCTATCGGGGGGGAGGGGGGGGGGTTCTCAGAGCTCCTGGTTAGACCTGCCCGGTGGCCTGGGGGCTGCCAGGACCATTTTCCAGGGCGCTGTGCTAAGCAGGCCCGCCGTGATCTCCTCAATCCTCCCCAGCTGCCCCCCAACCCCACCTTGGAGTCGACCGGGTCCTCTTCAGTTCTACACCCAAGGGCGCCCCGAAATCTCCCGGTCCCCCATCTTTTCTCCCCGAAATGGGGGTGGGATTTTATTTATATTTAAGTTCGCAAAATTGAAATCTTTATCCCGCAAGCGAGCGTGGGTACTTAATTAAATTCTAATTAGGACACTATCAATATCCTATTTAGCCGCGTAGCTTTTGTGCGCCGCGGTCCCTTTCAGCGCCGTAAATAGGGTCTCGACGCCTTATCTCGCCTGCAGGAGACGCCTCGAGAAGGGCTGCGGAAGATAATTTATAGGTTTTAATTACTCTTCATTCCGCCTGATCAGCTTGGCGTTCATCACAGGCCTGTGAATAAAACCCTGGTCAAAAGCTCTGTCACATCGCGCTGGCAAGACGCTTAATCAAAGTGAGCGGCCCCGCGCGCCGCGCGGCCCGGCTCCTCCACGTAATTTCCAGCCAGCTGATAAAGCCAGCTGAATAATGCGGCGGCCCTTTGGAGACACCATTTACAGAAATGACTTTATTGACGGCTTAACGTCGGTAATTCATTTTACCTTTCATGTAGTGGAGCCCGGATTTGTTACAGTAATGGGATGATAAATGCACCCGCGGCCCACGAGCTCCGGCTGGATTAGGCGGCGCTCCCGCGCGCTGGCTGGTCCCCCCCACCTCCCCCAGGCCAGGCCCGGTGCGCCCCGGATGCTCCGCACCCAGCGCCAGCGCCGTCAGCTCTCCACGACCCCCCGCCCGGGCCCACACTCTCCTCTCCCTCCTGAAAATGAGCATACCTTGCTAGCGGGTTGGTGTCCTAGCAAGCCAGGAAGTGAGATGTGTGAATGCTAGGAGTGAGCAAATGTTGGCCAAGATGGGTGTGTAAGGGGTCCAGAGGACTCGGAGTGGGCTCAGGACTGGGCGTATGGGTAAGGAAGTGCCGGCAGAGTGAGTTGTGAGTATGTGGGTAAAGGGGTCGGGTGTGTATGGAGCCATGTGTGTGCACGTCTGAATACATCCGTGTGCCCGTACGTTTCCCGTCCGCATTTCGCATTTCTGCCTTTGAGAATTAAGGAATTTCTTCCAACTTGATAGATATCCAGGTGGAGATGGCCTGGAGGTAGACTGACTGGAAGCAGGTTGGGGGAATCTAGGAGGAAGAGAATGAAGTCCCTTTCTCCAATGGCCCTGTGCTCCTGGGCCAGAGGTGTGGATGTTTGGGGGCACCCAGTGCCCATTTGCCTTGCCTTGAAGTTCTGAGTTGTGCAGTTTCCCCAAGGCAAGAGGCTCCACAGAAGGCCACTGACCCAGCCACATCTGTGCAATAGATTGTCCCCAAGTTCCGCTTCCACACCCAGCCCACATTCAAGTGGAGGATAAGGAAAAAGAATTTTTATTTTAAATGACGAAGGGTGGGGGGACCCTTATGATTTACTTACCCTCTTGAGGGAAGGAGGGGACCCAAAGAGGCTTTCAATGGTGGGGGAGTGATACAAGCGGGATGGAGAAAGACCCCAACCCTACTGACTCTCTCCCATTCCTGTGTTTCCTCCATTATCTGCATTCTCTGCGGCCAACAGAGACTTCCCGTGAGCAAAAGACACCTGGCCAAACACACAGGAAGTGTGTTTGTGTGTTTGGGGGGTGCTAGAGAAGGCTGAGGGTCACACAAGGGGAAGACTGATGAGTGCTTCTCAAGGTGAAGGCTGAGAAATTATACCTTTGTTTCTCCTCTTTCCCATTCTTGCAAAAACCACTTATCAATTTGCAGTGGCCCAGGGCTGTGGGGGCCAAAGCCCATATTTGTATCTATTTGCTTGTATATGTGAGAGCCACAAACAGAGTCTATAAAAACCCTGTTTGTGTGTCAGTGTATTTGTGTGCAGGGCAGGAGGCTCGCTCGCGTATGGACACTTGAGTGTGTATACCCCCGTCTGCCCCACCAGCCAGTAGGGCTCAGAGAAACGTGTTTGTGGGGGGTTTGGGCGCATGCTGTTCAGAAAAGAGATATCTAACGCCAGCCTGCGCTCCCACAGAATTTTGGATGTCATTTAGGCAGAGACAAATATCATGGTCCTGCTAGCTTCCACCTCTCTTTTGAGGAAGAGAGTGAGGAGAATTGTGAAGGAAACCCTTGCAGCCTGGCCAGGCGTGTGCGCGACGGGCCGAGAGTGCGAGCGTGTTGCATGCACACGGTGGTAATCGCATTTCGAGTGTAGATCAGATGGCGGTGGGGCCTCGTGGCGCGGGACATGAATGAGTTGTCGCAACACAATAGCGTGCAGCCTTCCTACGGGGACTGGGTGACCAGCGGTTTTGTTGGGAGTGAATGCGAGGAGATTTCTGCTACAAGTACTGCGGTATTATTATGAGCCAGAAGGTCAGACTATACATTGCAGGTCCCCAAAGCCTATAGACCTTGGGAAATGTGGGGCCTCGAGCCACGTCATTGTACCTGACAGTCCTTTCAATAGACTAATTCAATTAGCGCTCTTGGTTTTGGTCTTCATTTGGAGGCGATAATAATGTGGGGGGTGGGTGGGTGCAGGGGGATTCGTTGGGTATTGGTTAGGGATCTTAAGCAATTCTGCCTGAAGCTGGGAATGGGGCTGGGGGAGGCGAGGGGGGAGAGGGAAAAAGCTGAGATGGGTGGGGGTGCGTGGGAGGCAAACCATGGAAAATAAAATGCTCTGTTGACTCTTGAAATTGGGGCGGCAGCTTTGTTTGTAGACGGTCTGGAAGGCTGGGGGGGGGCAGGGGGAGCCAGGGAGAATTTATTTTTTGTGTGTGCATGAAATAAGCCAGTAAATGTGCAGGTTCTTAGGAATTTCGAAGAAAGAGAGGGAGAGAAAGAGAGAGGGGAAGGAATGAAGGAAGGAATGAAGGAAAGGAAAGGAGGGAAAGAGGGAGGAAGAAAGAAGGAAGGGAAAAGAAAGGAAGGGAGGGAGGAAGGAAGAAGGAAGGGAGAAGGAAGGAAGGAAGGGAGGGAGGGAGGGAGGGAGGGAGGGAGGGAGGAAGGAAGGAAGGAAGGAAGGAAGGAAGGAAGGAAGGAAGGGAGGGAGAGAAGAAGGAAGGGAGGAAGGTAGGTAGGTTGTCCCCTTTGGGGATTTCAATATTTGGATCTATATCCCCACCATTCTGCCTACCCACAGGGTTTTCTCCCTTTTATCCCAGGGAGCAGTTCACAGCAGGGACCTGTTTGTTTCAGAAACGGTTTGCTTTTTTGTTTGGTTCCCCCGGCCCCTTCTAAAGCCTAATCAAGCTGAGAAAATTAAGCCTTTTCTTCACCTGACTGTGGGAAATGGGGGAAACATTTCAGTGATTTCTGTAAATTGCACCGGGTGGTCAGGATTCGGAAAGGGCTCCCCAGGCCCTGGTTTCCTTATTGAGCCCTGCGGACAGCCTGCGGGGCCGGGGCTGGGGCAGGCGTCCGGGACGCCAGCGCGCAAACCCCCGTCCGGTTGCTGCTGGCGGGTTGACGAGCCGGGTGACTGCGCGGGGATGCTGGAGAGCGAGACGCAGGACCCTTCGGCTCCGGTTACCGGGAAAGCCTTCCCCTTCCCTCTCTGTATCCCCAAACCACTCTGGAGCTGGTACCACACAGCTAGCCAGGCCCCTGCAGCCGAAGATTTTAGAGCTCACGGTTCCCGAAAGGAAGGCAACCACACACACTCTACATATTTTTCTTCACTTTAATCAGACATCCTGCTTTTCTCCTTACACCGAATTCCACCCAGACACCAGAACAGAAACGCTAACATTGTATCCTCCCCCACAAAAGTAATAAAACCCGGAGTAAATTCAGCGTCTACGCTGGAAATTTTCTGCTCTCCTTTATTTTGCTTTTCGCCCTCTCTCACCCCTCCCCCTCCCTAGGAGGTGTCCGGAGTCAAGGCACCCCTTGTGGCCGAAGGGGCCCCTGGCCCACCCCAGTCCCCACCTGTCCAAGTGGCGGCTCCCACCTCGATCCTGCTCGGCGCGGGTCGGAGTCCACACCGACTGGCCTCGAGCGTGTGTACTCTGGTGGGTACCAGTGTGGGAGCGAATGAGGAGGGGCCAGCGCGGCTTCTGGGTTCTCCTGCCCCCTCGGCTCAGTCCAGGTTCCCGGGGAGGTCCAGACCCAACTTCAAAGTTGGGGACAAAAAAAACAAAACAAAACAAAACAAAACAAAAAACCCAAACTCGAGAAAAGAAGAAAAACCACAGCATCCAAGTCCTTTGCACAGGAATGCCCCTGCAGCTCCAAACCGTGTTCTTTCTGCTGGCCCCAGAGTTAACTGTCCTCCTTCTCCTTCCCTTGACTCCCTTAGGGGTGAGAGGTTGTCCCTGGGATCATCTCCCATCGACCCGGGGAAAGGAAGCAGAAGTCCGCGCACCCAGCTCTCGCCGCTCTGGCTCCTGTCCCGCGCCTTCCCACCTCCTTGCCGGCGGGCTCAGGAGCGCCAGCCAGGCCGCGCCCCTCTTTCGTCCTTTCGGACGCAGCCTCCCGACCCTCCTCCCCGGGAGGGTGCAGGACAAGCCCCCGGCTCCGTTCGAGGTCGGCGCCGCAGGGGGCCGGCGGGGAGGTGAGGGTGGGAAAAGTTTAGTCCGGAAGAGGAGCGGGCAGGGAAGGGAAGTCTCAGGAGCCTGGAGTGGAGAGGCAAAAGGGGCGAGAACCTGGAGTCTGCCCCCCCACTCCACCCCACCTCCTTCTTTCCCAGACTGGATCGCGTGCGGGTGAGGTGGGAGGGGAGGGGTCGCTGCACCCCCAAGGCCTTCCCCAGCCACCTTCCCCGTCCGCTTCTCCTGCAGAAACCCGGGTGAGGGACGAGTGTGCGCCGCGCGCGTGCGTGTTTGTACGTGACTCTGTGTGTGCGAGGCTCCAGGTGAGCGCGTGTGTGTGTCCGCGTGTGCATGGGAGGATGGTGTGCATTCTCTGTGTCTCTCTAGTCCCAACGTGCTTGCGCTACGTTCGGGTGTGCAAGTGTTGTGTGTGCATGGGCGTACGTGCCTGTGCGTGTCCCTGCTTAGGGTGTCCTAGAGTGTGCGTTTTTGTGCGAGCTGGAAATGGGAGAGCAACTACCTTTACCGAGGCTTTGGAAGTGCGGCGTGTTAAGTGCTCTGATCCCAAACCAACTGCCCACCTCCCACCCCCATCGGTACCCCACACCCTCTCCCCACCCCACAGCCCCACCCCCCCCCCCCGTCGGGGAGCTACTGCAAAGGCAGAGGAGACAGTTGTTTAAATGTAGAATAAAATAGCCACTGTGTTTTTTCTTCCCTTCCAAGACCCGCCTGTGCAGCTCCGAAGCCCTGCAGAGGGGGGTTGATTGGGGAGGGGGGGGCGGAGGTGGGCAACACGTGGCAAGGTCAAGATCAAATGGACCTCAGGGAGTGCATGGGCCAAAAGCCCATTCCACAGATGACACAACTGGAGACCTGGAGAAGGGAAGGGACTAGCTCAGGGTCCCACAGAGGCTGTCACTTGTCTTAAGGCCGGCCAAACCTGGCTCAGAGCCACAGGCGTCTGAGTTCTGTCCTGTGGCCTAAGTCCCAGAGGAGAGCGCAGGGATGAGGTGAGGATTGGTGGTCTTCTGCTGATGGCCAACCCACTCCATTCACCTCCAAGTAAGGTTCGCTGTCTCCCCAGTACTTGTGTGTGTGTCTTTGGGGGTGGGGGAGGCGGATGAGAGCCCAAGGCAGGATCTTTTGGGGCTAGGAATGCAGTGGGACATGAGGTGGAGACACAATCCCTCCTCTCCTAGGGTCTCACTCCACCCCCCAAGGAGTTAGCAGCTTCCTCTTCTCCCCCACTCACCGGCGGAACTTTCCAGGCATGAATGGTACTGTTAGAGATGGGGGGGGGGGGGGGGGTTGGCTGGCCTCACTTCCTGCGGGGATAGGGTGGGATGGTAGAAAACCGACCCCAAAGCCATTCCAGGCACGTCCCTCCCCTCCCGCGCCAAAGACGCCCGCCCCAAAATTGTTATGCAAAGGAGCCAAGTGTGTGATCTTCTGGTGATCAAAGCCGCAAAGCCAAATATTAGAGGAGAAGTCAATAATGGATGAGCAGATTAAGAAACCCATCTCGCGGACAATTATCGTCGCAATTGAAAAAGCTCTCTCTTCCTCTAATTCTCCCCCCCTCTTCCTCCCCCTATATAAAACTAAAAATTAGGTGAAAGATGGGAGTTGGGGAAGGTGAATAGGAAAGGCTGCAGCCGAGCTTGCGTGAATGAGCGCGTTCATGGATGGCTTTGTTGAGGGGAGCTAACGCCCCCTAGGCGTGACCCCAGTGGGTCCCCGTGTTTTCTCTGGTCAAGCGGCAGAGCCTTGCCCTCTGCACCCAAGGTTCATTGACCCCTTAGAGCGTGAAGTTTCTCTGAGCCGCACGGCTAGAATCAGGGTTTCTAGAGATTTTCTTTTCAAAACGTTGGGCACCCAGCCTGAGCTCCCCCGCTACACCCCTTGCTTTCCCCTTTATCGGGAGAGGGACCCTAAGGCCGGAGGTTAGGGCAAGGAGCAGGGTCAGAGGGGCGCAGGCGAATTCCCGGCCGGTTTTCCTGTGAGGAACGCGCCACCTGTTGGTGATATCGCAGAACTGCACCCGTGTGGTGCTCAAGGGTCCACCAGGCTGTGGGGGAGAGGTTTGTGATTGAATTCCCTAGACCCCGAGAGGAAGAAATCTGGCCTCTGTCCTGTCAGCCAACGCCTGACCGAGGAGAGACAACGGAATTCCAGGAAGGGGTCCTTGTTGGGATCCCCTCGCCTCATGAGAGCCTAAACTGGAGAGAAAACCCCAGGAAGGGCTATTTCTGATTCAGAAAAGCAGAAAATACCTGAGACATAATGCGGGTGGGGTGGGGTGGGGTGGGGGGCTCTGCATTGGGCGTCAGGACCTGGGTTCCTTCGTCCCCTCTGTCTGTCCCCTCTGTCTGTGCTATGTGACCTTGAACAGGTCCCTATTTCTCTCTGAGCCTCTTTATTCCTAAACTGAAGGAATTAGATTAGATTGATCCCCTCTCAACTCTGACCTTCAGTCTGACATTGAATCTGAGCTATGTCTGTAGGAAACCTGTGTCTTATCTTCTTCCTAGTTCTAGCTCTTAATAGATCCTGGACCTTTATATGCACTTATAGGCTAATCTCATGTACGTATTCAATGTATAGCTGCTTTGATTATATTACTGTTTTCTCAATTATCCAAGGATTTCATTTGACAGGGGTCAGGATGTTTCTTAGCCCGAATTATCTTCATAAGTGCCCTTTTCCTAAATTCTTTTTTTTTTTTTTCAAGAATCAACAAAACAAGAAAACTGTGTTGACTTCGCAGTGTGAACACATCGGGGATCCGAGTCATGGGGCCAGTGAGAACACAACAGCTGTTCATGTGGAAGGCCACCAGAAGACCCAGGCCCCAGATTTCGCCCAGTGTCAAAGAAAGGACGAAAGAAGAACCGAGGCTGGAGAGAACGCTGTAGCCACGGACACTCTGAGCACCCCCTCCCCCCGGGAGTGGACTGACTCCTAACCAGAGGGTTCCTGATGGACGGTGTCCAGAGAGCAGAAAAGGCAAGCGTCCAGACAATGTAGGATAGCTCAAACCTCAAACGACTTCCCCTTGAACTCTCCATGAAATTAATAAAGCGCGGAAACCGGGAGGTGGGGGCGATATTTTCCTCGAGTTACCGGGAGATCGCGTGTAACCTCAGCTTGGAGTTGCAGGTTCGCGCAGCTGGAGGGAAGCGCGGGTTCCGTGCGGTGGGTCCTTTCCGCAAGGCCTGGCACCCAAGCTTAGGGCAGAGCAGGGCCGAGTTAGGCGGATCCGGCAGCCCCAAACGGCGCACGCCTGACGGAGCAGCTGCTGGCCCGCTGTCCTGGCCTTCAGTTCCCAGAGGGGCCAGGAAGGCCCTCTCCGCAGACTCCTCCCGCCGCTGGGCGGAGGCCTGCGCATCCCTCCCCAGGGAATAGGAAACTTCCCTTGGGGCAATCAGAGAAACTGCCATTTTGAACCCGGGACCCTTTGCTTTCCGAACGGAGGGGACATTTCTAGTCTTTCGGTGGGGGAATCCAAGAATCGTTCTGGGACCGCCGGGCCCCCTCAGAGGCGGTGAATTTCAGCGTCTTGACCACCGGCGCCCACGTGGAATTCAGGCTTAAGGTTAATGTTCCTATTTAGAGATGGGAAATTGAGGTCGGAGCTCCGGTCATTTGTTCTGTGAACGGCAGTCTGAATGCAAACCGAGGCCTAAAGGGTTAGTTGGTGGCCTGGCCCTGATTGTGGCTGGGAATTTTTGGCCAGCTTCCGGGAGGTCCGGTCCCACTCCTGACCAGGGGAGCGGCGGTTCTGGTCCTCTGTGCCGCAAGACTCGCAGGGCTTGTGACACCAGCGCTTTCCCAGCCCCTCAGCCCTGACCCATGGGCTTCCGAACTTTGTCCCTTCCAGCCTGCGTGTAGCAGTCCTGGGGTCAAGCGCCTCCCCACTAAGCCAGGTCGGCCTGGGAAACTGGGAGCCCCAGGCCTGGGCCTAGAGCAGCTGGCACACTGGGACCTGTGGCCAGTCCGGGGCGGGGCGGGGCGGGAGCTGTGGGCTGAGCTGGGTGGGCGTAGGGACACTGTCCCAGGACGGACCGGGAAGCATCCGGGACTCTGTATGTATCCTGTCTCGGCCTGGACTCTCCCACGCGGGCCACGGAATCGGATTCTGGAATCAAGGTCAAGATGCCACAGGCAGTTGCTTTGCCCAGAGCTGACCGACAGGCAGGAACCTTCCAGAGACAGCCGCAAAGTGGCCTGCGCTGGGCAGGTGAATGCCAGCTCCGATTTGCACTGCTCAGACCAACTTCGGTGGTGGGACTGACAAAGGAGCAGGAACGGATTTATTTTAAACCTCTCACATTTCACTCAGATGTTTCAGTTTTACAAAGGGGAGAGCGGTAGGGAGAGAGACACACACAGGTAGAGAGATGAGGGGAGGGAGGGAGAGGGGGAAAGGTTAGGGATGGAGACAGAGAGGGAAAGAGAGAAGAGGGTGGGAGAGAGAGCGAGTGAGCGAGCCCTTCCTCCAAAAGGCAAGGGAAGGATGTTAGAGAGTAGATAGCCTGTGTACATCGGTACTTGCTCTGGGCTCGGCTCTCGGCCCTGTATTCGGGTTAGCTCATTCCATCTTTACTGTAACCTGTTGAGGTATGTAATTATCACCCTCTCCAGCTTACATAGGAGGAAACTGAGGCACAGATGGTGGTAAACCAGCCCAAGGGCTTGTCCTTAGCAAGCGGGGAAATGAATCTAATCTGTCCCCAGTCCTAGAAGAGCCAGGTGGGGACCAGTCGGTTCAGGGGCCTCTCAAAGCCGCCCCTCGGGCCCCCGAGGGGGGGAGGGATTCTTATTTCCGAAGCACAGACGCGAGGCCTCAGCGCTCCTAAGCCCTCAAGTCGGCCGCGCTCCCGCCAGCCGCGCGCGTTTGGCTGCGGGGGTCGGTCCGGGGAGCCCTCAGCCCGCGCCTTCCACGCTGGCTCCGGCCCCGCCCGGACACGACCCTGGAATCCCAAAGCCTCGCCTGCTCTGGGGAGACGACCTTCGGTTTCGCACGGAAGGGGCCCGCTCGAGAGCCGTGCGGAGGCCGCAGCCTCTCCTTGCTGGTATCGTCCGTGTTCATTCTACTAGCATCCAAGCGCAGTGACCGTGGAAAGCGCGGAGTATCGGACTCGGCCTTGGTGGCCTACACCGTGCGACGGGGGCAGAAATGGCTGATCTGGGCAGGCCCGCAGGCCCCAGCTCCCGGGGTGGGGCATCTTCACCACCCGGCCTCCCAGGCTCAGTGGCTGGTCTGCTAAGGTGATCGCCGAAGCCAAGACTTTTTCAGACTTGCTTCCGGGCAGCGGGCTAGGACCTTGACTGGGATGCGCTTGGAGCTCGGGTCCCACGGAGACGACAAGTCTCCAGGGCTTCCCCCAGAACCGCTCTTCAACTATCCCTGCACGGATAATGGGGTTCCCAGGGGCGAAGGCTCATGGCGAAAGGGCCATGGCGAAAACTTGCGAACACCCAGCGTTTCCTAACAATGCTGGGGCGGTCATCCTTGGAGATCTCTTCACTCCCGGGCCCCGCGGTCCGTCCAAGGGTAACCAGGTCTCATGGAGCACCCTCTAAAAGGAGGGGAGTTGGAGGTGGGGGGGAAGGGACGTGCAGCCTGCCGGAGGGATGGGGGGGACCTAGGACCAGCATTGCCAGGAGACATATCTTGACCCCAAGTCACCGGCAGGCCAACGGGAAACTTCACCGGCCCCCCAGAACCTGCAGCGGGTCCTGCCCAGAAGGGGCTCCGAATGGTTCCCCCAGGCCTGGTGGAAGGAACTCCCCCCCCCCCCACCCCCACCCCCCCCGCAGAGAGAATGCAGGTGTCTGACTTGCTTTAGGAAAGCACAGGTGTGCGGAGAAGAGGGACTGGCATTGCCCCAGGGTGGTGGGAACCACCACTAGCCGCCTGAGATTTCTGTCCTCCTGCAGTCGGCCCTGACTGCATCCCTCCCCTTTCTCTTTGCTGGAGCTTTCGCCTTTAACCAGGGGAGCAGAACGGGAGGCCTGTACCAAAAAGGTCTCATTGTCTCTGAAGTAGAACTTATGGTTTCTCAAGGCCCTGCTGGGGCTCTCCGGGGGAGGAGAGCAACCCCTAGGGCCAGCAGAAGGCAGCCCCCCTTGGCCTGTACCACTCCTCGGTTTTAACAGACTGAATTAGAATTAGGATTTGTCAAATACTTAAAAGCTTCCTATCAGAGCTGCCTTTGGTTTGGGAATCACCACCCTGGGATTTTATAGTTACTTTAATGGAATGGTTTGGAAGAAGACTAAGGGTGTCAGCAGTTTTGAATAAGAGTGAACTTGAACTTGAACTTGACACAGCCCCCCCCCCTTTTTTTTTAAGTGTCTGGACCTTGGGTCAAAATACATCAAGGAAGAGATTCCACCCCCACCACACTCAGGGAACTTACAAGTACCTTGAGAGTGGGGCCCTGGGGATTGGGGGTGCAGAATTTGCCGGGAGTAGGGGAGGTTATCTTGGCTGGGTCACCAGAGAGAGTGGAAGCCAAGTGACTGTGCGGGCATCCCCTCTTCCCCATCAACCTTTCGCATTTCTCTCTTCCCCCTGTCAGTCTCCCAGCTATCAAGTGTGGACTCGATAGGAATGTTGCAAGGAAAAACTAATTAAACGGCAGCACAATGCTTTGAAAATATTAAGTGTCATGTAAATGCCTAATGCTAATAATAATCTTGATGGTGGTAATTATGTGCCAGGAAGCACATCCCAGACAGCCCAGCACTGAGCCCAACTGTGCATGTCAAGGAGGATCCCAGGGAACGCCCATCCTTTGTGTTGTGGAGCCCCAGCCCCGAATGGCCTGGTGGAAGAAGGGAGCTCCAGGTCATGCCCCCAGCACCTGGGAAGCAAACCTAGGCTAACCCCAGGGGGAGTCCTAAAGTTACTGCTCTCTTTGCCGGAAAGCCCCCTTTGTTGCCCTTAAGGTGGGAAATTTGAGATTTCCAGGGACTGACCGTACCCAGGAGGCTCTGACAGGCTCCACTGTACGTACGTCCACGTCCAGGTCTGACCTCTGTGAGCTGAATGCCTTCGGTCTTCCAGAGCTTCATTACGACGTCGCTGCTGAGCCTCTAGGTGGATTTAAAGAGAAGAGTGTTCTCTTGGGGACACATGCCTCGCTCTCTTCTTTCCCTGAACTCTGGCTGGGAGGGGCATGGGGTGCTTGGATCTTCCCTTCGACATTTTTCTAGTTTGATGAAACACCAGGCCTTCCCAGGATTTACAGTTTCCTTATAAGGCAATTTTGCCAGCACCCATCCCTCACCCCCATTTTCTCCCAACGGAAGCTTCCCTGCTACCACTACCGCTGGCCTGGAGCTTTGGGGCCCTGAGGTCTGCCAAAACCCAGTGGGGGCTTTGAGGGCAGCAAATTAGAGTGAGTCACTATGGAGGCTTTTGGGAATTTCCACCCCAGAAATCACTGGGCCTTTTGGGGGTTTTGTCTAATCACCTAGATACTTTAATGACACTCCTGGCCCTTGAACTTGCCCTCGTTTCATTTCTGAGTGACTGGAAGAATAGTTACAAATTTGGGTTCATCCAGCTGCCTTTTTTGGCCTTCTTCAATTTGTTTTGAGGTTCAGTTTTTTACCGCTACGTGATGACATACGCCTTCCCATTTGGGAAGTATATAGCTGACTTTTAAAATTTATTATTCAAGAGAAGCAAATTCTTATCTACATCTATACACAAAACGCTTTGTTCTGTTTCGGTTGGGCTTCAGTAACTCAAAAACCCCTTGCTTTTAAAAGTAAGCCTGTTTACATATCCTATAGAAACAGGTGGTTTCCCAGGTAATTTCTTTTTAAGAAGCCACTCAAATCGGAATGGTTATCAACCGTGGCAGTGTTAGGGTTTGGGGTTTAGGCCATGTGAGATTCAGTCAAACTTGGAGGAGGTTTATGAGATCAGACACCGACCACACACACACACACACACACGCACACACAAATGCACAGTCAAAAACTCTGCAGTTTGCATTTCACTCCTTCCTGTCCAAGTACAGATTTTGCTTTTTATTTCATCTTTATAATGAGAAGCCTGGTGCCACATGGCCCGGCCTCCTCGTGTATGTTCCATTTGGGAAGTGGTGGAAGCATGTGACATGCGAGCTCACAGCAGCAGTGAGAGGCAGGCAGACTGACCTCAAGCCCATGCCCTGTCTACTATGCCCTCCTCCCTGCTGCTGCTTTGGATAAGGAGGAAACTCTGCCTGCAAAACCCCTCCCCCTTCCCAAATGGGACCTTAGGAATTGACAATTCCTGCAATTCAAAACTAGGAGCCCCCCAGTCACTTCCCCAGCCTCTCCCGCAACCTCGAAGGCATGCAGGCACTTTCCAGGCTAGATCGTACAGTTATACTTCCAGGACGATGGGACAGTGAACCTGGCTCATTTTCTGGTTTGGAGCTGCACCCCTGATAATCACTTCACTTCAGGGGGAAGCTGCTGTCTAGGAACCTCTGGGGGGGAAAGTGGGGAGTTAATAGGCCTACCATCACTTTTGTAACTTTTTAACGAGTTTGTTTTGTTGTTACTGGTATCCTCACCCAGGATTCCTGCTGCATCATGAAGAATCTGTTTCCAAATCAGATAAGTCACGGACTGAGACACACTGGATGTTGCAGATAAGTTTTTACAACAGCTGTGGAGTGAGCCTGTATGTTTTCACAAAGATACTGTTCTCAGGCTAACATCCCCTCCTCCAGGAATTTCAGAGCAAATAGCTTTGGTTCACTCTCTTAGCATTTTGGTTCCTCCTTGGTTGGTGGTAGGGGAGTGGGGGTGGAGCTGAGGAGATTGGGGGGCAGGTTCTAGACTCTAGGGAAGAAGCAAAGAGAGGATGGGGCTCCGGAACAGAGGACCGTAGCCAGAAACCCCAGGCTCCAGCCCCGGATGCCGCCCTGAGCAGGGCAGCTGGGCCAGCTGTATTTGGTGTTTGTCACCACCGCTCCGAATCTTTATTTGACATCTGTAATTCTGTGCTGGGTGATGTGCTTGTCTGGAGCTGTGGGTACCCCATGCATTTTGTCTAATAATTTTTGTTCATTTCTTTTAAAAACACTCTGGTCTGACCAGGCTTCAGGAAATGGGGCTTCTGTTCTGGGGTGGCAAGCCTTTCTCCTCCACCTCCTCCGTGGGCTGTCAGCACAATGCCTGACATTGATAAACAATCCCTCCAGAAATTCAGATGTTTCTACACTGTAGGCTGCTTGGCTCTGAGATCTGAAATGTTCGGCATTTTCTCCAGATAATAAGCATGTTAGCAGGTCCCGCAATAGCCTGGGAGATTGGGTTCACCTCCCCCCCACCCCACCCCGCCATAGTAGTCTATAGAGTAGAGTGGGTCAAAAGTCTATAGAAACCACCAAACTCAAAGGCTCCCCTAAGCCTTGGGGGGTGGGGTGGGGGGGAGGGAGCGGACGCGGATGGTGTGGCCACGGCTCCGGCTCCCGGAGGCAATCCCATTTCTGTCCAATGGACGCTGGATGGGAAGGCTGGCAAACTCAGCATTCTCAGTGTGGAGTCAGGGCAGCTGGTGGGGTTGGAGAGATGGGAGAGGGTTACGGGGCTCTGAACTCTCTTTGCTATGACGATCTCCAGTGGGCCAGAGAAACTGTTCCTCTGTAATCTTAGTCTTTCCCATGGAGGGAGGACTTTGCAGCCCACGTCCTACTGTAAACTCATATCCCGAGTCTCTGAAAACAGCGAAGAATGTGTCACATGTAGGGTTTAACAGATATGAAGCTTAGGAGAAGCTGATGGCGGAATTTCAGGCATTATCCAGCAGGTGGCAAAGAATCAGGGGAGTCCAGCCTGTCTCAATGCTGGCTGATAAATCATCCCTGCACTTGGGATGAATTCGCCTTGGTCCTGGTATCCCTTCATTGTATGTAAACTGCTTCTCAGAGCTGCTGCATGTAACTTTGTCTCTGCTCTGCCCAGGATAGTGGCCACTGAGACCTTGAAATGTGGCCGGTCCGAATTGAGATGCACTTTCAATGTAAAACACACCCCAGATTTCAAAGACTAAGCATGACAAAAAGAAGGTAAAGTATCTCATTAACTTCTTAAATACTGATTATATGTTGACAAAATAATATTTTGAATATTGGGTTCCATACAATATATTATTATAATTCATTTCATCTGTCTCTTTTTATTTTCTTTTAATGTGCCTCCTGAAACATTTAAAATTGTATCCTCTGTTCAAAATCAGGACTCACTCACATTTTATTTTTATCAGGACAGAGCTGGTCTAGGTAATCCCTTCCCTTCTGAAACTACTTTGAGGACTTGCTCATTGGTTTCTTTTGTTAGTCATGGAGGCAGCTCAGAGCTTCGATAACGTCCTTTCTGCTAGATAAGAACTGAAGGGCGGAAGAAGTTGGGAGCCTTAGTGGAGTCATCGCCAAATACTGGCTTCTGGTGACATCGTGTGGTCACTTCTGGGTACTACACCAGCCACAGGCTGCGTGCCAAGTCCCCAGTCCCCTCCTGTAGTGAGTGACCCTCCATGAATGAGCCAATAAATACTGGGGGGTGGGGGGGGGCGCCTGGGTGGCTCAGTTAAAAGCATCTGACTCTTGATTTTGGCTCAAGTCATGCTCTCACAGTGATGAGATAAAGACCCGCGTGGGGCTCCTCAGTGACAGTGCAGAGCCTGCCTGGGATTCTCCCTCCCTCTCTCTGTCCCCTCCACGCTCATGTGCTTGCTCTCTCTCACAAAATAAATAAACAAGTTTTAGAAAGATAAATAAAATAGGGTCACCTGGGTGGCTCAGTCGGTAAAGCCTCCGACTTTGGCTCAGGTCATGATCTCACGGTGTGTGGGTTCGAGCCCCGGGTCCGGCTCTATGCTGACAGCTTAGAGCCTGGAGTCTGCTTCGGATTCTGTGTCTCCCTCTCTCTCTGCCCCTCCCCTGCTCGCTCACTCACTCTCTCTCTCTAAGATGAATAAACATTTGAAAACTTTTAAATAAATAAATAAATGTGTGATACCACGATGATAGATACATGATATTATATACTTACCAAATCCCACAGAACATCATAGTACAAAGAATGAACCTTAATATATATATATATATATATATATATATATATATATACTTTTTTAAAAACCATTTTAAACCATTTAAGAGGGACAGCAGATCCTCTGAAGGCATGCACATGGTGAGAAGAGAATTTAACTGTACTGCGAATAAATAAACCATGGACTCTAGCTTGTAACAATGTATGAGTATGTAACAAACATACCAGACTAATGTCAGATGTTTACAATAGGCGAAAGGAGGTGAGGGGACACATGAGTACTCTTTGTACTGTTTTTATTTTTAATTTTTATTTATTTATTTTGAGAGAGAGAGAGAGAGAGCACAAGGGTGGGAGGGCCAGAGAGAGAGGGAGAGAGGGAATCCCAAGCAGGATCTGCACTGACAGCATGGAGCCCCATGTGGGGCACGAGCTGAAATCAAGAGTCGGGCGCTCAACCAACTGAGCCACTTGGGTGTCCCATGTATTCTTGACAGGCAACTTGTCAAATTTTACCAAAAGAAGTCCTCCTGGGAACTTACTGGGACTGCCCTGAATGCGAAGACTGGTTTGGGAAGAAGCATGTTCGAAATACTGAGTTTTCCTATCATATGATATGTCTCCTGATATCTTTATTTCACAGAAGAGAAAACCAATGAGGTTCAGAGAGGTTAGGTGATTTTCTCCAGGTCACCCAGCTGGTTCTGTGGGAAAGCCACCATTTTCACCCAGGGCCATTGTTACCCAGAAGCCCTTGCTCTAAACACCTAGCCTACACCACTCATTAGTTTTTGGGAGGCCTTGCTCCTGGACATTTATCTCTGGTAGAAGGATGCTTTGATTGCCCTTGGTGGCACGGGCCTGAGGCGGGGGGGGGGGGGGGGGGGGTCCTCAAGACTTGCTGACCGGCCACCAAAATGAACATGTGGGCATCTCCCAGGAGAGGAGAGCTCATACTGAAGAGAGCGTCTCTATGCCCTTGGTTGATCCATGGCCCGAAAGGGAATGGTTCTCCTTTTTAAACTCAGCCCAAGATCTGTGTGGGAGGAGCTGAAGTTGTGGACTGAAGGGAAGAAGGCTGGGGAAGGGGACCGGGATTCAGATGAGTCAAACCCCACATGTCAGAAGGTTTCAGTTGGGGTCCCAGCTCTGCCACTTTCTAGCTCTGTGACCTTGGGCAAGTCACTTAACTTTTCTGAGGCGCCGCTGTCTCACCTCTAAGGAGGAATACTTACTGTTTCTCCCAGATAACCTCCGCTGTGGGGATTAAATTAGATAATGCATGTAACAGTTTTGACCTCGCACTCACCGGGCATCCTCCAGTGATACTGTGATTAGTCTGTGAGCTCTGATCGCCCCACCCTCCTCCCCTGCCTCCAGGCTCCGGGGAAGCTGAAACTCACAGCCCATCCACTTTAGATAAAAGACTTTCATGGACAGAAGGAGCCGCATGAGGAGGGTTCCTGAAGACAGCAAGCTTGCACATCCACCAGTGAACTCAGAGTGACCCGACAGCAGCAGCGAGCCCCCCACCCCCACCTCCCGCACCCCACCTCCCACCCCTCGGCTGAGTGTTGCAAAACGAAGTTTGCACCACGCCTCCTGCAGCTCCGCAGCTCGCAGCTGGCAGCACTTTTTAACAGGTTCTCGGGGAGGCAATTAGGTCTTTGCAAGGCTCCAGGGGCTCGAAGCAGTGGTTGGGAAATCTGGTCCGATGAACAGATAAGAGGTAGTTATAATTAGCACATTCAATGTGAACACAGTGATGGTGCACACAGTAATCTCAACCATCAAGATAATTCTCAAACAAGTGTTCGCTCCTAAGGAGCCTCACCGTGTTCATTGTACACACTCCCAATTTCCCTGTTTTCACAGACAGCCATTAAAAGCCCCAACCCAGCTTGTCCTGTATGTCTGCCAAGCCTGAAAGCAAAGAAGTAGGATGAGCTGGCATTTAGTATTTTTAAGGTATGTCTTTACATTTTTTTTCAAGTGAGGCATAACTTAAATTCAGCAAGTTTACAAACCTGGAGCTTCGGTCTCACTAAATTTTTACCTCTGTATACACCTGTGTGACCACCACCCAGAGCTCATTATTCAACATAATTTGCCGCCCCCAGAATACTCCCTCATGCCTCTCCCAGTCAGGTCCCCACTGAGAGGCAGCCACTAGTCTGACTTCAGTCACCGAGGATTAGTGTTTGCCTGGTCCTGAACTTCCTATAAATTGAATTATAGCACATGTGCTTTTTTGCCCATGGTCTCTTTAGCTCAACGTCACCTCTGTGAGAGCCATTGGGGATATAACATGCTGCTTTCGTTTGCTTCTTACAACTGCTGTGTAAAGGCACGTTGCATGATAATGCCACACATCATTTTACTACTGGTGGACAGAGGGGTTGTTTCCAGTCCGGGGCTATTACAAATAAGACTGCTGTGAGCATCATTGAGCATGTCTTTTTTTTGTATGAGCTTTTTTTTTTTTTTTTTTTTTTGGTAATGTTTATTTATTTTTGAGAGAGAGAGAGAGAGAGAGAGAGAGAGAGAGAGACAGAGCATGAGTGGGGAAGGGACAGAGAGAGAGGGAGACGCAGAATCTGAAGCAGGCTCCAGGCTCTGAGCTGTCAGCACAGAGCCCGATGTGGGGCTTGAACTCACAGTTCGTGATCATGACCTGAGCCAAGGTCAGACGCTCAACCGACTGAGCCACCCAGGTGCCCCTGAGCATGTCTTTTAGTGCATCTGTGTGCACCCTGAGTTTGTATGAACCTAGAAGTCAAATTTCTGCGTTACAATTTTTTCTTCTTTCCTTCCTTCCTCCCTCCCTCCCTCTTTCTTTCTTTCTTTCTTTCTTTCTTTCTTTCTTTCTTTCTTTCTTTTTCTTTCTTTCTTTCCCTTCCTTCCTTTCTTTTCCTTCCTTCCCTCCCTCCCTTCCTTCCTTCCTTCCTTCCTTCCTTCCTTCCTTCCTTCCTTTCCATCATTCCCAAAGTTCCCTCCTGCTCCTTTGTGATCACTTTCGCATCCTCAGCCCCCAGAAACCACTCATCTCATTTCTGTCACTACAGTTCTGCCTTTTCTGGAATTTCTGATAAATGGAAACAGACATTCTATAGTCTTTTGTGTCTCATTTCTTTCACTGAGCAGAACTACTTTGAGGCTCATCTGTGTTATTGCATAGGTGAGTGGTTCACCTCTTTTCATCTGGGGGAGATCCATATTTCACTATGATGTACCACATTTTATTTCCCCACTTACCTCTTGAGAGACATTAGGGATTTTTTTTTTCTATCTGGGGGCTCTTGTTAATACAGCCACTATCAGGGCTCCTGGGTGGCTCAGTTGGTTAAGCATTCGACTCTTGATTTTGGCTCAGATCATGATCTCACGGTTTCGTGAGTTTGAGCCCCACCTCGGGCTCTGTGCTGACAGTGCAAAGCCTGCTCGGGATTCTCTCTCTGCCTCTCCCCAATGTGTGCATGGGTGCTCTCTCTCTCTAAGAATAAATAAATAAACTTAAAAAAATAAAGCAACTATCAATATTTGCTACAGTTCTTTGCACACAAATGTGCTTTTATTTCTTTGGGGTAAATACCTAGAAGTCGGGTTATTGGGTCACATGGTAAGTAAGTATAATGTAACTTTATAAGGTATTGCCGAACTGTTTTCCAAAGGGGTTGTACCATTTTGCTTTCCCACTAGCAACGTATGAAAGTTCCAGTTCTTCCACCTACATCTGGTATTGTCAATATTTAAATTTTAGCCAACTGTAGAAATGTGTAATGGTATCTCATTTTGGTTTTAAAATTAGCGTGTCTTGTACTTATGGACCATTAAGTGTTGTTCATATCTTTTATTCTTTCAAAAATTGAATTGTTGGGGTGCCTCGGTGTTTCGGTAGGTTAGGCATCCAACTCTTGATTTCGGCTCAGGTCATGATCTAAGGGTCATAGGATCGAGCCCTGTGTCTGGCTCCATGCTGAGCATGGAGATGGCTTAAGATTCTCTCCCTTTCCCTCAGCCCCTCTCTCTCTTTCTGGTGCTCTCTTTTTCTAAAATAAAAAAATAGTAATAATAAAATAAAATAAAATAAAATAATAAAATAAATAAAATAAAAATTAAGTTGTCTTCTCCTTAAGTTGTAAGAATTCTTCATGTATTCAGTACAGAAGCTTTTTCCAGGTATACATTTTGGGAATATTTTCTTCCAGGCTGTGGCTTATCTTTTTGTTTTCTTCATAGTGTCTTTGAAGAGCACAGATTTTTTTATTCTGGTCAAATCCAATGTAGTACTCTTTTTCTTTTATAGCTTATGTATTTTGTGTTTTATCTAAGAAATTCTTGCCTACCTCAAGACCACAGAGTTTATGCCCATATTTTCTTCTGTAATTCTCATAGTTTTGGCTACATTGCATTTAGGTCTATGATCCATTACAAGTTAAGTCCTATTCATGGCACGAGATAAGGGTTGGAAAATGCTTTTTTGCATATGGATTTCCAGATGGTCCAGCACACGTGTTGAAGAGTTTATCCTTCTCCCATTGAGTTACCTTGGCATCTTTGCCAAAAAATTACATATGTATCTGTGCAATAGGGTTGTTGTGAGAGTTGAGTGAAACTTTGAAAGTGCTAAGCATTTATACCTGGCACGTAGTAATTGCACAATAAATATGGTCACATTTGTAATCATTCATCATTATTAATTTATCATTTATCATTTATCATTATTTCTGTTAGCCTTCCAGCAAAAATCAAGGTAATACTACACACCTTGCAGAATTTTGTGAGAATCTGGGTGAGGAGTCATGTAAACAGAACTTCCTAACAATGTCTTCATGTAGAAAGTTCTCAGGAAATAGTGTCCTTCCTCTTCTCTGCATGACAGCACCTGGAAGTAGACACTCTTTTTTTTTTTTTAATTTTTTTTTTAACGTTTTATTTATTTTTGAGACAGAGAGAAACAGAGCAGAACGGGGGAGGGGCAGAGAGAGAGGGAGACACAGAATCGGAAGCAGGCTCCAGGCTCTGAGCCATCAGCCCAGAGCCCGACGCGGGGCTCGAACTCACGGACCGCGAGATCGTGACCTGAGCTGAAGTCGGACGCTTCACTGACTGAGCCGCCCAGGCGCCCCAGTAGACACTCTTTAAACAACAACTGTTATCATGTGTAAAGCTGTAACCTTTCCTAGGAGAGACAACACACGAAAATATGTTATAAAATTGCCAATGCTAATATTTCATATGAAACAACAGGGACTTGTTTTCTACCTTTTACATTGAGGAAGATATTTTTTTTTAAATATGAAACCCAACATTGCTGAAGATGAGGGAGAATAAATACTCTTTTTACATCGTTGGTAATACTGAAAATTAGCCCAGATTTTCTGCAGGGCAGTCTGGCAATATGAAACCCAACCTGTTAAAACACGCACGCGTTGTGACCCAGCAATCCACTTTTTAGGAATTTCAGCCCAAGAAAATAATGAAGATTATGGGTTGAGAATGGTGTGCAAAGCTGCTCACCATAATAATGTATATAATCAGAAAAACGTGTAACTATCTCAGAGCCTGACACGTAGTTAAATAAATCACAGTACATTCATGCAGTAATATACTAGACCCTTTCTTTAAAATGACGGAGTAGAATGTTTTACAAGGTATTGAATGAAAAGAACAGATTACATACCAAAATTCATTTTTTCGTTCAGCAAATATTTGTTGCCTAGGTTGGGCACTGGTGCTAAACGGAGAACTAGACAGATACGGTCTCTGTCTTTACGAGGCTTCCAGAAAGAAAAAATGCATTTATTACAGGGTGCTAAGTGCTGGGATAGGTGAGGGGAAGGGTGCTAAAAAAAACATGTACAGGGGTGCCAGGATCAGATTTGACCTGCGTTTGCTGTTTATATGGAGTAGGGGGAGACCCACAGCGAGCGAGATCTTAGCAGATCCTGAAGCCCAGGCAGGGGCTAAGAAGAGGCAGATGTGGGGTTGGGGTCAGGAAATGGAAGAAGGCTCCGGGGCAAAGGGAGCCATGTTACCACCCAATCCAGGAGACTATCGATAGCTTTTAAGTTAACGAGTAAACTGATCAGGTTCGCACTGGAGAAGGACTTCTCTCCCAGTATGGCGGGTGGGATGGAGGGGACCATGCTGGAAAGTAGGGAGAGCAGTTAGAGACCGTTGGGTAATTCAGGGACAATGATGGCCTCATGTAGGGGACAGGGTGTAGTGTTGGAAACAGTAGGTGGATTAAAGAGATATTTACTGAGGGTATTAGACAGGACTCAATGTTTGACTGGAGATAGGCAGACAGAGGAGGCAGAGGAAGACATCAACCAGGTTTCTGGCTTGACCCCCCAGATCAAGAGTGAACCACCCAGGAGGTGGGGAACACAAGGGAAGGAAACTGGGTGGGGAGGAGGAAAAAGGTGTTGGTTTCCGCTTGGGCTGCAAGAACTTCGAGTCCTTCTGTCTACACTCAGTAGACAGTTGAGCATCAAAACTGAAAGCAGAGATTCAGGAGTGGCTTGCCTCCTCCAAAGGTGGCAATCAGACACAAGAGAGTGAGTGCGAACCCCTAGGCCAATATAACCCATTAGTGGATTATAAAATCAATTTAGTGGAATACGTCCAGCATTAAAAAAAAATAATAATAAGAGAATAAAAATGTCAGAGCGTATTCACAAGTAAGGGCAAGAGTTGTTTCATGAACTTTTGTTTTAGATTATGCATGAATAAAATTCTGTCAGAGGTGCTAAGTGGATCAAAAAATTTTCATCAATTTTTTTTAAAAGTCTGTTTATTTATTTTGAGAGAGAGACAGAGCAAGCAGGGGAGGGGCAGACAGAGGGAGAGAGAGAATCCCAAGCAGTCAATACAGAGCCCAGCTCGGGACTCGAATTCGTGAACTGTGGGATCACGACCTGAGTGGACATCAAAAGTCAGATGCTGAACTGACTGAGCCACCCAGGTGCCCCATGGATCAAAATAATGACTTAATGCAATGACATGACAGGTAAGGTCACACTGTCGGGAGGTCAATGAAATGATGGAGATGAGCTTATGCAGTAGGCTAGAGGGGAGGTCCGGGCCCCCAGCAGCACGATCGAAATATACCCTGTGCCTAGCTGCAGCTTGCCTCCGCTGGATGAGTGTGAACATGCACAGAAGCTATTCCACTGTGTGTATTTAAATCAATACTTGTGCCCCCTAATAGGTCACAGCGGGGAGGTTCTGTTGGGAAAAAAAAGTTCACAGCTGAGCTCCCAAAGGCATTCATCAACTAGTAAACGGGTTTAAACATATGGGAAGGCAACTGACTTCCGGATTGCACGTGAGCTAATTTTTCCCTGTGAAGATTTTCTTTTAAAGATAGTGGAAGTGAAGTTGGTTTGATGGAGGCACAATCCCCCGGTGGGCGTTCCCTTGTCCCTGGAGTCGGGAAACATTACTCTCATTCCAGGTGACCCTTTGATGTCAACTTTCTGAAATTAACTCTTAGAGTGCAATTATGTATGGCAATATACATCAATTACAGCAATATAAATCTTTAAGTTCTTGGAACTCAAAGAGGTAAACTGGGATGAACTGGGTAGAGAATGACCATGTCAGGAAGCCTGGGAAGGAAGTTTGAAGTAGAATGATGGGGTCTGATGGGAACCACATAGATGGCGAAGGAACCTGGTATTGGAGTCCTTGCCGTCTGCCTGGTAGCTGGGGGATGCACATTTCTCAGTGAGCCTCTGTTCCCAGACTCATTAAAGAGAAACATAAAGCCTTCCTCTACAGATCCTGCCTTTGCACTGAGAGTGTCGAAACGAGATGCAACATGGACAAGGACTTTGTGAACTGTAAGTTACGTATAAATTCTTGACAGTGTTACTTGCATTAACAGCCCTTGGATAGACTCTTTTTTTTTTTAATTTTTATTGTTTTATTATCTTTGATTTTAGAGAGAAAGAGCATATGCAGGGGAGAGGAAGAGCGAGGGGGTGGGAGAGAGAGAGAGAGAGAGAGAGAGAGAGAGAGAGAGAGAATCCCAAGTAGGGATGAACAAACAGTGTGGAGCCCAACCCTGGGCTTGATCTCACAAGCCTGGGATCATGACCTGAGCTGAAATCAAGACTCAGACACTGAACTGACTGAGCCAATCAGGCACCCTTGAATCAACTATTTTATTTTTTTAAATGTTTATTTACTTTTTGAGAGAGAGAGAGAGAGAGAAGCAGATCTTGAGCGGGAGAGAGCAGAGAGAGAGAGGGAGACACAGAATCTGAAGCAGGCTCCAGGCTCTACACTGTCAGCACAGAGCCAGACGTGGGGCTCAAACTCACGGAGTGTGAGATCATGACCTGAGCTGAAGTTGGATGCTTAACCGACTGAGCCACCCAGGTGCCCTGACTCACCTATTTTAAAAACAGGGGTAAAACAGGCTCCCAGGATTCTTCTGGCTGTATCATAAACTCCCTTGTTCACTCCAGTGGACCCAGTCAGTGGAGTGGTTTAGGAAGGTATACACAGCGGAGAATCCACCTTGCTCCCGTGGTTACTGTCGTACAAACAGCAACAGGAGGCAGCAAGCGTTCAGACGCAGCAGACTGGTGTTCAAATCCCAGCTCTACCACTGGCCCGCTCCTTTCTGGGTGCAAATATGAAATGAACGACAGCACCCTGTTCAAAGGATTGTTTGAAGATCTGATGCAATAACCATGGGAACGTGGCACACGTTCACTCATAATCCTCTCTGAGGGAGCCCTTCCGAGATAGGCAGTGGTGAAGGACCTCCATGGTGGGCTCCTCAGAGGCTGGATCTGTCATTCTCAGACCCCTGCATCTCAGAGCTGCCTCCTCTTTTTTGCCACACATTCCTAAACTTTAGTGTGCAAATGTTCTTTGGTAACGAAGTTAAAAATTAAGTCTCCGGACCGGTCCCCCAGGTGATTGAGACGCACCTGTAAGACCCCCATCAGTGACCGGTGGTCAGTCCAGGGCACTGGCCACCCTTTGGGGCTCTTGCGGGAGCACGGACTCTGGTTCTGCTCTGAGTGCCATCATTTAAGGTCAGGGTTAATGGGAAGCACTTACGCAGACAAAGGAACATGCTGGTTGCCCATGCGGCCGGCTGCTTGGGGAAGTGTGGCTCTTGGAGCCAAGAGGTCCCCTGCAGGCTCCCCACCCAACCTTGTGCCCGGGTCCACTCCAGGAGGCCATGTCCACACTTCCTGCCCTCATGTACACCCGGAATCACTGTAAGCTAGGAAGAAACAGCCTTCACATCTTCAGGAACAAGGGAAACCACACCTTTTTTTCTCTGTTTCAGACAGAAACACCGGGTTGGCTCTTAGGGTTTCACTGAGGTTTCTGATGGCCCTCACTCACCTCTGGGAGTGACTCCATGCCTGAAGTCCTACTGGCCATCTCCTGCTGCAGCCTTTCCTGTGGGCTACCATTTCTGCAGGGGCAGGGCCTTGACCTGGCCAAATGCTGTTTTCATTTCAAACCCATGTTTTGGATCAATACAAAGGCAATTTTCTAGAAAAGCTTTCCTCCCACTTGGATAAGATCAAGAACAACAATTGTAGAGACAATATTATTGTTGTCGTAACCATTCTCGTAATTACCACTTTCCCACAATCCCTTCTTTGTGATCATGAGTCCATAAAGGGCTCTGAAAACCATGCTTTTGCACAACTTGTTTGGCAGTAAATCTTTCCTAAATGAATGCGAAATCATTTCTCTGCCTTGGTTTGAATACTCACCCGCTCAGGGTGTTTGATTACGGGGTGCTGCCCAGACCTGCTGGGAAAGCCGGGAAAGACGGTATGTATCCCACACACGTTCCTAACCCACTCCCCAAATTCTGAATTTCCAAAGGCGGCTGGCTCCCAGGATCTTGGATAAGGGATCAGGGCCTCAGGACAAGAATGGTTGTCGATGCTGTTGCTGTTATTTAAGATTGGTGGGGGTGTGCCCCTCTGGCCCCCTCCTGGCCCCCTCCCCCCACTGCTGCCCTGGGGATTGTTGGTCCTGACACCACTGTTACTTGTGCTGGATGGGCTGCGCTGGCTGCACTGGCTCCCTCTAGGACAGACCATTGCCATCACTGTAACCAGGACCAATTCCCCAGGCAGGAACCCCTAGAGCTGTGCCAGCTTTCCCAGCCCACATGCACATGATAGCGTCTCCCGCCGGGTTGCAAGGTGTACCGTGGCTCCAAGCCCCAGGCAGAGCCAGGGAGACGCCAGGGTGGCTGTTGGCACCCGGCAGTGATGAGTCGCAAGGAGATTATCTCTGGTCCCCTCATCAGAGCTGCCTTCCGCCAGAACCGGGAACCGGCTGATGCCAGCGATGTCCCCTCACCCCATGGGCCCCAGCGTGTCAAGCAGGCTGAGAAGGCGGAGCACCAGGGTCTCTCCTGAAGGAGTTTCTAGATGGAAGCAGGGGCTGCTGGGACCCTGGCAGACCCCAATGGCTCCCGAGATGCCCGTGGGCCCCAGAAGGATAAAGCCACGCCCATTTTATCCTCCACTGTGTCCCAGGCTCCTAGCACAGCACCCAGCATTCAGGAAGGCCTCATGGCTTATTAGTTCAATGAATTGATAAATCCAAATGACAGTGAATCCATCAGATGGCAGAAAGGAAGGAAGTCAGAGACCCTGGGTGGGTCAGTAGTAGCTGTGGGAGCTTTAATGTGGTGCCTACTGTGTACAGAGCCCTGCTAAGTGTCAGGTCCTGTCTAGTTCTAGACTTTATGACACCATGCAAAGGAGAGATTCTTTTCTTTCTTTCTTTCTTTCTTTCTTTCTTTCTTTCTTTCTCTTCTCTTCTCTTCTCTTTCTTCTTTCTTTCTTTCTCTTTCTTCTTTCTTTCTTTCTTTCTTTCTCTTTCTCTTTCTTCTTTCTTTCTTTCCTTCTCTTTCTCTTTCTTTCTTTCTCTCTCTTTCTCTTTCTTCTTTCTTTCTTCTTTCTTTCTTTCCTTCTCTTTCTCTTTCTTCTCTTTCTTCTTTCTTTCTTTCTCTTTCTCTTTCTTCTTTCTTTCTTTCTTTCCTTCTCTTTCTTTCTTTCTCTCTTTCTTTCCCTCTCTTTCTCTTTCTTATCTTTCTTCTTTCTTTCTTTCTCTCTCTCTTTCTTTCTTTCTTCTTTCCTTCTTTCTTTCCTTCTCTTTCTTTCTCTCTTTCTTTCCTTCTCTTTCTCTTTCTTCTCTTTCTTCTTTCTTTCTTTCTTTCTTTCTCTCTCTTTCTCTTTCTTCTTTCTTTCTTTCTTTCTTTCTTTCTCTTTCTTTCTTTCTTTCATTTATTTTTATTTACTTTTGAGAGCATATAAGAGAGAGTGTGAGTCTGGGAGGGGCAGAGAAACAGACACACACACACACACACACACACACACACACAGAATCCCAAGCAGGCTCCTCATTGTCAGCACAGAGTCCGACGCAGGGCTCGATCTCATGAACCTTGAGATCATGACCTGAGTGGAGATCAAGAGTCAAATGCTTAACTGACTGAACCACCTGGGTGCCCCAGGAGAGATTTTTACTCCTGTTTTATAGATGATGATGAGTTGAGGTGCATAGACGTGAAGAGCCTCTCTAAAGGTCACCCAACGAATGCATGATGGAGGCGCCTTCAAATCTCAAGTCTGCCCAGCTCCAAAGTCAGCCACTTCTGTCCTGCTCTGCTGCTCGAGAGCGACCATTTGTCCCGCACCTCACAGTGCGTCTGGGCCAAGCCCCATTGTCCACCGTTCTTCATTTTCGGAGTAGAAGCAACTGCTGAGGCCTTGAGGAGAGACTCCAAGAGCTTCCTCTTGGAGTAAGAAGTCAGGAAGCAAGGCTGGAGGAGAACAGGAAGGTAGACAGGGGAGTTGCTCCTTCTCCTGGGCTTGGGTTCCCACCCCACAGTTCACCCTGCATTTCAAGCACCCTTGCCCCTTCTTGAAAGTCTGAATCACAGCTTCTCTACAAGCTTGAGGCTGTCTCTCACCTGCATTTCCCATGGCCCAACTCTGCCCCCCTCCACCTGTGCCCACACACATGAGCATCACTGCCCTTATAAGGCTGGGAAAGCACCAGGCTGGGCTTTGTTTCCAGCTGAACCCCAAGAAGCCATGTGTGTTACCCCTTCCCCCTGTGGGAGCCACCTCTGAGAGCCAGGTTCTGTGTGATTCCCACCCTTAAAGGGAGGTGGATTTAGCGCCTCACTTCTAGGGAATAGAAGCCTCCATGTTTGACCTTATCGCTCATGTATAGGAATCACCTCACCCTGGGGTCCTGGAGAAGTTACCTTAGAGGTCTCACAGAAAACCATGAACCCACTCACGACACAAAGGGACATTATACTCAGCCCTTTTTTGAGAAGTTTGTGAGCCCCTTTCTAAAGCCCCATCTCGGAGACCACATTTATGGTCTCCAGGTAAAGGGTCAGTTTCCTGAGAAATTAATATCTCTTTTATTTTTTTATTTTTATTTTTTTTAATATTTATTTATTTATTTCTGAGACAGAGACAGAGCATGAGCAGGGGAGGGACAGAGAGAGAGGGAGACACAGAATCAGAAGCAGGCTCCAGGCTCCGAGCTGTCAGCACAGAGCCCGACGCGGGGCTCGAACCCACAAACCGTGAGATCATGACCTAAGGCGAAGTCGGTCGCTCAACTGACTGAGCCACCCAGGCGCTCCAATTAATATCTCTTTTAAATAGCATTGAGGGGCGCCTGGGTGACTCAGTCGGTCGAGCGCCCAGCTCTGATGTTGGCTCAGGTCACGATCCCAGGATTCGTGGGATCAAACCCTGCATTGGGCTCCGTGCAGAGTGGGGAGGCTGCTAAAGATTCTCTCTCTCAGGGGCGCCTGGGTGGCTCAGTCGGTTAAGCGTCCGACTTTGGCTCAGGTCACGATCTCGCGGTCGATGAGTTGGAGCCCCGCGTCGGGCTCTGGGCTGACGGCTAGGAGCCCGGAGCCTGCTTCCGATTCTGTGTCTCCCTCTCTCTCTGCCCCTCCCCCATTCATGCTCTGTCTCTCTCTGTCTCAAACATAAATAAACGTTAAAAAAAAATTAAAAAAAAAAAGATTCTCTCTCTCTGCTCGCACTCCCTGCTCGCACTCTCTCTCTCTCTCCTTCTAAAATAAACATTTTTAAGTAAATAAATAAATAGCACTGAGAGTTGACCATCCCCCAAGTGTCACGGAAGTCCTACTACTGGTAACAGCTGGACCAGAGTTTGAATGTGGCCCCTCTGGCCGTAGGCTCTCTGTTTTTCATTTGTTTGCTTCTTAGGCAATTTGTGGCGGTGTCTGTTGCTTGTTCTGCGTTGTTTCAGGTGTATTCCACATGACGCGAAATGCACGGATCTTAGGCGGACAGTTTGATAAGTTCTGGCAAATGCACGCACGTGTAACTCACACTCGGATCAGGATGGACAATGGTCTCTTCTATCCCAGGAAGTCCCCTCATGTTTCCTTCCTGCTGCCCCAACCCGCACTGGGATAATCACGATCCTGAATTACTTTGGCTGCTTTCTGACCCTCACGGAAGTAGACTCATTAATACGTGGACCTTTGGGTCTGTCTGCTTTCACCCAGCGTAATTTCTGTGCGACTCGTCCATACTGTACCTATCTGAAACGCGTTCCCTTTCATGGCGGACTGGAAACGTAGTGTATGAACACACTATGGTTTGTTTATTCTTTCTCCTTTGACAGATACATGGACTTTTTTCCTTTTGGACACTTATGAATAAAGAGGCTACAAATATTTTTGTCAAGTCTTCCACGGACGCACATGGACTTGTCGTTCTTGGGTAAAGACCTAGGCATAACATTGCTCAGCCAAAGGTTAGGTGTATGTTTACACTTGTTAAAAATGCCCATACAGCTGCCTAAAGTCGTTGTGTCGTGTTCTCTTTTGTTTAACCTTCCGTATGTTTTAAACCGTCTCAAGTACTTTTGGGGAGTAAGTTGTTTTTGAATGGATGAATGGATGGGTGAATGAATGAATGAACAACCCAAACCACTCACCCTCCAACCTGACATGAGGCTGAATGGAGCCTCCCCAGCTCATTGGCCGCATCCCACTGTCTTTCCCTAACTCATGCGGGCTCTATTTGTGCCGCAAATCACACCAAGCCTTCCCACCAGGCTGCCCACTTTAGCCCCTCCCGCGTCTTCAACCACATTCCCATCACAGATGCGTTGGCAGAAAATCCAGCCATGCTCAACCCCAAAGAAACAAAATTCCGTTCACTAGGGAGGCAGGAGGCAGATGCCCATGGGTGGTAGAATGAAATAATTAGAGAAGATATGAGTGGAGAGGATCTTAGATCCCTAGAAAAAGAAGAATAAATAGGGGTAGATCCAGACATGTCAAATTTACTCTGTTTTCCGTGTGGAAAGAGCTAGTGGCTGCAAGTCCAGCGGGCTCTGGGCCTGGCACTCTGAAACCAGCAAGATCACACCGTTGTCACCAGCACCTTTGGGCAAATGAGAAGAGATGCCCTTTCTTCGGCTGGAGCTGGATCTCGGGCCCGCCTGCCCTCCAGCAAGTGCCCCTCCACATGAAGGGGACCACTTACCAACTGTCAGTGGTGGTCCTGGGCGAGGTGCCTGGCCTGACTGATGTGTACTCTCGGTGGCAATCCCAAGAAGGAGCCACAAGGGTCACCTGCTGACATGGGTGGTCTATGCACACAGCCCCACCAAAGACGTGGACTATGTCCGAGATGCGTTTCTCCGACCGAGGTGCCTGGTCTGGGTCCCGCCTCCTCCTAGCCAATGGAAACACCATTGTTCCCTTATGACTGATCCCAAACCACATAGCATCACCCAGATTCCTGGCAAGGATTTAGGAAGGGAAGCTCGCTGGCCATCTTGCTAACACCATGCATGCAAGAAGGGTTCAGAATGCCCATATTTGCTTTTTGTGTGTTTGTTTTACATTCAAAAACAGAGTAAGATGGGCTCCGATAGCAAATATCAAATATTTGGAAAACTACTTCTAACGAGCACAGACTCTGGAGGTGGGCTGGTTGGTCCCAACATTTCACACTGGTGTGACCAACAGTTTCTTTAACTTCACTGAACCCTGACTCTCTTGTCTTTAAGTAAGGATGATATCTACTTGCTACAGTTGAGATAAAGATGAAACAAGGCACTGGATGTGAAACACCAGGCCCATCAGGAACGAACTGTTAATAGACAAGACATCTGAATGGCTGTGTCCTCCTTTGATCTAGATGCTTGGATAGAACAGTCTTCATAAGTTACAAATGAAGAGAAGGCAAATGATCCGATGGTGCTTTTAAAAGACTCTTGAAAGGCACAGGATGGGCCAAATGACCCCTTTCCTTCAAGAGGCTTCAGCCCAGCATCCCCGGGAGCTGTGCTGAGCTCTTTGTCTCTTCAATAGGGTGACACTCAAATAATGATGTTGGCCAGCACTGCCCCTAATTGAGTTTTAATTACAGCACTTCCAGGAAGAATGAAGTTAAACCTCTGTTCTCCTTGCATAATTACATTTAGGTTAGCATATCTGGAGAATTCTTATCCCACACATGTACCGCTTCTCCTCGTCTGAAGAGGGATTTCGAAATTGGACATTGTTGTTTAATGGATGAAGTTTAAGAATGACACATGGGCTTTGCTCCTCTTTAATTACGAATGGTTAATTGTAGACAGAACCTAATTAGATTGCCGCCGGAGGGAGATGTGGGTAGAGATGAGACGGATCTCTTCATTAGGTATGGTTCTAAGGAAAGAGGGGGCAATAGGAATCCTGTGGAACTCGGGAGGCTTCCAGGAAGGGCCTGGTCTTCATGGAAGGGGGTTGCCTTGGTGAGCCTGTTGGGTGCTTTTGGGCACCTCTGTGCCAAACACCGTGCTGGCTCTGAAAGCAACCCTAGGAAAGCAAGAGGCACGGTCCTTTACTTTGAGGTGCCTCTAGCTGCTTGAGAAGTCAAGGTAAGCATGCCCAAGGCAGAGGAAAAGGAAAACTTCATCAAAGCCTACACCACGGTGAAATGGGGTGCCTGGGTGGCTTAGTCGGTTAAGTGTCTGACTCTTGGTTTCAGCTCAGGTCATGATCTCATGGTTCATGAGTTCAAGTCCCGAGTCAAGGCTCTGTGCTGACAGCGCAGAGACTGCTTGGGATTCTCTCTCTGCCTCTCTTTCTCTCTCTTTCTCTCTCTCTCTTAAAATAAATTAAAAAAAAAAATTTTTTTTTAAGCCGACACCATAATGTACTGATGACAAGTTCCAAATGGTATGGCTGAGAATTCAGCTCATACAGAAAACTTGTGGAATCCACATTCAAAATTCAGGTCTACCAAGTAGAAGCTCCAGGGTCTTGGCCAAGTTACATAACCTATCTGTGGCCCAATTCTCATCTGTAAAATGGCACCCACTGCACAGAGTTACAGTGAGGAATGAAGGCAGGAAAATGCAGACCATGAGGCTTGGCATTTATTTCGTGCTGATAAACACACACACACACACACACACACACACACACACACGGAGGCTGTTCTTAGGACTACAGCCTCTCCTGATTCTGGAGGTTATGAGATGAACTCATCTAATTCTCATGGGAACAGATTTTGTTTTCCTTTGAGGTTTAGAGGACAGACCTACTGAAAGACAGAGGATGGGCCGAATGACCCCATTCCCTGAAGAGGCTTCAGCCCAGCATCCCCGTGAACAGTACTGAACTGTTTCTCTCTTCAATAGAGTGACACTCTAATCACTTCACTTCAATAGAGTGATAATCAAATAATGATGTCCTGCACCTAAGACCTGCAAAGGGGGTCAGCTTCACAACACCCGTGCGTGTATATGGCGGATGGGGGACCCCAATGACAAAGGACAAAGCTTTATGGAGGCATGCTCCAGAGAACCGGGACCTGGGGCTGATTTATCTCAGCTTACCAGACCTCGCACACTCTGGGTACCTGGGGACCACTGCTGATCTACTTGGACAGAGTCGCCACTGCTCTCCTTGCCATTTTGCTAAGAACCGGAATGTCTGCTAAATGCATGGCGAGTTGGTTGAGTGTCCCAGTGGTTTTCAACCAGGGATGATTCTTCCCGTCTCCCCCAGGGAACATGTGGCAACATCTGGAAACATTTTGGGTTGACATGACTGGGAACTGGGCAGGGGTTCCTACTGGCCTCTAGCGGGCAAAGGCCAGCAATGCTCCTAAGCTACCTACAGTGCATGGGACAGCCGCCCACGACAGCCCCCCCATGACAACAAATCATCCAGCCCGAAATGTCCATAGAGGTGAGGTTGAGAAACCCTGGAGTAACCAGGGCAGCAAAGCCTGGCAGATCAGTCTCTGAACCCAAGTCAGAGTGTGGCCTGAGGGATGAACCTCACAGATACCTGCTCCCTCGCAGCCCCCCTGAGCCGCCATCACCAGGTGTCCTGCACCTGGAGTCCCTGCCCCTGGTTCTTCTCTTATAAATGGCCTCAGGGTAGCTGCCCACCTGGTTAGCCATCAAACTAGCCAGGGGATGTCTTCTACAGCATGGCCACCAGATGGCGACCTTGGGATGCTTTTTCCCAGGTAGATTTGCACTTGAGTAACAGGCCTACCCTGAGGGTGGCTGGTGCTGCTGGTCGGTTGTTCTAAGCACCTGGTAGGCTTCAGGAAGAGGGAAATTTGCACAGAAGGAGGCACGAATTGGAGAAAGGGTTCAATATCCCCTTCTTGCTTAGCAAGTCTGGGGCACCTACAGCCCTGACACCATTTCAACCTCCCTGTTGGCAATGATTATTCTGAATAGTTACTGTGCCCCATCGTTATAAGAATACATCCCGTCATCCTGATCTGAAAGACAGGTGGATGGAGAACAGGTGGTCGGAGATGGGGAGGTGGGCAGGTGGAGAGCTGGGTGATGGGGGTGGCGTGTCCCTCAGGCCACAACTTGTGCCCGATGCTTTGCACACCTTACCTCCTTTGACCATACCTGCCCTGCTGGGCCATTTTAGAGAGACGATGAGTAACCAGCCAAAGTCACTCTGTGGATACAGGTCCAGTCCGCTCCATGACCCCGGGGAGCCTCTGCCATTAATGAGGGAGAGTTCCTCATCTGTAAACCGGGGTGGGGGGGGGGGGTGTATTGACTGCTGGCTACACTGGGAGTGACCATGTAATGAAGGAGGGGAGAGTAAGGAGGGGCACTACATGGACCGTAGCTGGGCCAACAGGTGCACACAAGAGCACCCTGGCTAAGTCACCTTTCCTCTTTAACACACCAGCTTCAGAGTCCTAAGCAGGACTTTGGTGTTTGTTTGTTTGTTTGTTTTTTTCCCAGCTTTTTTTTTTTTCCAGTTTTCATGACTTTGTGAGATCATCCAGTGTAGCCATAATTGAAGATCTAAGGGAAGAAGGGTAAGAAAACTGGAAAGGCTGGACCTTGGAGTACTGCCCGGGACCAGGGTGGGGGGTGGTGTGCCTTACCTGTGATTCCAGGCAGGTGGACATTCTGTGCATCTAGGGGAGACTGTGAACTAAAGAAGAAGAGTACTTGTTTCGTAGTTTTTACCTAGATAGCCACAGGTGTGTTGTGTTACTTTGCTGGGTGTGTGTGTGGTGTGTATGTGTACCACCTCAACGACGGTGCTCCTGTGCCCTTATCAGTTTATCGCGTCACGTCTCTCAATCCATCCTTGTTTGCCAGACTTGTGATACTAGAACTGAATCTTGCAAACGGTTCTCCCTTGCCAACCGGCACGATGCTACGCTTTGCCGGTAGAGGGCGCTGGAGGTACGCTGCAGGAGGAAAGGGCTTCTCTTCGCGGCTCCGGAGGCTTGGCTTCCTTCTTGCTCCTTCTACCTGCACGGAGCACCCGTGGAGCCTTCTCCACCCTTGTGTGTGGCTTTCCGGGGAGTTTGGCAGGCATCTCATCGAGTTCAAGAACAACCCCTGAGGGTAGATTGCCAGGAGTTTCCTGGTGAGTCTCACCAGTGCCCCCAGCTTGCTTTCCAGAAAGTTCAACAGCATTCCCTTCAGCACCTTCCAGGAAAGTTTTGTTGTCGTCCCGGGGGTCCGTTTCCTGCGTGGCTGTCTCCACCGGTGTCAACCTTAGCAAACTGTACCATCCAGTGGGCCTCAACCCCATCCTCTCCAACAAGCTCTGAATCTCAGCCTTTGGGGGGTGGGGGAGAGAGGAGGGTGCTCCCAAGTTTGTTTTTCCTAGGGTACTCGGTCTGAGCCCTAGGGCAGGCCTGCTCCCTAGGTCTGCCATTCTGGATTCTTTAGAATTCTTCTACCCTTAGCAGCCAATGCCCAATTACTACATTCCTCTCTTACTAATGAACATTTGTTTTGCTTAACTTTCCCTGTTTAAAATCCCGTGTTTTTGGTCCCTTGTCCCAACCAGGGAAAGTTTTTTTCTCTTTCACTATCTATCTGCTCATGGTAGCCTTTGTGAGTTAGCCCTGTGCATCAATGACTTGTTTATAAAAATACATCAGGAAATAAGTGCTTTCATCCCAACAAAGGCGGGAGACCTAAGTAAATGTGCTAAATGGTTTCAGATACGTGGCCCTGAGACGGCAGAGAGCCTCCAAAAAGCAGTTCTCCCTGTGCTCTCAAGTTCCCAGTACATACAACGACGTTGCTTACACCCCTTGGCAATAAGAAGTAGACAAATCCTCTCTCTTTTTAGGCCTCAGGATCTCCTTTGGTAACAGAGAACGTTAACAAGAATGATAGCAAAACTTTGTTAACAGAGAACGTTATCAAGAATGTAAACCAAGATTTGTTAACAAGAATGGAAACCTATCCACATGTGGCACTCTGTGTTTTGTTCTTGGACACAGATGATTATTTTTCCTGTCTTCAAGGAATTTGTGATAAAACACACACACACACACACACACACACACACAGAACAGTAGCTTTGGGGCACCTGGGTGGCTCAGCCATTTAAGCGACTGACTTCAGCTCAGGTCATGATCTCTCGGTTCGTGAGTTCGAGCCCCGCGTCGGGCTCTGTGCCGACAGCTCGGAGCCTGCAGCCTGCTTCAGATTCTGTGTCTCCCTCTCTCTCTGCTCCCTCCCCGACTTGCGCTCTGTCTCTCTGTCTCGCAAAAATAAATAAACATTAAAAAAAATAATAATAAACTAGTAGCCTAAATATGTTCAAAATGACTCGGGACGGATTCTGGCAGGATGTTGTATAAGTGTAGTTCTAAAATTTCTGTCAGTGACTCATTAATGCATATATGCTGATCAGAATAACAATATTTAAAATGCTCAGGCCATCTCTATCACAAAACTGAGTGAAAAGATATGCCCACAAACCCCAAAGTATGAGTAGGTGGAGACAAGTCGCAGGCAGCTACAAGCCCTGTTTGATCGACATCTATTCAGAATGAGGACACAGGGTCTCTGGTGGCCCTGAGAACAGGACCCCACAATCACCACAGGCACTCACTGGAGAACACAGAGGGCTGATCTGAGGTTAGCAGCTGAAATTGGAAAGGAGTTCGCAGAATCCAGTTTATGGGTAGGCACCGAGAGACCTCAGTAAGGTCTGAACATACTGGAATAGTGTGGGCCCTGTGAACTTACCAGAAGCAAATAAGGTATGGCTTCCAGGAAAAAGCCCTCCCCTGAGGAGAAGCTACTGAGGGTGGAATTCAAATTGAGCAAGACACGGACAGCAGAGGCAAAGGAAACAAACGATCTAAGGGGAAGGAAGTAGAGGAGGCAAAATAGAAACTACATTTTTTATCCCTTCATAAAAATAGCACAAAGGGGAAGCCATAGTTGTGACGAGCTGGCCCACTCACACTCCCGAAAGTATAAGAAAATGTCATTTTGGGGCACCTGGGTGGCTCAGTTGGTTAAGCGTCAGATTTCAGCTCAGGTCATAATCTCACAGTTCAGGGGTTCAAGCCCCACATCAGGCTCTGTGCTGACAGCTCAGAACCAGGAGCCCTCTTCGGATTCTGTGTCTCCCTCTCTCTCTGCCCCTCCCCTGCTTGTGTTCACATACTCTCTCTCTCTGTCTCTCTCTCAAAAAAAATTAAGAAAGAAAGAAGGAAAGAAAAGAAAGAAAGAGAAAGAAAGAAAGAAAGAAAGAAAGAAAGAAAGAAAGCCCTTAGAAACGAGCCACAGGAAAGGAGTGCCAAAAAAACTTACAAAGTAACAATAAGAAGAAAAAATGAGAATAAAATAATGTCCCCCCCCCCAGAAATGATGACAGCTGTCTAAAACACATACCACAAACCATGCAAACTATACCCTAATATCCCAAATGAGCTAAAATAATTTTTTTGCATTTGTTTTTTTTAATGTTTATTTATTTTTGAGACAGAGAGAGACAGAGCACAAGTGGGGGAGGGGCAGAGAGAGGAGGAGACACAGAGCCCAATGTGGGGCTCGAACTCACAGACCGCGAGATCATGACCTGAGCTGAAGTCGGACGCTCAACTGACTGAGCCACCCAGGAGCCCCAAGCATTTGTTTTTTTATATGAAATTTATTGTCAAATTGGTTCCCAGACAACACCCAGTGCTCATCCAACAGGTGCCCTCCTCAATGCCCATCACCCACTTTCCCCTCCCCCCCCATCAACCCTCAGTTTGTTCTCAGTATAAAATAATTTTTTTAATGAGAGAAAAGACCACATAAAAATGAAGCAGGAAAGCTCAGAAATGAGGTTGTTACAGATAAAGAAGAATTGAAAAGAGAGGTTAGCTTTCATAAAATAATTTGAAAAACATGAAATAAATTATAAATGAAAACTGAGGGACACTTGGGTAGCTCATTTGGTTAATCATCTGACTCTTGATTTCAGTTCGGGTCATGAACCGTGAGATCAGGTCCCGTGCCAGGCTCCACCCTAACCATGGAGCCTACTAAGGATTCTCTCTCTCTTCTCTCTGCCTCTTTCTACCCAAAATAAATAAACATTTTTTTTAAATAAATGAAAACTGAGGGCGCCTGGGTGGCTTGGTCGGTTAAGCGTCCGACTTCGGCTCAGGTCATGATCTCACGGTCCGTGGGTTCGAGCCCCGTGTCAGGCTCTGTGCTGACAGCTCAGAGCCTGGAGCCTGTTTCGGATTCTGTGTCTCTCTCTCTCTCTGCTCCTCCCCTGTTCATGCTCTGTCTCTCTCTGTCTCAAAAATAAATAAACGTTAAAAAAAAATTTAAAAAAAATAAATAAATGAAAACTGAATTAAAGTGAACACCTGAGTGGCAAATGAGAGTGGATAGTGCCTTAGGACAAGAAGAAGATGGAAAGTAGCCAATTTGAAACATAAAGAAGAAAACAAGAAAAAAAAAGTGTTTAGAGTAGTCAAGAAAAAAAATGATAGATACAGAAGATATGAAACGAAAATCCAACCTCTGGTTAGAGGAGTTCACAAAGAAGACCAAAGCCATGGAACAGAATACTGTAGTCTATAAATCAAAAAAAAATCTTGAAATTAAGAAAACAAAAACACTTGAAATCATACATTGAAAAGCCACTGCACAAACCTACGAAAAATGACCCCAAATGGTGACACCGAGACATGGTCCAGTAAAACTACTGGATTAAAAATAATGATAATCCATTGGGAGTCCAGACAAAAAGATAATGCCTTACATAAGGGAAAGAAAATCAGATTGTCATTGGACTTTTCAACATCAATACTGTAGATTTCTATATTCAACCAAATAAAAGTAAAAGACCAGAACCCACTGTTCTTATCATGGAGCAACGGGCATAATATTGTTCTCATGGTCCATGTTTCAGGAATGTATTAGAAAGCAATGTTAAACAGCTAAAACATTTAGTTGCCTGGGGCGACATCAGTGCAAAGATGGGTGGTAAGTATTAATATATATGTACATTAAAATATATGTGTTCTGGATCGAGAGTAAATGATGCTTATGAGGGAGGCAGTGCAGTAGGTAATGACTGTCACCTCTCACAATATAAATACAATACCACTATTCAAAGAGGATGGGAAGAATATGGGAACAATGAAATAAACTTGCTAATTGTCTTAGAGTCATTAAGTGAGTACAAAGATATCACTGTCCTCCAGGTCAGTGCTGGATGATAGAGGAAAGAAAGGGGAGAAAACTGAACAAGCCAATTTCAATATTGTCCATAGGAAGTAACCAATATACAGGAAGTGATTAAAAAAGGACGGGGGGACTGGCAGTATTATCTGAAGATATTAGTCAAACATAGTAACCTGCAGAACAAAACTGCCAACCCTCCTAAAAAAAAAAAAAAAGAAATACTGACAAACGAGAGCAAATAAAAAAGACCACATGGTAAACCACGCTTACGAAACTCACAAACACTTAATGAAACAGAGCTGAGGCCATAAGATTTCAGAGTGTCTAATAAAACAAAACCCAATGCAGTGCTTTATTAAAAAGTGATGCTTAAAACAGAGAGATTCAGAAAGGTTAAAAGCAAAAGTTTGGACAAACATACAACAGGCGACTGTTATATTGAGAATTGCAAACAAAAGAAAATAAGAATTGCAATTTGATACATAACAAAGTAGAATTCCTACCTCAACGCATCAGAAGAAACCCAGGACTACTTCTTGTGTTAAAGTCTACAATTCACAATGTTGATGAATAGCATGAATGTCTACACGGCCAATTACACACTGACAATATTTATAAAGCACAAGCTATCAGAGATAAAAGGAAACGTAGACATCCATGCAATACCAGGGAGGATTTTAATATATTACCCTCAGTGTAAGAAATACCAAATGGACAAAAATTGGTAAGGATGTAGCAGACATATACAAATGATCAATAAGTCTAAAGATGTGTAACAAACTTGGAAGGAAGCCTGACAATAGGGAATACACGTGTAACTTTCACAGTAATGGACCATGCCTTGGCCTTCAAAGGAGACCTCCATATATCTGAAGACACAGAAATCATATTACAAAAAAATTCTTCCATCATAATGCAGTAAAACTAGAAATTTATAATGAGTCAAAGGTTTTTATACCTGGAAATTTAAAGCAAAAAACAAGTTACCCTGAAATAAACACGTTTTGAGTAAAAAGAGAATTACAAAACAAAATTACAGAATGTCTTAAGAATAACGATAATGAGGGGCGCCTGGGTGGCTCAATCGATTGAGCCTTCGACTTTCCTTCAGGTCATGATCTCAGGTTCGTGGGTTTGAGTCCCACCTCAGGCTCTGTGCTGACAGCTCAGAGCCTGGAACGTGCTTTAGATGGTGTCTTCCTCTCCCTGCTGCCCCTCCCCCACTTGTGCTCTTTCTCCCTCTCTTTCAAAAGTAAATAAATAAACATTTGTAAAAAATAATAATGAAAATATTCTATGTCAGATTCTCTACAGAGTTTGTAGGATAGATATTAGATTAGAAATTTCTATAAAATTCAGGTAAAGCAGTTATCACAAGGAAATTAACACCATTACATATCTCTACTGATTGAAACAAAAACATGAAAATAAATTGAAGACTGAAAAAAAACAGAAAAGTGGAAAAAAATAAACCAAAGAAAGTAGAAGAAAGAATTACTGTATTTATCTTTTTAAAACAGAAATTGGGGCTCCTGGGTGGTTCAGTTGGTTGAACATCCGACTCTTGATTTTGGCTCAGATGATCTCATGGTTTGTGAGTTTGAGCCCCACGTCAGGCTCCACATTGACATTGCGGAGCCTGCTTGGGATTCTCTCTCCCTCTCTCTCTCTGTCCTTCCCCTGCTCATGCTCTCTCTTGAAATAAATAAACATAAATAAACATTTTTTAAAAAGAAATTATTGTTAGAAGACAATAATAACAGAAACAGTGTCATTTTAGAGATGTAAACTGAACTGTTTCCAGATGGAGGGGTACGAGGTCTGGCCTGGCCTGGAAAGTGAGTACGGAAATAAATGGAAGGTGGGCTGTGTGCGTGAGATGCTACATGGGGATCCTTTACAGTAGTCCCTCACATTTACACATGCTTGACAATTTGTATTATAAAAGCTAAAAAAAATTTTAATGAACTTGGCTTAAAGGAGCATACGAATAACAAGTCTATACAACATCAGCAAATAATCGTAGGGTTGAGTGTGTGAAGGACTGGAGACAAAGACACGTGTATTTAGACAAGAGAACCAAGGAGAGTATGATTCTCCCCTAGGATCATCGGGTCAAGGTCATATTGTCCACTCACCTGCCTCTGCGCTGGCAGACCCTCAGTGATGATCCACTTCCTTGCACCTGTCCAGCAAAAAGGACTGGCATTGGGACTGCGTGTGGTGGAAGGCACACACGTGGAGGCTTCCCTGCTCTGGACCAGGAAAAGCACAGGTTCTGGGTCAGAATTGGCTCCGTGCCCACGCCAGCCAAAACTCCATGGTGACCTTGACCTTGAGGGAACGTCTGCCTGCCTTCCCCAATCTGCAAAATTATGGCACTGGAGTCCTTGACGGCTGAGGTTCTCTCCAGCATTCACGTCCTACAATAGGACAAATAGCAAAGGCAGTAACCTGCTTTCTCCTTGCTCCTGTAGACTTTTCTGGAAGCCCAATTTCGGGAAGCCTCTGCTTTCTGCAGTAGGGCTGTCACCTAGCGGGTGCTTGCGGGATGCTTAGTACCAAATCTTGGCTGACCGCGCATCATAATGATGGGTCTGAAGCAACAAGAAATCATTGGTCTCTGTTTAAGAAGAGGCTGTATTTTAGAAAACTTACATTAACTGAGTAAAACGAAGGAAGTCTTGATATCCGGAAGGAGAGGCCTCAGTCATCTGAAAAGTCCCCCAGTATGGAACCTCCCACCCCTCAGTCTCCGATGACACAGAATAAATGGCAACCCCTCTCTGGGGGCGAGCCAGACCCAGCTGATAATCTTTCGCCTGTTTCACTTTGATATCCTCAATGACAGTGTCACTTAAGCCCATGCAAAATGTGAGAAAGGGACAATTTCACGTCCGAATGTCAGCTTAAAGCAAAACATTGCGGAACAGGGGCGGTCTGTATTCAAGAAATAATACCATGCTAATGAACGACACCACGGAATGTGGCAACTCTGATTTCTAATGGAATCTGGGAGAGGGGCTCATTAGAGATTCAAGGCTTGTGGCTCACTTTAATTAAAATTTGAGCTAAGAGAGCTTGGAGAAACCAGCCCAATGCATGAGATTTAGGAGAGGGAGGGGAGAGAAGGGCAGGATATTGACATGAATAAAAGAGACCTTAATTGAAGGATTAATGATGACAATAACAATAAAAATCGCTTCCTGTTCACTTTGTGTCTGCAGTCAGACAAAGCACTTCATGAGTCAGTGCCAGGCTGAGGCTGCCCTTGGAGACCCGGAGGGAGTGAGACGCTGGGACCGTGCGGGAAATACCTGTTCATCATTTGGATGTTTTGCAGAACTGAATGTTTGAGGGCTGATTTGACTAAATCATCTCCTCCGGTTCTGCCTCACGAGTATGGACACAACCTGCCTCCTTTAAGAAGACAGTCCTTCTGGAAGCAAGCCTTAATGGTGATGAAAATGCCCCTAGCCCCAAACTAAGCTGTAAAGTAACTGCGAGAAGGCCCAATAAAATCCCCCTTTCCCCTTGATGGCTACTTGAATTTTTTTTTTGGGGGGGGGGGGCGGGGATGGGGAGGCAGATGGAAAATCAAGTGCTTTCAAGATAATTTTTTGATCTACATTGCTTTTGCTCAAGGCTGTGCAGTGTCTGCGAGGTGGTCAGTCAGCAATGCCTGAGCACAACAGAAATGATGGGTGGTCTAGCCACCTTGTCCTCAGTGGATTCCTCTGCTGCCCACTGTCATCTCCTGTAGGTCTTGGAACCGAGTGCATTACAGGGAGGCCTGAGAAACAAACACACGCAGCACCTTTATTATTCACCCGGAACACGTCCTGATAATATCTTATACTTGCGTGGTTCTTTCTCTGTACCCTCTTTTCTTTGCTCAGTGGGGAGGATTTGTAGGAGCTCAGATGAAGAGCGGAATCTGCCCCGATTTCAAAATATTCATGATGGCTCGTATCTTCCTGAGCTCCCTAAATTACGATTCTGTTTAAGATGAACTTGGTGCAGACTCCAGTTAAGATGATAAGTAAACTTTCACAAGCATTTAAACCTACGCAATTAATTATGAATATCTTATACAACTATATCTGTAAGCAAACTCCGCGGTGCTGGGTTTCATTTAGACCACCAATCCCTCTGCACACAGCAAGCTGGCAACATTTGCCGGCCGGAAGTGGCTCGAGCGGGCTTTCCTCGCTCCTCGTGCCTGCTGTCACTTGCAGACTTGGCCCAGCTGTCCAGGTGGGTGGACCCTCCGCGCTGCGTGATGCCCCCACACTGAATCCCTTTGGAGATCGCCATGCACTTGCCAAGACCTCTGGTCTCCATTTTCCCTTGTCTCTTCCTCCTTCTCTCCTTTTCCCTTCTCATCTTCTTCCTTCTCCTTTACCTTCTTCCTCTTTTCTTGCTTGCAGTGCCAATTAGTATGTGTTTCTCCTGTGGACTACTTCTCATTGGAAGGCAAAGAGTGGCCTCGAATTTCACATGTAGAAGCCCTAACCCCCCAGCATTTCAGAATGTGACCCTGTTAGAAGACAGTGTCTTTGGAGATGTAAGTTAAAATGAGGTCATCAGGCCCATTGGGGTGGGTTCTAAATCCAACGTGTCCCTAGAAGAAGAGGGCATTAGGGCACAGACACATGTAGACGGAAGACCATGTGAAGACACAGAGAGAAGGCGTCCATCTGCAAGCCAAGGGGAGAGAGGCCTCAAGAGAAACCAACCTTGCTGACCCCTTGATCTTGAACGTCCAGCTTCCAAAACTGTGAGAAAATAAATTTCTGTTGTGTGAGCCGCCCAGTCTGTGGCATTTTGTTATAGCTCCCTGAGACTGAGACAGCTCCTTCAAAGTGCCATGGGGAAAAGCGTCTCCAACTTCGTCCCCTTCCTCCACCATCCCCCACCCTCACTGCCAAAGCAAACGTTGTCTCTGAAACTGGAAAACAGTCTATGTCTTCACTTCCAAGTGGATCGGCTGTAGACACACAGAGGTGAGGGAAGTTGTATGCCTAAAGCCCGTGATCTTTGCTGAGAAGGCATGAACACCCCCTCAGCTACCCGCTCAAGGAGGCTTTGCTGTGCTTTAAAAAATGCCTCGTATTTATTACTCACGGTATCTGCACAACAGTCGGGAATGGAGGAACCTTTCAAAGGAATGACATTTTATAAATAAGGAAACCAAGTTTCGAAGAAGTAACATTGTCGGTCTGGGGCCATACGTACCACTCGCCATCAATAGAGTTTCTGTCTGTGAATGTGGTAGATATTAGTGTCAATCACCAAATAGTCTTGTCTTCCCACGTTCCGGACAGATGGCAGGATCAGATTTCCTAGGGGCTTTGGAGGGAAAGCATAGCCACGCGACTTGCCTTAACCGATGAAATGTGAGGGGGCGCTGTAGATGTCCCTTTAGGGCAGAAGTTTTAGGGCCAGCGTGCCATTCACAGGGTTCTCTTCCCAGCTTCGACTAGCCAGGTCTGTGAGGGGCCATGATAAGCACAGTTCCCTGCCAACCCCAAGGGGCTTACGACCTGAGTGAGAAACTAACATGTGTCAAGAGCCCTGGGAGGCTGGTGTCCTTTGCTCTCACGCATAACTAACTTAGCTTGACTAATAGAGTCATGATGTTTCAGCTGCAGGAAAAAAGAAATTCATCAGATAATGGCTTAACAATAGGGCCGTTTATTACCTCCTGAAACACCAAGTCTGTTCCTGGGTTGGGCAATTCCAGGCCTCAAGGACCCACGTGTATTTCCACCCAACATCCTGAGCTCCTCACTTCCTCCCCTCAGTGGGGCAAAGTAGCATCAGCAGTGCCGGCCCTCACATCCTCTCCCAATAATATCCAGGGGTCAGAAGAGAGCATGTCCCTCCGCGAGAATGAGCATAACCTTTCTAGAAGTTCCTTTTCTTCCTCCAGTGGAGTTTTCTTCAAACCAGCTTAGCTGGAACTGTGTCACATGTCCACTGCACACATGGGGACAGGAATCAACGTTGACTTTTCTTAAAAGTTCACTTATTTATTTTAAGAGAGAGCAAGCGGGAGAGGAGCAGAGAGAGAGGGGGGAGAGAGAGAGAGAATCCCAAGCAGGCTCTGTGCTGTCAGTGCAGAGCCCCCCTCGGGGCTCGATCTCATGAACTGTGAGATCACGACCTGAGCCAAAATCGAGATTTGGAGGCTCGACCTCATGAACTGTGAGATCACGACCTGAGCCAAAATCGAGATTTGGAGGCTCGACCGACTGAACCACCCAGGAGCCCATCCTCCCCTGAAGCATGAGGACATCTAATAGTGTTTGCGGTAACGGGGACCCTGGAACCTGTGTCTCCTCTACCAATCTTCCTCTCCAAGAGTCAGGAGAAAGGACTGATGGATCTTCACCCTGAAATTTGGTGGATCAGCACACAGAGACGGAGAACTTCCTCTGACACACCAGCAAATCTTCCCAGGGGAGGAGCTGTGTGTTTTGCAAGCTCGTGGGCGTCATGAGCCGCGCCCTGCAGACAACTCAGTGCCACGGAGACCCTTAGGTCCATTGCCTGGCAGGACGGTATTAATTTTCCTCACATGTGCAGGTGCGGACAGTGAGACCCCCTGAGGTTGTCCCTTCCCGGGTTCTGAGCCAGCCAGTGGGGCAAAGGCCCAAGATCCAGGACTTCCACGTCTTAGTGCAATATCCATCCTTCCCCAGCTCCCGTTTGCACAACTGCACTTGGTGTTGGAGTCATTAAAGTCTTGTTTACTACTCTCACTTTGGGAAATAAACTGACAGCTGAAATTATAGCTAGGTTTAAGACAAGGATGACAGACCTAGATGGGAACATATTAAGGGAAACTGGATGTTTGGGGACATCAGGAACACTCAGCATTTGATATCAGGAAAAACATCCCCATCATTCCTTTAATCATGTCGCGGAGATCCCCAGCAGAGACGGAATCGTGGCTTGCGTAAGCCACGCGGCTGACCTGGTGTGGCCATTCTCACCTCCTTAATCATCGGGGTACAGGCCAGGGAGTTTCTGATCTGAGAATAAATTTCCCTGAAACATTAAAGACTTCTAATAATTTTTTTTATTATTTTATTTTATTTAAAAAAATGTTTAGTGTTTATTTATTTTTGAGAGAGAGAGACAGACAGACAGGCAGAACACCAGCGTGGGGGGTGTGGGAGGAGAAGAGGGAGGGAGACACAGAATCCGAAGCAGGCTCCAGGCTCCGAGATGTCAGCAAAGAGCTCGACGTGGGCCTCGAACCCAAGAACCATGAGATCATGACCTGAGCTGAAGTTAGTCGCTTAACCACCTGAGCCACCCAGGCGCCCCACATTAAATACTTCTAAAGAGAGGGAAATACGTCTTTTTGTTGCGGGAACTATGTACTTGAGTACGTGCACGTGTGCGTGCGTGTGTGTGTATCGCTCGTGTGAGCAGTTTCCTCACTGGGTGTGGAAACCCACCTGGGGCTGGGTGTGAGGAGGAAGGGTGCACGTGACCTTACTAGTTATCTTTCTAATATTGCACACTCTACCCCTTATACACGGTGAGGATTTCCACTTCCCTCTTCGGAATTCCCCAAACATACTTGATTCGTGGGACACTCTTCTCACTACGGCCCCATGAAGCCAACTGGCACAGGGGAAGACCGAGGCAGACCCCTGGGCAGACCCCTGCTTGCCGCCGCCCCAACATCTCAGTGGCCGTCCCTCAGTCATCGCTGCATTGCCCCATTGGCTGCAAGGAGGCTGGGCCATCAGCGGAGGGGAAACCTGGGAGGCAGAGCTCACCGGTGGTCAGAAGGTTGAGGATTGCTCAGGGCGGGACCGGATGACTGCTGGAAGCAGATGTATGCCCTGGAGGGTGCCCGGCTCGTGCTGTCCCCTTTGGACTGAGCTGGAGCATCACTTCTTTGTGGCTGTGACACTTCTGATTTGTCCAGGGCCATCACGGGGTCTTTGGGCCAGAGTCCTGTGGACAACTGGCTCACCAGGGCTAAGGTTGAGGTGAACAGAAGCATCCATTCATCCTTTCATTTATTCACTCAACACAGCTACTGAGCATTATTCTGTGCTGGGCATCGAGTGAGGCCCTGTCGATGCCGCTAAGGAGGGAGGACAGTCTAGTTGGGGAGACGTCCGGTAAATAATAATCAACCCAGGCAGCTGCAGGCTCTGGTAAGAGCTCTGAAGGAAACACCAGGTTGATCTGTAGAGGAAATGGATTACTGCCATTGCAGAAGGAGAGAAGTCAGAGTATTTCTTTAAAGAAATACAGAGACTGGGGGGCTCCTGGGTGGCTCAGTTGGTTTAAAGTCCGACTTTGGCTCAGGTCATGATCTCGCAGTCTGTGAGTTCGAGTCCCGCGTTGGGCTCTGTGTTGACAGTTCAGAGCCCGGAGCCTGCTTTGGATTCTGTGTGGCCCTCTCTCTCCGCCCCTCCCCTGCTCATGCTCTGTCTCTCTGTCAAAAATAAATAAACATTAAAAAAATTTTTAAAAAAGAAATACAGAGATTGGAACCTCAAGGTGGAAAACAAGTCAGTTATGCAAAGAGTGAGAAGAGCATCCCAGGGAGAGAGAGAGAGAGAGAGAGAGAGAGAGAGAGAACAGTGGTTGCAAATGTCCTGGGGCAGGAACAGGGAAAGCCTGGAGCTTAGTGAGATGGGGATGAGGAGATGGTGTGAGGCGAGTCTGAGCAGTAGGGGGCCTTGCTAAGAAGTCTGCATTCTCATTTCAGAGCCCTTGGAAAGTTCTTGAGCAGAAGATGACATGATGTGACCCACATTGTAAAAGAGCCCTCTGGTTGCTTCATGAAAAACAGATTGAGCCTTGTCTTCCTAGCCCCCTTGGTGGCGGTCTCAGAGCCCCAGCCAGTGACCTGTTCTACCTGACTAGGCAAGTTCAGATGACCAGATAATTATCAACATCCCCCTTCCCCTTATTGTGAGAGGGAGGTCATGTGCGAATCCCCAGCCCTCCCAGAAATACAGCAGATCCTGGAACTCGTGACAATAGGAAGAAAGAAGCTCAGCAGGGAAGGCAAGCGTTGTTGGTGTTTGTCCAGTCTTGCTGCGGGAGCTGTGTGGTTAAGGGGACCCGGTTTAGCGCCACCAACCTCTGTTACTTCATTTACAAGACGGGGATGCTGACAGGTTATTTCTTGAACTCCAAGGACTGCAATCCCTTTGAGGCTCCTGGACCCGGTGTGTGTAATGGAAGTGGGTATTGTGATGTCCATTGTATTGGTAGAAACACCAAGATGGTGAGTGTGGCAGGGGACAGTTGAAGGACACACTGGACACCTCAACTGAGGACACTCCAGACGCTCCAGAGCCCAGATATCCTATCCCTCCTCTGGAAATCTGGTGCCTAAATCCTCTTAGGACGGAGAGATCGGGGCGCCTGGGTGGCTCAGTAGGTTACGTAAACATCTTCTTTCCGCTCAGGTCACGATCTCACGGTTCGTGAGTTCGAGCCCCGTGTCGGGCTCTGTGCTGACAGCTCGGAGCCTGGAGCCCGCTTCCGATCCTCTGTCCTTCTCTCTCTCTCTGCCCCTCCTCGACTTGAGCTCTCTCTCTGCCTCTCTCAAAATAAATAAAGAAACTTAAAAAAAAGGATGGAATGATAAAGCTTTCTTTGGCTCTCACCCCAGCATCTTTGAAGGGTGTATCATTTAGGATGATTTCAGCCACAAGTAAAAACTTCTCCAGCTAATAACACTGGCTTAAACTATTAGAATATCATTACTTTGAGAACAGTCATTCATCGATAGAGTTGTTAAATCAGTAGCTCAATGACGATGGGGCTGTAGATCTGTTTCTCTGTGATTTTTAAAAAAAATTTTTTTTAATGTTTATTCATTTTTCAGAAATGGAGAGAAATAGAGCATGAGTGGGGGAGGGACAGAGAGAGAGGGGGCACACAGAATCTGAAGAGGCTCCAGGCTCCGAGCTGTCAGCATAGAGCCCGATGCGGGGCTCGAACCCACAGACCGTGAGATCATGACCCGAGTCGAAGTCGGACGCCTAACCGACCAAACCACCCAGGCGCCCTCTGTGACTTTCTTTATTTGTCCCCATGGTCACAATCTCCACAAGTTGTTGGAGATTGAAGTACAGCATTCATTCATTCATTCATTCAACAAATATTTAATAAGTGCTACTATGTGTTGGGCACATTTCTCAGTTTTGAGGACACCATAATGAATACAAGTGACAGAAAGTCTTGCCCTCGGGAGCTTCCATTCTAGAGGGTAAAGGGAGATAAGGGATGAAATAAATACGAAAACTACATAGTATGGTTGTGGTATGTGCCATAGAGAACAATACAAAAAGAGAAAGAGAGAATAAAGATAAAGGGGAAAGAAGAAAAAGATAAGAATATTTTTAAACTGGCAGCAAGGAACGATCTCACTAAGAAGTTGATATTGGAAAACAGACCTAAAGGAGGGTGTAAGAAGGAGCCAGTGAGAATCTAGAGGAAGAGTATTCTAAGTGGAAGAAACAGCAAGTGCAAAGGCCCTGAGGCAGAAGTGTGCTTGGCATGTTCTAGGAAAGCAAGGAGGCCAGTGTGGCTGGAGGGGTATGATGGAGGAGGACCGTCGCGGAGGTGAGGGCAGAGAGAAAAAAGGAGGCCTCGGGTCCTTGAAATGCCACAACAGCATGCAAAAACCCCAACGAAGGAAAGGTTTTTCCTGATGCAATTCTTTTGTTCAGCAGCCCCACCCAAAGACTTTTCCTTGCGCCTCACTGGTCAGAACTAAGTCACATGGCCACCCCTAAGCCAATCACTGACATGATTCCCTCCCAGGGTCCGGTCCCACCTCTCCCACGCATGTTGATAAGCAGAGTGGACTTCTGCCAGCAAGGGCAAAAGGGGAATGACAGTTGCGGAGGCAACCAAAAGTGCCAGCCGCCCAGAAACTTCCCAGTCAAGCGGTTTGCCCCTTGGTATCAGCGGCCGTGTCTGGCCCCAGACACCTGGCCCCTCCAGCAGGTTCCGAACCCACAGCGCAGGGCGTCAGGAAACAGTGGGGTCTGTCTGGATTTCAGGGGCTTGTCTAACTATAACTTTCAAGATCTCCTCTCTTCTGCTTCTCCCTCAGGTCCCTGCCCACAAAACGCTCTTCCGTTAAAACAGAAGCACACATCTTTTAACTATGGAAATCTCAAGCGTATTCAAAACAGAGAGAATGGCGTAATGACCCCTTGGTACCCCACTCCCAGAGCTTCAACATTAGCAATACCCTGATCTAGGCAAGCCAGTCTGTTTCCTCGCTGGCACTGCCCATTCCCCCTGCCCAGTGTCCATGCCACGAGAAAGCACTGCCGTGCCGCAAGTCCCTCTGAGGGTCTACCGTGCTCTGAGTACGTCGCTGGGGGAAGGCCATGGAGAACTGTGACGATCACTCAACCCAGCCAAAGCTCCTCTAAGCCCACAGCAGCCATGCTTCCCTCGGGGTCACCTGCCCACAGCCCGCTGAAGGACACCGAGCCTTCTCCTGAATCATCCTTGCTTCAGCTCTCGGAGGCTACGGAGGCTCACAAAACCATCTGTAATTGGGGCACTTGGCCCATGAGGAATTTGGATGGACCAGAGCCTAAGTCCTCGGCACTGCTCAGAAAAAGCAAACACGGGCAATGCGAGATTTGACTTCTGCACAGTTAATTTAAACTCTTCTCTGAATATAAATCAGCTACTTTAGTTCCGATCCACTCAGTCCTACCCAAGCCTTGTGCGGAATGATAAACACTGGACCGCTGCCGGGAAGGATAAATCATGACAGGCAAAACGAATTGTTTCCTTCAGCTCAAGCAAAGTTCCTGGACAAGAGAAGGACACTGCTTTTTATGAAGAAACTCTGGCCGCGTTCAGAAGACCTTCCTTGGGGTATCAGTCTTCCTTGGGGTCTGCTGATTGGAGGTGGAAAACGAACGTGCCTGAAGTGTTTGAGAACCTGGCAGTGCCTCTAGGGAGAAGGGAGAACGAACTAAGAAGCCATGATAGAAATAAGGGGAACAGCACCTTTGTAAGCCGTGTCTTTCTGAAGGACAGTGTTCTTGGTACAAAGGCTATAACTAGAGCAGGTAGAAGGGGGACAAAGTAGGTCGTGCTGGCTCCTGGCTGCCTGGTGGGCTTTCACTGAATATCAGCGATGACCAGCTAAGCCAATGGAATGTAGTGGTGAAAGATGAGGGAGGGCTATTATAGACTGACTCTCCCTCCTAACTTCAGGGGGCAATGTACACGTCGCTGTTCCAGGGTCTGTCTGAGGGGGCTCCAAGGACTGTGCCTATCCCAGCTTCTGCTGAGCTAGAAGGTGTGTCCCTGAGTGCATCAGGACAGAAGTGCCTTGCTTCTGTGTCAAGATGCAGGTAGGGCTTCTGAGGAAGATCAGGCCGGGCTCACAAAAGCCCAGACGTGTCCCCTACAGATTCTCCTAGTCCTTGAAATTCTTACATCAGAGCTTCTCCTTTGAGCTGAGACTTCAAAGATCCTGACAAAATGCAGATCTGTGAGCTATGATCGGGGTGGATAGGCTCTAATTGAGTCGTTCATTTGGTGGACATTTATGACTCCCAGTTCTAGGTCGGGCACTGTCCTAGGTGCTGGAAGTTCAAAACTGAGAAACAGCGGACGCTTCTCTCTCTCAAGTGTCAAAATGCAATTTTGAAAAAGTTAAAACATGACTTCCCTGACAAACATAGAATACATATGTGTCACGGATTTTATTCAGCATATTAAGGAATGAATGAGAGAACCAGTAAGATGGTAAAGCTAATTCCAAGAGCACCGTGGAACTTAGATTCGTATAGTCCATCAAGGTATTGTTAAGGGGCGCCTGGGTGGCTCAGTCAGTTAAGCGTCTGACTTCGGCTCAGGCATCTCACAGTCCGTGGGTTCAAGCCCCGCATCGGGCTCCGTGTGGACAGCTCAGAGCCTGGAACCTGCTTCAGATTCTGTGTCCCCCCTCTCTCGCTGCTCCTCCCCCCCATTCTCTCTGTCTCGCTCTGTCTGTCAAAAATAAATAAACATGAAAACTTTTTCTAAAAATTAACAAGATGAGGAAATTGGACCATCATTCTAGAAGGAACCCTGGTGAGCAGAGCCGCTGGGAGGAAGCCTAGTTCCTGGTGGCGCTGACGGGCTCGCCTCTGCTCTGGATGCCGGGTAGGATGTTTGGGAGGTGGTTCCTGGTGCCTCTGAGGAAACAGTCACCTGTGTGTGCAGGACACATACTGGGTGTCCAGCCACCATGTACCTGGGCATGGAAATTGGTGCAGTTCTCGAGGCATGGAAGGACTGGTGTCCTTCTGAATGGAAATGGTTTTAAAAGGTACAGCTGTTCCCCCAAACGCTGTCACCAAATTGCATTGTGTCACACATGATGGGACTTGGAGTTTGAATTCCAGCCGTGACACTAAATTCCTATATGACCTTGTTAAGTTATATTGCCTCTCTGAACCTCAGCTTTTTCATGTGTAAAATGGGGATGAGGACAGTTGCCTTGCAGAGTTTTGTAAAGAATTTATACCAGTCTCTTGGTGAAATGCCTGGCTAGTGTCTCTCATCAGTCCGGGAAGTACCAAAGATCGAAGCTATGCATTTCCCATCAGACTGGGCTCCCCGGGGTTGGGGGGTGGGGGTGGGCAGAGTCAAAGTCATTTCCCCACCTTGGCCTGGCAACTCCTGGAGGAAGGTGCTTGCTTTTTGAGAGCACCACACAATGGATGGCCATTGTAACTTTTTATCATTGTTGCAATGACCATATTTCCCTCCGAGGGAAGGGGCTGGAGGACACTGAGTAGCAATTCTAGAGCTTCCTGGAACAGTTGCAGAGCACCCAGCAAAACCCCATCTGGTGGTGTTACTTCTCTGCCTGGCTCCCTGCCTCCTGGCCTAGTCCAGCCAGGGACCGAGCGGGATACATCCCCACCATCTCTCGGGAGATGATGAATGAGTGCTTGTTGAATGAGAGCGGAGGCCTCTGGGCACCCAAGGGAGAGGGGCCTTGACTCTCTCTCCCAGGAGCTTCAGAGGACAGGACACTATGCAGATTATTTAGAAATAGTGACCATATGATTTATCATCGAAACCAGGACACTTTTAAGAGTAAAGGGGAATATTATTAACACTCACACTGGCACAACAGGCATAAATCAGACTCTCCTTTCTACATGGCTGGTGAGGTCCACCTGTGGGGCTGTCCTTTCAGCCATCGCTCAGTCCCCATCCAGCTCACGTTTGCTAAGGTCTGGGAGGAGATGGTTAGTGGCCTGAGGGGTATGACTCAGTGAGGTCACCACCAAGTTCTTGACAGACACAGTCAGGAAGCCCCCAGACCCAACACTTCCTGGGAAAGGCATATTTATTTCTTGCCTTCACAGAGCCCCAGTCTGATAGGGGGGGACAATGACCTTGAGCTAAGTGAGTCCCGGATCTAATGGGGGCAACACTGACCCTTGCTTTGGGGAGTTCACATCTGCCCTGAGTCTGCACAGACCTTGACCGACCTTCAATCTTGTAAGCTCCTTCCCCAGGTCTAACCACTGGAATCAGTTTCTTGTGCCTCATCCTGTTAAGTAGGCATCGCAAATGCAAGGTTACCCAATTTTACACTTTTGGGGTTGTATCGTTGTAGGATTGTTTGCCTCAGTATCCAGGATTCATTGTCTTGTGGCTTTGACGAATGAAGAGGCAGACACAAAATACAATGAGTGGCAGGCAAAACTTGATTAGAGCGTAAGACCAGAAAGCAAGAATAGCGGGAAAGCTCTCCTTACAGTGAATGCCCGTGACTATAGGCAAGGGACTTTGTTTCATAGGGTTTTGGTTGGTCCCCCACACCTGTTGCTTCTCAGGCTCTACTCTCACTGGTTAGGTAACTCTAAACGCCTAGTCATTCCCTTTTGATTGGCTCGTTTCCATTGTATTAGGGGTGGTCTCTATCGGTCCTTGTGGGTCATATGTCTTATGGTCTACTGCTTATTTTTAGTTAGGTCTTCTTGTCAATTTCTTCAGAGGAACCTAGAGGGGAGTAGGTAGTATCTGTTACATTCTTAAAGGAACCTTACACCCCAGGGGGGTTTGCTGTGGTCAGAAGCTCCCAGCATTGTTCCAAAATATGGGTTTTTCCCCACCTGGGACCTCAGGTCCTAACCTTTCTCTCTCTGCCTATTTTATCTTACCTTTTTCCCTATGATAGTATGTCCTACAGAGTGATCAGCTCCCGGCCCTGAGCACCCCCACTGGTATTCATTGAGATTGGCTGGCCCCACAAAGGGCCGGCGCCCTCTGTCTCTGTGCTCCAGAGATTGCCAATGCCTTCGGAATCAAGGTCTGGCTTTTTGTCTTAAGCCCAAGCATTTCTGTGTCCGGGTCTGATCTAAAGCTACTTCCAGAGCTCCTTGGGGTCTCTTGGGTGCTTTCTCCACATCACACTGGGATCTTGGGGTCTGAGGACTGCCCTCAGGTTTACCTACCCCTCAGGTATGGCCCCCAGTCATTCCCAAACCAAAGGGGACATGACATTATGCTAACATCTTGTCACGTCCATAGGACTATCTTGGAAAAGCAGGACAAGAGCCCCAAGATGATCGGATTTCCTTCCCTCACCCTCCATCCTATCTTCGTGCTCCCTTCATGAAAGGGGAGCCGGACTTGCCCCTTGAATGATGAGGGAGCATAAGGCAAAGTGATACCCTGCAACCCCACCCCCACCCCCCACCCCCAGGTGGGATACGTGTGACATTCCTCAGGCACTCTTGGCTGCCCTAAAGCTAAGAGAAGCTAACAAATTGTTAGCTGACAGAGGTCACAGTCATGCAGGACCTGAGTCTCCATCAGTTTCCAAATATTTGTCATAGTAAATGACAAGGAAAAGGCAATCTTATCAATGACCTAATCTCCAGAAACCCACAGACTCAGTTTTCTGGAGCCCCAACATCACCCTCTCCTCCATAGTGATGTGGGAACAAAGGCAAGAAGAAAATGGCAGGTAAAGTTAAATTTCCTTCTAACCTGCAGCCCGTTGACAAATACTTGAGGCAAATACAGAGTAGAACATTTCTCCAGGAACCCCTAACGTTAATGCCTTCCTAGAGGGAAAACAACCTCAGGTAGAGGATAGCAAGGCCTCAGGTATCTTCAGCGTCCTCTTTAGCACATCAAAGTCCTTCAGAAGGCCCCCCTTTTGTGTTATCTCCCCCAACTCCATAGTATACAACCACAAGCCCAGTGCAGCTCTTTCTGCCCACGGGTTGTGTCCTTGTGCTTTAATAAAATCACCTTTTTGCACCAAAGATGTCTTTAAGAATTCTTTCTTGGCTGGGGACTCTGGACCTCCATCCAGCCCACCCCCACCCCCCACCCCCCCCACCAGCTACTCCAAACCCCATCGCCCTACCCAGTTACTACTCCCTTCTCCTACCCAGCACCTTCTTTGTGGCTGCTTGGTTGCTGGCCGTGTCACCCCTCAGTCATTCCTTTTATGTCATTTCACTGTCTTTTACTCTGTGGCTTGTCTTCCAAACTTTTGTTCAGGAAATATGAGAATCCAGCTCTGGGAGCGCTGAGAAGTCCCTTTTCTATTTCAGGAAATGGTGAACTTTCAAGAGCATGGCTTCACCCTGAACCTTATTAAGGTCCAGAAGTCAAAGCTGAAAAATGACTTCTGTGCTCTAGGTTGTATTAGCCTTCCCTACCCTTAGGCAGTATAAGCTCCTCTCACACGAGCCCTCCCGGCCTCACCTTAATGGCCCAGGCACAGAGGAAGGAAAAAAGGAAAAGAAAAAAAAAATAGCAAACAGGAAAATAAATACAGTAGGTGATATTCCAAAATCATTATTGTGCTACAGTAGGGCTCCCCCGTATGAATGGATCATAATTTATTTAACTGACTCCTTAATGAGGGACATTCAGGTTGTTTTGAGTCTTTTACTTACAAACATGGTTTCCATGAATATCCTTGTGCATATGTGCAAGAATATCTGTGAAATAAATACTTAGAAGTGGCTTTACTGAGTCAAAACAAAGCTATCTTAATAGAAGTTGCATTTGCTTCTCGAAGAAGGGGCAGTGACTTATACTCCCATCAATTTTGCATGAGAGTGATGATAACGACACTACTTTTCATAATAATGTTTCGTCAAATTTATTGATATTTGCCAATGTGACATTTTAAAAATGGAAGTATGACTTGCATTATCATTTGTTTATGACTCATTTTCCACCTACAAAGTGCTTGTTCATGTGCTTTGTCCTTTCGCCTATTAGTATTTTTTATTTATTTGTAGACTCTTTACGTATTTAGGAAACTAACTCTTTGTGAAATGTGCTTTAAATATTTTTCTTGACTTTATCATTTTAAAATGAAAAATTTTTTACCGTATTTTCTCCCCATGTAGCTAACTGAACTTTTATGTGGTAAAATTTACAGTTCCTGTGTTTTGGTTTTGCTTGGAAAGTTCTTCTCTACTCTAAGAATGTTAAAAATATGCTAAAACAGATCACTCTTCGTTCTGGTAATGCCAGTTTTTTAAAAAATATTTTTTACACTTAAATCTTTGATATCTCAGCATTTCATTTTTTGGTAAGGAGTTGCTAGCCAGCTGTCTCAACATAATTTTTCAAATAGCTCACCGTTTTTTTTTCTGATGTGAAATATACCCCTTTCTGTACCCTGAATTTTAGTGTATGTTTTCAGTGGTTGTGGACTCTCTCTTCTCTTCCACTGCTATGAAGATATTTATTCAAGTCTCTTAAAAATGCACTTCAGTAGAATTTCAAAGTGTTTTTCACTCAGAGCCTCAGCATTCTTTTTTTTTTTTTTTGAATATTGATTCCTAGGCATTTCATTCCTTGGTTTGCCGTATGTATGAGATATTTTCTCACAATATGTTTATTTTATTTCCCCACTGAGAGTAGTTTATGTAGGGAAAGCTATGGTTGCAGGGGCCCCTGGGTAGCTCGTCGGGTTAAGCGTCTGACTCTTGGTTTCAGCTCAGGTCACGATCTCACAGTTTCGTGCGTTCAAGCCCTGCGTGGGTCTCTGCGCTGATGGTGCAGAACCTGCTTAGGATCCTCTCTCTCTCTGCTTCCCCAACTCGTGCTGTCTCTGTCCCTCTCAAAATAAATAAATAAACTTAAAAAAATAAAGGAACCCACGGCTGCACTTGCCTTTTGCTACCAGCCACCTTATCGGCTTTTTTAAACGTTTTTATTACTGTATTTGATTGGTCTGAGTTTTCCAGGGATGAAATCTTCAAATAATAGTAATGTCTGTGGAAAATTTTAATGATTTCAGACACAAGGCATCATCCAAACTGTCTTCTCCCCCCGCCCCCAAATCCATCTGTAATGGCCTTGGGGCTGCTTTTTCAACGTCTGTTCTCTCTTCTTCTAAGAGGTACCTCAAGTTGTACTTCACCACCACCACCACGTCTGCGCAGTGCCTGTGCTTTCAAGGAAGTTGTTGTCCCTTGCCTTGGGTGGCCAGACATGCGGCTCACACTTAAAATAATCGATAATCCTATCCTAGGGCTGGCGACCTCTGTGCATGCAGAGGTAGACACGTGGTCCACTTTGGCATGCGAAGGGGCCTACAGTGAGCAGTCCCCCTCTTGCGCTGAGCTGTGAGGAAAGGTAGGCAGAGCCCTCATGCGAACCAGGAAGGACTCATACCAGGAAACAACCGACAGCAGAGAAACTGACCTTGGTACCATCACTGAGCTGTGGTCTACGCACAACCATCAACAATCACTCAAGCTCATCACGCTAAAAGATCGTCTTGGGTGTGGGGGCACCTGGGTGGCTCAGGTGGTTGAGCATCCGACTTCGGCTCAGGTCATGATCTTGCGGTTGGTGGGTTCCAGCCCCTATCGGGCTCACTGCTGTCAGCACAGAGCCGTCTTCAGATCCGATGCTCTCTCTCTGTTCCCCTCTCTCTCTCCCCCTCCATCCCCAGCTTGTGCGCTCTCTCTCTCTCTCTCTCTCCCTCTCTCTCAAAAATAAATAAGCACTGAAAAAATTTTAAAAAAAGATTGTCGTGGGTATGAAGTCAGGATCACTGGAAAGGGTCCTAGGCTTCTCAATTTCTCTAAATGGATTACAGACTTTAATTCAAGATCTCAAAGCTATAAAATTTCTAAAAGAAAACATAGGAGAAAACTTTGTGACCTAAGGTTTGGCAAAACTTTCTTATATATGATGCTGGAAACACTGTCTATAAAAGAGAAAAAGTGTATAAATTGGTCTTCATCAAAACTAAAACTTGTGCTCATCAAAAGATACTCTCAAGAAAAATGAAAAGATAAGTCATAGACTAGAAAAAAAATTTTGGACACCACATCCAGAGAGAGAAAGAACTCTCAAAACTTGATATTAAATAAGCAAAAGATTTGAAAAAGCATTTTATTAAATTGCAAACCCAGTGCTGTCTTGATTGCTGTAAAAATCACTTAAGATGAGTCAAAGTCAGATAGTGTTTAAGTCCTCTAACTCTGTTTTTCTTTTCAAGTACTTTTGGCTATTTTGGATCCTTTACATTTCCATATAAATTTTAGAATCAGCCTGTTAATTTTGATTGAGATTGCACTGAATCTTTAGATCAAATTTAAGAGTTGAAGAAGAAATTTCTTCAGAGGCATCCAAGCGGCTCTCAGTTAAGTGTCTGACTCTTGGTTTTGGCTCAGGTGATGATCTCACGTTTCATGAGTTTGAGCCCTGCCTCGGGCTCCATGCTGACAGTGTGGAGCCTACTTTTGATTCTCTGTCTCTCCCTCTCTCTCTGCCCCTCCCTCCCTCACTCTCTCTGTCTCTCTGTCTCTCTCGAAATGAATAAATAAACTTAAAAAAAATTTTTTTAAGAAGAAATTTCTTCAAATTTAAGAAGATATGCTATCTTAACTATGAGTTTTCTGACCCATGACCATCATATTAAGTTTGGAGTCTTACTTAATTTCTGTCAACAATAGTATGTAGATTTTAACCTATAGGTCTTGTACATCTCCTGTCAGACTTATCCCTAGTCATTTCATGTATGTGAATGCTTTACCCATTGTGTGATTAAAATTTTTTTAATTATTGATTGTTTGTTTCTAGCATACAGAAATTTAATTGCTTACTTATCTTGTAATCTGCACCCTTGCTAAATTCATTTTTCAGTTCTAGTAACATTTGGGTAGATACTTTTGGGTTTTCTATATAGATGATCATGTTGTTTGTGAATAAAGACAGTATTACTTTTTCCTTTCCAATCAAGATTCCTTTTATATTTTTTTCTTGCCTTATCAAATAGCTAGGCCCTCCAGTATAGTGTTGCATAGAATCAGTGAGGACAGACATACTTGCCTTGTTCCTGATGTTAGAAGGAAAGCATTTAGTCTATTATCATTAAATATGATATTTAATTTAAAATTTTTATAGGTGCTTCCCATCAGGTCAAAAAAGTCCCCTTATATTCCGAACTGGTTGAGAGTTTTTATCCGTAATTGATGTCACATGGTTTCAAATGCTCCTTATTTTCTGCATCTGAAATGACCGTGTGGCTTTTCTTTTATGGTTTTCCTTTTTTAACTCTTAAAAGAATGAAAAACTAGCCAAGTTTGGGAGAAAAGCTTTGCAAACCATATGTCTGATAAAAGACTTGTGGTGGTAAAATATAAAGAACTCTCAAAACTCAACAACAAGGAAACCAAACCCTCAATTTAAACATGGTGGATAGGGGGCGCCTGGGTGGCTCAGTCGGTTAAGCGTCCGACTTCAGCTCAGGTCATGATCTCGCGGTCCGTGAGTTCGAGACCCGCGTCGGGCTCTGGGCTGATGGCTCAGAGCCTGGAGCCTGCTTCCCATTCTGTGTCTCCCTCTCTCTCTGCCCCTCCCCCATTCATGCTCTGTCTCTCTCTGTCTCAAAAATAAATTTAAAAAAACCTTAAAAAAAATTTTAAAAAATAAAAAACAAACAAACAAAAAAACACATGGTGGATAGTTTGAAGAGACTCTTTACCGAAGATCTCTGGGTAGCAAATAAGCAATAAGCACTTTAAAAGATACTCAAGGGGCGCCTGGGTGGCTCAGTTGGTTGGGTGGCTCAGTCGGTTGAGTGTCCAACTTCAGCTCAGGTCACCATCTCACGGTCTGTGAGCCCGAGCCCCACGTCGGGCTCTGGGCTGACGGCCCAGAGCCTGGAGGCTGCTTCCGATTCTGTGTCTCCCTCTCTCTCTGCTCCTCCCCCGTTCATGCTCTGTCTCTCTCTGTCTCAAAAATAAATAAACGTTAAAAAAAATTAAAATAAAATAAAATAAAAGATACTCAATATTATTAATCATTAGGGAAATGAAAATTTAAACTGCAATGAAATATTATAATATACCTATTAGAATGGCTAAAATCAGTGAGTGTCCATAACAAGTATGTTGGTGTATGAGTTCCGGTTCCCCAGAGAAACAGGACCAATGAGCTATATGTATTACATATATGACGGTATGTATTTTAGGAATTGGCCCATGCAGTTCTGGAGGCTGGAAAGTTCTACAATCTGCCATCTGCAAGCTGGAGAATGAGGAAAGCCTGTAGTCTAATTCAGTCTGAGCCTAAAGGCCTGAGAACCAGGAGCTCCAAAGTCCAAGGGCTCAAGAATATGGATGTCCCAACTGAAGAAAAGAGAGAGAGAATTAGCCCTTCCTTCACCTCTTTGTTCCACACCCCCCGCCCCATTCTCAATGTATTGGAAACATCCTGGATTGGATTGGAATCCAATCCAATCCATTGGAATCCAAAGAATTGGAAACACCTGTCCACTTTGGTGAGGGGAGAGCAGATCTTCTTTACTTAGTCTCCTGAATCAAATACTAATCTCTTCTGGAAACATCCTCACAGGCACACCCAGAAATTATGTTTTACCAGCTGTCTGGGCATCTCTTGGCCCTGTCAAGTTGACACATAAAATTAACCATCACATGTACCTACCGTGTGACCCAGCTATTCCACTCCTAGATATTTACCCAGAGAAAAAGAAATATGTGTTGATACAAAGACTTGCACGCAAATGTTTATAAAAGCTTTATTTGTAATATCCCCAAGCTGAAAACAAACCCAAATGAATGTCAAGAGGTGAATAGATAAACGAGTTGTGGTATATCCATACAATGGAAAACTACTAAGTTAAAAAAAAAAGAAGAAGAAATCATGGATATATGCAATAATGTAGATGAGTTTCAAAATAAGTATGCTAAACAAAAGAAGTCAAATAAATGGTGTACCTGCCGTATGATTCCATTTATATAAACTCTAGAAAATACAAACTAATCTATAGTGATAGAAGGTAGATCAGTGGTTGCTTGGGGATGTGGGTTACGAAGACAGGCAGGATGAAGGCATTACAAAGGGGTCCAAGGAGGCTTTGTGGGGTAATGGACATCTTGACTGTACTAACTGTTTCACAGATGTAGACACATGCCAAATGTATCAAATTGCACACATTCAATATGTGCAGTTTATCATATGTCCATTACACCTCAATAAAATGGATTTAAACCCTTAGTTGGTATTTTTAATGCAATATAAGCACATGACTTAAAAAATTCAAACAGTATAAAAAACCACTTGATTGAGACCTCCAGGTGTGAGTTCTCTCAGAAAAAATGGAATTCATAGAATATCAAATGTAGTTGATCCTGGAAAACTAGTTATGATTGTCTTTAAGCAGATCTGATGGAACATTTAGAAAAAATTAAGAATGGATTCAAGGGAAACTAAAGCAATGAAAAAAAAAAAAAAAGCCAAGTATTAAGAAAGACCAAAAACGAAAACAAACAAACAAAAAAACCCCCAAGGCCAGGCAATTACAGCTGATGACTTAGCTAAGATGTGAACGTATGCACGTGGTCATGGAGACTCAAACATTGACTATAGACTCAGTTAAATCTGGGAAGAGCAGGATTGGAGGAAGTAAGGGCTAAGAGCGCTAAATCCTTATCTTCCATAAAGTCAAAAGATTAGTCTAGAATTAGTAAATCAAAAATGGCAGCACTGGGGTGCCTGGGTGGCTCAGTCAGTTAAGTGCCGGATGTGATTTCAGCTCAGGTCATGATTTTGTGGTCCAGGAGTTTGAGCCCCAGGTCAGCTCCGAGCTGAAAGCATGGAGCCTGCTTGGGAGTCTCTTTCTCTCTGCCCCTCCCCCACTTGCACATGAGCATGCAGTCTCTCTCAAAAACAAATAAATAAACTTAAAAAAAATAGCAGCATACACATAAGGGAATAATAAGTAATAGCTAGAAAAATTTGAAAATTTTGCCCTAAAGAGGTAGTGTGGGTCAGCGGACTGCTCCTTTTTAGAAATAAGCCTTGTGGGGCACCTGGGTGGCTCAGTTGGTTGAGTGTCCGACTTCAGCTCAGGTCACGATCTCACGGTTCGTGAGTTCGAGCCCCGAGTCAGGCTCTGGGCTGATGGCTCAGAGCCTGGAGCCTGCTTCCGATTCTGTGTCTCCCTCTCTCTCTGCCCCTCCCCCATTCATGCTCTGTCTCTCTCTGTCTCAAAAATAAATAAACATTAAAAAAAAGAAAGAAAGAAATAAGCCTTGTATCAATTTTCCTTTGTGATTGATGTGCACGTATGACACCGTTCTAGAAGGCAGTGTAGTGCTGTGGTTATAAGCCTACACTCTGGAGCCTGAGTGCCTGAGCTCAAACCCCTACTCTGCCAATTAACAGCTAGGAGGTCTTTGGGCACACTACTTAACTTCTCTGAACCAGATTTCCTTATGTACAAAATGGAGCTGATGATACCAATTTCGTGGCGTTATTATCACGTGGATCAAACACCTTAAAATACATGAAGAGCTTAGGACAGTGTAAGGAGGATATACACATAGCATAAAGCTTAAGAATTTTTATTATGAAATGATGACTAACCATGATTTAAAAATTCTATCCCTCCCACTCCCGATCTTTTTTCTCAAAGACAGGCACTGCTGAAAGGTCTTTGTGTATTGTTCTACTTCTAAAAACTTATAAAGGACCGGTCATACAGTGTGCCTAAGCATACATTTCTTAATTTGCATCTCTGGAATCAAACTATTCATTTGTTCTGCCTCCTTTTTCCCCCTCCTTAATGAGAAGTCTTGCAATGCCCTCCTAATTAACATCATCAGATCTACCTCGTTCTTGTTGGTGGCCGTGTTGTATTCTCTGATGTATTGCTTGTGTTCCCTATGGAAGGCCATTCAGACAACTTCCAGTTCTTTGCTATAACAGACTATGCTGTGGTGTGTTTGGATCACAGTGCATTCTGTGAGCATGCCCTTAGGATAAATTTCAGCCGAGGACACAGTCTCTTTCAGAGGGACAGCAAGCGCCCTAAGCAGGGGAAAGGACATACTTCGCTCTCTTCTTGTGGGCTCACCAGCATTTGGTTCTTGGTATTTCCTACAGTGGATGGCACCAACTCCACTGTTTCAGACAAAAACCTTCTAACGAAGGCACCATTTAGAAAACTCTGGCCCCCCTGAGTGCTCGGGGAGTCCAGGATTCAGTGGACGTGAGTTCCAGAGTCAGACAGCCTGATTGTGTGACCTTCGGCATGTGCTTTTATTGGCCCTGGGTCTCAGTTTCTTCATCTGTAGAAAAATAAAACTGACATTTACAATGAAAGAGGATTGTTGTGAAGAATGAGCCTATGTAAATGCCTGACTGTGCTAGGTCCGCAGTGGGAACTAAAATGTCAATATTCTGGGTACATTCTGGGGAAGTGATTCTATGAAATCTACCATTCTGGAAGTGAGTCTACGGAAATGCAATCAATTCAGCTCCTCTCCACCCAACCCTTAAAACCTCTGCATCAGGACTTTGCTTCGCTTCTTATTGGTATCCAGTTTGCACAGTCACCGCTAGTTAACTCCTTTCTGTGATCAGAAATGACACAAGAGAAATAATAATAGACTGGGAATTTTGTAGACTAATAGTAGAACTCCTTGCACTTATGTTTTAGATAGTTTCGCCACACCCAGCACCATGCTGAGAATCACGAGTCCCCAGATTGCAGCCTCATCTAGAGGAAAGGGCCGAGTCAGAACAAATGATGAAGGAGTCAGTGCTGTGTTGCTTTTTTGCGTACCTTCCCACGGAAAAAAAGGTGAAAAGGAGGGACGGGCAGAGTTTGGCTTCGGATGGCTAGAAATGCCTTTGTGCGTACCCTTTGTTTCCCAGCGAGGACAGGGCAGAGAGGACATACAGCCTCAGCAAAAGCCCTCAGCCCCCAGTATTACCCCTGTGCAGAAATTTAACCCATTGATGTGTAGGGTCCTTGTTAAGGTGTCCAATTCTCAGAAAGACCAATACCCAGGGTCAATAGCTAACATCCAGGGACTGAGGTTAAGGACCCTAAAGAAAAAAATCTCAGACAGAATTGGGCATAAAATTCCTTACAGTCCTTGTAAGAGAAGGTTTGTGCTGGCTAAAAAGAGCCATAGGTCCCCACAAGGCCTTTCTTGATCACCGTTCTTTGAGATCAAATCTAACAGAGTCTCTAGGAAAATAAAAGGGGCTCTGGACTGCTCTCTTCTCCCCTCTTTCCACCTGTCGCCGGGGAGCACAGCTCCTGGTGCCGTGGACACGCTGCATGGGCGTTGCCTCCTCAGTGTCTGGATAGTTCCCAATCACCCTTTCACTTCTTTCTTCCTGCTCAAACTGGAGTTCAGGCGATGGTAATGTGTGGTTTCTGCTCTTGGGGAACTCACAGTTTAGGGAGGAGAGCAATAAAAAAAAAAAAAACCACCACTGGTGCAGTTAATTTGTGTTATTGAGGAATCACTGTGCAGAATATACATTGAGGGCCTCCTGGGTGACTCAGTCAGTTGAGCATCCAACTCTTGATTTCAGCTCAGGTCATGGTCTCATAGTTCGTGGGATTGAGCACCACGTCGGCTCACGTGGGATTGAGCGCCACATCCCTGCTTGGGATTCTCTCTCTCTTTCTCTCTCTGTCCCTCCCCTGCATGCTCTGTTTCTCTCTTGTTCTCTCAAAATAAATAAACATTAAAAAAAAAAAAAGAACATGCTTGGAAAAGGTGAGTCAGAAGTGTGAGGGATCATCAATTTTACTTGGCAATGGTATTCATAGGGAACATGTCCCTAGACTGAGTGACAGTCATTCATCAGTGGGGATTTGGGAGTAGGAAAATCTCCTCAAACTGAAGGAACAGCCTTGATAAACTGTAGTAATTCAAGATGACCAGAGAAAGATGGGTGGGTGGAGGAGACAGCAGTAAGAACCTGGAGAGGGGGCGCCTGGGTGGCTCAATAGGCTGAGCGTCTGACTGTGGCCTGGGAAAATGCCATAGACCCCATCCCGTGAGCACGCACCTGCCGCTGCCTATGCTGCCCCTTCCCTTCTATCGGCCCACAGTCAGTCACCCCAAACTGCAATTCACTAACCCCCTACTTCCCTTTCCTGCTTCTCCTTGGGAGGAATGTGGAAGGTGTGTCCGGTTGGCCACATGCCTATGCCTCCCTGCAAGCAAGCCTGGGAACTCAAGCAACTAGACTGTCCGTCCTCACTAGCGGACACACTTTTCCTCCCATTAAATCTCCAAAGGTGGGGAAGACCTCAAACACTAAAAGGGGCGCGAATGCAGGTCAGCCGTAACTAAACACAAAAGTGGTCTTTGGGGTCTTCTCAACTCGATACCAAGTCAGGAACTCCAAGAAGGAGAGGCCTTCCTTTGGCCTGGGCCTTTCCTGAGGGACTTTTGGGGAGGGATGGCCCACTCGCTGCCAGTTGGTGATTGTTTCTGGGTCGCTGTTGTCCAACAAGTTTGTCTGTTATTTTACTATTGAAAATATTGTTTCCTCCGGAAATCGGTAACATTGAGAACTGCCAAAAAAGGATCAATAGTTATTCTATCTATATCTGAACACGGGGCAGGGGGGAAGAGAGGCAAGCCAGAAAACAGACTTTTAACTATAGAGAACAAAAAGGGTTGCTGGAGAGGAGGTGGCCGGGGGGGATCGGTTTTATGGGTGATGGATACTGAGAAGGGCACTTGTGATGAACACCAATGAATCACTAAATTCTACTCTCGAAACCAGGGTCGCCCTGTATGTTAACTAACTGGAATTTAAGTAAAAAATTAAAGAAAGGAAAAAAATCAGGGAGTGAATTAGGTTATTAGAGAATGAATCAACCATATCATTTCTGAAATCTGTGAGCCTACCCTCCCCTGGACTGAGTTCGAGCTAGTTGAGTCCCACAAAGCTCAGGCTGAGAAAGAAGGTACCTTACCCAAAACAGTGGGAACCCAGAATCACGGGGAACACAGACCTGAGAGGAAAGCAGAATGACGGTCAGAAGAAGGACTGGAAGCCCTTTGTGCAGAGCTAGGGGAGTCTGGGTTCTTCAGCTCTATGCAGTAGAAAGCAAATCTAGCCAACTTGGCAAGAGGAAACTTAGGGGAAGAAGGTAGAGGACTTTGAGATTTGACAGGAAGAACTGGGCTTAGAAAAGAGAGAAACTGAGGCAGTTTGAAAAGGTTGCAGACAGGGCAGGGCTAAGATCAGGTAGCCATTGACCTGCTTGGGACAACACTGCTAGGAAGGAGCAGAGCCCCAACTATTTTTGAGCTATTTTCTCTCTGCTTATGAATTAAATACCAGTAGGGGATCGTGCCATTGGCTTAGCTTGTTTGTTTGCCTACCCCTTGGCTGAGTTACTGCAGTGGACTGAATGACAATAAGGAAGAGGTGATATTGATAAAGGACGTTGGGGTGCTCGAGGAAGGGAAAATGGATGCTGGACAGCTCCAAACCCCCAAACGAATGTGCAGTTGAGCAATCCTGAGCACGTGTGTGGCCCGGCTCCAATAGTTCTGGAAGACTGGTGTCACCTCAGAAACCACCCCCCCACGCCCCCCGTCCACTTGCATCTGAGCTTAGCTCGGGTCCAACAGTCAAATGAGCACCGATTTCACCCCTCCTGACTATTACCCTGTCCCCCAGGGGCACCTGGGCCCCGGCTGCAGCCAGCTTGGAGATGGTGTGATACAGAATTCTGTTTGGATCTGTGCAGCCAGCTGTCCACCATGATGCAGCAATCAGGTATCAGTTATCTGCCCATCTGTCAGTTACCTCAAACTGCAACTCATTACTCCCCTCTTTCCCAAAGCTCCTGATGTGCTCTCCGGAATGCCATGAGGTTACCACGAAACATTCTTCACCCTGTGTTTCCAGACCACATGACCATTCAGCCCCTCTAAATGTCAGAGGTCCAATGCTAGTGATGTCCAGAACTGAAAGTCAGAAGAAGAGAAACCTAAGCAATAATCCCAGCCCTGGAGCTTCTTTCACAAGCACCCACTTCTGTTTTTAGGTTCAGATCACTCCATTCATTCCTTCAGTCATATGACACTGAATAGCTAGCGAATAAATCGTGATTCTCCCCAAAGGCGGTGCCCCTCTGAACCCAGACTTCTTGGGGACAGTGGGGCAGGAACACGGCTTGACGGTGGAGAGGAGGGGAAAATAGATGCCCATCCTTCAGGTTTACTGTGTGGAAGGCCTGTTATCCAGCAGGGGTGGAATTAGGCCATTATAACCAATATGGCTTACATTTTTTTTTATTGTGGTAAAAATATACATAATATAGCATTTCTTTTAACCATTCATAAGTGTACATAAGTTTTGGTATGCTTTGCTTTTGGTTTCATTCACCTCTAAGTGCTTTCTAATTTCCCTTCTGATTTCTTCTTTGACCCATTGGTTATTTAAGGGTACGTTGTTTAATTTCTTTGTACTTATGAATTTTCCAGTATTCCTTCTGTCATTTATTTCTTTTTTTATTTTTTTAATATGAAATTTATTGTCAAACTGGTTTCCATACAACACCCAGTGCTCATCCCAACATGTGCCCTCCTCAGTGCCCATCACCCACTTTCCCCTCCCTCCCACCCCCCTGTCATTGATTTCTAACTTCATTTCACCATGGTTGGAGAAAATGCTTTGTATGATATATATTTTTCCTATCTATTTTCTATCTATTGAGACTTGTTTAATGGCCTAGTATACGATGCATCCTCAAGAAGGTCCCACATGCACTTGAGATGAACGTTGGGTGCTGCTGTTGGATATAGTCTCTGCATATCTGTTCAATCTAATTGGTGACCATGTTGTCCAAGCCCTTACTTATCTTTCTTCCACATGGTCTCTCCATTGTGGAAAGTGGGGCGTTGAAATCTCCAACCACTACATCTTGTGGAACTATTTCTCCCTTCAATTCTGCCACTTTTTGTCTCATACACTTTGCAAGTCTGTTATTAGGTCTGTAAATGCCTGTTATTGTTATATGTTTTTGCTGGATTGAAACTCTTATTAATATATAACGTCCTTCCTTGTCTCTTGTAATTTTTTCAAAAGATTTTATTTTTAAGCATTCTCTACAAGCAACATGGGGCTTGAACTCACAACCCCAAGGTCAAGAGTCGAATGCTCCACTGAATTTATGGTCTATTTTGTCTAATATTGGTATGCCCACGGCACTTCTCTCCTGGTTACTATTTACATCAAATGTCTTCTTCCAGCCTTTCACTTTCAATCTGTTTGGGTCTTTGAATCTAAAATAAGTCTCTTGTAGACAGCATATAGTGGAATTGTGGGTTTTTAAACTCCATCCTGCCAGACTCTGTCTTCTGAATGGAGACTTCAATCCGTTGGCATTTAAAGTTATTACTGATAAGGAAGAATTTATTGCTGCCAATTTGCTATTTGTTTTCTACATGAGTTATAGCCTTTGGTTGCCCCTCATTTCCTCCATTACTGCTTGCTTTGCATTTAGTTGATTTTTTGTAGTGAAACATTTTGATTCTTTTATTATTTCCTACTGTGTAAATTTTATCGATATTTCTTTCGTGGTTACTGTGGGGATTACATTTAACATCCTAAAGCTATAACAATGTAATTTGAATTTACACTAACTTCACTTCAATAGCACACAAAAGCTCTATTCCTGTGATGCTCTGTCCCCTCTTTCTGTTATCAGTGTCACAGATTACGTCTCTCACGTTGTGTGCTCAACAACAGAATTTACTCAATTTTATGCCTTTGTCATTACATAGAAAATGTAAAGTGGAGATATACACTAAAATTACAATAATACTAATTTTTATAATAGCCCCTGTATTTACTGTATTGGAGATCTTAATCTCTTCATATGGCGTCAAGTTACTGTCTAGCTTCATTTCAACCTGAAGAACCCTTTAACGTTTCTTGCAGGACAGGTCTAGTGGCAAAAACAAAAACAAAATCAAAAACAAAAAACCCTCCAGCTTTTGTTTGTCTGTCTATCTGTGAATGTCTTGATTCCTCCCTCATTTCTGCAGTTCAGTTTTGCTGGATGTTGAATTCCCAGTTGACAGTACTTTGAATATACCAACCCACTGCCTTCTAGCATCCAAGGTTTCTGATGAGAAATCAGGTGAAATCTTATTGAGGGTCCCTTGTATGTGACAAGTCACTTCTGCCTTGTTGCCCTTAAGATTCTCTGTCACTTGACAGCTTGATTATAATGTTCATCACTATGGGTCTCTTTTGAGTTTATCCTACTTGTTTGTTGACCTTCTTGGATTTGCAGATTCATGAATTTCACCAAATTTGGGAAGTTTTCAGCCATTATTTCTTCAAATATTCTTTCTGTTGTTCCTCTCCTCCTTCTGGGGATTCCCACAATGTGTATATTCATCCACTTGATGGTACCCCACAGATTCCTAAAATGCTGTTTATTTTCTTCCTTCTGTTTTTCTTTCTGTTGAGATTCACTCATCTCAATGATCAGATCTTCAAGTGTTCGGATTCTTTCTTCAGCTTGTTCAAATCTTCTTTTGAACACTTATAGTGTATATTTTACTTCATTTATTGTACTCTTCCACTCCAGAATTTATTTTTGGTCTGCTTTTATATTTTCTATCTACTGATATTCACATTTTGTCCATACATTTCTCCCCTATATTTATTTCTGTCTTCCTTCAGCTCTTTGAGCATCTTTAAGACAATTGTTTTAAAGTCTTTCTATACTAAATTCAACATCTGAACTTCCTCAGGTACATTTTCTGTCCATTTAATTTGTTTCTTTGAAGGACCCATTCTTTCCTATTTCGTCATATGCCTTGTGATTTTTTGTTGTTGAAAGATGGATATTTGAATCTTATAATGTGGTCAATCTGTAAATCAAATTCTCCATCTTCCACAAAATTTTCTGAGTTTTTGTTTATTTGTTTGTTTGTTATTGTTGTAGAGTGTTTCTGTGCTGGAAATCAGTCTAAGGTAAAAGCTAATGTTTTCTCAATTCTTTTCTGAACCTGCCTTTTCCCCTTAGTCCCTTAGTGTGAGTTAATAGGAGATAGATAGATAGATAGATAGATAGATATAAAATGGTCTTTGTCCCTGGTTCCTGGCACAGAGCCCCCCAAATCCTTGTAATTTCCTAAGTGATGAGAATGCTAAGAACATCTTTTGTTCTAATATTCGTATTTGATCCCATCCTTGACACAAGACTCCTGAAACCTTTGTAAATTTCTCTTTTTTTAAGTTTTATTTATTTGTTTTAAGAGAAAGAGAGAGGGAGTGCAAGCAGGGGAGGGGCAGAGAGAAAGGGAGGAGAGAATCCCAAACAGGCTCCACACCATCAGTGCAGAGCCCGACACAGGGCTTGAACCCACAAACCATGAGATGATGATCTGAGCTGAAGCCAAGAGTTGGATGCTCAACCAATTGAGCCACCCAGGCACCCCAAACCTTTGTAAATTTTCAAGTGATGAGAATACTAGGGGAATCTTTTGTCCTATTGAAGTGATTCTGAAAGTGCTCCTGTATGACTCCTGGATGGGGACCGGTAACCAGAAAGACCAAGCCATGATTAGAAGCTTGGAATTTTCAGCCACAGCCCTCATCCTTCAGAGGATGGACAACAATTGGGCTCGAGTGCTAGAAACAGGCTTAATAACTGACGATGCCCATGTGAGGAAGTCACCATAAAATACCAAAAGTATGGGGTTCAGAGAGCTTCTAGGTTGGTGAACATATCCACAGCAGAAGAATAATGCACCCCGACCCCCCAGGGATGGGAGCTCCTGTGCTTGGGACTCTCCCATACCCCACCCTATGTATCTCTTCATCTGGATCTTCATCTGTAACCTTTATCTTTTCCTTTAATAAGCTGGTGAATATAAGTAATCATTTCCCTGGGTTCTGTGAGTTACTCTAGCAAATTAATTAAACCCAAGGAAGGGATCACTGGGCCCTCTGATCTGCCACCAGTTGGTCAGAAGCATAAGTGAGAGCCTGGCCTTGCGAATGGGATCTGAAGTGTCTGTGTGGGGACAGGGGACAGTCTTGTGAGGCTGGGTCCTAAACCTGTGGGATCTGATGTCATCTTCAGGTAGATAGTTTTGGAATGAGTTAAATTGTCGGATACCCAGCTGGTGTCAAATTGTTCAATGTGGTGAATAACCTCCATACATTTGGTGACCAGAAACGTCATAAGCAAAGGTTTTTGTGTAAGTAGTAAAAGAGAAACACGGGGAAGAGAATGACAATTAGAAAGAATGGGGATTTCCCCTACTCCAGAGGTGGAAAACTGAATGTTTCCCTTTACGCCTGGGTTTACCTTCTAAATTCCACCATATGTAGGGTTGTTTTTGAATGCCCAAAACAAGTGATAACTCCTTTAAGTCTCTTGGGAGCTGAATCAGTTGGTGGGGAATGAAAAAATGGCATAGCCTCCATGCCTTCCCCTCAGTAGCCTGAAGCAGCAATGCATACTCAGAACACAGAACTCCAATATTATTTGAAAAACAAGGTCCTTCTTGCCCACTCCGGCTCTAGCAAGTCATGTCAGAAATGTGGGCTGCTGTCCCCACATTTGTCTGCCATGGGGCCGAGAGTGGGTGAGAAATGAGTAGTTGCCACCATACTGATGGCTGAAATCAATAGAGATTAACTGCCATTTATCAGCTAAGCTGTTTCCTGGAAACTACAAATATTCAAATGAACTCCACAGTTACAACATAGTCACTTCAGACAGTTTCTACCAGTATAATTGTTGTCCAGCTGGAGAGAGCCATTCCTGCTACTTTCTTCTCCACTATTTTCCCTAACATCACTCATGATTTATATTGTAAAGTTTATTTATTTATTTTGAGGGGGACAGAGAGAGAGAAGCCCTGTAGTAGGCCATGCTGTCAGCACAGAGCCCAACGCAGGCCTTGATCTCATAACTGTGAGATCATGACCTGAGCCCAAATCAAGAGTCAGATGCTTAACTGACTGAACCACCCAGACACCCCTCATGATTTATATTTTTAAAGGATAACTCTGGCTACCATATTGAATGTGGGCTATGTGGTACCGAGGACAGAAGTACAGACACCATTTAAATTGACTGAAGTAATTCAGATGAGAGATCATGGTGACTTGAACGAGAGTGGTAAAAGGGAGACACTCAGAAGTTTCATAGTCTGGGTGTATTTTGAAGGAAAAGGCAAAAGATTTCCAAATAAGTTGAATGTGGCAAGAGAAAGAGGGAGACAACGGGGTGAAGGTTGACTTCAAGATTTTTTACTGAAACAATTGGAGAGACGAGGCTGCCATCAACTAAGACGGAGGGCAGTTTCAGCAGCCAGCCTGAGATGTCTGTATGACATGATATGAGCCTGAAGTGCAAGAGAGAAGTCTGAGCTAGAAATATAAATTTGTGAGTAATCACACATAGGTGGAATTTAAAACCATGAGATGAGACAGCATCACCAAAGAAGTGAGTGTAAGTGGAAAAGCCAACAAAGGATAGAGCCCTGAGGTGCTCAACACTGAGAGGTGGGGGAAAGAGAAGGAATCACTAAAAGAAGCCAAGAGTGACCAGTGAGGCAGAAAAACTGTCAGGAGAGTATCATGTCTTAAAAAGAAAAACCTGGGGCGCCTGGGTGGCTCAGTAGGTTGAGCGTCCGACTTCGGCTCAGGTCACGATCTCGTGGTCCGTGAGTTCGAGCCCCGCGTCGGGCTCTGGGCTGATGGCTCAGAGCCTGGAGCCTGCTTCCGATTCTGTGTCTCCCTCTCTCTCTGCCCCTCCCCCATTCATGCTTTGTCTCTCTCTGTCTCAAAAATAAATAAACGTTAAAAAAAAAATTAAAAAAAAAAAAGAAAAAAAGAAAAACCTGAAGACATTTTTCATGGAGAAGACAGTGAGCATCCCTCTGAAGTGCTTCTGATTAGTATGATAAGGATGAAAACTTGACCGTAGGATGGCACCAGGTAGAGTCCGTTGGTGAGGTTAACAAGGGTAGTTTTGGTTGAGCACTGGGAATAAAAGCCTCATTGGAGTGGATTTACAAGAACGTGGGAGGAGAAGGATTACAGACAGAGGGCACAGACAATAATTTTGAGGAAGTTTGCTACAAAAGAAAGCAAAAAATTGGGCAGTAGGTTGTAGGGAAGTGGGTCAAGTGCCAGTGTTTTTGAAGGGGAAAAATAACAGTTTGTGGGAGAAACAATGGTTACGTATATTCAGCAGTTGAGGATAATCCAGGAGAGACAGTACAATCGATGCTATAAAGAGAGAAGGAAGAATGACCCCGGGGAAGGTACCCTTGAGCAGGTGAGTGGCGACCGGATTCAGTGCACAGGTTGAAGGCTTGGCTCTTGACAGGAGCTTGGAAAGTTCGTTTATGTCACAGGAACACAGGCTGGATCTTGGGAGCAGATGCTAGTGATGGAAGCCTGGAGAATTTCTCTCCAGGTTGCTCACGTTTTCTTACTAAAGAGGGGAGCAAAGTCATAAGCTGAGAGTGATGATGGAGACAAAGCCAAGGTGAGTGAAGACAAGCATGGAAGAGTTGGTTGGGAGACTGGGGAATGGGAGAGGAGGTTGAATAAGGTTGAAATGGGGGTGGAATGGGAGAGGAGGTTGAATAAGGTTGAAATGGGGGTTGAATGGGAGAGGAGGTCGAAAAGCATACTGCAGACAAACAAACAAACGAACCCATACTACAATGGCCAGATAGGATTAAGGTTCATTTTCAGTGCGTGTTAAAAGATTTAAAAAAAGACCATAAGCATCCTTTTCTCTAGTCACATTTGGTTGTGTGAAGGGTTGGGTCCAATCCACATTGGGGTTTTTGTCAAGTGAGTACAGTGAAGCAAGAGTGGGTTGGGGATTGAGCATGTGGGCGAGGGGGTGCTTATAAGGAACATAAATTTAAGTTGGTTGAGTAGGAGAGAGAGGACAGGAAAGGGGTAAGGGACAGTGGAAGATGGCAGAACAACAGAGCAGAAGTACTTGAGACAAAGGATTATTGGAAGTACTCTCTTAGAGGAATGAGCTACAAAGACAGGAGGGATTATGAAGGATTTACAATCATGAAAAATGACAAGGTAGAGATGCCCCTAGGAGCATGTGACCCTGGGAGGGTGAAGACCGAGTTCATCAGGGAAGATAGGGCTCTCTTTTCTTTTCCCACCAGCATAGAGCTTGGGACAAGTAGGCATTCGATAATCATCAGTTGAACGAATGGGGGGTGACTACCAACTGGCCTCCACAGCAGTTCTGATGTGTTTCCTACCTTCTCTGTTCCATCCCAGTTGCTCTTAGCCCCGGATTGCTCGGGCACAATTTGTCTCAGATCGATGAGAATTAGCACAGGTGACCCTTGGCACAACTATGACACCAAAATTCCTAACAGTGGCTCTTACCTCTCTTTCAGTGCATATTTAACATCTTCTTATTCAGAGACTTCCAGGGACCTGGGTAGTCCCACTGTTTCCCGTTGCTGCATCACCTCCAACCCCCGAAACCTGCTCTGGGAATAGAATAATATTGCCTGTTTATACCTCAGAATGGATAAGTAAATGTTTCCTCTCTTGGGAGGACACATTTATTTTTCATGTTAATTTATTTATTTTGAGAGAGACAGAGAGAGACAGAGCATGGGCAGGGAGGGCAGAGATAGAGGGAGAGAGAGAATCCTAAATAAGCTTTATGTGTCAGGACAGAGTCCAACGCGAGTCTCGATCTCATGAACTGTGAGATCATGACCCGAGCTGAAATCAAGAGTCAGACACTTAATCGACTGAGCCACCCAGGCACCCCTGGAAGGACACATTAAAAAAAAATTTTTTAATGTTTGTTTATTTTTGAGAGAGAGACAGAGACAGTGTAAGGAGGGGAGGGGCAGAAAGAGAGGGAGACACGGAATTGGAAGCAGGCTCTAGGCTCTGAGCTGTCAGCACAGAGCCCGACGCAGGGCTCGAACCCACGAGCTGTGAGATCATGAGCCGAAGTCGGATGTTTAACTGACTAAGCCACACAGGCGCCCCTGGGAAGACACATTTTAATGGGGCAAGGGAATAAAGGATTTGGCTTCTGTGAAAACTTTGCAGATGTCAGGAAAGTAGACCACAGGGTCTGGGGTCAGGAGAACTCATGTTCTTGAAATCAGACCTTTGCCCTGGGTGGGCTGTGGGTGGGGGGAGTAGCATTGGATCAGTGGGAAAATCTCACCATAGACCTGTTTATTTCACTTTTTTTTTTCTTTGTTCTGAAAACACAGGCTGCAGTCCTGACATAGCAGTCCCAAAGCGTGGGTAAGTTTCCCCACTCAGGGAGGAGAGGGTGTGGGTGGCTCAGTGAGGCCTTTAATTGCTATTTTAATTGACTTTATGGAGGTATAATTTATATACTATATCCATTTAGCTTTATGAGGTATATTTTGGAAACTGTATACACCTTTCAAGCATGAAGTTCAGTATGTTTTGGAAGTAATGTGCCAATCAAGATACAGAATATTGCTATCACCCCAGAAATTCCTCTGTGCTCCTGTGCAATCAGTTGCCCCCTAGCCCCTACCCAGGAAACCATGGTTCTGTTTTCTGACACCACAGATGAATGTTGCTTGTTATGAAGCCTAATATAAATGCAGTCCTACACGGTGCCCTCTTTGAGGTCTGGCTTCTTTTGCTCATACTTTTGCTTATTATTTTCCACTGCTGATTAATATCCCATTGAATGGGCATACCACAATTTATTTACCTATTCACCCAATGATGGCCATTTGTGTTGCTGGGTTTTTTTTTTAATTAATCAGCAGTTATTTTAAAATGTTCTTTTAATGTTTTTTTTTTTTTTTTTTTGAGAGAGAGAGAGAGAAAGAGAAAGAGAGTGTGAGTGCAGGAGAAGAGAGAGAGACAGAGAATCCCAAGCAAGCTCCATGCCAGCCTCGCAGAGACCGACACGGGGCTCAAACTCATAAACCGTGAGATCATGACCTGAGCCAAAATCAAGACTCGGATGCTCACCCATTTGAGCCACCCAGGAGCCCGATTTGCAATCAGCAGTTACCAAGCTTCATTAAGCACCAGGCGATGAGCTAGGTGGGGGGGCCCCTGACCACCACCATCCCGCACAGCTAGAAAGAAAAATAAAGTCAAAGAACTTTTAACATTTTTCTTTGGTATGCTTTATACATTGCCTGGATCCCCCTTTCCATTGTCTCTGCTGATGAGCTCAGGCAGACGACAGAATAAGTGGTCAAACAGCCAGGGAGGTACGACGGAAACTCTGGGACCACCACTGGAGACTGGGCTTGTCTGCTTGCTGTGGGGTTTTGTCTGCCTGTTCTGAACACTTGGGTTTGTGCTGGCGATTTTTACATCATGCATTAACATGGTTGCCCCAGTGTTCAGCTGGAACGAGGCTGCTCAGAAGTTCTTGATCTGCCGGCTGACCCACCAGCTAAACTAGTTGGGGATCCACTAGTTCATAGAAAGCCCAGCTGTACAGAGACCACCAGGCATGGGGTCCCACTTGCCTGGGACTCCAGCCACATTACCCCTGTCTGATAAGAGCACCGTGAGCCACTTGGTTGTCACTTTGGAGAACAACAGAACTTGAGGTAACTACATCAGAGCAACGCTGAACACACATTTAAATTCTTCAATCCTTGTAAAAAAAAAGGGGGGGGGGGGTGGCGCCTGGGTGGCTCAGTCGGTTGAGCGTCCGACTTCGGCTCAAGTCATGATCTCACGGTCTGTGAATTCGAGCCCCGCATCCGGCTCTGTGCTGACAGCTCAGAGCCTGGAGCCTGCTTCCGATCCTGGGTCTCCCTCTCTCTCTGCCTCTCCCCCGCTCTCTCTTTGTCTCACTCTGTCTCTCAAAAATAAATAAATGTAAAAAAAAAAAATTCTCCAATCCAATTATACGCACTGGAAAAGTAAAGCCAAACCCCGCATTTCTTGAACAACACGGTCCCAAAGGCAAGTTAACCATTTCAACCTGTGCTCGAGAGAAAAAAACAGCCGATCCTTGTTCCCAAAGATAAAAGTGTCTGAGTGGAAGACACTTAAGAAGAGACTGTACAGTATTTCCCAAATTGCATGTTTTGTACTTTATGGGAGATATAAGGGATTTTTAAGGGTCATATTAACAGTGCAGGAGTTTCACATCACATGCTGGCTTGACAGGAGATGCCACTCTCCTGAGGGCCCTTCCACTGATAAACAAGCTTACGCTATTATTGTTCTGTCGGACCCTCATGTCCACCCTGTGGGCAAACAGGGCAACTACCGGTGTCCCCTTTTGCAAATGAGGTCGCCGAAACTTAGTAAAGAGCAGCGCTGGGACCAGGGAGAGTAAGCGATGGATCATTGCAAATGCAGCGGGGGATCCTGTCTTTTTTTTTAAGATGCTGACATTTTGTTCATCACGGGCTTTTTGTATTTAACTGACTTTTAAAATATCGTGTTAAAATGTTAACGACCTTGATTACTGAATCTCTTTGCACCGGAAGCTGGTGCCTCAATGACCTTATTCTAGGCCCAGCCCTGCAGGCCGAGAGGATTAGCTTGAATCCTATGAAGTATCCATTTACTACGTGTCAGAAAGGGCTGAATAGCAATAATTTTGTAGGGGTGCCCCTAATGGATGCTTCCAGGAAGGAGTCCTACGCGTCTCTGTGCTACGTGTGACTGTTTTATTTTTGGGCGTGCAAAGGTCCTCAGCCTGGCTGCACATAGATCCAACCATGGGGCTTGTGTTATAACCAGAATCTCAGGCTGGGGGGGTGGGGGGTGGGGAGAAATGGTATGTGTGTTCCCAAAAAACTCCTTCAGTGTGAGCTACTGGGTTACAGCTTCTGGATCAAACTCGGTCTAGACCAGGCTAGAGAGAGAGAGAATACCCTGGATTCCAATTCTGGCGGCCTCACTTTCTAACCACAAGAGTTGAGGCTAGTTGCACATTGTAGAGAGTGTTGAGTAACACATGTGTTTAGCGCAGTGCTGGGCCCTGAGAAACCCTGGACACCCGTTAATGGTTCGATGCACTGTTACTTGGTGCTGAGGCCCAGAGAAGTGAAAGTCACCCAAGGTCACCCGGCAAGTTCATGAAAGGGCTGGGTTTGTGGCCCAGGTCTTTCTGGCCCCGTATCTACAGCCAAAAGAACCATGTTTGAGATCCACTAAATGCTCCCTCCAAGGATGATGCACTCAGCAACTAGCCCACCGGGAATGAGGGTTACTCCTGGCCAGAGAGGAGCTGACCAGGCAGGGGGAGCAGAAATGAGCAGGTTCCTGTCCCTGGAGGATTGCCCTCCTGCAGGGGAAACCCCCACCCCCACCCCCCGCAGCCTCTACTATCTTCCGTGGCCCAGACTTCTGACTAGAGCTGACAGCTGCTTCCCTTTCCTCGCCTTTAACCTTTCCCGTGCTGGCTTCAGCTCCCCGCACCTCAGCCCCAGCCAGGGACTTCCTGATTACTGAAACCGCAGGCACCACTGGGGACCTCTGCCTTGTGGGCACTGCCAGTAACTCACTTTCCCGAGTTCCTCTCCCGTTTGGCTTTCTGTCACACGCCACAGGCCAGAGAAAGTGACTCGGCGGGGCCCAGCCTCATCTCCGGCCACCTCTCCTCCTCACCTCTCGGGTTCCAAGCAGCCCCAAAGTCTCGTGGCGCCTCGGCCCTGAGGCCTCCCTGCCTGTGCGCTGTACTCACCACCCTTCTGACCTGGGAACCCCCCACCCATCTCGCTCTCCAGGCAAAGCCCCGGTCAGCCCTCGAACCCGGAGCTGATCAGCAAGCTCTCTGGTGGCCCTGCTGCCTCCAGGCCATTCTGTCAGGGACTTCAGTGACTGCCTCCTTTCACAGCAGTTTTCTAGAATTCGGTTGTATCCACTTTCTCCCCGCATACCGGACTGTGAGCTCCTTTTGAGGCAAAAGCCGTTCCCTTCATCTCCCCGGAAACCAGGAAGCTCACGTCTCTAGCGATCATAGCCATGCCCCCTGAGCACCCACTGCCTGCCAGGTGCCATCCTGGCCGTTATTCACGGTCTCATCCTTTTAGCCAACAGCCAAACGAATATCACCATCCTATTTAGTTTACGATCGAGGAAAGTGAGGCGCTTGGAGCCCGCCTGATGTCCCCGTGGTCAAACAGCTCCTCTGCGGAGCAGGTGGAATTCGAACCCGAACACTTGAACTTGTAGGGTCTGTGGCTTCACCACCCGGCTATCCATCCAGGAAGGATGGGGAATGCCTGACAAGAGGGAGCTAAGGAAGGGGTTTCTCCCTTCCAGGAGTCCAGGTCTTACTGGGGCCAGAGCAAGCACACGGGCGGACCCACACAGAGCATGGGAAAATACGAGGGGAAACAGAATCAAAAGCCACAATGTGTGCTACAGAGAAGTGCTTCTCCAGCGTGTATGTACCTCACCCGGAAATCTAGTGAAACTGTAGATTTGGATTCGCATGGGGACGGGACCCAAGACTGCATTTCTAACAAGTTCCCAGGTGATGCTGATGCTGCTGGTCCCGGGTCCACACTTTAAGGAGCAAAGATGAACCCTGAAGCCAAAGTAGGCCAAAGGAGGCCAAAGGAGGGAGATTTCAGTGTAAGCTGTGGAGGTCCTGGGACAGTGTCCTGGGTCTGCGATGATGGCGGGGCTCTGGTGGGCGGAGGGAAGGGAGGGAAACATCCTCCTTGGGGTCATCCACCACCCTGCTCTCAGGAGCCTGGAGCGAGGGGTGGTTCCAAGGACCTGTGACTTATGTCCTAAAGCCACCTTGACACCCCCCCCCCCTTAACGAGCAGCTGCACGGAGCAGGAGCTCCACATGTGAATAGCCTGTTTTTGAGAAATGTCCCATTCTGATCATGTCAGGAAACATTTTGCAGATTCAGAAGTCAGAGCCAAAGGGAAGTGCCGTGTGTCCTACAATTAGCTGCAGTGGTTAAATAGGAACAATCTTTCCCCCAAGTGGTTCCTCTTGAGGGGAACGTTTCTGCTGGCTGCAGGACTTTTTGGCCATCTATAAAGCTTCACAATGGAAAATAAAGAAATTCTCAAGGAGGACAAGTTCTTGGCTAGCACTGGAGAAAGAGAAACTATCAACCAAACCATGTTCCCTGCTATGGAGACCTTTGAAATCAACGGTAAAGTACTCCTTCCCAGTAATGGCATTCCCTGGTGATGTACTTTTTCTGTTGGCAACATGAGAATGGACAAGGTGATAGGAAGCCTAGGTTTGTACCATAGACTCTCACTAATCCATTTCTGGAATGCTTCAAGCTGGAATTCGTAGAATGCGAGTAATAGATGCTGTATCGTTAGCATATAGTTGGGGTTGCTTTTTTTAGCTTCGCAATAAATTGTATTCAAATAATTTCCCCAGATTAATGCAGTCACCATACGCTCCTGCTTTTTATTAGCGTCTTATTTGGACACACAGATTGTGCGATGAAATGGCAAAACGAAACAAGAGGGATGAAAAGTTTCCACAAAACTAAAGCCAGTGCCACATAGTTATTTAATGTAATTCCTTGAAAATTCTTCTAGGTGACTTCCATAATAACTGATGTGTTGATCAGGGAGTGCTTTCTGCATTTCGTGTGGGCTAGGCTATGTTTGTAGCTTCATAATTAGTTTGTCTTAGATTCGCTTCAGGTTTTAAAAATTCAGGCAACTCTGTCGTCTTTATTTTCTCCCTCATTGTTATACAGGTGGTGCATTTTTTAAATCTTCTAGACTTTAAAGTCACCAGGGGGTGTTTTCCACAGGGGATCTCTGGTTTTCCATTCCAGAATATCCTTTCGGAATTGCCTTCTGAACTAATGAGTCATTCCTGCTCCCAGTCTTTTCTGGAAGTTGTATGTTCAGAGCAAGCGAAGTTCTGTCCCCTGGCCTAATTTGTCTCTCCCATCCAGCATTTGTTCGTGTGGTCACCGGCTGGGATTTAAGGGGGTACAAAGATGAGGGGTTGGGTGTTCTGCCTTTAGGAATTTGCAGTGTGGTAACAGAGAACGCATGCACGCAAATGCCTTTAATAATTGTTGGCTATTCAGAACTTGGGGGAATGCAGCATTGCTGATATGTGCCTTTTAAGGTACTGAAAATGTGCAAGCAAAGTCAGCTGATCAAACATATTCAGCACCTGCTGGGCACTGTTCTCGGCACCGAGGGAACAAGCAAGAGTAAATGGGGAGTCTTCAGTCACGTTGGTGGTGGCAGGAGGATGGCAGGATGAGGCCACCCGTAAACTATTTCTGAGCAATTTGTCACCAGCACAGGACAGATCTATGGACAGATCCAACCTGGTCTCATGTGAAGGTCAGAGGTGGGAACTCTTCTAAAGTTGAAAGAATAAAGGGAATTAGTGACAGAAGATGCTGGCTGGAGCAGGAATAGAGGACCACAAGTTTATGATCTATTCATAGGGGATATTTAGAGAAATACAGATGGTTCCATGAGGTGGGGTCAACATTGAGTGGGGAAGTTCAGAGGGGACTGAGACTGGGACCAATTAATTTAGACTTTGTCTTGAAGGCAATGGGGAGTGTTGAACGTTTGACATTGGGCAAAGAGGCATTGGTTTGCATTTGAGATTACTTGATTACAGGACGAGCTACAAAGAGTAACTCTGAGGACAGAGAGAAGCATGGCAGCAAGAGACAATAAGAGGCAATGGTTATGAGGAAGGGAAAGAGAGAATGCTCTGGAAAGATATTAGAAGTCACGTCAGTAGGACTCTAATGGCGGGGCAACGCAAGTGAGGGGGGAGGCCAGCTTCAAGGAGGGATTCCAGCTTTCTGACTTGGTTTACAGAGGCCACTAACTAAAATTCTGACCAAAAACCGAACGAACAAACAAAACCCTCCAGCTTCGTCGGAAGGAACATTTTTCTAAATGCATTGACAACTTCCTGTCTTCTCATACAAAGATCGCGGACCATATGGAACTTTCCAGATGAATGCATTATGAACAGTAATCTCTGTGAGGCTCTGTAACATAGTGACCCCCTCAGAGCTTACTGAAATGAATAAAACTCTTTGCTTCAGCACTAAATGGCTCCAAGCATCTTCCTTTCTTTCTTCCTCCCTTGCTCCCTCCCTTTCCTTATGTCTCCTGAAGATGGCTTTCGTTTTCTGAAGAGACTCAACCTACCGCTGGTCTTGCTGCACAGAAGGCCCACCAAAACCCCCGGTGTTTCCTTGGGGACCAGTACGAGCCTCCCCCTCCCCCTCAATGGCAGAGCGTCTGGCCTTGAACAAGAAACTCTCCCCTTGTCCCCTGTGTCAGTATCCTTCTGGGATGCGCTCCTGTGCTCCTTTTGGAAAATTACGGACATTTTTCTTTACTGAGCTTCCTGTCTTTCCCCCAGTGTGTCTGGTTTCTCAAGAAGGAGCTCTGTTAGCACATCAGGAAGCTCTTGCGGTCCGTGGGATGGAATCTGTCTGGACCTCTCACCCGGAGCCCTCCACTATTTCGGGCCTCACGTCTTGCTTCTTGTACGCCTTCCCACCAATTTCCGTCTGAGAACATACTTCTTGACAGTGAAAACCCCCAAACACACGGGTGGAAAAGTTGTTTGTTCTGCTTAGCAGGAAGCACCGTTCCCCCCAGCGGTGGGTCTAGCTGTCTCTTCTTCCTGCTCTAAAGATGATTTTAAATATTCTCCAAATAGACCTGAACACTGGGCGCTGGCGAGATTGCTGTCACTCCAGGTCCTTGTTCTGACTTTGGTTTCTGTCACGTCCCTATTTCTCAGCATCTTTTAGACATCCAGCTCCACCCTTGAGTTCTTTTTTTCCTAGCTTTTTATTATGAAACCATTACAGACTCACAGAAAGTTGCAAAAACATGTGTAGGGAAGTCTCTGTGACCCCCCACCCGGTTTCTCCCTCCCGGTGAGAACATCTTGCGTAGCTACAATATCACAACCGGGAAATGGATATTGGCACAACTTATAGAGCTCAGATTTCATTAGTTTTACATGCATTCGTGTGTGTGTGTGTGTGTGTGTGTGTGTGTGTGTGTGTGTGTGAATAGTTCTCTATGAGTTTATCCTATGTGCATATTTGTGTAACGATCACCAGCATCAGAATACCGAACTGTTGCATCACAAGACTCTGTGTCATGTTATCTTTATAGCCACACATACATACCCCTCACCGCCCCCCACCGGCGATCCGCGTCCCCTGGCAATCACCAATCGGTTCCCCAATTCTACAGTTTTGCCGTTTAAAGAATGGTGTATAAACGGAATCACACAGTATGTAACTTTTTTAAGATTGGCTTTTTTTTCCACCTAGCACGATTCCCTCGAGATCCATCCAAGTTGGTGTTATGTATCAACAGCTCTTTTTATTAAGGGGTGTTTCTCGTGAGTATTATCCCATGATATGAATGTACCGCAGCGTGTTTAACCACGCACCCCTTGAAAGACGTAACACACTGTTGCCAGTGTGCAGCTACTGCGAATACAGCTGCTATGATCATTTACGAAAAAGTTTTTGTGTAAGCCTAAGTTTTCATTTCTCCGGGATAAGTTTTCATTTCTCCGGGATAAACGCCTCCAAGTGCAGCGGCTGCATTCTAAGTGTGGGTTTGGTTTTTTAAGAAGCGGCGGATCTATTCTTCCAGCGTGGCTGTGTCATGTTACGTTCCCACCCGTGACGTACAGCTGACTCAGTTTCTCTGAGTCCTTGCCGGCAATTGGTATTTTTACTATTTTTATTTTAGCCATTCCGATGGGTGCCTGATTGCGATATCCTATTGTAATTTTGATTTGCATTTTCCTAACGGCTGCTAATGTCTGCAAATATTCTCTCCCAGTCTGTAACATGTCTTTTCATCCTCTTAACAGTCTTTTACAAAGCAAAAGTATTTAATTCTATGGGGGAGGCCCTACCTAGCAATTTTCCCTTTTACAGATTTACAGTCTAATTTCCCCTTTTGCAGATTTAGAGATTTATAGATTTACAGATTTACAGATTTACAGTCTAAGCCCTCTTCACCTGGCCTGAGGGCCCACAAGTTTTCTCTTATGTTTAATTCTAAAAGTTTTATAGGGGAGGTGGGTGAGGGGATGGGCTACACGGGTGATAAGTATTAAGGAGGGCACTGTTGGGGATGGGCACTGGTGTTATATGTAAGTGATGAATCACTAAATTCTACTCCTGTAACCAATACTACACCATACTTGTCGATGTCGAAACATCAAGTAGCTATTCCTCACATTTTATTCTTTTTCAAGATGATTTTAGCTATTCCATGTAAATTTTAGCATAAGCTTACTGATACCTACAAAAAAAAAAAAAAAACCTTTTTGGGATTTTATTGGAATTGTGTTACACTTCCAGGTCAGTTTTGGAGAATTGACATCTTAACTATGTTTAGTCTTACAATCCGTGAACACAGTGCATCTCCACATTTATTTAGGTCTCTGTTTTTGTTTTTTTGGTTTTGTTTTTTAATCAGGGTATTCAAATTTTCAGCCTACACCTCATGTATACATTTTGTCGCCTTCATATCTAAAAAGTTCATTTCCTTTGGAGCGACTGTAAATGCCATTATGTTTTAATTGTGATTTCCACCTATTTGCCAGGAATATATCAGTAGTGACTGAATAAGAGAGTGAGAACAGACATCCGTGCCTTCTTCCCAATCTTCAGAGCAAATGATCCTGTTTCATTATTATGTATCATGTTAACTTTAGATATTTTTAGATGCTCCTTTTTTTTTCAAGTTTTATTTATTTATTTTTGAGAGAGAGAGAAAAGAAGCACACACGTGCACACAGGAAGGGCAGAGAGACAGGAAGAGAGAGAATCCCAAGCAGGCTTTGCACTGTCAGAGTGGAGCCCAAAGCGGGGCTTGAACTCACAAACTGTAAGACGATGACCTGAGCCCTAATCAAGAGTTGAACGCTTAACTGACTGAGCCACCCAGGCCCCCCATTAGATGCTCCTTTTTTTTTTTAAGTTAAGGAAATTCTATTTTATTTCTAGTTTGTTGAGAGTTTTTACTTATGAATTTATTATTTATAAAGAGAGTTAGAATTATGAATTATAATTATGAGAGTTTCAGTATGAATTTGATTTTGTCAAGTACTTTTTCTGTGTCCATTATATGGTTATCTGATTTTTCTTCTTTAGCTCATTGATATGGTGGATCATACTGATTGATTTCTGGATATTGAATCAGAGTTACATACCTAGAAATCCCCTTTAGTCATGGTATATATAAATTCTTTTTATACATTGTTTAACATGGTTTACTAATATTTTGTGGAGGATTCTTATGTCACATTTCATGAAAGGTACTGATCTTCAGTTCTCTTTTTTTATGTTATCTTTGGTTTGCATTTTCAAGATAATCCTGACCTCCTAAAATGAGTTAGGAACTGTTCTCTACTCTTCCATTATCTTGTAAGAGAGTATGTAAAGCTAGTGTTAATTCTCTTAAAGGTTTGATAGGATGTTCCAATAAAATTATCTGGGCCTTGACATTTCTTTTTCAGGAGCTTTTTCAGTACAAATTAAGTTTATTTAATATATACAGACATTCATATTATGTATTTCCTATTGGCTGAGTTTTGGTAGTTTGTAGTTTTTGAGAAATTGATTCATTTCTTCCAAGTTGTGAGCATAAAGTCAGTGACAGGATTTTCTTATTTTCTTGTTCCGGGCTGCAGGAACTGTGGTGATAGCTCCTATTTGAGTCCTTATATTGATGATTTGTGTCTTTTCCTCTTTTAACTTTGTGAGTCTTGCCAGAGCTTTATCGATTTTATTGATTTGATTCATGGAACCAATGTTTTGTTCTTTTGATGCTCTCTTTCGTTTTCCTATTTTAAATCTCATTGATTTCTGCTCTGATCTCTGTTATTTTGTTTGTTTGTTTGTTTCTGGTTGCTTAGGGTTTATTTTGCTGCTCTCTTCCAATTTCTTGAGCTAGGACCTTAGCTTATTGGATTGAGACCATTCCTTATTTGTAATGTCAGCCTTTAGTGCTGCTATGAATTTCCTTCTCAGTGCTACTTTAGCTGAATCCAATAATTTGATATGTTGTATTCTCACTTTCAATCAGTTGCATTTTTTAAAATTTTTATTTAAGGGGTACCTGGTTGGCTCAGTCAGTTAAGCATCCAACTCCTGATTTTGGTTCATGGCATGATTTCACAGATCATCGGTTCAAGCCCCATGTCAGGCTCTGCACCGACAGCACGGTGCCTGCATGGGGTTCTATGTCTGCCCCTCTCTCTGTCCTTCTTCTGCTCTCCTTCTCTCTCTCTCAAAAAAAAAATATTTATGACTTTATAGCTCATACATTATTTAATTTTTAAAAAAAATTTCCAAGTGTTTAGAGGTTTTCCTTGTCTGTCTGTTACTGATTTCTGTTTTGATTCGATTGTCAGGAACCATACTCTGTGCAACTTCATTTCTTTTCCATTTTGTTGGGGTTTGTTTTAGGACCCATGATATAGTCTATCTTGGTGAATATCTCATGTGTGCATGGAAAGAATGTGTATTCTGCTATTGTTGCATGGAATATTCTATAACTGTTCTTTAGATTCTATTGGTTTATGCTGTTGTTCATTTCTTCTATAGCTTTGCTGATTTTTGATCAGTTTCTGAGAGTGGGATGTTAATATCCCCAGTATTATCGTGGATATATTGATTTCTCCTTCAGTTATATCAATTTTTGCTTCATACAAATGGGAGCTCTGTTGTTGACTTTCTTGGAGATAGCATATGGTTGAGTCATGCTTTTTAATCCACTTTGTCATTATCTGCCTTCTCATTGGTTTGTTTTTTAAAGTTTATTTATTTATTTTGAGAGAGAGAGAGAGAGAGAGAGAGCATGCACACGATCAGGAGAGGGGCAGAGGGAGAGAAAGAGAGAGAGAATCACAAGCAGACTCCATGCTCCATGCTGAGCCTGACATGGGGCTCGATCCCACGACAGTGAGATCAAGACCTGAGCCAAAATCAAGAGTCAGACGCCCAACTGACTAAGCCACCCAGGTGCCTCCTAACTGACATCTTTAAACCATTGACATTAAAGCAATTATTGATGTGTTAGGGCTTAAATCTGCCATGCTATTATGCATTTTCTCTTTGTTCCTCTGGTTCCCATTAGCAGTTTTTCTTATCTTACTTTCCCATGAGTTGCTTGAACATGTTTTAGGATTCCATTTTGACTTATTTATATTTTTTTGTTTGTTTTTAGTTCATCATTTGAAATAGTTTTCTTAATTTTTTTTTTCTGAGCACTACACCGTACATATATAATTTATCACAGTCTACGGACATCAACATTCTACCACCTTCAGTCAAGTGTAGAAATCTTATTTCCATTTATGTCTTTTGAGCCTTTCCAGTTTTGAAATGTAATCATCTTAAACATTTCCTCTACATGCACTAGGTATCACATAATTATGATTTTTTTTTTCAAACATCAAATGTGCTTTTAAAGGGGCGCCCAGGTGGCTCAGTCAGTGAAGCCTCCGACTTCGGCTCAGGTCATAATCTCATAGTTCGTGAGTTCGAGCCCTACATTGGGCTCTGAGCTGACAGCCTGGAGCCTGGAGCCTGCTTCCAGTTCTGTGTCTCCCTCTCTCTCTCTTCCCGTCCAGTGCTCATGCTCTGTCTCTCTCTCTCTGTCAAAAATAAATAAACATTAAAAAAATTGTTAAGAAATCGATTAAAAAAATGTGATTTTAAAAAATCATGAGAGGGGCGCCTGGGTGGCTCAGTCGGTTAAGCGGCCGACTTCGGCTCAGGTCATGATCTCACAGTCCGTGGGTTCGAGCCCCGCTTCAGGCTCTGTGCTGAAAGCTCAGAGCCTGGAGCCTGTTTCCGATTCTGTGTCTCCCTCTCTCTGACCCTCCCCCGTTCATGCTCTGCCTCTCTCTGTCTCAAAAATAAATAAATGTTAAAAAAAAAAAAATTTAAAAATCATGAGAGAGATGGCCTAAACACATCTCCATGTTTACTCATTCTTTTTTCTTCTTCTTTCCTTTTGCAAGTGCTATGCTTTCTGCTGTTATCATTGCCCTTCTGTCTGAAGAACTTCCTTCGGCCATTCTTCCTTTCTTTTTTTTTTTTAAGATTTTATTTTTATTAAAAAACATTTTTTTAATGTTTATTTTTGAGAGAGAGACAGAGACAGAGAGAGAGAGAGAGGTAGCACGAGCAGGGTAAGGGCAGAGAGAGAAGGAGACACAGAATCTGAAGCAGGCTCCAGGCTCCGAGCTGTCAGCACAGAGCCTGACGCGGGGCTCAAACTCACAAACTGTGAGATCATGATCTGAGCCGAAGTTGGACGCTTAAGCAACTGAACCACCCAGGCGCCCCAAGATTTTATTTTTAAGTAATCTCTACACCCAACCCATAACCCTGAGATTAAGAGTCACAAGCTCCACTGACAGCCAGACAGGCGCCCTCTGTTAGCCATTCTGTAAAGGTAGATCTAGCAGCAATAACTTTGTGTAGTTTTCCTTCATCTGAGAATATCTTTATTTCCTGTTCATTCTTAAGGGATATTTTCACTGGATACAGTTGATAATTCATTTTTTGAGCACATGAAAAATGTCATGTCACTTCCGCTTTCAGATGAGAAATCTGCTATCATTCAAATCGGTATGTCTATAGGTCATGAGTCATTTTTTCTTGGCTCCCTTCAAGATTTTTTCTTTTTCTTTAGATTTTTAATTTTCTTGGTATGTAGGGCTGTTTTTTCCCCAGCTTTTTTACTTGTGATGTGTCTTGTTATTGAGTGCTTTGAATTTATCACGTTTGGGGTTCGCTCAGCTTCTTGAATTGGTAGGTTTGTGACTTTCGCCAGATTTGAGAAGTTTTCAGCCACCATTATTTCTTTAAATATTTTTTTCGGCTTCACGCTCTGGGACTTTAATGACATGAATGTTATGTGTTTTGCTATTGATACATAGGTCTCTAAGTCTCTTTATTTATTCTTTTAGTCAATTTACTCTGTTTTCCAGAAAGCGTGATTTCTATTGTTCTATCATTTAGTTCATTGATTCTTTCCTTCATCACATTTATTGCACTGTTGAGCCCATCCAGTGAGATTCTTTTTTTAATTGGTAGTTTGAAGTTCTACAATTTCCATTTGGTTCTTTTTTATATTCTCTATTTTTTCGTATATTAAAAAAATATGTTTGGGGCGCCTGGGTTAAGCATCGGTTAAGTGTCCGACTTTGGCTCAGGTCATGATCTCACGGCTCATGGGTTCGAGCCCCCGCGTCGGGCTCTGTGCTGACAGCTCAGCGCCTGGAGCCTGCTTCAGTTTCTGTGTCTCCCTCTCTCTCTGCCCCTACCCTTCTCATGCTACCTTTCTCTCTCTCTGTCTCTCTTTCTCTCTCAAAAAGAAATAAACGCTAAGATTTTTCTTTATTTTATTGTTTAAAGAGTATTTGTAATTGAGTGTTAAAGCCTTTTTGTTTTACCCGCTCTCAAGTCCTTATCAAATAAGTCCAATGTTTTTGACACCTGCCAATTATCTTCTCTCATTCAGGTTGCCATTTTCTCTGTTCTTGGTATGATGAGTGGTTTTCCGTTGTATCGTGGACACGTTGTGTAGTATGTTAGGAGACGCTGGATCCTTTTAAATCTTCTGTTTTGGTAGAAAATCACTTCGCTGGTATCACATGCATTCTGGCCCATGTTGTGGGCTGTGGTTCCAATATCAACTTAGTTTTCAGAGCCCTCACTACGCTGTTCCGGTCTACTTTGTTCCCCTGATGCTATGGGTATCCTTGCTGGTTCCCTTCTGGTGCCGCCTGCAGGGGCAGAAGATACTTCCTCAAACTGTCCAGTGGTGCTAGGTGGGGGGTGGAGACATCAAGCCAATAGGGCAGAAGCCACTTTCCTGGGCCTGCCCACCAGTAGCCTAGTGCTGGGTTCAAGGCGGGGTGGGCAGGGGAGGGTGCTTCTGCACCCACCAAAGCCAAATCTGCCACAGCACAAGGAGCTGGGAGAGGGCAAGCCTGGGAACCCTAGAGTCTGCGTATGGATTTTTTTTTTTTATTCGTGGAGATCTTTTATAGAATTGAAATTTTATTTGCCTCTGGAGCCACATTTTCATTGGGAGTCAAACAATAGAGCTGCCACATTTCTGAAAACTGTTTCTCTAAACTCTTCAGCCAGACTCACCACGGTTTGCTCCGGGGAAGCTCTTTCTAGCTCGCCAGCGGCTTCTTTCATTCTCTCGTCTCAGACTGCTCTTCCTTGTTGGGGAGATCCAGTCTGGAGGAGAAACTCCTTCGCAGTTTCTTCTACTCCCTTAGAGCTTAAATGATCGGCATAGACGGTAAAGAATTTATCAGATTGGGGCGCTTGGGTGGCTCAGTCGGGTAAGTGTCCGTCTCTTGATTTCAGCTCAGATCATGACCCCACCGTTCGCAAGTTCGACCCCCACCTTGGGCTCGGCATTGACAGCACGGAGCCTTCTTGGGATTCTCTCTCTCTCTCTCTCTCTCTCTCTCTCTCTCCCTCTCTCTGCCCCTTCCGTAACTCTCTCTCTCACAATAAATAAATAAAAACTTTAAGAAGATTCATCCCGAATCTTATTTAAAAAAAAAAGAAAACTTAAGCAGATTATCAGCTCTGTACAAAGTCAGTTAGAGAAATGCCATTCCCAGTTTCTAAAATACCTTGCCTCTGTGTTACATGATAGCTCTGGCTTAAAAAAGCACCCTCGTTGGGGCACCTAGGTAGCTCAGTTGGTTAAGCGGTTAAGTGTCCGACTTCAACTCCGGTCATGATCTCACAGCTTGTGGGTTCGAACCCCACGTCGGGCTCTGTGTGGACAGCTCAGAGCCTGGAGCCTGCTTCGGAGTCTGTCTCCCTCTCTCCGCCCCTCCCCCACTCATGCTCTGTCTCTCTCTTTCTCTCTCTCTCTCTCTCTCTCAAAAATAAGTAAACATAAAAAGAAAAAAAAAGCATCCTGGGCCTGAGTGAACACCCCTGAACTACTCCCATCATACTATCATGTCTGGTTTTCCTTTCATCATCCTTACTCAAATGCCTTCCACCCCTCCGACCATCTGGTTTGAACATACTCGTATTTTCATATGTTAACTAACTTGAATCTAAATATGTTTTAAAGCCGTTAAAGAAAGCTATGTGTCCCCTTGCCAATTTAATTATACTAAAATGTGAATTAAAGAAAAGAGAATATCTATATTTTTCATGCTGGCCCTCATTGCCACCTCTGACCTCTCTAACACCGTGTCTCTGAAACACACTATCTTTCTATTCCCATTGTTTCCTTGGGTTTAGTGCTGTCTGCTTTGTGAGTTCGAGCCCCGCATCGGGCTCTGCGCTAACAGGATGGGGTTGCTTGGGATTCTCTCTCTCTCTTTCTCTCTCTCTCTCTCTTTCTCTTTCTCTCTGCCTCTCTCTCTATATATCTTAAAACAAACATTTTTTTACAAGGTGTAGTGCTGTCTACAAGATTGTATTCATCGTCCGCCATCTTCTGTTAAACGCGAGGCCTCCCTTGTGCGTTGCCCATCCTTGCCACAATGACACGCTTACCTGAGGTCTGCCGTTGCGTTCCTGATGCTTTCCCAACACTTCTAACCTGGCAGTGCTCCACTCTGCAAGTGCTCAGCGCCCAACCTCTGCGGCCACTCATTCATCCATTGAATATTCATCTTCCAGCACGTCGTGTGTGGTCTACACCACATTGGTGCCAGAAGGCAGTCCAAGAAGCTTCCGGGCTATTTGGGGGAAACTGAGACATAAACAAGACACGGTTCAGGGAGATGGATGCCTCATCAAGCGGAAACCCAGGGTGATGTGGGGAGGCAGAGTGGGATCCCACCTAACCCAGGGGAGTCAGAGAATGCGTCCTGGAGCAGGAGGAGCTCCGCCGTGCTCCCCAAAGATGAGGGGGAATTAGTCACGCAGAAGGGAGGAGGCAGGGCCATGTACTCAGAGGAGATACATGGCCTGGAATCAGAAGGGTGTCACCACGAGTGGTCCGGCCTGACTCTTGGTCAGGGTCCACATGGGGTGTGGTGTGGAGGTGTAGCCACAGGACAACTGGCTGGCAGGAGGTGAACAGGACAGTGGGCAGTGAACAGCCACTGGAGGGCTGAAGATAGGGAAGCGACTTGGCCAAGTTGTGTGTCAGAGTGCTCACCGAGGCCGCCGTGTGGGCCCCCCTTTTGGGAGGGGCAGTGCGGGGGACAGTCTGTGCTAGACGAAGCGTAACCAAGTGCCACTAACTAAAAAACCACCCAATCAAATAACCACTCCTCTTGCCTCTGCCAGAGCCACCTTGAGACCACCATGCATTAGACGATGCCAACGCAGAGGCATGTGCCCTGCAGGTGGCTGGAAGGATCATCAGCAGAATAGTAACGGTTCCACAGGTGATAGAAACTAGACGCGAGGTTCCTCTACACCGTCACCTACCACAAAGCAAAAAAAAAAAAAAAAAAAATGTGTTCACCACCCCTGCCTCCCTCCCCTGGGAGGCTCACCTATGATCCCTTTTGCCCTCACACCTGCCCTTGGAGTTCATTGCAAATGCATTTTTCCAAGGGTGACTGTCAGTGTAGGTTGATGAGGGAAGCTCAGGCCTTGGGGTTAGACAGACCCAGGGACACATGCCTGTTGTGTTGCCCTAACTTCTCTGAACACCAGGTCTGTACAAAGGGATAATCACACCTACCTTGCAGGATTGCGGGAAGCATTAGAGATGATAGAGGACAGTGCCTGGCACCGAGTAGGCCGGCTCCCCACCTTTGGATGCCCCAAAGTGGGGAGACAGGTGGAATGGGGAAAACACTGGAGTTAGAACCACCGTGGCCTCCTTTTGTAACACCCCAGACTGGAAACAGCTTGTCAAAGGGGACGTTATCTGCAGGAATTGTGGCTCTTGTCTTTAAGGAATATCAGGCAGCTGTTAAAAGAATGGCCCAATCTCTCTCTACAAAAAGACAAAAGACAAACAAACAAAAGACTGGAGGAATGTCCGTAGAAAATCACTCATTGCAGAAAGCAACGTGCTGTATTATATGTAATATGACGTCATCTGGGTAAAATCGAAAGAAAAAACAAGTCCATTCAGCAGGGTACGGGTTTGTCAGTTTCCACGAATAAGCAGGACGAAGGCCACACCCCAGAACGCCAGCAAAGCTTATGTCAGTGGGTTAGGACGCCAAGGAACTCAGGTCCCCTGAAGTCCCTGATGACAAGATCATTAACCTTTGCAATGCTCTCTATATTGTTTGATAAATTATATTAAGCAGGTTGTGTTTTTATAATTACATAATCTAAAGACAAAGAAGCCAAAGCCTGAACCTGATTTCCAGATCTGCATCTCACGACCTGATAGGTTTTTCAACTTCTCCGAACCTCACCCACAGTTTATAAAGAGGCAACAAGCATCCTCCTCCCAAAGTTTTGAAATTTAAGTATGTTCACTCATTAATTCATCCGCCGAACGTCTCTTGAGAGCCCTCTACTTCCAGGCACTGGAAGGGGCTTTGGCAGTGAGCCTGGTTTAAGGACTGCACTCTTCCAACTGATGACGTGTGGCATGGGTGTTTGTGTGCCCAGCACACCAGTGAGTGACCGATGATAGCATTTCCTGGTTTGTGGGAAGAGGAGGATCGGGGGAAGACTTGGGGGTAGTGAGACATTGTGTCTTTACCCTCGACCTCACGGGGTAAAGACCTCACGGTCTTTACCCTCCCCTCACACAGAGGGGAATCGGATGCAGTTTGGGGCTCCCTGTTCTCTGCCTTCTACAATAGCCACCTTCTACCGGGGTTGTGTTTCAGATCCGAAGTCCAGGAAGAGAAAGACGGTTAACTGCTTCATGGTCATGGTGGCCATCTACCTGGTTCTCCTCACCGCAGGTGCCGGGCTGCTGGTGGTAAAAGGTAAAGAGATCTGGTGCTGTCTGGTGCTTCCTGGGCTGACAAAGGGCTCAGGTTTGAGCGAAGAGCCCTGGGGTCACCTGTGGAGAGAGAGTTCTTAGTCTCTGGGCAGCTACATTGATGGAGGGGGTGGGGAGTGGCCAGGGAGGAGTGTGTGTGTATGTGTGTGTGTGTGTGTGTGTGTGTGTATGTATGAGAGAAAGAGACAGAGACATATTGATAGAGAGAGAAAGCACATGTGAACCTATGTGTGTCTAGAGCGGTGAACAGTGCGATAACTTCACCCAGGATGTCATGTGTGTCTTTCATCAAGGATCCCCAGCGTCTGGGTGCGAAAGGGCTCTATTGAGCGGATTGTTCATTTTATTTTTATTATTTTTTAAATTTTTTAAATGTTTTTATTTATTTTTGAGAAAGAGAGAGAGACAGAGCGTGAGTTGGGAGGATCAGAGAGAGAGAGAGAGAGAGACACAGAATCCAAAACAGGCTCCAGACTCCAAGCTGTCAGCACACAGCCCCATGCCGGGCTCAAACTCATGAACCGCGAGATCATGGCCTGAGCGGAAGTCGGACGCTTCATCGACTGAGCCCCCCGGGGGACCCCCGGTTGTTCATTTTAACATGATCTTACTTTCAAAGTGTCCCCAGTCCAAATGTTAAGGTCATGAAGCAATTCCACCCGCAGACACAGAAGTCATGCAAGAACATCGTGTGCTCAGCTGTCATAAACATGTGTCACTCGCATATTAAGGTCACACATGATTAGATCACACCAGTACATTAGTCATCATACGTTCACACCCAGAGTATCCAGGAAGGCTGAAGGTTGATCGCGATGCTGTGGGTACATCCCTAGGCCACGCAGGAATATTCTATGATGTGTAACGTCATGCCCGGTATAAAGCACACATGTGCAAGGTACGGAAAGAGCTCTGTGCTCACGTTAGGTCCTCATAACACATGACATGTGTGTTTAGTATTCAGGACCCACAGAAGCCATGCACATATGACACAGGAATGTCAGGGACATGCTCACATGCCCGGGGCTTTAATGAGGTCCCTAAGAGAGTGTTGTGGGGTGGGGGTGGGGTGTCCAGTTCTGAATCTTCAGGAGCGGCTCTGGGCCCTGGAGATGCACTTCGCCAATGGAACGCTGGGCGCCGAGGACAACCCGTCCTTCTCTCTGCTCCAGTCAATGCCCATCCCGCACCTCCCTGGGGGCACGCTGGGGCTACAAGTCTTACAGGCCCAGATCACCCAGGTCCGCACCAGGCAGGAGCATCTGCTGCGGAAAGTGGACAACTTCACTCGAAACCCAGGTTTGGCCCCCTCCCCTTGCACAGGGACCCTTCAGAGGATGGAAAGTAGGGGCTGCTGGCTCATGGGTAAGGGGATCTTTGGGCCTGAAAGTCCTTCCCCGGCAAAGAGAGCATTCCAGAACCCAGAGTATGAGACCCTGGGGCCCAAGACAAGGGGTGAGAGCCAAATGGACGGGCATGAGGTTACAGCCCCATCGGGGGCTGCAGACAGTGGGTCAAGAGCCTAGGGTGCAAGTGCCCTATCCAAGCAGAGTATGACCTCCGAGAGCCAGGGACCAGAGCAATCGGCCCAAGGCCAGGTCTTAGTCACAAAGCCCACAGATGGATCTAGAATGTTTGGGAAGGTGGGTAAAACACAGAGCCTGGGACGATTCCCAAGACCACTCCCGTGCAGCCAACTAATACTGGCTCGTGGCTGAAGAGAGCATCACGGAAGGCACCAAGCTGGTCCAGGTCACGTGGGAACCCTGGAGGGAGGGGGCAGTGGGCCTGCTGGGGAAGTGTGGTGGCTTGGAAGATAGGGCTGCGCACGGGAGAAAACAGAGTGGACGGTGGAGATGCCAGTGCCCTCCGCCTTCCCTCGGTCTTCCCTGGGCCAGGCGAGGCTGTCCGCCACTGCACCTGCCACCCTCTGGCTGTGCCCACGCAGGAAGAGCTGATCTGGGCCAAACCGGCTCCTAGGTGTGATCTGTTTGCAGCGTTCACACTGTGGCCTGGAGCTCCGGCTCTTCTGTCTCCAGAGACAGCCTTGGGGGCTGATTCCATGACGGTGGTTCTGTGCCCAGGGGAGCACATGCTGAAAGGACTCAGGGTCCAGGTGGGCAAATCCCTCCGAGGCTGCGTCGTGAGCGCAGACAGAGGCCGAGCCCTGATGTGAGGAGAGGTGACAGCCGTGGTAGATGGGTGGAGTCCAGGCTTAGCCGCTCAGACACCGGGACCAGCCCTCTCTTCATTGACATACAAAGGTGGTGATCCACACGAGGGGCCCTGCCTTTAACCTGAGGCTCTTCCTTCGTGGGTTTGGCTCCAAGGTCTTCTGACCACACAGGGGAGACTCCGGGGGTCTCAACCTTCTCTCCACACTTCTGCAGCTCCCAGGGATCCACAGCTCTCCGGTGCAGACCACTACCTGCAACCAAACATCCGGCTTTCTCGAAAACATTCATTCCTGGAAAATACCCGAGCGTTGGGCCCCTGTTGTCCAAATCCCCGTTTGCCTGAAGCCCCTGATCCTCAGCCCCAAGGGCACACAGCCTTCCAGCTCTGAGCTGGGTGCACCCGCCCGGCCCAGCCTACAACCCTCTCTTCTCCCCTTGCAGAGCTGTTCGGGATCAAAGGGGAACGAGGCGCTCCAGGTACGTTCGTTTCCGCTCTGACCCACGTCGCCCGCTCCCCACAGCCTTCCCCCAGGGGCTCCTGGGCCTGTGCTTTTCTGGGCCTCAACCCCAGCTTACCTCCCACTGGCCTCCAGAGCCCCCCTACAAACTCACTGGTCCTCAGTCGGGTCTGTTCTCTGTTCCCTGACCGTGCTGGGACTCCCAGCCTCTGGGCCTCTACCCTGCTCCTTGCCTGAAATGAGAAGTGACCTCTCCCTCCACCGCGCCCAGCCGATTCTAAGCCATCTTCCGAGGCCAACCTACGTGCATCCCCCCTGCTCCTTCTCCTCCTGGCGTCCCTGCTGCCCATGCAGGACTCCCCCTCTGTCTCCCATAAGCACTGATTCCAGGGCTGATTACCCAACACCTAGCTCGTCTCCCCACCTTGCCGTGATTGTTGACAGGGCCGCACAACTCGCGTCTCCTAGAGCACCGTAATGACATGGGGGAAGGGGTGGACCGTAACGGGAGGGGCAGCCTCTAATCCCAGGTCTGCTGCTTACCAGCTGTGTGACTTGGGGCCAGGTACTTAACTTTTCTGGACCCTCAGCCACTCACTGGTGTCAAAACTAAGGGAGACAATTGGGCTCACTCCATAGGGATGCTGGAAGATTCATGGGAAGTGGCGGGCCACGAATGTCTGACAATGGCAAGTGCTCTCTGAGGACAACCCCCTCGGCTGCTTTCTCTTTCTCCTTGAACACACTCGGGTTTCGTTGCACACGTGTGCACACGCTTCATTCACGTCCTACTCCTTTCTGTCACCTGAGTGGTTGAAATTCCACCCGGAAGATAAGGGTACACAGCCTTCTTGGGACAAAACTCCTTGGCTTCAGAATCTTTCACATATGGCCCAGATCACGCTGCTGGCCAGGAAGAGTTGTGTTGTTTATTTTTTAATGTTTATTTATTTATTTTTGATAGAGAGATTGAGAGAAAGAGAGAGAGAGAGAGAGAGCTCGCGCGTGCGCACAGGGGAGAAAGGGAGAGAGAGAATTCCAAGCAGGCTCTGTACCACCAGTGCAGAGCCGGATGCGGGGCTTGAACCCACGAACCGTGAGATCATGACTTGAGCCGAAACCAAGAGTCAGACACTTAACTATTTGAGCCACCTGGGCGCCCCTGCTGGCCAGGAAGAGTTTTGAGGCAGCAGAGTTTTGAGTGTGCACTGTGTGACTATCACACCGGGACAAACAGTGGCTCCCTCTGGAGCTGGGTGGCCTTGAACCAGTCACTTAACATTTCTGAGTTCTGTGTTCTCCCCTCGCAGCAGGGGATAATCCCAGGACCTCCCGGGATTGGTGCGAGAATTAAAATGATGAAGGTAAACATGCTTAGTCCAAGGCCCAGCTCAGAGGAAGCATTCGATAGTGTCGTTGCTGTTATCTGTTGTTACTATTTGCTTTGTTATTTTCTGGGGCAGATTGAATGCGCTAATTCCGGGGCAGTCCCGGCCTGATTGAACGTCGTCTCCTCCCTTCCAAGGAGATGCTGTTCCAACAGCTTCTACCGCCGTAGCCAACATGATGGGGGCTTACACCTCTTGTCAACCCAGTGGGTTTAGTCTGACGTTTAAAATCTGCTCCATCACCCGCCCCAGGCCCAGTGCTCCAGGAACAAGACACAGAGCCCAGCTCACCCTCAGGGTGGAGAGCGTCCTCCCTTCTGTCCCTCTGTCTCCGTCTCTCTCTCTGTGTGAACGTATACACAGTCGCTGACATACAGTGGCTCCAGTTACGATTTCTTAACTTTACCACGGTGCCAAAGTGATACACATTCAGCAGGTACTGTACCTTGAATTTTGAATTTGGATCTTTTCCTGGCTAGCGACAGGCAGGACGACGCTCTCTCGCGAAGCTGGGCGGGGCAGCTCCTGGTCGCAAACAACCACGCCGCTGACAACCACTCTGTCCCCAGACAGCCATCCTGACCCTCACTTTCAGTACACTAGTCAGGAAGTTACATGACAGGGCCGACACCGTGTTATAAAGTGGGCTTGCGTGAGATGACTTTGCCCAACTGTAGGCTGATGTCAGTGTTCCGAGCATGTTTACGGTGGGTGAGATTGAGCTGTCACGGGCATTAATGTTTAGGTGCATTAAATGCATTTTCGACTTAGCATATTTTCAGTTTATGTTGTGTGTATCGGGACCTAAGCCCACTGTGAGTCAAGGAAGATTCTGTACGTGTATGTATGTATATAATCTCCAGTACTCTCTCTCCATGTCTCTTGAAGCCTCTCTCTGTCCCTGACTACCTCTTTGTCCCTGTCTTTCTCTCTCTTCTGGAGCCCAGAAACCAGAGGCTGGAAACTGATTCTAGCAGCTGGAGCTCAGCAACGCCCCCACCACCAGTACCTTCCCAGCGTCCCCCACCACCCTGGCCCACCCAGGGGAGGCTGCAATCTCTCTCCCCTCCCCCATGGCCTGCTTCGCCTGGCTAGGGCTCCCCAAAGGCACATTTTCCTGCAAAGGCCCCTGGTGACCAATAGGTGGATCCCAGAGGACGTTTGGGTGCAGGGCTCAGGATGACCGGTTTGGCCCTGAGGCAGCCTGCCGAGAAACTGCACTCTGGCCCAAGCTTCCAGAACAGCGGGGATGGAGAGGGGAGCTGCACCTAAGTCAAGTTTGGGGAAAGGGTGATGTGGAACCCACCCACACCTCTTTCCCTCCCCTGTGTGTTCCGGACTTTCCAACAAATATTTACTGAAAGCCTCTTAAGGACCAGGCAACGTCCAGCCACTGGGAACGCAGACATAAAAAGACAGACAGAACCCCTGCCCCCAGGGAAGCATGATTTGGTTCCAGCCCCTTCTGCTCTGATAGACTGGGACAACTCCCTAGGTAAGGAGGGCACAGAAAGGGCCTAACCCCGGCACGTGAAGGGGTTTCCCAGAGAGACCTAGCGGCCTTGACCTGGGTATGAGCAGAAGGTGTCAGGAAATATGGGTTCCAGACAGAGACCCACATGTGCAAAGGCCCTGAGGTAGGAAGGGGGTTTGGTGAGCGTAGGAAGGCAAAGAAGGCAGACCCACGTGCTGGAGTGCAAGAACCAGAGGAGCAGAGGTGGAAGACAGGCTAGGAGCGGCGGGGACGAGGCCGGCCTGGGTCAGGGGAGGTGAAGGGGGCACCCCTAGCTACGTATTTTGGTTGACTCCTCATGCTAACCCCAAGTGGCTGCTGCTATTACCCCCGTTTCACAGATGAGGAAGCAGGCTCAGAGGGACGTTGACTTACTCAGGCTAACTCAGGCAAAGTTGGAGGGGCAGAGTCGGACTCCGCAGCCTGAGTCCCGTTCCCGCCCCGGGGGCCAGGCCACCGCAGCAGAGCTGGTACAGCCTGTGTAGCCTGTGGTGGGAAGGAGCCATACTGACGGGCATAGGATCCTAGGGACTCGCCTCGAAAATTCCCCTGAGGGACTGGACCTGTCCTATCAACAAGTGGGGCACTACTCTTAAAGGGCCAGGGGCCGGAGCCTCTGGCCTTGAGCCCTGTACTCGCAGGGTCTCTGGAGTTCTTGCCTCTTTCCTTTGGCTGGTAAGTATAGCCAAAGCTCACTTTCCCTGGGTTTTTACCGTGTCCCATGACCCCATATGGTCCCCCGAGGACCCTGTGAGGCAGGTGGCGGCATTCCCATGTGACATGGGAAAACGGGCTAGGCCGTGTGAAAGGCTGGTCAGTGGGGGCCAGCGGTCAGAGCCTGAACTGATTCTCCAGTGCTCTTCCCTGAGATTTGTGTGAGAGAGACCCTAGTCCCTTGCTCTCCTTCCTTGCTTCTGCCCGCCCCACCCCCCGTCTTGTGCACGTAGGAGAGATATGGCATCATGGGTCCCACCAATCAGACTGGGGTTCTACCCTGAAGTAGAAAGCATGTAAGAGGCCTTGTCATCGTGGTGCCCTGACACGGGGATAGGCTTTGCCATCGGGAGACCTGGAATCTGCCGGCCTCTCTCCACATGTGTGAGTTCAGGAAAAGCCACGCCTCTCAGAAAGTCACCCCCCTCGTGGAGATGTGGGGGACGAGCCACAGCCTGAGTGTTTTTCTCTCATGAAAATTCATACGTTGAAAACCTAACATCTGAAGCGACAGTGTTAGGAGGTGGGGTCTTTAGAAGGGGATTCAGTCCTGAAGGCAGGGCCCTCCTGAATGGGATCCGTGCCCTTATCAAAGGGACCCCAACGAGCTCCCTCAGCTCCCCACTGTCGCGTGAGGACACAGTGAGAAGTTAGTGGTCTGCAACCCAGAAGAGGGCCCTCTCCAGAACCCGACCACACCAGCTCTTGGATATAGGACCTTGTGCTTCCCACCTGCAGGACAGGGAGAAATGAATGTCTGTCGTTTCAAAGCCACCCGCCCTGCGGTGTTTTGCTATAGCAACCCGAACGGACTAGGACAGGACGTCCCGCGCTCCCGGGGTGCTGTGCATCTCCAGCCTGCAACACAGCCCTGGGAAAGGGACAGAACCGCGCGCAAGGTGCAGCAAAAGCAGGTTCCGTTTATCCAGAGCCTGCCTCCGGGACAGCCCTGCAAAGCTGGCATATTAGCCCCATTTCACTGACGATCAAGCTGAGGCTCAAAATGAGGGAGAGATTCGCACGAGGTCTGTGTGACGCAGCCTCCCTCGGGTGACGTCATCGATACGACTGCGTTTCGCCTGTTAGGCCCTGAGCTTCTTGTAGGAAGGAGCCCTGCCTTTCCTTTTCTTGCCCACACCGTTTGGCCCGTTCTCGGTGCTCAGCGACAGTTCGTTGAATACATAAAGGTGTGATAAGTGGCCTTGTCACCCCACCTCGTGGGTTGGCCCCTTGGTGTCTGTGCCCCTCTTCTTCAGGTCTTCCAGGTCAAAAGGGGCCCAGGGCATGTCTGGCATCCCTGGCCTGCCAAGGCCACCGGCTGAGAGGGGGACTGAGGGGACCGAGGCATGCCAGGGAGCGGCAGATACGAGCGTCTGTCTACTAGCCCCGTAATCCTTTTTCTCCTCCTTGTCCAGGCCACGTTCTGAATTCCTTTTCCTTTCCAGGCCTCCCAGGACTCCAAGGCCCGCCTGGAATCAAGGGAGAGGCAGGTGGGCAGGGGCTGGGTGAGTGCGCGGGTGGGGGGAGTCAGGAGGCAGGGGCCTGGCTCATTTACACCCTTGTGTCTAACAACTCAGCCTTTTCTTTCCTCTCTCTCTCTCTCAATCTCTCTTTTTCTTGCTGTTGTGAAGGGTGAATGTTGATACTGTTGGGGTGTCTGTGTGTGTGTGAGAGACAGAGAATGAGACAGACTGAAGCCCTTCCTTCCCCTCGTGCTGGGCCCTCGCCCCCTCCTACAGGCTCTAGAACGTCAGCTGATGGAAGAGCCTGGAACACTGTGACTAATTCTTCTTTCCTTCTCCGCAGGCCTCCAAGGACCCAGCGGCGCTCCAGGGAAACAAGGAGCCCCTGGTAACGCATGTTTCCCCTGCCTGGGCTCAGCCCTGCCTTGGCTGAGGTGCTGAGCCCGTTGCCCGGGTCCCCCCTCCCCACATCCCCACCCACAGCCCCAGGGGGTCAGTGCCCTCCCACAGTCCTCTGCTCTGGAGTCTTACGGTGCCTCATCGAGACACCCAAGAGATGACCTAACATCCCCCGGACTTCTTCCAGAGGCCCCTTTCTTTTCTTTTCAAAATGCCTCCTGCCCCACTGCTGAACAGCCCGTGGGCGGCTCCTGAGTCCTCCTTGGGAGGGCGGCAGGAGCCCATCTTGTTGGCCATTCTCTGCCCAGGCACCCCAGGACGGCAAGGAGAGAAGGGCAGCAAAGGTGATGGGGGACTCGTTGGCCTGAAAGGCGAACCTGGGGCTAAAGGAGACAAAGGAGACCTGGGCCTCCCAGGTAAGGGCCTGGTGGGGGTGTTGGTGCTTGTGGGGGAGGGGCTGAGGGGTAGCTGGGCCCCGACCCTCTGTAAGCATGTCTGTTTGGTCCCACTGAGGGCAGGGCTGTGCTCTGCTTCCCCCAGGAGCACATGTGTCCCATCCGTCCAGGTGAGCAGAGGCCAGGAATGGAGAGCTGAGAGTAGCATGGGCGGGGGGAGACACAACGTGATGCCAGGCACAACCGGTGACAAGTGAGGACACAGGCCATGCGACAAGCTCTGAGGAGAGGACGGCGAGGGGTGGCAGTGGGACGTGAGGTGGGCACAGGGCAGGAGGGGAGACTGGCTGTCAGGGAGGGTGAAGGGGCTGATTCTAGAAGCAGGTGCTACGTCAGAACCATTTGGGGCCCTTGTTCAAAGTGCAAGAGTCTGTGTTTCAAAGGCCTGGATGATTCTGATGCCGGAAGTCTGGGGGGCACGCTCTGAGAAGCGCTGCCCCAGGGGCTCCGGCCACGACAGAGCACTTTTCGCGCCCCTTGTCGCTTGGCCTCTGGAAGCCCCCTCGGGTGGTTATGGGGTACAGTAGAGCGGGGATGAGGGCCGTGCGGCTAGAAGCCTTGACGTCGCCCCTGCTCTGCACCTGTCCACGTGTGCCTCTAGGCACGTGACTTAACCAGCGGAGGCTTAGTGTCTTCATTTCCCAAAAGAATGGCCATTAAAATGATAATAATCAGGGGCGCCTGATTGTTGAAGTTGAGCCTCCAACTTCAGCTCAGGTCACGCTCTCACGGTCTGTGAGTTCGAGCCCCTCATCGGGCTGGCTGCCGTCAGCGCAAAGCCTGCTTCGGGTCCTCCGTCCCCCGCCCCCCTGCCCCTCCTCCACTCGTGCCCTCTCAGGAATAAATAAACATATATATAATAATGAAATTATGCATACTTTGTAGGGCAGTCCCTAGAGATCATGTGTTCAAACTCTCTGCCACACGGTTAAACACTAAACAAATGATAACCGTCCGTATGAATGATGTTAGGGATCCCTTAAGGTAGAAAGGGAAGGACTTCAGTTCTAAGGTCAGACACATCTGGGTCCTCGTATGGCTCACTAGCTGGGCAACCTTGGGCAAATGACTTGACCTCTCTGATCCACAACTTACTCAGCTGTAAGAGGGGGATAATAAAAGCAACCTTGAATAAGGATTGAGTTACAACTGGAGTAGAAGACAGAAGATGCGTGGCACTGTACCTGCGAATAGGAATTATTCACATTATCAGATACTGGGGTGCACGCTTCAGGAAGAGGGCCCTTACAGGCAGGTGTCAGCCATCCTGAAGAATGAGGAGCCGTGATCAAAGGTATCAGGAGAGCCAGCTGTGCTGAGATGACCGGGAGGGTTGGAGGGGGGGGGCATCTGTGCACCCGGCGGATGGTTAGACAGTTGACCTCTGACGGTGATTCCAAAGGCTGCTCTCCATAGTTCTCTATGTAACAGGAAAGGGAGGCCCAGACTTTCTCAAGGTGGCCCTTCCAGCCCCAGGGGAGGGGGTGACAGCCTGCACTTTTGCCTGTGGAGTCTGCGCCCTACTGTTTTCCCTCCCACACTCATCCAGCGCCCCAGATTTGCAGATACCCGACACCGGGGTGGCCCTCCCCCCCACTGCCTGCACTCGGCCTGGAAAAGCTGTGGTTGGCGAGGGGAAACGCGAAAGTTTCAATTCTTCAGAAATCAGGACTCTGACCCACCCCTCCTCTTCCCAAATTTCCTCTCCCAAGATCGCAAGGTCTCTTTCACCCGCTGTTTTCCTAAGCCCCTGCTGGCAGACAGGGCTGGCACAAGGGGCCCCTCTCCAGTGGTCCTGAGGCTTTGTGGTCTTTGTCCCCGCTAAGAGGTAATGTCCCTGGGGAAGGGCCAGGGGACAGGTGCGTTTTCCTCACCTTGCCTTGAGCTGTGATGGCAAAGTTCTGACACCAGACGGCAGCTGATGTTCATCTGGTGGGGCTAGACTCTGGGCCTTTCACCGAGAACGCCCTGCTTCCCCAGGCCGCCCCCTTTGATGGAGACATGGCAGTCATAGCCACACACAGCCACACACAGACTCAGGCCCAGAGCACGCTCCCGAATCCTCGGGCAGCCTAGGGATTCCCATAACGCGGTGGTTCCGGCCGGCCCGGGGCAGTCGGGCACCAACATATTCCTCCAGGGAAGTAATTCCTAGTCCCATCTGCCGAATGCCATTTGTCCCTTCTGCCGAAGCGCACACCTTGAATGAGCAAGGATCGCCTTCTTTGGGGCTTGCCCCTGAGGCCATAAGTGATCTCAGCTAGAACCGAGTTCTTTCTAATTGTTTTGTTTCCCATCAGGGAATAGTCATCCTTCAAGTATCTAAACCACCTGAAAGAAGCTACTTCCTGAGCCTTGCCCCTAACGTCACCCCACGCTTAGACCAGAAAGCTTCGCGTGACCCGTGACTCTCCCCCCCACCTCCCGCCCCCCGCTGCTTCAGACCTCTCTGTCTCCTTTCCCAACGCACAGGAGGGAAGGCTGCTATCCCTCTGAGTCCTCCCAGCTCTGATATCGGGAAGATAGTGGAGTGGAGCCTTTTAACCAAATTCCATCCCAATAAGCCTGTCCCAGGGCTGAGGGAACTGCCGGGATGGGACTTTGACTAGCTCCAGGAACACCAGCCAAGCCAGGGGGCCGCTGATGAACAGACCCAGCCTGTCACGGCTAGCGAGGGTGTGCAGCCCGCTCGGGAGCCAAGCCCGCAGACTGGGAAGACGTTGGCAGGCCCCATGCAAGGAGCCTCCCTCAACTGATATGCGCCATGCAGCCGCAGAAAGGAGGAGGGAGCAATGGAGGACCGAGGAGAGGACAGGCTGGGACAAGCCTCGAATGCTGATGACAAGTGGAAAATTTGAGACCTTGGGCACCAGGAAAGGCTGTGGCTGGAGCACTGGCAGGAGTCCGAGCTGCTGCAATGTTTTCCTCTCCACTCATGCCTTCACGTTTCTATTCTCGGCACTTGGGATCGGCATTCTGGAATATTCAGGTTTCAGTTTGGGAGGCTTGAAAAAAAAAAATTCCCCAAATGCAGACACTAAAATGAGCCGGGCAGCGCTTAGCTCAGCCTGGGCTGTGGTCCCTCCCAAGGGGACCAGCGTGCTGACCAGGGTCCTGAGAGCCTGGCTTCTGGGCCTTCGGCTGCACGCCAGCCGGGCTCCATGACCTCGTCTATTTCTCACGCGTTTCCATCTGGTCTCTGGGGCAAGATGGTGTGCTCCTTGAGGCCAACCATTGTATCTTCCACTTCTGGGAACCAGGTAGGCGGAGCCCAAGGAGTTTGAGTTTGGATTTTGGGTGGGACAGCGTCATCGGGACCTGGCTGCCAGCTGCGTCCTCCTCCGTGCCTGACCACAACTCCTTGGTTTTTCAGGAAGCAAGGGAGACATGGGCATGAAAGGAGATACAGGGGTCATGGGACCCCCCGGAGCCCAGGGGAGCAAAGGTGACTCAGGGAAGCCAGGCCCCCCAGGTAAGAGGCCGTCCACCGGCCTGTCCATATTCCCTTTTTCTCTGGCAGGCTGAGCTAGAGGGGAACAAAATCTCTAAAAGTCCTTCTTCATTTTAGGTGCGGCTGGATCTCCTGGAATGAAAGGAGACCAAGGTAAGAACTCTGGGGATCCAGACATCATTCGAGCTGCTACTGTCCCTGGGCAAAGTCAAGTCCGGGACACGACTCCACTGTCTTTAGTTTCATTGTAGCGTTAACCCAGAGCACGTGGGGGGTCTCTGAAAACCGGGCCCCGCCTGGGAGGAACAGGCTCGATTGGCATTCCCCTTAGACCTTCGCCGCAGTCCGCCACGCAGGGGTGTGGAGCCCACACCCACGACCGGGGTGCCTAGGGAGTCCGCAAGCCCCAGGCACTGCAGAGTGATGGTAACGATGAACACACAGCTCAGGCTGTAACTTTTCTCCTACTAACTGGGCTCGCTCGTGGCTTCTAAAGGGAGATGTGGAAAACTGCCCAGGGAACATGCACGCTGGTAGGAGGTACACGTGTCACAGCCGAGAAGACAGACGAGCCGAGGGGTGGGCAGCCAGCTCTCTGCCGACCACCCCCAACCTTGCAGCTGTCACTTAACTTGCAGGACAACCTGGAGCGCAGGGTCTTCCCGGCTCTCCGGGCGCAGCGGGATCCCCAGGTGCCAAGGGTGAGCCCGGCAGCACTGGCCCCCCCGGGCTGACAGGTGAGGTCCTTGGCCCTGCCGTGGGCATGGGGAGTGGTGTCTGAAGAGCCACAGAGCCCAGCCCTCATGCTCTCCGGACATCTGTTGTACAGGACCACCAGGGATACCCGGGACGCCAGGAGCCGACGGCATGAAGGGAAGCAAGGGGGACTCAGGTAACGGAGGGTGTGGGTAGGGGGTGGATGGGGTGCTGGGTAGATAGGGAGGAGCACTGCCTCAGGGGGCCCCCCAGAAGGAGGCACAGAGTCTCCTGTGCTCTGGCCCCTGAGGCACCCCGATTAAGGACACCTCCCTCTGTCAGGGCCCTTTTAGCTCAGAGCCCTAGGGCTGTCCTCTCTCTACCCAGCATCCCTGAAAGGCCTCAATGCCATGACCAAACCTCCACCATTAAAGAGAAGAGAAGGGCAGCTGGCCCTCATTGTCCCCTGGCCTGCCTTCCGGCTGTGTGCGTAGTTTCTATTCTCTCCTGCTGACCTGCAGGGGGGCCCCCAGGGTCAGGGCTCTGAATGTGGGCAGGGGGTGTCAAGAAACCCCTTCCTGCACGTTGTCCCAGAGGGACTCGGGCTGGGAGGAGGGACCCACGTAATCAAACTCACAGTGACTACAGGATGAACCTTCATGCCAAATTCGTCTAGGTTACAAAGCATCAAACCAGTGCGGTCTGCTTTGCGAACCTCTACGCCAATTTTGTCGCGTCCCTAAGTCTGAGCGCCTACAGTGGTCTAGAAAGTGTGGGCCACTGTGTTGGGCGCTGGGTCACCGTGATGCGTAAGACCTGCTTCCTGGCCTCACACATACAGGCTGGTGCAGGAGACAGGCACACAGACTGTTGCCAGGGTGTGCCAGGCACACTGTGTTGTGGGCTTTTGCATGGAGAAGTGAGACGTGACAAATGCCCTGTAGAAAGCCAAGCGCAGCCTGGAATGTGGTAGCAGCTCAAGGTTATGGCTGTGGACAGCCTTCCGTGGCTCCATCCTCCGTCCGAGCAGAAGGTCCTGCCAGGTTAGACAGCCCGATGCCCTCAGGCAGAGTGGTGCACAGACCCACACCAGGGGCACGTCCTCTCCGTGCTCGCTGATCAAGTGGTTGACTGATGGATGGATTGATTCCTTAAACAAATGTGACTTAACTCAGCTAACTGCTTCAGTCTCACAGTGTCCCCTGTCTGGCAGGGGTGGTGAAAGGCAGCACGGTCCAGGAGTGATGTAAGAGCTTGAGCTGAGTTTCATGGAATGAGTGGAGCTTGGCCATGGTGAGGAGGGGATGGGAAATCTAGAGAGCGGGAACAGAGCAGGCAAAGTCACAGAAGAATGAGGGAGGGCTCTGTAGGCTGATGTCCCTGGCATTTAGGGTTGAGATGTGAGAGAGGGTCAGGAGCTCTGGCCAGAGGGATAAGCGGGGCCACATCCTGGCTGGCCCTGGACTCTGGGCCTTCAACCATCTGGGTTTTTCTGAAGATTATTAGGAGCCATGGCGCAGGCCGCTATAACACCCACTGCCCTTCCAGTCCATCCAGCCCCGGAGTCAATTTCTTGTTTATGCACTATGTGTCAGTGTGGGCAGGGGATCTGCTCCAGGATGCCATATAGATGCCACCTGAAGGCAGCCAGCAAGGTTTCACCTTCTAGAAAGGCTCCATCTGGGTGTGGGGGTCAGATGTCCCTGACTTGTTGGCTGTTTCCTCCTGATCATATACATTTTCATCTTCCCTGGTCCCAGATTTTAGGGGGTCTGAATTTAGGGCCTGAGGCTGCCCTCTCCCTGAGTTTTTTGTTTGGCTTCATAGTATGATGGCTTTTATCCCTCGGCTATAAGCAATGAGTCTCTGTCCCCACCTGTCCACACCCTTCCCCCACTGCCAGACCAACGGTTCTTAACTAAGCAAGGGTATTAGGGGTAAAGCATGGTTTTACGCACAGGGAACACTGTGCCTACTCCCCAGCCCCCAACTTGTGTCTCCCACTGTCTGAGGGTATGGAATTCTGCCCTGTAGTCCACGTCCTGGGAGGGTTTACATAGTAAAAGCACCTCTTGATAATGAGCTTTTCTGTGACAACACAGTGGGAGCGGCACTCTTGTGAGTACGATTTCACAGGAACTTGCCCAGACTCGAGGGGCCAGGAGAAGACACAGCCAGGGCCAGAACCCAAACCTGGCCGACCCAACGCCCATGGACTTACCCACTGCACTCCATCATGCTGTCTCTCTGCCCAGGCAGCCTGAACGTGCCCCCTGCCCCCCATCAGGCGCTCTGATGAGCAACACCTTCTCTCTCCATCCCAGTCCAGGGAAGATTAGAGCTGAGGCTCCAGCAGGTTCTTCCACTCTGAGAAGGAAACATGAAGTTCTCAGGCCCTGTTACGGCTCTTCGTTATTTACCCCCAAACCCACCTCCCTTACAGCAGAGAGACAGTTGGCCCTTAGCCTGGGGATCATTTTAACCCCATTATCAAGTTCCTGTATATTTGCTGAGCACCTTTTTGGGGATTTCCATCGATCAGGCCTACTGGTGAATACCAACCGGGCACATTCTAAGGGTTCTTCCTTAGTTCTGGCTCCCCAAGTAAACATGGTGATTATGTTTCCAAAGCAGCGCATGTGATAATTACAGCTTATGTAAAATTGCACAGATTTCCCACACAAATCCAAATGCTTGTCTTGATCTAGGAGCTAATGGCCCACATGGACATCTCAGGAGGGAATTGCCATAGGTCCACAGTCTGGCGGCCCATAGGCAGGTCTCCATACCATCCCGGGGTCAGAGGTTAATGAATTCTTGGAGAAGTTAGATTTCTGAAGTGGGAAAAGGAAGGCTGGGCTCCCACCCAGGGGCCAGGCCTTCTCACCATGGAAGATAACGCATGCTTTTCCATGTGAGGACATCGGTATTCCCCAGACCGGAGGCACTACGGTGTTTGTCCAGTTTTGATTCTATCAAGCCAGTTTTTCAAACCAATGCATTTCCCATTTTGTAAATAAAATCATTAATCTCTCAAGAGAATATCTAGCCTCCCTAGATGAAAACAGAGAAATTATAGTGCCTTCGCTTGACCTAAGTAACAGCTAGATCCCATTATCGTGCATTAATTGTATATAATATACATTTATATATATATTATATATAATATAATATATTAATATATAATATTATATATATAATATACATATATAATATATATTAATATATTATATGTATATATGTATATATACATATATGTATGTATATATACATATATGTATATGTATACATATATACATGTATATGTACATACATATATACATATGTACATACATGTATATGTATATATACACATATATAATATTATTATATATTAATATATTATATTATATATATAATAAATCTGTTTATGATTAACAATGCCTCTGGGCCAAGCACTGTGCTTGGGATTTACTCCCATCATCTTAGTTCCCCTGCCCACACTCCTGAGTTTCGCTACCTTACAGCAGGAGAAGCAAAGACTCCCCGAAGGCAAAACCTCTCCTGGGGTAGGCAGGCGGGGGGCTTACAGTTAATATACTCTGAATCCAGGAGTTGATCCCAAAGTCAGATTCCAAAGTTACGCTGTTCCAGATTTTGTCACATAGAATAACATAGTGTAGAACTCCAGAGAAGTCAGAATCGCCTGTATTCCCATTCCACAGCAGATGGGTAAATCCTGGCCCCATCACCAGATCCCCCTGCCGCTATGAACAGCCACTAACCACACCCCAGCTCATCCAAGTGAAATGTTTCCCCTCATTGACACCTCTTGTGAGAAAGGAGCCGTCTCAGATTAAAGACAGTGAGGAGGAAATTCTTTTCCTTCTGCTGGGAAGGGAAGGTGCACAGTTTATTAAGTAGGGCATTATCACTCAGCAGAACTTTCTCTAACGGTCCTTTCCTTCACCCATTCACCAAACGGCATTTTACGAAACTCCCCAAACTTGGTTTTTTTCTAACCTTTGATGTTTATTTATTTTTGAGAGAGGCAGAGGGCGAGCAGGGGAGGGTCGGAGAGAGAGGGAGACACAGAATCTGAAGCAGGCTGCGAGCTCTGAGATGTCAGCACAGAGCCTGATGCGGGGCTTGAACTCACAAAACACCAGATCATGACCTGAGCCGAGGTCGGACACTTAACCGCCTAAGCCACCCAGGCGCCCCTGTTTTTTTCTAACCTTTGAGCTTTCAAAGGATTACAAAATCACTTGACTTTGAAGTGGGGAGAATTGCTAAACACAAAAACCCCACACAAAAATTAATTTTAGCTCAAAATCCCTTAGCCATTTTGAAGTTTGTTTGGACACGAGGAAGAACTTACTTCATCTTGTGATTGGCATTTCACTTTCTATCATTCCACCTCATAAAATGATGTTAGAAGCAACCAAAACATTTAAGCTCCAAAACACCAATCGGATCAGAAGTTCTGCATCTCAACAGCCTTCCCGTCTAAAATATAACAAGCATCTGAATTTTCTACGTTCTTTGATTTTCCTCTTGAGGCAAAGCCAAAATGCAAATAACCTGCAATCCATTTTCTCATCTGTGTTTTAGGACATTTTACTTTGAAGGTAAGCAAAAAGAATTCGTCATAATAGCAATTAAGCCCTATACTGTGAATATAATTTCTCAGTTCATTCCAGCTGCCATATCTAAGGACTGGGTTAGCCCCAGAACTTATTAAATTCTACCAAATCACATTACTAAATTGTCGCTTGTAAAACTTTTCTCATTTTCCTCTAAATTTCTCAGAGGTATCTGTAGAATTCTACATGCATCCAAGTTTTTGGTCCCCTTCTTGCTACACAGCTCAATCTGTCAGTTATTAAACTTATCCTCAACCTGCCAGGCTGCACTTAGTCTGTATGTCAGGAAAGTATTGAAGGAAGTTTCCTAATGTACTGGAAATTTCTACGTTAAATCAGAGTTGGGAGACTTGCTCCCCAGCTTGCCCCGGGCCTGAGTTTCTTCCCCTGTGGAATGCGAGGAATCGTCTAGAATAGTATCCAGATCCCTGCTAGTTTGATAACTCTGGGTTTGAAGTTGGCAGTTTCCCCTCAAAGCAGGAACCTAAGCTTTTAGGCAAAATACTAGCTAAGCGCTGAACAATAAGACGACGTGTGCTTTCTAACTACACGATTTTCTTGGGAGAAAGTCATTTCTCTAAATAAACACCTTGCAAATAAATATTTTGGGGTCCCCTCAGCTTGAGATGTGTGCAATATCCAGGAAGACTCAGGAAGCTGTGGTTAAGAGGAGAAACCCAGCATTTATTTGCCTCAGAGACGGGAAGGCTGTTTGGAGAAGGTGGGCCGTGAGTTTAAGGATTAAGGCCTTGCTCCTCCAAGTGTGGCCTCTGGACCAGCAGCATTAAAATCACCTGGGAGCTTGCTAGAAATGCAGAGTCTCAGATCCCCACCCCCGATCCACTGAATCAGCAATCCCGGGGTAGAGCCTAACAGGCTGCTTTGTTTGGCAAGCCCTGTGCTGGTGATTCCGATGCACCCCGAGTTTGACTACTCCTTTAGGGGAACGAGATGGCCCCCGGTGGGGCCGGGAGTGTCTTTGGTACCAAGTAGGCAGCCCGAGAGGGAAACTTCAGGAAGGTGTGAGCTGCCTTGCGAACAGGACACAGGGAGCTACGGCACCCAGTGGGAGGCCAAACCTGGGTTACAACTCAAGTTCACCGCTCACTCCCTGCATGACCTTGGATAAATCACCTAGCGTCTGTGACTGTGGACTTCCTCCTCCCCTGTAAGAAGGAAAATGGCACTACCTTGCAGGGCAGGTGAAAGACGGAATGAGGCGGTGTCTGTGAAGCCCCTGGAGCGGTGCCTGGCAGAAAGCAGGACGCTGCAGAGACAGAGTCCCCGGGGGGTGACTGGCTGGGAAGGAGGGTGTGAGAAATGAGCCAGGTGGGTCAGGCTGCAGGGACCATAGGTCTAGAGAAGAGGGGATTCCCTATGGTTCCTGTCTGTACAGGGTGTTTGTCGTTTGGTGCTTTGGGGACAGCTGGAGATGGGCACTTCTTCAGGAGGGGACAATTAGGGGAGGTCACAAGGCCCGGGGTCCCTGAACTTTGCTTCCAGGGACAGACTCTTAAGGTAGAGAGTTTTGCAATACGGTGCCCTCTAGGATGCAAAGAGCCAAGAGTCAATGTATGACCCGTTTTCCTATTTAATAACGTGTTTCTGAGCGTGGCTTCTCCTCTCTCATCTGGACGCATGCAATTCAGCTGTAGGTGAGCGGACAGGAAGCATCTGCCACCTCTGCTGGGTGACCTCAGGTCACCAGCAAACATTTATGGGACTTGTTGGGCAGCGAGCCTGGAACTCACGTGGGCCAGCGTCCGAGGCACTCCCCGCCAAGAGGGGAGACAGACACGTGCAAACAGGGTCCATGGGGTCCCTGTGACAGGGTCTACTGAGCCCACGCCAGACGTGAGGCTCAGCACATGACACAGATGACTCCGTTTCAGTCTCCCAAGGGCCCCCGAAGCAGCCAGGAGACTCAGAGGAGGAAAGTGAGGTTCCCAGAGGGCAGCACCTATCTCAAGGTCACAGAGGCGGATGTAAGCCCAGGCTCTCTGACTCTGGCCACTTTGCCACCTTGAAAGGAAGTATGCCATCCATGGGCGAGGCCAGAGAAGGCTTTGCAGTCAGGGACATCTGACATCTTAGCAGATTTCATAGGCTTGATCCGAGTTCTCTGGGGGATGAAGGGAGTGGGGCATTCCACAAAGGGGGCTGGGGCATGAGCAAATGACCCCGGAGTGAGCTGGGGCCTGCCTGCCAGGGTCTGACCTCTGAGGTTCCTTTAGCCCTTAGAAGAAGCTTCCTGAACCTCAGTTCTGTCCCATCCCTAACACGAGGAGCTGAACTAGTTGCCCTCTCAGATCATTCCAGTGCTTCCTGCCTCTGTGGTGCCAAGGTCTGAGCTCCTGGGGCTTCTGATCTACCTCCAGGCAGCTCCCGGCCTCAGGAGAATCATCTGAAGGGCTGCTGGGAGCCAGGAATTCCCTTGCTCATTATTCCAGAAAGGGGTCCCAAAGAGGCCCGCCAGGCCCATTGCCTGCCCTCCATTGACCAGCACACAGTAGGTGCTTAGGAAAGTCAGAAATTGAAGTCAGAAGCAGGAAGTTCCCCAGGTAGGAACTCCCCCCAGGCCGTGGGCAAGCTGGGGAACTGAGTTCCCTGTGGCTGCTAGGGATTGCCACCAGTGGGCTTGTGCCATGGGAAGGACACCAGTCGAGGGTGTGGTGGTGAGCACAGTGTTCCTCTGGTTACCCTCTAGTAACTGGTACTTCACAGTCAATACTGAGCTTTCGTTTCCCCAAGTTTGTGGGTTTTGGAGAGTCGTCTCTCTCTGAAATCAAATTGGTACAGGCACTTAAAATCCAGAAACCACAATGTTGCAGGGCACGTGGGTGGCTCAGTCGGTTAAGCGTCCGACTCTTGATATCAGCTCGGGTCACGATCTCACGATTTGGGGGCTGAGCCCCTCATCCGGCTCTGCACTGACAGCATGGAGTCTGCTTGGGATTCTCATGCTCTCCCTCTCTCTCTCTGCCTCTCCCCCGCTGGCTTGCTCTCTCTCTCTCTTAAAATAAATAAACTTAAAAAAAAGTTTATACAAAAAAAAAAAGGAAACCACAATGTTGCTAAACCAACAAAGTATTATCTCCCTGTGACCCAGCATGGTGCTGGGGACAGTGGGCCTTCCATGAGTCAGTGAATAACGGGGTGAGTGGGTGGAAGGAAGGAAGGAAGGAAGGAAAGGAGGGAGGGAGGAAAGGAGGGGGGAAGGAAGGATCTTTCACATTAGAACCACAAATACGATCATCACCAATGATTGCAGTGATAATTTTTCCATCTTCTGGACACGAGACCCTTTAGCCACATAAATCTTTAGCCACATTAGGGCCACAATGAAATGAACCCACAAATTCTGTGGGGCATCTACTATGGGTGAGAGCCCCCAAGCACTCCTGGCGGCCAGTGAGTCCCCTCCACAGGCTTTTGGAAATAAAGAGAGCTTTGTTTTCAAAATATCCCTCAACTTCTTTCCAATCAAATGCATCAGGAAGAAACGGGATTAGAGTTAGCCATCAAGTCAGGTTATAATCGGACAAAGAAGGCCAGCCAGTAAATCCAGAGTCTGTCTGTCTGTCTAACGCAGACTTTCCTCCACTCCATCTCTATTTGTCCCCAACACGTGTCCCCATTTATCTGCAGTCTGTCTCCTTTTATGCTCTGCTCAGGAGGCTTTAAACAATCGTGGAGAACCAATGTATCTTTCCGTCTGCATTAATCAGACAAAAGGTAGAGGTTGTCTAAGATTAAAAGTGTCTAATATCTAAGTTTTATTATCTTCCCCTCTTTTTTGTATTTCGATCTTAGGACTTCAAGGACAGAAAGGAACAAAAGGAGAATCAGGATTTCCAGGTAAAGGGCCAGCTTCATTTTAATTTCTCAGAATGATGTCTGGAAAACCTCGTGCTTGGAGGACAGGTTTTGTTGACTTTGAACATGCTGCTGTGACCTTCCCCCAAAGGGGCTAGAGTCCAAGCCTGTTTGATGCTAACACTCCAGGACTCTGTCCTTCAAGTTTCAGATTCCTGCCCCTGGAAAACCTGGAGAGCGACAGAACTCAGTGACCTGGGCGGGTAGGGAGAGGGGCCGCACTGAGGGTAGAGAAGGGGTGAAGAAGAGCCTGGAGAGCCGGGGCCGGCTGGTGGCTTCAGGCCGTGTGGCCACCATGGAGCTGTGCGGCCTTCCTCTCCACCTCCCCAGTGGGCTGCGAGGCCTCATCTGCTTCCCCGTACCTGCGCTGGTCCATCTCTGTCTTCCCTTTGGCCCCTCAAGCTCCTCCCCTCCTCCTGCTGCTGTCCGCTAGCCTATTATGATCACCTCCCAAGCCCAAGCGCGTGGTCGGTCACTGCGCATGGCACTTCCCACAGAGCACTCGCTTCTAGCCTTCTCCACAGCCCCCACCCCAACGGGCGCCAACGCAAAACTTCTCAGACACATCTCTTGAACCCTCTTTCTGCCTCATGATCTGGGTATTCGGTTCCTGTTTGAACTTACTAAAGGAGAACTCGAGACCTAGAAACACGACGGCAAGTTCTCTCAGAATGGCCACACCTTCCACACAATTATGTCGCTCAGTGAGGCCCTCCAGGATCCCGTCCGCTGTTTTTACCTGTGTGTTCCCAGCCGGCATTCGTAGGAGAGTCAGTGGGGAGATCAGAACAACACCCTGCACCCTACTGTCCCTCCAAGGTGGACCAAAGACACGGGCTGAACATCCTAGCAGCCCATTCACGGAGGTGGGAAACGTGGTAGTCGAGGACAACTCAGTCATTGAGGACCAAGGCCCTTGGCCCCCCTCGGAAAGCAGAGCGAAGCATCTGACTAACATGGTTTCTCTCCTCTCCAGGCCCTGCAGGCATGAAGGGAAGCCAGGGAAGCCCAGGCCTGGCAGGCCTCAGGGGTGCACCGGGACTAAAAGGCCAAAAGGGAGAGCCAGGAGTGAAAGGTCAGGCCTCGGTCTCTGATTTGTGGGTTCTGAGGAGAGTCCCTGTTGTCAGGGGTTTGGGAGTTTCCAGAACCAGAGGTGTAGAGGTTTACTGGCTTCCCCCCCTCCACCCCGGACAAGTTCTGTGCTGGGATTGCCCTTGGCCCTGAGCACACAGAAGTGAAGAAGGCACGTTGTGGGCGTTTCAGAGAGGCATACATGTGAACATTTGACGCGTTCACGCCCAGCCAATGCCCCGGCCGCTGCACCTTTCCACAAAGGAGATGCCTCCCCTGTCTGTCACATGTACTTCCCACATGTCACATGATGGGGTCACATGTTTCTCCCCTGTTAAATGCTCCTCTCTGGTCGAGCTCAAATCCTTCATGCTGTATTGTAAGCTTATTTCGTCTGGCTCAACCATGGGTGCCCGTGGTCCATCCAGCCCTCATGATGCCAGGTCACCTGCAAAACTGCAGGAGACCATCTGACCTCCTCACCCTCCTCCACTGCTGGCAAAGAGGGGTGAGGGGATCCTGGCTTCTTGGTTTCCTTCAAATTGTGTGTGTTGGGGGGGGGGCTTTTTTTTTTTGTCCTTGTGACAGGATCCTCTGGACAGCAAGGAATACAGGGACAAAAAGGTCAAAAAGGTAATCACTATTTCTAGTCTCTTTAATTTGTGGTTTAGAGGAAACTCTGCACTTGAAAACTGCAGGTGCGGTGGGGAGAGGCCCTGGTTCTCGGAGAAATCCGTCGGTTTGGGAAAAGCTAACAGGCTTATCCCTCGGCTAGGCCTGCCCATGGCGGAGAGCCACAGCTCCCGTCCTCTCCCCCCGACTCCTTCTCTTTCTCTCTTCTTCCCCCCTTCCCTTTGTCTCCCCCTCCCTTCTCTCCCTCCCTCCCGTTACCCCCTCAACTTTTCCTTTTCTTCTCCCCACAAGGCCAGGCCAGGCCAGCTGCAGGTGCATGGAGGCTGCCGGCCGGGTTGTACCTGTGCCGTATGTGGGATCTTCCCTGCTCTGGTGACGGCCAAGCGGGGGGCTGGCTCTTCCCTAACGACAGAGCTTCCAAGAACGGACAGGCAGAGCACACATCCATGCAAAGCCCTAGACTGCTCTCCTCACCTCTCCCATGTATGTCTTTCACCCAGGTGAATCCATGGTGTCCGTCAGGATTATCGGCACTAGCAGCCGAGGCCGGGCTGAAGTTTACTATAACGGCATCTGGGGGACAATTTGTGACGACGACTGGGACCATTCAGATGCCACTGTCTTCTGCCGCATGCTGGGCTACTCCAGGGGAAGGGCCCTTGTCAATATGGCACCTGGTGAGTGCGTCTTTCCTTGAGGCCTTCCCTTCGGTTGCAAGTGACTCAGCGAGTTTGGGTTAAAAGAGAGGGATTGGCTTAAGCATCTGAAAAGTGCCCCTGGCTGCCAGCCTTCCAGGTTGGCGGCCCCAGGAGAGAGAGGACTTGTCTTTTGCAACAGTGACGGCAAAGTCTTGGTCGGGGCTCTGGCTGACCTGGCCTGGATCGCGGTCTGCGCCTCCCTGAAGCCAGGTCGCTCCGTGGCCGAGGCATGGCTCTCTGAAGGCCAGCTGAGGCGCTGGCCCCAGAAGGACAGAGAAGTTGCAGGACGGGCAAACGCGGGGGTTCCTCTCAGTCTTCTGGGAACTAGACACGAGGACATTCCATATTGTGACCGTCTTTAAGGAGAAGGTGCAAAAGGAAGAGAAAATAAATTGGGGCAGGGACTTCCTAAAGTTCATTTTGGAAAGATGTCCTGTGTCTTTCAGCAAAAGGTCCAAACTTTCAACAAAGGAGTGAAGACCCCAGGCTGAGATCATTTCTTTGGCCACAAGAGCTGACCTGGCAGGGACACTAGGCTGGCTTCTCCTGCCCACACTTCTAAATACTCTCTGCCCTTACTCTACTCCAAAATGCCTCCTCTCTTTTTTAATGTTTATTCATTTTTTGAGAGAGAGAGGGATCGTGAATGGGGGAGGAGCAGAGAGCGAGCAAGACAGGCTCTGAAGCAGGCTTTAGTTTCTGAGCTGTCAGCACAGAGCCCGACGAGGGGCTCGAACCCACATGAGATCATGACCTGAGCCGAAGTCGGACGCTCAACTGACTGAGACCCCCGGCTGCCCCAGCACCCACCTGCTTTTTAATCTGAGTTCCAGTTGGATTGTGACACTACTTTAAAGGATATATTTTCCTCATGTAGATTACCCTTATATAGATGGCCACACTGTAGTATAAATTACTATAACTGAATACACATCTTCTTCGATTTACGATGAGGTTACATCTCAACACACTCATCCTAATTTGAAAACATTGTGCACAAAATGCAACTAATACACCTCACCTACACATCATAGCCTAGCCTCATCTACCTTAAGCATACTCAGAACACTTACAGGAGCCCACAGTTGGGCAGAATTATTTAACACGAAACCTACTTATCATGTTGTCAACTTGTCCCTGTAATTGATTGACTACCATACTGAAAGTGATGAACGGAATGGCCATCTGGGTACTGAAGGGCTCTAAGTCTATCGGTTGTTGACTCTCGTGGTCGCCTAGCTGACTGAGAGCTCGTGCTGGCCCGCACCCCAAGAGCACCGCCCCGCATGTCTCTAGCCTAGGAAAAGATCACAATTCACAATTCTCAAGTATGATTTCTACTGAACGTGGGTCACTCTTGAACCATCGTGAACTTGAAAAGTCATAAATCAGACCATCGTAAGTGGGGACTCTGTCATCCTGCTGTTTTTCCCTGTGCTATTGATCTGAAATCATTTATATCAGAAGTTAGGGGTTTTTGAAGAATGTGTGAATGCTTTCCAGCCAGAGGATGGCCTGGTAATAAAAGGCCATTTGAAGAAGGTAGGTATGGCTGCTGTGAATCAGCAGGAAAGAGGTAAACACTGGGAGCCCCTAGGAGGAAATTTCAAACAGTGCATAGCTTAAGTAATAATAATTAATAACAGCTTGAATATCATAATGTATCTTAATCTATCTCATTTAATCTTTGGGTGAGACCTTTGCCAAAGGGTAGAAAGCAGAATAGAAGCGGAGTTAACATAAGAGAGTGGACGAGAGGTGCCTGGGTGGCTTAGTCGGTTAAGCGTCCGACTTCGGCTCTGGTCACGATCTCACGGTTCGTGAGTTCGAGCCCCGCATTGGGCTGTGTGCTGACAGCTCAGAACCTGGAGCCTGTTTCGGATTCTGTGTCTCCCTCTCTCTCTCTTTCTGTCCCTCCCCCACTCGCACTGTGTCTCTTTCTCAAAAATAAATAAACATTTAAAAAAAGTAAAAAAAAAAAAAAGAGAGAGAGAGAGAGAGAAAGAGAGAGAGAGACTAGACCAGCTGTCAGCACCCTGGGCCTGAGTGGATGCAAGGGAAATTGGCAGTCTACCCACAAATGGAAGTTTGACCCTAATTGTGCTTTCCTCTCTCTCCTCGCCTTCCGTATCTCCAGGCACTGGGCAGATCTGGCTGGATAACGTTGCATGTCAAGGGACAGAAGGGACCCTGTGGAATTGCAACAAGAATAGCTGGGGCTCTCACAACTGCAACCACAATGAGGACGCAGGCGTGGAATGCAGCTGACCCCCCACAGCCCCTCCACTTCCGCTCCCAAAGTGTCTGCAGGCATGGGCACTCAGCTCACCTGGGGGAGGGCCACTGCTCTCCGAGGGGTCCCTCTGGGGTGGGGTCACTAATAAAGCTCAAAGCACTAGCTGGTAATGTCATTGGCTGGGGCCGAAATCACTCGTTCCTACCTCTCATCCCTTACGGATGAGCCCACTCCACACACACATTTCACTGAGTTCTCCCGGGGAGACAGTGGCGTCTCAACTCGGGGGATCTAAACGCGATGTGGAAACCGAAGAGTGCCCGAAGTCAGTGTGAGGCATGACCGTCATTCAGCCCCAGCACTGGGGCCGTTCGCCAGCGAGTGAGGACGTTGGCATGTGGTTGACATCATGGTGCGTGATAAATAGGAATGGCGCCTTTAAGCATGAAAATTAGTTTCCTTGGGATGTGAGCTCCATAAATAAAAGGACTTTTGTCTGTTTTATTCACCCATGTAGGGACTCAGTAAACATGTACTGAATGAACTGAATTAAACCAAGAGGGTGGAGGGGCTCATGCTTTGCGCAACTTGGCTTCTGACTCCCTTTTCAGCTTCCCCTGGGTTATATATTTTCTGAGTGCACTCTCACGAGTATTCTCTCTCTCTCTCTCTCTCTCTCTGTCCACTATAAATGCTTTGGGTAAATGGTAAATCTGGGAGAGTGAGATGCATGTGTGATATGACTCTGAGGTATCATCATTTGCACCGGACCCATGGGGAGCTCAGCCTCAGGGCATTTGGAAAAAATGCCCAGGGTCACTTGTAAACAGGGGAGCCAAGGTTAGAACCCACAGAGGGGCAATGGAAGGCCCGGGCCTAGGAGTTACCCACCGCGAATAAACACATAGGTGGATCTCTGCGGGATGGAGAAGCTGGAATTTGGTGAGATGTGAGCTGAACTTTCTGAAACCGAAAAAGGAACGAATCAGGAACACCCCCTGTGTTGGTTAGTTATTGCTGCACGACAAATCACACCAAGTATGGGTAGGTTAGAATTCTTAGTTTTTACTCATTCGTGCACCTGCAGGTTGGCTGGAGACTGGCCCATCCAGGCTGGGCTCCACGAGGGGGCGCTGCTTCAAGTTGCAGGGCCAGCTGGGTTTGGCTCTTCACTGAGGGTCAGGCTCAGTCTGCCACCTAGATGCCCTCTACAACTTGTCTCCTGGTGAAGGCAGCAGCATAAAAATGTAAGCAGGCACACACGATGCTCCTTAAGGCCTAGGCTCACAGTCACTTCCCATCCATGGCCTTGGTTTCCATCCCTGAGCTATTGACTCCCTAGCTTATACTCCAAGTGCAGAGCTCTCTCCCGAGCCCTAGTCATACAGATCTGCCTACCAGCCACCTCCATGTGGGTGTCTCAAGGTCAGGAAGCTAAGGTCTGACTCATCGTCTGCCACTCCTGCGTCCCCATCTCAGCCAATGGCTCCCTCCATCAGGGCCCAAGACAGAAACTGAATGCCAAAGCCCACGCCTCCCCATCCCTTACCCCTCAAGCACCAGGCACCCGGTCCCACTAATTCTACCGCCCTGCCTCCAAAACATCTCTCCAGCCCATCCAGCTGGCTCCTTCTCTGCAACCACGACGGTTCAGGCCACAGCACCAATAGTCCAGATGCTTGGAACATCTCCTAATCAGTCTCTTCCCTGCACCACACCCCATCAGCCACCTCTTCATTCTCCAGGCAGCAGCCTGAGAGATCTTTAGAAATGACAAAGAAACCATGCTGATGCCCACCTAAGGCCTTCAAAGGCTCCCCATTCCCCGAGGCAGTGGGCCACACGCATCACATGGCTTACAAGGAAGTGCCCCTGACAATGGATCTATCTCCTACACATCACACGAGGGGCTCTTGCTATCTGTTTTCTGATCGACTCCCTGAAGGAAGGAAGGAAGGAAGGAAGGAAGGAAGGAAGGAAGAAGGCAGGCTAAACCTAGCACTCAGCTTTTTCTGCCCTGGGATGGCGTCACTGTCTTCCCTCAAATGTTGTGCATCGTACTCTAATTATTGTGACAGAGGACCTCCCCACTGAAACCCCTTCCCAAGGAAAGGAAGGAACGGCTTTCTCCAAAGGTGAGTCTAATCCTCGGTCATTTACATTTTATAAGGGTAGCTTTCAAAACAAACTCACGGAGCTCATGGTTTACTAGGTGCATTGTAAATTTTAAAAGTTCCTATCTCCCTGCTACATCAACATCCCCACAAAACACGCTGTGAGCACCCAGCCCAGGGGACCAGGTGTACCGGTATGGTAAGGTGGCCCCCTGCCACAGGTGCCCCTTCCCACCTCCCACGACTATGACCTGGTGATAGTCAAACACCAAAGGGGACCCGTGAAGACCCCTCACGCCCTTTGCTTGTGCACCGCCCTGACCCCCCATAAAGGCCCTTGCCCGTGGGTCCTCGGTCTCTCTGCTCCCCACCTGTATGGCTCAGCCTGTTCCCTGAACCTGAACACTCCCCACCATGTGGCGGCCCCTCGGCCTGCAGTGACTCTGTCTCACTAGGACCTGTGAGAGTAGCACACTTCCTTTCCCTGCACCTCTCCTGTGCCCCATCTTGTGGCAGCATGTGAGTGACATCCCCGAAAAGGACAGGGAGCCGAGAGCATCACGCGATGCAAGTGATACTATTCTCATCTTATAAACCCGCGGCACGTGGCTCCCAATTCATCACCCTTCCATCCGTGGCCTTCACAACGTGACCCTGCAGCTCCTCGACAGAGGCCAGGTCTCTTCTCTTACACTCTCTCTCTCTCTCTCTCTCTCTCTCTCTGGGAATTCTCATCATGTGATGAAAACTAGTCCAGGTTAGCCCACTGGGGGATGAATGAGCATGTGGAGCAGGGTCCGGTCACCCCGGCTGGGGCCAGCCTCCACCAGCCAGCCTAGGCCCCAGTCACATGAGGGAGTCCAGCCAAGGCTGGTCAAGCCTGACCCACGCTGGAGGGACTAACTGTCCAACCAAGACATAAACGCATGGGCAATCACAGATGGCTGTGGCTTAAAGCCACTGGCTTTGGGGGTGGTTTGCTATGTAGCAGTAACCCCCTAACACAATTAACTCGACTAAGGACACCCAGCCAGTAAGAGGCAGAGAGATTTGAACCCAGGTCTGTCTGGCACCAGTAACATTTAAGAGACCAAGGAAAATTGCTGCCGCCCGCACCTCAGCCAGGCAGCTCCCCTCATTAGCTCTCAGACCAAGCTAAGCTGAGAAAACCTTCCTTCCAGAACCTCCGCCGGGCGGGGCAGGGTGGGGCACATGGCCGCAGCGTGGGCACGCTGGTTCTGCGGCTGATGGAGGGCTGGTTGTGGGGCAGGAGGGGAAGTGGGTAAAATTAGCATGACAGCATCCTCAACTGCCCGAGAGCAGACTAGGCTGGGCTGGGGCTGCTGAATGTTGGGCATGAGTGCCTAACCTCTGCCAGACGTTGCTGTTCATGTGCAGTAATCCTCTTCCCTCCTGCTTCCTGGAAATGCTGTGGCCTGGCTGAGGCCCGCAGGTCACAAACCAGCATGGGGCCCCCCGGCCCAGCAGGACAGAGATGGCCCTCTGTGCACAATCTGCACCCCCCGCCCCCATCACTCCCCTGCCCAGCAGGGAAAGCCCAGAGAGCTCCCTGGCATCCAACCATAGAGATGCACCTAAGAGGGAAGGTTCCAGAGCCAGGCTGCCTGGGCTGGGCAGCCTATAACAGGCTTTTACCTGGACAATCAAGGTGTTGAAATTCTCTGGGCCCCGGGGGGCAGCTGGGTGCTCAGTCGGTAAAACGTAGGACTTTGGCTCGGGACATGATTTCGCAGTTTGTGAGTTCAAGCCCGCATGGAGCTCTCTGCTATCAGCATGGAGCCTGCCCCGTCTCCCTCTCTTTCTGCCCCTCCTCCGCTCGTTCTCTCTCTCTCTCTCTCAAATATAAACATTAAAAATTAAAAAAAAAATTCTCTGGGCCCTGGTTTCCTTGTCTATAAAATATAGTAAGAATTCCTCCCTCTCAGAGTTCTTGTGAGGATTAATCAAAATGATAGCTAAAAAGAAAGCATTTCGCATGGTGCCCGGCACATGGTAAATGCTCCGTGCTCCTTACTATGATCCTTCAACACCCTCCACAGTCCACTCCTCGACCCTTGCCTCCCCCCAACTGCCCTGCTGGGCCCTGTGCCCCAGGCAAGAGGGTGTTCTCAGAGCCCTCCCATCCGCGCCACGCTTGTGGGGTAGGATGCACTAAGATGGGGTCCGTGGGTCCTCCAGGGCCCTACACAGACAGAGCTGGCAGTGGGAGACGTTTAGTCTCCCTGGCCAGGCTGCCCCGGAAGTGCGCGGACTTGACCAGGAAGTGGAGGTGCATCCGGAAGTCGCCGCCCAGAGGCCGGAGGCTCCTGTGCTCCCGCAGCTGAAGGATAGCTTCTCTCCTGCGTGGCCGCTGGGGGTGGTTTGGGGGAAAGCGTGTGGGGTTTGGGATCAAATTTAAATCCCAGCACCAATGACCGATTGTGTGGCTTTGGGGAAGTCACATACCCTCTCTGAGTTTGTTTCCCCATCTGTAAAGGGGGGAAAATGACGATGATGATGATAAAAATAAAAATAATATAGTGCCTCACATGGATTAACTGCCCCTGCTCTTGGTACATACTGGGAACTGAGTAACAGTAGTTATGAGAACAGCTTGACTCCAAGCTTCCACTGTAACCTGTCTCCACGCCTAGAATATTGTATCTTCTTCCACCCACCACTCCAGAATCCTTTCCACCCTGTATGGCCCAGTTGACGTTGTACTTCCTTTAGGAAACCTTTTCTGACGACTCTTGCTGCAGACAAATCTTTCTTTTCACTCAATCCCAATGGCCCATCCATGTAAGGAAAGAGAAATCAGCACAGAACCTAAGATTTTCTGAGAGCCAACTGTGTGATATGCACTATGCTGGATGCGTTATATTTTTGTGCCGATTATCCTTCACCGCCGCATCGGACGGAATGTTTCATTAATATCTCCATTTTGCAGATGGAAAAACTGAGGCTGGGAGACATAAGGCGACTTTTCTTTGCTCAGTAAAACTCATCCCCAGGTCTTCTACTTATGCACTTTTTCCTTTGCACCATGTTGGACTCGGGAACCATTCAGGAAATGTGTATTGTTGCCATATGGGAGCCTGCATTAAAATAATATGCAAACAACACTCCCCTGATAGGGATGTTCTAAGTCTTTGGGACTGAGGAGGGGATCAGAACTCGAGGAATTCTTTCATTTAAACACTCTTCAGTTCCCCTTTGTAGTGGAGCAATCAGAGGCCAATTAGATCAAGTCCCAGGAATATAAGCCATCAATTCACAAGAGATCATGGTCCAATAATCATTGTTTTAAGTTCATCATTACATTCAATTAAAGAAATGCAAAAAACAGCAACAGCAACAACAACCCATGAGGTCATTTATTTGAATGTCAAATTGGCAATTAAAAAAAAATCTTTGGTGTTGGTCAAAGAGGAAGGAAAAGAACACCATTAACCACTGCAAATAGAAATACAGATGGATCTCCCGGGTGTAGGGGAGGGGAATTTGGCGAGATGTGACTTGAGCTTTTTGAAACAGAAAAAGGAACGAATCAGAAATGCCCCCTGTGGGGCGCCTGGGTGGCACAGTCGGTTAGGCGTCCGACTTCAGCCAGGTCACGATCTCGCGGTCCGTGAGTTCGAGCCCCGCGTCCGGCTCTGGGCTGATGGCTCGGAGCCTGGAGCCTGTTTCCGATTCTGTGTCTCCCTCTCTCTCTGCCCCTCCCCCGTTCACGCTCTGTCTCTCTCTGTCCCAAAAATAAATAAAAAACGTTGAAAAAAAATTAAAAAAAAAAAAAGAAAGAAAGAAATGCCCCCTGTATTGGTTCGTTATTGCTGCACGACAAATCACACCAAGATTTGGTAGGTTAGAATTCTTATACTGCACCTGCAGGTCGGCTGGAGATTGGCGGATCCAGGCTGGGCTCCACTAGGGGGCGCTGCTTCAAGCTGCAGGGCCAGCTGGGTTAAGCTCTTCGCTGTGGATCAGGCCCAGCTGTGCCACCTGTATTCCCTCCACAACTTGTCTCCTGGTAAAGGCAGCAACGTCAAAGGATAAGCAAGAATACAGGATACTTCTTAAAGCCCAGGCTCAGAGCCGGCACGTTGTCACCTCTGGCCACATTTCGCTGGCCAGAGCAAGTCACAATGGCCAAGCCCAAAGTCCTTGGGCAGGAATGTTCCCTCCACCTTCAGTAGGAGGATGGCAAAGGGACAAAACGCATGTATGGGAGAGGGGGTGGAACTGGGCCAATTAGGCATCTACAAACCCACAGAAGTATATCCGTGGAGCACTGTGCATAATGCTACAGAGCCACACAGATGCACCTTTAACTTATGTTAAAGGTGTTCAGAACAATCAAAAGAGAAATGGCAATTTAAATAGGAGTCTAGGGGCGCCTGGGTGGCTCAGTCGGTTGAGCGTCCGACTGCAGCTCAGGTCACGATCTTGCAGTTCGTGGGTTCGGGTCCCGTGTCGGGCTCTGTGCTGACAGCTTGGAGCCTGGAGCCTGCTTCGGAGTCTGTGTCTCCCTCGCTGTGAAACAGTATGTACAGAAGGACCACAATTTAATAAAATCAGTTTTCTCCTTCTCACCACCCCTAACCAAGAGTCGATCACATGCCACAGATGTCTGAGTTCTCCCTCAGATGCTTCTTGAGTGTGTCCACCGGTCCCCCCACCTCCCACCCCTGCCTCTACCACAGCCCGAGCTCCCGTCAGGGGCCTATGTGATGCTCACCTCCCAGCTGGTCTCTCTCCCTTCAGTCTGGCCTCTTCCTAGCCATTCTCCCCAAGCGGCCAGAGTGGCCTTACATCTGGTCACTCTCCTTGCTTCACACCCTTCAAAGAACACCCACTGCCATTATAAGAAGGTCCCCTCTCCCATCCGTGGTAGAAGGAGCCCTCTGTCATCTGGCCCCACTGACCTCTTGGCCTTTGAACCGCTTCTTGTCACTTGGCCTAAATTTACTCTCCAGCCTGAGGAGCTCCACACAGTCCCTCAGAACAGCCGTGGCCATTCATCCCTCCTCGCCCCCACTTTTCCTCCCGCCCCATCTCCTCTGATCCCCATATGCCCAGATCCAGTCAGTAAGATGGCACTCAGCATAGTTTGGAACCGTTCTGGGCACCGGGATGGCCCAGTCAGTTAAGCGTCTGACTTTAGCTCAGGTCATGATCTCATGGTTCATGAGTTCGAGCCCCATGTTGGGCTCTATGCTGACAGCTCAGAGCCTGGAGTCTGCTTTAGATTCTATGTCTCCTTCTCTCTCTGCCCCTCCCTTGATCACGCTCTGTCTCTCTGTCTCTCTCTCTCTCCAAAAAAAAAAAAAAAAAAAAAAAGACTGTTCATTGCCTCTCTCTGCTGTGTATGCAGGAACTGTGTTTTTAGTAGTGTCCTCCAATTATTCAGCATAGTGCCCGGCACATAGTGTGTATATATCATGTGTGTGTACGTATGTAAGGTGTATGTGTATGTAATAAATAAATTTTTAAATGTATACGCTTTGGGAAAAAAATTGGAAACAAATGCACCAAAATATTTCTCTTTGGCAGGATCCTGATGGATTTCATTTTATTTTTGATTTATTTTAGCATTGGTTTTTATTGTATTTTTTCTATTTTTCTATGCGTTGGGAGTTGTCTACCATGACAATAAATATATACCATGAATGTATATTCGCAAGCAGAAGAGAGATTGTTATTTAAAGTGGACGGTAAAAGCACACGATGCACCATCAAAGGGTCCAGCGTCTTCCCCATCCTGGGCTCAGACCTTCAGTCCTGGTCCCCCTCTCTGTGTGTCCTGGAGCACAAGCCCCTTGGAGAACATGAGGCATGGGGTCCAGAGAACACCTAGGGTGCGCTGGGCTGTGACGGGGAAGGGGACCGCAGCTGGAGGAGACGAGGCGTGCAGGGGAGGACTTTGTATTTAACAACAAGATATACTAAGTCCTGTTTGTATGTTGATGGGAAGGACCCAGTAGGTAGGGAGAAAGTAGTAAATCGGGAGACAGGGCAGAATTTCAGCAGCTACGTCCTTACAAGGGCTAGAGGTCAGAGGGGTTCAGAGCAATTGGTGGGAGCAGGAGAGCTCTTCCATGGCAAGAGGAAGGAAGGTGAAAATCCGAATAAAGACGCAGAAGCCGTGCATTGGGTATTGGGAAGATGAGGGACGGGTGGAGTTCTCATTTGATTGCTTCTATGTTCTCAAAAGGCATGAACCAAGGTCAGCGGCTGAACGCAGGGAGGGACGGGTGCCAGAAGTGTCAAGGGAGAAGGATCTGACTCTGGGGTTTGGGTGGGGGGCGGGGGGGGGCGTGCAGCCCACTGCTGCCTTTACTGGAAATGCTGCCATCCACCGAGGCTTACCCTGGGCCAGACACTCATCCTCTCATTTGATCTTCAAAACAACCTGCAAGAGACAGACCCTAAGTACAGAAAACAAATTGATAATTGGTGGGGGGTGGGGGATGGGCCAAATGGGTGAAAGGGAGTAGGAGGCGCAGGCTTCCGGGTGTGGAATGAATAAGTCGTGGGGGTGAACGGCACAGCCTAGGGAATATGGTCGATGGAACGGGGATGGTGTTGTATGGTGACCGATGGCAGTTGCATTTGTGAACATAGCACCACGTTAATAGACTTGTTGAATCACTAGGCTGTACGTCCCGAAATGATGTGACGTTGTGTGTCAACTAGCCTTCACTTAAAAAAAAAAAAAACAAAAAACAAAAAAAAAACCTACAGGGTGAAGATTCCTGAAACTGTTCTAGAGCTGAGGAGGTCTGTGTTCAAGGTCACACACAACGTGCACAGAATTGAGGCCAGAATTGAACCCAGGCATGTCTGATGCCAGGGTCAAGTGGCCCTCCGTGCACTCTGCTGAAGATGCCTTTGCTGAGCCTCGCGCCCCGGCCTCCTTTTCTATGAGATTTTTTTTTTTATGTTTATTTATTTCCAAGACAGAGAGAGATAGCATGAGTGGGGGAGGGGCAGAGAAAGAGGGAGACACAGAATCTGAAGCAGGCTCCAGGCTCTGAGCTGTCAGCACAGAGCCTGATGCAGGGCTCGAACTCACAAACCGTGAGATCATGACCTGAGCCGAAGTTGGTCGCTCAACCGACTGAGCCACCCAGGCGCCCCCCTGGCCTCCTTTTCTGCCCTTCTGGGCCTCACCCCATGCCACTGCTCACCTCCCAGTCAAGTCCTGTTGCCCGAGAACCCAACAGATTTGGGGGGGGGGGGGTGTCTCTTGTATCGATGGCTGCCGACGCCTTAATGACAATTCAAAGGCGTTTTTGGCGAGGACCCCTCTTACTTAACACGGTGCTGCACCTCTGTTTCCCTTTCCACTGGGAGCCACCCTGTTCCCAATCTCAACATCTCGCATTTGCACGTTCCCCTGCAATGTGTCAGACATTCATTCACCTGTGCCTTCTACGAGGGAGTCACTGACACAAAGATAAACGGCCCAGTTCCTGTCCCCTGCGGTCAGGGTCCATGGGGGAAGCCACAAGTGAATACATTCTCAGGACAGAGCAATGGACTGGGCCGGCCCAGGAATGTGGGGGGTCTTTGCTCTGAACCCCAGCCAGACCCAGGGCCCAATTGGAATTCCTTCCTTCAGCCCTGCTTCCCAAATCTACATAGTAAAATCTTTTATTTATTTATTTATTTATTTATTAATGTCTATTTATTTTTGGAGAGAGAGAGAGACAGAGCACAAGTGGGGGAGGGGCAGAGAGAGAGGGAGACACAGAATCCGAAGCAGGTTCCAGGCTCTGAGCTGTCAGCACAGAGCGCGACACCGGGCTCCAACTCACGGACCGCGAGATCACGACCTGAGCCGAAGTCGGACGCTTAACCGACTGAGCCACCCAGGTGCCCCTATTTATTTTTGAGAGAGAGTGTGTGTGTGTCGAGGTGGGGAGGAGCAGAGAGAGAGGCAGGTGGAGAGAGAGAGGATCCCAAGCAAGCTCTACATTGTCAGCACAGAGCCGGGAGCGGGGCTTGAACCCACAAAGAGATCATGACCTGAGCCAAAAAAAAACAAGAGTCCTGACGCTTAACCAGCTGAGCCCCCAGGTGCCCTTCTGTGGTAAAGTCTTCATAACACATGCGAAACAGCTTTATGGTGTCTCCCCAGTAAGTGCACGTCAAAGTCATGCAAAAGATAACACAAGAACTTTCCAAGTTTAAGATACACATTAAATGGCATTTTTTATCTGGATTTCTTATTGCAGTCCTTTGATAAGCTGATGAAACCTCTTCTCTGGCCCTCTGGCCCTTATGGCCGGGACTGGGAAGAATACAACAAGGGGCATAACAGGGGCTTAATGCACACAGGCTGTCGCTCCCCGGGGCAAGAATCTGGTATATGCTGGGCAATGACTGACCATTGCAGGTGATGGCAGAGCTGCTGTTGAGGAGCGGTCTGGAAAAGGGTGGGTTTCAGGCCTCTCCTTTCCTCTAAACATATCCTGCCTCTGATTTCAGGGCCTGCTGACAGGACCCTGCTCTCCCTTCAGGGCACAAGCCCTGGGGACAAGCAGATCCGGTGGTGGTGGTTTGGGAGGTTGCCTTCTCGCTGTGGGCACGAGGGGGCGCTGCAGGCCATGCCCAGCCCGCCAGGCAGCTGCCTCGGTCTCCGCGGTTCTGCCCGTGTACAGACCTCCAGACGCTGTGGTCGGTCGGCCAAGGTCGGCTGGCCGGTGGGTCTCAACCCACCTGCCTCGGAAGAAACACACGCCTTTCGTCTGTGCCCGGCCTGGGCCTCCACTAAAGTCCTTCCTCCTTCCTTCCTCACCTTCCCCGGGAATAACCAATCTACAGCTGGCCCTGGACAGAATGCTTTCAAAAAGGCACGTACTTGGGTCCGTTTCCCTTAGGATGTAGGGAAACTTCCGTTTATTAAGCACTGACTATGAGCTGGTACCATATGAAGTTCTTTTTTTTTTTTTTTTTTTTAAATCTTTATTTATTTTTGAGAGAGAGACAGAACGCAAGGGGGGGAAACAGGCTCCAGGCCCTGAGCTGTCAGCACAGAGCCGGACGCGGAGCTCGAATTCACCAACCGTGAGATGGTGACCTGAGCCGAAGTTGGGCACTCAACCCAGGTGCTCCATGAAGTCCTTCATATGCATTAATTCCTCGGAACAATCCCATGAGCGTCTATAACTCCCATTTTACTGAGGAGACAGACCAAAGCTCAGAGAGGTTACCTTATTTGCCCAGGGCCACCCAGCAAGCAGGTATGCAGCAGAGCTAATGGTCTAAACACAAGTTGACCTAGAAGTTCATGTTCTTCTCCTGCACTGGCAATCCTCTTCTCATACCCACACTCCCGGGTAAAGAATTTGGGCGGGCGGTGGGTCCTCCGGCAGATTTGATGGAGGGGCTTCTGAAGAGCTTGGGTTCTCTAGCGGACAAGGAAGGGTGAGACTAGGTCACTGCAAAGCCCCCTACCATCTCCAATAGTCTGTGCATGCAGGACTCCCCAAGTAGGGGCTTCATCCAAGGACTGGCCAGCGAGGACAGCAAAGAACCAGGAGGGGCCTTCATGCCAACAATCTCACGGGTGTGCCATCTGGGAAGTGGGCAGGGGAACAAATGCGCTCCTAAGCAGCTGCTCACGCATGGTCTCAGCCGGTCTGCAGCCGCTGGTTACGTCTCGAGCTCTCTGGCATCAGGAGGTGCTCCCGGCATTTGACAGCCATCCTCCCTTCCCTTGAAGAAAGCTCTCTCTTCAGCCTCTTTCTCTCTGAGGGTGTTGGATTTAATTCCATTTCAACAAAACTTGCCTAGGCACATTCTAAGCACCAGGAGCCCTGTAGCAGGGGCTGGGAGGGGAGAAAGAGAGGGCCCATCACAGCCAGGACCCCAGAGAGCTCTCGGTCCAGCCGGGGAGAGGAATCATCAACACACAACTAGAGGATCTAATATGGGGTCCAGGGACATGGAGCAGGATGGTGAACCTGAGGTGACAGAGCTCATGGGAGGCTGATCGAGGTTAGCCAGAGGAGTGAGGCCGGGGCAAAGCTGTTGTAGAAAGGGAGAGCTGGGTGAGGAGGGTGTAGGGGCTGGACATTCAACAGGCAAGGCTGGCGAGGGGCCTGGTTCAGCAGCCGAGCCAAGAGAGGACCAGGGCTGGGACAGGGGCCTGGGCACAGGATGGGCCCTCAATGCCCAGAATGGAAGGTGGACTCCAGGCTGATTCCTGGCTGGGGTGCCCAGGAGTGTGGCTGTGCTAGTCACCAACATGGAGAATTTGGGAACAGGGCAGGTCGTGGAAAAGAGAAGCTTGAGTTTGACCTATGGGACCCCCCAGAGGAGCTGACTAACTGGGGAAGAGAGGAGGGAGTCATCAGGGCTGCCTGGGCCCGCTGCGGAGGCCCTCCCAGAGCATCCGAAGTGTGGAGAGTTTTCAGAGGTAATTAGAGCAATTCTGTGATGCCGATTGTGGCCCCTCCTGTCATTGACAAAAGAGGCTGCGATTAATTGAAAATGAACCTCCTCCCTGGGTTAGCTTCCATCAGTTTGCCCTCCTCACCCCCATCTGTACAGGAACCCTCCTGGGTTAGCTCAATCAGAGCTGGGACAGGTGGTCCAGACCAAAGCGTGGGCCAGGGGCAAAACCACCGTCCAAAGCCTGCAGGCCCCACAAGCCTGCACGTGGCTACACTAGCTCGACAAATGTTTGTAGAGCAGTTCTCAGTGCTAGCCACCGTGCCAAGTACTAGAGATCGGGGGGCGAACGTCGTGATCCAGGAGTTCAGAGTCTAATGAGGAAGATGGGGGTATCCAGAGACAATTCCAATAGGGCATGACTCATACAGTCAACAGTGAGGCAACACAGATGCCTGAAGGAAGGGCATTTGAGAAGCCTTGAAGGAGGTGAGGGCGTAGACATTCTGTGCCCTCCTGTCATTACTTTCTGGTGCAGTGATAAGAATTTCCCTTTTTATTGGGCACCTACTGTGTGCCAGGCCCCTGAGAGGAAGCATCTCTAATCTCCATGACCACCTTGAGGGTACTCTATACAGGGAGAAACCAAGTCTCAGAAAAGATCATCAGCTTATTCCAGGCCACACAGCTGGTAAGAAGCAGAAACGGAGTCCCAATCCGAGGACATGTGACTGACTCGAGGCGCAAACTCTCCACCCTAGGATGCCAACCACTCCAGCCCTCTGTTGGCTCAGCTCTACAGGAGGCTCTATGGGAAAGTAGAGAAATGGAGGAAAATATAACCAAGGCTTGCAATGGGGTCTAGAAAGAAATGTGGCAAAACCAGAATGTCTGGGCTACGAGGATCTTTGTAGGGCGTGACTTGAATTGGATTCTTTCATTTTATAGGCAAGTGAGGGAGATCCAGAGAGGCAATGAGATCGGCACTGAGACACAGCTGGGTTAACTGCTGAGTTGGATTAGAACCCAAGTTTCCTTGTCCCCAGTTCAGGGCTCCTTCCACTCACCGAGCTGTGCCACCTTGGGACACACACACACATACACACACACACACACAGTTACCCAAGTTAGTGACTCATTTTGTCTTTGGCCAAGACAATACTTGGACATGTAAGGATCACCATGCAACGGAAGCTGCTCAGAACAAACCTGCCGTGTCTGTATCTTGGGGCAAGATGGCGGGGGCTGCTAATGGTGGTGGGGGAACATCTCGGGCATCTTGGGGGGGCTTTTCCTGAGGACCTCCATGAACAATACGCAGTAACATAAGGACTTCACAAAATAGAAAAACAACATGGTGCAGAGGGGTGACCAGACAGCCCTCCCATCCCAGCCCCTGTTGGCTGAGCAATTCAATGTTTCTCACATGCAGCCTTGGGCCAACTACTCCATTATTGCCTTAGTATGTAATTTTACCTAAAATCTGTTACAAGGCAACAGTAATACACGCACACAGTAGAGAGTTGAAATAGTACTTGAAAACATAAAGTAGATAATAGCAGTGACTTTCTGTCTGCACTGAGCCCCTCTCTGTCTTCCCCCTAAATATGCCTTAAACTCAACAGGCAAAAGCCAGACTCATGATTTCCATCCAAAGACCTGCTCCTGCATTTCTCATCTGGCCTGATGGAGTAACCATTCATACAGTGTTTTAAGACAGAAACGGTTACCAGTTTCACATGTATCCTTCCAAAACAAATTGAGTGTAATCCACATACAGCTTACTGCCTAAGCTTTTTATCAACATAATGGCATAATTCTAGACACACTGTTCTCTATTATACCCCATCCTTCCTAATGGCTAACACGATATTCCACAATAGAGATGCAAAATGACTCATCCCTCCCGTCCCCAGTCGATGGACATTAGGTAGTTTGCGGTCTTCAAACGGTGCTGCCCTGAGTGTGTTCCTACTGGTATACCTTGTGGTGGTGGAAATGCTGAGTCGAATGGGGTATGTGTTCTAAATGCTGACATAGTCCTAAAGGCGCTTCCAAAAAAGGTTTCCCAGTTGACTTGCCACCGGGAGTGAGAGGGTACCTATTTCCCCCAACCTTGGACAACACTTGATAGTAATGAGCATTTTAAGATTTGCCAAGCTGGAGGTGCGATTATTGAAGTCTCCTTGCTGTTTTAAATCACGTTCTTTTAATTGTGAGTTAAGTTGAGACTACTTTTCCTATTGGCTTTCGTTTTCAAGAGCTTCCTGTTCACATCTGCTCATTTGGGGTCTTTCAATGATTCTTTCAATGTAAATTAGGGAAATGGGCCGACCGTCACATGCACTCCAAATACCTCTGCAGTGTGTACTGAAGGGTTTGGTTTTTTTGTTTTTTTGTTTTTGTTTTTTTTTTGGACTAAAGCTTTTCATTTTTTGTGTGTGGTCAGATTTATCCATCTTTTCCTTTGTGGCTTCAGGGGTAAGCTGCCACTTCAATATTTTATGGCTAGTTTTCAAGTGTCACCCAACTAGAGTATAGGTACTTTAACAGCGTTGCCTAAAGATTCTACCATAATGCCTTGTGCTTGGCAGACATGCCTTAGGTATCTATGGATTAGACAGATGGATGAATGGATAGATAGGTGAGAGAGAGAGAGAGAGAGAGAGAGAGGAGATAGCTGACACTGTTAACCGTTGCCTCCTTTAAAAAAAAATGTGTTTTAAGTTCAAAATGCATTATGTGTTTTTCGAAACATTGTCTCTCCTTCATTTTCTCAAACTTTTTTGGAGCTTTACCCCGCTGTCTCCCTGACCCACCCCCTTCAGCCTTCCTCCCCAGCTTCTTTCTCTTCTGTTTGGCCCTGAAAAACTGATATTCACTCTCTCTTTGCTTCGCTGTCCGTACGTTCTTTGGTAGGAACGGTGCCACGTGGTAGCTGGGGGTGGTCACCCCAACTCTATCTGCTTCCTCCCAAAGCCACCTCCAAAGCAGATGAAGAAGAGGAGGGGGAAGAGGAAGAGAGAAAATGCGAGTGAGTGACGTGTGTGTGTTGTCATTCTTCAGTAAAGCTTGAATCATCTTAGAGGACTTTGCTATTTCTATGGTAGTGAGGTGAGCAGGAGCGGGGTGCCATGCATGCAAGTGCAGCCCGGTCGCTGTGGCGCCTCCCCTCCCTGCACCGCCACCGCTCTGTCCCTCTGGTGAGGACCCTGCTGCTGGCCCCTCGTCCACCCCTGCAGCATCATCATCCTCTGGGCGTCCCGCAAGTGCCTTTGCCTGCACGTTCTCACAGTAGGACCATTGTCCCCCTCACGCCCCTTCTCAGAAAGGAGACAAGGGGTCCCTCCAGCTTCCCCAGTCTTTTCCATCTGTCACCAGGTCATCCTCAGACCCTTTCCCTCTTCCCAGCAGCCACTGTCTTAACCCAGATCTTTGTCCCGCTTCCCCCGAACCAACCTCCAGCTTCTGCCCTGCCTCGTCTCTTGCCCCTCTTGGTCTCTGTGCCCCGCTCCCCCTCCCAGCCCAAGGGGTTTTCTAAAATTCACATCTGACTTCATCAAGGGTGAGGCAGAGTACCCAGGTGCCCAGACTTCCCAGACCCAGGGCGCCTGTCAAGTGTTCGTGGGTCTGAAGTGAGAGGGGACTTTAAGAGATTAGGCTCCAGGGAGTGCCCCTCACCCCCCAGCTCCCCCTCCCAATGCTGACTCAGGCCCTGCACACTGGCTTTCTGTACATATTTGTGGAAGGAAGGAAGGAAGGAAGGAAGGAAGGAAGGAAGGAAGGAATATGGAAGGAAGGAGGGAAGAGAGGGAGAGAGGGAGGGAGGGAGGGAGGGAGGGAGGAAGGAAGGGAAGGAGGGAGGAAAGAAGGAAGGGAGGGAGGGAGGGAGGGAGGAAGAGAGGGAGGGAGGAAAGAAGGAAGGAAGGAAGGGAGGGATGGAGGAAGAAATATGGAAGGAAGGAAGGGAGGGAGAAAGGAAAGAAGGAAGGGAGGAAGGAAGGAAGGAATACAGAAGGAAGGAAGGAAGGAAGGAAGGAAGGAAGGAAGGAAGGAAGGAAGAAATACAGAAGGAAGGAAGGAAGGAAGGAATCATACCTGGCTGATCTCCTGCCTGCCCTCTTGCCTTCAGGTCCCACCTCTGTGTTCTTCCAGCTGCCTGGGCCCTCCAGCCAGCCCTCCCAGGACCAGAGCTGCTCTAGGATGCCCTCGAGGGGCATATCAGTCAGAAGAGAATTGGGGCAGATCTTTTGGGAAGTGATAGGTGTTGCCGCTAAGATACTGATGGTCTCATTTCCATCCTTTCCCTAGCTAGATTTCTTTTTAATTGAAAAGTTGTTTCTACAAATGGTGAAAAAGGAAAACAATACCACAGGATATATTATGAAGAGTCTCGCCCTGACTCAAACCCTCAATCCAGTTCTGGTCTCATTAACAGTTTCTTGTGTATCTTTCCAAATACATTCTATGCATATCAAAGCATATGCACTTTTCTTTCCACTCAGCTGTCAGCTCACTTTTCATCCTGCCCTGCAGTCACTTTTTCACTCAGCGAAGCATCTGCGAGATGGATCCCTGTGACTACAAACAGCCCCCACCTTGCTCAGATCTTTGACAGCCTGGGACTCCACTAAATGGAGGCATCATAACCAATTTAACTAGTCTGCTATTAATGGTCGGTTAAGCTTTTCAAGTTCTCTGCTGTTACAAGTAATGCTGCCGTGAATATCTTTGTGTTTAAGCACCAGAATATTAACTCCAGGAGGCTGTGTGTTTGGCAGAAAAAAGATCCCCAGAGACGTCCGCATCCGATTCCCCAGGACCCGTGAATATGTTACCTTAGGTGACCAAAGGGACTCTGCACATACAGTTACATTAAAGATCTGGAGATGGGGAGAGCATTCTGCATTATCCAGGTGGGACCTAAATGTAACCACGGTGTCCTTGTTAGAGGAAGGCAGGAAGGTCAAAGTCAGGGTAAAGGTGAGGGGGCCATCAGGGAAGGAGCACAGGGGACCTCTAGAAGCTGGACAAGGCAAAGAGATGCATTCCTTGACTGTAGGGCTTCTTGTTTTTTAAGTTTCTATTTAAATTCCACTTAGCATACAGTGTAATATTAGTTTCAGGGGTAGAATTTAGCGTTTCATCACTTCCATACAATACCCAGTGCTCATCACAGCAAGCACCCTCCTAATCCCTGTCACCTAGTGCACCCACCTGGCCACCCACCTCCTTTCTGGGAACCGGCAGTTTGTCTTCTGTAGTTAGGAGACTGTTTCTTGGCTTTTCTCTCTCTCCCCCCCACCCCGCCCCATGATCATTTGTCTTGTTTCTTAAATTCCACATATGAGTGAAATCATATGGTCTTCGTCTTTCTCTGACTGATTTATTTCACTGAGCATAATACACTCTAGCTCCGTCCACGTTCACACTGCTGGTGGGAACGTGAACTGGTGCAGCCACTCTGGAAAGCAGAATGCAGTTCCCTCAAGAAGTTAAAAATAGAACTACCCTAGGATCCAGCAAATGGACTACTAGGTATTTACCCAAAGCGCGCAAAAATACTAATTTGAAAAGATACATTCACCCCGTTGTTTATAGCGGCATCAATAGCCAATCTATCCATTGGCTGTCTACGATGGCCAAACTATGGAAGCAGCCCAAGTGTCCATCAACTGGTGAATGGAGATAGATAGAGATAAAGATAGAGATAGAGATAGAGATAGAGATAGAGATAGAGATAGAGATAGAGATTAGAAAGATAGAGATAGAGATAGAGAAACAGATTAGAAAGATAGAGATAGAGATAGAGATAGAGATAGAGATAGAGATGTAGATTAGAAAGATAGAGATAGAGATAGAGATAGAGATAGAGATAGAGATAGAGATGTAGATTAGAAAGATAGAGATAGAGATTAGAAAGATAGAGATAGAGATAGAGATAGAGATAGAGATAGAGATAGAGATAGAGATACAGAGGTAGATTAGAAAGATAGAGATAGAGATAGAGATAGAGATAGAGATAGAGATGTAGATTAGAAAGATGTAGATAGAGATAGAGATAGAGATAGAGATAGAGATAGAGATGTAGATTAGAAAGATAGAGATAGAGATAGAGATAGAGATAGAGATAGAGATACAGATGTAGATTAGAAAGATAGAGATAGAGATAGAGATAGAGATAGAGATAGAGATACAGATACAGATACAGATGTAGATTAGAAAGATGTAGATAGAGATAGAGATAGAGATAGAGATAGATAGAGATAGAGATAGAGATACAGATGTAGATTAGAAAGATAGAGTAGAGATAGAGATAGAGATAGAGATAGAGATGTAGATTAGAAAGATAGAGATAGAGATAGAGATAGAGATGTAGATTAGAAAGATAGAGATAGAGATAGAGATAGAGATACAGATTAGAAAGATAGAGATAGAGATAGAGATACAGATTAGAAAGATAGAGATAGAGATAGAGATAGAGATAGAGATAGAGATAGAGATACAGATGTAGATTAGAAAGATAGAGATAGAGATAGAGATAGAGATACAGATTAGAAAGATAGAGATAGAGATAGAGAGAGATAGAGATACAGATGTAGATTAGAAAGATAGAGATAGAGATAGAGATAGAGATAGAGATAGAGATAGAGATAGAGATAGAGATACAGATGTAGATTAGAAAGATAGAGATAGAGATAGAGATAGAGATAGAGATAGAGATACAGATGTAGATTAGAAAGATAGAGATAGAGATAGAGATAGAGATAGAGATAGAGATAGAGATACAGATGTAGATTAGAAAGATAGAGATAGAGATAGAGATAGAGATAGAGATAGAGATAGAGATAGAGATAGAGATACAGATGTAGATTAGAAAGAGAGATAGAGATAGAGATAGAGATAGAGATAGAGATAGAGATAGAGATAGAGATACAGATGTAGATTAGAAAGATAGAGATAGAGATAGAGATACAGATAGAGATAGAGATACAGATAGAGATAGAGATGTAGATTAGAAAGATAGAGATAGAGATAGAGATAAAGATAGAGATAGAGATAGAGATACAGATGTAGATTAGAAAGATATAGATAGATACAGATATATAGATATAGATACAGATGTAGATTATATAGATACAGATGTAGATTAGAAAGATATAGATAGATATAGATATATAGATATAGATACAGATGTAGATTAAAAAGAGATAGGTAGATATAGATATAGATTAGATGATATAGATATAGACATAGACATAGATATAGATACATATGCACAATGGAATAGTACTCAGCCACAAAAAAGAGTGAAATCCTGCCATTTGCAATGACGTGGACCGTGAGGCTTCTGACCTGCAGATCTGTAAGGTGCTAAAGCCATGTTGTTTCAGGTCACGTTACAGCAGCAGGAAGAAACGAACCGGTGCTTAGCTGATTTGCTCTCCTCTCTCCATCCCAACACCAAGAACCACGCCTGTCGACAACCGACAACGACAACCAACCGGGAGTCTACTACGGATTTGTTGAATGAGGTGAAGGGTGTGAGCGATTACAACCATAAAATAGCTCCGAGCAGTGGCACCGCCCTCTCAACGAAGAAAAGCCTGGAAAACGTTGGTAAAGTTGTCGAACTGCCAGTCAAACAGGCTGCACCAGTTTACAATCCCATTAACAGTCCCGGCTGTGTCTTCCTCCCCATTCCTTCGCCTGACTCTACTGTCATCATTATTTTGCCAAGATAATTGTGAAAAATGGCGCCTCATTGTTCTGCTGTGAGTTTTTCAGTAACTGAGTGAGTCGGAGCTTCTTGTCAGATGTTTATTGACCGTTTGTACGTCCCTGCTTGCAACCTGCTTGTGTGCTTATTTCCTGTTTTTAAAAACTGAGTTATTACGCTTGTTCACTAATTTGTAAGAGCTCCTCACATCGCCTGGATAAGAATATGTAAATCTATTCCCTTGGTTTGTCCTTTTACTTCGTTCCTGGTATTTTTTGCCATGGAGAAAATTTTAATTTGACAAAGGCGTGAACGAGACGCTCATCCTACTTTGGCAGAGAGGAGAGGGGAGATCATTCCGTCGCACCTGACAGGAGCAAAGGCTCAGAGATAAGAAAGAACAAGGAAGATTAATATGACTGGAGCAGTTAGGGGAGAGAAGGATTGATGAGGTGTGTGTTGTCAGGGTGGGGGGCGGGGAGAGGCAGACAGGAAAGTGACAGGGAAGCGGCGACAGCCGGAAACCGGATGGGGGATTTGGATACTCCACCCTTCAAGGCGGTTTCCATGGGCAAGATAATAATCTTTTGCTTTTAATTCCTTCTTGGGTGCCAGGCACTATGTTAGGTATTTAAAATACTTGGTCTTATCCTATCAGCCCTGGGTGGTGGTGAGGGAATATTATTACACCCACTTAAAAACTGGAGGGGCACTTGGGTGGCTCAATCGGTGAAGCGTACGACTTTGGCTCAGGTCATGATGTCATGGTTCATGGGCTCGAGCCCCCCATTGGGCTCTTTGCTGTCAGCACAGAGCTTGCTTCGGATCCTCTGTCCCCCTCTCACTCTGGCCCTCCCTGCCTTCTCTCTCTCTCTCTCTCTTTCAAAAATAAATAAACATTGTTTTAAAAAAAACTGGAGAAGTGAAGGTTCAAGAGCGGTTAGATAATTGCCCAAGTTCACACAGTCCGGAAAGTACAAAACATATCTGCCCGAAGTTCATGGTCTCCGTTACTGAACTCATGACAGTCTTATGAGGTATCCAGTTTACACGGGAGGGAACAGAATCTCAGAGAGGTTAATTAACTTGTTGAAAGTCACACAGCATACTGGTGAAAGAATTAGGATTTGAACTCAAGCCTGCTGTCCCCAAAGCCCATGCTTTTCTCATTCTCTCTCTTTATCCATTTCCTGAACACAGAACACCCCTAGATTCTGATTTGACTGGTCTGGCACGGGTCTGGGAACATCACCAAGTAACCCCAGTGTGCAACCAGGTTGGGTACCCCTGCACAGGCACGGGAAGACAAGGCCCAGGGAGAGGCACCAACCTGTTGAGTTCAATCTGCAAACAGCAGCCTCCCTTGGGGACCTGACCCACTGCCACCCCAGCCAAGCCCATGTGTCCCCAACAGCAGCCCAGCCGGGCCCACAGCAGTTAGGGTGAACACTGGGCAGAGCAGAGAAATTCTTACACAGTTCGGTTTTTCATGCCCCTTAGATTTAAAATCTCGAAATCTCATTCATTGTTTTGATCTTTTTTTTGTTTTAAGCTTTTTTTTTTTTTTTTCCAAAGTAGCTTCCTTAGGCCTAGGCAAGCAGACCCCTGCCCTTGGCCCTGTGCCCCAGGGAACCCCACTTTGGGGTGCCTTCCTTGCAGTTCTCTGAATCTCCCTGGAGTACCTGGGACCAGCTGGGGCTGGGAGTTCTGCTCAGGCAGGGCACCCCAAGCCCAGACCAGGGCCTGCATGGGTCCCAGCTTCCAAAAGCCCCCTCCTTGAAATTTTCTCAGGTCCCCATTAGTACCTGAGAAAGGTCCTCTGCAGAGCCTCTGTGGGGGGTCACCCCTAGTCCAGACCTGTACTGCCAGGAGCCTCAGGCGCTGTTTCTCCCCTTCCAGATGCTCTCACACCCTCTCCCCTTTGCACGGCGTCTACAAAGCCCCTGAAAGAGCTTCAGGACCCACGCCTTGGAGATCGTCAACCACTGGCGGGTCACGGTTCCAGGAGAGCGGTGGAACCGCCTTCCAGGAAAGCCAGTTCCTTTCACTGGCCGCATAGGCCGGGGCCCCTGGAATGTGCGGACATGCCGATGGGTAATTCTCATTCATGCCGGAGGGAGGATAGATCCGGGGGCTCTGAGCCACCTGCAGTCCACCACAGAGCCTTAAGTTCGAGCCACCGTTGCAGGCCCACGTGCTGGTTCTCAGCGGGCCTATGCCCGCCACGGTGCTGCTGCAGGTCTCTGACCCTTGAGGGCGGTGGGAGGGGCGGGGCCCATCTTTACACCGTGTGCCTCCCACCACTGGCACCGAGGATGGTGCCCACACCTCCTCTCCGGCTCCGAGTCGGGCAGTTTCCAGGGGGTGGGCGGCGGGGGGGGGGGGGGGCAAGTCTGTCTCCTCAGAGCTTTGGACAATGCTGGCGATGCCATCGCTTATGACTGACGGGTGTGGCGACAGCACGCTCCCCACCCCCGCCCCGGGGCCCATCTAAAGGCAGTCCAGAGATGGACACTGCACAGATGCACCAGTCTGCTGGCTCCCCCCGGGGCCACTGGCCTATCCTCCACGCTGGTGACGGCGCGAAGAGGCAGGCACCTGAGCCGCGGTGACAGCCATCACCTTCCAGGGGCGCGGTAGTCATGGCCCAATGGGTTCAAGAGAAGATGGGGGCGGGAGTCCCGTTGTGTTATGTGTACGCTACGAAATTCCAAGCGGCAAATTGAACGGGACCCGAAAATGAATCACTGTCTCCCTTTCCCGAGGGGGGCGGGGGGAGGTCTTGGGGCGGGTCTCACACACGTGGTCATCGGGGACAAAGCGCAACCGCAGCCTGACGTCGGTGAGGGTGACTCACCGACAGCACAATGGCTGACTGTCCACCAGCATCCAAGGAGTGACACCGGGGAACCGCAGAGCCCCCAAAGACGGACGCAGCTTCAGGGGCTTACGCTCCGCAAGGCCACGGCATTGGGAGTTTAAATGGTGCTATACCACCTGTTACTTGCGGTGGGAAATACGAAACCAGCCAGGGATGTGCTCTTGTCAGTAGAGAGTACAGTGAGACCGGTCCTGGACCTGAACGGGGAGAGACAGTGCTGGGCCCTCTGAAGAGCCTTCAGGAGCGCTCATGGGCCAGTAAACAATTAAGTGCCTCTTCTCTGCCCGTTATTCCAAGTCTTCGTCAATAAATCATCAGACTCCGCATGGATTTTATAACACATTTTTCATCAAATATTTTCCAGGGGCCCCAGACACCCTAAGGATCGTTCTGTTCTTTGGGCTTGGCAACTCTGTGAAAATGCACATATTTACTAGTTTTTATCCTTCATTTCATGCTTCCCATGTTCCCTGCACCATGCTAAACACGTTGTTAGCGTTATCTCATTTCGTCCTCATATCACCCTCTTTGAGGATGGTTCTGGCATCATTTTCCATTTTCTACCCGAGGAGTCCAAGGCGCAGAGAGGGAGACTAACTTGCCGGAAGCCACACAGCTGAGTAGGTAGCCAAAGCAGGGTTTGACCCAGAACATGTGTACCCACAGTCACACTCCCCTGTCCTCGGTCTCTGTTAGTTCTCAGAGGGGTTGGAGTGTCTGTAACCGGGCAGCCCTCCTTCCCCCAGCCACAGCAAACACGGAGAAAAGGTGAGAGGCTGGCTGGACGTGTACTTTCCTCATTGGGGGTCCAGCTCTCTGAGCCTTCATCCCCACCATTGCACGCTGCAGCCTTCCCTCTGCTCCCTATTAACTAAAAAGGCCAAAGCATCCTGCTAAGGAAGCTTCCCGGGACTGGGCTCTCCTGGGCCCCAGAGAGGAGTCAGCAAAGGGGAAACAGGCGGGAAGGAGCTGGGTGGGGGCTGGAGGGGCAGGACAGGGGCTGGTGAGGGGAGCCAGGCACCGGGGAGAAGCAGATGTGTGTGGAGGGCCCCGGAGGTGCCAGGCACTGGGCCTCGCGAGCGTCATATCAACGCTGTGCAGAGATCTCATTATGACGGACGGATGTGGAGGAGTCCAAGGCCCAGATGCGGAGGTGTCACTGGGTGTGATCAGCAGAGCCGGGTCCGACTCCGAAGCCATTGTGCCCTAGGCTGAGTCCCAAGAGAGCAGAAGGGGAGAAGCGCAGAAGCTGGGCGAGGGCACAGGAAGGGGTGATCAGTGCTCCTGGTCCCCCGGCTTTGTAGAGAAGGCCCCTTTGCAGGGTCCTGAAGGAGCCGTGTGGTCTGAGCATGAGATGTCAGAGGCAGAGAGCCACCTGCACCAGGCCTCCCTGAGCGTGCAAACCTCAAGTGACCCCTGTCACCTCCCCGTGGAGCCGCCTCTTCTGGTAGCACCAGCTGTCACCCGGCCTCCCACGAGGCCCTTGCTGACCCCTTGCTCCAGCCCTCAGCCACCTGCTGTCCAAGGTGCTAGGCGCAGCTCCCCGGGGGCTTGGTGGTGACGAGGCTTTGTCTCCCAAAGAGATTCCAAGCTCCCCAAAGGAGCTCATCTCTGTCGTCTTGTTCTCCAGAAATGCTGCAGCCCGCACCCCCAGGCGGGTGGGTGACATCTGGCTGGTGGATGTGCAGGCTCCTCCTCGGGCCACAGAGAAGACACGGGATCCTGGACACAGCCTGGAACCGGACAGCACCTTCTCAGCTGCCCGAGGCACGTGTCCTTATGCGGGAAGGGACTGGCTGGGGATGCCCAGGACCCCAGGTATTGGATATTCAGTTGGATCAGCTCCTACCAGGGAGATAGGGATGCAAAGCCAAAGGCCCTGAAGCAAGCAGGAAGGCAGGGGGCTCCAAAGGAACCCCACAAAGGAGAGCACACAGCTGAGGGCTCTTTAACCTCCTCACCAGAGGAACTGGGCAGATCCCTGCAGCTCGGCGAGGACCTGGGTGACGGGAAGACAGATGAAAAAGAGGCCACCATGTTGGGTGTTCCAGGGCACCCGTCGGAGGGGAGTCTGTTTCTTGGCTAGGGGGCCCAGACAGGCCAGGCAGGCTGGCTCCCCCATCAGGGGTCAGCTGTCACGACTGTCAGCCACATATTCAGCTAGCGTTTCTGGGGTGCCCACCATGGAGCTGCCACTGCATAGAGATGAACTTGAAGACACTGTGTCCCACCCCCAGGGGCTCCCACCTGCTCCGGGGAAAGACAGCTGCCTTTCCTCCTCCCCTCCAGCTCTCTCCCTCCTGGCTTCTCTTGGCCAAAGAGAAGCCTCATAAAACATGTTGGTGTTAAAAGTCCTCTCTTCCCCCTCATGATGAGCTGTAGGCTGCAAGTGAACACGAGAGACAGGGGATAAAATGTCCTGTTTAACAGACAGTTGGGCACCTAACGGATGGGGTTTGGTGGGTAATATAGACCAGAGCCCCAAAGTAAGATCTGTGATGGGTGCACCTACGGCCCCCTGTGGGCCCAGCCACTGGCCAACACCATCTGACTGGTGAGCTCTAGACATTCTCACGTGGAGACAATAACCTCAACCAACTGCTAAGTCACCCTACCCTTCGTCGGACAGCGTGCCGGTCTTTACAATTTCCTAGGTTTTTCTTCTGCTTCTTTACAGCATGCCTGCGTTTTGTGAGTCATTAAGGAAAGCTTGGTGGTCCTACAAACTCCATTCATTCACTCTCAATTACTGAGAGGTTGATCTGTCGGCAATATATGACGAGGCTCTCGAGGAAGGCTCAAAAAGCAACACATTCCACTCCTGCCTTCTGTAAGCTCCCCGAAGTTGGGAATTATGGCCCGTTTATCTCGAGGCACTTAGCAGAGTGCCTGGCATATAGTAGGTAAACAACAGGTGTAGAATGAATGAATGAATGAATGAATGTTCTTAGAGGCCCGTGGTCCTACAAGATGTCCTTATGGTTTGAAAGCCACTGGGCTCTGCTCCACATAAAGACCATCAAGGTGACAAGAAAGATGTGGGTGAGATGTGTCTCGGCCCCTTGATGCCTGAACTGTTGAGCTATCCCTCTGCTCCTTCTGAGGCTTCTCAAAAAGGCAGAACCCCAGGACCCACCCCAGGGAGTCTGACTCTCTAGGGCTGAGGTCAGGCCCATGATTTCCTGGGTGACTCTCAATGCCGACAGCACTGGACCACACATTTGACAATGTCACATTGGCCCAACCCAAATCCCAGTGGTCCATTTGGATGCCTCTGCCTCCTTTTCACAATGTCACATGTAGTGACCTTGATAGATTTGTCAGCCTAGCTTTCCTCTCTTCTGACGATACCCCCCAAAATCACACACACACACACACACACACACACACACACAAGCATATGCTTACACAAATGCACACACTCCTTTGGAGTTCCCGCTCACCACCACCTTGCCAATCGTGGTGCCACCATGAAAGGTCCAGAGGGCGGGCACATAATCCACCTTGCATGAATCAGAGCCCAGTCTCAAGGGGCAATAGTCACCTCACCCAGTATCCCCCTGATAACCTGGGGGTATTGATACCACCGGGGGCTTTCGTTTGTGAGAATTGCCACTTGAGAGCCCGTCATGCATAATGGATGCTATATAGCTAATCATCTCCCCCATTTTATTTTAATGTCACCTAATTCTTCCTTGGGATCCAGCTGGACAACTGGGACTTGATTAGCTCTCTGCTTCCCATACCAAGCTGACAGTTCAGATGGGGGCCAGAACTTTGTCCCACACTGAGCAGATGCTTAGCCAGTGAACGGACTGTGTGCGTGGGGCAGACCTAGCCAGACTCTGGAAGCAATGGAGGTGGGGGCGTGCACTCTGCTCTGCCCTAGGCAGAGAGAGCAGAAAAGATTTAAATGTATGGAGCAGTGATTTTTTTTTTCTTACTGCCGTCTCAATCTATCTGCCTATAGAATAAGATTTGCATAGTGGTGTTGGGGGGAGCTCAGCAGCTTGTGATTTAGGGATGTAAATTGCTTTTTAATTTGGAAGAAAAAATGTTTGGTCTCAGGCAGGGTTCTCTTTAGATGTACAGCCCAGCCTGGTGAATTACTCTTCCGGCTACAGGGCATCGGTTAAAGACTCTCCGGTGCGCCCTATAACTCCAGGGAGGGTGGGGGGGGGGGGGGACGGAGCGGTAATTGCTGCGCTAACTCCTAAATTTCCCTCTGGCCAGAGTGCCGCGATCCATTCTCGTTTAGCAAATCTGCTTGGGATTTATTATTTTCTTTTAGGCGTACTCCAACCTTAAATTTCCCCCTTTCATAACGTCCGTATTGTTTGCATACATTTGTGCCCTGGGGCCACCCAAACGGTCCCTTCAAGGACATAAGTTCCTGCCCCTGCCTTCCAAGGAAGAAGTGGTCATGTGCTCAGATAAACAATCACCACCCGGGGCGCCTGGGTGGCTCAGTCGGTTAAACGTCCGACTTCGGCTCAGGTCATGATCTCACAGCTCGTGAGTTTGAGCCTTGCGTCGGGCTCTGTGCTGACAGCTCGGAGCCTGGAGCCTGTTTCAGATTCTGTGTCTCCCTCTCTCTCTCTGACCCTCCCCCGTTCATGCTCTGTCTCTGTCTCAAAAGTAAATAAACGTTAAAAAAAAAAAATTAAACAACCACCACCCAATAATCACTGGTCCAGTGCGCACGACATCCCACGCTTGCGCTAAGAGTATGTGTTATATATATTTACATACATATAGACATATTAGTGTTCATATAGATACATAACACATTATAACATATATTTGTATGTATGTATCTATACACACATATCTACACGTATACATGTATGTATGTACGTATAGTTTTGTAAGTAGGGGTAGAATTATCTCCCACTTTGCAGATGAAGAAACTGAGGCTCAAAGTAAAGTATTTTTGGTCACACACCTGCTAAGTGTCTGAGCCAAGGGTGGAAGATTCATTCAAGTCACAAACTGGTTGTAGCCACCGTGCTTAACTTTCTGAACTAAGGCAGAACCTGGCTAAAAACAGACCCTTGTGGTAGACCGCAGGAGACCTTCCAGTCACCAACACTCTTTCGGGGCATGTCTTCAGCACCCCCACAAATTCTCCTACTGTCAGGCAGCCCACGTGCTTCTGTGTTATGGACCAGGCTACCTCTTTTCTTTTTTTTTTAAGTTTATTTATTTTGAGAGAGAGAGAGAGCACACATGTGTGTGAGTCGAGGAGGGGCAGAGAGAGAGAGAGAATCCCAAGCAGACTCCCCTCTGTCAGTGCAGAGCCACATGCAGGGGCTCGAACCTACGAACCATGAGATCATGACTGGAGCCGAAATCAAGAGTCAGACGCTCAACCTACTGAGCCACCCAGGCGCCCTTGGACCCTGAGGTGCCTTCTCTATCTTGAGAGACTGAGAAATGCTTTGCTGATGTTCCGGCACCCTCGTCAGCCAGATTCACCCTACTAAAACAAAAGCACCTATATTTGGCATACCTTTCTTCGTGAGCCCTCACTGGGCTCTTCCTTAAAGGAAGTGCTTTCTTCCTTAAGCACTTTACAAACGGACGATTCCACAACTGGACTCAGAGAGTTTTCCAGGCACTAACACCAAGGTCAATGGCCTTTAGCTTCATATTTGGAAATTGGCTTGGTTTTGTTTTCCGGTTTTGCACATCAGCACCGCATTTGTTGGTGGGAGCATTCTCTCCCTCTCTCTTGTCTCTTTCTGTCTTGAGCGATCCCAGAGAGTGCATCTCTGAAGTCATATTATCAATCTCTTTTCCCGCTTGGAATAGAGCTGTATGAGCCCAGGACTCGAATGAGATAAATGTCTGTGAGGCTCTGGCAGGGCTGGCCCCCCACCCCCTGCCTCTCTGCCCCTCATAGCTGGGTATACCCTCTCCATACTCCACTTTTCCTGGGCTTCCCCTCCCGCATCAAACCCTGCATCCTTCCCACTCGTGTGAAAACTCTAGTGAGGAAAAACAACGAAAGAGGTGTGGGTGCGTGTGCATTCTGTCTGTGCCCTGTGACTGGTGCTGCCTGTCATGCACCTGCCCCCCCCACCCAGGCTGGGGGAGCACCTGACCCCTGTGGCAGAAAGACACCCCAGTGACCCCCAAACAGCACCCAAATTCATATTTTCCCAGCTCCAAGCAAAACGAGAAAAGAAATTAATTTTCTTTCGTCCTTGACTTTTTCTTCCAAACCTCGGCTCATTCAATACTGGAGTTTCCCTGACATGCTCTTACCCCCCCAGAGCGAGCTTTAGCATCTGTCCTTGGCTGCGACTCTGCCTTTTGTGTGTCTCCTTCCAACATCCACGCTCAGACAGAGCTCCCTGTGCACCCACGGCTCTGCCTGCCACGTTCCTTGTGGTTCTGCCTCCTTCCGCTCAGTAGAGATGGCAGTCAGGACTGCTGGCAGGGTTCAGCCCCTGCCCCGACTGGGCGGGCCTCAACAGCCCTTTCCGGGAGTCACCAACTCCAGGCTCCTCCACGACTGGGATACTTGAATTAACATGTCTATTCCCAGACATATATAGAATTATATATGTGAGTTATTTTTAGACAGTTTTTCTGCCTTAACAAAGAGCTTCTACGTTTCAGCCTCATGAATATGTCTGAATTTCAAAGGCCCTGGATCATAGACAGATCTGCAACCAGGGATTCAGGCTGAGTAAACATTTCCACCTGCTCACGCTCATGTATAAGACATAAGGCTTTACTGAAATACATAAACAATGATATCTTTGAATGGAAGTATACACAGAGAACACTGTCTCCCGGAGATTGCTAATTTTTCCTCTCAGAAATCCCCACGAGTCCTAACCCAGGGATGGACACACAATTAAGGACCTGTCTGGTGGCTAATTAAACTTTTCCTTCACCTCCAAACGGAGCACATTCATTTCGTTCCTGCCTCCAGCCCAGTACCCGCTGGGTCCACTGGCTGCTGAGTGAGTGTGTTGATTTCAGCTACTCAACAAATAAAATATTTTGCATGGGTCTCCTGGACCAGGTGAGAAAGGTGGGGGGAAGGGACTCCCAGGAAAAGGTGCGTTGTGTTCAGCACCCTTCCTCTCCACTCTCAGCTCACATCAATTTCACTCTCCCAGGTCAAGCGGCGGCTGGGATCCGTGGTGACCTATGTAAAGCCCGGGCACCATGGGGATCATGGTCAAGGAAACTGATACAGGACTTTCTCCTCCAGGATAAAGAATGATGAGGATGTCAAGCATGGTAAGTCAGCAAGGCCACGAGAGGAGGTTACCTGCAGAAATCTGTCCCCCAGGGGACCAGGGCATATGCCACCCCTCCCCTCCCCCTGCTCATCTGCCTGGTCAAGAGATAGCTGAATGAGTGAGCGGAGTCCTCCACACTCCAGTGGCTGAGGGAAAAGAAAGGATCAGGAGACGGTCCTCTGCACACCTCAGAGGGACGGTCACCCAGCTTGCTGCAGCAGCAATGGCCCACAGCGAGGGGACTACTCAACAACCACCAGTTCAGAACTTGTGATAGTCCAATAAGAGACAGAAGCTCAGGCAGGTCACAAAGAAAAATAATGGCCCATCTGTATCGGATGCTGTGATGTACCACCTAGACTAGGAATGAAGATCTTTTGCCTACTCGCCCTCTCCCTTCTGGAGCTTCTGGGAGGCTGTAGGCAGACAGACAACTGCCAGCCAGCCCTCTTTGGGAATTGCCTTGGCATATCCAAGGTCATGCCCACTTTCCAGGACAGACAACACTGAAAACCTGATTGGGTATGGGAGTGTAAAATCTAAGCCCCCTCACCTCAGCTCTGGACAAACCTGAAGGGCCATACTTCAGATCTCTTCATGAAATCAAGCTTGGTGCACACTGCCCATCAGAGTTCAGCTTCTCCTCTTCCCAGTCCTGTTTCCTTCCCTCTCTTCTGGGGATGAGCCCAAGAGAACTCCCCAATAGACCTGCAAGGTGCTGTCCCTCTCAGTCTCCTTGCTGGGGATCCCTCCTGGACCTCTATTCAAGGGGCCCAGAAAGAGGATGACCTATCAGAGAAAAATACACACCTCGCCAAGGAGAGTTCCTCTCTTGATCCTTAAATGTTACGTAAAAACCCACCCGCTGTCTCACTGGACCCTGGTTATTTACTAGTGTATCTCTAGTCATTTTCTTTTTCTTTCTTTCTTTTTTGTTGTGGTTGAAAAGATTGATACCTTAACAAAAGATGTTGCTTGAAAAAAACTTCTTTTAAGTTTTTACTTAGGTTCCAGTTAACATGAAGTATAATATTAATTTCAGGCATACAATCTAATCACTTTCTTTTCTCTTCCGGGATAATTGGTCCTTTCAGTGTTCCATTTCTTCTGTGGTCAATTTAGAAAGTTTATTTGCTATGAAATGACCCATTTCTTTTAGATTTTATAATTATTGCTCAAAAGTGACACATACTATTTCTCTTGTATTTTAATTCCTCTTGGCTATGTCAGCTTTCAAATTCCTTATCTCTGAGACTGAACAGAAAAACAGAGCACTCTTTAGCAACCAAAAGCAGCAAACACACACACACAAAGACTTTCTGAAGCCGAAATGGGGATTTTCCAACTAACCAATGTGGCACATGAAAGAAAGGAAAAGGTGGCACCGGTGAGACGTGAATTGGTGGCCTAGAGAGTCACGTGAAAATAATATACACTAATGCGCAGGGCGAAATATAAAGAGATGAACCTCATGAAGGAAAAAATTAGAGAGTTGGAGGAGGGAAGCACAACACATGACATGCAAGTGTTGGGGATCTAGAAGAAAATGAAAAGGGATCACATAGCGAAAAGGTAATAATTAAATAAATTGAATAAATAACACCCAGTCTTCCTGGATGGAGGATAATGGGTTCTCTGGAAATGAGAAATATATACATCTTAAATTCAGAATCTGGAAACTGAAGGGAGACATTTCGAGGGAATTCTAATAACAGTCAAGACCTAAAAGCACTAAACTATTTGAGCAACACTAGGCCAGCAGGGGCAGTAGGGTGGGGAAGGAAGTGAGAGACATTCCAAATATCTCTTCCAGGACTGGGAGAGGGGATGAAGGGGAAAGAAAAAGTGGGGGGCAAGGGCTAACGGTTTTATATCCTAGGGTAACAATGGGCGGAAGGCAATATAAAAATAGAACGTCTTACTTGGTAAAAGAGTATCTTGCTTGTAATAACAATCAAAGAAAAATAAGTGATTATGAGTACAAGCAACCAAAAAGGTTAATGGAATGTACCAGTTTTGTTAGAATGTACAGATTAACAAAGGTAAAAGATGAGTAACAATTTGATCAAACCAGTGAAAATATGGAAACAGAAAAACTAATGTAAGATAAATCATAACCATAAAGCAATATGAAAGGGAAGAAAAAGCAGGGATATAAGCTTTTAAATCATTTGTGAATACATTGGATTATCTCTTTAAAAGAGCTAATCGGAGAGGGTTAAAGCCAAAAGCATTTAGACACTATTTAAATAAACACACTTAAAAGAAATCGACAATGAAAGATTCAAATTAAAGGCATGGGAAGAATACGCGGTAAATGCGAATGAGTAAAAGGCAAGAGTGGCAATATGTAATATTAGACAAAGTAGAATTTAAGGTTAAACACTAAATGAGACAAAGAAAGGGACAGTACATAATACAAGTGGTACAATTTATCAAGAAGATATTTCATAAATTGTATGCACGAAACAATGTATCAGCTAAACATATAAAGCTAAAACTATTAGAAATGTAGCAAGAGCTTGACTTTTAAAATTATACACAAAGATTTCAATACAATTCCATTAGAATATTTCATATCTAATACATTAAATATGGACATGCCTAATTTTAAAAACTCAATAATCTTGACTTTATATAAAATTTATAATTGCTTTGAATAAAGAATATACTTATTCTATGTTCACAAACTATATAAAATATTGATCATGTTCTTTCCCCAAAAGAAATGTTTTGAATAGTCTAGAAATAGAGATTATATAGCTATAAAGTAGAGATCACATTCTCTAATCATATCTGAACAAAATTCGAAATATATAATAAAAAATGACTGGGGCGCCTGGTGGCTCTGTCGCTCGAGCCACCAGCTTTTGGTTTCAGCTCAGGTCATGATCTCACAGTTTGTGGGTTCAAGCCCTCTGTGTCGGGCTCCTCGATAATGGTGCGGAACCTGCTTGGGATTCTCTCTCTCTCCCTCTCTTTGCTCCTCCCCTGCTTGCTCTTGCTCTCTCTGTCACTCTCTCAAAATAAATAAAACTTATTTAAAAATAACCCAAATCTTGGGGCGCCTGGGTGGCTCAGTCGGTTGAGCGGCCAACTTCGGCTCAGGTCATGATTTCACGGTCCGTGAGTTTGAGCCCGCGTAGGGCTCTGTGCTGACAGCTTGGAGCCTGGAGCCTGTTTCAGATTCTGTGTCTCCCTCTCTCTCTGACCCTCCCCCGTTCATGCTCTCTCTCTGTCTCAAAAATAAACGTTAAAAAAATTAAAAAAAAACCAAATCTTAACCATTTAGAAATTAAAATTTATAATCTTAGAAAATCTTCGTATTGAGAGAGGGATATTACAACTTCTGAAGAAGCCAGCGAAAAGAGCACTTTATACAAAACCCATGGGTCAGGAAAAGCCATACTCATAAAAATGAGTAGCCTTAAACGCCTTAATCATTTAAAATTAACATTAAGGTAGCTCAGAACTCAAGAAATTAAAACATGTAAACAAAAGAAATTTCTTAAAACTAGGACTAGGAAACTCACCAAGACAAAAATTGAAATGAAAGAAATAGGAAAATGTTTAAAATGAGAGAGAGGGAATATAAATCTAAAATCAAGTACTTTGAAACGAACGGTAACATGAAATATGTCTTTACAAACTTGATTAAGGAAGAAAGAGAGAGATTAGTAATGGGAAAGTGTATAAAAGCACAAATGCAAGAGAAATTAAAATACAAGAAATTAATCCTGCAACTTTTTGACAATGATTTAAAAATTTAGAAGACGTGGATGATTTCTTGGAAAACACAAATTACCAAAATTGACACCAGAGGAAGCAGAACATCTGAACAGCAATAATGGAGGAAGAAGTAAGAAAATGAGTGGAGAGCTATGATTCAGTAAATAACCAGGGCCCAGGAGGGTCACAGCTGGGTTTTATCTAATACTGAAATACCAGGTGATCCAATGCCAAATAGCTTACTCTCGGCCCTATGAAAAGACGGACAGCACTCTTTTATGAAGACAGCGGAACTCTAGTGTCAGAAACTATTTTAGCAAGACTATTTTAGGGGCGCCTGGGTGGCTCAGTTGGTTAAGCATCCGACTTCGGCTCAGGTCATGATCTCACGGTTCAAGCCCCGCATCGGTCTCTGTGCTGACAGCTCAGAGCCTGGAGCCCGTTTCCGATTCTGTGTGTGTCTCTTTCTCTGCTCCTCCCCAGCTTGCACTCTGTCTCTCAGAAATAAATAAAAACATTAAAAAAATTTTTTAAAAAAGACTATTTTAGAAAGGTATAGGCCAATATGTCTACAGATGGGAACGCTCGATCTAAACAATTAGCTAGTAAAGATGCTTCAAAAGAAAAAATAAGCTAAACTCAAGTAGGGTTTATTTAGGAAATGTAGACTAGCTCAGTATCTGGAAATTTATTAACGTAATCCGGTGTGTCAATACATGAAAGGAGAAATTATGTGATCCCATCAGTAAATGCTTGAAGAACACTTGATAGAAGTCTGCAGCCATTTCTCGTTAAAACCTAAATAAAATAGGGACACCTGGGTGGCTCAGCAGGTTGCGTGTCCAACTTTGCCTCAGGGCATGATCTCATGGTTCAGGAGTTCAACCCCGCATTGAACTCACTGCTGTCAATGTAGAGCCCATTTCGGATCCTCTGTCCCCCACCTCTGCCTCTCCCTCACAATGCACCACACACTCTTTCTCAAAAATAAATAAACATTAAAAAAAAAATAACCTAGCTAGGGGTGCCCGCATGGCTTAATCGGTGAAGCAGCCAACTTCAGCGCGGGTCACAATCTCGCGATCCGTGGTTTCGAGCCCTGCATCAGGCTCTGTGCAGACAGCTCAGAGCCAGGAGCCCGCTTCGGATTCTGTGACTCCCTCTCTCTCCGTTCCTTTCCTGCTCGCACTCTGTCCCTCTCTCTCGCTCTCAAAAATAAAGATTAAAAAACTTAAAAAAAAAAACTAACTAAAATAGTAAAAGAAAATACTCAGATATGAATATAATATAATAAAGATTTAATTATAAGTGTGACAAAGAATTAAGTATTAGGTCACATAAATACAACAAAAAAGAAAAGAAAATCTTACTCTAAATGCCAAATGCTAAAAATATTTAAATGAGAAGTCAGTAGCTAGACAGGGATACTTGTTCTCAGTATGATTACTCAATTATTTTGTTCTGGTAAAGGAAATCGACCAGAAAATGCTATAAACATTAAAAAGGTAAGATAAAGTGCTCTCTTTTTATGCTGAGGAGATTATTGCATTTCTAGAAAACTCAGTAGACTCTAACTAGAAAAACTTAACAAAGTGTGTAAGAGAATTTGGCAAGGTAGCAGGATACAAGGTAAGTATACAGAAATCAATGGCTTCCTTTCCAGCAATGTATATGACCAAAGAAAATGAAAAAAAGTGTTGCATACACAAACTAGAAAATGCTAAGAAATGAGGTTAATAAGAAAGGCCGAAGGCCCACGGGAAGCAAATTACAAGATTTTATCAAAGAATATGAATATAAACTAAGATCTAAATAAATGGAAACAGGCGTGCCTGGGTGGCTCAGCGGGTTAAGGGTCCTGCTTTGGCTCAGGTCATGATCTTATAGTTTGTGAGTTTGAGCCCCGTGTTAAAAGCAGCAGAGAGCCTGCTTTGGTTCCTCTGCCCCCCTCTCTCTGTGCCCCTTCTCTGCTTGCATTCTTTCTCACTCTCTCAAAAATAAATAAACATTAAAAAAAAAAAAAAGAAATTGTCTGCTAAACAAATGGAAACAGAAAAAATATTTGAGAATGGAGAGACTTGGTATTGTGCCAACTAGACTTTCCCAGCATTGGTATCTATAAATTCAGTGTAATTCCAATTTGAACCCCAATAGGATTATTTGAACTGGATAAAATGGTTTATATATTTTTTAAATGTCTGAGGCTTGTTAATATATTTAAAAAAAAAAAAAAACAGTGAGCACTTGACTTACCAAATATCACAACATGGTATAAAGTCCCTATAAACAAATTAATGTGTCATTCCCATAAATGTAAATAAGTGAGTCTGTGAAACAGAATAGAAAATCCAGAGATAGATTATAAAATAAGGGAGAAATAAAACAGTAAAGCTGGCATTTCGATTTGTGGGGAATAAAAACAAAAAATAAATTTCAGGGGCACCTGGGTGGCTCCGTCAGTTAAGCGACCAGCTCTTCATCTAAGATCAGGTCACGATCTCATGGTTCATGAGATAGAGCCCCATGTCGGGCTCTGCTCTGACAGCACGGAGTCTGCTTGGGGTTCTCACTCTCCCTCTCTCTCTGCCCCTCCACTGCTCACGCGTGCGTGCTCGCTCTCTCAAAATAAATAAATTTTAAAAGTAGCAAAACAAATAAAAAGTACAAATAAATTTCAGATGGCTGAATGATTTAAAATGTGAAAAACATAAAAATTACATCCAACAGCCTATCTCTTTAATCTGGAGACAAGGACTCCGTCCAAACTGCTACTAGAAAACCGGAAGTTTTCCAAAGCAGAGCAGAACTTATGTATAGCAAACCGGAAGTTTTTCAAAGCAGAGCAGAACTTATGTACAGCAAAAGATACCAAAAATTAGGTCGATACACACAAGATAGACTTGGGAAAATGCACGCGGTAGATAGAGTTAAATCTGTATTATGTAAAGAGTTCATACAAATCGACAAGAATCGGACGAACGACTGATAGAAACATAGGTAAAGAAACTACGAAGACAACAATCCACGGGAGACCAGATTTAAATGACCAACAAACATGAACTATATGTAAATTCTGAAGTAGTCAGGGAAATGTAAATTAAAGTAGCAATGACGGTATGCAGCATGGTGACTATAGCTAATAAGATTGTGTGGCATATTTGAAAGTTGCTAAGAGACTGGATCTTACAAGTTCTCATCACACACGCAAACACACAATTCTGTAACTGCGTATGGTGACCAACGTTAACCACACTTGTCGTGGTGATCTTTTCCAATATATACAAATATCGAATCAGTATGTTATACACCTGAAACATACACAGTATGTTATACACACTGAAACTGAAAATCAGTATGTTATACACTCTTACATGTCAACTCTAATTAAGAAAGTAACGATGAGCAGTCGCTTCCTAAGCTATCAGGTATGCAAAAATTAAAACACTGGAAATGCCTTCTGCTGGTTTCTATGTGGAAATATGATTTATGACAGCCATTTTGGAAAGTGATCTGACAGCATCTATTAAAATTAAGCTATTACAATTAAGAGTAGTCTCATTTCTCAGCGCTTATCTCATAGGAATAAAAGCACCTGTATATAAGGACATATATACAAGAATATTTATTGCTTGTACAGAAAAAAAAAAAAGTGAATTCCTATCAATTAGGGATAGTTGAACAAATTCGGGCACATTTTTCATACGACAGTCTGTTATGCGAGCATTTAACAGGCTGCATTAGCGCTGTGACAGTTGACCTGTGGGTTGAAGCTCTGAGGTGGAGTGATTTTCATGAGTTACTGTTGATAAGAAGAATAAGATAAAGAAAAGTGTATAAGATTAATGTAGAACAGTCACTAAAAAACTCAGTGATGTCCATGTATGGTGATATATGTGTGTGTGAAACCATCATATTCATGCATGCATGTAAAATTATGAGTGTGCATATAAAAACAGATTTATTACAAAGTGTCATAAAATAAAAAGGTGTAGGAGTGTGCACGGAAAGGAAAGATGACTTTTGAACAGCCACAGGGCTGATGGACATACTAGAATTAATTTGGCGGGAAGACCAAGTCTGCTCCTGCCCTAGTCCTTGTCATCGTCTTGGTCATGACATTAGAAAGATATGGAAACTATGCTGGTTACACTTGCAGATAAAGGAAAGAAAGCTGAGATAGCTATTATGCTTGAAGACAGAAAGAAGATTCGAAACAAGCCCAAAGATTTAGCCCAGAACTATAAAACGAACATTAGTCAAGATAAATATGAAGTCCTGCATCTAGATTTGAACCTGTCCATTTCCTCAAACCATCTGTGTGGGAATTATCAGTTTCTAGCCTGTGAACCCCATGAAATCACTGAGTCTGTCTTATTTATCTTTAAATCCCCACTAGCGACTACCCAGCATAGTGCCTGGCTCATAATCACACAGCAAAGAGCCTGAACAGCGTCTGGTAGGACTCGGGAGACAAGATACGAGACCAACCTGCACAGGAGGAAGGCAGGACAACCGTGAGGAGTGCGTACTGTGTGTCAGATTCCGTCCCGGGACACTGTAACCCCCTAAGATCCCCAGAGGGAATATCGATACACTTCGTAAATAAAGAAAGGAAACGTAAACTAGGTATGTTACTTGTCCCGAAAAACAGGGATTTGAACTGAGGGTTTACCTGACTCCAAATTTTCTCCCGAAAACTGGTGGGAGAACAAATATTCCTTTAAAAACATGGAAGGTGGGGGAGCCTGTGTGGCTCGGTCAATTAAGTGTGGGACTCTTGGTTTCAGCTCAGATCGTGATCCCAGGGTTTGTGGGCTTGAGTCCCGCGTCAAGCTCTGTGCTGATAGTATGGAGCCTGCTTGGAATTCTCTGTCTCTCTCTCTCTGCATCTCCTCTGCTTGTTCGTTCTCTCTCTAAATAAATAAATAAGTAAACATTCCCAAAAAAAAAAAATTCCAGGATGCCCTGTTCCTTAAAAAAAAAAAAAAAAAATCATGGGTACTTAGAACTGGGAAATCAGAGGGGTCAGAGGTCAGGGTGTGGCTGGGGCCCAGGGCTTGAGTTCCAGGCACCTCTCGGCTGCCACCACCACCACCCGTAACCAAGGAAGCTTTGCTTTTTTTCTTTTTTGCTTTGTACTTCATAAGAATTGTTGTTTTATTCTTTGTAAGACTCCATTTGAATAAAGAATTCTCTGACCGAAAAGAAAGAGCTTAAAACCAATGATCTCATGCATGCCTGGCTTGATCTTTATTACATACATGAGAAAAATGGAATTCCAAGAAGAGAGTGAATTGCTTGAATTCTCGAGGCCCGGCCAGGACTGGCCCCAGACCACCAGCAGCCTGGGTTTCTCCTGTGGCCCGTGACCCCAGGCCTGGAGATCTCCTGGGTGGGGGATGGGGATGGGGGCTGTTTCCAGGTGGCGATGGCCACGGGGCCGCGTTCTCTCCGCTCCTCGGCCCATACTTGCCTGCTCCCCGCTCCCATTACCCACAGGGCTGCTTTTCCTGTCTGTGCTCTGGAGAGGGCCGGGGGCTTGACATAAGCCTCCTGGGGTCCGTCAATCTTTCCCTGAGTGCATCCACTTTTCCAGAAGGCAGTGCTACCCCCAGATGCTTAAAAGCCCATTTGGGGCCCCCTAGGGGGTGCCTGAGACTGCCCCACATCAGGAAGCGGGTGAGTTCCTTCTTGGTTGCTTTCTTGCCTGTGTTTGCTTGACTAAGCAGCACTGGTTTAGCGCTGTTCACCCCCTCTCGCTCCCAACAGGAGGCTAGTCTGGTGACCCAGACAGGCCCTTTCCCCTCAAGCCATGTGGAAACGTCACCATCTCTGTCTCAACCATTGCATTGTCTCCCTGCCCTTCCAGAACTGGGTAGCCTCAGACACTGAAGCGACCCCAGGTTTGAGGCAGCAGGGCTTGATTTGAGGGGGCCTGCTCCCTGATATTTGCATCCAGGGGGAGTTGTTGGAGTAAAGAAGCCTTCTGTAAATAAATGACACGGGTCAGAGGGAGCACTGTGGTCCAACAGTGGACGACTCTGTCTGATGAGCTGTCCAGCAGATGGGCACAAAGGGTGACAGGAGCAAGACTTCACAGCCCAGGGGACCGGCACCCTGGATTCGAGCAAATCACTCCCCCTCTTGGACCCTCAGTGACTTCCTCATTCTTACAGTTAAAGACCCTTTGTAGCAAGTGTCGGCAGTTTGTGAACTTGAAAAAGCCTCTACTTCTACAAAGGTAGATTTTTGTTTGCTTTTGTTTTGGCTGGTTTTTTAAGTCGCTTAAAACAGCGATTTTATTTGTTCACTCTCTTGTGGCTCTGGATTCAGGAGGGGCTCTACCGGGCTTGAGGTCTCAAGAGGGGTTACAAAAGTCAGAGATCATCTGGGGCTGGGGTCATCCAAAGCCCCAGCTGGGTTGGATGTTCAAGCTGACCCATTTACAAGGTTAGCGGTTGATGCTGGTTGTCTGCTGTGGGGCTTATCCAGGCCTGCTGGCCACGGTCTGCACATGGCTTCCTCATGTGGCCCAGGCTCCCTCACAGCATGGCGATCTTGGTAGTTAGATTTCTGACATGATGGCCCACGACTCCAAAGGTGAGTGTCCCAGCCTGGAAAGTTTGTCTCACTTAAAGCCCTTTAAAATTTCAACCAGACATTGGGAATTCAAGCTGGTGCAACCACTCTGGAAAACAATATGGAGTTCCTCAAAAAACTAAAAGCAGAACTAACCTACAACCCAGCAATTGCACTTCTAGGCATTTATCCACGGGATACAGGTGTGCTGTTTTGAAGGGACACATGCACCCTCATGTTTATAGCAGCACTATCAACAACAGCCAAAGTATGGAAAGAGCCCAAATGTCCATCGATGGATGAATGGAAAAGAAGATATGGTATATATATATACAATGGAGTATTACTCAGCCATCAAAAAGAATGAAATCTTGCCATTTGCAACGACGTGGATGGAACTGGAGGGTACTATGCTGAGTGAAATGAGTCAGTCAGAGAAAGACAAAAATCATATGACTTCACTCATATGAGGACTTTAAGAGACAAAACAGATGAACATAAGGGAAGGGAAGCAAAAATAATATAAGAACAGGAAGGGGGCCAAAACAGAAGAGACTCATAACTATGGAGAACAAACTGAGGGTTACAGGAGGGGTTGTGGGAGGGGGGATGGGCTAAATGGGGAAAGGGCACTAAGGAATCTACTCCTGAAATCATTGTTGCACTACATGCTAACTCATTTGGATGGAAATTTAGAAAAATAAAAAATAAAATTAAAAAAAATTTCAACTGGACAAGATATGACACAATTGAAGTCATTTTAACACGTCACATTGGTCATTCCTAACAAGAGACGTCTGTGGATATAAGCCACATAAAAGCCCCGTATGGTATGGATAATGCTGACTGTTAACAGTTATTTTGTTAACAGGCAGTTTCATACTCAGGGCCAACCTCTTTTATTCATGTCTTATTGCTGGAGTCTCACATTTGTGACTCTGTGCTGCCTGTCCCAGTGCTGGTCTGTCCACAGCACATCCTGAGCACCAGCCATCTCTGCTTTGAGTGTCACATGCAGAGGCTAAGACCCAGAAGCACACCCCCTCCCAGCCCTCCCTGCCCTCAGCGGACAGTGGCGTTCTCTCAGCTGACTGAGGTTTGCAAACTTTGAAGGTTTGCAAAGGCAAATTTTCACCAGAGCAGAGGGGCACAGGGGACCCTGCTTGGTCACTGCAGCTGACCCCAATAGGCAGGTACGCGTAGGACAGCACACTGGAGACATTTGGGTAGAGGCGGGCAAATGCAGGAGGGGGAGAAAAATAGGAAATCCAAGCCGAGGTGACCACAAGCACATTGGCAGCATCAGCAACTCCAGGGCCTTGCCAGGGGCCCAGCGGGTCGCTGTTAAAGAACCAGGTTGTGGGTGCAAAGTAGCTGCAATGATGCGTGCTAGGTGGGCATGCATTAGCCCGGTGCACGCAAATTAGGGGACAAAGCTAGAGCTCCGGCTTCAGCTGTTTTGGAGAGAAGAGTGCAAAGAAGGCAAGTGGAAAAAACTACTCCTCCTTCCTCTGGGAGGACACAGGGAGGGAAACGTTCCTGCACTCGGAGGGCAACCCAAGGAAAGGGAGCAGTCAGGGAGGCCGCAGTTATTGGAAGATCAGAGGAGTTGGAATGACTGTCGAAGGACCAGCAGGATTTACTTTTGGTGTTTTGAGTTTTGTTTCTTGTCTTGTGAACTTTCCGAATCCTCTCTCCTAGCGGCTGTCACATAGGAAATACACTATTATTAACTCTGGTCACTAGGCGATACACTACGTCCCCATTGCTCGTTTATTTTATAACTGGACCTGGGTGCCTTTTGACCTCCTTCATTCATTTTAAATTGGACATTTTATGTTTCCTTTTTGAAAATGTTCATGTATTTATTTTGAAAGAGGGAAAGAGAGCCCATGTCCATGCAGGGGAGGGGCAGAGAGAGGGAGAGAGAGAATCCCAAGCAGGCTCCCCGCTGTCAGCACAAAGCCCCATGAGGGGCTCGATCCCATAAGCCATGAGATCATGACCTGAGCTAAAATCAAGAGTCGGACACTTAACCAACTGAGCCACCCAGGCGCCCCTTAAATTGTTAGAAGTTTAGATAGAAGTTTACCGATAGAACCTTCTGTGATGGTGGAAATGTTCTATTATCTGTGCCATTCAATACGATAGCCGCCAGCCATGTGTGGCTTTGAGCAGTTGAAATATGATCAGTCCAACTGGGGAGCTGAAGTCTTATTTTATTCTATTTTAATCAGCTTGAATCTAAATATCCACATGGGCCTAGCAGCTACAGCACAGAACTCAATGGGTTTGTTTCAAAGAGATAAAACGGTATTATCTCTTTACACGAATGTTCATAGAAACATGATTTATAAAAGCTAAAAGGCAGAAAGAAGCCAAGCTTTGTTAAGAGCTGAATGGATAAATAAAGTTTACTTTATCCTCACAATGGAATCGTATTCAGCCGCAGCACAGGAATGAACCACTGGTATGGATGATGCTTGAAAACATCATGCTAAGCGAAAGAGGCCGGACACGAAAGGCCATGTGTCGTAGGATTCCATTCATAGGAGATGTCCAGAATAAACAAATCCATAGAGACAAAGAGCAGATCATTGCTGCCAGGGTCTGGTGGGGGGTGGGGGGGGGGCATGGGAGGGAACGAGGAGTGACTGTTGATGTCTTCCCTTTTGGTGTGATGAAAACGTCTTGGAACCAGAGGTCACGGCGGTCCAACATTGTGAATGGACTCAATGTCACTAATGGTAAATTTTATGTTGCACGTATTTTACCACAATAAAGCAAAACAAAATGAAAGCAAACAAAAGGTTGGGGCGCCTGGATGGCTCAGTCGGTTGAGCATCCGACCAGCTCAGGTCATGATCTCACGGTTCATGAGTTCGAGCCCCACGTCGGGCCTTGTGCTGACAGCTCGGAGCCTACTTCGGATTCTGTGTCTCCCTCTCTGCTCCTTCCCTGCTCGTGCTCTGTCTCTCAAAAATGAATAAACGTTTAAAAAAAAAAAGGCAGTATTATCTCTTTTGATTCTTTTGGAAAAGGGAATGAAGTCTTCTGGCCTTAGGGGAACTCCAGCCCCCCGAGAGTTCCGTCTCTTGTCCCTTCCTTCCCCTACCCCAGGGGCAGAAGACACCACATAGGGGTGATAGCTGAGAGGCCATCTCTGAAGGGACCAGCAAGAGCCACACAGTCATGGGGGAGGGGAACAAGCCACCAGCTAAGGTTCTTCTAGTCCTCACAGGGACACTGGGGAGCAGCCTGGACAGGAGGCTGAAGCATGGCACCCCTGAGCGCCTAACACACAGCAGCCTCACCCCTGGGAGCTGGTGCTCTCATGGAAGGCACTGAGATGATTCACAACCCCTTCTGTGGGCCCAGCCCCCATCAAGGCCAAGTGTGTGCCTATTAATCAGGCGGGAGTGCTCTTTGTTCAGACATGCCTTTGGTGGAGCAGGCCCCCAATATTCATCCAGGATGCTGTGTAGAGCTCCTAACCTTTCCCTGCAGTCTGCTGGGAGCCCCGCCTCCCTTCACACACGAGGAGCTGGCCAAAAGGACAAGACACAGTAATTTAGCTGGGGATGCCACTCAGGAAGTGGTGGGCCTTCAGAAATGACTCAGAAATGAGACCACGCTCCTGACTCCCCAAATCAATATTCGCTGTCCAGGTGGCACTGGAGACGGCTGTGGGGGAGATCCCCCTCCCTGCCTGACAAATGAAATAAATTGTGAAGTCACCTGGTTGAAAGAGAAAAACGACTGCCGACCTGGGAAAATGTGGTCTTTGAGGGAAACACAGAGAACCCAGAACTAAGAGTCCTCTGTGCTGCCACCCAGCACCGTGTCCCCAGGCTGTCACGCAACCTTTACATTTTCAAGTCTGTTGAATGGAGACAGTGAGCCTGCCCTCCCACGCTCATAGGCTTATGGGGGGATGGGCTCTTGAAGTCAGACAGACCTGAGCTCAAATTTTATGTCTGCCACCTGCTAGCTGTGTAAACTGGGATAAGTTGCTTGGGCTTCCTAAGCTTGTTTGCTCATCTGTAACATGGGTGGAAGAAACTCTGCTTGAAGGGTTGTCATGGAAATCAAGTGGCATAATGTCTTGTGAAGCCATTAGCACTATGCCTGCCCTTAGTAAGAGGTGCTCAGTGAATAACAGCTGTTATTAGAACTACATATACTGTCAAACACAGCTTTAGATGGGGAAACAGTTTCAAAATATGTGGCCTTTTTTGCCAGGGTGACATGGTCTTGGGATAGGCAGAAAATTTGGGAATGAGCCCCAGCACTGCCACAGGCAAGTGGGGCAAAGTCCTACCACGTTTTATCCTGTGTTCCATCTTGGGTTCCCAAAATGGGTCCAGGTTGCTCAAGAGATGGACCCTTACCAACCTAGAGAAGTCTTGCTATGGGTCCTCCTTATAGATTGAATGTGTGTGCCCCCCACCATTCATAGGGAGAAAGCTACCTGCCCAAGGCGATGGTGTTTGGAGGGGGGACCTGTGGGAGGGAATTAGGTCGTGAGAGTAGAGCCTCATGAATGGGATAATGTTCTTCTAAAAGGGACCCAGAGAGCTCCCTCGCCTCTTTCCACCATATGAAGACACAGAGAAAAGACTGCCTTCTGAGAGCTGGGAAGTGAGCCTTCACCAGGCACCAAATCTATTGCTATCTTAACCTTGGACTTCCCAACCTCCAGAACTGTGAGCAACAGGTGTCTGTCGTTTGAGCCACCTAGCATGTGGTATTTTTGTTTCAGCTGTCTGAAGGGACCAGGACCCGGAGATTGTTCCGCTAGTTGTCCAGAATGGGGGTCCATACTTCTGTGGCTTACCTCTTCTTCCCCAGATCCCTCTCCCTGGGCCTCCCACCTTCGCTCCCCATACCTTGCTCACATGACTCACTTTGGGCACACTTCTCTGGTTACACCCGGCTCAGTCTTTTGGGATCCTGTGGAGCCCATCCTCTGGCTTCATCAGCTCAGATGCAGGAGGGAAACAGCCTCCTTTCCCACACCCCATCCTGTAAGACCAGAGCCAACCTCTCAGCTTACCCACCCTAGACCTCAGTTTCCTCATTCAAAAATAAAGGATGTTGAGCCAAATGCTCTTGAAGGTTCCCTCCAGTTTTGACATTCTGTGATTCTAAATATTATTATTGGTGTATTCAGAATGTTTGTTGTTCTTTTGTGGAATGCAACCTGTGAAATCAGCCAGGACACAGGTGGCTCTGAAGGGATGAGTCACTCTGGGGCAACTGAAACCCCAGATTAATTAATTCTTCTCCAAGTGTCTCCCATTTATCTCACCTCCATTAACCTTTGGGTCTGTTTATTGTGAAAATCCTGAGCAGGATTGAAGCAAGATGATTCCTGCCCAAGGCATCAGTCAGCTGCCCTGGGATTGTCGCTAGGGAGTAGGAAAAGCTGGGTGGAGAGGTGGAGCGGGAGTCAGGACTCAGAGATTGTCAGGGCAGGGACCCTTCCAGAGCTGCCTCCTAGGGATGGACAGGGAGACAATGAATCTTCTCTAAAACACCACCCTGCCACCCCACTCCGAGTATCAGGGTCCCTGAAGGAGCTCCATAGCATGGAAAACTCTAGCTGTATTGTACATTTGGTAGCCACTACCTACAAGTGGCTGTTTAAATTTAAATGATTAAAGTTAAATATAAATTCAGTTCTTCAGCAAAACTAGCCATATTTCAGGTACTTAGCAGTCACATGTGGCTACTGACTACCATATTGGACAGCATACATAGAGATCATGTCCATCATCACAATGGGATATATACAACACCCCTACAGACATAGAAAATGAGACCAAGATCTCCGTGGCATCAGAAATACCAAAGTCAGCGAAAACAAGGTATCTTGAGGTCACACACACCAGTCCGCTCTGAAGATGCCCCGGCATCTTACAACATCCCATACCTCCTCTTGGGCTCTGGTGAGCAGTTGGGCTGTGCTGTTGGAGGGGCCACTGTTCCTAATGTCAAGATCAGAAGCTCAGAGTGGTTCCTAAACCCTCAGGCATCCTCCTCTCTCATAGAGCTCTCTGGAAGGGTGAAAGTGGGAGATGGCTCAGGGAAGGGAATTCACACTTACTGAGCATTTCCTGCATGCCAGAGTTGTGCCAGATGTTTTACACATGTTGTTCATTTAATTCTACAACTAAGCTGCGAGGTCAGGCATGCTGTCGCCCTCCCTTATGACACCTTGAAGTCAGGCTGCTGAGTTAATACTGGACAAGCTCTTAGAACAGTGTCTGGGACACTGTAAGTGCCATACAAGTGTTTATTAAAGAACTTGGATTCAGTATTCTAAGCAAGTTGGGGGCAGAGCAGATGGTAGAATCTGGCCTGCTGCCTATACTCCACGAATCTTTCTGCTCCTTTCTGTGAATCCTGGCAAAGAGGACACTGTTTTTGGTCATCCCATTCTGTTCTCCTAACTTCACTTTTCCTTATCGTGGACAGTCTTGGCAAGCTGTAAACTATGATGCCCTCCCTGCCCTAACCAAAAGATGAGTCTCTCTCTGCCAGGACTTTGAATTCTGAGCACAAAGACACAGTGATGCAAAGCCCCCTGGAAACTAGACTGGGAAAGGGAGTTGGGTTCCAGTAGCCATTTTTCTGTGCCTCGATGATGCAAATGATTCTTCATGGACGGGCAGGAGGCATTGAAGAGTGATGTGACACACTGAGTAATTAGCCCTAATTCTTCATCTTCCCTATATCTACACCTTTTGTCATGTGGTTGTGCTCCCATTAGAAGTGAAATATATTTCTGTACTCCTGGAATTTGGGTTTGGCCATGTGACTTGCTTCTCCAAAGAGACATTAATTAGTGAACTTGATGCGAGCAGAGGCTTGAAATATGCTTGCACATTTGGGCTTGTGCTTCTGCAGTGGTGATAAGAATCACAGGACTAAGCCCTGTGGAGCAGATCTGGACCCAGCTCTTACAGTCACCCTGTTGAGCCCAACTTGGATCAGCAGAATCCTAGCTAACCCACAGAAACAAGAGTAGGAGTGAGTGACTGTTGTTTTTAGGCACAAAGTTTTTTGGGTCGTTTGTTACACACCATTAGCTAACTGATACAAGTAGATTGTAAAACAAGGTACTAAAGTGCTCTTATAAACAGCATATTTATGAATAATAATAACAGTTACCCTTTTTTTAAATCTATTATGTGTCAAGTACTGGGCATTCATTTTGCATGTGCTATTTTATGTAATCATCACCAACAGCCTTATCAGGTTAGTGCCTTAGTTATATTATAGGCAAGAGCACTGAGGCTCAGACTGGATGAGTATTGCCAACATCATACATTTAGCATATGGCTGTATTGAGATGCAGACCCAGGCACGTCTGCCTCTTATACACTGTACATTTCATACCTCCTCCCTCCATCCCACCCCTTTCTTGGCTCTGACACTGGATTTAGGTGCCTCTATTCAAGATATCCCAAGCATGATATATAGGGTTTTAGGCCCAGGGGTTTTATTCCAGGAACCAGTAGCAGGCAACACAGATGTTTGAAACGTGGTCCATTTCTCACTAAGAACATGCAGCTATTTGTTTAATAATATTAAAAGACCCTGAATGTCATCCCCTGCATTCTTTTTATACTCACAGTTAAAAAACACAACCCTGCTATTTTCTGTCTTCATCCCCCCTACCAGGCTAACAAGGTACTGTGGATTTTCATATCCTCCTAAATATCTTGCCAATCTGGCTGTTTCCCTCCACTTTTCCATCACCTCTCTCCTGGGTTACACGATCCCCTCCTCCTGGCTCTCCCATTTCCAGTCTGGTCCTCCCCGATCTATTCTCTGCTCTGCAGCCAGGGTGATCTTCCAAAATGCAAATTGGACCAGCTTCTCCCTCTGTTTAAAGCGCTTTAATGACCTCTCATTACCTTTAAAATAATGACAAATTGCCTGCATGTGGCCTGCGAGCCTCTGAGTGGCTTGGCCCCATCAGCCTCTCCAGCACCTTCTCCCACCATGCCCTCTTTTGCCTGCTGTGGTCCAGACACCATGCACACCCTACTCTTCCCCAGATGTCCTGTGCCCCACACTTCCTTTAATCACCGGGCCTTTGTACACTCTGTTCTTACTGGAACATTCTTCCCACATCGGTCCTATCACCAGGTTAACTTTCACTCATCCTCCATATCACCCCTCGATCTCCACCTCCACTAACTAGCATCCCCCTCCCCAGACTAAGTTAGATTTCCTACCGCATACCCTCCAAATTCTGCATTCTTCTGGGTAGACCTCTCAGTAGCCAATATTTATGCCTTTGTTGTATGATTATTGGGTTACGACTCCTCATCCCAACTGGGCTATGACGGTCATGAGTTGAAGGACCATGTCTCTCATCATTTGCCTTCTCCTGCAGCCCTGGCACACGGCCTCGCCCAATAAGTAGCTGGTGAGTGGATGAACACAAACCCAAATGGTACCCCCAGCTCACCCACAGCTACCTCCAAATCTGCCCCTCCTGCAGCTTCCCTCATCTCAGGCAGTAAGACTCCATTTTTCTGGTTCTCAGACCAGAGTTCCTGGCGTCATTCTTGACTACTTTCTTTCTCTCATAGCCTATATCTGGGCTGCCAGCAAATCCTACGTGCTCTACCTTTACCTTACATCCAGAATTTGAGCACTGGTCACCTTCGCCACTGCCCGCCTTGGTCCAGGGTAACACCGTCTTTCACCTGGATCACGGCGGTAGCCTCCTAACCGCTCTTACCCTCTGCCGTCTCTTCTCAACACAGCGTCCAGAGCACCTCTGTTAAAGTGTGGGTCTGAGCAGAACCCTCTCAGAAGCCCTGCTCAGAACCCTCCCATAGCTCCCATCTTAGAATCAAAATCAAGTCCCCAGCCAGCATGCCCATCTGATCCCTCTTTCCCTTCTGTGTTGGCCTCTGGGCTCTTCACTATGCCGGGACATTCACACCTGTTGTGACTTTGCACTGGCTGTTACATCTTTCTTAATGTTTTCCCCCCAGACAGCTACTCCACAGCCCTCCTTGCTTGCTTCAGATGTTTACTCAAAGTTCCTCTTCTTAGCGAGGTCTTTCCTAGCCATCTGATTTGGAATTCAACTCCACCCTGACGCTTCATCCCCCTTCCCACTTTATTTCGTTCTTCCTAGCACTTACCACTTCGGCATGAGCACATTTTTAATTGTCTTCCTTGCTGATTGACTGTCTACCTCACTAGAATACAAACCGTACAGGAACAGAGATGTTCCGTGCTTGTTCACTGCCGTCTTCCCTAAGCCTAGACACTGCGTGGCACATAGTTGGTTCTCAACAGATATTTGTTAAATGAATTAACAAATATCGTAGCTCAGTCAACCTTGCAAATCGGACAGCTAATGGCAGACACTGGGGAGTCCTGCCTCTTAATCTGCCTGCTGATTCCCAGGAGGACCAAGCCTTCACTTAGCTGTTAGAGCTTTTCATTTCACTCCTGCTTTGACTGCGAGAGGCCCGCCCACCCAGAGGGTGATCGGCCAGACCACAGCCGGCCCCCCTCCCGCTCCTTGGGACCCACAGCTCGATTCTGCAGTTAGAGACCAGATTTAGAGCCAGTCCCCAGGACAGGTGACACAGGCTCATACTGGAGTATAGATGAAGGGTTTCTGCACCTCTCCAGAGAACAGTTTCAGTAGGAGAATAAGAAGGAGGGGTTGATTTAAGTGTGAAAAGAAGGCGGAGTAAGGTGGGGGAGGAGCTCTAGGTAGAAAAGGAAGAGCCTGAGTCAAGGAAGACGCAGTCCCCTGAGGTCACAGCTTTGCCGAGGTCTGGACTAGTCTGAGGTATAAGTGCCCATCCTACAAAGTTTGGAAAATACAGGTGTGAAAAGATGTCCTGAGGAACAGTGACCAGGACCACAAGATTAAAGCGTGAGGCTGGGTCACAGAGAGCCAATGCTGCACGCTGGGGTTTGCCAGTATGTTCAAGAGCAGGAGGGAGAGGTTGGTAGGCTGCAGGTAGAGGGTGGACATTATGGGGTGGCTGCAGCAGGCCCACTCTGGAGAAGAGGGGAGAGAGGACTGTTCAGTGCTCACCCTGAGCATCCTGCGTGATGGGGCTGCATTCAGGCCAAGCCTCTCAGGCTTGTGGTTTCCGTGACCCACCTCTCGGGGCAAGCTGGCCAAAAGGGCTCAGGGGGAACCGAACTTCTGCCTCTGTGTCCCTGGAACGCTTCCGGACCCTTTACCACCCTCTGATTCATGGACACCAACTACATGACTTGAGTCCCTCCATTCCCTCCCAGTCTCTGCTCTCAAGGTCCCGGTCTCCTGGATGAAATAATAGAAAACCCAGTGCACTTCTGAGAGGCATTTCATTTTTTTTTAATTTTTTTAACGTTTATTTATTTTTGAGACAGAGAGAGAGAGAGCATGAACAAGGGAGGGTCAGAGAAAGAGGGAGACACCGAATCTGAAACAGGCTCCAGGCTCTGAGCTGTTAGCACAGAGCCCGACGTGGGGCTCGAACCCACGGACCGCGAGATCATGACCTGAGCCGAAGTCAGACGCTTAACTGACTGAACCACCCAGGCGCCCCCTGAGAGGCATTTCAATTTGTCCCTTTGGTAGAGCAATGGAGGAAACACGGGGGGTGGGTGTTGAAGGCAGGCGTGGTGAAGAAAAACACTGACCCTTGGGCCCCTAAAGCCATTTCCTTCTCCTGCCTGAACTGGGACTTTAAAACATCTTCTTGTGATGATTGGATTCATAGGAAGCCCCGTGGAAGTTTTCTCCTAAGGACCCTGTTAGAACCGTAATGTGAGTGCTTGGGGCAGGCCGTGAGCCAACAGCCAGAAAGTCCTATCCCCACGTCCCCACGGTGGAACAGAATGCTGCAGCCGGGACTGACCGGAAAAGTCAGCTCACTTGAGGCCCCAGCTCCCTCCAGGTGCCTGTCTGAAGGGGACAACAGAGTCCCCGTTGTCAGGTGCCAGGTCAGGTGCTCAGGAGGGTGACAGGGTTGGCTGAGCATCATTCCAAATTTCCAGAAAGAACCGCTTTTTAGTAGAGTTGACCCTTGTACAACACAGAGGTTCGAGGCACCAGCCCCCTATGCAGTCAAAATTCCCCATATAACTTTGGTTCCCCAAAACTGAACTACTAATAGCCTACTGTTGACCGAAAGCCTTACCAATAAACTAGTCAATTAACATATATTTTATACATTATGTGTATTATATGCTATATTCGGGGAATAAAGAAAGCTAGAGAAAGGAAAATGTTATTAAGAAAATCATAAGAGGGGCACCTGGGTGGCTCAGCCGGTTTAGCATCCGACTGGCTTAGGTCATGATCTCACAGTCGTGGGATCGAGCCCCACATCAGGCTCCATGCTGAGTATGGAGCCTGCTTAAGATTCTCTCTCTCTCTCTCTCTTTCCTCTGCCCTCTCCCCTACTCATGTGCACTCTCTCTCTAAAATTAAAAAAAAAAAGAAAAAAAAAAAAGGAAAATAGTAAGAGGAAAGACATTGACAGTACTGTGCTGTATTTATTTAAAAAAAATCCACTTATAAATGGACCCAGGCAGATGAAAGCCGAGTTGTTCAAGGGTCAACTATTTTTGGCTTTTACAAGATGGTAACACATGGCCGCAAAGAACTGGATGTTGGCCAAAAGGTAATTTCCCAAGACCATCAGCCACACTGAATGCAGTCGACAAGTTAAATCCGCGTTCAGGACTTCCTGCACCTTTGGCATTGGGCCAGACCTTCCGGGGGACAGAGTCATGGGGAACCGGCGAGAAGCGTGAGCTTTGCGCCTTGAGGAGCTGAGCTGTGAGACAGAGGAGCACAGGACATGTGCTGAGTGTGGCAGGGGACAGCACGGGTGAGGAGCGAGAGGGGACAGACCCTGGGACCCTCACACAGGACAGGCGGTGCCAGGCGGAGCGGGAAGGTCAAAGGGTGACTCAGGCCAGCACACCAGCAGGATTGCAAATGTGCGTTGAGGGTGTTTGTGTCCAGGAGGGAGCGTGAGCTTCCATTAGAGTTTACACAGCTTATAATCAGGGGTTGCCAGTTTGCATGTCAGGCTTCTGGAAACGTGGTTACCCTTGCAAAAGTGGAAAGGCATGCCCTCCCCCCCCAACCCCGTCCGCTCAGAATGCCGAGGGAAAACAATGTTCAGTGCGCTCTCATCTAAATAATCTTTGTGCATTTGGATTTCACATTTTCTTTCAAATTGGACATGCAAGTTAGTCTCCCTGCTAACAAAACACTTTCTTCATCCTACACCGAATCCCTCAGCAAATCCTCAAATATCTTTGCAAATCTCAAAGATATTAAGGCATTTAACTTTTTTTTTTCATTTAGACCTTTGAAGTGTGCTGTGACTAGAATAATTTCAGAGCTAAAACCCGTCGACTGCATAGGAAATTAAGGAACCCGCCTGTCACCCTGGTAGCTGGGCTGATAACTAATTATTTATAGATTATAAGTCAAATTTCAGAAAGATAAATATTTAAATAAAACGTATAATCATTTGGAAATACCGCTAAGTGTTTTGTAATTATTGTCTTGAAAGAAATCATTGCTCAGATGGTGCATTCCATCATCTCTGATGGGCCCAGCAGTCGCTAAGAGGGAGGGGAGAGGCAGGGGGGTGTTGGATTATGCTTGCATGTTTGTGTGTGATATACATGTTTTCACAAAGATATTAAAGGGCAATGCGATGCTTGGAAATACTGCGTCTGATTGGAAGGGCCACATTTATCACAGGTGCTTTACTTTCATCAAGTGCTTGGTTCCAGAAGTGAGGGCTTTGCTGGGACAGGGGAGGGGGGATGTCCTGGAGAAGGAGGGAGAGAGTGTAAGACCATTGTCTCCCCATAGGCTGCTTGCCAGTTCCCAAACGCTCTGCCCTCCCTTTCTCCATGCCAGCCTTTCTCCAGTTTCTGGATCTTTTCTTCTCCAAATATCCCCCTGCCCCACCTTTTTCTGGGCCTTGTTTGTAATGTTTTAAAACCCTTCACCTAGATTCATTCCCTCTCTGAGAACCATTTGAAATTAAGTTACAGACATCCCCATATTCAGCCCCAATCCTTAGGCATGAGTCTCGAGGAGTAAGAATATTCCGGGGCGTGTGAGTGGCTCGCTCGCTTAAGCGTCCGACTTGGGCGCAGGTCATGATCTTGCGTTTGTGAGTTGGAGCCCTGCATGGGGCTCTGTGCTGACAGCTCAGAGCCTGGACCCTGCTTCGGATTCTGTGTCTCCCTCGCTCTCTGCCCCTCCCCTGCTCATGCACTCTCTCTGTCTCTCAATAATAAATAAACATTAAAAATATTTTTAAAATGATAATATTCTTCTACACGGCCACTACACAGCACTCACATGTAGGAAAATGAACATTAGTTCAATAACATCGTTGCCATTTTTTCTAGTGTTCCCCAAACGTCTTTTGTAGCTTCCCCCCTGCCCCCCAGCCCATCCAGACATCCCCCTCACCACGTCATTTTGTTGCTAAGCCCCTTTAACATCATTTATTCTGGAAAACTCTCCCACCGGTCTTTGTCTTTTATGACACTGATATTTGCAAAGATTTCAAGCCCGTTGTCCTATAGAATCTCCCACATCTGGATTTGTCTGGTTGGTTCCTCCCGATTAGATTTGGTTAGGCGGTTTTGCCAAGAACGTTTATGTAAGTGTTACTGACGTTTCTCATTGTTTCACATCAGAAGATACATAACTTCAGGTTCCTCACTGATGATATTTGATTGCTTGGTGAGAGCCGACGCTTCCAGACCCCTGCCTGTGTAACCATTCGCACACCCCAACCCCCCACCCCACCCCTGCACCCTGGAACCATAAACAATCTGTGTGGGGTGATCGTTTAGGTTTATGTGAATATTATGTTTTCTGATGCTTTTTTCTCAAATCAAGTTCCTTTGTCATCCTTGATTATATTCACCCAAATGAGTTACTATTTTGCTGGTTACAAAATGGTGGTTTTTCTAATTCTACTGTTCCTTCCATATTTATTAGCTTGCATTCTCCTGGAAAGAGAGAATGCTAACGAATCACCCTTTCATTCTCTCTCTCTCTCTCTTTCTCTCGCTCTTCCTCACACACACACACACCTATAAATGGATTCATTTTTTTCAATGTGCTAATATTCATTACCGACATTATCTTTTTTGATGCTCAAATTGTCACCGTGGTGGATTGAAGCCCCTTCCGGCTGAGTCCTGTGCCCTTTATAAATGACCCGATTAATCTTTAAGCTCTCCTTTGTCTTTCTGACCAAGAGAAGCGTTCCAGGCTGCCCTTGTGCTTTCCAGCCATTTTCTCTGTATCACTGTTAGAAAGCAATGGTATTTAGAAACCAAGATATGGGTGCTAGGGTGTTCGAGGCTATCAGGGAGTCACCGCTGATTGCCTCTAGACCTAGTCGGTAGACAGAGCTGGAAACACACACACACACACACACACACACACACACGCGCGCACACACGCGTGCACACCCACTTAATGGTGCCCAATTTCCCCTTAATAACATATTTATTAAAAAGATAAAAGATCAGTCCTTACATTTCTCTGTTTTGGTCGGGGCGGGGGGGATTCTTTATAGCTGCTACCTGACCTATGTATTCAAATGGTCACTCAAAAAGTAATTATCAAACATCTTCCACCATGAGAGCACCTCAGCTAGGCCCTGGGGATGTGCCAGTTAAAATACAGAATCCGAGGGGCTCCAGGGTGGCTCAGTCGGTTAAGCGTCTGACTTCAGCTCAGGTCATGATTTCGCAGTTCGTGGGTTTGAGCCCCATGTCGGGCTCTGTGCTGACAGCTCAGAGCCTGGAACCTACTTCAGATTCTGTGTCTCCCTGTCTCTCTCTCAAAAATTAATAAATGTTAAAAAAATATATATAGAATCTCAGTTAAATGTGAATTTCACATACACAACAAATAATTTCATAGTGTAACTAGGTCCCAAATTTATGTCCCACAAAATGTATTAATTGGGCACCTTGTATTTTTATATGTCAATTCCGGCAACCCTGAGATCCAAAGACAAACAAATCACAACCCCTGTCCCAAGGTGATCACAACCAAAGTAAGACATACAAACTCGAAATAAATAGGAGCAATAAAGCATTTCAGGTGCTGTGCTAAAAATATGTTCAGGGCCTGATGGTAGCATGTGGGGTCAGGGAGATGGTTTAGGAAAGGCTGAGTTTTGAAAGCCAACGGACAATTTCTCATTAATTTCCCCCAATGAACACCAGGTGATCGGGAGACGGTTCTGCAACATGAGGATGTGGGGATAAGGGAAGAGAGAGGAAAATAGGAAGCCATGGCGGGTCAGTCGTAAGCCATGTTGTGGGGTTTGGATTTACCAGTAGGCCAATGAACTCCAAATATTCTTGTTGTTGTTGCCCCCTCTGCCCCCAGTATATTTTATTAACATTCTGCAATACACATATTTATAAACTGAGTACATGTACCGTCTTTTTTTAAGTTTATTTATTTACTTTGAGAGAGGGAGAGAGCGTTTGCAAACACGTGAGCGGGGGGAGGGCAGAGAGAGAGGGAGAGAGGGAATCCCAAGCAGGCTCCCTGCTGTCATTGCAGAGCCTGACTCGGGCCCAACCTCGTGAACCGTGAGATCACAACCTGAGCCGAAATCAAGAGTTGGACGCTTAACCGATTGAGCCACCCAGGTGCCCCGAGTACACGTACAGTCTTGCTCATGTGCTATGCACATGATAGGCACAGACCGCATAATCTAGAGATCGACAAGACAGGAAGTAGCTCTACGCACAAGTTTTATCTTTTATCTCTTGCACATTCTTGGGACGGATGCATCCCCCTTTGGGAACCCCTGTTATAAGGTTGGATATCTGGTTCCCTCCAGGGAAGGATGAAAAGAGAACTTCCTACCATAGGTCCTATTCCTCTGATTTCACCTGCACCTCTGATTTTTTTCACCCAACCAAGCTGGCCTTCAGTTGCTCCTCAGACGCAAGTGCTCCCTTCCCCCCTCAGGGCCTTTGCACCTGCTGGACCCCTGCCTGGCACACTGTCCCCCTGAGGCATGAACAGCCTGCTCACTTCAGGCCCCCTCAGAGAGGTCATTCCACATCTACCCCCTCTCTGTACCATACCCACCCCAGCATCCACCGCTCTCAGCTACTGTATTTTTCCTCCTTGAACTTGACATCGTGTGACATACCATATACTAGGCTGTTTTGCTTATTTGTTTGGTTGCTCAGTATTGGTCTTTCCTACAGACTGCAACCTCCTTGACATGGCAAGAACTCCCTGTTGTATGCACTGCAGAATCCCCAGTGCCTGGCTCATGGTGAATGCTCCACAAATATGGGTTGAAAGAAAGGATAGAGGAAGGGAGGGAGGGAAGGAAAACAAAAGAATTCCCTTCCACACAAATGTGAGAACAACCACCATGCCCCCCAATAAATAATCAACAAGCGCTTTTAGTGTGGGAGGATCCAAGAGGCATCGGGCGTGGTGTCCGTCCCCCTCCAGCTGGGGAGATATAAAAAGATCAGTGCCGGGGCGCCCGAGTGGCTCAGTCAGTTAAGCGTCTGACTTTGGCTCAGGTCATGATCTCGTGGTTCCTGAGTCAGAGCCCCGTATGGGGCTCTGCGCTCTCAGGGTGGAACCTGCTTGGGATTCTCTCTCTCTCCCCTGCTCGCACGCGCTCCCTCTCTCTGTCTCAAAATTAAAAAAATAAACTTAAAAAAAAAAGTTCAGCATCCAAGGGGTCTGAGCTGTGGGCACCCAGCCTTCTTCCCTGGGCAGTGGCTTCTCCCCTGCACACTGCCAGTCCCCAACGTGCCTCTGTGCTATGACCTCTGAATCCTGTCCTCTCCTGGTCCTCCACAGATCCTGCCCAGACCGCATGGGAGGGGACGTGTCTGCAGCTTGGAGATAACCAGCCCCTGGGACTGACTGCAGGTAGGGCCTGCAGGTAGGGCCTGGGACTTTTCAGAATTCTGCCACTTTGTCTGGGTTCACAGTGGGAGCAGTTTGTAACTCAGGTGCGCTTGGATGTATTAAACCCCTCTGAGCCTTGGTTTCCCCACCTGGAAAGTGAAGATGGGGCTGCGTGCGTTGAGGAGTGTTGGTGGGTGCCCATGTGCTCCCATGTGGTAGCACCCATGTGCTGTGGGGTAGCACCCATGTGAAGTAGTGAGCACAGTGCCTGGCCCAGGCGCCACCTAAGGGAGGCTCCACCAACGTCTGCTGTCATATAATTACTTTTATTATTGTTGTTGTTATTTTTACGAAGGGACTGTGTACCCTCGGTGGATGCTTACCTGCATCAAGGTGTGGACCATTCCCCCCAACCCACACGCGGAGAAGTAGCCCCAGTCCTGGTCCCCCCCAGGCAGATGAGCTTTGCCTTGTCTTGAACATCACATTACTGGAACCATCCAGTGTGTGTTCCCCCGCGTCTGGCTTCCGTCGCTCGCATCAGGTCTGTGAGACTCATCCACGTGACTTTGTAGGTTGTGATGTGTGCCTGTGGCTTTTCCTGCCCTGCTCTGCTGCGCCTTGGCCCCAGTCCGGAGGGCCTGTCTTAGTCCCTGGCCCGCCTGCCCTCAGAGAAAGGAGGCCAAGATTCTCCACCTTGGCTCCAGGCTTTGAATTTACCTTCCGAAAGCTCCTTTGGCAATCTCAAAGCAGGTGTCGCAGACATCAGCTTATATTTTCTTACCATGACTTAAAACATGCCCTTTATGCCAAAAGGCCATATCTCCCACAGAGCCAAGAGCGTCCTAGATGAGGTAACTAGCAAGTAACACGGGAAGGACATCATTAAGCCCCAAATGCCTCTGGTTCTGAGGGAAAGGAGACCAGTGAAGCAGTGAGGGAGAGCCCAGAGCAGGTGGGTCTGACAGCTTGATGTGGCTTGGATGGGCAAGGGAGGCCAGGAAGGGGTGGGTGGTGCGGGCAAGAGGAAGACCAGAATTAATGAGAAATAGAAAATAATTTAGCAGGACAGCAAGCCCCCGGAGACGAATTCCTTCTCCAAATGTCTCATTTGTCCAGGGGAGATGAGGAAAGTCTATGGCAGGAAGGCTGGCCTTGAGAATTTCATTTCCCTGATGCTATTCAGATTCCCAATGTGATCGATAAAAGTCCAATTAGTGCGCCAGATCGCATCAGATGTTTTTAACCTTTAGGTGGTGGTAACGTGCATATTAAGGTTCTGCCTCCCTCTGTGTCACTCTCATGTGGGTAGGATAAGTCATCGCCACATTTGACATTTGATGTTATAATTTTAACACACTTTAAAAAAATTCAGATAAAGATTATTTCAATTTTTTAAAGCTGGGAGCCAGATGTAATTGCCTAGCTCTGGACTTTAGATCTAAATCATTCTGCCAACTCATCCTGTAGTTATTAAGGACTTTATCATTGGAATGTGCACGGCATACACCATAGGTTACAATGCCCAGGGGGCTGGAAGTAAACTTTTGATTTCTCCTACGATAAGGAATGACTTTTAATATAGAAACCACGAAGGGTTAGCGTAGTAAATTGTTCAATCAACGAATTAATCAATCCATCAACAAACCTGTTGGGATGCCCGCTGTATGTCTAAGGTATCGGGTTCCCTGCACCAAACAGCTTTCAATGTAAAGGGGAGGAGACAAGAAACAGACTTGGAACTTTTCGTATCTTGGTACCTGTAACTGGGTATACAGTGGTGCTCGATAAATGATTGCTAGGTAAGCGTAGAGTGGAACCATAGTGGAAAATACGAGGTTGCACAGGACCAGGTGGACCTACCACAGCAGCACATGGTTTCGATGTCGTCTGTCATTTCCCCTCAGCTGGGGGCCCCTTGCGAGGGAACCCCGGCTCAAGCTGGCAGGCTCGTGCCAAGCGGCTCTGCCCTCCCTTTTCCTGCCTCAGGGCTTGCTCTGCAGGGGAGTCTACCCAGCCCGTGGGCAAGAGCAGCCCAGCAATGCTGGGAGTTCAAGTTCCCATGGCAACCCCCAAACTATGGGGTGGGGAGCAAATGGATAAGTGCCCCAATCTCTGTCCTCAGTGGAGGGTTCTGGGAGGTGCTCTGTATAGTTCACAGAGGTCCCAGCGAATCAAGCCCCCAGTGCCTCAATAACCCACGTTTCCATTGGCTTTTCCTCCATCCCCACTCCCCACCTCCCTTACCCTAGTTTCCCTTGGGATCACCTCCCACATACACTTCCTACATCCATGTCTCGTCTTTGGCTATAATTTCGGCACAAGCAATCTAGACACCTAAAGAAGCTAATTTCCATAAACCATTCAGGAAGTTTGTCCTCGTTTCCTTAGAGGCACAGCCCACAGCTCAGTGGTGCACTGCCGAGCACAGCCTCCGAGTGCTGAGGCTCTCATAGCAGCAGGACCAGCTGGTCTGGGACAATCAGGGCACCTTCATGGAGGGATAGGCACTTGGATGGGCCTGGACTTGGATGGGGGTCTAGGGAGGAAGAGGAGGGCCATTTCAGGAGAGAGAACCTTGAGCCAAGTTGCAGAGGTAGAAATGAGTGTTGTCTGTGCATAGGACCATGAGGAGCCCGTAAGCTGGAGGAGAGGCCAAGGCCATCCAGAGGGGAGGGTAAGGTTAGACAGACAGGTGAGCATCATAGCTCACCCTGGAGGGCTTGCTGAGGGCTCTTCTCCCACGCTAACAGCTGACCAAGTCACTCTGAGGAAGACACACACACACATCTATATGAAATGCACTCAAATTGTGTGTGGATGCACGGACAGGTACCAAAAGAAGTTTGCTGGGGTACAGAAATGAGGATTACAGAGTCTTAGAGCAATAAGGAATCTTTGTGAAGGGTTGACCGATAAACAGTCTGAGTACTGTTGCTTCCCAGCCCTGTACCCACATATCTCACCCACTGACTTGCTGAGCCCGGAGGTGGCTTCCTAAACTTACTCATCCCTCTGTCTAGCCAGTCACTACCAGTCTACTAGACTTATCTTCCCAGATCAAATTCAACCTCGATTCAGGGCAGAGACCTGTGTCTCCTGAGTTATGTCACCCAACAGGTGAACAGGAAGTCTTTCCTCAAATATTTCCAGTGATTAGAGGCTCACCTCTCCATATGACAGCCCATGCTGTTGGTGAGCGATTCTCATTATCAGAAAGTTCTGAGAGCTACTAAATGATCTAGTCATTCTTCCATATGAAGCTTAGCAGATAATTGATGGCCACTTTCAGCCCCTACCCTTCTCCCCATGCAGTCCTCTCCAAGGTAAAGAATCTTGGTTCTTTCCAACTTTCTTCACACAATATGGATCCATGGCCCCCGGACCTCCTAGTTCCCCTTCTCTGGATATACCAGCATACCTCAGAGTTATTGTTGGTTCAGTTCCAGACCACCACAATAAAGTGAATATTGCAATAAAACAAGTCAAATGAATTTTTTTCAGTTTCCCAGTACATATAAAAGTTATGTTTACACTATACTATATTCTATTAAGTGTGCAATAGCATTATGTCTAAAAAAACCACAATGTGCATACCTTAATTAAAAAATACTTTGCTAAAAAAATGCTAACCATCATCTCAGCTTTCAGTGAATTGTAATCCTTTTGCTGGTGGAGGGTCTTGCCTTGATGCTGATGGAGGGTGACTGATCAGAGTGGAGGTTGCTGAAGACTGGGATGGCTGTGGCAATTTCTTTAAATTAGACAACAGTGACCTTTGTCACATCAGTTAACTCTTCTTTTCACAAATCAATTCTCTGCAGCATGTGATGCTGTTTGATAGCATTTTACCCATGGTAGAACTTCTTTCAAAATTGGAGTCAGTGCTCTCAAACCCTGCTGCTGCCTCATCAACTAAGTTTATGTGATATTTTCAATCCTTCGTTGTCATGTCAACAATCATCACAGCATCTTCACCAGGAGTAGATTCTGTCTCAAGAAACCACTTTCTTTGTTCATCACAAGAAGCCATTCCTTGTCTGTCCAAGTTTTACCACGAGATTTCAACAATTCTTCCCATCTTCAGGCTTCACTTCTCATTCTAGTTTTCTTGCTATTTTCACCATAGCTGCAGTTATTTCCTCCTGAAGTCTTGAAGTCTTGAATCCTCAAAGCCATCCATTGGAGTTGGAATCAACTTCTTTCAAATTCCTGAATGCTGATATTTTTACCTGCTTCCATGAATCACAAATGCCCTTAATGGCATCTAGCTTGGTGAATCCTTCGTAGTAGGTTTTCAATTTCCTTTGCCCAGATCCATCAGAGGAATCACTATGTATGGCAGCAATTGCCTTACAAAAGACTCAAAAGTCAAAATGACTCTGGCATGTGGGCTGCAGAATGGATGTTGTGTTAGCAGGCATGAAAACAACATTAATCTCATTGTCCATTTTCATCAAAGTCCTTGGGTGACCAAGTGCATTGTGAATGAGCAGTAACATTTTGAAAAGAATCTTTTTCTGAGTAGTAAGTCTCAACAGTGGGCTTAAAATATTCAGTAAGCCGTGTGTTCTCAGCTTTGCTGTTTTATTTATAGAACATGGGCAGAGTAGATTGAACATAATTCTTAAGGAGCCTAGGATGTTCAGAATGGCCGGTGAGCTTTGGCTTCAACTTAAAGGCACTGGCTGCATTAGCCTCTAACGAGAGAGTCAACCTGTCCCTTGAAGCCAGACATTGACTTCTCCTCTCCAGCTATGGAAGTCCTACATGGCATCTTCTTCCAATAGAAGGCTGTTTCATCGACACTGAAAATCTGTGGTTTAAGGGCAGCCACCTTCATTAATTCTCTTGCTAGACCTTCTGGATAACTGGCTGCAGCTTCTACATCAGCACTTATGGCTTCACCTTGCACTTTTTATGTCATGGCAATGGCTCCGTTTCTTAAACCTCATGAACCAACCTCTGCTGACTTCACTAGCATCCTCACCTCTCTCAGCCTTCACAGAACTGAGGAAGGTTAGGACCTTGCTCCGAATTAGGCTTTGGTTAAGGGGATGTTGTGGCTGGTTTGATCTTCTGTCCATACCACTCAAACTTTCTCTATCTGCACAAGGCTGTTTCACTTTTGTATCATTTGTGTGTTCACTAGAGTAGCACTTTTCCTTTCCTTTCAGGAACTTTTCCTGGGGAGTGGGAGGTACAGGATTCTAGTTAGAAAATGGGTAAGTCGTGGGGATGAACGGTATACAACAACGGGAATGCAGTCAATGGTATTGTACAGTGACAGACAGTAGCTATGCTGTGGTGAGCACAGCATAACATATACTCTTGTAGGATCACTGTGTTGCACACCTGAAACTAATGTAACACTGTGTGTCAACTATACTTCCATAGAAACAAACAAACAGACAGACAAATAAAAAGAACATTTCCTCTGCATTCACGACTTGGCTAACTGGTACAAGAGACCTAGCTTTTAGCCTGTGTTAGCTTTTCACATGCCTTCCTCACTAAACGCTGTCATTTCTAGCTTTTGATTGGAAGTGAGAAACATGTGACTCTTCCTTTCACTTGTACACGTAGAGGCCATGGTAGGTTATCAGTTGGCCTAACTAAGTCCAATATTGTGTCTCAGGGAATAGGGAAACCTGGGGAGAGGGAGAGATGGGGAATGGCTGGTCTGGGGAGAAATCAGAACACACACATTACCCACTCGGTTTGCCACCTTGTATGGGCACGGTTTGTGGCACCTCCAAAACAATGGCAATAGTAACATTAAAGATCATCGATCACCGACCACCATGTCAAGTAGAATGGCGAGAAAATTTTTTTAATGTTGATTTATTTTTGAGAGAGAGAGAGAGAAGAGCATGAGCAGGGGAGTGGCAGAGAGAGAGAGACGCACAGAATACCAAGCAGGCTCCGGGTTCTGAGCTGTCATCACAGAGCCCAATGCAGGGCTCAAATTCACGAACCGTGAGATCATGACCTGAGCCAAAATTGGATGTTTAATAGACTGAGCCACCCAGGGGCTGAAAAAATTTTAAATGTTGTTGGAATCACCAAAAGGTAGCACAGAGACATGAAGTGACAACTGCTGTTGGAAAAATGGTGCCAACAGACTTGTCTGATGCATGGTTGCCACAAAACTTCAATTTGTTAAAAAAAAAAAAAAAAAGCAGTATCTGCAAAGCACAGTAAAACAAGGCATCCCTGTAATCCCAGTCCTCAACCCCCACTGCCAAGTGCAGCTCGGAGATCTACAGGTACTGCTTGAAACGGCTGCCCAGTGTGCAGGGCTGTGCTCCCCCATGGGATAATGAAGACACACTCCAACCATCCACACATCCTGAGGTCCCTGCAGCTGTGGACACCTTCTATCTCAGGCAACTCACACCGAGACCACAATCCACACAGCTCCCTCTACCTTTTCCAAAAAACCAAGATTCCCCCATCTGTACTTGGGAAATCGACTTAAAACCTGACTATGTTCTGTCACATATTTGCTATGATTTCCACTTTGCTTTAATTTCCTGTTATCCAGGGGCGCCTTGGTGGCTCAGTCGGTTAAGCGTCTGACTTTGGCTCAGGTCATGATCTCGTCCGTGATTTCGAGCCCTGCGTCGGGCTCTGGGCTGATGGCTCAGAGCCTGGAGCCTGTTTCGGATTCTGTGTCTCCCTCTCTCTCTCTGACCCTCCCCCATTCATGCTCTGTCTCTCTCTGTCTCAAAAATAAATAAACATTAAAAAAAAAAAATTTCCTGTCATCCAGTCCGCTGACATACTGCGAATCTCAATCTTGCCATACAGATTATTAGCTATTCCTAGAAAGTCTGTGTCAATTTCAGGTTGACTAAATTTGCCTCATATTAAATCACTGATTTAAAAAAATATGTTGCAGGGGCGTCTGGGTGGCTCAGTTGGTTGGGTGTCTGGGGCTCAGGTCATGATCTCATAGCTGTGGGTTCCAGCCCCATGTCGGGCTCTGTGCTGACAGCTCGGAGCCTGGAGCCTGCTTCAGATTCTGTGTCTCCCTCTTTCTCTGCCTCTCCCCTGCTCTCTCTCTCTCTCTCTCTCTCAAAAATGAATAAACATTAATAAATAAATAAAATAATAAATGAAAATAAAATTATAAATAAATAAATACATACATACATACATAAATACATAAATATGTTGCATAGGACAGGGCCAAGAGCAGAACCTTGTATTCCCCGTTTAGACTTCCCTCCTTAATAGCAGCCATTGGTTAATCAAATTTCTTTGAGAATGGCTTTTCCACCAGCTCTGAAGCCATCCAGATCCTGCCTTCAAAAAATGAAACTAGAGATTTGTTGCATGACCAGGTAAAATCCAACTTCACCTGGGGAAGGGGTCTTTAGTTTGGGGACCATATGTGGTCATTAGGAAGTCTATGAACCTCTCTCCCCAAACTGTAGGTGTACAATTGTATGTGTGTGTGTGTACATATATGTGCATGCTCATTCCCTGATTTTTTTTTTCAGAGTCTCAGATTTCTTCAGGTTCTCAAAAGGAATGACATACAAAATTTTAAGAGCCAGTGGTCAATAGCATTCCCTTGGAACTGCATGTGGGTTGTAATCTGTCAAATGGAACGCGATCAGTTGGTCATGCCAGGGTATATTGCTCAAAAACCATTGCTGGCCTACAGTGATCTAGGCTTTGATTCTAGTTGTTCATGAACCACTGGAGGATGACAGTAATTGCTGGCTGTGCCAGGTCTTGGAAGGTTTCTAGGGAGACAGAGAAGAACAACATCTTTGTTCAAGAAGTAGGAGACTGACTTTAGCAAATGGTGCTGGGAGAACCGGATAGCAACATGCAGAAGAATGAAACTGGACCACTTTCTTACACCATACACAAAAATAAACTCAAAATGGATAAAAGACCTACATATGAGACAGGAAGCCATTAAAATCCTGCAGGAGAAAACAGGCAGCAACCTCCTTGACCTAGGCTGCAGCAACTTCATACTTGACATGTCTCCAGAGGCAAGGGAAATAAAAGCAAAAATGAACTATTGGGACCTAATCAACATAAAAACCTTTTGCACAGTGAAGGAAACAATCAACAAAACTAAAAGGCAACTGACAGATTGGGAGAAGATATTTGCAAATAACATATCAGATAAAGGGTTAGTATCCAAAATCTATAAGGAACGTACCAAACTCAACACCCAAAACACAAATAATCCAGTGAAGAAATGGGCAGAAGACATGAATAGACACTTTTCCAAAGAAGACATCCAGATGGCCAAGAGACACATGGAAAGATACTCAACATCACTCACCATCAGGGAAATACAAATCAAAACCACAATGAGATGCCACCTCACACTGGTTGAAGTGGCTAAAATAAACAACTCTGAAAACAACAGATGTTGACAAGGATGGGGAGAAAGGGGAACACTTTTGCACTGTTGGTGGGCATGCAGACTGGTGTAGCCACTCTGGAAAACAGTATGGAGGTTCCTCAAAAAATTAAAAATAGGACTACCCTACGACCCAGCAATTTTACTACTAGGAATTTATCCAAAGGATACGGGAGTGCTGATTCAAAGGGGCACATGCACCCCTATGTTTATAGCAGCACTATCAATAATAGCCAAATTATGGAAAAAGCCATCGACGGATGAATGAAGATGTGGTATATATACACAATGGAATACTACTTGGCAATGAAAAAGAGTGAAATCTTGCCACTTGCAACAATGTGGATAGAACTGGAGGGTATTATGCTAAACGAAATAAGTCAGTCAGAGAAAGACATATACCATATGATTTCACTCCTATGTGGAATTTGAGAAACTCAACAGATGAAAATGGGGGAGGGGAAGGGAAAATAAAAGACAAAGAGGGAGGCAAACCATAAGAAACTCTTAAATACAGAGAACAAACTGAGGATTGCTGGAGTGGGGTGTGGTGGGGGGGGGCAGGTTAAATGGGTCATGGGCATTGAGGAGGGCACTTTTCAGAATGAACACTGGGTGTCTTATGTAAGAGATGAATCACTGGGTTCTACTCCTGAAACCAAGACTACATTGTATGTTAACTAACTTAAAAATAAATTTAAAAAAAAAAGGAGACTAAGAGAGGTATTCTATTAGCCTCCTTAGGAATAAATTGAGAGCTTTGCTTTATCTTAGAGGAGGACTCTATACTTATGTGGTCCAGGATGGTTCTGGAAGCCTCTTTAGCCATGTGGTTTGTAGGACTTTGAGGATGAAACACATCAACACACATTAGTGTGCTTAGCATAGAGCATGGCTCTTGCAAATAATTCATTCTGTCCTGATCCCAAAGGGGCCATCAACTCGTGTGTTGATCTGGGACCTGGAGTTTCCTAACTACCACTCAACAATTCAAATTAGTATTCAGCAAAGAAGGTAATTTTATCAGGAAGAAGCAGAGATATCTCAGAAAATCTGGGGGGCCGTGGCAGCAGGAACTGAGAACCTTCCTAACGAAGGTGGTAAATCCATCTATGTAAAGGGCTTCTTCCCCTTGTGCTGCTGACACAAACATCCTCTCTTTCTGCACACCAGCTTTTGCTCACTCCAGGCCCTGGCAGGAAATGGCCACCCAATCCCCCCATTCCAGGGATCCAAACGTAAATTCCCAGAAAGAATGGTTTTGATTTGCTCAGCTTGGGTCAGGTGTCCACCCCTGTCCAATTGGCTGTGATGTTGAAGTGTTGGGGTCACATTTGACTGTGGAGACTCAGTCATGGAAGGGTGCAGTTATCAGAGAAGAAAAATGCAAAGGCTGCTAAGGCATCCCAAAATGTGTCTACTTAAGATGTGATAAAAATTTCACATTTTTTTCATATTATGTAGATCATATAAGAAATAGTTCACTTAGTCACAAAGGATGCTATAGGGAATAAGTAGGTAAAGGGGTAGGGATCAGGGAACTTGAAAAGTCCCTCTAAATTTCACTGAGAAGATGGGGCGCCTGGGTGGCTCAGTTGGTTGAGCATCCGACTTCAGCTCAGGTCATGATCTCACAGTTTGTTGGTTCAAGCCCCGCGTCAGGCTCTGTGCTGACGGCTCAGAGCCTAGAACCTGCTTCAGATTCTGTGTCTCCTTCTCTCTCTGCCCCCCACCCTGCTCATGCTGTCTCTCAAAAATAATGTTAAAAAGGTTAAAAATAAATTTCACTGAGAAGATTAAAAGAGTGAGGATAACCAAACAAATTTGATAAAGAAGTATATGTGGATGAATTTATCTCACCATTTATTAAGCACATTGTAAAACTATAAAAAGGGTAACAGATTAATACTAATACAGCAAGAGACTAGCAAACCACTTCAATTGGGGACTATATTTATAAAATTCCCAACTGTCTGCAAAGGCCAGAAACATACATATACGTTTGTTATGCAAGAAAAGTATCGTTGCAAACTCATAGAGGCAAAAAAAAAAAAAAAAAAGAGAGAATTTAATTTTTTCTAAGTTGGGATAATTTAGTAACAATTAGGGAGATATGATGGATCTTTTGTGAACATCATACACCAACACAAACTCCAGATGAATAAAAAGTTAGTTGTAAATACAAAGCCACAGAAATAGAAGAAAAGATAGAGGATGTGAGGACTTCCTAAGGACAAAAAGAAAGCAAGAAACCAAAATAAAATCAGTACATTTGACTACATAAAATGAGGAACCTCTGCACTCTATTTTTATTGTTTTATTTTTTATTTTAGAGAGCAAGTGTGGGGGAGAAGGGCAGAGGGAAAGAGAGAATCCCCAGCAGCTCCACAATCTCAGCGGGGAGCTTGACACAGAGTTTGATCCCACGACCCTGGGATCATGATCTGAGCCAAAATCAAGAGTCGGATGCTCAACTGACTGAGCCACCCAGGGACAAGAAACACCAAAACAGAATTAAGAGGGAAATGGACAAATTGAGAAGACTACTTCCATGATGATGACAAAGTTTTAATACCTAACACCATAAAATGTTCTTATAAATTAACAAGAAATAAATGAGCAGAGGGCATGATCAGTCAATTCACAAAGGAAAAAATAGAAAAATTTAAACAGTATATGTTTGAGAAAATGGGTAACGTCACTAGTTAGTAAGCCAGCAAACACACCAAAACATCAACTTCAGTGACTTACCGTTTCCCCACACGGGACCGGCACAGGCACGTCTGTCCGGTAATACTCCATGTTGAAGGAGGTCTGGTGACCTAGGCACAGTGGCTGGTAAACCATTTCTGGGATAATTTGTCAATTTATGAAAAGAGCTTTAACTTTGTCAGGAATCTATCCTAAGAAAATAACCATCAATGGACACAGTGTTTATATGCCAGAATGTTCATCTCGGTATTGACCACTGGAGTAAAACAATTTAAATGCCCGTCAATAAAGTTCTAACTAAACTAAATATGGTTTCCTTGCATAATGAAATATTATGTGGCCATTATAAGTACATTTTGAATGAGTATTTACCGACCAAAGAAACTTATCCACAATATACTTTTAGCAGGTATTGGGATCTATTTTACATATGATCTAATTCATCCATTTGAAATCTACACTTCAAAGATTTTTTTTTCAGCATGTCCACAGAGTTATGCAACAGTCAATTTTAGAACACTTTCACCGCCTCAAAGAGAAGCCTGAACCCATTCAGAATTACTCTCATTCTTCCACCTAACCCCCAGCTCTGGGCCACCCCTAACCTATTTTCTGTCTCTACAGGTTTGCCTATCCTAAACATTCCATATCGGTGGAATCATACAATGTGTACCCTTTTAACAACTAGCATCTTTCATTTAACACGATGTTCTCAAGGTTCCTCCATGTTATAGCATACATTAAGACTTTTTACTGCTGACTAATATTCTATTGTACGACTATGCCACATTTTATTCATCCATTTATCTATTAATAGACACTTGAGTTGTTTCCACTTTTTGGCTATGGTGAATAATGTTGATATTCACATTTGTTTGGCTGTAAGTGTTCATTTCTCTTGTGTATACAAGTAAGAGTAGAATTCTTAGCTGATACGGCAACTCTACGCTTAACTGTTTGAAAACCTGCCAAACTGTCTTCGAACTCAGATGCATCATTTGACATTCTCACCAGCAGCATTGGAGGACTCCAATTTCTCCACGCCTTTGTCAACAAGTGTTACTACTTGTGTTTTTGATTATAGCCACCCTACTGGCTGTGAAGTGATATCTCATTGTGGTTTTGATTTGCATTTTCCTGATGGTTAATGATATTGAACATGTTTTCATGTGCTTGTTGGCCATTTGTAGATTTTCTTTGGAGGAATGTCTTTTCAGATCCTTTGCCCACTTTTAAATTGGTTTATTTCTCTTTATATTGTTGAATTAAAAGAATTCTTTATATATTCTGGATACAAGCCACTCATCAGATACATGCTTTGCAAATTTCCCATTCTGTGGGTTGCCTTTTCCTTTTTGTGATATCATTTGCAGCACAAAAGTCCTTAACTCTGATTCAGTCAGATTTATCTAGTTTTTCTTTTTCTCGCTTGTGCTTTCTTTACATGTTGTATCTAAGAAGGCTTTCTCTTCTTAGAGAAGATTGTGAAGACTTACTCCTATGTTTTTCCTTCAACAAGTTTTATAATTTTGGCTCTTAAATTGAGATATCTGATCCATATTGAGTTTTGTGTATACGGAAGGAACCCAACTTCATTCTTTCTTTTGCAAGTAGCTTTCCAGTTGTTCCAACACCATTTGTTGAAAATTCTTTTCCAGCTGAACTATCTTGGTGTCCTTATTGAAAAGCAAATGACCATAAGTGTGAAGGTTTTTTTTTTTCCATCTCAGTTTTATTCCACTGCTCTATATGTCCATATTTATGCCAATACCACATTCTCTTGATTATATAGCTTAGTAGTAGGTTTTGAAACCAAAAAGTGGTGAGTCCTCCAAATCTGTTCTTCAAGATAGTTTTTAGTTAGCTTGGGTTTCTTACATTCTCATATGAATTTTAGAATCAACACTCTAATTTCTGCAAAAAAAAAAAAAAGCCAGTTGGGATTCTGATCCCAGATTCTGATACAGATTCTGATCCGTAGGTTGAATTGTTTACCTTCAACCTACAGATCAGCTTGGGGAATATAGCCATCTAAGAAATATGGAGCTTTCCTATCCATAAACATGGGACATCTTTCCACTTAAGTCTTCTTTAATTTCTTTACAAAGTATTTTGTAGTATTCAGAGTACAAGTCTTGCACTTTGTTCAATTTATTCCCAAGTATTTTATTCTTGACACTTTTGCACATGGAATTGGTTCTTAATGGCATTTGCCAATTGTTTGTTGCTGGTATGTAGAATTACAATTGATTTTTGTATATTGATCTCCTAACCTGCAACCTTGTGGACTTGTTCATCAGTTCTCACAGTCGTTTTGCAGATTCCTTAGTATTTTCTATGTACGAGATTGTACCATCTGTACATAGTTTTACTCCTTCCCACAGTAGAGATTTACCAATAAATCAGTGTGTTAATATTATTTCAATTTTTGGAAGAATAACTGCTAAGAGGAAATAGGCCCAAATGCCAATAGAGATTTCCATGGGTGTTGATATTACAGTTTGGAAGTTTTGTTTAACTTTTCCAAATTTTACAAATTAATGTGCCACTTTAACGTTAACACGTTACTTTAGAACATGCTATAAAATCGTATAATTTCCAAGTACTTTTGAGCACCAACTCTGTGTCATGACTTAGCAATTGTAAAGCAGTCCAACGATGCAGAAGACCAGGCCTTCCTCCCAGAGAAGTGCTAATAAAAAATTTAAAAGACAATATAAGATAAAGGGCTAAGACAGAAAGAATTCATGCCCAAATGTCTAATCCTGAGAGTTAGGACCACAGGCCATCAGAGTGGGCCTCAAGGAGGAGGCGGGACTCATAGAACGAGCACTAGTGAAAATGGAAGAGGTGGGGAAGAATCAAGGCAGAGGATGGAGGTGCCCAAACCTGATAGAAGGATAGTCATCATGGGGGTTGGTGCAGTGAGGAGACAAGCTGGGTACACCCAGTCAGGGAGAGGACGGTGACTTCAAGCAGAGGGCATTGCCTTTAAATCTGCCTCCACTGTGGTCCATGATGAGGGTGGGGGTGGGGAGATGATGTGCAGAAAAATTGGATTTGGGAAAGCTATACTAGACAGAACCAGCTAGGGGGGAGCACTGAAATTGAGAAGGGGGCGAGTGGGACAGGCCTAGACTAGGCTGGCCGTGAGGGCTTGTCCTGCAGTGAGGGGTGGAGGGTGTCAAGAAACAGCCTGAAATCTGTTGAAGGAGACCTATGATCAACACTGTGACTTTGGGCAGCTTGGGACCCCTCAGTGGGGCTCTGCTGTCTCTGCTGCAAGTAATACAACATTTGACAAGCTTCAGCAGTAAAGACAGTAACCGCTGGCTATCATCTCACGTAAGGAGAAATCCAGAGGTGAGCTGCTCTGGGTTTGGGGCAGCTGCCCAGTGACATCATCCCAATCTCATTCTACCATTCCGCTCCGCCATCCCTGGATGTGCTTGCCTTGCCACGTCAGGGCCACACAATGTCTAGGAACCGCAGCCGGGCTCAAGGCAGAAAAAAGACAGAAGGTTGAAAGAACGCCAGCCGCATCTGAACTTTTCGCCAGGAGAGTAAAGCTTCTTCAGAGCCGCTGCTCCGTGGTAGGTCCCTCCCCCAGCTAGAGGAGCATCTAGGAAAGTGGCACATAGAATCGTGACTGGCACAGGCCAGTCGTGTTGCATTGCCTGCGCAAACCGCTGATCAAAATTAGATTCGGATTCTGTTAGCCAGGAAGAGACAGCAACAGGCATTAGGAAGACGGTGGATGGTGTCTGACCCAGGGACTGGGGCAAGGCCCCCTCCCTCTATGTGGGCATAGATGCCCACAGTCTATGAGCTTCTCTCATCTCCTTGCTTGTCCCTCTTACCCCCTCCAGCTACTCCACTCAGCTGTCCTCTCACCCACCTGCTGCCGACGCAGCCTCCCTCCGCACTTGGCCTGTCCAGACAACAACTACTTTATCAACATCTGGCAAACCGATTTTCCCAGGGTGATGGTTATTTTGATTGGCCCAAAACTGACAAGTTGTTATGGACCCACATGGGAAAAACACAGCCTCTGTACGCCCCTGTGTTTGTATCCTGGCTCTACTTTGAATGCCCCTCTCACACTGATTTACTTTTCCTTCTTGAAATTTCTCCTTCCAGTTCATCAGCTCAACATGCAAGTCTTTCAAGTGTGAGGTTCTGGAGGACAGCCTGGCCTTCCCTTCCTTCTTCCTATGGCCTGCTCCCCCATGTGACCGCCATCACAGACCCCCCATTGACGAACCCCATAGCAGTTCAGTCATGGGCTCTGAAGGGCAAAAAGACAGAGGTTACTCGGGCTTCCCAGAGCCCCGTACAACTCATACTCAAGGCCCCTATCATTGTAAACCCCAGGGAAGGCACCAAGTCCGATGTCTGTCTTGAGGAGGAGCCCTCCAAATGGCCAGGAACCATCCCGGCTCCAGAATTCAGAGGTGCCGCATACATGACAGTTTCCCACATCTGTGCCCGGGGCTGGGCTGGAGTCACATGCGAGCCAGCCAGGCTCCCAGGGAAAGAGTGCATCCCCAAGATTCCTCCCTCTAACTCCCTGCTCATCCGACCCCAGCACATCCACCTGGCCCCAACTGCCACCACCCTTAGTTCTGTACCCTCTGCACTACTCTTTTCACTTCCTCCTAATACCTGCATAAGAATATCTTTGTATTTTTTAATAGGACTGCCTATTCTTGCCTAAGTACGATTTTTAAAAATTAAAACTTTAGATCACTATCCTTTATGGAAAACAAACATTATCTTCCCTAAACAGAAAGTAACCTTGAAAATAAATGCAATGAAAACAAAACAATGGCAACTAGACGCTCATGATAAATAGGATCTGGGGAGAGCAGGGGTGGGGTGGGGGGAAGCTGTGAAGAAAATGGAAGGCGGTGTCAGCCCCCCGACGGGGCGGGGAGCGGTGGCCCCCACGAGTGAGGATGTGGATAAAGAGTGAGGTTCAGTTCTGCAGCTGAGTCAGAGGTACCTGGGTCTATGTTCAGTCCAAACAAAAGATACGAGAAGAAAGAGCAGACAGAAATCCACAATCCAGCATTTTCTGTGCTTCTCCTCACTGGTAATCGTATTCTAACACACTGAACTCCTTGTGAATGTGGGGTGCTTCAGTCTTTGAATATCCTGGTGTTCTGGGAAGATGGTGGGGGGACCTTTTCGCCTCTGTCATGTTGGAGCCAGTTCCAGGATGATTGAGTCAAAAAGAAGAAAAGGAAATGTATGGCCACAGACTCCTCTGGTCCCCAGGGACTGCATTGGCGTGTGCCTACAACCCCCATGGTTTTCTTAGGGCCAAGAGTGAGCCAGAGTGGCCGGAGGCAAGGGAGCTGTTGATGGGGTTTCCACGAAGGTGACGAAAGAGAGGAAAGGAAGCTTCTAATATGGGTGAAACCGCGTCAATTAACTTATGATACTAAGAATCCTGCAGGAGCCTATAATTAAGATAGAAAGGACAATGCAGACAAAGGGAAAGCTTCAAAAGTGTCACCTTCCTCTCCCATGAGTCCTTCAAGATAGGGTGGCTTTGAAGACCCAGGGATATGGGCCAGGAAGAGACTCTCATAGGAGAAAGTCCCACCTGAGAAGCTCTCACAATTGAGGAGTGAGGAATTGAAGGAGGAAATAATGTATGTGAAGCACTGGGGGGCCCGGAAGCCATGAAGTCTTGCTTAGGATTTAGCCAGGCATAGGCTTGACCTCTGGCCTTGGCATTTACTGGCTGTGCAACCTTGGGAAGATTACATAATCTCTCTGAGCCTCATCAATAAAATGCGGCTGGTAATACCTACCTCATGGGGTTGTTGCAAGGATTAAACAAAAAAGCTTATGCTGTGGGGCACCTGGGTGGCTCAGTCAGTTAAGTGTCTGACTTTGGCTTAGGTCATGATCTTGTGGTTCATAAGTTCAGGTCCCGCGTCAGGCTCTGTGCTGACAGCTCGGAGCCTGGAGCCTGCTTCGGATTCTGTGTCTCCCTCTCTCTCTGCTCCTTCCCTGCCCATGCTCTATCTCTCAAAAATAAATAAACAGAAATTTTTTTTTTAAAAAAGCATATGCAGAACAACAAGTACAGTGCCTGGCCCAGAGCAGATACTCTATCATTAGCAACAACATTATTATTATTACTAATTATTATTATTATTATTCACACTTGCCCTGGACTTGTCTGACAAGGTGGGACTAAACTGGTCCCATTTTCTAAATAAACCAACAAACGAGCAAGTAAAGAGAAGCCAAGAGCAGTTTGTTCTGTGACAAAGTGAAAAAAACAAAACCAGAAAAAGAAATCCACATCCGGCCCAAGAAGACAGAAGCACATTCCAGGGACCCCATCTTGGGCACCAAAGAGGCTTTCGTGGGTTAAAAAAAAAATGGACCCTTTCAGGAGTGGTAAAGATTAGAGCGGGGATTGCATTTTCGAAACATCACTCTTGGTTAAAAAGGAAAAAAAAAAGACAAGAAATTAAAGCATTGTATTTAGGAAGAAAAAAATAGCTAGTTTTATAATCTGCCATTTGGAACATCAAGGCTATATAAAGAAAGAAAGCTGCGAGCTGAGGCAAGAATGAGGTTTCTCGGCGACAGCTTCATTTGTAAGTTTTGTGTGGCTCTTGAAGGTCACTCATCGCAGCGACTTCATCCCACTTCGCAAACAGAAGACGAATCTGCAGTCCCTTCTTGCAGCAGGTTATACAAGGAAACAATAAATGTGAGAGGCAGTAGTGCTCCTTAAAGAGGTCTAAATTGAATTGCATTGACTTTTTACAAAGCCACAAATTGCTTATCTTATTCAAGTGCCTGAGTGTTTGCTTTCTGATGAGCTCGGTACAAAGATATCTTGAAGTTTGACAGTGGTATGAGTCGCCCAATTTGAACTGTCAGCGCTGGGGTTGGGGGCAGGGTGGGGGGCACAGGGCCCCGGGCTTACCCTGCTTTTCCCCTTATCCAGGCCAAGGGGATCATGCTCAAAGATGATCCTGAAAGACCAAAGTCCTATGAGGAAGGGTCCATTCTACCGCTAAAACGCGTCTCCCTCCTAACTCACTGGTGGGGATCAAATAAAATAACAGATGCAAAAAAATGGAATATTCTTCAGATGTAGGGAGTCAAGAGGAAAGAAATAGAGAGGAACAGCCATTCCAGCTAAATAGCTTGTGTGTCTGAAGCTTTGTAGACAGCAGTGTGTGTGTGTGTGTGTGTGTGTGTGTGTGTGTGTGTGTGTGTGTGTGTGTTGGGCTAACTCCGTGGTTCTCAGCCCTGGCTGCACATAAGAATTATTCGGGAAGCTTTTTGAAGCTTCTGGCAGCTCTTGGGACATTAAATCAGAATCTCTGAGGGAGTTGGGGGGGGTGGTTTCAGGCATCATAATTCAGATGCCCCTTTACCATGATACTCACAAGCAGATTGGATTTCAGACCACCAGACTAATTGAGTAAGAAGTAAAAAGACGACACGGTTTGTCCCATTTGTTTAAGAAGGTTGGTGTCACTGGGTTTTATCCAGACAACGACCACTATGTTGGGGGTGGGCATGGCCCCATCAATGACAGTTACCAACAGTGTCGTCATTCCCCACACCACTGAGACGAAGAAGCCAGGGCCTCAAAGAGGAAGCAGAGATGGAAAGTCAGCTTCCAAGGGGCTGCAGGGACCGGGGCTCGGCGGGGGTGGGGTGGGGGGGGTTGATTTGTTCTTGGGGGTTCCAGAGTGTGTAGAAAGACCCCCCCCATGAGGGAGGGGTTCAGATGGCCTCTGGCACACAGGGCTGGCCCTCACTGGGGATCTTGCAATTTGCATAGGGGTCTCCCCACAGTGGGCGGCAGGGGCAGGGGGAGGGCCAGCTCTGTTCCTTCCATTTCTGGCTGCTTCTCCAGGGAGTTAATGCAGGCACCGCCTCAAACTCCAAGGAGCAACGGCCACGCCCACGCCCCACCTGATTTAATCCAGGTGTCCTGGACCTAGAATGGCTCCTACCAGCTCCTTTGAAGGCCTTTGCCTACCTGAGCTTCCTTATAGGAATTCTTTAGATCCCAAGGCGGGCATGGGGAATAGGTTGTGAAGAATCCACTGAAGGTGTTTGAACTGCTTAATCTGCTTTGCTCATCAAGACAATGCCTTTTAGGGACGCCTGGTTGGCTCAGTCCATAAATGTCGAACTCCTCAGGTCATGATCTCGAAGTTCGTGGATCGAGCCCCATATCTGGCTCTGCACTAAGAGTGGGGGGTCTGCTTGGGATTCTCTCTCTTCCTCTCTCTCTGCCCCCCCTGCTCACCCTCTCTCTCTCCCTCTCTCAAAATAAATAAATAAACATTTAACAAAAAGGGGGGGGCACCTGGGTGGCTCAGTCAGTTAAGGGTCCGACTTCAGCTCAGGTCATGATCTCGCAGTTTGTGAGTTCGAGCCCCGTGTCAGGCTCTGTGCTGATAGGTCAGAGCCTGGAACCTGCTTCGGATTCTGTGTCTCCCTCTCTCTCTGCCCCTCCCCTGCTTGAGCTCTGTTCTGTCTCTAAAAAAAAAATTGTTTTTTAATTTTTAAAAATGAAAAAAAAAAGACATGCACTTTAGTGGTGAAATGAATCCATTTTCACAGGACACCGTTCTTCTAGCTGACTTTTGGCTGTCTCTCCCTCGCACCTTCCCCTCACCTCTTATGACACATACACACGCACTCCCAGTTGTTAGCTTATAAAACCCAACAGGCAGCCCTCCAAGAAGGATACTTGCATCAGACTGAAAAAGCTTTCTTAAGGGTTTTGTCTAAAAAGTTAATCTTTGATGGCGAAATTCTGGGCACTGTTCTGGAAATATTTTGCTCTGTAGGTTATAAAGGAAATGCTCTTTAAATAAAAAACATAGGGGCATCTGGGTGGCTCAGTCGGTAGGCGTCCGACTTCAGCTCAGGTCATGATCTCACGGTTCGTGGGTTCAAGCCCCACGTCGGGCTCTGTGCTGACAGCTCAGAGCCTGGAGCCTGCTTTGGATTCTGTGTCTCCCTCTCTCTCCACTCCTCCCCCACTCACACTCTGTCTCTCTCTCAAAAATAAATAAACATTTTAAAAAATTAAAAATAAATAAAAATAAAAATAAAAAACCATAGATTTTCCCAGTATTCTAAGGAGACAATTCTGAAAGGAGTGAGGTCACAAGCCTAAAAGTGTCTGATAGGTTCTGAAACTTTTCCTCCTCCTTGACAGAAGCAAATATACATAATATATGTAGAAATACTGTATCCACGTATAAAATGTACTAACAATCACTATTGTCAGTGTGGGACTTTGTAATTCCCGAAACTCCACAATATCATTTGATCCCACAAACACATATGATTGATCCCATTTTACAGTTGAAAAAACTCAGCCCCAGAGAAGTTACGGATCCTGCCCACTCGTGCCAGTCGTATGTGGCTCAGCTCTTCTCTAAGGCCGGACCTGTATGAACACATGTGACCTGTCAGTGAGACCCAGGCCCTGCGTGGTTTCTAAGGGCAGCACCAGCGTCCCGGGTGGGGCAGGCCTGGAACAAAAGTGCTCAGTAGCTTGCCCACGGCTCCTTATACATTCATTCATCCTAATGCGTTCACTGAGTTTGCAATATGGACCCTAACTGTAATAGATGGACAGACCCCTCCTGCCTCCATGGAGCTTACAGTTAGGAGAAGGCTAGTCCCAAGGTCATGGTCACATCAACAGCAAATCCTCAGTAACGGGTCTGGCCCTCTGAAGTTGATTCCACCCTTTTCATGTCCGGTCCCGGGACCTGACCGTGAAACAGATCTGTGATTTAATAAAATCATAGGCTGCAGTGTTTGTGATCTCTTTTGTCTCTCCCTGGGCTGTGTGCTTGTTAGAAATGCTGGGAGACCTTTGTACCCAAGGCAGGAGCACTTCCCTCTAAGAGTGAAGCATCTGCTACCCCATGAGCCAAGAGAGTGTTCTGGAGGCAATTCTGCTTTGCATCATGACATGAAGACTTCTAGAGATGGATGGTTGGATGGATGGTTGGATGGGTGGATGGATGATATGTAAATAATAGGTCATCGGATGGATGTCAAGGAAAGTGTGGGTGATCCATAAGAGAGAACAAGGGAAGCAGGTAATGAGTTACCTAATGGCTACATGGTACATTCAGTGATATTCCAGCCAGGCCAATCCGCCTGCGGTTCCCCTAGCTCAGCCCGCTCTTCCTCACCCCTGGGCTTTTGCACGCTCTGCTTCCTTAGCTAGTGTCCCTTCTGCAACCTTTGTGCCCCACCTCTTGCCCTTTGACGGCCTGGGCTACCCTCCCAAGTCCCAATCCTGGAGACTCTTTCTGACCACCCCAGGCAGGGGGAGATGAGATCTCCTCTATAACAAGGCTGAGTGCCCACCTCTATTCCAGCACCTCCAACATTGCTGGGGATTATCTGCGGATGTGTCTGCCTCTCGTCGACTAGGCGCTGACGGTAGGGTCATGGTCTGTTGCCCACACCATCCCCAGCTCTGAGCACAGCCAGCGTTTATTAAGCAGACTCACTAATCTATATGTGTGCCCACGATCCGCACGTTGGGGAGACAGCAGCAGCAGCGAGGGGTTTCTTCCCGGAGGTTCCCTGGCATGCCAGCTCCTTAGAGCTGAATTTCGTTGCCAGGTGAGAATCTGCTGGGTGATTGCGGAGGGCCTGAGTGATTGCACCGTGGCCCCAGGTGCGGCATCGGCGGGGAGCCCGGCACAATGAGACCTCCGCACCCACCTCCTGTTAGCGCTAACAAAGACAAATCGGAGGCAGCCGCCGGAGTGCTTTGCCTGTTAAGTGTTAAGTAGCAGACTGATTGCTCTGAAGTTGACAAGTGACAGGGAGTGAGGCGGCAGGTGCTTCCGACAGTGCCCCCGGGGGGAAGCGGGGACCAGGGCTCCGTTTGGGCAGGGGGGGGTTCCTGACTAAGGAACAGAGCAGGGCGATTTCCGTCTGGATCGAGGCTGGCCCTCGGTCCAGGCCCGTTATCTTGGTTCCCGTCTGGACAAAAAAAAGGTGAGATCTTCAGTTCTGTGAGCACTTCTGGGCTTTCCCCCAAAGCCTCAGTTCCCGGCACCCAGGACCGTCACAAGGGAAGGCGCCTCCAGGTGACAATTCGGTTAGGACTTTTTCGCGGGGGGCGGGGGTGAGAGTGCAGCGTTTCTGATGGGAGTTGGCACTTCTTGAGCTGGCCGTGAGGGCGCTTGATGGCTCCCTTAGCCGGACCCATCCTCTGGGGCACCATCTGCAATGACAGCTCCCCACGGTGCCATGTTCTCAGGTCCCCAATTCCTTGAGCACCTGCTGGAGCCCCACAGCCAGTAACACAGATCGACGCCAGTGCTTCCGATGGACTCTACCAGCAATATTTTCTTTTCTTTTTCTTTTTTTTCTTTCTTTTCTGACCATTTTAGGTTTTTGGTTTTGTTTGTTTGTTTTTTGTTTTTTAATTTACATCCAAAGAGTTGGCATAGTGCAACAATGATTTCAGGAGTAGATTCCTTAGTGCCCCTTACCCATTTAGCCCATCCCCCCTCCCACAGCCCCTCCAGTAACCCTCAGTTTGTTCTCCATATTTATGAGCCTCTTCTGTTTTGTCCCCCTCCCTGGGGGACATCTTCTTTATCCATTCATCCATCAGTGGACATTTGGGCTTTTTCCATACTTTGGCTATTGCTGATAGCGCTGCTATACACATGGGGTGTATGTGTCCCTTCGAAACAACACACATGTGTCCCGTGGATAAATGCTTAGTAGTGCAATTGCTGGACCGTGGGGTAGCTTGATTTTTAGTTTTTTGAGGAACCTCCACACTGTTTTCCAGAGTGGCTGCACCAGCTTGCATTCCCATACCAGCAATATTTTCTTACACAATAGAGTAAGTTGGAATGAAATCTTACCTGAAGTGCATTATATGCGAAACAGATCTGGCTGGAGCAGGGAAGAGGGCCGGGGCCCCACCTGCTCGGCCATCCTGCCACACCCCCGGGGTGGCCCCACAGTCCCTCTGCAGCAGCCCAGGGCTCCCAGCTCACCATTTGAGGAACACAAGGTCCACGCAACGCGGTGAGCATTGTGTCACATTAATGTGCTATGGGGACTCATACCAGCTGTTCAAGTGGTTCGTCCGTGCGAGCTGTGTCTCCCAGCAAGGTTATGGGCAGTAGGTCAGCCCTTTTAGGTATTTTGCAAGCTTGGTGCTGGGCCCCAGCAGGTGCCAGAGAGGTGGCAGGGCTTCTCCACCAGCTTTCCCCTCCTGCACCCTTTCCTTTGTAGGCTCAAGTAAATAGATGCTGCCCAACAGGTCTGCCTACTTACCAATTCGCACTGATGAACAGGATCGGGGCTAAGGAATTATAGGAGACTCGATCTTGGACTTAGACCATGGGCACGCCTGCGTGTGTGCATATGCTGGTGGGGCCAGTGCTGGGGACCACCTTGAGCTGCTATAGAGCACAAAATGCCTTTGCTCGGTTGACCCCTCTATCTGCCCCCGCCCCATGATGATACGATGGGCATCATGTAAGGCACCTACCTCCCTCAATGACTGGGGAAAAAAATTCAGAAGCACTCCACAAATGTTAGTAACAGTTTGTTATTAGTAATTATTTCTGACATGAGTGTGTCTGACATGTCACAGAATGCCCCCCATGCCCCTCCTCCCATCCAAATCCTCCTCCTCTTTCTTTTCAAGCCCCATCTCCTCCAGGATGCCCTCCAAACTGCATCTGCCTGCCTCGAAGCCCCCTTCCTCCCTGTTTGCTTCTATTCATTCTCATCCAACAGTATTCCTCCTCAATAGTGTTCAGAAGCATATGCCTTGGTTCCTGTGCTGAAGCAGAGGATCTCGGAGGGGGTCCCCCGTGGTCCTCTCTGTACCTCCCACATGGCTCAGCTGCAGACGGAGCAGGCAGGAGAGGTGGAGAAACCGATGGATTGCTCCTGAGGTATCTGGGATCAATTTCTCAGTTCTTCTGTTCATCGTTCAGTGGGAAGGAAGGGCAATGTCCTCTGGCGAATACACATTGGCTTCTGGATGATGGAATAGGACATAGAGAGGGGGAAGGAGAGCAGCCCCAGTTTGTCCCGTCTGGTCCACCTGCCCACCCAGAAATTGTGTAACCGTTCCCTCCTCGGGGAAGATCACGATGTCTAGCCCTGACGTCATGGGGACCCAAGACGACGGAGGGGAACAATCTTAAGGGGAACGTCTCCACTGAAAGCTTCCCAGGAACGACCAACAGGTGGGAGCACTCCTCTGTGCCCTCAGACCCCCCAGGGCCTGCCTTTATTCCAGTAGGCATCTCTGGGATTTCACTTGCTGACCCCTCTGTTCCTGTTTCCAACTGTGAGGTACTTGAGGACCTCACCGGCAGTGTTTGAATGTTGATTAGATATGGATGGATGGCTAGGTGAATGGATGGATGGAATGATGGACGCCAGACTTTGTTCAAAGCTCGGGGCCAAGTCCCAAACATAGAAGGGTTTAAAAGCATGGGCTTTCGGGGGTAAAAAGGAAGACCTGGATTTGAACCCTGTACATCCTACACTTTCCTAAAGTGACTATCCAAGGATTTTCCATTTTTATTGAAACGCTTGTGTTTTTATTCTTGATCGGTAGGAGTTATTTCTATATTCTGGAATCAAGATCGCTGTCATATAATGTGACGTGGCATTGTTCTCAGTCAGCTCTGTATTTTCTTAACAGTAGCTCTTGATTAACAGAAGTTACTAATTTTGATGAAATCTATTCTGTCAACTTTTATCTTTTATGGATAGCGCTTCTTGTGGCCTCTCTAAAAACACTCTGCCTCCAGGCTTCAAAGTTTTGCTGTTGTTGTGTGTTGTCGTTTGGTTGGTTTCTTCCCTAGAAACTTTTTAACGTTAGTTTTGATGTTGCAGTCTCTAATCAACCTCATTAACATTTTTAAAACGGTGTGAAAAGGGAAGGGTAAGGGTTTTTTAAATACATTTTATACTGGTAGGCCGCCTGGGAGGTTCGGTCAGTTGAGTTCGACTTCAGCTCAGGTCATGATCTCGAGGCTTGTGAGTTGGAGCCCCGTGTCAGCTCGGAGCCTGGAGCCCGCTTGGGATTCTGTGTCTCCCCTCTCTCTGCTCCTCCCCCACTCGCACTCAGCTCTCTCTCTCTCTCTCTCTCTCTCTCTCTCAAAAGTTAAAAAAAAAATTTTTAAATATTTAAAATATATTTTCTACTGGTTTCTTCCCCCAACGTTATTTGTCCAAAAACCTTTTCTTTCCATTCATTAAATTGTTTGGTGACTTTACTGAAAATCAATTGATTTTATGCAGGTGGGTTTGATTCTGGATATTCCTTTCAGTTTCATCAATTTTCATTTTGTTTAGTATATGCCAATGCCAATACTACATTGTCTTGATAATGTATTTTTACGGTAAGCCTTGAAATTGACTAGCATAGGTCTTCCAACTGTGCTCCTCAGCTTTATTTTCAAGATTGTTTTGGCTACACCAGGTTCTTTGCACTTCCTTATGAACTTTTTAATCAGCTTGTCAATTTCTACAGGAGGACCTGACGGGAATTTGACTAGATAGCTTTGAATCCACATATTAATTTGAGGAGGACTGATATCTTAACAGTACTGATTCTTTTGATCCATGAACGCAGAACGTAGACAGTCATGTTATCTGCTAATAAAGACCAATTACTTCTTCCTTTTCAATCATTATACCTTTTATATCATTTTCTTGTCTATTGTACTGGTTATGACCTCCAGTAAAATATTGAATATGTATGCTGAGAGCAGACATCCTTGTTTTTGTTCCCAGTTTGGGGGGAAATGTCTTCAGTTTTTTTCCCCGTAAGGAGAATGTTAGCTGTAGGATTTTTGAAAAACTCTTCATCAGATGGGAAAATTCCCTTTTATTCCTACTTCATTGAGAGGCTTTAACCTGAATGGATGTTGAATATTATCCATTTTTTTTTCTGCATTTGAAATAATCAAGTGTTTTTTTTCTTTTACTCCTATTAATGTAATAAATTACACGGATGGATTTTTGTATTCTTGAGTTTCAACTCCACTTGGTATATGCTATTTTGTACCTATAGCCAGATTCAACTTGCTAAACTATTGTTAAGCATTTTTGTGTGTATGTTCATGCGAAATGCTGACCTGAAGTTTTCTTTTCTCCAATAGCTCTGTCTGATTTTGGTAATGCAGAGTAATACTGGCCTCAGAAAATAAATTGGAAAGTGAAGCCTATTCCTCTACTTTCTGAAAGAGTTTGTGTAAGATTGACACTATTTCCTAAGTGTTTGCTAGAAGTGACTTATGAATTTACCTGAGTCTGGAGGGTTTTTTTTTCCCCTTGGAAAGGATTTTGAAAACAAATTCCATTTATTTGGCAGATACAGGGCCATCCAGACACCCTCCTCCATCTTGTGTCTTTTTTTCAAGTTGTCTTTTTCAATCAGTTCACCTTTTCCATCTAAGTTGTTTAATTGATTGGCATAAACTTGCCAGTAATATTCTCTCATTACTCTTTTAGTAATGTCAGATCTGTGGTGATATCTCGTTGCTCATTTCTAAGGTTGGTACCTCATGACTTCTCCTTTCTCTCGATCTGCCTTTCTGAGGGCTTACCAATTTTATTAATATTTTCAAAGGACCAAATTTGGGATTTATCACTATTCTCTACTGTTGGCTTTGTATCTCATTATTTTCTGTCCTTATATTTATTTTACTTTCTTTTATATCTTTTTCTTTTTTTTTTTTTTTGGTCCTTAAGGTGGAAAATTTATGCATGATTTTTTTTTCTTCTCTAATATAAATATTTAAAGGTATAAATTTTCCTCTAAGCACCACTCTTGCTATATCGCACACATTTTAAAATACTGTGATGTTTGTTATTGTCCCATATGAAATGTTTGGTCATTTTCTTGTGATATCCTCTTTCACTCATGGGTTATTAGAAATACACTGTAAAGAGGTCTAGCTTAAAGGCCATTTGATTTTCAAATGCCTGGAACATTGCTAGAGATCTTATTTCTTGTGATTTCAGATACAACTCCTTTTCAACATGAGAAAACATATGTAAGATTTCAGTATTCTGAAATTGATTGCCACTTATTTTATGGCCAGCGTGAGCTCTGTCTTGGTCATTGTTGGCCATGCACACAAAAAGAGTGAGTATTCTATAGCTGTTGGAGAGAGTGCTGTATCAATGTCAACTTGGTCAACTTGGTTGCCAGTGTTCAGATCTTATGTTCTTGCTGATTCATTTGTCTACCTGTTCTATCAATTACTGAGGGGAGGGTGTTAAAATCTCGTAGTACAATTGTTGGTTTGAATATTTCCTTTGTTTCCATCAGCTTTTGCTTCATATATATTCTGTTATTATGTGCAAGTTATTATAAGTATAAATGTCTGTTATTAAGTGCAGACACAATGTTTGACTGCTGGACTAGCCTTTTTTTTTTTTTTTAAATCATAGGGAAGTCTCTCTTCATCTGTAGCTAAAACCTTTTATCTTGTAATTTACTTTGATATTAAAATAGCCACATGCCAGCTTTCTTTTGCTTACATTCGTGTTATATAATTTTATATCTTTCTGCTTTCAACGTATCTGTGTCTTTATATTTAAAATACAGAGGGTTTTGTAGATATCATATAATTGGGTTTTTAAAAAATCTGGTCTTGTGTGCCTGGGGAGCTCAGTCGGTTAAGCATCCAACTTCCGCTCAAGTCATGATCTCGCAGTCTGTGAGTTTGAGTACCACATTGGGCTGTCTTTCAGATTCTGTGTCTCTCTCTCTCTCCGCCCCTCCCCTGCTCACATGTGCTCTCTCTCTCTCTCTCTCTTTCTCAAAAATAAACAAACTTAAAAAACTTTTTTAAAATCTGGTCTAAAATCTCCATTGGAGATTTCCATTGGAGTTAACTGCATTTCCATTGGAGTTAAACTATATTTAATGTAATTACTAATATAGTGAGTTTAAGTCTGCTGTTTCCCCATTGATTTTCCTTCTTTTATCACTTTTTTTGTTCCTCTGCTACTGCTTTCTTGCCTTATTTATGCTAATATAGTATTTTTTTCATCTTATTTCCTATATTGACCTTTAAGCTATACCTCTTTACACTGTTTTCAGTGATTTCTCTAAGGATTATAGTGTATATTTTTTTAAATTTTTTTTAACGTTTATTTATTTTTGAGACAGAGAGAGACAGAGCACGAACGGGGGAGGGTCAGAGAGAGGGAGACACAGAATCTGAAACAGGCTCCAGGCTCTGAGCTGTCAGCACAGAACCCGACGCGGGGCTCGAACTCACGAGCCATGAGATCATGACCTGAGCCGAAGTTGGCCGCTTAACCGACTGAGCCACCCAGGGGCCCCTATAGTGTATATTTTTAACTCACAGTCTACTAAGTACCATTTCAGGCAAAATATATAACCCTTACAGATATGTATTTCCATTTATACCCTATTTTACACTTTTTCTGTCATATATTATTATTATATATGGCAAAAATCCCACAATGCAGTTATTTTTGCTTTCAACTTGCTTAAAGGAATGAAGAAAAATAAGATGATGGGCTTTGTATTTATTTACATTTTTACAATTCCCAATGTTTGTATTAATTCCTGTAGATTTTTGTTTTCATCTGACATTATTTCCCTTCAACCTAAAGAATTTACTTTAAAATTTGGTGTAGTGTGGGTGCCTGGGTGGCTCAGTCAGTTGAATGTCTAACCCTTGATGTTCAGCTCAGGTCATGATCCCAGGGTCATGGTATTGTGCCCTGCATGGGGCTCTGTGCTGAGCATGGAACCTGCTTAAGATTCTCTCTTTTTCTCTGCCCCTTCCCCTTGCTTGCATGCTCTCTCTCTCTCTCTCTCTCTTTCTCTCAAATTAGAAAAAATATAAAAATTTAAAAAATTTAAAAATTAAATAAAATTTGATGTAGTGCAAGTATTTTGTCAATGGATTATCTTATTATTTGTTTCTCATTTTTACTTTTAAAGGATACTTTCCTTGAATAGAAAGATCCTTGTCCAAAGGCACTACAAAAAAAAAAAAAAACTACACACCGATATCCCTTAGAAACATTTATGCAAAATTTTCCAATAGAATGCTAGGAAATTGAATTCAGCAGTGTATTCAAAGGATTATACACTAGGACCAATTGGAATTTATTCCTGGAATGCAAGGATGGTTCAACATATGAACACGGATCCACATAACATACCACATTAGCAGAATAAAGGGAAAGAAAGCATGTGATTATCCCAACTGATACAGAAAAAAAATTTGACAAAATGCAACACCTTTTTGTGATAAAAAGGTGAATAGAAGGAAAGTATCTGTGAATAGATAGGAATAGAAGGAAAGTATCTCAGCATAATAAAGGCTATATACAAAAACCCCACAGCTAACATCATACAAATAGCTGAAACAATCTTGAAAAAGAACAAAATTTGAGAACTCACGCTTTCTGATTCAAATTTTACTACAAAGCTATAGTAATGCAAACAGTGTGGTGTTGGCATAAAGAATGGAACAGAGAGCCCAGAAATAAACCATCATACATGATCAAACTTTTTTTTTTGACAAGTGTGCCAAGACCTCTCTCAGTGGGGGAAAGGACGGTCTTTCACGAATGGTGCTGGAAACTAGATGTTCACACGTAAAAGAATAAAGACCCTTACCTGATAC